>NC_140589.1:1012220849-1015200849 GCF_964204655.1 Triturus cristatus | reverse complement strand
TACCACTTGCTTTGGGCTGCATTCCCAAGCAATCCGACTCTGGGAAGACCCGATCCCGGAGCGCCGGGGGGCGCTACTGGCCTAACACCGTCCACGGGATGAGCTTCGCTCAGAAGGACTTGGGCCCCCTGAGCGATGCCAGGGAGTCGGTCTTTTGTATGCCACATTTCCCACGCCCGCCGCCGGGCGGGGATTCGGCGGTCGGCTCTTCCCTCTTCACTCGCCATTACTGGGGGAATCCTGGTTAGTTTATTTTCCTCCGCTTAGTAATATGCTTAAATTCAGCGGGTCGCCACGTCTGATCTGAGGTCGTAGTCGGAAGAAAATGCCGGAGCATCGGGGGGAGCTGCCGTGGGATGCCAGGCCCCTGCCGGAGCAGGGGCCTGGCGTCCCGGCAGCACGTGCGCCCTCTTTCCCCAGATCGGATCTGGAGGGGGTTCACCCTGCCCAGGAAGTCGGCTGTGGAGGTGGTCCCCGAGGTGCGTGCGCGCGGGCAGCCAGCGGGATACTACAGACAGCCACACAGCCAGGTGCCCCAGTACAAGCCCGGGGCAGACCGGACGCCGGACCCCCCCTCCCCGCCGAGGTGGGGAAGCGGGGCTAGATGGCAGGACCCGGTGAGGGACCCTGCCACGGGCGATCGGTGGGTCTGACCTTGTGGGGTGACGAAGGGAAGCAGAGCTAACCCTGCGACGGCCCCAGCCACATCCCAGGGAAGCCCCAGGGCGATTGACGATCGGGCGACCCTCAGACAGGCATAGCCCCGGGCGGAACCCGGGCCGCAAGGTGCGTTCGAAGTGTCGATGATCAATGTGTCCTGAAATTCACACTAATTCTCGCAGCTAACTGCGTTCTTCATCAACGCGCAAGCCGAGTGATCCACCGCCAAGAGTCACAGGCAACTTTACGAAAATGTTCGTCCAACTGCGGGCGCAGGAGAGGCGCGAGGAAGGCCATGCCATCCATCCACTACCTGCGTGGCGAGACGGCCCAGGAACCCCGTTCAAAGCTTTCCCTCTGGGAGTCAGACTGCACCGTTGGGAGAAAAAAACATTACCAGGCGCTCAGCCTGGGAGTCCACACAGGTGAGAAAGGGTGCTCCCGGTGCGACAGGAGCAGACAGCCTCGCAGCCGCCAGTCCCTCCAGGAGTATCCGGGAGGGACCGCGCGAGTCTTCAAACCCCTCGGCCCGGCCGCACGGGACCGGGTCAAACCAGATACCTGAAAATAAGGGAGGGTCGCTCCACCTGCACATCAGCCGTCTGTCACCGGGTGGCCCCAAGCCATGCTGGTGGACTGGCTTTGTTCAGCCCACCCCACCCTTGCCTGGGTCAGAGGCGCTGGAAGGGAAGAGTCAGGTGGCTCCCCATCCCGCACGCCTCCCACCAAGAGGAACCAGTGTCCCCTCGCAGACCCTCGTCGCCTTCTCTTCCAGGCCGCCCTGTCACGCAAGAAGGGCCACTTCTCGGTCACCCAGATCCCGGTCGGGCCAGGACGTGGGTGCCAGAGAGCCCAGCCAGCAGCAGAGCCTTTCGAGGGGGGGTGGTACCAGCCCAATGATGCACTGCCAGTCAATTTTCCCCCACTGTGGGTGTCATGCCGGGTGAGCTTAGGTTCCATCTCGGGAGGGTCTACCACTGTGCCCCTCCCAGAGAGGGACAGGGGCCGCCCCCCCATCCCCGGTCCCTTGTGCGTCAGTCGGGTCCTACCCGGTTGAAGAGGCCCGCCGAAGGCCCGGTCCTCACGCAAGCGCCCCATGCAGCCACGGACCGCTCCACCAGCTGGGGCATGCCAGGGCAGGGTCGGGTCCTGTGCCTAAGGTGTGTGCTTGCAGGAGGCAGCCGAGGGCTTCAGGCTGGCGCAGTTGGTCGCTCAGGCCGCTCCACCGGTAATGATCCTTCCACAGGTTCACCTATGGAAACCTTGTTACAACTTTTACTTCCTCTAGATAGTCAAGTTTGATCGTCTTCTCGCCGCTCCACCAGGGCCGTTGCCGACCCCGGCATGGCCAATCTGAGGACCTTACTAAACCATCCAATCAGTAGTAGCGACGGGTGGTGTGTACAAAAAGGCAGGGACTTAATCATCAAGAGGTTATGACCAGCACTTACTGGGAATTCCTCATTCATGGGAAATAATTGCAATCCCCAATCCCTATCACAAACGGGGTTGAGCGGTCTACACACACCTGTCGGCGAAGGGTAGACACGCGCTGATTCATTCAGTGTAGCGCGCGTGCAGCCCCGGACATCTAAGGGCATCGCAGACCTGTAATTGCTCGATCTTGTGTGGCTGAACGCCACTCGTCCCTCTAAGAAGTTGGACGCCAATCACTGGGGGTCGCGTAACTAGTTAGCATGGAGGAGTCTCGTGCGTTATCGGAATTAACCAGACAAATTGCTCCACCAACTAAGAACGGCCATGCACCACCACCCACAGAATCGAGAAAGAACTGTCAATCTGTCAATCCTTTCCGTGTCCGGGACGGGTGAGGTTTCCCGTGTTGAGTCAAATTAAGCCGCAGGCTCCACTCCTGGAGGTGCCCTTCCGTCAATTACTTTAAGTTTCAGCTTTGCAACCATACTCCCCCCCGGAACCCTAAAGACTTTGGTTTCCCGGAAGCTGCTCTGCGGGTCATGGGAATAGCGCCGCCGGATCGCTAGTCGGCATCGTTTATGGTCGGAACTACAACGGTATCTGATCGTCTTCGAACCTCTGACTTTCATTCTTGATTAATGAAAACATTCTTGTCTTGCACCGGGCCAAGAATTTCACCTCTAGCGGCACAATACGATTGCCCCTGCCGTCCCTCTTAATCATGGTCCCAGTTCCGAAAACCAACAAAATAGAACCGGAGTCCTATTGCATTATTCCTAGCTGAAGTATTCAGGCGACAGGCCTGCTTTGAACACTCTAATTGTTTCAAAGTAAACGCTTCAGACCCCCAGGACACTCAGTCAAGAGCATCAAGGGGGTGCCGAGAGGCAGGGGCTGAGACAGGCGGTAGCTCACCTCACGGTGGGCTGCCAGCTCGATCCCAAGATCCAACTACGAGCTCTTTAACTGCAGCAACTTTAATATATGCTATTGGAGCTGGAATTACCGCGGATGCTGGCACCTGACTTGCCCTCCAATGGATCTTCGTTAAAGGATTTAAAGTGTACTCATTCCAATTATAGTACCTCGAAAGAGTCCTGTATTGTTATTTTTCATCAATACCTCCCCGAGTCGGGAGTGGGTAATTTGCGCGCCTGCTGCCTTCCTTGGATGTGGTAGCCATTTCTCAGTCTCCCTCTCCGGAATCGAACCCTGATTCCTCGTTACCCGTGTTCACCATGGTAGGCACAGAAAGTACCATCGAAAGTTGATAGGGCAGACATCCGAATGAATCGTCACCGTCACAGGGACGTGCGATCAGCCCGAGGTTATCTAGAGTCACCAAAGCGGCTGGGCGAGCCCGGATTGGTCTTGGTCTTATAAATGCACGCATCCCTGGAGGTCAGTGCTTGTCGGCATGTATTAGGTCTAGAATTACCACAGTTATCCAAGTAACAGATGGAGCGATCAAAGGAACCATAACTGATTTAATGAGCCATTCGCAGTTTCACTGTCGCGGCCGTGTGTACTTACACGTGCATGGCTTAATCTTTGAGACAAGCATATGCTACTGGCAGGATCAACCAGGTAGCCGCACCGGGGTAGGTTCGAGGGGCCATGTGCCCATCTCCCCGGTCGGCAACCTTCGCACACCTCCCTCTCGGTAGCCTGCTGGGGGGAAGGAGCCCGCCCACCTGGGCAGGATGGCTGGCTGGAGGGGTGTGGAGAGGTGTGGTCGCATGGGCAACGGCAGGCCCAGCCGTCTCCCCTGGGAGGGAGAGGCAGGCCGAGGTGCAGCCTGAGCGAGAAGCAGAGGTGCCGGGACCTTGTGGCGGTGGCACCCCTCTGAACAGTCCTTCTGAGCTTCTGAGGAAATGTGCTGGGCGGAGAGGGGTGACGGCGTGGCACGCGGGGCCTACAGACAGCAGCACCCGAGGGCCTGGCACCACCCGACCCCTTCCGCTCGGGTCAGACCACTGGGGGGCACGAGCTGCCGGGGCCGCTCAGCCTTCACTCTGCTGGGTAGGGTAAAGTGCCTCCCGCCAGGCAGCAGGCCCTCGAGTTGGATGGTCCATGCGGGGTGGAAGCTCTGTGCTTGAAACAACAGCCGAGGCTGGCAAAGCAGTCCATCCCTAAACGGACCAAGAGTGCCCAATTGATCGGAGTACGGCTGGGGGATGCTGGCTTCGCGTCCCTGCCTGCTCCCGGGGCGAGCTGGCTCAGAGGAAAGGCCCATCGGGAAAGGGCTGAGCGGCAGGCACAGACCCGGGCCCCTGGGGGCCCCGGTGGGCCCGGATGCTGCCTTCCCCGGTCTCGGAATCGCCAGACCTCACGGAGGTCTGACTGAGCAGGCTCGAAGGAAAAGGACTATCGGGAAGGGGCCGAGAGGCAGGTGGGTACCCAGGCCCCTGGGGCCCCGTAGGCAAGCCCGCATTCTGCCTTCCCCTGTCTCACAGAGGTAGGTCTGACTGACCCTCTCCCTAGTAATCTGGAGGAAAAGTACCCCCCTTTCTTGCAATCCGTGCACACAAGCTGACAGAGGGGACCCAAGGCGCGAATGTGCCCCACCTCCTGGAGATCACGCTGGGATCGGGGAGGCAAATGAGCCCTCATCGGAACTTCCAGGGAAGCCCGGCCATCTGGTCGCCCCATAGGAAAGCATTGTGTGCAACCAGATGGCCGAGGGGATAGGTGCGACCAGATGGCCGAGGGGAAAGGTGCAACCAGATGGCCGGGTTTGAAAGGGAAACCATCTGGTCGCTCTGTGCCCCAACGAAAGAGTGAGCAGGTGCCGGGGCATAGGGGACCGAAGGCCCAGGGCCCCAGCTGGGCCCCAGCCATGAAAGATGCGAGGGGGACCCAACGGGCCCTCTGACCCGGGGCCCGCGTACACCTTGACAAGCAAGGGAGGCCTACATGGGACCAACCAACCCCCTTCCTGGGCCCTTGGTGGAGCGCCAGGCGACGGGGCCCAGGGCCTGAACATCTGACCCGAGACCTGGCGGGGCCCCTGGACCCAGCCTGGGCTCCCAGGCCCAGAGGCGCAGGGGAAGCCTCCCCGGGCCCGCCGGACGCCATCCTGGGCAACCTGCACGCAGCAGAACCAAGGACAGAGCCCAGGGTGGGAAGGCTGCCCTCCCGGGGGCCCTCAGGGGCCCTGGCCAGAGCTCCTGAACCCAGCCAAGCAAGGGGAGGCTCTCCGGGCACAACAGAACGTCCCGGGCCTTTGGCAGAGCGGCAGTGTAGAGATCACACTACAGCAAGTGTAGATCCAGCAGGCAGCTCCTTACATTACACTGCCAAAACAGTAATACCAATTATTTTAGAACATTGATGGACAGGCACTCTAGGTTCTACTTGGAGATTCCATTTCATTACATAAGTGATTAACATTACACATCTTTTCCTTTATAGAAAAGAAAATAGAAACAAATTAAATCATAGACAACTTAATAATAACAATGAATAGAACTTAACACTAAATCATTTTCAGCAACAATGGGATAATTACAATGCATCACTTTGAAAGAACAAAAATCATTACAAATGCATGACTTTGCAGACATTTCCAATTCTCCACACCGATCCATTCTCCAATACATCCTCGTTACGTTTGACTTCAACAACCTTCAATGGAGTAGAAAAATTACTGTCTCCCTCTATTACTACTCCACACTTCTTAGTAACAACCCAATCACCCACAGCAATGATAGGTTATTTTACACCTTTTCTTATGTTATAATACTCCTCCGCACACCTGTTTCACCGAAAACTCCAGCTTTAATAGCTTGATGATCCACCCAGACACGATCTTTGGAAACTAACAGACAGGATTCTCCTTCCTTCCCAGTTCTCTACCCTTCAAAGAAACAAAAGGGGAAACTCAAGTGACAACATGAGGTGTGGTTCTGTGTGCCCAGACCAATTTCTTTAACTCTTCTTTCCGTGATAGTCCATTGGCCAATGACAACTGTATGTTGTCCATAATTAAACGGTTAATTCTTTCAACCATTCCATTTGCTTGTGGTCTGAATAAAGCTACTCTCTCATGAACAATTCCCCACTTTTCCATAAACTCTTTCATTTTTCTTGAAACAAACTGTACACCATTGTCTGATACAATGGTCTTTGGCACACCTTCTTCCAGAAAAACATCTCCTAAAAATTCTATCATACCCTTAGAATTAACTACACTCAAGGGTTTTAACACAAACCATTTGGTATGGTAATCAGCAAGCACCATGATAAACCTATTTTCACTACCCTACTTACTTACAGGACCAAGAAAATCCATTGCCAGCCTTTCCCAAGGCCTTGCTGGTATTTCAACACACTTAAGAGGGGGTTCCCTCAACGTTTTCACTTTATCACTGTTGGCACAGGAATAACAATGTCTGACAACATGTTCAACCATACTATCTAACTTAGGCCACCAATATGTTTGTCATATTCCTCCCAGGATGCCCCTCATGCGCTAGCTGCACAATTTGATCCCACAGTGCCATAGGAGGTACGATGCGACTCCCCCTCATCACCTTGTTGTCCAGAATGCTCAACTCTTCTCTAACAGTCCAATATTCTTTTACCAGCTCATTTCGACTCACATCAGGTTGCCATCCATTCCTAATATTTTCTATCACCTTTCTCAACACCAAATCTTCTTCCATGGCAACATTCCACTCTTCCTTCTTTAACGCTACACATTCATGAAGTGCAAATTCAACATTCACATCAGCTTCTAAATGTACCATTTCAACTATTTGGTTTTTGGTAGGCAAACGTTATAAACAATCTGCTACTACGTTCTTTAGACCTTTTAAGTATTCTAATTAAAAATTGTACTCTAGAACAAATAAGATCCATCTCAAAATCCTCTGGGTAACTCCACCTTCTAATCCTCTCCCTCCCTTGAACAAATGCACTAGTGGCTTATGATCTGTTCTAACTTTGAAAGGCAAACCCCAAAGTAAATATTTAAAATGTTTGATTCCCCAACAACATGCAAAGGCTTCTCTTTCAATCACCGAATAAGATCTCTCAGCACCTTGCAATCTTCTGGAAGCAAATCCTATAATTCTTTCATGCCCATCAACAACTTGAGTCAATACCACTCCTAACCCCACGCCCCTGGCATCCGTTAGTCAGGTAAGTTTTTTCTGTTACTTTAAAATGGCTCAAGCAAGGAGCACCTATAATACATTCTTTAATTTTCTGGAATGCACCTTCACATGCATCGTCCCACACAAATACTACATCTTTTTTCATCAACAATCTTAATGGCTCCACTATCTCAGTAAAATTCTTTACGAACTTTGAACAATATTCAGCCAACCCAAGGAAGGACTTCAATTGGTCTTTACTCTCTGGACAGCGTGCATCACTTATGCCTTGGACAATACTCTGTTTAGGTTGTATACCATCGCAAGATATGACATATCCTAAATAAGTAATACTTTTTTTTCCAAAATTGAAATTTTTCACATTTAACAGTCAACTCATACTGCTCCAAATACCTCATAACCTCAACCAGCAATTCGTCATGATGTGATTCATTCTTTCCAGCTATCATGATATCATCTTGGAAATACCAGACATCATTTAAGCCCTCAAATATTTTCGTCATCACCCTCTGAAAAACCACTGATGCGAGCCCAAATGGCATTTGTAGATAACGGAATACACCTAATGGAGTGACAAAAGATGTCAGGTGTCTGGAATCCTTGTGCAAACTAATTTTGTGATACGCTGCTGTCATATCAACGACCGTAAAAATGTTCCCTCCTGACATGGCTGACAACATCGCAGAAATATTAGGGAGTGGTTGTCTGTCAACCCAAATATTTTGATTAAGATCTATATTGCATAACCTGATCTTACCACCCTCCTTGGGAGCTGCGACAATTGGAGCCAAACATTCTGATGATTCAATGGGCTCAATTATTCCTTGGTTCAACAATTTATCCAACTCCCCTTTCAAAGATTCTTTCAGCAGAAGAGGGCCATTGCGTACCTTATGTACCACAGGAATTGCTCCTTTTTTAAGAATGATTTTATGAGAAAAACCTTTAAATAGACCTAAGTCATCACTCAGCACACGGGGAAATTTCTTCACCACCCACTCGTCAAATATATCCACGGAATTCACATTTTGCGACTCAGGTAGTGACACTATGACAGGGTCCTTTGCATTAGGATTTAAAATTATTCCCAAATCCTTCTGATGACGCCATCCCAAAAGGTTAGACCCATAATCAGTTAAATACACTCGACCATATACTATTTGTCCCTTGCATGAAATATTCATCCACCTCATATCTAAAATTTCTATTTTTTTTCCCCCATAACCTACTGCTTTATGTCTGGTTCGGACCAATCATCATACAATTCTTTAGATAATGTGTCTTTTGACACCAAGGTATACATACTCCCTGATTCAACCAACATTTTCACATGTAATTTATCCAAACCCACAATGCAATGTGATTTCTCTAGTTTCTCATCACTTTCTTTGTTTGCAGCATTAAATTTGTTGCATGTATATCATTATTGGAAACAGCACATTCTTCATCATGAACAGGTAAAAATATTTCAGTAACACTTTCACATACTTCCTCAACCTCTTTAACGCTACTTTGTTTATATCTAGTTCTACACATTTTAGAAAAATGTCCTTTTTTCCACAATTACGGCATACAACTCCCCTTGCTGCACATTTAAAACTCGTCGCAATATGCCCAGGAGCTCCGCAACGGTAACATTTCACCTCTCTTGTAGCAGTTTCTTGCTTTCCAGCATTATTCAATACATTCTTCTTTATTCCATCAGTGTCATTCTTTGCAAAGTCTTTATATACTGGTTTTTGAACTTCATAAATAGGAGAGCACTCTTTTTCAACTTTAGTTCCAACTTTCGACGAGGTATCCATTTCCTTCAACCACTTAGATGCTTGCTCCATTCCTTTGACAACTTGAGTAGTTCCCTCAAGATTGAGATCTTTAGTTAGCAATTTTTCTCTTACCCGTTTATCATTGGTACATCTTACAATCTGATCCCTAATGAGGGAATCACTCAAATTCTCAAATGTACATGTCAGAGACAAACCATGTAAAGCTGCTACATATGTATCGATATCTTCTTTACACGTGTAAAGAACTTATGTCGCTCCATGACAACATTAATTTTAGTAATAAATCGTTCATCAAACATCATTATGAACATTTCATATACATTGTTAGGTTGCCCATCTCCCATACCCAGGGATATTTCTGGTAAATTTTTATATAATCTTCTTCCCTCTACCCCCAGATGGTGTAACAAAATAGCTTGGCGCCTAACAGGTCCATATCAATCACCAACAATAGCTAATATGTAAGAAAAGAACAATTTCTTCCATTGTGCCCAAGGAACAGGTGGTGACCCTGGAGTAGCTAAAAACGTCGGTGGTGAAGCCATGGCTTGGTCAGACATGTTGACTGCAAGAGAAACTAAAATAAAAGACTAAAACAACTAACCAAAACAAAAGAGTAAAACAAAAGATTAATAAAATGAACTAACACAATGGACTAAAACAATAAATATTCTAATCCTTATGTGTGTTTATCTTGAGTCCATCTTCTGTGTTTCTTTTGTTGATATTAATTTATTTTTTCTTTTTAGTCTTTCTTCTTAGTTTATTATTAAACCAGTCTTATTTTTATCACTACAGCGCCCCAGTTGGACGTGAAGGAAGGTAGGTAATGTTATCTTTAGTTTGTACTTATATAACCTCAATGACATATACTCAGTAGAATTAGATTTGCACTTGTTAAATATAGATCACACATGCCTTTGAAAACTTCACACAGACATCTTTATATGATTTATAATGTTGAGGATGTACTGTGTCTTTAAGTCTTCACACAATTTCAACTTCCCATATGTCAATATTCCAATGACACACAGTTCATTATTTTTCACTGCTTTCGCCAGTTCAAAAGGAGATGAGGTAAGCTCGAATACTTTACACTGGGAGGAAATGCGAGAGTGAAGAGTTTGTTATTATTTTATTTCAGTTATTTGGCAGAGTTGCGCACTCGAGGAATGAAGGATTACTACATTGCGGGTCGCATGCTGCATTCGCGACCGCACTTCTGATCTTCTTTTAAATGCGTACAGCTTTCCTTCCCTCATGCAGTCGCGTGTTGCACTCGCGACCGCGCTCCCGATTTCTTTTTAAATGCGGTTTTCTTCACTCACGCCTGACACTTGCGTGTTGCACTCGCGACCGCGCTCACAATTTCTTTTTAAATGTGCTCTTCTTCGCTCGTGCCTGACACTCGTGTGCTGCACTCGCGCTTTCAACAATGCCGAGAGCTTGTCACGTGCTAAAGAGGGCAATTTTCAAATGGCCACAACCGTAATGATGGGTACATTTCCAAAAGAAGACAAATTATCTTCCATCCACAACTTTTTTCAAGGCAAGGCAAACGTTTAAATCTCCGCCACGTTTACTTAATTAAAATAACACGAATTAGGCGATCTTACCGCAAATGTAGATCGTTCGTTCAATTTAGTCCAAGGTTGAGGATACCAGTAGTCTGCCCCCTGCGCAGACACAGCTCGTCGCCAGAAAATGTAGAGATCACACAACAGCAAGTGTAGATCCAGTTGTATTTATTTCAAAAGGGTTCCTCAGCAGGCAGCTCCTTACATGACGCTGCCACAACAGTAATACGAATTCTTTTAGAACATTGAAGGACAGGCACTCTAGGTTCTGCTTCGAGATTCCATTCCATTACATAAGAGATTAACATTACAGGCAGGCTAGGGGATGGGGCCCAGGGCCGGAGCACCTGAACGGGGCCTGGAAGGGCCCCTGGACACAGCCGGGGCTCCCAGGCCCAGAGGCGCAGGGGAAGCCTCCCCGGGCCGGCCGGACACCATCCCGGGCATCCTGCCATGTGGCAGGACCGAGGACTGAGCCCCTGAGAGCCCCTGAACCCAGCCAAGCAGGGGGAGGCTCCCCGGGCACGCCAGAACCCCATCCCGGGCATTCGGCGGGGTGGCAGGGATGGAGCACCTGACCTGGGGCCCAGCAGGGCCCATTAACCCAGTCGGGGCTCTAGGGCCCGGAGGCAAAGGGGAAGTCTCCCCGGCCCGCTAGACCCTGTCCCGGGCACCCTGCCACGCAGCAGGACTGAGGACAGAGCCCGGGGTGGGAAGGCCACCCTCCCCGGGGCCCATGAGAGCCCCTGAACCTAGCCAAGCAGGGGGAGGCTCCCCGTGCCCACAGGATCATATCTGTGGCAGCCTTCCACGGGGCAAGCCCGGGGACGGACCCCAGGCTGGGGAGGCGTCCTGGCCCGTCCAGCTGCTGGCTGAGGACATAGGCCGAGAGAGGTTCTGGAGTACCCTGTCCCTAGTAATCCGGAGGCAGGCTACCCCTCTTTCTGGGAACCCGTGCACACCGCTAGACTGACTGGACTCCCATCTGCCTGCCCCGAGCCGTCGTGATTGGGCTCCCACCTGCCCTTGCAGGGCTCGGGGTATCCGCTTCCTGAGGCCTGAGGGATCCTGGCTGGGTCTCAGGCACGGGGAGTACCGCGGAGCTCTCGGGCCCGGACGCCCGGGGTAGGACTGCCCATGACCCATGGAGCCCTTTCCGGGCACTTTGCCACGCGCGGGCCGGAGGAGGGCGCCCCGGACGGTGGGGTGGTGTTGTCAGGGCCCAGCCTATCTGGTCCCCAGCTGAGAACCACCAGCCCGGTAGGGGTGTTCCAGCATACCCTGCCCCTAGTAATCTGGAGGAAAGCTACCCCTCTTTCTGGAAACCTGTGCGCACCGAGTGACGGAGGGGACCCAGGGCGCAGAGGCACCCGACCTCGTGGAGCCCCGGCTGGGATCGGGGAGGCAAATTAGCCCCCATCTGGACTTCCAGGGCAGCCCAGCCATCTGATCGCCCCATTGGAAAGCATTGCGTGCGCCCAGATGGCCGAGGGGATAGGTGCGACCAGATGGCGGGGACCGAAAGGACTCCTATCTGCCCGCCCCGAGCCTTTGTGGGAGGGCTCCCACCTGCCCTTGCAGGGCTCGGGCGCTGCACATCCTGTGGGCTCGGAGACCCCAGCTGGGCCTCAGGCACGGGGAGGCCTGCAGGAGCTCTCGGGGCCCGGACGCCCGGGGAGGACTGTCCAGGACCGATGGAGCCTGTCCCGGGCACTTTGCCACCTGGCAGGTCAGAGGAGGGAGCTCCGAACGGTGGGGAGGTGTTGTCCGGGCACAGCCCATCTGGTCTTCGGCTGGGAACCGCCAGCCCGGGAGGGGTGTCCCGGCATACCCTGCCCCTAGTAATCCGGAGGAAGGCTACCCCTCTGTTATAATGAAAGATGTCTCGTAGACAGGTCACGTAGAACAAGTTATAGGTTTATTGGTTAGTCACAAAGTCCATGTAATGTTCATATAAAGCCCATGTAGAACTCCTGTAAAGCCCCAACAGGAGCAGCCTCCCTGCTGCTCAGCCCATCTCTTCCAACTGCCATCTGCTCCAATCCCACACACTCAACATTCCAAGTGACATCACTCATGGCTGAGCAGCAAGGTACAGAACAGTAATCAGGAAGATGCACCAACTAACAACAATAGGTTATAGCACATCTCCCTTCCTTAGGAAAACTAAGCAAAAAGATATAAATGCATTAAGTCAGGATAGCACAAAATAACTTAGCTTGCATAAACAAGAATAAACATCCTGAAAGAATTAATAAGAAAATACATCAAGCAATTGAATATACATAAGGCACTCAAATTAGAAAATACTCGCAAGAAAATATAATGAGCCCCATCCCCCTCCCTAGGGAAACTAATTCGATGGGTACTCCCCACCAACAAACTAACAGTAATAGGGTAAACACACCACCCTATAGGGGAAAACACCTCCCTTAGAAACTACAACAACGTAATAGGGGAATCACACCTCCCTATAGGGGAAAACACCTCCCTTAGACACACAGGACATTGTAATAGGGGAACTCACCTCCCTATGAAACTCAGGACATTGTAATAGGGGAACTCACCTCCCTATGAAACTCTGAACACCGTAATAGGGGAAAACACCTCCCTATAGGGGAAAACACCTCCCAAAAAAACTCACCGAACATTGTAATAGGGAAAATGCACCTCCCTATGATACTCCAAAATTCAAAATACTGTAATAGGGGAAAAACACCTCCCTATAGGGGAAAACACCTCCCAAAGACTCACCAAACACTGTAATAGGGTAAATACACCTCCCTATGATACTCCAAAATTCAAAGCACTGTAATAGGGGAAAAAATACCTCCCTATAGGGGAATAAACCTCCCTTAGAAACTGAACATCAAGATCTATCCACACTATAAAAGGAAAACACACTACCCTAAAAGGGGCAATACCTCCCTAAAAAAAACTCAACTCCAGAAATGGCATTTGTAGTTTAGAAAACAGCAAAATTAGTAATTCCAGCACAAGCAAAAATTGTGACATCATATAACATTACTACAGAATCTACATAAATACAAGGACACTCTGTTACATTGAATGTTACATCCACAGCTGCTTCTATGTGAGAAACAAGAACAGTCTTACCGTAGAGTTGCTGCAAAATGTCCCATAAATATTTGAACTTGGACCCAGATGTCACCCTGCATTAAAGCGATTACACTGAGCAATTACCCTTGCTCAAAAAAATATCCTTCTTATAGCCCGTAGCGCGTAAAGCATAAGTGCATCAAACAAAACTATATCTTGAAAAAACGGATGCACAAGGATTCTACGATGTGAAGAAAGTACATTACCACCACTGTTGGCCACAGACGGTTGCACAAGGATCCCACGACGTAAAGAAAGTTCAATACCATACAAAGTTGGCCGCAGACGGTTGCACGAGGAAAGTCAGGTTGTAACCGCAATGAAGCAAAAGAATCACCGATGTTGAAACAAAACTTCCACATGCTCCGTGACAGAGACAGAGGAGACTGTCAACTCTATGAACAATGGTGCCTCTATGAACACACCTACCTAGGAGGAAAACTGCAGATTTCAAAAGTACGAGAGTAGCTGTAAAACGTTGCTGCCCGTTAATGACGAGATATTCATCAACTTTATCAGCACGATGCGTGGTTGGCAAAGCAGGAGCATTATCAGCTTGTAAAACGTTGCAAACCCACAAAATGGTGGCACGCAATACGACGGTAAGCCGGGTGGCCGCCGGCACGTCCGTGCATGCAAACGTGTAAACGCAGGCCAGAAATGCAGCAATGACGTGAACAAACAGATCTCAAGAAGCTGCGCGTGTACAGTAACAGGTGAGATTGCTCGTGCTATATTTGTATATTTGAATGAAAGAGGTGTGCGCGCTCGTAACGGCCACAGTCTCGTCCAGGCTCAACTCAACCCAAATAAAAATGCCAAAAATGCCAAAAACGCCTCACCAGGGGCACCGGTGCCCGTGCTCATGTCTCCTCAGTCAGCAAAACATCACATAGCAAGAATCACTGCACGAGAGCCGCAACTTTAGACATGCAAAAGAACATGTTGACCGAAAGGCACTCTGGGCACACGCAGCGGGCGAAAATCAATTCCAAATCACCCAACTGTTCAAATATGTGACACATCGATGTTCACGCTGTCTGCAGATTCCGAGGCACGACTAGCCTCTACTTCTTTAAATTAGAGTAACGACACCAGGGGTTTTCTCAGATTACTGCTGTCAAGCACCCCATCAATCCTCAGGGTTCTCGTAGGTAGGCAGCAGGAACTAGCACTTAAACAGTAGGGCGACCGATGGAGTGGTCACTGGTGGGGCTCTTAAATGTCAGCTTCCCCAAATACACAGCTAGTTCCAGTTCCAGTTAAATTTATTTACTTACATCCTTAGTTCCAGTACAGTTTCCATCAGCAACACACAGGTTCCTTAAATACCAGCTTTTAATTTCTCTTGAAGATCCTTTTTTCTTGTAAATCCTTTAAGCTTCACAAACCATTAACCTTGAAGTAGTACATGCGTTGGTTCCTCCAAATCGTCGCCAGTGTTATAATGAAAGATGTCTCGTAGACAGGTCACGTAGAACAAGTTATAGGTTTATTGGTTAGTCACAAAGTCCATGTAATGGTCATATAAAGCCCATGTAGAACTCCTGTAAAGCCCCACCAGGAGCAGCCTCCCTGCTGCTCAGCCCATCTCTTCCAACTGCCATCTGCTCCAATCCCACACACTCAACATTCCAAGTGACATCACTCATGGCTGAGCAGCAAGGGACAGAACAGTAATCAGGAAGATGCACCAACTAACAACAATAGGTTATAGCACCCTCTTTCTGTGAACCCGTGCGCACCGCAAGACTCAGGGAGCCCTGGCTGGGATCGGGGACGCAAATGAGCCCCCATCGGGACTTCCAGGGCGGCCCGGCCATCTGGTCGTCCCATTGGAAAGCATTGCGTGCGACCAGATGGCCAAGGGGGAAAAGGTGCGACCAGATGGCCGGGACCGAAAGGACGCCCATCTGCCCACTCGAGCAGAGCCATCCCGGGAGGGCTCCGGGTCTCTGCACCAGGGACTCTTGTCCCAGGCAGACGAACCCTTGGCATGCCGCAGGAAGGGGGCTCCCACATCGCAGGCCCTGACCGAAATCCAGGCCCCGGGCCGGTCCCTGCTTCTCAACCCAGCCATACCGGGGAGATCGGGGAGCCTGCCCGGGCACATGGGACCCCTGTCCCGGGCACATGGACCCTCAGCTGGCGGCAGGACGTGGGCTTGTTTTCCACACATTTTTTCCATAATTCCACGTAGTGGCATTATGCCAACTCTGCCCAGCCCTAATATATGGCTGAAACCAACCCGCCAATGCAAAGAGCTTTCTTACATCCTTTCTGCTTAAAACAATGGGCTTTTATTTAGCTAGGTAGGACCTGTCTGAGAAAATGCCCCTTTTTGTGTAGTCACCCCCATTTTGTTTGCTGAATTTATTTCTGGGTTTTAGTGGTCAGTGTACGTGCTCTGACCTCTGAGACACATAGGAATTGGCTAATTCCTGACTGGTACACTTATCTCTTCAATAAGGCTATAGTATATGTTGTTGAAACTACAAGCATAGCATGGAAAGTTAAATGTCACCTGTGGGCTGCAATACATATTGTGCAGTCTACTTGACTAACAGGGAAAACATTGCTTCAGGCATACCAGTGTAGCCTTATTGCTGTTGTTTAAACCTATAGCCATCCCTGTCAAGATAACCCTTTAAACAGTGCAAAAATATTCCTTTTAAATATTAATGTCACCCTCATGTAGGCCTTTCAGCCCACCTGTAAGGTGCATAGGTTTTAAAAATGGGGCATATAGAAATGTAGTTCAACCTTGTTCCAACAGTGACAAGGTCCAAAAAGCTATTTTCACTGTCGAAGGCCCTGGCTGTCATATGAGAAAAATAGAGTACAGATTAAAATATTAATTGTATATCCTAGAGTTGGGACCAGCTAGTCAAATATATAACCCATTCTTTTTTATTTTTAATAAAGGCCCAATTCACAGGTGAAGTTGAATTTCTAATAAGTATTTAGGAAAAGTAACTTTTTTAAGTTTACCTTTTCCCTGCCTCAAGCCTCTGAGGCTAATTTAAATTAGCAATCCAGTCGCTGTTAATAAATAGCTTGACATTAATGAGGTGTGAAAACTGCTCCCAGAGCAGGGACAATGTCCTGGGATTGGGGGTGTTTTCTTCCCTTGACAGGAAGACATTTGGAGCTGGCCCAGAGACTTAACTAGTTCCAAAGGGGCTTGCCTTCTCACAAGTAAATGCCAAATTACATCTGAAAGGCCCCAGCCTTTCTCATCGTAGTCAACCAGCCTGGCACCAAACCCAGTGGGAAGAAATCTATCCTGAGAACTGCATTTAGTGACCACGGAGAAGAGGACTGGTCATTACCCTGGCCACACCTCCAGTTGGGCACACAGACTCTGCACAAGGGGAGAAGGGTTTCCCCATCTTGGATTTTGAGAATAAGGTGCATTGTGGGATTGTTTGATGTAGGGCAACCAGGAAGTAATAAAAAAATGGGTAGGTTACCCATGGGAACTTCTACTTCATCGATTAGGGAAGAGCCAGGAGTCACCCCCACCCGCTAGCTGGTGTCCCAGGCAAATCATCCTCAGAACACTTTCGGGACCTGTCGAAGAACGGAAGAAGGGCTGCACCTTCAGTTTGGGACCTGAGAGGAAGCCAAAAAGGCTGAACCTTCTTCCACTTAAACCCAGGGGAAAGAAGTGGGCTCGAAGGGTCAATTGGCTGACCTCATTTATGACTACAGGGACATAAGTTGTGTGCGGTCTTTTCACTGAAGTGCCCAGTTGACCAGTGGCTATTGGACCTGCACTGAACCATGCTGTTGGCCTCTACTTGACACCCTGAGAGTCTCTCAGTGCCTTCACTGGGGTACTGGGGGGTTTTCTTCAAAGAACACTCCTGTGTTTGTTTGTGCACCAGAAGAAAGTATGGAAACTTTTGAAAACTTTTCCTCACAAGCTTCTGCAGGGTTTGCTGTAAAGAGTATACAACTGGCATTTCCACAGAGTGGGATTGAAGTTCAGTTTAGTAACACTCAAAGGTACCAGGACCTCCTAAAAAGACAACTAAGACCCATTGAGCTTTGAGACCTAAAACATTTTCTGGGAGAAATCGCCAAAGTCCCAGAGCGCCAGCAGAACTAACCTGCTTCTGGTATCTGGCCTATGGTTCCTCAGCAGCAGCAACAATTTCAGCAGCGGCCTGAGGATTTTTCCTCTCAAAAAGTGAGAAAGTTCCATTGTACATTAAGATTTATAAGAAATCTCAATACTTTTCTTGAAAAAAGTGACAAAGTCCCATTCCGACGTGGAACTTCTAAACGTTTTCAAATGTTTTGACTTCCAGGCTTTCTCCTCGACTAATCCACTTGGTGTCTTCGAATCTGGCTCCATTGCCTTCAGCCGTAAAGTAGTGCACCCCAGTCTACAGCTTCCATACACTATCACTGGCGCTCAGTGGCATTATTTTTCACTTCAATCTTTTTTATATCTCCAGTTCCTTTCATTGAGTTTTTGTCATTTTACTTATTCAATTTTTCTAAATTTTTATAAATTGAAGTCGGATTTTTATTTTGTATGTTATGTTTTTTACTTTTTATTCGTTTTGGTACTTCTAAATGTTTTACACATTTTCTTTACGTTAAGCCTATCTGTTCTGTGCCATAGCTACCAGGGGTTGATTCCAGGTTTAAATTATTTGACCTATGACAGGACCGAAGAGGTTAGTGCCTTTTTTACTTGTGGTGGACAATCATCCATCCTGTTCAATAATTCCCTTTCTTAAATCCAGCTTAAGCACTTCCCTGAGTTTTGCACGGACGATAACTGTGAGGGAAGGAGAAATTCACCAACCAAACCCAAAAATGATATAGAAAGATCAGCAGAACAGCTACTAAGAACCTTGAGCCATTGCCTCTGGGTGCTGTGCCTGAAGACTGTATGAGCAGGATGTTAGCAGAATCCACTGTGTTGGTCTACCAGCAATGTGCAAGGCTGGATTATTTGGCAACATTGGCTAGGAAGAAAACATATCATGATTATCTAGAGTAAGCCAGAACCATCATTAGCAGTTCAGACCTCTGTTAATGATTGAATTGGATGCACCACTCCCAACCTAGCAGATGAGCATGACCTTCAGACCTTCCTGAAGAAGAGAAAACTTTATCACAAGGATTCTGAGACTGCCCTCAGATAACTTCTCTTATTAGTTCAGACCCTTAATACTGCAACCTCGATCTGAGGTCCCAAGACCTGCCTTGAAACATTGCACTGAAGGAACTTATGAGCTCATTCTGAGTCCTGCATTCATTTTAAAATCCTCTGAGAAGTCAAACGCAAATTGAATTGTGATTATTTTTCCTGGGGCTGTATTACAGAGAGGGCACACTGTCACATAGCATGCCCTATCATAGCAAACACTCTGTTCACATGGCAGGCACAAACACACACCTGCACTGTGAACTGTGTATTAATGAAAGGGCAGACAGCTGTTTGGAGCAGCTGGTCGGCCTTCCACTGCAGTCGAAGACACAGCAGAGGCATAAATATCAAAGGTTCACCAGGTGCAATTGCACTGGGGTCCAGAGGTTTGAGGGACCTACTATACTCTTCATATTGCTCCATCTTACACCTCAAACAGCAGATATGGTGGACAACTTTCAGGCATACTGGAAATATACGGCAGGAGAACACCACATTATGCGGTAATAAAAGACAAAATATGCAGCAAATGCGGCACATTCTTTAATAGTATATTACTTCACACATGGTAATTAATACTCTCTGGGAAAAGAGTTCACCTCTTTGGTACCAGTTTAACAGCCAAACGCAGAAATAAACAACTGAAAGATGATCAGTTAACCTTGGCGAAGGCCCTTCCACTGTGTGCCAACATATGTCCCAGCGTGATTAGTATTGTTTGATCCGTTTAAGTTGCAAACATTTTTTTTTGTTAAAATCTGCAGACTATGCAGCAGATAATGGATTATGTGGCCAATCCATAAATGTGCAAAGAAGACCACTGCTGCAGAATCAGATCATTCCAGCAGCCCTGCCTATTTTCCTTGCTTGCACCAAGGCCCATGGGACCCATGCTATCCCACTGAAAGGTAGGCAGAGATCCCCTTGCATGTGGGTGCAGTGATTACATACACCGGCATAGGCTTGCCTGGGCATCGTTGGAACAATTGATCTCTCCATCTTTTGGAGGTGCACTGACATAAAAGAGGCACAATCAGAGCGCCTCCTGATAGCTTCTTTGCCATTAGCACCCACATCTGACGGAAAAGGATTTCTATATTTCAGTGCTTAATTTGAGTCTGGGTTGTTTGGTGCTCAGCGCCAACACTTAATCATCTGCACCCGCGCTTTTCATGAGCACCAGTTAAGGACACATTCATTTACAGGGAGATTAAGTGATTTGCCCAAAATCATGAGATGTTGGACTGATGCCGAAACTCCACCCTAGTTGCCCAGAAGTCGGCAGCTCTGGCAATTATGCCACATCCTCTCCCTACTTTCATGGTTAGTGTTGGTTCTGTTTTAGGCAGCGCTAACAGGAAAAATGGGCCGGTGCAAGCTGCCTCCTGACGAGAGCTCCGGTACCTATTTTTTACAAATGAACCACTGCCTCATTTGCATGGGGCCACAAACCCATGCAAATGTGGGGATTACTCCTTGGGGCATATTCACAAGGAACTATCGCTGACTTAACGGCACTTTATCGCAGTCAAAGTTGCGATAAACTTATTGCCCCAATCACAAGCTGATACTAACAGCCCACAGCACCAGTTTACCCATGATAGCAGCAGAAAAAAACATTGCCACGGATGACCCCCGCAACTATCGCTAATGAGATGCAGAGTAGGCGTTCCCGTGCCAAAAGCCACAACAACACCAACGAACAGCCAGAACTGCTATGAGAACACAAAACAGGTGATAGGGCATGTTAGCAGCAGGAAAATAACACCTGTTCTGACCTGGTCCTGGTGCTAAGTTGGACCACAGCCTGCACCACAAAAGAGAGCCCAGCCCACAGCCACATCGGAAGGGCAGAAGATGCCATGGAGCCACTGGTCATGCAGCCCAGACACCCAAGAGGGCCACAACACCCACCGCCACCACCCCAGGACCCCATACAGCACCCGGAACACCCCCTCCAGACAACCACCCAGGCAGCGCTGACAAAGACAGCGGACCCCCAGGAAACACACCAGCCTCACAGACCCAACACCTGACAATGTCATTGCCCAATACAGGCTCAAAAGGACAACCATCGCACGCATCATGACCAACAACGCCCAACAGGCAGACGGCACCAATACATTAAACAACCAACATCCCACCCCACACAAAGCTTCTGGCTGTGCTGCACCTGTTGGCCCCTGGTACCTCCCAACCAACACCCACCACAGTCCGAGAAGTCACCCAGCTAGCCACATCCCAGTCCCTCACACCTCTTCTGGACATCACCATCAGCCTGGTACCCCAGTCCCCATACGTCCAACATAATGCGCAGGATCCGCTGGAGGCCAAGCAAGGACCATATGCCATAGCTGGATGAATGCACGTGTTGGGGGCAATCCACAGCTCACATGTCCTACCTGTGCCCCCTGGTGACACAGCACACAATCACGGCAACAGAAAGCACACGTCTCACATCAATGTGCAGGCAACAACCGAACACCATGGAACCTCCACCGATATCGGCTACAAATTCCCCGCCAATGTGCATGATACCTTCATCCTCCGACAGTCCATCAGCACCCAGCGTTACCAGGGTGGCACCAAGGGAAATGCACAGGCCCTTGGCAAGTACAAAATGAACACCCCACCCACCTCAACTCCACAACCATGCAACTCACAACATTGGCAATGCAGACGACACAAAATCACAACCAACATGCAAAACAACATGCCCACCCACCGGACACAACAGAACAACTCGCAACGGTAACCTGGGCAAGCCGTGAACATGAGCCATCAACGGCATGGCACCCCAGCCACACAATAGCCGAATGTGGGGAGAGGTGGCAACCAGGCATGTGTGGAGGAGGCAAGTCACCCATGAATGGGAAAGTACACAATGGCAAGAGTGGTGGAGATGTGCTGGACAGACTGCAACATGCGGAACACACCCATATCCATGGCAACATACACCGCTGGTATATGGAGTGTAGTAGACGGAGGACGCAACCATGTCACCCCAGCCAGTGGGGGAGTTCGCGGAAATGTTGCCTGTTACGTCCCCCCATGAGTGTGAGCAGAGTGGGATGGCCCGGGGTACGCCAGGCCAGTGTAGGGGTGTGAATAAAAGGCACGTAGTCCTGGGCGTAGTCCTCTTCTGGAATGTCTCTGACAGGGCGGCGCCACTCACTAAGCCACGAGGCCGACGCCATCCTCGTGAGCGGAGTTGCCTGCAATCCTGTGTGCCTGCCATACCCCTGCCCGCTGGACCCCGAAGCCGTCAGGCCCACCCCTGTGCAGTCAGGCCACACTGATCACCTTCCGACACCGGCATGTATAAAAGAGGGCCCACCATGTGCCTGTGCAAGCTCCAAGTCAGAGGGCCGCGTCATTGGCAGCCTCTCAGTCCATCACAGCCCCCACGATACAGGCCAGCTTTAGACCTTTCTCATTAACGTAATCTACTGCCACGTCCGGCCTACACTACGGTCAAGTAGGTCACACATTTGGAACTGAGTCTTGATTACACGATGGCAGAATACATATGTTCATTGCAGAGTTTACATCAGTGTACTCCCTTCGACGTGGTGCCACCAACTCGGTGCATAGCATCACAACCACACGTGTCTGTGGGCCTTCGCGGGCTATTGCCCTCGGCCTACGCTGCACACGAGTAGGTCACAGAATTGGAACTGAACATCGATTTTTCAACGGCAGATTACATATCTTCGCACTCAAGGAGATGCGTGAGAGGATGACGCGTTGCAGCCCGGAGGGAATAGGATCATCGTTACGGTGGTGATCGAACACTACCGACAACTGCCCTGTTGCCACTAACTTTGTGCATCGTGAGCCAACGACAGGTGGCCGTGGGCCCTTGCTGACCACTGCCCCCGGCCTACACTGGGGTCGAATAGGTCACACACACCTTCTAATTCAGCCTTGATTTGTTTATGGAAGACTTCATGTCATTGTACAGGTCTCATCACAGACTGCATCCCCTTTCAGCCCCGGTGCCAAGATGTCTGTACCCCGAGACCCATGGTCACTTTCTGGTTGGACTTTGGGGGCGACTGAGTCCATGGACTTGGGGTTTTCGTCGCCATCATGGCAGTAATACTGACTTTGTGGCAAAAACGAGGCCGTGGTATTCCACCCCACCATTTGCTGCTTCCGGATAACATCAGACCTTTCTCCTCATGACCTGGAGGACACCTTCCACTGTCCTCCGCAATATACACCTTGGACATTGATGAGGACACGCTCAGGTCGCATGGCCCATCTGACTGCACCGCAAGTCACCGTACCGTGGCAGGGTGCCTCTGCTGGCTGCTGTGCATCCGGGGCCACTAACTCTAAGCTGGACATGTCCGGGACTTCTTCTTCTGGGGTATTGGATGGTCTATGAGGCGATGGCCTTAGTGTCATTAACACCATGTGTCTGTGGCCTCTGCGCTGTCCGCTGCCTCCAGCCTAATCTGCGGACCACCAGGGCTCAGACATGAAATAGAGTCCTGACCGGCCCGGACGTCGCATCACCGCAGGAGGCACATGCCACCTCCGCCAGGACAACCTTCAACCGCCATCTGCAAGAGTCGAAACGGTGGTCCTGACACACCTACGGAGTTGCAAAACACCTGTTGAGGATGCCATCATCAGACTGATACCTTACTCAGCACTCCAGGTGCCACTGACTCAGTGCCCCGCAAGCCATCGTCTGTTACTGATTGTGGTTTGTGCTGTGGAGAGGCTGCACAGCAATGTCATCTCAAGCAGTGTGGGAGACCTGGGACTTAATTGAGGAAGCTGATGCAGGTCTAACACACCACACTGCATCTGCATCAGGAATATCTCAAAGGGGCACAATCCAAGACGTTTTTCTTCACATGAGCGCACTCATCTCTAGTGCCCCAACCACAGTGCACTGCAACTCATAGACACTTCTGGTTGCATGTTGTATGTCCTCTGGACTTTCTCTGTCTCCCTCCATGGTGCTCAGCAGTTGACTCTGTTATGCAAGTGTTTTCAGTTCCCGTTGCACTGGTGTCCACTGTTCAAGTGGTTGCCAGCACCAAGCACTCCGTGCGTGCTGGCTTACACTCACCCCACACACATCCAGCATAGGCGTCACTGTACATGTGGCCCTGCCAATAAAGGGGAGGGGCGCATGTGCCTGTAGCCAGTTAAACATGATATCTGCGTGTGTCCCTGTGGTCTTGTATGCATGAGGGCCCTGGGCCCTACGACATTACATTGTGCTGTGTACAGCGGATGCAGACATGTCACTGCAGGCAGCGGTTTGGAGCTTGGACATGTAGTTTTGTCGTCACCCACTCAATTCGTAAGGGGAGTGGGCTGGGCCATTGTAGGCAGAGCCGATGTGGGTGTGTGACTGCTATTTGCGTGCCCCAGGGCATGGTTCTGTACTGTAAATGTGCATCTGCATGTGTCTGCATGTGTCTCTATGGCTGTATGGGTCTCCTTTGTGGGGTGTGCGTGGTCCCTGAAGTGTAATGGACACCAACGTATGTGATCTAGTTCACCTTCCATGGGTTCGGACCCCAACCACGCCTGTTCGGCCACCTCCTTTTGGCAAGCTGACACATGGCGGCTTGCCATGTGTGGGTGGCTGAAGTGTCGTGAGCCAGCTGTGCTTGTGGGTGCTTCCTGCTGTGTGGTCTGTTGTAGGCTCTGTGTCCTCCTCTGAGTAGCTTGGCTGACCGGGTCCTGGTGGTGGGTTGCGTGGGATGTCCATGGTCTGTTGTAGGGCATCATTGTCGAAGGTGTGGTGGTCCTCTCCGGCATCACAGATGGGTTGTCTTGTGTGCTCTGCTGGAGGTGTTGTGTGCCAATGTGAAGGGGAGATGCATGTTGACATTATATCAGTAACAATATAAGATGCTGGAGGCGATATATTGATGATATTTTCTTCATATGGACAGGTATGGTTGCAGATCTAGAACTGTTCATCAAGTATCTGCATGAGTGTCAGTGTGCTCTGACCTTTACCTTCAATATGGATAGAGAGACGATTCCATTTTTGGATCTGAAAATCAGACATAATAATAACCAACTGAATGTAACTCTCTATCGTAAACCAACAGATAGAAATACTCTCCTACAATACAAAAGCTTCCACCCTAGAGCTCTTAAAGATGGGCTGCCTTATGGGCAATTTCTAAGACTCAGAAGAAATTGTACTGAAAAGGTGGACTTCTTTTGAGAGGCTAATATACTGAGTACCAGACTGAGAGAGAGGGGCTATCCGAAAAGATTGGTCAAAACCTCTATAAAACGAGCATGGTTCAGCCCTCGTGAAACACTTTTGGAAAACACAGTGAAAACAACCACCACTCAAACTGTCTGTGTAACTACTTTCTGTCCATTGAGTACACAAGTTCAAAAGACTATCAAAAGACATTGGCCCACACTTAATACTCTTAAAGTTGGTCAGGAATTACCAATGTTCTCCTTCAGAAAGGGCAAAAATATAAGAGACCATTTGGTTCATTCTGATACGAGTATTATTAAAACCCAAACCACCATCTATGACCTTTGGTCTCTTCCTCCAGTAACAGGTCACTATAAATGTGGTAGCTGTGTCGCGTGTAAGATTATCATGGAAACCAAATCCTTTTCCCATGAGAATATAAATCTTACCTTACGCGATTTTTCTAACTGTTTGACATCTAATGTTATCTACTGCATTTGGTGCCCATGTGGCCTGATTTACATTGAACAGACCACCCAGCCAGTGAAAGCACGCATTTGCCAACATCGGAGTAGAATACGGTGCTTGACAGACAATGCCCCTCTGGTCGATCACTACAAAGAGAAAGCTCATTCACCAGATGATATAAAATGGCAGGTGATAGAAAAAGCTAGGTTGCCTTCCAGAGGTGGTGATATTTCCTTACTTCTACAATCTTTAGAATGCAAATGGATTGATAAATGTCAATCTACACACAGAGGATTGAACAGCCTAGAGGAATGGCGAAGGTTCATTAGTCTGCATTGATACACATTTAAAAACTTGAGTAGGGCTCTGCTCAACTGTGTATCTATATTCTCACTGTCTAAAAATAATTGTTTTCATTAAAACGATGGAATAGACCGAGATTAATGATGTAGGCTGCTAGCACAAAAGCTGAGGATCATATCTCTCTCTTGTCTTAAATAATTATCACTGTATATATTGGCATTCTGACTTTGATTTTTATTAAGAATGATTTCCTCTTTTTATATATAAAACTGTTTTATTATTAATCAATGGTTAAGTAAAAATCGAATGCGCAATATGGCAGAATTGTAGAATCATGTTTACATATACACTGAAAAATTGTAGAATTTTCATAACAGTGATATATATTATTTGTGCAATATTCATTGTAAATTAATTGTTAACCAAACCAAGGTGATTCTAATTATATCGCTCTTGAATTGCCTTGATGTAGAATATTTTAAATTGATCAATGTCGGTATTGGTCGCTTTGTCATTCAAAGATGGCCGCTGATGAATCTTTGTTGCCGGCTCCCTTTGCGCATGTGCGAGGAGACTGGAACCACAATTTAAGATACTTCCGGGTTGCTGTTAACCTTGCAGCTCAATTGAATTCCTACTGAGTATTAGATCGTCTGACGATTAATTTGTTTCTCCGCGTATCCTGCCTTCCAGAGTCATCCTACCTCCGTGAAGAGAAGCGCTAAAATGTGAGTGGCGTCCTATTGTATTGGTTTTCCCCCCCGTTGCGTAATGCTGTACGAAATAAATCTGCCATCAGCTATGTAGCCGTTAGTAATTCCCGTGTCCTTGTTTCAGCGTTCTATTCCATACACGCTGCCTGATTGAATCTACGGGCCCACGCCATTCCGATCGTGTAAGTGGCAATTCTGTTGCTATACACCAATTTACTTTGTGTCGTAGTATGAGGCGCGCTTAATCATTAATGCCCCTTTTTAAGGTTAACATTACCGTACTCTCAATGGGTTATCTAGTTCCATCATATATAGTTGAGTTGCTCTCTTGTTCTGGTTGTAGATGTCCCAACCTGAAGCCATCGTCAGACCGTCATAGTCCTGCATAGAAAGGAGCGACTAGTAAGACATGTATACAGAGCTAGCAAGTCCTCTATGAGTAGGTGTCATTACGATACTTCCGATGAGGCTTTACTTAATTAGTCTCCTTTACGCACCTTACTAGTCTGTACTCTTATTTTAGATTGACATCACTTCTCTAATTAAGGTTGTACATTGTGTAGGTACTTATTTGGCAATGAGTTATCAATGACCTTTTTCTAATATAGGCCCCCTTGAATACAGCCAAGTGCCTTCCATCGCCCTGCCTTGTCTAGTGGTTCCGGTACATAACATTGTGGATATACAAGAATAATCGATAGGTAAGCCATTCAGTACCTTGGAGCCCAGTAATTAGTGTTTCACGTTTTACTACTTGCACTGATAATCCCCTTACGTTAGTCCCCAGATAAGCTGTCCTGAAGAGACCCCATACCAAGAGTGGGTAGAAACGCCGTTGAAACTGACAAAGAGGGGGCAAGAAAGATTCATCGTATTATTGGAAGCCCCTCGTTGTTGTTTTAATGACCTTTTGGTTCAATTTCACTTAATTTTCACCTTTTTTATGCTATGATCACCTCACTGGGACGCACTGTTTCATTGTTCACTATATTGTGCTTGTAGTATAACAATATAATTGTTATTGTGGTAAGATTGTTAATCACAGTCTCGGAATATTAAATAAATTATATTTACTTCGGCTGAAGTAAATAACCTTTTCTGGGTTCCTTTAATATTAATCTACAGTTATCTATGTTAATCGATTTTTGCAGATTTCAACTTATCTGAAAAGTTCTGTTGATTTAATCAGATGTGAGTACTTTCTGCTCTCCATTGACAATGTGGTATACTTAATAAGTTCCTTGTGGACATTGTTTCTTGCTTTTCGCAAAATACCCAGTTCACAAGGACATATGGGTCGCTCTTGTGTTTTGAAATATCGTTGTGCATGTGTGCCATTGTGCCCATCTCCCCCTGTCCCCCCAGCCCCTGTTGGTTACTCTCCCTGTTGATGTTGTGTCAGGTCCTCTCGAGTTGTGTCCGTACTCCCTTCTCCTTGCACCGTCTCCAGACTGATGACTGTGGCCTCGGTTTCCTCCAGCTCATCCTGTGGAGCAGGACTGCCACCTCCTGTCGTCGTTGCTGCCTTCCTATTGGCAGCGAGTTTGTGCCTGGTTTCGCTTGTCACGTCATGCCGGCGCCTCATGGCCTCCTGGATTGGCCCCCTCGGCACTCCGACTGCATTCCAAGTGGTCTGCTTGTGGGTCAGTTGCTGGTAGTGTTCTGTCGCCTCCCTGATGCTGGTCTTGTTTTCTTGCGGTCTGCACCCCGTCTTCCTCTCCCTCTTCTCCTTGGCCTTACCCGACCCCGTTGTTCCTTGCTGGTGGTCTGTGGGAGTTGTGGGTTTGGCGTTAGCCTCTGCGCTGGGTCAGATTGCATCCATGTTGCTACATGCTTTGGCTTGTTTCTGGTGTGTTGTTTCTGTGTTTTTATGGTGCATTTTCCAGCCAGACGCATGGTATTTGCAGGCCTGTGGCTGGTTTTAGCGACGTTTTGTACCGCGATTGTCCTCGTCGCATTTTTTGCGTTCGCGTTTCGCATTTTTGCGGCGTAGTGTTGGATTTTGCTCAGCCACTTGACGCATTATCTGGTGACTATCGCATGCTACCGCCACATTGTGAATACTTGGTTGGCAAGGCGTCATTTTCCCGCGTTGGGCTGCGATGTTGAGAGTTGCGTTAGGCTACTCTTGCGGTAGTTATCACACGTTCTTGTGAAAATACCCCCTTGTGTTTGTGCTAGCACACAACTTGCACGGCGTGATTTATTACTGAAGTGGCCATGCAAGCCTCTCAGGCCTTTTGTAGTGCTATAAATGCCTCAGAGGCACAACTAAGAGCTGCACATGCCCTGGGCCACTTATATGTCCCTGTGTCCATATTCATGATGACGCAGTTCCCAGTGATATCTTTTGGTGGAAGACTTCCCCAAACTTTCCTCTGGTAATTTCTCTTGAACGTGTCCCACTGTCGGGAAATTCAATCCTGAAACTTGAGAGGAGATAATGAAAAACAAGCATTTACAATGCAATGGTCTCGGCATTGTTAAAGTTAGAGCTATTGGCATTGCTCATGACATTATTTTTGTTTATGTTTTTGTTTTTAAAACATTTAAAGAAACGGCATTGTTATTTACAATGTCAATAGCTTAATCTCTCTCAAATGCGAGACCTATTTTTGTGCAGGTTTCCTTCCTGCCCACAAATAATCATCCCCTCAACGCAGGCACCCTTGCACCATGGTACAAAGGTACCTGTGTTGGCACACGGCAGCGCATCATGTGCCAGTGCAGGCGAAAAGGACAGGAATGCGTTGTATCTGATAGATATAGTGCATTCCTGCCCTTTTCGTTTGCCATAGGGCAGAGCAGCAAAAGCAGCTAACAGCAAAGCACATTCGTAAGACCTCACGTTGCTGAGTCTGGCCATCAGGGAAGCAAGCACGCGTTGTGTGGTCATTCTCCGCTTGAGATATTCCACCCTACCAGCCAACTCACAAGGTGCCACCGTGTGACACGATATCGGCGCCCATCGGCGATGAGCCGATATCACACGGTGGCAGAGAAAACGAGCTGAAAACCAATGTAAGTTGTGGTTTTCCAGCTCGTTTTCCCAGGCTTCGAACTCCGGCGTACATTGAGGGGTGTTGATACACCGAGGACATCGGCACCAGCCTCAGAAAGCTTTATGGGGGTGGGGTTCAAAAGTATCCCTACAGTACTTCTCGGCACGCTCCCTCTTCCTCACACGGTGACATTTTTTGTGCAAGTTGGCAGGACGCTTCATTAGGTACTGTGCTTGTGCAACTCTCCTGGCATACTGGCGGCTCAGAACTGCATGACTGTGACGGCATCTGTTACCCCGGCACAAATGTGCATGTCGTTTTTACCAGTCTGCTTGGCGCGAGTCTTACCTCTGTCTTACCGGCCAACCCGGTGTGAAGCAGCGCTGATGAATGTGAACACTTGGTAAATGCATCATGTTGGCACCGCACTCGACAAACCACTAAGGGAACAGAACATTAGGGAGTTGGAAGCTGCCAGCGATTGAAACTGGCTAGCAATATGCTTAGTGCTGCTATAAGTGCAGAAGGTGCCCCGGCACCGGAATCCGCTGCTGGATCCCCTTCATGAAGGACTTTGAATATATTACCGAGATGAGGGAGGAGGGCCGTGCTACACCACTGAGCGAGAAATATCCAAATGTATGCAAGAGACGGGTATACAACCTGGAGCTGTGAACACCAGCCCGCATTACTTATTCGAAAAGAAGGACGTTTCGCGAGCAGTACCTCGTTGGGTGAAAACCTGTGCCTCGGGATTTAAGTCTAGACAGCCCACTGAATTGAAAATGCATCTATCCGCACATCGGTATTTTTGAACTGTGAAAAGCAAACCTAAAAAAGTATTTTCAAATATTTTTTTGTAATTTCAGAGTATGCCACGTGCAAAACAATTTAGTGCTCGGAATTTTTAAATGAGTTTGCACCTCTTACCCAGTTGTCTCTACACACAGCTAAACACATGAAAAGCTTCGGCACTTGAGACCACGCACAGTCTCCATATACCCGACCTCACGACGGGCCCAAAGGACTCGGCCTCAACATACTTCAATTTTCTTCATCTCTGGTGCACTTCTTGGCTCTCCATGAGCACTTAGGCCCAGGTTTCTCACGATGCACGTCACGTTACACGTACGATGAGTAGCGAGAGGGGACATGTGAGCCAACTGCCTGCAAAATGAGCCCCCACCACGGCTCCCCAAAACGTGCATTAATTCTCCACAAACAGCGGCCGCCTCGCGCACTCTCCTGTTGCGGCGTCTCGCAGGCCGGCGCCCGTTAGGCTCGGGGCCCGGCAGACGGTGCAGGCATCTTTCTCTTCCAGGGAAGTAACACATTGACAAATGCTGCGCCGGCTCCGAGTAAACTCGCAGCGCTGAGCCATCCATCCAGCTCACCCCGGCTCCCGGAGGAGGGCGCGCTGCTCGCGGGAGGCGGGAAGGAGAGGGCTGGGGCTAATGCTCCACCCCGCTGAGGCGAGGAGACAGGGCGCGCCAGCAGGCTGGGGTGAGGCCCGGTATGAGGGAGGCAATGGGGAGCATGGTGGTAACGGGAAAGCACCAAGCCGAGGGAGGAGTACACGCCAAGACATAAAGGACGGAGGTCTGTGGTGCGTGAGAAACATGTCAAAGTAGGAGAAGGCGGAGCAACACACGACAGCCGGGGGAGAGGACGAGCACACCACCGCCTTTCTCCGAGGTGAAGCAGAAATGCCTCGGAGAAACGCAGTGGCGTTTTCGGATTCGGGGGCGTGTTTTTCTTTTTCTCTCCTCTTGCCATTGGCTGGAATGTTTACATTCCAGAGGAGAGAAAGAATTGAAAAAACACGCCCCCGAATCCGAAAAGGACGGGGCTTGTTTGGAGAGACAAACCTCTTCTCCAATGGCTGACCAGCATTTAAGAGGCCAGCCAATGGAGAAGAGGAGAGAAGAGAGGCGGGTTCAAGCCCCTCTTCTCCAAGTCATTAAATCTCATGAGCGAGACTGCGCAAGCGCAGCCTTCGCTAGCCGAGACCTAAAGAAAGGGGGTGGAGGGTTCATCTAAATGAATGACCTCACTGAGCAGCAGCGCCTTGAGGCGGGATTACCCCCGCACCTCGCGTGTCAGGCGGGTTTCGCCGTTAGTCCTTGCCTGCTCTGCGGCGCTTTCGGTGTTGTGACAGGACCGTCCGCAGAAAAGCTAAGGTTTGACAGGAAAGAGCGCTGCCCGAGGTTTCCCTCACCGCTTCTGTAAACAAGTGCTAGACCTCCTCGCAACCCTCGAAAATACTGGAGGGGAGACAAAGGCGGCGCGCTTGGTCCCTCAGAAGTGTCCCTCAATTGTAATTGGTTTTACTAAAAATAGCACAGTGTCTCCTACAAAGAAAATATCTTGACTTAATTGCATAGGGCAGGAACTTTGCCCCTCTGACGCATCAAGTATTACTAAGCACCTGCTGAAGGTATCGAAATTAAAGCTTTAGCTCCTAGGTTGCAGTCCCAGTGAGGCAGCACAGTGGGTTCAACTTTGCTGTGGTTATCTGTGCCTAAAATAAGGATCACAGGCAGGGTCACTGATTTCTGTGCTGCGATGTTTCAACATATTTATGGATTTACTACACTACCCAAATCATTCTCCACGAGCTGCTTAATTTGAATATTTCAACTGTAAAAAATGTTAAACTGCAGAACGTGCCACAGGGTGCAGCGCACTGGCAGATCCTTGCTGCACTCTGTATTTAGGTGTTGAACTGGTACTAATGAGGTCCAACTTTTACCCAAACATTACCAATATATGCTAAATGTTGAAATAGTGAAATAACACTACCACACAAAGTGTTGCATTACATTACATAATTCCAGTGGCCCTACTAACAAGCTGCATGCTGGTTAAATAGCAATTTGGATAAAAGTGTGTGAGCTAAAATACGATTTTAAATGTGGAAGTCATAGATGAAATGCGAGAAAAGCTGTCTCAACCTTTCATCCTGATTATTACAATACAATTGGAACCTCTGGTTTAGGTAATACAAGATTTTAATCAAGCTCTAATACATTTTAGTTTGAGGTCTGCCCAGAAACGGCAATTCTTCTTGGTGTTGTAGCCACATGCCCTTCCACGAAGGAGAAATAGACTTTGTACCTTCCAGGACTGGTACACTGAAGACAGCAAGGGGCCTTAGTCCTCCATCTTGTACTGACCATGCCGATGAGGCGCGTGCGGGGTTACATTCAGCTTATATGAGTTGAACCATCAGTGTCTTCACTCTTTCTGCTGGCACATCCAGCATGCTCAGGTGTAGCCCAAAGTCACACCTTGCCTCATCGTCATCCTCTTGACAACGCTACTCATGCTCCAACCGGTAGCAGGAGCACCCACGTCTTTGTAGGAGATCAAGTTTTACCGCCGGGATCGCGGATGCCGCAAATCTTCTAGTCTGAATATCGCTATATTGCGAAATAATATTACCGCCTATTCCATTGAGGCCTTCGGATGGTCCAAATGTATGGACTTATCATTCTTGAATTGTACGGACGTTACCTCTATTAGATCCGGACCGTGTCATCTGCAGCACTGGCAGCACGTTATCTCATAACTATATTCCAATAGATTCTTGCTGGTTCTACCACCCCAATACGGGCGCTATTTTTGACTTAAAATCCCGCCTAGGACATTGACCCAACTACTATTCTATTTAAGACTGTTCTATAAACATACATGTAGAAGTCATCTCAGGCTTGGTGCCTGTATTGAAAGATTAACCCTCCAAACCAGCGGTTGTCAATATTGAAATAATACCAGCACCTCCACTACATGACGTTGGAAATGAAGTTGTGTTTAGTACTTGTCGCCTTCTGAAATATCCATCTTGTACGCCCTGAGGAAGGAACCTATATAAGTTATATAGGATCTCCGAAACGCGCGTTGGCGCCTGTCTTGTGTTTTATTTTTTGCCTAACTGCTCTGTATATTTTGCTTTGTTCTGGTTTAAATTCTTTTTCTCATTATTGTCTCCACTGTTTTAGTTTTTGTATTGTATTATGTTTTGGTGCTATGTATTAATGTCATCATGGTGTGTGCTGTTGACGATATGTTTGATTTTTGTCTTATTATTGTGATTTAATATGTATTACATTTTACTAATTACAGAAATGGACATTTATATGTCTTTCAAAAAAATGAAAAAAATTATCCAATAAATGAATTGATCAATTTTTGTACACCGTTGGTCGTGGGCGTTCCTTATTATATGGACATACTGCCTAATATTGAAATATATAGGTGTAGGAAGTCCTGTTGTGTTTAATAATGCAAGATAATTGACTGCATAATGGTCTCTCAAATACTTTGATGGGTTCTGATGACAAAATAAACTAAGGTACTAAAAGCCGTGTGGTTTGTAAATGTCACCACAAACTCTCAATGCCTTTGTTGCATCACAGAACACGTCAGCCAGTATGTATTTTTTACATTATATCTTTATTTAGTTTAAGTTAACTCGAAAAAGCCGTTTTTTAAACAGGAAGATGTATGTTCTCTGGAATACATTGTTTGGAAATCTTTAGTGAAAGGAAGAGCAAAATGTTTATGCTCTTGAGAAGGCGTGGATTTTGTGACTTTAAGATATGACGATCTATTGAGAAGCGCAAGTGTCTGCAAAATGAAAGTTTTGGAGCTGCCATCTGCAAAGTTCATCTACTAAATGCCCCTGATTGCAATTAGAACAATCAGATTCTGTTTACCGTTTGAAGAAAATAATTCTGAACAAGTAAAGATTAATGTTGAAGTTTTGCAGCGGGTTTTGACGCTTTTGTCAAGCAAATTAGTTGTCCATCTTAAAACAAATTAGACTCAGACGGAAACAAGCCCTCACATTGTCTAAAATCCATAATTTACATGAATTATGTCATGTCCCGTCATATATTCCATAACACAATTTATATTACAAATAAGTTTCCGAGTGGAAATAATATAATAATAACATAATATCCTACGGACAGTACAAGAATAAACAATCATTGACAAAGCCAATAGGTCTAGTCTTTCAAAGACCATCCAAAACCATTTGGCCTTAGCAGTGGCAATAGAAACAAATCTTCTCACCACTACAGAACAGCATTGGCAAAAACAGTGCAATGACATAAGTGCACAGATGCATAATCATGCCACCAATCATTACTTATAAGTTAAAAAATGGCCTCCGCTACAGCCATTTTAAAAATAAATTTAATTTATCATTCCAAGATGGAAAGTGGTAAATTAAAAATATATACGTTAAACACTTTAAAGATAAAGGAACGGTCAACTAGCAAATTGCAGCTGCTAAGCGCTCCAAAAAAGCAAAAAACATCAAAAAATGATGGCGTGGGGCAGAAGCAACATGAAGTCGAAAGGACTGAGGAAGAAAATGGTGGAGCGCTGGGGAGCTGAAAAGCAATATACGAGCTGGAGTGAGAAGAGGAGCAACATGGAGAGTGTGTGGGCTAGTGATGTGAGGGTTATAATACACCCGGAGGAGAGAGCAAGGGAACACATACACTACCTTGAAGTGCTGAAAACAAAAAGGGAAAGTAGATCTCAGGTGTAAAGCCTTGGAAGGACACAAGTCAACCTTCAAAAGGATTGCAAAGAAGCTAGAAATGTGATTTAATAAAATCAGAGCAAGTGAGATTGGGAAGAAAGCGCACCCATAGCAAGTGGAGGTCTGACACAAAACCCACTGTAAGGGTAAGTATTTGTATTGTCAAAAAGCTGGCTATAGGGAATACTGTCTTTTTGACAATTTTGCAATATGAAGAAAGTCAGTCTGCCAAGATTTTATTTTGGAGAAAAGCCAAACCAATGAAATACCTTTTTCACCCCAAACATTTTTTGTGGGAAAGCTAAACTTCAAATAGTGAAAAAGGGTCATTGTAGTCTTTCTTCTATGTCTACCAGGTACTCAAAAAACAAAACAGGAAGAAAAAAGAGGAAGACAATACAAAGCTTAGAAGGCAAAAGGGGGATGGTGTTTAGATGGGGGAAGCATTGGTGAGGTATGGAAAGTAGTTAAACCAGAGAAGAGTGTAAACAAATCAGAGGGGGAGATAGGAAGAGGAGAATGGAGAAACAAGAGAATTCCCTCCTGTATAAACAAATAGAAACACATTGAAGAAACAACTATTTTTTCAAGGGAGACTTTCACCAGTTCGGTTTCGTAAAATTGGTTAAAGCCATTCTAAAAGAAAAAATTCAATGAGAAGGGTTTGAATAAATAAATTAATCAGAACCATTTTCTTTATGTTTGTTTTTCATGGAAATCACATACCACCATCTGTAGGGGAGACTTAACAATGAGCTGATCAAGCTTTTCTCGATACTGGGTCTACTTGTATCAAAACCTCCACTATGTGATTAATCAGAATACCTGAACAGCTTTAGGACTGAATATAAGGCAAGTTGGATTCACTCAGCCACTATATATCCTATTCAAGACAATGGCATAACCGTATTTATGCATTTCACTGTTCCTTTGGAAAGGAGATTGGTCAGCCCTTTGAAGGACAAGAGCTAGAAATATCCTTCAAAAGGAAAAACGTCTGAAGAACATTTTTGGTGGAACTCTGAGAATGGAAGATGCAACATACTTTACCAATGAACAGTTCTCTTGTACAAACTGGATCTCATTCACTCACATACAAATAAGGATTATCTTCATCTTTCAAGCATAACACTTTTAACAGTTTTACTTAATCTGTCAGAAATCTAGTCTGAACCTCTCTTTCACATGTCCCGCAATTATATGTTATCTTAATCTGCAGTGTAACAGCACTCATGCGCCAATCAGATTTTTACGCTTGGTGGAACAACATGCACAGAACTAAGCGAGGCTTTCTATGTGCTAAAAGGTTACTTTTTAAGTGCTTGGCAAAAACTAGCCATGGTGAGCGGTGGGCAGAGAATTGAGTTCCAGATGGTGGGGATGAATATAATGGATTGGTGGCCCCCGATTTAAGCTTTATCAAATATAAGCAACAGAGGTTGAATGCACATTATGGGGTCAACTACAATGTCGGTCGTAAAGCCTCCAACCTTGGGTCGGAAGCTTTACGACCAAAATCATAAGGTTCAATTCCGACTGGCTGATTACGATACATCCGATCAGAATTGAAACCAGCCAGTCATCCCGGCTAGCTTCCGACGGGCTCAAGGAGCGCATCAGCCAGTCGGAACCAGCCCATAATCCATATGGACTGCGGTTTACGGAGTCCGGATTATGATGCATGGTTTTCGGCAAGAAAGTGTGTTTGAGGACCCTAGCAGGGCCCCCTTTCCCTAGCGGCCTCCGGTTGGGGGCCGAGGGGCCACCTATGAGCCCCCTGTTAATCACCTTGAGGTGCCTGCCACACAGTGCAGGGATTAACACAATCTCTCATTTTTCTTTGGGAGCTTGTGTTGCAGCCAGTTTATGACAGTAACACAAGCTTCCATAGAGAAATGTCGAATGTGACCACACCATGTGCAGTGGCACCATAATTAGGAGGTCGAGACAGCAGACCGGAGGTCGGTTGGACACGTTTTGGCCACGTTGTCAGTCGAAGGAAACTCCAACCAACATCGTAATAGGACCCTAAGTCTAGAAAATAAGGGGGCAGACTCTTTTCAATGAAAATAGAAGTGGGTCCGAAGATGGATCTATGGATAATACTTTTATCACAACATGGATGCAAGAAGGCCAAGAAAGACTAAAGGAAGTAGCAAGGTGACGCAAGGGGCATTAAAGGGAGATACCTGATTCTATACAGCTTTTCACACAGAATCAACCGTTCTTCTACTTCCAGTAGAGGGCGGGCCAGCGCTTGTCTCACTCATATGGCACACCCTATGTGAGTTTATCTCACAAAGTAGTTAGTAATAACTTCAGAGCAATATTTAAGCACAAGAGTCCAGTCTCTGGGATACCAACAGCACTCTCTTCGTTTCAGCTGTGCTAATTACCGTAATTTGCAGTTAGTTTCTATTTCTCAACTGATTCAGCAGTCATTGTGTTCCAACATTTTACCATGACGAGACAAACAGAACAGCCAATCAGATGCTCATGCTGCAGGTACATGCTCTCCCATATACGTCGGAACAACACGTTCAAATGGGCACATTGACCATTACAATACCTCTTTTCTAATTTTGAAAAGGAGGTTTTTTACTCTTAAATTGAGTTATTTATATGAAGATTCTCATGTGAGAAAATCTACAAGCAGGCTGGGGAGCAAGGGCGTAGCTATTAACAGTGTAGCAGGTGCAATGACACTGGGAACCAAGATTCCGAGGGTTTCTTCACACCAATTATATTTGTGCTTAAATAGGTAAACAAAAGGACAGGAAGGCCTATTGTGCTTGCTGGCACCAGGGCTCCTAGCATCTTTGTGATGCCACGGGTGAGGAGTGGGCAATGAGCGGGTGCTACATAGCAAGAGTATCATCTGATGCCACGGATGAGGAGTGGGCAGTGAGTGGTTCCTCCATAGCAAGAGTATCATCTGATGCCACGGATGAGGAGTGGGCAGTGAGTGGTTCCTACATAGCAAGAGTATCATCTGATGCCACGGATGAGGAGTGGGCAGTGAGTGGTTCCTACATAGCAAGAGTATCATCTGATGCCACGGATGAGGAGTGGGCAGTGAGTGGTTCCTCCATAGCAAGAGTATCATCTGATGCCACGGATGAGGAGTGGGCAGTGAGTGGTTCCTCCATAGCAAGAGTATCATCTGATGCCACGGATGAGGAGTGGGCAGTGAGTGGTTCCTACATAGCAAGAGTATCATCTGATGCCACGGGTGAGGAGTGGGCAGTGAGTGGTTCCTACATAGCAAGAGTATCATCTGATGCCACGGGTGAGGAGTGGGCAGTGAGTGGTTCCTACATAGCAAGAGTATCATCTGATGCCACGGATGAGGAGTGGGCAGTGAGTGGTTCCTACATAGCAAGAGTATCATCTGATGCCACGGATGAGGAGTGGGCAGTGAGTGGTTCCTACATAGCAAGAGTATCATCTGATGCCACGGATGAGGAGTGGGCAGTGAGTGGTTCCTACATAGCAAGAGTATCATCTGATGCCACGGATGAGGAGTGGGCAGTGAGTGGTTCCTACATAGCAAGAGTATCATCTGATGCCACGGGTGAGGAGTGGGCAGTGAGTGGTTCCTACATAGCAAGAGTATCATCTGATGCCACGGGTGAGGAGTGGGCAGTGAGTGGTTCCTACATAGCAAGAGTATCATCTGAGTTTTTGAACACCAACAAACGTACCAATTTGTGGATATAAACATATGCTCACTGACCTCTTCTCACCTGAGAAAATTATGATTTACTAATGTCAAGGGCAGAAATAAATCCCTTCCCAGGGTCAGATTGGAAAGGGGACATCCTCAAAATTAGTGGAAGTTCGTGAAACATATTTTGTCCATGGGGGGAACATGGAAAAACCAAATAACAATAGGATTTATTTTGCAGTGGTACAACAGATTTTGTCATGGGAAAAATATGTGCATGTTAACACATGAGAACATTGAATTCACAAATGTTTTCCAGCAGCGCAACAGGAATCTTTTGAGTGGTGTAGTTTCAGGAGTAAGCTGGAAATATGTTGTAATTCCCAACATTTGGAAATCTGCACCCCTGAGAAACTGTAAACCTGCGGGAGCAGTGTGTGGGGCTTGTTTGGGGTATGGAGGCTACTCCTTCTGCTCAGTCCATCTGCTTGAATGCACTATAAATTAGCTTTGCATTGGAATACTTTTTGAAGGAATCTTTTATTCTCTGACAATTACAGTGGCCATCACAGCTCTCTTGTACATTAGGACAAAGGTGACACTGAAAATCACATAATAATCACACCTCCACTGCCAGGACAGTAGGCATCACAGAGACCATGATGCCAGTTGTACGTCAGCCAACCAAATAGTCAAAGGCAGATCAATGATTCACATCTGTCATTGGTGTCCAAAAGTGTTGGTAAACAAAGGAACCGATCTCAAACTTGTAACTAGTAGTGGCTGCCCCTTATTATCATTTCATCTTTCCCTGCTGAGGCAGTTTTGCGGGGTGGGGCTGCTCTGCTCACAGAGGAGCAGGGGAACAATTGCTGGACACTCTATAAGTGTGCATGACAGCTTGGCTGGCCGTCTTGGGTCAGCCAAACACTCATGAGCAGTTAGCATGTTCTCCACCATGCTGTATTACAGCCTGGGTGGAGAACATGCACAGGCCCATAGTCCCCATCTTAGCGCCAAACCGCGGCATTCAGACCAATCACAACGCTGCTATCAGCAGCATCGTGATTAGATAGTGGAGCCTGTGTGTTTCCTTGCTTCCTGCTTCCATTCCGGCTACGGAGAGGCGACGGAGGAGGGATGTAATATTTTTCTACACCCCCCCCCCCGATCCGTACCAGTCCCCGCTGGTAACGAGTGTACTGTAAGAGGGGTTCACATGCAAATGGGTGTTAATTGAAAATCCAGGCATCACGTCAAATCGGAGCCCACCACATTTCGTCACCATAGGGTTTGATATGGTATGGATTTACTGTGGGTATCCTGTCTTCTGTACGGAATAGAATCGTATATATTTCTGTTAATACATGGTTACACCATAACTCTTCACAAAAATGATTTAAATCCTTGATGTCTTGCTCTTTCAAGTTCATTGCAGATCAGAATAATAAAAGCTGAGTTGCTACTGCGAAAATAAGCACATCAAACAGCATTTAGACATTCTCGCAAAACGATATTACAAGCAATTTAATGTAAGTCAGGGTTTGAAATATTGTGGCTCAGTTTGTGTACAACCATTTAGAGATTCAATCTTTCCAGACATGACCTATAGCATGGAAAAAAACTAAACATGTTGCCATAAATATCTTTAGGCGTTCAAATAAGGCACAAATCCAGATTACGCGTTGAACAAGTAGGTTTATTTAATAATGCAGACTCCAGCCACATCCATGGCTCCATCTCTTCTCAAGGGAAGGCCTCAACTGACCCCTTAATATTCCACACACCAAGAGTAAACATGCAGAACACTGCCAGCCATACATTCTACATTCCAGTGCACCAGGAAGGAGGCCACATACCTCCTTTCTGCTGATCATTTTTTGTTTTTAGAAAAACATACCAGAATAAGGAAAAGACAGTTCCAGTTTCCCTTGTTTAAACTGCATCTGTAATGATGCTCCACTACATGTCTTTCACCTTGACTGCTGGCAACAGGTATTGTGATGTACAGTGGCAGGCATTATGGGTCAGAATAAAAGGACAGGAAGCTTGCAGTGATTATTGTTAGATTCTGGCTGCTGTGACATCAACTTTCATGTCATATCTGGGTCTGCTCAAGGTCAAATCTTCAAACTCTCACCCAGGCAGGGGACCTCCACAGTGTTACTTTTCTTCACAGTCATTTGTAGAGCAACCACTCCAGTATCGGCTGCTACTGAGCGTGGGTGGTGAGACCAGTGGGGACGGGAGCAAAAAAACACTTACCTGGGTGCCAGCGGGTACCGCCCCCTCACCTCTGTCGTCTTATGGCAGCAACAGGAAGCACACAGCTTGGCACATATGGCCAGATTAAGGATCTTGGCGCTCATTTTAGGGGTTCCTCCTTGCTATAAAATGTTACATTGAGTAGGGAAAAGGGGATGCGGATAAATTGAGATCGAAGATGACACAGGCTCATGCATGCTTTGCCGCTTTATTAATCTGTTGCTGACTGTACAAACATACATCCTCACATAAAAGGACATTGTATTTGATTTCTCCTGGACGTACTCCTTAAGGAACTGGGAGAAACAATGGGGCATATTAACAACTGCCAGCGTAATTATCGCTGGCCGTGCTTAGCGGTAATTATATTATCGCAGGCTATCTCTGGTATTTATCCCCCTGGTAGCGCGTTATTAACAACGCGTTACTCCAGAGATAGCGAGGTTATCGCCCTTTTGCAGGGAACATCGCTGGTTTTCCAGCGATGTTCCCTGCAAAAGGGCGATAACCTTGCTGATACGACAACAAGGTCGTATCAGCATAATCCACCCCCTATGTTAGGAATGGCTAAATTAGGATTTTAGCAGACGTTAGGTGCTAAAATCATGTGGGCTGCCTTTTAAATATCGCGATGTAAACATCAGCGATATTTGCAAGGTAGTCCATCTTGGGTACGCCCAGTAACGCCCACTTTGCATCTCATTAGAGAGGCAAAGTGAGGCGTTGAGAAAAAGGGTGCTAACATGCGATTATGCATGTTAGCAGCCTCTTGTAAATAGGGCGCTGGTTTTATCTCCGCTTTTTCGGCTTTGAAAGCCAAAAAAGCGGAGATAAAGCCCTTGTAAATATGCCCCAATGTTCTTTATTTAAAAACAAATAATTATAAGCTATCTTGCTTTTGTACCACATGGTTAATTTTTCAGCTGCAGACTCACAGTGAGTCACACTTGCAAACTTTTACTATCAAATCTGGGACAGAAAGGCTGTCACGTGCTCCCTATTCCCAGCAGCTGCGGAGGCCAGCTCCCATATCTGATTTCACGCACGGCTGCTCCTCTGCAGAGCAAAAAATGTTTACCAGCTTGTCGAGTATGACTGGGGTGCAGGAACCGGTGAAGGCGCACAACAAGTAAAGGGTTGCTGCAAACCCTTGGGGAAGCGGATGAGTCCTATCGAACATTCATTCAACCGACAAAATACAGAATCACAAACAACTGTGTGAAAACTCAGATCCTGTCCACTACTTAAAAACATAACGTCATTCCTTCTATAGCTTCTGCTGCCACGGTATTGTGCCTTTGTACTTATTTAAATAAAAGTTACCAGTTATCGGCCACATTAAACCTACCTGTAATAATCATAACTTCCATTTAAAAGAAAAGTGTACTCGGATATCTTTCGTGAAACTGTTGGGGCTGTGATTAGAGCTACAATAGATTAACACAAGTGCCATGTACAATGTGTAAAGTGTGGCTCTCATACTATGCTGAAGTGGCATCTGCAGTTTTAATTGGTGGCATTTCTCTTACAAAAATGCTAAATCCAAAGTGGTATACCCCAAGGGCCTACCTTTTTAATATTTACACATCTCCTTTGGCTGAGCTGTTTTGACTGTTCGAGTTTAAAAGCACCTCTTATGCTGACGACACACACATTTTCGTCTTCATTCCCAATGATCTGATCCCAACTATGGGGCATATTATCAAGACAAGCGATAAAATTATCGCCGCTTTAGCGGCAGAAAACTGCCGCTAAAACGGCGATAATGGGCTTGATAATATGCTCTATGGAATTCCAATTGAAGCTCAGGTTAGATGTGAAGGACGTCTAACATGGGCTTCAATTGGAATTCCATAGAGCATATTATCAAGCCCATTATCGCTGTTTTAGAGGCAGCTTTCTGCCGCTAAAGCAGCGATAATTTTATCGACCTGGCTTGATAATATGCCCCCTAATTTCTTCCTGTATATATACAAGGTGGGGGCCTAGATGTGCCTAAAGTGTCTGAAGTTAAATGAGGACAAAACAGAGATCTTTCTGCTAGGCACACCCTCCATTTCTTGGGCCCCCATCTGGTGGCCCAGTGAGCTGGGTTCTTTTCCTGATACTGTTAGGATTGTGAACAGCCTGTTAATTCTCTTTGATAAGATCTCTTTTTCCAAAGTCATATCCAAGGTGGCATCTAGATGCTTCCTACTGCTGCACACTCTTCGGTAAATCATTTCTTTGCTGCCAGCCATTCACCAGAGACCCATCATCCAGGTTCAAATTATGTTTTGAATGGATTATGTCAACTCTCTATACTGCAGGCTCCCTTCTTATCTGTTACATAGGCTCCAAATCATACAAAATGCCACTACCTGACTGCTTCTCAGCCTTCAGCATGACTAGATATCTGTACGCTGTGCAATGGTTCCTGTACAAAGCGGTCAAAAGTCAAAGCCCATTGTAGCATCCATTGGGCTCTCTGCATCTACAGTACTACCTACTTTTAAAACAAGTTTTCCAGATATGAGCCTTCTCGATCTTCTGCAACTAAGGCTGTGGTCTAACTCCTCAAAATTAGACTTTCCAAGCAAGGTGGCAAATCCTTCTCCTATTTGCTCACTAGAAAATTTTCAGGAGGTGCTACAGTCACAGAGGAGCTGCTGCGCCTCGAAAAACAAATCGATTGTGGTAGTAAAGACATCATAGATACAAAGCTTTCCAAAGAAATCAATAAATTAACAGGGAAACAGTTATTGTATCAAATGGAAATTTGGAGCAAAAAAATTCAGGCTTTAAGGAAAAAAGAAAAGATGATGCCTACCTTACAAATGGACATTACATGATCAAAACTGGATTGCCTTGCATCAAGCTGCAGCTATCAGAAATTCTAGAAAATATTGAAGTCTAGTGACCATTAACTTCGGGTTCAAAAGGAATGCAGGGTGCTATGCTGCGCCAGACATTTTAAAAGTTGACTAGTGACATTCTGCTATTGATTGCTGCAAGGTGACAATTCAGTCCACATAATATAAACTTTCACATTGATAGACCGGGAAACAAAAGAGACAACAACATTAAATACATGAATTTATTTCAAACTATGAGGATAGAATAATTCCTTCTTTGTCATTTAAAAAAATGTGACTATCGCATAAAGACAAACTTAAGTTCACGTCATACCCGCTGTACTCAAAGCTGCAGTTCTCTGACTTTAGTAGAGCACACACATATGTTGCACCTTCTTCTACTTGAATGCTGCGGTACCTGCTAGTTAGACAGGTTCATAGTAAAAATGAAACATACTATAGGGATCTACAGAACTACTTTTCAATTGGAATAGGTGCAGCACAATTTAGATTTCCTTGCCTCATAATTTAGTCAACCTGAATGCATAATTGGCCCTTGACTGTAACATAATTCTAAAGCCCCTGGTTATACGGTACAAATTATATTCTACAAATCGATCATTTGTGTAAGGGTCTGTGTCATTGCAGAACAAGTCCTTACCTGCATGGCAAGGAGGTCCTCCTTCCAGGCGTCTTGTTCCTGAGCTCCATTCTTCCTCGCATCACAATCACTCTCTTAGGAAGAGGGCGACTCTGGCAATGTCAGTGGCTCCTTCCACCACAATTGTCACAGATGCTCCACACATTTACATCCCCCACCCATTCCTTTCGGGACAGCTGGCCCAGTCACATGCCTTGATCACTGCAATGAAGGTGGGTCAGGCACACACTCCGGATCCCGGGCAGTGAGCTTGCACAACCTGAGTAGAGCTGGGGTAGCCAATACCTCCTACCTAGACTCAGCCTACAAGGGCCACCACCAGGGCACTAACACTCAGACAATGATGGTGAGCTCACCCCTGGCCTGAAATCAGCCAGGGACTATCTAGCAGGCCTTACAAGGATCAAAGCTGAATTCCTGCTCACCAAAATAGGCCTGGCACTGACTTTCATAGATTACATATTCAGTAAGCATCAAGGCCACTTTTCCAACTGTTTATTTTGGACATTGGAGAGGGTCTTTTTCTGCAAGGGTGTATGATTCTTCGCCTACGGCCAGGCTCGAGTCAATGTATTTACCCCTACACAGTACTGTCCAGCCCTAAAAGGTTTAATAAGCCCTGGTTACATTGAGGAGAGGACACTTTGGCAACCTTCTTAGTTGGGCTTGCAGCAGCAGAATTTTGATCCCAACCTGCAATACTGTAGGAGTGCATCATAACCATGCATAGTCAGCGCTCGAATATATTCTGTTTGATTAAATGTTACTAAGAAAAGATAGGGTATTGCATATTTAAAGTACTCCATGTGAAAATTAATGAAACTTATGACTGTGTGCATAGAAAATGAATAATAAAGGTATTTGTAACACATACACCTTGATATTTTAGAAGAAGTTAACGTTTAGATGTGTCTCATTGTGATCATTAATACAAATATGGACTTTTGATAAGGTCTCAGCCTGGGATCATCATGGTTTTATAAATGTTAAAGGATGCTTCATGTGTTCCTGCCAGCAGTTTGCTGCTCCTGTTTTTCATGACCCTCAGTTTATTATGATTGTAAGCCAACTTTTCATGAAAAGACCTGTCAAAACGGATGCAGCTGGCTTTCACACCAGTAACTCTATCCAAACCATTTCATCACCATCAGCGGCAAGTTTGGGTCCCATTTCTCTGCCACTGTAGACCTTTTCTTATCCATGCAGACACTAGCTTGTTTTGTTTTGCATCTAGTCCATCTCATTGAATATACATTTGTGATGCAATTACCAGGTTTCCCGATTTCATCTTCGCCACACTATGATACCCTCAGCAGAGCATGTCAATATGCTGCACTCTTTATGACATTATGCATTATGTGCTATCTTTGGCGGTGTGGGATTTGAATGAGATCGGCTTTAAATTAACTATGTGTGTGTGTGTGTGGACTAGGAGTGCTCATCTGCAGGAATTGTGTTTACTGTCTCAGGCAGTGATCCTGTTCATGGTTAATTGTCGTTCAGGTTGTATCAATGCTGTATTCCTTATTTTTGATCCTGCGCTGGAGTTCTGTTCAACAATCATATGCCTTCTATTTCAGTGTCCTGTGAAGAAACTGAGAGGAGTAGGAACACACAAGGTTGAGGTTCTCTTTTTATAAAAATGTCCCTTGTATCGCCCTCATGAAGCACCACACTCTCTTCTCCAGAACCCAGATACCTAGAGTTACATTTAGAGGTGGACCAGAACATCCATCAAAAATTGGTAAAGGCTCCATTCACCTACCTCCCATAACCCTGCCTCATGCAAAGGTTGGGAAATTATGAATGCTCGATGGCTGAGCCTGCCCTCACTCTACCGTTCGGGAGAACTTCTGCACAGCTAGAACACCAGTATAGATGGTGTCAGAATGCCTCTCCCTTTTATGCTGAGCCTTCTATGCCACACGCACTGGCTTTTTTCTTGTTTGGGACTGCCACCTCTAGCTTGGTGGTGTGAGAGAAGAAAAAGCAAAAATGTATCTCATGCACTGTGAGAAAACTCTAAGAATTTAAGGCATTTTAATGTTTTATTTTCTGAGGAAAACCTACCTCTTTAGTGGTCTGTTTTCAGAAAATACAAAATGGCTCGCCAGTCAGACATGCTGCCATTATGTAGCAGGCTTGATGATACTCGGTTTTATGTGGCAGCTCCTCCAGCCATCATAGCAGGAGTGGTTTTGGTGAAACAAACCAGCCAATCCAGTGGAGTACTTCAAATAGTGCGGCTGGAGGCATGCACCAGCCCTTTGACAGCCATCTTGCCAATGCCAAGCTCTGAACGAGGGCCTTAGCCTTCGTCAAGCCTGGAGAGTTGGCCTATATGACAAACCCGTTTATTGTTAATCTCCTAAAAAAAGTTCCACTGCACCTATCAGACATTGCATTCTTTGCAGATCTCTTACATGACATGCCACAAAGAATCTGAAAATCTCAATCGAACAAAAATAAACACAAAGAACAAAAATATGTGTGATAGTCTTACCAATTCTAGAGAAGTCACAAGTGAGAAAAAAACGACGGAAAGCGGTGAAGCAATTTCTGAACAGAATAATTCTATTTTTAAGGGTAGAGATTTCCAGAACAGAAGATCTAATACCTTAAGCATGTGCTTACCATACTTTGAAAACTGACCAATGAGAAGCTTATTTAGTTAATCCACAACACAAGGCCGTTTGTGTTTCCCAGATACATTAGCCAATAATGCTTTGTTAACCAGCGATTCGTATTAATCTTTTTAGAGAAGTAGACGGTTAATGTGCGAATCGAGACAGATTTTGCTTTCCACGTGGCCGCCTTCCCTCCATCATGCTGGTCTAAGCCCCTTTCAAGAATAAAGCTATTACTGCTCAGTGCTGGAACGCGTGCTGCTGCTGTGGTACTATGCACCGCTATCCAGTGCAGTTTACTATCTCTGATTCTGAGGCTTATATGAATGGAACGGGAACAGGTATAAAAATATATATAATATATATAACTACTTTATTAGAAATTGCCTAAAGTAAGACCACCTTTGGCGATAATGTGAAGAAAGTAGCTAAGTGCAGTTTTCAAGTAACTGATGAATTTGGATCAGTTTAATTTATATCAACATCTGTACGTTTTTCTGTTTATTCAAGGGATAAACCATAAAAATGCATTTTTAAGTCAAATAGAGCATATTAAACAAATGTTGTGGATTGAATAATATTGATGCCATGTTGTTTTGAATATTTCCAAGGTGCTCAGGGCCAAATAAGCCATTTTTGCACTAAGTCATTTTGACGGTGCGCTGCAGACGAAGGGGCTGATTTCAAAGCACGATCAGATGTCATGACCAAAGCATGTCCCGTTGTAGTCGTGTTATCCTAAATTGCACATGCCTACAAAGCTCTCCACGATCAGAATATCTGAACCACCGCCTCGCCTTTCACATAGCCACCAGACAACTCCGCTCCGCCCAAGTCTTTCTGGCCTCCGTCCCACAGATCCACAAGACCAGAACCAGAGGAAGATCCTTCTCTTACCTTGCAGCCAAGACCTGTAACACCCTGACCCTCCACCTCAGGCAATCTGCATCGTTGACACAGTTCAGGGAGGACCTCAAGACCTGGCTCTTTGACTGAAAACCCACACCCAGACGGATCAGCAAACCCCCCCCCCCGCCCCTCCCGGTCTCAGGGCCAAAAGACCCTCACGGATGAGTAGCCATGCTCTACGAACTACTGATTGATTGATTGATTGATTGATTGATTGATTGATTGATTGGTTGATTGAAGGTGTATTGGGCTGGTTTGAACAGTTTCATGAGGCTTGATTTTGGTTCCCAACCCAGCCCTCGAAATGATGACTTTACTTGATATGTGTCTGGGTATGGAAAGTGTTTCCTTGGGATCTCAATCTCAAAATTACCCCAGATTATATTTCTTTGGAGGGCTTTGGGGAGAGAAATGTATTAGAGATATTAGGAACTGTCTTCCTTTCTATGACCTCAGCACAAAAGGTATCCTATCACCTGACCAAAAGATTCCACTATTGTGAAAGAGGTACCGTAGGAAAACGATCCTTACCAACTATATTAGTGACATACTTCATTCAGGAGTGGCCGGTATGCTGGAGGAGCAGGGACTGTAAGGGGCAATGCGGATCATTTTAGACATTTGCCATTGGAATTTGTACTTTTATAATTAGCAGTTTTATTTGGTTTTTTTGTTTTATTGTAAAGGGCGAAATGTGTTTCTACAGGGTCTTTTGGGGGCAAGTTTGGTCACTTTATTGCTGTACAACTGGGTTACTTGTCTCCTATTTTGTTTTTATTTCAAGTCATGCCATATAGCCAGAATTGTTCATACAGTTTCATACAGTTATTACCACTATGCTAGGATGTGTATGTATGTGTACTATTAACAATAGTGCAGGTTCCTTGGTCGTGGAGATCATTTCTGATTTTGCCAAGTTGTTGTATAGCCACTTTGGATGACTGTGTGTGGGGCTTGGTAAAGGAGATACACCGTTGTTTTGATTCTGCATACTGTTCGTTTTGTGTCTTGTTACACCGTACCTACTGGGTAAGAGTGAAGGGTAGAATTTGTTTCGCCTTTTTGCGGGTGTGTGGAATTTGTTATTCTTCTTCCACCCTACCTATGGCGTGAGGGTGAAGGGCGTGTTTAAGCCAAATTTTGTCAGTGAGGTATTGTTTTTCTCTCACTGTGTTTAGGGTGACGGGTTGTGTTAGCCCCTTATGTTTCCTTGAATAGTGTTTTTTTCTTATGCTTGGTGTGAAGCCAGATTTTGTAGAGTGAGTGTTTTGCTGTTTTTCCCTTACTGCTTGATTTGGTGTAGAGTTTTGCATTTTTACGTGTTCCGTGTGGAGTGCCTTTCCACACGTCCCACCCTCACTTCGGGTTTGGGTGAAGGGTTGAGTTGAAGCCAGATTTTGAAGAGGGAGTGTTTTCCTAGTGATTGCTGTTTCTCTTACGATTTTATTGGGTCTAGAGTATGCACTTTTCATGTTCCGTGTGGAGCGCCTTTTCACACGTACCACCCTAATTTTGGGATTGGGTGTAGGGCAATTATTTAATGCCATAGATTGTGTGTGGAGTTGTGTTTCACACGTATCACCCTTCCAACGGATAAGGGTGGAGGGCATCATTTTTATGCCATTGGTGTCTTGTGGAATGATTTTCCACATTTTCGTAGTTCTTGTTAGACTGGTTTCCTACCACGCCTCTCAGTCGTTACCCTTTGTATCTCTTTCTTGTTGGCCTGGCCAGCCAGCTTGTTTTTTGGTATCTGGGTTTAGTTTGTGTTTTGTGGTGTGGTAGTGTGTGCATTTCCTTGGTTTGTTTCAAAGGGCGATGATGTGTGTATATTTCTTCTTATTATCTTTATTTTATCATTTGTTGCACACATGCATGAAATGTTTCCATCTCTCATCTGCATGCTTTTGCATCTGCAGTTTGCTATAATATTTATTGTCTTGCATTTGTTCTGATGTCATTGTGTTGCATGTAATAGTTTTATTGTCATCCTTTGTATGCACTATTTTTAATGGCTCCTTTGTTATCTGTGTAAAGAAAGGAGATATGTTATACCTGCTGCTTAGCCAGTGTGTCTGTTGAGTGGAATGTTGGTGTGAGAGGTGGCAGTGGAATGTTAGATGAGAGAGGGTGTCAGTTGGAGGATGGGCTGAGCAGCAGGAAGGCTGCTCCTGGTGGGGCTCTGCTTAACAACTAATCCTGAATAAATCTACTTGAAGAACATAATTGGATTGGACCATCTATTATTTATTACAGCGGGTTCGGGCAGGGTGGGGGGAATGAGCCCTAGGGTTTGCGGGGGGGTGAAAAAAACTTACCTGCAGTCGTCCCCTCGCCATCTTCTGCTCTTCTTCACCGCTTCCAGATGGCACAGGCTCCCAGAATGCCCTGCGGCCATCCTGCAGCTGATCCTGAGCATAAGAGCAGCTTCAGGATTGGTCTGAGTGCCCTCGATTTACACTGCAGGACAGACTGAGAGTCTGTGCCTGCTCTGTCCATCACAGCTGCATTGCTGAGTTGGAGAGAGCTTTCACTGCGCATGATGGTGTGGCCGGCCAGAGACGGGAGTGCACTACCACTTCCCTCAGTGCCTGTGACCGCCAGGCCCCGCCCCCAAGACTCATCAGGAAAGGAAAAATAAAATAAGTGTTGTTTTCCTTTTTCCTTTCCTGCTGTTTTTGGAGGGGCGACACTCCAGGAATTCCAAACATCTAGGCATTTCATTTATATGTTTACATTCATTTATATAATAAATGCCTGGATATTTGGAATTCCAGGAGTGGCTCGTGTTATTTTTGGAAGCATACATATATACATATATGAATGTAAATTCGTCTTTTGTATTCCTGCCTTGATTCGACGAAAGAACGGACCCAAAACTTCGGTGCCAATCACTGAATCTTTATTCCATTAATTTCATACTCTGTACCAGTCCGCCATGACGCGTTTCAGCCCCCACTCGGGCCTTGATCACATACATATATACGAGCACATGGATAAACCTTGAATGTTTCCGTCAGTGGGAGCATAAGGATTGATGAGATAAAGGAAAGATAGCCCATTCTGGGCGGTATGGCTAAAAATAAGCAAAATCTCCCAAAAAAGAATAAATTATAAGAGATTTAAAAATATGAAACATAACAATAGGTGGAATTGCACTATGCTCCAATGTATGAACTAAATATACTAATATGAATTTGTAAAACATTGAAACCTTTGTACATATGCATGTTATAAGATGGTGCCGACATTGGAATTAAATGATTGTCTGCTTTCACTGTTGCCAGCATGACTAAATGGGTGGGTATAAAAAAAAGTGAAAATATGGCAGCTGCCACCATCGAAAAAGGCGCATTGCTGCAACGCGTCTGTGTATTAGTGCACAAGGAATCCAATAAAAGGAATTTCTTTTTCCCGCGAGTGCTGATCATAATTTGTCTGAGCCGAATATAAATGTGAGTGCACACTCGCACGACCCGGCACCCGCCCGCGAGTGCAGAAGTCTTGGTGAAAAATGAGTTGGAGATATATATATATTTCATGGACAAACAGCTACATCTCAGCCCACCACCGTCACGATTCGACTGCAAGACTTGCTCATGGTCCACTGTTACCAACCCCTGAACCCTAAAAAACAGTTTAAAACCCTTACCACCCGAAATCCTTACCCATCCCTTGAGCTTTAAATTCCATTTTTTAAATCACATAATTGGGACATTAAAAAGCATAACTGGGTGGTAAAGAACCACATGGTAAAGTACCAAAAGAGGCCTGTGTGGTTCTTACATGCATGGTAACGTCCCACGCAGTAAAGACCTCAGGGTAAGCCCTGTATACAATGAGACGGTGCAAAGTCTGTCAAACAACAGCGTCTCATTATATTTTATCAAACGTCTGTAGCTCTACCAAGGGTGGGGCAGGAAGCATTGGAGAGCTGAACTTCCCCACCCTGTGCTTTCGTTTTTCCCCACTCTACCTGACAATCATGCAAGTCCACATACAGCTCTCTCACTTAGTGATTGACAAAGCTAAGGTAGGAGCTTGAAGGGCCAAGCAACGTGCCACCCTCTTTGAAAAACTAGCTATATCTTTGTCTACGCAGACTCTGAGAGACTGACAGACCTGGCAGCGCACTTCTAGTGGGGATTGACACATTTCACATTTGATCCTCTGGTGAAATACCCACTGGCATTCCAAATGTAAAAATTCTGCTTCTCTTCCCTTCTCAGTTTGTGACAAGCAAGGATGGTGTCAAGTGGGGTTCTGGTTTCAAGTGAGGTTCAGCATTTGTGACCTGGTGAATATCACTATATTATGGTCGAAATATCAACATTCATATATTTCAGGATCATGTATTAACTAAGAAAACTAATTTGGAAGTCACTCTATATCTGTAGATTAATGTTTTGACCACAATATTGTAGTACACTGCCAACTTGCTGAGTGATTAGCGGAACCATTGAACTTTGTGCGTGTTTTCGACATAATGATGGAAAGCTTTGTATAATGGCTGCTCAGGTCCATGCTGAACCTGGGGGTCTGCATGGTTTGCCTTCCTATTTTACCTGCCCTAAGATTTTTGCTCCTGAGCTAGTGAGCTGGACACCAAGATTCTGCAATGGAGTGAGGTTATTGGGTCTGGTGGTGCATTTCACATAACTCTCGAATCAAAGACCCTCACAACTCACTGCACTGGGAGCAATCAATTCTGTACCCACTGCATACCGGAATTATTGCATTTTGGTAAACTCCAAAGTGCTGGAAGGCAATCGTCACTGTAACCATTGTGCTGGCTTTTTGCCTCTGCAGACTTGCAGACCCATCATCTGCTGAGACCAGTAGGAGAGGAGATTGATGCCAGCCAGTCCGTGAGAGCTGGGCGCTGTATCAGGATTTTGCAGCTTACTGGTGGGAACTAATGCTGTTCCCCAGAAGGCCCTGGTGGGAGGTGCCATGATGGCAGCAGTGGAGGAGACTGTAAATGCTAGTGTGGGACAAGCCGATTCAGCAAGACCTGTGCAGTAGTTGCTGGGGCTGCTCAAGGCTCAGCAGCCATGGGCCAAATGAGGAGGGGGACAGAGAAGTCTGCCTAGTGGGCATTGGGGTCTAGAGACAGTGCAGCTCAGAAGTACGATGGTTTGTTGGCAATGATGCCACAACGCTCAGCAGACGGAAGATTCATGAGTATCTAGAAGACCTGCAGGAAGCAAGTCCTCTAAAAGTGTGAGGGAAAAACACAGTCTGTCACTTAATGCAAGACTGAATGAATGTCAATTTTCATTATGGTGGGGTGAGCAGAGGAGCTGATGCCTGCAGGATGGGTGCACTCGTGATTACTAGCCATTTTTAGGTCTCGGCTAGCGAAGGCTGCGCTTGCGCAGTCTCGCTCGCGAGATATAATGACTTGGAGAAGAGGGGCTTGAACCCGCCCCTCTTCTCCCCTCTTCTCCATTGGCTGGCCTCTTGAATGCTGGCCAGCCATTGGAGAAGAGGTTCGTCACTCCGAACAGGCCCCGTCCTTTTCGGATTCGGGAGCGTGTTTTTTGCAACTTTTCTAATTATCTCCTCCAGCCAATGGCAAGAAAAGAGAAAAGAAAAACACGCCCCCGAATTCGAAACCGCCACTGCCTTTCTCCGAGGCATTTCTGCTTCGCCTCGGAGAAAGGCGGTGGTGTGCTTGTTCCTCTTGTGTAATCCGTCGCTGGACCCCCTTACTGGAGTAGCTCTGGCAGTTGTGGCAGTTGTATCGGGGACTCTGCACTATCCCTGGTGCTTGAGCCAATCTCTGCCTGCTCACAGCTGCAGGCTCCCCCGTAGTCGATTGCCCCGTCCCTGCCTCAGCATGGGGTCAATTGCTGTATGTAGCAGGAGTCTAAATAAGAAGCGCTCTATAAAAACAGACCTAATTAAAACATGTATATACACATCGATTCTGTATTTTGTATGTGAGAAAGAAACAAAGCACCCTTTTAAATATATGTTTTGTGTTGTAAATATTCTTGATTCCTTAAGAGCGTTCCGTTTCCTTAATATAGATCAAGACAATCGTTATGTTCTGTTTCATAGTTTAAGAGATCCATTCCGTTCTCGTTCAGTGGACGTTGTGCCATTCAAAGATGGCCATCTACTCTACACGGAGCTGCATTCGGTGAGTGTTTACAAACGTGTCCCTTTTCCATGTCGATTACCCTTCTGTTCTGTGTTATGATGATTGCAGATTAACAAGTCGTCGGTGACAGTGGAAGTCTGTGAAGCTAGGCTAGTTGTCCCATGCCCATCTTCTTGCAGTGGTGATGGGCACTCGCCTCCTTTAGGCATACTCCGCGCGCCACCCACAGCACCAAGCTGGCGACGGAGAGATCCCCGAGGGCAGGGGCAGCAGCGGCGCCCGCAGTTCAGGCAGCGGCGCTTCCCGCCCTATTACGTACAGCGCAGCTTCAACCGCCGCCCACAGGGGCCTTGGCCAGCACCCCGGCGCACAGGTAACTACTGCACTCCACACTGGGGTTCGTGGGTGTCCTCCCTCCCTCCCAGGTGGGAATGGTCCCTGAATGTTGTGAACTGCCGTCAAGGCGCAGCAGCATCAGCGCAACCCTCGCTGCTGCACCCCACAGAGCCCGCGTGGTTGTGATACAGGGAATCCTTTACTACTAACAACTGAAAATTGCTCTAGCTTTAACTGCACAATTTCGAAAAGGCAATTAGTGTGTCTTTTTTTTCCCGTGTAACTTTGTGGAAGAGTGCTTTAGGATGTGGGGAAGAATAAAACTCAGTCTGTTGTTTTTTGGGGGAGGGGGCAGTGTCACTCTTACTGTAAAACCATTTCGACATGGAGTCCATGTAGCAGTATTTATTTGCTGTCTAATACTATTGGAGGGTTTGTTTGAGCAGTACAGCTTATTTTATAGCGGAAAAGTGATGGATGGTTAGGTAGTTGGAGATGTTTGGTGGGATAACGTGGAAAATAGATTGCTGAGCTGTTCGCCAAAGGGATATTGGGAAGCTATCAAAAACCGCTGGTAGAGTTTAGGGTCTAGAAACAAGGCGCATTAGATCTAAAGAGGATGAAAAACAGTTCCTACCCTCCAGTATGTGATAGTAAGACAATATGAGTGGGGCTATCAATAGTGTTAAATGCAGCATACCAGTAGAAAATAATGATTTATTGTGGAGAGGTGATTGACAGTCTTTATCAACAAATTAACATATTTTTGTCAGTTTTCATTAATATAAATAACAGTTTAGAAAAAACTGGGTTGAATACAGAAAAGCAAAGTCAAGTATCTGTTTTAAATTTGAGTTTTGATGATCTGGATGGACTGTTTCTTTTGGCACCCAGCTAGCGATCACTTTTGAGTCTTGCTATCTAGCATTCAGCAGTGGTACAAGCCTATATGATTAACCGGATGCAGCATCCTTGCTTATAGACCAATCACAGTACTTGTGGCCTACTGTTACAAAATATAAATATTTTCTGTAGGAATAACTGCCTGGCACAGCAGATGTAATGGGGCCATAATCTGAGGGGAGATAATGCAGAACGTGGACAGAAACCGGTTTCAGTGCGGGTCCTTTTATATAATAAAAACATCCTAGTTGCTAATCTTTTGTGGTACGTGAAGTAAATCCATAGAGAAAATACACTAGAATCAAATCATTCCAGTTGTTCTGGGATTACACAACATGAAGGATGCACGAAATATCCAAGTAAAATCCAGTCTCTTTTTTTTTCCAGTTTAATTTCAGGCACTTCTTTTGGCATGTAGGTGATTAGTCTTCAGGATGAGTCCTCTAAAGCATAACAAGTCCTTCTGTTTGTCCCCTTAAACCCAGGAAACAAAAATAATGTCATGAGCAATGCCAATAGCTCTAACTTTAACAATGCAGAGACCATTGCATTGTAAATGCTTGTTTCTCCTGACTGTCAGTGGGAAGCTGTCCTGGATCTGTCATACTTGTCAACTTGAAGAACAATCTCACCGTGTGAGGAGGGGGTGGGGCCTTGAAGGGGCAGGGCCTCGTGCCAAGAAGTACCTACGAGGCACTTTTGACACCCACCCCACCCACATGCACCCTCCTCCCCAAAAGAAGAAAAGAAAAGCTTGCTGAGGCTGGTGTGAATGCCCTGGGGTGTTTTCACACCCCTTAATGAAAGTCGGAAGTTCAAAGCATCAGAAAAAGAGCTGGAAAACCACTAATTACAGTGGTTTTCATCTAATTTCCCCGCCACCGTGTGATATCACCTCCTCACTTAGAGACCCTGTGATCTGAGAGACCCTGTGATAGGAGCCGATATTGTGTGCCACACAGTGGCACTGTGTGAGTTGGGAGGTATGATCTGTAGCCAGGGTCAGCTCTAGGGCGGTGCGGCCGGTGCCATCACACCAGGTGCTGACTTCAGGAAGCACCGTGTTTGTAAGCTTATTTTGGTTTTGAAAGCTCCTGCTGCCACCCTCCCGCAATTACCAGACAGCAATAAAGATATCAAGATAACTCTGGTGATTAATGTTCTTCCTGGAGAGAGATTGGAGTTTTGTCTAGTTGAAGTTTTGACTGATCATAAAATAGCACAGAGGATTAATGTGCCTGGTGCAAAGAACGTGTACCATGCACATCACAAAGTGCATATCATGTAAATAGGTAGGTCAGTGGATTACTACTATTTTTCTAGGAGACATTATTTTGTTATTTGCAGTTTATCAGTTAAAATCCTGATATATAGAACAGTGAATTATTAACAACCATCGAGGAACTGCATGCACACTGCAAAGTATAGATTAGAGCATAGATTAATATTGCAAAAAGGGTTCCTTTGGGTAGAAATCAATTCTTATTATTGAAGAGAACCCTGAACTGTGGTGTTCCGTTTTCAATTCTGAGTTTGTGCTTCTCCAGACCAAGCACTCCTAAACTATACTGCCTACCAGTATGGATGACCTGTCGCTCCTACACCTTGTATTCCTCTGGTTTATGCAACATTTCCTATAAGCTGATTGACACACGTGATTGATTGTCTCTGTGTAATGTGCGTGTGGTGCAAATTGCTCTGACACCCTGCACTGGTATGAGTGGTGCGATATAACAAATTAAATGCATTAAATCCCTGGCAAGCTTTCATCATGGCAGGCCTCAGCATTCAGAACATAGTGTAACCCTCTTTCCTTTGCCCAAGGAGCTATGCGTTTCTGCTTTCTTGTCATTTCTCTGACGTTCACATTCTCCATTCTTGTCCAGTCTGTTCCTTCTTTTTCCTTTCATTTCTTTCCCCTCTGCTCCTTCCTAGTTTAATTTTGTTCTAAGTTTAAGGAAGTGTGATGCTGGTGGGTCTGATCAGGGCCGGCTTTAGGGCAGTGCGACCGGTGCCACCGCACCGGGTGCTGGCTTCGTGGGGGCGCCGTGTTTGAAAGTTAATTATGCTTTTGAAGCACCTGCTGCAGCGTTTCTTTTCCCAGCAATTACCAGGCCTCACATAAATGTCAAGATAACTCGTGTGATTAATTATCTTCCTGGAGAGAGATGAGCATTTTGTATAGTTGAGGTTTTGACTTAGGTGAAGTTAGTGCAGAGGGTTAATATGCCTGCTGCAAAGAACGTGTACCAAGTGAATTACAGAGTGGGTATGATGTAAACAGATCAGCAAGTTACTGCTTTCAAAAGAGACATCCTTTTGTTACTTGCAATTTATAACTTAAAGTCCTAATATAGAATAGTGAGCTATTAACTTTCATCCTAGAACTGCATACACACTGCAAAGTATACATTATTAGAACATTGATTAATGTTGCGAAAAGGGTTAATTTGGCTAGAAATCGATTCTTATTATTAAAGAAAACTCCCAACTTTGCTGTTTCTTTTTCGACTCTGAGTTTGTGCTTCTCCACACCAAGCACTCTTAAACTATACTGCCTACCAGTATGGATGACATTCGACTCCTACACTTTTAGTCCTTTGGCTTATGTAACATTTCCTATACACTGATTTACACAGGTATGATTGTAACAGCAAACTAAGATGTGGGTTGTGACTGCTTGGGGGTGAAGGAGTCATCAATATGTTCAAAGTAGGTCATCTCACCACCCCTAATCTGTGGTTGGATCCGGTGTCTGGCACTGGTTACTCCCAGCATTTGCCATATTTTATTTGCATATTTCAATATGTTGCGAATGAAGAAAAAAACAATTCTTTACGTTTGTTTTGGAGTACGGGGTGGGTATATTAATCAACGATAGGGTTGTCAAGGCAGGCGGGGATGGGGAAGGGACCACAGTACTAGCTCCATGCAAATTTTGTGACAACGTATATGAAATCTACCTTGCTGGGGGGCTGCATGTAATGGTATGCATGACACAGGCCATGCAAATGTGCGGAAATGTATAGGTGTTCTAGGGTATTTTGATAGACAAAAGATTGGTACGGCCTTTCTTCAGGAGACAAATCTGAACTGTGAGGTAGAACTGAATATTGCAAAGGAATGCCTACATGATACTTTAAAGATATAAATAATAACTGCAGGGAAATGGTCACTACAGACGAAAAGACATGGCGAGCTACTAAGTTGTACTTTCACTCTTGAACACATACCGGCAAAGCTAAAAAAGCAAGAACTACTGTAAAAATAACAGAAACAGAAAAATCGCATCGTCAGAAAATTAGGCAACATAGTTTTGTGAATTGCCTGAGCACAAGCTAAAATACCGATGAAGAAAACTCATCTGAGCAAAATGGGGCTCAGAAAGGAACAAATCTATTATGCTCGAAGAATTCCTCAGACGTTTAGTGGTGTTTTCCAGCCAGTAAGGACTTGTTTTGTTTTAAAGGTAACGTGTGCAAAACTGTGAGTAAAAAGGAGCACACGACACATGATATGTAAAGGTTATTTAGATTAGGAATTATAAAGGACTCAATTTACATCTGTTATTCATCTTATTTTGAAAAGAGGTAATCTGATCTTCTGGCTGCCGTAAAACTAGACTTCCTAGGCAAGGAATACTTTCCAATGTGTGATCGAAAGGGGGCAAGAGGAGGAGGGACTTGATGGGGAGGGGCCTGGGAAGTAGGCAGGGCTTTGGAGTCTGGGCACCACCTTGGCAGCTGAACAGGATGCAGCAAGCTCTTGAGCTTTCTTGTGATCCTTAAAGGCAAACGCACTTTCCTCAACAGCACAAACAAAGCAAGGCATCTGGGGAAATCTCTCCAGTCCAAAGGAAGTTGAAAAATTGCTATGGATATTCAGGGAATCCACACACGAGCTAGAAAACTAGTGTGAGTATGTTTTTCTAGCTCACCTTAGTATGGTCAAGTCGCTTCACGATGTCACTATGCAGTTTGCAGAAGCCATGTGGCCTATGGGACATCATATAAGTTAGCTGGTTTGAAAGACTGTAAATCATCTAATTAGTCTATAGGATAGCAATTGATTTCCAGAGGACGCAGATTGAATCCAATAACAAGAACTGACATGTGAGATAATCAGACAATGACAACACACACAATTGTCAATGCTTCTGCCCAGGGCCGGCCTTAGTGCTGGTGGTTCCCTGTGCAACAATGTTTGTTGGCGCCCCCCATGACCACCTCCACCACGGATTCTCTCACTAGCACCTTTTAACAGTGACCAAGTCTCCATAACCACACTCTCTCAGATGCATTGATTTAGTTATATAGCGCCACTCATACCAGTGTAGGGTGTCCGAGCACTTTGCATCACAAACACATTGCACAGAGACAATCAATCATACGTGTGTAAATCCGTGTATAGGAGATGTTACATAAGCCAAAGGACTGAAAGTGTAGGAGTTGAATGTCATCCATACTGGTAGGCAGTATAGTTTAAGAGTGCTTGGTGTGGAGAAGCACAAACTCGGAGTCGAAAAAGAAACAGCATAGTTCGGAGTTTTCTTTAATAATAATCGATTTCTAGTCAAATTAACCCTTTTTGCAACGTTAATCAATGTTCTAATAATGTATACTTTGCAGTGTGTATGCAGTTCTAGGATGAAAGTTAATAGCTCACTATTCTATATTAGGACTTTAAGTTATAAATTGCAAGTAACAAAAGGATGTCTCTTTCGAAAGCAGTAACTTGCTGATCTGTTTACATCATACCCACTCTGTAATCTACTTGGTACACGTTCTTTGCAGCAGGCAGATTAACCCTCTGCACTAACTACACCTAAGTCAAAACCTCAACTATACAAAATGCTGATCTCTCTCCAGGAAGATAATTAATCACACGAGTTATCTTGACATTTTTGTGAGGCCTGGTAATTGCCGGGGAAAAGAAACGCTGCCGCAGGTGCTTCAAAAGCATAATTAACTTTCAAACACGGCGCCCCCAGGAAGCCAGCACCCGGGGCGGTGGCACCGGTCGCACCACCCTAAAGCCGGCCCTGCTTCTGCCCACAGCAACACCAACGCACGAGGTGTTGAATATGGGATTCATGGAAGAATAGTTTCTCCTCCAAGCACCCTGGACATTTAAACCATATGCAAGGCTACCAGATTGCGCTCAAAATTCAAATTAAGAGAATCACCTACCCTGTTGAATATCTTCAAGTTTGCAAAGGCAGTTACAAAATTAAGTTGACCACTGTGATCGTCTGTACTGGACGAAGTAAATGTCTTATACCTTTGATCCCCTTAGTAAGCCTCTACCAACCTTCCACAGAAATGTACTTTCTTTCACTCTGGATGTATCTGAAAGTTTAGTCAAGATATGTCAACAGACAAAAAGGGCTCTGGAAACCCCCAAATTGCATTTCCCGTTCATTGCTCCAGAGGAATTGACTGGACTCACATGACAGGAAAAACAGCAACAAATTGCAAAATGTTACAATCTGAGGGCAGTCAGCACTTAATTCAATGTTGGTCTTTTTGAACAAGGTGTGAACCTGGGCTGTTTGTTCGGCATTTGCAGTAAAAAAGGAATTAGGAAAAAGTGACCTATTTGGCTACCATTATTTGTTTTAGGATTTCTATAATTAAATAGTCGTTTGTTTAGGATTTTCTGTAAAGTGCTTCAAAAACCCTGTTCAGCAAAGGCCGTGTCTTTTTGTTTTATATAATAATTTATTTAAATTACAGCACTATTGCCAACATAGGAACAAGAACAAGCACTCAAGCCTTTTCTCCTTTATCCATTTTCAGTTCTCCATAGGGACAGTTATGATTGCTGCTTTAGTCATCCTTGGTTCCTGGGGTAGAAACGGAAGATCAAGATCCTAGTCCCAATGGCATCTTCATTCTTTATAACCTTTAACTCTGCCTTTTCAAGTTTGAGCCCACCTCATTTAATTTAATTAGTGAAGCAAATTCTGGCCTCGCCAACCCTTCACAAGTCTCCATACACGCCGGACCACCCTGCAATGGCCTTAGGGTAGGTTTAGGTGTATCTGAAGTGTGTCATGGTCTCCTTGGCTTGGTTTGTGTCTTCCTTATGAAGACGATGACATAGCTTTCACTTCTTCATTATAATAAGACGCTTGCCTGCAGTAGCAGCCCATGGTGTTGATGTTTTTTGCTTTCTGTACCCTGGAACACTCTATCTCTGGTGCTCTCCTGACAGACTGATCTGTCACTAAAAATACAAAGTGGGGTTCTGACCTGCTTGCTAACTATCATATGTCAAAGAGCAAGCCTGAACAATGGATTATATTTCAGGATATAGATAGATATAAAGAATCTTCTTTCATGTATATTTGAAAATCTATAATAGCTGAATATAATAGCTGACTAAAATGTGATTTTGGATTTAATGTGCGTTTAGGTGGCATTCAGTGCTTGTATAATAAATGAGTGGTATTCTTTTTTTAGGAAGATCCCCTGATGAAGGGCCCCGCCCAAAATCCATTGGGGTCTTTGTAATTGGTGGAATACTTACAATGCACTGTGAATTGTAATGTGAGAAGAACTGTAAACATCACTCACCCTGCATTCGTGACCCCGCATGTTATTAGAACGCGGCTGTTACAATGACCGTGTTGTAACAGCGCAATACAATTACCCCGTAAGTCCAAACCACGACTTGCAGAGGGGGGGAAAAGGTGTTGGATTTAAAATCCAACACCTTCCCTACTGTCCGCACCGACTGGTGTTGGAATAGCAAATCTTACTATTCCGACATCCAGTACCCATCTCCGAAAGCTGTGGTAACGACCTGCGGGGTAATGGTATTGCGTTGTTACAACGCGGTCGTTCTAACGACCGCGTTGTAATAACATGCGGGGTGAGGGAAAGCGGGAAAAAGGAGTGCTATTCGAGAAGAACATTACCTTTGTGAATCTGATTAAGAATAAAAAGAAAAAATCGGGTCACAATTTGATCTACTATAATTACTAAATATAAAGAACATACTTGAGGAGTGCCAGGCTTTCCCGTTTTTTCCTGGTTGGAGAATGCCTATCCACACGTATTTTGGATTTAACACACAGTTGCATGTGTACTTATTGGATAAAGAAGAAATGGCTGGTGAGGTTTAATTGAAATTCACTCGCTCATTTTATCGGACATTTCAAGAGACTTTCTACAGGTAGAAAAATGATTGGTAGAGTTTTCTGCTACCAGCCAAATGCTATTTAAATATATGAAGAAGGTAAAAACTATAGTGACTGCCAGCTTGCCACCGGTAGCTAGGATGTGCAGATTAAACTGGAAATTCGACCTGTGAAAATAAGCCCCTTTTAAATATTAAAACATCACCTCTAAGTTGTTCTTAAATGCCCATAAGGCAGTAGGACGTGTAAAGGTTTAATGTTAATAATGTCTTACCATACAAAAGCCCTCAGAGGTATTTTCACTCTAGCAGGGGCATCTGTTCCATAGTAAAGCATTGGGATACATTTTCAAGTTTAATATTTACTTCCTCTACTTAGGAAACAGCTAAGAGTTCATATTTGGACTTTTTCAAATATTTATTACAAGCCCAATTCATTGTAAAGTCAGATTTGTAATAAATATTGTAGAACAGGTACTTTCACAAAAGTTACCTTTTGGCTGCCCAACTCTTCTAGAAGCCCATATGCATTAACTACCAACTGTCACCCAGGAGCTGAATAGCTCACCTGATAAGGTGTGAACTTGCTCCCAGAGCTCTAACAAAGGTCTTGGGTGTGGGAAGGTGTTCTGTTTCTCTGGCAGGCTTAGCATCTGGGATGTGCCCAGGAACTTAATTAACTTCAAAGGGGCCTACCGTGTCATAAGCAGATGTAGCTGCCACCTTCATGTACCCACCTAGCCAGTCAGTCACCCGGGGCTTTGCACAGCGGGAGATTCTGCCATATTGGTTATGGGCAGAGAGGGGCACCGTGGGATTGTTCACAGTAAAACACACAGGAGGAGGTACAAAAGTAAGTAGGCTCACACCTGGGAACCTTTGCACAATTGGCTAAGTAGTGGTCAGGAGTTTCCACCACCCACAAGCTGGCACTGGGCATAAATGTGACACCCACGGAACCCTCCTAAGGTCACTTCTGAAGCTGTGGATGAGGGAAAGAGAACTGGGCCTGTTCTCTATGACCTGAGAAAAGCCTTGAAGACTGGACCTGCTCTCCCTGTTGTACCTAGGACAAAGATGTGGACTTCAAGTGTCATAAGGCTGACCTCCTGTTTAGATCACATGGACACAACACATTTTAATAGGCATTATCGTACATTTCCATCAGACCAGTTACAACTGGGCCTGTCTTGGAACCTGCTGGTGCCCTATACTGGAGTGAGTCTTAACTGCAAAGTGCTGTCCCCAAGGTTCTGTACCCTTGACTGCTGACAAAGTGTACTAATCCTAAAACATCCATTAACAAGGGACGTAGACACTTTTTGCAAACTTTTTGCTTTGAGAACTGATGTGGGACTGGAGCCAACCTGCCAAGCCGATCCAACAAAAGTGCATTTCCACTGGGCTAAAGATTCAGGTTGCTCCCGGTATGTTCTTCTCCAGAGTAGCAAATCCGATTCAGCGGGACCTGGCAGAGAAGTTATCTAGCGTTGTGGAGCCCTCTTCGACTACAGCCTTGCCTTACACTACTTGCCCCACTGGAAGAATCTGAGCTCCAACGAAGGGACTAATTCTGAAAGTGGAAAACTTTTTAGATGAAGACGCGAAAGGTATCTGGCTGGTGAAAGATCTTTGCTGGGTGCAAAATTCTAATTTCTTCCACTTAGAGCTTTCCGTGAAATGTCAATGGCTTCACAGAGGCCTCGTCCAGTGGTTCTCTGACAACACAAAGCCGTCTTTGGCCACAGCCTGCTGCCTTAACCCACTGAGGATTTTTGACTTACATTCCAGAGATTAAGTCTGAAAGTAAAGCTCTTCTCCAGGATGAACCTGGTCCTTGTATCCAACCCACGTGTCATTGCAGGTGGCCTTAAATATAACCCATGTCAAGTGGAACCAGATGACTGCAGTTGGCGAATAATGTTTTTTGAAGCTATTTTGAACCTTAAGCTTGAAAAATCCATAACTCTGGTACTACGTATTCGATTCATTTCGTTTTGGTGTCATTTTTTTTTATTTTATTGACTATGTTTCTAAATTGTTTTGAGATTAGTCTTGTGCTATGTTTTGCCTTTATTCATGTTTTGGCTCGGGATAAGTACTTTACACATTGCCTCTAGTTAATTTTAGTGTTGTTCATTTTTATCCATGCCGTAGTTAAATAAAATCATACATGAAAAATAAAACAATATGAGTAAAAGCAACTGTAAAAAGTTCTCATTAAGGTAGCAAGTACACTAGATGATATATTTCAAGCATGGACCAATAACAACACGCAAATAATTTGTCTGATTAAATGTGCTGAGAACTAATAAACAGGAAGTTATGGTGCATAGTGCATTTTTGACTGGTAAGTCGTTTTCCTAATTAAAGTGCAACAGTGCTGTACTTAATGTGCACATGCAGAAGAAGTGAGGGCCTTGTATTGTCTCCAAAGACAAGCCTGGGCCCTTTCCGGTATTTAACAATCATTTTCAGCTGCTGCCCTCAAGTTTTTTTCTGCAATGAGGATAAAGTTCAGGAAAGGTGCTGCAGGAGGAAGATACATCACTTGAAGACATGCCATTACTGCCTGCCTGCTAGAGCGAAGAACCAGACAGGTGAACAGAAGTTTCCCAAGGTGCAACTCTCATTTATTAAAGTCTTGCAAATGCAGGATATGTGTATGATGGATCCCCTATTTTTGCTGCACAACCCGCAATTAGTACCGGTTGTATACATAACCCTTTCGGGGTACATTCTAGAGTGTGAATCCTCCTGTCCTCTGATACTGCAGTGGGCCCTAGCCGTTAGTTTCTACCATAATATGTTCCTGTGGGCCATTATACTTTTATACAGCATACACTGCCCCTCATCGGTTGTATACTGTGGCCCCTCTGACGGTATCTTTGAAATCCGTACTTTATGAAAGTCAATGTAGAGATTTAAAAAAAAAGAATGCTCCTGGGAATAGAATCGAAGGCTGGTTTAAAATCCACAAAGCAGAAATACAACATGATTTTCCTTGTTATTGCTTTATTAGTAAGGGTTGCAAGTGAGAGGAGATTTGTTGAAGTTCCAATCCCTTCTCTAAAGCTCCTTTGGTGCAGCAGAACTATTTACTACTCTTTTGCCCATGTCCCTAGGTCTTTTAAAAGAAGGCCTGCAAAGTATTGTGCCTATTTGTCAAGCAGGGATGTTTGGTGGTCCTCTTTGTTTGATTGGTCAACTAGAGCCTCTGGACAACAAATGTGGTATAAGCCAGACTGGCCTGAATTGTAAGAGGTTCAAGGCTTGTCTCATTGCAGCCATGGACCGTTTGCTCATGTTACATTACATTTTGGCCAGGCTTGTTGTATACTGCTTCTGGTGACGCTGTGGTGCCAATGTGTGCCAGCTTACGTCGGCCACTCTGTTGCGGCCCTATTGATTTTGCTACTATGCCTTGCTGTGCTAATATATGCCTTACAGTTCAGGCCAGACACAATGATGTTCCATGTCAATCTGGCTTATACCGCATTATTTGGCTAGAAGCTCCAGTTGAACAATCACTTGTACAAGGCCACAAAGTGTTGTTTTCCACAGGCATTTTGTCTCAGGCATAACTTCTTATGTCCAGATGATGATCCTTACATCTAGTTAAAGGGATCGAAACGTCATCGACTACAGTACCATGACTCAAATTGTTGTAACTGTCTATTTGTTCATGTGAGCATGGGCACTTAATTATTTGTGTCATGACTATTGTGTTTTCATTTCTAGTCAAATGGAAACGCTCTGAGCTTAGAAGTTGTTAACTTCTCTCTCGTTTGTAATTCCCCCTTCAATGGTTTTTACTTTAATTTAATAATTGCATGTAACTTTCCATTTTGATACCAAACATAAACTTCATTTTATCTCTATGTATCAATGCTTTCTGGTATTTTGCAAGTAAGGGACCCCTGTTCCTTTAGAAATACTTACACCCTTGGTCCCTTAGTACCCCTGGGTTTCCCTTGTCTGCCAAAATATATCAGGTAGGATTCATGACCCCTTAAGGTATACACTGATCACATCTTAAACAAGCATTGGTAGCCAATAGGTCTCGCCTTTGGGACCTTATAAGTGTTTAGCCATGCAACACTTGATGTTGTTGCACCAATGATATTGTGTTGGATAACTAAACACTTATAAAGTCCCAAAGGTGAGACCTATTGGCTATGCCAATGCTTTTTACTATCTGTGGTTCATTCATCCCTCTGTGTGAGTGAGCCCTTAATTTACCTGATTGCATCCATAATTTAACAAAAAAAACTTACGTTGAAATTATGCTCTGGTTATGAATCAAAGGTAAAAGGCCACTAAATTTCCCCAGTTATGATAATCGACCCAGGTCCACTCTCATGACCTCAGACGACTCAGATAACCTCCTCAAAGACCTCACTATTTTAAAAGCGGTTGAACAACTGTTAGCAAGTAGATGCCATGACGTTATGGAGGAGAAATGCTGCTGCAGTTAATCACTAGCAGTAAATGTGCTTTTACTGTGAGTAAGTGAACTTGTAGGCACATATGGCCGAAAAACTCTTGACGTGAGAACTGCATTGACCAGTTGTGTGACATTTGTTGCCAATATTCGTTTGTATCTGACCAAGAGGGGGTTTAACAAACATTGTTTTGCAAACAGTGCTGTCCCTGCACGTTTAACGGTGTGAATATGCAGCTACATGCATGTTTAACAGAGTATTTCTGCTGCAAGCTAAATTCAGATGGGCACACATTTGACAGCTTGTCCAGTCTGAAGTTACCAGATGTCTCCGTCATAAGGACGCAGGGCTTCAATCCTGGGTTTTTAATTCAACAATCTAATGCATTCTGGGAGTTGCAGTCCTGGTTCTGTACACTTGACCTAATAGAATCAATTTACCTGAAAATAATGAAGTATAGGTAGTGGTGTAGCAAATCATCCGTGGGCCCTAATGGAAGCCCCACGTCTCCAGGGTTGATAGTACAAGATAGCCACAGTTGAGGTGCAGTAATTCTCTTACAGCTCTGGGCCCCGTCCTACTGCACCTGCTGCACAATTGATAGCTATGCTGCTCTGTGTAAAAGAAAAGCCGAGGACTTGAGCATTGTGTCCTCGGTTACTGAGTCATTTGGTAACCATACCAGTGCCTCTGTTATTTCTGACAGGTGTAATTCCCTGGGTTTGTGTTAGTTTTAGATAGTAATCTTGCGTTAATCTAGCTGTTTTTACATTTATTTCTTTATAACATCGAGAATATAGCATATTTGATTTTCACTGGACAAAATGCGAGCATTATGTTGCACTGAAAAACATTGGAGATAACTATTTTAGTAGAGAGTAAAGTAGAGAGCGCAATTAATGGGAAATGTTAAGTGTTGTTGTTTTTTTAAAAATCTTTCTGCATTTTGTATTGAGTAAAACATAAACCTTTTATATTTTTCCGCGTGCCTCTGCGCACTTATGATTAAATCTGGCAAATTCAGGTTGACGCCTGATTGAGGGATGCTCTGGCGGGCTGCAGGAACTTGTTAGAGTGGGAATGCCGACCGCTAAGTAATGTTAATGGTACCAAATGACTACGGCATTGCCAAAGAGAAACCCGATGATTTCAACGACATGCTTCGATTCAAGGGAGGTTGGAGGTCAGCGTGCGTGTATTTGCAGGGTCCCTCTGCTAAATTTATACCATTTATAAGTTACAGAGTGAACTCTGAAGAGCATCTTGCTTCCTGAGCCTATCTGTAGTGCCAGAGACATATTTCTTGCACACTTTGTAAGCTACGCCGCCATTGTAAACCCGAGTAATAACAGCAGCCAGTAAAAGGTTTAGACAAATATCTCAAACAGAGAAGTCAGCTGTTTGTCCCATTGAAAATGTTTATTTGCGTTCTCACAGACTAAACAAACCGTAGCACCTTCTGAACTATCATACACCCTTTTGTGACGCGATGGCAAAAGGGAAAGCAGGGGTGGGCGCGCGCTACGGCATGCACGCGAGTGGTGCGCATGCAAAAGTGAAAGTAATCGTGCTCCAGATGGCGCCTCAGGTGCTGAAAGCTGGCGGCTGCGCGCGTTCACGCGCACATGCATGCAAGTTTGAAGCCAGCAAAAAGCCTCTGCTAGCACTTTGAAAACCCCCTTACTAAAAGTCGAGCAAGCAGCTCATGCGCTGCTCTAGGCTCAACCTAAAAACTGTCTCCTCTCTACAGATGGCCAGATAATGTGCTCCTCCAAAACCACACAGGTTTGCCCAAAGTACAACAACTTGGACGTAGAACTGAGAAACTAACCAAGTCTGCATTTGTCAGGGGTTGATTTGAATAAATGCATATTCAGACTTCATTTGACTAATAGTTCTACTCAATGGAACTCCCACCACTCTAGACACAGACACCAAGTTCTACAGTCCCTTCAGGCCAGGCTTTCAGTCCTACTGCAACTTGCTCAGAAATTTACCAAATTCCCGTAAGAGAGCTATGGCTCATTCTCCAGGATAACCATTTCCAGAATACCCTAAAGTAATGACGCAACACCTCTCTCATAATGTTCCTCCCACTGTATGGATGTGACATTTCACCTAAGAGTGGTCAAAGTGCATGCGAGAGTACATGTAAAACTGTGTCCTGATTTGCAGTTAACTCCTTAATTAAATAAATACATACATACATTAAAAGACGACTGACCTGGAGGAATTAAAACAAGGAATAGGGGTCTTTTGTTAACTTTACAGTATCCAGATTGTGTTTCCTATTTGCCATTGACACAACCAAATGCTATTTCAAATATGTGAGTCTCTCTTTACAGTCTACATTTGAAATGTACATTCAATTTCGTGTCAGTCTGCTTTAAGTGAACAAACATTGGCTTTGTGGCAACTGCAAGTGACTAATTTCTTTATATATGTGAGATTCTTTGTAATAAACAGAAGCTTTAGACATTTTAGCATTTAAGATATCTAGTTATGACCCAGTAGAAGACTCATTTCTCATTGAACTGACGCCTTATCACTTTAACCGAGATGGTGAAGGTGCAGTCACCCTGGACACTATTTTGAATCAAAGCGACTTAAGTGCTAAAAAAGCAGACTTCTATTAAAGGAGACACATGACTATTTCGAGGAAGGAATGAATATCAGGTACCAGGAACTCCTCACTGATTTACCTGAAGAAAAGATCATAAAAATACCTGGAAAGGCAATCAGGGATTGGTTCAATGTGCAACATAATAACAGATAGTGTCTGTTGTATTTGGCGTGCCTGGACATGCCATCAATAAGACTGACATAACACAAACTAAAAACACATCTGTGGAATAATAGAGTTTCGAAGAAGACCACGTTCTTGGTAACTTAAGAGATTAGTCTCTCAACTCTTGTACCAACTCGCCAAGACCGAGTTAAGTCCGCTATTGTCCTTACTCATATGTATAAACCTTCCGTGTTTTCATACAGCCAGAGATCCTCACTCTCAAAATGCATTTAGAGGCCACCTTTAATTTTAAAAAAATCCTCAGTTAAGGACCAAAGACAAAGGGCCAGGGGCCAGATGTACAACCGTTTTTAGCGGTAGCAAACAGAAAATCGGTCCGTTTGCAACCGCCAAAAACAGTTGTAGTATGTACAAACCCTATTTTGCGAGTTGGTAACCTATTACTGACTTGTAAAATAGGGTTTGCGAGTCGCTGTTAGGAAGGAGCCTGCCAAGGGCATCCCTGCCTAATAGCAAGACGCACTGGTATGTGCGATTGTTTTGCGATTGCAAATGCAGCTGCAAAACAATCCCAGTTGCCACCTACTTCAAATAGGTGGTAAGCCAGTCACAAACGGGAAGGGGTCTCCATGGGACCCCTTCCTCTTTGTGAATGTATGCGAAAATATTTGTTAAGATCAGGCAGTGGGCCCAAGAACCACTGCCTGCCCTTAAAAAATGTAATGAAAAACTTTCATTTGTTTTCTTTTAAACACATCCAGTTTTCCTTTAATTACTGATCCCCAGCACACGCAATATATAAATTACATAAGTTGCATTTGTTAGTCACAACAAATTTTCAAAAATAATCAGTCCAAGTTATTTCTTTGCCCTTTTATTCTTTCTTCAAGCTTTTCTTTGTGAATAGATTCCAATCCAACACGTGTTTCGTCGCATCAGTATGGTTGTACATGCAATTTTTTCAAGGCTAGGTAGAGATATGATACACAGTCACTAATATAGTTACAGTAAGGGCTAAATAATGACAATGTTATTCTTGTGGAAGACACTCCACCGTGACAGGTTCACCTGTTGTTAATTTTGCCATTTCTTGCTGTGTTGGTACATGCATATAAGTGCAGCCATGGTTTGCAAATCACACAAAAGTGAGGTCGCAACAAAAAGGTCTGAGGATGCTCCATTCCTGGACATCTAATAATGATACCCTTGTGATACGATATGTGCTTGAATATAATTCTATTTGTATATTAGCTAATCATCCGTTACGCACCAATGTGTCACAAAGTGACAGAAGAGAGAACCAAAACCACTCGTGAAAAGCAAGTCACACGTAAGTGAGATACGGAAATCAACCGACCTTCATTATTCACTGTTACAACGTCTGTAACCAAAATCAAGAGAACACAAAACACATCAGTATATATAGACCGAACTAAATCCTTTCAATAGGTCTTAAGCCATTGCCATTTTAAACATAGAATTTCCAAAATAAACCTCTCAGTACCCCGGCAATATTGTCAGATATGTCCCTTTACAAAATCGTTTAACTTTGCAGTTAGAGAAAGAAAAGTATACACCAGTCTTAAAAAAATTAGAAACAATTTGTCAGAGGCATATCCTGATATTTGAAGTCTGTCTTTGACAGCACAGCAAATGTGAGAAGATAAAACAACGTTAGTGGTCATCACACACGACATGATAAAAATTCCTACTTATGCTCAATACAAAGAGAACGCTCTCCCAACATATCCTATGCAGGGTAGCATGTTACTACTGTAGGCACTTAGGGCTTATAAGCTTTATAAATGCTGTAATATAAGTGATGAAGTCAATTAGTGCAGCCTACAGTGTATGAATGCTGTATGTTTTTCCTGACAAAATCATTAATGTAACAGATTTTTTGCAACGTTTTGCATTTTTATTTTCAAAATAAAAGAATACTTCAGGAATGCAGCTAGGGAATTCAGCTTCCATGGGTAGACAATGGGGCTTATTTACAAGCCCCTTGTGCCACCGGTACGTCACTTTTTCCCATGTATGTGCTTTAATTAGGAACTGTGGAAGGTACTGATCCATTATTTTTAAAGATTTTTTTAGTTATTTATTCACTGTAACTTCAGGATAAATATATTGAGAAAACCAAACATTTAGACGAGGATGAAGAATCGTGTAACATCTTTGTAATATTAAAGCTAATTGAATAACAAATGTGGCTTAGCTTGTTAGTGCCTGGCTGAAAGTATGCTGGCATGACTATGTTCAAGTGTGGGTGACAGAGTAGTTTAATATAGTGCGTATGGCTGGGATTTCTTTGATTCTATCTATGGCTCAACGTTTTATGATTGTGTTCAGATTTTTTTTCTTTTTTGTTTTAAGGCTCTCCTCAGTTGCTTCATTGGGGACGCTCTGTTCATGGATTTAATGCAATGTTTACGATTTGTAAGAGATCGGTGAGTGGTGCAGCCAGCAGGATCTCTTGTACAGCACATTCCTATGAACTCAGGGCAAGACAGAGACCAACAAATCTTGAATTATAGATAGTGAATTTGGCAAAATTTCTTACTATCTGATGCCAAAGAATTTAACGCTTCCATAGAGACTAGTAGGCCCATTATCTCCACTGATCCGGAGATTGCTACCTCGGACTATCATGTCTGATCCAACTCTGTAATAAATAGCATAGTGCCTTTAAAAACCTGCAGCTTTCGACAGAGCCACCCCATCACACGTGGAGGCAGAATAATGCTACTCCTAAAAAACAAATTTATAGAAAAATTGTTACAAAAAATATAAAGAGCTGATTTTTAATGCAAAGACCATCTATTTTACAGACAAAATAAAGTCTGCACCAAATGGTCCCAAAGAATTATTTGCCACAGTTCAGGAACTAGCTATTCTCCCAGATAAAAAATAACTCATCCTTAGACCAAGCTTTCTGCAACTTGCTAGCTTCTTTCTTCCAAGAAAAAGTCTGTGACATCTACAATACTTTCTCAATGAATCAAAATATGAGAGGTTTGTCTGATAACACTGTTAGCTCCTCCACCTGTGGCAATCGCACCAATAGGGACCAATGACTTCCAAAGGGCATGTCTGAAGTTAATTCACCAAGAATAATCCACCTGGCTCCTGAGATCATAGCCCAACATCTTACTGACTTCATTAATCTTATTTTGAAGACGGAGACTTTCCTAAGCAACGGAAAAAGGCCTCCAACCTTGATACATCAAATACCAGCAACTATTGCCCTATTTCGCGTCTCCCACTCACTGGCAAAAATCATTGAAAAATTGATAAATCAAGAACTTACCACCTTTATCAATAATAATCGCCTTCTGGACCCAACTCAAAATGGCTTCAAGAGCGAGCACAGTACGGAGCTGGCCCTGATCACCGATGCTGGGGCGATCAGATGTGAAATTGACAAAGGAGAAAACGCAGCATTACTACTATTAGACCTCTCTGCAGCTTTCAACATGGTCAACCATAGCCTATTGATAAACCGTCTCCAACTGATATGTATGAGTGGCTCAGCTTTTTCTCTCTTGAAATCTTTTCTATTAGAATGAGCACAATCCGTTGAACTGGGCAATTTTGCATCACCTCCCTTCAGACTACCTTGTAGTGTTCCTCAGGGTTCTCCGCTCAGTCCTTCCCTCTTTAACTTATATGTCACACCCTTGGCAAGTCTTATTACATCTTTCAGCATTGCTATGGAGTTCTATGCCGATGACACCCAGATCGTTGTCTCAGTGGCTAGCAACATTAAGGATACAGCAGCCAGGTTTCATAACTGCATGCAAGTGGATTCTGGATAATTGCCTGAAAATCAGCTTGGGTAAGACCGAGGTTCTTCACTTTGGATCAAACAACTCTTTTTGGTCACCCAACTGGTGGCCTCACGAACTCGCATTCTCTCAACACCACCTACAAAAGCAAAAACTCTGGGAGTAATCTATGATACGGCTCTATCCTTTAAGCACCAGGAAAATGCCACCACTTCCTTCACCTTCTAAACCCTAGAAATGCTCAGGAAAGTCTTCCCATTCATACCCAATGATCTTCAAAAAACAGTGGTCTCCGCTCTTATCCTCTCTAGATTAGACTATTGCAATACTCTCTCTGTCAGTCTACAGAAAGGTCTCCTTAGGAAGTTACAGGTTCTCCAGAATGTGGCTGTCCTACTTTTGACAGGAATTGCCATGCATCAGTCTGCCAAGGAGGCACGTGCCTCCCTTCATTGGCTCTCCATGAAGAAACTGATAGATTTTAAAGCCCTATGTATCGCTTTCGGGGCCTTACACAACTCTGGACTCAAGTACCTAAAGCAGCGGTTCCATCAGTATGTACCACCAAGAACTCTCCGCTGCTTCACTTCCAATCCTGTAGAGGTTCCTAAGGTTCCTACATTCCGGTTATCGAAATGGGGAAACAGATGTTTTCTTACCACTACTTCCAAACCATGGAACATCCTTCCTGCACATTTAAAAAACTCCTCAAAGCTGCTCCCATTCAGGAAGGCTTTCAAAACATGGTTATGTACTCTTTAGTCACTGACTGCAACAAATCATAGGACTCTGCTGTATTTCCGTATCTCTGTCAAATTTATCTCCCATCAGGCTAATGGCAGCTAGATGCCTTGGGCATTAGTTTGCGCTTTATAAATAAAAAATCTAATCAAATAGAATAAAGCATTCCCTACTACCTCACACTTCTGTTTAAACCCAGCAACAGGAGGCGGTCAATGTAATTTTGTGTCGATATTTCAGTACAGCAGCATGGCACAGTAGCTCTAGGAATGAAACACCAGCTAACTAAAAACAAGCATTGGCATAGCCAATAGGTCTCGCCTTTGGGACCTTATAAGTGTTTAGCCATGCAACAGTTGCATAACTAAACACTTATAAGGTCCCAAAAGCGAGACCTATTGGCTATGCCGTGCGGCCCCAAAAGTGAAAGTGATCGCGATCAAACATCAAAGCGGCCGTGCTGCTGCGAAAGTGAAAGTAATCGCGGTAAAAGTGGTGTGCGCGCCTGCGCACACGCACTGCAGCTCCAGGCTGGCCTGGTAGCACTTTTTGGAGCCCTCTCAATAAGTCTCGCCAGACCAGCGCATGCGCTGGGTCAGGCGAGACCTAATGACCCTGATATGGCTTAGCTAATGTGCACTGTGCAAGTACAGTACTAGAGTAATATCTGAACCAGGCTAGCCCTTTCCAGCTCAGTCATTTTGAAAGTAAGACATCCACACTACAGACAACAATCGACAACCACAGATCGAACCTTCCAGACTGAGCTGACGTGAGGCTCGAGTACTGGGAGTACACTCTAGTTTGGTCTTCTCTGCTGTTTTCACAGCTCAATCTCTTTGTTGGCCACCTTTAGTACCTACGTGACTGGCAGGGTGAGCTTTTGGAAAGAATGCTGTCTTCACAGGGCTAGTCCCCACCTACGTAGTTGTAGTTTCATTTTTGCATGTTGCCAAAAAACAAACGGCAGGTCAATTTTCAAAATGTCTTCCTGTTATTGGTATGTGTGAACATCTCTCTAACGTGCGACAGATATTAGTTCATTTGTTTCGGCACCAGGTAAGATTACTAAAATGAGAGCACTGGAAGCCTAGCTATTGTAAATTTGATATTAAATTATTATTTTAACAGAAAAAAATGTCATTTCTGGTGAGAGCAATTTTAGGCAAGTTTAATATTATTTCATAGGTGTCTTTGTTGTAAACTATGCGTTTTTTTGAGTCAGTGGTTCACAAAAAATAGCTGACATTTTATCTGTCACATAATTGGATTTCTTCAGGTCAGGCTGTAACAGCACAAGAGCTCCTCCTTGAGGTGGAGTTCTACCGAGGACACAGAATGCTGAAAACTACAGTAGTAGTATCTTTGAGGTTGTGTTACAAAGTTTAGATATGGCTCCCTAGGTGGGACCTAAGTCGTTTCACCCTCCATTTGCTTATTTGATAATTCCAAGAACCCAGTGGACAACCCCTTGCATATTCCTCACAAACTATTGTAAATGTTGTTGTTGCTATTATTGTCACTCAATTTTTTTTATTAGGAATTTCATATTTCAGTTTTTGGTCATGTTGAGATTATGGTAGCTCAGTATTTTTTGATTGTTGTGAGTATTGACTTGGCAATGGAGTAAAATGAGCAGGCAGTGGTGTATCAAAACTTAAGCGGCCCCCCTGCAAATTACATGGAGGGGGCCATGGGACCCAGTGAGAAGCTCTCAGGCCATGGGACAGCTTCCTATGCACAGTGCCCTGGACAGCGGCGTAGCTTGGTCAGTAAGATTGGGGGTTGGATCTTCTGATTTTCTGACAATCACGTCAGCATATCATGTCAAAATACATAAGAGCACATAAGAGAGGATAAAGGGGCAGTGGGAAGGGAGACGAATGTGGATTGATAGGGATAGTAAGTGAGAGAAAACAATATTTAGCAATATAAGCAACATTTTTGAAGACTTTCAAAGCGAAGAAGGAGCTGGAGTGTGTGTGCTTTTTTGTCAGCGTTTATGTAAAAATTCTTTGTGAAATCCGAAAGACATCTCAACATACCCGACTGAAAGCACCTGTACCCAACTATTACCTGAAAGTACATTTCTTAGGGTGGGGTAACACACCAAACCCCCGCCTGAAGCAATGTCCCTGCCCATGGAGCTCGGGCTACCCCCGCACCACAGGGGTTGCGGGGGCTATTGTAAAGCCATTGTTGGCAGGGGATTTCCTTGTTCAGAGACCCACCTTTAGAGTCTACTGTCTCCGGTGGATTAACCTGCTGATGCAAGCACTTAATGATAAGGGTAGATTATTAGTGCATAGTGTTCAGTCACAAGGCGCGGGGTTTCTTCAGCATGAAGGATTCTCTTCAGTAATGCTTGCAAAAGGTCAGTGCGCTTTCACATGAAAATACATAAGGAGCCTGGTGTGGTACCAGAATTTCATTACCACTATGTTGTCTGACAGAAATATTGTGTCCTAAATAATTTATAAAAAGGTCGCCCCATTGGAATTAAAATAGAACATCTACAGCCAATACGAATATATTTTGGAAAGGATATTTAGAAAACGGTAATTGTTGCCGACGGTATTGTGACACACTGGTTTTTGTTACGAGATGGGCTGTGCAGAATTACTGTGTGGAATTCTGCTGCATCCAATCACAAGGAAGCCATTGTTCCAGGACCCATTTTCTGGTCGCAGGAACACCAGATCTGATTTTACCATCCTTAAACATCAGCCGACAATATCAAGTGAGGCTTTGGCTTAAACAGCAGCCAAACCTCTGTCTCCGTCTCAGCCAATTTTGATTCTGACAACAGCGAAGTATGTAACGCACCCCATGCCAGGGCACCTTGATCCCCTTCACTTTCAATCACCCTTCCTCCACCCATGCTCAGCTCCTGCTCTCCACTCACATTTACTCAGGGCAGGTGGGAGATATTAGTATTATAACCCACCAGATTTGAATTCTGTGCGATTTTACACCATGTAATATTGGGACTGTATATTATTCCCCATTTCTATGGGTTTGACTCATAATTGCACATATTGGCAGGGTATTACCATATGGCACTGGTAATTATGGGTTCAGAGTTTGTATCCAACAAGTAACATGCAACTTTTAATAAGGTCCACAATTGTTGCCATAGAGCCACCAAAAGTTGTATGACAGAATTATTAGAAACATTTATAGAATTTTAACAGGAATATGCAAATTGGGTGGTATGTACTTCAGCCGGTACTTTAAATGGACACTTACTGTCTGACTTCTGGTGCTCATTTTAACAGGATTGGGAAACAGGGCTACATTATTATAGAAAGAGGAGAGCAGGGCAGCAGATTGTTGTAGGACCATCATATGTGTTATTTGGAAAATTAACAGATATCAAGAACAAATCCTTCATTTTTAGGTTGTGCTATGCTTGTGAAATCTCTTGTATTTTATGTAACTTAAAAGGGGGATCTTTTCAGTTCCCATAGCTGAATTACTATGCTCATTTACTTTTGTGTGGAAGTGTTTTTGTTCTTTCCCTGGCTGCACACATTTACCATACTTCTACTAAAGCCGCTCACACTGTTTATGCCCCATTTACTGTCAAGATAGGATCTCTTCCCAGGGAAAAGGCTGACGCTTCTATGTTGGAATGCTTGCTTTTTAGGTCGAGCCTAGCGCAGCGTGCATGTACTGCTCTAGGAGAAGGGCTTCTTGGAATCCCTCCAGACTTAAATAAAACTCATGCGTGTGGCTTTAGTTTTGCCACACATTCTAATGGCCTTTGCGTGAAAATATGCAATTGGCCAAAGGAAGGTGCATGTCCCGCCTTCTCTCTAAACGTTGACTCCCATGGCCTAGCGGCCTCGGGAGCGAGCAGCAGCGCGGCCGGGTGCCTCCTGCCTTCCTTAAATTCGTTGCAGCGCACCACTCGCAGGCTTGTTTAGGTTGGTCACATTACGTCCATTTTCAGTGCACAGTCCAGACGGACCTAAAAAGGATAGGACAAACTCTCTGCCAGCAATACTGGCTGAGGCAGTGTGGTCTCCTTCCACTGTTAATATATTTAACCGTTGGACATTAGCACCCCCTGATGTCAATGACGAAAGACTTGACTTTTGTGACACTTGGAGCACGGTGGCATTTGGGGTCCGTGCACTGAGAGCTCATTAGCCCACAGTACAGCTATCTTGTGCGGCCTGCCGAGGAGACTCGACTACAACTGTAACAATTTTGTGAAAAGATGTGATTTATCTCGGTTTTAAATTGCGCCAATCCCTTCCGGCCACTGGCAGCACCAGACGTATGGTCGGTCAGGCCAAGATGGCTGCAGCTCGGCCACTATTATAAGGTATGTAACAATACCTCGGTGGCACATTAGGTAGAGCTTCGGTGAGCAACCAGATTGCAGTTATGGGTTGGCACCCTCGGAGGATTTTTTAATGAACTTTTTTTCAAGGTTTGCAAAAACACAAACTATATATAGACTAGTACAATACGCATAACAATAATTTAAAAAATGAACAATAAACCCCCAAAAATACGGAATGCAACCTACCTCGGTTTGTGGACAATCGCTGGCTAGGCCACGCCAACAGCACTCATGGCAGTTGTGGTAACGATCAGACCAAAGGTAGTTGCAGACCAGACCGTGCCTACGACAACCAAGGTAGTTGCAGCCGCTAACTGGGTCTACAATGATCATGGTAGTTGCAGCCCCTGTCCAGGCCTACGATAATCCCTGCAGTTGCAGCTCACCTCCCAGCCCTCGATGATCAACACACTGGTCAATTCTAGCTCACTCTCAGGCCATCAGGTTTCGCTGGATGTCCCTCAGACATCGGGGACATGCTGGGTCTCTCTCCTCCTGGACAGTCTCTCACTCCTGCATAGCCAGGTGCTCTCCTGCCCTCTCCCGCAGGCAGGATTCTAGGTGCTTCAGGCTCCTTCAGGAGTAAGTTCAGACTTCAGGTGATGTCCCATCGCCTCTGGGAGACTGGCTATCAGGCAGACACCAACCCTGGTTGCACATCAATCGTTGAGTACTCTGCAGAGCACTCCCTTGACTTGGTCATAAACAATTCAGAGCTAGAACTAAGCTGGGTAGGATAAGATTCAAGGTTATACACAACTTTGAAACAGGCAATGGGTATCCACTGTCTCAAACTGCAGAACCAGTTTGGGGCTCAGCTGTCTTCAGGGTGCTTCACAGCCTTTGTGAAGTGTTATCTTCTCAGAGTAAGTAGGACTGGTGATATCTCCAATTTGGTGCACCCACAAAAGAGGAACAATGAGGTGTGAGGTATCGGCAGCTGGCAGTCATCAGCCAAACTGAAGGAGCAACCAGGGACTGATGATAGGGCAGGCCTCAGAAACGTTCTCACTGCTCGCAAGAGAAAATGGATCCCACCCCTTACGCCTAGCATCCACCAAATGGAAGGGCTCAAGAAGACCATTCAGAAGTTCCTTGCTAACAAACCAGGTCATAAACTTTCTAAAGGTATTGCTGTCTCTATCCTTCTCACTTCAGTGCCTGGTCCTCCTCTCTCCATCAACATGCACGTAGGATGTACACTTCCACTATCTGGGAGAACAGTCCACATTTTACATCTTATGCTATGCCAGGCCAAGGGCATTCAAAATGGATACCACTGGCCTCCATTATTCAGCTTCACTCACACACACAGTTTATCAACACACATGCTACATGCACTACACGTTACTGACTACACATATACACAATACGCCAGACGGGGGAGCGTCGTCCAAACCGCGTGCATTGCCGCCCGTGCACAAAAGCAACAAATGTGCTGAGCGCACCGGGCCCTGCCAGAGAGAGCGGAGAGTGGGCACCAGATCACGTTACCCAACCTTACACGGCTGCCTGACTGCCACAAACAATACGGAGCGAAAGGTGAATTCCGATCCCTGTGATTTCAGAGTATGTTGGTTTGATAAATATCACACTCTTTTCCTGGTTGACTATGATTGGAGCTCAGCTGGTAGGTAGACACAAGCATTGACAAAGCAATTCCTGCGTGAGAGTTAGTGCACGTCAGTGTGTACCAACGAGCCTGTTGGCTTTGCTAATGCTTGTTTCTCCGGCAGCATAGGTGTTCCATAATGTTCCTCTCCCACTTACCATGTACGCGAGCCCATACTTAGTGCATCAGTACCCTCAATGTGAATCCGTGCTCATGCTCACAAGCTCATCTACCTCTTTCCTACCCTACCCTCGCTGCATGACTAACCACTTATAAGGTCCCAAAGACGAGACCTATTGGCTATGCCAATGCTTTTTATTACTTAGTTGTGTAAGTTTAGCCTTTAGACCATTTGTGGCATTTCCTATTCATGGCTCAGTTCCTTTCTTTGCACTTTGTAGGCATTATTGGATTGTGTTTTTTCAACGTAATCTATTTGGTAATTATGATCAAATTCTAAATGCTGTAATAAACATTGCACGGTGAAAATTAATATACAAGAGCAATGCTATATTTTAGTACTAAACAGGTAGCCACAAGTGCAGTTACTTTGCAGACAACAGGGTCGTGAGTTGAATGGTGCAGCTGGTGCAGAAGCACCGGTCCCAAAAGTTGTCAGAACTCCTCTAAACACATAATATTGCTATATTTGACTATGAAACAGGAAGTCACAATTCCAATTACCTTGCAGTTAAAAGGGACTTGATTTGAAGGGTGTAGCAGGTGCAGTGCCACCAGGGCCAAAAGCTCTAGGGAATGCACTAGACCCAGATTATTGCTACAATTTTAAACTAAACAGGCAGTCAAAAGTGCAATTATCTTGCAGACAAGAGTGCTATGACTTCAGTGATGCAGCAGGTGCAGTGACACCAGGACCAAAAGCTCTATGCACCCCACTAAAAACCTGCTATATTTTACTACTAAACAGTCAGTCACAAGTGCAGTTACCTTGCAGACAGCATGGTCTTGATGTGAATGGTGCAGCAGGTGCACTGGCACCAGGCCCAAAAGTTGTCAGAACTCCTCTAAACACCTTCTATTGCTATATTTTACTACTATACAAGCAGTCACAATTGCAGTTATCTTGCAGTTAAAAGGGGCTTGATTTGAATGATGCAACAGGTGCAGTGTCACCAGGGTCAAAAGCTCTAGGGATCCCACTAAACAAAGAATATTGCTAAAGTTTACTACTAAACAAGTCAGCCATAAGTGCATTTTTCTAGCAGGCAATAGGGTCATGATTTGAATCGTCCAACAGGTGCAGTAGCACCAGCCCAAAAGCTCTAGGTACCCCACTAAACACTGAATATTTGTATATTTTACTACTAAACAGGCAGTCACAAGTGCAGTTACCTTGCAGACAACAGGGTCATGATTTGAATGGTGTAGCAGGTGCAGTGGCACTGGGCCCAAAAGTTGTCATAACTCCTCTGAACACCTAATATTGCTATATTTCTCTACCATACAGGCAGATGCAATTGCAGTTATCTTGCAGTTAAAAGCGGCTTGATTTGAATGGTGCAGCAGGTGCAGTGTCACCAGGACCAAAAGCTCTAGAGGCCCCACTAAACACAGAAAATTGCTACATTGTACTACTAAACAGGCAGGCACAAGTGCAGGTATCTATCAGGCACTAGGGTCATAATTTCAGTGGTACAGCAGGTGCAGTGACACTGGGGCCTAAAGCTCTAGGAACCCCTCCAAACACCAAATATGGCAATATTTTACTACTAAACAGGCAGGCACAAGTGCAGGCAATAGGGTCATGATTTGAATGGTGCAACAGGGTCAGTGGCACCGGGGTCAAAAGTTGTCATAACTCCTCTAAACACCAAATATTGCTATCATTTTACTACTAAACTGGCAGTCACAAATGCAGTTATCTTGCAGGCACTAGAATGGTGAAGCAGCTGCATTGGCACTAGGCCTACAAGTTATCAGAACTTCTCTATACACAGAATGTTGCTATTACATCAATTAATAACATTATTTCCCTCTTTCAATTTTGCTATTACTTACAAACACTATACCACTAGTCACAGCACAATATATTGCCTTTTTGTACATAAACATGTCTTAACACTTAAACAGACTCTCTGTAACTCATATTGTACTACTACTTAGCAAGCTACAACTTACAACAAAAAACTGCTTATTATTAATCACATAGGTGAAACCTAATGCATTTACCAATGCTTGTATCTGGTCCAATAAAAGCCTACCAATATCCCAGTTTTAAACAGGAAAACACTACTTATGCTTTGTTAGACACTTGGTAAGGAATAGTGACATTTCAACCATATTAGGAACTGTATAAGGGTTGTATGATGGAACCACGCAGGCGTTTAACACGCATGCCAGTTCCACACAGGCGGAACAATGAAATTCTTAACCACGTATATGCCTTTACCACGCCTGCCTTTACAACGACTCATGCGTTGTTAAGGCATTTATGGTAAACACATATCCTAGGTTAAGAATTCACAGGTAAGTCTTAACCACCCAACCCCGGCCCCCAGTCTGAGTTCCTAAACTACCTCACTCCCCCCAGCCCTAGTAACTTTTTCGCCCCCACCCTCCCCATATCCCTAAAAACGACCCCCTAATCCCTAAAAACTACCCTGCCCCCTCTAAGCCCTAAGAGGTATTAAGATCCCTGCCCCCCACCCTGAGCCCTAAAACGGCTCCCAAGCCCTGAAAACTACCCTGTACCTCCCAGCCCTAAAAACTACCCCGAACTCCCCTAGCCCTAAAAACGTCCTCGAACCAACACCAACCCAGAAAACTACTCTCGGCCCACCCCACTCACCCTTAGCCCACAAAACAACCCCAACCCACCCCTCAGCCCCACTTAAAACAACCCCGACCCACCCCGGCCCACAAAACGTTCCAGACCCATCCCCCAGCCCGCAAAACAACCCGACCCCCCAGCCCACAAAAGTATCCCAACCCACACCCCCAGCCCCACTTAACACAACCCCGACTCACCCTCAGCCGACAAAAAAACCAGCCCCACTTAAAATAACCACGATCCACCCCTCAGCCCCACTAAACTCACCGCAATCTCTTCCTCCTTTCGTCTGAATGTAAGCCCTACCTCGCATATGCCTTAACCACGCACATGCATGGTTAAGGCACATGTGCGGTAGGGCGTGCGTAGTTCAGCCTTCTTTGTAAAGGCTGTTCATTGTTCAACCTTTGTGGTAAAGACTGCTTCCCCTTCATCAGAGGTGCAACAGTGCCTATTCGCAATGGCATTGGAGGTGGGAGGGAAGAATCGAGGCAAGTGCCACTTAGATGCAGAGTCAGCAAAAGGCACGACTGACCCTGGTGCACCAGATAGGCTGTTGCAATGTACGAGTCATATCAATCACACATGCTGCTCTCACCACAAATACGATTGGCTCTTGCCACATATACAGTGGGTGGACTTACTTCACTAAAATCAATCTTTACTTTTGTATCAACCTTGGAATGTTAAAAGGCTGTGTCTGCCCTATCAGGAATTCCAACATGTGGATTCCACACAGCTTTTGCTCTGCCTCCAAAGGAGGTATGCCAGGCTCCCTCTTAGCTCCATGTCAGCTCAAGAGGTGATGCTACAGCTCTCATCGCCATTAATAGCCCTACCACAGCCAATAGGTGCGAAACTATCTTTGCATTATGGGTGTTTTCTAGGGGTGGGCGGAATTTGCGAAATCCACTTTCGCAAATTATCGCGAAAATGTTAAAAATTATCGCAAACACGCGGAAATATCGCGAAGATGCGGAAGTTTTGTTCCCGCATGTTCGCGAGATTTTCTGCATGGTTGCGGCTCGCCAACTTACCCATGTGGTTGCTCGCGGGCGTGGCAATCTTGTTTTCAGTTGTCTCGCGGTGCATGATCGTGAGAAGAAAGACGTGATCGCGCGACGCATGACGTCACTGCGGGCGCGAACTGTCGCGAGACAGCGCAAATGGCTAAAAACAATACAACATCTCATGGAGAACGCGACCGGATCAAGAAAACTTGTCGGCGAACGCAGGGATTCAGGTAAGGCGATCGCGCGCACGCGAGAATGTATTATTTTACAGCGCGAGCAAGAACCAAATTATCGCTAAGCTGCGGAATGCGGAAATTTTGACATTTTCACGCTTTCCGCGGAACGCGAAAATGTCAAATTATCGCAATTTCCGCGAACGGAACGAAATTTTAGCCCAGGCCTAGTGTTTTTTCAAACTCTTGGACATGTAATCATAAATGCCCTGAATATCTACACATATGGCATATCTGGGCTCAAATGGGAAAATGAAGAAGGAGCAGCGAGACAATGACACAGTACAAAACAACAGTGCTGTAGCAGTCATCCCAGTTTCCAGCTCTTCCTCTCTCAGAGAGAGACAATGTGATTAAACTAGTTTACTAAATGAGCCATTCTGGGTCCCAATATCACATTATACCTTGTTCTTCTCTTTGCTGAACAATTACCCATCACCCTTCTTCAGTCCTGCAGGAAGGACCTGGCTGAGTCCATCTGTGAATACATAGAGGGCATGCCCGGGTGTTCCACCCTAAGCCGGGCACCCCGACATAGTTTCAAAGGTGCACTCTGTAAGATGTTAAGTCTTGGGCATTCAATACCATATTCTTTTTTCTCTCCACCAGGGCTTGCACAGGGCATGCTAACCTTCCCTGCTCATTATCCATTGTTCTCATTTCTCCAGTTAGGACTTTCAGATTTTGTTCTATAGACTTCACTATACTTTCCACTTTGTCTGTTTTCATCACTAGCTCAGTGTGTAATTCTCTAATGGACCAGAAAAGAATCTTCTTATGTGCAATCAAGCCAGCTTCCTTGAAGAAGTCCTCTATTGCTTCTCTTTGAGTCTTTCTCTATCTTCCACCCTTGGGTTCGAAAATGTCCCCTTTCCTGTGCATCCTTACTAACATGGCGAATCTCAGATTTTAAACAGCGCGAGCAGAGTTACTGTACCTGGATTTCTCAGGTATCCCTCCTGTCTCTCTCACATGGCAAAGAGGTTCTCCGTGCAGAGGTGCTAGGTTGTCGATCCTGATTTACCCTTTGCTGACTAAGAAATTGCCCCTGAGCTAGTTAGATGTCTTTAACTCCCTCTCCTGCTCAATCGCCCCCAGTGAAACCACCAAAAGATCGCTATGGCCTGTCGCACACGTAGAAAAACAATCCTCTTCTCTCTGTCTCCTGGTGCCTTAGATACTCTGGCATCTCTTGCTAGATTCATGACTATAAGCCAGCATGCCTCAAACCGCCACCATGGACACTGATGGATTCATGGGTTACATTTGGGTTGTGGGCTGGAGTTGTGCAACACCCACCAATAATTACTGTCAGGCGGGAGATATGTCCAAGGTGACTGTTCAGGTCCGGTATGTTCAGGTTGACTGTTCATCTTTCTGATGAGTACGATGATGTAACAAGGCTCAGGGCAGGGTGCAGGTGTGATCTAAAGTTGGCAATCTTTGACAAGTCTCTTGTTTGAGCTGGATCAAATGAGTCCTTGGTCAACGCATCCATCCTTTTTGCAATCATTTGGTCAAACATTCAATGAGGTCTCCACATCCCCAAGTACCCTGCTGCTTTCATGCATTGTCAGGAGGGGCCTGCATAGTGGTGCCAGTGGATGATGATGTTGGGTACTACTGTGCTGTGTGTGCAAAAGTATGTGAGAGTCCGTGAACATGAGTATGGGTCTGTGCGTGCACATGGGGGTGCCTGTATCTGTCACAATGGGTGTATTAGCAAAGCTATTAGTTTGCAAGTCATGAATGCCTATGCGAATTACTTCTTTGTGTTGGGAGTTAGTTGGAGCATGTGTGGCTGTGTATGTACCAATCAAGTCTTTAATTGTTGGAGGCTGCCCTTCAAATGACTTTTCGCAATGCTTCTCGTGAATCATTGAGGCATGGAATACAGTGCTGCCCAAGAGGACTACTTGTCCGACAGCAGTGACAGGAGCATCCACATCAAGTGATGATTCCAGGGATGCCTGCCCGCTTTACCTCACACCATGAAGACTGCACTAGAAGCTTAAGTAAAGGAAAGTGATGGCGGTGGAGCTTAGCCAGTGGTCCATGTAATGAGCACTACACTAGTTACTCTGTCTGGAGAGTTTGCTCTAATGCACCAGCAAAATACATTTTGAGCATTATTTAGAGTTTGGTGGTTGCAAGACATTCACCAAAAACTTGCGGATGTTCCACTCACCTAATTTAAGTTTATACAAATGTATATTTATAGCATTTAAAATCGTATATACTACCCTAAATGGGGTGGATGGGACATCTGGCATATTTTTGGTGGATGTCCCTCATCATCAAACTGTAAATAACCCCCTGTACCCTTCCACCCCCACGTAGACTCCCATACTGAGCCACAGTCTTCTTACCTGCTTGAAACCATGCTTAGGTATTGATATCCTCTCCAAGGTGGGCTTTGAGGGTATCTGAAGGCACAGGGGAGTTGTAAAGGCTTTAGAAGTGTAGAAAGTGCGGCACTAGGGACCCCCTGCAAGTCCTGAACAAAAGAGTAATGATGTATTTTGGCAAGTCCATGCTCTCTTGGCTTGGAGGCCTTTGAATCTAACCAGAAGGGGCCATAAACTCCTAAAGACCAACAGACAAAGACAAAGTAACTATTTCATCATGACCATTGATTCCCAAAAAATTGTGCTTTGAAGATTCACCGACATGTCTCTCCTCCCCCCTCCCCATTAGCAACAGGACAACTGGAACCGCTAGACTCCGAGGGCCCTAAACAGTTTAAATCAAAATCGGAGATTTGAAAAAATATGAATTGGTGAATGTCTAAGTAACTGGGGGTGGGGGGGTTTGGGTTGGAGTTGGAGAAGAGACCATGAAAAAGCACAACTACTAGAGGCCATGTTCAAGAGCTACTAGCCTTGAATTCCAACTGGTATAATATGCAGGATGAAATTCAATGCTCCATCTACCTTGCACATAGTCTTCCAAAGGAAGGAGACATTTCATCTGCAAATGTTACCCTCCTTTTATGTAACAATCATCAGCCTCAGGTGATATAACACCCTTATAATCTGTCAACCAATGTCACAGAAACCATGGGTCAATGCTTGTCGAGAGTAAATGGTGTGAGGCTCTGGTGTGCTCTGGAACCAACCCTGAGAGGATAGCCAGCTGCCTTGCTCTTCAAGAAACTATTTAAAACGGACTTTTCAAACAAATGTTTTTCGCTCAACTAGAAAAACACAGACCACGGTTAGGGGCACCCCCTCCCTCTGGTCTAGGGCCTGCACCCTGGTTCATGAAAATGTTAAAATTATGCCATCAAACATGTATTTACTGACGAAGAAAAGCTGATATTTCAGGACAACAGCTATGATTTTTTTCCATGAAAAGTATAAACTATTGTTAAGGAAAATGAGTTTTATTTCCCATAATGCAAATATTGTATTTGATAACAGAATATGTGATTGTTAATATAAACTGAATAGCTGATGTTTAGGAGCACAATGATTATGCTGGTGCTGCCTGAAAGTGCATAAATGTAACCTAATCTAAATGAGTAGATTAGGATTCGGGATTAATTCCCTGCAGAGGGTTGTGGGGGCTGTTCCATCATACTCAAGCACATGTCTTATATCCATATATTCATTTGAAATGTAATGATAGTTGGTGATAATGGTGGGTGCAGTTTTTCTTTGTTTTGCCCCGGCCATCCATTGTAAATCATTTTTTGAGAAGAGTCTTAACTGTCTGCTGTTTGACCCTGTAAATTCTCCATAGCTTGAGTGACAAGAGCTGGGGCGTTGTGAGATGTGATACTGAATACTTAGGGTGGATCACACATGGCAAATTATTACTTGAATTGTCCGGGGACTCAGGCAGTGCATTAAGAGGAGTAGAGTGTGTTCGTATCAGAGGACATATGGGATCTCAGTGGCCTTCCGTCACATCACCGTTCAGCTACTCTTAGTAAAGAAGCATTGTGAAAACCATTGGGCCTAGCACTGGCCACCAGGTTGCTGTATTTGTCAATGCTTGTTCTGTTTTTTGTCATGTGTTTTGCAAAACAGTATTGTTGGGGAAGTTGCCGGCCCCCTGTCAGTCTAAAAACAAATTGGCTAAAAGCAAAAATATTTTTGGGGTCTTAAAAGCAGAGGTAGCCCCTTGCACTCAATGAAAGCACTTTGTGTGAGGATGTGCTCCTTGTGAAAAGGTAAAATGCTGTCACCCATGGTGAAGTTGGCAATGGCTGAAGAGGGTTAACGAATTACCACATCATTTATGCTGTAGTGGGTGTAAGAAAAAGGAATGGCACAATAACAGAACAATGGAAAAAGAGGGCTGAATGAAATCCTCTGTAGGTATTTTGCACATATCATTTTAATAAATCTTGGCTAATGCCAGATGCAAACATGTTTTCAGAGGTAAATACACACTGGAGGAAGTCGTATTTGCGCATTTTGAGAAGTTCATGGCTCACCATTTCTCAAAGTTCATCAGCCACATGGCATTGTGATACCTCTGTGGATGACTCTGTGGTATGAGAACTGAGTTATATTAAACCAAAGTATCGTTATTATTAACTGACTTAACAATGGAAGACTGAATGAAAACTTAGACGTGGGCAGGTGTCACTTTCAATGACATTTAGTAAACAGCAATTGCTTAAAAAAGCACTTCGAACTGTATGGGCCCGATTCACAGAATTAACTTAAGACAAAATCCTAAACTTACTACTTTTGGTATTCACAGAATGCACGTACTACTTTTGGTATTCACAGAATGGATTTACGACTACTAACTTTACGTCCGCACTCAGGCCGGAAATTCTGGCCCAGAGGCGGAGCTTCCTGCCCGGAGGCGGAACTTCCGGCCCAGCGGCGGAGCTTCCGGCCCGGAGATGATTTCGGTCATGGCTAAATCTCCACCACCAGCCGGAATCCCCACCTCTGGGCCAGAAGCTCCGCCTCCGGGCCGGAAGCTCCGCCTCCGGGCCAGAATCTCCGCCTGCGGGCTGGAATCTCCGGCCCGAGTGCGGACGTAAAGTTAGTAGTCGTAAATCCATTATGTGAATACCAAAAGTAGTAAGTGCATTCTGTGAATACCAAAAGTAGTAAGTGCATTCTGTGAATATCAAAAGTAGTAAGTTTAGGATTTTGTCTTAAGTTAATTCTGTGAATCGGTCCCTATGTGTCTGGGACACAATATTTTAAAATGCATTTTGTTATTTGGGCAGTGATGCTTCGAGTTCTAAAATTCAAATGTGAACGTAATATAGGTGAAATATTCGGTAAGGACTGATTGAGCTACTAGCCATATCCTTTCTCAAAAATTTTTTTTTCAGATACGACCCTAGTGACGATTGAGTCAGATGGTCTCTTGTTCTAGCTCTTCTGGAATCTCAGAGTGGAATGTTATATCTTTCCTCTGTCCTCAAATGTCTAGCTGTACTCAATCACCCAGTGCATAAAAGAGGTAAGGCCAAAGCACACCAGGAAGTAGTGAAGGAGGAGGAAACTATTGCAAATTTTAGCATTACGAATGAAAAAAGGAAACTGGTGACGTTAAAATTTTGGGGTTTTAACTCTCGACATGACAACATTCTTCCTTCACTAGATGGCTTGTGCCCACAATGTGAGACAGTACACAAGAGACACCACAGAGATCTCACCGCTAGCCTACGCTTCGCTCTCTGCACACTTCTCGAGTTTGACCGACATGCTGAAAGCCAAACAGCAGAGTGAACTCATCTGGGCTTGCAATTCAATCAAGAGGTTTATCAAATTTTGGGGCACATTTGTCAAAGTTTCACGCAGTGCAACTCACCAAGCCGCCTTGCTGTGCTGTGAGAAAGGGAAAGGGCAGGAATGCGCCATATTTAACATTATTTGTCTCATTCATGTTCTTTTCTTGCACTGGCTCCCTATGTGCTGCCTAGTGTCAACACAGGCCCTCTTGCACCACGGTGCAAGGGTGCCTGTGTTGTAGGCAGGATTATTTTTGTGCCGGAAGGGACACCTTCCTGCACATAACCAATTATTTAAGGCATTTTCCTCTCTCCATGTGTGCTGCAGAATGCAGCACGCATAGAAAGAGGAAAAATTTGAAGAAATAAAGGTATTTCCTCTAATTACGCATCACCTGGGGAGGTGTAGCATTTTAACTCATTCTCATGTCTTCCACTAAAGGTTAATATGGGAATGCTCCAAAATCCATGGGTGGATGCTTGGGAACACACACGCTCCACCCATGGAACGCCTCCCTGGGGAAGAGTGACGCACTGCCTTGCGTTACTCCACATTTATCAAGCCATACAGGGCGAATCAAGGTGGCCCTTCGTGGCTTGATTAATCTGGCTTAGTTGTTGCATCGCCATAGCTCCCTCTTGCGTGGCACAAGGGTGACACAGCACAATGATATACTGTTTACTTCATTTTGGTGACTATCACTATCGTTTCACACACACGCAATTACGTTGAGCACGTTATCATGTGACTCAACCTCCAAACACTTCCGCATAAATACAAACACGCTTCACCAACGCGTAACTCCCGGCAGAGTCCTTGAAGCAGCACAACGCGTTGTTCTAGTAAGTCACCATTGAGAAGTTTTTTGCTAAGCTTCATTTCTGCCGCGCTTGTTGCACTTTTAATTATTTTAATTATACAATAGTTTTTACGATTGCCGGCACCATTGCCTCCCGAGAACCTGTCACTGTTTACTGTAAGAGTCCCTATTACGAGGTTGGCAATTAGGGACTACAGCCATCGCAATTATGATTGCATGGTTCAGAATACAATAACAAACAGTGCGTTACCACTGGTGATAGAGTATTTGTTATGTGATTCAATATAGCCATTTGTGCTGTCTTGTTGAACATTTATTTTTACACAAGTAATGCAATCATGAAGGTGTGTCTTATGTGATGGTGTCTGTACTATGAGCTAGACCTAATAAGCAGAGGAATACATTCATTTTAATTTTAATAGCATATCGAGCGTGATGTAAGACTCTGAAGTCGGTCGAGTTGACACACACGAAGTATGCTTTAGGTAAGACAAGAGTTCTTTCTAACTACATGATTTTTACCACCATTTTGAGCAATGGTCACATGGGTGAATACTATTTGAAGAGTATTATTAGAAGTTTTGTTGTTTTTCAGAGCCCGCTGACCTATTACGTTGAACGATTGTCCGTTTGAAGGTCAAGAATTTGAGGCCTAAGTATACACTTTTATTATGATTTGAGCACTGATACCGCAGAGTGACTATCTTTTGATCCTCAGGAATGCCTTGAACAGCTATGTCACCTGGGCAGAAACATGTTGATCAATAGATAGGGTACATTCAACCCTATACTCACTTGCTTTTTAATTACCATCATTTAGGCAGGAAGAATAAAATTGTTGTCCCTAAATTGAAAGTTTTTAACCATCACTTCTTTTCAATTTATTATTTTGCACTCTGCTCCTCCTCACCTTTTCGAGTTGGTAGATCCAACGTGTGCTTTTGCACTCCTGCTCCTTCCCCCTCGGGTCAAGTCGTAGCCCACACGGGGTACCTTGCGGTCCCCGTGTGCTGGAGGAACCCAATGATGAAGCATGTCACCCTCGGGTGAGTGAGGGTTTTCGTCCATAACTGGCGCATGCCCAAGCTAACAGTTGGTCCTTAGTTTTCATTGTGCTACCCTGTCTACTGTTTGTTTGTAAACAGTTCAGGTGGTTGGTGCAGTGAATGCAGTTTGTATGATTCTCCCCAGATCACGTTTTGCTAGTCAGGGGGAACCACCCATACTGCATAAAACACCCAGTCGACTTGTTTCCCTGGTCAGTCTGATCAGCAAAGAGGGGCAGGGTGGACTGGCTTTAAGGGCAATCAGGCAGTGCCTGGTGGGCTGGTCTGACAGATCAGTATGTGGGCTCTTTTTTTCAGTTTTGGGCCAGTTTTATGGCCAGGTGGGCCAGCTTTTAATGTTTATTTCATATATATTACCACTTGTTTTATATATATATGCTTTGGTAATTTGGGCCACTTTCATTATAGTGCCCAGGCCTATTTTTGTCCCAATCTGACCCTGAAGTGGAGCAGTTTTAACTGTGTAGTTTCGCTCCACAAGTGGGTTGACAAAAAGGTAGACTATTCCCTGTTTCACATTGACAAAATGTTTTAGCCCATTCCTGTTTACGTGTGCACTTGCAAAGATACTGGGTCTCATTTTACACTTACTGGTACTTCAGTCAGACTTACACAAGCATGTGGAAACAACCCATTTATTGTAGCACAACTAGTTTGAATCTATATCTATATATTACAGTGTTGGGGTAACAACTCTGTAGGTATAGTTAGGATGACCAGAGATAGTGATTTGTTTGATTTTTGTCCCTTAATAACTTTGTACCCGTTTGACGAATGTCTGTGAAACTTTGCAGACCTGGAGCCCCCGTTTCAATCTAGAAGTCCTGCGGCATTTCATCATAGGAGTGCAAAGAAAACAGGTCGGTCTCAAAACTGGTATAAAATCCAATGTAGTTTACATAGACTTTTGCATTTAGTGTCGTGCAAAAACCGTCATTTGGATTTTGACGAGATTTAGAAGGGTTATACATTATGATGCTAAGGTAATTCTGCGGGTAAGTAGGGCAAGTATTTCATAAGTTTTAAGTGCTTTTAATTTAGTTATAACTGTGGGTGAGGTAGCACCTGGGTACTACCTAAGTATATAGCGATGACTGTCATTAGCTGATTGGCTAATGACTGCCTTTACAAAAGTTAAAGGCAGCAATCTTGGCTTTAGCTTGAGATTCCCTGTGTTTTGTGTTATGCTACTCAATGTAGGTAAGTATTAGGTTTGTTATTCTTCCCATACCTATTACTAAAGTGGCAATAGGTAGAAAAGAATATTTATAAGTTTATATAGATTTTTTTTAAAACAAATACGGAGCAATGCAGAAGTGTTGTGGTACCCCCAAAAAATTACTCCTTAGGTACCCCAAAATATTTTGGGGAAAAATACTATGAAAAACTATATTTTAATACTAGAGTGTGCTAAAGTGTTTTTTCTTTTTTCCCATATTTAAATATGCACAAAATAGGTGTACAGAGTAGCACGTTAATTCGTCAAAATTACCACGTTAGCACGTTACTTAAAAAAACGCAGTTCACTGCACACTGTTCTAAAAATATAGGGAAAATTTAACAACAAAAATGTCAACCTCAGAAAAATATTTTGGGGTACAGCTACACTCCTGTACTGCTCCGTAGCTCTCAAAAAAATATCTAGAAAGTTATGAATAATTTGCGCTACCTATTACCACTTTACCAAAGTGGTAGTAGTAGGAGTAAACATAAACAAACCTAATACTTACCTACATCAGGCGGCGTAACACACAACACAGGAAGATTGTATCTAAAAACAACATGGTTACCTTTAAATTCTGTAAAGGCAATGATTAGCTAATCAACTAATGATTTCTAATAACTATGTACTGAGGTGTTACCGCAAAATACCCCCATATTTTGCCACAATACCACAATAACAAATATTACTAGCTTTAAACACATTTAAACTTATAATTACATTACTTACCTGCACTACACAAAATAAATGTGTGCACCATAATATGTAATCCTGACAAATCTAAACAAAATACGACTTCCCCTTCAGCCAACCCCGCAAAACGTTTAGTCCTCCGACAATTAAACTGCTGGATGACGTCATACCTATACTATTACAGCATGAATGTGTACACCTACAATTTGTATTTTCTTATAATTTGAAGCTATCAATATCTTGATAGATGTGTACTTCCTCGACACACTCCTCTACTGAATCGCAATTAACACTGTAACACATGATACTATTGTATGGTGTGCTGTGCAGAGAGGCCTAGGAATTCTAGTGCATGAATATGAATGCTTTCATGTCACAACGAAGGTTTGTTAGAAACTCGCACTACCTTCAGCCTCAACTTCAAAGTTCAAAATTGTTATGATCTCTCATTCAAATTACAAACTCACCCAGAAACCTAGAGGAGACTCATTCCACAATATGTGCCATACAAGACTTCTGAGATATTGCACGAAAACAAAACTGCAGAGTCCCAAAATGTGTTATAGTAAACTGTATGAAATGTCAACAGGGACTGTATTCCTGTCTTGAAATGCCTAATGGGTTCTTCCTTTCATAGTCAAGAAAGAGAGCGGGAGAGGTGTGTCCTGAAAACCCCTACTTTCCATTGCTCACAAACCTGCCTGTTTCTAAAGCTATGACCAGTGCTTAATTTGTGCTGGGTTTGCTGGTGCTCGGCACTGGCACTCCATTGTTAACAGCGGCACTTATTTATGACAGTCCACCACATGGTGGCACTTTCTGTCTATTTTTGAGAAAAGCACATCAGTTTAAGAACTAAATACCTTCCCCTTCCTTCCTTTCTCCTCTCTTCTCCTCTCCCTTCCATTCCCTTCTCCCATACTTCTCCCCATTTCCTCTCTCATTGTCCTCCATACATCCCCCACTCCCCACCCTTCCTTCCTCTTCCCTAATTCTCCCCTCTACACAGTTCTCTTCTATTCTCACCCATCTCCTCAGCTCCTCTCCTCTCGTCTTCTCTCTCCCATGTCCATCTTTCCTCCCTCAAATCTCCAGCCTCCCTTGTTTTTCTCATTCTCCTCCCTCTTCTCTTGCTTCATACCTAACACAGTACAATTCAGCACTTATCTTACAACACTATTATAGCACATCATTCAGGATCAACCAGGTAGTCACACCTGCCGGAGAGAGAAGGACCTGTGTGCCTGTCCCTGACCTACCTTTGCATTCCTTGGGAGCCTGATGTGGGAGCCCCTACTTGCCTGCAGGGGGGCTGGGTGTACAGGGCAGTCACATGGGCACCGGTGGGTCCAGCCTGCTCTGCGATGACAGAAAGAAGCGATAGGTACAGTTGCAGGCTGAGCGAGGCACAGGGTTGCCAGTATGAAAGGCTGGGACATGCCAGGGAATGATTGTTCTGAGATGTGCTGATGAGAGAAGGGCAAAGGCATGGTGCACAAGGCCAGACCACCAGGTGATATCTAGGACTGATGTCACCCAACCCCATACACTCTGGTTAGACCAATAGTGGGCCAGTTGTCAAGCTACTTAGCCTTCACACTGCTGGTTGGGGGGGTCCCCTGGGGGTACAGAGCAGGGAAGCACAAGGTCTCATTTCACTATGAGGGAACGATGATGTACCTTGTTCCTATTAATCCGGAGGAAGGCCACCTGCCTTTGTTGTAATCTGTGCACACCAAGTGACAAACAGCGCCATCTGAGTGAATGCATCTGACCTCCTAAACCCTGGCTAGGGTTAAAGAGTCATAAGCTCCCATTGGGGCTTCCAGGACAGTACAGACATCTGGGAAGGCCATGCATTCTTATGGCGAGCGCAGAGGTGTGGGCTTGAAGTGACCAGATTTTGAAACTTGAAGGACGGCCGGGGACTCTGGAGACTGGGTTCTCATACCCCAGCTGGACCTCAGGCACCGGGCTATGAGGGGCGTCATGGAACTCTGACCCAGAGCCTTGACACACCTTTTTATCCCAACCAAGCAGTGGAGCTCTGCGGTGCCTATGTGACCCCCATCCCTGGTGCTTTGCCACACATTGGTCTGGAGAATGCAACCAAGAACCAAGGGCTTCCAAACCCCAGGGCCAGATGGAGCTCTGACCCAGGGCCTGGTCAGAGCTTCTTAGCATAGCATGCAGGGGGGGCCAACCGGTGCCCTCAGAACAGCATCCCAGGCACTTTGCGACACGGTGGGCCAGAGAGTGGAGCCTACAGTCTGGTGGCTTCTATCCTCTGAAGTAGCTGGAGCTCGGACCCTGAGCCCAGTAAGGGCTTCTTAAACCTGTCCCTGGCCTGCATGACCCAGTCCCGGGTACTTTGGGGCATAGTGTGCTGAAGAATCGAGCCTATGACTAGGGCTGGTCAGTGCTCTACTGTGATACCCAATGAGAGCCTCTTCACCCGGTCAAGCAGGAGAGCCCTCCCCAGGCCTGCAGGGCCTTGACCAGGACACGCTGTGATACAGAAGGCCAACCAAGGGAGCCCAGGGCTGTGAGCTTGCACCTCCTGACTCTTACATGGGGCACAGTCAGAGTTTCCCGGACAATGTAGCTCATGGATTACAGGTGGACCCCAACCAGAACTTTGACCTGGGTCCTTGGCAGAGTTTTCCATCCACTGAAAAGAGAGACTTGCCATCTGGTCTCTGGTATTGGGCTACCAGGATCCATGCACCATGCAGGGAGAGCAACTGATGGACATCTGTTCACCCATACCTTGCCCTCCTGATTTGGAGGAAGTCCATTAGCCTTTCATGTAGTCCGTAAACACCGAATGACATTGGGACATTCAAGTAAATCCCTGACTGGGTCTGAAGCTTCAAATGAGCAGTTACTGTGACTTCAAGGGCCGCACAAAATCCTGAACTCAGTCTCACACCTGGACGTGGCATGTTTTATTTATTCAGTTTAAGTACTGAGGGGCATATCAACAACAACCGGCGATAATTATCGCTGAGCGCACTTAGCGCTCGGATAATTATCGCCGGCTAGCGCCGATTTTTATCGCTGAGATAGCGTGCTATTAGCAACGCTTATCTCATCAGCGATAAAAATCCTAGCGCTAACTGGCTAACGTGAGATTATCGCTGGAAACCGAGCGATAATCTCACGTTAGCTAGTTGATAGGGACTCACAAACTTAGCCATGATATCCACCTTCCATAGGATATCATGGCTAAATCAGTCCTGAAGCAGGCGTAAGGAAAGTAGCGATAACAGGGGTTATCGCTACTTTTCCTGACGCTATGCTTCATAGCGTTAGGCTTGCTGATAGGAGAAATGTCGCTTAGCGACATTTCTCCTGTCATGCCAGGTCAGGAACGCCCACTTTGCATCTCATTAGAGATGCAAAGCTGGGCGTTAGGAATCCTGACACTAAAGCAAGGTTTCACGCGTTAGCGTGGCCTTGCTGATTAGGCGATAAAATTATCGCCGCTTTTCGGCGATAATTTTTTAGCGCCTGCTTGTTGATATGCCCCAATGTTCGCATGGCACCCACGTGGGTGTGGTAAACGTATCACGTGCATAATTTTGCACCCCGTCACTTACAATATCTCATACCCCTAATGGTTAAGCCGCTGGGCCTCACCACAACCAAAAGAGGATGCCTATGTAAAGAAAGTAATGTGACTGACATACACTGACTTCCTTGACTGTGTTCCCTGGAACAGGCCGTGCACATAAAAAAAGTTTTGGCAGAGCTCCCTCCACGAGAAAGAAACGAATTTTATTTATCAGGCCAAATGTTTCTTAGGCAATAAAGTGTCTGTTTTGTTTGGACATATAAATATAGCCGGCTTCCTAAGTGGACCGGGCAGCCGGTAAATGTGGGCGGAGACTGTTCGGGGCTGGGAGCCTGGGGCCTTTCCCAGGCGGATCCTGTGTGTGCGTCATGCATTGTCTCCGACGATTACTCTGTTAATGTCAAATCCAATACCAGAGGGATGCACCAAGGGACAGACGGAAAAGCGCCATACCCCCTCCCCCCCACACACACACAGGAAATGGACGTCTCGCGCGCATCGCAAATCTGGCACCGGGCAGCAGAAGGAAGCAGCAGAGCGTGTCAGCGGTTCAAAGGTCAGCTCCAAGATCACAATTGAGAACTTGTTCCACTTTATAATTAACCCCGTCTTTTACAGCTCTTGTTCCCCACTCCCTTGTTGGAACCATTAGAAAGATAAGCTGATGCAGGGAAGTAAATTGACTAGCTGGATACCAAGAAGGACGCACCATGACTGTTAACCCTTTCCCTATGCATTTTTTTCTGCAGTGTTTTTCATATAGAGCGAACACGACAGGAAGGTATTGGAACGCTTTACATAAGCACCAGTTACATTACACAAGGACACATTCATTTTTGGTAGGCACAAGGAGATTTGCAGAGAATCACACCTGGTTCCCCACCTGGTTCCCCAGTTCCAAAGACGGCGGCTCTGGCCCTTAAGCCACACCCTCTCCCACTTTCTGAATCTACACGAATTCTTTGGTGCATCTTCCCCATTATTCTCCTGGACAGTGAACTTTACTGGAATGACTGGCTAAATAACCATGAGCATCATTTATTTATGGAAAATGTCACATATTTATGAATTACTCGGTTTCTACGTGCCATTCCTGTCTAAATGCTTTCACAAAGGAAGAGGGAAGTTATATTCTATAATTCTCTCAGCAATATACTTTACTTCCGTTTTAATGTTCCTTGTGCATTTTTTCTCCTACGAATATCTTAGATTTTAGTCTAATTTGTTCTCGATTCATTATATCTAACTCTTTCTAGGTATTTTGTTTATCCCTACACCACCAACTAGTGACGCGACTGCACAGCGCAGTATGAATCAGTACAACAGCAACTAGTTTCAGTGTTTACATTTAAGAGTTCAGAATAGCAGCTCCAAATTTTCAATATCTTAGTTGGTGTGAGTTATTGGGGCGCAGGTTAAATGCTGTCATTTTATGTAAATGGATACTTGTATAGCGCACTACTCACCCGCAAGGGTCTCAAGGCGCTTGTACGAATACCGCTGTGGAACCCATCCTGGCTTTCCCTGTGAGGCGTCCACTCCTGGGCACCCCCAAGGTGGAGGCCAGGCATCCTTTAGCGTTGTGGGGGCCGTTGTGGAGATTAAGCAAGCTATTGCCCAGAGTTGGACTCCATGATTGGAATAGGCACCGAGGCGAGAATTATGAGGTCCGTGAAATTTTGAGCCCAAGACCCGCCGGGGCGAGGAATTGAACCCTGGCCCCGGGCCAGACCTCTGCATCAGGGTCTGCCGCTCTAACCATTGAGCCACACTTCTCTCTAGGTATTTTGTTTATCCCTACACCACCAACTAGTGACGCGACTGCACAGCGCAGTATGAATCAGTACAACAGCAACTAGTGACAGTGTTTACATTTAAGAGTTCAGAATAGCAGCTCCAAATTTTCAATATCTTAGTTGGTGTGAGTTATTGGGGCGCAGGTTAAATGCTGTCATTTTATGGCACAGTTCTTTCACACCTAGTCAGTGCTTAATTTGTGAAAAAAGTGCCAGGGCTCTTCTCCAAAGGCCACTGCAATCTGCACCACCCTTTGCCCCTTCCACAACTACTAACCGTTGCACTCCTACAAGTGTGACAGTTCAGACTATTTCAGGCCACCCAAAGGTATAAGAATGGCATGGGCGTCATGTATTAGTCATTTTTGATGGATATTGAATTTTAAAACTCTGTTGTGCTCATCTACAAATTATTCAGACAGCGCCACCATGTGGTGGAGTGTTGTTCATGCCAGTGTTGACAATTAAGTGCCGGTGCTGCGACCTGGAAAACACTGACTCAAATTAAGCACTGCCAGTTACATGGACTGGCCCGAATGTTTGTAAATAATAGATATTACCTAGTACAGTGATTCTTAATCGATACTCTGGGGACCCCTGGGGACCCGCAAAACCTACTCAGGGGGTCTGCGACTGCTTAGGAAACAAAATATATATTAACAGATTAATAAAGTAAACATAAAGAAAGAAGCAAAACGTACAACTGAAAATTGAAAAACCTTTCTGTAAAGGGGATGGAATTTGAAATTGGAGGCTAAAAGTTAAGGTAGTACCCTCAAATTGATTTGTGGAAGCAAATGAAGAGCATCAAACAGAATATAATATGGGCAATGAGAGGAATTTAGAAATACTCCAACCATCTATCCTTCTAAACTTTAGATGTTTTAAATATTTATTTGTGAATTAAATTAAATATGTTATCATTTTTGTATTTGTTTGCTGAAGGCTTGCTTCTGTATATTTTGTGTATTGTTTTGTGGTTCAAATCATTGAAAATATTTAGAGCGGGGCAATGATTTAGTGGGGCTCCCAGGATACAATAACAATTTATACGGTGTTTCCGATTTCCAATAATAATTAAGTGGGGGTCCTCAGAAGTCAAGAGGTTTAGAAACACTGTCCTAGTATTTTACAGAGCCGTTCAAGCTGGTGGTTAATATATTTCTAAGCACTCACAAAAAGGAGAACCATGGTATGCTTTTATAAGAACCCAGGTTCTTCAGGTTTAAACATCAACAACGCAGCTTCTGCTCTCTAAAAAATCTTTGCTCCCTCCTCAATTAATGTTTGGGGAGACAACAATGCCAATACGAAAGACTGGTTGAGGGCAGAAAACATACATTGTGGCAAAGATGAGTATGAGGAAAATCTGACTTAAAAGAAAGCTAATTGGAGTTGAAAGCTCATCTTTTTAGAGAGCACCAACTCCTACCCACTAGGAACCAACATATAACATACCTCCTGTAAATACCATAAAGTAGATTACATTGCTCACATCTGCTATTCAGCGCTCCATCGCCATCTAGCTGGGTTTGTACTGTATAAGGACCATTACACATTGGTGTGCGGTCACATTATAACATGCAATATTGCAACCACGGAATCGAGTGCCACAAAATCTCCAAGGTAAGCAGACATGGAGTTAAGAACAGGAAATAAATACCTGTCTTGATGATTTCCCGATAGACAATAGCCTGGCAATATTTTTGTACAGTGGTATTGTTGACCGCAATTGCAGGTAATCGTACTTACAACATACCAATTGTGTAAGGAACCCAGAGGCTATCTTTTTGGTATAAAAGAACCACACCGAAAACTAGATAGTCAGAAAAGAAGCTTCCACACTGACATAAGATGCTGAGATGCCTGCACTCAGAAACTCCAGCACGCAGTGGTCTGGCACCCCTTGCGAAGTGTCCAACTTGAAACTAAGACGTGGTCCTTCGTTCTCTCCCATCAGGTAATGGGGTTTGCTCTTTCCTGTGGGATTCTTGGCTTTAAACCCACATACGTGCTAGGTACACTTAGGTACACTTAGATAGGATCTGCATAGTAGGAGTACGCTTGATTACCTTAATCTCTATATGCATGCATATATTCACTGTTTTAGCACCATGGAATTCTACCTTTTATTTACTCTGTTGGTGCTTATAACCGTATGCATCTGTTTCTGTCTAATGATTGTCGCAGCAAACATGTTTTATACTAGAATGACGCTGGTTCAATAATTGCTTATGGAAACATCCCATCATTTATTCCGTGTATCTCTGTGAGACCAAGTGAGCACCAGTGGCTGAGTGAAAAGTAGTGTACTGTTTCCACGATCCTTGAAGGATCAAGGGTTGTCATGTTCGATAGTTTCCAGAAAGTATTCGCACCTTGGTAAGGTTAGGGTGCTTATCGTGATACTGTGAGATGGCTGGTCTAAAGGCTAACATATCCTTTGAGGGTGTCTGGAATCAGTCTGGACACCAATCCCTTAGTTTATGTTGTCTAAATGCGCAGATCCTACGCATTTTTAGGAACTACACAACAATTTAAAGATAGACACGCAAATTATAATCATAATAAAAGCTAACCAGCTTAGCCACGGGGCAGTGCAGTGCTTTACGCCCATAGACCAAAAAGGGGGTAATCAGAGAAGGCCCAATAATCCATACAGTGACATGCACCAGGCAGAGATGCATTTGAATGAGTAAAAGGATATAAAAGGGCAAGAATGTGAATTGGTGAAAAAAATTGTAGAAATGCACCATTTTAGTTTATTTCATTTGTATTATATTGTCAACTGCTGGACAAATACTTCCTATGAAGGAGGAAGGATGTGGAAGAGCAATCTAATCTGGCAACCTGAGCAGAACCTGCACAACTTTAAAAGGCCCAGATTCCACCTACTCCTGCTAAGCTGAAGGAAGGCAACAATTTGAGCAGGGTTCGTACCCCAAGCCCCACTCAGGCTCTTGAAGGCGGATGAGCACCTGTGAGGCAAACCTAGTTGGGACGTAGCTTAGACACCCCAGCTAGAGTCTGGCAATATGCATATAGGTTTTTGCCCTGACAGCACAAGAACAAATTGACTTGCCTTGTGTTACCCAGCTGAAATTAGCCCTCCATGTGCACCCTATGCTTGTAGACCATTTTCATTTCTAATTTAGATATTGAGGCCGCCTCCTGTCTGGGAATTTTCTCCCTGAACAACTTTCAGGTCTCCACCGAGACCTGGATTAAACCATCTTCCACCCCTGCCATTGCTTTGGCTAACCCAATTTTAATATCCATAGCGAAGATGTCTCTAATCAGGATGCAAGATTATGTTTGCAAGATCTGACGGCCTGTGGACTGGTTAAAATCAATTCTGCTCCTACCCATATAGCGGGTCATACCTTGGATCTTATCCTCACCAATTCACAGGACATTAAATGTGGTGAGACTTACCCGCTCACCTGGTCCGATCATTCATTAATAAACTTTCAACTTTTTAGTCCTATTAATTATTTTCCGGTTGCAACTACTACTCCGGCCACTCGTCAGTATAGACCTTGGCACAAATTGACTCCTAATCATTTTTCCTTGCTCTTTTCGATGTGGGAAAGGGATACTATGCTTTGTGATGTCAATCAGCTGCTCGCCCTTTTTAATTCTACTGTGTTTAATTTGCTCGATAAAGTAGTCCCCATGAAACCTCTCACTCATCCTCCTAAAAACACCTCTACTGAGTGGTATTCGTCTGTATTACGAGAGGAGAAAAGCTCGTGCAAGAAGCTGGAGCGCGTATGGCGTCGTTCGCATAATGGGCAAGCTAAATCCAACTATAAGGCTGCAATATCTAATTATCACAATAATATTAAAAAGGCTCGTAAAATGCACATTGCATCTGTATTGGAGCACGCAGGCAACAATTCCAAAATGCTTTTCCAAATTGTAAGAGATTTTACTAACCCTAAATCCTGCGAAACTAGAGATATCTCCTCTCAAACTTTATGTGATGATATTTCCTCCTTTTTCATACAAAAGGTTGAAAATATTTATCAAAAAATCACTCTATCCAATACTACCTTTCCAGTCTCTATTGCAGCTTTACCAGATTTCGTCAGTGAAAATTCTCAATTACTTGTTTTTCCCAATATTACCATCACAGAAGTAGTATCACTCCTGGAATGTACTAAATCTGGATCCCCGCATGATATCATCCCAGCTAAGATTGCATCTAAGCTTTCGGTTCAGCTTGCTCCTCCCATATGCTCTATCATCAATAGTTCTTTGAAATCTGATAGTCTCGCCCAAAGTTGAAAACATGCTCAAATTATTCCCATCCGTAAAAATCTAAAAATCCCTCCTGCTGAACTGACTAATTATCGTCCGATCTCTTTGCTCCCTCTACAGAGTAAGCTTATTGAAAAACATATTAATAAGCATTTATTGGCATTTATTGAGTCCACTTGTGCACTCGATATCTCCCAATCAGGCTTTCGTGCTAAGCATAGCACAGAGACTGCTCTAGTGGAAGTAACGGACAATATTAGGATGGCTCTGGATCAAGGTCAAGCGGCACTTTTGGTGCTGCTTGACCTTTCAGCAGCATTCGACAGTATCTCTCATCGAGTATTGCTGTCCAGATTACAGGGGCTTGGGATCAAAGGACTTGCATTGAAGTGGCTGTCAGATTTTCTGACTAACAGAACTCAGGCTGTGACATTAGGTTATTTTACTTCCGCTCCCTCACAAGTCACCAGGGGTGTCCCCCAGGGCTCATGTTTGAGCCCCACTTTGTTTAACATCTACGTGACCCCCCTGGCTAAACTTATGAGGAATCTGGGGTTTAACCCTATTTCTTATGCAGATGATACCCAACTCCTCTTCACCTTTGACAAAAAAAGATCAGACATACAACAAATTTTCTCCCAGGGTATGATGGCAATAGCTTCTTGGATGAAAATAATTTTTTTCCAATTAAACTCTGATAAATCTGAGATTATGTTGTTTGGGGGTGCTGCTATTAGTTGGGCACCAAATTGGTGGCCTGAGGAGTTGGGTAAAGCCCGTACTCCTAAGGAGGAGGTAAAAAACCTGGGCATTAAACTCGATATAAAACCTACTTTGGACACTCACATTAACACAACTGTTGGCACCTGTTACCATATTTTGAGTCTCCTTAGGAGAATTTTTCCATTGCTCCCTATTTCCACTAGGAAGACCCTGATTCAGGCACTGATTATGAGCAGAATTGACTATTGTAATGCCCTACTACTTTCTACGCATGCAGCCTCATTGGGTAAATTACAGGTCATACAAAATACGGCAGCTCGCCTGGTAACTGGCTTACCTTCTAGGACCCCCTCTTTGCCTTTGTTATCTAAGCTCCACTGGCTACCAGTAAAAAAAAGAGTGGAATTCAAAATGGGCTGTATGATATTTAAGGCCTTAAACAAGCTTAGTCCCTCCTATCTTGCCAGGAAACTTACTATCTATACTCCTGGATGTCCACTCAGATCGGGTGCTAAAAGACTTCTCTCGATACCGAGAATCAATAAGGCCCGTACTGGTGGCAAAGCCTTCTCTTATCTGGCTCCAAGTTTTTGGAATAGCCTTCCTCAATACCTTCGCGCTGAAATGACCCTTCCCCAGTTTAGAAAGTTGATGAAAACCTATCTTTTCTAATCTTAGTGCTGGGATAGTCATCTGTTACAAGCGCAGAGATACCCCTTGGGGTGATTCAGCGCTATATGAAATTATAAAATAAATAAAATAAATAGCGAATGACATTGTAGAGTAAGAAGAGAGAATACACTGAAAGGAGACTCACAGAGCTTCTATATTGTGGCTAGGACTGCAGCTTGGCACTGATATGATAGTTTTCAGTTTTCTAAATCTTAGTCCACCTCTTTTCTGGCATGTGAGCCGTGTGATTTTTGTATATATATGCCCTCATTACTTACTTCCCTTCCAAACTCATTTGTCTGATCTGTTCTCACTGTACTCCACCCCCACCAATTAACTCTGCTTTCTCCTCTAGCTAGAGGCCTTTAAACTTAAAAACTAGTAACCAGTAGGTGTCCTTTCCTGGACAACTCCTAATTCAATATCCTGAATGCTGGCTCCAGCCACCTCGGTGCATTCATTGGGTCTATTGGATACTGAAGCTTTGGTCTAGTCTGGTAAAGCGAGCCTTTGCCTGCCTTGTTCATGCCAGAACTTTAGTCTGGGTTACAAGGGTACATTGCAGGGAAAAATCAGACTACTACTTTATGGCTGGTCGTTATGTTTCGGTCTAGTCTTGCTGGTTCCTGGACACTTAATCCCAGGCTGCTGACTCTTCGCATTGCACAGATATGATCTGCAATCTGCCTTTCTCATTATTAAACAATGCAAGTACGCTGAGCCCCGCTAGTACGCCACACCACATTGATGGTTTGTTGCAATGTCTCGGGCAAGTCTTGCTGAGTTCTAGGGAATTGGTCCCGTCCTGCTGACCCTTTCCATTGTGACGATATGATCCGCAACCAGTCTTTAGCAGCATTAGAAAAATAAACTATGGTGAGCCCTATCAGCCAGGGAAAATTGAGATTGGTCGAAATGACTTGTATCTTTATGTTGAGTCACAGTTGTTGAGACAGACTTTGGCCCCTTGGATCAGTATACTTGCAATTATTGAGTGGAGATTTCAGGAGGGCCTGTGCAAAAACAAATGTGATATTCCTTATGCCCCACGGCTACTTCTCTGGTCATTCCCACTGTAGGAGGGGTAGTACCTTCCGCAGCATGTTATATTGATATCTGGTTACTTTAATGTCTGCATTCACCTTGTGCGGAACTTAGAGCAAAGACTATCCTTGCACATTTTTTTTACATTTTGGGCCAACATGAAGCTTAGTAGGCAGACCCTGTCAGTGAAGTATTGTATGTTTTTCTCTATAGCAATACAAACCTTACGTGCTGGACCAAAACAAACTCAGGTGACCTTCATTCCAGCATTCATCAGTGGATGTGGTCCAGCTCCCACGGCTATCAATTTAATGGAAGATCACCTGCATGCACTCATGTAGTATGTAAAGAAAGCTCTCTCTGATGGCTTCCAGAGATATGGTTATTGTGTTTGAAATATTCATTGTATTGCTTGGTTATCTCACTCTCCACAATCTTGCTGCGATCTGGGAGGTTTAAAATGAAAGAGTAATCAGCTGACTCCCAGGGATCAGACAAAAAACTTTTTCAGAAGGGGGATTCCTATGGCATTTTTCTTGGCCATTAGTTCTGAGATCTGGCTAGGGCTGGCTTTAGTGCCGATGGCTTCCAGAGCAACAACCTTTGTTGATGCCCTCCCCCCATGACCTCCTTGGATGATGGAGGGAGCAAATGGGAGTATTATTATTGGAGTGTGGGGCCATGTTTATAAAATAGACCCTCATGCACTTCAATATACCACTTAATAGGAGGTGGAAGATCACCCACCAACTGCCAATAGTATGAGGTGAGACAATAAATAGCCTTTTAGCTGATCTAAGTCATTGCTTGGAAGATGCAGATTACAAGCCAGTGGTGGTAGGTAGTTGACCCAAAGTCCACTCTAAATATATTGTTAACAGTGAATCTTTTGACAACAGACAACTAATCCTGCCTGTAGAAAGACCTAGAAATAATAAACTGAAAACTTTTTTTACTTTTTATATTTTTTAAGATTTCTATAGTTTATTTCAAACATTATATCGCCTATCTCATAACAAAACAAGTGTAGACATAGTTTGTAGGAGTGCTCATTTTCATTTTTAATATGCATAGAACAAGTGTCATAGTTGTATCAAACTGGGGGCCTGGTTTTAATCTTGGTGGAGAGGAAACATCATCGCAACAGCACTTGTGTTCCCTCCCTGCCAAGACTATGGTCCACCCCCTGGATTTAAATTCGGTGATGACGACAGAAACTGCTCCATCTCTGCCATGGTCAAACTCCTCCGACGGACTGATAGAGTAAGGGCTGCACTGGGATTTTTTTTAATTAAAAAATGGAACTTTAACATATGCTTTCATCATGCTTGACGGAGCCGTCCAGCAGTTACAATGCATTGCCAAGAACCGCCATGACTATTAATTTACTCCATCGCCTGGCGGAGGAGAGTCCAGACGCCAAATGATAAATCGGGCCCTGAGACTTTTAAACTTACTGAGTAGTTGAGTGTAATTTTAAAACACGAAGAGATTGCATATCACATGTTATCACACTGTTATTTACCCTTAGTGTCTCTAGTCCTCAGACACTGCTGCAATCCATTGTAGCTTCCTTTGTACAATTGAATCTACAAAGACTGCTAATTTGTGCAGTGAAGACTTTTTCCAGATGCTGTCAGTAGGTTTGAAACTCAGATTCAGGATCTAAGAGTAATCACACGTTTTCTTTCTTTTTTTAAAAATATTTCTTTATTGAGCATTTAAATAAGTTGTTCAATGGATAAAGTGAAATGTCACCACTATGCAGTTTGTGCCGAGAAACCCAAACATAGGAAACTCAGAGTCTAAAGAGAAACAAAATCACCACAACCCAAGAATGCCTGGTTCTCCACCCACAGCCTCATCTGATGCCAAGTCCCCTCCATGACAGTTCCTCACTCATTATTCTCTTTTGGTTCAGCCTAATAGCCTCCCAATCCGTCCTTTCCCGACCCTTATCTCCCTGCACCCAACAACTGACCAAGTATGGAATTGGTAGTGCTACATGCGAGTGTCTCTAAGGATTGTAGCTTGTACACATGGCCATCTGTGGGGTCTTGAGTCTTCTGAATGAGCAATAGAGCTGCTATCTGTCTCCTCCCCTCTACCACTGTGATATCTCTGTGGAGTAGCCAGTCCGCCATTCTATGGTACTCCCGTCTCTTGTGGTCCCTGAGGTGCACACGTAGTGTGAAGTGTAAGACCCTCTATCACAGGAATGCTGGAAAGCCCCCTAAGTCTATTTGCTATGGTTTAAGGAGGTGAATAAACACCTCCACACATCTTCGAATGTCTGGAGTCGGTCTTTATAGCTTATATTTGCATTTTTCATATGTAGCTTGGCAGAAGAGTTCCGTCGGCCATTCTACGTGCGCGGGGGTATGAGTGGTGCACCAGTGTCGAAGAATACATATTCTGCTGCCATGAGAGCTGTTGCCATCCACCGCATCCATGAAGAAGAGGCATCATCAACCTCTACTAGATCATGTAGAAGGGCCAGTTTGTCAGATTCTGTAAAGAGAAGTTGGTTAGTGTTATTCAATGTGTGTCAAATGTCTGCCCAATTATTATGGAGCTGCCCACAAGACCACAGAATATGCTAGAGGTCACATCGAGGCTGGGCACACCTCCAGCAGTGATCATCCACTATCAGTCAAGCTCTCATAAATGTAAACTGGATCCAATACCAACTGTGGAGCACCTTCAAATAGGTATATTTCATTCTGGCCTCCCGAAGTGCTCAGTCATGAGACATCGAATTCTAGAGCAGCATGTTGAGTCCATGAGAATCTGGTACAGGTTTGTGATCATGCCTCTGGATTTTCCCCAAGTAACCATTTATTTATGAATTGGTGAGTCCTGCGGCAGGTCGGCACCTGGGCCAAGGAAGGTGCATATGCAATTTCGTAAAGGACCAGATTAGTGATTTGTGGGGTGCATAGTCTGCGCAAAGTTCTGGAAAGGATTTAAAGGTATCCTTGCCTTAAAGGTCCCCTATATCCCTGTTTCCATGTATATCCCACGAAGAATATCTGACCATCCATGACCCAATTCTGATGCATGTGTTCGATCATATAGGGGGTCCCTGGTGTAATGCTCCATTGGTCTTTAGGGTCCTGTGAGAGTCCCCTCCAAGGACAACCACTTTGCACTCATCGGGGCAGGCACGTGATGGTATTCTGGGGTTTCCCCACAAAAAGTACCCTAATATGGATGGGGCTGACGCTATTGCACGTTCGATTGATACCCACTCTGGCTGCTCTGTGTCGTCTGCCAGCGAGTGGACTAACTGTGACAGATGATGGTCCAGGTACAATAAATACATGTCCCATAATCAAAGTTCTCTGGCCAGTTTGTCCGCATAGCAACCTAGAGGGTTTGAGGTGGTGTTTTCTTTCTTCCCATGCAAACTGTTTTATCTTCTTATTGAGTGTTTGGAGCAGATTTTTGGAGAAGGGGAGCAGCTTGCTGAACACAGTTAAATCATGGAGTTATGACCATCTTTTTCATGTGGACCCTTCCCCACACTGAGAGGTGTAAGGAGGATCATCAGTCTTGGTCAATAGTGGGGTCAGATTGTCACAGAACCATGTTTTACAGCCCTCTGTTAACAACAATGCCTGGATATTTCAGTCTGAAAGCTTTCTAGATAAAGCCAAATTTGTTGCCAGATTGGATTCTAGGACATTTGGTAATGGGGAATGCCTCACTCTTCCCCCAGTTGATCCTGTACCCTGAGAATGCTTAATAGGCATCAGTTGAGGAAATGTTTCTAGAAGAACGGCTGGGTAAGAATCCCAGTCAATATGGGAACAGGTGCCGTGGACACCCGACACATAAGTGTAATCCCTATCTCTGGGATGAGTCAGCCGCCATAGACCTATCAGTCCAAAGTCCATCATAATATCAGTCAGGATCACATGGCTCCTGTCATTGGGTTTATCACAACTGCTGGTCCGGTCAATAACAGTATCTAGCGTAAGGTTCCAGTCCCACCCACCACCACCCTGGTGTGCCCAATTTCCACAAAAAGCCAGGACAGAGTGGATAGAAAGTGGGTCCTATCCCACATTGGATGCATACGTGGATCCCAAGACTACCATCTGGCCCATCATGCTAAGCTTGACGAAGATGTACCATCCCCGCCATCTATCCGGGTCCTGAGACATATGCACTGTAGCGTTCTCATTATAAGTATGGTTGTGCCACACTTTTTAGTAGAGTGGGACTCAGCTGTTGTGTCAGCCCTGTCAGCGTGATTCATGCTAATAACCGTCCCCACCCAGTCCTTTTTTAATTTGTCAGATGCCACTTTGGAGAGGTGAGTTTCCTGCACCAATAATGTCTCCCTCTTTACCCTGTTGCATCCCCCCGCGTGCCTAATAACTATCATACAATAGTCCTCAGCAGTTGCAGACGTAAAGGCAATCTGATTCACGAGGTCAGTCGGGTAGGGGGCCACAGAGCTACCGCTCAGAATTCAGGTATCTTGAGGGAGAGCTCGCCAAGCAAGTCCCACCCACCCTCACCCTCCTTGCAACACTTTCAAGGAATGTAAGGCAGTGCCTACTCCCACGTCCACAATGCTGGCACTCCCACCCTGCACGCTTGCCCTCTCACCTTGTGCCGCAGAGCAAACGCAGTTCAAACCTTAAAGGGGAATCGAGACTTGTCCCTGTCCCTGGAATTAGCTGGAGATGAAGCCTACTCATCCCTACCCTCCCATTACTTCAACACCGTCTCTAGGCAGCATCTCTCCAGGACAGGATCATCGTGGCTGGCCGTCTGAGTTGGAGAGCTGTCCACTTCAGATTGGGTGGCAGCAGTCGGCCCCTCTCTGGAACTTTACATTTTCATTGCTCTAGAATCCAAGGTGTCTAGGAACTGCTACACTTCATCCAGGTCCATTAATTCCCTGTGCACACCATTAATGGTGAGCAGCATTGTTGCTGGTACCAAAAGGCAATACTGAATGTTCAGTTTCTTGATCTGTGACCTGAGAGCTAAGATTTCTTTTCCTATGGCACGTGGTATCACTGAAGTCTGCCATTATGTAGATTTTCCAGCCTTTGTAGAGGAGCGGACCATTTTGTTTCTTCGCTGCCGAGATCAGTTGCTGAGCCTGTTGATGTCTCAAGAAGCCCACTATGATAAATCGAGGGATCGTTTTGTGCCTGTCCCCTCTCAGATGGATGTGGTGGACCCTCTCAAAGTCCAGTGGAGGGGAGAAAACTAAGCCCGTTAGTTCAAGCAGGAGATTGGATAAGAAGCTCTCCATATCATCCACCTTAGCACCCTCTGGCACTCCTGTGGAGCAGACCCGGTGTGATCTTCGACATCCACTAGTTTTCTCTGCAGCATCCACAGCTCCTCGTCCACCTGGTCCACATCTGGTTCCTGCTCCAATATCATTACACAATCTTCTAAAGCCATCACCTTGCGATCGATCATTGCTAGGTGCATATGAAATGTCCCCAGGTCTGTCAACAAAGATTTGAGATTGTCAGCCATGGACTTAGGGTCCTCATGAGGTCAGCTCCCTCATGAGGGTGTCTAGTGTAGTATCGGCCATGTCAGCGCAGCAGGGGTTCAGCTCACCCTTTACAGCTTCTGAAAAAAAAGCTGCTGTGTCACTTTAATTTTATTGTTTACTCTAGGAGATTTGGCCTTCAGAGGTCTCAAGGTCGGGGGGAGAATGATGTGGGAGGGGGTGCAGGAGAACCAGGAGGTCTGGAATCCTGCCGTGTATGGACTTCCACAGAACCAGTGAGTGATAAAATGAAGATGCTGAGACAGATCGTAATATGACCCCGGTCACTGAGTCCCCCCCCACCCTGAATGGCAAAAGAGTGCTCCAGGATTCAATGTAAGCTGCTCAGATTCATGGCTGCCCAAAGACAAAGTTCTGCAGGTAAGGGATCACTCTCTGATGTGGAGTTGAGTTCCATAGGCGAGGGACCATCTTCTGATTTCAAAAGCCGGGACAGTGCCTGACTGTCAGTCTTGGTGCACCGTCAGTTCTAGGGAGGGGTGCCGTCATTCAGCCAATAGCACTCCCTCTGCTGTTGTTAACTGCCTTCCTGTGAAGCTGTTGTCCCTGCCTGGGGGCTAAGCGAGCATCAACCAGATCTAGGCCTGGTCTTAAAGAGTTGCGCGCCTTGGGAACTGTACTGCCTATGGCACCTTGTCATCCTCGTGCAGGGTCTGGCCCATTAGCACTTAAACCCAGCCACTGAGAGAAGGCACTTATGCACAAACTCGAGGGGGCTGGTGTGTGTGTGTGTGTGTGACAGAGTCCTCAATTCCCTACCTCCTTTACTCCATCCTGGTCGGACCCCTGTCTTTGTGGGTGCAGCCTTTTCCTGTGCTCCTGCCATGGTGCGGTCCTTTGGAATGCATGGTTGCAACGACCCAGGCACCTGCAGTGGGTATTAGGGCGTTGTTGTACAGGAAATGAGCTGAAGGGCTAACTGTGAGTGGGGGGGTGGGGGGATAGCAGCTCCTGACAGGTTCCTTGCTATGGAGGCCTCGGCTCCTCCACGGTTTTACCCTCACAGTCGGAACTCTCACAGCATGGGCCCCGGCCTACTGCATGTTCGGCTGCATTGGCCAACAGGCCAGATACAGCCAGAGATAATTCAGGTCACACCAGAGTCTGCTAGATGCAGTTTTGAAAAACTCGGTGCCAGGGTAGTGCGAGTGGGAGCTAGCTATCCTGGTCACGGTCAGACTGTGCACTTAATCACACACTTTCAAATTAAATAACCAACCAGAGCTATATCTTTTACAAGGGAGAGGTCTTTATTAACATTAAAAATTTATAGCAGGTGAAGTGCTGGCCTTCAAAAACAAACCAGATGGTTCTTGCACTTTCTGAAGGTAGTTTTTATGCAAAAAATAATTTAATGTGCTTAGCTCCAAGCAATTCAAACAACTATATATATATATATCTGGATGGTGTTATAGTGTGGAGCAGGTTCGTGATGGCTATCTCTAGACTCGTTTGGCTGTCAGTCCATATACTATGACATTGTCTACAGGGTCTGTTTAAGTCATATTGATGGCTTCATTTTCACTTCGGTGGAAGTTGAACGCTCCTATAAATTGTCAGTGCTCCCATCCTGTCAATCTTGCGGTTCCCCTCTATCATTTAGCGTCAGAGGACTCAGAGGGTTTCTGGAAGCTAAGACCTCAACTTCTTCCGGGCACAGAGACCCTTGACCTTACACAGAGACACTTTAAGGCATGGGCAAAGTGGGCTCTAGCCCAGGGCCCCAGCCTTTCTGGGGCCCCCTGATAGAGTCAGCTCTGCCCTGCAGAGAGTCGTGCCCTAATGACCTTGAATAATTCTTAAACAGATTGTTTCAAATATGGTTTTCCTTTAATTTATTTTAATGTGGGTGATGTGTGAGACGAGTCTGTTAAAGACATTTTGCAGAGAAATGTTGTTTTCCATGTTTCATGCAATACCCAATCAAAAGTTTCTTTTAGATCAAAACAGAACCTTCATATGTCAACAGAGATTATTTGTAGTAGTATTAGTGAGCTGTCACAATATTAAAAACACTCCTCACTATCTCTAAATATTAGATGTAAACACAGTTACAATTTGGACCAGTGTGCCTGTTCACTGTCAGTGACCTGGCCAAAGAGGACATGAAAGAGCTGAAACTGGATCATGAATTCAGAGCTCTTCTGAGCGGGGTCCAAAAAATACATCTGGCCCAAGGCCCCAATAATTCTTAAAATGTCCCTGACCCTTACTGCTCTCAGTCACTGTGCTTCCAGGTCACATTAGCTCTGACCCCACCTCATTGAGAGCGGGACGACCATCACTGGAAGTGCCTGCCTTGGTCCACTAGGCTAAGCAAGGAATACTCACAACGGCCCCCAACACAAGGACACAGTTCCCGGCATATGAAGGCCATTGATTTTTACAAACAGCCACTTTTAGAACTTGTTTGTGTAAAAGAAAAAAGAATGCAAAGTGGGTGAAAAAAGATTATATCTGCTCAGAATGCAACCCTGTGTACAGTGACAGATACTCCACAGGCAGAGAAAGGCTCACAAGGTGGCCAGGGATGCATAGATATGGTGGGAGGTCCCCTACCAAGGTGAAGGAGACCAGGATACTCATGTAAGACTGTCCTGACAAGCAAGCCGACAAATACGAGGTGAGAATGAGACTGAGGGAATGAACAGGATGCGCAATACTTTAGGGTGACTAAATCCTTCTCCATGTTCCCTAGTTTAGACTAGTGGGCAGTCTTTAAGTATCCTAGAGAAATTTATTTACAGCCACAATAGTAAGAAAAGTTCCATAAGAATTTAATGTATTTCCCAGTGGGAAATAGTCAGGCCTCTGTGCCAGAACATCAGAGTTCTGGGCTTCATGTTCTAGGCTTCATCAAGGCAGCTAATGTCCTTTTATTTTTAAAAAAGAATGCCAATACCAGCTCCCTGAAGCAAGGAGTATATCTTTGCATCAAGGACATGTGTCTAGTAGTGAAACGTAGTAAATTTGAAAAGAAGTTTTTCATTTCAGGATAAGGAACACTACAGGTTCACAAGATGGTCATCCTTCCCTTCACTCCAACCGCTCCAGCTGCACTGCTTCAAAGCTCCAGAACGTGCAGACGAAGAGATGGAAGGAAAGAAAGGTTACATACAGTAATGATGCACGCGAATACAAAGAATAATAACAAGAGAACACAACAACATGTTATCTAAGTGAACTGTTGTGAAAGCCAGAACATCTCAAATGTAATGTATTCTATGTAGTTCTTGAGTACACAAAATCTTCCATCATGAAAAGGAAAGGGTGAAATGATTTGTTAATTTGATTTCTGATTTAAGGTTATTTGCTTATTAACTCCTTGAGTGCTCTTGACGGCTCCCGGCCATCATGAGTCACAGTAGGCGTGTGCTCATGACGGCCGGGAGCCGTCCGAACGTTGCCGCTCCGCCCACACGGTATTAATTCCCCGCCTGTGCGAGAGAATTAATTAGTGGGCGGAGTTCGGACGGCTCCCAGCCGCCATGAGCACACGCCCACCGTGATTTACGAAGGCCGGGGGCCGTCCTGAGTACAGGAGCACCACACCCAACCCCGCCCCCTCTCGCACCGCGGCCGAATTTGCCCCACGGCGAAGGGGTTAACTAGTTTTAAAGTTATAATAAACAAATATTATTGGATACCTAAAACACACAAGAACACAGGCCACTTATCTGTATTTTGTTGAGAATCCACTCTCCTATTTCCACACAGAACCACTTACACCATTATAACGCCAAGTAATTGCCATGCATGTAGACCTATCAGTAGTATACACACGGCCACTAGACTTATGCTACAGGATAGAATAAATTGTGCGGCAGCAAAGGGTAAATTATGTGGCAAAATGCAGCACATTTTCAACCAGCATTATCTCATTAGTTAGTCATTTTTACACATTAACACTTCATGGGCAAATGTTTCAATTTATTACTATATAGAAACTTTCTAAATAAAATAAATAAATAAATAACAGAAAGTAGACCTCCCTCTACCCAACCAAAGGCCTGCCTCTGCACGGCAACACATACAGCAGAGTTTTTAGTAACTTTGGATGCGTTTGAACTAAAAAAAAAATGTTAAAATATGAAAATGATGTAGGAGACAATGGATTATGTGGCAAGGGCAGCAAATATATAATAATGTGAAAAATACTTCAGATGCAGAATTGCAGAATTCTAGTGCCCTGGCCATATCCAGTATGAAAAGGAAAGAGTGCTACACCAGGTCAATGGAATTAAAGATGCCAATTGGAATAATATGCATCAAGCACATTATAATACGTCTGTCATTTGTCCTGGTAGTAGTATAGCAACAATAGGCTCAGGGGGTATATCTCAGTGGGTATGAGCACAACTAGCTGAAAACTTATCACCCAAAAGTGACATTTTACCTCACACAGAAAATTCAATTTTAGCACACCATTGAACCAACAATAATGGAGGAAGGGAACTGATCAGAGTTTAATAAGGAATCAAGTACTGCTCTAAGTCTAGCCCAAACCCGAGTTGAATAAAGGACAATTATTTGTATTGGAAATTAACTAGCACGCACGGTTAATCCAAATGCTAAGGGTCTGAATCATATAAACAGATTGCCTCAGAGGGGCACTGGGATCCTCTCCTCAATCAAGGCCTCTCTTCCGGGGTTCTAACCGTGCGCCTTATGGTGAAGAAGCTGTACCTGGAGAAGGCCTTCGGTTTGCTGAGCCAATCACAAGAACCCTAACCCTCTTTCCAGCAACTCAATGACATCATAGCCAAATGGACAGAGGCAACAATCAACAAAAAGGAAGTGTGTTTCGCCTTTGCTCATGGAACATCAATGGCCTAGCCTCAAAAGCTTCTGATCCTGACTTTCTGCAATATTTCAAAACGTTCAATATAATCCTGTTGCAGGAAACATGGCTGACTGAACCATTACATATACACGGGTTCCACTCCTTCACCATACCAGCTACAAAAGGCGGAAAAAACGGTCACTGTTCAGGTGGGCTGGCAACTTATATTTTGACAACTACCATACCTACAGCAGCCACAGTCGATCCAGGAACAGAGGTTGCATTAGCAACCAAACTCACTCTCTCTCTGGCAGACACACAGAAAAGAAGTAACGATTGTCAACACATATATCCACCCTAAACGTTTAGCAACAGATTTGGTGAAGCTATTTGGCCAAATAATTACTTATACAGGCAGCACTGAATCATCAAATATCATTCTGTCGGGGGACTTGAATCAATACCTATTGGGATCATCAGACGAATATGAAGCAAGATTCCAAACTTCAATGGAAAAACCAACAAGACAAACAGAAGCCTTCTCGAGGACCAGGAACACGCCAATCTTAAGGCCCTTAACGGAAGATTCGCAGGCGACACTCCTCCTGTAGCCAGTTATTATACTGCAACAACTTCCTCGATTCTGGACTATACCTTTACTATTCTCTCGTTGTTTTCTTTCATCATCAATTTCAGAATGGGGACAAGGGAGATAGGGATCATCGCACACAAGAAATAACTTAAGTCGCAACTGCTCCCTCTGGTATCCAGTTTGCCTCAGTCTTGTGCACCATCTATACGTCAGACTACAAGAGAATTAAATTCACGGCAAATAACATTGAATCCCTGTCAGAATCGGCATTAAATCTCATACTCTCATATCTGACCATTATGGACTACATTCAAATCTGGGAACGCTTCACCAACATGCTCAGCGAGCTACACGCGCCACAAATAAAAATAAAGCAAACTCTGCCATTCGAGCAAGCGAAAAGGTTAACTGCAGCACAAGGCGCGCAAATTAAAAGCCTCGAAAGAACCATAAACAGCTCAATAAGATCCTTGCACCATGATCCTGGGAACCTCTTGCTACTCTCCTCTGTGCGTCAACAAAGAACTAATCTAAAGAAGTTGAAATGGGGCATTACCAAAATCCCTGAAGATGACACCTGGGCCAAACTTCTTCAAAACCTAAAACAAAATGACAGCGCCCGTTTCTGGAAAATGGTGAACACAATCATTAACCCGCAACGTGGGAGAATTCCATCACTCATATTAGAGGAAACCTGGGCCATTTATCTGCACACCCACTTCAACTACTTTACAGCAGGCTCCCTTCACCAGGACCAGAGCAGGGCAGCTTCAACTGACCGCGATGCTGCTAATCTAATAAACAACAGAGTCTCATATATTTCCTCAAACGCAAATCAACTTCTGGAGGAAACGTCAGACAAAGCTGCGCATCTGTTAATTAAGCAGCAGATCACAAAGGGAAGAAAGGAAGGGGCACCAGGCCTGAATGGAATCCCGTCTGCTCTGTTTAAACAGAGGGCGACAGAGTGGGCAAGAATACTTCATCCAATATTCCTGGAAGTGAGACAACGTGGCGTCAACCCTGATTCATGGAAAGGCTCCACGATCATTCCTATCCACAAAAGTGGCAACAAGACTTCGCCCGGCAATTATCGGCTGGTGGCACTAATCGATAATAAGGCAAAATATTTTGCGGGCACGTTGTTGGAAGAGTTTACAGCCTGGGTGGACACAAATGATATAATTCCACTAAATCATACAGGCTTTCGTAAGAAAACTGGCACAACAAAGAACATCTTGACATTATCCCTGCTCATAGACGCCACAATTTCGAAGAAAATGCAGCTGCACCTTTGTTTTATCGATTTTAGCGCCGCCTTTGACAATGTGGACAGATCAAGACTATGGGCGAAAGCTGGCAAGCAGGGGGATCCCAAATGCTCTCTTAAAAATGATAATGCTCCTCCATACCGATACCTGGGTACAGGTTAAACTTGGCACAGGAATGCATTTGACAAGGAAAGTAAAAAAAACGAAGGGCCTCAAAGAAGGCTGCGTGTTATTCAACTTATTCATGGAAGACCAGCAACTCTCACGCAGCCAGGATGGGGGGCACAACTCTGTCCAATATCCTTTACGCGGATGACGTAATCTTGCTCAGCCACACAGTAGTAGGCTTGCAACATCTTCTCAACAGCATGCAGGACTACGCTGAAGCAAACAAGCTGTCAATCAACTTAAAGAAAACTAGAACTATGTCAATTAACAACAAAAGGAAGGCAGAGAGAAGCTGGCAACTGGGCGGCACACAAATAGACTCAGCGGGAGTCTATAAGTACCTAGATGTTTACATTGACAAAAAAGGAACATTTGCCCGACACCTAGAGGAGATTAAAAGAAAGAGGTTGGTGCTAGCATTAACCATGAAAAGCTTAACATCTAAACTACTGGGCCCAACATTAAGTCCCCTACTGAAAGTAGTAGCACAGGCGAAAATTCAACCCACAATTACTTATGGCAGTGAAGCCTTAAGAGGTAGAGATGCAAAACTGTTGGACACAACCTTAGTAAAATCATACAGAACCACGTTTAACCTTCCAAACTACACTTCCCCGGCGCAAATTAGGGTGGATTTCGGCCTATTGAAGCAATCATGGGCCAGATATGGTGCATATATCAACTGCTGGAACAAAATTAGACTATCGGCCCTCAAAACTCTAAATCAGCTTCTATGGCAAGATCTTCAGCAGAGGGAGGATTCTCCTGCAAGAAGCTATCTCCAGGAGGCTCTAACATGCACTGGACTCTTGGCCCTTTGGAACACCCAGATCCACCATTCAGCTTTTAGGAAATTAGTGTGGAAATCCTAAAAAAAATTGGCGTTGGTGGAGGACAAAGCAGCTTTTTCAGCAAGATCGCATGTCTGGATGACTGTGAACAATTACAAAGTCTTGGCCCCTTAAATATATTTCAATCTGGGCTACCCGAAATCACAGAAATTAAAATTCTTAAAACTTCGCCTTGGCTTGATCACATGCACTCAGAACCTTCCAACATGGAAGAGGGAGACATCTCGAACATCTTGCAGTCTGTGCAAAAATGGCCAGGGCGACATTACCCATTTATTATGCTCCTGCAAGGAGCTGATACAGGAAAGGAGACAGCTGCTAAGAGTCCCCCTAAACCAGAGGAATATTCGCTCAAGGAGACAAGCAGTTTTGGCATGCTTTGACCCAGCAACACCTCAATTAAACTGTAGACTAGTGAGATTCCTAGATGCAGCCGAGAAGAAAATGCAATTGAATGCCCAAACTCCACCTAGGCTAAGGGGAAGCCGCGACTACTGTGTGCACTCTTTTAACTATGACATGAGACTGCCACCAATAAGGTCAACTTGGGAAACCTCCATATAAGCACTTGAACTGGACTCTCAATAACGTCCCCTTTTGGATAATAGCACTGCCCAGACAGAGTAATGAAGCCGGGCAGAACGCATAATTTACATTGAGAGCTATGTGTATGAAGAACAAAGCAATTTTTATTTGATAGTAATTTAACTGTTTTAAGCTTTTAAGGATACATGAATTTTGTACATGTGTAATTATTATCTTATCATGATTTGATTGTATTATCTGAAATTCGTACTGCAATGGTTTTAAGTAACTATGCAAAAATAATTAAATTAAAATAATCCAACCATGAGGAACATAAATTTAGATTGTCATGATCAAGATTTTTAGGTGGCAAGGAGCACCAGCGAGGCCTGGAGCACCCATTGTATCCATTGAGTCTCAGTGGCAACCAAGAAATTGGAATTTGGGCTTACGATCCAGACAAACCTTTAAAGTGCGGAATCTCTGAACTATATGAGTTAGACAAGTTGTCCAAATGGTTCTGGAATCATGGCAGACACCCCCCACATATGAAATTTATGTTAAATAGGGAAACCGTTGTGTTTCTTTCAGGCCACTACACATAATCCAACTCCCTTTAAACCGAGCAGTGCAAGTCTTAGTCTTGGCCTGCTCGCTATCCCTTGGTACCTCCTTTTCCCGCCTCTACCCTTATGTCCTCCCTCCTGGTGCTTCTCCTGGCTTTTGCCAGGTGCCAACTGGCAGCCTTTGTGATGCCCTCGATATTGTCCTGCTGCACTTCTATGTGCTTCTTTTTGCCCCCTAGTGTTTTGTGTTTTGTCTCCCTCCACCGCCACTCCTCTCTCGAGCGATGGTAGTAACAGCTGCGGGCTTTGCCAACACCAGCTTTTAAATTCTGGTAAAATTGGCAAAGCTAATAACAGAGATTGTTTCTTTATTTTCTTTCCAATATAGATGTAGTGCTGTACTGCCATGTCGCATCACACAAGAAAGTACCCATGTAGTGTTGCATGGATTCTGCACATACACAGAACTATGCGCAGGAAACCAGGACCTCGGTGTGTAGTGGTGTACCAAAAAACCCACCTCGGTGCCCAGAACCCCAGTCCGACTAGCTATAGTGTCTCATTCGTTCTCCGTGCTACAGCGAAGCTACCAATGATTAGACATCCTAGAACATGTCACTTCGACCCTCTCAGGAATCGCGGGAACAAGAACACTCTTTTGTTCAAACACTCATACTTGTCCACAACGTGAGTAAACAGAGACAAAGTATTAGTTTAAAATGTTTATTTCAACTAACGTGCTCTATAATGCAGTACACGAGCCAATACTAGCAGCAAAATGCATAAGCACAATATAAACAACATTGTTACAATTCCATAAAGCACGAAAGGTGAAACCATATTATAATGACGGTGGAAACAGGACTACAGCGCATTACCACCCTCCTCGTGCTACAAGCTAGTTTATTATAATTATAGAAGACCTCTAGGCTTTGTCAGGGGGACCCCATACCTCCAAGTGAGATGCAAGGATTTACATCTACAGACAAACACAGCTCTTCTTTGTTGGAATGATTTACTCCAAGTGCCTTTTCATGCATGTAATGCCATAGTAAAAGCACCTGAGTTTCAGTAGTGCAGCTGTGTTCTATGTTGTGTCTATGGGCGTGGGACTGACCAAAGTGAATCAACGGCATACATTGTTTTTCGACCTTGAACACGCTGTGCAAACGAGGAGCACAGTGTACAGCTAGATGTGTGAAAGGCAGACAGTTCTCATGTGAAAAAAGCGCAAGCAGAGTATTTACGAAAACAGAGCCATGTAGGTACGTATGCAAAAAAGTGGCAAAATGGCGGCCAAGCATATACTAACTTATGCTAACTTAGCAATGTCCACTGGTAACCCCAAGTCCTCACTACAGTAGAACTCATAGAAAGCAATGTTTTCTATTCCTTCAGAAGGGCCCGCACATCGCATGGCACTATGTGACAGCACACTATTGCAAATATTGCATTTTGCCACATGGCCGCCATCTTAAAAGTATTGAAAAAAAATTCTCTACTTCATCGCACACACACTATTGGCAAATGAGTTGGATTAGCTTTGCCAATGTTTGTTTTGTTATTGACATGTCACTCAGGTTTAAAAAGTAAACATTGTACATTTTCAAATCAGTGCATTTCTAATAGGGCTCTGTAATACCTGCGAGAAAAACTCTTCTTTTCAACTAACTCATGTATGCAGCTAGTAAGACCATCAAGTACCTGGAAACATCAGGACGCAACAATCACTTTAGTGAACCTTTTCCTCGTATACCGCTCAGATCTGGCATTCCTTATAAGCTACCATCTACATACTCCCAGAACATGCTAGCTCCAGGAAAGAAGACAACTTAATAGAGACTAGAATCTATCGACTGAATTTCATCTACAATACTGTCCCTATGGTGTAGAAAATTCAACCTGTGGAATCCCCTCCATATTTAGAGTGCCCTCCAGAAATTGTAGGATCTTCACGTACCACTGAACTCCAAATCAGGCCTGTAGAAAATGGATTCTGCCCATTTAAGCCCCCAGGATTTTTCACATTTGTCTACCTAGTTTTTGGACTTTTACTGTGAGAGTGTCTCACTATCTAAGTCGCACTCAGTAAATTCATGCTAAATCGACTGAGAGTGCTAACCACCAGTGTCTGTCTATTATGATAAGGCTGCTGCTGTACGGCTAGGCTCTGTGCTGGTTACACTATCATCTTGCGCAGCCTGGTATATGCACACAGGTAGCCTGTTGCAGAGGGGTTGCTTCAAGTATTGGTACTGAGCTTTGGTCGGCCTTATAATATGAGTAGGCATTCACAGTGTAGGTCTGGTGTTTACTGAATGTGTGTGGCGCTTACAATGTATTACATATTATATTCAATATCTACCCTAAAGTAGATTCACTCCACGTATACCTACAGTGTCCACTAAGGTATCAATTTGGGGGTAAACAGGCACTCAGAGTGTAGATTTACAGTCCCTAACATCATATCTACATAACATATGACACTTTAAGAATTGTAATACTTTTATTACAAGACCAGAGGCTACCATTATGCATAAACATTTTATTGCTGCCCCAACATGCAGCCCCTTAAAGAACATAAGACACATCATAAAGAAAACATTCCAGTTTAGAACTTTCAAAACAGTGTGTAGCTCCATGTCACTAAGCATATTCCTCTTTTATATGCTTCTCCTTAACAAGTTAAGTACTATGATTTACATGGAATTTGCTATGTCTTTACTTTGTGCTTTATTTGTTATGCATTCCCTCCGTTTTCACTGATCCAGAGAGTACTGTTAAAGGTTTGGAATGAATGATGCTGCATCATTCTAGTAACCCCCTTTTGGACCTCTAAGGTTTGGTGTCCTGGGTTAATGAACTAGCAGTAGAAGTCCCCCGTCTGGTGCCAGTGAGTGTGGTGCTTTTAGAAGGACCAGAAGGAGAGGAGCATCCTTTAGTAGTAGACGGAAACTTGAACCTTCTTGTTTGAAGGATTTCAGGGGATCTGGCCTTCCCTGAGAGGCTAAGAATCTGCTGGGTGAATCACGGGCACCAGGTACCAGGAAAAGATACAGAGGAGTGTGGAGGAAGCGGTGTAGTTGGTTCCTGGAGAGGAATTTGGATCTCATGGAGGTTCCAGCGATAGACGTTGCAAATTACCTTGCTGAGTTGTTCAATTCAGGCTTGTCCTCTAGAACGGTAAATTGTTACAGATCAGGTGTCTCAGCAGAACATTCCTTGGTAAATAATTTTGCTATTGGCAGTGATCCTCTAGTCCACAGGGCGATGAAAGGAATAAGACTTAGACGGCCACCTAGAGCTCGGTATGACTCCTTATGGAACATCAATCTAGTTTTTGACATTTGTGTCTCCTGGCCAGATAATACGTATCTTTCTTTGAGATAAATATCCTGGAAATTAGCTACTTTGCTCTGTCTAATTTCTTTTAGAATAGCCTCACACGTTAAGGCTCTAGAGGTTTGTAATAGGTTTTATTCCCCAGACTGAATCTAATTTGAAATCTGGAAAAGGGCCAAAACCATCTCTAATAGTATTTTCTATTCACTTTTTAAAGACTGCAAGAAGGTCTGTGTGGTGAACTGCATGAAAGTTTATGAACAAAGAATGCTGGATTTTAGGCCTGATGGAGAGGATCAATTGTTAATTTCCCATGTGAAACCTTATAAAGCAATATCAACAGCTACTATTTCATGGTGGGTAAAAGCAGTGATATCCACGGCTGGAATCATTTTGGCTAAATTTTAAGCTTACTCCTCTAGAGGTGCTGTACCTAGTTAAACATTTTGGGCAGGTGGTACACTTGCAGACATTCTAAATGCAGCATATTGGTCAAGTGCTAGTGATGGAGCAAGGACCCGTAAAGACGAGACTTGCTCGGAAATAATCCTCTTGTCTAACACACTAACATGTTATTAAATACGTTTTGTGAATAACTAATACGCACCACACAAATACAAGGGTTAGCGAAGCTTGCTTATGTGTTTACCAATATGAATAACATGAACAAAGGATTAAAACTGCTTTAAACGGGGAAATCTTTGCTGCGCATGCGTCAACTGCATCTACGCAATATGACGAGTTAACACTTGGAGGGAAATTCTTGTGCATGAGCAGAAGGCACTAAAATGCAGTCTTGAAGACTCGCGTGCATGGCACCTGCTTAGCTGAAGCGAAAACCAAACTATTTTACTAATGCTAATGTGGGGAATGTATTAATAAGTAAAGGGGAATAGAGTAGAGGTAGGTGATAAACAGTGCGACCATTTATTTGTGAAAGTAACATTTGTTCTTTTGACCTTATTACTAGCGCGCATTCGGGCCTCTCATGTATAACTGAAGTAAGATGAGTCATGTGACGACTGCACATGTCAACTGAAAGTGAACCCGGAATGATGACTTGGAGTTTGAACAAAAGTCAAGGTCGCAAAGTGTCTTAGCCTGGGAACGGATGGTGAAAAGTTCAACAGAGTGGACTTACATATTGGACTATTAACAAATGTTGCAAATGAAATGTGAATGCGGGTGGGAAATAAAAATAATGAATAGAAGTTAAGGGATGGGTTTGTGAACAATGGTTTAACTGAATTAGATGACATGTAAGCATGGTGTGATGATCTTGCCCCCTTGCCTGACCAATTAGATTTCGTGTTTTTACGATATTGAAACTTTAGTGGGTGGTACATGAAGAACGAAAGGTATAATTGAGATAGCTTTAGGTAGTTAGTAAACACAAGAGATGAAGAGATGCAAAGCTCTGGATGCTGTCTGTGGAGCGGGAGATGCTGATGCTGGGAGAGATGCTGTGAGATGCTGATGAAGAAGCCAATGCAGAACCGTCTATCCTAATTTAATTGGGTTAGATAAGAAGATCGCGGAAGAATCTCGAGGAGGAGGAGAGTGTCAGAACTGAGTTGGCCTCAGGCCTGTATGGAGACGAAAATTTGACCTGCACCCCCAAAGACCTCATGGTGGCGACGCAACCGTCGGTATTTTAGAGAGGTCTACTATCCTGTCCTGAATCCTGTTCTGAAGTATTTGTCTCCCGACCTATCCCGGGAGACCCTTACCAGCCCTTTGGCCAGGGGGTTGGTCTTCACACCATTCTTGGTAACTATAATTTCGTGTTATTTGTAGATGTTCTTTTCTCTCTATCCTCTCTTTTCCTTTGACATCGTTCATTGAGTAAGATCGTGTTATATTTGTTTGATCATTTAATTGAACTTTCTCTCCTAAGAATGATGGTGAATGCACTGTGTATTTGAGATGGTTCACATGAGTTTGAAATTTAGATAAAGATTTAAAATGTTCCCGAGTCTGTGGTTATTTCCTCTACATGAAATGAGAGAGTTAGTGTTAATTTTCACCATCAATTAGTTCAACTAATGGTCCATCGACAAGAGGAAAGAAATTTTTGATCAGTGAAAGGTTAGTTAGGAATAAGATGTAACTAATCCTAAAATTGTGAAAATCCTAAACTTTGACTCCATCGGTTTACTCAATTGTGTGTGTTTATGGGCCCAGGTGAGTATATGGTATTGGAGTATCTGTTGTTGGTACGCCGCTGGATCAGTTTTCTGGTAGCAGAGTTATGGTTATTGTTGACTAGTTTGGTGAAGAGTATTGATTATTGATTATTGATTTATGTTTAACAAAAGGGTTAGCGTCTTTGTTTTATGTTGTCCAGAATTCTCGGGAAATTAATAACAGGTGGTGACAGAAGCCATACTGCAGTGAGGTTACTTGTCTGTTGGAATAATACTGAGAAGCTACGTAGGGCTGACAGTATTAAACTAGGGACTATTTCGTATAAAAGTTGAGAGTGAATGATAGCAGAAGGTTCGCTGTTGAAACTTTGGTCTTATTTCCTAGTAAGGGTAACACTGAAGGAGTAACAGGTTCTCTCGAGCTTGAATGAAGGGTAAACAGAGGCTTTACTCGCAGTAGAAGAGGAGCAATTGTGAGACTGCAGAATAAGTCGAAAATCTATTCTTTGTTTAGTGGAACAGGCAGAGTTGCAAATGTTTTTATGTCGTTTCTAACAGATTTTTTTTTCAAGAAAAGTAAAAGAAATAAGTTTTCGTATTAATTTATGAAGGGAGAGTCAGGCGCCGGAGTTGTACTGATGTCACAGAGATGGGATTGGTTGAAACAGCGGGCGTGAGACAGAAGCTGATTTTAAAGGAGAGGTCAGTAGTAAGGAGCAATACTGATGTAATAAAAGGCCACACTGGCATTGGTCAGACCATGAGTGTGAGCCTAAGTCTGTTTGGATGATTGATAGAAGCCGCACTAGGATTGGTCGACTAAATTTTGTATGTTGAATTCTGATTTGACTGCTGGTGTGAGTCGCACCGATAGAAGAGTTCAAGGGTTTGCGGAATATTCTTTCATATATCGTTCATCTAGAATGTATGGAGAAAAGAGAAAAATGTTGTTAATAAAGAAAATTAAGAATTTCTTTGAGAAAGATAAGCCTGTGTTGACTGGAGAGGGAATTCCTATTCCGCCACCGAAAACACCTGCTTCCTTTATGATGATGGAAAGAGGATATCATACTTGTGTATGGTTGGAGAATTTGATAGAATACACAAAAGGTGATGGAGTTTTCGCTTTTCCTGAACATGGTACGTTTAATGGGAGAATTCTTCAGAATTTGAGAATGAGGATGAATGATTTGGAACCAAGACCTAGGTTAACTCAGAATGAGGCTTTGGAAAGAATGGGAGACTGAATCATATGAACAAGGTATTGGCATGAGTCACATGAAGGTCAGATGAAGCAATGGTGAAGAGCTATGGTGAAGAGCTATGGTATCAGAAGGTTTATACCCAGTGTTATTGGCTGAGGAACAGTTGGAAAGCAAGTGTAAGGAAAAGACAAAACACATGAATGTAACAGAATGTGGTGAGTCAGATGACAAATTTTTGGAGGACATTTTAACTAAAAATCCTCCACCGTATCAAGAAGGACCCAGTAGAGTCACGCTCTGTGCACCGGTAATGGGAACAACCTTAATCCCTCAAATTTTACACAATACATCGGTAAATAGGGTGCTGCAAGATAAAGATAAAGACATAGAAGCATTAAATAGAAATAGAGAGGAACTAATACAGAAAATAAGTCAATTGAATTTAAACCCTGAAGCATTGACAGTACCAGTGACTATAGGTCCTGTTATCCCAAACCCCAAGCTGTAACAACTCCTTCGAGTAATCCTAGAAAAGAGATAGTAATATCTGATGATCAGGCCAGTGAGTGTGATTCAGTCATTTCATTAATGGACCTTCCAATAAGAGAACCCATAATTGAAACACCAAAAAGAGCCACACCTGGAAGTTTGAAAGAAAAAGGGTCTATGGTGCCTTTAGGAACCAGAAGCTCAACAGCGGTCACTCCAGAGGATTTAGAAAGATGGGCACAGGGAATAGAAAAGCTAAATTCAACACCAAAGATCTTAGATATTTACAAATTGGAAGAGATGATAGCTGGAAATGTGGGAATAGAAAGGTCGAACCATTACAATGAAGAAGAGTTGTTGTTTATATGTAGGAGTATATACCAGAAATTCAAAATTGTTTCATGAGAGATTGACAGAGCTTGCTTCAGAGATTGGAGTAGATATAGAGAAATCAAAATTATTACAGGACCCATATTGAGTGGAGTTTACTGACAAGGATGTGGATAATATTAATGTGTCTGGTAAGCTTGCTTATGTGTTTACCAATATGAATAACATGAACAAAGGATTAAAACTGCTTTAAACGGGGAAATCTTTGCTGCGCATGCATCAACTGCATCTACGCAATATGACGAGTTAACACTTGGAGGGAAATTCTTGTGCATGAGCAGAAGGCACTAAAATGCAGTCTTGAAGACTCGCGTGCATGGCACCTGCTTAGCTGAAGCGAAAAACAAACTATTTTACTAATGCTAATGTGGGGAATGTATTAATAAGTAAAGGGGAATAGAGTAGAGGTAGGTGATAAACAGTGCGACCATTTATTTGTGAAAGTAACATTTGTTCTTTTGACCTTATTACTGGATAATATTAATGTGTCTGGTAAGAAACTACATGTAAAAGAGTTAATGAATATGTTGCAGAATTGGGGAGACATTGACAAGTGGAGGACTAGGTGGACAAGAAAGAAGGAAGAAGCACAAGCAAAGGAAGCATCATCTGTATTTTTATTAAAAGAATCAGAAAAGGCAGAAAGATTGTGTCCCATGAGAGAGGTTCATGGAGGTGGATATGTTCATGTTCCATGGAGTAGACAGGATATTTTGTCATTTACAATCTATTTCCCTAGTTTGAGAGAAAAGCCTGTTGAATGGTACAAACAGGTTGAAAGATTTGTAAAAGTTTCAAAGGTTCTGTTGAAGGCTCTCGATGGGTTGTTTGATATCGTGGTACCAGCTGACTTATGGACAGAGTGTAAGATCGTAGTTGATTGGCCAAGTGAGGCGTATGCTTGAGAATCAAAAACAGGAGCACCATCAGAGGAGGTGATGAAGAAATATCACCAAGTAATTACTTTTCTGAAAGGGAAAATCCCTCCTAAAGAGACAGATTGGCTAAAAATAGATAGAACAACTCAAGAGCCAAATGAGTCTGTGCATGCATATTATGAGCGGTTATTGCAGGTGTTTAAGCAGTATAGTGGTTTTGAGAATATTGGTGATAAGGATATAGGACATTTTGTGCATCGGGTTTGTGTATGGTCTGAAACTGGAGATTAGTCAGATGATTCAACAGCACATGTTGTGCTGGCAGAGCAAGACGATTGACGAGATTTTGAAATATGCCAAATATTGTGGAGATGACATTGAGGCAAGGCATAGAAAGCTAAAAGAGAAAATGATGTGGGCACAAGTGAAATTGGCAGAAAAGCAGGAAAATAAGTTGAACACCCACACTGATAGTCAGGTGAAAGAGCAGAATCAGAATGATCATGCTGCGAATGGTGGTAAAGTAAGAGAACAAATGAATAGAGAGGAAGCAAAGAAGAAGTTTCCTTGTCAAGCGTGTGGAAAGCTTGGACATTGGAAGAACGAGTGTAAGAGTATTCAGAATAATAATGGGCCAAACCAAAATTTAAATCCACAGATGCAGAATGAAGTGATTATAAATCAGCCGCAACAGGTATCAGGTGCCACCAGCTCCTATGCCCAACTCTGTGAACCCTCAAAGACACAGTGCGAATGCCAGATTTCACGGAGAAAGTGGTAACACAATATTTGTTTACAGAACAATGCTGACAAAAGGGACTATGCGCAATGACGGTGCCTGAGGGGAAGGAAGAGGAATACGTACTTGGCGCATCCTTGCCGGTAGACCAGTCAGGTCCATTTATCGATGGGAAAGTGGAAGGTAGTGATTTCACTTTTTTATTGGATACTGGTGCTACCTGGTCTACTGTGAGAACAGCAGACATCCCAAACCTACCCCTCTCGGGAGAATCTAGCCAAGTTGTAGGAGTATTGAATCAACAGATTAGATCCCCGATCACAAAACCAATGGAAGTGCATATTGGAAATGTTAAAGATACACATCGGTTTGTAGTTTGCGATTCCAGTCCAGTAAATCTGTTAGGAAGGGATCTGTTGTGCAAAATGAATTGCACGATCTACTGCACACCGGATGGTGTTGCTTTCCAAACCCTGATGAAGATGTTGTGTATAAAATGATGCCTGCTAAGCAAGGTACTGAGGTAGATGAGATGTATTCATTGATGACTGAACATGAATTACCAGAAGAATTAAGAGCAACAGTAAATCCAGAAGTGTGGGATTTTACAGGAAAAGGTATTGGGCTGATGTCAATGTAGATCCAGGGAAAGCAACAGTGAAAGAAGGTGTGGTTTATCCAAACAAACCACAATACAAAATGAGTCCAGAAGTGAAAGGAAAGGAATTGCCGCAGAAATTGATCGAATTATTAAATAAGGCATTTTAAAAGAAATAATGAGTAGTCCTTGTAATTTGCCAATAATGGGACTTAAAAAGCCTAGCGGAAAATACAGGATAGTGCAGGATCTGAGAAAGAGCAACAAAATTGTAGTGCCTTGTTGCCCCGTGGTGCCAAATCCAGCAGTGATTCTTTATCAGATACCCTGGAATGCAGACTGGTTTACAGTTTTTGATTTGTGCCAAGCCTTTTTCTCTATTCCTTTGCACCCAGCCAGACAATATTTGTTCGCCTTTAAGTTCAAAGACCGTGTCTTGGCATGGTGCTGAGTTCCTCAAGGGTATACAGAGAGCCCCTCGATTTTTAATCAAATCCTGAAAAAGTGTCTAGAAAAATTGGTCATGCCCAGAAATTCAGTCCTGGTACAGTACATTGATGACCTACTAGTGGCATCAAAATCACGAGAAGATTGTGTCACTGACACAATTGCATTACTGAACCATTTGGCTGATGGAGGACACTAGGTGTCTCCAGAAAAATTGCAGTTTTGTCAACAAGAAATTAGGTATTTAGGCCACAAAATAGAAAGAGGAGTTAGAAAAGTTACCCCAGAAAGAATAAAAATAATCAAGCAAATGCAACTACCTCAGACACAAAGGGAGGTGAGAATGTTTCTTGGAGTAGTTGGGTACTGTAGGCAGTGGATTATTGAGTTTTCCCTGCTGGCAAAACCATTGATTAAGTTAACTCGGAAAAGAGCGAAGGACCCGATTGTCTGGAATGATGAGTGCGTGAAAGCATTTGTGAAATTGCGAAATTGTCTGTGTGAGGCCCCTGCCTTGGGCATGCCTGATTATACGAAAGAATTTGCACTGTTCTGTTGTGAGAGAGAAAGTTGTGCACTTTCAGTTTTGACTCAAAGGCATGGATTAAGCCCACGTCCAGTAGCATAGTTTTTCTGCTACTTTGGATCCTGTGGCCTCAGCTTTACCTGGCTGCTTAAAAGCAGTAGCTGATACTTGTATGAGTCTGGAGCAAAGTGAATCGATTGTGATGGGACATCCAGTCAAAGTTTACGTCCCACATTCAGTTGAGATTCTTTTGACAAGAACTCGAACAAAGCACCTTACCCCTAGTCGAATGACTAATTATGAAAGAGTGATTTTGGGAGCGGAAAACGTGACAGTAATAAGATGTACGATGATGAATCCTGCCATATTTTTGCCAGACCCATGTTGTGAAGAAGTGAAAGATGAAGTGAATCATGATTGTTTGGATGTGACTGAGATGTGTACCAAACACCGTCCCGATATAAACGAAGAGCCCCTGAAAGAGCCAGATCATGAACTATTTGTAGATGGCTCATGCATAATAACAGAGGGAGGAGGACTCAGTGCAGCATGCGCTATATGTAAAGTATCGGGGTCATTGAAACATCCTGTTTACCGGGAGTCAAGTCTGCACCAGTAGCCAAATTGGTGGCTGTTAGACCTGGTACCATTGGCGTGAGTCTCCCTTCTATTTTTTCTGATTGTCTCCTCTGTTTTTGATCTGTTTGCTGGTTTTAGATGCTTTGGGCACTGTGCCACTGCTATTCAGTGGTACAAAAGGGGGTGGTGAGGGACGGAGATCAGAACCAATCAAACACTCACACCCAGTCAACAGATCTGGGTTTGATCCATCACCGTTCTTTAGCCCACTCTGCCACCCCAGTTCAGACATGGCCATATGCAAATCAGTCTGACCCTGTGCCTCATGGGAACAGTCCAGCCCGAACTGCCAAGCCATGCCTTCCCTGGACCAGAAACAAGCTTCCTAGGACCGGTTTCTGGCATTTCAGCCATCTTCAGCCAGGCTTGCTTGAATCCAGTGGCAAAGTGAGCAAGGGACTCACGTCTGAGCATACCCTGCCAACTTATGGCGAACAAAGCGGTACAAAAGGGGGTGGTGAGGGACGGAGCATCAGAACCAATCAAACACTCACACCCAGTCAACAGATCTGGGTTTGATCCATCACCGTTCTTTAGCCCACTCTGCCACCCCAGTTCAGACATGGCCATATGCAAATCAGTCTGACCCTGTGCCTCATGGGAACAGTCCAGCCCGAACTGCCAAGCCATGCCTTCCCTGGACCGGAAACAAGCTTCCTAGGACTGGTTTCTGGCATTTCAGCCGTCTTCAGCCAGGCTTCCTTGAATCCAGTGGCAAAGTGAGCAAGGGACTCACGTCTGAGCATACCCTGCCAACTTATGGCGAACAAAGTGGTACCAAAGGGGGTGGTGAGGGACGGTGATGGATCAAACCCAGATCTGTTGACTGGGTGTGAGTGTTTGATTGGTTCTGATGCTCCGTCCATCACCACCCCCTTTTGTACCGCTTTGTTCGCCATAAGTTGGCAGGGTATGCTCAGACGTGAGCCTGTAAAGTGCGTCTAAGGGCTGCCATTGCAGAGCCTGTGTGCAGTCTAGTACTGCCATGTCAACTTGGTAAGTTCACCCACTTGCCAGTCCCAAAACCTTCCCTTTTCTTCCTATCAGACACCCCTAAGGTAGACCCAAAGGCAGGTTGCAGTGTAAGCATAGGGTAGGACATGACCTGTAGAGTGTTGCATGCCCTATAGTGAATTACAGCCACTTCCGTTTTTCACTATTGTAAGGCTACCAGTCACAATAGGCCAGAATGGGCAGTTTGATTATAACACATTATAATCCTATCTGACCCAGGGAACATGGTAGAAATTCGAGTTTAGTATGCCTAAACTCAGAATGATAAGTGCTGCTCCGACTTGCAACGTAGACCTGCCATTGGTCAGCGAACGACATCGTAAGCCTGCCATAGCCGTGAGCGCTGCTCCAACTTGCGACGTCTGCCCGATGCCGGCTGCTCTGCCGCATATACTCCGAAGCTGACATAATCGCCGAGCCGATCGTCGACGTGGGTGGTCATGAATCCATCGACATCGTGACATCGTACGAAACCGTGGTTTCGGTGCCATCGTGACGTCACCTCCTCTCCGGTCAGCAACCGACGCCTCCCCTGCCTGCGCAAGCATCCAGGTCCCGACGCATCATCTCCCCCGAAGCAAGGAACCAACGCCGCAACGCGCCAACGACGCCGCACCTCCCCGATGCCGTGAGCTGTCTTTGTTCTCACTTTTCCAAGGTACTGTTCTTTGTGGGTCTGTTTTGACTCCGGGGCCGACGCGGCGCAAATCGCGGTCGGCGCCATACTTTGAGATTTCTTTGACATTGACGTCGTGATAAGTCCAGTTGGGGGTAATCTGTTGCTAAAGACTGCTTTTAAGTGAATAACCTATTTTTTAATTATTTCTACCATCTTGAAGAATTATTATTGAGTACAGTATTGTGGATTTTTGTTGTTTATGGTCTCGTGATAAGTCTATATAAAGAATACTTATTTTTATAATACAACCTGTGTGGTGTCTATCTATAGTGTTGTCACAGTATTACTGTATGTTTTCACGAATGCTTTACACACTGCCTCTGAGATAAGCCTGTCTGCTTGTGCCAAGCTACCAAGGGGGTGAGCAGGGGTTATCCAGTGGTGTAATCCCCTTTCCTTGACTTAGAAGCAAGGGTCCCTATTTGGCCAAAGGTACCTACATCTGCCAACTAGAGGCCCCCAGTTCTAACATTGGTGGTCAGCGGTGAGGATTTGGACCTGCATTTGTGACTCACATACAGTAATTGGTGTACTCTACTAGTGAGTGCAGACCAAACGTGACGGCATATTTTTTGGTAGATTTTTTTTTCCTTGGACTTATTTTTCCTTAGAACTGCCACTTCTTACTGCCATGAGTAGACCAGCATCTCTTGCATTTATGGATCTAGATTTTGAGGAAGAGAGGTTGGAAACCTTCACTTTGAAACAGCTCAAGCATCTCTGCAAGAAATTGAAAGTTGCTACAGTAGGCATTTCCAATAATGATGACTACCAAAAGGCATTGAGGGCCTGGGCAGAAGCAAGAAATGCCCCTGAGTTGGTGGTGGAGACAGCTGGGGATGCAGATGGGCAATTGGATAGGCCAGAGTTTCCAGCCAGGGAGGGTACAGTCCCCACTTGGCAGTAGCATCTCTTCCAAAGACCTGTCCCCCAGAGAGCTGGAAGACAGGGAGAGAAATAGGGTGCACAAGCTGGAGATGGCTAAGCTTAAGATGGAGAGTCAGAGGGAAATAGAGAATAACACGATGTCCTTGGAGAGAATGAGAATGGAGCATGAGAGGATGTTGAGGGAGTTATAGATCAAGGCAAGGGGCTTAGAGATCAATCCCTCTGGTGGCAGCGCACCATCTGTGCCTTCCGAAGGCAGGGTATATATCCCCAAGGATGTCATCAAAGATTTCCATAAGCATGAAGATATTGGGCAGTGGTTTGCAGCCTATGAGATAGCAATGTTGGCCCACCGGGTCACTGAGAAGGATTGGGGAGCTGGGTTGTGGGGCCGCTTTGTGAGTGAGAGGAGGGATACATTGTTAGGCCTACCCAGTGAAAATAGGATAGCTTATGCCCACATGAAGGAAGCCCTGATGACAACGTATGGTTTGACCCCAGAACTCTATAGATAGAGGTTCAGGAGTTGCAAGAAGCTGGAGGCAACCACTTGGGTAGAATATGTATCTTTCTTTTGCAGAGCTATGGATGGTTGGGTGAAGGGTAGCAAAGTGGATACTTTTGAAGCGCTCTATGATTTGATTGCATGGGAGCACTTGTCTGCTAATTGTTTTCCACAGCTACGCCAGCACCCTATTGATAGCAAGCTAACTAACCCTAGGAAGCTTGCTGAGGAGGCGGACCGCTGGGTCAGTACCAGGGTCCACAAGGGTCATGTGGGAAATTCCGCCAAAGGTGGGCAGGGTCCCCAGCAGAAGAGTGAGAGGGACAAGGATAAACAGAGGGAGTTCCAGAAAGGGACCCAAAGTAATTCCCAAGGGAAGGGTTCCCAGCCTCCCCCTGAGAAGCAGGAGGCCCGACAGGTAAACCTGTTCAGAAGGGCCCCTACAAGTGCTTTAAGTGTGGTCAGGTGGGCCACCATTGGTATGATGCACAGTGTCCCATGAAGGATTCCAAAGCACCACCCCGTGCACCACCCCGTCAGATGGCGAGTGTAGCCCTAGGAGGGGAGGAGATGGATGCCCAAGGTGGGTGGGGTCCCGCAGAAATGTTGAGGCTTTGAGATGGTCCCTAAGACCCAGCTGCCTGATAACACTAAGAAATACAAGCAGAGGGTGACCATCAATGGTCATAGGATGGAGGCTCTGAGGGACACCGGGGCTAGTGTGACAGCTGTCAATTGCCGGTTGGTGTCCAAGGAGCAGGTTATACCCTTATGTATTCTTCCCTGTAGTTGCCGCGGACAACTCGCAGAGCCAGTGTGAGGTGGCTCAAGTTCCCTTTGAGTGGGGGGGGTCTCTGGTACTCTTCAAGTAGCTGTGAGACCAGCCATGCCTGTGGATTGTCTGTTGGGCTAAGGTGGAGAGGAAGTCTCATTTGGAGATGTTGGGTCAGCCTGAGTGGGCGTGTGTGACCACTCGGTCTATGGCAGCCAGTAAGGGTGTTCAAGAGATCCTGGAGCCTGAAAGTATGGCCCAGGAACCTGCCTTAAAGAGAAGAGGTAGGGGGCGTGGGAAATCAGCCCCCATTGTTCCCACGGTCCAGGAGGAGGCAGACCTTGAGGGGGATGGCCTGGAACCTACAGGAGAGCAAGTTGCTGAACTGGGGGACCTGCCTGAGCTGACCCATTGGCAGCAAGAAGGAGGTAGCTCCAGGGAGGAATTTTGTGCAGAACAGAGGAAGTGCCCTTCTCTTAAGGGTTTGCGGCAACAGGCCACAAACCAGGCGGCAGGTGATCAGTCTGGAACACATTGGATCTACTGGGAGAACGACCTCCTGTATAGCGAGCCTAAGGTTGCTGAGCCTGGGTCAGCCCGTGTGCTGGTGGTACCCCAGCGCTTCAGAGCCTACCTACAGGGGTTGGCTCGTGATGTGCTTTTAGCTGGACATCTGGGGCAGGACAAGATATTTGAAAGGCTTTTCACCCACTTTTATTGGCTCCAGATGCGGAAGAGTTCAGACACTCATTATAGGACATGTCAAACTTGCCAGGCAAGTGGGAGAAGTGAAAGGCCATTTATGGTCTTGTGATAAGTCTATATAAAGAATACTTATTTTTATAAAACAACCTGTGTGGTGTTCATCTGTAGTGTTGTCACTGTATTACTGTATGTTTTCACAAATGCTTTACACACTGCCTCTGAGATAAGCCTGTCTGCTCGTGCCAAGCTATCAAGGGGGTGAGCAGGGTTTATCCAGTAGTGTAATCCCCTGTCCCTGACTTAGAAGCAAGGGCCCCTATTTGGTCAAAGGTACCTACCTCTGCCAACTAGAGACCCCCAGTTCTAACAATGGCCTAAACAAAGGCATGCAAAATTGGGCAAAATTGGAGGCTAACCATATTTACAGATAGTCAATATTTTTTCGGGGTTGTGCATGACTTCGGCCAGCTCTGGATGCAGATGGGATTTCTGACTTCTTCAGTATCCCCTATTAGAAATTGCAAAAATGTAAAAGAATTGTTGGAAGCAATACAATTGCCAAAAGAAATAGCAGCGGTCAAGTGTGCTGCTCACCAGTCAGGAAATGACTATGTGGCGGCAGGTAACAGATATGCTGACCAAATTGCTCAATATTGTGCAAGAAAGAACATGGCACTAAAGAGAAATATTGAAACAAATGAAATCACCTGCCAACTTTTTCTCACCTCTAGAGACATGGGATGAGGTTAGACAGTTGCAGGATGAAGTAGAGGCAAATGAAAAGGATATCTGGATGAAATGAGGTTGTGAAAGGAGGACAGAAGATGATGTATGGGTATACACCGATGGCAGACCAGTTATGCCAGACTGCCTACTCTCTTAAATGGCAAGAATGTATCATGGAGACACACATGTTGGTAGGAATGCAATGATCAGACTATTTAGACAGAATTGGTACAATCCAAAGTTTAGGGTAGTCGCAGAGAGCCTTTGCCAAAGATGCTTAATTTGTCAGCAGCAAAATCCAGGCATGATGACAGTGGTCAGTTGGGGAAAAATTGGAAGGCAGAAGGACCATTCACAAGACTGCAGCTTGACTTCATAGAGTTGCCTCCGAGCAATGGAATGAAGTATGTCCTTGTCATAGTGTGCTTGTTTTCACAATGGGTAGAGGCATATCCCACTAGGAGAAATGACAGTCTCACAGTTGCTAAGTTACTGTTCAGAAAATTGATTCCTCGTTTCGGTTTCCCAGTCACTTTGAAATCAGATAGAGGACCTCATTTTAATAATGAAATAATTTGATTAATCTGTGAAGCATTCAATATTGAACAACAACCGCACTGTGCATACCGCCCAGAGGCTTCTGGAGTGGTTGAGCAACTAAATGGCACAATCAAGTCAAGGTTAGGAAAAGTGTGTGCATCAACATCACTAAAATGGCCAGATGCATTGCCTCTTGTGTTAATGGGAAGTATTCCTGACAGAAAAACAGGATTGAGTCCCCATGAAATACCTATGGGAAGGGCAATGAGACAAGCATTTATTCCTGGACATAAATTGATGAGTGTAACTGATGATCTGGTATTGGACTATTGTAAAGTATTGGCTGACCTAGTGCGTTCTGTCTCTCACCAGGTTGGAGAAGACGCAGTTGCCAGGCAGCCAGCACAGGCACATGATTTGAATCCTGGAGACTGGGTGGTAGTGAAGAAACATGCCAGAAAGTCGTGCCTAGCACCCAGGTGGGATAAAACATGTCAGTCATACTGGTCACTACCACAGCAGTGAAGTGTGCAGGTTTACCCAATTGGATTCACGCTAGCCATATCAAAAGAGTTCCAGGCCCTAATGAAGAAGAACAACAACTGAGTGAACCAGTTGAAACAGCTGAAGGTTGTGAAGTCGAAGAATCTAGAGTGATAGATTCTAAAGTAATAGACGAGGAACAACCGAGTACAAGTCAGGAGGAATGGACACCAGTGATTGACATACCTGAAGTTGTTATTCGGAGAAGAAGAAGAACCAGATTAGAGAGACAGAAAGTAGTGAGGATCAGCTAGGTGTAGAAGAACACGCTCGGGAAGAAGTGAACAAAGCTACTCGAGACCCTGACCAGGACCAGACAGGGAAAGAAGAATATACTAAGGCAAAGACAAACAGAACTATTCAAAGACCTGAGCAGGGACAGACAGGAGAAGAAGAACACGTTCAGGCAGCAGAAGAACAAATTGCAGAAAGACCTGAACAGGATCAGATAGAGGAAGAAGAACAGGTTCAGGCGGATGAAGTAACAAATATAAGACCAGAACAGGAACAGGTAGAGAGTGATTCAGAAGAACAAGAATAGATTGTGCCTAGACATACCGAAAATAAGAGAACTTTAGAAAGAGACGAGGAGGGTGTAAGTGCAGTTCAAGTTAAAAGGGTCAGAAAAGGTGATAACTTGCCAAGTGGAGTGAAAAGACTGAGATACTATCTGAGAAAAACAAACGAAAGACCTGAGCAAGTGAATGAGGTTACTAGTCAAACTCAGTCTAAACAGTCAACTGTGAGAAACACACGAAAAAGCCCAAGACTGAGAATTTTGAACAATAAATACAAGGCTCCTGAGTGGACCTATGTAATATTAGAAGAGTTCGAGAATTTAGATTTAAGTGAGGAATCAGAAGAAGTAGATGCTGTACAGATTGATGAAAGAAAAGTGAGATCACCTTAAAAATAAGAGTGAATTCCCACGTGAAGAAAGAAAGAGGAGAACATATCTTCTCAAATGAAAATGGCAAGAAATGAAGTCACTGAGCAACCGAAACGAAGTTTAGGACGAAGATGTTGTAAAGCTTGCATATGTAGTATTTTAGCAGTGATCTTTGTATGGTTATTTTTAACAGTAGCAGTACCTTTACTAATGATAACAAGTAAAAAGAATGATACAGATACTAATGAGAAAGCAGCTATAATAAAAGGAGATAGAGTAGAATTAGAAGCAGCAGACGAAACAGATTTTCATCACACAGTATTAGATAATGACACGTCTTTAAATGTTTTCACAACATTGTTATTTCAATATATAGATACAATGGAGATTAGTGATTGTTATGTCTGTATGAAATTACCAGCTTCAGTATCAGAGGGAGTCACATATCACAATTTACCGTTAACATATGGTATATCATGTAGTGTTTTAGCAAGTCTGTTTTATGCAACGGGAAAACTTCAGTATTATTATTCAAACTTAGATGTAGTATTTTCAGAGCTTCCTATTCGAAAGAATATGAATCCAGTACTTAGTAGCCAAGATGCACAGTTTATGGGTGAATGTTTCTTAACAATGAAATAAATAGATATAGTTAAGGCACACAAGAATAATTTAACATGTATATTACATGAAGAAGAGAAAGTTTCTTTGAATTTAGTTGAGAAAAGGAGACAGGATTTCCAAAAGAAAGCTGCTGAATAGAAAACCTTTGTACCGCCATGGGCTGAGAAAGAGGGTATTTATGCAACTGGCAAAGCTCATGCTACGATGTCCCTGGACTTTGTGAAGAAAGGGAAAACCTGCCTCCATAGACTAAAGATAGATTATAATAACGTATTTAATGGTTCCAGTGACTGTGAACACAACTTCCTAATTTTGGGAGGTTGGGGACTAAAAGGGGGAACTGATCCAGTTTTTCCTGGGATTTACTACGTGTGTGGAAATAATGATTGTTATAAGTTACCTGCATAGTGGTATGGAAGCTGCTACTTTGGGATAGTATTTCCGAAAATTTACCATGTAAAAAGAATCACTGGAAACAATGAAAACACTAATGGACTAACACTGAGAAAGAGAGCTGTTTTTTCAGAAATAGTAGGTGACATATTTGGTGCATTGATACCTTCAGTGGGAGTCATTCTGAATTCACATAGAATGTGTCAATTGTCAACAGTAGTTGACCGTCTCTCGACTGATACTGCTGGGGGTTTCTTGATGATAAATACAGAGATGGTTGCAATTAGGTCTATGGTTTTACAAAATCGACTTGCGCTTGATATTTAATTAGCAAAAGAGGGCGAAGTCTGTGGAATGCTGAAAGTTCAACATTGTTGCACTTACATTCCTGACAAAAGTAAGGAAATTAGAGGGTATATTAAGAATATTACAAAACTTCATCAAAATGTGAAACCACTGGAGGTTGACAGTGTATGGGAAAGACTAACAAAGAGTATTTCTTCAATAGGGACTTGGTTTTCTGATTTAGGGAAAAGTATTTTAGGTCAAATAATTTATTCAGTAGTTAGTATAATGATGATAGTTGTAGCAATAATGATTTGGTGTAAATGTTGCAGAAACAAAGGAAAGGGAAGAAAATATGAAGTGAATGGGAAAGGAAAGAAAAGAAAGAGGGAATACGAGGAGATCCAAATGGAGGAAGTGAAAGGGATGATATACAAAAATATGAAAGATTTAGAAGATAAATATGAAATTAAGAAAGAAAAAGAGGAAAATGAAAATGAGAAATACTGAAAGTTGCCATCTGAGAAGGGATGAGTAATTTTGTGATGGCTCAAAATGCCATCAGAGAGGGGATTGATGGAGCAAGGACTCGTAAAGTAGAGACTTGCTCGGAAATAATCCTCTCGTTTAACTAACTAACATGTTATTAAATACGTTTTGTGAATAACTAATAGGCATCACACAAATACGAGGGTTAGTGAAGATTGCTTATGTGTTTACTAATATGAATAACATGAACGAAGGACTAAAACCACTTTAAACGGGGAAATCCTTACTGCGCATGCGTCAATTGCATCTATGCAATATGATGAGTTAACCCTTGGAGTGAAATTCTTGCGCATGAGCAGAAGGCACTAAAATGGAGTCTTGAAGACTCGCGTGCATGGCACCTGCTTAGCTGAAGCGAAAAACAAACTATTTTACTAATGCTAATGCGGGGAAAGTATTAATAAGTAAAGGGGAATAGAGTAAAGGTGAGTGGTAAACAGTGCGAACATTTATTTGTGAAAGTAACATTTGTTCTATTGACTTTATTACTAGTGCACTTTCGGGCCTCTCGTGTATAACTGAAGTAAGCTGAGTCATGTGACAACTGCGCATGTCTACTAAAAGTGAACCCGGAATGATGACTCAGAGTTTGAACAAAAGCCAAGGTCGCAAAGTGTCCTACCCTGGGAACGGATGGTGAAAAGTTCAACGGAGTGGACTTACATATTGGACTATTAACAAATGTTGCAAATGAAATGTGAATGAGGGTGGGAAATAAAAATGATGAATAAAAATTAAGGGGATGGGTTTGTTAACAATGGTTTAACTAAATTAGATGACATGTAAGCATGGTGTTATGGTCTTACCCCCTTGACTGACCAATTAGATTTTGTATTTTTACAATATTGAAACTTTAATGGGTGGTACATGAAGAACGAAAGGTATAATTGAGATAGCTTTCCTAAGTTAGTAAACGCAAGAGATGAAGATATGCAGAGCTCGGGATTCTGTCTGTGGAGCGGTAGATGCTGATGCTGGGAGAGATGCTGTGAGATGCTGATGAAGAAGCCAATGCAGAACATTCTATCCTAATTTAACTGGGTTAGATAAGAAAATCGCGGAGGAATCTCGAGGAGGAAGAGACTGTCAGAGAGGGGTTCGACAAAACCGTTGGTATTTTAGAGAGGTCTACTATCCTGTCCTGATTCCTGTTCTGCAGTCTATGTCTTCTTACCTATCCCGGGGGAACCTAACCAGCCCTTTGGCCAGGGGGTTGGTCTTCACACCATTCTTGGTAACTATAATTTCGTGTTATTTGTAGATGTTCTTTTCTCTATATCCTCTCTTTTCATTAGACATCGTTCATTGAGTAAGTCTGTGTTATATTTGTTTGATGATTTAATTAAATTTTCTCTCCTAAGAATGAGGGTAAATGCACTGTGTATTTGAGATGGTTTACATGAGTTTGAAATTTAGATAAAGATTTAAAATGTTCCCGAGTCTGTGTTTATTTGCTTTAAATGAAAAGAGAGAGTTAGTGTTAATTTTCACCATCAATTAGTTCAACTAATGGTCCATCAAACAGAGGAAAGAACTTTTTGATCAGTGAAAGGTTAGTTAGGAATAAGATATAACTAATCCTAAAATTGTGGAAATCATAAACGGTTTACTCAATTGTGTGTGTTTATGGGTCCAGGTGAGTATATGGTATTGGAGTATCTGTTGTTGGTACGCCGATGGATCACTAGCATCTTTGTGAAATGTCACCTTAAATCAGTGGAGCATGTGAGCAGTCTAGCACTGGGGAGCTTTAAACATGCATAATGATAACCTCAGTGTGGTATCTTCTATTTCTATCGTAGTTACCGTGTATGTCATACTGGTGTTGTTGCCACGTATGACATACTTGAGTTCTGTACAGTCTAGGTGTGAGGGAGTTCTTGGTTAGCGGTTGGAGCTGATGGGTTGTCTGTTGGATAGGATCTTTCTTTGAAGAATAAAGACATCTTCTTCAACTTGACTTTGTGGGAGCCTGCTTTAATTACCACACTTGCGTAGTCGGCAGCCCTTTCAAGAGGAAGATCCTAACACGCGTCATTCTCCTTGGTGATGGTAAGACTGCAAGTTATATGGCTGCATCTATTTTCTATTTCATTGACAAGAATCTCACTTTTGCGTTAAAAAAACGAGCTATTTTAAAGCGGTAGCAGTTTCCGACACACAGCGCTCACTTATCATCTCTGGGAGGATCAGAGTGTGAGTTGGGAGCCATCGGTGTGCCATCGTTGTGTACTGTTTATTTGCTCGTGTCTTTGGAACCTTCAAAAGACAGAAAAGGGTCCTGCATTTAACTAAGAGTGCAGGTATCGTTTGATGTTTTTTTTGTCTTTGCCGTTTTGAAGTAATCAATGCGCAATCAGTTAAAAAGACTTGAAAGTAAACAAGGATTCCAGTGAGATACTTACTCTGCACGCGACGTTCCAGTTCCTTTGTGGCGCGTTCGTCACGAAGAGGAAGATTCAAGGAAACGTGCAACGCGTGATTCTTGACAACGTAGAGTGCGTGATGACCTGTTTCGACGTGGTTGCTTAGCTACGGGTCTTTGCGTCTCCGTTCAAGAATCGGTAACGAGGAAGTGTTCTTCAGACGTGATCTTCGCATTTGGGGTTTTGCTTCAGCGATGCGCACGCTACACTTGTAGGTTGCTTAGCTACGGGTCTTTGCGCTTCCGTTCAAGAATCGGTAACGAGGAAGTGTTCTTCAGACGTGATCTTCGCATTAGGGATTTTGCTTCAGCGATGCGCACGCTACACTTGTAAGTCTTTGAATTGTGACGTGTTGCCCAAGCGATACGCACGCTATGAACTTTGAATACAAATTTATTGAGGGGAACTAAACCGGAGTTTCACACTTGTAAGTCCTTGATTTGTGACGTGTTGCCCAAGCGATACGCACGCTATGAACTTTGAATTTATGCATCTACATAGTAGATAAACATTTCTGCGCTTGCATTACTTTGAGTGCAGCATCAAGTTAGTGTCACAGCATGCAATAAGACTAAGATTTTTGGTTATAATATTGATTTGTATCTAGCATGTTCTAAACTCGTACTGTACAGTTTTGTGCGTTGTCTTTATAGCTTGGTGCATTGCTTCTGCATAGTGGATGCCCATTTCTGCGCACGTATTGATTTCAGTGCAGCAACACGTTGGTGTCGCGGCGTGTGATGACACTAAAATCAATGGTTACGACATCTATAAGACCTTGACTCCAACCTGCGATGTACATGTGGTTAAGGTTAAGTCAGTGACTAACGTGTTTGTTCTTGTGATGCTGAGATAGTAAAAAAAAAAAAAAGAAGGGATTTATACATCAGGTGAAGCATTGGAAGTGTGGAGCAATGCAGAATGTCACTGCTGTCCCATTTTTCTTGGCTTCTCCGGGTGAACCCCCAATAAAGTGGAAGAAATGGAAAAAAGTTTTTGAAAGATATGCGAGGGTATGTGGTGTGTCTCTAAGTGCAGAAAGGAAGACGTCGTTATTGCTCCATTGTTTGGGGTCAGAAGGGCAAGATGTTTTTGATCATCTACCTGAACTGTCTACTGTTGAAGAACGAGGTTTAAATGATTATGAAATTTGCATATGTAAATTAGACAAACATTATCTACCTAAAATAATTACAATCTTAGAAAGGTATCACTTTGGCAAAAGAATGCAACATGATGAAGAAACTGTGGAAAGATACTTAACTGATCTGAGGAAGTTAGCTTCTTCGTGCAAATTTGAGGGGCTAGTTGATGAGCATTTGCGTGATCAATTCATGTTGGGTTGTAACATGGACAAAGTTAGGGAAGAACTTTGGCTTAGGGATGAGCCTAATTTGGATGAGGTAATTGCTGTGGCAAAAATAATTGAGCATTCGTTGAAATGTGTTGCCATTATTAACAAAGATAAGTCAGTTAACTCCAAGGTACAAAGTGTGAATGAAAAGAAGGCTGCTCTCAAAACAGAAGACAGGGAGAAGTTTGTTAATAACAAAGGAAGGATGAATAGCTCTACTTCCTCTTTGAGATGTTATAGGTGTGACAAATCAGGTCATCTTGCAAATGATAAAAAATGCCCTGCTCTAAATAACGTCTGTAGCAAATGTAAAAAAAAAGGGGCATTATCCATCGGTTTGTAAAACTAAACCACCTCCTACAGTCAAAAGAATAGATGTATGTGAGGGCGATGGTGCTTATACGAGTTATGATGAATATGAGTGTGGTCAGATCATCTCGGAAATTGGTGGTCTTGCTAATAAGAGGTCATGCCCGTATGATGAAATTTTAGTTGATGGCGTTTCAACCCGTGTCCTATTCGACTCTGGTGCTAAAATAACGATTGTGTCCAATGAATTTTATATGAGCAAGTTGAGACATAAGGTGAATTTGTTGAAACCTGACATAACGCCAGTGGCTTACGGAGCAGAAACAATAAAGCTACATGGTTATTTTTTGGGTATGATTGAATATAGAGACAGGATGACTTCAGGAAAGGTTTATGTGTCAAAAAGGGGTGATAGTCTGATAAATTGGATTCATCAGGGTGAGCTTGGTGTTTACTTAGATCCCAATTCTGTTCCTCAAATATTGTTGAAAGACCAGGTGTGTGTTGTTGAGAAACCTAGTGATTGTGAATTCACGAGGAAGTTGAAAATGGAGTTTCCAAAGGTATTTAATGATGGTCTAGGTTGTTTAAAGGGTTATAAACATAGGATTAAACTTAAAAATAATTCCATGCCTTCATCTTGTAAAGTCAGGGGAGTACCTTTGTCTGTTAAGGATGAGATGGTGAAGGAATTGGAGAAGCTAAAAAAAAATGGGATTATTGAAGAGGTGGAAGGAACTGAATGGCTTTCTCCGGTGGTCGCTGCAAGGAAAGCCAATGGGGATTTGCGTCTATGCATAGACTTGCGCCAACTGAATAAGAATGTAGTTGTGGACAGATATCCTTTGCCTAATATCAGTGAGTTACTAGTATTATTGGGTGGAGCTAAGGTTTTTAGTACGATCGACCTAACGTCAGCGTATCACCAAATTGAACTTGAACCGTCTTGCAGAGATCTTACGGCCTTTTTAACGCCTTTTGGAACATTTCGTTTCATTAGGATGCCTTTTGGTCTTGTTCTGCGTCTTCAGTTTTTCAAAGGGTTATGGAGAGCTTGCTTAAAGGCATTGAAGGCGTGTGTATTTACCAAGATGATATCCTGGTGTTTGGTAATGACACGGAGCAACATGATACTCGTCTTAAAGATATTCTTTCTAGGTTGAGCAATGGCAATTTGACTATAAAGATCGAAAAGTGTAAATTTAGAACAGATTATTTGAATTATCTTGGACATAATATTTCTGGAAAAGGAGTTAGACCAAAGGAAGACTTGGTTTGTTCGATTCATAAGTTGTCCGCACCTAGCTCTAGAGATGAGCTTATGAGTTTTCTCGGCATGATTGAGTATTATGCAAAATTTATCAAAGGGTTCTCAGAACTAACAGCAAATATGAGACTTCTTCTTAAAAAAGGAACTCATTTTGCGTGGTCTAGTGCAGGTCAGGAAGAATTTTTATCTATTGAAGAGAAGTTAGCGAGTGCGCCGTTCTTGCAGAGTTTTGATTCTAATCTGAGGTCGATTTTGACAACTGATGCAAGTAAAAAAGGGCTTGGTGCCGTGTTACAACAGATGAGTCCTGAAGGGATAAAGACTATCATGTTTCTTTCGCGTGGCCTGAAAGAACCAGAAACTAGGTATTCGGTGGTCGAGCGTGAGTCTTTAGCAATCTTTTGGGCTATAAAGAAATTTAAAAAATTCCTGTGGGGTGTTGATTTTGAGGTTAGAACGGACCACAAGCCATTGGTGGAGATTTTTGAGAATAAAGGTTTGGATTTGATATCAAGTAGAATTACTAAATGGATAATTGGTCTGCAGGAGTACTCTTTTTCAATCAAATATATTCCTGGTGCGGATAATGTGGTTGCGGATGTGTTTTCAAGATTGGTGTTTGAGGATGGTAGTGAGTGTAATGATTTTGATGATTGTGGTGAATGGGTTTGTGCTGTGGAACCTAGTCACATTTCTCAAGAGAAATGGTCTGATGAGGTAGCAGGAGATGAAACTCTCAAAGAGGTTAAGAATCTGATTCAGAGTAATTGGGTAAGCGCGAAATGTGGTTCGGATGGGACTAAACCTTTCTGGTATGTGAGGGATATTATTCAAAGGTACGAAACTGATTCCCCCGGAGAAACTTAGAAGTGAATTAGTAAATTTGGGTCATGTTGGACAAGTTTATTGAGAGACAAATCCGTGACTGTGTTTTGTGCAATGTGAGTGATAAATCCAAAGTACCCAGGGTACAACCCATGGTTGTTAGGTCTCGACCCAAGTCACCATGGGATGATATTTCCTTGGATATATTAGGACCAATTAACATGTCAGATTTATCTCTTGGTCATAATTGATATGTACTCTCGTTGGCCTGAGGTTTTTTTTTTAACTAGTATTGACTCTACGAATGTTATTAAGTGTTTGAAAAAGTTGTTTGGTAGAGAGGGGTTGCCTAAATCGATTTTATCTGACAATGGGGTACAATTTGTCTCCAAAGAAATGGAAGAATTTTTAAGTTCTTGTGGGATTTTGCATAAAAAATGTGCTCTCTATCATCCCGAAGCTAACGGGATGGTGGAGAGGTTTAAATAGAGTTTTAAAAGAAACGATTACTCTTGCTAAAGCTCTAGCTCTGGATTGGAGGAGTGAAGTTCTTAAAAAAATTGAGGAATATAGAAGAACTCCTCATTCAACTACAGGGAAACCCCCATTTAGAATTCCAAACACTAATTTGGAGCCGAGTTGGGTTAATGAGTATAGTGTGAGCAAGGGTAGAGTGGATGTGTGTGATGAAGATGAACTGAAGGAAAGGGAAGATAGTAAAGTCAATAGAAGAAAGATTCATTTTGACAGTAGGAATTGTGTCAAACTATTAAAGGTAAAGATTGGTGATTTAGTGGCGATCAAAAAACCTGGACAAAGTGGAAATGCAAATCTAAAGTATTTTAAACCTATGACTGTTATTAAGGTATTTAGGAGTGCTATCAAGACTCAAGACCACCGTGTATGGAATCTGAACAGAGTGGTAGTTCTAAAAGATGGTCACGGCAAGACGAATGAGAGAGATGTTCACAGAAACTTAAAAGAGGAAACTACTCCTGCTGTGGGTGTCTGACGTTCTTTGAGATCTTCTTCACGGCCTAATAATTTAAAAGACGGCGACCTGGAGGCAGCAACATCGGCATCATCGGTGGGAGTCCGTGTGAAGTGTGAGCTGCTAAACACCTCCCGCAGCCGTGAGCGAGAGTCTCAGAGGTGATAGGCGCAGGTGGCAGGCGTGCTCTGAAGCGTCGATTCTCCTAGAGATTCCCTCAGCTGTAAGAGGGTGCGAGCGGGAGCAAGGAGTGACGTGGGCCGAGAGCCGCGAGGGGCCAAGAGAGCCACCCAGGGACCGTGGTGAGGCTCCAGAGGTCGTGCTCTGTGCACTGTATACTGAGGATACTATGGGAAATCAGAGGTGAGTAGGGAGTCTACCCCAGGCTGTGAAAGTTTCTGAAAGCAACTGCATATCAAGTTGTTCACCCTATTCAGACACCAGAGGGAGTAATTCTACTTGCACTGTCCTTTGTTTTGGAGTATTTTCTCGGAGCACTGCCTTTGGGCTGCCCTCGTTCTCTGGCTCTCCTGTTGTCGGTCGGCACCCCCTGGTTGGAGCTGGGGACTGGGAGCCGGAGCCGGAGCTGGTGCCGGAGCTGGGTGCTGGGATCTCATGTTGGACTGTGCCAGTGCCAGTCTGTGCTTAACAGCGCGTCGGTGGCAGCGCAGCAGCGGGGAGCAGGAGGGCTCACTAGGTCTACCAGGGTCTACAGCAGCCCGCTGACGGAGAAGCTCTACGCCAGTTACAGTCACCCCTGCCACCCCTGCCCGCCCACTCTGGCACTCCATTTGCCCTCACAGGTGACTGTTTTCATCGCCTTTTTCTGTGGAGTCCTGCGGAGTATTTCTGGTTGTTCCTTTTTCTTTCTTTGCCCTTTACCTTGCTCCTGGCTCTTCACTCTTCCTGCCGCCGCCAAAGCCTTTTCCATCTTGGCGCGGCCGCAGAGACGGGGGAGACTTCAAGGTCCAGGCTGCTCTACGGCAGGGTGGGGGCCGCCAAAGCTGACCCACGCACCTGCAGGCATTCTGAAGACGGTCAGCCCCCACGCTGGGGCACGTGCGGGTGACACCGGACTAAAGCTTGTGCAAAGGGCGGGCCCGTTCGAGATCAGTGGAGACCGGACCGGGCCACTTCTCTTTGCGTGTCACTTTTTACACTTTTTACATTTGAAATAGCTGGGTTCATTTGTAAGTAGTTGCTTGTATTGTAAAATGTCAGCATGCGAAAGTAGAAGCAAGGTAGCAAACCCAAGTGGGAGCTTAACAGGGACATTGGACAATTTCATTATTAGGGCAAATTCAGTTATTGACCAGGGGATCATCTTAATGGAGCGCCGGGTTTCTCAAGACCTTGCCCTGGCAAAAAGATCTTCTATGGGACATTTTGCTAACGCCCGCACCCCAGATACGCTTTTACGATCAAACACCTTTGTCGCCCCCGTACATAGTCCGCTTACCCCCCAAGCCCATTGCCCCATAGCACCAACTGATCAGCTTCAATCTTCTAGGGATACAGCGACCACTTTGGTGCCCACTAGCAGTTTACCTGATGAATCAAATACCAGGCAGACGCAAGGGAGGCGTGAAGGGGCTATATCGAAGAGGAAGCGGGGGTCAAATGCTGCTGCTGCTGGAGGCAGGAAGCTTAAACCTGCCAAACGAGTTAGCATCGGCAATACACCTCCAAAGGGTTTAGGCGCCGAGGATGTGCATCAAACAGAGAAAAAAGGGTAATCAACGCCGTCTGAAACTATCACAGATACGATTAAATCTGTTGATGCACCACTGGTACCGGAGGATTTAGTTCTTGCTAATCTGGGATCGTTGCTAAGGTCATCTTTTAAATCATTCGAAGATAGACTGACACAGATTGAGCAGCGGTTGCTCAACATTGAGAAAGCTACATTGGAAATTATGGACAAGATCAAGTTAAATGTGCTGTCTTTGGGTAATGTTCAAATGAATCCCGTACAGGAGGGGGCTGTAACATATAAATCTACCCCACCTCTAGCACCACCCACTCTAAATGTATCTACAGCTGAACCACCTACTCCTGTGATATTACCCGCTAACAACTCAATAGGGGTCAATGCCATTATGTCTAAAGAAACCTCGCAGGATTTACCCGATGCAGGCCCCTCTGTGGATCTTAGAATTGATTTACCTCCAGAATCGAGCCCATACCTGGTGGTTTTAACTGGGGTCCCTAAATTAAGCAACCAGAAGGAGGAATCATTTTTGTCTTTAAAAAATAAAACCATTGATTGGCTTAATAGAAACAGACCACTCCCCCGTAATATCTCCAGCGAAATCCTGATGGTGCGCAGGTTGTCCTGGGTGGGGCATGGGCCAAAAACTATACAAGGTGATTGTGTGCTGGTGAATTTTAGTGACCCACGCACTGTGTGACATATCTGTAATTGGAGTCATCACAGTCTTGGCTCTTCGATTCAACCCCTCCCACTGTCATTTTTCTACCCTGCACCACATCCCTCAGATTCGAAAAGTGAATGGACCTTAGTAAAGCATCATGGTGCGGGGAGGGTGGTCGGGGGTCGGTATGTGAAATCGCATACACCTAGTCAAACACACACACTAAATAGGTATAGTAGTCTAGAAATGGTTGATTGACTCCACCAATCCAGGGATGAAATTTACGGGGCATTAGAAAGTGGAAGCACTATAGACCACAAGGTAGCCACTGAGTCATGTAGCAGCCAAACATCTTGTGCCCCCTTATCGCTGACGAGGTTCGCCATCGCAGGCTACAATGCCAATTCATTAGGGAATATGACCACAGCCCGAGTGCTTAACTCAGCTGCAAGTAAGGAATTAGCCTATAACGTTATTTCCTGGAATATTGCTGGGCTGGCGGGTAAGGTTAAAAATCCAGAATGGGTAGGATTTATAAGATCATTCCCGGTGATCTGCTTGCAAGAGACATGGCTGGTAGAGAGTGATATATTCTTAGAAGGCTATAAATGTTTTTTTGTGCCGGCTGAACCGTCACGTAGCGGCAGAGCAAAAGGGGGTTTGGCCTTGTACATTGACCTAGCCTTGTTCTGTGTTGTTAAAATAATAACTACTAACAACACTGACATACAAGCAGTGACAATAAAAAGAGGGAATAAAACGGTGACCCTGATTAACTTTTACAATGCTGTAAGTCCAAGAGGGGAATGTAGGATCGTTGAACTGGGTGATTTCATTCGGAATCACTGTGAAAGTCTGTTCCACCAGATCCTCATTATGGGGGACTTCAATGTGCACCCTTGTGGGAACTCTATGAATACTGCAATGGGAACTTTAGGTTGCCATAGGATGGGGGGTATTCACTTTGAACACTCTGGCCGGGGAGACATGCTGAACCAATTATTAAATGAAGTTGATTTAATTTCAGCTATGTCTTTGGTTGATGTTTGTAGTTATCAGCCTGTTCCCACATTTAAAGGACATTTTGGGTTTTTTTTATTGATCACATCCTTCTCTGCAAAGGCCTACAATCAATAATTTCAGGCTTTAAAATCCAGGAAAACGCATATAGTGATCATAACCCTGTATGTATCTCAATGGTTGGCAACCTCTTAAATTTACGGGAAAAGACGCCAACCTGTGGTGTCCTGAAATGCACGGATGGAAGGCGTCACCTAAAATGGTCTAAGGTGAATTTGAATCAACTATATGATAAGATCCATAAAACCCGTGCCCCCGAGTTATCATTATGTGTGTCTTCTGTATCCCTTCCCCCAGATATTCTCTTAGCATTTGACGGGATTGTTTTAAAAGTAGGTGAAATGTTAACTGTACCAACGTCGGGCCCTCCTTGCAGGGACTGCAAATGGTTTGACCATTCCTGTTCAAAAGTTGGTCGAGAGCTAAAGGCGGCTTTGAAGATTAGCCCTAGGGATCCCACATTGATCAGGTTGTTACGCCTGTCCTATAAAAAGGCCTTGGCAAAGCGCAAGGCAGAAATAAAGGACAAAATTTGGCAAGATCTGTTAGACCCCAATACCCTTTGTAACAGCGAAAGATTCTGGGGTATTATCAACAAACCCGTGTTTGATATGGTAGGGGATGATGAGTGGGTATCCCACTTTAGTTTCATCTTCAACAGCAATATTCCTCAGATAGAGGTAGACAGAGGTGATCAAAGTGTAACCCTACCACATTTTACAATTAGCGAGGTTGCGAAGGGTATCATGGGGTTAACAAGTAACAAAGCACCTGGCCCAGACTGTATGCCCCCGGATTTATTTAAATCCAAAGTATCTCTTTGGGCGCCAGTTCTTACTGCTGTGTTTAACGCAGCTGCAGATCATGGCTGCCCCAGGTCTTGGGGGATATCTACGATAGTGCCAGTATTTAAGAAAGGTGACCGTAATAGACCTGTTACAGGCCGATCTCGCTTATCGACTCTGTGGTCAAGGTAGTGGGTGGAGTAATCCTGAACAGGTTAACAGCCTGGGCCAATGAGCACGGGATCATCTCCAGAATCCAATATGGGTTTCGGCCTTGCCACTCAACAATAGCGCAATGCCTTAACCTGTACATGGTCCTAGGGAAATATACCATGGCTCGGCAAGGCACCATCCACATGGCGCTCATGGACCTTTCCTCCGCGTTTGACTGTGTCAACCGGGGGAAGCTCTGGGAGGCCATGGGCGCCATGGGGGTGGAGCCTAATTTGGTTAACCTTCTGAGGGACCTGCATCAGGATACCAAGGCCAATGTGAGGTATTCACAGGATCTAAGGGTGTCGAGGGATTTTAGTGTTCATAGGGGTGTTAGGCAGGGCTGCATTTTGGCCCCCTTTCTCTTTAATTTATATATTAATAATTTGGAGGAGTTTTGAATGGTACCGATTACCCCTATTTTGGCCGCAAGGGTTTGCCTGTATTATTATATGCGGACGACGCCGTCCTCTTGGCTAGGACCGTAAGAGGTCTCCAAACCCTATTAAACTCTTTTCATAGTTTCATGGAAGCTCGTGACCTATCGATTAACAACACTAAATCTTTTATAATGCAGGTAGGGCAGCGCCCTAAGAAACCGTATTTATTTAGGGTTAATGAGGAGAAGGTCCCCACAACGAGAACATTCTCTTATTTGGGAGTGTTATTCGATGACCAGTTGAAATGGGGTCCACTACTCCAAAGGAAAAGGGGGGAGATAACTCGGGTTAACGCTGCAATATTTAATTGTGCCAGGAAAATGGGTAATCGACCTATTGCTGCACTATTAAAGATTTATCAGGCAAATAGTGTGGCAATAGGGAGTTACGGCAGTGAACTTTGGGGGTATGCGGCAGTTAATGATATCGTGGTGGCAGAAAATATCTTCCTGAAACAATTGTTGGGGGTTCCAAAGGGGACTCCCAACCATATAGTGCATAAAGAAACTGGTACACCTTTTATTAGTGACATTCTAGCACTACGGCCACTAACGTTTTGGTTAAAATGTTGGCTAAATAAAGATCTGGTTTTAAATCACCTACTCCTAAGGGAAGCAATATCAATGGATAATATGCTTAAAATTCCTTGGCTAAAATATCTGAAAGACTGCTTTTCTGTTATGGGGCGCTCAGAACTTTTTTTTAATCCTGAGTCGATTAAACTTGCTGATGTAGAGTTTGTGAGGAAAACCTTTTTCTTATCACGACAAATGAATCGTGAAGAGGTGGAATTAAACAAACCGAGTGTTTGAAAACATGCCATGTTGAAAACTACACTTTTAATGGAGCCTTATTTATCATGGCCCTTGTCGGGCTTTGAGCGATACCTGTTAATTAGGTTCCAGCTGGACTATTTCATCTTCTTTTAACTGTTCCAAGGGGTTGTCCTCATGGTCAAGTGTTACCAAACTGCGGCTGCGACAATGAGTCTCCGCAGGATTTGGTGCACTTTTTATTTATTTGTCCCTTTTACGATTTACCCCGGAGGTTCTATCTAAAGCCCCTTTTAAAAAAACAGAATTTTACCCGGGTTAGACCAGCCCTTTGTTATTTACAAATGTTAAACCCCGAAAGTACATTATATTTGACTGGTTTTCTAAAAACTGCCTTAAAACTCAGAAACAGCAGGGCGAGATAACTGTCTAGAATTGCTGCTATTATGAAATATGCTTAATTGTGTCTGTTGTTTTTATTACATATTTTAACACTTGGGTATTTTATCTCTGTACATCAAGTTTTTCTTTTGTGCATTATTTTTTATCTGTCATTGTGCTTTTATGGTTCTTTCTGTCTGAAAAACCGAATAAAGATTCCTATCTATCTATCTATCTATTAAAGATTATGTTCAATAACGTTGTCATTTTCTTATTTTTTTTAATGTTCTTTTGCTTACATTGTTTTGTAGGGAAGGGAGATGTGTGGTATCTTCTATTTCTATCGTAGTTACCATGTATGTCATACTGGTGTTGTTGCCATGTATGACATACTTGAGTTCTGTAGAATCTAGGTGTGAGGGAGTTCTTGGTTAGCGGTTGGAGCTGATGGGTTGTCTGTTGGATAGGATCTTTCTTTGAAGAATAAAGACATCTTCTTCAACTTGACTTTGTGGGAGCCTGCTTTAATTACCACACTCAGGTCTTGTAATAAGTTGGCGATTCTCCAATTCCCATACTGAGAGATTCTTGATTTTATTTAAGACAATGGAGGCGAACATTATATAATTCCCACCACTCCTAATTCGCACATTTTTTCAAATGTGCAATTAGAGTTTGTTGACTTGGTTTATTGTAATTTTATCATTAACCTGATATTACTTTACAGAGGTAAATGATTGTTTACGTCATATCACTTGGTTTTTCATATTACTTGGTTTCTTCTTTCTTTCAGATAATTCCTTGCAGGAAGAACCTTTTCAGTCAAGCCAAAGGAGAATCTTTCATTTCGTCACAGCCTAAAAGAGGAAAATGATTAGTGTCATGGAGCTCTATACTGTTTTGAAATTTCTAAAGGGGAATGTTTTGTTTATGATGTGTTCTATGTTCTTTAACCCTTTCGATGCGCATGACGGAGCGGTTCCGTCATGCGCGTCGGTTGCGCTGTGCGCATTACGGAACCGCTCCGTCATGGCCCCGCCCGCACACAGAATCCGCGCCGTGCTGAAGGGGTTAAAGGTCTGCATGTTGGGGCAGCAATGAAAGGTTAATGCATAATGTTAGCCCCCATTGTTTTTAATGAAATCAATATTCTCTCTGTATGGTAATTGGAGAATCACCATTCCCTGGCTCAGCTCAAGTTAATTACTCTGCTCTCAAGTTGGAGAATCAAAGACCTCACCACACAATAAAGCAGTTAACAGTAAATTTGAATGTTAATCAGCTTTGACCTAAAGACAATAAGGCCAGACTTCATATTGAGCAGGCCGAGACTCCATTTTCTGCCAGGTCATTGGTATGTCTCCCTTTGAAGTAGATGCTGTCTATCCTAATCTTTCTAAGAACCTGTGAAGGTGTCAAGTCATCCCGACAATGTCATCGATAAAATCAGCTAATCAGTCTGGGACAAGTGTCTTGTTATCTTTATTTCAAGGTCAGCTAACGATAATAGAATAAACAATATAGTCTGAATTGATGTGTGTTTAATATTTTAATTTATACAAATGCATCTCAGACTAGTACATTGATGCACACAAGTTATGTCCGTAATTCCTCAAAAAGCCCCCATTTAACATAAAATTATCAACAGTATAAAAGGCTCATTAAGTGGCCATTGGGTTTGAGAGTTCCCTTCCTCCCAGATTATCGCACGCAAAACTGCCAGAATAGCCTGACAAAGATTACCAGATTGCTATACAGTCACAACATGCCGTCTTACGCAGAGAGATGATACCATGCCAAGTCCCAGTGGAGGGGAGCTCAGCCTAGCTGATGTTTGTTTTCCCTTCAAGGGAACACTGTCTTGCAGCTACTGAGCTTCTTACTGTGAACAAGTATGAAGTGACCTAAATCCTAAAACACTGTAGATGCAAGTAAAGCTACTCCATGCTCTCATATTATAGTGCATAGGAGTAGACTTTAGGGTCTTACGTTTAAATAATATTCTGTGTGATTATTTTACATGAACTAAGCAACAGGATTAGACGATTGAAATAGAACACTTTTAAGCATAAAGTGTGCTTCTCTTACTGCGGTGCTGGTGTGTGATATTATAAAGGATAAAATTGGGTTTAAATTACCACTGCGTCGCTGAACTCTTTGTTAAGAATGTTGAAAAGCCTGACGAAGAGTGAATATTTGTTCATATATTGATTATGACATTACATTTCACACATTCTCCTAGTTAGGAACCTTAACGTCAAACCAGGATAGCACAGCGGAATGTAACTAGGGGTGTTACGCACCGAGACTCTATTTCCCAGATACCCCCGCACCTCCAGATCGGCTTCCCCATTAGCAGCTGGCACACCACAACAACGCTCTCTTGCATGCCGCGATGACATATCCACACGCGCCGCACAACTAATCGACGACCTCAGATGAAACAGGGAGTAACATCAGAAGCAGGTAAGATGTGAGGCCCGGAGGATATGAAACAGGTATTCTCCAGGGCGAGAACTCTTGATAATGTACGACTCTGTGGTACATCTCATGAGGTTGTTTTTACCATGGCTATTCTGTTAGTAGTACCTTCCCTGCTCCCTATGAAATTAACCAAACAATTAAATATAACCACATGCATACTTTTCTCTTCTTACAGAGTTTGGCTACAGGATCTGCCATCCCCAAGACCTTATGGATCCATAAAATATACTTGGGCTCTGTAAGTCTTAGTACTTATCCGTCTTGCATGCGAGTGTGTACCATGCCTCACACTACACTCTTCATGGTTTTTGTTATATGAGTGCTTACAGTAGAGTGTATCTACATAAATAAGTAGTGGAGTGATGGGTATTCACTATTGCATATGACTTGATACATGCACAGTGTACTGATAACAGCAATGAATACGGTACACAACAGCACATGTTTGTGCAACTATGTGAAGAATGACAAATGTGTCTCTTTTTCCGTTTAAGACAACCAAGGGAAATCCCTGATCTATAGTTTGTGAGTATGTGCATGGTTTCACAGAGTGATAATTTCACACCGTCAAGCTATTTTGTAGAATGGTAAAATACCACTGAGAATAGGGATTAAAAGAGAAACCGGTCCTGTAAAAAGCCCAGTGACCCAGAGGGGCAATAAATAGGGTTGAAACATGTGGACCTCTGATGTATGGGTCATGATATTTATAACTGTTTAACCTTGCCATAGGTATCCAGGATAAAGAATAGACTAGAGAAACTTGCTGGTAATTTTACTTAGAGATTCCTTCATGGTAAGAGCTCCGCTTACAAATTGCATCAAGAATACCCACTCACACTAGGTGCAGTGGGTAAGGATCCAATGATGAAGCATGCCACGGGGTGGTGGTTGTGGGTGAGGATCCTTTTATATTATCTAATAGATTCCAGGGTCCCACTATTCACCACCCATACCTTTCTGGGGGCAAATAACATAGGAAAACCCTCTCACCTTGATAGGATTTGTATTGACTGGGAAGCTGAGGGTGTCCTAGATCTCTTGCTTTTCACTCCCCTTAGTGATACATTGTAGTTACTTTCAACAATTATGATGTCCATTCCTCAAAAGTAGAGACAAGAAATATTAAAACCCCAGTCTGGCCTGATTCCCAGTGTTGTGATTTAAAAAAGAATATTACAAAACTAAGGCAAAAAAGGCCAAATCCGAAATTAGGGTTAGAGTAAGAACATCAGAGAAACTAGAGTAGCATATTCATCTTTAATTAGGAGGAATAATATGTTCTATTATAAATCTAAGGACAACTAACGATACAAAGCATTCTGGAGATGTGTCCAGAAATGAGCTGCTAATATTAGTTCCCCGGGTGCACGGTCCCAGAAGAAGACTGGGTCAGATATTTGAGTGAATCACATGCAAAGAAAACATTTTTATCAATCACCAAAACAAATCGCTATCCTGAAATCTAGACAGATGCAGTATTTAAAGCAATTTTAAGAGAAATCAGTCAATCCATCAGTCAAGATTGGTAGAGCATGGCTAATCACCCGTACAGTTATCCAGGCGCTAGGTTCTTGCTGGGCTCAGTCGAAAAGCCAGGTCTTGAGTCCCTTTCTGAATTCTGGGAGAGAGGAAACTGCTCGTAGGTGGATGGGAAGGTCGGTCCAGGACTTGGCGGTGAGGTAGGAGAAGGTATGTCCTCCACTGCAGCTTTGGCAGATGCGGGGAGTGTGCATCAGGGAGATAGAGCACAGGTGTCTGGAGGGTTGGTGGAAGTTCAGGCGGTGGTTGATGTATGCTGGTCCTTGTCATGGAAAGCCTTGTATGCATGTGTCCGCATCTTGAATTGGCATATTTTCTGGATGAGGAGCCAGTGGAGGTTCCTGAGGTGAGGGGTGATATGAGTCTATTTGGGGAGGTCAAGGGTGATTCTGGCAGCCGAGTTCTGTATTGTCTGGAGTCTCTTCAGATGTTGGGTGGTGATTCCTGCATAAATCGCAATGCCGTATTCCAGCTAGCTGGCTGGTGGCTAGGACTTGAGTGACGGTTTTCCTGGTGTTGTCGGGGAGCCATCTGAAGATCATTCGGAGCATGCAGAGGATGTGAAAGCAGGGGTAGGAGACTGCATTGATCTGGCTTTTCATGGTGAGTTTGCTCTCCAGGATGATGCTGAGGTTGCAGGCGTTGTCTGTCAGTGTGAGTGTGGGTGCAAGTTGTTTCCAAAAATCAGCACTTAAGTCTTGTCTGTGTTGAATTTCAGGCAGTTGGTCTTCAACCAGTCGGCAACACTCATCATGCAGTTGTGGAAGTTAGTCCTGGTTGTAGAGCGGTCTTCTGAAAGCAACAGGATGAGCTGGGTGTTGTCTGCATAGAATATGATGCTGATGCCGTGAGTTGCGACGCTGTTCGAGATGGGCATCATGTAAGTGTTGAACAGGGTCGGGCTGAGGGATGAACCTTGAAGGACACCGCAGACAATGCTCTTGGGTTCCGAGGTGAAGGGTGGTAGGCAGATTCTCTGGGCTTGTCCGGTGAGGAAGGATGCGATTCATTTGAGGGCATATTCCTGGATCCCGATGTGGTGGAGTCTCTTGATGAGGGTGTGGTGAGATACGGTATTGAATGCTGCTGAGAGGTCGAAGGAGGATCAGGGCCGCTGTTCATCCTTGGTCGATGAGGGGTCTGATGACGTCAGACAAACCTTCATGTACACTTTGCATATTCTCCATGCAGGTTGCATTACAGCCTGCATGGAGAACATGCCCAGCCTCCCATTCTCTGGCTAAGCGCTGAACCACGGCGTCAAGACCAATCACAACGCTGCATTGCAGCATTGTGATTGGCTATCGGGAGGCTGGGAGCTGGATGCTTTCTGCCCTGGAAGCGGACGAAGAGAACCGAGAGAAGGCTACGGCGGCAGACAGGCAAGTGTTTATTTTATTTTTTTCATCATTCCCTTCTCCACCCCTTTGCCCCTTCCCCTGCTCCCCCACCGCCGTTAAATGCCAGCCGCGACTGGAAAAAAATGCCGATCTTTCACATGGTTGATTGGGGAGAAGGTCATGTACATATTTAGACATGATTCTTAAAAATAAATTGGAAAAAGCATCTTCACAACTTAAAGAAACGGGCATTGACCACAGTAGAAGGCCTAAAGAAATTCAATGGGGACTTTTGGTGCCGATCGTTAGATTCAGAGTACATGGCATATCAAGCGGTTGGTCTCCCCACAAATGTCATATGATGCTGAAACTTTATGCCTGGGTTTAAGGCGAGACTGAGATAAACAGTTATCTGCTCCCAAGTTGCAGGTGTTGTCGACCTTTGCTCCAAGGAAATATGCCAGAGTGTATTAATGTGGAAAAAAATCTAATAGAATACCTCAACGGGATTGCTGAGTATTTTAAAATAAATGATTTAAAGATTGAGAGGCCCCACTCCTATCTAAGAAAGAACTCAACAAAATAAGTTCTAGACAATCTAGGCTTAGTGATCTAGCCACAAAGTACGCCTGGGAGTTCTCTGGCAAGACAAAAAGATATACCCATGCTTCTCATAGTTACCTAATTCTGAATTATGCATGATAATATTGAAATTTCAAAAAGGTCTAAACCTATTTTCTGCCCACCACAATGCACTAAATTATGTTTGAATTGAGATTGTACTTGTCGTTGTGGGTTAGGGGTATGCTGTTCCAATGTATATGTATTGATTTATTTATATATTTTATAACCTCAGGGCGTATATTTTATTAATCTGTTCTTATTGAGTGGAGGATAAAATCCCTAGCCTGAATAATTATCCCTTAGAGGGGGTCCCCCATTTTTTGCAAGAGATGCTATACAGTTCCTACCTGACATGATGTAATTTTTATTGGCTGCCATGGCATGGGAAAATGAATTTTAATGAGATTTTATGTGAACTTGTTGTTGGTGGATGAATTAATATCTCGTTGTTCAATAGACGACAGTCTTAATAAACATTATTAATTGTATCTGATTGCCTGATTCATAAACCTTTCCCCAATGCACATCACAGTTACCAGTCATAAGGCAACAGCTGCCATCAAAAAGGTGTACTTATGCCTATTTTTCCTATGCCTGGTTACTCTACCCACTGTGTGAAGTACATATGTTTGAATCATGATACTCATATCAAAAATTAACTTTCGTAAATCTCATGTTTTATGTTTAAAATATTTCTTTCGACCACTTGTGAAAAAACTCAGTGACTGGTGCACTCTGACACACTTTCAGCATCACCCACAAATGGATCTATCAGGAGCAAGTTACAATGTGCCTAAAAGTGTTGAGAATTAATTTAAATCTTTTGTGGGAATCAGTGCTGGAATGAAGGGGGATCCAGCCAGATCCCGGATATAGCAGCTATTAATGAGCCAGATTGGGAATCCATCTGGCCCCAGTGAAATTTGTGGTGCTGAATTTATCCTGGTGTAATTTGCCAACACTAGGACCCAATTCAGCAGCACCCGCATGATGTGTGCTTTTTCTTTGAAGTAGCAACATGCAGGCGGAAGGAGGGGGGGTTCTTATTTTAGATTCCAGCTTGGTCCAAAATAAAGGCAGAATTTAAAGCGCCACCAGCCCTTCTTTTGTTTGAGTATAATTGTGATTGCGGTTCTCTGTACTAATAAGACTTTGTTGCTACCCAAAAAAACTATTTTTAACGTCCTTCGAATAATAATAGATTGAGAAAAAAACAATAAGGTTCTAAACCCATGCCTTGCAGTTTGCATTCAGATCCTTAATGCCAATTCATTGCTCACTGTTCTACATTTGAAGGATTGGAATTTATGAACTGCAAGTCATAAAGGGATCTCCCTGTCAAAAGTATGAACCCATTTACCTATCTACATAAAATACAAAATTAACCATCTATGCTACCTTATGAGTCACAACTCGTATCTCTCCAGAAACTACATTAACGACCAGAGTCATCACACCATTATTATTATTCCCTGAGATTTACTGGGCACTCACATTTCTCTGCAACAGGTGCCTTAAACCCATAAGATGTTTTAAAATGCGGCCTTTGGAACCAGGTAAGCCAGGACACATTTACTGTCACATTTCTCCTTGTTGTCAATTTCTTTGTGGCAGAGTTTTTAAGATGAAAACGCATAAGTTGACTGTCGAACTGCTTTTCATAACTCCACCATGCGTGACTCCACCCCAGTTTGTTGCTACACCTTGACTCCCAATTTATGGTTCTCAGAGTAAAGTTTTTCCATTTGCACAGCTAGTGTGAACTCACTAAGTTATGGACACTCTTCAAATTGTGCATTTCAATGGGTAAAAGTAAAAAAAAAAAAAATTCTATCCAGCACTTTGAAAGAACTGAACAGCAGTAAAGAGTTCTATATTAATAAGCATTGGCAAAGCCAATAGGTTTCACCTACGCAAGAGCTATTGGCTTTGCCAATATCTTTTAGCCATATTGTACAGCAGCGTGGAGTGGATCAGAGTAGAGTGGAGTGCAGTGGCATAGCGTAGAGTGAAGTTGAGAAGAGTGGCTTCAAGTGGAGTAGAGTAGAGTAAAATGGTTTGGAGGGGTGTAGAGTGGCATAGAGCCATGTAGAGTTGAGTGGCATAGTGTGGAGGGGCATAAATGAAGTGGCATGGCGTAGAGTGGTGTGGAGTGGTGTGGAGTGGAGTAGAGTTGTGAGTAGAGTTGTGTGGAGTTGAGTGGAGTGGCTTGGAGAGGCGTAGAGATGAGTGGCATAGAGTACTTGAGTGCATGTAGAGTAGAGTGGCATAGCGTGAAGTGGGGTGGAGTAGAGTGATATAGAGTATAGTGGCTTAGAGTGGCATTGTGTGGAGTGGGGTAGAGTGACATACAGTGGCATTGTCTGGAGTGGCATGGCATAGATCACAGTGGCCTAGAGTGGACTGATGTAGAGTGCTGTGGCATAGAGCTCAGTGACATAGTGTAGAGTGGGGCAGAGAAGAGTGTAGTGGCATAGAGCGCAGTGACGTGAAGTGGCATAGAGTGCAGTGATGTAGAGTAGAGTGCGATGGCTTAGAGTTCAGTGGCATAGGTTGCAGTGGGATTAACTGGTGCAAAGTAGAGTGGCATATATTGAAGTGGTGTAGAGTGGTGAAAAGTAGAGTAGAGTGTCATTGGGTGCAGTATTATAGATCGGAGTGGTGCAGAGTAGAGTTGAGTGGGGTAGAGTGCAGTGGCAGAGAGTGCAGTGGTGCAGAGCAGATTGGTGTAGAGTAGAGTGGTGTAAAGTGTAGCGGCACAGAGAGGAGCTACATAGAGTGGTGCAGAGTGGAGTAGAGTTGTCTAGAATGCATTGGGATAGAGTAGAGTGGTGCAGACTACAGTAGAATGGCATAGACTGTATAATGCAAGGGCGCAGAGAGTAGTGTTGTAAAGTGGTGTAGAGTAGAGTGGCATGGAGTACAGTGGCATAGAGTAGAGTGGTGCAGAATAGAGTAGCGTGGCATAGAGTACAGTGGCATAGAGTGCAGTGACCTAGAGTAGAGTGGTGTGTCATAAAGCACAGTATAGTAGACAAACAACAGGAGTATAACCCATATACCAGGTTGAGATCTGGGTAGATAAACGAAAACTAACAACAATGTCTCAACTGGTATCATTAAGGAAGACAATTATATATACATGTACAAGACATTACAGGAAGGAAGACGGAGACTTGTGTTGTTTTTTAGAAAGTGCTCTTAGTTTTCATAAAGCACAGTGGCGTAGAATGCAGTGGCGTAGAGTGTCATTGAGTGCAGTGGCACAAAGTACAGTGTTGTAAGGTGCAGATGCGTGGAGTAGTACAGTGTAGAGTACTGTAGATTACAGTGCATAGAATGCAGTGGCCTTGAGTAGAGTATTGTAGAGTGCACTGTCATAAAATGAAGTGGTGTAGAGTGGTGCAGAGTAGAGTGCAGTGGTGCAGAGTACAGTTGTGCAGTGTGCCATGGCATAGAGTGCAGTGACGTAGAGTAGAATGGTGCAGAGAAGAGTGGTGTAGAGTACAGTGATATGGAATGCAGTGACATAGAATAGAGTGGTGTAGAGCAGAATGGCATACAGTGCAGGAGCGAAGTGTAGAGTGGTGCAGAGTAGAGTGCAGTGGCATACAGTAAAGTGGTGCAGAGTAGAATGGCATAGAGTGCAATGCGTAGCGTGCATTGGCATAGAGTAGAGTGTCATAGAGTGCAGTGGCACAAAGTGAAGAGTTGTAAAGTGCAGTTGCGTGGAGTGGTGTAGTGTAGAATACTGTAGATTACAGTGGAATAGAGTGCAGTGGCCTAGAGTAGAGTGGTACAGAGTAGAGTGCCGTAGAGTGCAGTGGCATAAAGTGCAGTAGCGTGGAGTGCAGTGATGTAGAGTGGAATGGTGCAGAGAAGAGCAGAGTGGTGTAGAGTGTAGTGGCATAGAGTAGGGGGTGTAAAGTGTAGCACAGAGTGCAGTCGCATAGAGTAGAGTGGTGCATTGGTGTAGAGTGCAGTGGTGCAAAGTAGAGAAGAGCGGCGTACAGTACAGTGGCATAGAGTGTACTGGTACAGAGTGCAGTGGCATAGAGCAGAGTGCAGTGGCATACAGTGCAGTGGTATAGAGTGCAATGGCATAAAGTGTGCAGAGTAGAGTGGTTTGGAGTGCAATGGCATAGAGTAGAGTGGTGCAGAATAGAGTAGAGTGGCATACAGTGCAGTGGCATAGAGTGCAGTGACCTAAAGTAAAATGGTGTGTCATAAAGTGCTGTAGCGTAGAGTGCAGTGGCGTAGAGTAGATTGGTGTGGAGTAGAGTGGCATAGAGTGCAGTGGCATAAAGTTCAGTGTTGTAAATTGCAGTGCATGGAGTGGTGCAGTGTAGAGTACTGTAAATTACAGTGGAATAGAGTTCAGTGGCCTAGAGTAGAGTGGTGCAGAGTGGAGTGCCATAGAGTGGAGTGGCATAAATAGCATTAGCTATATAGAGTGCAGTGACAGAGTGGTGCAGAGTAGAGTGCAGTGCTCCAGAGTACAGTGGTGCAGTGTGCAGTAGTATAGAGGCAGTGACATAGAGCAGAGTGGTACAGAGTAGAATGCAGTAGGATAGAGTAGAGTGGTACAGAGTAGAGTGTAGAAGAGTGGAGTGGCATAAAGTGCAATGGCGTATAGTGCAGTGGTGTAGAGTGGTGCAGAGCAGAGTGCAGTTGCAGAATGTTCAGTCACGCAGAGTGCAGTAGCATAGAGTAGAATGGTGCGGAGAATAGCAAAGTGGCATAGAGTGCAGTGGCCTAGAGTAGAGTGGTGTAGGGTAGGCTGGCATAGAGTGCAGTAGTGTAGAGTAGAGTGGTGCTGAGTAGAGTGCAGTGGAGTAGATTGTAGTGGTGTAGAGAACAGGGTAGGGAGGGGTAGTAGAGAAAAGAAGAATTATGGAAGGGGATTGGTGGGAGGAAATAGAATTTACATGGACACTCATATGGAGTGCTTGAACACAAAGAAAATGTAGCTCCAAAAAGGGAACAGTGGGTGGATACAAGTACTTGCTCAATGCTCCAGGGGAGGGCCAAACAGTAGAAAAGGACATGACGCTGGCATGGCATGACAAATGAGGATGAAGGAAATGAGAGCGATGCAGCAGCTACAAAATGGAAAGCTATGGACGGCTATAAACCCACTATATGTAAACAACATGTCTCTCAGGGAGGCAAAACCTAATAAAAACTATCACTGTTTCTCTCGTCCATAGAATACAAGAGGCCTTAAACAACTAAAGCAAGCGCTTATCATACAGGATTCATCCCGGGCTTCTGCCAAGCCACGGTTAAAATGTGGAAGCGAATACTATGAAACTGGTTCCCCGCGAAAATCAAAACAAAATTCTGCATAAAATTAAACTGTAAACTGTTCAAATCATCCATGACGTCTTTCTTATCTGACAGATTATCTGACAGCGGTGACGGCGCTGCACCATAAACCTTTAGACTCTGCTCGAGTTACGCTTTCAGGACACATCGAAAAGCCAGCTTTACGAAATATAATACGTCTCGAAGGAATAATAAATAATAAAAAGCATAACAAACCGCAACCGACCAAGAAACTAAACATGGGATAGCATGAGGCTGGAAATGAGTTTAGGTGGCGTGCACGGTCATCATGAAAGGGTCTGAAAACAAATCAGAATTATATTGCCACTATGTCTGTTTGCAGATCAGGAAACCTTTACTACAAAGAAAGCGGTGACAGCATTTTAAGGCAGGAAGAGGGAGCAAGGGAGGACAAAAGATAAGAAAAAGTGAAGAAAGACAGGAGTGAGGTGAAAAACCTGGGAAGAGACGAAGTTGGGAAAGTAAAGAGGAAGAAAGGAAAGAGGAAAGTAAGAGAACGAGGGAGAGGGAAGCGAGGAAGGGCATGAGATACAGGGGAAGAAGGAGAGGAATTTCGAAAGTGAAGACACTGAAAGAGAAAAGCACAAGGAAGTGGCTAGCGAATGGAATATGGGAACGAGGGAGGGCAAGGGAAACGAAATAAGGGTGGGAGGCAGTACAGAAATATTGAGAATGGAAGAAAATACAGAAAAAAGGAGGTATAGAAAAAACACATAAGTGGGTAGAGTAGGGGAGGAAGGAAGGTTAGACGTAAGGAAATCATGGAGAAAGGAAGAATCAAAGATGAAAGGAAAGAATAGGGAGGGAAAGGAAGAAGGGTTCAAGGAGGAAAGTACTAGTAGTGAGTTATGAAGTGTGTAAAGGATGGGTGGATTCACAAACGGGGAAAGGAGGGATTTGGAGGTGAGTGAGAGAGGAAGTGGAAACAGAGATGAGAATAAATGGGAGTTGGAAGGTAGTCAGGAGCCATTTTTTGGTATTTTGGAAACAAACTCCCCTTTGTTTCTGCAAAGTAAAAAAAAGTAAGGGTCGCGGTGGGGCCAAAACGGCATGGCGCGGTGTCAAAATCTACCCAGTGATAACAACTTATAGGCGCAGGGCCTCTGCTGACCTGGCAGTTTGGCGGCATTCTAAACGACCTCTTCAGTGTTTTAATCTTACGGTTTTCATGTTCTTACAATGTGACCAGCTCGATTCAGATGATAAAGAAAGAACTGCTGACGTGTCTTATTATAGTCACACATTAAGCAGGCTTCAAGAGTCACCTTATGTAAACAGTAGAAGTGGAAAGACGCTATGTGTCTGGTTTTGAGGGACACAAAGTAAAACTCTGTGTGGGGCATGTTCGCGAAGTCCTGTCACCATCACTCACAGAGCCTGACTCAGCGGTATTTGCAGAGCCGCGAGCGCCTCGGTGAATGAGTCACGCGCCGCAGCAACTCCTCGAGGTCAGAGTGCAGAGCCGCGAGAGTGCCACTTCCTTTGATGACCAGGTGTACAGAGCAACAGATGAGAAACGTTATCCAAATTATCGCCAGCTGTTAAAAAGAAGGAAAGTGATGTAGTTCAGTCAGGTAAGACCTTAGGATCCGTGTGAAACGGAGTCAATTGCGATTGTTTAAATACACGATGGAGTCAGACCTTCCTAAAATAAGCAGCTATTCAAAGAAAGCTCATTCCGAAACGCCTCTTTTGGGGTCAGTTTTGGTCTCTCCATCCACTCACATTAACTCATTCAGGGGCATATCAGCAAGCAGGTGATAAAAAATTATCGCCGCTTTTGCGTCCGTTTTCGGACGAAAAGCGGCCATAATTTTATCGCCTTTTCAGCAAGGTCACGCTATCGCGTGAAACCTTGCCTTATCACCATTCCCCTTATCGCCCATCTTTGTATCTCTAATGAGATGCAAAGTGGGCGTTCCTCCCCAGGATAACGAGAGAAATGTCGCTTAGCGACATTTCTCCTATTATCAAGTCTCACGCAAAGCAGCATAGCGACAAGAAAAGTAGCGATTACCTCTGTTATCGCTACTTTCCTTATGCCTGCTTTGAAACTGACTTAGCCATGATATCCTATGGAAGGTGGATATCATGGCTAAGTATGTGAGGCCCTATCAGCAAGCTATCGCCAAAAGTTGTGTGATTATCGCTGGATTTCCAGCGATAATCGCACATTTGGCAGCTTGCGCTCTAAATTTTATCACTTTGGAGATAAGCGTTGCTAATAGCACGCTATCTACGCGATAAAATTCATAATTGGCCGGCGATAATTATCCTCCCGCTAAGAGCGCTGAGCGATAATTATCGCCGACCTTTGCTGATATGCCCCTCATTTCCTTTACTCTTTTTAGCCCATTTTGTTTGAATTTAAGGAAGCGCTTTTCAAAACCACCATTTATCTCTTAATGCTGTTCAAACGGCTATCTCGTGTCTGTGCGAATTGGTAGACATACAAGTATGCTCTGTGATATTGTCTTTTGTTCTAGGGGCTTTGCACGAGAGAAAGTGTGTCACTCATTTAGAGATTTTGAATTAGGAATCAATGGTACCAACATTTTAACCAAGACTGTAAAATATATTATGAATTTTTAAATGTTAATTTGTGATGCACTTTTATTGGTTTAGTTTGATTATACACTGAATAAAGATAGATAGATAAATAGATAGATAGATAGATAGATAGATAGATAGATAGAAAAATAGATAGATAGATAGATAGATAGATTGATTGATTGATTGATTGAACTCATTCATTCATTAACCAATAGACATACAATTTGAGGCATGGAGTTGTTGTAGAAGGAAAAGGTAGAGTGGGCATAGCTTAGACTTTGATAGGTACTGGAGGGATAGTTTTTAGCAGCAGGGAACTTCCTGGATAGGGCCGAGCATAACCCTTAACTCACTCTCTCATTAGCAGCAACTACCCCGATGCCCTACCTAACTTTTGGTGGATATGGTTTCCACTCAGGAACGGGCTCGTTGATGGAGCATGCCACTAATCAGTGAATGATTGTTTAATGTCTCGGTTATAACAATATTCACATCTCCAAACCATTCACTACCCAGTTGGCTCCAATCTTCGGTAGAATGAAAGGGAGCAGCATTACCTGGGATGGTTACTAAGGTGTGAATGGCAAATTACCAATAAGAGCCCTTACTAGTAGATGGCACCCATCGACCAGCAGTAATTGTCCAGTTTGCTCTGAGGAGCTGGAGAATGATATCCATGTTATATTCTTTTGTCCTTCCTATGTAAAGCCCAGGAAGAAGTGGATCATTCCCCTGTGTAGAAACTGGGGGATTAGGCATTGCTCATCTTCTTATCGAATATTAAAAACTGACCTATCCCCACTAACTGTTTTTGCTGTTAGTAAATTCTTAGCTGCCATGTGGAACATCAGAAGATCTCTTGTGGCAAAATGAGTTTGGTCCATCAATGTTTAATACAAGGGGCTCGAAGGTTATAAATGAGGAGTGCCATCTCCGTAGATATAATGTATAAATGAGGAAATTGTTATGATTATTAATTATGAGCGGAACTTTATTATAGATTTTATTTTTTCTAAATGTGTTAAGATTTGCTGTGTAATGCATTGTAATCTCTTTTATGACTTTCTAAGTCGAAATAAAGATAATATCAGATCAGATCAGAATGGCAAATCACTATTATCCAATGGATTGTGCACATTGTGGGTAAGCCACGTTACATTTGTAAGCTCAGAGATGACTCAAACAAAATAAAAGATTTGCCTGAGCATGGATATTCTGCTCTGTGGCTAGCAAAACCAATCACATTTAACCCATAGGAAGCTGGACAAGTTGAGGCACAATGAGGTACCTTGACCTGCAGCAGACCTCCCTAAAGTGGAGGCAAAGACTGAACGATATAACTTTTTACTCTAGGCTTTCTTGTTTACGGCAGTGGTGTAACATTAGCCAACGCAGGCCCTGCACTGCGGGGGGCCAAGAAGCTTCAGGGTGCCCACTGTGGCACTGTGCATGAGCGGCGGGCCCCTACTCTGAAAGCTCCTGCCTGGTTTGGGGGGGGGCCCTGTACTTTGCAGGGGGGCCACCCTCATGTTTCGTTGTGCCACTGGTTTGCCATGCTTTAATGTGGTTCAGCCCACACACAGAAGTTTATGAATAAGTCACTCACTCGAACACATCACAACTCGCCTCATAGTAGTTCAGTTATGCAATTAACGCTGCTCCTGATTGAAGTTACTGTAGCTAGTCATTGTTGCTAACTGAGTTTCTTCGCTGGGTTTTCTGAACCAACATTTCCCTCTGTAAAACCACATAAAACCGCACACAAGCAAATAGTCTTTTTACTAGTGCAAAACCACGTCTGTTGGACTAAATAGGTGACTCTACAGATATGCAGGCATTTACTCAAATCAATGTTTTTGTGTGCTTGAATCGACTCCCAGAAACAGGAAGGAGGTTTTCCAGGGCTGGAATACTCCAAACGTTTTGCATACCAATCATCACAGGGGCAAAATGGTTCCCTCACTTGAAACGCCTCAATTTTCCCCTTATGAAGCTAGAATTCAACTAAAAAGTGCATGGATGACGCACAAAGCTCTGCATTCCAACAGCCCAAGTTATCGCACCAATGAGCTGGAGCTGTCTGGAGGCTTTAGACCCTCTAGAAGCTCCAGTACCTTACTGCTAAAGCCAGAACATTTCATCAGGAAGGAAACCTACAACAGAGCTGTCTCTGGCCTCGCCCCTAGAATCTGGAACTCTCTCCCCCCTGAAATAAGACTGACCCCTCCACTACCCCCTTAAAAAAAATAAAGTCAAACTCTTATTTATGAACACATTTCTGGTATAGAGCGTCAGAATTCTGCTTTTCGAGCATATTGTTCTCCCATGAGCCTGATGAACATTTACTATGCTTAAAGATTTGTATGTTGTTGCCTCACCTTACTTGTAAAGCGCTCTGATACCTGCAAGGGTCACGTTTGCGCTATGTAAAACTATTCAAATAAATAAATACCCAACCATTAGTCATACATTTACCCCTGTCAAGGAATAAATCACCCTACCACGGTGCCAATTTATTTTTCTCCGCAGAGAAAATAAGGAACTATGCATTTGCAGACTCGGGAATGCATTTTGTCACGTGCAATTGTACCATTGTGCATGTGTAAGTGACTGCTTCAGCATATGATGACGTTCTCAAACTTTTTCTAGGACTACGTCCGAGTCCTGGACAGGAGTACGTACCTGTGATTGTTACAGGTTTTCATGCTCACTCTGGTTCACCTAAAATATCGAAAAACTGCACCCATGCAGAGGTAAAACCTACATGTGCAGATTTTTAGGTCTCGCCTGACCCAGCGCATGCGCTGGTCTGGCGAGACTTATTGAGAGGGCTCCAAAAAGTTCTACCAGGCCAGCCTGGAGCTACAGTGCATGTGCGCGGGCGCGCGCGCTGCGCTTTACCGCTATTACTTTCACTTTAACGACCGCTTTGATGTTTGATTGTGATCGCGATCACTTTTACTTTCGCGGCCGCTATGCATAGCCAATAGATCTCGCTTTTGGGACCTTATAAGTATTTAGTTATGCAACTTTTGCATGGCTAAACACTTATAAGGTCCCAAAGGCGAGACCTATTGGCTATGCCAATGCTTGTTTTTATTTCTGTAAGTGCTGGTTTTCCTTTGGCCACAAGTAAGTGTTAATTTACTCTTAACTACTAAAGCCAATGGCCACATGGAACCCTGAATAAATGAGAACATGCAATATTATTTTTCTCTTATTATATCTACTGCATGCCACACCCAAACACAGGAGGCTTTTCAAATAAAGTGCAAAAAATCTTGGGGCATATCATCAAGGGCTTGCGATAGACTTATCGCCGCTTTTAGCGTCCGTTTTCGGGCGAAAAACAGCGATAACTTTATCGCACTATTATCAAGCAAGCGCTAAACTGCTTTAGCGCTTGCTTGATAATGTTAGCGACCGTTTTCAATCACGCCTTGCATGTCATCGCTAATGACATGCAAGGTAGGCGTTCCTGACTTAAAGTCCATGAAAACGGTCGCTGACACAACATTGCCCTATTACCAATGCAGTCCGAATCCAGTGACGTGATAAAAAAACGTGCACTAAGCGCGTTTATCGCATTTTCCTAACGCCTGAATAAAACATGACTTAGCCATACATTACATGGGAGGTGGATAGTCAGGTTACGACCACGCTTGCCTATTAGCAGGCTTTTTTTTATCGCACTGGGTTTATCGCAGGATTTTAGCCGCTAAAACCCGCTATCGCTGGCTTTCACATCGCATTTTACCGGCGCCTTGATAATAGGCCGCTAATGATGCGATGTGAACCAGCGATAGACGGCGATTAAAAAAAAATGCGCTACACGCGCTTAGCAATATGTATCGCGTTTTGTTGGTAATATCACCCCTAGTTCTTGCTAACTCGTGCAAGTAGGAAAGGCCGAGTGGACTCTTTTGGTCCAAAGTTCATGCCTTCTGCAGAATCTCTTTGCACCTCTCCCTCCCTTCTCTCTGTCAGCACAGGGTGTTGTTGCCAGCTGGCAGCGCTTGAAGAAAAGAGAAGCAGAGGTAGCATTTCAGGCACTCTGGAATCCCAGCAAGGGATTTCCTTTTAACTCCAGGATTACCCAGGGACACATCGAGGCAGCTCCCGGGTTGTCATGACCCCACTACTCATGATAGTTTTCCTCTAACTGGGACTACAATCCGGAATTTGAGACCCCTGTTTATAGCCTCTACTCCCAGCCCCCTATTTTCACCACTGCCACTATCTGTGACGCCTTACCATATTTTGTGATTCTTCCTCCATTTCCCAAACCTCCACTTACACCCCCCCCCCCCCCACCCTGCTTCTGCTCCAGGGCTGGACTGATAACCACAATCAGCCCCGGCAAATTTTGTCAGACCTGCCCCCAGAGTGCACGTGCAGAGCGAGTTTCAAGGGGTCAAAGGGGAGGGCTGAGGAAGGAGTGGGGGTTCCCTCCACAAGAAATTAAAAAGAAATGTAAATATGGTACGTTTTACAAAACATTTTCCATCATGGTACCTTGTCAGATCATTGAATGGTTAGACATTGGCGATAGGGATCTTTGGCCCGGTGAATGAATAGTTGGTGTGGAGGAGTAGGTGGATGAATTCAATTAAAAATGAATGACAATGGCAGTGAATAAGGGGGTATATTCACAAGAACGTGTGCTAAACATCACCGAATGCTAACGCAACTTTACACATCACAGTCTATCGTGGGAAAAAAACCCTGTGTCAACGTGGAATTCACAACACGGCGGTACCATGCTCTAGTCCGCCGAAAATGCGGCCAATGTCCGCGATCAAACCACCTCGACGGAGATAAAAACACAAACCCCAATGCTAAAAAACATGCGATGCGCCAAAGCGCGATGAGGAAATAAGCAATAAGCAGCACAAGGCCAGCAATAAACACATGGCAGGCGGGAAAAATCACTATAAAAGTAGAAAAAACACTCAAACACAAACTGACCAAAACCCAAGCACCATGGAGGAAGCCGGAGCATGCGCAGAGGACGAGCGCAACCCCACAAGCATCCCGGATGACCAGCCTGGGACCTCGGGGACAGGGAAGGGCAAGGACAAGAAGAAGAGGAAGACAAAGTTCAGTCCGCAGGAAAACAGGATCCTAGTCACAGAGGTGATGGGACACCATCAACAACTGTTCGTTACCTCCAACGTGTCATTGGGCACCAAAAATGGAATATGGCGGGACATCGTGGGCAAGGTGAATGCCGTCAGAGAGCACAAGAGCTTAATGGACGAGGCCAAGAGGCAATAGATTGACATCAAGTGGAAGACCAAGGAGAAACTCGCAGCCAACCAGAAGGCAGCAATGCAGACTGGAGGTGGGAGCCCAGCACCAAAGCTGGTGCTGGATGACATGGACGAGCTGGTGTCGACAGTCATTAGTGTGTAGACTGTGGCCGGAGTCTGGGAACGTATACTGCTCGACAGGAAACAACACACCCGCAACAGGGTGAGTGACCACCAGGTACTGGGGGGCCGGGTGGAGATGGCCACAATGGCACACATGCACAATCAAGCAGAGCACAGTGCACAACCACAATGACTCTGGGTCATGGCCCTGATCCACAGACTATCACAATGTAATATGCCATGCTGTCTGAATGTCAATATGTAACATGCGGCTACATACATAAGGACACATTGTAATACACCATCTCCCCTTCTGCAGGGTCATCGTCAACATCTCCTGCAGAGCAGTCCCAGCCACTCTTCACTGATGACGAGGAGGACACCCCCAGCATCGACACCCAAGCCCTCCAAGACATCATTGACATCATCCGCAACTCACCTCCAGGATCAGGGCAGCCCAGCTACATCGAGGAGACCCCATCCACTACCCAAACCATCTAGCAGGTGGCACCCATAGCCCCGGCAGTCTCCCAAGACCCCCAGGAACGAGAAACAGCCTTAATAACGAAGCCTTTACAACGAATGACCTGAACAACGAATCCACAACAGCGACCTTTCTATGAACCACGACATCATTAACCACGACTTACACGAACAACGACTTTCCTGAACCACAAACTCACTGGCCACTAGATGGCACTATTGTTATGTTTATTTTTGTTATTTTTCGTAACCATGGGAATCCCAAATAGAACGAGCCTGGTGCATTCCGTCAAGCATAACACAAGAAAAAGCAAAATTAAGGAAAAGCCTTTCCCCAAGTAGTGACACTGACAGAGGAAAAGAAATTGTTATGTTTATTTTTGTTATTATTTTTCGTAACGATAGGAATCCCAAACGGAACGCTGGAGCCTGGTGTATTCCATCAAGCATAACAAAAAAAAGGAAAATTACGGAAAAGCCTTTTCCCCAGGGGTGACACTGAGAGAGGAAAAGAAATTGAAATAAAAGCAGTACGTTGTACGAAGTCGGCACCGTCCCCACTGGACGTAGAAATCTGGGGAACATAAGAAAAAAGCAAACAAACAAGCTCCTTCCTCCTAAAACGTTTTAGATTTGTATGCCCTGATGCACTGCCTGTAATCTCCCACAAATGATCATTAGTTAAATATATGTCTAAAGAGTCGTTACAGAGAAAATAAGAAATCTATGGACCATGTCTCCTCAAAGACAAATATATGCAACGTATGTGTATTTATTTAAATATATGGTGATGAAAATCTCTGCTTTGCGCTTCTATGTGGACACTGGGGTATGTTCAAAGTTTCTCCTTGCATCGCCATCTACCCGGCAGACAACCCCGCAAAGAGGCTGTTTTCTCTGTTCAAGGACTCACCCATGAAGAGAGCTACCCACCAAGCTCGTAATTGTTAAAGGCTGTCAGCGAAATGAGCCCCAAAACTCGGGAGAGAGATCGGCTACAAAAAAAAGGAAATGCGGGCATTTGATTTTCTGTCCTTTCTGTTTCAGAGCAAAAGGCTGCATTTGAGCGAGGCTTTTAAATCCCTTTTAAATATCACAGCTTTGTATTCTTTGCACAGCGTTCATCTGTTCAAGCTGTTGCATCTGGCGTAATTGGATGGTTTCGTTTTTACATTATCTGTGAATGGTATATTCAGGAAATGAGCAAATAGAATAATTTTCGTTGTTTAGGAAGTAGTTGTTAAAAATGTTGTGGTTTGGAAATGGTCGTGGTTTAGCATTCGTGGTTTAGGAATTCGTTGTTAAAGTAGTAGTTGTTAAATCATACATCCCCAGGAACAACACATGGCCTTCCAACGCCGTATGCTGGAGGGCCAGAGGGTAGATGGCTGAGCAGGTGTAGGTGGAGTTCGGCATTATGGCTACCAAACTGGATGCCATCCATGGATGTATAGGCCCGCTCCATGGTCTTCAACGAGCCCTAAATGACATTGCTGGAGTCATGACACGGAGAGAAGAACACCTGTCCGCTCAGAGTGGCTCCAGCGATGCCAGCCGTGAGCTGGCACACGTGCAGAGGCTCATGGAGGACATGGTGCAGATGGAGGCAGAAAGATTGGCAGCCACCGCTGCACATCAGCGAAATGTAGCTGGGATCTACCATGCCCTTCAGATCCTCATCACGGCATTGCTGCCACAAGGCGTGGCGCAGATGAATGCTGCTGCCCCCACACCATCCACATCTCCGCCCCCTGGTGTGTCAGTGCCTCACAGTGCGGCAGGCGCATCAACTCCGGCACCTGATGTGTCACTGCCACACAGTGCGACCGACAATCCTCCTCCGGCCCCTAACGTGTCAGTGGCACACAGTGCCGCAGCCGGTACTGCAACACCCACAGGTGGGGAGAGCACACAAATCCGAGGATGAGGACGTGGATGGGTTTAAGTTCAGAAGGAGGCACTAGCATTCATTTCCGCCACCTGGCCTGTTTCTGCTTGGTGCAGCACATGGCCCCATGACCTTCTACTGACCACCAATACCCTCTGTTGCACTCACCTTGGCCCGCGACATGGACTGCCATTTCCTGTTCGATGACCAATGACATGGCGACCAGACTGCGGACTGTACCCTTCCTCTTCCGTGTACTTGTCATCCCCGGATGGACTCTGAGTGACCCTCCACGGGCCCATATTGTGTGGTGTGCTTGGCATGGCCCTGTACCGCTCCAGCTGTAAAACTCCACGGGATGTGCAATAAACATCCAGAAACGCACTGCTGTGTCATGTCTTTCACCATTCATGTATGAATGCGTGTATGGATGTAGGGACAGTGATTCCCCTTACCCCAATGATGCTCATCTAGTGGGATGCCAGTCACAGTGTGCTACATTGCCTATTGTGTTCTGGGTGCAGTGGACACTACAACAGGGACACACGCATTAGTCACTTCCTTGTCCGGAGCCCCCGAATCATTGTTGCAAGCCCTGCGCTGGTCTGGCGTACGCTTACGTTCCGAGGGGGGGCTCACATAGTTACCTGTCACAGGCGTACTCGCTGGTGGTGTGCAGGTCACAGGTCTAGTTGTCAGCATGTCACGGCCACAGGTTTGCACACACACCACACCCATCCGGCACAGGTGTCAGAGGCCATGTGACCCTGTAAATGTAAGGGGCAGACAACGTCACATTCCCCTCTGCCGGTGGTGACTGGATGACGGACGCTCCACGGTTCTCAATCATAATGGGCCCATGAAGTTAGTGGCACCCGAAACCTTGCGGCCGTCACGGGCCTGCCACCACGTGGCGCTGACTGGGGTTGCACAGGGTTAGTGGCACCCGAAGCCTTGCGCCCGTCACAGGCCTACCACCACGTGGCGCTGACTGGCATTGCACAGGGTTAGTGGCACCCGAAGCCTTGCGCCCGTCACAGGCCTACCACCACGTGGCGCTGACTGGCATTGCACAGGGTTAGTGGCACCCGAAGCCTTGCGGCCGTCATGGGCCTACAGCCACTACCAAAACCAAGGTATCCCGACCCCCTACTGGCCGATTTAAAGTACCAAGAAGGAAACCTCGGTCATGAACATTTGAGCCCACGACTTTTCTCAGTTCTGCGAGGGGCACGCAGTAAAAGCATAGAGCACAGGGCAAACGGAGAACACAATGTATTGAGGGTACCCGTGGACAGAAGCAGGTCCACACTGGAATGGAGCAGGGTATCCAGGACAATAAACACCAAAACTGGAAGACCATGACACACTAAGCACAATGAAACCCCACATAAGAACTTATTGAAAATCTGTTCCTGGAACATCAACGGGCTGGGAGACAAGACTTCTGACCCAGAACTGCTAGCCTATCTGCAGAAATTTGATATAATTACGCTTCAGGAAACATGGAGCGAACTACCTACGGCTCTGCATGGTTATAACATGCTCCATTTACCGGCAACTAGAAATGCAAAATTTGGTCATAACAAGGGAGGCCTTGTTACATACACTTCCATAAAAAGCATTTACGCAATAGAACCCTTACTATACAATCTAGCGCCACCAAATGAAATGCAAGTAAACCGAATTACCCTACAGGGGAAGACAAGTAAAGAACATATAATACTTGTAAATCTCTACCTACACCCACGTGACACAAATAAAGGGAGCCAACAACTAAAGGAGGAGTTGGTGAAAATTATAACAGGAGAGAAGACAAACAATTGGGTAATCACCGGAGACTTCAATTTAAACATGCTGATGAGACGAGCTAACGATATCTATCCAGAGGAGGATCCATTTGCGTGGGAGGAAATGCCCCAAGACGTCAGCACAGTTGGAAGAATTACTAACACCTCGAAAAATCTACTATCGTTCCTAGAGCAACTGGGTGTACGTGCATTAAATAGCAGATTCCCGGGAGATCGCCCGCAAACAGCAACATTCAATAACACTGCAACCAGGTCAACAATTGACTACACATTCTGCTCTTGCAGCATGTTCACTAAAATAAAAAACTTTTGTATCGGGAGCGAAGATTTTAGCGACCATCTACCCCAGGAAATCACGGTAGAAGAGCCATCACTACATAAACTGCCCCCAGCAAAAACACTCTGCTCAGAATTTACCAACAATGAAAGAAGAGTAAAATGTAGTACTAAAAACCCTGAAGGTCTACTCTCTCGAGCAAAACAACTCTGGGGAGAAGGGAAGGCATCCACCCCCGATATAATTGGATGCTGGGAGGCATTCACAAACGCCCTACGTAATAGCTATGGAGCTATAAAGGGTAACCCTCCAAATGAGAGAGAAAAACAACAGCAAAATCCCCGCCCCGGCCCCACTATACGGAATAACATCAAATTAAAAAAGTTAAAAACACGGATAAATTTCACACTGCGGAGACTGAAGAAAGATCCTTCGGCATTGCAAGAGCTGAGGCAGTTGAAAGAGACTCGGAAAAAAATTATCTGGCAAAATAAAAAGGAAGCCGAAGAAACTCTTTGGGCCAAACTTCTGCATGACATTAAGAACAACAACAGCGCCCAATTTTGGAAGAAAATTAATGCCCTATCTAATCCTCAAGGACAGTGTATCAGTTCTAACGTCACAGAAGAAGCTTGGACTACTTTCCTTGAACCACATTTTAATAAAAATCAGACCCCCCAAACTGGCTCAAATACTCCTGTGTCCAGCATGGAAACCCAACCGTCCCAGCTGAATCTGATTACAGAAAACGTGCATAACTGTACAATTACAATAACAAACACTCAAATTCACAAAAGTATCTTGAAGGGTAGACTTGAAGGAGCTCCTGGACCTAATGGGATTCCGCCGATATTATTCAAACAAGACCCTGAATTTTGGGCTACTGCCCTAAAACCGGTTTTTGATAGAATCCTGCAGACGTCAATAGTACCAACATCATGGAGAGGCTCAATAATCTCTCCTACCTACAAAAAAGGCAACAGGAATGATCCAAGGAGCTACCGATTGGTAGCCCTTTTGGACAATGACGCAAAATATTATGCCGGGGTGCTCCTCCAAGAATTAACAACATGGTCTACAGAAATCAAAGCAATACCTTACAACCAAACCGGCTTCTGTAGAGACATGGGCACTGTTACGAACATCTCTGTCCTCTCACTAATGATGGACGCTGCACTTCTAATCAAACAACCTTTATACATCTGTTTTATCGACTATATCTCCGCATTTGACCATATAAACAGAAACATTCTGTGGCAAAAACTAAAAAAGCTAGGTATTCCACCATTGCTATTAACACAATTAATCCTTCTGCACAGTAACACCTGGGTACAAGTAAAGTTGGGGGCAGGAGACCATCTATCAAAAAAGATGAATACAACCTCTGGATTAAAACAAGGGTGTGTATTAGCCCCGACACTATTCAACCTATTTATGGCCGAGCTCTCAATCAAACTTAATGGAAGCAATGCGCATGCCCCGAAGTTGGGAGGTTGCCAGTTATCTAACCTCCTATACGCAGATGATTTAGTTCTCATCAGTCGGACACCCATAGGATTACAACGCCTGCTGGACATCACATCTCAATACTCAGAAAACAATAAATTAAGTATTAACCAAGATAAGACAAAAGTCATGTGTGTAAATTACCGGAAAATAAAAACAAAATACAACTGGCACCTGGCAAAACACAAGCTCAAAGTCGTCCATGACTACAAATATCTGGGGGTTATGATAGACAGCAGAGGCAATTACAAAGCTCAGTTCGATGCAATAAAAAAGAGGGGGTTAATAACAGCAGTAGCTTTAAGAAACTTGAAGAATATAACCGCTGGACCAAGTTATCTCCCACTGACCAAGGTGATTCAGGCCAAATTGATACCATCAATCACCTATGGAAGTGAAGCCATGAGAGGGGGGGATGCGGAAATATTAAATGGCACCATTACAAGAGCACTGAGAATAATTTTTGGGTTGCCTGGATTTACCTCTCCGGCACAAATGAGGTTGGAATTTGGGATACAAGGGCAGGAGTTAGCCAGAAAAGGAGCCTTTGTTAAAACCTGGTTCAAAATAAAACAAGCATTTACAATGCAATGGTCTCGGCAATATTATAGGTAGAGCTATTGGTATTGCTCTTTTTTTTTTATAAATGGCATTGTCATTTCTATTGGCATTAGCTTTTTTTTTGCATATGTGATACCTATTGCATTAGCAGAGAGAGAGTGACTTGCGGTGAGGGATGCAAAAAGAACAACTGACGGACAGAATGTTTCACAATGTCAAACATTCACCCCAGTACAGAGATCTGCGCCTGAAGCCATCGTTTTTTTTTGCTCCCCATGCCATTCCAGTGCTAGGTCTTGGCATCAAACACAAGCAACATTTACACAAACACTCTTTTAGGCATCGCACTGTAACTCGGAACAGGTAAAGAATCCATTCCAAACACCATCGACTTAATAAATGGTATACTGCCACCACTGCTCACCATACATGTCTCTCCTTGGCCTGGGAGCCAAGCTCTCATGATCAATATCGCGTTTGGGCCCAAGGGTATACACAGGATTTCATGGACAGAAAGAAAGCAGGGGTGCCAGATTCTTGGTTGCTGAAATCCACGGTTCACCGCCAGTCAAAATTAAAAGACGGAAGAATGTCAAAATATCATTACAATACCATTAGGACTTATTTTATCCTAAAATTAAAGAGCATGGCGGGATAAGAAATAGGGCTTTTATATCATTGTTTTCCACCGAAAGAAACGTCCTTTATCACTGAAACTACTAAAGACAGCGATGAATAATAGGCATTGTTTACCATTGCACACATGCTCCTTAGTGTCAGCTACCATGAAGCCCCTTAGGGGTACGGGTGCTATGCTGAATGAGATTTGCATATAGGTCAGAGGCACAACTAGAGTCACATTTCGGTGGGGGGGAGGGGCTTATTCTTCCAGCAATAGGCAGAGTGGAGTGTGGAGATGAAGGGGTGAAAAAACATCAAAGCCTCGTTAACACGTAAATGGTCTTTTAAAGACCTGTGAAGTACTCGGGTGCGGCTGCGATAAGCTCAAAACCTGACTGTGTGTCAGGTCGTGAAGCTGTCTCAGCCTTAAGCCCTCTGAGTCCTATGGGCACAGCAGGGTGCGAATCAAGCAAGTGTCGTGAAAACAATACCCACATGGATCTTAGAGAACGGTCACCACATCTTTCCAGGCTCCGGTTACGCCAGGTATGGCTGTCACAACCGACTTGAGCAGAAGCTAGGAGGGCCTCCCTATCAATTATTAACAGACGTGATACAGTCAAGATATAACCCCTCCGCCCATAACATTCCTCCCGTCAGGAAGGACAGAGGATAACGAAACAAACTGCCCCTGCCCGGTGCGTAACCACCCATCCTAGGAAGACCTCCAGCCAAGCCAAAACACCGGCAGGCAGCACCAAAAAGTGCAGACAGACTCACGGGCAGAACGCACAGCCAATAGCACTTTAGAATTCTGTGTAGCGCGCTAGGATTGGGTGAGGTGCCCCCCGATCCTCCAATCTGAGGTCATTTTACAGATTTGCGGAGCCTCCCGCTCCAATTCCAAACCGACTCATAGAATATGTTCCGCCTAGAGATTAACGACTCGGAAGTTCTAAAGTTATGGCCAAATGAATCCGTTAAAACATCAACAGCAGCTGTAAAGCTGAACTCCGTGTGAGTAGCGAACATGTGTTCACTTGAAGAATGAGGACATTGGGGATAGAAGAAGTTTGAGTGCGTTAAAGTGAAAGCATTCGGGCAGTTTAAAAGCATGTTATGTTAAATCGTTCACGAGATGCTACAGTCCCAACCAAGCATCTTTTAGTATTGTAGTACTGTTTACTTACAGTTAACTCGTGCACCCCTACCAAGAGCAGGGGTAGAGGACACCATGAACACCGCCGCCTTTCTCCGAGGCGAAGCAGAAATGGTTCGGAGAAACGCAGCGGCGGTTTCAGATTCGGGGGCGTGTTTCTTTTTCTCTCCTCTTGCCATTGGCAGGAGGAGAGAAAAACACGCCTAAAAAAGGGCGTTGCTAAAAAGTGGAAAGAACAGCAAGAAACACGCCCCCGAATCTGAAAAAGACGGAGCCTATTTGGAGGGACGGCTTTCTCCTCCAATGGCTGGCCTCCGTTTAGGAAGCCAGCCAATGGAGGAGAAGCAAAAAGAGAGGCGGGCTAAATAGCCACTCTAGGAAACATTAAATCTCCGACTTCCGGTTCTGCCTTCGGCAGACCGGTAGTCCTCGACCTAAAAAAGGGCAGCCAGGAACGCTGAATTTTTACTTGTGGAGAGAAGTGGAAACAACAGGATCTTGCCCAGCCAGACATTACTTGAACACTGCACTGGACCAGCTGGGGCTACGTCAACTCTGGGCATGGCTAGCTTCAAGAAAATTGTAAACAAGATAGTCAAAAAAGAGTCCATTTTACAAGATAAAGCGACCTTGACAAATCGCTCATACGGCTGGCTTACGATACAAACCTATAGGAAAGCGACTCCTCAAGCCTACCTCCTTTCTAACTTCTCTAGAACTACTAAAGAAAAGTTTTTGAAATTTCGGCTAGGCCTATTACCGACGGCATACCATCTGCCTCCTTGGCTGCGCCCTCCTAAACCGGCAACGTGTCGTCTTTGTGGTGAAGGAGAGGAGGACATAGTTCACATTCTAACGATTTGCCGTGAGCTGATGCGAGAACGCCGGTTACTACTTAGGCCTATTTTTAATAAAAACCAATTACGGTCGTGCAGACAAGCGGTGCTTGCAAGCTTCTCTGGTGAAGACATTCAGCTAAGTTGTCGCCTAGTAAAGTTCTTATCTGTAGCTGATCTTCGTTTTAAAAATAAGTGTACTGTAACAGTGTTTTAAGTTCATTACCTCAAGCTTTTTAGCACAAGTAAGTGCCCTAAGAAAATCATCAAAAGGTCATTCAAATGGCCATCTTTCATCCTTATGGCGGCACTATGCACTTTAAATATGTATTTTAAACTTGCACACCATGGCCTGATATCATTTTGCAGTTAAGACTCTGTTTAGGGGGGTAATTTTACCTAACAAATTGCTGCTAATATTTCCAATAGAAATGAAGAAATAAGATTATGGGCTACAAATGCAGGGGGAGTGGATATTCTGTGCAATTTTAAATGTGTGTTTTTTATTAGCTGTTTATCTTTCCTTTTTTATTATCATGTTAATAAGAGATGGTCAATTTTTTTTTTTTTTTTTGTAATGGTTTTAATTAACTGTACAATAAACATATTACTTACTTACAACCACGTGGCACTGACTGGGGTTGCACAGGGTTAGTGGCACCGAAACAGCTGAGCAGGTGTGCAGCCTGCGATGATGATGTGTGCACTGATGTGGTCTCCGCCATTGATGACTCAGGACTCAGTGTCATATGTGGGACCTGCTGGGCCGCGGGGCAGGTCCGCATTATGTGGACCATGCCATGGTGGCGAGACCGGGCCTGGAGCTTTCACGGGCACGTGGTGTGCCCACTGATGGACACACTGGTGGCAGCAGATGAGCAGTGGGGCCTGGATGCTCAGGGGTGGCGGTGTCTCTCTCTCTCTCTCCCTTCTCTCTCTCTCTCTCTCTCTCTCTCTCTCTCTCCCTTCCTTTACTTCCCTCTCTTTGGCTTTCTTTCCTTCTCTGTTTCTCTGTGTCTCGCTCCTTTGATTTGTGCATGACACACGTCCTAATTTTGTGCTTTATTTTCCAGGCCGTGACGTCGAGCTGTCCCTGACGGACCCGACGAGAGTCTTTCGCATTGGTGTTTTGTGCTGTATTTCAATAAAGTGTTTGGTTGTTTCTTCAGTGCTGTGTGTTTCTTGATCTTCTGGCCACACATGTGTGTTTATTTTTGGTAATGTGCGTCATCATGTGCTTTTTCCAGCTCTTGTGTCGTGCACGGTATGTGTATGTCCTCCGGGGGGAGTGGGAGGTTGGGGAGGTAGGCTGGGGTTGGTTGCGGTGGGTGTTGTGGCCCTCATGGGTATCCGCATTGCATGATCATTGTCTCCATGGCATCTGTGGGTCTTCCGGTGTGGTTCTTGGCTGGGTTCCCTCTTATGCTGCAGGTGGTCGTCCTGCTTAACACCAGCCAAAGGCAGGTGTTAATTCCCTGGTGCTACCGCAGCTTATCGCCTATTTTTGGTTTGCATCGCAGATCTGGCAGTTCGTTGTGAAAGTGGTGTTGTGGTTTTTTCGTGTGTTTTTGCACGAGAACGCCTACTCTGCATCTCATTAGGGTTAGTCGGTGGTGTCCACCGTGGAGATACAATTTGGGGCAGTTATCACAGGAATAATGGCGATATCTGCAGTTTGCACCAGTTTGTAAATGGGGTGTTAAATCTGTCACCACTTTTGATGCGTTAAGGTGGAGATAAATCGGAGATAAGTCCTTGTGAATATACCCCAAAGACTTTTAACTATGTGGAGTGCATGACCTCAATTTATATAGCGCTTACTACCCCATAAGAAAAAAAAGAAAAAGGATAAAATTTGAAATAGAACAGGAGGAAAGTTGAAATAAACCACGTAAGAATACAGTTAAAATAAAAGAATTACTAAGCATGAAGATAACACCATGGTAATGAAAAAAGGTGGAAGCGGCAGAAACTGGGGAAGAAAATGCTGTGGAAAAAGAAGTGTTAAATATGGAAACAAAAAGCATGAACTAAATGCACAAAAAGTTTTCCGGGCATTGAACGAGTCAATAAGCAAGTGGCAAGGGATCTGGGTGGAGGGGAATGGAATGACATAGATGGCCTTCAAGTGCTGAGGCGGGCACAGAGCGACAAAATACTAAGAGGAATGAAGCTGACCAGGGGGAAAGTAAAGACAACAGGGGACACACAAGTTTAAGAAATGAAGCAGCATGGGAAATGGCTACGGTGAATTCAACCTTTGTTGAGAATTGGAGCAAGGAAGAAAATGGGAAAGACCATGCGTTATGGACAGAGATGCAACTAGAGCCAAATTTCGGGGGGGGCTATTAAAAATGTTGGGGTGGGGGGGCTAATTCTTCCAGCAATAGGCATAGTGGAGATGAATGGGGTTAAAAAACAACAAAGCCTTGTTAACACGTAAATGGTCTTTTAAAGACCTATGAAGTACGTGGGTGAGGTTGCAATAAGCTCAAAAACTGTCTGTGTGTGTGTCCAGGAAGCTGTCTCAACCCGGGCTGAGACACACGACTGGATGTGGGGGGGCTGAAGCCCTTTGAGTCCAAAGGGCGTTGCGCGCCTGGTTATGGACACTTAATAAACAAGCATTTGTAATGCAATAGGTCTCGAATTTGCGAGAGTTTATGCTATTGGCATTGTAAATGACAATGCCTTTTATTTATCTGTTTTGCTAATCAACACATAAATAAAAGACATTGTCATTTACATTGCCAATAGCTCAGACTCTTCTAAATGTGAGACATATTCAAAGAAGCGGCCGCCATTGTCCTGGGCTGCTCCGAAAGTGAAAGCGCGCATGGCGCTCTGAATGTTTAAGGAAAGCATGTAGGAGAAACTTATCAAAGAAAATAGTCCTTACAGACTATAAAAAATTCGTACCATGTAACAACCGAAGTAAAAGGGCCAGTCCTCAAGGGAGGTTACAAATGAAGACAAGGGGGTACTAAGGAGGGACTAACAAGCCCATTAACGAATCAGAAGCCAGCATTTATGAAGGCCAATGACACAAGCCAATGACAAATATGGGCAGAGATTGGGCGGGGCTTCTGTTCCATGCTCCAATACAGCATGCCGCAGAGCAGCACATGCACTGGCCAGGCTTGACCTACAAACAAGCAAGCTGAAATTAAGAGGTACAGTGAAGGAAGATGTGCCATACACAGCAGTACTCGCCCTAGGTAGGTCTAGCAATGTCACCGAGTGGAGTGCAAACATTTGCAAGAGAAATCACCAATTCTGGAACACCGGCTTCAGAGAAAAAAACGGTGCACTAAGCAAGTGTGGGTTCTCTGGTTTTCATTTTCATTTCTGAGTTAAAACATCACCCTCTCCAAAAGCTACCATCACCAGTCCTTATGAAACATAGACATGCCAGGGTGTATTTAACTCATTTAACTCATTTACTGCCTCAAAGAATTATACGGAAATCACTATGCTTTGATTGAATAGGGAGAGAGAGTGAGATAACCATGTAGTGGGTGAAATGCATAATGTGAAACCAGGAATTCTTGCATAAATCCCACCTTCCACTTGACTACACTGTGTGATGCTATGCAGTTACTTTTTTTTTTACAGCACCCCCTTTTCCTTCATCATCACATAAGGTTGCCACCTTTCCCTGAAAAATACTGGCCTAAAAAATAATGGTGTGAAGTGTTTTTCCCCTTTTGTCAGCCAGCCAAGACATTAAAACCATGGTCATGCTGGTAAACAATTCCAGCATCTTGAACTAAAATCAGTTTGAGGTGTGCACTGCACAAAAACAAAAGACTATAATTTCATATAGTAACACCCTAGTCCACGTATAGGGGGCAAAAGACAGCTGACTTTCCTCTTGGTTCATTTACAGCATTCTATGTAACTAGAACATATTGCTTTAAGTAGGGGGCGCTAGAGGGCACACAGCAGAATGGCTGACTGTTAAGGCAGCTCCGCCGGTCAGGACCATATCGCGGCAAATGAGATCGTAATGCAGGTCACCTACCTTTCTTAAAAAGAGCATGAACGCGTCGGAGGTGCTGGGACCTGGACTGCTGGCACGGTGAGCCTGGGGGACTGCTGCAGCGATCGTTATTTTTACTCCAAGCACCGATCTATCTGACGGCGGGACGATCGCCAATGCAAAATGGCGGCGCCCTGCGGCGGAAAACTCCTCTCCTACTGGCTGCGATTATAGAAACCTAACCGCAATATACAAGGTTGCAGTTCGGCCCCTGCGTGGTCGGAGCTGTAGGCGAGCCTGTTAATGTCGCCCAACCTGCTGCTATTCACAGCGTGCCCCCTGAAGTGCCCGGAGAAGGTAACGTGATGGATCAGGGTAAAATGGCGGCTTCGCTCTCTCAATGAGGCCGGCTGCGGGGCTCCCAATCAGACGGCGATTACGGATATGACTGCGCAAAGGTTGTGTTGCCAGTCGGAGGTGCGGATGACTAAGCTGCGCAGAGCCTGTGTGTGGTGGGTCTGACAACAGCCTGGACGGGCATCCCCGTTGTTGTACTGTGATATGTGCCCATGACCCACCCTCCACAATCACACTGTAGCAGTCCTAAATAGCATAAAGGAGACCCCTTCTCATGTGAAGCACCGTTCCCTCTTCGAGCTGCATCTCGGTGCCAATCAGCGCGTGAAATGGTGGGAGAACGTGGCACAGTAATTGCGACCTCGCGACGGATGAAGGCTGGGGAGGCGACGACTGGTGGCGCTGCGGCGGTCATCCAGACTACCGCGCTACTCTCTTAGCGACAGTGGATGACCACGGGCCTCGGCGGAAACGTGCTGTGAGTAGCTTTTGAGCGCAGGTAATAACATTGGGGGTAATCATCGCGGGAGCCAAAGCGACCCCGGCTGTGCAGGCTGACAGCCAGCGCTGGCGTAGCTTGGAGGCGCGACACCCACTGAGGCACTATCGCGGACTGCTGCCAAACTGTAGCAACTAAGGGATCTGAGGTGCGGCAACAACATAGTAGGTGGTGTCAACGGCTACCAGGTGTGGGATCGACCACTTCCAACATGGGGAAGTCGGAAAAACAACAGTCCAAACTTTCCTTTGATGCGAAACGCCCGGCGAAGAGCGTGCCGGTACCACTGGATGCTGCAATGGAAGGGGGAGCTGAGGCAAATCACCCTATGGAGCAAGCACTGAAGGCAATACAAGAAAGCCTGCAAGATATCAACGGTAAGCTGGACTCTTTAACAAACCACGTAGATAATATATCATCAAAGCTGGACAAGCAAGGTGAGCGACTGGATGAGGCGGAGAAACGTATCTCGACTGTGGAAGATGACTCGCAAACCACAGCGCGCAAATGTGCGGATATGGAGAAAGTGGTGGAGACCCTCAAATCAAAGGTGGAGGACTTAGAAGCGAGATCACGCCGCAACAACATCCAAATCGCTGGAATACCAGAATCCACCAATAGTGGGCGCATGGAGGCATATGTGGAGGGCCTACTACGCGAGGTGTTTGATGCTACACAGTTATCGGCAGTCTTCATAGTGGAGCGCGCTCATAGATCGTTGGCACCGAGGCCCCCACCAGGCGCCACGCCAAGACCAATAGTGGCCAGGCTTCTGAATTACAGGGACCGTGACGCCATATTGCGTATGGCGCGAGATAAGCAGCGAGTAATGTATCAAGGTAACAAACTGGCGTTCTATCCAGACTTCACCATGATGGCGCAATTGGCGTGCAAAGAATTCAATCCTGCGAAAAAACGACTGAGGGAACTGGGGGTGGAGTATGCAATGCTCTACCCGGCTCGACTAAGAGTAACAATGGATGGCAAGTCATCGATGCTACACTCACCTAAGGCCGCGCATGACTTCATTAAACAGCTGGCTGAACAACGCAGGGAGCGCAGACACGCCGAACAGACCCGCAATTCCGAGTGAGCCTCGCAGGATAGATCTCCTGGTATGGAACATGCGAGTCCACATAGCAGGAATGCCGACACTGGTTTGACTTGGGAATGTAAACTGCTGGGTGCCTGCTGTGCTCCGCTAATGCTTCCTGTAAGGTCAGTATGCTTTCCATACTATCCAGGAAATGCTGCGGGAGATTCCAGACGGGGAGTAACTTGTGTGATGGAAGCTGATACTAGACATTGTTGGCCTGTCTGATGCATCGCAGCTCTGTATATAATGGGTGGTGGTGAGCATCGCAGATGGTCCGGTTCTGGTGGCAATGGTGGCTGTGCCGAGTTGGGATGCGGCGGGGCCCTGTTGTATTTGGCTAGACGTTGCTGTGGAGCATACGGCAACTGATATAAACTATCACCTACTGCGCTATGCGCCGTGCTCCTTCACTCCCTAGCCTACTCCAGACTATGACATATGTATCTATGGTGACATTGAAACAATTGCCCACTCCTGGGCTCTATATCACCTGCAGTTGTAATGTGCATCTGACCACATCCATATTGTTGGATGGAGGCGTGTGCCCTCAGCGGTACCCTCATGCGGGTGCTCCCCACAAAATGTTCTTGAGATGTTGGTTGTCTCTGTTAGGGATTTGGCTTTGGCAAAGTTGGGGTGCTGAAGTGGGTGGGGGGAGGATGGGGAGGGGGATTGTTATTCAGACTGTCGAGTGTGTGTTTAAGTGTAGCTTCTCAGCAGAGCAATTGTATGAAAGCGATTATCCGCATTTTACAAAGTCCCAGATGAAGTACCTGCAGGCGGCAGGGAATTTGTTTTTGGATGATGTTTTAATGTGTGCCAATGTCCGCAGCTAGCTCACGTACCGCCCAGCTTAATCTAATGACATGGAACGTAAGGGGGCTAAATAACCCCCAAAAAATACGACAGGTATTTGCTTATTTGGATAGGCTGCATATCGACATAGCTCTACTTCAGGAAAGTCACATCGCCCCTGACGCTCATAGCACCATTGGGCAAAAAATGGGCGGAGGCGATATATAAGTCATCATATTTTTCCGATTCTAGAGGGGTCGTTATACTGGTGAAAAAGGGAACGCAATTTCAAATAGATAATACAGTGAGGGATGAGCTAGGGCTCTACGTCATCATAACTGGAAAGCTCCGAGGCCAGCATATTGCCGTTGTTAACACCTATGGCCCGAATGTAGATGACCTTGATTTCTATAGAGAAATATGGCGGCAAATACATGCGCTGAAAGGCATAATTATACTCTGGGGCGGGGATCTCAACGCTGCTCTGTGCGACAACTTGGATAGATCAGGCGCCTCTAGAGAATCGCACCAGAGAGCTGTGGCAGTATTGCACAACATTATGAAAGAAGAGGGACTAATTGACATTGGTCGCACTCGTTACCCAGAAAGGAGAGAGTCCACACATGTTTCAGCAGCCCACAACAGTTGGTCTCGTATAGACTACTGGTTGGGGACCAGTGACGTACTGCTATGGACTTGAAGTGTGAGTCACATCCCTAGAACATTATCGGATCACAACCCTGTGTTGCTGTCTATCGACATACAACACTACATGCCACCACCATTCACATGGCGTTTTAATTCTAAAGCACTGCTGGACACCACATTCACAGATACACTCAATAAGGCCATAACTGAATATTTTGATTTGAATACACCTAGCACGGATGACCCGGGCCTATTGTGGGAGGCTTTTAAAGTTACGATCCGGGGAGTGTGCATCAGTACCAGCGCAGGCATCTTAAAGGATATACGCAAGCAGCTCAGTAAAAGGGAAAAAACTCTGCAGGCACTGGAGCGGGAATACACCAGCACACAAGAGATCAAACTTCTGGGGGAGATTAGGACAGTACTCTCTGAATACTACTCATATGCTGAAGACGAACTGAAGTATATCACAAAGCGTCATGTGGCACGGTCATATGGTGAGGGTGGTAGGCCGGGTAAGATATTAGCAGACAAGATATGTGCGCATAGGCCACAAGAGTCCATATTAGCGCTCAAGAATCAGAAAGGGGAGTTGCTGCAAGAAACGCAGGGAATACTGGGGGAATTTATGAGAACATAAGGGGATTTATATTCAGCGCGTAGATCTGCTGAGGCGGCGGAAGTTCAAGAATACTTAGAAGATATTGCGATTGCATGGTTATCTGATACGCATAGGGAGTATTTATCTTTAGCCATCACTGTGGAGGAAGTTACGGTGGTTATTCACTCCCTGCCTAACGGCAAAGCCCCCGGCCCCGATGGGTTCACATGCGAATTTTATAAGGCGTTTGCAGGACAGCTGGCACCTCACCTAGTTGAAATGTATGGTGATGCGCATGATAAATTAACACTCCCACCAACGTTACGAGAGGCTGTGCTGATCGCACTCTTAAAACCCAACAAAGACCCAGAGAGTAGCGACTCATACAGGCCACTGTCCCTTATAAATGTGGATACTAAAATACTGGCCCAATTGCTTGCCACCAGGCTACAGCCCCTAATGACAATACTGGTACTACCGGATCAGTCTGGATTTATCCCGACGAGATCGACCACACACAACACCAGGACACTGTTTGTGCTGTCGCATTATTTAACCCCTAGCACAAAGGCTGTTGCGGTACTCCTAGATGCGGCGAAAGCGTTCGATTCCATTGAATGGCCGTACTTATATACTGTATTAAGCCGTATGGGATTTCCGCCTATCTTCCTGCGCTGGGTACAGACTTTATATGCGAATCCTACGGCACGGATCAGGGTGAACGGGTACATATCTGTGGTCTTCCCAATAGCTAGAGGGACGAGACAGGATTGCCCGTTGTCCCCATTGATATTTGCGCTGGCTCTAGAGCTCCTTGCTTGTAAGATCCGGCAGGGCCATCACTACTCGGCGCTTCAATTCCCACAAAGACCGCTGCATATCTCCCTTTATGCAGATGACATGATGTTATACGTGAGGGACCCGGAGACGAATCTGGCCCCACTGCTGAGAGAATATATCCGGTTTGGTCTACACTCAGGTTTGCAAATTAATTGGCCCAATCATTAATAATACCGCTGACGGACTCCACGGTCCCACATTCAACTGAATTCCCGCTGGAATGGCAATCAGAACCTGTTAAATATCTGGGGGTGTGGTTTCATCGAGATCCCGAGGTGGTGCTCCGCTATAACTATGGCCGGGCAATTGCCACCCTGGAAGACAAAATCGGGCGATGGATTCAGCTGCCTCTGACATTAGCGGATCGCTTAGCTATTGTCAAAATGGTTATATTACCGAAATTATTATATCTGTTCAATAACATCCCAATTACTCCCCCAGCACAGGTTTTCAAAAGTATCTCCACCATGGTGACAAAATTGATTTGGGCTGGCAAGCAAGCCCGTATTAATTGACATACACTAACATTGCCATACGCGCGTGGTGGGTTCACGGTTCCGGACTTCCTGTTGTACTTTTTATGTGCGCAAGCACAATTTGCACACTACTGGTATCATAGTGTCCCGTTTCTATCTCATGTTGCAATAGAGGAGGGGGATGCGCTCCCAATACCATTGAAAGCAATTATCACGCATCATAGATCTCCACTCCATGGCCGTGACAATAACACTGTAGACACAACAGTCGCTGCATGGCGCAGAATGGGGAAATTGGCAGGCAAATACCCGCTATACGCACAGGCATTGCCATTGTTATATCATCCCGAGCTATCAGTCACGCAAGAATAAGTGGGTCAGAAACAGCTGCGACAAGCAGGCATAGACAAGATGGGGGAGCTTCATTGTAATGGATCTTTCAGAACGTTAACTGAGCTCTCATATATTAGTAACCAAACAACTTTATTTCGATTCACATATTATAGGCTTCAGGAGACGATCAAGACACTGTACCCCTCTTACCCGGAGGAGCCATCGCAGATGTCAACCCTGCAGTGGTTGCTCACTACGCCCAATAACAAACATATGGTTTCCAATCTGTATACTAAGCTACAGGAGGACATTGACAGCAAAACGGCACAGGCGATGGGGAAATGGAACGCAGTACTTGATATCCCTCTCACAGAGGAAGAATGGTCCAAGGCATGCGCTCTGACTAGTTTGCTTACGCCTAATGGTAATTTGAAAATGATACACTATAAATATCTCCACCAAACATACTACACACCAGCTAGGTTGTATGCCTATGGCCTGCGATCAGAGGCGACCTGTAAGCGCTGTAGAGCAGATGGTGCAGATTTCCTACATCTGGCGTGGGGCTGTACGGAGGTGCATGAGTACTGGTTGCAGGTTACTGTGGAATTGGGGAAAATGGTGGGTGGAAGCATTGATTGCACGGTTCGCACATGTTTGTTGGGCCTTGTTCCAAGTTCGGAGACGTAAGTTCTGTGTGGTTGCCTTGTTAGTGGCAAAACGTAGAGTATCCTTGTGTTGGGACAGTAAAGTGTTTCCAACGATTCGGCAATGGCTCCGCGACCTGACATACTGTAAGGACACGCTCCACACTTACATGGAGGAGTTGCCTACCGATGCCAATCCAAAAGATTATTGGACATACCTGACTGACTATTTGAAGGAGGTTACCTTGGATTGATTGGGTCTTCCGTAATGCCTGGGGTATATGTGACTTGTGGATTAATTGCCAGATCTGCTGACACTGTAAAACACTTGCTGATGTGCTACAGTCTGAAAGTTTGTTTTTCTTTGGTTCTGTATATTGTATGATTTTTTTTCCTTTTGAAATGCCAATAAAAATAAATATAAAAAAATAAAAAAATAACATACTGCTTTAAGTATGGAATGTTGCCTGTACTACTCTAATATGGAAAAGGTAATATATAAGGAGCAGAGAACTGTTGAAGCGTCTCACTCATGGGGTCTTGATTAGGCCTGGGTGGAGTTCTGCTACACGGAACTCTGCAAAGTGGCGAAATAACGTTGCTCTGCTACGCGGACCTCCATGTGCAGGCGGAGCTTGCCAGGCACTTGTTCGTGTTGCCATGTACAACCCAGAATACGTCTTCGCATTGCAAATAACGTACTAACGGCACCACACAGTTCACATGGATGCAGCCATCTTGTTATTCTACTCTCTGCTATGGTTTTGGGTTTATTTTCACAATTCCTCTTAAATTCTTTAATCCTCCCCATTATAAACTTATCTACCTCTCATTTTTAGGTCTCACCTAGGCAGCGCTTACGCTGTCTCTTCGAGACATGCTGTATTCAGGATATGTGCAAAAAGAACAATTGATGGACAGAATGCAGAACAATTTCACACATTCACCACAGTACAGTGAGATCTGGGCCTAAATCCATAGTTTTTTTGCTCACCATGCCATTCCAGTTTGAACCCAGCCATATGCAAATCAGTCTTGACCCTGCGTCCAATGGGAACAGTCAGGCCTGAACTGCAGGCCGGGTCCTCCCTGGACTGGAAATAAGCATCCTAGGGCCGGTTTCGGGGTTTCACCCCTCATCAGCCAGGATAGCTTTACTCCAGTGGCATGGAGAGCACGGGACCCACATCTGGGCATACCGTCCCACCCGGGGGGGGCAAATGCAAAAAGAACAATTGATGGACATATGCAGAACAATGTCATACATTCAACACAGTACAGCGATCTGGGCCTAATTCCATAGTTTTTTTAACTGCAGTCTGTCCATCAACTGTGTGTCTTTGCTTTCTTGCCCTAAGTGCGCCGGGGATGAGAGGTGAAACCCTGGAACCAGTCCTAGGATGCTTGTTTCCTGTGCAGGGAGGACCTGGCTTGGCGGTTCAGGCTGGACTGTTCCCATGAGGTACAGGGTCAAGACTGATATGCATATGGCCAGGTCTAAACTGGGGTGACATGGTGAGCAAAAGAATTATGCATTTATCCCAGATCTCTTGACTGCGGGTAAATGTTTTGATTTGTTCTGCATCCTGTCCATCAGCTGTGTGTCGTTTGCTTTCTCGCCCTAAGTACGCTGGGTATGCCCAGACATGGGTCCCGGGCTCACTGTGCAACTGGATTCAAGCTATCCTGGCTGATGAGGGGTGAAGGCACTATTTTCTTAAATGGCTTCAGGCAGGCCACACACTTGGTCCTAAGCTAGGTTGGCAGTGGTTACTTCACTCACTAGAACTTCTCACATTTATATGAGACCATCTATAAATTTCCCTTCACCAGCTCCACACAGAGTACAACCTAAGTTGAAATGAATGTAATAATTCTTTTGTCACATTTCAAAGCTACTAATTGTATATATGGACATAGCTATTTGAATATACTTGTAGAACGGTCTTGCATGCAATGCATTATGGGTAGGGTGGATTTACCATATCTTCTGTAGGGTGCAGAACCATATGTGACCAAAAGAGATCCCCTTTTGGCCACATATGATACTGCACCCTGCAACATGGCTAGGTAACAAACATTGCCATTTATAATGCCAGTAACTCCAACTTTGTAGACATGTAGTGCTGGTGCCTTGCTCACTAGGGACCTCTAGGTGCAGCTTGCGGTACTGCACCTAGACATGCAGTGCTGGTGCCTTGCTCACTAGGGTCCTCCAGGAGCAGCTTGCAGTACTGCACCGAGACATGTATTGCTGGTGCCTTGCTCACTAGGGACCTCTAGGAGCAGCTTGCGGTCCGGCACAGAGACAGGCAGTGCTGGTGACTTGCTCACTATGGACCTCTAGGTGCAGCTTGCGGTACTGTACTTAGACATGCAGTGCTGGTGTCTTGCTCACAAAGGACCTCTAGGAGCAGCTTGTGGTACTGCACTGAGACATGCAATGATCCTGGCTCACTACACAAGCATTTGCAATGCACTAGGTCTCGCATTACTAAAAGTATGAGCTATTGGTGTTGCATTATTATTTGCAACGCCAATACCTCAAACTATCAGTGATGAGAGACCTATTGAATTGTAAATGCTTGTTATTATATTAGTGTGTGTCTATGTGTTGGTGCATTTTACGTTTCTTAGGGGGAAGGTGGCTGTGACGTGGAGTTGAATGACAGGTGGTCCATGTTGGAAGATGATGTGTCCGTGGATGTGGTGCAGTTGATCGTTTTGCTTGTGGATGACGGTGATTCTGCCTCCAGGCTTGTGAAGTTTATCTTGCCTGGAAATCTTGTAACCAGGGGGTGAGGGGGCTGTGGTGATGTCAGGTGCCGATGCAGGTTTCTTCCAGGTTTCCATGAGGAAAAGCAGGTCAGGGGCATTGGTTCTCACTGGTTCTCATTCTCACTTACAAATGCACTTTCACACATAAACCGTTTCACACTCACTGACACTGGGTCCTAGTGCAACTGCTGCACCACTGATAGCTATATTGCTGACTCACTTCCATTTCCTCATACAATCTCCATTCACTCCTAAGCACTCACACAATTTAACTCACTCCCTCGTACTCACTTTTACTCATTCATACATACTCTCAAACTCTGACTTCTACTCACTTACACTATAATTTACACTCACAAACACGCTCACACAGCAAACACACTCACACAAACACATTCACTTAGTCCCATTCACTTTCAATCACTCACAAACACATACATACATGAACAGTGAAGAAAACATTTGTTTTGACTTACCATGTTTCCTTTGCAGCAGAGTCGACATTTGGTGCTGGACATTGGAGCCAACAAGCAATGAGTCCTAACAAGGAGCATGCCAGTGCAGCAAAGGCAGCTTTGAAAGGGAAAAGACCCATCTCAATCCCTCTCCCGGATTCTTCATAGGACTGGAGACAAAGCCCTATAAGAAGCTGGGGCAGTGCTGAGGATCCTGCCCCTTCTGCCCTGTGTGGCTTCTCATTGGACTCAGAGAAGGTGATCTGCACCCTGGAAGCCACATTTTAGCTGATATACTATGCTGCCTGAGGTATGAACAATATGTCTGCTAAATAAAATGGATTGTACCTGTGTGAGGTGACCATATTTGAATTATGCCCCTCAGAAAATGCGCAATCCAGCCTTCAACCAACAGAGTGTTGAGTTTTAACAGCACTCTGTAGTTGGGTCAGGACACCTCAGGAGCCTGGAGACAAGGTCAAGAGGACTGACCTGAGCACTGGCAGGGCTCACAAAAACATGAAAGTTGTCTCTTCATGAACACTGCTAAATTAAATAACGCTCAGTGTATGGACTCAGATGGGCAAGGTGTAGAATGAGGAGGCTCACAGGAGGCAGGGGGGTTGGCCTTGAAGCCCCTGACAAGTAGCCACCACTGCATGTACATTCCCCTGTAATGTTATTGGCCTTGCAGTGTTTTTAGCTGGATGTTTGTTACCTTGGGTCCAATCTCTGGCTGAAGAAAAATGACCTTGAACCTGATTGTTTCCTATTGAAATATCAGATGCAGCACCAGTTCTAAGTGGATACTAAACTTAACACCAATTGCCAGGAGCGGCCCGTGCACGTAAGAGCGGTAGGGTGGGGTGAGGGGAGATTCGACAGACGATGACAAGGGAAAATTAACTATTTATTTAATTTTCTCTCGTCATCGTCTTTTGAATTTTCTACACCCTGCCCACCACTCTAAACTGCACGGGCCGCTCCTACCTATTGCCACTGCTGTTGAATATTAACTGGACCTGTGAGCCCGATATCCAGGCTAAACATTGATTTCAAGCTCTGGGCACAAGAGAAAAGAGTAGGCCAGGGGCAGGAAATCTATTGACCCTTCCTTAGAGTCGAGACCAGACTCATGGAATGACTGTGACCACTGTGAAGTTCTGACAGCACCCAACATCAAGTAAGGCTAAAAGTAGAGCACAGAGACACATATTACAAATGGAATCACATCAAGAGAGAGTTTTTGGGGCATATTATCAAGGTCCGCCGTTAAAATGATCGCCGCTTTATCGGCAGAAAGCTGCCGCTAAAGCGGCGATAATGGGCTTGATAATATGCCTTTGAGAATTCCAATAGAAGCCAATGTTCTGGTGTCAACATGGGCTTCTATTGGAATTCTCAAGGGCATATTATCAAGCCCATTATCGCCGCTTTTTTCTGCTTTTCCGATAAAGCGGCGATAATTTTAACGCCGGACCTTGATAATATGCCCCTTAGTTCTTTAAAACCTATGCATATACTATCTCGTCTCCTTCTGGGCTCAATGCCAGACATTGTCGTTTAATGTGGAGTCTGGGAGTCCTCACAATTCTTAGGCATATCCAGTAAATGGTCTGACATTTGTAAGGTGCTAAAGTTGTTTAAAATATGTGGTACTGAGCCAGAGACACTGTATCATATTACTGTGGACTATCTTCCTCTCAGGAACTAATGAATGTTTTTTTCTTACCATGTTGTATGACCCAGCGTTGTTACTGGTGATGCTAGGCATGCTGTGTTTGAGGCATTATCCAACATAGGAACTTGTTATAAGTGTGCTGTCGGGTAAGGTATCATGAGAAGCTGCTGTTTTACAAGAGCCTAAAAAAATGAGAATTATGGGGTTGCTGACCAATTGCATAAGGTTGAGCATGGCACGTGTGCAAATTTTGTCATTACTTTTACTTATTGACATGAGAATAACGTATTATCAAAAACTAAAAGAGAATCACATAGGCTAGACCCTGAATTTGATTTGCAGATCACTCTGGGGTTTCTTTTGCCTCATCAAAACACAAAAATGACCTGCTGCAGCATTCGAAAAGTGAAATTGTCTCCCACTTGGGGTGGTACCAACATTTCATTAGTCAGAATTTCGCCTGAGTTAAATATTGTGCCCCAAATATTCTTCCCAAAAATGTCACTCTTTTGGAGATTATTTTAGAAAACCTGCGCCAAGTAGGACGATATTCTTTTAAATGATAATGAGGACACTATTTATGGCAGACAATATTTTTGACAAATAAACTTTTGGCTTACAACACTCCCTCATACACATGCACAGATATAGTTGCGTATGACACAGCCATAAGTCTTTTTACCATGGTACTTAACCTTAAAGTGATTGAAAGTTTCCTTAGATATAGCAAAGCATGGACACTCGTGTTCTTGTGTGCTATTTACCCACATTACCCTCCAGGAGTAAGCCTTGACTGCGTACCTCATGATCCATGCATTACCCGAACCCCAGGTGGAGTACCCAAACTCAAGCCAACAGCCTGGAATAATGGTAAGAAAGTCAGACCTCTCTTGGGCATAGGTCCTCCCTTTTTAACACAAATCTTTCTTAGTGTCCACTATATCTTTAATCATTGACAAGATTGAATGTATCAGACTTTCCCTCATGGGTACCCTTGTTTATTATTCATCTTCTTCTGGCCCATGATATGTAAAAGGCAGAAGGAGATGAGTGAGGTCATGTGTTCTTCCTAAGAATTTAGGTCAGTAAATTCTAATACTCACAATCTGACTCTTCTTGGTCAAAGTACTCCTTCAAATGTGACCATACTCTTGAAAAGGCACCATACTGGGTACCGTAAAGAACCTTTTTGTTTATTTATAAACATCCTTAAACAGGTTATGTTGTGAAGGAACCCCCAAAACACACTCATCCTGTGTGATGCCAAAGCAGTGCCACTCAACTAGGTTGGGATTCTTCCACCATGCTGGATAGAGGGAAGATCATTTTCATTGAGGCGATGAAGATTAAGAATTAGAGTTGTGAAGATTACTAGGTGTAGTGAGGTCATTACCTGCGCTGCATTCTCCTGGGAAACAGCTGTTACAACGCAGTTGTTACATCGCGTGACTTTTACAATGCAATGCCTTTACATCGCAAGTCATTAGATCGACTTGTTCTAGATGGCACTCCAACCTAAGGAATAGTATAATTTACTATTCCAACACCTTCCCTACTGTTGCGCAGTCGATCTAATGACTTGCATTGTAAAGGTATTGGATTTTAGCAATGCGGTCAATGTAACTACCGCGTTGTCATGGAACGCGATGTTAAAGCATGCATTGTAGCATGCTATAATCCATTCTCCTCAACATAGCATTTCATTCATGAGAAAATAACCACACGATATTCTATCATTGTGGAATTTTGAAGCTTTTATATTGGTGTACTAATGACATACAAAATGCAATTTTATACATGATCCTACATGTCTGCATATATCTCCATTTTGAACAAGATGGTTACCATGTCTGCCACTCACTCCTGCTTTGAACCTACACACATCCTTCCTTACCCTTAGGCTTCACAGAACACAGTTGAGCTGATGTGATAATAAACCATTATCTCATCAGCTCAACTGTGTTCCTCTGCAGTAGTTGCCTTGCTCATGTTGTATGTGCAACAAGTATCTATCTCATTTGGTTTCTTCACTGGGTTCACAAATTCGGAGAAAGCTTATTGTCTAAATGATTCATATTTGTTCCAAAATCTCCGGATGGCATTGAGGGTGTTGAATACCTTTTTCATATAAGAACCCTTTGTTTTGGGGGGTGAACCAGAGATTTTCTGAGCTCTCCTATACTGCTAGGGATGCTGCCCGATTTTCTTATGACTTTATTGCCCATGGAGACTTAGAATTTTTCTTGATTTCTACATATGGTGTATAATTTTGCATTCCGAAGCCTCCAGGGCGTTGACTATGTACCCCTTATTTAAAATGTTTGCAATAAAACTCTTTAACTTTTAATTGATCTAGAACTCATTTATTGAGTGGGACCCAGTACTTAATGAACTGTTTTGCTTTGCTAATTGATAGTCGGAAAGGGTACCTGAACGCGGAGAAACGTTGTCTTATGAAATTGACATTTAGCACCACCTCTGATCCAGTAAACCGTGAGAGACTACAAAAAGGTGACTTTTGGGGGGTCCAAATTTTGAAGAACTGTTTTGCCCCCACAAATCTTGGTAGCAGAGGATGGTGCATGTTAAAGAGCACCTCCTTTTTGCTAAGAGGCCCTTGTTCCTTTTATCACTGATGCTCAGTACAGGGAATAGTGGGTTTTCCGGTGGAGTTCCAGGTGTCTAGATTTTTACAGAGACATCTGAATTGCACTGCTGTTCCTGAACGATTTGGAGTGTAAGTATAAATAGGGTGTAGTGTAAGTATGAATTGTGAGTTTCTGAGGTTTTGTGGTGTGCTACTGATGTCTTGGGTTTCTGAGATGGATTATTCTGCTGTATGTGAGGTGTGGAAGAGGTTGACCATGACTGTCTCAATGTTACGTATTTATGCACCAGGCCAAGACCCCACATTAAGGATGAACCCCTTGATGAGCCCAACTTTGTAATCTTTAGAGACAGCTCAGGTTTAAAAGATAGTGAGGAGAATTTGAGAGCAGCTTACACTGTTTGTACAATTCAGAAGTGGTAGAAGCCTCCTGGCTTTGAGGGGTTTCTTCTGCCCAAGTAGCAGAATTGATCACCCTTACATATGCTTGCTATCTTTCCTCACAATTGTGAGTGACTACATATATGGAGAGTCAGTATGGCTTTGGTTAGGTCCACAATTTTGGACAGTGTGGTCACAAAGGAGATTCATGTCTTAATTCAGATCACCAGTCCAGAATGGGGAATATGTGATGAGATTGTTAGAAGCATTACAATTGCCACATGAAATTGCAGTAGTTAAATGTGAAGGAGTGGAAATTATAATGTTACTGTTGCAAACAGATATGCCAACAAAGTTACTCAGTATTGTGAAATTGTAGCATGTGCATTTAATGAAGAATCCACAACTGAATCTGATGAGGACACCATCTTTTCAATGCTGTTGTCAGTAGCTGATACTTGGGAGGAAATCAAGAGATTGCAGGAATAGGTTTCTGACGTAGAATAGCCAGGATAGATCAGAGCACGATGTGCTAAAAATGCAAATAACATTTGAGTTTCATCTGATCGAAGACCTGTGCTACCAGATAGCCTGTTATTTCTCATGACAAGACAGTTTCATGGCCCCGGACGCATCAGAAGGCATACAATGGTGAGATTATTTAGGCAGAACTGGTTTAATCCCCAATTCAGAGTTTTGGCTGAAGAACTATGCGATAGGTGTGTGCCATAACAGAAGATGAATGTAGGGAGAAGAACCCCTGTAACAGTGAGACACATAGGACTATGAGGAGGACCTTTTAAAAGAAGCAAGATTGATTTTACTGAAACTCGTGTTTGTCATGGGCTGAGATATATCCCGGTTATACTGTACATTTTCTCTCAATGGGTGGAATCTTACTCAAAACAGAGAAATGACAGTCTCATACCAAGGCTTGAAATTCTGGTTTCTATCGAGTCAGACCAAGAACCCATTTTAATAACAAGGTCCTCAGATTGCAGTGTGTGGCACTTTGAGTGGAACCGAGACTGCATTGCTGCTACTGTCCAGAAGCTTTAGAAAATAGTCGAACAGTATAATGGCACACAAAAATCATGTTGGCCTAGAGTTTATGCATCTACTTACCTGAAATGTCCAGATGTTTTACTATTAGTATGGATTGGTCTTCGAAGCACCCCTGACAGAAGGACAGTATTGTCTCAACAGGAGATACTAATGGGACATGCTATGCAACTACCTGCTGTGCTTGCACATGCACTTGTAAATATCACAGATGGCATGATTCTGAATTATTGCAAGGGGTTAGCTGATGTGGTGTGTTATGTTTCTCACCAGGTTGGCGCTGTCACTGCCACTCCGAGTCAGGAGCAGTGTCACGACCTTAACCCCGGCAACTGAGTCCTTGATAAAAAGCATGTTCCAAAATCCTGCTGAGAGTCAAAGTGGAATTGACCCTATCAGATGATTCTAATCACTAACACTGCTGTGAAATGTGCTGGGATACCCAACTGGGTACATGCATTTCACACCCAGAGAATGAAGTGTCCGCTTGATGATGTGGTGACATTTGAGCCAGGTCCAAGACATCCTGTGTCCATATGTCCTGAAGGCCTAGAAGGGGGTGATGTTCAGCAGAATTCCACACCTGCCCAATATCGTGAAATTTCCAAAATGAGATGGAAGTATCCCATCAAAATGAAGATTTGAGAACTGATAGTAGAGGAGCTGCTGGATTGCCACCAGAACAAATGAACAATCCTGGTGCAGAAACAAGTGTGAGGGAGGAAAGACTGCAATTGAGATCAGAATTTTCAAATAGTAGGAGACAATTGAAATCTAGTGTGTCGTTTGAACAAATGCAACAAACCATGATCGCAACAACAGTATCTAGTGATATAAGTGACACAGACGAAGATCAACAGACACCAAGGAGATCCAAGAGAGCAAGAATACCTTGTCGTAGGTATTCAGCACTGGAGTGGACCTACTACACAGAGAATGTGCCTAATGCAATGGATCAAGATCCCAATGAACTGAGATCAGAATCAGTTAAACCTCCATGACATGTCACACTAAGAGAGCTTTTGATTCAAACACTTGAGACAATACTATAAAATAAGGCTTGACAATTGATGTCGCACAATGTGTATTTGTAAAGCACACGTTCATCCAAGGGTATCTTGGCGCTGAATAGCAGATGTTTATTGTTAGCCAACTTAATGGTACTTATTTTAACAACCTCAAAAGGATGAAAGGCTGAGTGGGCCCGCTGGGGTTTGAACCTTTGAACATGAGGTCAAACACAGGCCCCTTCAGTGGACACATTCGTTGACTAAGCTACCAGACCCATCTGATATCTAGTTGTGTCAATTCAGCTAGATCTGATTCTACAAATAATGAACCGTGTCTAAATCAAACTATAAAGATTGTGATAAATGAGCATGACAACTACTTTATAACAAAGACAATAGAAAACAATTAAGTAGAATTTCCTAGGTCCAAGGTTGTAGTAGAAGAGTAGGGTTAACACATTTAAAAGAAGACAGGGTGGGGCTAGGGATGTCTCACGGAGACTATTGTATATAAGGTGAATGAAAGAAACACAGGTTTGCTCAATTTGCATAAATAGAGGTCAACACAGAATATTGAATCTGCCAACTGCGATATTCTACTAAAGGTCTGACTGTAGAAAAACGTGCGCCATTACCAAGGCTCAGTGTAGTATACTAATTGCTGTTACATGAATAGTTGTTATGTTAGTAATTGTAGTTATTTTAGTTGGTAGGGGTTTCACCTTAGAGCTGGAATCTCTTAGATCTACACCTGCACCTACATCAACTGCACATACTGTTGATAAGAGAAAATTAAAAGCTTCGTTCATAGATGCTTTAAATGGAGATTTCACATCCAATGTTTGTTCTAGGTTAGTTCATTAATGCACCCAAGCTTTCGATGCTAAAGATTGTTATGCTTGAAAACATTTACCTTTGTCAACTCCAGAGTATGTACCCTACCATTATATTCCACTTTCATATGCAGATACATGTAGAATATTGCTTAGTTTGTTTTATAGACAGGAATGTTTTGAATATTTTTTTTTTCTTCAGATTATGACCTGATCCTTTCTAAAGTACCCCTTCGGGAAAGAGTGAACCATCATCCACAAGTTAAGAATATGGACGTAGCTTGGTATTTCTTTAGATCCCCTACAAAGGAAGCCATTAGAAAATACATTTTTCCAAGCATTAGACAACAGGAGAGCTTGTGTGTTTCATTAGGCTAATAAGGAAGAAGATGTATTGAAGAATGTTTGGAAGGAAGAAGAAGATGAATACAAAAAGAAAAGGATATATCTCAAATTAAAATTAGAAGACAACAGAAAGGAAAATTATGTGTTTATAAAAGGAAAAGTCAGTTTAGGAAAAGACACATTAAGATAAGTAGCTGTGAACATATATTGGAAGATCTTGGAGAGCCTTTTCAAATTCAAAGTTATTCCTGGAGTCTATTTTGTTTGAGGGCAAGATGCATATTTTGCTGGTTGGGAGGGTGCCTGTTAATTAGCTTTATTGTTTCCTAAAGTGTAAGATGTAAATGGCATAGATGCTCTAACAAGGACTTCTTCTCACAGACATTCACGCAGTACCATTGAGGGAACACAATTGTAGATATTTTTTAGAGAAATCATTCCCCCAGTAAGAGTAGTTCTAATGACAAGACAATTAGAAAGCTCGCTACAGTAGTAGATAAGTTACCCCACTACCCCTCCCACCCAGTCCCTCCACCGCCCCACCTCACCGCCCCACAGCGTTACCTCTGTGAGCCACCACAGCTGGATTGAAACTTTAGAAATAACCAGTGTGTTAGGAACCTTAGGCAAAGGAGCTTCTGCTATAAGTAACTGGCTTGGAACTACCAAGAGTGGATTTTCAGGGGTCATATTTAATCCTATATTAATTATTGGCATTTGCCTAATATGCTTATTTGCTTTGTGCACAGGATTTAGATGTTACCTAACAAGGAAGAAAGAAGCACAAAGAGAAATACAAAGAAGAGAGGAAATCGAAATGGAAGAAAGAAAGAATAAGGCATTCAAGAAGCTGAAGAAAGGGGAAACTTTAATGGGTAAGATGGGTGACTCAGCAGGGAAGGAAGGATTAATTTGTGAGAAAATTATGACAGCTATTCTAACCATCGGTGGGGGACAAATATTTATTCATTTGGAAAATAATGATGAGGACTAAATGATTATTGTTTCTGAATAAAATTATTTAATCTTAGTGGAGTGCCACTAAAAACCATTAACTCATTCAAATTCTCTTTACTAACTTTTATACTCTTATAAAGGCCTAAATAAATTCTGTTGATATTGAAGGTTTGAAATAGATGATTGCTCCTTTTAAATTCTCTTTGCTGACAAACAAAGGTCCCTACGACCAGTGTCGGGGGTTATGTAATGATCACACCCAACGACAGAGATTCAAGCATTCCCGCGCTTTCAGCTGTGTCCAATCGCACAAAGGTAAATCACATTCAAGGGGTGAGGAGTGGGAGGTTCAAGGTGTGGTTTGCCTCCAAAGTTCATGAACGCCCACACACGCATTAATTTGTTGCCATTGAGATACTCCTCTCTAACCTCTTTTCACAGTGGAAACCGTCTGTGGTTATTCCAAGAGAGGGCCGATGTAACTCCCTTTCCAGGGGTGAGAATGGCAAATTAAACGTCCCCTAAACTTTGTGGGTTGTAAGGGAAGGGTTTCAACAAGGACAATATTTTCTGCTGTCTGTGCCTGCTACTGCTAGTGTGTGTTGGGGGGCGTCACTCTTTTTTCAATAATCCACAACCCTCACTTTTTATCCGGAGTGCCAACTCACATCATTTTACGATCACATTAAAAATCCAATATGGTAGAAAAGCGTCCCAGGGATTTTGCTCTGCGACCTATGCCTGCGGAAGTATTTTATCCTGTTTTCCACTCTCCGTCAAAAACCCAATAGAGAATGTCAATGCACCTACAAAAAAGAGAAAAGACCCAAAGCTGGTGTGAGATTTGAACAGAAGTGCATGTTAAATTAGATTGCATGAGTTCTGCAACCAAACAACACAACCGTAAAACAATACTATCACCAAAGTATCTCATGCATTACATTGTAAGACACAAATATCTCATGTGCTGCTTCACAATGTAAGACTAGCTAAGTAGATGTAAAGGTACTAATATCAATATTATTACCTTCACCTCTAGGTAATATACGATGGAGTGGATGTGATATTATTGTAGGTCAGTATTATCGACCTTGATATAGTCTCATACAATCATAAAGTGGGGGGTGAGCGAAATTATAATTTCAAAGCCAAAGTTTTGGGATGTAGAGAAACTGCACCTTTGAAAACATGTAAAGTTTGTCACCTTTTGAAAACTTTACATAACATACGGGTACAATTTGAAGGGCAAAATATTTTGTTGAAAGATAATTCCTGCAAACTTTTTATGGGAGAATTCTACTGGAAAAAATAAGTCTTCTTTTTTCTCCTGCAAAACGGGCCATCGCTAATGACGTTTTTAACAAAACTTCGATTAGTTGACTAAATTAACTCAAGCAAAGAAAACTGGACCAAACAGAAAACTGGAGATCAGAAGATCGACTGGAACAGCCAAGCTGTTCCATTTAGTGAACAACAAATTTCCAAAGGTAATCTAGAAGGACATGTCGCCAAGACCCTCAATGAAAAAGGTGAACACTCGCAAAACACTTTCACTTGAGGTGAGCAACAATAACTTGAGGACTCACAATTGCTAGCTGTCATACCACATTCATATTCAACATGAATAACGCCTATTAATGGACTGACTACTACTGTCATTAGGACACCAAAAAGCGGGAATTTTCACTAAAAGTTAGCTGTCTCAAATATTGGTCAATGTCCTATGAAAGCACTTGATTCCATATATCTACCAGCACTTGTGCACTATGATGATGTGCCAAGAGCCAGCAGAACCAAGAAAGAGGACTGAAGTAGCTGTCACACTTCTTTTCTGAAAGAGTATTTAAACTCTACCCTCAGTAGCCCAGTGATAGGTTCCCTGCTCTCACTGGCCTACCTAAGGCTCCACAAAGACAGCAACAACCACTTGATGATCACTACTTCCCACCTCAACCTGCCAAAAGTTACAGTATTTACAGCAACAGTGAGGCACATCAACCAATCAAAACACTGACAATTTGAGATCATTTATTCATTAAAATCTAGGTTTGTCATGTTGTTCCTGCCCCTTAATCTAGGCCCTGTCTCGGACAGGGAGCCTGCTGCTCGCGCACTGCAAATGAGGAGATTCTCATGCTGGATCATTGGGGTGTACTTGTGCTCAAGCACACCGAAAAGTCTCTTTCAGTCCCCCTGCGCTATCAAGTCACAGAAATGAAGTGACACCATTTCAGCATCGGAAATATGACATATGTGCTGACGTCAAAGTAATCATCACACGCATTTCAAAACAAGCATTGGCATAGCCAATAGGTCTCGCTTTTGGGACCTTATAAGTATTCAGTTATGCAGCACAATTTCCTTGGTGCAACAACGTCAACTGTTGCATGGCTAAACACTAGTAACATTAGTAAAATATGGATGCTAAAATAAAGAGAGCAAAGAATCCCAGACTAAAAAATAGAGGCTAAGAAAAATCATAGTTCATTAAAATAAAACTTATACCATGGGCTCTTAAACTAAGGTCTTGTTTGAGGTCACTGTGTTTCAGTGTCAAATTCCTCAACTCATGAACATGTTTGCCATTGAATATTCAGGGACTGATATTCATGGAATATTCAGATGTTAACAGTGTCTATTAAAGTGCACTTCCTCTTCTGGCTTCTGCTTCAGATGGATAGATACGTTGATGCTTAGCTAAATTAATGTTTATTAAAATATTTAAATCTATTAGATATGATGCTCATAAATTTGCCAAACCGAGCTATCTCAGACGTAATGTGGGTATTAAACCCTCTGAGAAATATCCCATTTTTGTTTTTCTAGAAACATTGGTTTAAGGATAGTTTGCATGCTAACAAGAATTCTGGCACAGTAGGTGCAAGATGGATTAGCTTCTATAGTTGCAGAATCTAAAATGATGGGTTTAATAAAAATAATAATAATAATACTTTATTGCGTGATTTGAAAAAACCATTGCAAGTACAAAATTAAAATGTCAAGAAAATTTCATTTAAGATAAGACTAGTTTAATCCTGTAAGCTAAGAGATGTCAAATTGTGCCTGCCAGGACGTTATGCCGACAGGGTTGCTGACTGGGGATCCCTCACAAAGTTTTTTTTCAGCGTAGGCCATGAACCTTACCAGGGCACAGTTTAGTTTGGTGTTCTTGGGGTCAAAGCAAGCCAACACTGCTTCTCTACAAGTTCTGATCTTTCTTGTGTTCCAGTAATTTTTGAGAAGGGCCCGTCTGTTGGTCAGTAGTTTTGGGCATAGACATATGATGTGTGTGATGTCTTCTTTTTGGTCCCCACAGAGTCGGCAGAGAACTCGTCCACGTTCTTTTTTCCATTTAGGCAAATGAACCAACAAGTTAATGACTCCCAGTCTCAATTTTAGGAAACTTAATTTTGTTCGTACAGAAAAGGGTATGATTAGATACTGTTGTGAGGTCGACAAGGCGTATGATTGCAGCGTCAGCCACCCGTGACTTCTTTTAGCTAGACGAGCCTTGTCTTCCACTATTGAAAGATGTTTTGTACTTTTTTTCGCTAGCCGTTTGAATTCCTTCTGGCTTATGTGCATATTCCAGAGATCGTTTAGACCTAAAGTGGTTAGGCCTTTTGCCAGGTAGTTGTGTCCTGCTCGCCATTTGTTTGTGTCAAGACTAGCCCACAGGTGGATGCCTAGACTTCCCTCCTTAGATGACCGTAGCTTGTGACAGCACACGAGGAAAGTCATAGCTCTTGCAAGTGTTTGCTGGCAGATTCCAAATTCCAGCCTGATTTGTGCCGGAGATGTTTGAGGAGGTAGCTTGAACACTGATCTGTAGATCTTTGAGATTATTTTTTCCAATTGGCAGCAGTCTAGTCCTTTGAGGACTTCACTGCCATAGGTTAGGGTAGGAATGATTTTCGCCTGGGCGACCTGTAGTGTGGGTGCAAGAGTTGGACCTTGTAGTTTCTTTTGAATTGAGCCAATTGCGAAGGCAAGTGCAGCACCCTTCCTTTTTTGTTCTTCTAATTGAGATTTATATTTCTCATTGTTGTTGTATGTGACTCCAAGGTACTTATGGCAGTTGGATTCGACAATGCTTTCCATATTCAGGGTCCAGGACAATTTCTTGGCTTTCCCTGGACAAACCACCAGAATTTTGGTCTTTTTGTTGTTGATCACAAGTTTGTTCTTTTTTTAATATTCAAAAGTGGCGTCCAGGAGCCTTTGCATTCCGATCTTTGTTTTACTCAGCAAAACCACGTCGTCGGCGTATAAAAGGTTTGACAACAAGAGGCCAGTTACTTTGGGAGCGTGGGAATTTACCTTATTTAGGGCTTCTGGAAGATCGGATAAAAATAAGTTGAAGAGTGTCGGGGCCAGGACACAGCCCTGTTTTAATCCTTTTCCCGTTGGAATTGGGAGGGATAATTTTGAGCCGTCCCCGACCTTGATCCTGACCCATGTGTCCTGATGTAAAAGTTGTAAAGCTCTTAGGAGGTTGGCTGGAATGTTGAGACTGGACAACTTCTTCCAGAGCTTAAATCTGTTCACATTGTCGAAGGCCGCTTGGAAGTCAATGAATCCCATGTACAGTGGGCAGGAGCTGGACTTGGCTTGGTCAATCAGACAGGAGAGGTTCATAAGATTGAAAGATGTACCTGTGTTTTTTGTGAACCCAGTCTGATTCGGTGGAATAACAAAATTGTCATCCGCCCATTCCCTAAGTGAGCTAAGTAAAACTCCCGCAAAGTACTTAGCTTCATTATCGATGAGGGCGATGAGGCGATAATTCCTCGGTGATTGTTTGTCCCCACCCTTAAAGATTGGTACAAGAATGGATCCCCGCCAAGAAGGCGGTATGATGTTATTCTGCCAAATTGAATTGAATAAAGTGCTTAGCTTCCCAGCCCAAAAGGATACATCGTCCTTGAACAGGGCTTGAGGGATTCCTCCTGGGCCTGGAGCCCCATCCTTCCGTCCCTTTTTTATCAGTTTTTCAATCACTGCCTTCTCGATTGTTATAATTTCTGTACCGCTTTGAGGCGGAAGGCTCTCTTTTATTGTTTTCATTTTGGATTCATCATTCCGGCATACTCTCATTTGCGAATTAGTGATGTTCGAAACAAGTGCCCAATCGGCTTCTTCATTTGCCGCTTTGTGTTTGACTTGCGGCCTCTGATTTAGGATGATAGCATCCTGATTGTTGAAATGGAGATGGAGAAACGCTGCCCATTCAGATTCCAAGATGCCTGATGAAGCAACATTCGATGCACGCCCAGAAGCGTTGTTGATTGTCCTCCAAAACCTTGCAGAGTTATTCGTTTTAATGTCATGCTGCAATTTCACCCAGAACGAGTTCCATTGATTTCTGCGTAGCTCTCTTTTAGCTTTCTTTAAGTAGCTGCGGGCCACTCTCAATTTTGTTAGTTTTGTTAGGTCCGTTGGATCGCTTTTTAGCGCCCGCCAGATTTGGTTCATGGATCTTGTTGCAGCTTGTATTTCACGATTCGAGTTGGGCATCTGCTTCAGCCCAGTCTGGATCGCGTGTTTCACTGGTTGAGCATGTTTTTCGGAGAGGTCAGTTGCAAATGTTGACCAGTTGGAGATTATGTCATCCGGGCGTCTATAATGGTGCTCGATAAGTCCTTTGGCCTCTGTTGCTACTTGTTGCAGATTATTGAAGGAACATTTGATTCGTTTTAGGTTGATTGTAAAACTCTCAGATGGCAATGCCCTTCCTTCTTCAAGTTGCATGACCCTGGTCCTCAACGATATTACTTGGGGACAGTGGTCACTTTCAGTTCTGCTCCCTAGACTGAAATCTGTTATTTGTTGGAAAAGAGAGAGGGTAGCGAATGTGTAATCTATTAGTGAGGTGCCTTTTTTCGATATGTAGGAGAAGCGAGGAGGCTTGTCTGAGGGAAAACGACCATTAAGTGTTCTGAGGCCCAAATTTTCGAGATAGCCTTGGAGGGATCGTCCCTTTGGATCGTTCTTATGCCTTCCTGGATGGACCAACTGTGGTATCTCCCAAATGCTGTCGTGTGATTTGGTGACCTCGTTTTTCTCTAAATCTGACATTAGCCACATATTAAAATCACCTGTTAATAAGATTTCTGGATCAGAGGGTCCAGTTTTCACTCTAACTATTGTCGCAGTCACTTCATCTATGAAGGAGTGCCTTGATGCTGTAGTTGGACGGACGTAGGCGTTCATTAAGATCAAGATCCGGCGTTGGCCATTTCTAGGGATATAAGAAATTCCCACACATTGGTGACCATGTGATGAGCCCGGAAGATCCCAAGAGGTAACTGTGTTTTTTATTGATATGTAAATTGCAAGGCCGCCGCTTCCTCTTCCCAGCCGATTCAGTTTTTGGGCTGAAATGTGGTGAGTTTTGAAACCTTCATTATGCTGTGGTTCGAAAAGCCATGTCTCTTGTAATAATAGTATGTCAAATTCCTGAAAGTAGGAAATTGTAGCGTTGTCCTCAAGTTTGCTTGTTAGACCATTGATGTTCCATGAACAAATTCTTAGGGAGGGCGTAACGTGGCGGTTGTGTTCAGTGTACCAGCCAACCATGACCATGTTGCGGCCTCTTCCGGATCCCTGAGTGGTGAGGAGCCGTCATCTCTTTGTTCCCTCTGTTTGTGAGCAAGGGTGGGAGTTTTGTTACGGGCACCCCTGAGGACCGAATATACTGCGCCCCTCCCTGGGCGTGTGTGTTCCTCGCCGTGGCTTGCCTGCAGAATGTGTGGGTAACCCGTTACCCTGCCTGGTTTTATCTGTATGCCCCATTGCTTGAAGGTATCAATTTGCCCTAGGATGTTATTCGTTACCTCTGCTGAGCTCCAGGTGACCTTTGTTGTTTCATTTGTTTGGCCCGGACTCGGGTGCAATAAATTCTATTGATGTTATGTCGTGAGTGGTTATTTGTTTTGACAGACCTGATGCTTGGATCAGCTTCATGATGTTGCCACGATTTAAGACGTCATGGCTACCTTTTGACTGGTATTCAGGATAGAAATAAGTAAAGCAGGTGTCCCCCCTCGCTGCTGTAGTTAGCGTCCTTGGGGTTGCCTCTATGCTTTGTGCACTAGACGTGTGATTTGTTTTTCGCAGAGGGCCCATGGCTTGGTCTTCATGTGGTGCTCCTGCGACCTTTTCTTTTAGCCGTTGACCGTCAGCCCCTTTGCTGCTAGCTGGAAATGCGCCCTGTTGGTTGTTGGCGTGGCTGATTGTAGATACTTGGTTTGAGGACATGGTATAACCGGGAGAATTTGTCGTAGGGCAGGCTGTTTGGCTTTGATTCGTGGTGTTCTGCTTAGTAGGTATGTGTGGGGAAGCCGGGTGGATGTTTGTGGATTGCTCTTCTGTCCCACTGTGCGCCCTTTTACCTGCGGGTACCATTACTGGGTCCTTTTCCATTGATGGTGGACCGGTGCCCCTCTTCCTTTTTTTACTGTCTGGCGGAATTGGTTGTTCTTCCCTTATAATTGATGGCATGGCAGGGTGTTTTGGAGTGTCAGCCCCTGTAGCAACCGGCCGTCTAAGAGAATTGAACATAGGGTAGAGGCTTAGGTCTTGTTTCCCCCTACTCATTTTATTTCGTCCTTTCCGCTTCCTTTGTTTTTTCCCCTTCCCCAATAGTACTCCCTGCTCTTGTTCTGTTGAAGTAAGGCAGGAAGAATTTGCTTTGCTATTAACCGGGGATGATTGTTGTGCCCTCTTACGGCTCACAAGCCCAGGGGAATCTAGGGGTTGGGGGAAATTGGTCCGTTCAGCCCCACTTAGTCTTGAGTTGGGAGCTGTTGTTACTTGTGGATCTTCGCAAGGGTCTCCTAAGTCAGCGTCACTACCTTTTCCGGGTATGGATTTGGCATTTGTGATTTCTTTAAGGTCTTCCACTAGCTTTTCCATTATCCCTGGGAGTGAGCTGAGTTTCTCTACTATTGGTATACAGTCACATCCTTGTTGCGGACGGTCTGCCGCTTCTTGGGCGCGTCTTATCAGGCTGTTTAAGTTTGAGATCCTGTCGTCAATTTTGACTATGTACACGGCTAGAGTGTTTAAAAGGCTGATTTGTATGTCCATTTTGTTCGCCTGATAAGTCATGGCATCGGCTGACTTTTGAAGAATGTCAAGGGCGGTGGCCCATGCCTTTTCTTGTGAGGGGCCCGCGCATTTGTCCTGCCTTGGTGATACTGATGGCGGCGGGTGTCCAAAGGTGGTGTTCCCATATGAATGCAGCATATTTTCCCATTCTTTTGACTCGAAGTAGGAGAGTTCTTTGGTGCTGCCATCTACCTCGAATACATCCTCTGTAATCCCAGTGGGATCTGATTTCCTCTCTCTGTATTGATCCTGGTTGGCTAGGTCTGTTGCCCCGTCCCCGGGGGTGGTAAATACTCCCTCCGTCCTGAAAGCCGTGGGACTCGCCATTTTAAGGTGCTTTGGAGATTCGCCGTTTTTGCTACGCGAAATACTGAACTTAACTTTGTTTTGCGAATAGCTAAGTTTGTTTGAATCGTCCAAGTTACTTTTTTTTTCATCCATTTGTTCTACTTGTCGGTCCAGTGACTTGTATGCAACGTTAGACTTGGTAGCGTGAGAAGGTGCTGAATTGTGTTCACACACTTGCTTAATTGGAGAGGATTTGTTTGCTTCCTCTTCATCTTCTCGTTCTTCGGTTGGTTCTATTTGTAGGTCTGGTGACTTATGTGCAGCGTTGGGTTTGGCGACGTAAAAAGGTGCTAAGTTATGTTGACACACTTGCTCAATTGAAGAGGACTTAAGTGCTTCCTCTGGTGGATTAGTAGTGACGCTAGGTGACGTATAACTGCTTCGCAAAATCCTAGACCCCACATTTGCCACTGAGCTTCCCTTGATGACTGTCACTAAGGGACTTAGGGGGGTTGGGAGGCCAGCGATGTTCATGTTACTTGAGAAGATCGCTGAACCAGCATCTTTTAAGAAAGTAAATTTTGACGGTATCTTGGGCTGTTTGTTAAAGGTTTTACAGGCCATCCTATCAGGGTCCTTACAGGTGGATTGGGGCGTGCTGTCAGTTGTGCTGTCAGTTGTGGGTTCTAAATCACACAACAACAGATTAGATACAGGCTCAAGGTCTGTGTTAACAGTGGTTTGTTTTCCTCTGCTTTTCTTTTTCTTTTGTGGGTCCAGAGCCCTCACTTTGCCAGATCTCATCTCGGATGGGCCAGGTGTGGCAGGAGAGTGTAGCAGGAGGGTGAGTGAAGTGCGGGGCCCCCTACCTGCAGATCGACTTCAACTTCAACTTCCTTTTTACTGCCTTTCTGCTTGTTACAGGTCACTGGTCACAGTCAAAGGTCGCAGGTGCTTGCTAAGCCGGCAACACACAGGGCAACGGGGCTATGGGGAGCAGTGCTGGTAGATAAAACACCCCTCGCCCTGTTCGCTTCCCTCGTCTTTACCAGTCTCGTCTCCCCACTCCACTCTCCGCTCTCCACCTGCTAATGGTAGAGAGCACCAGTGTTGTTGCTCAGCCTTGCTCAGCCTTGTGCAATCGAGTGCAGACTAATGTGGTGACTCGTGAGGCCGATCTTGACCACCTGCTGTCGTTCTATCACCTCCTCCTCCTCCTCTGGTGTAACCTCTTCTGTGCTCGAACCCTGTGGTGGCACGGACAGAATCTGACCTCCCTCAGACCTCCCTCACCAGGGCAGCAGCACAGCGGGACACGGCTGCTCCTCTGCTCGCCGCTATCACCTCTCTCCTCTGTGTCCTGCTCTGCTTGTGACACTCACGGCTCGCTCGGCTTGCTGCCAACTTCGCTGCGGCTCACTGCGTCGGGTGATTTTCGCGTCCGTGAACAGGAGCTCCTTTGCTCCCCGCCGCTCTGCAGGCTCTGTAAGCGCCCCTTATGGTGGGGAAACGGGTACGGATATGGCTCCTACACCGCTGCGGTACAGAAAAACCAGAGCGGATCCAAAACGGAGAGCCTCACCGCCACCTTACCGCCGCTGTCGTAGTTAGAGGCTCACCGCGTAGCTCACCGATGCGTTGCCGTGGTTGTAATTACGGCTGCGGTGGTGGCTCAGCAGTTGGCAGCTAGGCAGCTTCGGTGACAGCTTCAGCTTCTGCGGCCTCGGCTCGGCGATTTCCCCGGCCGTTCACAGCCTTCACCTCCGCTCCACGCACTCCACGCACTCCACGCACGCACCTCGCTGCTACTGAGAAACGTGGACTGGATCAGCCTTTTCCGTGGACTGGACAACCTCGAGTGCAATGAGAGCGCAAATGAGTGGTTGCAATGGCATTGTTCCTTCAACCATAAGTAGTGTGAAGCAAGATGTCTCAGCGAGTTAAACACTTCACTCAGTCTTCCATCCTTCAGGTGTCACTACAAAAACTACCATGAAATAGAGGAAGCAACAGAGATAAGGAGTGGTTACACATGGCAGAAATGCGTTATCTATCGCTATATTAAAGATATCAGTCATTACATCTTACATCTTCGTGATGGCCACATTGGAACTAGCCAAATTAGTAACAAACTGTTGTGTAATGTATGAAAATAGAAATCAGGATCCTGCCTGGTTGCACTTAAGGACCTGGAGTGATAGTTAACAAACCCTGCATTTTTTGTTAGTAAGGTGAGCTTCATGCTCAAGGGCACGACTTACCTCTGGCATGCAAAGGACATTACAGGTTTTAACAGATGCAGGATAGAAGGCCCTTTCAGTATCACTATATAGCAGAATTAATCTTTTGGGAACAAAGGCAGATCAGAAATGTCAGAAGAGGTTTACAAGCGGTGGGGCTGGTGCAGCAAGGGAGTGTACGCATGTATATTCCATTGGTCAGTGGTCTGACAACAACTAGCTCTATACACGAAGCAGGTTATTCTTTGGAATATAGCATTACTACGCGAATCAAGCAATACTTGTTACCCAACAATTGAAAACTGCACATATGCAAATTATACTCCTCTCCTATTAATGTGTTTGCATAAAGAATACTCTGCCACTAAGAGCACGGAGAGTGAGGCTGCACTGACAGAAGCGAAACCCCGAAAGCTTATCAAGCGTATCGGAAAAGACAGAATAACAGAGACAGTCTGGACTTCAGGCACCAAAGCGAGCGCGTTCACCGAATGTCACCCGTCCTTACCAGACAGTGAGAGAGCACTTCTAGCTAGAGGAAACATGACTGCACAGAGAGCAAGGACACCGGGTGCACTTCCCACTATAGTACCCTTGCAAGGAGTGAAAAGCAAAATGGCCACTATCCTCCACCGGAACTTCCGGCAGCGGAAAACAGGCTGAAGTGGAAAGCTCCGGGTACGGCCTTCAAATCTGGCGGCTCTGTTGGATACACAGAGATACTGGTGCAGGGAAAGGAAAACAAACGAGTTGTATGTCTCCGAAGGTCAAGCTAAGAACAGGGACTGGTTGAAAGGAACCTGGTGAGAACCACGGGCTGCCTGCGGGTACTTGTTCTGTTACTGGCGGGGGGTTGGAACAGATGACTGGGGAAGGAGTTACCGCAAAGCGGCTTGGCCGCAGAATGAGCCTTGTCTCTCTTCGTGCCGCCGCCTTACCTGAGGCTGGTAGTGGCTGCCCCCTACATGAGCGAATGATGGGCTGCACTGCTCCGAAGCCTGAGGCACCTTTCTCCCCCTGGGTGCCGGGCGCGTTGCACGCAACTAGGAGTGGTGTGCCAGAGCTAGGCGGCCCGGTGAGTGACAGGCCACGTCTATGGAGCAGCAGTGAGTTTCCTGGGAGTGAGAGTTGGCAGGCTGCTCCTCGGGCAGCACGCTAGGCTCAAGCTGCTGCCTGCTCCCAACAAACGGTTGCAATTGTCCCCATGTATTTGAAAGTGAAAACGCGCACATCATGCTCAATGTAAACAAGAAAGTCTTGTGAGACCCTGGAAAGATTGGTTTGCGTAACGAATGTCTCAGCGACACATTTAATGTGTGAACACTGGTAGGTTGCATGACTTCTCACAGCGCTCACATAAAAAAACAAGTGGGAGGGGTGGGGGAGTGCGGTCGAGAGCACACACAGCGTTTCCCTTGTGGGAGCGAGCAGGGGCACCATCTGGTTGCAAGTTAATTACAAACAGATGGTTTCAAAGCTCGCTCCCGCAAGGGAATCGCCAAACGTGCACGCGTTGCCATTGAAAGCAATGAAATGCATGCACGTTTTAAAGCGAAAAACCGAATCGATTTCAAGTGGTCGCCTCCTGTGCAGCACATGCGCACTGCATAGGCGAGACCTAAAGAGGGCATTCTTTCAACAAGAGTGCCCAGTCTACTAACAAGCTTTTAAGGGGAAACTAGTTTCCGGAGGGGAAAGATAATACAGCGTTGAGTGTGTTTTCAGGAGCCCTTTCACCACTTTGAGCATCACATCCACGTACTACCTTATCAGTGTGCAGGACATGAACATAATATCCTCTGAATGATAAATGCTCAACGCTGACTGACTCACTCTGATGTAAGTCCTTTTTAAGATGCTGTCGCTGGAAACCGATAAGTCTCTCAGTCTGCGTCGGGGAGCATATCTCTAACCAGATATGCCAATGTATGAGTGAGGCATGTTGGAAAGGAGAGAATCTACTGCCCACTGTCCCCAATTAGGATTCCCTCACTAGAACACCAAGGATGTTTTTGGGGGTGTTGAACCCTCTTGGCAAGGGGGCGAGCCCTCATTGGTGGCAACATCATTTTGAGCATTTTCCCTTACCCTGTGGACCATGTGGGTTAGGCTTTCCCAGGAAAGGGAAAATGGAAGCCACCATTTACAGTCTGGCATCAGTGCCCACGGGCCTTGAACTGCCACTGGGTGATGATAAAGGCGACAGTCTCTCTTCTCAAATGGGACCCCTCTACATAGCGCTCCTGTTCAGAGATTGCAGCACATCACATGCAACGTCCTTAAAGCACAGACACTTTCATTTTCCACAGCTCTAATTATTGTTGGACCACATAAGTTGTGTGAATTTGCTCACCCACAAATTTTCAAAAGTGCAGGATGCTGAGTTAGGGTGTGTGCATTTTGCAGAGGATTATAGGCCGTGCATCACAAAATAGGAATCACATGAAATTTGCACATGTTGACCACTGGACGTGCAAAACCATTGCTGCACTCTTTTCTCCCATGTGTGCCAACTTCTCTGCCAGAAGAATTTTGCCCATGAACTGTAATCCTATTTAAAAAGCATATTAATGCCCAATCACAATTATCATCTGTATTGTTTTGCTTTGTTGCTTCTTTAAATATTTTAACTGTAATTGCATTTCAGTTAGCCTTGAAGATGTGTGTGTTGCAAGTTGAAGTCATTTTATTCCTCATCTGCCCCTGTAGGTTTATTTTCCCCAGTCTGTGCAGCCCATGCTTATGGATTGGTTTGAATTTGTATTTGAATTTATTAAACATAAGTGATTCTAGACTACAATGCTGTGGAAGATGCCATAACCGCCAGATGCTGTCAGTTATATTATAAAGTTCAGTTATCCCAGTGGGGAAAAAAAGGTAAAATGACAAGTGGGCAGAATCTATGAATAGAATACTCCACAAGACAAAAAAAAAGATAAGATAGCAAGGGCAGCCGTGGAACTGCTTACGAGCTCCGCTGTGCACAGGCACAGGCGAGACCCACCCCCATAAAAGGTGGTGGCAGGATGGCCAATGCAAGGAGGAGATCACTCCTATGGGTGTATCAGAAAAGTTGTACCTAAGAGGGGGGCGGGGAATAATAATGTTCTGTGTACATGTAAGAGATGTATAAGCGGCGCCCGGCAGGGCGAGCATATGGCTACTTGTGCTCTGAAAGATTATGTGCAGTGATCCTATTTTGCCTACTGCCAATAAAAGTCTATATTTTTAAAAATCATTGAATGCTTGCATTATGTTTTGCCTCAGGTTACCTTTTTCTGCTTTTGCTACATTTGTACATCATTCTAACTTGCAGAGCATGGCATCCTCATTCTCTGGTCATATCACACACACTTATCAGTATTCTCAGTGCATAAACATTTTTAAGAGTACCTCTGCATACTACCTGGCACACAGTATTTGAGGAGTCAAATTTTAGATAAAAAAACAGACATGGCCCCTCCTTGGATGACTGCTGCTCAGGTCTTAAGTCAAATAATGGAGGAGTGCGCCCGAGCTGGTCCTGATGGTGAGATCAGTGACACCTTATAGATTTGTGAGGCGCTCTGTTTGACGTACCATTGAACTTATTAAGGCTTTTGTGCCCTCATGATACCAAACAATATTGATTGTTTGTGAAACCGCCAAAATCGATGCACACAAAAACAGACATAAGCTCAAGCTGGCTGGTATCCACCAGCCCAATGGTACCAAGTGAAAGTGTGAACAAGTATTGATAAAGAATTTTTTTAATGTTTGGATCTAGATTGCTTCTCTTGCAACAACATCTTAAATGGAATTCACTAGAGAACGATCTTGTTACTCTGAAGGAAAACATGCTAAGGGCGACCAGCTAGATGTTTAGTGGACTACTGTATAATATAAAAGTAAGAAATGTGCACTTAGCACTTGAAAATGTAGCTTTAGTGGCTGAATATCTATAGTCACCCTTGTATTCCCCTTTACCACTGGCACTCATACTGCAATAGTGAAAATCAAAGCTCTGCTCTGAAGATTTTCATCATTCCATTGGTTAAAATTTAATAACTTTCCCCTAATTTCTCTTCCCCTGCCTTGTCTCTCAGTTACTTGGGCCTTGGTGAGTAAGCAAACAATAATGAGGAAGGATACAAGAGATGGGCAGATGCATAAAGAGGACAGTACTGCAAAAAACGTGAAGTGGAGGGAGAAGGGAGTAGGTGACAGAGATGATGTAGAAAGATATGTGAGGTGGGGAGAAAAATAAAGTAAATACAGAAGGGTGAGGCCGATAGAAGGAGAGATAATGAGAACTAGAAAGAGGAAGCAGCAGATAGTGAAAGAGAGACATAGTAATAGTGTTAGAAATGGGGTTTCTGGTTCACTAGGGTGTGCACCTAAGCCAGGCAGAACCCACCACTGTAGTCAGGGCAAGTAAGTTACAGACCAAAGATAACCTGTGCTCACCCTCTGGTAGCTTGGCTCAGAGCAGCCAGGCTTATCATCAGAGGCAATGTGTAAAGCATGTGCGCAACACACTCACACAGTAGAACAATGAACACATCACAAAAGAGACTCCTCACAGGATTTTATAAATAAATAATGCATAAATTGTACGTAAATCATAAACCAAAAGATCATGAATGAATAATTACTTTGCCCATTGGACAATTATCAAAACATCACAGTTAGTGCAATAATATAAAGACTTATATGTTGCACACGTCATGAAAACACCATCTCTGCGCATACAAATGCAAATTCTGAAATAATACTCTTTATCCTGACAATGCAAGGCAAAACGACAAATATCATAACATCAAGGCATGAAAGCCAGCAGTTAGGTTAGGGGGAAAAACCACGACTCACCAAACATCATTGTAGTACATAAACCCCCAGTATTAGCGACGCTCTGATCATATACATACTCCAGGATAACCCTGTTTATCCACTACAAAAGGAACTCACAATGATTAAAACCGTGTGAGGTAATCTAGAGATAGCCATCAGTATTCTGCACAAATCCTTAACAGAACGATATCCATACCATCTGTACTTTCAAGGGATATGCCCTTTTACATACCACAATTCTTGAGGGGGCAGTGCTGCCGAAGTTGCCGCGGGTCCCTGTAGGGAGCACACGACAACAAGTAGAAGTGCCCCAACCACGAGGTTTCCCAATGCGGGAACCCCTTCTCGCTGTGCTGGACAATGAGGCCCATTCCAGATACAATCAGCATATACAAGCACTCGACAATCAAAAATAAAACAGACAGCTGTAAGGTGCGGCCCTCTTCTCCAGACTGCTCGGGCCAGACCGTGAAGGGAATGCCAGCAAGTAGCTGCTTGCGAGGGGTGCTGAACCATGTTGAAACCATGTGGGTCCGGGCAGCTGCAGTGCTGTGCTGTGCAGCAGGCATCACTTTGTAGAAGGTTGCTGTTGGGGGCCTCGTAATCAGGGCACCACTCACCTGATCTCTCCTCTAGTGCAGGGGGGTGTGGTAGAACAGTGCTGGAAACCCCGCAGTAAGTCCGCAGAGAGATGCACCGGTCTGTGGGGCACACAACGGATTCCTAACAATTAAGGAACCCCGAAGTGGATTCCTGCTTATGGCCCGGGGAAGCTACTGAGTATACATCAGGATAGAAGCACTCCAGTAGGTCCCTGCTTGGGCCCCAGTGCACTGCACAGTGCACAATGGATCAGAGCAAAGGACTAAACAAAAAGGCACGCTGAATGCCACAATCCACACAGTGCGCTGACAAGGTCACAGGAGTCTTCCTGGGCCCCTGAACCCCTCACAAGAACAGGGGGAGGCAAGCCTACAAAACCCTGGCAGACACTGGGGCACACAAGCAGGAATATAGGCAGCAGGCCAGCACACAGGATCATTGTAGTAAAGAGGCAGTCCTTCTTCTAGCCCAGCAGGACACAAGTCAGCACAAACAAGTGAATTCAATGGTGGTTCTTCCTGGCAGCATAACAGTTCCTTCTGGCAAGGTGCAGTCTGTAGAGCCAGCAGCGTCTGGTGACAAGTCCATGTGGTGTCTACCACCATGGAGATCATTCAGTATGCAGATGAATCCAGATGCAACCCTGTTATACCCCACCCTCCCTGTGTGGTAGCTGTCTGGAAGGTATGCACAAAGCCTAGCTGTCACTCTGCCCTACACGTTAATTGGAGTCAGGCTGCAATGCACAAAGTGTCATAAGCATATAGAAATACCCACTTTCTAAAAGTGACATTTCTAAAATAATAGTGAAAAATCGACCTACAACAATAATCAGGATTTATCACCACTATTCCAAACATGGCAATGCTACTCTCTACAGATCAGAAATTACCACTTAAAGACATATGAGGGAATTCCCAATGCTGACCTGTGAGAGGAGCAGCAATCACTATAGTGAAAAACGAAATAGGAAGTTTGTCATTACCAGGACATGCCACACAATAAGGGCACATGTCCTACCTTTTACCTACACAGACCCCTGCCCTTAGGACTACCAAGTCCCTACCTTAGCAGTAACCTATATGTAGTAAAGGGGGAGTTTCTGGCTTGGCAAGTAACTTTAAATGCCAAGTCAATGTGGCAGTAAACTGCACATGCAGGTCCTGTAGTGGCAGGTCTGAGACGGGTTTTTAAGGTTACTTCTGTGGGTGGCGCAAACAGCACTGCAGGCCCAGTAGTAGCATTTAATTTACAGGCCCTGGGTACACGGGATACCACTGAACAAGGGACTTACAGGTAAATTAAATATGCCAAACAGAAGTGAACCAATCCCTTCAAGTTTAAAGGAGTGAGCACACGCACTTTAGCACGGAATAGCTGTGGTAAAGTGCCCAGAGTCCTAAAGCCAACAAACACAGGTCACACAAAATACAGGAAGAAGGCAAGACATTTGTAGATAACCCTGCAAAAAGAGCCAGGTAAAATTTCAGAGTGCAGTAGAGAGACAGAGATAAGGAGAAGGAAATGTAGAGAGAGACAGAGAAGTACTGTATTCCCTGGGGTGAGAAAGACCGAAAGGTAATGTAGAAAAAAAGGTGAATTAGAGAGAGGTAAACGCAACAAGAGTAAGACATAGAGAGACTAGGCGAAAGCAAAAAGATGCAAGGTAGAACGCGAGTAAAAAGAGGAGAGGTATAGAAAACGATTCAGGTAAATAAGGTAGAAGGGAAGTGCAAAACGTAGAGAGAGGGGTGACCGGTAGAAAAAAGAAAAGTGGTGAGAGATATACATGAATAGAGAAAGAGAGTTGAAGTTTACAGAGAGCTAAACAGATGTGAGATACAAAGGGGTGAGGTAGAGGTATCTCTAAAGAAAGAGTTAGAGAGAAATAGGTGAGGTGGAGTGGAAAGTGGAAATAGAGAAGGAGTTGCAGGGTGTTTGTGTAAAAGAGAGAGAGAAAGAGAGAGAAAGAGAGAGAGAGACAGAGACAGAGAGAGAAGGGCAGATGGGTCAATGATACTGAAAAAAGGGACTGAGGTAGTGGAATAAAGGTAGGCAGAAAGCAGTAAGATATTTATAGAGGTGAAACAACAGTCACAGGGGTAGAATGAGAGAAAGATGAAGTGGAAATGTGAGGTTGTGAACTAATGGTTAGGTAAATTAAGATATAAGTTAGTGAGAGAGAGAGTTGGGGCATAAAGTGATGAGGTAGTGAGCGGGATGAGAGAGAGAGAATTAAAACAGAGGTGAGGGGTAGTGGTGAGGTAGAGAGAGGGTTGAAAAAGATAGAGAAAGGTACGGTTGTAAAGACATGGAAAGAGAAAGATAAAGAGCTGAGGTAAAGATAGAGATGAGGTTTTATGCGAAGTAAGTACATGGAGGAGAGATGCAGCGAGGGCAGATGTAAAAAGTGCCGTGAGGTACAGAGTGATGGCCGAGGTAGAGAGAGAGAGTTGTTATTCAGAGAGGGGGATCAAGAGTGATAGATATAGATAGAGGCAAATAGAGTAATAGAATGGGGCAATGTCCTGAGAGAGAGGTAGAGAGAGATGAGGTTGAGTGAGCTATATTAGTTATATTGAGAAAAAGGTGAGGTAGACAGAGCTGCGATGAAAAGAGAGGATGGATACATAGTGAAGTATAACTAAAAAAGAGATGTTAAAAGGGAGGGTTATGGTAGAATAGGTGGAGTGAAGTAAGGAGAGATATAGCATACAGAATGCATTTTTTTCAATTTTTTTTACACCAACTGCCTGAAAGTGTAAGTGCTATGGCTGGGCAGCCCAGGCATGCACACTAAGAGGCAGCTGCACAAGAAGGAAAAGCAGCAGTCATATTTATGAAAACTGGGCTGCTGCTGAACACTACCCCTGCACTAGTGCACACACATGCTGCCTAGCACACCGTGCAACCTTTGCACCATGCTACAGAAAAGTAGGTGGGCTGTCTAGCATATGATTTGCAATGTGTTGAATGTTTGCAGAAATTAAACATTGCCCCTTCTTTGTGCATGCTTCAAGGAGGTGTTCTTTCTGATGAAAAGGCCAGTTTGACTATATTTGTAGATCGGGCTTTGCATCAAAAGCTATGGGTGCTTGCACTACTCTGCCCAAGTTATACCCAAGTAAAACTCCTTTGATTCAGAGTGGCACACAGCAATGCAAAGCACTATTTTTGCTTTGAAAGGGCACTTTTCCATTGCAAAATAACTTTTCACTTTAATGTAAATACCCAGAGTTTGATCTGCTTTGCATTACTTTGAGTGACTTTCCTTGGTGCAAACCCTTTGGAAATGCAGCCTTAACTTTCTGTTAAACATGTCAGGAATTTTGACTCTCCCACTCACTTTACCCACAGGACCAATGACCCCCTTTGCCCATTACTTAAAATGTCTCTAACTGAGTCTGCTGCTGAGGGAGAGGGTCCTGGATATGAATATGGAAGTGATTTTCAGTTGTAGCACCAGGAGATAATGACTCATCTTCAATTTGCTGTGATGAACATGAAAGACAGTGTCATAGTAGCACAATCTAGAGTGCAAATAGGTGCCATACAAAGCACATCAAGGATGCATACTTGGCAGTCCTGTGATAGATTTAATCTTTGAATTGTTCCTTTCATGAAAGATGCTGGTTGTAAATTCAATACTGCAAATGTTATGCACATTGACTACTTCCTACTTTTGTTGGATGACATGTTGCTTGAGGAAATTGTATAGCAAACAAATCTGCATGCTCAACAGTTTTTGAGGGACCATAGAGACACCTCACTCAAGGGCCCCTGCTGGACTCCTGCATCACTTGGAGAGATGAAAACCTTGGGGGGTCCTTGGATTGCTCCTGGGGATATTGCATCAGATCAGTTTTACAGGTCTGCAATGGCTTGGGCAACACCCAGCTTCCCATCTGCCTTGAGCTGAGACCTTTTTTTCCTTTGGTTATGTAACATATGCTGCATTACAATGGTAACTGTAACATTGCCACTGAACCATCCAGACTATGACAGATTTTTCCAAATTTGGCCTCTCATTTAACACTTCCTCACCAAGCTTCCTGGGATTTGTGCTCCAGGGAAGAATATAGCAGTTGACAAATTGTTGTTCCTTTATGAAGAGAGGCAGCGTTTCAGGCAGTATATAACAAGTAAGAGAGTTATGTATGGCATCAAGCTTATGTTGTATGAGAGTTGCTCTGGTTGCATGTACAGCATGAGTGTATACTGGAAGGATTTGCGTGTAAGTCCTGCTGATTGTCCTTCCTGATTAGGGTCTGGTGAAAATAGTGTGTGGAATCCTGCTCAGTCACTTTTCCAAAAAGGTTATAACATTTATGTGGGCAATTGCTATACTGGAATACATCTGTTGAGCAGGCTATACAACCTCTGCACTGTGGCATGTGGGACAATTCAAGGTCAAAGTCAGGATTTCCTCAGGAGCTTGTTTTTTAAAAAGCTCCACACATTTCAGTGCAGCGCATTTCCTTGCATTGCGTTGCATTGCAATTATTACTGCGTATGAAATTTTCAGACAGACGGGAAGTTCATGTGCTCACTGCAATCCATGATGACAGCATTTGTCCAGTCACAGTTTTGCATCAGTTGGCAGAAGTGTATGTGCCAAACTGTATACTTGATTATAAAAAGTACATGACTGCAATCGATAAATACCAGCTACTCCAAATGTATGGTGCGGCTCGTAAAACTTGCATATAAAAGTTGTCTCTCTACCCTACCCATGTGGCAATGTACAATGCCTATGTTTTCCTCAGTATATAAAAGGAAAACTGATGTGTTACTTGGCAAGGAATGGGGCAGGACACTCATTGCTGCTGTCCCCAGTAACAATCTAAGCCAGACCTGTGCCTTCCAACTTATTTCACTTTATATCACACAAAGGTGAAGGTCTGGGAAACTGACTAAAATAGAGAAGTCAGTTGATGAGTTAGTATGTGACTTTTAACAGTCATGAATGGACACATACCTTTCATGGTCTATTACTTAACTTGGCTAGGCAGCATTTTCCATTGTTTCATGTAAGTTGGAAAATCTTTCTAATAGTTCTCACTCAAATAATCACCATGCCTATACCTGTTTTTCTTCCTAGCTTAGATATGACCCACTGTGTCTTCCCTCACTCTAGTATATGGGTACACATTGGTCATACTGTTGGCCTCCTTGATACCTTCATGCTCCTTCACAATCGGGCTGATGTTCCATCTGCCATATTACAGGTGCATTTTAGTTAATGGCAAAGTCTAAGTAAGGTCTTAAGTCTTTCGGGAACTGCTGTTAAGAGAACTTAGGAGAGTGTGCCCCAGGTTTCTTTAGCACTGTATTCAAATGTAGATATGCTCACACTCTCCCAGTAATGATTTATAGGATATTCGCCACTACCCATCAACTTACTACCACGCAGTGGAAGGAGTTGGCTTTTGGCCGTTGTCATATGGATTTTTGGCGGTCACATTTCCAGCCAGAAGACATTTCCAACTCAAGGAAGGTTCCTGACAAACACAGTGAGTGTGCAAAAGGAAAAAGAAAGACAATCCCTACTGAGCTGAAGCAGGCCATGGGAGGCTTTAGGAAAGGTTTACCTGGGTACCCACACAATATTTATCAGGACTCAGAACAAGAAAGAGATATGAAGAGATAGTCAAAATTTAGCCTAAACTCATTTTCATTGTGATCTTGTGTAAGTAGAAGGCAGAAAGTCAAGACAGGAGTGTCACACAGATAACTAAATTCAGCACTACTCACATAGGTAATTCTTCAAAAACATACCTCTCCAAACTCGCATGGAAGCACTTAACGCTCATTGAACTCATGCGCTGTACAAATGCCAGATGCCACAACTAAAGGAAATTTACCAGTCCTAGATGGAATGATCTGATGATTAAGCATACTACACTATGTGGGTGAGGGTCTACCTTCCTACACAACTTCTCTCCCATAGGCTCGAGAAACAAAATAAAACAAAGTGGAGGAATGTCATGAGTTCAACTAATAGTAGAATTTTGGTATCTGTGCTGTAAGTCTCACATTGCCTGTGATAGAAGAACGCTTCATGATACATACTTCTTCAGACTAAAATCATACTTGACATGTATGGATGTGCTTTCTCTATGGGAGAGGAAAGGTCTGAGACCAATTGTGACTTCATACAGGGTGTGCCTGGAGTATTTGGGCCCCAATCAGAGACAAACTAAGGAACTCTAATATTCCCAGCTATATCTTACAAGAGAACACTTGGTTGAGTCCAGGTTAATGGTCCTTGTATAGACTGAGCACATATTTTCTTACCAAGATCACACAGCAAATGTCAAAGTATGATGAGGCAGAAAAACTCAGGAGCATATGGGGAGTCGCAAACTTCTTACCATCCTTCACTTCCATACTTCTCCTGATAAAAACTGCACCCCTCAAGTGTGGGATAGTCTATTGCTTGAGATACAAATGGTTCAAAACAGTAACTGTGAAAGGACTGCTTTATAGAGCATTGACTTCAGGTTGTCATCTTTTTCATTCATTCTTGTCTGGTACAATAGGCCCAGCCCAAGAGTGGGGTACAGTTTTCATCAGAAGTGGTGTGTTGAAACACTAGGCGAAAGGACCATTTGAGGCTCCTCACAGATTCACAAACGTGCCCTTAGAAGTGAGTAAAATCTGTAATTTTAGCTAAAGTTTGATTTTTTGCTGGACATTCGTGGTTAGAAATGTTGCATGATCTACATAAGCCACCCTACCCAGGACGCCACCAGAGGCTACTTTTCTGAAATGTCTGTAGTTGGTAGGATTCCCTGGGTGCCATTCGATCATGGCCTAAATACCACAGCTCTCCACATCACCTAAAGAATTTAAATTCCAAGGAAAAATGTTGATGTCACCATGTTGCATGTGGGGAGATTTCCTCTCACGGGTGACTGACCCAGCCACACAAGTGGGTTAACATATTTTATAGGGAGACAAGTGGGATTGTTAGATGAGGGGACTTTTGTAAATCTCTGCAAACTCCGGAACTTACTTCTAAGAAATATGTGGAAATTCTATCACTTTAGCCAAAGTTCGATGTCTGCAGGGCATTCTGGGTAAGAAAAAGTGGTGGGATCCTTGAAAGCCACATCACACTGGAATCCCTGGGTTTCCAGTTTGCAGCAATGTCTGATGTTGGTAGGTTTCCCATGGTGCAGGCGATCCTGGGCCCAAAATTTGCAGCTACCCATTTTGACCAAAAAAATTAAATATCAAGAATACATTTTGATATCTGCATATTGCATTTGGAGTCCTTTCCTATTACAGGTGATAAACCCAGACACACAAGTGAAGTGCAGACTTTGTTATGAGAAGTGTGGGGGTGACAAGACTTTTGTGGATCCCCACAGAACCTGGAACTTTCCCTTTGAGAAATAGGAGGACATTTTTTAACTTTAGCCAACATTTGATGTTTGTAGGGCATTCAGTACAAGAACAATTTGTGGGATCCACATAAGCTACAATATCCTGGACTCATCGTAATATCTGGGTTTTAGAAGCATCTAGAGTTGATAGGTTTCTTTTGGGTACTGACTGACCCGGGACCCAAATACCATAGCTATCCACGTCACCAGAAAGAATGAAATTGAAAGAATAATCTTAATGTCTTCCCTATTGCATTTGTGGATTTGATATTATGGGTGACTGGCCCAGCCACACAAGTGGGGTATCATTTCTATTGGGAGAAGTGTGGAATAGGTGTGTGGCATGACTTTTGCTGCAGCGTGCAGATTCCAGGTCATTGTATCTCAGAAATCTGAGGTAAATTTGTAATTTTAACCAAAGTCTGATATTTACAGGGCAGTCAGCTTACAAAGAAGTGGTGGTATCCATATAAACTACACCTACCTGGACTAACCTGGGTGTCTTGTTCTCAGAAATATCTGGGGATAGTAGATTTCCCTCGGTGCTGGGTGACCCTGGGCCCAATACAGCAGTTTCCCACATCACCATAAAAATTGACATTCGAAGGAAAAATCTTAATGTCTCTATGTTGCATTTGGGGACCTTTCCTCTCAAGGGTATTTAACCCACCCACCCAGATGGACTAACCGTTTTAATTTGTAAAAGTGTGGGAACACAGAGTGGTAAACCATTTCTTATTACCTATCGAATTTCAATCCACTTTTCGGTTTCAGATGTAAATCAGTGTGAAAGAAAGAAAATATTTTGTAAACCTCTTTCTGAATCAGATGATATTATGGACAACTCCAAATTCACAGTTCTACAAATAACCACTATTCCAAAACCCAGATTCTTGGCATATTTCAACAAACATTGGCATAGCCAATAGGTCTCGCCTTTATGACCTTATAAGTGTTTAGCCAGAGCTATTGGCCTTGGCAATGTTTTTAAGCTATGATGCTTAGTGGTACTGAGGTGGTGGTGCTGTATTGGTGCTTAGGTGTAGTGGAGTATGCAGTGATGCTGAGTTGTTGTTTTGCTGAAGTGATGCTGATGTGGTGCTGCACTGATGCTGAAGTGGTGCTGCGTTGGTGCAGAATTGCTTTTGTGGTAGGGTTGTGCTGGTGCTGAATTATGGCTGCGCTGGTGCTGAGGTGTGGCTGAGGTGGGGCTCTTTTGACGCTCAGGTGATGCTGCACTGTTGCTGAGGTGGTACTGTGCTGAGCTGATTTGGTGGTGCAGTTGGTGCACTGGTGGTGGTGAAGAGATGAGGAGGTAGTGCTGTGCTGCTGCAGAGATGGTGCTGCTTAAGTGGTGTGTGCTGATGATGAGGTGGTGCTGAGTTGGTTCTGCACTGGTGCTGAGGTGGTACTTAGTGATACTGAAGAGGTGCTGAGCGATGATGAGGTGGTGGTGCTGTCTTGGTGCCTGTGTAGTAGAGGGATGCTGAGTTGTTGTGGTGAGGTAATGCTGATGTGGTGCTGCGCTGATGCTGAAGTGGTGCTATGTTGGTGCTGAAGTGTGCTGAGGTGGTGCATTGGTGCTGAGGTGGTGCTGTGCTGGTGTAGGAGAAGGTGAGGGATTTGTGTGCTTTTAACTAGTGGGAGAGAGGGCCAGGGGAGGAAGCTTGTACTCCTTTGCAGATTGCTGTACATTAAAGCTTTGGAAAATGTTAGATGGGCTGGGGAGAGGTTACCTTGCCTTAGACCTGCACATTATCAAATACACGTATTGTGTGCGCTTGTAACAATCTATAGGCAAAGGTGAGGGAAGGAAGCTTGCAGTACAATACGATTGTTGGGGATCCGGAGTTTAAATATGTTAGCTGAGTTGGGGAGAGGTCACCCTTCAGTGGTAATGTGCAGTGGAATTAATAGGGATAGGTCACCCCTCAGTAGTAGTCTGTAGTGGAATTAACAAAACCTGTGGGTATTTATTTATGAAATATTTACATCCAAACAGTAAAGTGGTGTTCTGGCACTAAGTATGAACACCGGAAAGCTTGCAACCTTGCACGCTCCAAACTGCAAAGTCTTAAATTGTAAAGTTTGAAAGTGCACAATACGTTAGGGCGCGGTTTAGCTAGCTTGAATGAAACACCGAAGCGATCCCAAAAAGAAATTAAACGATTCCAAAAAGAAATTAAACTTGAGGTGTGCTGGGGAGAGGTCATTATAATTAAAAAATCCTTGTTTGAAAATGTTAGCGATGCTCTGTAACATGAAAGCAATGCCTACATTAATAACCATGAATACAAAACCGCTCCAAACTGTGCAGTTCTTGGTGCACAAAGCAGTTGTGAACAGTATAATTAAACTACTGTAGGAGGCCAAAAAAGCCAGAACACTCCGAAGTGGACAGGTTTATTATTTAGAAAAAGGGAGTCATTTAGGGTGTATTTACAAAGGGTTACTTAAAAAAGCAAGCATTTACAATGCAATCGGTCTAGCATTGGTGAAAGTTATAGCTATTTGGCGACGTAAATGAGAACGTTTTTTACTTCGGTTTTGTGGTTTGGAAGCATTTAACACTGCTGGGCAAGCTACTTAAATAGTTTGAAGCTTATAACCTACATGGAATGCTGACAAACATTTACTTCTGCGCTTGGAGGAGGGTTGGCAGTGGGGGCTGGCAAGTAGAATTGTGGGGGGGCGAAGGGTTGGGCTGGGCTGGATGGCATTGGGTGAGTAAGTAACTCCCAAGTTCACTTGAGGTATGTTGTGTTAAGAAATAAGGGGCATATCAGCAACAACCGGCGATAATTATCGCTAAGCGCACTTAGCGCTAGGATAATTATCGCCGGCTAGCGTGGAATTTTATCGCTGAGATAGCGTGCTATTAGCAACGCTTATCTCAAAAGCGATAAAAATCCTAGTGCTAACTGCCTAACGTGAGATTATCGCTGGAAACCCAGCGATAATCTCACGTAGTGTTGCGTTAGCTTGCTGACAGGGACTCACAAACTTAGCCATTATATCCACCTTCCATAGAATATCATGGCTAAGTCAGTCCTGAAGCAGGCGTAAGGAAAGTAGCGATAACAGGGGTTATCGCTACTTTTCTTGCCGCTATGCTTCATAGCGTGGGGCTTGATGATAGGAGAAATGTCGCTTAGCGACTTTTCTCCTATCATGTCAGGTCAGGAACGCCCACTGGGCGTTAAGAATAGGTGCGCTATTGCGTTAGCGTGACCTTGCTAATTAGGCGATAAAATTATTGCCACTTTTCGGCCGAAAACGGCCACAAAAGCGGCGATAATTTTCTATCGCAGCCTTGTAAATATGCCCCTAAAAATCCCTAGGAAACAAGCAAGGTATCCAAATATGTATTTTTGTAATGAGTTTTGATCTGAAAGTGTTTGTCCACTGAGGAAAAACTAAAGAGGGGGAATGCTCCCAGCTCCTGCTGCTTGAATGTTAATTACTTGATGCAACTGCTGGGAAAGGAAATGTGAGATCGGAGGACACGCCCATTCTCGAGGCCACGCCCATTCCGGGGCGACGCCCACTTCCCTTGACCTTTTATAATCGCAGCGTAACTCTAACGCGCCAACATTTGAAATACTCCTGAGGCGGAAAGCCGGGAGAACTCTGGCCGATTATTTTAAAACTGTGATTTTACTCTGTGTTTTTTAAAAAGTACTTTGCACTTACCTGAGCTCCTCTGACCTAGTTGCAGCTAGTTGCAGTTGGGATAGCACTAGCTCAGCTGATTCGAGCGTTGTTGGAGGTGGAGAATCGCGCTGCGGCCTTCGCGCGCTTGACCCCCCAGACACGCCCATTCTCGAGGCCACGCCCATTCCGGGGCGACGCCCACTTCCCTTGACCTTTTATAATCGCAGCATAACTCTAACGCGCCAACATTTGAAATACTCCTGAGGCGGAAAGCCGGGAGAACTCTGGCCGATTATTTTAAAACTGTGATTTTACTCTGTGTTTTTTAAAAAGTACTTTGCACTTACCTGAGCTCCTCTGACCTAGTTGCAGCTAGTTGCAGTTGGGATAGCACTAGCTCAGCTGATTCGAGCGTTGTTGGAGGTGGAGAATCGCGCTGCGGCCTTCGCGCGCTTGACCCCCCAGACACGCCCATTCTCGAGGCCACGCCTCCCGCCCCTATATCAATGCGCCTTCCCCGGTCGCGCAGCGGGCGAGCGCAGCGGGCGCGCCGTCATCGCGCCGAAGTCGCGCCTAAGTCCAGCCCGTCTGCGCCCGTCCGCGATCGTACTCGGTCCAGGGCCTTATCCCATGCCCCTCGGGACAATCACATACGGTGGAGTAAGCAGGAATTACTTGCCTTACGCCGTAATGTGAATGTTTCTTGCAAGCATAAACTCCGAGCAGAAGACAACATAGGCTGCGAACACTGCCACTTCTCCTATGATCTTGGTAGGAATACGAACAGTAAGGACTACATCATGCACTGCGGACTGCTTAATGTACGCTCATTAAGGAAACACAAGTTAGATCTATATGACTTACTCACTGAAAAGAACTGGGACCTTGTATTCCTAACAGAAACGTGGTTAGACAATGAGTCTACATCTGATGCCCTTGAGGCACTTCCAGTAGGATATACAATACACAGACAGGACAGACCCATAGGCAGAGGAGGGGGCATTGCAATTGTAACTCGAGAAAGCTTACAATGCCAATTGGACAGTTCTCCCACCCTGGATTGTGAGGCAGGGAGTTTCACTATTAAAGTGACTAATAGCCATACGATAAAGGGCATGCTAATCTACAGACCCCCAGGCCCTATAGCCAAGTTTGAGGAAAGTCTGGTTGAAGGCATTATGGAGACTGCTTTACGCAATGATAAATTCTTGGTACTCGGAGACCTTAACTTACACCTCAATAACCCCTTAGATCGCGCCAGTAAGAATTTCAGTCAGGCTTTAGGTGCCCTCCAACTGAATCAAATTGTTAGTGGTCCGACACATCAGTTGGGTCACCTGCTGGATCCCATATTTGTAAACTGGGGGGAAATAGAAGCTAAAACCCCTATTCCCATCCCCTGGTCGGATCACTATCTAGTCCCTTTCTCCATTCGTATTCCTGGAAGCACACCCCCGCAGCCAACATTATTGTATCATCTTAGGCGGAATTGGGCTACTTTCTCCCAGCCTAAATTCTGCGAGGCACTGACTAAGGGGGGGAGCCCGGGGGGGGAGGACGCCGACACAGCTAACACTAATCTTTGCAATCGCATCTCTGAGGCACTGGACTTTACAGCTCCTCTTCAAAAAGCCAAATCCGGGGGTCGTGTTCAAAAAACTGCCCCATGGTTCAACGTGGAATTAAGAACCATGAAAACCACACTGAAAAGAGCCGAAAGAGATTGGCGCAGGACTTTCTCCAAAGAATCTAGAGCCACCTACTTGACTAACAGACGACTTTACCATGGTCAAATCAGGAAATCCAAAGCAGCATACTATGCGTCTAGAATCAGTGAAGCTGGTAACTCAACGAAAGAGCTGTTTTCACTCTACAAAACTCTTTCGAGCGGAAAATCAATCAATGCCCCAGTTGATTGTTCCCCCGAATCATGCAATAAAATTGCAGATTTCTTTTCAGAAAAAATAGCCAAAATCTATTCAGCGTTCCCAACGCAGCCTATAACTGGGACAGAATTTGTCGAAAGCCCCAGGGAATGGGGAGATAGACACAGACTGACCCACTTTTTCGTCCCGCCCCCAGAAGATTTCCTAATAATTTGTAGATCTGTGAGGTCGGGTTCTCCACGGGACCCTACCACACCTAAACGTCTAGCGGATAGTCTGGTGGTATTAGAACCCTACATCAGACATCTACTAGACGTGTCTTTTAGTACCATGACAGTACCTAAAGACTGGAAAAAGGCGGTGGTCCTACCTTTAAGGAAGAAACCTACCATTAGTTTTGAGAAACTTGAGAACCTGCGGCCAATTTCTCTCCTACCATACTTAGCCAAAGTAGCCGAAAAAACGGTCAATCCACAACTGATGGATTTTGTTGAAAAAGCCACATTATTACACGATACTCAATTCGGTTTTCGTCCCCGTCACTCTACAGAATCTGCATTACTGACGGCGGTGGAATCCCTACGTCAGGGGGCGGATGAGGGTCACACCATGGCCCTCATCCTACTGGACCTGAGTGCAGCATTTGACACTGTTGCTCATGCCAACTTGCTACAGTGTTTGAATAACGGAGGAATATCTGAGGCTGCACTTCAATGGATCCAATCGTTCCTGACTGGGAGAAGCTTCCAAGTCCGCCTGGGTGATCACTACTCTAGAGACATAGGTTTGGGACAGGGCGTTCCCCAGGGATCGTCCCTGAGCCCAACTTTATTTAATCTTTATGTCTCTCCAGTGGCTTCAATTGCCACGAGTCATGGATTGGAAATCGTGTCATATGCCGATGACACACAGTTGGTTATCTCCCTCTCTCGAGCGCCCGGACTTGCTATGGACAGTTTCAGAGCTTGCATGCAAGATCTTGCAACCTGGATGTCCACTAATTGCCTGAAATTAAATGGCAACAAGACCGAGGTACTCGTGGTGGGGGGGAGTCCTTCCGCCTGGTCGTCGGCATGGTGGCCCCCAGGCTTAGGGCAGGCACCTATGCCCCGTCAGGAAGTTAAAAACCTGGGCGTATGGCTCGATGCTGACCTGTCTTTTGGACCCCAAATAAACCGAGTGGCGGGTGTCTGCTTTAGCGTTCTAAAAATCTTACGCACGGTCCTTGCTCTCCTTCCTATGTCCGCCCGGAGAACGCTGGTACATGCCCTCGTGACATCGCGCCTAGACTATGGCAACCTTTTGTACTTAGGAGCCACCTGTAAGGCAATAAACCGCCTCCAGGTATTACAGAACGCGGCAGCCCGCCTCATCCTTAAAACTCCTAATAGATCGGATTCGAAAGCTGCCCTTCACACTCTCCACTGGCTGCCAGTGAGAAGCAGAGTGGAATTTAAAGCCCTCTGTACCTGCCATCGCATTCTTGCTCGGAAAGCTCCTAGACCACTCCTGAACCTTGTTATCAAGTATGTACCTTCTCGCGCTCTGCGCTCTTCTCATGGAGGTCTACTTGTGGTCCCTAGGGTCAGAAAGGCTCGTATGGGTGGACGCTCTTTTCGCCATTTGGCAGCGAAGCGCTGGAACGCCCTGCCTCTTAACCTCCGCCTAGACCCCTCGGAATCCAGCTTCCGGAAGAATTTAAAAACTCACCTTTTTTCAAAATAGTCGTGCCTACTCCTCACTACTGCTCTGAGTCTCTCAGCTGTAGCGCGGGGACACGCTTCTAGCGTAACCAAGCGCTTTATAAACCTCCCTAATAATAATAATAATAGGAGGACGAACAATGTATGGGCTCTGCACCACAATAACGTCTGCGAGAACAGAGAGGTTGGAGAGGAGTGAGGGCACTGATGCAAAATATGCAGAGACAAATGTGGCAGGCATTGGAGCTTGCACCAAACTTTTTATATGTACGGACACTTGCTATACTTCTTCATGCGAACAACAAAAGGTGCGCCCCCTAAACAAGGCTGCTCTATTCCTCTCAGTGTTACCGTCGTTCATTACACAAAAATCTGGGTAAACTGCCTGACCTGTGCAGGTTGTTACTGTATGTCTCAGAATTACAAAGAAGAAATAAAAACAAAACGCGATACGATAGGCAGCTATTTACTGGGATTTCACTCCCTGTGAACGCCCTTAAAGCAGAGCAAAGCAATGCAGAGAAAGATACACGCATCCGACAGCATGGAAACTAGCAGCTGCTGCCCATCAGACGCGTGCAAGAAGTAGAAGGGGTTAACGGCTTACAAAGCGGCTGCTGTGCGTTCTCGTCCATCTGTCTGTCCCGCGGCCGCCTCTCAGTGTTGCGATAGAGCTCAGCCAGAACTCCGGCAGAGACTGAGCATGCTTAGTGCAGGCAGCCGCCCGCACAAGGAACTGCGAGTGGTGAGCTACCCGCCTCCGCCAGCGTCTAGAAAGTTGGAGCTGCTTGGAAGCACAGCAACCAAAGCAGGCTGTAAATTATGGAAAAAATGCTACTGGCCGGGGATGCAGGTCGAGGGATTATGTAAAGCAGAGGGTGTGAGTGAGGGAGCGGCGACGGACAGGTGTGGGTGGAAGGAAACAAGCAGCCGATAGAGAAAAAAACATTGTTAAGCGCAGAAGGACAGGCACACTGGATATATTTGTAATGTGAAATGTTTAAAAATCACAGGAAAGCATTCAGTGGGCATGAAGCACATCGGTGCATACATTTATAAAAGATCTGTAAAACATGTTGCAAAGGTGCAGGAAACCTGAGAATTGATACAGGACATATAGGGAAACAAGTATTTCGAAAAACAAATGGCCCCTGCATGCGCCGCTGTTTCGGAACGCCTGAGCCGGCTAGAAACAAGCGTGTGCATGAAAGTTCATTAAAACAAGTGTGAGGGACAAACACCCGTGCTTGTGCTGCCATCCACCTTGCGGGAGCGAGCAGCATGGCGCGAGAGACATATGTTGTCAATTACAACGCACACCGCTGCTCGCTCCCGCAAGGTGGATGCCAGCACAAGCACGAGTGTGGGGAAAAGGAGCAGACCGATGGCTAAAGGCCCTCCTAGAGCAGCGCATCGCACTGCGTAGGCGAGACCTAAAAATGCCTATATTGCTTTCGTGACCTTTTTTTATTTCTTAGATTTTACCTTTTAAGTTGATGCGTGGTCGGTATGAAATGAAAAATAATTATAAGATGAAGCTCAGTTGATGGCTCTAGGTATCACTTGTTTTGGAACAACCAGCAAACACTATAAATCCCTACAAAAAGAGAACTCTAAAAGACGTATCAGTATGTTACGATGCAAATAGGCAATCAGAGCAAAACATTTCTCACCAGTTACTATCACTGTTTTTTATGTCCATGATTAGTTTCTTTGAGAAAACCTTGAGCGATCCACACAAATGACTCCTTGCTGAATTCAGAGGTTTTTCTACTTTTCTGACATGTACAGCTTTCACACTCCATCCATGGGTTTACACCGCACATACCACTAGGTAAACAGCAAAAATAGAAATCATTGACTGCCACGGGCGCCACTACTATTATACGACAGAGGAGGACCAAGTTATCTGGCAGTGTTGACTAAATTATTGTGCAAGAAAAGGAAAATTGCACAATATAATGTAGTACATTTTCTCATAGCTTTACTTCATTCATTTGTCAATTTTGCACATGATAATACTCTCTAGGCAAAGGTTTTCACCTCATTAGGATCAGTTTAACACCCAAATAGAGCAATTATGTGACCATTCAACCTTTGCCAACGGCCTTCCACTGCGTGGCAACACGTGTAGCTGTGTTTTTACTAACCTTTGATCTGTTTAAAATAGAAATCTTTTCTTTTATTAAAGTCTAAATTATGCAGCAGATGATGGATTTGGTGGCAAATGCAGCAAATCCATAATTATGTGGGAAACACCTTGGGCCCGATTCACAAAGGTAAACTTACACTTTATGTAAGTTTATGATTTTTTCCAATTCACAAAGGTATTTTACAAGTAGTATCTTTACGACGCTGCTGTTTCGACACACCGTTTGGTGAATGGGTCTACTGGTCGTGACGTCAGATTGTGGTTGACCCTTATGCACGTTAGCTGTCAACACTCCACCAGAACAGTAAAAGAGGCGTTTTTCTCTTCCTGGAGACTTCTGATGAAGAGGCAACCACTCCCAGGTGTAATGCCTTGCTCTGAAACGCTATGAGTCAACAGTCTCAAAACGAAACTGTGAGAATTCTGAGCACAGCAGAAACGAAAAACACCTATAGGAAATGCCTAACGCATCAGCAACCTGTGTAATGTCTATTTATGGTGTATTACAAGAATTAACTTCCATTGACAATGCTGTTTAAAAAAGAAAGAAGAAAAAGTCGACCTTCTTATCTGTAAAAATGTCATGCACGTTAATGGAGTTAAAAGGGTAATACTGTAAAGGGAGCTTAGGGGAATAGGGTAAAAAGAACACTCAAAAGGCTGCAAACAAAGCCAAATCGAAGTCTAAGGCCCACAGTCACGTAACTGACAAAAGAGTCAGGAATACCAGGGGAACTGGACAGGAAGAAAATAATAAAGGTGAGGGATGAGACGGTGAACAAACTCTGCTGCAGGTGGAGAGCCAACCCAACATTAAACCTTGCCAAGCAAAGTCTATTTGCCTAGCTGGTGTTTAAATAGCGCCTCTGCTAGTCTCGACATGGAAGCACGATTCCTCGACCTCAGAGTCTCTGTCTGCCCCAGGGCCCGAGCCTCTACAAGCCAGTCTGTTACAGTCTTAAAAGAGTAATAGCACAGAAAGAGTCCAACATTTAATTTACAGTACCGGTTCAACCTGTAATTACAAGAACGGGCGCCAACTTTGCGCCAAGGCGACAGATCTTTGCCACCGTTTTTCGAATGGAAGCTAATTTAAATCATCAACGTTAATCAGTTCTTCAGTGTAGTCAATAATGATACTTTTGAATTGGTTTCAAAAACCCTTCATTCTCATAAAGAGATTAGTAAAAGTCTTTGATCTTTTTATTCAATTAATAAGTCAGATAAACTCAGTTCACAAAGATGTATCAAGCAAAAATATGGTTAGAGTCATTAGTATTGCAAAAATGACAAGCATGTTCCATAAAGTAAATAATCCCTCTTCTAAACAGAAGTTCGGAATCAAAAGTTAATAGAACCCATCCAGAGTGTGAGAAAAGAGTGAGATCAAAGGACCATTAAGTAAAATCAAATCAAGTAGTCAAACCCCCTTAAAGAGCAGTTCATGAAACTCAGCCTAGTCTCAAAATCCAAAAAGCATCAAAATACAGTTGCAGGCTTGGCATGAATAGCATTGAACTCCGGATATAACACAGTGCAATTAGACAAATCAAGCCTCAAAAAAGGAAATATATGGGGCAGCAGATGCAGCAGTAGCTGCAACCATCAAGGATAATAGATGAATCTCTTCATGAGAGTTTCTGGGTCTCTCGCTCCTAACTCCTCATCCCCAACTGAAATCACACCCTAAACAAGAACACATGTAAACAACATTGTTGCAGGTTAGATCCCTTCGGTCCAATGGAAAGACAATGAGCAGGCTTCATTTGTGTTCCCAAGGAAGCTAAATGCAGAGTTTATTCTACCATTTATTCAATGTTTCACTGCATGACAATTAACTATACTACAGACAGAAACATTTACTTGCAGATTTCTAGTTATGCACTGCTTTTCGTATTTCGTGTAAGGGAGAATTATTGTAAAAATATACAATTCTCTATTCAGTATTATAAGAACACAAGATAGATAGGAAGTTCAAGCTTGGTGAAAACAAGAACATTTAGCTTAAAGAAGATAATACATTTTATAAACCCAGAAAATTCTAAGCAAGTCATATCAAGGTCAAGCTATCAAATACATGTGTGCATAATTCAGCTATTTCTAACGCTTCTATTTGTTAAACAGAACTATAACTAAGGCCTACCAGTGAATAAGACTGCCTGATGCATTTTGCACATTTTGACTACATCTCATTTAACAATGTGTGCTCACGCTAATATCTATGGCCACAGATCAGCTATGTCTCTTCTTACAATGATTACACACCTGGAATATCGAAGGGCAACTTTTATTATTCACCATGTGATTGAAGCTGCCACATATATCACAGCCGCGCTTTCTCGTATCTTGCACACTTCCCTTTGTTCTTCGTATTGACTGTTTGGCTACATCAACTACATTTGATATTGCATTCAAATCATTCTTTGTGCACCTCTTGAACATACTTCTCTCATTCCTTGATAATCCTAGCAATACCAATCACCTGTTTCAACATGGTGTCTCAATCAGCCGACTATCATTCCTGTCTTCAGCAGAATACAATCTTGTTGCATCTGCTTATATAAAATGTGTTCATATTCACAAGTTACAGCCAGGGCCCTTATTTCAGCCATCTACAGAACAAAATATTCTCCTCCCTTTGACTCCTACAATAAAATGTGTGCCTTTCTAATACTACCTTAACTTTCTTCTTATCTGGTACACATTCACACTTGCCCAAATTTCCAATGGTGGGTCATTTTTCTCTATCTTTTAACCCTCCAGCACCTATAAAATCCTTCAGTACAGTTGTGGAGTGCATTCCTTTTTTCATAATATTAGCACATGTGCTTGGAGCAAACTTGCATTCATCTCTCGTTCAATGTTTGCATCTCATGGTTCAGACAAGAATGGGAGGGTGACTGTACATTAGGCTTTTGGTTTGTTTGACAAGGTAAACAATGAACAAATGAAGGACAAATTAAACCGGAGTTTCCCTCAGTATGGTAGAATGTTGTGAAACTCATGCTGGTGCTCACCAGGCTCCAATTACTCTGTACACAGCACTCATACTCCTCATCGGAGCTTGAAAATGTGCTTGCACCACCACAATACCAGGCCAAGTGTACTCTCTCACTGAGGTAATGCTGATTTACACACAGATTCACATGTATCCAGGATCATCTAGAATATTTGCTGCTAGAACCCTTTGCACATAAGTTTCATGCACCTGCATTGGCACTTTAGGATAATCCAATGGCCGTTAATACAAAAGGGTTCAGCACTATACAATGTAATATAAACGTGCCACATCAAAGTTCAAAAACAATTAGCACACAAAAAGACTTCCGAATCCAAGATGTGTGTTTCTTGTAGTACTTTCTCTTTATTTTTCTTAAAAGGATTTTTCTTTATTTTCCCAAGAACAAATGATCATAACCATAGCCAACGCGTTTCGGCTCACAAAGAGACTTCTTCAGGACTTCACAGTATGGCATAAAGTGTGTTCATTGAATGACTGTACAATTCAGACGTTTAAAACTCCAATGTTCGGTAAGCTTCTATTCATTGTAAAATCTCAGCAGTGGCATGATAACCAGCAGCTTGTGGGGACCTCGGGTTTTCTGCTCGAAAAAGTTTCATGCACCTGCATTGGCACTTTAGTATAATCCAATGGCCGACCTGCAATGATCAAACATCTGTTTCTCTTAGCACCCACTCTTCACCAGTTTGATCTGTCCTGAAGAAACTCAACAGATGTTGGTACATGAAAAAGCCTTTATTCAAGAACACCTAATTACAGCAAAGCAAACAGCACCAGGCAAGACTCACATTCAGCATCCAAGTGCTACTTTTTCAAACATTCACACACCACATTCTCGTGGCACATATCAGTTCCACGTACCACACAGTCCTCATCCCACACCCATTGTTCCATCTTTCAAAAGCATGCCACAGAAAGGTTCTTAAATAGGTAGTGTCGGTTAGTAAGACAATGCTATAATGTGTGCCAGTGGTTGCAGACGTTGGGCACTGGCACTCATTTTTGGCAGCATGAATTCTATTTCATCATCAGACATTGAGTAAAACAGAAAATGGCAGAAAAGAGATAAGGATGAAGAAAGAAAAATGTACTAAGGACCAGGAGGAAGACTCAGAAAATATCATCTGAGTTGGATGTTGTAGTACTCAGCAGAAACAGAACTCAAAGCCAACGTGCTATGGAACAAATAGGAAGGACAGAAGATCATGCTGTTCAGAAGTGGGTGAGGTAGGATTTACTAGGAAGGAGTTACGTATAGTGTTCCTTGGTGCAATTTCATTCACTCATTCAAAAGGATTGGCAAACTAATTTTGGAATGATTGGCAGCCAAGCCCATTGGTGTTTAATGAGTAAAGGTCATGTTCTAAATCCGTCCTCTAGGATCCAGTTGTGCCCAAAAGTTTGTATAAAACGTCCTCCTGGTTTTCCTCCAGAAGAGCAAGACTCACACCTAGCAGCCTACTCTTGGAAGTGGAAATAAATTCATTCATAATCACTTCCCTCCACAATTCACAAATGAGGCTCCTAAGGTACTGCACACCCAATGTCCTCTAACATCCAAAAAGTCAGTAAAATACAGCACCAACCTGGTGTGAACATGTGGTACAATGACAAGATGCCTGGTCTCTGAAGAGTAAAATGTACATGTGGTAAGATGTAAATTTGTATAATAAAATGGCAGAACCAAGGAATCATTTTACTCTCTTCTTCTTTACTCATCACTATACTTCCATCAGCATACTGTCACCTTCTAGGCTCAACTAACGCTAACCTCACTACTCTTGCCTACTGTACAACTCTTCTGTCACTTTCTCAGGTCTCCCAATGCCATATCAATCTCCTTTCTCACTCAGGACCTCTTTCTTTGAACAGCCACAGCTAATATGTGACCATACCAACTCTCTCCTCGCACCACCTATACTCTCTCCACCTACACTAAACATTCATACCTTGATCTCCCTCTTCTTCCACTCACCTTCACCACTCATACTTGCTTGCCAAACCTATCCAAACATACCCCGTTTGCCAAACATTCATCGGTCACATACCATAAACCTATTGCCATTCCTAGCCACTTCCTCTGCTACACCCCATCAGTTATAGGTCCCAGCATGACCCAGTCTCTTCCTGCACATGATATCACAAGCTAACACTTCAGCAAGCTGCCCCTCTCTGACTCACAGCACACGCTGACCCCGGCTTCACATCCACTTGCCCCATTCCATCACTCCTCTTTTTGCCACACCTCTCCATACACATACACATACCATGCCATCTCCATACTCTTCACAGTGGATGGATTCTTTCAAAGTTAAGTGAGCACCCAAAGTTGAGCCAAAGAAAAGTTAAGAGGGGTCACACTCACATATGCAAACACACACACACACACACACACACACACACATACACATACACATACACACACAATTTAGCTCAATGTTTACTTCTCATTGACCCTATTTCTTCAAATCTAAGTAAGTACCTGGAGGTGTGCTAAAAGCCAGTCGAAATAGGGTGACCTTGTGTAGATAAGGTTTGTTGAATAAACCCACATGTACCTGAGATTTAGAGATGATCCATAGACAGTGATCTAGGGTATAGTTGCAAGTCATAAGTACTAGCACTGCCTTTAGAGCTCCCCCCAAAGGATCTCAACACTAGGTTGCAAATTTCACACAAAGATCAGATGACACAACATTTGCCAACCCAAATAAAACCACTGCTGGCCTGCATGTACATGAGTTTGGAAGGTCACAGGTCCCCTCTATTTGGAACACTCTCCATGTGGACTAGCCACTAAAGACAAATAGACCAACCAGATAAACGCGCTATAAGTTGGATGATCAGATGAAAATTTTTACTTTGGGAACTAGCCCAAATCCAAAGCTACAACTTTCAGATTGCAATTTTAAACAACACCACTAAAGTGCCAAAACTCCACATAATTACTGTATGCTGCGACATACAATTTATCTGAATTTTGATTTACTGTAGGAAGATGGATAAATTAAGCCTTCCTAAAGAAATGAAGGAATGTTATAGTACTTATACCCATATAGTTTGGTGTCCATACAGTGTGAGGTACAACAGGAATCTGTTCTCTCCCTGAATTTGCACACCAGTCTACACGGAGACAATCAAGTGAATAGCAAGAATGTGACAGATGGCTAAATTTACAAACTATTAAGGCTACACTGACAGCAGATCCCAAGAGAAAAGACTATTAGGGTTCGACAACAAGCTGTAACTGGAAAACCTTTCTGTGGCATATTCTAAAAAGAGTTTCTCAAACTACAACCCAATCCTGATGCTAAAAACACAATAATCCTGTCTTTCTCTGTCATAAGATGGTATAATATTGTGAGCATTATTACTTTATTTTGGTTTCCTGTCTTATCAGGAAGGAGCCTAATCTTTCAGGTTCTCATCTTGCTGGATAGTGCTGAACTGCCACCTACAGTATAATCTGTGTAAATAATATTTTAAATGATGAATTCCTTTGTTAAATAAGCCTCCATTCATCTTCCTCTTCACTGGATAACAACACAATTGCTGTATTGTATGATTTTATTCCAATTCTGCTTAAGGGTTGCATAAGACTTTTGCTGAACACAACACTGACAGAGCGTAGAAATCTTACCATTTAACTGAAATAGGGGTTTCCTTGTTAACCCCTATCTTTAGCACCGTCATCTTGGGTTGGGGTGAGGGTAACACACTACTTAATCCACTATAATATATCTCAGGGAAAGCTGCATGTATGTAAAGAGCACATGTTTGGCTAGATCAAGAGTCACATTCTGTTAACTGCTGATACCATAACTGAAATTATGCTAACCTTACATGCAAACTGAATTCTCAATGCACCAATCTTGCTATATCAGATTTTTATAGATTTTGAGTGATGGTCTTTGCCGTTACACCTATTTCTGAAAGTAAGTTAGTGGTTCTATTTTATTCGCTAACCATTATAATATGTTTGTGCTACATGGGTTCTGACTAACTGGTGAACTCCGCTCCGCTCATGGAGTTTGCAGAGTTTTCTGCACTCCGTGTTACACGGAGCTTGCGAAGTTCCGAAAATCCACCTCCCATCGAGATTTTTCTTCGTTCTCGATCGTCCACATCAAGTTAGCGAGCGCGAGAATGGAAAATCAACCTCCTGGTGAGATTTCTCAATGCAGGCGGTCAGATTTCTCATTGTGAGTGGTCGTGTATGATCGCGACCGCTCGCGTTGAGAAACCATCCGTTCACGTTGAGAAAGCTGCTGCACGAGTAAAGATCTAATTGAGCTGCAGAAAGGAAGCAGTGCCCACTTGCGCTGCGCAGTGTGACGTTTGCGATGATTGCACAGTGCGGACAAGCACCTGGCACTGAAAATAACCACAAACAGCATTTATCTAACGCACTCCGCTGCTTGCAGTGCTCCGTGCAGTGCGGTGGAGTTTTTTATGCGAAACTCCGCAAACTCCGCCCAGGCTTAGTTTGACCTGCTAAATCACCACAGATTCTTTTATTTTTGGCCTAGTTTTTAGATCTCTTCTGTGAATGTCTAACCCACTGTAAGCTACTGTGAAAATGATTTTGTGATGTAGCCACCAATGCCTGCATTTTAAAATAAGGCCCACTGCTACACAGCTTGGGTAGAGGCAAAGCGTTGGTTACAAAGGAACATGTGTGCACACATGTGGATGACTGTTGCCTTACTGTGGCTGGCATTTGTGCACAGGTGGCTGTGTTACACATGGGACCCAGAGTAAAATGGATATGCCCTTGCAGCCCATATAATTTAGTTGGGCATTCAAAAAGAAAAAGCTCCATTTCTTTTTTACTAAAGTGCTAGTCTGTAGTGCTGTATGTGCACTTGAGGTGAAAACTGAGCAAAATATAATTTTGGAATGGCTCAATGTAGAAAAGTGACAGACTTGACTTTTCTATATTTCCATGGGTCCTGAGCACATATAAAAATGCAAATGTGCTAATATATGCATTCATGGTTGAACTTTCACATTTATTTTTAAGATTCAGGTTCTGAGCTATCCTGTTAATTATCTGTTGGCCAGATGGCATTTCATAGCATCTTCCTCTACAATAGGCCCATTTACGAGGGATGAGCAGTCTCCCAGGCAAGGAGGAGAGTGGGGGAAGACCTGAAATACTGATATACCTGTCACATAGGGTATTGGGGGAACAGGCAGAACCTTTGAACCATTCAAGCTAGGGCCTTCATTCAAAGGGGTGGGTTTCAGATACAAGGAGTCTTCTTTCGAACCACCACTTGATTCTGCCACCTTTACAAATCCCAGGATGCTGCGCAAGGGTTGGCTCTTGAGATTTCTACAGCTCCCTGCTGCTAGGAGGAAGCAGCTGTGTCCAGGAGCTGGGTAAAAGCCCATAAAAAACATCCAGGAAAGAACAGCACAATTCTAGAAGTCAAGAATCCCCGGATAAATACTCATGGTTGCTTGAGAACACCATTAATAGCAGAAACCTGAAAGCCCAACAAAAAAAATGCCTAGGGATGAGAAAGCTGAGATCTTTTGTGCCACTCGTCCTTAGTATACCCAGAGATTCTAGGCCAGAAAAAACCTTTACCACACGCCGATGTTAATTTCTACTGCCCCTAGAGGGCATTTGGCCACCTGGGTATTGCGGGCGCTAGCCAGAAACAAGTGTGTTTGCTCTGCAATAAAGCAGAACGTTTTCCCTCAACAGGGTCCACACTTCCTGCAAACAATGGGTGCAGGGAGTCCCAGGACTTGGCTGAGGTGGCTCAGAAAGTTGGAGGCTCCACAGGTCTTTAGGGCACCAATGCTCTCTCTGCCTCCATCATTCCCTGCCACTGCTCCCTGTGCCCCTGGTGGAGCAAAACTGGCACCTGAGAGCTGGCAGAAAGCTCAGGAGTGGAAGGTGGCTCCCCCACTGGCACCTGTGGGAGTGTGACCAGCCGGCATGAAGCCAGACTAAACGGGCAGGGTAGCGCCCCTAGGCAATCTCTGCGTAAGTTCCTCACATAGGCTCCAATAGAGAAAGCACTGCAGCAGGAATCTTTAGTTAAAACAAGAGGAAATAAGCATTGGCATAGCCAATAGGTCTCGCTTTTGGGACCCTATAAGTATTTAGTCAGAGCAATGTCTTTAAGCTATGTTGTGGAGCAGCAGGGGTGCTGTGCAGCATGTTGAAAAGTTATAATAAAAAAGTTATATAAGCATGCAGAGGAGCAGAATCAGCATTTAAAAGTGGATGGAGCAGGGTTTAAAGTGTGCTGGGTCACGTAAGTCTTAGACCCGGTAGTAAATTAAAATAGACATTGAAAAGTGGCCCTATATTCATGTCCTTAAGTTCCCCTGCAAAAACATTGATCCAGTGTCTGCACAATGAATGGAAGTTCTGAAAAGCAGGTGATGAGACGGGCCTGCTCTCCATTTTGCTCTCACACTCAGAGTGAAAAAACAAATCTTAACTCTGCAGCATTGCCACCCTTCCCTGCCTTTGATGCAACTTTAACGAGGCTCGTTATAGTTCTTTCACAGTCTCATTATGTCAGAACTGGAGCATTTTAAATCTTATCTACAAGGAAGCCGTAGATGTTGCTTATTCATCTTATGCAACTAATAACCTCTGTTAAAGCCAATAGTACTGGCTTGTTGTAGGTATAATTTTACTTGTTGTAATATTTATCTGGAGGCAATGACAGAGGCAGCAAAATACCAGCCAGGCGGCGCACTATGCTAAGCACAGATTTATATAGCTTACATGTTTTTAAGCCACACCCTTAATTACATTAGCCATGCCCCTTTGAAAGACCACCCCAGTTTTTTCATCCCACTTAAAACCTTGCTGTCAGGTCAGTATGTAGGCCGTTTTTTGGGCTAGTTGTTGACCTGCTTTATGGTCAGGTGACCCATTTTTTACTATTGATTTTTATGATATTAAAGCAAACATTGCCTGCAGCAAACTCAAATCAGTGCGGTCTTCCATACCTTACAAAAAACCTATATAGCATGTCTTTTCAAGTTTAAAATTGCCCTTGTTTGCAAACATGGGACACTTTTCTAGCTAACTAACTCACTAATGGGGGCCCCTTTTATTTTGGTACTGGGGCCTATTTTCTTTCCCAGTCTGATGCTGCTTGTTAGGCAGGGCCACTAGAATTATTTGATTGTGTGGCAGCGGCGATTTCTGCATAATGATGCATTTGAGGCATTTGCCACATAATCCATCATCTGTTGCATAATCTATAGATTTTAACAACAAAATTGCTTTCTATCTCAAACGGTTCACAGGTTAATAAAATGCAGCGACACGTCTTGCCGCATGTGGAAAGGCCCTTTGAAAAGCTGGAAAAGTCAACCTCCTGTTTCCCACTGCTAAATTTGGGTGTTAAATTGGTACTAATGGGGTGAAACGAGCGCCCAAAATTGGCAAAAAAATGAAGTAATACTATTCCAAAATGTGCCGGATTATGCCACATAATTTGTCCTTTCGCGCCATATAATTTACACACCCTACCACATAATTTAGCCCTCTCCTGCCGCATAGTTCCAGTGGTCCTGATGTTAGGGTAATCCATGGCAGTGATATTGTTACTGTTTTCATTTCACATGCTTTACTCAATCTTGCATTCCCCAAGTGTGCTAGCTATTTCCAGCATGTGTGTTTCTATAATTCATTTCACAGCATATTACTCTTGGATGATGCACCCTTTGTACTGAGTCACCTCCATGTGTTTATAACGGACTACAGATGAGCACTTGGAGTTGAAACTGCAGGCAGTACAAATTTCACACTGTGCTTGTCTGTGAGTTAAAAAGGTGTTACATGATCATTCAAAATATGGCCTCTCTGCAGAGCACAAAGAGCAATGGTCCTGCATTCCAGTTATGATTCTATGTAAATGTGTGTGAAGGAGCTACTTAGTGGTCAAAGCAACAAGGTGAAAGGAAAATAATGTATTGTTGTTACTCATTTAGCTTAAACAGCTAACAACCAATGACAAAACCCAGTCGTGCCCGGCTTGACCTGGAGTTGTGGGGGTGGGGGTTTGGTTTAAATTTTTTTTATTTTTTTTTAAACTTTCCTCAGCCAGCCCAATCCGATCCTGCGTCGTCTCTGCTTAGGGGGTCCTTCACTTCGCCAACCTCAGGCCTTCCATTTCCAGACTCCTGTTTTCTTCCACCCACAATACCTTACCAAGCAGCTCACCAAGATCCTGGCTCTCTGCATACCCAAACAATGCCTAGTTTCCATCCCCCTGCATTCTGGTCCTGCATTTTCAATATGTAATTCAAACTACGATGCAATGCAAACTACGATGTTCATAGGGGCATATCAGCAAGGGCCGGCGATAATTATCGCTAAGCGCACTTAGCGCTAGGATAATTATCACCGGCTATCGCTGCTTTCTATCGCAGAGATAGCGTGCTATCAGCAACGCTTACCTCCAAAGTGATAGAAATGCAAGAGTTAGCTGGAAAACAGTGTGATTATCGCTGGAAATCCAGCGATAATTGCACTGTGACCGGCGATACCTTGCTGATAGGGCAGGGTGGTCTTAGCCATGTAATCCACCTCCCATTGGATTACATGGCTAAGTCAGAACTAAAGCAGGCATGAGGAAAGTAGCGATAACCATGGCTAGCGCTACTTTTCTTATCGCTATGCTTCTTAGCGATTCCCTTGATAATTGGAGAAATGTCGGTTAGCGACATTTCTCCAGTTATTTCGGGAAGGAACGCCCACTTTGCATCTCATTAGAGATGCAAAGCTGGGCGTTCAGTAAACAGGCGCTAAGGCAAGGATTCACGCGATAGCGTGACCTTGCTGATATAGCGATAAAATTATCGCCGCTTTTCGGCCGAAAACGGCGGCAAAAGCGCCGCCTTGTAGATATGCCCCATAATTCCTTCTGTTTAGCGGAAGTCTCTCTAGAAGTTATTAAAGGGGTGTAGATAGAGGGACGCAGATAAAATGGTGAAACCACTGGAGTGTATGCGTACAAAAATATTAATATCAACCGCCTAACACCAGCCACAATCCACTGATAAGGTTAAACCACTAACAGTTGACAAATATGGTTGCTAGAAAAAAAATGTTTCTGTAACGAGTTTCAGTACACTTTGCCCCACATCTTTTATTTCATTAAACATTAGTTGAAAACGTTTTGAATTAAAATGGCACAATACAGTGATCTAAATGTAAATGGTGGCTGTCCCAATATCTTTGCTTTTTCGGAGTTAATGTGAAAGCAGTGAAAGTGTTGAAATGCACCACTGGAAGTAGCATGAAGACAATGTACACTAATATTCAGGGATTCTAAATACTCACGTCCACCTACTGTAAAGAAAGTACAGAATAAACAGTAAGACGGATGACAAGTTGTTTTTTAAGTTTTTTTAGTTATTGAACGAGTTCTGTTGTACTTGGTGTATTAAATGTTGTTAAGAAAAAGCAATAAAATGTTTGAAATAAAATAGGCTTGAGAAAAGGGGGCAAAGAGTTGCATTCTCGAAATAACTTCAGAGCAAATATTACAGGGAAGACTGTGAAGTGAAACTAAAAGATATGCATCAACACTGAAAAGATTCTATTGATTAACAGTCACCCGCAGAAACAGGACAGAGAAAGAATGCACCCGGGTCATGGTATCCTCGGTGTAGTCTGCTGCCAAATTCACAGTACGCGTTTTGGGCTACTCCACTTACTTAGATTTAACTTGGCTAAAACCTGCAGGAAACCTGTTGCAGATAATGCATTTTCATCACAAGTGACCATAGTCAGGTCTGCGCCTACACCTGCTCCAGGTGCCACAGAGGTACAGAGGGAGCAGTGATGGGTCTGCAGCGGTCGGCACTCTGGTAGCCCTCGGGTGTGGGGGTCTCTGGGTCTTCTGCTGCAAGTTCCTCCTTGGGGCCCCCCGGCACTAACGCTGGCCCGTGCACACAGCGCCCTGATCAGGGCTCCCCAGTTTCTCTCCTCAGGTCCCACCCATAGCACTTGCGGGAAGGGCACCATCTCACCCAGGTAAAGGTTATTGCGAAGAGGGAGCATCCGGTACCGGCCAGGCACCTGCGTCAGCTCCTGTAGCATGGAAGGCACTGCAGGGAAGTACATGGAGTACCCCCCTCGAGCCTTCATAGCTGGGCTACAGTGGAGCCCAAGTAAGTTAGTCGAGTGCAGAGCCACCGAGTCCGCAGCCACCAAACACAGGTTTGCAAGTCAGGCCCAGACTCACTCGCCGAGCCCATAGCAGTTGAGCTCAACTTTGGGTGAAATCCAAATAAAGGCTGGCTAGCTGAGGCCAGAGCAGTCTATGTTAGCTGTTTAGCTAAGTCTTGAGAAGCGTTCCCCTGCAGAGTCTTTTTAAAACTATTTTAGTAAACAGTAAAATTGTAAACAGATATGCTGTTGCCTGTGCTGCTTCAAATTCCCTAAGACTCAGAGACCCTTCAGAGCGCTTTCCATTACACAAGGAACTCACATCGTATTGGATGCCACCCAGTGAGTGATCTTCACATGACTCGTGAGCAAGCTGTTGCTTTGCCCTGGCACGTAGAAAATAACTCTACTCAAATTTACCCCGGAGAGCCAAATAATTAATAACAATAGGTAGTGGTGGTTGTCATAGCAGCTTTGATCAGAGCACAACAGCTGGTCTTTTCCGGCTTGGTAAGAGTAGGGAGGGACCAATGGTGCAATAAAATGAAAACAGCTATATGTCTGATTCTGAGCACGCACCCACAGTGCAACACAAGCAGGAAAGAAATAAAAAAATTGTCCACCAAGCAATAGATAAACAACCAAGGTGTAAAGGTACAGTACTTGGTCTCTGCTCCATAGGACGAACAAAAGAGAAAAAGGAGGGACAAAGAGGCAGGACTGACCACTAGCAAACGAGGATTTTTAAAGGACACAATCGAAAAGCAGGGGTATGGCTTTAAGCCCACAAGAGAAGTGTTGTGTAGTTCCTAAGAATACATAGGATCTGCGCGTTTAGACAACATAAACTAAGGGATGGGTGTCCAGACTGATTCCAGACACCCCCAATGGATATGTTAACCTTTAGACCAGCTAGCTCACAGTGCCACTATAAGCCCCCTAACCTTACCATGGAGCGAATAGTTTCTGGCAACTATCAAACCTGACAGCCCTTGATCCTTCAGGGATTGTGGAAACAGTACAGTACTTTTCTTTCAGTCACTCATGCTCATTCAGTCTCAAAGAGAAACACAGAATAAACAATGGGGAACTTTTCAATAAGTATTTATTGAACCAGCGCCATTCTAGTTTAAAATTTGTGTGCTGCGACTACCACTAGACAAAAACAGATAGATATACGATTGAAAGCACCAAAAGAGTAAATAAAAGGTAGAATTCTACCATGGTGCTAAAACAGTAACTATAAAAAAAAAATGCAAAAAGAACTATTGATGGACGGAATGCAGAACAAATCAAAACATTCACCCCCAGTCAAGAGATCTGGTTTAAATCCATCATTCTTTTGCTCACCATGCCACCCCAGTTTTGACCTGGCCATATGCAAATCAGTCTTGACCCTGTGCCTCATGGGAACAGTCCAGCCCGAACTGCCAAGCCAGGTCCTCCCTGGAGCGGAAACAAGCATCCTAGGACCGGTTTCGGGGTTTCACCCCGGATAGCTTGATACCAGTGGCATGGAGAGCACGACACTCACATCTGAGCACACTCGTCCCACTCGGGGCGACAAATGCAAAAAGAACTATTGATGGACGGAATGCAGAACAAATCAAAACATTCACCCCCAGTCAAGAGATCTGGGTTAAATCCATCATTCTTTTGCTCACCATGCCACCCAAGTTTAGACCTGGCCATATGCAAATCAGTCTTGACCCTGTGCATCATGGGAACAGTCCAACCCGAACTGCCAAGCCAGGACAGTAAATATATGCAGGCATATCCATACATAGCAATAATCAAGCGTACTCCTAAAATGCGAACCCTAGCTAGGTGTACCTAAGTGTAGCTAGCATGTATGTAGGTTTGAAGCCTAGAATCCCCCTAGGAAAGAGCCAACCCTATTACCTGAAGGGAAAGAATGAAGGACCCCATTTTAGTCTCAAGTTGGACACCCCATAAGGGCGTGCTGGAGTTTCTGCGTACAGGGACTTCAGCGTCTCATGTCGGCATGGAAGCTTCTCCTCTGGTTTTCTTAGCGAAGATGTGGTGCTTATATACCCAAAAGGTAGCCTCAGGGAGTCTACCTAGAATGATACTGTGGGCCTGTCGTTCAAGGATGATGATAGAGGTGACTTTTGTACAGTTATTATACAGAAGATGGTAACCCTGCTGTGATACTAAAAAATTTAATTTTTTTACACAAAATATTCTTTTACATTCAGTTGCTCCCTTCCGATTCTCATTCCGTTTTCAGGAAAGATGAGTGTGATTGTGTGACCCATTTATGAATGTATTTGATGTCTAAGAGGCATTCTCTTGATGTGTTGATCTGACTACCCTGAGAGTCAAGTGCTAAAAAGAAGTACCTGGTTCCCATTTTGGGGGTGTGGGGACACTAGAGGCAAAGGCCTCAGTTGTTAAAACTGGAGCCTGTACCTTCTTACTACCCTTGGATGCTCCAATCTGAGGTTCTCACAATGAAAATAAATTAATTAATAAATAACCAAAGAGTCAAATAAATAAATTCCTGCATATAATTAATTTTAAAAAAAGGTATGGATTGCCAAACAATTTGTCCCCTTTTGAATAAAACACCACATTGATTCCTTTATTTTTATACAAACAAGCAGTGCGCTAGTCTTTGCGAGTCATTGCACAGTAGTGTTTTCAAGGTGAGTATGTTTTTCATACTGGCAATGTTTGATATGAACTTTATAATTTAGCTCTGGGATTACATGATGGGGGCATATTTAATAGAAAATGACACAGCAAGGCGCTCCAAGCCATTTTGCTTCGCCATTAGGAAAGCACAAGGATGCGTCGTATTTACAGCAATTTAACGCATCTCTGTGCTTTCCTCTGCGCTGGCGCACAATTGGCTGCCTAGCGCTAACACAGGCACCCTTGCACCATGAGGATTGTTTTTGTGTAGGAAGGTGTACCTTCCTGCACAAAAACAATCATTGATTATGTTGTCCTCCTTCTATGTGTGCTGTATAATGCAGCACACATAGAAAGAGCAAAAAACTAGGAGAAATAAAGGTATTTTTCCTCGTTGCGCCACTTTAACACCTCCCCTTGAGGGGCGTTAGACTGTAACGCATTGCCAGGTTTACAAAACTTTGTAAATTGGTGAATACCCCAGAATCCATGGGTGTTGCGTGGGAACACCCACAGCAGCACCCATGTAATGCCACTTGCACGCAGATTAATGCATGGAAGGGGGCTATATTTACAAGGCCATAAAAAGCCACGCAGGGTGGCTTTGCGTGGCCTTGTAAATATGGCTCAGCACTGTGCCCCGCCGGAGCGTATAAAAACGGGACGCTCAGGTGGCGCAAGGGCCTTGTAATTATGCCCCATAGTGTTCAGCACTGCATATAAAAAAAAACATCTAATTATTTTACCCTTCCTAGGCCCGATGAGCAGTTTCCAGCCTTTGCTCTATTAAGACCATCACCATTGATGACAAACGACGGGCGCTACAGCAGAGATGTTAGTGACTTTTGGTCGTTGGGTCCAAAGCCAAGGCCCTACTGTTTGGCGATTTTGGGTCTGGTTAACAGAAATGTGGGATGAGGCATTTTTACTGAGCTCATCATTCTTTTATCACTATGGTTACCAAATGACTGTATGTCATCGCGGGTACCTTGATTCCAGCCCTGGCCTTTTAATCGCTGCATTTAAGTATTTGGTCGAAATGGAACAATTCCAGCAATCTGAGATTCCTTCTCTCAGAAGGCTTTGAGCTGTAAAATGTTAACCAAAGGCAGGTGAATGGCTGTTTTCAGTTGCACAAAGTCATCCATAAAATCTATTTTTCTCAGAACCGTACCTATAGAACTTCTCCCACACTAAGTTGAGCACAGGGCGACGAATCCGATTCATAAGGCAACGAAATTCTTTAAAACATCGAAATAAGAAGCACATAGTGGGGAGGAGAAGGAACTCTATAACCCCATCAAGCAGCAGGCATTGTTTACAACATAAGTCCAACACGTGCTTCAAACCGGGCATGAAATACATCACTGTGGGAGATTAACAAGGGCGGCTTAACAATAGCATGTTTAATAGGAACAAGAGCCATGACTGATTATATTGAAATTGCCTGAGGTTTGGTGAAGGTTCTCTTCTTATACTGTATGTTTAACAAGCACTGGCAAAGCCCATCAGTCTGGCTTTGAATGACAACCTTTATGCTTTGTCATGCTTTGTATAAAACATTGTCCTGGGAGCTGCTGGGCCCTCAACAATATTAAAATAAACATTGGGAAAAAAAGAAGAAAAAACATTTGGGGCTCAAAAATCACATATTGCCAGAGGAGTCTGTAGCACTTACCGGAACTACTTTTTGTGTGAATATGTGCCTTGTGAAAGAGTAGACTGCCATAATTTACAGTGAAGTTAGCTAATAGATGGTGTGGGTTGACTCATTGCCCTGGGCTGCTTGCTGTATGTGGTGAGAGAAAAATGTAAATGACACTACAGCAGACAATGGATAACAAGGAAAAGCCACTATAAGTATATTATATATTCAATTTTCCTAAAATCAAAAGGTATTGGCTAATGCAATAGGTCTCACATTTTTACTTAGAGCAGTTGGAGTTAAAAATAATGTTTTTTACTTTTGCTTTTTTTACTTGCAGTGGATTTATTATATTTGCCTATCACTGTTGCTAAAGGTATAAAAAAAATTGTCATTTTCAGCACCAACAGCTCTAACTTTAACAAATGCACGCTCCTTAAGCAAGCACACGCTTGAGTTTGCCGATTTTATGGACTCAGAAGCAATTGACATAGCGTTTGTAACGGAGACCTGGGCAGATGAATCATCAAGCCCAGATCTAGCTATAGCCATCCCAACAGGTTTTACATCTTCAGGCTAGATGAAGTGGGTAAAAAAGGTAGCAGCATAGCAGTGATATATCGGAGTAGCAGGAAAGCAGCCTTTTTTAAGTCAAAGTAATACCATAATCGTAGGAGCCCTGTCCTTTAAGATTCAAATGAATAATCAATATACATTTAATGGTTCACTCATCTACCGGCCCCCTGGTCCCAGGGCAGAATATTTATATACGCTGAGCCAGTCATTGGACGTCATTTCGCAGTTGCCCGATTTTACATTTTTAGGCGGCTTCAACTTACATTTAGAGGACCCTCAGGATAGGGATGCTGTCCATCTTACAGATATTATGGAAAGCTTAGGTCTATCCCAATGTGTAACTGATGACACACACTCAGCAGGTCATCTGTTGGATGGGGTATTCTCTAATAATGACTTTCTCCGGAGTCTACCCTCACTGCTGGTCTTACCAGAAAGTAGTTATGTTCACTCTTAACCTTCAGCAATAACAATCTGAGAGTGAACCGAAAGTGAACCTCAAACGGTTTTGTGCTTGGAACTCGATTTCTGCAGATTCCCTGGAAAGATCCCTGACCCAGAAATCTCTGCTGTTTAGCAATGACCCTAACGTGGCGGCAGGGGCTTTTGCGCAATGGGTCTATGGCTCAATCGATCATTTAGTACCTGAAAAAACACATCTAAATCGTAGATCTAAAACTTCTGAACCATCGTTTTCAGAACAATTGAAGTTACAAAAACAAGAGTGCCACCGGTTAGAGAGAAGATGGAGACTCCACTACAGCACTAGTGACAGGGAGCCTTACAAACATACCTTGATAACTTATAAAGGGCTAATCTGTAGGGAAAAAACTTGCAATTACACCACTGCCATAGAAGCATCCAAAACCTCTTCCAATAAACTGTTTGCCACAGTAAGAAAGTTAGCTAAACCCCCAGAGGTTATAAATACTAACATGAGTCAAGGTTTCTGTGACTCTTTAACCATTTTTTTCAGGAAAAGGGTCAAGGCAGTTTACAGCAATTTCACTGGGACCCCCTCACCGGGCGTATCTCCAGCTCAGTGCCCACTGGCCATCGATGACATCCTAAAGGATGCTCAAGAGACCATCACTGAAGCCCGCAATTCCCCTACCATATAATCTTTTTCACCTTTGACTCTGACAATTGGTCTTGCATTAGTTTGAGTTATTGGCCTTATAAATGCCAATATTGTTTACCTAGCCATGTTGCAGGGTGCAGTACCATATGTGGCCAAAAGAGGTCTCATGGGACCTCTTTTGGTCAAATATGGTACTGCACCCTGCAGAAGATATGGTAAATCCACCCTACCCATAATGCATTGTATGCAAGACAGTATCATGAGTACTTTCAAACAGCTATGTCCATATATACAATTAGTAGCTTTGAAATGTGACAACATAATTATTATATTAATTCTGGATTAGGTTGTATTCTGTGTGAAGCTGATGAAGGGAAATGTATAGAAGGTCTCATATAAATGTGAGATGTGCTGGTGAGTAAAGTAACCACTGCCAGCCTTGCTAAGTCCTGCCTGAAGCTCTCTAAGAAAATAGTGCTCTGAGGCTGTAATTAAAACTTAGGGAGTAACAACACATGTAACAGGGTGTGTCCTCATGGGAGGTTACAAGAAGAGACAAGGTGGTACTAAGGAGTGACTACCAAGCCTATTGACCAATGAAAAGCCACCATTTTCAAAGGACAGGGGCAGGAGCCTTTATGCCCATTTTCTGAATACAGCTTGGCTCAAAGGGACAGCGCAAGTGCTGACTAGCCCAGACCTAAAAAGAGCACAACCATACCAGGGGAAGGGTGGAAACTATTTGATGTCTTTGTGTTTTCCAACCTGTGTTTAATGCAATACCTTAAGCAGGTAATCTAGAGACTAGAGAAATGGTGTTATTGTGTGCCACACCTATAGCACTATGTACAGTTCAAACTCTTTTCTCAGCTTCTTATTTGCTGATGAACTTGGGCCTGGTATTTTTAAATTTCATGAGGCACAATCCTGTATTGAGACTATGCCCACATTCTTGTCAAGGCCTGGCATCCTGTGTAGGGGTCTTTGTGCTGGAAGTAGGTGAAGTGGTTCAAAGTGAAAGCCAGTAGTGAAACAAAGGCCCCCGCAGCCCCTGCAGTGCGGGGGGGGGGGTGAGCTCCAGGGTTGCCCCCCAGCACTGCACCCTGCCCTTAGAGCTCCTAAGTGAGTCTGGTGGGGGGCCCCTCCATGTACGTTGCAGGAGCGACCCTCAAATTTCGTTACACCAAAGGTGAAAACCTGTCTCGCACTCTTGCATTCATGTGCACGTGTACGGTTATATCTCTGCACCTATGTGATAGGACCTGCGGCAAACCTTTACATTGGCCCTTCTTTCATCACTTGGTTCCACATTCTGTTCAATGTAACAGGCATGGATAATCAAACTTTTTGGGTCTATATGTTACTTTGTGGGTGCAAAGGTGGTATGGTTAATTGTTAATGCCACATGGTTCAAATGGAGAGGGTTTCGGCTAGTGGTCTGATCCAAAGTCCGGTAAGAAGTGGCAAAGCCAGGGCAGGACTAGGAAGCCAAAGCAGCCCTGGATATTTTCTTGGATCAGCCCCTGCCTGGCCCTGGGAGGCTAAAACCGCTTGTTTGCTTGCTGCTTTTGTTATTGGGGGCCAGTAACACAGAACTGTTGCAAAACAAAATTGGCCCCCACTGCTTCAAAACCAGCCTCCACCATTCCAGCCTCCCGGGGAAACACCCAATGCATGGTACGGCCAGTCCGGCCCTGGGCGTACCAGGGACGCCATAAAATGGGCCAGCAGATAACAATAGGCAAGGAAACACAGTCATTATTTTGCTGCGGTGCTCTAGTCACACACTGGGCAAAATGCAACTGCAGGTGCTGCACTATTGATAGCCACGTCCCTGCACGTCACAGTCCTATTTAGTGACCCTCTAGTAACACCAATTGTGGCATGAATGATTTACCTGGTAAATTTGACTGTGATGGAAAATACACTTGTGAAACTAATGGGTAACTTGCCAGGTAAACCATGAAAAAGCTGCCATGCAGCACTATTTTTGTTTTTCAGAACTCAGAAAGCCTGCTTGAACATTTCAGAGTTATCTGTAATTCCTCTTTTAATTGTTACAAAATAAACTATCTGTAATTGCTATTGGTCAACTAGTGAAGCATAACGTATTGGCCCAGTCAAGACAATAGTAAAGAGAGGCTACTACATTTCTTGGTATCCAGTTACCTATTTGTTTGTAAGTTAGTCTTTAGGCAATTATAGGAAGGAAATATCTATTCATGCCAAGATGAGGCAAACATCTTAGTTCTCGCTTATAGAAAGCTATAACATTCAGATGTCGAAAGACCTATTGCGTGCAATATCAAAACTTACTTTAGGATTTAGTTCAATTTATTGAGTCATTTTGGTTGGCTTTCTTTTCAATCGTATTAGCTTACTTCCTATGCAATGGCTTCCCTTTCCTTTTCTTGTGTTTGTCCTTTTGTGGAGCTTCTTTAAAATCTGTTTGATTAGATGACTTATGACTTACATTGGATTTTTTTTTCTTTTGCTTTTAGTACCAGTGGCATAGCTAGACCTTTGGCCACCCGGGGTGATCCCTGTGTTTGCCACCCAGTGACAGTCAGAGCAGGTAAGGAGGGGCTGGCGACAGATGCCGACGAGCAGGGGGTGCAGGTGACAGACGATGAGCAGGGAGGTGCTGGCAACAGACAATGAGGGAGAATAAAAAAAAGAAAACTTACCTTGTGCTCGCCACTGCCCCCCAGCTACGCCACTGTATAGCGCACCATCGGAGAACATGTGTTTTATTGCTTTCCTCTCCTCTCCACTGTGTTGTTTCCTGCTTGAAATCCCCACCCCCGCACTGTCTGTGTTTTTTTCTCATCCCTAGCTCGTCTGTTGCTCCTCCTACCTATCACTATCCCACTTTTTGATCTCCCTTCCATTTCTACCCCGCTCAGAACCACCGCTCATCATCGGCATTTACATGCTCCCCCATTTACACAGCTCTTCTGTTGCTCCCCCACCTCTCCTGATTTCTCCTTTTTGTTTACACTTGGATTTTTTTTTTTTTTTTTCACTTTTTAGGAGGGATTGGTATATGCACTTTGCTACTGGGTCGTCCTTTATGTACAGGCATTTCCAACTACCTTTTATTTTACTTTTGTAATTTACTGCTCCTAGATGGGCATATGCCACCATAAAAGTGTAAATAAAAAACAAAATGGCCACTGTGTCATCATGTATGCATGTGCATATGTGATGATGGATGCACACACATACATCATTATGCGGTGGCCATTTCAACAAATTTTTTTGCAGTACTAGTCAGCATCGGCAATGAGCACTGGCAAAGTCAAACGGTTGACTAACACCTTTCAAATGTGAGATCTATTGGCTTTACCAAACTTGTTAAAGCAAATAGTTATTTCAGCTCAAGAGATACAGTCTTTGTTTTTATCAGTCAGGAGTCTCATTAGTAGAAGGCAAGTTTTTCTGTCACAAACAAAATGGTTGCCTGTACTTGTACAAAGTCTGGTCACTTTGAATATGCGTGCTCTATCTGTTGAATGATATCATTTGATATTTTCATCTGTGTGAAACTGTGCGTATCAATTCCCTTTAAAAAAACACAGTAAAAAGAGGTTATGATTACACTACAAACCACAAACTACTAAAATGCAACGGTAGTGCTGAGTTGTACAAGCCATAAAAGTGATGTTCACAACTTCACGCATCAATGGACTGGAATGTGGCCTGAGCCTTTTCCAGTGACTCAAAGCTTTACAAACATTTCACCCATCACATCTGTGTTATCCTCACACATGACATCACTGATGATATTTGAAATAATATCAATCATGAGATGTGACTGATAACATTGATATAGTCAGGGTAAGAACAATATGTGATGTGAAGTGTGTGAACAGGAATAGAGCACTGGAAATGTTTCACGATCACACTCTGTACTCCCAAGAAACTGATCAGGAACCAATGCTGCATGCAGTTGATTCTGGGAGGAAATTATACAACATCAAATATGACACTTATCAAAAGTATGAGCACACAGAGGGCAATGCTCAAGGCCGTAGGCCACACAATGTGAAGCCTGAGCCCAAAGTGTGCCTTTGACCACACAATACACTCATCCCCAGTTCCTCTCAAATCTACTCTGCACGGCCTTTGACCAAGAGCAGCTGGTTTAAAATCTCACATTTCTGGGAGATCTGCACAGAGCTTTTGGCCTTATGCAGCTGTCCCAATTTTCTTTTTAAATACCAAAAATGGAAGTCCAACCAACTGATTATGCAAGTCCTTCGGCCATGCAATGTGTGGACTGAGCACAAGTGTGGATTTCGCCCCACCTATAATAGTGATGTCTTTTAAAAATTATTAGGTGGGGGTAGAGACTGCTGTTGGGTTTCCCAATAGCTGAACTACATGGCATGCCTGTGCTCTGTCGGATGTGTGCTAGACATTCTAACCAAAGGTGTTGTGATGGCTATTAGTACGTGGTCAGTTTCCAGCCCCTCCTCTGCTTCCCATATATACCAATATGGTGTAAATCATTACCCTCGCTCAAACATTATGCACATCTCACGCCATAGTGTGGCTGCAGAATGTGCCCATGTGGCTAATACAATACAGCAATCCGTACCTTTCACAGAACACACTTATGCTGCAAATTGAAAGGTTTTTTCCAATTTGGTAAGCCCAGTGCAGATAGTCTGTGGTCTCTCAGAGCTTTGAAAACAGACAAGAGCCAAGTCAGTGGTCAGTTTAAATTTGCTTCAGACCTGCCAGAAACTCTTTCAGGCTTATGTGTATACGTTTGGTACCCCACTTGGGAGTGTGAGATATCAATAATATTCAACAAAAATATTGTTAGAAGAATTTATTGTACACTAAACTAGTGCATGTACCATGGCTGGCAATTATGGCAATAATAATAAAGCATTAGCACGAGCAATTATTACAAAGTTGAACAAGTACATTATCCCTAACATTTTAGGCAGGGCGAGTAGAATCTTCTATTCTTTTCTCTAAAGTTTTCTAGAAATATATCCCAATCCCTTTACTCGGGCTAGCACGGAACAGAGCAGCCTGTATGGTGCCAGTGTTCTGACTTCATCGCCAGAGCTCTCCATAGAAACAAAGCCACCAGCACCACCCCTCCCAATAATTTGTTTTAGGTTTGTGAATGGGGAAACTACATTTCAAATAACAGCAAACATTTCCTGCCTAACATGTATTTCTTCAAGCCAAGATTTAACCATACAAATAACTAATGACCCAGCTATATTTTTCATACATTTATTACATTTTTATGATTTTTATTATCTCTTTTTGTCAAATTTCAGTTGTTTTTTCTTGTTATTATGTCTCTTCTTTGTCTGCATGTGATTATGTTGCTGAATGTGGGGTTGCATGATCCATTCTTTAATATCCAATTTTCTTGCCTATTTTTTCATATTGTTCTGTAGGGTTATTCACTGGTTCTATTGATATCTATGTAATTCCATTGCACACTTCCAGTGACTGGCTTGGGATTTCAAGACTGGGCTGAAGTAGATTTGAGCGTCCCATGGCTGTGTTGTGGATTGAGATTTTGTCCTTTCCCTCCAACTCTAGAATAGATATTCCCATGTGCAGTCACTCCCACATTTACATCTGCACATCCCACATTTTTCCACACACAAAGGATGGGAAAGACTTATGCACAGAATTCTAACGGAACCTTTGTGAATGACCATTCAAGAATATATACGCTAGTACCACTGTAATACTATTCCTGATTGTCGTAAATGAATTTGTTACTCTGCCAGTAAGATTTACAGCTAGTTTTGAATGGTGTTTAATGTCATTCATTATTCAATATGTCAGGGACTACCACAGTACCAGATAAACAGTTTTTCTCCAACGCATAAAATCATAAATGTCTCAACAAAGAAATAATGAGCCAGTCAAAAAGCTGAGCCAGGCAGATGCCTGTTCCACAGAAGATACAGTGCCTCTCTGATGTAGGGATCTAACTAAATAAACGTTCATATCATATCCCCCACAAATATCAGCACCTTTAATTTCCGTGCCAGTGTGTCAAACAACCTATTAATGCAACCATGCCAGTCAACAGGCCATTTCTGCTCATTATGACAGAAGACATTTCACAGTGTGTGATGGCTGCTCAGGGTGCCTAAGGCAAATTTCTGGAAGGTCTGACTAACGGAGGTAACTCTGCTGTCTGAGGCCTGGGTCTCAGGCGCTGAAATTCTCAGTTAGTTACTGGTGGTGTCATGGTGCCAGCTTCTACATTGCTCGAGTATTAAAGGCCCACATTGCCATGATAGTTTTCTTATTGCTACAGGGTGTGAAACACCACTGACAGGTCAAAAGCCACACTGGCATGGTACGTATAGCTCCAGAAACCAAACTGTACCTGTATGTAAGGCAAAAATTCAGTGCAAGCTTCCACATTGCCTTGTGTCTACAGGATTCTTGGCAATAATGACAGAATCCACATTGTCCATGTATGTACAGCATCATTGTCACGCCGGAATTCACAGTACACAGTACACAGTACACAGATATGTACATTACCACCGCCCTCTACACCGGAACCACCGCCAAGCTCCAGAAGAGACTCCAACGGATCCAGAACGCCTCAGCCAGACTCATCCTCGACATCCCACGACACAGCCACATCTCCGGACACCTAAGAGACCTGCACTGGCTCCCGGTCAACAAGAGAATCACCTTCCGTCTCCTCACCCACGCACACAAAGCTCTTCACGACCAAGGCCCGAGCTACCTCAACAACCGCATCAACTTCTACGCTCCCAAATGACACCTCCGATCAGCCAGCCACGCCCTCGCCGCCGTCCCCCGCATCCGAAGAACGACAACAGGAGGAAGATCCTTCTCCTACCAGGCCGCCAAGACCTGGAACTCCCTCCCGACCGACCTGCGCCTGACCCAGGACCACCTCGCCTTCAGGAAGAAGCTCAAGACCTGGCTGTTCGGGCAGTAGCAGCACCCCCCCCCCCCCCCCCCCCAGCGCCTTGAGACCCTCCGGGTGAGTAGAGCGCTCTATAAATGCCTATGATTGATTGATTGATTGACCACCACCCAGTGGTTAAATTGTAAAAAAATAAGTGCTTGGGCTCTCCTTGGGTGGCACCTTGCACCAGCCCATTTCTCCTGTTACGCTACCTAAAATGGAACCAACTACTTACCATAAAAGTGGGGATAGGATGTGGCGCAATAGCCAGAGCTACCGACTTTGGAGCTGGGGAACCAGGTTCGAGTCTCGTTGTCGGCTTAACATCCTGTGATTCTGAGCAAATGACTTAATCTCCCCACCAATGGATTAATGTGTCCTCAACTGGTGCTTATGGAAAGCGTCAGTGTTGATGATTAAGCACCAGTGCTAAGCACCGCAAACCACAGGCTCAATTTAAGCACTGCCACCACGCCAGAAACCAAACTGCCCTGGTATTTATAGTTTAATTCCAATGCAAGTGCCATAGATAAGACCATTGCCCACTCAAATCCCCATCCCTGTGCATTGCCTTCTATGCACCGTCTTCCACTTCCAGAAGTCTGGACTGCAACGTGACTGCTGGTCATGGGTGGCACCCACCTGAGGGTACGTTCACCCATGGCTGACCTATGGCCCGCTATTCTGTACTTGTATGCAATAATTCACAGAAGCCCTAGATTCCTTCTTCCTCTATTAATCCCCTCAATTAATCACCAAGGAAATAACGTTTGTGCACATTTCACCCACCTTGAAAGATATGCATTGCCTCCTTCTCCCTGCCAGAATGCACATTAAAGTTGTTATGTTATCTGCGAGCCACTTCACCCAAGAAACCTGATTACCTTTCCATTAAACTCGATGCATCTGATGAAAAGTACTACAAGGTGCACATCCCTTGCAAGGTTGGACAACCAAATGACTTATAACGAATGCATAGGCTAACAGGCTTTTTGGGCATTTGGACCTAGACATTCGAATAGCCTTCCTTTACACATCCAGCTTTCTCCCTCTTTATGACCGATCTCACACTCAGCAGTCGTCCTACAATCCTAGACAATTTCCTCTTCCTCTCGTCTTTCCTTGGAGATAATAGATTTCTGTTCTGAGCTATTGCATATTATCTTATGTTACCTAGATTTATAAACCGCATTGCTACCCAATCTCGGCTTCCCAGCGCTAGTAGACATAAAAACAAGAGGTCTTAAGATGTCTAACTGAACAGGTGCGTCTTTAATTGCTTTCTAAAGCTCAGAAGATTGTGGTTTGCTCTCAGATGTATAGGGAGGGAGTTCCATAGTTTAGATGCCAAGAATGTAAAGGATATAATGTTTATGTGTATTGTGAACATACCTACATGACTATCACATGTGAGATATGTATTGCGCTTCCTATGAACAGGGCTCTTGCGCCCTCCCTGGCTAGGGTCAAACTTTATTAACCCCTTCCATGCTGCGCAAATTCCGCCGCTGTGCTGACGGTTTCTTGCGCGGGCGTGGTCATGACGGAACGGTTCCGTCATGAGCACAGCTCAACCGTGGCTCATGACGGAACCGTTCCGTCATGAGCACCGAAGGGGTTAATACATCCAATAAAAATAAATACTAATAGAGTTCCTCCATGGTTCCCCATGTTCCGCCTCCACTCCAGTCTACTGCTCCCAACACCAACAGGTCAATTTACTAACTGATTGCTTTATCGGGTCCGAAAAACTAGCTACCCGAACGAAGGGCGCTGCTTTGAGTCAGGGGATCTCTGTGCATGCACTTGCATGGTGTCCTGACCAGAACAGAGCCATAGGCACATGCAATCTAAAAACTGCCCCTTGCAGAACAAAAACCATAATCTTTAGGTGTTCCAACTCTTGTGTAACTTTCTGCATGGCATTTAATCATCAGATTCTGAAGGATATATAAAAGTGAAAATCACGGTCTGGTTTAGGTGTGGATAACTTCCCCAAGAATTGGAATTGAGTCTCCAGAAATGCAAAAGTGGGTCCATCCCTAGGGATGGAAAAAAGAATAGCATGACGCACAGCGCAGCGCCCACATCAAACCATCTTCCATTCTGTCGGTGAAATATGATGAGCCACAACTGAGAGCAGAAACAGGAGCAAGGCGCCAACCAGTAACTTTTGGGGCTCCTTCCAAATCCCACCCTTTTCCAAGTCAGACGAAAATCCTGACCTTCAAGGATAAAAAGAACAGCCAACGTTTCTTCCAAATGCCACGTTGACCATAAAAGTACTCCAAAGCATGAACTTGATCGAGGATAGGGGTTTTCTGAGGTACAAATGTTCACATTTTCTGAGGATGGCAAACCATTTAGTCATCGCATCACTTAGAGCATTAAATTAAACCGAAGACAAGAGTCAAGCACTCATAACACAACATGACAGCCACATTTTGGATCTTGGAGAATACAGATCTGAAAAGATGCACTGATCTAACACAATTTGTGGTTAAATTGGCAAATCTCATGTGCAGTACCGCCAGTTGAAACTAATTTGGATATGCTCTGACAACAAACAACGTGCTAATCTTTTTAAGGTCTGTGTCAGTAGTTCCTGAGGTCTGGTCTAGAAAGAAGGCAAAAACCATAAAACCTGGAGCAATCTAAGCCCTTGAGAAACCTGTAACCAAAAAAGACCATAAAAGGCTCAATGATTCACAGACGACCATCATTGCCAAGGCATCCATACGACCTCTTTGTAACCGCATGGCCCCCTCTGCACTATTCAAGGCTCTTCCATATGATCTGTTCCCTGCAACTTCACATCTTGTTATTGCAACAGACCTTCACTGACAGCCTAATAATCTATCATGGCCTCACATTCCATTTTGAATCCTCGACTGATCTGCAAACAACTGTAAAAAAATGTTGTTAAACTATTTCTTTTGTATAACAGTTAGTACAGTCCACATCACATGACAATAAAATGTACAGGCCCATGAAATACATCACCTCGCCCCCATTTAAGAAACCTTGAACCATCATTTCCCGCTGGAACTGTAAACTTTTAAGAATGTTCAAGGCAACAGTTGCTGTCTGTCAGTCACCTGAAACTGTCTATATACTGTGTGGTGGTCATACTAACCGCTTGGTGTTAAAAAATTCTCAGGGATGTCAGACAAAATGTTGATAGAGTCATCAGCATCGGGATCAGGACTATCTCGTTCTTCACAAAGTTCAAAAAACAGCTTAAAGTCCTTTTCCTCAACCGCTCCCTCCCGAATGGATAGCTGCCATCTATCCGCTATCCCTGTTCGTAGTCTCTTCCTGACATTGTAGCCCTAAAACTTACCTCCTCCCTGCTATTTGTCCCCCAACTGTTCCCCCCTCCATTAATTGGTTCAACCCCAAGACAACGTGCACTCTATGAGGTTATCTCAGGATTCACGGACTACCTCAATGCTGCTCAGCACACTTGGACTTCTGAACCTATATGTAGAATACTGCTTTATTGTATCCACCCCAAGACAACGTGCACTCTATGAGGTTATCTCAGGACTCACGTACTACCTCAATGCTGCTCAGCACACTTGGACTGCCGAACCTATATGTAGAATCCTGCCTTATTGTATCAACCCCAAGACAACGTGCACTCTATGAGGTTATCTCAGAACTCACACACTACCTCAATGCTGCTCAGCACACTTGGACTGCCGAACCTATATGTAGAATACTGCTTATTGTATGAATCTTGGTCAAAAACTGTTGTGAAGTGCTCCGATACCCTCGGGTCTGGCTAGCGCTATATAAAACTCCTTAACCCCTTCGGTGCTCATGACGGAATGGTTCCGTCATGACCCACGGTTGAGCTGTGCTCATGACGGAACCATTCCGTCATGAGCACACCCGCGCAAGATTCCGTCAGCACAGCGGCGGAATCTGCGCAGCATCGAAGGGGTTAATAATAATAATAATAATAATAATAATAATCAGCAATATAGTTAAGAATTGTATGTTCACTACTTATGTAATCCCAGTCATTTCATTTTCTTCTGGGGAAGGATCCTCTTGCCCGGGTTATTTAATCTCTACTTGGGGCTTCCACCTTGACTTTTAGGTTATCATTGCTCACCAGCATGCTGAGGCTACACAGCACACCAGAATGTGTCATCAGCTCGCGGCCTTAGATAACTGAGGTGATGTTCAAACACAAAGAGAACTAGTTTGGCCTTACTCTTTGTCTCATTAACTATACTTAAAACCCATGCTCCTGGCCTCCACGTCCTGTTATCTAGAACTCCAAGCTTGGCTATCGAAATTGAAAGAAACCAACATCAATACCTCAAATGTTTCCAAAGGAAAATCATTAGGTTCCCACTGAACTTGACACTACTCCGATATGTCAGTTTAAACAACAATGCAGGTAAAATCAGTGGCGTAGCAAGGGAGAGGGGCGGGGCGGGCGGCAGACCGCCACGGGCGACACAAGTTTTGGGGGCGGCGATCTCCCTCCACCCCCCACTAGTACCTGCTGCCATCGCGGGGCGGCAGACGTGTGGGAATTGCCAGCCCCTTCCCCCTGCTCTTACATGTAGGCCGCCGCTGGAGGCAAACACCTGGGCTGCCACAGGCGGCCAAAGGTGTACCTATGCCACTGGGTAAAATAGAGAAGTAGCTCGTGACTCAGACATCCAGAACCTGGTACAGACCATACTGATATCTAGGATAAAGCATGCGAATTTACTGGTCCCCAAAAAAGCTTTCCTCTAGTCAGGGAAACATGTGGTAGGTCAAGTGATCACTGGAGCCTAAAGACCGGCTGTACCACTTTGAAACAAGTCTAGTGCACCACAAGTGACGCCTCCCAGATGCTAATTTAATCTTTAATACAGATTGCATCCCCTACAGACCAAGCAAACCAGTCTACCCTTCTTGCCTCGTTGAAAGGCATCATGGTATTCATATACTCTGAAAAAGACACGCATGATGCTTGGATACACCTGACTTGAATGAAACAAATACTCATTTAATCCCCCAATCTACACCCTCTAAGTTACTCTATAGCAGTGGTTTTCATACCTTTTCTGCCTTTTGATCAAACAAGATTTTGGTAGGACCCACAAAAAGAAAACAAGCATTGGGAAATCCAATAGGTCTGCCTTGGTGTGCTGGTGCAATAGTTATTTTTTGTAACTTTTTTTTCACTATTGCAAGCAGATGCCACAGAAAACAAAAATAAGAAAAGAAACAAGAGCGCCACCGGAATGTGTTCACCACACGCTTGTATTAATAATAAAGAAGTCTAAATGTAAAACACATTCACTGGTGTGACGGTTTCACTAGTGATGTTTTTTGTTTTAGGTCTCGCTGAGCCAGCGCATGCGCTGCTCTGCAATACATTTAGTGTGTGGGCTTTTAAAAGTCCTACCACACGCCTTTAGCTGGCATAGAGCGTGCGGTTACGCGCACAAGCGCGCGCGCCTCGCTCCGCCTCTCTGTCTTTCTCGCGCTTTAAAGCTCCTCCCCCACCACAGAGCGCGTCGGAGCCTGTTCATTCACTTTAAGCGCGCCTTTAATTGTTTAAGTATGGCACCGCTTTTCTTTTCATTTCTTTCCCGAACGCACACAGATTTCCGCTGTATCTTTAAAGACATGAGTGATGCAGTTTAACATATAGCATGGTCTAGCACCTTCATTTGTATATGAACGGCACAACATTCACTTTAAGCGCTCCTTTAATTGTTTATGTAGGGCGCCTCTTTTATTTTCATTTCTTTCCTGAACGCACACAGCAGCCTGTAATTGTTTAAGTATGGCGCCGCTTTTATTTTCATTTCTTTCCCGAATGCACACAGATTTCCGCTGTATCTTTAAAGACGTGAGTGATGCAGTTTAACATATAGCATGGTCTAGCACCTTCTTTTGTATATGAACGGCACCACATTCACTTTAAGCGCGCCTTTAATTGTTTATGTATGGCGCCGCTTTTATTTTCATTTCTTTCCCAAACGCACACAGCAGCCTGTTCTTCCCCCATCCCCCAATCAGCCCCTCCCGCTGTTCACTGTTGAGAGATCTCGCTGTCCTGTCCGACCCTCATCTACCCACCCCTCCTCCACTCTTAACTATTTGCCTTGCTGCTGTCTCCTGAGCGCCCTTCACTTGTCACAGCAGACAATCTATAAGATATGTAACCTTTTAAAACCAGCATCTACAATGCAATAGGTTTCCCATTACTGAAAGTTTGAGCTATTGGTGAAGCAGTAATATTTGCAAAGCCAGTATCTCAAACTTTCAATAATGCGAGCCCTATTGCATTGCAAAACTTCTGATTTAATGTGGAGTGGGAAGCAAGATAACGACTAGCGCCATCTTGCGAACTGTCCGCGGGCTCCTTGTTTACCTTTTCCTCCTTAAAGTGTTCACCTGTTATTAACTCATAGCTATCGCCTTGCTATACTTGTGAGATCCTGCATGACTGCGCAATCGGCCCACATCTGGAAACTCCTAACAAGCTCTATATGCTTTCGCTTGCTTAGTTTGCTGGAAACCTTCATGCTGTGTTTTTAATATAAATCTAGAAATTCGGTATTTACAAGCGTTAGGCCGCATACGTATCTAGACATTAACAGCGTCACTTAGAAAACAGCTCCAACCCTTCTCAATCTGAGACGCTGGTGGGTAATGAACTTTTATATTTGTTATTGATATGATTAAAACAAAAAAAGGTTGGGAGAACTCTTAAAGCCCTGGGGTTTGTGTAGCTCATCATTGAGCTCAAACATGTTCTTTTAGCAGCATTACAGTCGTGCCAGCTTTATGAAAACCGATGAGAGATGTTTTATGAGGGCAAACATGTCAAATAGACAAATTAGCTTTTCTCCTAAATTGGGACAGCTGCTCTCCTTGCTTTTAGTTTTGTTAGTAAATGTTACAAAGATTTATAAACTGCACTCCTTTTTGTATACTTTTCCTACTGTTTTATTAAGTCAAACTCCAAAGACATGCTCAAGTTGAATGTATGTTTGTTTTTAGTTCTTGGTGAATTGGTGGACAAGGTAAGCAAGATCTACCTTGTTAAAAGGAGGGTTGATTGGGTAAACCTCTGCAAATCCTCCTTAAATGTTCTTGTGGCTGGCCTAATAGTGGATCGCGTTCCACAGCATGGATCCAGTCAAATACAGGCTATGTGCTTGGCACTGAACTTTGAGGTTACCCTCATGTAAGGGTGTGTTTGGAAACAGCCATGCAGCTAACTTCCATAAAGTGGTATCGTCTGCTGCTGGGCATGAGCAGAAGCTAAGCACAGCTAGCATTCACTTTAAGCGCCCCTTTAATTGTTTATGTATGGTGCTGCTTTTATTTTCATTTCTTTCCCAAACGCACACAGCAGCCTGTTCTCCCCCATCCCCCAATCAGCCCTTCCCGCTGTTCACTGTTGAGAGATCTCGCTGTCCTGTCTGACCCTCATCTACCCACCCCTTCTCCGCTCTTAACCATTTCCCTTGCTGCTGTGCCCTGAGCGCCGCTCGTTTGTCAAAGCCAACAATCTCTAAGACATGTAACCTTTTAAAACCAGCATCTGCAATGCAATAGGTCTCCCATTACTGAAAGATTGAGCTATTGGTGTAGCAGTATTATTTTCAACGCCAATAGCTTAAACATTCAGTACTGCGAAACCTATTGCATTGCAAATGCTTTTTTTAAATTGCAAATGGGTAATGTCCGCTCTATATAACAAGCTTTTGCAATGTAATAGGGCTCGCATGTACGCGAGTTTGAGCTATTGGCATTGTACATGACAATGCCTTTTATTTATGTTTTGGTTTTTAAAACATAAATATAAGGCATTGTCATTGACAATGCCAATAGCTTAAACTTGCATGAATGCTAAATACTTATAAGGCCCCAAAAGCGAGACCTATTGGTTATGCCAATGCTTTTTTAAAGTGTTTCAGTTGTGCCATGTTTTTTTTTTTTTTTTTAGATAGCGACAAGAAATCTTGACCCAACCGAGCACTCAGATTGCAGGTAGCTTCTCTGTCACAGTGTCTCTTAGACAGTATAGGACATCAACTTTAACAAGCACTGGTAAAATCAATAGGTCTCTCCTTTAGGACCTATTGACTTTGCCAATACATGTTGGTGAGGCTCTACAGTTTCAGGCGTCTTCCGGATGCACTGCTGTTACTGTATCGTCAAATATAAATAAATACATTTGTAAAAGACGCCATGAATCGGCCGCTTCTGGCCAGTTCGGCATTCCACTGGTTCTTGCATCCGTGGTGATGTATGTGAGCAGAAGCAACATGACACGGACACCCCTTTCTTTAATATCTCATTTACTGATCCAGGATAATGGATGCCACACGGCTCGGTAAATAAAACAATAAATATTTTTTAGAGTAAAGTGCACTGCAGAGGGGTTAAAGGAAGCACGAATGTGGGGAGCAGGTGGGGCGCGGATGGTAAAAGTATTGCACCAAGAATAGAGCAACAGGAATGAAAGGAGGAAAACCCCACATGGAGATAAGAACACAGAGCACGCGCGCGGGCTAGAGGAGAACATGGCGCGCGTGGGCTTGAGAAGGAGCATGGAGAGAAGGAGAAGCACACACAAGTGACAGGGACACGGAGAACTGGACATGACACACAAGGAACATCATGGAACGCGAAGGGTGAGAAATACACGAGAGAAATACGCAGAAGGCAGGAGTGGGCCTTTGGGGGTAGCACCAGGCGCGCAACACCCACTGGACTCAAAGGGCTTCAGCCTCCCCCCTGTCGTGTGTGGCAGCCCGGGATGAGACAGCTTCCTGGGCGCACACACAGCCGCACCCGAGCACTTCACTGGTCTTTAAAAGACCATTTGCATGTTAATGAGGCCTTGCTGTTGTTTCACCCCCTTCCACTCTGCCTATTGCTTAAAGATTCAGCCCCCCCCCCCGAATTTTTTTTTACCCCCCCCCCCCCCCAAATTTGGCTGGAGTTGCGCCTCTGGGTAGCGCGTGGGGGGAGAAGGCAAGAGAACATTCGCACACCTGACCCTGCTCTTAGCTAATACTTCGGGAAAGCAATTGCACAAACCAGTAAGGGCGACCTCCGCACTGAAAATCGACTTGCGGTTTTCACTCCAGTGCCCTAAACCTTGTGTTTTTTTTGTTATTCTCCCACATTCCTTTTTTCAAGCACCCGCTTGTTATTTTTTTATCAAAACTATGTATACATACAGACGTCTATTTTAGTTTTGTATCCTATCCTCTGTTCTTTATTCTGTGATACAACAGGCAAGTGGTTGAATGCAAATACAAAAAAAAAAAAAAGAAAACCTAGTCTGTGCAATATACAACTGTGGAAATACATTGTTGCAAATTCAATGTATCGGATTAGCATTGCGGCCGCATACAAGTATCTCGACCCCTGACCCAGACGTTATGTTTTAAGATCGCATTACAAGAAGACGACTTCATAAATAACACATACGTATGCTAAATGAAGAACATTCGCCCAGGGAGCCTGCTCGAAACTCGACCCCTCTGGAGTAGTGTCATCCCGTCGCTCTGGCATTTAGAGTCGGGTTGAAGGACGGCTACGAACAGCTACTAACAAAAGAAGAGGCGGCCTCCGAGGGCGCAGTGTCAAGCTGACGTGGGCAGTTGAAAGAGAAACGAGCACTGCTAATTAGCAACGGAGAGTGTTCTCCTGGGAGTTCACCTCAAAGAGCAGATACTCAGATAGAAGACGGACAAGGAAGCAACCACAGTTGAAACGGTGGGGGTGTTGGAATTGCAGATAGTAGATTAACATACAATTTCAACACAACAAAACTGTGGCGGCAGAATGTTGTGACCAGGTCACCTTTGTGATCATGCCTGTCCAAAAGTGGCTTTGCACTTAGCATCTCATCTCAGTGGCACAGATATGGTTAATACAGCAAGTGGAGTGGCACCGGACACAGGGGCATAATCCCCACTGTTGTCCAATCTTCATTTTCTTTTTAATACCCGAGTAGTGGGTAGGAAGACTATTGTGCTTGATTGCATCATGTCACTGGTACATCCAGTGGTGTGCTGGTCAAAAGGAACCAAAAGCTGTTTGCTGGGCAATTCAACACTGTGGTGCAAGTGACCAGTCTACTCTCAACCAAGGGCGGAACCCGCAGACAGGGCCTCCAACCCTTCAGGGTGGCCCCAATCCCTTTATGGGTCCCGTTCAGCCCCCAGTCTATAAATGTTTGAGAGATATTCTAGACAAGGCTAGCTTGCCCCCCAAGTTACAAAGTATTCCATAAACCTAGGCTAAGCGGGAGAGGAGGAGGGGTGGGTGTGATAAATAAAGAGAAATGGAACTTTGCCCCTATAAATGTTGATGAAGTGGAAGGCACTGAAATGTTAGGATTCTGCCTCAAAGATGCCAAAGGACAACTGTTTTCTGGCTTAGTGTGCTATAGACCCCCCGGAGGATTGAACCCTTAATACCAAGCTCTGATTGACACTATATATAATATGTCACTCACCCATTTCAGAATGATTATTCTGGGAGATTCCAATCTCTGTGAAAATGGGAATCTTGACTTGGCCTTGAAAGAATTATTACAAGCATGTGAGAATATAAACATGCAACAATTGGTGCGACAACCAACACATCATGGAGGCCATGTTTTAGACTTTAGGGGGCAGATTTATAAGCCCTGTGCGTCACTTTTGCGCCGCCGTTGCGTCACTTTTGTGACGCAGCGGCGGCGCAAAGCCAGCGCCATGCTGCCGCAGATTTACAACGCGACGCATCTAGGGAGATGCGTCACTTTTTAAAACTTGCGCCACATGTGGGGGTACCTTCACAGGGGGGGGCGTTCCGGCGCAGGAACGCCTCCGAAAAGTGGCTGAGTGAAATCTACAAGATTTCACTCAGTCACTTTTCCGGCCATGCTGCGTCAAATCCCTGCGCCTGCTTGAAGCAGGCGTAAGGATTGACGCAGCATTGTACCGATAGGGCACCCCCGAGCCTTGCTGGAGCTGCGTCGTGCTTGCGACGCAACTCCAGCAATGTGCCACCCTTCTGCCATCAGATGCATCACGCATCTGTTTATCCTTGCGCCACGATGCGCTGCATTGTAAATGCGGCGCATCTATTGTGGCGCAAGGGTAAACTTGCGTGACGCATCTTCCCTGGCGCATCCATGCTGATTTGCAGGGATGCGCCAGGGAACATAAATGTGCCCCTATATTTGCAAATCACAAGGAGGTAGTGGTGGTAGAAATACTACAGCTGTGTTGGACTGATAATTTTTTTATTCACTTTTCGTTAATGCCTCCCAAAGTGAGTAATAAAACGACTCACTCGGGTAATACTCGACAGGGAAGGGAATGGGCTAAGCTGCTGAAAATGGAACTATTCCTGTTACGCACTAAAAAGAGCTCTTTTGACATTAGTAAAACGGTGGAAGAAAATTACCTTCATTTTTGTGGCCAGATTAATCATACCCTGGACCATCTGGTACCAGGGAAAAAGCTAAAATATAGGGACAAACCATCAGCCCCATGGTATAATGAGGAATTAAAGGTACAAAGGAAAAAATGCAAACAGGCAGAGAGGAAATGGCAGAAACTCTATGAGGAAAAGGATAAAATAGCCTTGAAAATAGCATTGAATACATATAATGGAACAATTGCTATGGCTAAAGCCGAGTATTATGAGAAAATTATCCTACAGGCACCTAATAGAGTTAGAACCATATTTAACATAGTGAAGGATCTATCGAAACCCGATTGTGCGAAAAATAAGTTCGTAGCCACGCATGAGCTTTGCGATGGTCTTGCAGGGTTCTCCGAGGAGAAAATTAATAAAATCATTGATGGCCTGGAACTTAACAAGGTAGCTAGGATGAACAATGAAAACAGTTCATTTGAATCAGTGACAATAAGGAAGCAGAATGAGGGAGTAGATAAAGATAAACAGGCAACTCTGGATCAGTTTCAGGTCCCCACACAGGAACAATTTAGTAAAATAGCTTTAAGTATCTCCTCTGGATTGCCTCTGGACCCTCTTCCGCATAGGTTGTGGAAATAATTCAATCTAGAGCTATTTCCTTGGCTTTACCAAATCCGCTGTCAGTCTCTGAGTAGCGGTATGGTCCCTGGTTGCTGGAAGAAGGCTGTAGTGACCCCCTTATTGAAAAAAGCCACACTTGGCCCTCTTTGCCCAGAGAATTACAGACCTATCTCTTTGCTGCCATATCCAGTAAAGATCCTTGAGCGGCTAGTCAGCAAAGCTCTCTCACAATTTTTAGAAGAAAATCATATATTAGATGAGGTTCAATTCGGGTTTTGGCCTCCACACGGAACGGAGACAGCTTTGGTGACAGTCCAGGATGGGCTACGAATGCGGGCTGCCATAGGCCAAGCGGTCATATTAGTTTTACTGGCTATGTCAGCCGCATTTGATACGTTTAATCATAACATTCTACTCAAAAGGCTTAAGGGATTTGGAATCAGCAGCATGGTGCTCAATTGGTTTCAGTCATACCTGTCAGACAGACAGCAGGCAGTGGCTACTCCAACCTTTGTATCCAGAAATAATTCCATACAGCACGGACTCCCTCAGGGATCAGCAATAAGTCCGATCTTATTTAAGATTTACTTACGCCCACTTAGCTCTATTATCAAATCCTTTGGAATTGAAGTAGTGAACTATGCGGATGACACACAGCTTGTCTTCTCATTAAAAAGGCCTCAAGCAGTATCATTGGAAAGATTCCATGAGTGTATGTTAAGAACCACAAACTGGCTCAGGGACAATTCACTACAATTTAATGGAGATAAAACAGAAATTGTACATTGCACAGCGAACAAAATACCTCGCCCACTCCCAGTTGACTTCTGGCCTACTCCAACAGACAACCCACTGACTTATCTAAGACAGAGCGTAATCTGAGGGTATTATTTGATAGTAGTCTACAATTAGACTCACAAGTAAATAGAACCATTGGCACCTGCATGTCTTTGATCAGAGCTTTACGGAAAATACTTCCGCTACTACCATCCTCCGCTAGGTCACAGGTGGTGAGGAGTGGCATCTTGAGCAGGCTGAACTACTGCAACACCTTGCTACTTGGAGCAACAATATCTCTGATCAAAAAGTTGCAGCGAATTCAAACAGTACATAGAGTGGAACCCAGATCACTGCAGAGCAAATTCTCTTGGTATGCTCCAGCCAGAAACCTCCGTTCATCATCAGCAAAACTGGTGTCCATAGCCAGATTTAAGAAAACCTGGATGAGAGGCAGATCATTTAGCTCTGTAGCCTTGCGTCTGTGGAGTAAACTACTGCTCGATCTCAGGCAAACTGAGAATCTGCTGAATTTAGAAAGAAGCTGAAAACATGGGTCTTTCCCAGGGACTAATGTAGCTATGCACAGCGTCTGTAGGTTAATCTCAGCACCAGAATACCCGTTGGGTGACAGAGCGCTATACAAGTCCAACACACAATACAATACAAGGGAGCCCTTATCACATTCTGCAGGTAAGCCCCATCATTTTGCGTTACACCAAATCTCTCAACTTTTCTCACAGTCTTCCTCAGGTCCATCAGTGGATGCAGAATGATTAGCTCCACCAAAAAAGCAAAAAATAGAAATCCTGCTCTTCGACTTTGTTAATTAAACCACCTTCCCTAAACCTAGGTCTGAGAACCAGGAAGCTCTGCCCCTACTTCCAATCGCTTGTAAAAAAAAGCAAGCAATATGTGTGTTCTGTTTGAGAACAAACTATTCTTTACCTCCAGGTGAATGCATCCATCATCTACATTTGGGAAAAAGGGATTTTGCTGATGCTCCACTGCTTTCAGAACATTTCCCGAAGCCTCACTGTGGTCATAGCACAGCTTGAGTGTTGAAACAGCGTCTATACCATCTTCCTTCCACGTCGTTCTCAAAACTCAAGAGCATTCCAAGCTATGCAGCTCAATTGTTATGAAGCCTGAAGTAACACAAAAACACAAAAAGGGCACTGAAATCCCACCGCTGGTCCACTTTGCACTGAACACAATCTCCTTCATGGTCACCCACCACACTTTCAAATAAAAGTGTTTGTTAACACCAAAAATGAAGCCTCAGATCCACCAACTAGTGCCTACTGTTGATCTGACCATACACATAGCAGAGATGTGATGGTGGATCTCTCCATCTCCAGCGCTTCTCCCTGTGGGAACCCCTACCTCTTAAATTGAGACTGAAAAATGACTAGCTCAGTTTCAGAAGATCCTTAAAGATTCATCTCTTCATCGTATCATTTGGATAACCATGGACTTTTACAAGAGCCGTCTACAGTTGGCTTCTGAGGTCACTTCTGGTCAGACACCTAAGAATGACTTCATATCTTCGTCCAAGCTCTAATGACTAATGCGTATTCAAAGCTTTGGACCTGATTTAAAGTTTGGCCAGCAGAGTACAATACATCAGGGCGGAGAAGGAACATTACCTCTACCACCATGACAGACTACCGCCTGCCAAATGACTGCTGGCCAATCAGTCATCTTTGTACATTGAGGGGAACTGCCTTTGCGGGGGTTCCTTACAATGCGCTACAAGTTTAGTGGACAGCCCCCATCGCTGTTCAAGTCCACAACTACTTTTTATAAACTTTTTTTTAAAAACAAATTCCCAAAGTGGAAATTTGTGTTCAAGAATCAAAAACGGAGTGAACGCACACCCTGGGAATTTTCCTCCACAATGTGAGGGTCATTTTTGTTTATGGTCTGGTACGGCCTACCGCCCCCTCCTCCCCTCTGCTGTGACAGAAATCAACTTAAATCTTTGTTTGGAATAGGGGGTCGTAGACCCCCGATCGTATTTATTAACAACACACACATATTTGCAAACAAATATACAATTACGCAGAAATGACAAGACAGGATTCGGTACATTTGATTCATTCCTAGCTTTAACAAAACTCTAATACATAATGTTCCTATCCTAGTCTAAGAATATTGCTGATCACATTTCTGCGTATTCCTTTGGGCCTACGGCAAGGTCAACACGCTGGCCCCTCCCCCTTTAATCCAAATTGTCCCGCGCCCCCTAACCAGAGTGCGCATGCGCAGGGGGCCCAGCTGACCCGGAAGTACTTCCCACCAGGCAACCCCCATACGTTCAAGACTTACTCCATAAGGGGGCCATGCAGACAGCGCAGCTCACTTACGCCCGCGTGCGGGGTGGCCAACCAGACAACGGAAAGCGTAACCCCCCTTTGGCCCCGCACCGTTCCAACCACCGGTTGTAACTGCCCCTGGAGTCTGGTGAGAGCCACATGTCCCTCCCCTCTGGGCGCCCCACTTAATAAGGCGCTCCAAAAGATTAGTAAATTTAGTCTGTGATTGCCTTTTTAGGTCTCGCCTGAGCCAGCGCATGCGCTGCTCTGCAAGACATTTAGGGCCATATGTAGGTAAATTACATTTACCGATTCTTAAATACCGAATTTTACCGATTCGGTATTTATGAATCGGTAAATGTAATGTAGGTAAAAAAATACCGATTCGGTAAGTGTCGGTATTTTAGAATCGGTATTTACCGATTCGGTAATGGTAACTTGTATCCCATTGATTCCTATGGGCCAGGAGGCCCATAGGAATCAATGGGAAGCCAGTTACCATTACCGAATCGGTAAATACCGATTCGGTAATGGGGGGTGCACAATCAAGGGTGGCAGGGTGTCACAGTGACACCCTGTTGCACCCCTGATTCCTGCATGTGGGCACATGTGGCACACATACATGCCCTAAGGTCATGTGTGTCTGCCACATTGCACACATCTAAGGGCCAAATGATGCATTAACTAAGACATTCGTCATTTACCACCAACTTTCAGTTGGTGGTAAATAACGAATCCACACTACACCCACACACTCCCCCTACATCCCATTTCAGGATTCGGTATTTACCGAATCGGTAAAATTACCGATTCGGTAATTTTACCGATTCGGTAAATTACCGAATCCTGAAATGTCCCCCATACATACAGAAAGCCTGAATACCAGTCGGTAACGTGATTTTTACCGAAAATCGTCCGTTACCGACCGGTATTGGGCTACCTACATATGGCCCTTAGTTAGTAGATTTTCAAAGTGCTACCAGAGGCTTTTCCTGGCCTCAAGCTTGGGTTCACGAACGCGTGCACGCGCACAGCCGCCATCTGTCTTTCCTCCGTCACGGGTGATCACTTTCACTTTCGCGCTTGCTGTCTGAGTGCATAGCAATGATGGCCGCTTTTATATGTAGCCCGACAACACACTGCGTCTTTAAAGCAGAGCCTTAGCGTGGCGTCCACCCTCCCCTTTGGATTTTAAATATACATTTTTTTACGCAGCCCAGCATCCGAGCTTCAGCATTGGTGGCCGCGTATGTTATATATAGGGCACCCGGTTTTATGGTATTTATTTTTTTGCCATTTCCGTCTGTATTTATCCATATTTATTTTTTTCTAATTTTATCTGTATTTATCCATATTTGTTTTGGGTTTTGTGAAAAAATTAGGCTGAAATTAGTATATTTCCACATCTATTTAACCAATATATATGCACTCATGCTTGAATGTCTGCTATGTTTCAGTGCTGTGAACACTCACAAAAGATAAATCAGTGCACTTATATGAAAATAAGCAAGTTTCGGTATCTACCTTGTGCATATCTTCTGCTGTTAAAGCCTCTTTACTAAAATTTCTTTCTTTTTTAACCCCCTTATCTATCACATCTACTGGCCTGGCAGTTATGGCAGACAGTATTTTGAATTACTCAAAAAGCAACCCAATTTCCATTTTTATCCACATTTAAAAATAAATACAGACAAGAAAATGAATGTTTTCTGTCTGTATTTATCTGTAAAAATCTGTAAAAACGGAAAACAGGGAGCCTTAGTTATATACAGCCCCGGGGACGCTGCGCTTGTTTTTATTTTCAGCATGCCATGTACACATTCACAGTGGCGGGAATGCACCTTTGTTACTGCATGGCTCGCTTTTTTCCGGTCCAGCCACAAGGAGCAGAGGCAGAGTCGGCTCCTTCATATGTGAGGAGGTAGGCGGGGCGTAACGCAGCTCTTTTCGCTCCCTCAATTGCAATGCAAAAGGTTTTGTTTCCAAGATGGTGTCTTCCCAGCTCATCAGCACTGTTGCAGATGGCTTTCCTCGAGGTATCCAGTTGTCCTGGTAAGTGTGGGGATCTCCCATCTGCTCGAGTGAATGGTGTCACTGCCTTCTGTCAAACTGGGTGCGCGAACCATGTCACCTCGATGTTAACTTTTTTCTTTTAGGCCGTTCTCTCGTCACGTTCATTCAGACAGTCTCCTCATTTCCTCTTACCCAATATTTTTACTTGCGTGTACCGAGCTTCTGCCGGTCCGAATGTTTGTAGATCATTTTACATTGAGTTTGCAAAAAGTTCAATCACAAAATCAAACAAACCAAAAACATAAATGAAGTGGGTTTATGCCGGCCACGTTCCCGGGGAGGGTAACACGGATTACTTTCATTCTTTACAGCTTTCCCCAAGGGCGCGATATAAAACCTTCCAATAGACTACAAATATATTTTGCAATCCTGCTCGCAAGAAGCTCCTCGCAGCCCAGGTATAAAGCACTATCAAACACCCCTGATAATTAACCCCTTCCTTCCTACCTCTCCAAACAAATGAAACAAGCATTGGCATAGCCAATCGGTCTCTTCTTTGGGACCTTGTGAGTAAAAAAAAACTGAAGTGTAAGACTTCACGTTTACATTTACTGCGTCCTAAATACGAAGTAACTGTAAACGTGAAGTCTTATACTTACTTACAAGGTCCCAAAAGCGAGACCTATTGGCTATGCCAATACTTGTTATACTTGCTTGTAATATGCCCTGCTATCGCAGTACCAGGGTATCCAAAGACCTCATAGAATTTATTTTCATCCTGATCGCTAGTGCTTTTAAAGTAAATGGCATCCACAGCATTCTCAAAATGAGCCCCTACCTAGCACTGCTGCTTGTACCTGTGCTTCATAATTAACATCCACAGACATCTCATAATACGTGCTCCTCCCGATGTGTCAGGCACCGCGATACAGACACAGGACGCCAATGGAGCTCTCACAGTGTGCCTCATGTTGACTTGCATTATCCAATGGACTTCCAAGTACTGAAATATCCATCAAGCTCTCACGTTGGGGCCTCTAACTAGATCTGCAGTATGAAACAGGACCGCAGCTGTAGGATACCAACAGAGCTCCCATAATGTGACATTCTGTGGTCTGAGTATGGTTACCTCAATACTGGGACACCCACAGAGTGCTCGCGAAGCGCCACTACCCTGAACTGTATTACAAATGAGGCATTACACCTAAATAGGGTGCTCTGAGCGCCACATAGTCTAAAATATACAGTATAGGTTGCTTAATAGTTATTTCTGAACTACTTAGAATGGACTGCAGTGATCTGTGCCCCTGCCAGGCTATTTTTCCTGGCCTTGAATAACACTGCACGGGAGCAGGCTGCTCCTAGCAGTACCGAAATAGATAATAAAAATGAATGAACATGTTTAGGGTCTGTTTTGGAGGTGTTTAGCATGTTGGTTTGTGTTGTTTTCCTCCACAAGAGATCCCTATTTTCAGCGACCAATCCGACCTGTGCATGGCGACACCCCATCACCAAGCCCATCACCCTACCCCTCGCCTTTTCCCAAACCTCTGTTCTCGCTCTCACCTACTTGTGCCGTGTGTTATTTGCAGTGAGGAACAGACATAAGCTTGATCCTAGTCCCTGCCTTCTTGCCTGCTGAGCCCAACCCTGATTGACATGGCATAAAAAATTGTGTTGATATTAACTGATTGAGGTCCTTTCTTGAGAACAGCATTTGGTTTTGAGGTATTTCCCTTCAAAGGTATCTGATCATCCATTAGTTTTTTCTGATTTCACTGTATTACACCAAACAATTCCAGGTGGGACCTATACACCCATGGACATGTGGTGTCTGATCACTCCTTAGATCTGTACAATTTACTTGGCTAAAATTGTGTACTCTCGGGATGGGTCTCCCAGACCCATATAATGCGGTCTCTTGAAAATCATTAGGGAGGTAGGGTAGTGGTTAGCTGTCAAATCACTATAACTCTTTCTATATATTGGAACAATGTATGCTCCTCCCTATGACTCAGGAGGTGTACTGGATAATGAAACTGCATTAGCTATTTGTAGGATGCACCTTAGCCAGGTCATTGGTGAGTTAAAAAAAATATCTGCAGGCACCTTACCTTCACCAGGTGGCTTATTATTGCGTTGAGCTTCTAACGCCACATATTCTTCATGAAGGGTGGAATGATTATCCTTAACTGGTAGGTTAATGGGTACCCTGCATCTTATTTCTTCCTCCTGGGTGGAATCATCAGCATTGGACTGACACAGAAGAGCTCAAATCTTTGAGAAGCACTCAAACCATTGTGTTCCATCTCTGATAACAATTACACTTCTATCTGATCCCAGGGTACCTTTGGACACTATCTCCCAGAATCCTTTCAGATCTAATTTTCAATTCATCTCCATTAATATTTCCCAGTTAGCTTCCATTAACTTAATTTTCTTTTTCATCAATACATTTTATAATCTTCCTTTCTTTATATTGCTTCAGCCCGGTCATTCTTATGTTACCTAATATCACTCAATAACATAAAAATTTGATTTCCAACATTCCTCACACTTCTCATTATAACACACATGATGCTGGTGAATTTTTGATTGCCTTCCTGGCTTAGACAATTTAATGTGAATGTTCTCATTGTAATTCTCATGAAATCTTAGAATTTTGCGTGGGGGTGGGTTAATTCCCTCTAGTATCCGCATTCAACACCTAATAACATTCCATTAATATTTCAGGTAGCAAAGAATCTTTATCATAATAACCCATTTAAAGTCTGTAGGAACTGCACTGACCTTGGTTAGCTCAAGATTCAAAAGCAACACATCCCTGACTGAGAACTCTGTTATTGAGAGACAGCTCACACAGCTTGATAAGTACAGTATAATCCATGCTGAACTTCAAGATAGCCAGCAACTTCATCTGTGCTTCAAGTTGTCCTTGCAAAGAATTGTTATTGAAATTGTACATGTATTAATATAGCACTTACAATCCATGACGAAGCATTAAAGTACTTTTTAAACAAGTTGCACGCTACTCCAGAACACAAGATTAGTGGCTAGAAGGTTAGTTAAGTTATGTTTGGTTTTTATTTTTGCATTAATTTAGTTAGGCTTGCGCTCTTGATTTCTTGTGTGTTTAGTAGAGTTTGGAGTAGGGATGGAATTATAGGAATGGATTTGAAATGGGAAGTTTTGAGTATGAATAGAACGATAGGAATGGATTTTAAAAGGGGAAGTAGTAAGTTGTTTGTGTAAGTAGTGGCCAAGTGTGCTTGTTAGTTGGGAGGCATGGCTAAAAGGGTGGGGTGAAAGTTTGAGAAAGATGTTGAGGAGTTTATAGTAGTCAGAGAGGTTTGGGATGAGTCAGAGGGAGGAGGGATGAAAAGGACAGAAAGTTTACAGGTACGGTATAGTTAGATTTAGATTTCACTCATACAAAACCATTCAAATTCAGCAGTTTTAGTTACCTGAGCTAACTATAATTTATGCCCCAACAATGTACTGCTTATGACCTCACAGATTGCATCACTCATGACATGGTCAATGATATCACTCATGACATCACTCATGAAACCTCAAATGGCATCACTGATGACATCACTAATGACATCATCAAGTGAGTGCAAGGGTTTTTAAGAGTTTATTGGTGCTAAACATATCTACTAACCTACTACAAAGGTTAGATTATAATACTAGTTGTACTACTAACGTGTGATCTCAGTGGGTGGGTGACTGTATCTGTGTGTGAGTGGGTGTGTGAGTGGCTGTATGGGTGTGTGAGTGCATGCATGGGTGACAGAATGGGTGAGTGAGTGGATTCCTACTAGGTCTGTAAGTGAGTGTGAGGTTGTGCCAGTGGTTGTATGGGTGTGTGAATGGATATCTGAGTGGTTGCATGATGTGTGAGTGAATGTGTGAATGGTTTTGTGGGTGAGTTAGTGGTTGTATGTGTGTGTGAGTAGCTGTATGGGTGTATAAGTAGGTATGTGAGTAGATGTGTGGGTGAGTGAGTGGGTGTATGAGTGACTGTTGCTGAGTGAGTAAGTGTGTCGGTGGCTGTATGAGTCAGTGAGTGACTTTATGGGTGATTGAGTGGGTATCTGAATAACTATATCAGTGACTTATTGGGTGTGTAAAGGGCTGTATAGGTGACAGAGTGGCTGTTTCAGTGAGGGTTTGCTTACGTGTGTTGGTGTGTGAATGGTGTTGTGGTTGAGTAAGCAGATATGAGAGTTCTTGTTTGGATAAGTGAATGGGTATGTAAATGGTTGTGTAGGGGTCTGAGTGAGTGTGTGAGTGCTTATATGGGTGAGTGAGTGGCTATTTTTCAAGGCTGTATGGGTGAGTGGGTGGGCATGTGTGTGACTGTAGGTAAATAAGTAGGTGTGTGAGTATCTGAATGGGTGAGTGTCTGGCTGTGTGACTAGCTGTATGGGTGACTGGTTGTGTGAATTGCTGTATGGGTAGTGAATAGTTGTGTGAGTGGATGTACGAGTGAGTGGGTGGGTGTGTGAGTGGCTCTATGGAAGAGTGAATGAGTGTGTCAGCACTGGTGTGTGTCTGTGAATATGTATGTTAGTGGTTGTGTGGGTGTGTGAGTGGGCATACAAAAGGTTGTATGGGGTGGGAGTGGATATGTGAGTAGTTCTGTGGATGATGTCATTACTGATGTCATTTGAGATGTCATCAGTGATGCCATCAGTGGTGTCACTGACCAGGTCATGAGTGATGTAATATGTGAGGTTATAAGCAGTGCATTGTGGGGTGTAAGTTATAGTTAGCTCAGGTAAGTTTAACGGCTAAATTTCAATGGTTTTGAACAAGTGAAATCTGAGTCTAACTATAATGTCCCTGAAACCTTTGTTTTTTTTCAGTGAATTTCTATGTTTTTTAAAATTCTATTTCCTAGCTATACCGTCCCTCTAATCTTTGTTTTTTTCACTGAATTTCTAAGGTTTTTCAAATTCTATTACCTGACTAAAAGGTCCTTGTAACCTTTGCTTTTTAAGTGAATTGCTATGGCTTTTTAACTAGTAGTCATGTTTGCAGAGTGATGGACAAAGGGGGGGTCTCTGAAGACCTCTCCGCAATCCCCCTGCGTGTAACTTACTGGAGGTAACAGGAGGGCTTTTTGATCCCAAGCACCCTCAGCATTCAAGAGTACTTTATCTCCCAACCAGTAGTGCACCAGGAGGTGCATTTGCAGAGTAGTGGAGAAATGGGGCAGGTCCTCCGACTAGCTCTCAGTAATCACGATGTGTGGGTCTTACTAGAGAGAACAGGAAGGATTATTTTCCCCCAGTGACACTCTGCATCGAAGGAGACTTCATCACCAATCCAGTAGTGCGCCATGACGCACGTTTGCAGAGTGTTGTAGAAGGGGGCAGGGCCTCCAACCACCTCACGGCAATCCAATTTTATTGGAGGTAACAGGAGGGGCTCTACACCCCCAAGGACCCCCAGCATCCAAAGGGGCTTCATTCGACAACCAGTAGTGTGCTCGGAGGCGCTGTTTGCAGAGTGGTCGAGAAAGGGGGCGTGGCCTCCGAAGTGCTCCCTGCAATACCACTGTGTGGGCTTTACTGGAGGTAACAAGAGGGTCTGTTGGCCCTCAAGGACCCTCAGCAGCCAAGGGAACTTCATCCCCCAACCAGTAGTGCACCAGGAGGCACATTTGCAGAGTGGTGGAGAAAAGGGGGAATGGCCTCTGAAGACCTCTCAGCAATCCCCTGTGGGGGACTTACAGGAGGTAACAGGAGGGCTTTTTGGCCCCCAAGGACTTGAGCAGCCAAGGGGACTTCATCGCTCAACCAGTAGTGCACTAGGAGGTGTGTTTTCAGAGTGGTGGAGAAGGGTCGGGGCCTTCGACCACCTCGCAGCAATCCCGCTGTGTGGGACTTACTAGAGGTAACAGGAAGGCTTGTTGGCCCCAAGGACCCTCAGCAGCCAAAGGGACTTCATCCCCCAAACAGAAGTGCACTAGGAGGCGTGTTTGCAGACTGGTGGAGAAAGGCGACGTGCCTTCAGAAGACTTCACTAGAGGTAATAGGAGGGCTTGTTAGCCCCCAAGGATCCTCAGCAGCCAAAGATACTTCATTGCCCAACCAGTAGTGAGCCAGGAGGCATGTTTGCAGACAGGTGAAGAAAGGGGGCATGGCCTCAGAAAACCTCTCAGCAATCCCCCTGTGTGGGACCTGCTGGAGGTAATAGAAGGGTGTGTTGGTCCCCAAGGACCCACAGCAGCCAAGGGGTCTTCACCCCCAACCCGTAGTGGGCCAGGAGGTGCGTTATCAGAGTGGTGGTGAAAGGGGGTGGGCCTCCGGTGTCTTGCGACTGCTTTTTTTTCTCCATTGGTTAGGGGAAGGGGCCGCCCCCTTCCCTGGGGGGATTTTGGCCCTTGGGACCCACCCTCCATGGCCAGACCTTTTTGAAATGGGGAAGAGGGGGCCATGCGGCCCCCTCCCAGGTCAAATTTGGCCCTGGGAACTTAATTCCCTGGGGCCTGGCCTATATTTTATTTTCAATGTTTTATGTTTTTATGCCGGGAGCCGACGTTGCTTTTACACATTAGGTGCTGCTAAAAATGCAGAGCCCTCTGTGTAAAAACAAATCTTCTCCGCTTCCAGCAAACAGGAGCATTTTTGAATGCTCCTGCTTGCTGGAAGTGGAGCGTTTGCAGTGGCTTGGTGGGAGCGGTAAAGCTCCTGCCAAGCCACAGCAAACAGCTATGTCCCAGGGTGAGCACACCAGGGCATAGCAGGTGCCGGCCCTGGGGGGTGGTGGTTCCAAGGGCCATCTATGCCTCCAGAAGTGGGACTGCGGGCCACCTCCTTTCTTTTGTTTTTGGCCCGTCATATGGAAGTTGTGGACCCCAGGGCCAAGAACGGCCTGGGAGAGTGGCAGTGCTGGCCCCACACAGTGTTTAAAAATAAGATGGCCCTGGAGAGGTGTTGGTCCCCTGGGCTTGGGGGGTCCCTGAGGCCCCTTAATACATATTCATTTGTGCCACAGGGAGGTAGGGGTCCCTGGGGCCGGGGGGGCCAAGTGGCCCCCTCCATATTAATGCACTGTCCCCAGGAAGGTGGTGGTCCCTGGAGCATGGGGGGGTCCAAGAGGACCCCCATTTCTGTTTGGCATATGGCCCCGGGGAGGTGGGGGTCAGAGAGGCCCCCCATTTGAAAATGAATGAGCACCGGGGAGGTGGTAGTCCCATGGGCATTAATAAACCTCAGGAAGGGGGCCTGTGCGCCCCCTACTTTATTAGCAACAAGCCCATGGGATCTGGCCCACCCAGGGCCAAATAACTAACGAATAGCGGGAGCCCGCGCATCATTTAAAAAAAATGTTTTTGAGAAAAAATGCTTTGTTGGCCCTATGGGGTCCATGTGGAACCTTCCCAAGAGGCCTATGGGATGCAGCTCAAGCCGAGTCTGAAGATGGCTGCCAACATTTCCTTGTTTGAAGCATACGCAGCCAATCAAATATCAGCACAAGGTCGGAAGGGGTTGCGGATCCTCTGAGTCCCTGTATATATATTTGAAAATTTCTTTAAATAACTCAGTTTCCACTGAACTGATTTACACCAAATTACAAAAAGGCATTTCCCTGAACCAACATCTATCTTTCTGCTAGATTTGGTGTAATTCCGTTCAGCAGTTCAAGCTGTAGACGTGTATCAGTTCCTATGGAAATTAACATGCGGAAAACGCATTTGGGAACCCTCCCTTTTTCTCGTTCCCCACTTGACGTATCACCCCGAAACCAGACAAGTGAGCGCCAAACTAGTTTTGAAATTTTGTGCTGATTTATCATACAATGGCAAAGTTATTGGCAAATGAAAAAACACTCTTCCTATGGAAACTACATCCTAATTATAACTACCTACTGGTGACCGCCATATGGGGGTGTGTGTGTATATATATATATGTTACCTACTGGTGGTCACCAGTAGGTAGTTATAGTTAGGACCATCAACAACAGAGGAAATTTAGAGAAATGCCCACGCTAGTTCCCAGATCCCTGTTTTCCCTTCAGGGAATAGTCACACATTAGGTTATACACTGAGAAAAGCACACTCTTTGCATCTTAAATGTCCATGCAAAATTATTTTATTATCGTCCATCCTTGTTCAGACACGAAACAAGTTATCTTCAACTTTGGTAGAAGTAACATTTGAAGTACATCATATGCTTGATCACAAAATTCTCTTTACACAGTAGTGGTACAGAACAGCCAAGCCAACACGTGTTTTGCAAAATTAATTTGCTTCTTCAGGGCTTCAGAATTTCAGTCCCTTCATAGTAATAGTCTTCTCAACTCTTGATAAAGGGATCCCAGATTTATCCTGGCAATATGCACTGTATAATATAGACTTCCAATATCAGGAAAAACCTGAGAGAAGAGGTGCAGCCGCTATTATGTTCATTGGGCCTCGATTTCCAGAAATTTAAAAAGTGATGAAAGGGATCAGGTTAGAGGTCTCCTGACCCCATGGGACTAATGGCGGGGTCTGTGAGAGACCCCTCATGGGCAAGAAATTGTCCAACAAACCAGTTTTTTCCATGTGTTTCTTGCGGATCCTCACAGATTTGGGTGGATTTGGGCAGATCTGCAGATCCAAACCCCAATTTTAAAAAAACATACACTCACTCACAGACCCACACACTGACTCAAACACGCACTCACACACGCACATAACCACTCACACAGACACTCACATACCAATACAGCCACTCACAGAACCTCAAAACCACTAACTCACCCACTCACTGACCAACACAGCTTTCACACACACACTCACACACCCACTTACACAGTCACACAACTGCTCAAACAGCCACTCACACACCCACACTGCCACTCACACACCAACTCACAGATCCACAAAATCTCTCACACTACCAGACAGGCACTCACACACCTACTCTCATACCCACACAGCCTCCCCACACCCACTCAAAGACCTACACAGCCAGTTACACATGCACTCACACACCCACCACAGTCACACACCCACTTACACACCCATACAACCACTCACACCCTCCTTCACACAATCCTTCACACACCCAGGTTACAGGGACATTATAGTTAGGAAATTGCATTAAAAAACCATAGCAATTCACTGAAAAACACAAAGGTTATGGGAATGCTATAGTTGGGAAATAAAATGTTTAAAACTTTAGAAATTCACTGAAAAAACAAAGGTTACAGGGACATTACAGTTAGGTTCAGATTTTACACACACAATACCATACAAATTCAGCAGTTATGGGTAGAGTTATCTCAAGTAACTATAATTTGGGCCCTAAGGTAACTATAACTCATGCCCTTGCCACGCACTGCTTATTACCCCACATATTACATAATTCATGACATCTCCTATGACATCATTGGTAATATTACTGCAACATTTACATTATTGATGAGAAAACTGTACATGCAGGGGCATGAGTTATAGTTACCTTTGGGCACGAGTTAATGTTGGCTGGGATAACTATAACCATAACCACTGAATACATGTTCTCCAGTGCTGGGCTTTGACCTAAAAATCACTGGTATTGATCTAATTCAATGGGATCGGATGAAAGGACATTTGGCTCCAATGCTTTTTTGTGGCATCCGTAATTTAACCCCGGGGAGGATTACAATAAACAAAGTTTGTTTTATCTGGTTTTTATCTGTATTAACGTGCATTAGATTCTTGAGTGTGTGTGGGCCTCTTGACCCTTCTCAGATGCATTGCAGCAAAATATATAGTGTCAATACAAACATCAAGCTTCAAACAACAGCACGCGCCCTGGCTACAATAAAACAACATGCATCAGCAACACAGGCTAGGGTGTGTGGGGCTGGAGAGTGGGGTGTGTTCTAGCATACAGTGTTCTAACCGGAGGTAGAGGGAACAAGATTAAACAGTGACACTGACAGCATATGAAGGATAGCTGAGCTCCAAATAGGGACGACGGCAACCTGAGGAGTGTTTGTGGCGGGGGTTCTGGGGGTAGACGCATCGTTTAGCTGAATTCTATGGTTTATCAACTTTGTATAGTGGACACCTAGCTGCAAAGAGCTGTCGAGCACATTACAGAGAACATTTTCTTGTAACCCAGGCATTGAAACCATCATATGTGAAGGATATTAAAACCGCTCTCTGCAGTCTGCAAACCTCACGGTGTCATGGGTTGGGATGAGAGGGGGTGAAAGTCAAAAGGAGGGTACTAGATAGTACCCACACAATTTCTTCTCTCATTACTGAGTTAGAGTAAGAATGAGCAAGAGTGAGTTAGAATGTATTTAATAGTGAGTGCAACATTTTGCCACTGGGATGTTGTATGGATTTTTTTTACAAAAAGGGGTCAATGGAGATAATTTTTGAAATATGGGGGCTTTGCATATTTTGACAAAAGGGGGTCTGCTCCTGGGGAGCAGCAGGTTTTATTATGTTGGCACACCATGAAAGGACTTGAATCTCTAATGAGTGCCATTTTAGAGTCATGGCTTTTTAGCACATTTATATGAAATTTGTACTTCAAAATCACTATTTGATCTATTTTTTCAAACGTTTCCCTAGACGGTAACCCCCAGGGCCTCCAACAAGGAGGTCTGATTTACTCACTTCACATGCATGTCAGAGCCCTTTTACAGGTGGTATTTAAAATAGACATTTGCCTATGATGTGTTGTGTTGTTATATCAATCATACAGCTATTACAGAACTTCAGCGATCTCAGTTATTGTAACATCACTGTCAGCTCAGAACACGGGCATCAGTTCCAGATATAGGATGAGAGGTCATATGATGTCACTTCCTGTGATGTTATTAAGGCTAAAGGGGGTTTGATTTCACTTGTGCTACCCCAGGCATTTTGGTGACCTGGCGTTCATGCTGCAACCATCTGCTCACATTAAGTAGAGTGGCAGACTAAGTTTGTCATGCCCAGTAGGAGATGAGCCGCTGCCTTGTGGAAGACTGTGTGTACTAAATTGAACTTTGGTGTTGTGTGTCATTTCCACACAGTGAGAATTCAGTGTTATAGTGCATTTGTTGGAAACCCTATACAGAGTCATTCCATACCAGTCTGTACATGACTATCCTGATAAGTTAATGCTTTGGCGTAACATAGGCCCCTGCAGTGCGAGGGGCCCAAGCTCCGGGGGTGGGGGGGGGGGGCATCAGCACAGTACCCTGGCCTGAGAGCTCCTGCGAGGGGACCTTCCATGTAGTTTGCAGGGGGGGGGGCTCAAGTTTTGTTAGGCTAGTGAGTTGATGGCACACTCAACAACATTGTAAGAGTATTATTCAAGTACAGGATGCAGTCTCCCAAATTCGACATGATCCGCAAGGGTCAGTAGCTGCATATACTTGCCTGGGAGTTGTGTGTTGATGGTTGTATTTTTTTAACACAAAACTAACATGGATAACAATAAGTTATCTTCGACTAATTATTCTTTACTTATTCTTTTTTTAATAATGGATTTCACAAGGCTCACAAAATCACCCACTTGAACTTGGAAGTAAATACATATTTGTTTCTTCCTGTTATTCTTAGTTTTGAGTCTTTTAAGGCAGAGGTTCCCCACTTACCCCCTTGTCTTATTTTTCTTTTTTAAGGGGAATATATTCTCCCTTTCACCCTCCCTGATTCACCCTCTCACCTGTCTTCACTACCCCAATGCTGCTCCTTCCCACTTTAACCAGTATTTTCTTTCCACCTACCAAATCCCTCCTAGCAACCTTCCCCACTTCATCCATACCACCCTCTATCCTGTCAACCCATCCCCTTTTCCCTTATTTTATCTTTCCCACAAATTATTTTGTTTTCAAGGAAAAGAGATTTCTTCATCGTGATATTTCTCATGTCAACCTGATTTCATCAGTCTTTTTCCATTTTGGAAATTCGTCCAATTCCGGGTTCACTGTGCCTACCCTCAAAAGGCGGGCTCGCAGAACCCCCCTGGCATGCGCACCTGCATAAAAACGTGTTTAGAGGACGTGTTTTCTTCGTTGCTGTTGGAGAATTAAAGATGCTGAGTTCGTTTTTTTTCTAAAGAAAGTAACAGTTTTCGTTTTCAGTTTTGCTTGGCGCCACTCCGCCATTCTGCTTTGCCTTCGGTGGCTGCTCATGAGAATCTTTGATGGTGGAGATATATCTTTTATTTATGAAAAATAAAAAAAAGACTTTGAAAGCAGATGACGGCCGTAGGAAGCTGCCTGGAAGCTTCCCTGAACAGAGCCATTGACCGCTATGACCTATATCAGGAATATTGAGTAGGAGACGCAAAACGAGCAACCACCCAGTGTGTCACCAGGCAACAAGGACATTGATGAGTCATGTAAACGTGTACATAGGCAACTCGGAGAGTTTCGAAGTCATCCTAGGTAAATTACAGGGTTTGGTAAGTTACGATTTAATGCTTCTTTAGAAATGTGTGCATCTGTTTTTTCTATGTAGGCCTGCATCTGTGCGAGCTTGCGTGCCAATTTTTGAGTGCCTACATGTGGTTTGTCTCAACTAGTTTCCTCAACAGAGGAAAGAGGAGCGGGGGGCGGGGGGAGGGGGGTGGGGCTAGGAGCTAGATCGGAAGGTCTAGAGCCCGTGCTCCTATGGATAGATCAAAGTCTCAACAATGGGACTTCTGTGGTTTGTGCCTGTCGTGTGGTAGATTTGTGACCATGTTTGTCTACGTGTATTTGTAAATGTATGAGGTAAAAATAGCAATTTAGCCCCCAGCAGTTGTGTGCGTCTCTTAAATTCCAATGTTTCATGTTAAACATCCAGGGGCAGATTTACAAGCCCCCTTGCGCCACTTTTGCGTCACTTTTAACATGGGAAAAGTGACGCAAAAGTGGCGCAAGGGGCTTGTAAACCTGCCCCCCAGTCTTAAACAAACCCTGGCTGTATGGGATTGGGTTACTGATTTTGTACATAATGAAAAGCATAAAGCTTCAGGTCAATGTTCACTATGCTAGTTGCAATGCATCCAGGGTAATACTGCAAATCAATCATCAGTCGAGCTGTGAGGAAGTATGTTTTGATTCTTGTTTAGGATTTTAGTGGTTAATTCGCCGGTGTCTGACTTTTCAGGCAAAAAACTCAAGCTTGTAACCTCTTGCGAAGAAACAACTGAAATAACCGTGTGACACTAGTGCTTGCACTTTTAAAAGGTGTCACTGGTAAGTTATGAAACTTACTTAAGACACACTCTGGTTAAAAGTATTTAGACAGAGAAATCTTACAAAACCATTCCAAAATTACTAGAGAAAATAGTCATTTTTAGATCGAGCCTACCCGACAGCACAAGCTGATGGTTGTGAAAGGCATATTAGGGGCTAACCAAAAACACACACAGGCTTGCAGCCCATTGATTATCATTGATTGGCTTTACTGTCACTCTTGTTTGCCTGATCCTAATTTGATCGCTTGCCTTGTGCATTTTATGCTGTTCCTTCCCCTGGAGCATCGCCAATTTACTTGTGCCGTTCCACTGCTCCCTGTCACGGAACTCAGTTTTCCTATTGTTTTAAGCGCTCCACAGGAGTGGATGTGTTTTTCAGCTGCCTCCCTAGTGTGCTTCTCATCACCCTCTTTCATGTTCTACGGTGCTTTCTCTCACCTGTTTGCTTCTCCCCAGCCCCACTCCATGATGCCCTATCATCATGTGCTTCACCCCACATGTTGCTTTCTCGCCTGTGTGCTTCTCCTTCTCTGTGTTGCTCTTTCTCTTGCCCATCTGCTTTTTTTCCTCACATGCTCCACATTTTGGTCTCTCTTTCGTACCTTTTCCACTCATGTCTTCCATGTTGGTTACCCACTAACTCCACCCTCCATTTTGCGTCCCCCCACCTGCACCCCCCATGTTGCTTCCACCCGTGTTGTTTCTGCACTCCATGTTGCTCCCCCCCACGTGCTTTAAAATAAAAATAAAATAACAAATTTTCTAGTTATTTACCAATACAACTTGGATCAGTAAAGGAAATGTGTGGCGCTTGCACATTCTGCTTTTTTCTTTTTTAGCCATCCTGCCCAGCATTGGGTATGCAGTACAGCATCGCAAGAAAACAATAGGTCCCAAAGGCGAGACTATTGGCTTTGCCAATGCTTGCTGTATTTGACCCTATATAGAAGGTAATTCATACAAGTTTCTCGAGGCATTGCATGAAGTAGCTTGTGATGTGCAGGTTACACAGACCGCTGCGGTAAACATACAACCTCCTGAGCTATTTCAATTAGATTGGCAGTTTTGGTGCCATGTGCCCTACTCGCCAGGAGTCCTAACTTTACTACTCCTAAACTGAGAAAAATCCTAACTTTCAGACTTTCGGTATTCACGTTAGGCATTTAGGAGTCCTAAAGTTAAGACTCCTAACTTCTGTGAATACCGAAATGAGTAAGTGCCTTCTGTGAATACCAAAATGAGTAAGTGCCTTCTGTGAATACCAAAATGATAGTAAGTTTAGGATTTTGTCTTAAGTTAGTTCTCTGAATCGGGCCCTCAGTGCCTGGGGCCCTCTGAAGGACTCAGTGCCTGAGTTGTTGGCTAGTGCAAGTCAGGAAAGAAGCCTCCTGAGAGCCACATGAATGCCTCAGTACTTGGATATTAGTGCATGAGGCAAGTCAGAGCTCCAGTGCATTGCAAAAAAACTCTATGAGTGTCCCCACAGTAGGGCAGCAGTGCATGTCAGAACAGATGCCATCATAGGAGCTCTGCAAATGCCATCAATGCATGTATTGTAAAGCGTTAAACGATATTATTGTTGCTATATCATGTGCAACACAAACAAAAATAGAGCAGCAGCTCTACTGCTCCCTGTAAATTCATAATTGATATTAGAACATTCATTGGAGTGGTGAGTGGGTGCGCCTATGGAATCACCAATAATGCAGCCTGTCACTACTGGTATAGACTCTAAACTGCAACTCTCACAGCAAGCAACCAAATATTCATTTGGACCAGAGAATGAGACTAGTGAGCGACCTGGCACATTTATGTGCCAATAATATTACTTGCCTTCGAGCCAGTCAATAACCTTACTTATTGCACCTAGCCTTCCATTTTTGCACTGGCCTATGTCTTGTGAACAGGTGACACTTAATGCCTATTCCGTAGTGGTACTGACTTGTGGGGGAAGCAATTTTACAATCTGACGGAGCCCTACATCCATTTATGGTAGGAGGTATGGGGTGAAGAAGATGGGGATTATTATGATGCAGGCCCAACAAGATGGCAGCTTAAAACCTGGCAAGCTCTCTTTTCTAACACACGTTGGCAAAGTCAATAGCAGGAGCTACTGGCTTTGCCAATATGTTTTAGTTATGTTTTACACAAATGTGGCTGCTGTTCAGCATGGCTAAAAGTTAGTGGGGTAAAGGAGAGTGGCGTGGAGTGTAATAAAGTGGAGTAGAGTGGAGTGTTATGGAGTGGTGTAGAATGGTGTAGAGCAGAGTTGAGTGTCATGGAGTGGAGTGAAGTGGAGTGGGGTGGAGTGATGTAGAGTCTTGTGAAGTGTCATGGAGGGAGTAGAGTGTTGTAGAGTGACTGGACGTAGAGTGAAGTAGAGTTGAGTAGAGTGTAAGAGTGGAGTAGAGTGTCATAGAGTGAGGTGGCATAGAGTGTCATGGAGTGATATAGAGAAGAGGGGAGAGGTGTAGAGGGCCTTGCAGAGAGTGGAGTAGAGTGTTGTAGAGTGGTGCTGAGCAAATAGATTGTACAGACTGGAGTGGCATAGAATGGAGTAGAGTGGTGTAAAGTGGATTAGTGGAGGCATTTCACTTGAACATAAATGCCTACAAATGTTGTTTATATCACTTCCGGTAATGAAAAAACACCTTTTAAGACCTCAAAGTGTGCAAATTGGACATTTTCATTCACTTTTAACCCTACCCCAAATCTTGTATTTAGTCTCTCTGAAAGCATGAAAATCACTTTAAACATAAACACTTTTAATGTAGAATGGGGTAGTGTGTTGTAGAATAGAGTGGAGTAAAGTTGCAAGGAGTGGCATAGAGGGAGTTGTGTATAGCGTTGTAGAGTGGAGTAGTGGTGTAGAGCAGTACAGAAGGGAGTGTCATAGAGTGGAGTAGAGTTTAATGGAGTAAAGCATCACAGGGTGGAGTATCGTAGAATGTGGTGTCATAGAGTCAAGTAGATTGCCCTAGAGTGCAGTGGCTTAGAGTACAGTGGTGCAGAGTAGATTAGCATAGAGTGCAGTAGTGTAGAGTGCATTGGTTTTGAGTAAAGTGGTGCAGAGTGCTTTGGCGTAGAGTGCAATGGTGTGGCATAGAATAGAGTGGTGTAGAATAGATTGCAGAGGCATACAGTGCATTGGTGTAAATTACAGTGGCGTAGAATAGATTGTTTCAGAGTAGAGTGAAGTGGCATACAGTGGAGTGGTGCATGGTAGAGTAGAGCAGTGCAGGGGAGAATGCTGAGGTATAGAGTAGGATGGTGTAGAGTTGTGTAGAGTGCAGTGGTGCGGAACAGAATAGAGTGGTGTGGAGTGATGCAGAGTTTGGTGGCATAAAGCACAGTGGTGTAAAGTGCAATGGCGTAGAGCAAAGTGGTGCAGAGTAGAGTGGTACAGTGAGCAGTAGTGTGGAGCTCAGTGGTGTAGAGTAGAATAGAGTGGTGTAGTATGCATGAACACAGAACGTAATGGTGTAGAGCGGTATAGCGTGCAGTGGCGGAGAGTGCAGTCTTGCAAAGTAGAGTGTCGTAGAGTGTAGTGGCATAGAGTGCAGAGGTGTATAGCAGAGTAGTGCAGAGTTGAGTGGTGCAGAGTAGACTAGAGTGGCGTAGAGTGCAGTGATGTAGAGCACAATGGTGTAGAGTAGCATATAGTGTTGCAAAGTAGAGCATAGTAGGGTAGAGTGCAGTGTGCAGAGTAGCTGGCATGGAGTGGAGAGACGTGCCTTTCTGTTTTACTTCTTACTAAAGTAGTGTCGAATGCATTGGCCTAGAGTGCAGTGGATTAGAGTAGAGTGGGGTAGAGTGGCATAGAGCACAGTGGCATAGAGTAGAGTGCTACAGAGTAGACTAGAGGGCATAGAGTGGCACAGCATAGAGAGCAGTGCCGTAGAGTGCTGGAGTGGCGCAGAATGGAGCAGAGGAAAGTGGCAAAGAGTGTAGTGATGTAGAGCAGATTGTTTCAGAGTAGAGTGAAGTGGTATAGAATGGAGTGGTGTAGAGTACAATAGCATAGAGTGCAGTGGCATAGAGTGGAGTTTCCTAGAGTGGAGAAGAGTGTCGTAGAAGACAGTGGCATAGACTAGATTGTTTCAGAGTACAGTGGCATAGAGTGGAGTGGCGCAGAGTGGAGGAGAGTATCGTAGAAAGTAGTAGAGTAGATTGTTTCAGAGGAGAGTGAAGTGGTGTAGAGTGGAATGGTGCAGGGTAGAGTGCAGTGGCATAGAGAAGTGGCATAGAGTGCACTGGCGTAGAGTACAGTGGCAGAGAGTGCAGTGTTGCAGAGAAGAGTGGTAGGGGTGGCATAGAGTGCAGTGGCCTAGACTGGGGTAGTGTAGAGTGCAGTGACAAAGAGTGCAGTGGTACATAGTAGAGTTGGGTAGAGTGCACTGGCATAGATTTGAGTGCTGCAGAGTAGAGAGGTGTAGAGTGAGGTGGTGTAGAGTGCAGTGATGCACAGTAGTATAGAGTGGCATAGAGGGCAGTGGTGTAGAGTACAGTGGTGAAGAGTGCATTGTTGTAGAGTGGCATAGAGTAGAGTGGTGCAGAGTGGAGTAGAGTGGTGCAGAGTAGAGCACAGTGACCGAGAAGGAAGTGGTGTTGAGTTCAGTGGCAGAGAGTGCAGTGGTGCAGAGTAGAGAGGCGCAGAGTGGAATGGCGTAGATAGAGTGCAGTGTCATAAAGTGCAGTAGTGCACAGTAGATTAGAGTGGCATAGAGTGTAGTGTTGTAGAGTGCAGTGGGGTGGAGTAGAGTGGCATAGAGTGCATTGGTGTAGAGTAGAGTGGCATAGAGTGCAGTGGAGTAGAGTGTTACAGGGGAGAATATAGTGGCGTACAGTGCAGTGGTGCAGAGTAGATTGGCACAGAGTGCAGTGGCACAGAGTGTATTGGTTTTTAGTAAAGTGGTGCAGAGGGTATTGGCATTGAGTGCAGTGGTGAAGAGTACAGCAACATAGAATAGAGTGGCATAGAGTAGTGTGCTGCAGGGTAGTTGCAGTGGCATAGAGTGGCATTCAGTAAAGTGGAATGGTGCGAAGAGGAATAGAGTGGCATACAGAGGATTGTCTCAGAGTAGGGTGCAGAGGCGTAGAGTGCCTAGGGTAGAGTGCAGTGGTGCAGAGTAGATTAGAGGGGCTTGGCATACAGTGCGGAGGTGTACAGTGAAGCAATGTAGAGTAGAGTGGTGTAGAGTCTAGTGGCGTACAGTGCATTGGCATAGAGTGCAGTACAGTGGCGTAGAGTGGTGCTGAGTACAGTTCAGTAACAGAGTGCAGTGGTGTGGAGAGGAGTGGCATAGAGTTCAGTGGCAGAGAGTGCAGCATTGCAGAGTAGAGTGGCATAGAGTGAAGTGGTGTAGAGTAGAGTGGAGGGGTGTGGAGTAGAGTAGAGTGGTGCAGGGTAGAGTTCAGTGGCATAGAATGGAGTGATGCAGAGTGTAGTGGCATAGGTGTAGAGTAGCGTAGAATAGAGCGGTGCAGAGTAGAGTGCAGTGAAGTCGAATGCAGTGGCATAGAGTGCAGTCTCATATGCCATAGAATAAAGTGGAGTAGAGTTCAGTGGCAGAGAGTGCAGTGTTGCAGAATAGACTGTCACAGAGTGCAGTGGTGTGTAGTAGAGTGATTTAGAGTGCATTGACATGCAGTGCTGTGGCATAGAGTGGTGCATGGTTGAGTGTGATAGAGAGCAGTGATATTGAGTATTGTGGCACAGAGTAGAACAGAGTGGAGCAGAATGCAGTGACATAGAGTGCAATGACACAGGGTGGGCATATGGTGCAGTGGCGTAAAGTGTTGGAGAGTAGAGTATAGTGGCATAGAGTGCAGTGGTACAGAGTTGATTGGCATAGAATCCAGTGGCATAGAGTGCAGTGGTTTTGAGTAAAGTGGTGTAGAGTCCATTGGCGCAGATTGCAGTTATGCAGAGTAGAGTGCAGTGGTACAGAGTAGAGTGCAGCCGCGCAGAGTAGAGTGGAGTGGAGTGGTGCCAAGTGCAGTGGTGCTGAATGCAGTTATGTAGAGTAGAACGTTTCCGAGTAGAGTGACTTGGTGCATGGTAAACTGCAGTGGCATAGAGTAGAGTGTTGCAGAGTAGGATACAGTGGCATACACTGCAGTAGTGCAGAATAGAGTGGCATAGAGTGTATTGGTCTTGATTTGTAAAGTGGTGTAGAGTGCATTGGCATAGAATTGAGTTGCCTGGAGTAGTGTGGCACAGTGTGGATTGCAGGGGCGTAAAGTGGAGTGCCATAGAGTGGAATGGTGCACAGTGGAATAGAGTGACATGGAGTGCAGTGGCGTAGAGTGCAGTGTCACTGACTGCAGTGGAATAGAATGTAGTGGCAGTAGAGTGTAGTTGTGCAGAGTACATTAAAGTAGCTTGGAATGGATTGTCATATAGTGCAGTGGCATAGAGTAGAGCAATGCAAAGTAGAGTGGCGTAGAGCGTAGTGGTGTAAAGAGTGCTGTAGCGTGGCAAAGCGTAGAGTGGTGCAGAGTAGAGTGCAGTAACAGAGTGCAGTGATGAAGAGAAGAGTGGCATATAGTTCAGTGGTAGATAATGTACTGTTGCAGAATAGAATGGTGTAGAGTGAAGTGGTGCAGAGCAAAGTGGAGTGGTGCAGGGTATAGTGGAGTGAGGAGGAGTGTAGTGGTGTAGAGTATAATGGCACAGAGTGCATTGGTGTAGATTGGCATAGAGTAGAATGGTGCAGAGAAGAGTGCAGTGGCATAGCATGCAGTGGTGTAGAGTCCATAGGCATAAAGTAGAGTGGAGTAAAGTTCAGTGACAGAGAGTGAAGCATTGCAGAATATACTGTCATAGAGTGCAGTGGTGTTTATTTGAATGGTGTAGAGTGTATTGGCATGGGGTGCAGTGACGTAGAGTGAGGCAGAGAACAGTGGCGTAGAGAGCAGTGGCGTAAAGTACAGTGGTGCAGAGTAAAATAGAGTGGCATAGAGTGCAGTGACGTAGAGTACAATGGTGTAGAGTGGGTGTATAGTAAAGTGGCGTAAAGTTTTGGAGATTATAGTGTAGTGGCATAGAGTGCAGTGGTGCAGAGTAGATTGGCATAGAGTCCAGTGGCATAGAGTGCATTGGTTTTGAGTAAAGTTGTGTAGAGTGCAGTGATGCAAGGTGGAGTGCAGTGGTGCAGAGTAGAGTGGAGTGGCGCAGAGCAGAGTGGTGGTGAACAGTGTTGCGCTGAGTGCACTGGCGTCAAGTAGATTGTTTCAGAGTAGAGTGGAGTGGTGCACATTAGAGTAGAGTAGAGTGGTGTTGAGTGCACAATACATTAGAATGGCGTAGAGTGGATTTTCAAAGAGTGCACTGGTGTAGAGTGGAGTGGTACAGAGTAGAGTGCATTGGCGTAGAGTGCAGTGGCGTAGGGTGCAGTGTTGAATAATACAGTTGTGTGGGGTAGAGTGCATTGGCATAGAGTAGAGTGGTATGGAGTGGAGTGACACAGAGTGAGGGGTGTAGAGCACAGTGGTGAAGAGTGCAGTGGTGCATTTTAGACTAGTGTGGGGTACAGCGCATTGGCATTGAGTAGAGTCATGTAGAGTACAGAGGCATAGATTGAAGTGGCTTAGAGTGGAGTGGTACAGAACACAGCGCACTTACACAGTGTGGAGTGGCGTGGAGTGGCGCAGTGTGGAGTGGTGCAGAGTAGAATATAGTGGTGTAGAGTAGAGTGGAGTGGGTTAAAGTGAAGTATGCATGGTGTGGTAGCATACTGCCATTGCAGACAATACATCTTAAACTGAAATGACCATTACATTTGTACAGACATACAATTTTAATGATAAAAGAATACAACGCACAAAGAATAAAGTGTGGAAATGCCTTTTCCTAGTGTACTGATTTATTTTGATTGAATTGAAATATTTGTTTCCACCACACTTCAGAATTACCCAAAATGTTCCTCATTTGTGCTTTTTTAATTCTAAAATACTCTGAAATATCTGCACAGTTCATTTACAGATATTTAAATCTTGTTGTACGCTAAAAATAAAATAACATAGTACAGCTTTCCTCAAGCAGTTTCCCATTAACCAGCATGACTGTCTCATAAAACCTCTCACTTTGAGGTCTGAGAAAGAAAAGTAAACACCAATTTTATTTGAAGGACAGAGCCTGACATTTGGCCTATGTCTCTGAATGCACAGCAAACGTGACACGATAAGAACAAGATTTAAAGGACTTTTTACAAAAATCAAGCACAAGTGGAAGAATACAGTAAATATGGTTTGGGAAAGGGAAGGGACGAACTTAAGCTGGTCAGCCCAAAATAAACAGAGCCTGCAAATAGAAAGCAAGCAAATGTGAGTTACAAAGCCAGTGGTAAGCAATGGCGGAATGCATTCCCAGGCAAGCTTTCCCAAACTCCCCAAGATTTTGTTAGCCAAACCAGATAGCTGCACAGACTGGTAGACTTCGGCCTAAAAAGTGCATGAAACAGAACAGAATTGAAGACCAAAATAGGTAAGCCCACACACTATGGATGAGAAGCAGGCAATCTCTTTTGAAGAGCACATTGTTTTTTCCTCTACATATTTTGTGGGCTTCAGAGATACCTGCATGCACAAATGTGCATGGACAAGACTTTAACTAGAGCACCAAAATTAATACTGAATTAATGTAAGTGCAAAGTATTCAAATTCATATATATGAGCTTGAGGGTAACAGGGTGAATCAAAAATGCCATAGCTATTACACCCATACTGCCTAATGCATCCTATAGCTTAAACATCAAGGCAATGTTTGCATGTACCGTAAGTGATGTTTATGCTTTTAATGCTGTTCTGATGACTGCTACACAGCTTGCAGTACTTATACTATAAACAAAATGAACAACCAGAGCTCTGTGCATTCCACTGTCCTAGATATTTTTGTTCTGAGGAAAAATTGTTTTGTTATGGGAGGAACAAGGGGTGGGATGGAAAAGATAACTTGAAAGTACTGTTTGTTCTTATTCTTGTTTTACATTGTTATGTTTTCTTTTTCACTTTAGTTTACACTTTTAAGTAAGTTTACTACTTTTCGGTATACACAAACTCCATGTGTAAGTTACTAATGAGAGAAAAAGTATTAAGTCCAGCACTACACATGGCCAACTACTGGCACTGCAATACCCTCCACATTCAAAATAATATCCTCCCAGTATAGTTGCCCATTTGCGACCCAGCCGCTCTATCCGCTCTCCCCTGTACTATCGTTTTTAGTTGGATCATCAGTTGTTTCTTGGGAAATCTCAGACTCACATGCCCCCCCCCAACTGTTCTGATCACAAAGTATGTAAATAACACCCACTCAATGATTTAAACCACCTTCTGGTCTATATTTAATATATATAAATGAACCTTCATATCTGTCACTATAAAGATGTATTCACATGTATAGTTTTGCAAGATTACATGTCCAAAGAGGATATGGGTGTGGTTTTGTGGTTCAGTTGTTAGCATTACTTCCGCATTTTAGCACGCTGCGTGATTCTTGGCAAATCACATTTTCTTTCTGTGCCCTAGAATCTATATCCAACAGAAACTGGGAGTGCTTAGAAACGGGTGGTTATGACCTACTTTATTTTTAAAGACTGGTGGTTTTACTGGTGCCGTACCTGTATTTCCCAACAGGATATCATCCATTTCAAAGGGGCATTTACCAAAAATGTTGCCCTCTGCTTAACTGCAGTGTGTTGGAATTTCTCAGTACAACCACCTTGTGTGTTTTTTGAACCTGTATTCATCACAAGATGACTGTACCTATCATGGCACACAACCACTTGTCCTTGCTACTGTACTTCCTTAATGGGAGAATGCCTCACTAGTAGGGTGAGTATACTTTTATCGTCACCTTGACAGCGTAATTAAGAAGCCTGCTGCACCATTGACAGTACAGTGCTCGCATTACTCATCAGGGCTCCACACTTTTCAGGGGACGGACAGTATTTCTCTATAGAGCTTTGACACTTTTAATATCACAGTACTGATACTTGTTGGCAAGGGTCCTTTCCCACTACAAAAGCTATGCTTTATAGAACCCGCACAGTGCATTGGCGCATGGCAACCAGAAGTGTGCCACTGCTGGGGGAGGGAAAATGTGCCATATATTACTAAATCAAAAATCAAAAATAATTATTGATTTTGGTTCCAGATCTGAGACATCCACATATAGTAATCACCTTATTTCTTCACCACTAACTTTAGGGGGCGGGGGGGGGACTTGACTTGATGTGAAGGCTGCTGGTAAGTCATAGACATGCCATGAAAACAGCATTGGGGCTCGCAAGGAGGGCCGGACTGGCCGTAGCGGACACCGGGCATTTCCCTGGTGGGCCGCCAGGGTTAGGGGCTGGTTTTGGGCCACCGGGGCCGATTCTGCTACAGTGCCGTTTTTGCAGCATAGCAGCAATATCGGCCGCTGTAACAAAATCGTCTGAAACCGGCCGTGGCAAACAGCTCGGCCGCACCCCCAACACCCGCGTGGTCCGGCCGAGCACTTTGCCAGGGCCAGTTATGGTTCCCAGTCCGGCCCTGCTCGCAAGCACCCCTGTTTTAGCCCATTATTGGTATCCACCTTTAAAGAGAGACCCAGCTTTCCTCCCGGCAGGACTTTACATCAAGTAGAAGAGTGCAGAGTGACTATTAAATGCAACAAACATCGGAGTATGCCAAGAGGTGTTCCGTTCTTCCAAAGAGTGGCTGGATCTGTTGACCAGGTTAAATGCGGTGGAGAAATCAATGAAAGCTTCTTGTACATATTGCCTTCTTGTACACACATTGTTATGCGTGAAAAATTGCAATATTGTCAAGTGTGGCACATTCCCGTCTGGAACCTGCCTCCTCCCTTGGCAGGGTCATTTTTTCACGGACCCAACTTTGCAAGTGAACTAAAATGCTTTTTGCTAATATCTTACCACAGCATCAAGCAATGCTATATCTCAGTAATTAGATACCTTATGGTGCATTTTTCTCTATCCCTTTGATGCGAGGCAGTGCAACAGCTTTGGTTGCTGTGCTCCTTTACGTCACAGAGTAGTAAACCTTAGCCCCGCTCCTCTTGAGGTTTAGAGCGTCACATTACTTGAAAATATGGGAGCATATTAGCAAGGACATGCGATATTTATCGCAAAACGCGGTTAGCGCATTTATTTTTATCGCTGCCTATCGCTGGATATTTTAGTGGAGAAAACATGCTATTAGCAACGTTTATCTCCACTGTCCTAAAATATCCAGCGATAGTGGCGAAATGCCTGAAAATTACTGGAAATCCAGCGATATTCACGCATTAACGCCGTGGTGGACTTAGCCTGAAGATCCACCTCCCATTGAGGAATACAGGTTAGTTAGGTTTCCAGCAGGCGTTTATTAAAAGTGATAATCGCGCTTAGCGCGATTTTTGTTATCGCTTCGCCTGCGTTGGTAAGAGGCGATAGCTGTGTTATCGACTGCTTTCAGTCGTTAACAGTTTGGGTACGCCCACTTTGTATGTCATTAGCGAAAAATATCACTGACATGCAAAGCGGGCCCCAAAACGGACGCTATCGCCTGAAAGTTGTCGCTAACTGCTGTTAGCGACAGCTTACTGATAGAGCGATAAAAAAATTGCCGCTTTAGCGGCAAAAAGTGCCGCTAAAGCGGCGAAGAAGCCCTTGCTAATATGCCCCATGGTGTTTAATGATTGGAATGACTGGAAGTGCCTCAAATCTCACTGCAATTCTTTTTCCTCACATTGGCAAATTCATGTTTGAAGCAAGTGATGTATAACTGCAAGAGGGCGAGATATTAACACGAAGCACTTAAGCCTGCAAGGGTCTTACTGGTTCGTTAAATAATTGGACACTCCTGATTGAGATGTTTACAGTCACAAAACATATGATGATAAAGGAAACCAGATAGTAGTACCGGTATTTCGCATATTATTAATATTGGGACCTCTAAAGACTCCCGTTAGCCATTCTTCAGAGATAAATGCCTCCAATTCAATCCATCTTTTACACATGCAAGTGTCTGCCAGAATTATTACACAAACGCTGGCAGTGCCAGTTGGTCTGGTATTTGCTGCCAGCCGTTTGGTTGCTTTGTTTTGATATGTTTTTTTAATAAAACATTACTGTGGGAGGTGCCAGGCTCTTGCCAATAATAAAAAAAATGAAAAAAAGCAAAATTATTGTTTTGGTCTTTAAAAGAACTTTTCATTGCCTCAGTAGTCCCTGACACAGAAGGGAAATACTTTTAGTGTAGTTGTGCTCCTTGTGAAAAAACTAAATATTGTTACACTCAGGGATATGAGCCAATGCCTGAAGTGGGCTGACCCACTGCTCAATTCTGTATGCTGTGTGGAATTAAGATGTGACTGACACCACAATAGAACAATAGATGAATAGGTCTGGTTGAAAGGACATAAAAAAATGCTAACAGTATGATTGCACTAAAATCAAAGGTCTTGCCTAACACCAGACCTAATAAAATAATAACTCACAATGAAACTTCGACAATGTGACATTTTCTTCTTGGACCTCAAAGACCATTACAGTTTCACCCACCCCAGCATGTCTTCAGAAAATCCCATGCATTACAATATAGGCAGCAAGCCAAATTTTTGCTTGGAGTTGAGTGGCTTGATAAGTCATGAGTGACGCAACTTAGCGCAAATCACAGCATTGTGTTACTCTGTCCTAAGAAGATGTTCCATGGGCGTTGCGCGGGTGCTACCACACAACTCTCATGGATGTTGACGAATTTCCAGATTTACCATTACTGGTAGACCTGGGAATGGGTCAAAATGATATGTCTACCCAGAAGAGGTGTAACAAGGAGAAATATCTTTATTTCTCCTCGTTACTTCCTCTTTCTATTTGTGCTGCATTCTGCAGCACACATAGAGGAATATGCCTCAGGGGATTGTTTTTATGCAGGAAGGTGCGCCCCTTCCTGCACAAAAACAGTCCTGCAAGCAACAGAGGCAGCCTTGCACCATGGTGCAAGGGTGCTTGCGTTGGTGCTAGGCAGCCCATTGTGCACCAGCACTGGGGAAAGGATAGGAATGCACCATCTTGATCTAAATATGGCACAATCCTGCTCATCCTTTATAACACAGAGCACTAAGTTGATGGCTGTGCTGGGTTACATTTTTATTAATATGACCCTAAATGTTTTAATTTCACATTGACATTGATATGTAACATGCAAACTAACTGATTGTGCATTATTCCTGTTTAGATTGACTAAAGCAAATGTAGGCCTGTATTTTTAAATGGCGATCGTCTAGTTGCCATCTTGCTTCACACAGTGTGTCTTTCTTGTTTCTAGGAGAAGTTGACTCCACGTGTACTATTTTGATGTCACTTTGGTTTTCTTTTCTCATGTGACATTGGCTGATGTGATCCATGTAGAATGCACTAACAAGCAGCTGTTACAATGCACCGGTAGAGTACAGCCTGGTTCAATGTATCTCATTATGTTAGAGATAACTGTAAGTTTGAAGGACACTTAGAAAATCATAATTGTGTAGCAGTTTGAGAAAATAATGAGTTTATATTTTCTAAGTGTGCCGTAACCTGATTGGTTAATTATATTGGAACCATGTGTAGGTCCTAGCAAAAAGTGTATGCATTTCCTAAAAGTGGAGAATGAAAGAGGGATCACCAAAAATGATAGGTTGTCCTCTAGAAAGGAAGGGAAAGGGGAATCCCTCCTTTCGGAATTAGAGCCCTCATACACCCAGCACGCTGGGTGTCATGCTTCACCATATGGCATGCTCCTCGTCAAGTCGGTGCTGCAATACCTGACGGGCTCCCTATGAAGGGGCTCTATGGCGGAGATCTTGTATTCCTTTACCGTTTGGTGCCATGGGTGTGAGGGGCCTACAAGTGTAGATGTGTTTATTGTGAAGGTCAATAGACAGTGCAGATTAAAACAGGGAATGGAAGGTCAGGCAGAACAATTTTAATAACCCTGGCTTCCAACCTGATTAAAAAACGGAGTGCGACTGCCTGAAGTAATGTTCGAGGGTGTTGCGCTCAATCTCGTATGGTCGACATGTTTCGTGCCTTATAGTCATGAAGATCTGGCGGCAATTCCTCAGGACCTAGTGAGAAAGTAACTATCTACACTAAAAATGTGGTGTTGTGGTGTACTGACCTAGATGTACCACATGTAACACCGAAGGTGAAGTACCTGTCGATGTAGCGGCCAACCTATTCAGACCTATTCGTCCATATGAGATTCAGAGCAACACTCTGGAACATTACTTCAGGCAGTCGCCACTCCGTTTTTAGGTCTCGCGTAGCGTTAGCAGCGCGCATGCACTGCTCTCGCCATGCGAGGGCTTCTTGAAATCAATACAGATTCCAAAGTCGTGTTTCTGCACCGCCTGCAATTTTCATTTGTGCGCGTCGTTTGGCCTCACAAATTATGCAAAAGACAGTGCAATGATTGCACTGGAGGCATTTCAATCCCTCCTGGTTGCCACCCTGTCCTCTTTTGGCCACGCCCACCGGGATTGGATCTTTTACTTGCGGCGTTAGACTCTTTCCTTCAAATTAGTTGGTAGGCACTTTCTTTTTCTCATTCGTCCACGAAGTGCGATGCTGCAGCACGCGATGCTGCAGCACTAGGCCCTTTAAATTGTATGTTTTTCATTTTCTTTATTTCTTTAATGAGCACGGAGCACTCACTTTTTTATTTATTTATCTTTTCGCAGCGTCCACTTCAGGGACATCGCGCTCTGGTTTTTTTTTTTTTAACTTTAACACTGAGCACAGCGCCCACATAAAGGACACCGCGCTCGGTGTTAAAGTTAGAAAAAAACGAGCGCAGTGTCCTTCAAGTGGCGCCGCGCTCTGTTTTAAACTGAAGTCCCGTATACCGCCTATTGTTGGCGTTCTGAAAGCGCCTCCTCATTGCCTGAGTGTCACATGAAAGCAAAACATATAATACCTATTATTACACGTTATTTTCAGCCATTGTGAGACGGGTGTCTCTCGCGATCTTGAACGAGTAACTGAACAAAAACATTTTAAAACAAATGGCAAGTTACCGGGCTTAGCATTTTCCCTGCCACTGAGTAAATAAAACGTGCAAATTGCGTTTCAGGCCTGTTTTGTACGTTACGATTAAGGGATATTGTGGAGCGCTGCGCTTTATTCGTCTCATTCATAGTCGTTCGCGTTCAAATGCTCTTTGAGGAAAAGACTCCCGTGCAGTAATTTGTTTCCTCGGATAGAAGGATTTTGTAGCGGTGCCACTTGGGCAGGTTCCAGGCGCCAAGATGGACTGATCCAAAAGAAACACTGACTATACAAATTAACCCTAGAGAGACTTGTTGCATCTCATGTGGCTATGCTGAAAACCTGGCATAAACTACACTCCCCCTGCTGCTCGCATTTATTTTTTGCAGTTTTATATAGCGCAAACTCAGTCCAGAAGTGTTTAAATGAGAACCACATTTAGTTACACAAGGTCATTCATATTCATGTTTTTCTAGGCACGGGGAGATTAGTGATATGCCCAGAATCACAGGGTGTTGAGCTGACGCCAAGACACGGCCACGATTTATGTACCACAAGTCATGGCCCATTAACCGTGGTAATACATCTTGGTTTGTTTAGTTTGCAGCAGTTAATTTATTATGAAAATAACAAGTAAACCTACTCAGTAATAGAAAAGTACAACAGTAAGTGTTAAGTTATTGTAATTATTTTTTTTATCAATGCGTCTACAACTACCGAAAATAACGTTTTGTAAAGACCACAGGGTGGCAACATCAGGTATAAAATTGAACTTTGTTTTTTGTGGTTGATGTATTATTGCCTTTACAATGATAAGAAAAATACCAATTCCACAGTTTCAAAATGTCAGAGCTGCTGGCGCTGTGGTTAGGTTTTTTGGTAATGTAAGCTTTCCCAAGGTCGCAACCCACGGGTTTAAATGCCGTACAACGAGGCAAACAAATAGCTTCATCTTCCCATGCCTAATAAATGTAAACAAGCGGTGCCCTTGTAAAGCGCCCTGAGGCGCTTGGTCAAGTTCGCACTGTATAAAAACAAAAAAATAAATAGAAAAATTAAACAATTTCGTAGGAGCAGCGCCATCCTTGTTTACGAGTTCTGGCAGTTGACTTAACCTTTGGTAAGACTCCGGCAAGCCAGAGGAAACCAGCAAACACCTGGAGGACGGAGGGGGCAGGTCCTAAGGAGGAGGCACGAAACAGAGCATTGTAGAAAAAAGACAAACTCTGTGTCTGGGTAGGGGCGTAACGCGGGGCGATGCAGCCCCCGTGGTGCGGGCGTACCTTCCAGGAACCTCTGTTTAGCCTAAAATCTACGGGGCAGATTTATGTTGCACTTGCGCCACTTTTGCGCCGCCGTTGCGTCACTTTTGTGACGCAGCAGCGGCGCAAATCCTGCGCCATGGTGCGGGGTATTTACAACGTGACGCATCTGGGAGATGCGTCACGTTGTAAAGCCCTGCGCCACATGTAGGCGTTGCAGGGCAGGTGGGGGCGTTCCGGCACAGGAATGCCTCCTAAAAGTGGCTGAGTGAAATCTACAAGATTGCACGTACTGAGTACCTGTGCATTTTCAATCTGAAAGGAAGAGTATCTGCACTACCCTGCAGGGGTGCAGAACTTTTAACAGGAGAGTACTTACACTTCTCAGTAGGGACCAGGCATCTGAGGACGAGTACCTGCACTTCTCTACTTCCACTTAAAGTATTGGTAGACATGACAATAGAAAGCACACCTCTCTCCAAACAGGGCAGATGGATGTGGCTAAATAATGCTTGGTGAGATTAAGCTGAGTGGGCTAAGGTTCCTGCTGCCAGTCTAATGAATTCAGAACTCCTCACGCAGGCCGGGATCAGATCACCCCCATTCCTTCAAACAGCCATCTCACACCAGAGGAAAAGTGCAGCAGACACTACTTGACCGGGTGAGTAGTGCAATCAAGATTCTGTGGCAGCTAAAAGTTGAAACTAGATTGGGAAATAACTTGCCTGTGTGGAAAACGTTTAATACTTTAGGGATTGGTAAAGTACCAGTCAAATTCGGACTCCTGAGGAACACATGAACATGTACAAGTATTATCCCCAAGCGAGGCTGTCCGCATAGGTGTAAGTTCCAGAGGGCAGGAATACCGCTCGTGAAGCAGCAGTTTCAGTATTTCCTCTGCTGTTGTGTGGACGGCCTGTGGGTGTCCTCGCCAGCCTCTGCCAGGCGGTGCTGTGATGCCCTTATTAGGTCTCGCCTGGTGTTAGCAGTGCGCATGCACTGCTCTCGCCATGCGAGGGCTTCTTGGAATCAATACAGATTCCAAAGTCGTGTTTCTGCTACGCCTTCAGTTTTCATTTGTGCGCGTCGTTTGGCATCACGAATTATGCAAAAGACAGTGCAATGATTGCACCGGAGGCATTTCAATCCCTCCTGGTTTCTACCCTGTCGGCTTTTGGCCCCGCCCACCGGGATTGGATCTTTTACTTGGGGCGTTAGACTCTTTCCTTCAAATTAGTTGGTAGGCACTTTCTTTTTCTCATTTGTCCATGAAGCGTGATGCTGCAGCACACGATGCTGCAGCACTATGCCCCTTAAATTGTATGTTTTTTCTTTTCTTTATTTCTTTAATGAGCACGGCGCCCACTAGGGACACCGCGCTCACTTTTTTATTTATTTATCTTTTTGCGGCGTCCACTTCAGGGACACCGCGCTCTGTTTGTTTTTATTTTTTTAACTTTAACACTGAGCGCAGTGCCCGCATAAAGGATACCGCGCAACGGTGTTAAAGTTACACCGCGCTCACTTTTTTATTTATTTGTCTTTTGCGGCATCCACTTCAGGGACACCATGCTCTGTTTTTTTTTTTAAGCTTTAACACTGAGCGCAGCGCCCGTATAAAGGACACCGCCGCGCTCAGTGTTAAAGTTAGAAAAAACGAGCACGGTGTTCTTCAAGTGGCGCCGCGCTCTGTTTTAAACTGAAGCATTTCAAGGCAGCGCCTGCATAAAAGACACCACGCTAAATGTTACAGTTAAAAAAAAAAAGAGCGCGGTGTCCTTCAAAACTGCGGAATACTTTCACCAGAGAGAAACTGACGGCAACAATCCAAGAAAATCTGGTAAGATTTAAAGGCTTTCACAGCCCATGTTAAAAATGACCCCTAACGTGGCTGCTTAGTATGTCCCGGAGATGATCAAATGCTCCAGATAAGCAGCAATGCCCCCTACCCTTAATAGTGGAGGACTGACAGAGGCGCTTGTAATATCTGAATATTATGGTATTTATGTTTGTCTACAGCAACATACTATTACAATTAAGTGTGACATTTCTGACTGTTGTGGCTGCTGGCATTCTGTCCACAGACAAATTATTTCCGGCGATATTAAAGGCCATTTGCCACATTTACCATAACTGCTGCTGCTTTGTTTGTGCTACTCCTATTCTTGCACCCACAGTTCATAGAAGTTGGCCTCATCAGGATGTTCTGTGCTCATAGCTTAAATATACTGCTCTGTTGGTAGTGTTCTGCTCACTGTGGCTCAGATCTTGCTGGTTAGTGACATTCTGTACAATAGTCCCAGCCTCACGAGTGGTTGAGAACTGCTAGAAAACAAGCATTAAAATGCAATAGGTCTCGCCTTTTTTTAAGTTAAAGCCATTTGCTTTGCTATACAATACCATTAGCAAAGGAAATGACTTTAACTTAATAAAAGGCGAGACCTATTGCATTTTCAATGCTTGTTTAATCAGGTTGGAAGCCGGGGTTATTAACATTGTTTTGCCTGACCTTCCATTGCCTGTTTTAATCTGCATGGTCTATTGACCTTCACAATAAACACATCTACATTTGTAGGCCCCTCACACCCACTGCACCAAATGGCAAGGAATAAAAGATCTCCGCCAAAGAGCCCCTTCATAGGGAGCCCATCAGGTATTGCTGTGCCGACTTGACGAGGAGCATGCCCTATGATGAAGCATGATACCCAGCGTGCTGGGTGTGTGAGGGCCCTAATTCTAATTCTAATCCTAATTTCTAGAGGACAACCTATCGTTTTTCGGTGATCCCTCTTTCATTCTCCACTTTTAGGAACTGCATACCCTTTTTTGCTTGGATCTTGACTGGGCACGTATGCTGGGCCTCTTAAAAGCCCTCAGTCCCCCTTCTTTGATTGAAACCATGTGTAGGTGTATCAACTTTCAGAATTTGCTGCCACACTTTTAGATGGGGCAGACCAGGTAAAAGTGTCAGAGACTATTTTCATGTTATCTATTAACCCCTTCAGTGCCATGCCCTTTCCCCGCCCTGTGCCGGGCGTTGCATTAGCGGGCGGGGTTCATGACGAGATAGTCTCGTCATGGGCACAGCGCAACCGCGCTCCATGACGAGACCATCTCGTCATAGGCACTGAAGCGGTTAAAGGAGATATTTGTTGTGGCAGCCAAGAAGAACCCTTTCCTTTGATGAAGTTAAGGTTATGAGTTGAGGTTGGTCTCTTCCATCAAAGATGAGCATCTGCTCCAGTGACACCGCTGGCACTGACGTTTTCAGTTTGGACTTGATTTATTTACCTCCGATTTCGATCTGTTTTTGTCAACAGGAATTACTTGGAGGGAAACTTGATGGAAAAGCCTTTACACATTTCACTCAGCTCCAGTTTATCTGCCATCTTCATTAGATGCTTTTTCCAACTTCCAACTACAGAAGGGTTTGTGACTCGACCAGCACCTCAAGTAGAATTGGATTTTGTGATGGCAAAATTAAACTGACTCATGCACACTCCTTCTGCTGTGAATATTTAGGACAGATCTGTTTCTAGGATGACATTTGGTGTTTCTTTGCTTCCTAGGTTTTCTCTTAATCTTTAGGATCCTGCCTGAGACAACGCATGCACTGTTTCTTGCAATGTATTGTGTATGCATACAGGGGGGGCCTTAGAGCCCTCCCATTGCATATCATTTGTTGACTTCATTTCCGTCTTATTTGCTGGCTCTTGTTTGGTCAGTGCGAGCAGGCTTCACTTTGGCTTCACTTTTTGTTTGTGTGTTTCCCCGTCCCAACAACATGAACCAAGTATGGCTTGTGTGTTTTTTTAAGGGGGGCGGTTCCTTCCGTAGTTCCACTTTCAGTCTTGGACTAATACTTTCTTCTGCTTGTAGCTCTTTGTAAGTGTGTATGTGTTATTAGGTTGTCTTGTTTCTGGTTTTGCTCAAAGCTTTTGCTTTCACTACTCTTTTCTCATGTTCGTCCGTCCCCTTTTGCTTTTCATCCACCATTCGCTGCAGCATAACAATACCAGCAGGCCACAGGTTGTTAGCGTCGCTTTTACCAATGATTTTAAAATACATTAATGGATTCGCGCTGACGCTTCTTGCTAATCACTCATTAAGGGACATATCAGCAACACCCGGCGATAATTATCGCTCAGCGCTCTTAGCGTGAGGATAATTATCGCCAGGTAACGAGGATTTTTATCGCTGAGATAGCGTGCTATTAGCAACGCTTATCTCCTCAGCGATAAAAATCCTCACACTAACTTCCTAACGTGAGATTAACCCAGCGATAATCTCACGCAATGTGGCGTTAGCTTGTTGATAGGGACTCACAATCTTAGCCATGATATCCACCATCCATAGGATATCATGGCTAAGTCAGTCCTGAAGCAGGCGTAAGGAAAGTAGCGATAACAGGGGTTATCGCTACTTTTCCTGACGCTATGCTTCATAGCGTGGGGCTTGATGATAGGAGAAATGTCGCTTAGCGACATTTCTCCTGTCATGTTAGGTCAGGAACGCCCACTTTGCATCTCATTAGAGATGCAAAGCTGGGCGTAAAGATTCCCCACGCTAAAGCAAGGTTTCACGCGTCAGTATGGCCTTGCTAATTAGGCGATAAAATTATCGCCGCTTTTCGGCCGAAAACGGCCGCAAAAGCGGCGATCATTTTTTATCGCCTGCTTGTAAATATACCCCTTAGTTTGTAACAAAGTTCTTTTTTGAAACGTGTTTCATGATCTATAGGATGTCTTGGGCATGATTAAAAAGAAATTTGCAAAAAACAGGGTTTGTTTTAAATTTGTTCATGCTTGCACAAGTAAGGGTTGGATAGAACATTCTAACAGGAAAATTATATTCGAAAACACTTTTTGGCTTGGTAGGCCGCTTTGCTCTGTAGATTAGTGTGTACACTGTAACAAAGATTACTATCAATAAACAACGAAGCCAGTGTATAATAAGGGGGCACTCAAATCAATGTGGTACATCAATCAATCGAGCCACAAGCCTCAGATTCCCTGTGAACCGTTATGTTCATTTGGAATATGCTTGGCAACAACAGAATAATACCCAGTGGGTATGAAAAGCCCTCACTCACCAACCTGGTCGGTGACATGCTTCATCATCGGGCTTCCACTGGGACGACCGAATGTCATCCCAGTGTGCTGCGACGCCAGGTTACTGCGGAGCTGGGTTGGTTGTGTGGGGAAAGTGAATTTAAAATAACCAATTAAGTCAAAAAGGAAACTTTATTAATTTTGCTTAAAAGGCAAGGAATAAAAAGGAGTGAGGGTCAAAAAAATAAAGGACCTGGTTCACTCCGTGGCGGTCAACATGTTTCTGCCTCAGAGATTGTTAATCGGGCATTCGTCAGGACCAGGGGGGGATGTGCGTAGACCCGGTGGTGTGCACGCTCTAAGGTACACCCAACCGTGGGCTAATGTGTGAAAAATCAAAAAAAGCACACTAAATAGTGTGACCTCCGCCAGATAGGTTAATATGGGGAGAGGAACGAGTTTACTCTGATGGTTACAATTGACAAACAAACACAAAGACAAAACATAAAAGAATTATTAATGTCTGTCACACAAAACGGGCTCAATGGATCAGCACAATAAAACTGATGTGCTCAAAGGACAAGTGAGTGCCTTTAGGTCTACCACAGGTGCAGTAAATTGTGAGAAATTGTGCACCTAGGTATAGTAGAATATCGGTGTAAGGACAACGGTTCGTCGTCCTCTCAGTAGTGACTAGTAGTCAATGATCGGAACGCAGGTGAAATGTAGTGGTGACACTCAATGCATAAAATCGCGCTAGGGATAGAGTTGACTGCACGCGATGCTTATATGCAGAAGAAAAGGGGACGGGTCTTACAACGAGGCCTGTCCGTTGGAAGCCTCATGGGTCCCGGTAGGGGGGTAGGAGCAAAATGGCACACCCTGCATCAAAGAGGAGAAGGAAGAAAGACAGAGTTCGTGTCAGTATCACGAACGAGTGAGAAAGCGGAAAATCGCTTACCTTGTTGGTTGAGGAGCGGTTTAGTATTACTTACACCCTTGCTGCTCTCAACCCGCGTTATGCCTAAACAGCCTCTTGCTGCCGGGCCCGGAGAGTAATGCACCCTGAGCGGGCGTGTTCTTAAAAGGGACCTCGAGGTGAATCCCCGGTGAAGTGGAGAGATGAGAGCTTGACCCTGATAGGGTGAGTAGCTCAGGCTCGCTAGCTGATTGGCCCATAGGGAGCCAATCAGAGCGGCGAAAACGAAAAAGGCAAGAGAGTTCGTTGCGCTTAGTAGCGATGGCAACGAAGGGATCGGAGTGTGAAGTACCGTCAAACTTTATTGACACCAGCGCTATGGGGGTCTGAACAGACCGAGAGCAAAACCCCGTGCGTGTGCAGCTTAGCTTAAGTAAAGAAACGGATACCATAGACCGTTATTGGCACAGGAACTGGGGAGTCTAAACGGACCAGAAACAAAGCCCCGTGTGTGTGCAACTCAGCTTAAGTACAGAAACGGAGGTGAAATTGACTGGAGTGATGTTATGGGCACGCGCAGGAATTCAGAGATATCTAGTAATGCGTGCATGGACAACCAGTGGTGAATCATATTTAGCAATGGAACAAAAAGATTACCAATTCGTAATCAATTAAGAAGTCATCAATTAAGACGACATATACCCCTAGGCCAAATGGTGTTGGCAGATGGTGGAGAAAGTTGGTAAAAATAGGGGGTATTTTTTATAGTGAGTGGTGATAAACAAGAAAGTGGGGGACATTAAAGGATATTACCCCAAGGGACATTGTCATTGAGTCCGTGGAGGCTAGTCCCCAAACGGTACACCCACCTCTGTTCCCTTTCAAACAGCACTTTGGGGATATTATAACCGCTTGATATCTCTTCTATCACTGTCCATCTCAGATCGTTGGTAGTGTGGTTTGCAGAGAGAAAATGTTCGCTCATTCTGGTTGTGGTGCGTTTGCACCTAATGTTACTGCGGTGTTCACATATCCGGAGTCGCACCTTTCGTGTCGTCATCCCTACATATCGTAGGTCGCAGGGGCAGGTAATGAGGTAGACCACATTCATAGTGTTGCAATTTGTGTGACCCCTTTGAGTCCAGGTCTTGTTAGGTTCTAGCTCAAGGGTTTTGCTATGTGTGGTCAGGTGGCATACACTGCAGTCAGAGCAGGGGAAATGCCCAGTGACCTTAGGGAGGCCCCAAGCTTCCGTTATAGATCTCATTGGGGTCTCACGTGGCAGCAGTGGTCGTGTGTGTACTAGATTGTTGCGGAGGCTTTGTGCGCGTTTAAATGAGAAGAGGGGTTTGTCCCAGTTGCGGTTTGCGCTGTTGATTATACCCCAATGTTTGTTGATGGTCTTTTTGAGTTGATTAGAAAGGGAACAGTATGTGGTGACACACGTAAGTGGGATAGAGGTAGTATCCTTTGTGTAGTCTGTTAGGAGTACATCCCTCGGTTGGTTTCTTGCACGTTTGTAGCTTCTGGATAGGAGGGGTGAGGGATACCCTCTCATACTCAGTTTAGTAGTTAAATCCTGAGATTGGCTCTTGAAATCACTCAGGGTGGTGCAATTCCGACGTAAGCGGAGATATTGTCCGTAGGGTAGATTTTCCCTTAGTGGACGCGGGTGAAAACTGGTGAAATCGAGGAGATTGTTTCTTGAGGTGGGTTTGTAATAGGTCCTGGTTTGAAAGGACCCTCGTACTTTTGTTATCACCACGTCCAGAAATACAACCTCAGTGTCGTCATATGTATGGGTGAACCTCAGATGTGGGTTCAGGGTATTGATCCATTGTAGGAAGGATTGGAGGGTATTGTCACTACCTTGCCAGATCAGGAGCACATCATCAATGTAGCGCTTCCATAGGGCTATGGAAGAGCGATAGGGGTTTGAATTAGGGAGGATGAACTTCTGTTCAAAAGCATAGACGTACAGTCCCGCTACACTTGGAGCAAAGGTACTCCCCATGGAAGTACCCGTGGTTTGGAGGAAGAGTTGACCCTTGAACTCAAAGAAGTTTCTCTTCAAGGCTAGAGTGGCACACTGTAACACGAACTCTTTAGTTGTGTGGTATTCCCAGGGAATCGAGTCTAGAGATTCTTCCAGGACCCTGATGGTTTCGTCCTGGGGAATGCTTGTGTATAAGCTCTCTATGTCCAACGTTGCCAGTATAGTGTGTTCTGAACATGTCGTGTTATTGAGTAATTTCAGAAGGTCCTTTGTATCCTTTAGATAGGTGGTCGATTTCTGGACCAAAGGTTTTAGAAAATGGTCACAGAACTGGGAAAGAGGTTCAAGCAGAGAGTCGATCCCCGAGACAATGGGGCGTCCGGGTGGAGGGACTCTCTCTTTATGAATTTTAGGGAGTGTATAAAAGTAGGGGGTCTTCCCCGGGCCTTCTGTAAGGAATCGTGCTTCGGCTCTGGTAATGACACCCTGTGTTTGTGCCTCTTCGACCACATTAAAGATCTCTCTTTTAAGCCCCTCAGATGGATCATTGGGCAGTGGTGTATAGTTGAGGCGGTCGTTCAATAGGCGGAGGCATTCCTGATCGTAATCGGTAGAATTGAGGAGCACCACCGCGCCTCCCTTGTCTGCTGGTTTTATAGTCAAGGTTTTGTCCGCACGGAGAGAGGTGATCGCTCTATACTCTTCCGCTCTCAAATTTTTAAAGGTAGTTGGGCTGATAGTATTCTCAATTTCAGTAAAGACTGCTCTTTCGAAGGTAGTGATCTCCACAGGGATGGTGTGTGGAGGGGGATTGAAAGTCGACGGTGGTCGGAAGGGGGTATCCCCTACGTCCAGGTCGTTATCATTGTTCACTCGACTTTCGAAAAAAGCTTTGAGTTTGAGCTTCCTAAAAAATGCTGCCAATTCGCAGTGAAGGCGAAATTTGTCAGGGCGGGCTGAAGGAACAAAACCCAATCCCTTTTCCAAAACCGACCTCTCAGGGTCTGTCAAAGTCTTGTTTGACAAATTGACGATCAGGCTGTTGAAGTGCTCGGTCCCGAGGCCAGCAGTTCCTGGGCTTGTTTGCTCCGTGTGTGGTTTCCCACTGGATCGTCTTGTACCCAGTGTACTCTTTGGTTGTTCCCTCTCCGCCGGCCTTTTCCCCTTTGGCCCCTCTCTAAAAAATGGGGCTGTGGAAAGGGGTTGGGGGGGTACATTGGGGAAGTAAACCCTGGATTCCAACCCATCTGCGGGCCAAATGGGTAATTGAAAGGTATGGGTTGTGGGCCCATAGGACCTTGTTGTTGGGGGAAGCTTACCCAGGGCGCTTGATTAGGGAAGGGACGTGACCTTCCTCTTTGTCTACCCCTTCTTGATGGTCTGATGCTGCCGCTGCTTGAGCCACTGCTGTTTGAGGAATCATCGTCTGTCCCGTAGGAGTTCATTTCGGTCCTACGTGTGGACACAAAGGCCGGGTCAGCATAGGGGTATACTTTGTTAAATTCAAATTTTTTGAGGTCTTTCTGAAATTGGTTAATCTTACTTTGTGTGAGGTTGTCTTTGTACTCGTTGATGTCTTTGTTAAGTTCATCAAGTCTTTTTTTGAAACCAGTGAGTGTTGCTTTAAATTGTGTTTCAGTTTGAGTAATCTCAATCATAATCGCCTCAGAAAGTCGGACGGCTGTTTTAATGATTAAGACTAACCAGTCTCTAGTACAGTGCCATGCTATCATAGCCCAGTCTTTTCTGAATGTGGGATCTTCCAGAAAGATGCGTGGGGCGTTGGTAACTAGTAAGCCCCTTGGGGCTGTGTTGGTCCGTAAGTACTCCGTCAGGATCGTACCATGAAGAATTGTGCGGATTCGGTTTTTCTTCAACTCAGAGAGTTGTTCCCATTCACTAGCATGTGTCACTGTTTGTGATATGGATGGGTCCGCGAAAAGTGAGGGGCGTGCTAGAATAGCATCCACCTCAGAGTCAGAGAACGTGCACACCACCGGGTCTACGCACATCCCCCCCTGGTCCTGACGAATGCCCGATTAACAATCTCTGAGGCAGAAACATGTTGACCGCCACGGAGTGAACCAGGTCCTTTATTTTTTTGACCCTCACTCCTTTTTATTCCTTGCCTTTTAAGCAAAATTAATAAAGTTTCCTTTTTGACTTAATTGGTTATTTTAAATTCACTTTCCCCACACAACCAACCCAGCTCCGCAGTAACCTGGCGTCGCAGCACACTGGGATGACATTCGGTCGTCCCAGTGGAAGCCCGATGATGAAGCATGTCACCGACCAGGTTGGTGAGTGAGGGCTTTTCATACCCACTGGGTATTATTCTGTTGTTGCCAAGCATATTCCAAATGAACATAACGGTTCACAGGGAATCTGAGGCTTGTGGCTCGATTGATTGATGTACCACATTGATTTGAGTGCCCCCTTATTATACACTGGCTTCGTTGTTTATTGATATTTAACCGAGGGGACTAGCCGTGTTGATCCCTTCCTCTCCTGTTGTTTTTGACAAAGATTACTATGCCATACTATACAGTGACAGCCCATATCATGCTATACCATATCAAACCATGACAGTTCATAACATACCATTCCATGCCATACTATACCATGACAAGCCATACCATACCATGTGATACCATACCATAGTATGCAATGACAGGCCATACCATACCATGCCATATGTTGACATACTTACCATACCTACCTATGCCATGCCATACCATTCTACACAACAGCAGGCCATATCATCTAATACTTTACAATGACAGGGCATATCATACCACACCATATCATATTACACAACGACAGGGCATACAATATCACGTTTTACTGTACAATGAAGGTCATTCCACAGCAAACCATATCATACCATACATAAAATACCATACCATATCATGCCATAACAGACCATACCATACCATTCCTTACCATACAATGCAATGAGACAACACCCCATGCCATACTATACAGTGACATACCATACCATACTATACCATGCTAAACCATACTATACCATACCGTACCATACCATACCATAGTATACTATACCATACCATACCATACCATACAATGCTATACCATACTATGCCATACAATACTATGCAATGACAGGCCATAACATACCACACTATACAATAACCGGGCCATACCATAGCATAGCATGATGTCTCATATACTATACCATACCATACCATACTGTACAATGACAGGCCATACCATACCATACCATTTCATACTATACAATGGCAGGCCAAACCATATCATACCATACCATATTAAAAAATGAAAGGCACACCATACCATACTGTAGCAAACTATACAATGGGAAGCCATACCATGCTATAAAAGGACAGGCCATCCCATATGTTAAAAAGGCCTGAAAAAGGCAGGTGTTAAAACAGTGCATGAACAAATATGAAGCTTAAGACCAAGAAGACCAATAGCCTGTATCAATCAGTAATCTTTATCTGCTATAAGCCTCAATGTAACTGTGAACAGTTTATGGAGAGAGCAAGGGAGTAATCATCCCAAAACATTGACAACAAGCACATGTTGGAAAGTTGTAAAGATTGGAGAAGTGTTTTAACATGTGGCTACACTGAATGTGACTCGCAGCAACTCGTTTTATTTCTTCTGGATTCTTTCTCTTTTTTTCTGTTCCCTTTCGCTTTGTAATCATTTAAACATTATATTGTACCTTTCATTGAAATTGTTGTAAAACGCTTTAGTTAGAAGCATTATAAAAATACCAATACATATGTAAATAAGACGTGCGAGTAAGGCATTCCTAAAGTGTAGCCAGTTGTCATTGAGTACCTTAGACGACTTCTTCATTTCTACAGCATGCACTCTTCTACGGCTCAACTATCCTTCTCAATCCAAATAACAGACTAAAATATCCACAGCTCAAATTACTTCATATTTCTCTATACTAATTCAACACTAATCCTTTATGGGTTCCGGAGTAGCGTGCTACTCACCGAAAATGCGCTTTGACGCCTCGTCAGGGGTAGTAAGCGCTATATAAAGGCAATTACAATTACAATACAATATGTTACTATATTATACCACGGTATACAATGACAAGCCATACCATACTATATACTGTACAATGACAAGCCATAGCATATCATACCACATCATACTACATAATGTCATGTCATACCATACCATACCATACCATAACATACCATTCCATACCATATCATACCATGCCATAACATACCATGCAATAATAGGCCATCCCATTCCATTCTATACAATGACAGACCATACTAATCCATACCATACAATACCATACCATACCGTACCATATCATATCACATTATGTGAGCTATACCATACCGTACCATACTATAGAATGATAAGCCATATCATACCTTACCATATAATATTATACAATCACAGGCCATATCATACCATACCATATAATACCGCATTATACAATCACATGGCAGAACATACTATGCCATACTATACAATGCAGGCCATAGCATGTCTTCCCATAATATACAATGACGGGCCATAACATACAGTATAATACAATGACAGGATATGTCATACAATACAATGACAGGCCATACGACACCATACCATACAAAATATACAATGACAGGCCATAGTATAGTCACAATATACTATACTATGCAATGACAGACCATGATGACAATAACAGGCAATACCATACCATGCCATATTCTACAGTACAATGATAGGCTACATTATACCCTACCATACCATACCATACTATACTATACAATGACAGGCCATACAATACCATAGTATATCATACCACATATCATAGCATACCATACCTTGACAGGACATGCCAAACCATATAATGCAATGACAGGCCATACCAAACCATCCAATAGCAGCTGCTTTACCCCTTCTCTGTACTCGATGCTAACGTGTTTAACAGAACAAAAGAACAGCCCCTCTCATGTGTGTCCACCATTTGTCCTTCAAAGGCGGCTTCCCCTTTGAAGCTTGCCTTTTGGGTTCACACTCTGAGTGGCTTCCTGTCAAGGAGATGTAACGCCTCTTCCAACAGCAGGCCTCTATTGTGTCCTCTCCTGGAAGTGGTTCACTCCTTTCCCCAGGATGGCAGAAGGTTGTCTTGTGGTCAGAATCTGAAAATGAATGGCCACTGGAAAGCTTCTGCAACTAATTGGCAACTTTCTAAAGTCGCCTTTTACTCGAAAGTTACATTAAAGTCGACTTGGGCCTCTAGTCAGGTTTAAGGTAATGATTCTTTTGATACCTTGAAGTCAAGTGGATTTGTCTGCATGTAACCCTGCACTTGTCAATGGGGCTACTAGCCTTTTGACGTTAAAAAACCTGAGGTTTTTACTGTTAGAACATATAAAACATATGTCCTGCATTTTAATATATAGCTTAGGGATCGACAGGCCTACCTTAGTGGTGACTTATATATATATTAAAAAGGGAGGTCTGGGCTTTGTCATTAGTTTAAATGGCATCGTTAAGTTAGCAGTTCTAAAACTACCCAACCAGTCTGCTGTGGCAGGCTGGGAGATATGCTTTACTTTGCCACAATCATGGTGGCACAATAATTGCTGCAGCCCATGGGGGACACTTTAACTTATAGGCCCTAGGTACCCCTGGTACCATACACTCGGGACTTATAAGTAAGTTAACTTATGCCAATTGGGCATAAGCCCATCAAGCATAAGGGTCAGAGCACTGGCACTGGGTCTGGTTAGCAAGCGACAGTGCACTTTCAGAGTCGGAAAACCAGCAGCATCAACCCAAAACGTTGGAGGTGATTATGCAAAAAGAGGCATTTCCTTACCATGTCATTCTTGCCAATAGTAAGAGAAACTTCCAATTGATGTGAGTCCAGGAGTCACTTTATTAGTTGGCTTGTTATTTCCACAGTAATAGGAAGATTTATTCTACCAACTGTCATGGAGCTATTCATGAGCATGTATTCACCAAAAATGCCAGAAGTAGTTCAAGTGACATCACACACCCATTGACCTTAATGACATCACAGCAAGTGATATCATTTGACCCTTGACCCTGATGTTTTCCAGGATGGAACTCTAACATCACTCTCACACTCTCTTACACTCATTCTTATTCATTCTCACGCACTCACTCGCTTTAAATTTTAATCTCACTCATACTCAATCTTACTTAATGACACTCAGGCCCAGGTTTACTAATGCTTTTCACGTGTTTGCATCACTTTTGCGATGCAAACCTGGCGCAAATTGTTAGGGTGGAGTTTGCCATCTAACATAGGTCCTGGTTTGTGTTGGATGTTATGCCAAAGTTACACAAATTGTGCGATGTGCTGCTTTGCATTACTTTGCATCAAAGGTAAGGGTGGGCGGAGTTGGTGGAGTGCCACTACGCAGAGTCCCACGGAGTTGAAAAAAACTCTGCTCCGCTCCCCTCCACCTACAATAAAGATTTCAAAAGTAGGAAATAAGCTCTTACCTGCTCTGGGGTCTCCGGGCTGCACTCCTCCTTTCCGTGGTCTCCTCCTCGCCAACCGCCATCTCGCCAGTCGCAGGAGGAGAGACCACGGTGAGGAGAAGGGCAGCCCGGAGACACCAGAGCAGGTAAGTGTTTATTTCCTACTCTTTTTGGGTGTGGGGCCTACTCCGCTCCGCCGGGTAGTTGGAGTTTTTCATAGAACTCCGTGGTCCCAACAGAGCGCGGAGTTGCCAAAACTCTGAAAACTCCGCTGGCGGAGCAGAGTTTTACACCCAGCACTAGTCAAAGGGCATTCCAAAGGTAGACTCCTTGAGGCAGGCCTAACAAGGAGAAATATTTTCATTTCTTGTTTTTATGACTGCATTTGCTGCACTATACAGCACACATACAAAGTGGGGTAAGCCTTGAAGCATAGCTTTTTGACTGTCATATACACACATAACATTCATTAAAACCATGTTTACTTACTAAAGCTGTCACCAAAGGTTCTGTTTCAGCTAAGTGTGCCCCATTTTTTTATTACACTAATAATGAATAAAAGAATATTATTCACTATTAGTATAATGAAAAGCAAGCAGAATATAAGGAATGCAGGGCCACCCTTGTGCTCTTGGCACTTATTTTACCACCTCTGAAGCCAGAATTGGAAAACACAGTGCCAGGGGTTGTGAGGGGCAAGCCAAGGTTCACAGCTGCGGCCCCTGGTGCCCCCAAAATGACATCCAAAAAAGCCATTCCTGATTGCTTCAAACCTGTTTTCCCAGGTGGTTCTGTCGTAATCCACTGACACAGTGTCCTTTTTCACCTGGCATTTCTTAATCATCCTCTTCCGTCTCCTCGCTTAGTTTCTATGCCATGTTTAAAGTTAATCTTACTTTTGAACTTGATTTAAATTACAGTCAGATTAAAGAGGATGGGAGAACAGGCAAAAAGACCGTTGACTAATTCCTCTAGATCAAAGCTGTTATTGAATTTTGGTGAGAACAGTACAAACTCTGGGTCAGATCTACTAACATTTTGCGTCATGGTTGCATTACTTTTGTTGAGCATCCATGACGTAAAATGCTAGAAGATATTTAAAAAGTCAAACAAGGGGCGATTTGCACTGTCTTGTGTGCCTTTGTAAGAAAAAATGAAGACAATGCAGAGGCTTGCACTGCATTGCGTTACATTTCATTCTGGGAGGCATTCCATGGTTGGAACATGGGTGTTCCCATGCATCCACCCATAGATTCTATGCAATCCCAGATTTACAAAGGTTTGTAACAAGGGGATTTCATGAAATCACTGCTCCTCCCAGAGGATGGTGAAACGAGGAGGAAAATCTGTTTATCTCTTTGTTATTTCCTCTTTCCCTGTGAGCTGCATCCTGCAGCACACATAGAAGAAGAAAATATCTCGAGATATTGTTTTTGTGCAGGAAGGTAACTCTTCCTGCCCAAAAGCAAGTCTCCTTGTAATGGAGGCAACATTGCACCGTGGTACAAGGTTGCTTGTGATGGCACTAGACTGCCTGAAGTGAACCATGGTTATGAGAGAGCAGAAGCAGATATGGCACATTTCTGCTCTCTCCCTTTCATGTAATGCAGCACAGCAAGTAATCTTGCTATGCTGCGTTGTGGGAAAGGTTAGCATATCTGGTCTTCTGTCTTTTTTGGTCTGTGTTGTAGATAGTTTTTGGTTATCCATATTTGCTTCTTTTTCTGTTACAACCACCAAACTAGGACCCTTTGATCATTGGTGGCTCCTCTCTTGACCATCCCTTCTATTACAAAACAAAAATAGAGTGGTGGAAGACCATTTTGAGTTCACAAGGCTAAGATATGTAACTCAATCACTGCTAGGACAAGAGTAATTTACAACCATCTTATGTTTCAGACAGCATTAAATACTTAGCTCTCGTTAGGCTCATAACAATTATATGATATGATATCATTAGCTTCTAAATAATTTATCTTGCCTCATCTCACAAGACCTAAGTCACTTTCAATAAATATGTAGTTCTTCACACCCATGTCGTGAAGCATTCTGATTCGCATAAGGTTCCTGGGGACCAATTCAGAGTGCATGGTACCTCTTTGCTCTTCTTAAAGCGTAATTTATGCTCCAAACTCATTTACAGAATAGCCATCTAACACACTCCTTTTCTCCCTGCCTCTCTCCTTTGAGAAATTACACCACTATGCATACCCGGGTAATCCACCTTATGCATCGTGCCCATCCTAACACCAGTTTATCCCCTTCATTATGTCATTTACGCTAAGAATGAGTTTCTCAGCTCCTCTCACCCGTAAATATTTAAGCAAATGAAAAATTGCCCCAAACTTCAGGCCACCAAAAAAAGGGGAGAGTTTCTCCTGACCCTATTTTAGGGAGAACTGGGGAGGGATGAGAGGAAAGAAGAAGGAGATGGGGTAGGTGGTGGTGTATGTTAGTATCCAAAACCAAACGGAAGTCAATGTGTCAAGTATTCACAACCTCACGATCACGACAAAGCTGTATGAGAATCTATTTGAGGCCCTAAACCTTACCTCTTTAGGCACTTTAAGGTGGCACCCTTGAACACTTTATACCACGTTGCACTCTGTCAGTGCTCACAAACATTCAATCACCACATCACTACATGTGTCTGCTTCTATTAAAAGGAACTAATGTGTCTTGTTCCCATCTTTTAGATTACTTCTAGCCTATGTACAGCATATACCAATGCATTAGTGTCATTTGGACACTGGCACATTACCCTAACCTGACCTGTGCTCATTTCATTATGACTACAAGTCAAATGCGTTCTATGGTTGTCCATTTTGGTTTGAGCCATTGGGCTTCAGCTTTCAAATTCTAAAGGGGAGAGGATGTAGCCTAACAGCTAGGCCAGTCGATCTCAAATCTGGGGAACTGGGTTCGAGTCTCGGCAATGACGCTCAACATTCTGGGATTCCAGGCAAATCACTTAATCTCCCCGTGCTTAACAAAAGTGAGTGTGTCCCTGAGGAACGCAACTGGTGCTCATGTAAAATGCTCTGATACTTGATGCCTTCAGGTCAAGTTTGCGCTATATAAAACTACAGGGGGAAATAAGCAGCAGTTCATCATCACCGAGAAGGTTCTTGTGGGAAAATGTTGGCATGAAGTTCACTTAATAAGTTGTGCAAGCCGTGTTTCTTTCACCTGTACCAGCATCACAGACACTGCAAGAAAAGGGAAGTGTGGAAAGAAGGGCGACAGGTCCTGCATATACAAACATCAAGAGGCAGAGACTTCCCACCTCATTGTGAGCCTCGCAAACCACCAGTTCCTCTTTTAAAGGTCACAGCGTTCACCCATTTCAGCAGCACTGAAAATGTAGTGTTCTGTGTTTTGAAAAAGAATATCATGCGAATATGTCATCCGAGATTAAAGAAGTATCTGTATGAGGCAGTCATCCCCACTTCCCTAAATGACTTGCAAAGTGGTCGTCTGCTTCAAATAGGCCAGAAGTGTTGCATTCTGCCCATTATTAGGTCTCACTACAGACCACCTTAGCTGTCTGGGTTACCCCATGGTATCAGTTATTGAAAAATTACAATAAGAGGAAGTAGTGTCAGAGAGGGGGTTTGGGGTCAGTCCCCTTCAGCCATTGGCTTTCATGTGTTTTTCATGGTTTGTGTTGAACGGAAAAGTATCTCACACAGTGCAGGGTATGCATGCCTGCCCTGTGTGCCCCAACTGTAATGATATCTGGATCCCTAATGCTGATTTTTGTGGTCATGGTTGAAAACGAATCATGGTTTGTACTATGACATAGGCCTGTCTCATGGATTACTTTTTTTTGGACCGGAATGTGTGCCCAAAGTGCTATCTTCATAGTGGTGAATGGCTACTGCCTTTACTAGGATTTAAGCAGCACAGGCGCAGAAGTGGCAGCATACTGTGTAGTGATCTGTAGGAGTGAACAGGTCCTTTTACCTGTGACACTGGAGTGAATCCTACAGGCTCACTCGTTTATAGTTTCGCTGCTGTATGCCTAGCTCACCTTTGGCCTACATCGGTTTGGTGTTGAGTGCTGTGTGGTGCATGTGTGGTATACATGTGCTGAGGGTCTGTGAGCCTGTGAATGGGACAATACAGGAATAATGCAGTGCTGTGCCGTGCATGTATGCTATAAGCATGGGCTGGGTAAATGTGTGCCTGTGAATGGTTCAATACATGAAGGATGCAGTGCTGTGCAGTGCATGTATGCTACATGCATGTACTTGGTGTATGTGTGCCTATGAAGGGCAAAACACATGGAAGACTCTGGGTTCCATTTTGGGAGACCCAGGCCTGACTAGAGGAAATATGAGGAGAGGAAGAAGTGGAATCTCCCGAGACAGATTTGTGGATTGCTGCATTTCTATAAGCTGGGTGGGACACACTGGAGGAAGTGAGAGCCAGGTTCTTCAGTACACTTCAAAGGATGCTCTTTGATTTTGAGAGAGGTCACGGGGAAGGGGCCTGGGCACATATCAGGAAGAAGGTTGGGCTAATAAGAGAATCATAAAGACTTGGGCTGAGCCCCTGTGGTAACTTTTTGATGCGTATATCGCTATGGCTGACATCCAGGTGTGAACCTTTAGTCACTCCCATGGTCTGTGTTGTAGTGCTATCAGATTTAGAGTTACTCCTGCAGTGACAACCTGCTTTCTGGAGGAAAGGTATGGCAGAATGGGGGATATTTCAAAAGGAAGTAGAGCCCCAACATAATCTTCAAAGACTCAGACTCCAAACCACATTTGGTGTCTGGGAATAGACTATGAGAAGGGGAGCTTAAGTCCCCTAAAATTATCAACTGTCAAGCAGCCAGTCGAGCTGTGCGAGGAGGAGAAGCTTTGCAAGACTTCTGCCAGTGACCAGGACTGGGGGCCACAGCCTGCTAGTTGGGTCAGGGGACATCACCCAAGGAATCCCAGAACACCTGACCTTGGAGCCTTTAGCAACCGGTGCCTGCCTTTTTGCCAAGAACAGTGTGCTCTGTGAGGGAGAGCAGAGCTTTGGAGGGAGCGAGGTTCAGTGGGGGATCCTGGTGTTTGAATTCCTGTAGTGAGGTATAAGAAGACGACTGCTGAACTAATCGGGTGTTTGCCAGTGTGCAGGAAAAAATCAGTGACCCCGTATGCCAGAGGATGGCTGTCATGAAGTGATTCGTGACCATTGCTGCACTGATCAGGTCATTGCCCATGTGCATTTACTAAGTCGGGGACCCTGCATGCCAGGCGGTACACCCATGAAGATTGCTGCGTTGGCAATCGGGCCATAGCCTGTGTGCAGGACCACGTCAGTGACCCTGTATGCCAGGAGAGGCTGCCATGATAAAAATGCTGCCGTGCCAATCAGGCCATAGCCCATGCACAGAGGAGGAATGGTGAGCCACATGCAGGGCAGGCTTTAGTACTGGTGGTGCCCTGTGCGACAATGTTTGTTGGCGCCCCCCCCCAATGACCACCTCACCATGGATTCCCTCACCACCCCCCTTTGACAATGCACCCCAAGTCTTCAAAACCACTGTCCTTTAGATTCATTTAGTTTTATAGTGCCACTCATACCAGTTTAAGGTGTCAGAACACTTTACATCAAACATACATTGGACAGAGACAATCATACGTGTGTAAATCAGTGTATAGGAAATGTTACATAAGATAGACGGCTACCATGTGTATGAGTCACAAGCCATCCATACTGGTAGGCAATATAGTTCCAGAGTCCTTGGTCTGGAAAAGCACAAATTCTGAATTTAAAATGTATTGCCATTGTTAGCGGTTTTCTTCAATAATAAGAAATTATTTCTACCCAAATGAACCCTTTTTGCAATATTAGGATAAGGAAAGACTGGGCAAAGAACATGTAGCTGTAATATATTCCTTGAAGTTTGCATGCAACTCTATGAGGATGGTTAATAGCTCACTGCTCTATATTAGGATTTTAACTTTTTAACTGCAAGTAACAAAAGGATAGCTCTAACAAAAGCTATAACCCATTGACTTATTTATAGTGTATGCACTTTGTGATCTGAATGGGACACGTTCTTTGCAGCAGGCATATTAACCTTCTGCGCTATGATGAGTCAAAACTTCCACTACTGGACAAAGCTATGGTCTCTCTCCAGGAAGCACATTAATCACCTGAGTTATCGTGACATTTTTATTGATGCTTTAAAATTGCTGGGCCAAGAAAAGTGGCATCTGGTACTTTTAAAACAATAAACATGGCGCCCCCACCACAAGTCAGCTCCTGGCGCGGTGGCACCGATCGCACCGCCTTAGAGACGGCCCTGGCCACATGTCTGGGGCAACCGTGAAGTGTAAAAGAGCACGGTCCGGTCAAGACTGTCATTAGAGGAAGAAGGCTGCTGTGATGATATGAGTGGACCCAAGCCATGACAGAGGACACGCACCAGGACCGCCACGCCTCCCTCCCCCTACAGTATGATAACAAGCATTTACAATGCAACGGTCTCGGCATTGTTAAAGTTAGAGCTATTGGCATTGCTCATGACATTATTATTGTTTGTTTTTGTTTTTAACAATGCCGTTTATTTAAATGTTTTGAAAGCAAAAACATAAACAAAAATAATGTCATAAGCAATGCCAATAGCTCTAACTTTACCAATGCCGAGACCATTGCATTGTAAATGCTTGTTATAGATGCGGGTGCACGTCTTTGAATGTATGTGTAAACCTTCATTAGTGTCGGTTGCTCCTCTCTAAGACACACAGACCTCACTCTCACATGGACAGACAGACGTAACACGTTCACATATCCACCCACTCCCACACTTTTAGCGACAAAGTCCCACACATCAGACACATACACACACACACACTTCCAGACATCTCAGCGCTGCTAACACATAAATACACGCAGCAGACATGTGACATATAACATAACACAGCAAACAACAAAGGTGCACAAATATACAATTGCCAGCTATAGTACCCAAACATACCAACTGTGCATCAGCAAACCTTGCACAGAAGCTAATGTTGTGCACAAACATGCAGGCAAACACACTCATGTGGAAAGAACTCCTACAAATGAGCAAACGCACACCCACGTTAAGTGCGCCCAGCTAATCAACAGAACTGCCCATGCCAGAAGACACAAAAGTATGTCACAAGAGCCACAGTCAACCATATTGGCGTCGCTCCACGAAACGAAAGCAAACAAGGCTGCTCTGATCACACACAGATAATGCAGCACTTTAGTCTGTCGAGATGTGCTGAACCCTCCGTTCCCACCCCTCGACCGAGCCACCACCCACAGCACAGACCAGAAGGAATGCAGGCAGCAGGGGGTGAGGGGGGGGGGACCCGCAAAGTACAATATTCCGAAATTCTTCCCAATTACGAAGAAGCTTAATTTGTTTCATTGTGCAGCCAGCCGGTGACCCTGGCAGCTGACACTTACAGATCCATGCAGCAGGAGCCACGTGACCCGCCGTAAGCATGGCAACTCTAATGAGCTTCATCCGGCTGCTCCAAAAGAGAAAGAGGGTGGGGGGGGCTTCTCTCGATGCCTCGCGCATACAAAAGCGGAAACAAGCCCATCAACTCTGTTCTTCGACCAATGAGAGCTGCTCTGAGAAAGCTCGAGGGTGTGAACGAAGGCGCGAGACAGAGAGTGTCGAGCGAGCTTCTTGAAAACATACCCTACACCCTACACTGGAACCCTGGATGATGCCCCGCCCTGGACAAATAACTTCTAGTAACAACCACTTCCCCCACAGCTCTCCACCCCCTGTCAGATATGCGACGCTCTGGTATCGTTTATCTGGCTGTTTTATAGTAGCAGTGTGTTTGTTCTTTCGCGTGCGTGACGGTGAGACCGGTTACACCTCAATTAATCTCACTAACAGGAGCAAACAGTGCGAGCCTCGCTTACCATGACTTGTATCAAATTCGTATGCAAGCCTTTAAACAGCTACGAGAAATACCGAATTAAACAAGCCGAGGGCACCGGAAGACACCACCGCCTTTCTCCGAGGCAGAGCAGAAATGCCTCGGAGAAAGGCAGCGGCATTTTCGGATTCGGGGGCGTGTTTGTCTTTTCTCTCCTCCAGCCATTGGCTGGAGGAGAGAATGAGACTTCTTGCAAAAAACACGCCCCCCGATCCGAAAAGGACGGGGCCTAATCGGAATGACTGACCTCTTCTCCAATGGCTGGCCAGCATTCAAGAGGCCAGCCAATGGAGAACAGGGGAGAAGAGGGGCGGGTTCAAGCCCCTCTTCTCCAAGTCATTAAATCTCGCGAGCGAGACTGCGCAAGCGCAGCCTTCGCTAGCCGAGACCTAAAAAGCAACAGGAGTATAACCCATAGACCAGGTTGAGATCTGGGTAAGTACATGTAAATTAACAACAATGTCTCAACCGGTATTATTGAGAAAGACAATTTAACAAGTATGTACAAGACATTACTAGGACAGAAAAAGGGAGATTCGTAGTTCGTTGTATAATGTGCACAGGGCATCATATATTGAAAATGGGAAATTAATTTACACAAACAATCCAGAACAGTTGTATCAGCACTGTAGGCAAAAATTGCAAAGGCAACCCAAAAACTTTGTGCACTAATGTGCTCGTAACACAAAAAGGTGACGGCGCAAGTGACAAGTGAAGGAATACAGCGGAAGGTGCAACGTGAAAAAGTGACTATTATGTACAAGAATATATGGTTCATCAAGGGTTATTCACAGTAATTAATCTTATTTTACAGTCATTTGGAATGAACCAACGGCGTTTCGATCCTAGTGATTTAGGATTATCTTCAGGACAGGGTTGCCGGGTCGAGGGTGCTGGCTAGGTAGCAAGAGGCAAGCGAGAAGGGGCAGCGTAGTATGCCCGGGTGGGGTTGGGTGGCGATCAGGTCCACCGGGTACAAGGTCCGTGGAAGGAGCGCAATGGTGATGGCATCCTCAGTTGGTAGGGAAGGCGCAGAGGAACCAGAGGACCTGGAGCCGGTACGGGTGATCCAGAAGCGCTGGCGGTGCTGTGGTCCCAGCAGTCGTGGCAGAAGATCTGCACTGGGTCCTGGGGACAGGGTCGGAGCCCCGATCCACTGTCAGTGAGGGTATGGGAGAAGTGGGTCCGGAGGGTCTGTCAATTGACAGCTAAGGACTTTATTCTGAGGAATGACTGGATAAATGAGTGATTACATCACTACTGTTCAGCCAAGCAACTGGCTCTCACTGGCTGTGTATCATTTGTGCATTAATATGTCCTGTAATCTATCAAACCCATGTTGAAATTCTGTATTTTGAGCAGGCCCACGTGGCACCTCTTTTCTCTGAAGCTGTTGAATGATAAGATAAGTTGGAAATCTCACTGCCTCATGTCTTTATTATTTTTAGACTTCCGCAGTAGTGCTTTTGTTAGACCGATGCTCTTTAGATTACAGGGGTGACATGTATCTTGAAAGTCAGTGTGTCTTCTCTGATGTGTTTACTTTACTTAAAAGACAACATTTAATTTGCTAATGTATGGCTTTTTTGTTTAGGAGCTGCTTGCTGTTTGGATGGCTTTGCGTCTCATATAGGGACAGTGCTATTCGCTAAACGCCATTGCACATTTATTTGTTCCACTTTACAGTTCTGATAACATTCTGGGTTTATGGCTTTTTTGTTTTCAAAATAAAGAAACGCATACATACAGGATTTCGCAAAGATGCAACACACTGTCCCTTTTTCAAAAGAATCTGCTATGCAATAGTTTACTGTGCCTGTCACTTATGTACACCACCAACAGCAGAAATGCTATTTTCTGCCTCCTTATACTAATATTTCTCTTTGAGGGTACAGGTCAACTTTGCTAAAGCAATCTCTTCTGCAATCTGGCGCTACTCCCAGCTTCCTCCTTGCGGTAGCCCAATATTTTGTTTCATAATGAGATTTTCTTTCTAGGACAGATGAGCATAACACACACAAAGTTGCCCAACTATTACCAAACATTTCCTCTAACAAAAAGTCTGACCTATTTGCTTTGTCATTGTTTGTTATTATGGCAGCTGCACATTAACATTTTCATACAGGTTATTTCAACCACGACGAAAAGGGGAACCCCTGTATGAATAAAGGTAGAGCAGCAGGGGATAAATCACAAATAAACACAAAAGACTCTTCTGTACCTATATGTTTTGATACCTCGCAATAAAGTTGATTATTGAAAAAGACCACTCTTGCTAGACCATGCCGTCAAATTATAACGCGAATCTGATATCAGGTTTGCGTTATAATTTGACGGCATGGTCTAGCAAGAGTGGTCTTTTTCAATAATCGACTTTATTGCGAGGTATCAAAACATATAGATACAGGTTATTTCATGCAGGTGTTATGTAGTTCATCTCCACCTTTCCTCTTGTAACTGTAGGTCTAGCCATGAGGCTAGCATCAATGTAGAGCTTGCTCCACCTAAAGCATAGAAAAGTATTAACGCGCAACGAAGCTCAGAAATAGAAGAGCGCCATGGAAATAGCAGTTGATTTTAAAAAACGATTTGATGTCCTCAGTGGTCAAATCCTTTCAGGAGATGTTTGCAAATTAGAACCTCTCTCTGAACTGCAAAACACTGGTATGAAATTGCAGTGATGGCCGCCATAAGCAAAGGGTGGTGAGGCGGGTGGGGTCATCCGGGAGGGAAAAAGACAATAAAAAAAAATACTTACCTTTTGCTGCTGGCCGCCTCAAGCATTGCGTCCCGCCGTGCCGCCTCTCCTCTTCCTGCCTGGTCCCAGCAGCCCCTGGGTCTGAGCAGGCAGGAAAGATGCCCTGCTCAGATCAGGGAGTCTGTGGGGTTTCTCCAGCCCAGCAACTCAATGCAGCTAGACTGGAGAAAACATGAGTGTTTTGGTCGGCCTGAGAACACACATGAGCACTGAGGGAGTGGAGCGAACTAGCACTCCTTCACCCTGCTCCCATGCCTCGGCCTTATCCCTCCCAACACCGCTGGCTAAGGGCCGGCAAATGTAAGAACATCGTTTTATTTTACATTTGCTGGCTCTGAGCCAGGCAGTGGGGCGTCGCTCTTCCGCCATTGTGGAGGAGCCACCACTGTGAAATTGTATGTCCTGCATGATAAGCATTCTCAATTGATACGCAGAATAACCATTTTTAGGCAGGCTAAGTAAGTTAGAAAGTATGGGGCATATTATCAAGCACGGCGTTAAAATTATCGCCGCTTTCGCGGCAGAAAACTGCAGCTAAAGCGGCGATAATGGGCTTGATAATATGCTGCAGAGAATTCCGATAGAAGCCCATGTTGACACCAGAACATGGGCTTCTATGGGAATTTTCAAAGGCATATTATCAAGCCCATTATCGCCGCTTTAGAGGCAGTTTTCTGCCGCCAAAGCGGCGATAATTTTAACGCCGTTTCTTGATAATATGCCCCCATGTCTTTTTCTATTCCTTATTTGCATTCTTGCTTCTTTCCCTGTTCTCTTCTGGTCTTTCCAGCTTACTCTTGCTTTCGACATGGGTGCATAACTTCGATGACATGTTTGATCCCGTTCTTTCCTTCCCTATGACCCTATGAAGCTATCTTTGAGCTCTTGCACATGGCAATATTAACTGTGTTATAATAACATAATATATCAAGTCCTCACCTTTAAAGTAACCAGCAGTCGCATTTTTAAGCCTTTGTCTTTTTTTTGTCCAAATTTGTGCTCTTCTGGCTTCTCAACAATGCTGTGTAGAGTCTCCCTTAAGTTTCTCGTCAATTCTTTAAATTATCTCCACACCGTGCCCCCTCTTCTCCTTGTGCTTCCTTCTAGCTGTACCTAAGCCCTGAAACATCCTTTCTGCACCCATGTATGCTGTGGCCATTCAGATATATTTTTTGCATCCTGCTGAAAACCCATCTATTTTCTAATTCCCTTTATACAACTGGCAGCGTTTGCAGTGAGACACCTCCTGTACCCGCTTGCAAAATGATGTTTTGTGACATTGCTCAATTGACATCGTACTATTTTGCTTCAGCAGCGGCGCGCAAGGGCCATCTGGTTTTCATCAGCGTACATTTTTCCTTCATTTCTTCCTCCCGCCCCCCTTTCTGAGTCTCCTTCCCTCTCGCTCTCCTCCTCCTCCTCCTCCCAGTCCAGTCCATCAGGCTTCATCACCTCTGCTCTCCATGCTACATTATACACACTTCCCCCACTCGTGTTTCTCACTCCACCCATTCCCCTTATCCGACACAACTATCTGATCTATTTTACTTGAGATGTTTGAGGGAGGGGCGGGGCAGTGCACGAGGGCGGGAGCAGCAGCTGTGCTCAGAGCACTTTGCTGCCGCTGTCAGCCTGCATTACGGTGACCCGCAGGGAGCAGCAACAGTTTGTTTTCATTTATTTCTCCCTGCGACCACCCTTCTGGAGCTCGTGGTATAGTACCATGGGTTAATGTGCCTGCTGCAGAGAGCTGACTGCTTTCCTCGAGGCAAACCACTTGCTCGACCCGTCCCAGTCCGGATTTCGAGCCAACCACAGCACCGAGACAGCCCTCATCGCAGCCACCGACAACATCAGGATCCTGATGGACAACGGAGAAACAACCGCCCTCATCCTCTTGGACCTCTCGGCAGCCTTTGATACCGTATGCCACTGCACCCTAATAACCCGCCTCTTCAACACTGGGATCTAAGGAAAGGCCCTGAACTGGATCACCTCGTTCCTCTCCGACAGAACCCAGAGAGTTCGCCTCCCTCCCTTCCGCTCAGCGGCCACTGAGATCATCTGCGGCGTACCCCAAGGCTCCTCGCTCAGCCCAACACTCTTCAATATCTACATGAGTCCCCTCGCCGCCATCGCACGCAAGCACAACATCAACATCATCTCCTATGCCGACGACACCCAGCTGATACTCTCCCTCACCAAAGACCCAGCCACCGCCAAAACCAACCTCCAGGAAGGAATGAAAGACGTCGCAGAATGGATGAAGCTCAGTCGCCTGAAGCTGAACTCAGACAAGACGGAGGTCCTCATCCTCGGACAATCCCCATCCGCCTGGGACGACTCCTGGTGGCCCACAGCACTGGGCTCCGCGCCGACACCCTCGGACCACGCACGCAACCTGGGATTCATCCTGGACTCCTCCCTCACGATGACCAAGCAAGTCAACGCCGTGTCGTCCTCCTGCTTCAACACCCTGCGCATGCTCCGGAAAATCTTCAGATGGATCCCCACCGAAACCAGAAAGACCGTCACCCAGGCCCTCGTCACCAGCCGACTGGACTACGGAAACGCCCTATATGCAGTAACCACCGCCAAACTTCAGAAACGACTACAACGCATACAGAACGCCTCCGCACGACTCATCCTCGACATCCCTCGCCACAGCCACATATCCGCCCACCTGAGAAACCTGCACTGGCTCCCTGTCAGCAAGAGGATCACGTTCAGGCTTCTCACCCACGTACACAAAGCGCTCCACAACATGGGCCCCGAATACCTCCACAACCGCCTCTCGTTCTACACTCCCACCCGCCAACTCCACTCCGCCAGCCTCGCCCTCGCCACCGTCCCACGGATTCGTTCTCCTACCTGGCAGCCAAAACATGGAACTCCCTCTCCTCACACCTACGACTGACCCAGGACCATCTAACCTTCAGGAAACACCTCAAGACCTGGCTGTTCGAGCAGTAGCAGCACCCCCCCTCCCTTCAGCGCCTTGAGACCCTCACGGGTGAGTAGCGCGCTCTATAAATGTTTTGATTGAATGATTGATTAATTCAAATCAGCCCGGGCACATTCAATCCTACTGAAGAATATGAAATGATGCAATATATTCAAGTGCGTAATGTTGGTACTGGGTGTATTTAGGCTGAGGTTGAGGCAGAGCAATTTGTAGATGACCTTATGTATTATAATGTCCACTTTATTCTTCTGCAGAGCTTTGTGGGCCGTGTAATATTGAGGAGATATTGCACAAGTGCACTTTCAGATTTTCACAGCGTTTCTGACTTTTTAGCCGCTGCTAGAAATGCAATATATTTTTTAGGTTTGCTTTCTATTTTATTTTAGTTTTGGGAAAACGTGGTGAGGATTCGTAAACATATTTACGGAAAGGCAGCGCAGTCCTTAAACATTCTGCACAAAAATATGCAGAAGATTGGCATAATATGGTGATTGATGAGAATAGATTGCAAAAGGCCTGCCACCAGAGTAAACCCCAACGCAACCAATGTTGACAGAAATCAGCGCATATTTTTTGAAAAGCCCCTTATGCAAAGAATTGTGCTCTTTATAAATGAAGAGAAAGTCGCCAAGATGAGAATTCTATTTTATATGCCACAATGAGTATTAACTGATTCACATGATGATTTTGTTACTACCTGAGCATGTGGCTAACACCTTGTAATCTGTCTGTTATTTCATACCTATGGTAATTGTGATGGATTTTAATCAGTTTTTAGTTTGATAAACTTTTAAATTATGAATGCTTATTTGTAAATGTTGAATGATATTTCTTGTGCTTTTATGACTTAATACTTGAATCGAATAAAGCAAATATTGATTGATTGATTGAGTATTACAAAATCAACGCATGCTCCCAATTGTGTTCTTATTGGTCGGGCCATGGTGAGGTTGAATGGATCACAGAGTTTTAGCAAAGCTGATGGTCTGGCTTACAGCGGTGTCTGTTAAGGCTACGATCAGCGTCTGTGTTGCGCAATGGTCTGGCGATGTTTTTTTGGGGTCACGTAACGTTAACGTAAGCCAGGATTGGCTGATGGTGGTGACTGATGCTTGGTGAGGTTATCTTGATGTTCTATGGATGTTGATATGCACCAGAATGAGTCACTGTGTGCCAAGCGTGAGTTGTTTTCAATCACTATTCTTCGGATTTCCTCAGCAGCCCCGGTAACCTGGTGACTTGAACAGGATTCTATTTATTAAGGATTATTTAACCTGCGCGATCACAGGTTGTGCCCTCAAATGTTGCACAGGCCTTCATCGCAATTGCTGCCCCATGGATGAGTCCTAAGTCTGCCAACCATGCCGTGGAAGGCAGCTTTGCAACGCAAAGTTGTTATTGATGCCGATCTAGCGGTCCCACTCATTAATTTGGCAATAATGCTGTATGGGTGTGCAAGGAATGACTGACAAGGATGGAACGCAGGTCCCTGCACTGCAAGGTGGCTCCTCAATCCTTCAAAGGGACCTGTGGTGTTTCGTTGAATCTAGAATCTGGAACACTGACTGTGTGTCAGATTCTAGAGGAGACGGTTAGACCCAGGTTTACTTGTATGGATGATTTCTTTGAAGCTCTGTACTAATAAAGCTTCCTATAACAACTAAGGCGTGCGTGGAGACATCATTATTACATTGGCGACGATCGGAGAACAAACGGAAAAGAAATGGAAAAGTAAACCTGGAGTCCTGTGAGCTGCAGATCAAGCGACCGTCAATCTTCGAAGTGAGTGAGCCGGTACCGCGTCTGATGCAAGAGAAGCATAGCGGAAGGCGGTTGTCGAAAATCCGGTGTCCACAAGAGCTTCGGTGAGGCACATAGTTATTTTTAACTATTTCGCTCGAGTTCAGGGCTGGAGTGAAGCTCTGCGCAAGCGCGCGTTCTTGCGTGATGAAGTCATAGACTGGCGGCCATACTTTGGGACACATTCACGTAACGTGTCGGCCATTTTAAGGCTACTACGAGTGAAACTGTACGTGTACATCGCTGATGTGCACAGCATCTGTATTAGAAACAGGATTTTGGTGAAAATACGAGCGGAACATTACATGTACATCACTGATGTGCAGAGCAATTGGATTTTGAGTTAAAATGTTGCGAAGAAGATAGTTAAGGTGCAAAATTTTAACACCAGTTATATACATTAAAAAAAGTGATATTCAGTATAAATAAAGCACCAGTGAATTCTTGGCTAAAATACATTTAATTTGGTATAAATGGAGGGTTTTAGTACTCCCACTCCATTTTTGACATCTCCTGTTGAACCAGTGTTGGAATATACTGATAAAAGGAAACTGGCCATATTAAAACATTGTTTGGGTGCTGAGGGAAAATATGTGTTAAGCCATCTCCCACCCTGTTCTAATAGCATTTCATCATCAGAAGAGGATGCTGATGTTTATGAAGAAGCCATTTCGAAATTGGATAAACGTTACATAAAAAAAATCAACGAAGTAGTGTCACGTCATAAATTTCTTAGCAGAGGTCAGCTGGTAAATGAATCTATAGACACATTTGTAAATGACTTAAGAATTCTGGCATCCAAATGTAACTATTCTTCATTTCATGATCAAATGCTGCGAGATCAAATGGTGCATAAAGTTGTCAATGTGAAACTTCAAGAAAAATTACTGGCTGCTGAAGATTTGACCTTGGATAAGGCCATGGATATTGCTCATCGTTTCGAAGATATGGAGTTGGGTTTAAAAGAACTTGCTGAGCAAAAAGCATCACAAGTTAATGCGGTCAAGGTTATGAATGCTGCGGATTCGACAGCTAGCAAAGACAAATTTAAAACTCAAGTTACGCAAGAGAAGAAAGAGTATATATGCTTTAAATGTGGTATATCAGGTCGCTTGGCTAACGACAAAAGGTGTCCTGCTATAGGTCAAGTGTGTAGATATTGCAAATTAAAAGGGCATTATACTAGGATGTGCAGAAACAAAAATAGGATACGAAATAAAAGTTTTGAACATAAGACGCAGAAGGATGAGCATATAAAAGAAGTTGAGGATGCCATTAATGATGATGAATTCATGTTAGCGGTTTATGAAATTAATAGCAATTTGAAAGATGCCCCATTATGTACGGTGTCCATTGGAGGAAAAGATGTGAGGGTAATGGCTGACTCTGGTGCTAGACACACACTTATAGGAGATGAATGGATTAAAGAATTTCCTGATGTGTGTCTATCACCTCCTGATATCAAATTGGTTGGCTATGGTAAGAAACCCATTGATGTAATTGGTTATTTTACTTCCACTCTTACATTCAAAGGTAAAACCATTACTTCAAAAATCTATGTGGCTAAGGAAGGTTCGTGCCTTTTGGGATGGCCTCAGCAAAGAGATCTGATGATTAGGTTAGACCCTAATCATCCGGATCAGGTTCGGGGTTATTCGGATTTGATTGGGCAGATCGACATTGATCTTGCGTCTGAGTGGGAGAAAAGATTTCCTAGTGTGTTTTCAACAACAAAGTTGGGGCTTTTAAAAAAGTTTGTGCATAAAATATTGTTAAAACATGATGCTGTACCTAAGGTCCATAAAGTTAGGAATGTTCCATTACATTTAAGAGAGGCTGTTAAGCTGGAGCTTAAAAGGCTCTGTGATTTGGATATCATAGAAGAGATTGAATCATCTTTGTGGTTAAGTCCAGTGGTAGTCGTGCACAAACCTAATGGCAAAGTTAGATTATGTGTGGACTTGAGGGATCTAAATGACAGTGTATGGGTGGATAGACATCCGTTACCAAATATCGGTGAGATGTTCACCAAATTGAAGGGTGCAACTATATTTTCTACTTTGGATTTGTCTAATGCTTACCACCAGATTGCATTACATGAGGAAAGTAAACATCTAACGTCTTTCATTACATCTGAAGGTGCGTTTAGATACAAGAGGATGCCTTTCGGGATAATTTCGGCATCCTCTGTATTTCAAAGATTGATGCACAAGTTGTTTAAGGACATGGATAATGTGTTGTATTTCCAAGACGACATTTTAATTTTTGCTGCCAATTCCACTGAACATACGGACATATTACATAAGGTTTTGTGCATTCTCCAAGATAATGGGTTAACTTTGACTAAAGAAAAGTGCAAATTTGGTGTAGAGTCAGTTGAGTATTTAGGGCATTCAATTGACAAACGTTGGGTGTCGCCCAAACAAAATTTAATCAGGACTATTGAACAAGCTCCTGATCCACAGAACAAAGATCAGTTAAGATCTTTTTTAGGGTTAGCTGAGTACTATGCTAAATTTATACCATTGTTTGCTGACAAAACGGAGCACATGAGAAATTTATTAAAAAAAAATGTTTTTTTTGTTTGGGATGACAATTGTAAAAATGAGTTTAAAATGTTAAAAGGGATATTTCATCTGCACCTGCTTTAGCCACATTCAATACTGCGTTTGATTCAATAATTGTTTCTGATGCTAGCAATGTTGGGTTAGGCGCAGTGTTGATGCAAGATCAGAATGGGCATTTAGTCAACATTGGGTTTGCATCAAGACCATTGAAGGGTGCAGAATGCAAGTATTCTACTTTGGAAAAAGAAACACTTGCTTGTTGGTGGGGGATAGAGTATTTTCGGAAGTATGTCTATGGGACCACATTTAAAGTCAGATCTGATCATCGTCCGTTGGTAGATCTTTTCACAACAAAAGGTTCACCCCCGTACCTTCATCTATCAGGACCACGAGGTTTAGCGCTGGGATACTTTTGGGTGACTACGCGCTCTATAAAAACCTAAAATAAATAAATAAATAAAAATAAAGCTACGTCTAGGATTGCCAGATGGCAATATAAATTACAAGATTTTCATTTTCATGTCGAATATATTCCAGGCGTGAGGAATATTTTGGCAGATTGTTTGTCAAGGTTGCCAGTTGTGGATGACAATGTTGTAGGAGAGGATTGCGATCTGGAGAAGGTGGTTTCTATTTGTGAGGTGTCTAATGGTTGTATTCAAGAGAAGGAGTGGAAAGTTGCATGTGGGAAAGATGTTGTTCTTGGGGAAGTGATTAAATACGTCAAATCCAGGTGGCCTAAGAAAGCCGAGGTGTCGGAATGGGTGCGTCCATTTTGGCAAGTTTCTCATGAGTTGTCTCTTAAAGAGGATATTTTAATGAGGGGTCTACAGTTAGCGGTCCCAGTTGAGTTACAGCAAACAGTTTTAGACATGGCCCATGAAGGTCATCCGGGAATGACAAGCATGAAACGTAGAATTAGGAGTGAATTCTGGTGGCCAGCCATGGACAAAGCCATTGAGCGCAAGGTTAGGGATTGTGTAGAATGCAGTGTAAGTGATAAATCACAAAAAGGTTTGACATATGATCATCTACCAGTGTCTAGGCCAACTAGAGTTTGGCAGTCTGTGTCTTTGGATATTGCGGGTCCTATTTGTTTAGGTCACAATCCAGTGTTTGCTATTGTGTTAATTGATCAATTATCACAATGGCCAGAAATTAAAATTGTGCCTCAGGTGACTTCTAGTGTGGTTATTAAATTTTTGACTGAGGTATTTGAAAGGGAGAGTTTTCCAGAAATTCTGGTGACGGATAATGGGGTACAGTTGATTTCTATGGAAATGAAAAGTTTTCTTGAGAGACATGGGATTAGTCACAAACGTGCTTCTGTTTATTATCCTCAAAGTAATGGGATTGTTGAAAGGTGGATCAAAGTTTTTAAGTAAGGGTTACAATTAGTAATTTCTAATGGAAAAAATTGTAGTCAAGCTATCAGTGAAGTCTTGTGGAGTTACAGGAATACTCCTAGGAGCACGGGTGATGTGTCACCTTTTGAGAAGATGAGGGGGAGGAAGTGCATATCTAATTTGAGTCAAGGCTGGATGAGAGATATAGGTACTTACAAGGGTGACAGGGTTGGAATGGATAAAAGTGGTTTGAGTAAAGATGTTATCTCTCCAGTTAGAATCAACGATTGGGTTCGCGTGAAGAAAGGGAGGTTGGTTAAAGCTGGTGAATCGCGTTATTCTCATCCACTAAGAGTACTTCGGGTTGGTCGTTAGGTGGTTGAGTTATCTGATGGAAATGTGTGGAGTCTATCCAAAGTGATTAAGGTACCACAATTCTTGTGGCCTGATAAAGAGGCATCTCGATCAGATGATATTGTATTACCCAAATTGTCTGACAATATCACCAATTGGAGAAGGGGTGTTTCACCAAAAGTCAGTGGTTTGGTAAAAGACCATGTGCACAGGTCAAGACAAATGCCTGTTAGATATAGGGATTATTATGTAAGTAAGAAATAATCATCTTCATGTTATTGTGTTAATTGATGTAGGTTATTTTGGTGCAGTGTAAATATTGATCAAATTGTTTGCATAATGGGTGTGTAATAATATATTAAAATGTTTGTTTTTTATTTTTGTTTTGTATTTCTAAAGGAGGGAAATGTGTGGTGTTTCGTTGAATCTAGAATCTGGAACACTGACTGTGTGTCAGATTCTAGAGGAGACGGTTAGACCCAGGTTTACTTGTATGGATGATTTCTTTGAAGCTCTGTACTAATAAAGCTTCCTATAACAACTAAGGCGTGCGTGGAGACATCATTATTACAGGACCCCATTCAGCGAAAGGCCAAAAATATCTGTGAGATACGGGAGACTCTGCAGCTCCTCTTCACATTCTGCAGGAGGGCATCGTTTTGCATTACAACACTGGTTTACAGCACACCCGAGGTAAGTAGCCTAGATGGCAGGGCATTGAAAAGCTTGTTGTGTACGCCTAGTGGGTGTTTTGTTTTGGTTATGCTCCTACAATAGCCTTAACAAACCAACTTGTTTCATTTGTGAAGCAAAGGAATTTCTGTGTTAAATCCTTTAGATGACTTGCAGATGATGACGCCATTGGACGTCTGTAAAAGAATGTAGGCCAGAACCTTATATTTAACAGAGGCAGACTGGCCCGAATGGAAAGTGGGTCTTTCCCAACAAGCAGGTGCCTGTAAAGTTCAAGCAGGGCTGGGGAAGAGCCAGACCTGTGAGGGGACTAGTTCTGGGCCTGGTTACACAATCTGGACCAATCACTGGGTTGTATTTTATCATTCCAAGGTCCATACCAAAATAATGTGCAGAAGTGAGTCAGTCTGAATTGCGCTGAGATCCTAACCAAACGTTGGTGAGCTTTCCCTAGTTAAATCTTAAAATTGTTAGGTGAAAGCACACTAAGAAGTATAACAAGCATTGGCATAGCCAATAGGCCTCGCCTTTGGGACCTTATAAGTATTTAGTTATGCAGTACAATATCCTTGGTGCAGCAACATCAACAGTTGCATGGCTAAACACTTATAAGGTCCCAAAGGCGAGACCTATTGGCTATGCCAATGTTTGTTTTATATGTAGTCAATCTAAAATAGCCTGCAGGTTCAGAGGCTGCTGAGGAGTTTTAAAAAAGAAAACAAGGGTGCTAAGATAGCTCATAAAAGGAATCAGCATACAGTGCCATTCTGATAGGAAAAGCAGTTTTTAAATCCTTCCCGTTTCCTTGCAAACGCTTGAATTTCTCAGAATGACCTGCATTGTTTTTTGATAGTTGTGTTAGGTTACTTCTGCTAAAATAAAAAAAGGTGTACAGTTCTATGAAGTTGATTGTTTGATTAAAGAATGTATGTATTTACTGGTCTGAATATCACAACTGTAAAAACAAATCCAAGCAAACTGAAAACCGGTATTCTATGTTAAAGGTGGACATCAAATAACGTAAGAGGCAAGGCAAAACATTGGCTATTTGTTTATACGGCTTAAACTGTACAATGAGGTATATCCATTGACAATACGCATGGAATTATGATGCATAGATACTAGTCTTACAGTGTATCCCGAAAGTCACTCATCATAAAAATCATTCTGCACCTATTCCCTTCCAATTTAGAGGCTCAAAAAGAAGACTGCAATGAGAGAATGAAAAAAGGAACAAATAACCATAATAATACCCCCCAAATAACCCCTTTGGAAGATCTATATTACCCTTCTGGGTGCAAAACTGGTCACTTTACATATTCATTTGTCTTGTATGTAAATCCAAAGAAAAACACAATAAAAGAAACCCATTTCTGAGAACCCAAAACAATCGCATTCAGTGAAACAACAATGTAATAGGAATAATAGGTTAAAACATAATGGGAAAAAACAAAGTGCATTAATATTCATTAAAAAAATAATAATAACCTTAAATTAATCAAAAACAAATTGTGGACCCATAGTGATCCCTCTTACAGAACATATTTTTAATAAAAAAGATTGTTACCAAAGGTAATAAGGAAACAGAGAGGGAGACAGGGAATGGAAAGGGTTAATAAACAAATGAGCATACATAATAAAGGTCCCGCAAAAAACAGGAGCATTGGGAGGGAGAAAATTAACTAATTTCAATAACAATGGCAAAAGAGTGAATTGAGTGGTGAAACCTGAAAAACACAAGAGAGGAGAGAAGAAAGAGAAGGAGAGACTGGAAGGAAAAAGGAACATCAGAGGTAATGAAATAATGCAGAGGAAAGAGGTAAGGCAGGGGTTAAGTTATACCGTATACCCAAAGAACCGGCAAAAAAACAAATTGATACATCACCATGTGACAGCATGTGGGAAGAACAGTAGAGTGAAGGGAAAAGCATCTATGCAAACCTTGTAGAAATGCCAACAGAGAGAACCCATTTTCAAGATTAATGGCAGTCACATCTACAGAAAAGCATGTAAAAGACGATATGAAATCAAATCCGTTATTCTTTCTACCACATGGCAAATTACATCCATGTTGAAAATTCTGAACAAATAGTTTAGGTGAAATGGTTTTTCAAAGTTGGCATTCCATGAATATAAAAGAACAAAGGTACCCAAGCACACGCAGAAATAAAGTTTACATAAATTATTGCGTCAAGTAGAACATGTAACACAATAAGTGAATCTCCGTTTCTTTCTTCAATTTAATATTCTTGATCTCATAGTAATTTTGCAGTCTTCACAGTGGTTTCCAAGCCAACACGTGTTTCGTCGCCTCTAGTATTATTGTACATGCGACTTGTTCACGGCTGAACACTGTCTAGTTATCAATCATTTATGTATGACGATAATTCCAGGTCATACAGACAATCGACGGGGGGGGCCCAATCCTAGTAAGGTAGACGAATTTCTTCGGTAGCTGTGCTCAATATTTAAGGAAGAGTTCACATCTCCGAGTAGTGGAGAATGTATCTGTTGTATGCGACTGCCCCCATCCGCGTCTGGCTCCAATTCGAGTTCAAAGAAACGGAGATTCACTTATTGTGTTACATGTTCTACTTGACGCAATAATTTATGTAAACTTTATTTCTGCGTGTGCTTGGGTACCTTTGTTCTTGACTTTTGTGGCTCTGGCCACAATCCTTTTGGGAGGCTAGTGGTTCTCCCCTACCCTTGAGCACCGCCACTGATTTAGAACGTTACTAATACCAGGTGTACTCACTACAAGCGCCTAGTCTCTATTAAAAATACCACTGCCTAGTTCAAAACATTCCATGAATATATTTTTCTAAGAAATCACAAACAACCATATCTGTCCACAAATAACTACAAGCGCCTATAAAAATAAATTTACTCCAAAGCACGGCTGGGGAAGGCTTGTAAAGCAAACAAGAAATGCATATTCTTACAAAATGTTCCTATGTCCACTGATTGGAAGGGGGCACCAAATGATGGACAGACTAGGGGCAAAATTGTGGAAAGGTTAAGTTGGACTTATGCGGGAAATCTAATTCATAAACAGCTTTGACACAGCATTAAATAACTACAAACAATGACATTGCCACAAGAATGTCTGGCATTTCCTTACCAAAATTACATATTTAGACTACTCATGTACTCTGTAGTGCCATACCACTTATATTTTTAAATCTGAATATAAGACCATTTTGCAAGTGTGGCACTTGAATGTATTTTTCGTGGGGCTGCATTTTTATTGAAGGGAAATGCCATGCTTAAAAGGGCAAGGCTTGTTGTCCAAATTAGTGGACAGGTACTGAAGGTGCCAATTGGAGTTATTATTTCATTTTTCATCTTAGCTATTCACATCCCTCTGTTCAGTTCCTTATTTTTGTGCCTCAATCTGCTGCCTGCAAAATCCAATTTCAGTTCAGAAGGGGGATAGATATTACTGCAGGGTGTTGAGTACATGTGCAGATACATACTTGGGAGAATTTCGTAATTCGGTATATGTTTGCTTTAGCTGTTACATGCAATGTGTTTCCTGTCTTATAATACTGCAAGTTCAGCTCCCATTGTATCCCATTTTTCTTCATAATTACTATCACTGTCACAGTTTACAGATGTTCAGAGCAAAAGAGGAAATAATTTCTTGAGTACCGGCAATATATAATCATTTTCTTCAAACCAGAATCTCCTACTATATGTTCTTCTAAAAAAGTAACTTACCCAAGGAAATCTGAGCATTGTGGTGGGTATTCTAAAGCCACTGTAAAGTTGTACTGGATTTCACAGTTTAAAACAATGTTTAATGCGTGAGAGCATCTTTAAATGATTGACTCACCTATGAAGGGGCTTAAAGAATATTTCCGACCCTTCTCTATGGCCGCAGGTTATGGGTGAGCAGTTGTTAGGGTGTTTTTATTAATTAGATAAATAATTCAGTTACGTTTAAGCTAGCATTACTAGGCCACAGCCAGCTTGCATTGTCGTCTATTCACATGTGCAGGAAGAAATGTGCCCTTTGATTTTATGTGAACAAACTTTTTCACATGCATGTGTTTCTATATGTGCTTTTTCATTTCAGAAAATCAGTGAAATAGAACCCTAATCCACGGTCTCTTCATTTATATACTTTATTAATTTGTCTTTGTCTCAAAGAAGCTATGTCCACAATGTTCCTATCTTTTCAAGGTCCTTTGCTCGACCCTTTCGTAGGGACCATTCATTAGTTGAACTGTCTATTGTATTTCCGTATTACATAAACACCATTTCATTGCTCTTCATTTGCTATGCACACCTCATTCATTAATATGAAGAAGTATGTGTTTCTAGATGTATCTTATTGAATATATCTTATGTATTAGGATATTCATTGGCTTACTAGAATGATACATTGCTAGTTCAACCATATTGTGTCACATCTCACCACCAAATGTGTGTGGCTTTTCTGCCTAAAACCCTATAAAAGGTTATGTTTTGAGAAAATGTGCCAGCCTTTCTCTTTCCATGACAGTATCTTCATTTGTAACATTCTGCAGACTCTATGCTAGTCTGTCAGTTAATTTATACTACATTTTTTCTGGCTTTTCTTTGGAGGAAGACTCTACGTGGGTCCTCTTGTTGAACTATAATTAGTTCTGGCTGCCTGCTTTCTTTAGAGGTAGACCTTATATTGATCTCACATTATTTCTTGTTAATTTCTATTGAGACATTGACTGCAAATGATTTACCAACCACATTTTGCCTTCTGTAATGATTTTAATTTTGAAAACATCTAGAAGGTATAACTTGGAACTCTGTCTTGCATAAGTTTATTTGATTGGCTTGGACTTATTTTAATTAGAGCATTGATACAGTCAAGCGCAGTTGTGACTTATATATTGTACCTGCTGCATAGGAGAGAGGAGAATTCTAAGCTCACTGTGTTAGGAACATCACTCTCAGTGCTGGTTCATTCCATTGAGAGATTTTGCACACTAGTTTTGCATAGCTTGAGAAGTTTTCATTTTGCTTAATTGTGACATTTCCTGGATTTCTGTGTTCTGATGTGTGACATTTTGAGGCATTATGTGTTACATTTTCATGTTTGCAACACAGTACCTTGTCTGCCAAACTCTAAATCCACCCCTAAGTCCCTGCTCTAAGCGAATGGCTACAGAAACTGTGGGACATTATACCAATGGAGAAACTAACTGCCTCTCTGGAAACCAGGCTGCCTCAATTTGACTGAGTACCGGCACTTCTCAGTTTTCTCCCCCTGAGTACCGGAACTTGTTTTTGGGCAAGGATAGTACCGGTTCTCCCAGAAGCAGCAGGGCTCAGGCCCTGAAGTACCGGTACGTGCAACGCAAAAATTACTGAAAATGATCCTTTCAGATGAGCGTGTTTATGTGCAGCTCTGGCAGGCAACGGGTAGTGTATTCCTGTGCTGGGATGCTCCTGCAGTGTTGGGTTCTAATTGGTATCACAACAAGAATGAGGATGTGGCCAGAGCTGCCGACAGTGGAACTGGGGAACCAGGTTTGAATCCTGATGGCGGCTCCGCACCCTGTGATTCCGGGCATCTCACTTAAGCAACGATGACCGGAGCTTAAAAAAGTATGCTTCGATGCAAATGTCCTGATTGTCATGTAGAACGTAGTGATGCCTATGGGTCAAATTTGCGCAATATCAAACTGCCAAAAATTAGGCCATGCACGTATGACAGTCATAGAAGCTGATGCTTGCCATTTCTCCTATGTACGTGTTGGGAGCCGAGGGTTCGGTGACCAGGCTGAGTAAGGAGGTAGTGAGCTGAGGCACAGAACACACAAACGGGACTGCAGCCACATGTATAACAAAGAAAAAATTGAAGGTCGCCTCAAATGCGCACTTTAGTTTTCTTGAATGTATACGTATGTGCCTATGTCCACTGCCACATGCCCACATGTAGTGGCAGAGCTGGAAACCACAAGCTAGCACTTACTGCCTCTCACGCCCAATTCCAGAAGCAGAAGGATTAGAATTTGAGTCTCATGGTGTCAGTTTGCAACTATTGAAACTACACCCTTTCAGCAGTGCTACATCTTTAACTTTTTGTTGTACTATACAGTGTTTGTTTGAATGGTTTAAAGTTCGCCAACCCATGATCCACGCCAATTTTTTTTTAGCTTTTGTTAAATGCCTGTTTCACAGCCACGTCCCCAGACACACCCCTAACTGCCCACCCAGTCTAATTAGTGAGTAATTTCTCATTTAAAGCACTGCGTGTATGCGCTTTCTGTCCCACGAGTTTCGTGAACTCTACTGCCTGACCAACCTTCAAATTCTTCACTTTACCCCAGGAACCCCAGTGACCCATACAGATGATGGAGCTGCTGGTGCGACTGCCAGGTCTCCTACCCCTGATGCCAAACCCGGACCATTTTGACATCGCAAGGGTATAGTGTCTTACCTTCCATTTAGAACTGTTCTAGTCTCTTCCTTCCCTGTGTGCACCCCTCCGCTTATTCTCCATTGTTATGCCTCAATGGCAATTGATTGTAGGTGAATGTGTGTGTTACCTCTTAAAAATAATAAAACAGATTTGAACCATAAATCCGACCCTAAGTAATTTTCTTATAAAGTCGGGGGGTAATCATAATTCATCCACCTTTCAATTTCTAGTTCATCCACCTCTAAATTTCTAAAATAGTGAAGTGATGAGCTTCTGGTTCTGATCATAGCACCCAGTAAGCACGAAGACTACCTGAGTTTCATCTGTGTTGTTGTGATAATACATTCCCATATCTTTTGAAAAAGTTTAACAAATCTGAAGAACAATTATAGGATCCTGTGGCCTGTGTTTGAAGTATGCTTGCTTCCTGTGGTTCTATTACTCAGGAAAGGCTTAAACTATTAACCTGTAGGGTCAAACACCACCATCACATGTGGTACTATATTCAACATGGTTCATTGGCATGACTGCTGAAGGCTGTGGACAGGGCTGACAACATCAGCACATCTACATATCCATCAAAGACATTCAGTTGAAGACTCTATGTCAGTCCCGCTGTTAGGTCTCACAGCCGACTGTTCATCAACCATAATGGCATGACCCTCAAGATAGTCTTGGAGTTGTATCACAGCAGCATTCTCCAAAGATTTTAGACGAATAGGGAGGTGAAGCGATATGGTGATTTTTCAAGTGGTAAGAGAGGCCCAATGTGGATTTTTTTAGGAATGGTGGGGCATATTATCAAGACGGGCGATAAAATTATCGCCGCTTTAGCGGCAGAAAACTGCCGCTAAAGCGGCGATAATGAGCTTCATAATATGCTCTATGGAATTCCAATTGAAGCCCATGTTAGATGTGAAGGACATCTAACATGGGCTTCACTTGGAATTCGATAGAGCATATTATCAAGCCCATTATCGCCGCTTTAGCTGCAGTTTTCTGCCGCTAAAGCGGCGATCATTTTATCGCCTGTCTTGATAATATGCCCCGGTGTTTGTTATGCCTTTCTGAGTTCCTCAGAAACGATAACTATGTGAAAGGAACCTTTAATAAATTCCAAAATAATTGGCAGGATCTTCTCTACACAGTCTCATCTGTTCCAGAAGGATACGGATAACTTTCACAGGTTATCAAATTTAACAATGAAATGATCTTACTTACACTCCTTGAATGAGAAAAGTGTGCTCAATCTATGCAACATCTCTACATATTACAGTGACATATTTTACAAATCCTGTTTGATTTCTGTCTCATTATCCAGCCTTATTACTGAGAATTTGTTGTTGAAAAGCTGTTGCAATTCTTCGCTCAAAGCAACTGTTTTCTTCACCGCAGAGCTGTCTAACAAAATGTTTCCAGCATTTACAGGACTGCTTGGAGCCAAATGAGCTATAACAGGACTAACAGTTGTAGGTGCTGCCAGCATGTAATACTGAGCCCATGGCCCACACTAACTGTAGGGAAAATCTGATCATAAGCAACGTTCACTTTATATCAAATTTATTCAAAGAAGGAAATATTCTGAATCCATGCAGATCACTTGTAACACTGTGATCAGCTTTCCTAACAAGTGTGACTTTTAGGGGGATTGTTATAAGTGTTGTTTTGAGATCCAAAGTAAATTCTGCAGACCTTGATATTTGAACATTTACCAAATGCCACCAACAAATTTGCCAACCAAAGGAGTCACTGGATTAACTTTGTTTGGGTTGCTAAGAAGCTATGAGAATTTGGGATAAAAGTAATTTTAAACGAAAGGTTAGGACAAAATTATTCTTTTCAGTTGTGTAGAAAACATTATAGGCCTTTACCTGAAAATAGACCAGAAGCAGATAGCACGTTCCATCATGGGCACCCTTGAGATTAGAAAAGTAAAACTAACAGTTCCAAAATCAAACAACACAATTGAAAACAGCACAAAATGTTCTTGGTCAAGAGGGATTACCTTCATGTCATGGACAAGTGATAAAGGGATCTATGGAAGCCTAAGGGAGTAACTCCACCAGGGGGCAGATGGTGGAGGTTCAGGAAGGAATCCTAGGTCCTCCGATCAATTCTCTCCCACCACAGAGAGAGGAAATAGCTTACAGCACCGAAAACTACAGAAAGAAGGGCATACGAACAGATCGGGCCGGTGCAGCATAGAGCTGCTGGCTCACCAAGCAATGGCAGTGCACTAATGCTCCTCTTCAGACCTGTTAGTGTTCAAGCTTCTTGGTTGCAATAGAAAGATGAACCTCTAACCATGGCTGTGCTCTTTCTACTAAAACAGATTCTCATAGCTGCAGGTGTCTTAGCTAGATCTGCTGCTCTGCCCATTATAGTCATGTTGCTGCGGCACTGATCCTTCTGGATCTCAGTGCCGCCTCCAACACAGCGAACCACTCCATTCTGCTTTTTAGACTAGCAGAAATGGGTATGAAGGGCACAGCCTTGTCTTGGCTGAGCTCCTTCCTACATGGCTGCCCCTTCCAGGAGCATACACACCAAAACAGGTCCACATCACACCATTTAGTTTCCGGGGTGCCACAGGGCCCCACCCTAAGCCTGATTCTATTCAATTCCTATGTAAGACCTTTACCTGAGATTGTGGAATTTCATGGGCTTACATTGTTTTTGTATGCAGATGATACCCAAATTGGGGTATCCCTTTCATTTAAGGAAAACCACAAGGCAGAGTCCCTCAACACCTCTCTTGCCCAAGTTTCATCTTAGATGAATATGAACTCACGGCAACTTAATAGGGACCACACGGAGGTTCTGCTGGTGGACAACCACCCCCACCTATGGGGTCCTCATCTGTGGCAATCAACTATGTGTATAACCATTCTACAGTTCAAGTAGTAAAAGATAAAGGGGTTTGGCTTGATGACAAGTTATCTATGAGCCAACAGATCGATAAAGTAGCTGCCCCTCGTTTTGATATTCTTAAATGGATAAAGAAGATTTTGGTATGCCTCCGGTCCCTCTGCTCAAAGGACTGTATTCCAGGCCCTGATGATCTCCAGACTGGACTACCTTAATGACTTGTCCCTGGGTGCTGCAAAATCTCTGCTCAAAGGGGTTCAGAGATAACAAAATGCAGCAGCACACCTTCTCCTTCACCCACCCAGATTCACCTCTTCACCCAGCATGTTACATACTCTTCACTGGCTGCCAAATGAATGTCTGGTCCAATTCGAGGCCTTATGCTGTATGCAGAAGTTCTTATCCAACACAGGACTATGTATCTGAGACGTCTAGTGTGTCTTGGTATACACCAAAACGCTTGATCAGCTCTAGTCATCAGGAGCAGGCAGTGGTTCCTAGAGTTAAGAGAGCCTGTCAAGGTGGACGGGCATTTGCGTATCTGTGACCAAAGCTGTGGAACACCTTGCCACAAACACGGAGAGTTTGTAAATAGCTCATAGCCTTTCGCAAATTGCTTAAAACATGGATGTTACCAGCTATTTAATAATAGCTAACCTTCGGCTCTGTAGAAATGCTGGTTATTTTTGGATTAGTTAGGAGGCTAGCACTACAAAAACTTTTTTGGGTAGAATGCGTTTTACAAATCACGTAGATTTTAGCATTATAGAACAATGTCACAGGCAGGCCATCCCTGCTCTGGGATTTTTACTAAATTGGGGGTACCTGTATATATACTAATTTGGGGCTTCTGAAGGCAAATAAATGTGTCAAACCACAGAGGAGTCACTTTTAACAAGCGAGTGGCTGTCCACTTGATTCAAATAAATTATTTTTGGGCTTTCTGCAAGGGAAACATTGCAGGGACAAAGGGACAGGCGGAATTTGCTTGTGATGAGTATTGGGACCAAATATCCCATTGTTTGTTCAGGCCCCTAATGCTGGGGTTGGGTTGAATTTTCTGCCTATGATCCTCCCCATTACTTGGGTATCCAGATTTTCTCAGAGCTCTAGGGGCCGTATTACGCACTGGCAATGTTTTCATCCGGCGCACCTTTCAAAAGGCGCGCCGTGCTCAAACAATGCCAGTGCGCCCTATTATGATCTGTGCTCTGCCCCCAGGCCAGCCGCGAACTCGCGCTGGCCCCAGGGCAGCGCATTCATGTGAAAACACGAGCAGCTGCTCCGTGTTTTCACAGTGCAGGTGGCACCTGCCTGCACTTTCAAAGGGGATGTCTGATGGGTCCATGGAACCCCCTTTACCCCCTGCAGGGCTGCTGTCAAGAGGCGCACTGACAGTGCGGCAACTTTTAAAGGGCGCACTGTCAGTGCGCCTCCTGAGGGCTTCTTTGACTCATCACCAGCGTCTGTAATATGGCGGTGGGTGCAGTCAAAGGAATTCCCTCATTTGCATAGGGCACGCCCCTATGCAAATGAGGAAACACCCTCTGAAGGTAGCGCTGGCGCATTAAGTATTATGTGCGCCAGCGCTATTGGTATTATAGAAGGGAACGCACAAGCGTCTGCGCCCCCTTCTATAATACCAAGGTGCCCTGGGGGGGCTGCAAAGCAGGCGCAATCGCCCGTTGCGCCCCCAGGGCACCTTCTGTAATACAGCCCCAGGTGTACTGTTGCAAAAGTACACAGAATTCTACAGCCAGCAAAAATACAGGTTCCATCAAAAGGCAAAAAGCCCAGCGGTAAAGGCAGATTTTCTACATACAGTGACGTTATTCAGGCTATGTCATGACAACACAGATATTTGTGACCAGTTGCAGTGTGGGTGGGGAGAAGACTGCGAGAAATCGTGGGGGTTGAGGAGTGAGAGCGACACAGTGTGCATATATTTCACGTATTCAGCTTTAAAGAGATGGCAAGCCTATGCACATTCGCAGGCAGCAAAACCTATATTGTAGTGACAAAATGCATTTCTGTTTTCCACTTACAGCAATTCTGGAAGCATTCCAGTTCCCTTGGGCACATGGGCAGAAATCAAGTGCTCATGATAACACCCTATTTGAATGGGCACACTTATTTATTCCTACTGCTAAGAACTTCACCCATTCATTACCTCCACTGTCTTTGTAAGCAGATGGGGTATCAAAACTTTGGTGGAACCGTTCCGGTTATCCAAATAGAAGGAAGGCTAAAATGCCAGAGAAAGGGCAACTGACGATGATCAAGACTTTATAACAAGTGAAATCCCTCCACACTGAGAAGTGCATATTCATTCTTTAAATTTCTTTCATTGGGTCACAACAAAAAGGTTATATAACATGAATTGTCCCGCAAATGTTAGCATTGATCTAAGCAGTTACAAGCTCTTCTATCAATACTTCTGCATGAAGGTTTACACACTATCTGCTCACTACACAGAAGCACAGTATTGATATAACTATCAACAAAGCAGGAAGGATGTATCACTTGTGATGTTAAGCTCAGCAGCTATCCATATGATTGTCAGTGGACCATTGCTTGCGGATGGGTGTTCCTACTATCCAAGGCATTGTTGCATATCTGTTGATCTAGGGTAGCATTCCCCCCACAAGCCTTGCTGTTTGCTTATACCCATCATCCCCTTTTTCTGAGTGTGTAGGCCTAGCACACACACTTGTAGTGTTCACTTTCAAGGTTTGTTGAGTGTTTTATCAAGGTCTTCCACCATCACTTTCAAATGGGATTTCAACACTTAGCAAATTAAGGCTGAAGAATACCGCAAGAGTCTTCAAATCTGACGCACTTTTTGGAGATAAAGGGGCAGATTTACAAGCCCCTTGCGCCTCATTTGCGCCGCCGTTGTGTCACTTTTGTGACGCAGCAGCGGCGTAAACCTTGCGCCACGTTGCGCCCTATTTACAACTTGACACATCTAGGGAGATGCGTCACAATGTAAAGCCCTGTGCCACATGAAACCTGCGTCAGGTTTCATGTGGGCATTACGGCGCAGGATGGGCGTTCCCTCGCAGGTACGCCTCGTAAACGTGACGCTGTGAAATCTACAAGATTTCACGGAGTCACTTTTACGGCTATGCTGCGTCAAAACCCTGCGCCTGCTTGAAGCAGGCGCAAGGAGTGACGCAGCATGATAGGCATAAGGCGCCCCCGAGCCTTGCTGGAGCCGTGTCGCGCTTGCAACGCGACTCCAGTAATGCGCCGCCTTTACGATGGGGGATGCAACACGCATCTGCTCATCCGTGCGCCACGGCACGCCGCATTGTAAATGCGGCGCATCAGTGGTGGCGCACGGGTGGTTTTGCCTGTCGCAAGTGTTCTGGCGCATCCCTGCTGATTTGCAGAGATGTGCCAGACCTTGTAAATATGCCCCCTAGTTCTGTGCAACTTAACTGGGGTGGTGAACAATTTGTGCAAAGGTTTTACTGGTTCAGTTTGAAACTTGCTGTACAGACAAAAGTACAGGCAATGTGTTAATAAGTACGCCACTCTGCTTTTGTGTCCCTCTTTATCTACTGTTCTGTAATTGACTTAAAGCCCATGTTTGCGCTACAGTTCTTGTCTTTTGGCCCTTAGGTCTGAACTTCAGCTGTGGCCAGCTATACGGGTCTGCACTGCTGTACGCTACGCAAAATTACATTTTCCTTCACTCCCAATGCGATCCAGCTACTCCCCCTAACATGAAGACTGATTACAGGGCTGACACTGGTAATTTTACAATAATAATATATAACATATGGCAGGGCCACTGACTGTAAATGTCCAATTGGATATGTGATATAGGTATGGGATTGTGAAGTACGATTTTTAAGATCAATGTCCAGAAATATGTTGCTTTGAATTTCAGTATCACTCTGTAGGCTGTTGACCTGCTATAGTTTACTCCTATATATGGAATTCAATAGTAAATGCTCCATTTATCACCAGGAGTAGGTGGCAGCAATTAAGATCTAATATACAGTTCATTGGTTGTTTTGACTGAAACACATCAATCAAAAACCACACTATGAAAACTCATGTTTCCTTTGGGAGATCTTGAAGTTTGCATTTTTATAGTTTCCAGATAGTTAAGAAATATTTGGGAAATACCTGCAAATTCGTTGTGATATTTGTGCTTCTTGTGACACGCTAGACTATGAAATTCCTCTTTTTTTATCTTTCCTCAATAGGTACTGGGGTTTTGTTCTTTCTTGGTTCTAATCCTACCTCCCCAATGATGTATCATGGTGGTTTATTCCACCCTTTCATGATTTTAAAAAAAAAATGAAAATAAAAGTATATATTCATACCTCCCCAAGCATACAATCTATATCTCCTGGATGGTTTGGTTTCTTCCAGTCCCCGGTGTAGTACCAGGTCCTACAAGGCTCAGTACTTGTCATGATTCTTTTTTACTTTTTGTACGAATCTATTACTTTCTATCATGTCTGTTCACAGATGTGCTCTCCCTTTTACACTGATAGCTATCAAATCTTTTTTAGTTTCACCTCATTTTTTGCCTCACTCCAGGAATGAGTCTTTTTTGACATTTTTGGGCAGAAGAGTCCTGTCTCAATGCTCAGTATCTAACACGTTACCCCAGTCAAACTGAGGTGTTGGTTTCTCTCCTGCTTTTCCTGCTTGCCCTGCTGTACCTTTGGCTTCCTTCCCCACCACACTGGCCCACTCAAACATCGTACATAATCTAGGTTTCATATTTAATTCCCCTTAAAACTTTTCACCTCAAATTGCTTCTGCGATTAAGACCTGTCATTTTCTGCTTTACAGTATTCGTGAGCGTAAACATTTCATTCCCTTCTGCTTGAGACACCGTTTGCAAAGATATTCTGATTCTTTGCCACCTCAATAGCTGTGCATTTCTTTCTGCTGGCCTACCTAAAATGTTTAAGAACCCTGCTTCAGATAACCCTAAATTCCTGTTGCACCCTCAAAGGTAGAGTATATTTTCTATACATGTAGTTATTGGCTACGCCATTTGAACTCCCTTTCCCTTTCCAGAACAATGTAGTGATATTGGCTTGCTATGACCCCCTCTTGTAGGAGAATTCATTGAGGTCCCCCCACCGCCTAGCTCCTGAGTCCAGTCCAGAGCAAGCAGCCAGACCTCCTAGTGTGGACACATACAGATCCAGATGTGACCTAACAGAGCCCAGGTTTTCCTTAAATCTAGAGCTTTTCCTTAATCTATAGCCAATCTAGTAAACTCTCCTATAGATGTGTGTTTCACCACTTAAGAAGATAGTGACTGGATGTAGTATTGGGCCTAGCAACATGTGGGTAATAGTGCTGCTAGAGCAGCAAGATGTTCCTTAGAACACGGAGCATGTTGCAGGGCTCGAGGAAGATAGTGGTGGCAGTTAATGGTTGTGTGGGACAGGTGGGTACTCCCGCGTGTTTAGTTCATAAGTTAAATAAAATTATTTTGAAATTTGCAACAACCACGCCCTGTTTCACCCGAGCAGTTGTGGACTACATTAATCCTTCCTCAGTACAATGGATAGATGACTGAGTTCATTTCCAACCACTCTCTTGGTTAAAGTGGATTTGGAAACTCATATTCTATTGTGGAGGTAGCTGCTTCAAGCCAGCCTCGCTATATGAGCCCAGGGGAGTTATGATAGCTCTGCCCTTGGGGAGAGATTCAGTCAATAGATGCCACTAGAAAAGCATCGCCACCATTAGCCTCCACAGCCCATTTGCAGGTGGCCACCTACCGCACTGCACGCCTGAGGTCTAGGCACTACAGTACTCTGTTGGCATGTCGCCTGGCCACCTACCGCACTACACGATTGAGGTCTAGGCACTACAGTACTCTGTTGGCATGTCGCCTGGTCACCTATCACACTACACGATTCAGGTCTAGGCACTACAGTACTCTGTTGGCATGTCGCCTGGCCACCTATCACACTACACGCCTGAGGTCTAGGCACTACAGTACTCTGTTGGCATGTCACCTGGCCACCTATCACACTAAACGCCTGAGGTCTAGATACTATAGAACTATGTTGGCATGACGCCTGGCCACGTATCACACTACACGCCTGAGGTCTAGGCACTACAGTACTCTGTTGGCATGTCTCCTGGCCACCTACCGCACTACACGATTGGGGTCTAGGCACTACAGTACTCTGTTGGAATGTCGCCTGGTCACCTATAACACTACACGATTCAGGTCTAGGCACTACAGTACTCTGTTGGCATGTCGCCTGGCCACCTATCACACTACACGCCTGAGGTCTAGGCACTACAGTACTCTGTGGCATGTCGCCTGGCCACCTATCACACTACACGCCTGAGGTCTAGGCACTACAGTACTCTGTGGCATGTAGCCTGGCCACCTATCACACTACACGCCTTAGGTCTAGGCACTACAGTACTCTGTTGGCATGTCGCCTGGTCACCTATCACACTACACGATTCAGGTCTAGGCACTACAGTACTCTGTTGGCATGTCGCCTGGCCACCTATCACACTACACGCCTGAGGTCTAGGCACTACAGTATTCTGTTGGCATGTCACCAGCCCACCTATCACACTAAACGCCTGAGGTCTAGATACTATAGTACTATGTTGGCATGACGCCTGGCCACCTATCACACTACACGCCTGAGGTCTAGGCACTACAGTACTCTGTTGGCATGTCGCCTGGTCACCTATCACACACACGATTCAGGTCTAGGCACTACAGTACTCTGTTGGCATGTCGCCTGGCCACCTATCACACTACACGCCTGAGGTCTAGGCACTACAGTCTTCTGTTGGCATGTCACCTGGCCACCTATCACACTAAACGCCTGAGGACTAGATACTATAGTACTATGTTGGCATGACGCCTGGCCACCTATCACACTACACGCCTGAGGTCTAGGCACTACAGTACTCTGTTGCCATGTCGCCTGGCCACCTACCGCACTACACGATTGAGGTCTAGGCACTACAGTACTCTGTTGGCATGTCACCTGGCCACCTATCACACTACACGCCTGAGGTCTAGGCACTACAGTATTCTGTTGGCATGTCACCTGGCCACCTATCACACTAAACGCCTGAGGTCTAGATACTATAGTACTATGTTGGCATGACGCCTGGCCACCTATCACACTACACGCCTGAGGTCTAGGCACTACAGTACTCTGTTGGCATGACGCCTGGCCACCTATCGCAACACACGCCTGAGGTCTAGGCACTACAGTACTCTGTTGGCATGACGCCTGGCCACCTATCGCAACACACGCCTGAGGTCTAGGCACTACAGTACTCTGTTGGCATGTCGCCTGGCCACCTATCGCAACACACTCCTGAGGCCTAGGCACTGCATTACTCTGTTGGCATGTCATGTTCTACACTGCCCCTAGAAACTTTAACGCTGCATAGGAAGCAGTGGGGGGGGGGCAAGGGCAGCATTCCCTTTCAAGCCGGTGGGATGACTCCTGTGGTGCTGATGGGGGCGGTACCCTCTTTTGCAGCCATGCAGCATTCCCTGCTTCCACCCTCCAGGCATGCCCACCTCCTGCGCCCGCATGGTCACTCCTGTGCCATCAGTCAACACTGCAGTCGGGGCCCGACTGAGGAGTGACCTCAGAAAAACATTTCTCGGATGACGTGTCAGTGAAAGGTGCTAGTTTTACTATATATCCTTGCAAAGAATCGTGTCCTTCGTCGGTGTCTACAGTTCTTTCATGCAGACCAAACCCCATTGTTCAGATTTTAAGAGATTATGAAAGCATTGGAGCGCCCATCTTATATTCTCTTTTTTGTTGTTGCTCCTGGCCACACCCCCAACGGTAGAGTCTATTGTATATTTGTTTGGTTATTAATTTTGCTATAGTGCGGACATAAACCAGAGATGCTGTAGCACTTGACAAGGGCAGCCATGAATTATGGCGTTACATTCAGCCTGTACAACCAGAGGGAGAAGACAAGGTATATAAGATTTCAAAAAAAGTCCAATAGCATTAGGCGAGGCATTTTTTAGGCATCCAACCATCTTGCAGACTAATTCACTAGCTAATACGCAAGAAAGTTATGGGAAGAACGGAGACACCCTCTCCTACCAAAATAAACATGCAAAATTGAAAGATATGAGATACCATCACCACACATAACCTAGACTCTGGCTATCCAGCAATATGCAGATCAAACCTGATACTTCAAAAAGAGACTCGATCAGATGTCAATCTCAGGTCCCAAAAACACCCACACACGTGCCTCGCAGAGAGGTGGCAACGGTAAATTAACAAAATCTAAATACACGCACTACCTAATTATATGCACCCACCTGTCTTACGTTTAAGCTCTTAACAAAAGTCGAACCTTTCGCATAAATTAAGAACTTACACCGGTGCCAAGCTCCTTAATTATAGCTTGGTCACGCTGTACAACAAGAAATCAGGGCCCACAACGCATGCACTTTGAAAGGGCCCATTGATCGGCAGAAGCGCTGTTCTGAGGCGTGAATCATCATGCCGTCTAGATCCCGGCGCTTCAAGATGTGCGCTGACTCACCATCATCTGTCTAGCCCCAGCATCAAGTGATTTGGCTGAAAAGACGTGTCCCTGCGCTCCCTGCACCACACAATCTGTGAGTTCTTTAAATTGCGCATGTTTTTAAACCAAAGGCAGATTGCCACACAACGCTGGTCACATAAAAGGCCCCGCAGACAGCTCCGCTTACTGGAACTAGGCCGCTCCGGAAAAAAACAACACAAGGTGGCTTCGGCGAGACACCCGCACCTCCCTTGAAAGGGACTTCAAAGCGCGGCCAGCGCGCGACCGCGCAAACCAAGACTGGATTCCCGCAGACATTCGTGATAAATCAAAGTGAGGTTTAGGGGCGCACTGATTTACAGCGGCGCCGCATTTCGTGTGACACGTCTCCCTATGGTATAGACAGCGTCTTTCTTGTCCTATAATTCCGCTATGAAAGTAAAACGGCCTTTCCAATCCTAGATAACCCCACAGTCCCGCCCAAACCCACAAACAATGCTCGGAACACTTAATGAGGTTTTTCTTCTCAAACATGACCTTGTCACCTTTAATCACTAGCACAGCGAACAAAGCACAACGCCAATCCACCATGCATATATATAGATGAGATAAAGTACCCTCTGCAATACATTAATAGGGTAATGCAAGTCACAGAGGACTTTCCTTACATGGTCATGGAACTCCCATGTGATTTGCAATGTCCTTTTGACATATAGCAGTGTGTATATTATTTCCTTATAATACATGGTTACACCCACTCTTTCCCGAAAAAGATTAGCAACCTTCATATTTTGCTCATTCATATGGAGAAGTGTGGTTGCAAATGTGTAAAATAAATGTAAAATCTGTAGAGCAGAATTAAACACACTGAAGTGCAGCTCGTAATTGGTTGCAGAGCATATTATACACTGTAATTTAAGTCACTTTACAAGACAAACTATAGTTCACAATGGGCCTCATGTAGGTAGCATACCAGTTACCACTTCTAAAATACCGAACGATACCGAATCGGTATTTTAGAAGTGGTAACTCGTATGTAGGTAATGAGTCGGTATTTTTTACCGATTCGTTACTATTCGGTAATTACCGAATCGGTATTTACCGATTCGGTAATGAGGCATACCTTCCTATTGAGGGGAAGGTATGCCTCATTACCGAATCGGTAAATACCGATTCGGTAATGGGGGGAACACTTGCAAGGGTGGCAGGGTGTCACATTGACACCCTGTTGCACCCCTGATTCGGCCATGTGTGCACATGTGGCACACATACATGCCCTAAGGGCATGTATGTATGCCACATTGCACACTGCTACGCGCGTAAAAATGCATAAATACATACTGTCATTATTTACCACCAACTAAAAGTTGGTGGTAAATACCGACTCTAAAACACACCCACACACTCCCCCTACATCTCGATTTTGGTGTCGGAATTTACCGAATCGGTAAAATTACCGAATCGGAAAAGTTACCGATTCGGTAACATTACCGAATCGGTATTATTACCGATTCGGTAATTTTACCGATTCGGTAAATTCCGACACCAAAAATTGTCCCCCTACATACCATTAGCCAAAATACCGGTCGGTAACGGTAAAATTACCGAAAATCGGCCGTTACCGACCGGTATTTGGCTACCTACATGAGGCCCAATGTGTGGTAAAATGTGCAGAGAGATTCTGCTTTCTTGTAATGACCTACAGCTGTGGAAAAAATAAACATGCTGACATAAGTGACTGCTTTCTGCTAATGATTGTTCTTTTCAGGAAAACATCTCAGAAGTTATAAAACGATAGTTATACGTTTCATTGGTTAAACAGTTGTGATTCTATCTGTTGCCCTGACTACCCCACTGTCTGCCGGCTCTGGCAACGGGTACTGTACTGTGATATCATAACCCACCGGTAATAGTTTATTACAGTTGAGTAGCTATAGCATGTTCTTATTACAGATGACTAATGATGTCACCAGTGGACTGTAATGAGAGAACGAAGTCAGGTTCTCATTCAAGGATTGCAGACTTCCGTGTATTATAAGAAAACGTTTCTTAAAATAAGACCACGATAAAAACCAATGAGGGTAAGGGGTACAAGACCACCTAGGAGCCTACGTCAAACAATGGGATACAGTCTCTGTGACAGTCCACGTTGTGTCCATTCCCTTCAGAGACATTCTGCTCTGTTAGGGCAATGAGATATTTTCACCCCAAAATAGTTTTCCCCAAAATACACCATTTGACCACATTGATGAAAGTGACATCATCACATGCCTGTGAGCTGACCATAGGCCATTATATGTTTCTTCAACAACACTGAGAACCTGAAGCTACGAACAAAAAGTGATTGGTATCAAAACAACTGCTACCAAAACCAGCATAACATATGCCTGACTTGTAAATGACCGGAAGCCAGACTGATTAAATCATGTGTGTTGCAACACAGCTCAGTGGCATAGGAGGGTGCCATGGCTCCTAATGCAAAGAATGGCCATGGACCCCCCCCAGTGTTTGGTGTTAAAAGTCAACAATAACTTTGTGGCCCTCACTCACCTGACCCCTGGCGTCATTTCACCTGCTGCTCTGATTGCCACGCCCCTGCCTCGCGAAGAGCAAGTGTTTCTGTCAGTTGCTTTGACAGCGCAACACAGCCCGCTCTTTTATTCACGTAGTGACAAAAAGGAGTGAATGCCTCCGTAAATCCCGGGGGCGACTCCAGTTCTATGCGCAACACTCCTAAAACAAGCAGGGAAGGTACTCACCAGCTACAAGCGGTGTCTATGCTACGCCGAAGCGGCAACATGCACGCCAACGCGACATGTAATTCAGTGCAGTGCAGTGTTAGGCTTAAGCAGTGTAAAGCTTTCTTTCTGTTTTATTTTCTCTCACAAATATATAAATTCGAGCTCTCTTCGTTCATTAAGCAAAATGCTGCAAAATTACCTCTCCACCCCCAGTCTTTAATTGGAACAAAACTGCGAGTGCTGACTCACCAACCGCAGCTTCCTCCCCTTGCATTTGCTTCATAACTTCTGAATAACTCGAGGGGGCTGGTCCAGTTCCCACGGCCTCTGTTCGTCTCAATAGTAACTCTTCCAGGAAGCATATACCCTCTCCTGATACCAGGGGTGGTTCATAGAATTATTTTTAAACAGGCCCTTTCTGCTGTTTCATCCTTTGCTTCAGAAGATTCGCAGTGCTCACCTGCAAAATATGAAAAAAAAACATTTTAATGACAGAATGTAAATTAAATTGGGCCTCTGGTGTACGAAGCTGCTTTTTTTCCCAATCAGCCTTTAGCAGGGTGGGTTGAGCAGAGTGTTTCATTTTCTCTGACAGGCATCAGTATTTGCACAATTACCAGAATTTGTTCTGAAAACTGCAACAAACTGAATCTACACACTTTGGGGGCTGAATCACAAAAGCATGTGTGACTATGGGAAGCAGTTCTACAGGAGTACACTCTTTTACATACTCTGGTAAAGCTGCAGGGCTTTGTAAACTGGGCCCAAAATGTCCAACTCCCCATTAATGAAAGTGCAAAGCGGGTACAGTCCTTTCTATTTATATGAATATTCACCCTTTGAGTGTATTTGTGAAGCAATATATTTGCACCTGATTAACATGCATGTACCTATGCCCCTTGAAGTAGGGGATCATATGTCACAGTAAGTTATGCACTCTAAAATGTATAAATAATGACCAGGGAGAGTAGGGAAACAGCTGAATTAGCTTCAGTAGAGAGGGCCACTCTATATAAAAATACAGGAAAACTTCCACACAAACACCAGCAAAGCGCATGCACAGAATATCTGCCCAGAGGTTTTGTTGCAAATTTCTGCCTCAGATTTGCTTCTCTTTACTTACACTCCACTTATCCATGTGGCCACTCAACATACTGCTGATAACATTGTTTCCTTAAGTTATACTCCTGACATTCAGAAGTTCTCACCATACACTTCTGGAACCTGGGGTCAGGCCACACTGATTAGGTACAAAGGTTCATCAGATTACTTTTATATTTTTTAAAGTTTTACCTTCCTTATGTCTCTCTTCCATATTTCCAATACCCAAAGATAACCTACAGCTGCATATTGCGCCTGTCCCATAAGGAATCAGCACCTCCAACTTAATAGGCTTCATGCATAATCATGTTAGGGCCACCAAATATGGCAATGGCAAGCTAACCTAAAACACACAAACCACAGATGAGGATGACTCTTGCATCCTGATAGTTCTGGATCTCTCAACTATCTTTGACACTTTCGACCATTTCATCCTCATCTAGACCCTGATGTCTCAAATGGGATTCAATGGCAATGCCTTTCACTGGTTCTGCTTCTGCATATCCAATTGACACCCATTTGTTCACCTGGTCACCTCTAGGTCCCAGAAGATACCTATTACTTGCAGAGTCACCCCAGGTTCCATCCTGTCCCCATCATCTTCAGCCACTAGATTATGGCGCTGGGAGCACTACTCACCGATGATAGCATCAAACTTCATGAATATGCCAATGATACACAACTCTGCTCAAAGTCTCCTTTGTTCTTAATGACAAATGCCTCAAACAATGCCTGCATCACATGTCAAGCACCTCCACGAAGTACAGGTCCACCATAACAGCACCCCTGGAATTTGCTAAGGACAAAAAGCAGCAACTAGCCAAAACCTGGATCAAGATCATGAACCTTGGCAGCTTTGAACCCAAACTTCATTTGAACTCACCTTGGACACAAACCGACCCTCTAGAACACACTTCAAAGAAAATTAAGATGACCTGATACCAGAAAGTCAAACCACAGCCCTAAAAAAGCAACTTTGGAACTCTCATTCTAGTTCACCTACTGCCTCATAGATCCCACACTGGTCCCTGTTAAGGGCTTCCTACATGCCACAGCACATCTCATCCGTGGGTAGAGGAAATATGACCACATCAACCCCATCCTGATGGAACACCTCTGGCTTCCCTTGTTGGCCTGCACCACCTTAAAAACCATCTGCATGAATTACAAATCCATAACATCCAGCACCCACTAGCATGCAAGGCCACCATCTTTGTTTGCTCTCACACTAGGGATAAAGAAGTGTAAAAAAGAAAGACAAGACAACAGGGGCGGTATTACACATAGGGCATACTTTCCCTGTTTGCATCAGAGCGCACCTTTAAATAGGTGCATCGTGTGCAAACAGGGAAAGTGCACCCTATTACAGTGAATTTACTGCCCCCAGGGCAGGTGCAAACTCGTGCGGCCCTGGGGGGGGGGGGGGGGGGGGGCAGCGCATTCAAGTGAAATATGGAGCAGCTGTTTCAAAGATGCTCCGTGTTTCACTATGCAGACGGCAACCCACCTGCACTTTAAAGAGGGATTAGAGAACCCTCTGCAGGCAGGAGCAGTGAGAGACTGGACCCGCTCGCAAAGGAGTACTTGACCTGTGTTACCTGCAGCCTTCTGGAGCACAGCACGACATTGGCTTCATTCGTTGGGCATTGGAATCTGACCGGGGAGCTGCTGTATAGGAGGACGGGACTGCGAGGACCAGCAGGCTGTGCGTGTTCCATCTAGCACACCTGCCGCCTCTTCCCGCGACTCCGCCCCCTCTATCCATAGCCAGTATAAGACCTGAAGGTATTACGCGTCAGCGGGACGCGTGTGCGGGACATCACCCGGGACACAGCCCGGACTAAGGGCGGACCCTCTGAGACCCTCCGAGGCCGATCGAGGCTGGGCTGGGCCAGGAGTGACTCTGCTGCATCGTGGTAATTGGGAGTTTCTTCTTCTTCTTTTTAAATATTGCCATGGCCTCTAGTGAGAATGTTATGCCTGGGGAGAAACCAAGCCCAGTGGTAAATGGCCCCCTTGACAGATATTTTAAAAAACCTCTCATAACGGATAAGGAGCTGGACACTACCTTGGAGGAGCGCAGACTAGAACGTCGTCGCTCTATTGATAACATGAAACGTAGAGCTCCAGAGGTTGCTTCCCCAAACATTCCTGTTGTCGATAGTGGTAGTAATGGTGTAAACGACACCCCCCTCTCGCAAGAGGGTGTTCCGCTATTGTTACGTGATTGTTCGCCCACAAACTGTGTCCCTAGTGTTCAGGTTATTAGCAATTCTCTCCCCCCACATGCCATAAGTCATTCTAAAATTCTCAATACGCGGCTTGTGGGACGGGGGGTAGGAAAAAAGGCTAAGAACCCGAAAAAGGGGATTATTCACGGCCCCCCTCCCAGGAAAAAAAGGCGGAGGGTGGGGGTGATCAATGGCCCCAGGACACAGCATTCTGAATTTGGCCACTATCTTTCTAATGGGTCTGTTTCAGGGTCATTAATTGGGCCAGATCATAGCCAGATGGCGGCCATTAGTACCTGTTTAATGGCTGTGAACCCTGTCGTGACCCCCCCAGAGCCTGTTCTATCAGCTGTAGATATCCCACAGGCGCCTATTCCCTTGGATTTTTTACCCCAACTGGGGGACATGATTAGTATTCTCCTTTTACCCATTACTGACACCTTAAGGAAGCTGGAGTACAGGCTAGAGAACATCGAATCTACATTGAGTAATATGGCCGTTGTAGGTAAGGTTACAACGGATGGTACCAGTAAACAGGCTGGAGCCCCCCTTATAAATCCACCTAGGGAACTTCCTGATCTCAGTAGGAATGTAATGCAGACTGTGGGCCACCTAGCCCCGGATCAGGGCAGAAATGGACCTTTGTTGCATAAGGGACATTTAGTTAGTAAGCCCGTTATGGATTTGGTGGAGGAAGCCAGTATTGCCCCAGTAGGGAGTACTGTTCAGGCGCAGGATAATCCAAGGTTGGAGGGGGTCCCTGGGATTCATGGTCTTCGGGTTGATTTACCCCCAGAAGCTGCACCCTTAGTGGTGGTGTTGACTGGGGTTCCTGTTTTAGCTGATAATAAGAGTGAGGATTACGCCCAGCTAAAAAACAAAACTATCCACTGGTTAAGAACATATAGACCTATAAATAGGAAAGTAAACAGTGAGATATTGCATGTTAGACGTCTCCCATGGCTTGGTGGAAGGAATAAAGACGTCGATGGAGATATAGTTCTGATTAATTTCAGAGACCCAGAAGCGGTAGCTCTTATATTGAACTGGCCCCTGGGCAATGGTAATAGCCAAATTCGCCCTCGATCTTTGACCTATTTTTATCCCAGGTCCTTGGTTTTCCCCACATCCTATGTAAGGAAAAATCATTCAGTTTATACAAATGACCCCACTGCCCTTTATGCATCAAATCAGCGAATCGATCACCAAGGTTGGAATATGGTTCCCTTTAGTGGCCACAGGAATAACAACATTCGGAGAATGGAGCACCTGAGGCCTTTTACACCTTTAGAATTAGGGAACAGGTTTGATGTTCTTTCCAACATGGATGATTGTGATTGAAAATTACAGTGCGGGCAGGGGAAGAGGGAGAGTCAAATTGGAGGTGGAGTTGTGGGGAACGTTACTGTGTTACTCAATGTGGTTGATGACCCTCAAAGCAGTGATGGGTCTCTTCAGGATGTGGAAAACATTACTATAAGAACTTCTAATGACCCAACTGTGTTAGATACCACCATATGTACTGCCGAAAAATGCATGATAAATCCAACTATACCATCGGCCACAATAGTTATTAACTCATCCCAAGTAGCCTTAGAAGAGAACCTTAGGGCTATTACGTGGAATATAGCCGGGCTAGCCTCTAAGGTAAACACCCCCATATGGGCTGACTTTATCAAACAAGGTTATGATATTATTTGCCTGCAAGAAACTTGGGATAGGGCTGAAGTACATGTTGAGGGCTATACTTCCTTTAACGTGCAGGCTGTGGCATCCCAAGCCGGTCGAGCCAAGGGTGGACTCGTGACCCTGATATCCACTGCACTGACTGAGTTCTGTGTTAGTGATCATGTAGTTCTAGGTGAACATGCCTCGGTTCTGCGTATGATCCATAGTGGATACAGAGACTTAATAATAGTGAACTTTTATAACAACATTGCCGGGCACAAACAGGGAAAGTTTATTTCTGACATAGAGCAGGCCATTGATGCCTTTTTATTGAGTACACCCAAACCTGCTGCCATCATATGGGTGGGAGATTTTAACATTAAATCATGTACTTATGCACTCAAGGGGGCGTGTGGCCATAGGGAGGAGTACTCGGGAAGGGAAACAACATGTGTATATAATCATTTCCCGCATAACAACTATGGTAGTGCTCTGAATAACCTATTGGCCAAATATGACCTGGACCTCCTAGAATGTAATAAGAACAAAAACAATGTTAGATGTCCGACATTCCATGGGAGGAACAGCCAATCATTTATTGATCATATTATGATATCTTGCTCTGTAGCTTATATCAATGTTTGGGTGATTGAACAAGAGGTCAGTGATCACAATAGTGTAACCGTTGAACTATTGGGTTGGGGAATCAAAAGGAATACCTTTGGTCAACCAATTCAGGATATTGTTGCAGAAAGACCGAATGGGATGAGAGTGAAATGGACAAAAGTTGACCCCACTAAACTTGTTGCCAATGTGATCACAAACTGTTATGGAGAGGTTGAGTATTGTTTATTGCTGGACCCATGCCCACGAATTCTGTTATCCAAATTCCTAATTATTTCAAAAACCATTGAGAAATCCCTGACACACAAACCTCGGAATCCAAGGAAAGTTACGGCGGTGTGGTTTGATGACCATTGTGCTCAGTCATTAAAAAGGCTAAAAACCTCACTTGATGCCACTCCAAGAGACGTTTGTAAGATCAGGGAAGAGCGCCATAACTATAAAACTGCACTTTCTATTAGGAAGAAGGAATTGCAGGATGCGGCATGGGAAAAATTAGATCTGGCTGCAGATACTAAAGATCATAAACTTTTTTGGGACACCATAAATAGTCCATTCCTGAAGAATGACAACGTCCCTGAACTAACCTCGCATGTCAGTTGTCAGGCCTGGATAGCTCACTTCACTGGGATTTTTAATTCCGATTTTACCTCTGATTTTACTTCCGTTCTTAATTCTAATGTCTTAACTGATACTCCAACCTGTTTTAAATGGGAGAAATTACTGTTCTCGGTGACTCTAAGTGAGGTGACTGTGGCAATTGAAAAGAGTAAGGGGGGGAAAGCCCCGGGTCCAGATGGGGTCCCCGTGGACTTTTTCAAATCTGAAATTGTTTTATGGGCCCCCATTTTAACCCGTTATTTTAATGCAGCAATCGAGGACGAGTTACCAACCTCATGGGGTCAATCCATCTTAGTACCTCTTTTCAAAAAGGGCTCTAGGGCCGAAGCACGAAATTATCGCCCAATTTCACTTTTAGACTCGTCGTTAAAGATTTTGAGTCGTATACTTCTGGTGAGATTAGAGACCTGGGCCGAGGACAATAATGTTCTTTCGCCTATTCAGTTCGGGTTCCGAAGGGGTCTAGGAACTATGGAGCAGTGCGTGAACCTTGAACTTATCATCGGCAAGTACACTAAAGCCAAGGAGGGGAATTTGTTTATGTGCTTTGCCGATCTAAGTTCTGCATTTGATTTAGTGGAACACGCACTGCTCTGGCCAGTACTACTTGACATGGGTGCACCACCTGAAATCATCCACCTCTTGGCCAGAATGTATAGTAATCTTTCAAGTAAGGTTAGATTCGGAACAAATGGCGAATGCACCCCCCTTTTTAAAATTGGTAGAGGGATCCGACAAGGGTGCGTGCTTGCCCCCCTTTTATTCTCACTTTTTATAAATCAGGTTGATCAATTTTTACAAGAATCTTATGCTGATGCTCCCATCATTAATGGAAAGCAAATACCCGTCCTATTATATGCGGACGACGCGGTCCTGATTTCCAGGACTGCGAATGGGTTGCAAAAGTTAATTGAGAAGTTTCATATTTTTATTCAGGGCAGAAAGCTTAAAATTAACAAGGGTAAGACTATGACTATGACTTGTGGCAAGAAAATATCGAAAAACAAGTCATTCTTTTTAGATGGGGATAAACTTGAAGCAGTCCGACATTTCTGCTACTTAGGTATTACCTTTTCAGGTGATGGGAGATGGGTAAACGAGCAATCCTGTGTTGGTCTGAAGATGACCAGAAATACAAATTGCATCTTCAGATTCGCCTCCAAATTGGGGGGTCGTAGAATCCGAGAAATGATTTCCATCTATAATTCAAGGTGTATGTCCTCTGCCTTGTATGGAGCAGGGATATGGGGATATAATCGTCAGATTGCTCTGTCCATCCAGCAAGAGGAAAACAAGTACCTGAAACGATTATTATGCCTCCCCGCTTCTGCCTCAAACGAGATTACCCACAGAGAGCTAGGCATAAATTATGTCGCAGATCTGATTGCATTGCGTCCCTTGTCCCTATGGCGGTCCATATGGGCCAAAGAAGAAACTAGGTTTACCCAGGAAGTAATTTTGGATTGTATTAAACTAGATTGGCATTCGAAAATCCCCTGGCTAGAACATATTCACTCCTGGTATAAGACTCTCTTTGGCCAGGATATTTTTAAAGATATTTTAACAACATCGGTTTTAACAAAGCGTAACCTTAAAACCACCTATTTGGACCATGCAAAAGGGACCAGAACGAAGGAGTATGCAATGCAAAGTACATTCAAATTATACTTGGAGTACAACCTTAGTACAAGACTCCCACCCTATCTTACATTTGTTAGTATTAATTCTCATCGCTTCGTTCTAGCACGCCTGAGGCTGGGAATAGTCCACCATTTGGTGGCTTTCCCAACTGTAAAAAAACCCGGGTTATGTCTGTGCCCATGCGATGGGAAATCTAAACAGAGCATCTGTCACTTTTTACTCTTTTGTAATTTTTATACTGGTTTTAGAAAGTTTTATTTGAAGCAACTATTTTTAGAATATAAGATATACAACACAAGAGCCGCAATACAATTGTTGTTTGATTTGGCTTCCCCGAATGTGTGCTATCGCGTGGCCACCTATATTTTAAAATGTACCTGGCACAGGAAATCAATTATTATATGATTCCCTCCTTTCGCTATCCCCGTTCACCCGCTGGCTATTATATTTTACGACTATTGGTGATTTACTGTTAATTACACTGTTGTTGTGTATTTATTTTTGTATTGGCATTTGCACAAACTTTTATTACAAACAAACTGCTGCTAAATGTCTAAACTGAATTAACTCCCCCCTTAATAACTACTACTAGAATGTACCTAATGATTAAATTTAACCCTGTACACAAAGTGATATACTTTACTGATTTAACAATATTGGCATGGATAGTGATGTAATTTTAAATGTTTCATTATTTAACTTTCATAAATTTGATTCTTTACCGTTTTAATGTATGTTGCTATATGGTTGTACTTGTACATACCGAATAAAGCATTCAACTAACTAAGAATATGCCAATGATACACAACTCTGCTCAAAGTCTCCTTTGTTCTTAATGACAAATGCCTCAAACAATGCCTGCATCACATGTCAAGCACCTCCACGAAGTACAGGTCCACCATAACAGCACCCTTGGAATTTGCTAAGGACAAAAAGCAGCAACTAGCCAAAACCTGGATCAAGATCATGAACCTTGGCAGCTTTGAACCCAAACTTCATTTGAACTCACCTTGGACACAAACCGACCCTCTAGAACACACTTCAAAGAAAATTAAGATGACCTGATACCAGAAAGTCAAACCACAGCCCTAAAAAAGCAACTTTGGAACTCTCATTCTAGTTCACACTACTGCCTCATAGATCCCACACTGGTCCCTGTTAAGGGCTTCCTACATGCCACAGCACATCTCATCCGTGGGTAGAGGAAATATGACCACATCAACCCCATCCTGATGGAACACCTCTGGCTTCCCTTGTTGGCCTGCACCATCTTAAAAACCATCTGCATGAATTACAAATCCATAACATCCAGCACCCACTAGCATGCAAGGCCACCATCTTTGTTTGCTCTCACACTAGGGATAAAGAAGTGTAAAAAAGAAAGACAAGACAACAGGGGCGGTATTACACATAGGGCATACTTTCCCTGTTTGCATCAGAGCGCACCTTTAAATAGGTGCATCGTGTGCAAACAGGGAAAGTGCACCCTATTACAGTGAATTTACTGCCCCCAGGGCAGGTGCAAACTCGTGCGGCCCTGGGGGGGGGGGGGGGGGGGCAGCGCATTCAAGTGAAATATGGAGCAGCTGTTTCAAAGATGCTCCGTGTTTCACTATGCAGACGGCAACCCACCTGCACTTTAAAGAGGGATTAGAGAACCCTCTGCAGGCAGGAGCAGTGAGAGACTGGACCCGCTCGCAAAGGAGTACTTGACCTGTGTTACCTGCAGCCTTCTGGAGCACAGCACGACATTGGCTTCATTCGTTGGGCATTGGAATCTGACCGGGGAGCTGCTGTATAGGAGGACGGGACTGCGAGGACCAGCAGGCTGTGCGTGTTCCATCTAGCACACCTGCCGCCTCTTCCCGCGACCCCGCCCCCTGCAGACCGCTGAAAACTCCTCGCGGCCCCCGCTTCGCGGGAGCCGCTCGCAAAGGAGTACTTGACCTGTGTTACCTGCAGCCTTCTGGAGCACAGCACGACATTGGCTTCATTCGTTGGGCATTGGATGACCGGGGAGCTGCTGTATAGGAGGACGGGACTGCGAGGACCAGCAGGCTGTGCGTGTTCCATCTAGCACACCTGCCGCCTCTTCCCGCGACTCCGCCCCCTCTATCCATAGCCAGTATAAGACCTGAAGGTATTACGCGTCAGCGGGACGCGTGTGCGGGACATCACCCGGGACACAGCCCGGACTAAGGGCGGACCCTCTGAGACCCTCCGAGGCCGATCGAGGCTGGGCTGGGCCAGGAGTGACTCTGCTGCATCGTGGTAATTGGGAGTTTCTTCTTCTTCTTTTTAAATATTGCCATGGCCTCTAGTGAGAATGTTATGCCTGGGGAGAAACCAAGCCCAGTGGTAAATGGCCCCCTTGACAGATATTTTAAAAAACCTCTCATAACGGATAAGGAGCTGGACACTACCTTGGAGGAGCGCAGACTAGAACGTCGTCGCTCTATTGATAACATGAAACGTAGAGCTCCAGAGGTTGCTTCCCCAAACATTCCTGTTGTCGATAGTGGTAGTAATGGTGTAAACGACACCCCCCTCTCGCAAGAGGGTGTTCCGCTATTGTTACGTGATTGTTCGCCCACAAACTGTGTCCCTAGTGTTCAGGTTATTAGCGATTCTCTCCCCCCACATGCCATAAGTCATTCTAAAATTCTCAATACGCGGCTTGTGGGACGGGGGGTAGGAAAAAAGGCTAAGAACCCGAAAAAGGGGATTATTCACGGCCCCCCTCCCAGGAAAAAAAGGCGGAGGGTGGGGGTGATCAATGGCCCCAGGACACAGCATTCTGAATTTGGCCACTATCTTTCTAATGGGTCTGTTTCAGGGTCATTAATTGGGCCAGATCATAGCCAGATGGCGGCCATTAGTACCTGTTTAATGGCTGTGAACCCTGTCGTGACCCCCCCAGAGCCTGTTCTATCAGCTGTAGATATCCCACAGGCGCCTATTCCCTTGGATTTTTTACCCCAACTGGGGGACATGATTAGTATTCTCCTTTTACCCATTACTGACACCTTAAGGAAGCTGGAGTACAGGCTAGAGAACATCGAATCTACATTGAGTAATATGGCCGTTGTAGGTAAGGTTACAACGGATGGTACCAGTAAACAGGCTGGAGCCCCCCTTATAAATCCACCTAGGGAACTTCCTGATCTCAGTAGGAATGTAATGCAGACTGTGGGCCACCTAGCCCCGGATCAGGGCAGAAATGGACCTTTGTTGCATAAGGGACATTTAGTTAGTAAGCCCGTTATGGATTTGGTGGAGGAAGCCAGTATTGCCCCAGTAGGGAGTACTGTTCAGGCGCAGGATAATCCAAGGTTGGAGGGGGTCCCTGGGATTCATGGTCTTCGGGTTGATTTACCCCCAGAAGCTGCACCCTTAGTGGTGGTGTTGACTGGGGTTCCTGTTTTAGCTGATAATAAGAGTGAGGATTACGCCCAGCTAAAAAACAAAACTATCCACTGGTTAAGAACATATAGACCTATAAATAGGAAAGTAAACAGTGAGATATTGCATGTTAGACGTCTCCCATGGCTTGGTGGAAGGAATAAAGACGTCGATGGAGATATAGTTCTGATTAATTTCAGAGACCCAGAAGCGGTAGCTCTTATATTGAACTGGCCCCTGGGCAATGGTAATAGCCAAATTCGCCCTCGATCTTTGACCTATTTTTATCCCAGGTCCTTGGTTTTCCCCACATCCTATGTAAGGAAAAATCATTCAGTTTATACAAATGACCCCACTGCCCTTTATGCATCAAATCAGCGAATCGATCACCAAGGTTGGAATATGGTTCCCTTTAGTGGCCACAGGAATAACAACATTCGGAGAATGGAGCACCTGAGGCCTTTTACACCTTTAGAATTAGGGAACAGGTTTGATGTTCTTTCCAACATGGATGATTGTGATTGAAAATTACAGTGCGGGCAGGGGAAGAGGGAGAGTCAAATTGGAGGTGGAGTTGTGGGGAACGTTACTGTGTTACTCAATGTGGTTGATGACCCTCAAAGCAGTGATGGGTCTCTTCAGGATGTGGAAAACATTACTATAAGAACTTCTAATGACCCAACTGTGTTAGATACCACCATATGTACTGCCGAAAAATGCATGATAAATCCAACTATACCATCGGCCACAATAGTTATTAACTCATCCCAAGTAGCCTTAGAAGAGAACCTTAGGGCTATTACGTGGAATATAGCCGGGCTAGCCTCTAAGGTAAACACCCCCATATGGGCTGACTTTATCAAACAAGGTTATGATATTATTTGCCTGCAAGAAACTTGGGATAGGGCTGAAGTACATGTTGAGGGCTATACTTCCTTTAACGTGCAGGCTGTGGCATCCCAAGCCGGTCGAGCCAAGGGTGGACTCGTGACCCTGATATCCACTGCACTGACTGAGTTCTGTGTTAGTGATCATGTAGTTCTAGGTGAACATGCCTCGGTTCTGCGTATGATCCATAGTGGATACAGAGACTTAATAATAGTGAACTTTTATAACAACATTGCCGGGCACAAACAGGGAAAGTTTATTTCTGACATAGAGCAGGCCATTGATGCCTTTTTATTGAGTACACCCAAACCTGCTGCCATCATATGGGTGGGAGATTTTAACATTAAATCATGTACTTATGCACTCAAGGGGGCGTGTGGCCATAGGGAGGAGTACTCGGGAAGGGAAACAACATGTGTATATAATCATTTCCCGCATAACAACTATGGTAGTGCTCTGAATAACCTATTGGCCAAATATGACCTGGACCTCCTAGAATGTAATAAGAACAAAAACAATGTTAGATGTCCGACATTCCATGGGAGGAACAGCCAATCATTTATTGATCATATTATGATATCTTGCTCTGTAGCTTATATCAATGTTTGGGTGATTGAACAAGAGGTCAGTGATCACAATAGTGTAACCGTTGAACTATTGGGTTGGGGAATCAAAAGGAATACCTTTGGTCAACCAATTCAGGATATTGTTGCAGAAAGACCGAATGGGATGAGAGTGAAATGGACAAAAGTTGACCCCACTAAACTTGTTGCCAATGTGATCACAAACTGTTATGGAGAGGTTGAGTATTGTTTATTGCTGGACCCATGCCCACGAATTCTGTTATCCAAATTCCTAATTATTTCAAAAACCATTGAGAAATCCCTGACACACAAACCTCGGAATCCAAGGAAAGTTACGGCGGTGTGGTTTGATGACCATTGTGCTCAGTCATTAAAAAGGCTAAAAACCTCACTTGATGCCACTCCAAGAGACGTTTGTAAGATCAGGGAAGAGCGCCATAACTATAAAACTGCACTTTCTATTAGGAAGAAGGAATTGCAGGATGCGGCATGGGAAAAATTAGATCTGGCTGCAGATACTAAAGATCATAAACTTTTTTGGGACACCATAAATAGTCCATTCCTGAAGAATGACAACGTCCCTGAACTAACCTCGCATGTCAGTTGTCAGGCCTGGATAGCTCACTTCACTGGGATTTTTAATTCCGATTTTACCTCTGATTTTACTTCCGTTCTTAATTCTAATGTCTTAACTGATACTCCAACCTGTTTTAAATGGGAGAAATTACTGTTCTCGGTGACTCTAAGTGAGGTGACTGTGGCAATTGAAAAGAGTAAGGGGGGGAAAGCCCCGGGTCCAGATGGGGTCCCCGTGGACTTTTTCAAATCTGAAATTGTTTTATGGGCCCCCATTTTAACCCGTTATTTTAATGCAGCAATCGAGGACGAGTTACCAACCTCATGGGGTCAATCCATCTTAGTACCTCTTTTCAAAAAGGGCTCTAGGGCCGAAGCACGAAATTATCGCCCAATTTCACTTTTAGACTCGTCGTTAAAGATTTTGAGTCGTATACTTCTGGTGAGATTAGAGACCTGGGCCGAGGACAATAATGTTCTTTCGCCTATTCAGTTCGGGTTCCGAAGGGGTCTAGGAACTATGGAGCAGTGCGTGAACCTTGAACTTATCATCGGCAAGTACACTAAAGCCAAGGAGGGGAATTTGTTTATGTGCTTTGCCGATCTAAGTTCTGCATTTGATTTAGTGGAACACGCACTGCTCTGGCCAGTACTACTTGACATGGGTGCACCACCTGAAATCATCCACCTCTTGGCCAGAATGTATAGTAATCTTTCAAGTAAGGTTAGATTCGGAACAAATGGCGAATGCACCCCCCTTTTTAAAATTGGTAGAGGGATCCGACAAGGGTGCGTGCTTGCCCCCCTTTTATTCTCACTTTTTATAAATCAGGTTGATCAATTTTTACAAGAATCTTATGCTGATGCTCCCATCATTAATGGAAAGCAAATACCCGTCCTATTATATGCGGACGACGCGGTCCTGATTTCCAGGACTGCGAATGGGTTGCAAAAGTTAATTGAGAAGTTTCATATTTTTATTCAGGGCAGAAAGCTTAAAATTAACAAGGGTAAGACTATGACTATGACTTGTGGCAAGAAAATATCGAAAAACAAGTCATTCTTTTTAGATGGGGATAAACTTGAAGCAGTCCGACATTTCTGCTACTTAGGTATTACCTTTTCAGGTGATGGGAGATGGGTAAACGAGCAATCCTGTGTTGGTCTGAAGATGACCAGAAATACAAATTGCATCTTCAGATTCGCCTCCAAATTGGGGGGTCGTAGAATCCGAGAAATGATTTCCATCTATAATTCAAGGTGTATGTCCTCTGCCTTGTATGGAGCAGGGATATGGGGATATAATCGTCAGATTGCTCTGTCCATCCAGCAAGAGGAAAACAAGTACCTGAAACGATTATTATGCCTCCCCGCTTCTGCCTCAAACGAGATTACCCACAGAGAGCTAGGCATAAATTATGTCGCAGATCTGATTGCATTGCGTCCCTTGTCCCTATGGCGGTCCATATGGGCCAAAGAAGAAACTAGGTTTACCCAGGAAGTAATTTTGGATTGTATTAAACTAGATTGGCATTCGAAAATCCCCTGGCTAGAACATATTCACTCCTGGTATAAGACTCTCTTTGGCCAGGATATTTTTAAAGATATTTTAACAACATCGGTTTTAACAAAGCGTAACCTTAAAACCACCTATTTGGACCATGCAAAAGGGACCAGAACGAAGGAGTATGCAATGCAAAGTACATTCAAATTATACTTGGAGTACAACCTTAGTACAAGACTCCCACCCTATCTTACATTTGTTAGTATTAATTCTCATCGCTTCGTTCTAGCACGCCTGAGGCTGGGAATAGTCCACCATTTGGTGGCTTTCCCAACTGTAAAAAAACCCGGGTTATGTCTGTGCCCATGCGATGGGAAATCTAAACAGAGCATCTGTCACTTTTTACTCTTTTGTAATTTTTATACTGGTTTTAGAAAGTTTTATTTGAAGCAACTATTTTTAGAATATAAGATATACAACACAAGAGCCGCAATACAATTGTTGTTTGATTTGGCTTCCCCGAATGTGTGCTATCGCGTGGCCACCTATATTTTAAAATGTACCTGGCACAGGAAATCAATTATTATATGATTCCCTCCTTTCGCTATCCCCGTTCACCCGCTGGCTATTATATTTTACGACTATTGGTGATTTACTGTTAATTACACTGTTGTTGTGTATTTATTTTTGTATTGGCATTTGCACAAACTTTTATTACAAACAAACTGCTGCTAAATGTCTAAACTGAATTAACTCCCCCCTTAATAACTACTACTAGAATGTACCTAATGATTAAATTTAACCCTGTACACAAAGTGATATACTTTACTGATTTAACAATATTGGCATGGATAGTGATGTAATTTTAAATGTTTCATTATTTAACTTTCATAAATTTGATTCTTTACTGTTTTAATGTATGTTGCTATATGGTTGTACTTGTACATACCGAATAAAGCATTCAACTAACTAAGAATATGCCAATGATACACAACTCTGCTCAAAGTCTCCTTTGTTCTTAATGACAAATGCCTCAAACAATGCCTGCATCACATGTCAAGCACCTCCACGAAGTACAGGTCCACCATAACAGCACCCTTGGAATTTGCTAAGGACAAAAAGCAGCAACTAGCCAAAACCTGGATCAAGATCATGAACCTTGGCAGCTTTGAACCCAAACTTCATTTGAACTCACCTTGGACACAAACCGACCCTCTAGAACACACTTCAAAGAAAATTAAGATGACCTGATACCAGAAAGTCAAACCACAGCCCTAAAAAAGCAACTTTGGAACTCTCATTCTAGTTCACACTACTGCCTCATAGATCCCACACTGGTCCCTGTTAAGGGCTTCCTACATGCCACAGCACATCTCATCCGTGGGTAGAGGAAATATGACCACATCAACCCCATCCTGATGGAACACCTCTGGCTTCCCTTGTTGGCCTGCACCACCTTAAAAACCATCTGCATGAATTACAAATCCATAACATCCAGCACCCACTAGCATGCAAGGCCACCATCTTTGTTTGCTCTCACACTAGGGATAAAGAAGTGTAAAAAAGAAAGACAAGACAACAGGGGCGGTATTACACATAGGGCATACTTTCCCTGTTTGCATCAGAGCGCACCTTTAAATAGGTGCATCGTGTGCAAACAGGGAAAGTGCACCCTATTACAGTGAATTTACTGCCCCCAGGGCAGGTGCAAACTCGTGCGGCCCGGGGGGGGGGGGGGGGGGGGGGCAGCGCATTCAAGTGAAATATGGAGCAGCTGTTTCAAAGATGCTCCGTGTTTCACTATGCAGACGGCAACCCACCTGCACTTTAAAGAGGGATTAGAGAACCCTCTGCAGGCAGGAGCAGTGAGAGACTGGACCCGCCTGCAAGGGAATGCCCGGGGGTCCAAAGGACCCCGTTTATCCCCCTCCAGAGGGCTGCCATCAAGGGGCGCACATGACAGTGCAGGATCATTTTGTGGCGGAATTTCAGTGCGTCTCCAGACAGCTTCTTTGCCTTTGCGCCCGCATCCATAAAACAACACAGGCACAGAAATTCCCTCAGTTGCATGGAGTCATGCCCCATGTAAATGAGAGAACGCCCTCTTGCAATAGTGCTGACGCTAGATGTGGACCAGCGTTATCTATATTACAGACAGGCCGCACAAGCGCCTGTGGCCCTTTCTGTAATACCGAAGTGCCCCGGTAGATGCACAAAGCGGGAGCACATACCCGTTGCACCCCCGGAGTACTTTCTGTAATACGGCCCCAGGCCTTCTCTATCTATGCACCAGGATCTCCATCTATGCTCGCAACATTTGAAACAACATCCCTGTTCCATCAAGACAGCCCAGCAATGCACCAATTTAGGAAATATTTGAAGAAGCATCTCTTCAAAGAATTCTAGATGAAGATACAAAAACAATCCACTTCTACCCAGCTGCTTATTCAATAATTTGTTGCCTGTATTTTTGCTTTTGACCTCTTACAGCACTCCGCTGCCTTTTGGCTAGATTTGCACTTTACAAATACGTGCTTGCATGAATGTATACAAATAGAGTTTCATGAAAGGCCAGAATCTGTGATGAAGGCAGCAACACTTCAGTGATCCTGTTCTTCCCTTGCCTATCAAAAACTGCCCTCAAATACCACAAACATCAAACCCTGATCTTAGAGAGGACTACATTTAATGTATTTACATCATAGATTAGTGTTTAGCTCACAAGACAGTGGTTCAATTCCAAACAGGTTCCCTTTGAATGTTGCCCTTATTCAGTTGGTTTTATGTTAAGGGCTTCCAGAATGCAGGTATGTGGCAGGAAACATCATATTAACAGTATTTTGTTAATCATACCCCGTCATGAAAATGTTTTGTGCATTCTTTGTTCTCTTTTTATTCTGTCTTCCGTTTTAAAATAATGATCCCAATGTAAATACATTTATTTTCTCACAGGCCCCCTTCCGAGGTGTCGTATCATTGAAAGGAACAGTTACCTCTCTTGTACACTATCTGTGTCTTCTTTGTAAATGTCCACTTTTTGTTTCTACTAGCTCCCAGATTTGGCATGATAAGGAGCAGTGGCACATAGACAGACAGGGGCATATTTACTAGAAACTGGCGGAGCGCGGAATTGGTAAGTCAGTTTCAAAACGCAGGGATGCGCAGGATTTAGAAGAAAGTGGCGCACCCCTGCATTGGCGTGGTGAGCAAAATAACGATGGATTAAACCCAGATCTGTGACTGGTGGCTGAATGTTTTGCCAATGTGCAACATTCCGTCCATCATCTTGTGTGTTTTGCTGTTCGCCCTATGTGGGAAGGATATGCCCAGACGTGGGTCCCGTGCTCACCACGCCACTGGAGTCAAGCTATCCTGGCTGAAGAGGGGTGAAACCCCGAAACCGGTCCTAGGATGCTTGATTCATGGTCCAGTGAAGACATGGCTTGGCAGTTCGGGCTGGACTGTTCCTATGAGGCACAGTGTCAAGACTGATTTGCATATGGCCATGTCTGAACTGGGGTGGCGTGGTGAGCAAAATAATGATGGATTAAACCCAGATCTGTGACTGGGGGTGAATGTTTTGCCAATGTGCAACATTCCGTCCATCATCTTGTATGTTTTGCTGTTCGCCCTATGTGGGAAGGGAATACCCAGAAGTGGGTCCCGTGCTCTCTACGCCACTGGAGTCAAGCTTTCCTGGCTGAAGAGGGGTGAAACCCCGAAACCGGTCCTAGGATGCTTGATTCCGGTCCAGAGAAGACATGGCTTGGCAGTTCTGGCTGGACTGTTCCCATGAGGCACAGTGTCAAGACTGATTTGCATATGGCCATGTCTGAACTGGGGTGGCGTGGTGAGCAAAATAACGATGGATTAAACCCAGATCTGTGACTGGGGGTGAATGTTTTGCCAATGTGCAACATTCCGTCCATCATCTTGTGTGTTTTGCACCCCTGCGTTTCCCTTAGCACTGGCGCTAAAGAAGCATGTTGGCAAGGGTGCCTGCTTTTCAGAGGTGATTGTTTAAGTGCCGGAAGTGACACCTTCCTGCACATAAACAATCTTTACAGACAATTTGCTGTTTCTATGTCTGCTTCAGAATGCAGCACACATGAAAAGAGCAAAATACAAGGAGAAATGAAACATTTCTCCTCGTATCGCCTGCTTAAGACCAGGTATTCCCTGGCAATTTTTTTGGTGCTGCCTCATTCCTTGTGAATATGGGTCTTCGTCAAAAAGCACTGGGAGTTGCGGCGGAATGCCCAGCACTACAACACCCATTGCACGCCCCTTTCACACTAAGTGCTGCGTGAATAGAGGCATTATTTACAAGGTGACGTTGAGCCAAGTTAAGTGGCTTAATGCCGCCTTGTAAAAAAGGTGAAGGACTTGACACCACCAGAACGTCGGAAAAAGTGATGTTCTGGTGGCGTTAACTCCTTGTAAATATGCCCCAAAGTGATTAACCCAGGATCACACAGTTAGGTTATGGAACAAGAGTGTGAGTACATCTCCAAGCATATTCCCAGCCCAAAATTTACTTTCTTGATCACCCCCCCTTCCTCCCCCGCCACCAAGACACACACAAGCAAAGTGCCTATAGTCATCCTGGCCCTGATGATACTAAAAAGAATAGCAGACTATACGTTCCCAGAATGCAGTATAGCGTTAAAGCAGTGCCCCTACCTTCATGATCCGTCCTTCTCCACACGTCTAACCGAATAAACAGAGAGCACACACTGAAGCCGAGAGGCCACCACAACAAGCACAGAGCAATGCAGATGAACGCCGCCACTTGAGCGACCTCAAGATGGCTAATCAAGATTGTTTCCCACGCTAGCACTCTAAAATAGCACTACAGCCTTTTGGCAGTTGCACCACCCAGAAATGCTCTAGTCTCTGTCACAGGAAGCAAAGCAAGCGTCCCCATTAGAAGACTATGTGAATACAGGCTCCTCCAACCGGAAGAGCATGGGAGCCAGATGACCTTTCTCAGAGGGTGATGGGAATCTACTAATCAGAGACTACTGTAATATTGACTGGACATTCAGCTTCATTTAAGGATACTCAAAAAGGACAAATACGTTGATGTAAACTCTTGAGTTAAAGCTATGGCTGAGATCTGTTAAAAAAGGTGAAAATGCTGCCTCACGTTACTCCCTTGGGGGTCAGTTACAGGTACTAAGGGGTATCAGTTGCTTCCCCTGACTTGGCTTTTGTTTACCTCCTGGACAGTTGAATTGCAAAGAGAGCAATCCCTCCGATCTATCAGAATGTGTTGTAACAAACCAACTTTATTTTTCTAAAATCCTACATTTTAGATTACAAAGTGATTTTTCTTGTTTTCTTTCTACTGCCAACCAAATAGTATAACCCAATATTAGACTTATGGCTTTCAATAGATATTTCTATTTTTGAAAAAAAAGGTAACTTTTGAGGACTTTAAGTGAACTGCAACACATCTGCGATTGAAAAGTACACAAAGGGAAATGTATAATACGATCTTATATTGCCATCGTGGAGGTAACTATAACTCGTACCCTAGAGTAACTATAACTCGCTCTGCCGCCATGCACAGTACTGTTAACATTGATGTCATTTCAGATGGTGCAATCACGTTATCAATGATGTCATAGAACATGTCAAGAGTGATGTAATATGTGAGCTGATAAGCAGTACATGGCGAGGGTGCAAGGTATATTTCTTTAGTGCAAGAGTTATAGTTAGTAGAGATGACTATAACTAGTGAATTTCAATGGTTTTGTTCATTCAAAAAGAAATGTTCTAACTAACATTTTCACCTAACTATAACTCTCCTTAACCTTTGTTTTTTAAGTGAATTTCTGTTTTTTTTAATGCAAAGTAAGATGTTAATACCATACCTAACTATAACATAAAATAATATTTTATTACCATAAATAATGCCAACCCCATGCTGTGCACAGCCCTTGTCTGTGTGCAGCATGGTGTTGGCTGCGGCCAAGCCCTGTGTCCAACACCTCACGGTGGGCAACTCCACACCTCATGCTTGGCATGGGTTAGTTTCAGGGGCGGCCTGCAAACAGGTCCTACGGGCAACCCCTACTGAGGAAACAACCCCACACCGGGAATGGTTTTGGCTGTGCCCCTTATGGAGTTGGCCGTAGGGCCTGGCCTATTGCCAAGCTCTGCGTCCAACCACTTGTGGGCAACCAACCCCAAGGTGTGCACGGGCTGCAGCCAAGCATAGTGAAGGATGTGCTGCAGGTCTGGCCCTGCACCCAATCCAAATAGTGTCCAACCCCCCCACTGCGCATGGATCGTGCATGCACAGGGCCTGGGTTTCATGTGGGGGCGGAGCCAGCTGCCATGTTGTAGGTCGCCAGGAGCCAGAGTTACTCGCTAACCCATGAACCCCTGGCCACTCCAGACACCCGCATCTGATTCTACCAGCCAGCCTGCGTACCTCAGGGACCTGGGAGTCACTGGGGCCCTAACATAATCTTATCAGAGCCCGGATGTCACCATGAGCCCATGGGGAAGACTGTGATCAACAGGCTGGAGGCCGCACCCAAGATGACGACCCCATAGTTGCGACCGGACTGCAGGGCCTAAAACAGAGCACAGCACCCCTTGCTGCAGTAAAGACGTGGCAATTTGGGGGCCCAGTGACTGCTTTGCCCCTAGGGTGCCCCGGGCGGTATCATCGGGAGTCAGCATGGGATGAGAACCCCTCCCTTTTCTGCCCTGCACATCATAGCTGCAATAGCTGGCATAGCGGAGGTGGAGATCTCTTCTTCCAGACTTCCTCTCTTTCCTGTATCAATTAAGGGGCTCGCTGCATCCCTTGGGGCCCTGACTGTGGATTGTTCGCCCGACCGCTAACTGGGGCCCGCCGCATTGCCTATCTGGTGCCAGCCTCATCACTGTGAGGTGCCTCTCTGGGCCAGCAAAGGTTTGTGACTGAGGATCAGCTCACCTTGCATAGAAGCCCCTTTGGGCTTCAAGGGCTCCGAGGATATCCGTGCAAACCCATTGTGTAGTCTGCGGCTGGTAAGACAGGGGACTGGTGCAAGCAGGCCCCCTTACTACCTCTACCGGGGCTAGACACACTTGTTGGTTGTAGGGCCCCTGAGAGGGTCTTAACATCGGGAGCAGCTTAAGTGTCCTTGGGGGAGCGGCAAGGTCAGCATTTCCACGCTCCCTGGCGAGGTGAAGCCTAGTTACCTGCCCTGTTCACTTGCTGCCCCATTCTCACTTCTCTCTCGTTTGTCTAGGTGGGCAATGGACTGCATGCAGCATCATAAGGATGCCGCTCCCCCCTGGTGCCTCTTATGAGAGGATCAATCCATGTGCTGGGGAGGGGATGCCCCTACCATGGACTCTAAGGTAGACGGACTCCTGGTGGCGATTGACGCCACAGAAGAGCGCCAGGAGGGCAAAATGGACTCTATTGCATGAGCTGGGCCTGCTCTTGGAAGATGTCCAGAAGGTGGCTTGGAACGGGTTAGCACCCTGGAACCTGAAACCGAGGTCACAACAAGTCTCCTAACTGATCTGGAGGCACAAACACAGTGGTTTGCTGCCCGACTGGATGATTGGGAGGGAAGGGCCCGTTGCCACATCAGGGTTGATGAACTGTCTAAAGGAGTAGAGAGCACTGATATGCTTGTTCACCTAGAGGACTCGCTACAGGAGGTAGTGGCTCCCGAGGGCTTTTCTAAATTCTATGTCCTGGAACGAGCGCACAGGTTCCCGGCCTCGCTTCCTAAGCCCGATCCCCACTGAAACTCGTGGTGGCCCGCCTTCTCAATTTTTGGGATACAGATTTCCTCCTCCAGAAGGTCCGAATGCACAGCCCACTTGCAGTGGAGAATGCGAGGGTATTACTGTACCAAGACTTCACCCTCCAGGATACAGACGCAGCATGTTTCATTCCTGTCTGTCAAGCGTCACCATAGAGAACTGGGCCGGCCATACAGGCAGAGGACAACACTCACTTCTTTGTCAATCTTTCTGCAGTGTGTCACTGGCTGGAGAGCTATGACACAGGTTCAACACACCCAGATCAATCAACTCCTCACCAATCGACTCGCTGAAGTCATGTGCGTTCTAGATTCCGGGAACCAAACCAGCCAACTAAGTAACAAGCGACTGTGGAACGAACAAGAGCGGTGGAGGTGGTGGCTCTATGCGATCAGGTGGAAACTCCTTGCAACTGGATGCCCAGTTTCCTTGGAGCTCTCGGGACTCTGTAATACCTGGGCTGGGGGATATCCTGCAAGAGGTTACCCATGACTCCGTGGATGACATTGTTTGATTTCCTGGGGGCAACGGTTCTTGTTTACTTTGTACAGTGGTGTGGTTATGGGGGCCTAATTCCCAATGTCTTTGTACTATGTGCAGACTCTGTATCATAAACTGGCTCAGGGGTCCTGGGCAGGGGTGGAGGACTAATCCTCATGCTGTCTATTTTGCAGAACTATGGGGCATATTCTCAAGAACGTATGATAATCATCACAAAATTAACTTAACGCAACCTACAACATCGCAGTTAATCGCGGGAAATTTACGCCGTGTTAACCAAGTAGTCACAACATGGCGGTACCATGTGATAGTCACCAGATAACGCGTCAAATGGCCGCGTTAAAATCAACGCCACGCTGCAAAAATGCAAAACCCGAACGCAAAAAAAGCTGCGATGAGTCCAAGAGCGATACAAAAAGCTGCGAAAAACAGCCACAGGCCTGCAATTCCCACGCGTCTGGGGGGAAAATGCACTATAAAAGCTGAACAAGAAAAACACACCAGAAACAATCCAAAGAGTGCAGCACCATGGATGCACCCTCACCCAGTGCAGAGGCCAACGCAAACCCCACAAGCCCCACAGACAACCAGCAAGGTACAACAGGGTCGGGGAAGGCCAGGGAGAAGAGAGAGAGGAAGACGGGGTGCAGTCCACAGCAACACAAGACCAGTGTCACAGAGGTGACAGAACATTACCAGCAACTGTTTCACAATCAGACTACCTGGAATGCAGCCGGAGTGTCGAGGAGGCCAATGGATGATGCCAAGAGGCACTGGCATGACCTGAAAACCTAAACCAGGCATAAACCCGCTGCCAACAGGAAGGCAGCAACGGTGACAGAAGGTGGGAGTCCTGTGCCACAGGAGGAGCAGGAGGAAATGGAGGCAAGTCATCAACGTCCCCGGTCTCCCACTCTGCATCAGGTGACATTGCTGCGCAACCTCTCAACAGCACAAAACTCAATCAGTAATGGTCCATGTGTTGCGGTGCACTGAGTCATTGGCACCTGGAGTGCTGAGCAGGGGATCAGGCAGATGATGGCATCCACGACAGGCCTGAGCAACTCTGTTAGTCTGCCAGTACCACTGTTTTGACTCTGGCAGATGGTGGATGGAGTTGGCCTTTGCGATGGTGGCGTGTGCCTCCTGCGGTGATGTGACATCCAGGCTGGTCAGGACTCAATTTGATGTGTGAGCCCTGGTGGTCTGCAGTTGAGGCCGGAGGCAGCGGACAGTGCTGGGCCACATGCACATTCATTCAGACAGGATTCCTGACGTGAACTGCACAGAGTTAGTGGCCCCAGATGCACAGCGGTCGGCACAGGCACACTCCCACGGGACGGTGACTTGCAGTGCACTGAGGTAGGGCCACGTGGACTGGGCAGGTCCTCATCGATGTCCGAGGTGAATGTGGTGGAGGGTTGCGGGGACAGTGGAAGGTGTCCTCCAGGGCACGATGCAGAGGTCTGATGTTATCGAGAAGCAGCAAATGGAGGAGTGGAAAGCGACAGCCTTGTTGCCACCACCAATTCAACAGCCACATGAGGGTGAAAACTACCCCCTAGTCCATAGACTCAGATTGCACCAATGTACAACCAGAGATTGTCCATGAATGTCGAGAAACAGACTTAGTGGCACCGGGGCTGGGAGGGGGTGCAGTCTGCGATGATGCTGGTACACTGATATGAACTCCGCCATCGCTAAATCAAGACTCTGTGACCTACTGGACCGCAGTGTAGGCCGGAGGCAGCGGTCAGCAGTGGCCCACAGCTACATGTCGTTGGCTCGCAATTCACAGAGTTAGTGACACCAGGGCAGTTGTCGGTAGTGTTCGATCACCTCCGTAACAATGATCCTATTTCCTCCGGACTGCAACGCGTCATCCTCTTACGCCTCTCCTTGCGTGCAATGATATGTATTCTGCCTTTGAATAATCGATGTTCAGTTCCAATTCTGTGACCTACTCGTGCGCAGCGTAGGCCGAGGGCAGTAGTCTGCGTAGGCCCACAGACACGTGTGGTTGTTATGCTATGCACAGACTTGGTGGCACCACATCGAAAGGAATACACTGATGTAAAATCTGCCATGAACATATGTACTCTGCCACAGTGTAATCAAGACTCAGTTCCAAATGTGTGACCTACTTGACCGTAGTGTAGGCCGGATGCAGCAGTAGAGTACGTAAACGAGAAAGGAGTAAAGCGGGCCTGTGTCATGGAGGCCGTGATGGTCTGAGGAGGCTGCCAAGGTCACGGGCCTCGGGCTTGGAGCTTGCCCCGGCACGTGGTGGGCTTTCCTTGACACATGCCGGTGTCGGTAGGTGATCAGTGTGGCCTGGCTGCGCAGGGGTGGGCCTGACGGGTTCGGGATCCAGCAGGCCAGGGTACGGTAGGCGCACAGGATCACAGGCAACTCCACTTATGAGGACGGCGTCGGCCTCGTGGCGGGGTGAGAGGCTTCGCCCTGGCAGAGATGTTGAGCATTCCGGAAGAGGACCACTCCCAGGGCTACGTGCTTTTAATTAACACCCCTATGCTGGCCTCGCATACGCCGGGCCATCCCACTCCGCTCACGGTTACGGGGGGACATAACAGGCAACATTTCCGTGAACTCCCCCACTGGCTGGGGTGACATGCTTGCATCCACTGTCCAATACACTCCATACACCAGCGGTGTATGTCGCCATGGATATGGGTATGTTCTGCATACTGTGGTCTGTCCAGCACACCGCCACCACTCTTGGCATTGTGTACTTTCCCAATCATGGTTCTCCTGCTTCCTTCACACATGCCTGGTTCCCACCTCTCCCCACATTGCTCTATTGTGTGGCTGAGGTGCCATGCCATTGATGGCTCTTGTTCACGGCTTGCCCAGGTTACCATTGTAAGATGTTCTGCCGTATCTGGTGGACGGGCATGTTGTTTTGCATGTTGTATGTGATTTTGTGACGTGTGCATTGCCAGAGTTGTGCGTTGCATGGTTTTGGAGTTGAGGTGTGTGGGGTATTCATTTGGAACTTGCCTAGAGGCTGTGCATTTCCCTTGGTGCCATCCTGGTAGCTCTGGTTGATGATGGACTATTGGAGGATGAACGAATCATGCACACTGGCTGGATATTTGGCGATGACGTTTGTGGAGATTCCACGGTGTTCAGATGTTGCCTGCACATTGATGTGAGACGTTTGCTTTCTGTTGCGGTGATTGTGTGCTGTGTCACCATGGGGCACAAGTAGGACATGTGTGCTGTGGATTGCCCCCAACACGTGCGTGCATCCAGCTATGGCGTATGGTCCTTGCTTGGTCTCCAGCGGATCCTGCGCATTGTGGTGGACGTATAGATACTGGGGTACCAGGCTAATGGTGGCATCCAGGACAGGTGTGAGGGACTTGGATGTGGCTGGCTGTGAGACTCCTCCGACTCTGGCGGGTGTTGATTGGGGGGTACCATAGGCAAACAGGTGCATCACGGCCAGCAGCTTTGTGTGGGGTGGGATGTTGGTGCCGTCGGCTTGTTGGGTAATGATGTTCAGGATGCATAGGATGGTTGTCTTTTTGAGCCTGTAGTGGGCAATGACATCCTCTGGTGTTGAGTCTGTGAGGTTGGTGCGTTTCCTGCGGGTCCGGTGTCTTTGTCTGTGCTGCCTCTGTGGTGGTCCGGGTGGGATTCCGGGGGGGGGGGGGGAGGGTGTTGTGGTTCTGGGTGTGGTGTGGGTGGGTGTTGTTGCCCTATTGGGGCCCCCGGCTGCATGTTCAGTTGCTCGGGGGCATTTGTTGTTCTTCATGTTTGCTTTGGGCTGTGCTCCCTTGGATGCTGCCGGTTGTCATCCGACTTTATACCAGGTCTGAGCAGGTGTTAATTTTCTCTGCTAACACACATTATCGCATGTTTCGTGGTCTTTTCGCTGATGTGGCTGGTCGTTGAGAATGTTGAGGAGTGGTGTTGTCACGGCTTTTTGCACAGGAACGCTTACTCTGCATCTCATTAGCAATAGTTGCCGGGGTCATCTGTGGCGATGATTTTGCGGCTGCTATCACGGATCAACTGGTGTTATGGACTGTTTACACCAGCTTGTGAATGGGATGATACATTTATCGCAATTTTGGCTGGGATAAAGTGCCATTAACTCAGCAATAGCTCCTTGAGAATGTGGCCCAATGTCTTATAAATTTACTGGTTTGGCTGGTCTTTGGTCCCGCTCAATTTCTCCAGTGTGGACTGGGATGGCCTGGGATATTTGTTAGGCATATTGCCTCTCTTGCTTGGACAGGACGTGTATATGTCTTAGTCCAGGGGAGGTTACAGGTGGGTTTTGGGTTTGTTATTGGGGGGGTACTTCCCAATGTTGTTCTGCTTGTTCTGGTTTTGACAGGTGTGGTTGCCGTATGGATCTGTACCTAGAGATACCGTGTGGCGTCAGTTGTGGGCATCCTGTGTCTAGCCCTGGGTGGCAAACTCCACTTCGTGGGCAGAGTTCAACATATTTATGCCACTTCACCCAGCAAAAACTCTGCCTACGCTGCGTGGCGGAGGTTACTGGTGCTTGGCTGCTCACCCCCTACAAATGTTGTGTTATCCTTTAGTTTTGATTGTCTGTGCAGTCCCACCCCCCAACATACAGGCTTAAGGAGCTAGCTGAATTAAATCACTAATGGAGGCATTTAGCCTGATAGCCTGTGGCGGTGGGCTTTTTAGTATCTCGTTTTTAAGAATGTTGGCTTGTTCAGAAAGCAGACTTATGTTTTTCTTTTTACACACAGCTGTGTTTTTCCACACACGTAATACAGAAAGTGCACAGCGCCATGTGCAAGTCACACTCTAATGTTCGGAAAGACTGTTTGCCTTCAGCTTCCGTCCTCATGTGTCCAGTTGGTGGCCAAGTCACTTCCAGACTTGGATGTTGTAGCAAGCACTATGCTGCAGCACCGGTGGAGTTTGGGGAGGTTGTTCTGCAGTTTCTGTCCTGATCCCCACCAGCCATCAGCCCAGCAACTGGACAGCCATGCTGGTGGGCCAGTAGAGAGGACCCGAGTCCGGGGTTGAGAGGTCACAGGGCCCACTCCATACTCTGTGGCGCTGGTAAGCATCGCTTCCTTTTCCCTTCTGCTGTGGTGGGTGCTACTCACTCAGCCTGACCTAGAATTCTGTGCCGCCCGAGCACACACGGTTGTGTTTTATTGTGCATGGATATTTAATAGTGGGTTTTTCCAAAGTATTTCCTAATAGCTGTTCTTAATGTGAGCTGAAAACTAAAATGTGTCCAGCCTTATTGGTGATTACTGCAGTGTTATGTATCTTCTGGTTGTACATACAGAAGAACTTGTTTCTCTTTTAACTGGGGTGGATGATTTTCCATTGCGAAGCCTGGGTATGCTGTTCTCCAGGGGCAGAGCTCCCCCTCTTAGGGCTTCCAAATGCCCGGGTACCACCACCCCCCTGGGGTTTGTTCTTTTTCAAAAAAGCGGGGAGGCCCGTATGGCCTCCACTGCTGCTCCAGGAACCACCACCTCCCCAGGGCACAAATAGATTAATTTAGGGGGTCTGTTGCGGATAACTGGCCCCGGGGACCACCACCTCCCCGGGGGTAAATACTTTAAAGAGTGGGGCCACATTTGGCAGGGAGGTAAATGTTGGTTCAAGGAAGTGCATTTTGCCTATTTGGTGTAAATCCGTTCTGTAGTTGTTGAGAAATGTAAGAAAAAAATTATAGTGAGGTCTCTGGACACGGAGAACGCGAAAAAACAGTTGAGCTCATGCAGGGAAATGCACAGCTCTGATTGGCTGCCAAAACTTCAACCAGAAAGTGTTGGCAGCCATGTTAGGATTTAGCTTCACCGAGTCTAAATAAAAAAATTGAAAATTAAGAAAAGGGGACAGGGTAGGAATACCCTGACCCCCAAGCCATGGTCTTCGGGTCACCCTGGGACACCGCCATGGCATAAAAGCACTAAAAAAAAAGTTACAGCGAAATCGCTCCCGTGCTTGCTTTTAAATAACCCCCGGATGGGCCAGGTCACGGGGGCATATCATAAATATAGAGGGGGAGCACAGGGCCCCCCTCCTAGGGCTTATCGAAACCCTGGGGACTGCCACCTCCCCAGGACACTTTTTATAATGTCGGCAGGCGGGCCCATTGGGCCTGCCCGCAGCCACGGGGAGTGCCACCTCCCTGAGGCAATGACAGTAATATGGGGTGACCTCGTAGACCCAACTTGCCCCGGGGACAGCCTCCTCCCCAGGGCTAATTACAATAATGGGGGGGGCTCGCAGACCCCCCTGCTCCGGGGACCACTACCTCTCTGGGGCTGTTTATATTTGGCTTTGGGGGGGGGCCTCATGGACCTCATCGGGCCCCGTGGACAACCACTTCCATGGGGCCAAACTCTAAAATGGGAGGGGGGCTGCGTGACCCCTCCTCCTTGGCCGTTCTCGGCCCCAGGGACCGCCAACCCCAGGACATTGCAGTTTGTTATAGCTTGGCGGGAGCACCGCTCCCACCAAGCCATAGTAAAAAGTGCTTTGTTTTGAGCAAGCAAGAGCATTTTGCTCTCGCTTGCTCAAAGCGGAGCACACTTTGCTTTTACACATAGGGAGCTGCATGTTAGCAACTCCCTATGTGTAAAATCAATGCTGGCTACCGCGGGAGGAAGGGAGCCGGCCGAAACGGGGGCCATTTAGTACTGAAGACCAGGCCCCGGGGAATTGGGTCCCCAGGGCCAAAATCGTCCCACCTCCATTTCAAAAACGTTTACTCTTTTTCTTTTAAAAAGGGCAGGCCTTGGGGGATGGTGTCCCTGGGGCCAAAATAGGCCTAGGAGGTGGCCGCATTCCACCCCTCCCTTTAAAAGTAATTTTAAAAGCAAGGGAGGGCCCCGGGGGATCAGGTCCCCTGGGCTGCATGGCCCCCTTCTCCATTTCATAAAGGTATGGCCTCGGGGCATGGGGTCCCCGGGCTGTAATCCACCCAGAAAATGGGGGCTACGCAGCCCCCTTCCCTAAAAAAAGAAAAAAGCTCGGCAACTCGCTGGAGGCCAGGTCATGCCCCCTTGCTCCACCACTCTTCAAACTCGCCTCTTGGGGCGCTGCTTGTTGGGGGATGAAATTCCCTTGACTCTAGAGGGGCAGAGGACTAAAGTGGACTTCTTCCCCCAACCATTAGTGCGCCAGGAGGCATGTTTTCAGAGTGGTGGAGGAAGGGGGCATGGCCTCTGACAAGCTCTAAGCAATTCAGCTGTGTGGGCCCCCAAGGATCCTCTGGAGCCAAGGGGACTTCATCACCCAACCATCAGTGCAGCAGTGCAGCAGAAATAGTGCATGCTGGTAAACACAGTCCCAAAATGTAAATCACTGAGCAATGCTGCTTCAAATGTCACATAAATATATTCAAACCCTTGATAAGGTGGATAGAACAATGCGCCTTCGTCAAACCTCATGAGAGCGACCCAAGAGTCCACATGGCTTCACAATCACAAAGCCACAGAACCGCCTTGTATGATCGGCGGCGATGCGCTTCAGCGGCCAGACCAGCCGTAATATTTCTTTTTCACGTTTGTCCACAAACAAAGCGCACTCCTCACCGGGACAAATAATACAGGCTCAGCTTCGTGCACAAACACAGCTGTGTAGCCCATTGGAGGGCAAACATAAGTATTTATGGGCGTGTCACGTACACAAGCCTGTTGTCGAAGCCTCTGAAGACGAGCTATCAGCTCAGAAACGCGTCAGGCTTTTTAATGGTTGACAAGAGAACTGTAACCTTATCGGGAAACAAATCACTACCTTACCTGAACAACGCCATTGTGCGAGACGCTGGAGAGTGCGCTTTTGCCTGTGGGCATTCAGGAGCTTTGAGATTACATGCGGGAGCCCAGCCATAAAAAGCACACCACCCCGAGATGTACGGGGGTCCTGGGGCCCAAGATCTTTCTGAGCCACGTAAAGGAACCAGCGCCCTGTGGGATTATGTGTAAGGACAAGCTTCCGAGGCCCATTCAGGGCTTTTAATGACAGTTTTGAATTATTGTGTATCCATCCTGGATTAATCAACGTGACACGGACTACAAGGCCCAGAGAACATTGCGCACAAACACAGCTGTGTATCCCATTGGAGGGCAAACATAAGTATTTATGGGCGTGTCACGTACACAATCCTGTTGTCGGAGCCTCTGAAGACGAGCTATCAGCTCAGAAACGCGTCAGGCTTTTTAATGGTCGACAAGAGAACTGTAACCTTATCCGGAAACTAATCCCTACCTTACCTGAACAACGCCATTGTGCGAGACGCTGGAGAGTGCGCTTTTCCCTGTGGGTATTCAGGAGCTTTGAGATTACATGCGGCAGCCCAGCTGTAAAAAGCGCACCACCCCGAGATGTACGGGGGTCCTGGGGCCCGAGATCTTTCTGAGCCACGCAAAGGAACCAGCGCCCTGTGGGATTATGTGTAAGGACAAGCTTCCGAGGCCCATTCAGGGCTTTTAATGACAGTTTTGAATTATCGTGTATCCATCCTGGAGTAATCAATGTGACAAGGACTACAAGGCCCAGAGAACATTGCGCACAAGCACAGCTGTGTAGCCCATTGGAGGGCAAACATAAGTATTTATGGGCGTGTCACTTACACAATCCTGTTGTCGAAGCCTCTAAAGACGAGCTATCAGCTCAGAAACGCGTCAGGCTTTTAAATGGTCGACAAGAGAACTGTAACCTTATCGGGAAACAAATCCCTACCTTACCTGAACAACGCCATTGTGCGAGACGCTGGAGAGTGCGCTTTTGCCTGTGGGCATTCAGGAGCTTTGAGATTACATGCGGCAGCCCAGCCGTAAAAAGCGCACCACCCCGAGATGTACGGGGGTCCTGGGGCCCGAGATCTTTCTGAGCCACGCAAAGGAACCAGCGCTCTGTGGGGTTATGTGTAAGGACAAGCTTCCGAGGCCCATTCAGGGCTTTTAATGACAGTTTTGAATTATTGTGTATCCATCCTGGATTAATCAACGTGACACGGAATACAAGGCCCAGAGAACATTGCGCACAAACACAGCTGTGTAGCCCATTGGAGGGCAAACATAAGTATTTATGGGTGTGTCACGTACACAATCCTGTTGTCGAAGCCTCTGAAGACGAGCTATCAGCTCAGAAACGCGTCAGGCTTTTTAATGGTCGACAAGAGAACTGTAACCTTATCGGGAAACGAATCCCTACCTTACCTGATCAACGCCATTGTGCGAGACGCTGGAGAGTGTGCTTTTGCATGTGGGCATTCAGGAGCTTTGAGATTACATGCGGCAGCCCAGCCGTAAAAAGCGCACCACCCCGAGATGTACGGGGGTCCTGGGGCCCGAGATCTTTCTGAGCCACGCAATGGAACCAGCGCCCTGTGTGATTATGTGTAAGGGCGAGCTTCCGAGGCCCATTCAGGGCTTTTAATGACAATTTTGAATTATTATGTATCCATCCTGGATTAATCAACGTGACACGGACTACAAGGCCCAGAGAACATTGCACACAAACACAGCTGTGTAGCCCATTGGAGGGCAAACATAAGTATTTATGGGCGTGTCACGTACACAATCCTGTTGTCGAAGCCTCTGAAGACGAGCTATCAGCTCAGAAACGCGTCAGGCTTTTTAATGGTCGACAAGAGAACTGTGACCTTATCGGGAAACAAATCCCTACCTTACCTGAACAACGCCATTGTGCGAGACGCTGGAGAGTGCGCTTTTGCCTGTGGGCATTCAGGAGCTTTGAGATTACATGCGGCAGCCCAGCCGTAAAAAGCGCACCGCCCCGAGATGTACGGGGGTCCTGGGGCCCGAGATCTTTCTGAGCCACGCAAAAGAACCAGCGCCCTGTGGGATTATGTGTAAGGACAAGCTTCCAAGGCCCATTCAGGGCTTTTAATGACAGTTTTGAATTATTATGTATCCATCCTGGAATAAACAACGTGACACGGACTACAAGGCCCAGAGAACATTGCACACAAACACAGCTGTGTAGCCCATTGGAGGGCAAACATAAGTATTTATGGGCGTGTCACGTACACAATCCTGTTGTCGAAGCCTCTGAAGACGAGCTATCAGCTCAGAAACGCGTCAGGCTTTTTAATGGTCGACAAGAGAACTGTAACCTTATCGGGAAACGAATCCCTACCTTACCTGAACAACGCCATTGTGCGAGACGCTGGAGAGTGCGCTTTTGCCTGTGGGCATTCAGGAGCTTTGAGATTACATGCGGCAGCCCAGCCGTAAAAAGCGCACCACCCCGAGATGTACGGGGGTCCTTGGGCCCGAGATCTTTCTGAGCCACGCAAACCAACCAGCGCCCTTTGGGATTATGTGTAAAGACAAGCTTCCGAGGCCCATTCAGGGCTGTTAATAACAGTTTTGAATTATTGTATATCCATCCTGGATTAATCAACGTGACACAGACTACAAGGCCCAGAGAACATAGCGCACAAACACAGCTGTGTAGCACATTGGAGTGCAAACATAAGTATTTATGGGCGTGTCACGTACACAATCCTGTTGTCGAAGCCTCTGAAGACGAGCTATCAGCTCAGAAATGCGTCAGGCTTTTTCATGGTCGACAAGAGAACTGTAACCTTATCGGGAAACGAATCCCTACCTTAACTGAACAACGCCATTGTGCGAGACACTGAAGAGTGCGCTTTTGCCTGTGGGCTTTCAGGAGCTTTGAGATTACATGCGGCAGCCCAGCCGTAAAAAGCGCACCACCCCGAGATGTACGGGGGTCCTGGGGCCCGAAATCTTTCTGAGCCACGCAAAGGAACCAGCGCCCTGTGGGATTATGTGTAAGGACAAGCTTCCGAGGCCCATTCAGGGCTTTTAATGACAGTTTTGAATTATTGTGTATCCATCCTGGATTAATCAACGTGACACGGACTACAAGGCCCAGAGAACATTGCGCACAAACACAGCTGTGTAGCCCATTGGATGGGCAAACATAAGTATTTATGGGCGTGTCACGTACACAATCCTGTTGTCGAAGCCTCTGAAGACGAGCTATCAGCTCAGAAACGCGTCAGGCGTTTTAATGGTCGACAAGAGAACTGTAACCTTATCAGGAAACGAATCCCTACCTTACCTGAACAACGCCATTGTGCGAGACGCTGGAGAGTGCGCTTTTGCCTGTGGGCATTCAGGAGCTTTGAGATATATATATATATATATATAGTTTAAAATATGAAAAAACATTCCAAAATAAATTAAAACCTGTAACTATGAAAAAATATTTAAACTTAAATTGCCCAGTACAATCAGTGCAACAGTAGGAAAAGTGTTGGATAGCAAAATAATAAAATTTACTATTGCAACTCCAGTGAGTGCAACAGTAGGGAAAGTGTTGGAAAGTGGAGGTGTAAAAACTACTATTCCCACTCCAGTAAGAGCAACAGTAGGGAAAGTGTAGGATAGCGGAGAGGTAAAAATTACTATTCCCACTCCAGTGAGTGCAACAGTAGGGAAAATTCTGGATAGCGGAGGGGAACAAATTACTGTTCCAACTCCAGTTGAAGGAAGTGAACCAATTATGGTCACCCGGGTCACTCTCAGCCTTCCATACAAATGAAGAGGCGGTCAGACAGGAGAGAATACAACGTAAGTAAGCTTTATTCAGGATACACTCGAGTGGAGTCCAGTCTGACCAGCCTCCTTGGATTGCTGCAGAGGGACTGACTTCAGCAAGCATGATGATACAATAAGTATAGTTCAAAACCAATAAAGACCCGCCCTGACTGGAAATTTCCAGTTGGTAGCTGGTAAACAAAGGAGATACTGAAAGATGGGTTTCGATCCTGAGACCGGGCACATGCTATCTCTGCACCAAGGTCACTCTGTCTGCACCCGCCGCTCTAAGGGTGGGAGCAGGCCTATGTAGTGGGAAAGGTATGTACAGACAAAGACAGTGAATTCATTAGTACAGCGAAGCTCAGCCTTGGAGAAATGAAAACGATTGCAGCTGCTTTCAGCTGGGGCAGAGCATGAGAGAGACAGTAAATTTCGATCAGGACTCAAAATGGCGGCTGGAAATACAATGGTGACGCGAATGCTGTCTTAAGACATACAATGCATGGATAACTCAGCTGACACATTTTCATTCCAACACAGTGAGTGCAACTGTAGGGAAAGTGTTGGATAGCAAAGAGTTAAAATTAACTATTCCCACTCCAGTGAGAGCAACAGTAGGGAAAGTGTTGAATAGCGGAGGGGCAAACATTACAATTGCCACTCCAAAGAGTGCAACAGTAGGGAAAGTGTTGGATAGCAGAGAGGTAAAAATTACTATTCCAGCTCTAGTGAGTACAACAGTAGGCAAAGTGCAGGATGGCGGAGAGATACAAGTTACTATTACCACTCTGGTGAGTGCAACAGTAAGGAAAGTGCTGGAAAGCGGAGGGGGTAAAAATTACTATTCCAACTCCAGTGAGTGCAACAGCAGGGGATGTGCTGGATAGCGGAGGGGTAAAAAAATGTATTCCCACTCCACTGAATGCAACAGTAGGATAAGTGTTGGATAGCGGAGGGGTAAAAAAATGTATTCCCACTCCAGTGAGTGCAACAGTAGGGAAAGTGCTGTATAGCAGAGGGGTAAAAATTATTATTCCCACTCCAGAGAGTGCAACAGTAGGGAAAGTGTTGGATAGCAGAGAGGTAAAAATTACTATTCCAGCTCCAGTGAGTGCAACAGTAGAGAAAGTGCAGGTTGGCGGAGAGATACAAGTTACTATTACCACTCTGGTGAGTGCAACAGTAAGGAAAGTGCTGGATAGCGGAGGGGTAAAAATTACTATTCCAACTCCAGCGAGTGCAACAGCAGGGGATGTGCTGGATAGCGGAGGGGGTATAAATTACTATTCCCACTCCAGTGAATGCAACAGGAAGGAAAGTGTTGGATACCGGAGAAAAAAAAATTCTCTTCACACTCAAACACTTAGAAAAAATATATGTATATATTAAAAATTATAAAAAATAATAAAATCTGATAAACACATTTTTTTAAATAAATCAAAAAAATAATAAACATATAAAAGGACATATATTATAATATTAATTACATTAAAAAAACTACAAATAGTATGTAAAATAAAATAATAAATACATTTCCCAAAAAATAATTCTTTTAAACTAGAAAACATTTACAAAACAAAAAAAATAATTAAAACATAAATGTATTTATTTTATTTCCTACTCTATAACACCACACCAATAACAAAACACTTCAATATTTTTAAATAAATGTATTTACATAATTAACATAATTAATAATGAATTCAAAAATATTAACAATAAAAGAGACTAATAAACATTAATTGACTACACACACTTTAACACTATAATATCCACAACACACATCTAAATTAAACTATAAAATAATAAAACACAATTAAAACTTATTTTAAAATTAAAAATTATTACTATTACAACTAATAATTAAATAATTAAAATGGATTTAATACCCACCCTTTACCCCTTTAAGAGTAAAAACAACACACAAAGAAATATACAATTACCCAAAATAAATATTGAAAAATTACCATTGATTAACAACTAAATATTAATTAACTAAACACAAGTTTCCCACCCTTTACTCCTATAAACACCACAACACACAACTAAAATTAATTACACAATTACCATAATTAATTACAAATTAATTAATTAAAAATAATTAACAACCAATTATTAATTCATCAATTAAAAATAAATTACTTCACACCCTTTACACCTATAAAAGCCACAACACATACCTAAAATGAATTGCACAATTACCACAATTAATTACCAATTAATGTTAAGTGTGTGTTGTGGTGTTTATATGTGTAAAGGGTGGGAAGTAATTTATTTTTAACTTATGAATCAATAATTGGTTGTTAATTAATTTTAATTAATTAACAACCAATTATTGATTCATAAATTAAAAATAAATTACTTCCCACCCTTTACACATATAAACACCACAACACACACCTAACATTAATTACACAATCACAATAATTAATTACCAAATAATTAACTACAATTAATTAACCACCAATTATTAATTCATCAATTAAAAATAAATTACTTCCCACCCTTTACACTTATATAAACCACAATACACACCTAAAATTAATTACACAATTACCATAATTAATTACCAATCAATTAATTAAAATTAACGACCAATTAATAATTAATTAATAATAAAGTACTTTACACATTTAACACTATAAGATCTCGATTTAACAAATATTAATGAATACAAATTAATCAATAAATTTAATATAATTATATTACTTCCCACCCTATTCTCCTATAAACCCACAACCTGCTACGGAATTAAAAACCCAAAATTCAAACAAAAACATTTATAAATTTCATATAATTAAATTACTTCTCACCCTATAAACCCACAACCCGCTACGAAACTAAAAGCGCAAAATTCAAAGATTTTTTTTTTTATAACTACTAAAAATTTATCACCCCTATATTAAAAATACAAATAATTCTTTAAAAAAACCATAGATTACATACATATAAAATATATACTAAATTACATTACAATAATAAAAATAATATTTTTAACAACTATGGTGCCGATTAGGATCCTGTAAAAAAATTCCCCGTACGACTCGTATCCGGTCTTTTTACCGTACGAATCGCACAAGTGCCGTACAAACTGCCAAGTACGATTCGCAGGGTAAAAAGTCCATACGAATCGCATTGGGAATAATTCCCCACACGTCCTCGGGTCGGAAAATGTGTCTGACACATCCTCGGACGATTTACCGTACAAATGTGAAAAGTGAAGTCCGACCGCGCAAGTACGATCCATCCCGTGCGTCCGATGTTACAACCGGATGGAAAAAACACCGTCCGCACCGAACTCCCATAGCAACCATGGACACATGTGCCCGCATACGCGCCCAACACTCCCCCCAGCCCTCCTATGTTCGAGTCGAATCCCCACCCGTGTATGTACGAGACGTACCCCCACCCGTGAATGTACACCCGTGTATGTACACCCGTGTATGTACGAGACGTACCCCCACCCGTGAATGTACACCCGTGTATGTACACCCGTGTATGTATGAGACGTACCCCCACCTGTGTATGTACACCCCCGTACGTACGGCCCGTACCCCCACCCGCGTATGTATGGAGCGTACCCCCACCCCAACCGTGCATGTCCGGCCCGTACCCTCACCCGCGTATGTATGGAGCATACCCCCACCCCAACCGTGTATGTACGGACCGTACCCTCACCCGCGTATGTATGGAGCGTACCCCCACCCCAACCGTGTATGCACGGACCGTACCCCCACCCCAACCGTGCATGTCCGGGCCGTACCCTCACCCGCATATGTATGGAGCGTACCCCCACCCCAACAGTGTATGTACGGACCGTACCCCCACCGCAACCGTGCATGTCCGGGCCGTACCCTCACCCGCGTATGTATGGAGCGTATCCCCCACCCCAACAGTGTATGTACGGACCATACCCACACCCCAACCGTGTATGTACGACCCGTACCCTCACCCGCGTATGTATGGAGCGTACCCCCACCCCAACATTGTATGTACGGACCGTACCCCCACCCCAACCGTGTATGTACGACCCGTACCCTCACCCGCGTATGTATGGAGCGTACCCCCACCCCAACAGTGTATGTACAGACCGTACCCCCACCCCAACCGTGCATGTCCGGCCCGTACCCTCACCCGCGTATGTATGGAGCGTACCCCCACCCCAACAGTGTATGTACGGACCGTACCCACACCCCAACCGTGTATGTACGACCCGTACCCTCACCCACGTATGTATGGAGCGTACCCCCACCCCAACCGTGTATGTACGACCCGTACCCTCACCCGTGTATGTATGGAGCGTACCCCCACGCCAACCGTGTATGTACGGACCGTACCCCCACCTCAACCGTGTATGTCCGGGCCGTGCCCTCACCCGCGTATGTATGGAGCGTACCCCCACCCCAACAGTGTATGTACGGACCGTACCCCCACCCCAACCGTGCATGTCCGGCCCGTACCCTCACCCGCGTATGTATGGAGCGTACCCCCACCCTAACCGTGCATGTACGACCCATACCCTCACCCGCGTATGTATGGAGCGTACCCCCACCCCAACCGTGTATGTACGACCCGTACCCACACCCGCGTATGTATGGAGCGTACCCCTTCACCCAACATCGCGCATGTACGATTCGTACCAAGCCAGAGACAAGGACAGCACTGTACAACAAAATGGCCGATGTACACACCGTACACACGGTAAAAACACACGTGCACAACCAGGACAAAGCAAAACAACACAAGAATACACTATTCGAATGGCACAAAGCCACAAAACATGTCCAACAAGCACAAATACAACACATTCACTGACCTGCAACTGCCAAACTCCCAAACAGAGGCCCAAAACACAACCACTCCTTATAACACACCCACCCAAAGTTCAAACACAGCCACACCCACCAATGGACCAATAAAAAGGGCCCACACACACAAACCATGAGCCTTTGCAACAGACTCACTGCTGCCAGACCCCACAGACAACCTACAGCACCATACTTGAACCTTTACTACACCTTACACTTGCACACCTTCACACACCCACCTTCACAAACACCCCCTCATCACATTCACACACACACCTGCACAACCACACCCACACACCCACAACCATCTTCACCCACACCCCCCACAACCATCCACACCCACACCCCTCACCATGCCCACTAACAAGAATCCAAAGTTCACTAGCCAAGAGTTGGAGGTCCTTGTCGACGAAATCCTCAGAGTCGAGCCACACCTCTTTGGAACATTGGTCAGACGGACCAGCATCTCCGAAAAAACTGCCATGTGGCAGAGGATTGTCGATGCTGTGAATGCTGTTGCGTCCACCAGAAGGACCAGGCATGAATGCCAAGCCAGGTGGTACGATCTGCGGAGGAGGGTCCGAGCCAAAATGACCGACGACCACAACCAGGCCAACATCACTGGAGGAGGGCCGCCCTGTAGACGCGTACAATACCATCCCTGGGAGGAGAGGGTGATGGCCATACTGCCGGTGGTGTCAGTGGACGGAGTAGAAGGACTCCGAGAGCCGGGTGAGTACACAAACAACTCACCTCACATGGGGGGAACGTCTTCCACAACCAAACACACAATCATGCACGCAACCACCCCAAGCTATCGCATGACTCAACCACACTCCATGAACACGCACATGCCACTAGCGCCACCATGCCCCATGCACCCAGCTGGACAATGCCAAGTCACAGGCCACAGAAAACACCAACACAAGACACGGTAAGCCGGATGGCGGGAGTGTGGGCCCCAATAATCCCATAGTGCAACTCAGAAGCAGACAACAATGCCCTCTGCCCATATGGCCTAGGACACAGCCAGACAAACAGTGTGTCCCCACACAGGAAAGACTTGCCAGCAAATGGCGGACGCCTTGCATTAAGACATGGGGGTGAAGGCACTTTTTGCACATGACAGCAGCTAATGAACAGCCAACACTGTGAAAGAGTGGCAGCACACACCACCACAGCAGCAGCGCAGACACAGACACTACACCCAATGGGTTCCTGGAGATCAGAAACAAACTCACATGAACAAGCCAAGGGCCATTCAAAGATCTGCAAAAAGTGTGTGCCTAGGAAGCTGGGCTGAGGTGACAGAGGGTGACACACAGAGGGAGGGAGAGGGGGAGAGAGAGGGAGGGAGACACAGGGAGACGGACAGAGGGAGGAGGCTGACACAGGGAGGGAGGGAGAGGGGGACAGAGAGGGAGTGAGAAAGGGAGACACAGGGAGACCAATGCAGCCTTGGGTGGTGTGGGAATGTCTGCTCGTCAGCAGGTGGACTGCATGCATGTAGACAAGGGTGGCCAGTGCCTGAATCCCCCTCTCTACTCCATGGCTAAACACTGGGCCATGTCTCAACCTGTGCACCAGCACAACGCCAGCTACCTGCATTATATAAGTGTGTAGAACAACTCCATGTACCCACGTACAGTGCAACACGGAAGGCGCCAATGCATGGCTTGCCACACCTGCTCACTCCACTGCTGACTGCAGTCACAATTGACGCAGCAAGTAAGACTGTGTCACACATAGGTAAAGTCTCAAAAGCTGTGGCCAAGGGACATACTCATGCACAAGTGCACTGTCAGTGGAATGCAAGACATATCCAAATACCCAGAGGAAATGTGCCAACTTTGAAACCAATGAAACATGGATGTTGCATGGAACATAAATAACATTGTCTCTCTCACACACAGGTCAACGTCGTGGATCACCCCCCAACACTGGGGGGGAAGACTCACAGGACCCGGCTCTGCGGGATGACGCTCCCACCGGCAGCGATGACTCTCACCACTCTGTGGATGACCCCGACCAACCTGGCCCCTCTGGTGTCCAACCACCTGCAGCACCTGCGTCAGGTACAACTGGGCCAACCACCACCCCCACTCCTGCCACATCCCAGGAGACACCCAGGATCCCTGCCCCACCACCAAAATGCAGCCAGGCTCACCAGGAGGGACACGGTGTACCGGGCACCCAGGAGGAGGCAGGCGACAACGCTAATGCCACCCCTCAGGGGTCCCGGAGACCCGATGTGCCCACAAGGGCGGGCCAGGTGCAAGTGGGCAGGGGTGGTGGGAGTGGAGGACGGCGGAGGCAAGAGCCTGACCAGTTGGCTGCGGAACCGGTATATTCCCATGTCAGAAACATCCTGGACACATACCGGCAGGACACCATGGGCATGGGCCAGGTTGTGTCCACCCTCAACGAGATGAAGGGGACCCTCGAGGAGATCAAGACCCAGCAGGCCCAGCAACATGCGGAGCAACATGCCTGTCTACTGCGACACCAAGGGCGGATGGAGGACAGACAGGCTGAGCTTGTGACGGTGTTCACGGGAATTCACCGTACACTCCGTCGGATGGCCGACAACATGGGCAACCCTCCCTGTGCCACCAGGCCAAGAACATCACCACCCACAGGGAGGGATCAGGAGGAGGAGGAGACATCCGACGGAGCATCCCAAACATCGTCACGGCCTGCTTCTGAGGGTTCCCGCAGGAGGGCGGGTCATCCACGGAAAAGACCGTGAGGGTCGGCGCAACAGCACCATCTCCCAGGACACCTGGCCTGGCACCTGGCCCACTGGACCAACAGCAGCACATCAGCAAAAGACATTCTCTGCCACATGGACTTGCTGGTCACTGTCTGACCAATGTTGACAAAGACTGTGGCATGGACTCTGATAATTTCCAATGGCAAGGACACCAACTCCCCCAGTGAACTTTGGATTCCACACACCCGGAAAGCCCCTCTTGTCATACCCCCCCCCCCCCACGTACCCCAACACAAATAAAAACTTACACGATCAAGAGATGATGCCTACATTTTGCATTATTACCTTACATGTGTCTTGTAAAGTCTAACCATGCCTGAGTTCTCATATGACTTCAACCATCCATACCCTGGGGCCTGAGTCTGGCACAGAACACACATGGGTCACAATGTATTAGGCAAGACAGACATGGAGCACCATACACACCCGTGATGGGCCCAACCAGCTGAGGGGGTGGCCGCACAACCGTGCCGACAGACATATTGAGTACAGCGACGGTCATGCGCAGAGGTCAGGGATCATGTGGAGTGTCCTGGGGGGCACCCAGGTATGTGTAGACAGGTGGCAGAACCATGTCCTGCAAGCTTGAGTCAGGTGGATGCAGAGAATGGTGGCCTGGCCAACGTTGGATGCATGGGGATGGCACATGTCACAATACACACACAGTCATGAACATCATGCACAATACAGAGTCTAATCCCACACAAACAGCTTGCATCTTGCTACTCTACACATAGACACATAGCCACTATCACGGAAAACCATGCCAGACATGCCGTATGCCCCGTGGCAACACACCAGCATTGACTGAGAAGAGGCACCTTGGAGGCATAGGGACACCTTTATTAGTCATGTATTCAGGAATGCAGAGGCAACTCGGAGTAGACATACACAGGTCATGTGGAGTAACATGTGGGTCCAACACTGGAACCCCCCTTCTGCAGCACAAATGCGTGATAGCCATGGAACTGGCACACAAGTGTCGGGTAACAGCTAAACAGCCCCTGCTGCTCACGGAGAGGCTGCCATACACCATTGATCCTCTGATGTGGAAGTCCCACACCATGTCAAGCCAATGCAAACCGTATGTGTCCGAGGGCAGTGTTACACACATTGATGCCATCATCACAATCCACTATCCCATCACAGATGACTGTCAACAAGTCTGACCATCTATTCAGGTGTACCCAGCTACATGTAATGTGTCCCATGGTGAAGCGACATGTCTGCAGAGGAAACAAACATCGACAGGGGCAGTGTGCACACATCGTAAACAACTGCCATACCCAATACACCCCTGATGCATTCCTTACCCTAAGGAGACTTCCAAACTTGTCCGTGCGTGTAACGCTGAGTCAGCACACAATGACGTGTCCATGAGGAATAGCAGTGCCACAACAATGCAACCAGCAGACGGTATGCGCAAGTACCTGGGGATGAGAGACACACAAAAAGTCAGCCACAAAAAGCACAGCCACTTGCATGTGCATGTACTCGACACATGTAAGGATGACAACATGCTAGGTCACAATTATGACTGGGGAAATACACACATCACTGGCACCATCACTCGAGTGACACATCCACACGCACCTCTGACTCACGTGGCATACATGCAGATGGACACACACATCGCAACACATGCCACACGGGGACCAATGCGTGCACACTCAGACACTGGTACTCACCACTATGCAAAGAAGTCGCATATGAGCCGACTCCGGATGTCCTCCTGTGGAACCACATCCTCCACATCACTAGCCCCATTGCCAAGCCCTTCGTCCTCCACGGGTGGATGGTCCTGATCATCTTGATCCAGGATGAGTGGCACAGCTTTCTCAACTGCCATGTTGTGCAGCATGCAGCAGACCATGAAGATTTTGCAGACCTTCGCCGGGGCATATGGGAGGGCGCCGCCGGTCTTGTGGAGGCATCTCAATCGGCTCTTCAGGAGGCCAAATGTCCTCTCTATCACTCGCCTGGTCCGGCCATGGGCGGTGTTGTAGCGGAGCTGGGCCGGCGTGCTGGGGTTGCGGAGAGGTGTGATCAGCCATGGCATGTTGGGATAGCCATACATGGAAACCACATGGACATAAGTATGACAGGAGAAGCGGTCGGGCTGGAAGTCTACGCAAAATACAGGACAGACAGACTGTACCCACCAACAACACATGCTCGTTCGTTGCGCAGCTGCGTCATCATTTCAGGCACCCTGCTACGCCTCATGATGTAGGCATCGTGTGCTGATCCTGGAAAACGAGCACAGACATGTGAAATCACCATGTTGGACAGACACACCACAAGGGCATTGATGGAGTGGTAGTGCTTGCGATTCCTGTACGCTACCTCCTGTGCCTGTGTGGTACCAAAGCCACATATGTCCCATCTATGGACCCAATGACATGGGGCATCCCTCCCAGGGCATAGAATCCACGCTTGACCCCAGTCAACTGTTCAGGATTTGGGAAATGGATGAACTCATCCAGGTGAAGCAACATGGCCTCTAGGAAATCATGCAGCACACGGCTGAACATGCTCTGGGACATGCCACCAACATGAGCTATGGTATATTGAAAGGTACCCGTGGCAAGAAAATGTAGGGCTGCCATTACCTTCAGCTTGGGTGTCAGTGCCGTAGGATACCTGTGCAGCGGTTGCAGGTGTGGTGCCAGCCTTGCCGTCAACTCCTCAATCAATGGTTGGGGGAAGCGGTAGCAGCGTATACAGTCATTCTCCCGCATGTCAGCCAAGTCCGGAATTGGTCGGGGAAGAGGCGGCGCTCTGCAGTAATTTGGAAGTGACAAGGAAGAGTGAGTGCACTACGACAACAATTTATATGTACTGAGCACATGTTAATCTGTCAATACACATATGCTACATACGGAGTCAAGTATGTGCTACATGCCCTGGACACGTATGGCTGCCAGGTGACACTCCTACCAAGACCCAGCTACACACGGAGATTGTGAACCTCCACATGCCATGGCATGGGACTAGCTGTGTCCCAGTGTGAGTGAACAGCCAGACGCAACACAGGAGTGACATACATCAACAAATCAGCAGAAGTAGGATGTCGATTGCAGAGACAGGTAGCGGAACACTAGAGCCACAGGTCACATGACATTACACTAGGACAGCCCACACACCTTGCCATTAAGGTGTACATGTCATGACTCACCACACATACATTGAGAGGATGCAGACAGGTCCTTGTTACGCCACTCCGTGTCCCATGCATACATACACACCTCACATCCGATACCACATGTGGCTTGGTGTGCGTAACAGTGTGCCATGTCCATCTACACACAGACACATGTTGGTTGCTGCAGCAGCTGATGCTTTTGAGGGAACACCAACATCAAGCTAATGGGAACACACCACACATACATGACATAGACACATCGTGCACCGTGGGTAGTCACGTGTCTGGGAGTGGTATCCCCTGTAGCGGGCATCAGGGGACACTTGCGTGTGTTGTTGACTGTGCCATGCCAGTGACGCTCATCCCAAGTGTGCAGTACGACATGCACACATGTCAAAGGTGTGAAGGGCATGCCTGGCACATATTGCACCGTCACACATGACATCTGTACACATCTCATCATACATCTATTGCCTTCTCGACTCAGGAGTAATGTGCCACATCACAGCCTTTCACACCTGTGCCCCACACATGTAGTACTGCCCATACAATGCCTTGATGTCCATCCATGGACATGTATGTCAGCTCCATTCCTTCCTGTGTGCTGCCTGTCACCACTGTGATGTGTGAAAGGCACCGTACATTCGCTCTGAGGGCCGGTGTACGTTCCCTATCACTATGCGAGTGCTGCCGTAGGCCTACCCATAGTGATAGTGAGCGTACAGGCGCGTGTACGGTCCCTATCACTATGGGTACGCATACGCGAGCACACCCATAGTGATACGGACCGTACACGCGCCTGTACGCTCACTATCACTATGGGTGTGCTGGCGTATGCGTACCCATAGTGATAGTGAGCGTACAGGCGCGTGTACGGTCCGTATCACTATGGATACGCATACGCGAGCACACCCATAGTGATACGGACCGTACACGCGCCTGTACGCTCACTATCACTATGGGTGTGCTGGCGTATGCGTACCCATAGTGATAGTGAGCGTACAGGCGCGTGTACGGTCCGTATCACTATGGGTACGCATACGCGAGCACACCCATAGTGATACGGACCGTACACGCGCCTGTACGCTCACTATCACTATGGGTACGCATACGCCAGCACACCCATAGTGATAGTGAGCGTACAGGCGCGTGTACGGTCCGTATCACTATGGGTGTGCTCGCGTATGCGTACCCATAGTGATACGGACCGTACACACGCCTGTACGGGCCGTTGCTATGCATTTGGGGTGCCCTAGGGCCCCGGAACGCACCGTACCTGTGAGTGAATCTCCAAATTACATAGGGGACACATGAGGGACAAGTATAAAGGCCTACATGCATGCTGGTTGTCATGGAGACCAAGTTTAAAGTATGAATTTTTATCTGCAGGTGCACAGCAAAAGTCAGTTTGAATGAATCTACTTTCTTGCAATGTGGTTCTGGAGTTGACATCATGCTCAAGAAAAAAAAATACAAAACCCACTGACTGTGCTAGGTTTGAAGGGATTGGAGGAAACATAGGATGCAAATGTGAGTGACCAATCACTCTGTACTCCTGAAACAGGCCAGCAAGGCAGATATAAGGCAGCCAGGTCCCATGAGAGAGAACTTGCCTGCACATCTTTGGATTCTACGACCCAGCTGCTGCTCCTGATTCCCTGGAACCATGTCAAGGTCTGTGGAGAGGGCACAGCCTTTCACCCTGTAGGAGAACCTGGCATTGCTGGATGTGATCCTCCCACAGTACTCCCTGCTGTATGGGCGACCAGGGTATCAGGTGAGTGCAGAGTCCACTAGCACAGACTGTGTCCCTTTTTTGTGACTGTGACTTCTGGCATTGTGTCCAGGTGTGACACACATGCAATGTACTGTAGGGGGGGTCGCAGGGGGGGGAATGCCTGATGTCTCCCAGCCAGAGCATGCTGTGGTGCATGTCTACCGTCCTCACTTGCATTGTGTTTACTGTGACAATCACTGCATGGTGCATGCCACATTCTGCCTGTCTTATCCTCCTGGGAATGTAGCCTCTACAGTCCTCATGTGATTCTGTGGTGAGCCCAGTGTGATAGGTGACTGTACCCACAGATGTGTGTTAGTTCTGTTTACCTGTGCTGAGAGTGTCCACATGATGTGTTCGTACCCTGGACATCGGTGTGTGTGTAAGTCCCCTGTCATGTGGGTGGGTGCATATGTGGAGTGTAGCACCCAAGCTACATGAGGGATGGTTATACCCTGCCCATCTGATGTGAGCAGGGAGCAGTGCTGTGTGTCTGACGTCCAGAGCCAGCCCCACACCTGTGAGCCCCCCCCGTCTAGTGGCACATGTGCAGAGTGAGGTTTGTAGCTGCATTTGGCAATGGCAGGTGAATGTCCTGTGCCTGTGTGTGTCTGTGTACTCTGCTGAGGTAGCGTCAGTGGCCTGTGGCATGTGACTGCTTTGAGGTGCTGCACATAATCCTGGTGTAGCTTGTGATGCACAGTGTGAGCCTGGATCATTGATTGTGTCGTTGCCCTCATTCCACCTGTGTACTTTCAATGGCACGTACTGCTTTTGCCCTTCCCCAGAGGATCATGTCCCTATCACAAAGGTGCAATGCGTTGGATGCATACTATGCCTTGTTGTAAACAGCAAATTTGTTCTAATATGTGTCTCTGTGACATGTGCCAGGTGTATTGATGTAGTGTCACTTGTTCATCCTCACAGGTAGGCGCCTCTGCAAAGAAGCAGATCTGGATGAACGCCGTCAGTGCCGTGAGGAGGATGGAGGGTCGCAAGCGGCGCCTGGCCCAGGTGAGGAAACGCTGTCAGGATATCCGGTGCTGGCCGCGGAGGATCGCACGGGTCCTGCTGGGGGACTAACCTGAGACCCATAAGAACCGCGGGCGCCGCCGTCTGACCCACATCCACAAGCGTGTGCTGGCGGTGGTCTTTCCAGACTTGGACAGGCGCTTACAGGAGAAGCAGCAGCAGGAAGGGGGTAGGTACATGTGTGTTTGTTGTGTGTCACCAGCATTTGTAAGTGCACAGTTGCATGGATACACTGCCAGGGTTTAAAGGTGCTGTGCAGATCCTGTTACCCACAGTATAGCGGTGCTCTCCTGCCTCCTTTCCCCTCCTTGCAATGTGTTCCCTGGTCTGTGTGTAGTCACTCCTTCACAAGGTTATCTAGGCTGGCAGTTTATCCACGTGAACAATGCCTGTAGCATCATGTGTGGGGGTGGTGTGTAACAGGTTTTGGGACCTTGCCTGTGCCCTGTCCAGTTCAGTACTTGTGGGTTCCATGTCAGGTGGCACTGATGCTGAGTCCAGACATGGGAGTTAGTCTCTCAAGTGTCATGCCTTACAGCACGCATGTCCTATGTTGTGGCCTGTGACATGATGTGCATGAGTGTGCGATACGCATAGTGCAGGGATGGTGGCGTGTGTTGCAGTCATTCCCATTCAGGACCATGGAGTTGTGTGGCCACTACTGTCCCCTGGGGCATGTTTTCCTAGGTGTCATGTGTGCCATCACAAAATGTGGACACTCTCAGTGTCTACAGCATAGGTTGTGCTCTGTGCCATTGTCCCCTGGCACCATGTATATTGACGTCAAATGTAGTACAAGTGTCCACTGTACAGCCTGACCTGATTTTCCTTGTTCATACTCACGGTGGCCAGTGCCTGTGTGTCTTGTTACAATCATCTGATGATGACCATTTGTACATGATTATTTGGACAGGCGCACCTTGGGTATTTGGTGTCCAATCTTGCATTTATCCAGCCCATGTGTATTTCACCCAGACTAAGAGATGTAAGTGCTTCCTGTGTCTCAACAAATTGTCTCATGTAGGGGGTGGTTGGTGCGGGCAAAGCCTACATGTCAAAACCTGATATCTCCTTGCTAGTTCTGGCCAGTGTGTGATGTTTGTCTGGACATACACTCAAGGTGCAGTGAGCCAGTCATGGTGGGCATGTTTTCTGTATTACCTATGCAGCATGTGCCTAAAGTTCATGGATATGGTCCCTGCTCATCCCTATTTTCGACAACGCTGTGTGGTGCAGATGCAGTGCTGGATTGTCCCCACAGCCTGGCTCCTCTGTCAAACTCCATTTCATGTCATTTGCTATTGTGTCATGCTCTCCATAGTTTTTCAGTGGCATGGTTGGTCAACCAACTCTGTGTTGCAGGGCCTACATATGTACCTTGTTTTGTAGATGTTACTCAACTTTCTTTTCAGGCTATGCACTGTAACCTATGTAGATTGGACTCATGTGACATATGTATACAGGTGTATGATTAATTGCTGTCTCTTCACCTTGCCCACAGCATCATCGGGGGACACGGAGGGAGACATCAGCACAGACGGAGCGGAGGGACCGAGCACCAGTGCCAGCGGTGACATCTTGGCTGGCACATCGAGTGGAACTGAGGCGGAGGGGAGTGAGGCCGAGGACCTGTCCACTGCCACCACAGAATATGAAGCTGACGGGTCCGAGGATGAGCTCTCCGAGTGGGCGGAGGCTGCACCAGCAGCTGACAGCGGCACAACATCTCTCCCCGCCCCCTCCATTGCCATCAGCCGCCTCCCACTTCCTCGTGTCCCTTCCCAGCGTGCCCAGTCACCGCATGTCTCCTTCCTGCCAGGCACCGCACCCCCTGCCCCTGTCTCCACTGCTGCCGCCAATGCCGAGTCTGTGGACATCCAGCGGCAGTTGCAGGTTGGTCAGGCTGCGATGCTTAATGTCCTCCATGGCCACAGCCAAGTGCTGAACAACATGGAGGCATACTTGGAGGGCATTTTCTCATCGCAGGCTGACCAACGCAACTTGCTGAGGTCCATTGACTCGACACTGACTGCAGCAGTGGGTCTCCTGCAGCGCTACGTCCAACCCCCTACCCCTGACCCATCCACACTTCCCACTCCCATGCCTGTCCCATGTACACCCAGACGTCAGCATGCACCCACCACAACAGACACAGGCACCACACCAGCAGGGAAGGTCAAACGCACACCTCCTGGCACGCACACACAGGGTGAAGTAGGCACACCCACTGGGTCGGGGGCCAAACGTAAGACACACAGCCAGAGTGGGAGTCCGCATTCCACAAAATCCACTCCCTCCAAATCCCCTCCCCTCAGCTCTCCTGGCCACAAATCCAGAAAAGACTCCTTCATGGCCGCTCTGTCCCTGAGCCCCACAGTGACACCACCCCGCAAGCGGTCAAAGGAGTCCCCGGTCAGGGTGGTTGAGTCCCCCCCCTGTCCACACCCTCCCCCAGTGGTGCTGCGACCCATCCCTCCGACCCCCCCCCCCCTCCTTGGGGCCTGTGGTTCCTTCGGGTGCAGGGGAGTCGCTGGAGGACCTTGCTAAGGTGTGCAGCGCCATCCTGACCTCCGCCTTTGGTGCTGCCCCACCCCCTGTGGTGGAGTCCTCCGTCCCTGCACCCACGACGCCTACCCTTCACCCTCATGTCCCTGCGGTGCCTGGTCCTTCCCCCCCCACATGATGCCCCCCCCCTGGAAGACAAAGGAGTCTGACTGTGCAGGCAAGCTAGGGCACTGCTGGGAGCACTCTGCACACACCCCTCCTGTGTCTGGGCACTGCTGGGAGGACTCTGCACACACCCCTCTTATGACTGGGCACTGCTGGGAGGACTCTGCACACACCCCTCTTATGACTGGGCACTGCTGGGAGGACTCTGCACACACCCCTCTTATGACTGGGCACTGATGGGAGGACTCTGCACACACCCCTCCTGTGTGTGGGCACTGCTGGGAGCACTCTGCACACACCCCTCTTATGACTGGGCACTGCTGGGAGGACTCTGCACACACCCCTCTTATGACTGGGCACTGCTGGGAGGACTCTGCACACACCCCTCTTATGACTGGGCACTGCTGGGAGGACTCTGCACACACCCCTCCTGTGTGTGGGCACTGCTGGGAGCACTCTGCACACACCCCTCCTGTGTCTGGGCAGTGCTGGGAGGACTCTGCACACACCCCTCTTATGACTGGGCACTGCTGGGAGCACTCTGCACACACCCCTCCTGTGTCTGGGCAGTGCTGGGAGGACTCTGCACACACCCCTCTTATGACTGGGCACTGCTGGGAGGACTCTGCACACACCCCTCTTATGACTGGGCACTGCTGGGAGGACTCTGCACACACCCCTCTTATGACTGGGCACTGCTGGGAGGACTCTGCAAACACCCCTCCTGTGTCTGGGCAGTGCTGGGAGGACTCTGCACACACCCCTCTTATGACTGGGCACTGCTGGGAGGACTCTACACACACCCCTCCTGTGTCTGGGCACTGCTGGGAGGACTCTGCACACACCCCTCTTATGACTGGGCACTGCTGGGAGCACTCTGCACACACTCCTCCTATTTCAGGATATGTACGCTTAGAACATACACGGGTGTGGGTTTGCTCCATGCATATGGGGTGGGGGTACGGTCCGTACGTACACTGTTGGGATGGGGGTGCGCTCCATGCATACGGGGGTGGGGTACGGTCCGTACATACACGGTTGGGGTGGGGGTACGCTCCATACATACGCGGGTGAGGGTACGGGTCGTACATACACTGTTGGGGTGGGGGTACGCTCCATACATACGCGGGTGAGGGTACGGCCCGGACATGCACGGTTGGGGTGGGGGTACGGTCCGTACATACACTGTTGGGGTGGGGGTACGCTCCATACATGCGGGGGGTACGGTCCGTACATACACTGTTGGGGTGGGGGTACGCTCCATACATACGGGGGGTACGGTCCATACATACACTGTTGGGGTGGGGGTACGCTCCATACATACGCGGGTGAGGGTACGGGTCGTACATACACGGTGGGGGGTACGCTCCATACATACGGGGGTGGGGGTACGGTCCGTACGTACACTGTTGGGATGGGGGGTGCGCTCCATGCATGCGGGGGTGGGGGTACGGGTCGTACATACACGGTTGGGGTGGGGGTACGGTCCGTACATACACTGTTGGGGTGGGGGTACGCTCCATACATACGCGGGTGAGGGTACGGGTCGTACATACACGGTGGGGGGTACGCTCCATACATACGGGGGTGGGGGTACGGTCCGTACGTACACTGTTGGGATGGGAGGTGCGCTCCATGCATACGGGGGTGGGGGCACGGGTCGTACATACACGGTTGGGGTGGGGGTACGGTCCGTACATACACGGTTGGGGTGGGGGTATGCTCCATTCATACGCGGGTGAGGGTACGGGTCGTACATACACTGTTGGGGTGGGGGTACGCTCCATACATACGCGGGTGAGGGTACGGCCCGGACATGCACGATTGGGGTGGGGGTACGGTCCGTACATACACTGTTGGGGTGGGGGTACGCTCCATACATACGGGGGGTACGGTCCGTACATACACTGTTGGGGTGGGGGTACGCTCCATACATACAGGGGGTACGGTCCGTACATACACTGTTGGGGTGGGGGTACGCTCCATACATACGCGGGTGAGGGTACGGTCCGTATGTACACTGTTGGGATGGGGGGTGCGCTCCATGCATACGGGGGTGGGGGTATGGGTCGTACATACACGGTTGGGGTGGGGGTACGCTCCATACATCAGGGGGTGGGGGTACGGGCCGTACATGTCCGTACCCACGCTGTTGCATGCTTGTGCGGGCCGTACCCAGGCCTTTGCCACGTGGGTACAGCCGTACCGCTATTGTTGGGGTGACGTAGGTGTGGGCGTGGTACGACTCGTACCCACGCTCTTAAGGCGTGGGTACGGGACGTACCTGTATTGTTGTGTTACCGGTTCGCGTCGTCAACCACTTCCGTTGTGGCGGACGCTGGCTTTGCTGGACACGCCCCCACCCCCTCGTAGTGACCAGGGCCTGGGGGTCAGGTATGTCCAGGGCATGTGTGCTGTGTGACTTGGGTGGGGGTTTTGTGGCCTGCCCCTGCTCCTGCCCCCCCCTCCTTTCCCCTCTCCCTTTGTTGTTCTGACCTTCTGCGGCGTCTGCGTCGTAACCTGTAGAGGAGGTCGACTGCTATGAGGGCCGGGATGTCACGTAGGTTCGGGTCCATGTCTGTCCGTCGCGTGCAGGTACTCCTTGTTCGCGTCGTCCTGATTTCCCGGCAGTTTTTGGCTGCCGGAAAATATTCTCCGTGCGGGATGACGTCGGTGCGAATCGTACTTCCTGGTTCGTGAATGGCAGGCTGCGCGCGTCCCGACGTGACGTCGGCACTTTCCCGGGTCACATTTATATGTATATTTTCGTCGGTCGGTGTTTTGTACGATTCGTACGGAAATAGTATTTCCGTGCGAATCGTACTTCCATGTTTGTATCTTGTTCCAAACGGGTACGCGTCGGACGGAGAATATGCTCCGTCCGACGGTTCGTACCCGGTTTTTACAGGATCGTAATCGGCACCTATATTTTTACAAACGATATAAAACACTGTGATAGTTTTAAAATCGATATTACTTATCTTAAGTCGATATTCTTGACCACGATATTCTTGCTGTCGATATTTCTGACCCACGATATTAATGACTCGATATTTGTACAACTATATATTTTGTACTCGATTTTCTGTCTCTGCACCCCATTGGTTGTAAGGGTCCCACAGGAGTACAACATGAGTATGGCAGGAGCATGGAAAGTGGAAAAACATAATAAAATTGATAACATACATTCAGTTTTAACATTAAAGCATACTACTGAAAAGTCACTGCAAAATCTAAAGTCAAAATTTACATTATGCTTAATTTTGCTTATTATATTTTACTTTACATTAAAAAAACTAGAGGTGGGTGGAACTAACAGAGTTTCACTCCACGGGATTCTTCTGAGTTACATAAAAACTTTGCAAGATTCCATGGAGTTCTGCGAAGGGTCAGAAAATATTCATGTTGGACTGCTCGCCCTACAATTCAGCGCCAGTAGCATGCGCAGCGCTGAACAATCAGCACAAACGGCACCATGCAGTGTGCAAGAGTGCGCGGCTATTCAATTTGATTTTGCTGTCACTCTAGTAGAAAATCTACTCTAGCGGCAGCATATCTACTCTAGAAGCAGCCCTCTGACCACCCACATTAGAAAATCGCTCTAGTGCACGTCAAATCTCACTCGCCACCTCGAATTTCTGACGTCGTGTGGGACAAAAATTATACCATGCGGTGATTGGCCAATTTGGCCGGAACTCTGCGCTACTAAAGTAACGTGGGGTTACCAAATTCCACCAAAACACAGAGTCACCAAATTGTGACAATTCTGAGGGTAGAATGAACAATTCCACACACCAAAATCCCTAGAAATTCACTGAAAAAAACCAAAGGTTAAAGTGATGGTTAGGTATACAAAAAATAACTTATCTTACTTTGTTTTAAAAAAACTAGAACCAAAGGATAAAGAGACATTATAGTGAGTTGATAATGACAGTCGTAGTGTGGCATTTGAAATTTAAAAAAACAACTGAAATTTGCCAGTTACATACAGTTCAGCAAGATAACTATAACTTGTTCCTCCGTTTGCACTGCTTATGGCCTCACATAATTCATCGCTCACACAAACAACGAACAGCTTCTGCCTCCTCATCTCACTCCACCTACCTTCAACGTTTGACACGGTCAACAATGACTGCCTCCTAGACTTACTTAAATACAGAATGAGGTTTTCTGGAAACCTAGGAAAATGATTCACATCTCTTCTTCGAAACCACCAACAATGAATCAAACTAGGAGGATGACAATCTAAAGTGTCCCTGGTAAGAAGGCATGAAGCGGTATGATACTGCCATGAAAAAGACAATATGCTTTCCTAGCAGGGACTGGAAAGGTCTGCTGAGGAAAGCCAACACTTCCCCAATATTCCATCTTGAAGGTTCCTTTGACCCGGCGAAACAGGTGGAGGATAACTATGCCACCTTCTGTTCAAACATTAATGACCAACTCGACCAGCTTGCCCCTCGGAAAATGATTGAAAGAGGTGGCAAACCCACAGCGCCCTGGTTTAATACTGATCTGCAAAATCTAAAACTTGGTTGTAGACAGGCAGAGCAGAAGTGGAGTAAGGGGTACTCTGACATAGACAAAGCTACCTGGAAAGAGAAAATGTCTAGTTATAAGAAAAGTATTCTCTCTGCCAAAGTTTAGTATTTTGCAGATATAATCCTGAGGGCCCCTAATAGCTCCAAAAGCGTCTTTAAAATATTGAATTATATTGTCAACCCCGCCTGCACTAAAAATAAGGTCCTCCCTACGCAGGAACTCTGTGACAGTCTGGCTGCTTTTTTTTTTACAATAAGATGAGGAAAATCCTTGAAGGGCTAGTGGAGAACTGTATAGTTGATGAGGCTACTGGCCTCCCACAGGATGGGCAGGAGGACCTGAGAGTGATGAGGAAGACCTCGGTTCAGATGCCTCTCCTAGATCACTTTGATATTCCTTCTGTTGAGGCTTTTGAGCAAATCGCTCATGGGGTTTCTTCTGGCTCATCTTTAAGACCCTTTTCCTCATAGGGTCTGGAAAGCGCTAGGCTCTGAACTTTTTCCTCCACTACGGCAGTTGTGTAATCAATCCCTGTGTAGTGGGGTGGTTCCCTCTTGTTGGAAACAAGCGGTTGTTTCCCCCTTATTGAAAAAAACCCTCACTTGACCCAGCCTGTCTTAAGAACTATAGGCTCATTTCACTCCTTCCATATCCAGTGAAGATCATTGAGCGCCTTGTGAGCAGGGCACTCTCCCAGTTTCTGGAGGCAAATGGTCTACTGGATGATGTTCAGTTTGGATTCCGCCCAGGACATGGGACGGAGACTGCCCTGTTGACTGTTTTCGATGATTTGCGTTTGCGTGCAGACAAGGGTCAACATGCCATCTTGATCCTATTAGACCTGTCTGCCGCATTCAACACGGTCAACCACAAGGTCCTCCTCGAACGATTGGAAGGAGTAGGGGTAGTTGGCCAGGCACAGAAATGGCTCCATTCATATCTATCTGATAGATGTCAGGCCGTGGCTCTCCCCCATTTTCAGTCAAAGTTTACCAAGATCCACCATGGTGTGCCGCAGGGTTCTTCAATTCTATTTAACATATATATGCCTCCCCTGGTGGATGTTATTAAATCCTACGGTGTAGGCCATCCACATTGGAGAACTTCCATGTCTGTATGCAGAATGTGGTTCATTGGTTAAGAAACAACTCTGCAATTTAATGCAGATAAAACTGAAATTCTCTGTATTGAGGGTGGGAGAGTGCCCTATTCTCTTCCGGGATACTTCCGGCCTATTCCTGCTGATCCCCCATTGGTACCATCCAAGTCGGTTCGCAATTTGGGAGTTTCTTTCAATGGGAAGCTGACTTTGGAAACTCACGTTAATAAAACCGTGGGGAGCTGTTTCTCCCTTATCAGGATTTTGAGGAAAATACTTCCTCAGCTCCCTGCTCACACACGCTCCTTGGTAGTTAGTAGCGTGATTGTGAGCCGGTTGGATTATTGTAATTCTCTACTGCTAGAGTCTCATAAGTTTTTAACTGGGAGACTGCAGAGAATTCAAAATATGGCAGCTAAGCTGGCTTTGACACGTCCACACCAATCTTCTTCCTCTCAGGCCCTTGCGGAGCTGCACTGGCTCCCTATAGTGCAGAGGATTCATTTCAAATCCTTCTGTGTTGTGTTTAAGGCACTGCACGGTTTGGGGCCTATACCATTGCAGAGTAAATTTTGCTGGTATGCCCCTCCCCGCTGCCTTCGGTCCTCCTCAGCTAATTGGGTGAAAGTACCCCTGATTAGAAGAGCTAAGCTGGGGGGGCAAGCTTTCAGTGTTGCTGCCGCAAGACTTTGGAATAAGCTACCCTCGGAGCTGCGACAGATTAAAGATCTTTTGCCTTTTCGTAAACAAATAAAAACCTGGCTCTTTCCCAGAGTTTAATGCCTACGTTCTGTCATAGACATCTTTATCGTCGTTTTTTTTCTCTTTAGCGCCAGGATGCCCGACGGGTTGCAGTGTACTCTATAAATATGCTTTACATTACATTACATTAAAAGGGAGTTCCCCCAGGACCCAACATCTCCCCCATGATTTTCAACCTGTATATGAACCGTTGACAGAGATTCTCTAACAAGTGAGCCTGACATACCACATTTATGTAGATGAGGCTAAGCTGTTCTAGAAGATTTCCTTCATGGAATATATCACCCGACTAAATGACACTCTAATGAAAACACAAACATATCACTTTAAATAACACAAAAACTGATTTTCCGCCGCCTCTTAGCTCCCACCCGAAACAAGAATGGATTAAACAACTATTCAACCTCTAATGCCCCCCTGTAACCAATAACAGGAACTATAAGCTTCAACCACATCATATGTTCTCTCAATTGGCTCCCACTTGAAGCTAGGATCAAGCTGAAGATAGCATGCTTGAAACATAAAGCCCTGCTCTATAATCCAACCAAGTACCTTACAAATGAGATACTTGTAAGTTATTATGAATTGTAAAAATAGCACTTGATCCCAAATGTTTATGAACCAACCCTTATTTAACAAAAAAAGAATTTCTAGTGCTGCAAAAAACCACCATCACACATATTTCTGAAATGGGTACACATGTTGATGGTCAAATTTCATAAACGGTTAGGAATATCAGGGCATATTTCATGCCATCCCATGCAGAGCAGCACAGCAAGTGAGCCACCTTACTGCGCTGCACTGCGTGATAGGGAACGGTGCATTCCAGCCATTTCCCCTGCGCTGGCGCCCTTTTGGCAGCCTATCGACAACGCAGGCACCCATGCAATCTTCCAGAAAATGTCATTAAAACCATGAAGGATGCATTTCTCAACACCACTAATGTCAAACAATGCTCTTCTAACTTAAATGAAAAAAGGACAACATGAACATCATCTGCTACCCCATGCAAACCTTTCTCCCTATACTGTGTCAAAGTGGACAGACAATGCTGTCATCACTTTGATGTTCTGTACCTCAGTTCTTCGCAACCAAGGTCCAAAATGCACCAATTTTGATTCTCCAACGACTATATCATTGGCACTCTCCAACCAGATGCCACCTCCTAAGACAGCTAAACAGATGACAGCATTCAGCTCCATGTCCTCAACATCACATTGCAAGCCAGTGTGGTCATCCAAACATGCTTGTAGTCCCACTCTTCAGAAGCCAAGTGCTAATCCCCAGTCATAGTCCCTAGATTTTATAGAAAGCAATTATGCCACTCAGAGGCAGGAGAGGAAATAGTGACAATAAAAGTGCCGGATGATCTCCTGTTGATGAAGATACTTCGTAGAATCCAAAGAAGAGGGATCATGGAAGCCAAGGGAGGATACTATACCAACATCATAAATACAGCCTCTAGCAGGAGTATGTAGGAGAGTTGGGTCTGCTATCCTATGGTCACCCCAAATTTTTGCTTTTTGCTTCACTGGTTTTTGACATATTGAAGCTGTGGGCCTGCTAATCAGACCCCCAGCCTGCTGTTCTCTCTACTAAATTCACACTATGCACTTTAGGTGCATAACCAATTGGAACTAGATCACCCTGTGAGCCCCTTGTACCAGTGTACACTAGGTACCCAGGGCATTGGTGTATCTAAGGCCTACCAGGGGCTGAAGCATGTATTATGCCACCCCTGGCCTGGCCTAACAATTTGACACAACTGGCTGATCACTCAGCTGGGGTAAGTTGGTGTAATCACCTCTTACTTAGGTGTAGTATACCTATACCTAACCTTAAATGGGACACATATTAACCTATAAGTCACTCCTATGGCAGGCCTTAACAATCCTGAAAGCAGAGTGCTTGGTTTCATGTGAGATGGTGCTCTGGCATGAGCTGAGCCTGTCTGCAGTGATCGGAACCACTTCCTTTTACTGTTTCCAGATATCGCCATATACTCTTAAGTGCATTATGAACCTCGCGGTTAAATGCTATCTTTGGTTTGGCTTTATCAAAACATGTCGAGTAAGGTGTCATACGAATTGGAATACTAACCCCTCGCAATTCTGGCGACGGGGTTAGCATTCCACCCTTCTAGAGGGACACGACATGTACAGTACCTGAAACCCGGGTAAAATCAGACATAGCCTCAGCTCCACAAAATGGATGCTGCCACCACAGACACAAGTCTGCCCTCCTGCTGCTGGGAGTCCTTCCAGCTTGGGAGACGTGGACAAAGGGTTTCCTGCCAGGGGAGGTGCATGCACCACCCCAGACAGGATTTTGTGTATTGGTCAGGTAGGGCTTGAATAGAATGAGACATGCCTGAGGCTCACAAGGAGCCTCGGTGCATATGCCAGTTCAAACCGGTCCTGGGGCACACCAGCCCCGGACCTGGGGCGAGCTGGACAAAGGATTGGGGGTGTAACCACCCCCCTTCCTGGTCCCACCCATAGGGAGGGACCTAGCAGGTAGTCCGGCCCCTAGAATCCGCTTAAAGGTAGGAGCTGGGTCCTAAGACTTCAGACATCCTGGAATCAACTTAACCACAAGAAGAAGACGGGAACTTCGACACTCTGCTGCACAGAGGACTGAAGGAAATCTCCCCTGTGGTCAGGGAGTGACCATCTTGCTAACGCAAGCACCAACCAGCTATCCAACGTCTGCTTTGCCGCCGCCTCCTGCCAGAGCCCGAGCCCAGAGCCCGACAAGAACTGGACCTTCAGACCTCTCACCGCCCGATCCACAGTCCCTGCAAAGAAGGAACCTGTGGAGGCACCGAGACACGTGGAGCCAGCCATCTTGGAAGACCGACGACAAGCTGCAAGCGCAATGACAGAGGCTCCCTCCAAGTTGTGCTTTGGGTCCTGAGAAGCCCAACACCCGAGCAGCATCTGCACCAAAGGTGAGCCCTCCAGCATCTCCACGATCTGCGTGGGGCCCCTCTGCACTTTGCATCTCGACGCGCCTGCCCGGTCCCTGGCCCGTTGGCTGGTGGCCATTTTGGCGACCTATTTGAAAATCAACGACACTGGTCTGGTTGCTCCAGACTGGCCCTAGCTGCTCTCCAAAAGAGCAGCCCCTCTGACCTTGCTGGTCAGAACAATCAGCTTACATCTCTTTCCACGACTCCTGCCTTTGCCAAGGCTTGTTTGCTTCTTTCGAGTCGCCGACACCGCCGACAGCGAGAACCTGCGTGGGACAGCCCGTGAACCGACTCCTGGACGTCGTCGACCTTCAGGGACCACGTGGCTGCGGAGACAAGCTACCCCTCATCACCTGTTTGCACCCGACATCGCCTGGTACCTACCTGGTGCCACGCCGGTCACTGGCTAGTGACTGTGAACACTGTCCCCTCTGCTTTCAGGTCTTCTACAACTCCGATCCACCCTTGGATCCAACGCATCTCTTCTGGACCGACCGCCTGCAGCATCTTTGTCATCAGGCTCCATTGAATCGATAGAAGAAACCCAACGCACTTCGAGACCTATGCACCCGCTTCCTGTGGGTGAGGTAAAGCTGGCACTCCGGTGCCCAAGTGTAGAGAATCATCTCTAGTGTCTGTGTTTCAAATCTTAAGATCGTAGTCCACCCAGAAGATCCTTTCTGCAGTAACTTTGTAACTTTTACGCACCCATTGAAAACCTATGGGAGCACGCGTGTGACTTTACACACTGCCCACGCGACCCGTGGACCTCCTGGTCACTAACTAAAGTTAGCTCCTTGTAGGACCAGCGATTCTAGAGGCCCTAGGCCTTTTCCCTTTCCTGTTCGTGGTACTTATACCACTATTTTAGTATATGGTTTGAGTGGCCACCAGGGCCCATCCATATAAAGTGCAACTTCTGAATATTATAACATTGTCTTGTTTAACGATTTGTGCTCCTGTGCTCATAAAGAGTCTAGGGGATACTTTGAGAAATAAATACATATATATTTTGAATATATATCTGTGTGGTGTCCTTTCATTGGTATAAAAGGGGGTTACATTTGGTAAAACAGCCTGCTTAACACGCTTTAACGAGTTTAGCCTCAAAGACTGCTTAGCCTACGCTACCACTAGGGCAGCTAGTCTGAAAAGGTTGACTTACAACCACACCATAAGGGTTGCTTGGCATGGTACAAGGTGGTCACTTTAACTAGTGAACATCATATACCAGGCCAACTTCTCACATTGGTGAGCAGCGGTTGGATTTGAGCTTGCTGTGTTTTACCATTGTAATCTCTTGGTTACCAATTGAAAGATCACATAGGTACCTGTAGGTACATATAAAACAAGATAGATATACTTAAGTTCTACTGAACTTAGTTGTTGTAGAGCAAAGGGAGTAGCACACCCTGACTACAACTACTAGATAGGTTTAGTAGGTAAACCCAAGTGTAGGTAGATTGCAACACATCCGCCCACACTTAAGAGCAATGGAGGGGGCAGAGGGGTCCAAGGTACCCATCTCTGTCGAGAGTGACCCCCAGAGGGCACCAACTCTCTTTGCTACCCTAAATCAAAATGAGCTCAGGCAGTTGGCAAATATCAGGGGCCTTAAACAGCCCAAGAACCCTACTTCTGCTGAACTCAGAGAGCTTTTGCAAGCTGATGAAGATCAGAAAGCTCTCAAGAAAGCCTCCCAGTTAGGCCCCTCAGGGACTGGAACAGGAGGCCCCCCTTCTGAAGATGCTACTGAGGTACCCCTTTCCAATAGTCACCCCTTAGATGAGATTCATACTACAGAGGATGAAAGTGATAGGGATACAGATGGTAGTGAGGATGAAGGGAGAAATAGCCCAGTGCCAAGTGTTATACTTGGCCCAGCTAAACTAAGGCTATTGGGGACTGACAATGGGATCATCCCATTGGATCTCCCCAGTGGACTTAACCAGGGGCTTGGGAGGCAAAGGAATCACTCAGGTGACTCTAATGCTTCTCATGCCTCTAGAGGCTCTCAAGGTCACTCCAGGAGAAGAATGACCACCCCTCAGAGGAGGGAGCATGAGGCCAGAATGCAGGAAGCCCAGCTGAGGATCAGGAAGCAGGAGCTTGAGGTAGCCCTGATGGAAGAGAAACTGAGTAAGGCTAGGCAACCTAAAGAGAGTCGGTCTATACCCACTGGTGGCAGCATTGTCCCTAAGGACAAGGATAGGGTCTTTGACAATTGGAACCTGTCCAAGGTTGTGCCCCCCTACAAAAGTGGGGATGACATCCACAAATGGATGACTGCTCTTGAGAGAGCCTGCAAAGTGCAGCAGGTTCCTGAAGACCAGTGGGCAGCAATCTTATGGCTCTCCTTTGAAGGTAGAGGCAGAGATAGACTCCTCACTGTTAGGGAGGAGGATGTCAGAAACTACAGAGTCCTGAAGAGTGTCCTAGTTGATGGGTTAGGCTTAACCACTGAACAGTACAGGTTAATGTTCAGAGACACCCAAAAGACACAGACTCAGGACTGGTCTGAATACATTGAATGTGCCACTAAGGCTTTGGAGGGTTGGTTGCTGGGAAGTAAGGTATCTGATTATACAGGATTGTACAATTTGATGATGAGAGAACAGATTTTAAATAACTGTCAGAACCAGCAACTGCATCGACACTTGGTTGACTCAGATCTGACCTCTCCCCAAGAATTGGGAAAGAAGGCAGACAAATGGGTCAGAACCAGGGTTAAGCAAAAGAACCAGAACCAGGGCCAAGGGGGTGATCAGAAGAAAACAGACCAAAAGGGTGGAGATCAGAAACCTAAAGACCAGAAGTCTTCAACACGGCCCCAAACTAGTACTAACGAGGGTGGGTCCCAGCCTAAAGGGAAGAAGAAAGAAGGTCCAAAGAAACCCTGGTGCAAACATTGCAAGAATACAACTCACTGGACTAGTGATTGTAGGAAGGGTGGAGCCCCCAACACTGTTGCCCCTAAGGCACCTTCTCCCAGTACTACTGTTAGCAGTGTTGGTCCCCAAACAAAGGGTGTAGTGGGAATCACTATGGGAACTGAAGGAGATTCTGACTTAGACAGAACCCTGACACAGGCAGTCTTGATCTGTGATGGGGACATGGATTTGTCCCTGACTGTGAGCCCCAGTAACCTGGGCAAGTACAGACAGACTCATTTAATTAATGAAAAAGTGGCTCAAGCCTACAGGGACACATGTGCCAGTGTCACTATGGTGACACCAGGCTTTGTGGACCCTGGACAGTACATACCAGGTGAGAATTACCTGGTGACCAATGCCAGCAATGCCACTACTTCACATAGTGTGGCAGTTGTTAACTTCTCATGGGGAGGGGTAACTGGCCTCAAAAGGGTTGTGGTTAGTGCAGACCTCCCAGTAGAATGTTTGTTGGGCAATGACCTAGAGAGTTCTCTATGGTCAGAAGTGGAGTACAGGACACATGCAGAGATGTTAGGTATATCACCACATGTCCTTGCTGTGACCAGGTCACAGGCCAAAAAGTGCCTCACTGAACCTCAGGTCTTGGATCCTGGAACAATGGACCAAGCACCTACCAAGAAGAAGAACAGGAGGGTTAAGGATGTGCCTTCCCCCCTGCCTCCAAGTGATGATCAGCCTTCCCAGGAAGATGATCTAGAGAACCCTGAAGGAAGTGTCCCTGAAGAGCTTGAACCTGATCAGGTTGAGTTTCTGGGGACAGGGGGGCCTTCCAGGGCTGACTTGGGGCAGGCTCAGTTAACCTGTCCATCTCTTGAACCCCTCAGACAGCTGGCTGCTGCTGAGGCTGCTGGGAATGCTCAAGGTACCCATAAAGTGTATTGGGATGAAGGGCTCCTTTATTCAGAGGCTAAAGACCCCAAGCCTGGTGCAACCAGGAGGTTGGTTATACCTCTGCAATTTAGGGGCTTCCTTCTTACCTTGGCCCATGATATTCCTCTAGCAGGACACTTAGGCCAGAACAAGACTTGGGACAGGTTTGTCCCTCACTTTCACTGGCCTCACATGAATGAAGATACAAAGGAGTTTTGTCGCTCCTGTGTGACCTGCCAAGCCAGTGGCAAATCAGGTGGCACAACAAAGGCCCCCCTGATACCACTACCTGTGGTGGGGGTCCCCTTTGAAAGAGTGGGAATAGATATAGTGGGTCCCATGGATCCTCCCACCGCATCTGGGCACAGATTTATACTGGTGGTAGTGGATCATGCCACCAGGTATCCAGAGGCAATTCCCCTTAGGACCACTACAGCTCCTGTTGTGGCCAGGGCCCTGCTGGGAGTATTCTCCAGAGTGGGGTTTCCTAAGGAGGTGGTTTCTGACAGAGGTACCAACTTCATGTCAGGATACTTGACAGCTATGTGGAAGGAATGTGGTGTCAACTACAAGTTCACCACTCCTTATCACCCACAATGCAATGGGCTTGTTGAGAGATTCAACAAGGCCCTAAAGGGTATGATCAAAGGATTAACTGAAAAGCTCAGGCGAAGATGGGACATCCTTCTACCCTGCCTTCTGTTTGCTTACAGAGAGGTCCCACAAAAAGGAGTTGGCTACAGCCCCTTTGAATTGTTGTTTGGGCACCCTGTAAGAGGCCCACTGTGTTTAGTGAAGGAAGGATGGGAGTTACCTCTCAAAAAGCCTAAACAAGACATAGTGGACTATGTACTTGGTCTCCGCTCCAGGATGGCTGAGTATATGGAGAAGGCATCCAAAAACCTTGAGGCAAGCCAGGCCTTACAGAAAGCTTGGCATGACCAAAAGGCTGTCTTGGTTGAGTTTCAGCCAGGACAGAAGGTATGGGTTTTGGAGCCAGTCTCCCCAGCAGCACTCCAAGACAAATGGTCTGGACCCCATACAATCCTGGAAAAGAAGGGAGAGGTTACCTAATTGGTGGACCTAGGAACTCCCAGGAGTCCCCACAGGGTACTCCATGTTAACAGGTTAAAAGCATATGTTGACAGGGCAGACATGGGCTTGCTCATGGCTACAGATGAGGGACAGGAGGAAGAGAGTGACCCTCTCCCAGACCTGTTGTCTCAGAACCCTGAGGATGGTTCAGTTGAAGGAGTGACCCTTGGAGGCAACCTCACTGAGCATCAGCAGATTGAATGTAGACAGGTTCTACAATCATTTCAATATATGTTCTCCTTGATACCTAGTCAAACTGACTGGTGTACCCATGTGGTGGACACTGGTGACAGTCTGCCTGTGAAGAACAAACTTTACAGACAACCTGACCACGTCAGGGACTGTATAAAGGCTGAGGTACACAAAATGCTGGAACTGGGTGTCATTGAACCCTCAGAGAGCCCCTGGGCTAGCCCAGTGGTTCTGGTCCCCAAACCTCACACCAAAGATGGCAAGAGAGAGATGAGGTTCTGTGTGGATTACAGAGGACTCAATGCTGTCACCAGGACAGATGCACATCCTATTTCAAGGGCAGATGAGCTCATAGACAAACTAGCTTCTGCTAAGTTTTTGAGCATATTTGACTTGACAGCTGGCTATTGGCAAATCAGATTAGCTGAGGAGTCCAAGGCCAAAACAGCATTCTCAACCCCAGGTGGGCACTATCAATTTTTGGTGATGCCCTTTGGTCTGAAGAATGCACCTGCCACCTTCCAAAGGTTGGTGAATCAAGTCCTTACTGGGTTGGATGACTTTTGTGCAGCATATCTTGATGACATTGCTGTCTTTAGCTCCACCTGGGAGGATCACCTGATACACCTGAAGAAGGTACTTGAGGCTCTGCAATAGGCAGGCCTCACTATCAAGGCTACTAAGTGCCAGATAGGGCAGAGTAAGGTTGTGTATTTGGGCCACCTTGTAGGTGGAGGCCAAGTTCAACCACTGGAGAGTAAGATACAATCCATCAAGGACTGGTCTCCTCCAACCACCCAGACTCAAGTTCGAGCTTTCTTGGGCTTGACTGGGTACTACAGGAAGTTTGTTAAGAACTATGGGTCCATTGTGACTTCTCTTAATGATCTGACATCCAAGAAGATGCCCAAAAAGGTTCAGTGGACAGTAAGCTGTCCAAAGGCATTTGATGACCTGAAGAAGGCCATGTGCTCTGCACCTATCCTGAAAAGTCCTGACTACTCCAAAGAGTTTATTGTCCAAACAGATGCTTCTGAGTTGGGTGTGGGAGCTGTGCTGTCACAACTTAATGTAGATGGTCAAGACCAACCCATTGCTTTTATTAGCAGAAGGTTGACCCCAGAGGGAAGAATTGGTCAGCTATTGAGAGGGAGGCCTTTACTGTGGTGTGGGCCCTGAAGAAGCTGAGGCCATACTTGTTTGGCACTCACTTCAAGATTCAGACCGACCATAAGCCCCTCTTGTGGCTAAATCAGATGAAGGGTGAAAACCCCAAACTGCTTAGGTGGTCCATTTCACTACAGGGGATGGACTTTACAGTGGAGCACCGGCCAGGTACAGACCATGGGAATGCAGATGGTCTCTCCAGGTACTTCCACTTAGGACATGAATACGAGACTGGTCAAGGCTAGTTTAATGTCCCTGCGTTTGGGGGGGGTTGTGTAGGAGAGTAGGGTCTGCTATCCTATGGTCACCCCACATTTTTGCTTTTTGCTTCACTGGTTTTTGGCATATTGAGGCTGTGGGCCTGCTAATCAGACCCCCAGCCTGCTGTTCTCTCTACTAAATTCACACTATGCACTTTAGGTGCATAACCAAATGGAACTAGATCACCCTGTGAGCCCCTTGTACCAGTGTACACTAGGTACCCAGGGCATTGGTGTATCTAAGGCCTACCAGGGGCTGAAGCATGTATTATGCCACCCCTGGCCTGGCCTAACAATTTGACACAACTGGCTGATCACTCAGCTGGGGTAAGTTGGTGTAATCACCTCTTACTTAGGTGTAGTATACCTATACCTAACCTTAAATGGGACACATATTAACCTATAAGTCACTCCTATGGCAGGCCTTAACAATCCTGAAAGCAGAGTGCTTGGTTTCATGTGAGATGGTGCTCTGGCATGAGCTGAGCCTGTCTGCAGTGATCGGAACCACTTCCTTTTACTGTTTCCAGATATCGCCATACCATATACTCTTAAGTGCATTATGAACCTTGCGGTTAAATGCTATCTTTGGTTTGGCTTTATCAAAACATGTCGAGTAAGGTGTCATACGAATTGGAATACTAACCCCTCGCCAATTCTGGCGACGGGGTTAGCATTCCACCCTTCTAGAGGGACACGACATGTACAGTACCTGAAACCCGGGTAAAATCAGACATAGCCTCAGCTCCACAAAATGGATGCTGCCACCACAGACACAAGTCTACCCTCCTGCTGCTGGGAGTCCTTCCAGCTTGGGAGACGTGGACAAAGGGTTTCCTGCCAGGGGAGGTGCATGCACCACCCCAGACAGGATTTTGTGTATTGGTCAGGTAGGGCTTGAATAGAATAAGACATGACTGAGGCTCACAAGGAGCCTCGGTGCATATGCCAGTTCAAACCGGTCCTGGGGCACACCAGCCCCGGACCTGGGGCGAGCTGGACAAAGGATTGGGGGTGTAACCACCCCCCTTCCTGGTCCCACCCATAGGGAGGGACCTAGCAGGTAGTCCGGCCCCTAGAATCCGCTTAAAGGTAGGAGCTGTGTCCTAAGACTTCAGACATCCTGGAATCAACTTAACCACAAGAAGAAGACGGGAACTTTGACGCTCTGCTGCACAGAGGACTGAAGGAAATCTCCCCTATGGTCAGGGAGTGACCATCTTGCTAACGCAAGCACCAACCAGCTATCCAACGTCTGCTTTGCCGCCGCCTCCTGCCGGAGCCCGAGCCCAGGGCCCGACAAGAACTGGACCTCCAGACCTCTCACCGCCCGATCCACAGTCCCTGCAAAGAAGGAACCTGTGGAGGTACCGAGACATGTGGAGCCAGCCATCTTGGAAGACCGACGACAAGCTGCAAGCGCAACGACAGAGGCTCCCTCCAAGTTGTGCTTTGGGTCCTGAGAAGCCCAACACCCGAGCAGCATCTGCACCAAAGGTGAGCCCTCCAGCATCTCCACGATCTGCGTGGGGCCCCTCTGCACTTTGCATCTCGACGCGCCTGCCCGGTCCCTGGCCCGTTGGCTAGTGGCCATTTTGGCGACCTATTTGAAAATCAACGATGCTGGTCTGGTTGCTCCAGACTGGCCCTAGCTGCTCTCCAAAAGAGCAGCCCCTCTGACCTTGCTGGTCAGAACAATCAGCTTACATCTCTTTCCATGACTCCTGCCTTTGCCAAGGCTTGTTTGCTTCTTTCAAGTCGCCGACACCGCCGACAGCGAGAACCTGCGTGGGACAGCCCGTGAACCGACTCCTGGACGTCGTCGACCTTCAGGGACCACGTGGCTGCGGAGACAAGCTACCCCTCATCACCTGTTTGCACCCGACATCGCCTGGTACCTACCTGGTGCCACGCCGGTCACTGGCTAGTGACTGTGAACACTGTCCCCTCTGCTTTCAGGTCTTCTACAACTCCGATCCACCCTTGGATCCAACGCATCTCTTCTGGACCGACCGCCTGCAGCATCTTTGTCATCAGGCTCCATTGAATCGATAGAAGAAACCCAACGCACTTCAAGACCTATGCACCCGCTTCCTGTGGGTGAGGTAAAGCTGGCACTCCGGTGCCCAAGTGTAGAGAATCATCTCTAGTGTCTGTGTTTCAAATCTTAAGATCGTAGTCCACCCAGAAGATCCTTTCTGCAGTAACTTTGTAACTTTTACGCACCCTTTGAAAACCTATGGGAGCACGCGTGTGACTTTACACACTGCACACGCGACCCGTGGACCTCCTGGTCACTAACTGAAGTTAGCTCCTTGTAGGCCCAGCGATTCTAGAGGCCCTAGGCCTTTTCCCTTTCCTGTTCGTGGTACTTATACCACTATTTTAGTATATGGTTTGAGTGGCCACCAGGGCCCATCCATATAAAGTGCAACTTCTGAATATTATAACATTGTCTTGTTTAACGATTTGTGCTCCTGTGCTCATAAAGAGTCTAGGGGATACTTTGAGAAATAAATACATATATATTTTGAATATATATCTGTGTGGTGTCCTTTCATTGGTATAAAAGGGGGTTACATTTGGTAAAACAGCCTGCTTAACACGCTTTAACGAGTTTAGCCTCAAAGACTGCTCAGCCTACGCTACCACTAGGGCAGCTAGTCCGAAAAGGTTGACTTACAACCACACCATAAGGGTTGCTTGGCATGGTACAAGGTGGTCACTTTAACTAGTGAACATCATATACCAGGCCAACTTCTCACAGAGTACCAACGAGCAATGTCAACAACACAATTGAGCCATGTCAAGAAACACATCAATGATAGTTGACACACCAACTGACTCCCTGACCGCACAAGCCTGCAACACACTTGAGTAAATGCATTGCAATACTCTCCCTATCGATGAACTCTTAAGACTTCTCAATTCGCTCAGGCCGCATAATGAGAAGATATTATCATTCATTCGTCATTAATGACATCTGTTACAGGTGAGGCACCCTGATAACTCCACAAGATTATTAATGATTCCTTCATAGAAGGCATAGTTCCTGATTCCCTCAATACCGATCAGAATTATTCTTTACTAAAAAGGCCATTCTCAACTACAAATACTGTGCCCGCTAGTGTTCAGACACCAACATCTTTCCCCGGACAAGGTAATCAAGAAGGAAGTTTCTACTTAATAACACAAGTAAATCAAGACTGTCGTCCTCTTTCAATACAACTGCGCTGAGCAAGGACCTTAATAAATATATGGTTTATGATTCAGTAATTGAGTCTCAGCATACCTGAAAAATAAAGTCCCTGCTCTTATATGGCCCATAGGCTCTGGACCTTTGACGCAGGTGAGAATGAATCAGAGGCTGGAAATCAAAAGTCAAATTACCCACCACAGTCAAACAACCATGTATAAAATATGGGGAGTTAATGATGAGATTTTTTATGTGAGTTTAAAGGGTTTTATTCAAATCTTTAATAAGTATTTCTTTATTAAGCATCTAAATGCATTCTCAATACAACTGGGAACATATAGCATAAATTGCGTTCCATATAAGGAAAGCCCTATGCTAAATTTTATTACGAGAAGAGTATCTTGAACCCATAAAGAGTTCACATCAAGAGAGGAACACATAAAGTTTTAAGCAATTCAATTAGTACTTCTCATGAAGAGAAGTTCAGAATTCAGTGGAGTCTCAGAAAATATAGCATAGGTTCTGGTATGGAAAAAATGTCTGGGTTAAGGTCTGCTCAGAGCACAGGGCTTCATAGCGCAGAAAGTCCGAGAACCTGTTCATCAGTGGAGAGTCTGATATTGGCATCTGCAAAGAAAACTCTCTCTTTCTAGTCTAGGAACACACACTAATATAACATGTTGATATCTACAACTAATACAATTGTTGCAGTAGTCCAGCTTCTTCAACCATTGGGATCGCAATGTCTTCATGGGAAAGGAAAGCTTCCACCACCTCCGTTGTTTTGAAACAAAGACTTACAGATTATTACATTTTAAATGCAACACTTCAGTCAACATTATACAAGTCGTGGTTTTGCTCCCATCGATTTTCACCATGCATAGCAAAACAGTGCATGGTTTGTTGCAGGGATTCTGCCCAAAACCAGAACTATGCGCAGGATTATAGAACCTTGGTGCTTAGGGACTGAGTAATCCTACTACCTTAGTACCCATGAGCCCAGGACCGACTAGCTGTTGTGTCTCACTTGTTCTCCTACTTACTCACCGAGAAACAAGTGATTAGACACCCCAGAACACAACACTCCAAGATCGCTCAGGAATCACGGTATTAGGACACACCCTCTTGCTCGCACACTTGTACTTTTCCACAATAAGATCTGACAGAGACACGAAACAGTTAAAAATATTTATTTTAACTAACGTGCCCTAACATGCAGTATACGTGCCACAACATGCAGGAAAATGCATAGTACAAATACAGACAGCATAGCAGCTAATCCATATATCATGAAGGGAGATGTCATCATGAAATGACAATAGAGAAAAGACAACAGACCTTAACCTCCCTTCCCTTGCTAAGAAGCAGTATTATTATATATTAGAAGATCTCTGGGCTTTATCAGCAGACCCCATACCTTAGCCTATAGAGAGTAGATCTACAGCATAGGTGCTGTGTCGCTCTTCTCCCTGGAAAAGTCCCTCTCAAGTGTGTGCTACCTATTCGTGTATTCCACTAATACAAAAGTAAGTTGTCCCCAACAACAGCTGCATCGGTGTTTTGTCTAGGTGCTAAGGCCTGACCAGAACAAAATAACAAGGGGCATTGTTTATCGACCTTGCTCACAATGTTCAGACTAAATCCCAGGAACCTGCAGAGAGTAAACACACCGATGAGCCCTCATGTGAAAACCTCTATAGAAAGTGTTACAAAAACAAAGTTGTGTAGTAACGTCCGCAAAGCAGTGGGCAAGCTGCAGGGTGCTCATGCTAACTTAAAGAAAACGACAATGTCCCCATGGGCCATGTGACAGGTTAGGTCTGTCCTTCTGTAAACCAAATCATCCCTTTCTCACATGTTCTAACTTATACATTTTCTTTCTGAAGAAACATTTAAGTAAAACTTAACTACATTATTTAGTACACTATTGTATTGTATGAGTAATATCTCTATGGCAGGTCGAGAACTATCTTTTCTTTAGTTAAATCATTTGGTTCAGAACATTTTATCAATGAGCTCTTCACATCTTCACATTACCAAGAATGCTGACCTAAGGACAGTAAACATTTAAAGAAAAACTGAATTCTAAAGTAATTCTAACTTGACATATCTTGCTATGAAAGCTTAGTGTTCCCATTTGTCATTTTAAAATGTGGCTTCTCGTTTAAAGGCTACACGTTATTTCTACACATTAATTGCATGAATTTGTGTTTATTAATAAAAAGGTTTATCACAATCATTCAGGATTCAGACCACAGTGCAATATCGAGCCAGCAACCATCCAGGTAGATAATGACATCCTCCGCATTACCAGCAATGGTAATCACTGAGTCGACATCCTTTTTGACGTATCTGCAGCATTTACCGTTGTCAGACATTAAGCCCTGTCCGACAGTCTCTCCTCTTGAATAAGTTTTGATGCCATTGCACTGCAGTGATTTGCTTCATACCTGGCCAACAGATACAGACTTGTCCAGATGAGCTTACCCTTCAGGTTTACCCTGTTTCCAGTATTTTTCATCTTGTACATAGAATTCTTGGAGCACTGCTGACTTGCAACATTATCAGGATCCATCAGAGTGAATTTGTTCATTTGTTTTTGCCCAATTTCGCGGTGCAGGAGAATTTAAAAAACAGGTAGATTTCACTTATTTCTAGTTTCGCTGAATAAGTGCTCTCACCACTACCCGTAAGTACAATTACTTCCCTCATTTACCTTGTTCAGCAGCCCATTATATTAGTTGGGTTTATGTTACTGTGGTAAATGAAGATACAGGGTAGCCAGTAATATAGGTGAAACAGGATAAGGTTATTCTCAAGCTAGGAGTCTTAGCTTACAGGTAAACATGGTAGTAAGGAAGCAGGAAGGACCCACCGGGAGCAGCGGCCGTGCTGCTCAGTCCACGCATTCCGACTGAAACCGCTTCAAGCCATGCACACATCAGCATTCTATTACATCACACTCACACTGACTGAGCAGCAGGGGGTATATAACTAAGGAGAGACTGCATGGCAAGGACATGAAGATACCACAGTTACGTATGCAAACATACATACATTTATACATAAGTAATGAGTCCAGCATTCAGTTTCGTCCCACCCAGACATCAATGTGTACTAATGCCTTCCAAGCCACAAACTTCAATTTCCTTGGCATACATTCTGTGAGCATGGAGAGTCCTTCCATCGTGGCTTGTACCTAGCCCCTAACAGTCACGATGGATTTAGCAAAAACATTAGACTCTGAGCAAAACAACATTGGAAAATCAATTTCAGATTTAAATGGGAACTAACATGAAGACACTTTTTTCTACTTTTAACAGGAATTGATTTTTTTACAGTGAAGTGGTAATATATTTTTGATGTGATGAATTCCAAGTTTCTTTTAAAAGACAAATGAAATTCAATTACTACAGATACAGGTGCCGATTCCGATCCTGGAAAAACCGGGTACGAATCGTCGGACGGAGCGTTTTCTCCGTCCGACTCGTACCCGGGAAAAATACCTTACAAACATGCAAGTACGGTTCATAAAGAAACACCATTTCCGTACGAATCGTAAAAAACACCGACCGGCTAAAAAATACATACAAATCAGATCCGGGACACCGCGTATGTGACATTCGCACGGAGTCAGGCAGCGTTTCACGGATCAGCAAGTACGATTTGTACCCACAGCACTTCGCACGGCAACATTTTTACGGGACCCAAAAAGTGCCGGAAAAGCTAAGTACGCCGCGATGCATGACGAAAAGGGGGCCCGGTACGCACCGTACCCCCATCCCTACACGTCCGCACCGTACCCACAGCCCCCCCATGTACGCACCGTACCCCCACCCCACCCCCGTATGTACGGCGTGTACCCCCACCCCACCCCCGTAGGTACGGCGCGTACCACCACCCCCATAGGTACGGTGCGTACCCCCACCCCACCCCCGTAGGTATGGCGTGTACCCCCACCCCACCCCCGTAGGTACGGCGCGTACCCCCACCCCACCCCCGTAGGTACGGCGCATACCCCCACCCCACCCCCGTAGGTACGGCACGTACCACCATCCCCGTAGGTACGGCGCGTACCCCCACCCCACCCCCGTAGGTATGGCGCGTACCCCCACCCCACCCCCGTAGGTACGGCGCGTACCCCCACCCCCGTAGGTACGGCGCATACCCCCACCCCACCCCCATAGGTACGGCACGTACCCCCACCCCACCCCCATAGGTACCGCACGTACCCCCACCCCCGTAGGTACGACGCGTACCCCCACCCCCGTAGGTACGGTGCGTACCACCACCCCCGTAGGTACGGTGCGGACCCCCAGCGCGTGGGGTCCGCACCGTACCTACGGGGGTGATGGTACATGCTGTACCTACGGGGGTGGGGTGGGGGTACGTGCCGTACCTACGGGGTGGTGGTACGCACCGTACCTACGGGGGTGGGGTGGGGGTACGCGCCGTACCTATGGGGGTGGGGTGGGGGGTACGCGCCGTACCTATGGGGGTGGTGGTACGCGCCGTACCTACAGGGGTGGTGGTACACGCCGTACCTACGGAGGTGCGGTGGGGGTACTCGCCGTACCAACGGGGGTGGGGGTACACGCCGTACCTACGGGTTGGTGGTACGCGCCGTACCTACGGGGGGGTGTTCGGCGCGTATGCGGGCACATGTTTGGACGTCTCCATGGTTGCCATGGGAGTTCGCTCCATACGGTGTTTTTTCCATACGGTTGTGCATTCGGACGGACGGGGCGGATCGTACTTGCGCGCTCGGACTTCAGTTTACCGATTCGTACGTAGAACTGTCCGGGGACGTGTCGGACACTGTTTCCGACCCGAGGACGCGTCGGGGAATTTTCCCAGTGCGATTCGTATGGATTTTTTAACATACGAATCGTACTTGCCAGTTTGTACGGGACTTGTACGATCCGTACGGAAAAAAATACGGATAGGATTCGTACGGGGAATATTTTTAACGGATCGGAATCGGCACCATAATGTGATTTTTTTTACACTTAAGATAAACTTAAGGGGCCCTTTTCATGAAAAAAAACCACAAAAGTAGGGGCGGAGAATTACGTTTCCAAATGTGCATACATTTACATTTTGGTACTTCTGCATATATTACTTTGTGAAATGCTTCACCTGTGAATATACACAACTGGGCAGCACAATTCTCGCCCTGTCCCTCACACCAAATCAGCACACTACTTTCAGACTAGTCTTCACTGTTGGAGAATAGCGGCCTACTGAGACTATAGACTATGTAGCGCAAAGAACACCTACCTCAACTTTGTTGTATGTGCACGTTATTACCGTAGTTTAGTTATGGAGTGTCTAGGGAAAGGCAGGGCCACTGTGCGATAAGCTCAGAGCTCTAATAAATGTACAGAAGTCTTTTTCAGAATTCCTCCAACTTTTCTATAATTTTGCCCCATTTTTCTTTACTAGAGTACCAGTAATTGACCCAGAATTCAACCTAGACGCAAAGGCCATCTCTTTGTTGTTAGCCAGTGCTTGAAAGTGGGTTGACCGTTCCGGATACCAGTTTTGGCTCCTACTTCTGAACTGGATCTGGGATCCGTCCGATCAAGGAAATATGCTGAATCTGTCCTGCTGTCATTTTCCGTCAGCAGGACACAGTTCTGCAGTGCCTGCATATCATCAGCATTCTGTTTGGTGCATCAACCTGCAGACAGTAAGGGGGCTTTCTTATTTTACCTTTCAGGCAGGCACAAACAAAAGTCTGACTTTGAGGGCCATAAGCCCTTCTTTTGTTCAAGTATTACCTTGGCTGTGAGTCACCTGCAGCTGAATATCTAGATGCCAATGTAATGGTGGAAAACAAAGGCACATAGCTGATCACTTCTCAAGTACTTTAGAGAAACTATGACTTGGAAGCAGGTTTTTGACACTGATCAACGCCTCTGTAGGAGATATGTATGCACTGTAAGAATTTAAGATTTATCTCTGTACTAGTAATTGCACTAATAATTATTTAAATGGCACCTACCAATTTTTAATTTTGTTCTTTTATAGTGCTACTAATTCCGGTGTGGGGTGTCAGAGTGTTTACATAACACAGAGGCACAATAAATCATACAAGGAGAGGATGTGGCTTTACGGCTAGAGCGGTCGACCTCGATACTGGGGAACCGTGTTCGAGTCTCGGCAGGGACGCTCAACATCCTGTGATACTGGGGAAAATCACTTAATCTCCCCGTGCCTCACAAAAAATGAATGTGCCCTTCTGTAAGCAGCGGGTGCTCATGTAAAGCGCTCTGATACCTTCGGGTCAAGTTCGCGCTATATAAAACTTCGGGGGGAGAAAGTGTGGAAATCAATATTCAGGAAATGCTACACAAGACAATGAGGGTTATAACTTGCAGGAATCACATATCATCCACGCTTGAGGATATGTTAAGAGTGAACAGGCAGGAAAAAACTAAATTCAGATATAAAACATAACACAATGATTGGAGGTGGCTGCACAAATAAGACATTATTAATTTCCAGAGGAGCTCTTCTTTGAAATCTTTGATCAACAGCAGATTGAGAAAAAAATAAGTAAGGATCTAAACCCATAACTCACGGTTTGCATGCAGCTCATTGATGTTGGTAAATAGATCACTTGGCCTACATTAGAAGGATTGCAGCTTATGAACTGAAAATAAATATGATCTCAGTGTCAAAAACAGTAGCCCACTTACCTATCTAAATAAAATAAAAATCTGGGATCTGAATGTTACACAATGTGCTTTGCAGCCGGCACATTAACCCTCCACACTACTTTATAAGTCAAAACTGTGATTGGACAAAAAAATAGAACTCTCTCAAACTATCTGGCACACAAGGATCTATGCAGCCAAAATACCCAGTCAGATATTTTAAAATGCAGCCTATTTGTGACTATTTAAGTAAGCTAGAACAGATTTGTTATCATGTGTCCTAGCTTTCAATTTCTTTGCAGCAGATTTAGTTTTACATAAATGTAACAAATTGAATGTCAAACTCTGCTTTTCAAGCTTCACCCCTTTACTCTGCCACACTCTGACCCCCAATTTATGGGTCACAGGAGTAAATGTGTTCCAGTTTCAGCACTGCTGATAGCAATCATTGCAAATACTCTACATCAACTTTTATGCACAATGTCCAACGTACGTTTTACGAGTAATATGTGTAAAATCAGATTAATGTGCAACCGTCTGAGAAATGTCTTATTTTAAGACGAATGTCCCGGGCTGACCACCCCGAGCAGAAGTGTGAACTTCTCATGCCCTCAGCTATGAATGCGAGCACCGCGGACAGCTGTGGTAGCGGGGTCTGGGAATGCAGTTCGTCGATAGCCATCTCAGAAAAGGATTGGCCAGTGAACGCCCCAGACACTGTGCACGCGTTACTAGCCATATCAAATGGCCGGAGTTCGGTTTCTGTAACGCGATCGGCAGTAAATCTCATTGCGGCCTACCCTGCGTTTGGCTCTCGGCGCAAGGAAGTGGCCAATATTCCGGCCGAGGAGAAAGGGGCGGCGCGCGCCTCACAGGAACTATTGTAACGCGGGCGCGAGACGTCCGGAGGGCCAAAGGAGAGTCTCGTTCCTCCAGACGTGTCAGTGCACGCAAAGGGACAGCCGTGGTTGTTGTCGCCTTTGATGACTAATGAATAACGAGCGGGTGTCTGGATCCACGCACTCAGTTCCCGCTGAGTGAGGCCAGCCAGCTTCGTGTTACCACCGATAGTCGCCGCAGCTGGTGGAAAATCTTGTTTTTTAAATGTGCTAAATCTGCACTGCTCCACCTAACAAGGAGCATACCGACGCAAAACATACATGATAACATGTTAGTGCAGTGCAGGGAGTCGGGAGAATGTATTTTCCCCACTGATTTACATTAAAGCAGAGGCAATCTAACTGAATCAGGTATTTATAACAGACAATCAGCATTTTTTGGCAGTTTAATAACATATCACAAACAAAAACAGAGTTCTACACTAGGGCAAAAAAAATTGTAAACTCTGTTTTTGATTGCGCTATGTAAAAGTACCAAAAATAAAATGTGGAGGCCTGTCACATGAAACAGAGTTCTACACTCCGGCAAACAAAAATTGTAAACTCTGTTTTTGTTTGCGCTATGTAAAAGTACCAAAAATAAAATGTGGAGACCTGTCACATGAAACAGAGTTCTACACTCGGGCAAACAAAAATTGTAAACTCTGTTTTTGTTTGCGCTATGTAAAAGTACCAAAAATAAAATGTGGAGGCCTGTCACATGCTCTAATCTCCCCTCCAACAATTGAGAATAAAGAGTTGACTTTTGATGACAGAGAGGTAGATTGGAGCTTGCTTAACAGGTATCGACATTTGATTTTATGCTTTTTTTCAAAACTGAATCAGGTTTCTGGATGTAGGAATTGTGGAGGCGGGAGACTAGCCTTGAAATCTGTAGTCTCTTGCCTGAATCAAGAGGGTTGGCATGTATGAAAACAGGTCTGCGTACAGGCCGAGTTGCCATGTGAATCGACTTTACAGTCGGTAGTATGCGATTTTTTGGGATTAAAGGGATAAGTCCCTGTTCCAATTCCCCATTAGCACATTATTATCTAAAAGGGGCACAGCTGGAAAAAAACTTCTCTCATTAAGTCCTCCTCTGCATTTAGGTCCACACGAGAGGCCTAAAGTGGCACAAGGCAAAGAACCTGGTTCACTCAAATAAAGGCTGCTTGTGTTTAAATCGAACCTTCCAGACAGTGTTTACCAAAAGACCTATTGTGGGCTTAGCAAGAAAATACAGGGGTTTCCAGTCCACTCGTGATTGGTTGGCATTGCCCCCACTCTCATTTGTTTGCTTTGTATTATTCAATGACTTTCCTTGTTCCAGCTTGTCCATCTTGTAGGAGGGGGGTGGGCGCACACCAGGCGTGCAACACCCATTGGACTCAAAGGGCTTCAGCCCCCCCCCCCGTCGTGTGTGGCAGCCCGGGATGAGGCCGCTTCCCGGGCACAGACACAGCCGCACCAGAGCACTTCACAGGTCTTTTTTGAGTTCAAAATATTTTATTAAATTTTTCCATAATATTAAACAAATACAGACAATACAGAAAAAAATTTGATCATAAGCGAAAATACCTATGTAAAATAAGAAATTTCAAAAAACAATTCTAAATACAATAGGTAAAGAAGTATAAATAATCAAGTAAAGGAGGGATGACAAACTAAAAAGAAGGGAAGGAGCCATGAAAAATTGCGATGTCAACTTATTTAGAAAAAAGAGCTATAATCATCATAGAAATCTTGAAGTAGAATGACTGTAAAACGGTGGATCAAGTATAAATAAACAATTATAAAGATAAGTATATATCAATAGGTAACCAGAAAGAGTGAAACAACTTAGAATTATGATTGATCCCTTGCCGGGATAATTGAGCACCTCTTCTTGTAAAAATGACCCATGACCACCAAGCATGAACCGATAAAGACGAAATATCCTTCCAGCAAAAAGTAATGGACTTTAAAGCAGCTGACAGTAGGAAATTAAACAGTTTACCTTCTAATTCAGATAAGTTATGCAAAAGACCAACAGATTTACATATTAATATTTCGTAAGAAATAACATCATGAATATGAAATATTTGTTGAATAATATCCCAAACATCAGACCAAAATTTAAAAATTAATGGACATTCAAAAAGCATATGTCGTAATGATCCAGGAAGTAATTTACAATGCCAACATAGGTCGTCTTGCATCAATTTAGCACGAAATAAACGCACTGGGGTCCATAAACAATTAAATAAAATATAAGAATTGGTTTGGTAAAGTGAAACAGGCAGCCATCCTGAAATACTATTAAGCCAAACAGCCATCCAAGTATCGTTGGACAAAGAAAGTGAAAGCTCAGCATTCCAGAATGTTGAAATAATATTTAAATTGTTTCCTATAGAACTAGATAATTTCTTATATAAAATAGAGACAGTATGCGATGACATAGAGATAGTTCGAATATATAGTGCTAAATCTGCTTTAACATTAAACGGAATACCATGAGGGAAAGAGTCTAAAATTGAATTACATAAAGATTCATATTTAATCAAATCAGAATGAGGTAAACTAAATTTCATTTGTAAAGCTTCAAAAGAAATAAAAACATTGTCAAAATAGATATCTTTAAGATACAAGGCACCAGCTTTAATCCAAGCATTCCAAAAATTAACATTTCTATTCAATTTAATCACATTACTATGCCACAGTGACAGATCTTCAGTATGATTCATAGGGGTCAAAAAAATTGAATCTAGGTCTTTAAAAATGAGTTTAGCGGATTTAATAATAACCGACTTATGCACATATGTTGACCTATTGGACATTGTTAGTAAGGCAGTCAATGGAAAAGGAGCCACAAGAGACTGCTCTATATGAAGCCATGTAGGTTGGTTATTTAAAGAGGAAGGAGGAAACCATATGGAACTTTGTTTCAGTATAAAGGCCTTGTGATATAGAAAAAAGTCAGGCACGCCAAATCCAGCATTGCATTTAGGTATTTTTAATTTCTTATAAACAATACGAGCTGGTTTATTGTTCCAGAGAAATTTGGAAAGAAGTCTATCAATGTCTTTATAGAATTGTAATGGAAATTGAATAGGAATCATAGCAAGTGTATAAAAATTTTTAGGAGCAATAGTCATTTTAATGGAGTCCATTCTACCCCACCAAGAGAGGTGCAGTGAAGCCATTTAGATGTTTTATCTTTGATATAATTCAGAATAAAGTTACTATTTAATGTTAATGTTGCTTTTATGGAGGACGCAAATAGAATCCCAAGATATTTTAATTTATCTTTTTGCCACACAATATCAGCCATGGGTAACATATCAGGAGTACAAAAAATGTTTAAAGGGAAGAATTCAGTTTTATTAATATTAAGTTTATAGCCAGAAACCATGGAATATTTTGCAATAATGTCTAATAAGGCAGGCATTGAGGATATAGGTTCACTAATAAATAACAGCACATCATCAGCATATGCTAAAGTTTTGATATTAATCTCCTTAATCTTAATACCTTTAATATCAACACATTGTCGTATATGAGTAAGGAAAGGTTCAATTCCAATGAGAAATAAAAGTGGAGAGAGGGGACAGCCTTGTCTCGTGCCTCTAAAAAGAGAAAACTGACTAGATACTTGGCCATTGATAAATAAACGAGCAGTAGGGGCATAATACAGAGCAGAAATCATGCGTATAAACGAAGTACCAAAATTAAATGATAGTAAGGTTTGAAATAAAAATTGCCAGTGAATTTTGTCGAAAGCTTTCTCTGCATCCAAAGCCAAAATTCCTGCAGGGGAACTTAAAGTGGAACTCTGTTCAATAACATGTAATAAGGTTCTTGTGTTATTTGTAGAATATCTATTCTTCATAAAACCGGATTGATCAAGATGTATAATAGAATCCAATACAGGAGCCAGTCTGGAAGCAAGTATTTTAGCATACAATTTACAATCTTGATTAATTAAAGAAATAGGGCGGTAATTTGAAACAAGAGTGGGGTCTTTATCTGGCTTAGGAAGAACAATAATTAAAGCATCAGTAAAGGAACCGGAGACCGTTCCCGAAGAACCAAAAAAAGTAAAAAGTTGAAATAAATAAGGCAAAAGTTGGGATTGGAACTCTTTATAAAACTCAGCTGGAATACCATCTGGGCCAGGGGATTTTTTTTTTTAATAGATTTAATAGCAGCTAAAATTTCATCTGTAGTAATGGGTAAATCTAGCCCAAGCCTGTCCGAGTGTGAAATTTTGGGCAAATTACATGTATTTAAAAAAGAGTCCAAAATGGAGGGATCATGAGGATCAGGCTTATTATATTAAGTAGAATAAAAATCCAAAAATTCCTTAACAATATCATTATGAGATATTGCAATATTACCATTAGGGCCGTGAATTGAGGTAATTTGCGTTTTATCTTTTTTTATGCGTAAGTAATTAGCTAAAAGCTTCCCAGACCTGTTGGCATTAAAACGGAATTTAGCCTTAGAGTTAGAAATTTGGATGCCAGCTCTTGTACTAAGAATTGAGTTAAATTCATATCGAAGTTTTTGAAGCTTGACTTTATATTGAGGATCATTTGATGAAATAAAAAGCCTTTCAAATTTCGCAATTTGTTTTTCCAAACATCTAATACGAGCGTTGAATGTTTTATTTTCATAGGCCATAATTGAGATAGTTACACCCCTAATATAAGCTTTAAAGGCGTCCCATCTATTGACCATAGAAGTGGATCCTTCAGGATTGAGTAAAAAATAGTCTTGAATAGCATTTAAGATTTTAGGCTTATTATGTTCATTAAGAATAATTCCAGTATTCATACGCCACCTAGTTTGGTTTGCAAAAGTTGAAGTTAAGTTCAGAACAAACGAAATCAAGGCATGATCTGAGATGTCAATATTACCAATCTTAGGAGACTTAACAGATTGAACTAGTTGTGTGGAAATTAAAAAATAATCAATTCTAGAATGTGAATTATGTGGATTAGAGAAAAATGTAAAACATTTTTCCGTAGGGAAGTGCAAACGCCAAATGTCAACTAACTTGGTGGTATGAATAAATGATTTAAAAGCATGAAAAACCTTAGGAGGGCGAAATTTAGTACTGGACATTCTATCCAATAATGGGTCAATAATAACATTAAAGTCACCTCCAACAATTAAAGGAACTTTTCCCAGTTTTAGAACCTCAGTGGTAATATTAGACCAAAAAAGAGGGTCATCCGCAGTAGGACCATAAACATTGAGTAAAAATAAGACTGAATCATGAATTTTAATTTTGGCTATAATATATCTTCCATCTGTGTCCGAAATTTTGTTTAAGACTTGGCAATGTAACTTTTTTGCAACAAAAATAGCCACCCCATTTTTTTTACCAATAGCAGGTGATGAAACAATAGTATCTACCCATTTTTTCTTCATATAAGTTAAGGTTTTGTCATCTATATGAGTCTCTTGAAGAAAACAGATATCTGCCTTACAACTACCTAAATAGTCTAAGATTTTTGTACGCTTAACTGGATGACGTAAACCTTTAACATTTAGTGAAACAACTTTAATATTGTGATTATCAGCCATAATGAAGAAAGAAGGAATAAAAAGGATCAAGAAGAGGAGAAAAAGAGAAAAAGGAGAACAATGATAAGAGAAGATAGTAGCTCCAGAACAAATAAAAAGAGGTGGAAAAATTAAAAAAAAAGAGAGAACAACAAACAGGGTACAAACATATCAAAGATGAGACGCACATACGCTCAACAAGCATGACCGAACCGTTGGAGCCCAATGTAGCATTGATCCATTAACCTGTCAGAAAATTATGTAAATTAGCTGTAATCAAGTATTAGAGTCATGAGTATCCATGGACTGCTGTGAACGCTGATCCAAAAACTGACGTAAGTCATCAGGATGTTGAAAAGATTTTGACAGATTGTCTTTCCAGATACGCATTGTTGAAGGGTCAAAAAGACCATATTTGAAACCAAGACTTCTTAGCTGAGGCCGAAGAGCAGAAAATTCCTTGCGGATTGAGACTGTTTCCTTGGCAAAGTCTTGGTGAATAAAAATTTTATTCCCATTAACCATCAAAGAAGGAATATCTCGTGCTGCCTTGCGAATCAAAACCAAATGATGATGCCTGAGGACTTTGAAAATCATTTGACGAGGTTTTGTATGTTTAGGATTGCGGTGTGAAGGAATTCTGTGGGCCTTGTCAATCTCAAATTTTTCTGGAAATTTAATTTGTAGAAGCCCAGGAATCAAATTTTCCAGATACAATCTACAGTTACCATCCTCCACATCCTCTGGTAAATTAAAAATGCGTAAATTGTATTGTCTGTTACGATTTTCTATTTCTAGAAGTCGGGTAGACAAAGGAGATATTTTAGCTATCAGTGGAGCGAAAGTCTCAAGCTTAGCCTTATTATCGTGTATTCTAATTGTGTTATCAGAGATTTTCATTGACAGACTCGCCATTTCCTTTCGAACATTTTTAATCTCTGAGGCAATGGAATCTGTGTTGACACGAAGCGCTTGAATTTCCTCTAAAATTAAGGCTAATGAGGGTTCTGTAGACTATACCGCCTTTGATTTAATTGGCGGAGGCGAAACCTGTTGCTTCCTTTTAGGATGAATATTTTTATTATCCATGTTGATGTAGTATAGTAATGATAACTTATAAAATAAAATAACAAAATTGCGAAAATAATATCCACAAAGCAAGAAGATGAAGGAAAAAATATTGCAGCAGTGAGAAAATCCTTATTAAAGCTGGTGCAGCAGCTATAACTGGCTATGGGAGTGGCTAGGCCCAAACCAGGCCCTTTCCTGAAGGCTTGCTCCGCCCCCTGACAGACCAGGCAGGGAATACCTGAAGGTAGAACTGGAAGCAGAGGCTGGACACCGAAAAAACGCCTCCAACACCGTCCAAATCCAGAATAAATCACAGCAATCGGCAGGTAAGACTTTCAAAAGCCAAGCGACCTCATTTGCGCCGCAAAACTGACAGGATTCGTCGTTTTTAATCAAAAAACGGGCGAAAAAGCGCCGGAGCTCTCTAAACGGCGGCCATCTTGTTTCGCGCGCTCGCGCAACTCCCCACTTCACAGGTCTTTAAAAGACCATTTGCATGTTAATGAGGCCTCGCTGTTGTTTCACCCCTTCTAAGAGCCCCTGCTGCTCCACGCTGCCTATTGCTTAAAGATTCAGCCCCCCCGAATTTTTTTTTTAGCCCCCCCCCCCGATATTTGGCTCTAGTTGCGCCTCTGGCGCACACTACCTCACACTCCAGCACTCAGTTTGCCCCGATGCATCATAATAAATGCAGTGCATGATAACACTTTCTTCGGTGTCAGGCTTTAGTTTTTCACCCTTGTTGGTGCAGCCAGTGCTGTGTATCCATAGACACGTGTTTCAGGATAATTTTCCATTTATTATGATGCATCGGGGCAAACTGAGTGCTAGAGTGTGAGGCAGTGTGCGCCCACCCCCCTCCTATTTGAAAAGGCCCCCATGAACTAACGAACTGACGACCTCTGGTTGATGCACCTGCGCCCAGCGAGTGGTACTGAGACCTGAGAAGACTTTGGGCAGCAGCTGCAGCACCCCCCAGAAAGTGTTGCTCTCTACTGAAGAAGGACAATTATCCTGAAACACGTGTCTAGAGATACACAGCACTGGCTGCACCAACAAGGGTGTAAAACTAAAGCTTGATACCGAAGATAGTGTTATCATGCACTGCATTTATTATGATGCATCGGGGAAAACTGAGTGCTGGAGTGTGAGGCAGAGTGCGCCCACCCGCTGCTATGTGTCCATCTTGTGTTTGTCCTTCCCCTGGAGCATGTGCAGTTTTCCGTCTCTTTGACTGACTGGCTTCGATCCTTCCACAGTTCGCTATTAGGGGATTTTTTTTTCTTAGGCTTTCTGTGAGAGTTCATGTCTTTTCCAGCTCTCTCTTTCAGGTGCTTCTCCCTCACAAAATACCCAACCACTGCGCTCCATGTTGCTGTTTCCCTCGTGTTGCAAGCATTCTCTTATGTGGTTCGCTCCCACAAAACATTCTTGGCCGTGCTCATATTGCTTTCTAGTTTATTAGCTTAAGCACTTCTCCCCTTCCCCTTTGGTGCTTTCCCACACGTGCTTGCTGCTTTAATTCTCCCCCTGCCTACCCTCAATTGTTTGCCTCACATACTCTTCTGGCTACCATTAAAAAAAAAGAAAATCCGTAGGAAAGGAGCAGCAAATTGCCCCTACCTAACAAAAGTTTGCGCTACTTCTTTAAAAAAAATTAATTAATCTATAAATAGTGGAAAATTAGATTACAAAAATGGCACTCATGTCACTTTGCAGGTGCACGTTGGTAATGACGCTTGCGCATGACAACAAAATGGCATAGCCACTGTGGCCATATTATCACTTGCTTTGCTTCTTTTTTCGCATTTGGCTAGACTCCACATCATCTTGCCGATGCTGTACAGTTTCGCTAAAGTCTTTGGCAAAGTCAATTCATTCCTAGAGTCAAGGTTGATTGGCTTTCCAATGCTTGTTTTGTACAGCTGGAAATTAAGGCTCTCTGTAGATTTGTAATATTATCACAATTTTCAATTGTGTCGCTGCTGGGGGTTTACTGAGATAGGGAATAATTTTAAATGGAAAAGTAACTTGCAGAAACAGCTGTCCTGCAAGTTTTTCCACATTTATTGGTGCCGACAGTACAAACTTTGCACTGGTGCTAACATGGACATTATTGTCTATGCAGCAATGTGATAATAGCACACATTTGCAATGCAATAACATCCCATCACATTTACTCAGAATAAAGAGATAAGCGTGCAATAATCTATTAAACACACAATGATCACTCAATAAGGACCAAATAGCAATAATGGGCATCACAAATTTAAGTTCAGGAATGGGGACTAAACTGCTGGCTCTCGGATAACTGGGTCCTTATGCACAAATTGTCCCTGATTCAAAGGAGTTTAATCAAGATGTTTACACCTGTTCTGAGCAGGTCTTAAATATCGGTGTGGAAGACCGTGGGAGTCAGTGTTGTAGGGTGTGATGAGGCAGGGAGAGTACCTGGGAATGTTGAGGCTCTAAGTTCTCTGAGTGAGCATTGTCTGCTCCTCCCATGGTGCCCGAGGGTGCCCACACTCTGCCTCTGCCCTGCCCTAGTTTTTCCAGATGTGGATCCTCACCAGATTGAACTGGTCTCATGATTCCAGACCTGAGAATTTCAGAAGAAATACCCAGAATTGCCTAAAGCAAAATATGGCCGTTGGGACACCACTTTGGGTAGGGTGATCAGGCGTCCCTGATTTGCACGGACAGTCCCGGTTTTTCGGCAGCTGTCCCGGCAGATTTCAGGAAATTAAGCTCATGTCCCGGTTTTTTGAGAGGGCCGGCTGAAAAGGGTCGGAGGTATTTTTTTATGTTTCGCAAAGCAGGGATAGTTAGCAGCTGTTATAGGAAAGCAATATAATTAACAGGCATGCATCTGGCTTTAATAATGGCATTTTTAATGTATTTTATTACTGCCTTGTCAGTAATTTTCTGCTAAGGAGCACTGTCATTCTGTGCACTGTGTTGAAGTAAAACTGTAGTCCTTCTTCTATTTTTGGGAAATGTCTCAGTTTTTTGCTTTAAAATTCTGGTCACCCTAACTTTGGGTAACTCGCAATTGAAACACTATTGACAACAGGGCTGCGTTCTCACTCACCTTCTTTGCAGTTGTTAAATTCACGTGGGATGCTTGTCATGCTCATTGAAAAGTTTACTTTTCATAAATATTTATCGTATTACTAGTAAATAAATGCAAAGCATGTCCTGGGCAAACACAGATCTTGTGTGTGCCAAGTAATAGCTGTGTCTCACAGATTGTTGTCTGTTTGTAATGGCAGGGGTGCCCAAAGGGCTACCTCATAGTGGTGAAAGGATACTGCCTTTGCCTACAGTCGAGCAGCACAAGTCGGTGGTGGCAGCATACCGTGTAGTGCTCGGTAGAAGTGTACAGACTTTATCACCTGTCACTTGAGTGAGGCCTACTGGCTCACTCATATAAAGTTCAGCTCCTGTGTGCTTAACTCACCCTTGGCCTACATCAGGTTGGCATTTAGTGATGTGCAATGCACATGTGCATGTGCTGGTTGTATGTGGGCCTGTGATAGGTACAATACAAGGAAAATGTAGTAATCTGCAGTACGTGTGGATTATATGCATGTGGTGGGTTCCTCTTTGGGAGACACAGGGCTGACTGGAGGAGCATGGGAGAGTAGAGAATACCCCCAGGCCGACTTGTGTACTGCTGCATTCCTGTGAGCTAGTGGAATACACTGGCAGAAGGTAGAACCAGGATATTTAGTATACTCTAAAGGGTTCTCTTTGATTCAGTGAGAGGTCATTGGGAGGGACCTGGGAACATCTCAGGTATGAGATGGTGCTGATAATGCAATCATAAAGAGTAGGTCTGAGGCCCCGTGGCAACCTATTGGTACACATGTGACTGTGGTTGACATCCAGGTATGAACCTCTGGTCATTCCCATGGACTGTGCTGTGGGGCTATCAGATTTGGAGTCGCTCCTGCTGTAACAGACCACTTACTAGAGGAAGGGCAGGGCAGAGGTGAGGGCACTTCAAAAGGAAGCAGACCATCAACATAAAGTTCAAAGACTCAGACCATAAATCACAATCAGGACCTGATTACAACCTTGGCAGTCGGACCGCCAGGCCGCAGCGTCAGTGATAGGGAGAAAGCCGCCAAGGTAGTGGCATCCTGACGGACATATTTTAAGTAAACCACCTGGCTGGCGGTGGGCCGGCAGCTGTCCTGCGGAGGTCTTGCCGCGGCAGCATGCTTCGGCTCACATAATGAGCCTGAAGGCAATGCTGCCGCACTTCAGCACCTGCACTGTCATGTGCACACTGTTGCCATGCACCATGTCGATTTGCAAAAAAAGGGGTACCCCAATAACGTTTCCTAAATTAGGGTCTACATAACATGTGTGAGAAAACATTTAGGAAACATAATAGAAAGTGGACTTGTAAATATACATTTAAGAATATGCAAACACCCAGACATTAGTCAATATCAAAATTCACATTTTTATTATTATTTTCTAGTAGTTCATTCTATTATAAAAAATTGAGAATTATTATATAGAAAATTATACTTTCAGTTGTATATCCATCACATGATTTTTCAGACAATTGCTAATCTTTGTACTTCAAACATGCTTGTGCATTCATACTTGTCTGTCTAATATCGCAAGTTTTCTTTAGAATTATGATTCTTCAAAGCAAATACTGTTTAGGAATAGAACAATAATCAGTTGTATCAAAACAGTCAAATCAATGAGTTGGATGTAACTCTATTTGATGCTTTTTCTCTAGACAGGCAGTATACTCTTATTCGAATCATTATCACATCTTTTGACATCTGAAATTACATAAGATGAGCAAGGACATTCATATATGCCATGGCTAGGAATGGAGTCCTATGCGCGTTTCGGCATTACGCCTACATCAGGTAGCCATGTACGATTTGAAAACCTGAAATCAAAGATTTAAAAATGTTGGGGTTACATGATATCAGTCCTACTTGGATTCATACATCTCAAAAAGCTATTGTTTGTTCCAAGTGGTTCCATTGTCACAGAAAAGATTTGCCCAAGCCTGGAGGAAATTCAGGTGGAAGTTCTATAGAAGTAAAAGTATTTAAGAAGGAAAAAAAGGAGCTTAAGGTAATGGTGTAGGAATGGTGTTCACCCATGCATGTGACTGCCATGATACAAAAGGGTTCCAAATTATAAAGTGCCTGTGCAGTAGTGCCGAAAAGTTAGTATCTGAAGTCATGCATGTACCTAATAATTTCAGAATTCGCAGTTACCTTATAGTGGTCAGAGAGTTCATGGGTCAAAGACTGCTCATAGAGCGTAGTGTAAAATCAAGACTTGAAGATTTGTCCTTCTGAATTTAATTATCTTTAGCAACAGAACAAAGAGAGGAGTTGGTTGAAAATTCTCTACATATTCTGAAAATGGCACTAAACTGCTAAGAAGTATGAGATTAAAAAACCCTACCCATAAAATGGGACATGTTGGAATCTCTGTCTTGGTATTGGCCCAATATTGGTTCCCTAAAAAGAGTATATATAATTGACTGTTAACTAAGGCATATCAATATTTTTATAATAAAATAATTTAATTTATTTTATTTTATTTATTTCTATTTTTCAGGGTTAGGGTGGTATAGATCTGCCTCAGATATAGTTAAGATGGTCATCTATTGATTTTCAGGAGTTGCTCAATTGTTATATACACCGTAAAACAGGTTATAAGCTTAGCCCTTCGTATTTATTAGCTGTTACTACCGAGTCTGGACAGACGCCTACTTTCTTGTGGGAGTGCCACTAACTGTAGCGGATATCTCTTACCCGTGGTCTAAAGATGCACAGAGTTCCCGGGTCTCCGAGGGAGAGGCTGCTGCATCAACAGGCCAGAAATACAGGTGCTCCGGTGCCAAGCATACTTCGTTGTAGTGTTCAGAAGCTCGTCTGAGCTTCTCTCCGCGTCTGTATAGGTTCTCTAGATTTGTGGGGAACGGATCATTGTGTGTTACGGAAGTCGCTTTTTTATTTAAAAATGTGCAGCGCACAGCAAGTGCCAATTCCAAAGCAGACTCCTGATTGGATGACGTAAGGGTTAACGTAACGTGAAGGGCTGCAGTGCTCTGTAGATTATTTGGGAAAAGATGGACACCATCTTAGACACCATCTTAGTGGTATTGCGGGGTTATATCCAGTTGCCTCCAATGTAGAATTCTTGGTAAATCGCTATTGCGGACAACTTAGTAATGCATCAAAGATATCTTAGACTATACATGAGAGTAGTTTTTTGGTCAGAATTTACAGCATACATCATGCGTTATTTTCATAGTGGCCTTCCGTTGGTTGACGTAAAGGTTAACTTGATGGTTGATTAACGTAAGGGGCTATAGTGCTCTGCAAGTGTTTGGGTAAATATGGCGGCCATCTTGGTAGTGTTACAGAGATATATCAAATCACCTAAACTATAGATGTCCCAGTAAATCGATATTGTGGCTATCTTAACGGTATAAAAAAGATTTTGTGGCCTAATTATGATTCTTCAAAGAGCTCCTCATGTAAAAGCGGTATAGCTATATTGAATATTTTAGTATTTAAAACCGGTGCTATTTAGGTAGTATCTCAAGAAGTCTGAAATTGACATACCGTTATATATAACTGTTGGGGCCATCTTAAAAATAAAGATGACATATAGAGATTGATTAAGGCTATTTAAGAGACTCTTGATTCAATGACATCTTGAACTGAAGCGCACTATAAATTGTTTAAGTGAAAATAGTATTAAGATGGTATCATGGGATGCCTAAAGTTTGGATGCCGATGGCAATAATTATGTCAGCCATCTTAACGATGTGGCATATGGGCATCCTAGGTCTAGTTTTAGGACAACTTTGTTCTCTGTATGGTTTAAAAGATGTTTTTATTGTTTAGCAGATAGGTGAGTCATAAGTAATCTGTGGTCAAGGTCTATACAACAGGATGTTCCAATTTCCAATATTAGTTAATCATCTGTGTTGATGGACTCTGTTCACTTAATAAATCAGACTGTAAACGACTATATCTTTGTCTTATTGTAACATATTGAGTCATCAGGCGTTGTGAAATCTGATTGCCTGGTCCCAAGGAATTTCACTGTTCATGCCATTTTGATGTAAAAATCCAAAAGACTTCCCTATGTTTTTGTATTTCTGTACTCGGGGTGCCTTTAATATGGATTTTTTCGAGGATAAGCCATCTGATGTCCTCGGTAGAATGGTTTGCATCCATATAGTGTTTTACCAGGGGGCATTTACTTTTTTTGTTCTGATGGCAGATCTGTGCTCAGTAAGGCGTGTTGTCATCGGGCGTGAGGTTTCCCCCACATATCCCTGATTACAGGGGCACAAGATTAAATAGACAATTTTTGTTGTTTTGCAGTTCGTTAGAGATTTAAGCGAAAAACTCATATTATTCAGAGTGTATGTCTTTGTTTCTACGGCAAACTGACATGCCACACACAACATGCATTTATAGTTTCCTATCGGTGGTGTATTACCACAAAGTGTTCTTCTTGTAGGTTCTTTTTGGGTATTTGTTATACGTGAACGCACTATTAAATCTTTAAGATTTTTATTCTTGCGATGAGCAAAAAGAGGTTTTGGAATTAAGATGGTTCTATCTCTTGTGGTATTTAAGATGTGCCAATTCGAATTTCCAATATAACGGATTTTGTCATTTATTGTAGAGTGGCGTGTAAGAAATACCAATCTGTTGTTCTCTTTAGGATTTTTAGGAATAACAGATGCTGCCTATCGTATTACCGTGCTCTCGTGTAGGAGTCACGTACTAATCGACTAGGTTAGCCTCTGGCTATGAACTTAGCTTTCATCTCAACTGCTCTTGTGTCATAGTCTGTCAAATTGGTACAGTTCCTGTGTAGCCGCAGGAACTGTCCAAAGGGAATACTGTTTTTTTGTGTTTTAGGATGGCAGCTATTGAAATGGAGCAATGTATTGCGAGCCGTAAGTTTTGTGTAGAGATCATCTTCCAGATTTGGCCATTCGCTTTGATCATGATATCTAGAAACTCCACGTTAGTGTTACTGGAGTTTGCTGTGAAGAGTATGTTTGCATCACAAAGATTTAGCCAGGTGATAAACTCAATAAGTTCATCTGGCTCGCTTTCCAGATAAAAAAGACGTTGTCTATATATCTGGACCAGCTATTGATGGACTCACTGCATAGGGCGATTTCATTGTAAATAAATTTGAATTCAAAGAGGGCCATATATATATTGGCCACTGTGGGGGCGCAAGAGGTCCCCATACTGACTCCCTTGGTTTGTTTAAACAAGGACCCATTAAACTCAAAAGTGTTTTCCTGTAAGACAATGGTGAGACATTCCATGACAAAGATCTTGGGGCAATCGATTTTAAAGGTTTCAATAAACCATATGACCGCCTCTATAGCCCCAGACTTTGGGCTATTACTGTATAGGCTTCTATGTCCATAGTTACCATACCGTGTCTCATTTCATTGAAAGGAAGATGTTCTACTTTGTTAATGATGTCTCTAGTGTCCGGTATGTATTACCGTATTTTGTGGACACGAGGTCTCAATATGGCATCCACAGATTTAGAAAGGGGTTCAGTAACAGACCCAATGGTGGTTACTATGGGTCTGTAGGGGGGATTTGTGCTATGCTTATGAATCTTTGGGACCCGATAAATAGCTGCCATTCTTGGTTTGTCTACATTTAAGTGTTGCCATTCTTGCTCACAGATGAAATTCTTATCGAGGGCTTGCGTAGTGGTCTCCAGAATTAGTTTAGAGACACTCTTCGTGGGGTCCACTTTTATTGGTATGTAGTGTGCTGTATTAAAAAGCATTTGCTGCATATTGGTGACATATTGGATGGTATCCATGAGGACAATGCCACCGCCTTTATCACAACATTTGATTGTTATGGGGTCTATTAGAATGGCGGGCGGTGGCACCATCGCGGTGCCTGCGGTGGCAAAAAATGCCTTTTTCCACACGCCAGCAGCGGGCCTCATGCCCGCCATATTAGTATGGCCAAACACAGCCCTCAGAGACTCACCTCCATGCGGAATGACGTGCCGTCCGCTGTACAAATCAGGATGCCCCAAAAAGCCAGTCGCACTGCAGCAGAGAAACCGCCCAACTAGAGACGGCCGAAGCTCGACAGCGGAGCCCGAAAACTGATTCCCGGTCCCGACCGCAATGGATCCAGCTCTTCACGTCTTTCCGGTGCTGTACCTAATACATCACCAGCAACTCATGGACCATCGCGGACGCCGCCGCAGGTACGCAACAACACAATCCCGCACACAACCACAACACACAACTCATGGGCTGATACAGGGTCCCTGGTCACACCAGACACCCTGGTGGGAACAGGAACACATCCACAAGTGTACCCACACATGTCCTACCTGCCACCAAGTCACTCTTCCACAGCCAGGTCACACATCACCGCGATCTACAAGTAATGTCCCGGTCATGTCACCGCAGCGGTGAAGATAAGAGGAAAAATGCACACAATGCAGAAGGAAGGGCCAGTGCCAGGCATGGGCAGGGCATAAAGTACACAGGGCCACACCTCGCCACTCCACACACTGCCCCCCACATGAATGGACATGCCATGTGCACCCCCCTGTGCAACCCCATGGTCAACACCAAGCTTGGTGAATCCACACCCTGCACCACACAACAAACAACCAGGGAGACAGCCACAGCAGGAGTGGCTGCAGAGGAACACACAGCACAGAAGCACTGGCCGAGGGCAACCCACACACCACAACAACACCACATTCATGGCATGAAAGCTGAGTACAAGCACAACATGAACACACACACATACAATGAAAAAACATCCTACTGGACACACAGACATACCCCACACTGACACACAGCCACATACACAGACCACATGCCACCAGCAATGGAGCAAAACATATAGGAAAGCCAAAGTGAGGTGCACACAAATGGAAGGCCAAGGAGACAACCAACAAGCATGTGTACATCACATGCAAGACAAGGAACAGAGAACAACACCCTCACCCCATCAAAGCACACATGGCTGGCACAGTGAGTGAACCCAAACCACAGTCACCTCAGTGCAACAACTCAGGGAGACAGCAAGGCAACCCATGTATAGGCACAGGGATGAAAGGAAGGCTCTGAAGTCAAAATGTGAACAGCCACACATATGTACACAACAACTTCACAGGAGTATGCCAACAACACACAGGGCACATTGACACACTCCATGACTGTCAAAACACAATTAGGATTCTTCACACATACCCCCTTCACACCTGCAGCACGCAACCCCAGTGTCAGACACACAGAAGGGTGTCAATAATGTCCAGACAAACAATCACACTCCCTGTGGGTGTCCACACACAGGGATGCCAGAACCAATGTCTGCACAAAAACAACAGCCAAACACATAACTCAACAGAAACACACACAGAACCACAACAAGACCACACATGACCTGTGCAGCAAAACTGTGGGAAGGCTATGAGAGCACAGACACAACAGGAGTGCATAACCTCATCAGTCATGAACAATGCACAGACAACATACCACAACACAGACATGAAGTGCACCATCACAAAACAACACAGCCACATTAAACATACAGCAGATGTACATGACAATACATCACATAGCAAACACAGCAGGACATCAGGGGATGCACACCAGGCCAGGACAAGGCAACATACACCCACAGCACTGCATGCACAACAAGCAGTGTGTGCACACAAAACATAACAGTCCCACACAGCCATGAGTGACACACCATAAACACCCACAACAACAATCAAAATAGCACACTGACAACATCACAAGTCAAGCAGTACCCCAGCATATACACATACACCAAACACAACACCCACAGATGCTCAAGTCTGGGTCACAAAAGTGGAAACAACTTGACCAGACGACTGGGCAGCACGACCAGTTGAACTGCGCATGAGCAACCATGACTGCTGAACAGTACTACAACAACACAGATAACTAATTGAGGTAATGCCATGAGTGGCACAGTGCTCCTGGACAAAGATCTGCATCACAAAGCACAGTGTCAAAAAAGAAGTGATGGGGAGGCACACACACATCCAACACAAGGGGGCAGCTGACATCAAAGTGAAGTGGTGTGCACTTCAGTAGTGGACATGGCAGGAGTGCACCATACACAAATAGAGGGAGTGCAGACTTACAATGTTAAGGCATCTGAAGCACAGATAGGGGATGGTATGACACCACACACCACATGCCACACTGGAGGCAATAAAGCACCATGTGACAGCAATGCATGAACACATCACACCCACGATGTCAGTGTGGTTGAGCAGGTATGCACAGTGAGTACACACAGTATCAAGACACACAGCTGTTCAACAAAACAAAACCCTGACTTGCCAGTCACACACTCTGCGTACTCACAATTGGCAAAAGCAACAAGTAGGAGTCAGCCAGAACTGCAAGGACACACCAACACACTGCACAATGCACAACATACAACTCACACATGTGCACACAATCACAATCACAGGCCTGAACAATCACATAAACAGGCACTCTACTTCTGGGTGACACATGTGTGTAGTTGACATTGCACAGGCACACACACAATCACACTTACGACAAACACACCCCCTTCACACTGCTCACTTCTTGACCACCCAAGTGCACACATTGAAAGTAACCCATGTGACTAGGATGACTGCCCATCACAACATGACCATACACCTACACTACTGGGCACACAGAAAGTAAGAACACACATACATGATGACCCTGGCCAGCTTGCCTGCAATCCTGTGGAAAGAATCCCACACTGTGCTGGCAGTGCCCCCCAAACCTGACATGTGTACAATATAGCTAACATGAACAAAGAATGATAATGATAACGGTATTTCATCGAAAAACCACCATCATTGCACCCACAAGCATCAGAGACAGGAGGAAATGAAGTCCCTATCACAACTGTAAAAGCTAGAAAAAGTGAGACAAGCCATTGGCAATGTTGAAGTGGCATACAGAGCATGTAAACCATATACACTAATGAAAAACTGTATTCAGTAAGGAAACTGACAAAACAGACAACAGGAACTGTCTTTATTCACAAATTGCACAGATAGGTCCCATTAGAGAAGAGCAAGGCACAAAATGCAGAGCTTGTCCATGAGAAGCTGCAGAGGCAGGAGGCAAACAGCAAGGCCAGTGGCCAGTCCAATGTGCAGATGAAGTACAAGAGAAGCTGCACAGGGAATAGTTCAACACAGCAAGGAGCAACAAGGCCTGTGGTCAAGTGCAGAGCAAGTCCATGAGAAGCTGCACAGGCAGGGGGCACACAGCAGTGAACGACAAGGCCAGTGGGCAGGACAAAATGCAGAGCTTGTCCATGAGAAGCTGTACAGGCAGGGGGCAAACAGTAAAGGCCAGTGGCCAGTCCAAGATGCAGATGAGGTACACGAGAAGCTGCACAGGCAGGGGGCACACAGCAGTGAACGACAAGGCCAGTGGGCAGGACTAAGTGCAGAGTGAGTCCATGAGAAGCTGCATAGGCAGGGGGCACACTGCAGTGAACGACAAGGCCAGTGGTCAGGACTAAGTGCAGAGTGAGTCCATGAGAAACTGCACAGGCAGGGGGCATACAGCAGTGAACGACAAGGCCATTAGGCAGGAATAAGTGCAGAGCGAGTCCATGAGAAGCTGCACAGGGAATGTGTGCGACTGTACCCTGCCATGGTCAACAACACAGTCTGGGGTGTCACGATGAGCAGCACAGGCTCCGCTGTGGGAGAGACAGGTGTGTGAGGTTGACCAACATTCAGACTTGGCTGTCAGTCGGACTGGGAACTGGCTGTGTGTCTGGCACAGTTAAAGCACTTAACTGGGGAGAGAGAGGCCCAGCTGAGGTAGAGCTATCAGTGGCTTGGCAAGCTGGAGGGCTGCTTGGACCAGGTGGTGTAGTGGCACGAGGAGGTGGAGTCATGCAGACGTGTGACACAGTGTGGGTGGGAGATTGTGGAGGGGTGCCTTTCCACTTCTTGGGGAATCTAACTGGCTTGCCTGACTTTGGATCAATGGGAAGTGGTGTGGACACAACAGGCACACTCAACACCAAGGCTACAGCAGGTGCAGACGGTGGCCCTCCCTCTAGGGACGTGCTGGATCCAGCGGTACGCTTCGCATGGCCTTGCCTTTGACCCTCCATCCCCTGTATACCAGGTGTTCCCCCTACAGTGCCTTCCTTTCCCTGCCTCACTGGGATTGGAATGGGAGTCGAGTTAGTGGGTATATCTGCCTTGGAGCCCTTCTTATGTGTACCCTCGGCAGACACCACCTACTCAGTGGGCACGGAAATTGTCTGCTTGTCTTTGCGAGACGCTTTTGGGACAGGAGAGTCCTTGGCTGGGGATGGCTCTGAGCTATGTGACACTGAGGTCTGCTTCTTTGTTTTTTGGCCCCTGGTGTCGCCTAACAGGCTTTTGTCTTTGCGCTCTGGGGTGGCTTTGGTTTTCTGTGGGGATGGTGTCTGCGGCCTGGACTGCTTGGGCTTCTGCTGTGTACAACGTGTGCTGTATTGTGACCTTGAGGTCTGTGGAGCGTGGTCAATATCGCCAGACGTGGCCACTGGCATGGGGGTGGATAAAGGGACTGGAGCTGGACTCCGAGATTGCGCCAGTTGAAGGGCTGCAGTCACTGCGGAGGACAAAGACTGGACAGTCCGATGCAGCCCACCCATGTCTGAATGTATGCCCTCCATGAAAGCAACCACCTGAGCCAATTTTTTGTCGTAGTCTATGAATGCATTGAGGAGAGCTGTCTGGCCTACACACAGCTGGTGCAAAAGGACCACAGACTTAGCACTGATGGCAGCAGGGGGGACAGGAGCAGGGGCTGCGGTGCCTGGTGTGAAGGACACTCTTCCCCTCTTACTGGTGTGAACACGGGCAGCACCAGAGGAAGTGGCTGGGAGGGTGGGCGCTGTGTGGTGGAAGATGATGCAGAGTCTCCCTTCCCTGTGCCCACCAACATGGCTGAGTCACCGCTGGCATCAGATGACTTTGAACTTTGCGTCTCAGGCTGTGATTCCTCCAGCAGACTCCTGTCCCCCTCTGATGTGCTGGTCACATCTGTGTCACTGGGCTACTGTGCAGCTGTTGTGCTTGTTTCCCCACCACTGGTGTCCGTCCCCTGTCCCTCCGTGACCACGGGAGATGCTGCACAAGAGAGAGAGATGTAGGGTCAGTTCAGTGGCAGCAACAGAACAAACATATGCAAGCAACGCAACCATGAAGATGACTAAATCTAGATTTTGCACGTGTGATGACCACACAGCAAAACATCCTGCATGTGGCTCAGTTCAAACAGTAACACAAATAGCGCAGACCTGAAGGCCACCACCCAGAATGCTATTGAAATGCCCAGTACTCGAATTCCCTTAGGAAGTACAGGTAGGACAAATACATGATAGCTGCACCCAGCACAGAGGCCACTTACAAGCCACTGCATCACACTACCAACATCACATAGCCCAGCACTGGCACAGGCTGTGTGTACATGCAGCCAAACACAGCCAAAGTCACCCTTCCCAGAATACTCACCCCTAAGTTGCTGCTGATGCTCCTTCAATCGTGCATCCAGCTCAGGGTGTGTCATGGCCAAGATGCAGCACATTAGTGGTGTCATGCTGCGCTATGCCAACCTGCCAGTGTGAGGGAGCAGCCCCAGTGTCATCTCCGCAACGTTCTCTGCCAGTTGTGAGATGTCGTCCCACCTCTTGTGGCAGTGGGTGCGCCATCGGTTTGAGACACCCAGAGCCTGCACCTTGCTCGCAATGGCCCTCCACCTGGCTTTACGCTGGTGTACTTTGACCTGCAGGCATGGGAGACAAGAGGGGACAAACATCAGTGACACTTTGTCATGTAACAAGATCACTCAGGACAGTAGCATGAAACTGACTCATCCCAAATCCACAGATATGTCTTGCAGAGACCGGAATGCATCTCACATGATACATCTGCATGTGAGAAGTACACGTAAATGCATGCACAGGTGAGGGGGGACACAGTACCTGCACATCTCATATACAAGCAGGATGTCAGCACAGAAAGCCATGTGTATTCTGCCCACATCTACTGTCCATTTCTAGGTAGAGCAGGACCTACATCACATATCAACATGTGTTTGGGGGAGACTCACTGTGTCCAACACTGCGCAGGCCTCAACGACCTTGCCCTGTGAATAGCTCACTGTGTCATGTATGTCACATTGAGGGACATGATCTCACAAACCCACACCCTTCTCACAGGGCCAGTCGTGTGCAATCTACAGGGCTGAGATGGCTCATTGATGGAGAGTCCTGCAAAAAACACACATGTAACACTCTGTACATTCAGTGATGTGTCCTTGTCAGATTGGGCGGTGACTGTGCAGGCCAGGTGGGCTCACACTGAGATGGACAACAGGGACCCACACAGCCATTCACACAAGCAATCACTGTCCTGACTCCTGCATTACCAACTTGCTGTGTCACTGTATGGCTGACAAGACAACACATGTCCCTCCAATCTTGATGTGCAGGCAGGTAAACGTGTGGAGTAGGGCACACCCCCCTTCACCCTAGGAAACAGCATGTTAGGCAGTGCATGACACAACCCCACACTCTCAGGCACATACTGCATCAGACCGACTACATGTGTGCCCCTCCTGTACTCTCACCCCCACTGTTGAAGACTTACCATGACATTTGGGGCACCATATAGCCTTGGGTACTGTGCGAGCACCTCGTCCACCAGGACCTCCACCTCCTCGCTTGTGAAGGGACTGGCACGGATCTTCTCAGTCCTTGCCATCACTGTGAACATGAGATAGCAGCGGCGGCTGTGGGTGGTGAGGGGTCTCAGGCAGCAGTCCCTGGAGGCAGCAGCAGGTGAAGGGTCTCAGGCAGCGGTCCCTGGAGGCAGCAGCAGGTGAGGGGTCTCAGGCAGCAGGCTCTGTGAGCAGTGGAAATGTGGGGCTCTCTCCCACACATATATAGCCCCCTGGTGTTGTTTCAGTGGTTCTAAGCTGCTGCAGTTGGTGTTCCAGGTCAGCCTTTTTCAAATGCATCCAATGACCGGCTCCGCGGTGGTGGAGCACGCCTACCGCGATTTTCAAAATTGCATCATGCTACCGCGATAGCGTATCCCATTGGCTGTAAGGGCATGGTTCATGGCGGTGACACAACGCAGGGGCCAGGCGGCCGCTACTGCGGTGGTGCATCTTTCAATTGCATCCAATGACCGGCTCCGCGGTGGCGGAGCACGCCTACCGCGATTTTCAAAATTGCATCATGCCACCGCGATTGCGGTATCAATTGGCTGTAAGGGCATGGTCCATGGCGGTGACACACCGCAGGGGTCAGGCGGTAGCTACCGCGAGTTGGGTGCCATACAGTGACATGTGTGACCGGGATTTGGGTGGCGGAGCATGCCAACTGCCATTTCACCATGTGCATATGCCTATCACTACCGCGATTGTGTCCCTGGCATTGGCGGTGACACACCGCAGGGGCCAGGCGGTAGCTACCGCGAGTTGGGTGCCATACAGTGACATGGGTGGCCGAGATTTGGGTGGCGGGTGACTGTGACAGCACCAATGGACACATCATGCTGTGTCAATGGCCATCTGGCAGTCATCCACAGTGCACAGTGGCCACATGGTTGATGGCACGTCATAGTGCACACAATGCCAATGTGCCATGTACCCACTGCTGACTACACATGCCGTTTTTGTGTATGTGATTTCATTGATTGGCATGTACTCCATCACATGTTATTTGTGATATTGATGGGCCTGTACACAGGACAGTGTTGTTATGGACTCCCCAATGTGTACACATGTCAAGGTGTAAAAGCGCAGGGAAAATCACTGCAATGTTTTTCAAGATGAAGATTGTCCATATGTGCCTGTTCGCTTATGTTTGACCATACACACACTCGTCATGTACGCTCAGCCTGTGGTCATTGTGTTGTTGATGTGTGCCAGGTTCGACTAACGCCTGAAGGTGTGTCAGGTGCAGCAGCTAGGTGTGAGACAGTGGTGTTGCATTTTTACACTAATGCTGGATGATATACTCCCAGGCGTGCCCATGGTGAACATGGAAATATCCATGTGTGCATTCTCATATGGCGAGTATGCTTTGGAGGTACTTGCTGTGTGTCAGTTGACGGTTGAGCGATCAGTGTAGCTGAAGGAGTCCCTTCATGTCAGCTAGTCTGTAACAAAATTTTGATGACAGTCATTGTTGGCGTTGTGTCCGCCAAAATGTGGGATGCTGTGCCCATCTCATGATGTATTGCACTGACATATGTCCACTTTAACCTCAACTAGGAGGAGACCAAATCTGCATCGTCCCTTCACAGTGTTGGCAGACATGGAGAATGAGGAGATCATCCAGAAATTCCGTCTAGATAGAGCCACCCTACTGACCCTTTGTGCTCAGTTGGAGCCCCACCTGCAGCCTCGCCGAACATATCCAACAGCTTTCACCCCCACGTCTAAGGTGATGGCGGCACTGCATTTTTTTTGCCACTGGATCATTCCAGCACACGGTGTCCAGCGCAGGTGGGATGTCACAACCTATGTTCAGCAGAAAGTATATAGCTATACCGCTTTTACATGAGTAGCTCTTTGAAGAATCATAATTAGGCCACAAAATCTTTTTTATACCATTAAGATGACCACAATATCGATTTACTGGGACATCTATAGTTTAGGTGATTTGATACATCTCTGTAACACCACCAAAATGGCCGCCATATTTACCCAAACACTTGCACAGTACTATAGCCCCTTACGTTAATCAACCATCAAGTTAACCTTTATGTCAACCAACGGAAGGCCACTATGAAAATAACGCATGATGTATGTGGTAAATTCTGACCAAAAAACTACTATCATGTATAGTCTACGATATCTTTGATACATTACTAAGTTGCCCGCAATAGCGATTTACCGAGAATTCTACATTGGAGGCAACTGGATATAACACCGCAATACCACTAAGATGGCGTCCATTGTTTCCCGAATAATCTGCAGAGCACTGCAGCCCTTCAGGTTACGTTAACCCTTATGTCATTCAATCGGGAGTCTGCTTTGGAATTGGCACTCGCTGTGCGTGGCAAATATTTAAATAAAAAAGCAACTCCCGTAACGCACAATGATCCGTTCCCCACAAATGTGGAGAACCTATACAGACACGGAGAGAAGCTCGTACGAGCTTCTGAACACTGCGGTGACGTATGCCCGGCACCGGAGCGCCTGTATTTCTGGCCTGTTGATGAAGCAGCCTCTCCCTCGGAGACTCTCTGCACTCTGTGCATCTTTAGACCACGGGTAAGAGATATCCGCTACAGTTAGTGGCACTCCCACAAGAAAGTAGGCGTCTGTCCAGACTCGGTAGTAACAGCTAATAAATACGAAGCGCTAAGCTTATAACCTGTTTTACGGTGTATATAAGAATTGAGCAACTCCTGATAATCAATAGATGACCATCTTAACTATATCTGAGGCAGATCTATACCACCCTAACCCTGAAAAATAGAAATAAATAAAATAAAATAAATTAAATTATTTTATTATAAAAATATTGATATGCCTTAGTTAACAGTCAATTCTATATACTCTTTTTAGGGAACCAATATTGGGCCAATACCAAGACAGAGATTCCAACATGTCCCATTTTATGGGTAAGGTTTTTTAATCTCATACGTCTTAGCAGTTTAGTGCCATTTTCAGAGTATGTAGAGAATTTTCAACCAACTCCTCTCTTTTTTCTAAATTAAATTCAGAAGGACAAATCTTGATTTTACACTACGCTCTACAAGCAGTCTTCGATCCATGAACTCTATTACCACTATAAGGTAACTGCGAATTCTGAATTTATTAGGTACACGCATGACTTCAGATACTAACTTTTCGGCACTACTGCACAGGCACTTTATAATTTGGAACCCTTTTGTATCATGGCAGTCACATGCATGAGTGAACACCATTCCTACACCATTACCTTAAGCTCCATCTTTCCCTTCTTAACTCCTTTAACTTCTATAGAACTTCCACCTGAATTTCATCCAAGCTTGGGCAAATCATTCCTGTGACAATGGAACCACTTGGAACAAACAATAGCTTTTCAAGATGTATGAATCCAAGTTGGACTGATATTATGTAACCCTGAAATTTTGAAATCGTTGATTTCAGGTTTTCATATCGTACATGGCTACCTGATGAAGACGTAATGCCAAAACGCGCATAGGACTCCATTCCGACCCTTGGCATATATGAATGTCCTTGCTCATCCTATGTAATTTCAGATGTCAAAAGATGATATAATGTTTTGAATAAGAATATACTGTCTGTCTAGAGAAAAAGAATCAAATAGAGTTACATCCAACTCATTGATTTGACTGTTTTGATGAAACTGATTATTGTTCTATTCCTAAACAGTATTTGCTTTGAAGAATCATAATTCTAAAGAAAACTTGCGATATTAGACAGACAAGTATGAATGCACTAGCAGGTCTGAAGTACAAAGATTAGCAATTGTCTGAAAAATCATGTGATGGATATACAAGTGAAAGTATAATTTTTTATATAATAATTCTCAATTTTTTATAATAGAATGAACTACAGGGGTTCCTGCCATGAAAAGGTGGGCACAAAGGCAATTTGGAATAGGCACAGCCGGGCTGGCATTGGCACTGCCTCCATTCCCTGCCACTTTCCCCACCGCCGTACGATACAGGATCCTGGCGATGGCAGTGGTCTTCTGTTGGTCCAACCCCCATTTCCGTAATCAGGTGGTCGGACCGACGAGGAGGCAGCATTCGGACCCCCACTGCGGGTATGGCAGATTTGGAACCGCCCTTCTTGGAATCATGTCCTTAGTGTCGGGAAATGGGCTATAAGAAAGGGAGATCAAGGCCCCAAAATGTGCCAACTCTCAAGTGACCAGTTAGGCTGTGTGAAGAGGAAAGGCTCTGCAAGACTTATGCCTGTAACCAGGACTAGAGGCTAAAGCCTGCCAGTCTCCCAGTTAGGTTAGGGAACATCACCCAGAGAATCCAAGACCACCAGACTTGGGAGCACCTGTGCCTGCCTGCTTGCCAAGACCAGTGCCCTGTGAGGTAGAGGAGAGCACTGGAAGGAGCGACGTCCAGAGGGAGTTACTAGCAATTAGATATCTGAATCAAGGTGTGAGGAGACAGCTTCTGCATCGATCGGCTCATAGACCTGTGCAGAGGAGAGTTAGGAACCCTGCATGCCAGGTGGGGCTGCCTCTAAGATTACTGCATGCCGTTCAGGCTGTAGCATATGTGCAGAGTGATGTCGGCGACCTATGTGGGGAAGATCCAAGAAAACTTACTGGCAGTGAAGGAACCTCGAGGACCCAAGCTGTTGACCCACAGGAATGCGCATGATGAACTCGAAGACACCCAACTGCTGACCCAGCAGGGCTGCATGTACAGTACTCACCGGAGACAGCCACTGCAGCTTCCATGCCCGCAAGGGAATGATCTCAGAGACTTTAGTAGTGCAGGTCCTGCTGGGTAAGACTGATTAACAGTCTAGGAGGTCAAGGGGAACCTTGCCGGTACTATAGCGCGTTGGCGCTGGGACACTTCTGACTTTAATTAGAGTCACAGTGGGACTCCTGAGACTCGGACTGCTAGTGGGGCTTAACCTGCATGCCACCTATAGTGATTAGAGAATAACAATACCACTAGCTAGAGGGAGTGAGACTCAGGAACCACCTATTGAAACACTAGAGCCCTCACCTCGGTGTACTGTGTGTGTTGCTTAAGAATGCTGTATTTTACTTTGTGTTTGTATATAAATACTCTTTTTTTTTTAAAGCAAGGATTTGACTGGACAATCATTTAATGCTGCTATTGAATGTATTTTGGGTTGTGAGCCTGTGTTCACCCCATGTCTACCCGCCCACCCCCCAAAAGGATTGGGTTCGTCAGCCTACTCTACCACTTAGAGTCATTTCATTTGCTGAAGGGGTACTTGGCCTAGTTGCTCATGATCCATAGTCAGTTGCTCCGCGGGATATCTGGAGTAAAAGACAGTAGGGGCCCGTATAGGGCGTGCTACCGGGCGGTGACGTGGGGCGGGGGGTAGTAAAATGCGGCATACGGCCGAATTCCGGTAAGTAAAGAAAAACAAGCATTGGCATAGCCAATAGGTCTCGCCTTTGGGACCTTATAAGTGTTTAGCTAGTTCGCTGGGTCAGGCGAGACCTAACAAGAGGTATTAAAGCACACCCAATCCTGTTATTACTTGTGTGTTCTTGTTTTGTTTTTGAGAAAGTAAAGTATTCAAAATGTATAATAAACAAGCATTGGCATAGCCAATAGGTCTCGCCTTTGGGACCTTATAAGTGTTTAGCTATGCAACAGTTGCATAACTAAATACTTATAAGGTCTCAAAAGCGAGACCTATTGGCTATGCAAAGCGGCAGTGTGGCTGTGAAAGTGATCGCGAAAACGATCAAACATCAAAGCGGCCGTTTGGCCGCCAAAGTGAAAGTAATCTCGGTAAAGCGCGGCACGCGCGCCCGCGCACATGCACTGTAGCTCTAGGCTGGCCTGGTAGCACTTTTTGGAGCCCTCTCAATAAGCCTCGCCAGACCAGCGCATGCGCTGGGTCAGGCGAGACCTAAAAACAGAAATTCGTTGTGCGAGCTGCATCGCATTTGGCGATGCAGCTCGCGCAACAACATTTGTTGCGCGAGGCCGCTACTGGTAAAAGACCTCAATCGTCACGGTTGGGCCCAGGACTCCTGCTTGCCCCGTTGCCCTCTGAACGGTGTTCTGACAGAGCCTTACCAGGAAGCCTCATTTATTAGCTACAAATTAACTTCAAAATTCATTATTCTGAATTGTAATTATGTGCTTCATAACTTTTTGTCGCCAGAGTACACTTTTCACTTGTTTGTGTATGATTGTACTTTTATATTTACATGATTGTACATTTCTGTTTTATGGATCTTGCCCTTCTGAAGTGCAACTATGGTTCTGGTAAACAAATAAACTGTCTTCAATACGAATACGAAATACAACAAAATTGAAGTTGATATTGAAAAAAAGTTTTAATTAAAAAGAATATTATTAAAGCCCATAGCACCCGTTGTCTGGAAGTTTCAATTTTGCGATATGTGCTTATTCTTGCAATTATCTTAAGCAAATATAATCATTTTGAGTTCTCAAATAAGCAGATTTGGATAGTAAATCTGTTTGCTTGTTTGTGGTCAGGCTCTTACATGTCAATGCTGTTTTAGACTGAGTTTTTTTTTTAATTTGTACAGTTGGGTGTCTAGAAAAAAAACTGAGGATTAAGTTGAATGAAAAACAGTGATGTGTTGAGACAAGTGGAAATGATTCAATCACCAAAGAAGTACTTGGCTACAAGATTTATGAGAATAGAGATAATTATATGAGTGCTCTACCAATTAGGGAGTACAAAGTAAATTGATAATTGCTTTGAGAAGTTGGATATATTTCAAGCCGTAATTTATAATATATACTTTTGGGATTCTATTTTTCTTGTTTTTTTTTTTAGGAATCTAAATCCACTAAGAACTATAAGTGAAATCTTCTATCTATGGTCTTGATTCATAAAACTCTAATAGGGAAAATTGAAAACTTATTTCCTTGGGATTGCACCAGCTTTTTGAAGCCGATTTCAGTGTTTTGGGGATTACCAAAGCATCCCATCAGTAGGCCAGGAAATCTATCATGGTCAGAGATTTCCTAGAATATTCCATACTCCAGCTTTGTACAGTGCAGATTTTTCAACATTTAGTAGAAAGGTCTGCATGAGTACATTTTTAGCACACATAATTGGTTTACCTTTCCCATAAGAAAATGTGTTTGCAGGATAGCAAACTACCTGCAAGAGGAATGCAAATACACAAAAGTGTAGAGTTTATGGGTGATTACTTAATGTTGCAGGATGGCAAACACACAGATGGCCACAGTCCTGCACACAGTCCTTAATTTGTAAATCAGCAAATTCTGCCATAGTGGTCGAATTTCAGCATTAGTAAGCACCTTCACATTCAGAATTCTACTGTTCCTGATTCTGTGAATCAAGTTGCAGAATTTACAAATACATATTGTGTACAAATAATAGTGCAAGGATGTCTTTGTGTAGAATCTGAACCCCAGTATAGACTGCGCCCCAATAAGCACTAATAAGAAAAGTCACCCGGCACATGTTAGTTTTGCTGCATGCAAGTTGTAAGGGGAAAACAGTAATTATTAGCTAAATAGCATGTCAAGATAATGCTATCTCTTTCATGGGCATGCATGCATGACCTAAATTGATGTGTGCATCTTTCAAATTCTCTGTTCTTGTTGTACTAGGGTGAATGTTTGACAAAGTGCAACATTCTGTCCATCAATTGTTCTCTTTGCATTTGTCAGCCCGAGTGGGACGGGAATGCCCAGACGTGGTTCCCGTGCTCTCCATGCCACTGGAGTCAAGCTAGGCTGGATGATGAGGGGTGTTGCCCTGAAACCGGTCCCAGGATGTTTGTTACCAATCTGGTGAGGACCTGGCACGCAGTTCGGGCTGGACTGTTCCCATGGGGAACAGGGTCAAGACTGATTTGCATATGGTTGGGTCAGAATTGGAAAGGCATGGGTAGCAAAAGCAGTATGGATTTAGGCCCAGATCTCTGTACTGGGGTGAATGTTTTACATTGTGCAGCATTCTGTCCATCAATTGTTCTTTTAGCATTTGTCACCCGAGTGGGACGGGTATGCCCAGACGTGGGTCCTGTGTTCTCCATGCCACTGGAGTCAAGCTAGCCTGGCTGATGAGGGCTGATGCCCCGAAACCTGTCCCAGGGTGCTTGTTTCTATTCTGTGGAGGACCTGGCCTGGCAGTTCGGGCTGGAATGTTCCCATGGGGAACAAGGTCAAGACTGATTTTGATATGGCTGGGTTTAAACTAGAAAGGCATGGGGAGCAAAAAAACGATGGGTTTAGGCCCAGATTTCTGTACTGGGGTGAATGTTTGACATTGTGCAGCATTCTGTCCATCAATTGTTCTTTTTGCATCTTTAAAATAGTCTGTTCTTGTTGTTTGTCTTAACTTAAAAACACGCAAAGACAAGGAGTAGAAAAAGGCACTACCACGTAAGGCTAATTTTTACTTAGCCTTCTTATATAGGAAGCGGTTGGTCAAAATTAAAGTTCTCCATATATGGCACCCCTGGGAATGCATAATGCAGAGCAAAATGATCCCAACACACACCATGATTAATATGTATCATAATACACTGAAATGTAAACCAACTACACCCAATGACACGTTCAAAAGAATATGGCACTCAATGAAAGGAAAAATGTGTGTCAAGGGGAATATGACGTGTTGAAATAAACATGACATATGCCGAAATTCATATATCGTCACTTATCTACGAACAAACGTTGGATCAGGAATGGAAAGTTTTAATAAAAAATAAAATGTAGGTTTTCCTGAATATCCTTGGAAATCCTGCACGAAGTACCCTTGAGAAACAATATGTAGCAAGAAAATGTTATGCCGTGCATGTGGATTAGCCAAAGAATGAATACATTTGGGGAATGTATTTTAGCTCACGAAAGCACACCCCCAGTTAGTAATTCATACCATTAACATTTGATGTAATAATACAGAATTGCTTTACCATCTATGACCTCACCTGCCATGCTCAGTTATAAAAAGTGCTAGTAAGTGACTGATGGATATGCCAGTATATATACAAAAGCTACAAAAACACAGCTGCCTTGTTTCAACTCCAATAAATCCCCCCAACACTCTCTCTACACTTCTAACTAAGAAGAATCTATTATCCATCCCTGAGTGCCTTACATCCAACATGAAAAGCTACAGCATCCATAAAGAGTCCTAAAGGGTACCACCCGCAAACCCTTCCATGAGCCTCGCCTTATTTCTGCTTTTGAGCCCCTACAAAGTATGCATTTACTTGTGATTTTATTATCATTTACATATATGTTAAAATGCATGATTTTATCTATTATTTCATTTACGGGGAGTGGCGCAACCAAACTTAAGGGGGGCCCACTGCAAAGTACATGGAGGGCACCCCTCCAGAGTCAGGAGATCTCAGGCCAGAGTACTGTGATGAGGGGAGCCCCCATACCGGGACCTATGTTACGCCACTGTTTACGGGTATTCACAATATAGTGATGCTTTCTTATAGGTTGATAGTATATCAATGAGTTCATATGCTATACATTCACATATTATAATATTTAGCTAGAAACACAGTAATCTTAGACAAATGTACAAGAGAATTCACACTTTTCTCTTATTATTATTATTATTATTTATAAGTTTTATATCGCACTAGCCAGACCCGGGGGTAACAGAGCGCCTTACATACATAGGTGCATAACATAGCATGACAGAGGGATGCATACAGATAAAAGCCAAACATTATAAGTAGTCGTACATTGCATAGCAGGACATAATGGTGCATGAGGATATAAGCAGCACATTATAATTAGGCATGCAGTGAAGGGGTTGAAAACAGTCCGGTCTCCCCTTATCCATGATGGATCACATCGTACATCACAATTTGCAAGGCTTGTTTCACTCTCAGTAATGCTGAGAGATAGCATATAAGGTATGAGCGAGAGCCCGTCGAGGATAAGAAAGCTTCAGACATTCTAGTTGGACCATCTCTTCCCATAACAGTCTGCGGCATGGGCACATACTGGTTAAACTGGCGCTTGCTGGTGCTAGCTCTCTGCTTCTCAAAAGAAGAGCAACATAACATAAATGAAGATTGGCCTTGCTTCTCTGAACATGCTCCAGACTGGAAAAATGCTGAATTATGAGCATGAGTAAGTATATATATTGTTGAGAGCCATTGCGGAAGTTCATATTTCTGGCAAGTTTCTGCTGCTAATGCACACATTAACTAGGGCTAGAAAGGAAGGGATGATTCCAATCATATATTTCTTTCAAAGATTGCCCATCTTTATACTCTGAAAATATGTTGACAATTTTTACTGTTTTTCTATGCGTTGCCTTTATTTTATTGACCATAATGTTTATGTCTGCAATATCTTTATTCATATACTCTACACCACAGCTTTCCAAACTTTTCATGTTGGTGACACACTTTTTCGACATACATCATTTTGTGACACGGTAACGCAGTGTAGCGAGCGAGCTGGAACCCCCTAAAAGGGGTTCCGCGGGTCCTTCCCCCGAGAAAAATTTGAAAAAAAAGAGGGCACATGGTGCATTTTCAAGCAAATTTGAGAAAGCAGGAAGGTTAATAAAGCAATTTTGAAACGGTTGTTTCCCAAATCTATCAAACATGATAGTTCTTTGTTTCAGGGTTGGAAGTGAAAACGCAAATTTTCCAAGCCTATGAAGGGCCATATTATAATTTTACATTTCAGTTTTGAAGGTTAAAATGACACATTTTCAACTTCCAGTATTGCTTGTGAAAATGGTCCATTTTCAATTTTGAATAATTGTTCTAGGTTTGAGTACAAATAAAATATGTATGCAAAGGTACGTACATTGCATAAACCTTACGAGGGAGCAAAGGTGTGTTACTGCCTCTGCTCTTCCGGCTGTTGGGCTAGTGCTAGTTCTTATTACTGTTATGGTCTGTTTGGGATGTAACAAATGCATTTGTCCTAAAATGTAAAGAAATTAATGATTTCAGGTTGGGTATAGGAAGAGAAGAAGTTAGATTTTCCGTGTTGGAATAAGTGGCTTTATTAGTGTTAAACGTTGAGAGTTAACATGATTACCTCAAATATTTCGTCTGTAATGCAACTGGTGCTCCTCTAAATCGGTATGGTACCTTTGGGTCGAGTTTGCGCTATATAAAACTACAACAACAAAAAAGGTTCTTTTATGTTTAGTTTGAAGTGAGATGGTCTTGGTCAGGGGTGATGTTCCGATTTTGTGTGGATTCGTGTATTTCTGGGATCCCGGCTTCCTTTGTTCAGACCCAGATTCTTCATCCTCCGCCCAAGGTGAGGGCCATGTTCCTACTGTTGCTCACAGGAAGTAGGAGTGTTGGACTTGCGTTCACGCTGAGTGAATTCTGAGGGACCTGGGAAAACTCCAGCCAGTGTTGGGAGTCTCCCTTCCCATCTTAGGTTCCATCTCAGTAGCCCATCCCATTTTAATTGGAGACAGCCTCGTTAAGCCCATCTGTTCCCTTCAGCCCTGTTGTCCCTGGGATGCTGGGAGACCCGCTCTAATTAGAAAACAAATTGTGCTGCTTGTGGGGCCAGGGCAGGGGGTGAGTTGCAGCCAGGTGCTCAAAAGGCAAGCACAGACGCATTGTGATGGCACAAGCTCTCTGGAGGCAGCTGCACTCACAATGGCAGACCCGGCTTGAGTATGCACTCGAGGACGGAATGAACGGAGGCTGGACTGGAGCACAGCGCCAGGATCTCTCTCACTGTTTCAGTTCAATGTTGGTAAGTGTTATTGAAAGTCTGCAGTCAGTCAACTTTACTGGGCAGAGAGTAGTTTAAACTACAGAGCGCCAGCCACGGGGCAAACAAACACTATTAGTGCTGGTCAGGGGTCAACTTTTAACCGCATCCTTTTTATCGAACGAAGCTGCGCTCTTCGGAAATAATGTCTTCACACCAATGCCTGTCTCTCGCTTAAGTTTACTCTCTGATATCTTTTCTGTTTTCCCATTTCAATGCCTGCCTCTGTCCCACTTGTTTTCCCCATCTTCTCCTGTCCCGGCCAAAATGCAAACGATTCTCACTCCCTTCTGTCTCTGAGACTCGCCCCCTCAAATCACACTCTAACCTTCAGCTCTCCATCCGAATCGTACCCCACCATACCATGGCATATAATAATGCTTATCGCGTGACTTGTAGATTTAGAAATATTGCCGAAGCTAATCAGATTATTTTACAATGCCGCCCTTGCTGGCCACTTGTTGATGCCCCTCGCATTTCCCAAATGTTCAGAGTTAAATTAAATAATTTAAGTGGTGACATTGTTTTTACCCGATGGTTGCGGGAGCACCTGGGCTGCCACTCCTGTCAAAACTGCGCCGTACCGAGCGCATGGAACGGGGAGCAGAGGCGGCTCTGAGGACTGATAGTGCATTTGACGCGCACGGCAAAGGGAACGCTCTCCCTCTCCTTCCTCCGCTTACCGTACTGCGTCACTGACAAGCGCAGTCCTGTTCAAAAAGTGAATTTTACCGCATCTGGTCGACGTCGCGCGACACACCAGCACATGGCAGGCGACACAGTACTGTGTCGCGACACAGAGTTTGGAAAGCTCTGCTCTACACTAATGCAGGGCTTTAACATATCAGTAAAGCATTCTAAATTAACTGTGGATTTCATGAGTGTTTGCATCTGTCATGGAAAGGTGTTCCAGCAAATCACAACAAAATAAATGCATTCCTGGCATCTAAGATAGGATTGGTCGTTACCCAATATGCTTTCTCTCCAGGTACGTGACGGAAGATGCGTGGATCACTGCCTGTCTGTCTTTTCTGGTCAAGCAGGTAAGTTGGTTCGAAGCTGTGCTGCTTGAGAGCTAATAAAAGTTTACTGGGCTGCATTTACAGACAGACCTCCAGAACTGGATTCCGGACGTTTACCCGGTGGGCCGGGGGGAAGGGGGGCAGACTTGTACCCATGGGGGACAGTTTTGTTACTGGGGTCAATTCTGAAGCAGTGCTGTAATATCAGCCCACTGTAACAAAAATGAGAGTGGTGCTTCTCACCAGGACCCAAACTCCTGGGGCAGGTCGAGCAGCAATCTGCCAGGGCTGGTTGCTGTTCCCAGTCCGGCCGTGCAGACCTCTAAAGTCATATCAACCTCAACTCAAATACAACAGAAATGGCCACAACAGCAAAACAGTGCCCCTAAAATAGATTTTAGAAGCACAAGTTGAATGCCATTATTAACTAAAGCAAATGAAGCCAGTTTGCGATTTATAGGTAAAGGAATTCCTAAGGAGTCTTTTCGGGATCTATTCTACCATCACTGTACATCAGAGACCGCACTCAGCAAGATCTGCTGATCTCTTTGGGATCATACGACAACAAATTCTCTTTATCAGAGCACTCCCTTTTAGTTTCTGGACTCAACTTTAACCCCCGAATCCTGCCAATAATGCTCCTCTGCAAGGACCTCCTCATTGAATGGGGCCGCAATGCCTCCCGCAGAGCTCTGGCTGGATCCACCAAGTATTATAAAGGCAGAACCTGTGAGGTTTGGGCAAAACTGCGCCTATGTGCATTGGCACTGAGGAGCAAATGGCTGGTGGAAGGGCCTACAAACATAGGAGGTCTGCACAGTGACGACGACAGCACAGTGAATAATTGCTCACAACATTATTTTGTGAATTACAAGTAAGCCTAAAGAAGGTGCTAGTTGTTTAGGGTTGTTTAGTGCATGCTCAAGAGAACGCCTAAAAGAGGTATAAAAGCTGATCTGAAAAGCATTTCCAGGTCAGGAACTCTAAAGGAAGATGGTTGCTTGGAAACCATGCCTGCCTCGGAATTGGTCTGTCTCTGTTTCATGAAGCTCTTCAACGTGCAGCTGTTTCCAGGTGGTTGTTTTGCCCCTAGGAAGGCACACTTTGTTAAATCTTTTAAGATGCCTTTCATTAGTCAGGGACATCTCAAGGAGCTTCATTTCACTCGCTGCAGCCAGTCATCCAGATTAAATTCCACGACGCTCTGAGGGAATCATGAGCTAAAGACAGCTTCCTCTTTGGCCACTGCATGATTTGTGCTGGGTAGTGATCCTTAGGCCAAGATTAAAATTCTGAACACTTACATAGCAGGAAGGGCCCTAAGAGTATTGTCCACAAAAACCTTACTTAACAGTGATCCTTTTCTTGTACCCCTTATCTGGTTTGCAGAGTAACCCACTAAATTTGGTGTGCATTCAAACTTAACAACATAGGGGCGTATGCATCAAACGATTTTTTAATCGCCCACGCTGCGATTCGCAAAATTACAGCGTTTGCGATTAAAAAATCGCTAATCGGAATGTATGAGCCAATATCCCATCGCAAAATTAAGGAATTGCTAATTTAGCGATTTCTTAATTTTGCGTAAGCATTTAAGAAATTGCAAATTGCGATTTCTTAAATGATATGTAAAAAGCACCCAAGTTGTGCGAATTTTCCTCAAGAAATCGCAAATTACCACCAACTTCTAGTTGGTGGTAATTTGCGATTTCCTTTCAAAATGCACTTTTTTGAATTTTACAAAGTGCCACGTGGCGCTCATACATGCCCTTAGGGCATGTATGTGCGCCATATGCACACACATGCTCATTTCAGGGGTGCATCAGGGTGTCATCATGACACCCTTGCACCTTTGAAATTATTCTCAAATTGCGATTAGCAAATTGCGAATCGCTATTTGAGAATTACTTCCCATTCATTCCTATGGGTCTCCTGGCCCATAGAAATGAATGGGCAGGTATTCCTTAATTGCGATTTCGCAATTTGCTAATCGCAATAAAGGAATTTTAAGAAATCGCTAAAATTTTGCAATTTTTTAAATACATCCCGTTTTGCAATTCTCAAATAGCGATTCTTTAAAAATCGCTATTTGAGAATCGCAAATGGAGATGTTGATACATATGCCCCTTAATACCTTACTATGCCTGACATTTGTCATTTGAATGTATGTGACGACCATCATTTTTAATACGAATCTTTCAACATTTAAGGGCTGGCCCTTCTCCATGACAAGGCATACATTTTTATTGCAAACACATTCTGGATTTCAATACTTTCTATGACACAGTAATTAAGAATTTTAAGCCAATGCTGTGCCATAGCAGGTCTTACAATTAGGTAAAAACTAAGACGTAAACCAACGGATTCTTTACAGCAGACCGGTTTTAGTACTGCCCATGCTTGTATCATTTTTGTGGTACCACAGTGTTTCCAATACCTTACGAAGATGTTTGTAAATAATTTTTCAAGCTCAATTGCATGAAGGTACTTAGTTAAAAAGTGAAATTGGGTGTGTTATAAAAATCCTCACTGTATTTGACCTCAAAGACATGGTTCATTGTAGAGTTTACCCTCCTCTGCGTGAGAACAGTTAAACACCAAGGATGTGACCCCCTCTTTTTGGGAGAGAAGTTACAAATTATGCGGTTCGCAATTCATTGTGGGAGAGCAATTTGTGGAATTGCCTAACCTTGGAGAAAGAAGCAGGAAGCAAGTGTTGCCGACTACAGGGGAGGAAAGGATCTCCCACCCCTAGCCACCTTCAGCAATTAACCCGAGAAAGCGGTGGTGCTGGAACACTTTTTAGAGTGGGGGTGCTGTCACTAATGTTAAATCCCTGTAGTCATGGGGATTGTGAAAAATCCAAGTGTCACACAAAGTGAAGAAAATGTACCATTCCCATTCAGCAGGAGAGTGGTAAGGGTGTGGTATGTAGCTAGTGGTGCATTTTGCATCACTGGTGAGGTAGTACACTGTCATTTACAGACAGCACATTTTCTGTTGAAATGGCCAGGACATAGACATACAGTTTTACTGGCAAAACTATATGGCACAAAAAATGACAATGTGTGGAAATCGGGTTTCAGTGAATATTTATTGTTTGCTCATCACCAAGTAAAGGGTCTTGATTTGTTTTGATCCTATTAAAGTCTTTAGGCCAGATTACAAGTAAGGCGGTCCATTTGACAACAGTACCTGTGCTAGCGGTCCGAGGCCACCACACTGCGGGATCGCTGGCATATTCTGACTGCTGCAGACAGACCGCCAGACGACCTTCTTTCACCGATACGAATATGCTGTCGGTGCTGCAGCCATCATCACCGAGCATATTCTGAGTTGCAATTTCACCGCCCTTTTCAGGGCGGTGAACTCGTCATGAAAAGGGTAGCGGAATGGCAACAAACGGGGCCCTTACAGAGCCTCTTGACGAATTTGGCTCTGGGGTGCATGCGGGGGACACATGTAGTGCCTCCCTGGATTTGCACCCCGCCTTCCTGCATGGTGTGGCATAAATGCCACACCACACAGGAAGGTGCAGTTGGTGTTCTGACTGCTACTATGAGCCTAGAAGACCACCGTCCTCAGACCAGTGCAGGACTGCTTGCCAGACCAGGATTTAACTCCTAATCTGGCAGGCGGTCACACCACGAGTTTGGCAGTCCTACAGAGAACGATGCGTTGCACCGTCCGCTGTCGAACCACCAAACTCGTAATAAGGCCCATTGTTTCCATCAGACTTCAGAATTTAAAAACAAACAGCTTCATTTGTGCTTTCCTAATTGCTAATGGCTGATTTAGTTTGAAATATGTGTATAGGTCATTCTCAATATGTAAATGTTGTTGTGTGTTTAGAAAAAACTGACATGCTACAACCTTTCCTTTGGATTCCTTGGATACTTGTACTCCAGTAGAATTGTCACCGGGATCACTTTTACAAACTCCTCTCACTTTGCAGCCAGAGAAATAGAAATAAAAGTACACTCTAGTTTCCAAACATGCAGAAATGTGTCAGAAGACACAGCATGATATTTGTCCTTTGCCATTGACTGTCTGAACATGCAGCAATGAGACAAGATAAGCACAGCATTTCAAGGCATCTTTATTGCTAATGAACCTTCGGTACTCCAGCATGATTATTTCTGGGGGTGCTGCAGTGCCCCCAGCACCTCTACTTCCAGCGCCTTTGAAAGCTGACAACCCTGCGCCCTAAGGAGACCCACTCACTGGCAAGCACTGGACTTCGGCTGCTGACAGGCAGCTCTTCACTCGGGGCTGACTCCCAACACGGCTGAGACAGGAGAAGGATTCACTCAGACAGTGGCGTAGCTGGGGAGGGGGCCATCCACCCCGGGCGGCCATATTTTTGGGGGTGGCGGGAGTCGTGTTTTCGACTGCCGCCATCCCCAGGCCCCGAGAACACGTCGTCCGTCGGCCGCCAGCCACTCCCCGGAACAAGTCATCCATCGGCTGCCAACACCCCTCACCCCCCTCCGCTCTTTCCTGCACCTGGGCAGCAAACGTGGGGCCACTGCACTCAAAACGTGCTTATCGTCTCCGAGCGAGGGAGCAATGGTACGAATGTTTTCTAAACAGGACTGTCTTGTACAGTTCCCACCTCTGAAGTGTAAAAGAGAATTGGGGGGAGGGGGTAAAGATGAAAACGAAAATTAGGGAAAAGGAAAAGAAGGGATGCAAGGAAAAGAGAACAAAGGGTAGTGAGAGGATATTAGGGAGGAGAGATGCCTGAAACGGATGGGAGGTGGGGGGGTCATTGGTGAGGAGCATGTGAAAGGAAAGAAGAGAATAAAATAGGAAGAAACACGGAAGTGAGGCACAAGAGATGAGGCAGGTCTGATTTTCTCTTAGATAAAATCTTTAAAAACTGTAATCATCAGTTAACCTTCATTACATGCATTCATCAGAAGTGTTATTGGTGCTGAGGGCAGATTTACTAAGGTACAGTGCAAGGTTCCTGTGCTGTGCAAGGAAGAGAGAGAAGCCTACTGCCATATTTACTAAATGGTTCCTGCTTCCTCCTGGTCTCTTCCCCTACAGTGGTGCACATAGGGGCAGTCTTGCACCACACACAAACCTTTGTGCCATATTGCAAAAGTGTGTGTGTAATGTCTAGCAACGGTTTCATATTGGAAATAGACCATTCCAGTGGTTATACAAACTTTAAACCATTTCACCCATTGGATGTGTTCCTACAGTGCATTACATATGCAATGTGTGAACTTGTTGGAGAAAAACATATATTTCTCAAGCTTTGCAAGAAAGATTTATTTTTTGATGCACAGCTTGTCTGACAATTTTAATATTTTAACAACAAAGATCTGGCACAAATAGGCACTCTTCAATTTTGCCAAGGTTGGGAAGAGGAAAGATAATTTTATCAAAAACCTCAATCACCTAATTAATGTCTTGGTGTGACCCAATCTAGCGTGCCTCATACTCTAAAACATAAAGGAAACAGATAAAGTGAAAGACTGAACAGTCAGTACTTTGAGAACAATTTCTATTTTATTTAGTTTACACATACCACCAGCTTCCAATGTATATGTGTAAAAAAGTGTGTAAGAAAAGAGAAAGTATCTCACGTGCGCACCACCAGAGGAGCTACTGGCAGGTTCTCACCAGCTTGCCCACGTTTGTTTCAACATTGATAACTTTCTCAAAACAGAGTGATGTGTCCAGTGAAGAGACTAGTTTAATAGACAGGGCTTTGTAAAAAAATATAGGTACTTGTACCACCCATGTAAAGTCCCCTTGACACAAAGCGAAGCACGGCAGCACAGAGCACTACTTGCGCTGAGAAGGGGGCTCTTTTTCAGGGCACAAACATTTTGTGCTGGAAAGTAATTGCCCTTTCAGCTTTTTGTAACTTTGGCACAAAGGTTTGAAACAGCTGCCCCTCGCTGTCACTACCACCTTCAATACTGCCACATTCCACTGTTTGAGGTAACCGCAATTAAGACGCCGGCTGTACCACAGTCACTCCAAATCATGTATAGCTGTTGGGATTGATATAGCCGTATCTTTCTATAGTATGGCTGTAAAGCTGTGTTCATTCATTTAAATGATCCACAATATTTCTACAGAAAGTACAAACAGGTTTAATGTATTTTTTCAGTAACAATGGAGGAGATCGCTTCTGCTTCCTGCAGCCACCTAGAAAAGTGCTAGTGCGCAGGTAGATAGGTTGGCAAAAGTGCAGTGCATAAATATCATGGCCATTCTTCCATGTATCTTTCAAATATGCATGTACATCTATGCACTTTCAGTTCCTGTTTGTGTTGAAATCCTGCCCCCCCCCCCCCCCCCCCCAGTAAAGGCAAACTCAAATGAGCCTTTATTGCTGTCATTGCACTCAATTGCATCTTATATTGAGAAAATTAAAACAAGAGACTTACAAAGACAGTGGCGAAACGAAACTTGAGACAGCCCCCCTGCAAAGTACAGAGATGCCCCCCGACCCAGTCATAAGCTCTCAGGCCAGGTGCCTGCTGCCCGTGGACAGTGCCGGCCAGTGCGTGGTGCGTGATTGTGTGCAGCCGTGCATGAGTGCATTAAACTAACTGGTCCCAGACCCAGTGAGTGTACTGTGCTCTGCGGAGGCCCCTTGCAGCTCGGGCCCTCCTGTACCGTGGGGGCTGCATGGGCTAATGTTACACCATTGAACAAAGACGGTTAAGGGCCTCATTTATAAGGCCATAGCGCCACCGGTGCATCACTTTTTTTTGGCTCCCCGGCAGCGCAGTGTGCCTGTCCATATTTACAAGGCCTTGTAAAGTCACCTTGCGTGACTTTTCCTGTCCTTGTAAATATGGCCTCTTTCACACATTACTTTGCATGAAAGGGACATTCCATGCGTGTGGCTGTGGGCGTTCCCACACAACATCCATGGAACCGGACATAGTCCCAGATTTACAAAGTTTTGTCAAGATGGGAATGCATCAGAATCCTATGCCTCCCCAGCTGAGGCGTAGAAGTGGCGCAGCAAGGAGAAATACTTTTATGTCTCCATGTTTTTTCCTCTTTCTATGTGTGCTGCACTCTGCAGCATGCATAGAAATAAGAAAATGTCATCAATTATTGTTTTTGTGCAGGAGGGTACCCCTTTCCGCACTAAAACAATCACCCTCACAACGCAGGTACCCTTGCAACATGATGCAAGGGTGCCTGCACTGGTGTATGGCAGCCAATTGTGTGCCAGAGCAGGGGAAAGTACATGGATGCTTCGTATTGATATTAATACAACGCATCCTTGTGTTTTAAAATGGAGTGCAGCGCTGCACTGCGTCATTTGTTTGTAAATAGGTCTACAAGGGCTGCCGGTGCATTCACATATTGAAAGGAACCAACCTGCGGCGCAAGGGGCTTGTAAATAAGCCCCCAAATGTCCTGCTAAATAAGAGGTGCAACAAACGCTCTCCCAAGCCATGCCCTGTTGCCTTGTTGCATAATGTGAATCTGCAGGGCAGCAAGAAGCATTGACTGTTTTGCTCTCTATCCTTTTTGTGTACTTTTATAAAAAATAAAATAATAATAATAAAGTCCGAAATAGACAACATTTCTCTAAGTCCACTGAGTACCTCTTCGGTTTTGCGAGCCTAATTTTCGGTCTTCTCGAGTGCCCCGGGGACACAGCAAACAATTCTAATCAACAATCCTGTGTGTTCTTATGGCCCCTTACCAAGGTATATTCCTCAAAAGGTGCACAGGTGTGTGCAACGTGGGATTCCAGTAGGGCGGCCAAAGGCAAATGTGTGTGACAGAGTAACAGGCTGGTGTCTTTTCCCACAATGCCCTTATTTCGTTTTCAAGTGTTTGCTGATGAACAGGTTTGAGTTAATTCTCCGCACCGTGCACACTTTTAGGCCAGGGTTTATTTGATGATGGAGACGAACATGGTTCGAGCCTCGTAGGGCTGACATTAGTGGGTATTTTTAAGAGGCACTTTAAACATCACCCCAGGCTTATGCCAGTCACAAGCAGAGTACACTGGCACATGACACAGAGAGCCTTACCACTTTAAGCCACAAATACAATATACAGGGAACCCCACTTTCTTCGCACTGATGGCAAGCCTCCCACACAGAGGCAGGCATAATAAGCAAGCAAGCAACATGATGCAGTGATGGTTTGGCGTCTCTTAAACTACTACCTACGAGCCACTAACAGGCTTTTTTGACTTTTTAAGACTTAGGCCCTCACTACAAGTGGCCTTTTATAGTCTCAATTGTGTGGTAACTGCTGATACCACACATGCCGGAACTAAACGTTTTGCGGCTAACACCACTCCCTTGTGTTTTCCCAGATACATTTTGGCAGGCCAAACTTGCCGACATTTACTGGGGAAAAATACCTACTATTTACCAGACGATGCAGATGTTGGTGCAGCAAGCCCCAAAAACAATATTTTAATCTCCAAAAATTTGCAATAGCTGATATATTGCATGAGATGACCCTGTGGAGTTAGATCAGGTGTCTCCAACATTTTCTGTAATAAGAGCTACTCATTTTCACTTAAAATGATACGGAGCTGCTGATATTGTGAGAGTGCTAATAGTGACCAAATCATGCAGGATTACATTAGTGGCCACACCATGCAAAATTGCCAGCAGTGATCACTTCAGTGCATCAGGCAGGGTTGCCAGCAGTAATGTGAAGAAGCCATTACCAATTTGAAATGCCAACTCTACATGGTTAACACCTGTTAGCTGTGATGCCCCTAGAACAGAGGTTATATTTTTGGTAATACATCCACATGCCCTCATGATTTACCACTCAAATATCACCTTAAATATATTTTAGAAATCCATCTGTTTTTCTTTAAACATCAGCTTATGAGTCACAAAACCACACACACCGTCATCTCGGATACACGCTTTTCAATTCTGGGATGCATATGTTAAATTCATCCAAGCAAAAGCTTCTTATTTAGTAGGCTGAGGTGCACACAGGTGAGCTACTAACAGGTAACTGGAGAGCTACCAGTAGGTCACAAGCTACTTGTTGGAGAAGCCTGAATTACATTTTATTGGGAGCAATAAATATCACACCAAACTACGCTGGTAAGGAGGATTTAAGGTGGTACTACTTTTTTCTTTTAGTTTTCCGCAATGAGCATGCTGGTAGGGATAGAGGCCGCACAGTGGTAAGAGCAGGATAGGGAAGTTTTGCAGGTGACGGTGAGGCCGACTGGGCCCAGTGCACATTAGAAAAGGCAGCTGCTGTCTCGGGAACCAGTGATGTACAGGAGGCAGAAGCTGCCAACCACTAGGTAGGGGAGAATTCCAGCATCAAGTGAAAATCCAAGAGTGAAGAAAATATTGCACAACTGCTTGAAACAGAACTAAACCCAACTCATATGCATACAAAAGCAGCATTTCCGCAATTTCCTAGGCTGGGATTGAGAATCACTCCTGGATTGGTTAACCTTGCCTCCATGGGTGAGATGGGCAAAGGGTCCATATGGGTCCTCCCTAGTGAGCAGGAGGGAACCAGAAAGGTCTTACACTCTCTGACGACCTGCAGGATGGGTTGGCATGGCAGCATGCACAGAAGCACATGATGGATGGGGAAATTGGCATGCATCTAGTTCCAAACTCCGCAGTGCAGTGATAGACCCTTTTAGTGTAGTACCAGGGAGGTCACGTCCTCTCAGGCACTTTTAGTCCTCTAGATCCGAAACATTCATTTAGGCCTCCCGGTCTACCCTAAACCAGCTCAAATGAACATCTCTCAGTTGGTGCACAGGAACTTAGAGTTTGGATCCAGTCGGTTGCTCCCTGTTTAATGGTGCCTTTCAGACATCTTTATATATGTTGCTGAAGTTCACCTTTAATGATAAACACTGGGAGACCATATCAACCACCTTCCTTGTGACAACTCCTTATCCTGACCCTTTTCCGCCCTTTCCTGAGTTTTCTAATTTATGAAGATTCTCTTATAAGGACTTCCTGACCCTTTCAATCTCTATTCCATCCCCACCCTCTACCTTTTCTAGTGTTCTCATCTATCATAAGTTTGTTTTGTGCTCTTTGACCTGTATTTTTCATCCTCCCCTTTCACATGTGTTACCATTTCCATTCTGTGAGCTCCTGTTCCTGATCTCAACGATGTTATGAGGATTTTGACCTCCAAAGAGAGCCCTCATCTGATATTGTAGGATATCAATTTCTTTCTATGGCTGCCCCAGGTCAGCTGGGAAGGTTTGATCCGAATATTCCGGAGGAGGTACAAGAGATATTACTTAAAGTTAAGTCAGGGTCTTTGGGAGATCCCTGTGAGCACAAATATTTTGTGTCACTGTTATTGGTGCCATATGCCTCAGATTTGTTGAATCTGTCTTTGGAAACGGCTAAGGTGCCAATAGCCTGGAAGTTGGCATATGTCTCCCCTATCTTAATAAAACCTACAGCAGAGCTGGCTCATTATTCTAACTTCTGCCCGATCTCGCCACTTCCTTTTCCTATTAAGATCATAGAGAAACTGATTAATAGACAACTCTCCCAATATTTCAAGAACAATCACTTCTTGGGTCCCTCTCAGTCTGGGTACAGAGCAGCCCATAGTACGTAAACAGCTCTTTGGCCACTACTGACACTATTATGACCAGTTTGAATGAAGGCAGATCAGCGATGCTGATTCAGCTAGACCTTTCTGTGGCATTCGATACAGTGTTATTCAGAGACAGTATTGTCTCAGGGTGCATGCTCACGCATTAGCTAGGCTGAGTGATTTTCTTAAAGCTAGAGAACCCAAGTGGTCTCTATTTCTCTGTTCAAATCAAGGAATGTGATCAACAAATGTGGGGTACCCCAGGTTATCCTCTCTAAGTCTCACACGTTTTAATATTTATGTGGCCCCTTTGCAACGATTGTGTAATCCTTTGGATTCTAGATCCTGTCTTAAGCCGATGATACCCAATTAATGATTTCATTTGGACAAGAATGATCAGAAGATTGGTGGCCTTGTGAGCTGGGAACCACCCCTTGCCCACAAAAGGCAGTACAAATTCTGTGCACTCTTTTGGGTGACAGGCTTTCTATGGCTGATCAGGTTAAGCCAACTTGTAACTCTTGTTTTTGAATTTTTCACCTGCTTAGGAAAGTATTCCCTTGGCTTCCCAGTTGTAGAATATCCATTTCTCAAGCCCTCATAATTGGTCAATTAGAGTATGGTAATGCTCTACTGGTTGACACTAACGAGGCTCTCTTTTCAAGGTTGCAGGTGATTCAAAATACGGCACCCCGCTTGATGTACATACTTTCTCCTGGTTCCCTTTCAAAACCTACCTTAAGATCTTTACATTGGCTTCCGCTTAGAAAGTGCTGTCATTTTAAACCACTTTGCCACTCCCACAGAGCTCTGCACGATGAAAGCCCAGCCTATCTCCATGTCAGAATTAGATTCTACCATCTGGTTAGGAACCTTAGATCTGCCAGTACTGCACTGGCATCCTCTTGTGAAATGTGAACGTCTGGCAGCAGGGGGTGTTTATTATCTTATCTGGCTACGCATCATTGGAATATGTTGGCAACCCAAAATTGTTCCTGTCAAAATTTTATACTATTTAAGAATTTGCAAAAAATGTGGCTATTTTAAGGTTTTAGTCAAACAGCACCCTCTTCGGTGGTAGCATTAGCGCTGGGATACTCCTGTGGGAGTGAGCTGTCACATTTTATATAAACCATTAACATAACATAATAGAACATAATATAAGACAACACATCATAAGATAGCATCCTTCACAGGTTGTTTCCCCCACCACTTGCTGTCCATCAAATCCCTCCTTAATCCAGTGAGAGGCTGAAGTGGACACATATTTCATCTTTCTTCTAACAATCCAAACCCTCCTGTCAACTCCCTGTTCAAGCCCTGTCACCATAATCACTTGTCACTGCTGATGACCCATCTATCAACCTCTGTGTGGCCTAAATACCAAAACCCAATGGATGCTGAAACAGTGAAATTGAAGCTGTTTACAATTGTGAGTTGCTCTGTATTAAACTGTAACAGAGATAAAGACCCTGGCTGTAATGTTCTAACTAGACACTTCTTCGAAGAGTGACGGCTGTGGTGACGGCCACATCTCATAGCCAGTGATAAACCACTCAGATGTAGAGTTCTGGATAGGCTTGTTGATGTCAAGGAATTACTTGGCATCAAGGCACAATCAGGGCAATCTACCAGGTCTCCTTTACATGCAAGTTGTTTTGTTGTGGTGAGCCTACCCTCAGTCTTGGTGTTTCCCATATCTGGCTTCGGTGGGTAGATCCACTACCCACACAGTGAGCTACCTTGCTGGTGAATTACCCCATCCTCTTTTGATACCGACTGGAGCTGCGCTGGTCGACTTGTTCACCCGCTCAAGAGCACGGAATAAAGATCCATGGAGCAAGAGCCAAAGACTCACTGCCCTGCCTAGAGCCAAACAGGCTAACTCCGACTCACCAACTGCCCCTCCCACTGTAAGCACGCCACGATACTACAAAAATAAATAATAACTTTGACCCTGTAAATTCAATTCCACATAATGTAAATGTTGTAGACTTGTAAAGCGCACAGCTGCCCCAGCATAAGTCTATCAAAATTCAAAGAATCAACCAAAACCTAAATCTGGTAAAATTGGGGAAGTGCAAGATGTGGCAGCATGAATTACCCACTACTCTACGATCGGGAGAGAAATCCCTTCTTGTGATTCCCCGTTTTAGGAAAGCTCGTACTGGTGGTAAAGCCTTTTTCTACCTAGCTCCCTACTACTGGAATCATCTTCCTTCCCACCTTCGGAAATGTTCGGACTATTTTCCTTTAACGGAACTACTTCAAACTGAGCTTTTCTCTAATTAATCCGCTCTGGTCTGTGCCATCCTCTCCATTGGTGTGGAAATACCCCTTCGGGGGTGATTAAGGTGCTTTATAAATTAAATAAATAAATAAATACTTAGGGTCAAGTAATTACAATGATCCTATTTATGGCTGATTCTAAAAATAAAAAATTAAAACGCATACTCCTATGAATTACAAAATGTACTTATTTTTCAAAATTGTAGTGTGCCTGGCTTATACCTGATAGCACTAACCCTTCTACTGCAAAATGCCCACAAAGTGAAAAATGTACAACCGTAGAGTATGCTTAAATGTGTGATGCAATATTTATTTTTCTTCCTCTATTTTTTCACCACAATGAAAACACCTTTCCAAGAAGAGAACACCCCCACAAAATATTGCGTTCCTATCCTAACTGCACCACTAACTTCTACCATTATTGGTGTAAATTAGGGTGTGCCTTTAAGTTTGGAAATGCATCTTTAAAAAGTTAGTCAATCCCCCAATGTGTCTAACGTATCATATGTTATGGGGCAGTGGCTCTTAAAGTTTTGTCTTCTGTGGACCCCTTCTGAATATAATTACTTGAATCTGGGACCCCCAAGGAGTAATTATTGAAAGCTGGAGACACCTAGCCTAAGCAATTTCTACAAATCAAACTTCAAAGCAATACACAAACATACAAAAACAAGTACACACTGAATAAATGATCAAATAGTGAAATATTTTGCTTAATTCCCAATCAAATATAGTAAATGACTTTACATTTTCAATTTTACTTCTATATATGTAAATACTTTATATTAATTTGAATGCATTAATGTTAATATAATTTGATTGTGAAACAGTCCTAGATCACCTGAGTTGCCTTTGTGGACCCCCAGGGGTCACAGGACCTCAGGTTAAGACCCACTGTTATGGGCAATATCCTGACACTCTCTGGGGAACACCCATGTTTCCAAGCCTTTTCTGGGGTGGAATATTACCAACAGCAGGCAGGTTTTCTATTGGTTTAAGTAGAAATTGAGCTCGCAAAATTGCCAGTATTTGTCATCTTACAGAAGGAGATGCAGCATTCCCTGCCCAGAACTTTTATATAGGGAAATAAAGAAATATGAGAATCGTAGCCCTTGGAACAAGGTGATTTGAGCTACTTAAAAACACATGTTAAAGCGCTCTCTCTGTTTGCAGTGCTGATGGTTCCACCGTTCTGTGGCATCGCCTTCAGGTGCTGTAAACCCTGACATTGCCTTAATTTCTAGTTTAAAAGAGCAGTCGAAAGTTCCAACATCTTATTAGTTCAATATGTCAGGCAAGGAAGCTCTCTCTGGAGCTGATCACTGACTGTTCTGTGAACCTTGCAATATATCAAGGGCAATCTAAGCGTGTGTAATAACGCTCGTGTGCACAATAATCTGTGTAATAAAAGGGCTGTTTGAAGACAATCTTTTGCAGTTGGTGCCACAATTTCAACTCCTAATTGGCAACCTTTTTGACCATTAATGACGCAATGCAATAAAAAATCTAAATTTATTTTAACATGAAACAGCAAAGAAAAAAAGAAAAGATATTTTGTGTATTTGGCACAAACATAATTTTTTTTAATTCCTCTTTTGTAATATTTAAGGTCTGGCTAGAGACAGGTTTAGCTGCCTCACAGGGCCATAGAGGAGGCATACTAAAAGAGGCGCGAAAGGTCCAACGTCCTTTGTCATTGGTTGCTGTGTCCTTCATGCAATGCCCAAGCCACACTCATAGGTCATTTTTTGGTTGTAACTATCATACACGCCGTATCAATTTCTTCAGGCGACAAAGATGGGGACTGCTTGTCCCAGCAGCCCTTTAGGCTGTGTCTGTGACCACGCCCTTCTTCTTGATTGGGCCCTTTGAACCTAAACTTCCTGGTCACGCACTGCCCTCTCCATTGGTGCGAGAGTGTGCCCTATTGCCGCTGTGCCCTCTGTCTGCTGCCCACAAGGGGAGGGGAAGGGGGGGGGGGTGGTTAGAAGCCCACCCTCTAGGATCGGCTGCGCCTCCCGGTCAGCGTTAATTCCTTTGATACTTTTGTACACTTTGAATACTTCTCTTTAATGCTGTCCCATAAGGGAGTAGAAATGGAGACAACAAGGAAAAGTTTTTGGTAACTCAGCAAGCTCCAGAGTAGTACGGGCATAAAACGGAACAAAATGCCAAATGTGTGTGGGGGTGGTGCCATTGACGTCCTTCATATTATTGACGTCATGGACGATGCTATCTCTTTGTTGCTTGCCAGCTTGTATAGTTGGGAGCTCGAACTCACCATCCTCCAATTTGTAAGGGACGAGAGCGAGAGAGACTTGTGTGCATGTATTTGTTGTGGAACCTCAAGATTTTTTTGTTTATGTTAGGCATTTGAAATAGCATGAAATAAATTCTGGGATTCTAGGCCAAAGCCATTTACCAGGACAAAAAAATTCTGTCAGCAGGAACATTTCAAATACAAGGTGCTCTACACACAACTGCACTGCGTTTTATTTACCGAGCTTGGAAGCCGTAGAAGTGTACTATGAAGTGTTGTATTAAAAAAAAAGGTCATTATTGAATGGACGCTCAGGGCCCGATTCACAGAACTAACTTAAGACAAAATCCTAAACTTACTACCATTTTCGTATTCACAGAAGGCACTTACTCATTTTGGTATTCACAGAAGACACTTACTCACTTCGGTATTCACAGAAGTTAGGAGTACTAATTTTAGGACTCCTAAATGCCTTCTGTGAATACCGAAAGTCTTAAAATTAGGATTTTTCTCAGTTTAAGGAGTCCTAAAGTTACTATTACTAAACTGAGAAAAATCCAAATTTTAAGACTTTCGGTATTCACAGAAGGCATTTAGGAGTCCTAAACTTAGGAGTCCTATCTTTACTACTACTAATCTGAGAAAAATCCTAATTTTAAGACTTTCGGTGTTCACAGAAGGCATTTAGGAGTCCTAAAGTTAGGAGTCCTAACTATACTACTACTAAACTGAGAAAAATCCTAATTTTAAGGCTTTCGGTATTCACAGAAGGCATTTAGGAGTCCTAAAGTTTAGAAGTCCTAACTTTACTACTACTAAATTGAGAAAAATCCTAATTTTAAGACTTTCGGTATTCACAGAAGGCATTTAGGAGTCCTAAAGTTAGGAGTCCTAACTTTACTACTACTAAATTGAGAAATATCCTAATTTTAAGACTTTCGGTATTCACAAAAGGCATTTAGGAGTCCTAAAGTTAGGAATCCTAACTATACTACTACTAAACTGAGAAAAATCCTAATTTTAAGACTTTCGGTATTCACAGAAGGCATTTAGGAGTCCTAAAGTTAGGACTCCTAACTTCTGTGAATACCGAAATGAGTAAGTGCCTTCTGTGAATACCAAAATGAGTAAGTGCCTTCTGTGAATACCAAAATGGTAGTAAGTTTAGGATTTTATCTTAAATTAGTTCTGTGAATCGGGCCCTCAGAGATTAAATGGAATGTGAGCCTGAGCATCAAGGTTTTCGGATCCCTCATGAAATTCATCATAGACACCCATGCCTGGCGTTCCCAGACTTGACTCCCAATATAAGAATTAATTTATTTAGGGTCAATGTTACGGAATATTATGCTACAGATGATTTATAATGAGCGCACTGCCATCGAAAGGCCTTTTGGCAGCAGACGACAGACCGCTGTGTGAGTGCAATAGACAGGTTTAGCCGACGTGTGGACTGAATAGGATCCGTATTACCTGGCTGGACGCAGCTTGCACCCACAGATGTAACTCCCCTTAATAAAGTTGTGATGGCTCAGTGGATTAAGGTGTCCACTATGTTGCTTTGTAACTGACCACGTGATCACAGGTTTGAATGTGGTTGAGAAACCTCTTGGCGAAGGTGCACTTTATCAATGCACATTATGTTCAGCCTGCAGTATATAGGGGCAATGGGTTACTACACTGATTGGTGACTACATTATTTGTGAGATTTATATTGATTATTATTCAATGCGAGATTCATATTTTAGCATAATACATCGTGAATGAGCTGTATTTCATGGAGGCTTCAAATCTTGCTTCCTTTTTCATATTCTTTAACTTATGAACTGAATAGTCTGAAGTCTATGGGAACATTTAGCAAAGTTGCCACTTGGGTTCTAATTCTCAAACACTTCCTTTAACATCCGAAGCACAGTTTGACTGTACTTGCAACAAAAGCTGTTACGTAATGAAACAGATGCTTGGGAACGAACTGTCGGAAATTCGAGAACATGATCTTGCATATTCTCTGAGTATCTTATTGTTCATTTTACTAATCATACAATGGATTTAAGGTACCGACGTAACATGAATTACTTAATTCTTCTGGATTGTATACTTTTACCTACTACATCATCCTCATCCTATTGAAGACAACCAATGGGACAGAGTGGTCTGACATTCCTGATGATGTCAAGGGGTGTCACTCCGGAACTCATGGAGTATAATTACACAGATTATGGAACTGAAATAGGCTCATCCATTTTGCAGCATTGAGACTGACAGCTTGGTCTTCTAAGGACAACACGAACTGTGACGTTATACTGCGATCTGCTGCTGGCTGGTATGCTAGCGTAGTGGAACCTTTTCAGCTGAAAGGGCTTGCGTCATGCTGCTGTGACTTCAATGTTAAAGTGACGGACTGAGACAGATTTCTGTCTTTGCAAACTAGAACTGGTTACTTGGAATATTCTGAACTTCCCTAAGGGTTTGTATGAGGCTCAGCTGATTTCCTATTAAACAAATTGCTAGAGTTATCCACAAATCTTAATCAAATTCTTTACTTTGGCCTTGGACCTCGCAGAGTTTGATATTGCTTTAGTAAACCTATTTTGAGCTTAATTTAGAATTGTATGACATTACTTAATGTTCTTACCCTTGACTGAATAACTAAACTTTAAATTTTAAACTAAACTCTGCTGATTCTGTCTCATTACTTGCTTGTGGGTAAGTTGTTTGATTGGTATACTTTAAAGTTTATGGATTGATTTCCCTAAAGTTAAAGTTATCGTTTGGCTATAGCAATTATCTTATTCCTAGTCCTCATTTGATAATTGCTCATCCTGCGAATATCCAGTCCCTTTCAGCACAGAACAAGAACCATTGAAGAACCAATTGAGTATGAATAGTAGTTAGAGGTTTGAAGAAAATAATATAAAAATACAAGAAAGAAATTATTTTGGGCCCAGTGCATGACGCTACTACACAACTATGCCTAGGATGTGCAGGCATTCCTGTGAGCACACAATCAGTGGCATAACGAAACTTGATGGGGACCAACCGCAAAGTGCATGGAGGGGGCCCCCCACGCTCTAGATCCTGTCAATAACTCTCAGGCCCGCCCGTGCACAGTGCCGGAGGGGGTGCCCAGGAGCTCGGGCCCCCGCACCTACGACAGCTGTCCGAGACAAATGTTACACCACTGCACACAATAGGCTTTACCACTCTAGTCTCTGTAGCTCATCAACAGGAGTGTTTGGGTAGTGCCCTCCCCCTCTGTGCAATATTCATAAAAACATGATTTTTGTATTTTCTGGAACCTGCCAATGTGGAGGTCAAGCCCTTCTGGCGTCTCTAGGCTCCTGATAACAGGAGGAGGAAGAAGAGGGAATGGATGGGGCTGATGCATGGCCCAGCTACTGAATACTGTCTAAAAACACGGTACACTGTAGAGGGATGTTTTCGAGTTGCAGTGCTCGTAGACAGCTAGCTCTCCTGTGAATTTGACAAAAGACCCTGAAGTCCATGGTCCTGCTGGGAGCACTGTTGATCAATTTGAGAAGAGGAGCTGTGGGAGCCATGCTTGCTAATAAAAAGGAGTCCCAGCGGTGTCTACTCAGCCCTCACAAAAGCACTATGGAAGATTACAGGCTGACAGCTTTAAATAAAAGAGCATTGCCAGAGGAGGACTAGAATACAATCATCTGAAGCTATGGGCCCGATTCACAAAGGGCCTCCGTACTCATGGCGGAGGCCCCACAGGCATGGTGGTTGGCCAGCACTCGTCGCAGGATCTCAGCATTAAGAAACTGAAATGTGGAGGTCCCGTCACCAGTGCAGGCCTTCCGCCATGAGTGCAGGCCTCTGCCATGAGTTCGGAGGCCCTTTGTGAATCTGACCATCTGTGTCCCAGAGGGAACATAAGTGCTACATTGAACCACGGTGAGTACCTTCCATCACTGTACCCCATCCACAGCTTTCTATCCCGTTGAGTGCCGCTGACTATCCACAACTGGACGTTGTACGTGCTTGTCCCCCTGCCAGGCCTCGGATGGATTTAGCAGGGTTATCAGCTAGCTCTCAATTTCTAATATCCTCACAGTGATCTGCAGTCATCGAGCATTCTTATTACTTGAACCCGATATCACCATTGGGCCCCGGATTCCACTGGACATACCCTGGACAATAACCACAGTCCTGTGGAAACTATAATTGTAGTCCTGAGAGACTAGCTAATTTCCTCTCGAAATAATCTTCATTGTGTTGAGGTGTGCTCTCTGATATTTGAGTGGTGGTATTGTGTTGGGTCTAAGGAAGCAAAAGGATTTCCACATAGATTACCTGAGGAGCTGCACCCAGAACAACAGAGCAGTGCGACCAACTTTCCATGTGCAAACAACATTCTTTCACAGCTCCCATGCAGTCCTTGCTAAGCCCCAAAGTTCCCCATTGCCCATGGAATACTCTACAAGGGGGTCCAGAAGTACAGGCACAGCCACTCTAAGTTGCCATGCAGAGATGCAAACCAAAGAGAGGGTGGGCAGATATTCTAATATCGTAAGAGGAGTGGCGAAATAGTGTGGGTGGCTGTTCAAGGCAGCGTCCACAGTCCCTGACATTGGGACAGACGTCTTTGAAACCTTGGGAATTTAAGGGATAGTTGATGGAACTGCTTGGGACAACTTGATCTCCAACTAAAACATCAAGCCTTGAGTACCACCAGTTTCATAGCTTACAATATCCCTTTACCAGAGCCAAAAGGCAGATGTTCTTCATGGGCCAGACCCTTTGTCAAAGCCAATAGGCAGGGTTTGGATGATTTTCAAAGGCCTGCATTGCATTGCAGGTTATTTTTCAATACTAATTTTTATTTTCATGTTTTGTGTTTCATTATGCATAGAATAAAACCAGGAGCAGTCGGAGTGGTAACCTTATTGAGCATTATTGTTGCCTCAACTGACTTCTGAGTTTCTATCTCTCGCCACCTTCCTGAACTAGCCTTGGACTGCTCTGCTTTCTTATCCTGAAAGTCAGGTGCTTCAGGTGTGCACTTGGTGATCAGTTTTGGGTTCAACAGGTGAAACGACCCAATTGTCAAAGTAGGAGCCCAGTTGCTCCTATTTGCCCTGTGATCCCGACCAAATCTTAAATGGGTGCTTTGTGTTTTTAGTAGCGACTGCTACCAGATGGGTGTGGAGGGGTGGGGGGGATGGAAAAAAAAATAGGACTTAACTGAAATGAACAGACAGCCGCCTCTCCTCCGTCCTCTTTATCTTCCGTCTCCAGTCCCGGCCGGAAGCAGCAGCAGGAAGCACCCATGCACACAGTCTCTCCTGAGCCAATCACAACGCTGCAATGCAGCGTTATGATTGGTCTGAGTGCTGTGGTCCGGCTCTCAGACAGAGACAGGGAGGCTTTGCATGTTCCTCACCATGCTGTGTAATGCAGCCTGGTGCGAAACATACAAAGTGCGCAGGACTGCTTGGCCAGCTCTAGAGGGCCAGCCAAGAAGTCATGCGCACCTAGGGAGTGCAAACCACTGCTCCCAAGCGCTGCCCAGCCCCACGAGCCATTCCTTCCATAGGAAAATTAAAATGATAATAACGATACGTTATTATCATTGTATTTTTCCTTTTTAACAGAGGGGCAACGCTCCTCCGCCTTAGGGGCAGCTACGGTGTGTTTTCTATAGAGTGCTGGTATTTTTAAAAATCGAACACAATATATTTAAAAGTAGTGAAAAACTCTACACAAGTAACTTCATTGGTAGGATGGTTTGACTTGGAAAGTCCAGAGGTAATTACAGAAATGATCTAATGCTTCTGCCCCACTGGGAACCTCAGCTCTACCTTTTTGATCTAAAATGGAGACATGTTCACCAAACAACACCACCATTTTAAGATCTGGTGTGAGCCAAGACCTTTGGATTTTTGCTAAAGTTATATATGCAATATGCTTATTTATAGGGGTTTTCACAAAGATTTCTTCAACCTTATGGTCTGTTGTAGCATACAGCATAGGGCAATGGGTCAGCCCACTTCAGCCACTGGCTAACTTCCCTGTGAGGGATGGCAGTCTTCCTTTTAATAAGAAGCAGATCCATATACAAATTAGTTCTTTTTAGTGCCAGGGCCTACTATGACAATGTGTGCTCTTTGAAATCAATAACATATTTTTGCTTTTGGCCAGTGTGTTTTTTTTTTATATTGGTGAGTGCCTGTCAGCTCCCACACAATAATGTTTTACAAAAACCACGACAAAACAAAATGAACATTAACAAAGCCAAAAAGCTGTAAGCCGTTGCAAGACCTAATGGCTTTGCAAATGTTGAATTGTGTTCAGCCAACATTCCCTTCCCAGTGCATTCTGGTTCAAGCAGGTGCTAACCAATCTATTCTTCTATCCCTCACTGCCATTTTTTTTCCTGGCAGTGACACACAGGAAATAAACGGCATTACACAATCTACTCTTACTAGTGGGGCCGGTGAAATGTCCTTCCTTTGACAGCCCCTGCTCCATTGGGCTTTCAGATGAAGTTTTCCATCAACAGAGCCATTGACAGAAAACTTAGGGCCACATGCATCAACGAGAAAACTGGTCGCAAACGGGCAGATTAGCAGAATCTGCCCCTTTGCGACCGGTATTTTTGCATTTGGCATGCATCATCCCAAATGCAAAAATCGCAATTTAAGGAATCTCTAAATAGCGATTCCTTAAATTGCGATTGCATTTAAGGAATCCCAAATTGAGATTCCTTAAATGCAATGCATTAAAGTTAAAAAATTAGCGATTTCGCTAATAGGGGGAGCAAATTACCATGAAGTTGAACTTCATGGTAATTTGCAAAAAGTTTCATGTTTTTGCGCACACACATGCCCTTAGAGCATGTGTGTGTGCAACATATGTGCACAGATCAATTTCAGGGGTGCAATAAGGTGTCATTTTGACACCCTTGCACCCTTGAAATTGCATGAGCAATTTGCGAGTACATACTGGTACTCGCAATTTGCTCATGCAATCTCCAATTCATTCCTATGGGCCTGGAGGCCCATAGGAATGAATGGGACGGCATTCTTTAATTGCGACTCGCAATTTGCGAGTCGCAATTAAGGAATTTGTAGGAATCGCTATTTTTAAAGCGATTCCTACATGCATAGGCTTTTGCAATTCCTTAATTGCGATTCCTTAAAAATCGCAATTAAGGAATCGCAAAAGTCTTTGTTGATGCATGTGCCAGTTAGTCCACACATCTCTAAATGATGCAGACGGACTGAGTTGCAATGGAATACCCTGGCTGCCAAATTCTAAATCAGGCCTTCCTGATATTTCTTTCACTTCTATTTTTTTTTAATTTATTCAAACTCACTTTACGAACACAGAGAGACTACATACGTGCAGACATACTAGAGAAGCGTATATTCACCACAAGCACTATATAAATGCAAACCCTTCCCTCTTCTATCCCTCCACTATCCTTTTTCAATCCAAATAACAAACTCACAAGTCCACTGCTCCAACTAATGTCATATCTCCCTGTGCTAGCTAATTCACCACTAGTTCTCTTTGAGTTCCGGAGTAGCGGCTACTCGCTGAAAAAGCCTCGTCAGAGGTAGTAAGCGCTATATAAATGCAATTACAATTACTTACCTTCCAAATGATTTAAAATAGTGCTTTTAACGATTGTTTAAATTACAAAATGATGTGTATTCCTCAGTCATACCGATAAATCACGCCCACAAGGTGTGGAAGCCTCTGTTGACAGTCATCTCTGAAGAGAAAAGCAGCAGTCATAGTTTCATTCTGATTATCGCATTTTGGCCGCTGTTTACCTGCAACCAGTCTTACTCTGTGTCACACTTTCCTTTGTTTTTCTAAAATGAGAAAAGACTCAAGCCACCTGCAGGTTGGTGGGAGGAGGGGCATTTCCACAGAACAAGGACATGTCATTGAGAGCGCACGTGCTGGCGAGAATGTTCAAAGTAGCAGTAACTGAAACGGAGCCACACTACAGCTTGAAATACTATACTTTTAAGCCAAAGCACCCATGCAGCGAATGCGATCCCCCGGGGGTTAATGATACGTGCCCAGTCTAGCAAGACAGGACAGGTGAAAGTAACATCCGGGCCTAGGATTACTTTTTCAGGGCTGGTATCGTGAAAGGAATATGCCTTGGGGTAGGAGGCAGCCATTGCTGAGAAGGTGCGCGCCCAGGTGCGCAATACAGATCGCTGCAGCCCCTGGCTTGTAGGGTGGTCCCCACCTATCAGGCGCCCTTCCATTCAACCCAAAGCCTCTGAATATCGGTGATTTATGCAGTCCTTGTTGTTAAAACTTTATTCGGTTTGGCAATTACAAACCATGAAAGCATTTACATATAAAAAGCAGTGAGATTATTACAGTTACTGTCATTTCAATATAAAAAAGAGGACGAAAAACATTTAAAAAGGAAATATTTAGAAAAGTAGATTTTTTCCTACTAGTTAAAAATGTGCAAAATTGCGGTCATGGGTGCCTGTTAGTTGCGTATACATTTTGCTATAGGTAAAATTCAAATTTTTTGAAATCATACTTTCAGTTTGTCAGAATTCGGTTTAAAGGTTGGTTCTATGCCGCACACAGAATTTTAAGAACTTCGACATATTTGCTACCACTAGTGCTGAGTTTAACGTCTGAAGAGCCAGTAGAGCTGGACGACACTGCTTGAGGGCGAACAGTTTGAGTAAGGGTATAAGATACAGCTTTCTAGGTACGGTGTAAAAGTTACAAAACATGATTACGTGCAAAGTCGACTGGGGGGAGATATCGTCACAAGGACACGGAGTCAGTTGGATGGCCCAGTCGTTTGTCGACGGAAAGCACCCATGCAGCGAATGCGATCCCCAGGGGGCGAATGATACGTGCCCAGTCTAGCAAGACAGGACAGGTGAAAGTAACATCCAGGCCTAGGATTACTTTTTCAGGGCTGGTATCGTGAAAGGAATATGCCTTGGGGTAGGAGGCAGCCATTGCTGAGAAGGTGCGCGCCCAGGTGCGCAATACAGATCGCTGCAGCCCCTGGCTTGTAGGGTGGTCCCCACCTATCAGGCGCCCTTCCATTCAACCCAAAGCCTCTGAATATCGGTGATTTATGCAGTCTCAGGAGCCCCTGAAGGTGGTGCCTTCTGCAGGGGGCATCATCTTCGGTTATGCCAGCAGCTCGCCCGTCATAGGGTATGAGACAAGCCCATCAAACAACCCAGGCAGGCACTGTCTTCTCAAACAAACCTGGGATCTAAAAGTGGAGACTTCAAAACTCATTGATCAGCCTGGATATTATAGATTACATATTAAGTACACACCACACTCGAGATGTAGTTAAAAATGACTTACATTGTTTAACCACGGTTTTCTGATGTAATATCTCTCCTGCAGTAAACAAACACTTAGGGCCTCATTTAGAGTTTGATGGGAACTGAAAATCCTCCAATTTCTGGAGGAAATTATCAATATGGAGTAGAATTATCAAGCTGAATTTCCTCCGCCTTAGGGATCCTACTGTGCGGAAAGTTCAGACTGTGGATTCTACTCCGTATTTAGAGTGTCTTCTAGAAACTGGAAGATTTGCAGCTCATTTAAACACTAAGGGGCAGATTTACAAGCCCCTTGCGCCACTTTTGCGTCACTTTTAACATGGGAAATGTGACGCAAAAGTGGCGCAAGGGGCTTGTAAATCTGCCCCTAAGTAAGGCACTAGACGCAATATTTAAAGTTTGACAGTAATGCGGTATTTGCCAAAATCCCAGGTTATCCTGTCGCCCCAACTTTCATTTCTCCACTTTCCTTTACATCTGACTCCAGCTTAGGACATTTAACCGTCTAACAAATTTTAAATCCTGATCGTTAGTGCCTTTTCTTCGATTTGGTCTGTGAGTCAAGTAGACTAATCCAGTTGTGATCAGAATGGGTTTTCATATCACTCCTTGTAAAAATTGGGCCACTCCCTGCAAACCAATGAGGAAGCATTTACTATCCTCAGAATTACTGGCGTCGTACAGATGGGACTGGATTCATATAGACTAGTAGGTGGTCCATTTATGAATATGGAGCCAACTGTGTCTCAAATACATAAAAAGAAAGTTATTATAAAGAATGAGAACTAAGTAAATTGATAACAGCAGACAAGCACCTATGGATGTCCAGAAAGGCTGCTACTATATATGGGAGCTATCGCCAGATCCTCCCAAGACTATACTCCAGAAAATAGAGTCTCTTTTTGTAATTGTTCAATTTATCTTGGGAGAACAGGGCCATCTTTTGTTTTAATTACTAGTTGGCAAAAGCCCACAGATATGATGGACATCTTGGCATGGAACTCTTTCTGAGGCATCATTGTGACATGCAAAGGAGCTACACAAAAAAGGGTCAGTGAAACAAGTTGAACGCTAATCTCCCTCCTCCTTAAATATAAGGACAGAAAAGACACAAGAATCATGGAAATAATAGAAACTGGCATATTCTATATTCAAAAAACTGACAGCAGTGTCTCAGCAGGACTTTATGCTTGCACTATGGTGACTGTTTCATACCACGTCATTACGGACACTGTTTCCAGTTTTGAACCTTTTATCTGCAAATTATTGATTTCATGTTTCAGTCCCCAGTTTATCTCACTCTACTCCAATCTCGACTCGACTCCATCCATCTCCTCTCCTCAATCCAATCTACCCCACTCCAATCTATCTACTCCAGTTCCAACCAATCTACCCAACTCTACCACAATCTACCACACTCCATTCCACTCTACTCAATCTACTCCACTCCCCTTCACTCCAATCTACCACATGCTAATCAAATTACCCCACTCCAGTCCAATGTAACTCACTCCACCTCAATCCACCCACTCAACCCCACTCCAAACTTCCCTACCCAATCCACCCCAAACTACCCTACTCCACTCTACCCCATCTTCTCCAGTCTGCCACACTCCACTCCAATATACCCCAAACTAACCCAATCTACCCCCACCAATCTACCTCACACCACTCTATCCAACTCCACTCCAATGTTCCCCACGCCAAACTACCTCACTCGATCTACCCCACTCCACTCTACCCTACTCCACCCCAATCCATCCCACTCCAATCTACCCCACCCCAATCTACCCTACCCCAATCTACACCTCCCCAAACTATTCCACCCCAATCTACCCCACTCAAATCTACCCCATATACTCCACTCCAATCTACCCCACTCCACCCCACTTTGCCCCACTCTACCCAACACCACTGCAATCTAATCTACCCCACCGCACTCTACCCCACTCCAATCATTTTTCTCCAATCTACCCCAGTCCAATCTAGCCAAGTCCATTCTACCCTTCTCTAATCCATCCAATCCACCCCACTCCACCCTAATCTATGCCACTACACTCCTCTCTAATCTACACCCCTCTACTATTCCCCACTCTACCTCACTCCACTCCAAATTCGACTCCACTCCAATCTATCCAACTTCACTCCACCCCACTCAAATCTATTCCAGTACACCAAAATTCCATTCTACCCAGCTCTTCCTCCCTCCACTCAATGCCAATAGTACCTGCTCCACTCTGCCCCAATATAATCCATTCCACTGTACCCCAATCTACCCTATTCTAATCTACTCACCTCACCCTCACCCCATTCAACGCCACTGACTTTTAACCATGCTGAACATCAGCCACACTGGTGTACAACATGGCTAAAACACATTGCAAAGCCAAAGAAAAATTGTCAAAGCCTTGCTAATGCTTGTTTCTATTTAGCCGGTCACCTCGTGTGTGCGGTAGCTGTGACTAGGTGTGAACCTATCTTTAAGTGCCTACGCTTGTAAGGTCCATTCTTTACACTTTTCACATGATGTCCCTAGAGTACCATTTTTAAATAACCTTTTTATTAGACTATTGACAATGGTTGTAATCATTCTTATTATTAGGGAGGTTTATAAAGCGCTTGGTTACGCAGGAAGCGTGTCCCCGCGCTACATTTGAAAACTCAGAGCAGAAGTGAGGAGAGGTTCAGTTATCTTGAGAAAAGGTGTGTTTTTAGGTTTTTTCGGAAACTGGATTCCGAAGGGTCTAGGCGGAGATTAAGAGGCAGGGCGTTCCAGCATTTCGCTGCCAAATGGCGAAAGGAGCGTCCACCCATGCGGGCCTTTCTGATCCTAGGGACCACCAGTAGACCTCTGTGAGAAGAACGCAAAGCACGTGAGGGTACATACTTGATGGCTAGGTTCTGGAGTGGTGCCGGCGCTTTCCGAGCAAGAATGCGATGACAGGTACAGAGGGCCTTGAATTCCACTCTGCTTCTTACTGGCAGCCAGTGGAGACTATGAAGAGCAGCTTTGGAGTCTGATCTTTTGGGGAGTTTTAAGATGAGGCGGGCTGCCGCATTCTGCAATACCTGGAGGCGTTTTACTGCCTTGCAGGTGGCACCTAGATACAGTAGGTTGCCATAGTCCAGGCGTGATGTCACAAGGGCATGTACCAGTGTTCTCCGGGCGGACATAGGGAGGAGAGCAAGGACCTTGCGTAAGATTTTTAAAACGCTGAAACAAACATCCGCCACTCGGTTTATTTGGGGTCCAAAAGACAGATCAGCATCAAACCATACGCCAAGGTTTTTGACTTCCTGACGGGGCATAGTGCTGTGCTGACTTACTTCGTGAGTAGGGACATTTTGCACTACTTCTTATATTTTTTATCATGATGAAACAGCTATGGGAGAATTATTACATCCATATTGCTTCATCATTTGCATTGCACAGTGTGTTATGCTCTTCTGCATAACGTATTAAATTGTAAACTGGTACTAATTCCTTGTACTTTGCTTACTACACACATCCACCTCCTAATAAAACCGGCCAGTACTGCCAGAGTTGAGAATTTATGTGTTAATGTGTTCTGGTGGATGAGCCAAGATGGTCGACTGAGCAGACATATCCTTCTGTCGCTCCTACCAAGCAGTACCTTAGACCCTACCTCGGTCTTCGATTTGCCTCCTTGGGGGCGTAATGGGGCAGAGGTACTTGCAGCACCGATTGGCGCCCACCCACTGTGTTTGACAAAGACGCGGGCTGCGGAACATGATCTACAGCTTTGCTGTGCTGTGGGAGGCGATGAACTTGAAAGGGTGATGCCGGTAGATTACCCTGGGCCCCATCGGAGGCCGGCCTCTCAGCTAGAAGCAAGGGGCAAGCGGCACCTGGTGCAGGGATGATGGCTGGGCTGCGCTGTGGCCTTGAGGGGAGTGAGCTGCATCGGGCCTCGGCGGTGAGTCAGCAAATTGATTTCACGATTGCATGCACTACTGGTCCTACACACTGATAGGCAGGGTTGGGATGTAATAAAAAATCGGCCCGGGCACGCAAAAAAAAGGCCTACATTTTGCATATTGCCTTTCCGCAAAACAGTTCTTCGGCAAAGCTTTATAAAAAGAAGGGGGGGTCACTGACAGAGGCATGTTTTCTTAACTGTACTGCATGGATTAGTTCACACTGGTGAAACACACCTGAAAACAAGTAAGGCCCCTTCTGCTCAGGCCACCTGCCCCCGCTCAATATACATACATGAATGGGCCTGCCAGCGAGAGAAAGGGAGTGACACCTCTGTCCGTTGTTAAAAGGGAGGTCATGGATGACCATCTGCCTCCAGAAAGTCCACCAAGGGCCCAATTGGCTGCTGGCGTCATCTCAACAACACAGACACGGCTCAAATCGGCCCCCAGGCTGCCCAAAAAAGCAGTCCACAGCAGGAACTGGAATACCGCCCCCTTAGCCATTGCCCGAGCGCCCGCCTTACCAATCCGACCCTGCTTATAGGCGTATGGCTACATTAAAATCCCACTGGGAAAGAGATATGGGGGAGGACTTGGGCGAGGGAGAGTGGAAGAGTATCCTTAGTAACCGCAGGAAGGTCACCAGCAATGCTCAATTTAAATTAACTTACTATAAACGTATACATAGAGACCAAGGTGAACTGCTACGCAGACTGGTTCCGCCCAAATCGTATACTTTCCCCTAATGTATGGTAGCAGTGAGCATATGTTTGCACATGTGGTGCACTTGCCTGGGGGTGCGGGACTAATGGGGAGAGTTGATCACACACTGAGTGCACTGACTGGGATTCCGTTGCAGCCAACAATACAGTTGTAGCTATTGGTCTATGTACCCCGCTCTAAGCACACCAAAGTAATGATCAAAGTGGTGGAACTAGTATTGGCAGCGGCAACACTTTTTATCACATTGAAGCGGATAGCTAGACACTTGCCAACTAGATGGTGCTGAACCAGGAAATGCATCCGATGGGTACGAGCTGGATGTGCAGTGCGGCATAGGCTGTTATACATAGGGGGTGGTCGGTGAAGACTCATGGGATGGGACATGATAGAAATTCAACTGCAACAAGCAGAAGACGAAGCAGCCCAAGGAGACAACCTGCAAAATGACGCTGAGTAGCCTGAGTGAGAGAGATGGGAGGGGATTACAATGTGCAATGAACTGATGTGATGTTACTTTTGCTAATGTATGGAGGTGCCCGTCAAACCAGTGGCCATATTATATGTGCATAAAAGTGATGTGATTCTTCCATGTACAAGGGTAGGTAGGCATTTAAGGGATTGCTACCTTTCTTTAAATATCAATAAAGAAATAATAAAAAAATAATTCATGAGTTCCATGCATTAATTATGATATGTTTTTATATAGGTATTCGAGCAATTGTGAGGGTGGGATGCACACCTTTCTTACATTTGCTTGTCCAAACTTTATTCCGTTAATCAAGGAATGCATGCAGACTGGTAAATGGTGCCTTGCCCAATTGGCACCAGGTTAATGTCAACAGTGAGGTATGGGGCATCCTTCTTGCCCGTACCATCATGGCGATCACATAATTAGTCCATTTAAATGAATTATAATCACTGTACTCGTTTTAAACCAATTTTTTAACATCCTTTCAAGTTACACTTGTTTTACAAGCCACACACGGAATGGTTTGCCATTTCCCAAATTTCTTATGTTCCAGCTGTGCCCGTCCGGACCTCTTGAAAGAACATGACCAATGCAGTAATTCATCCAAGACAGTGTTTTATTAACTAAAACCCAATGCATTTCGGGCAATCAAGTGCCCTTCGTCAGGGGTCACTGTAAATAACAAACACAATAATAACCATTACCATTTGTGTAAAACACAACAATATATTATACTTTAAACTGACATTCACAAATTCGTTTTTCAAAATGCGTTTTACAAAATGCCATATTTGCAATCCAGCCATCTCTTATTACCCCACTCTATCTCCCTCAGACAGTACTGATAAGCTCCCACCGTTCACCTTAATCGGTCCCTTGATACTAATGCATTCTTCACTCTATACCATGTGATTACTCAAAACCTGCTCAACAATCAACTTTCCCATGTTTTTCCCCACTTCCCTTTCTCTTTCTCAAATTACATTTTACACTTGGAACTGGGCTTGCCCTATATTGCAGACTCAATACAATTAGCCCTAATTCTCCTGTGGCACTCAATCTAGTGGAGGGACACAGTGACATTGACACAAACAATAACAAGCATTGGCACAGCCAATAGGTCTCGCCTTTGGGACCTTATAAGTGTTTAGCCATGCAACAGTTGCATAACTAAATACTTATAAGGTCCCAAAAGCGAGACCTACTGGCTATGCCAAGCGGCCGTGCGGCCGCGAAAGTGATCGCGATCGATTGCGATCAAACATCAAAGCGGCCGTGCGGCAGCGAAAGTGAAAGTAATCACGGCAAAGCACGTCGCGCGCGCCCGCGCACATGCACTGTAGATCTAGGCTGGCCTGGTAGCACTTTTTGGAGCCCTCTCAATAAGTCTCGCCAGACCAGCGCATGCGCTAGGTCAGGCGAGACCTAAAAAGGATCTGCTTAAGCATGGATAATCGCAGAATGTCTAGGTGGCTTGTTTACGTAGAAACAGTCCTGAAGGAAATTGGCCTCCCAGAATTATTTAAGGACCCACTGGCATGTAGAAAGGTTTCAAAACAAAAGGTCACTAACATGTTTTTATTGATGGCGGATTATAAGCAAAAGCAAGAGAAACAAGCAGACCGTCCCTTTCGCCTGAATCTTCCATTGATAGAGGGTACTTCTACCTGGCAAATGTTACTGGCCCACAACATAGATTCATATTATTGAGGTTTCGTATGAATATGATTCTACTGATGGTAGGTTATCCTGATAAAACCTATAATCGTACAGATTTGAGTTTGTGCCCATGTGATAACCTCTCAATACAAACTGAACTGCATGTAGGTTTATTCTGCAGGCTCTATGAGAAAGAAAGGAACGACTATCTTAAGCCAATTTTAAAGCAAGGGGATTTTAACCAATGTCAGGTCGCATTATATATTTTAAGGTCGTTACCTGACCCCCTGGTATGCTTTTCGGTAGCTACGTTCTTATGGTCCTGCATGAGAAAGAGGAAGAGGGGGGGGGGCTGTCAAAACGTTTGGGCCAGCCATTCGGTAATTTCTTTGCACAATATATGGGGCTGCTTAGGATACAAGAGTTTTTTAGCATGTAGAAAGATCTTGTTGTTGCAGGGTTTTTTATTCAATGATAAAATACGTATTATTTATTGTTCTTATTTAATATGAATTCTTATCATGTATTTATCTGTGCTTTTATGATCGTTTTTAACTGGATCGAATAAAGAATTCGACTATGACTGACTATGACTAAGCTTCTGTTTTTATCTGCTTTTAGTTGAGTTACAAGCCGGGTTTCTGGGACTATTGGGTTGCAACGTATTATGGATATTCAGATTTACTATATGTCAGCGTAGGTGCTTGAAGCACATAACGGCAGTGTCAGTCAACTTTAGCATACAACAACCATTCTGCTCTCAAATTTGATGCAAGCATAGTGCCACAAATTATACCAACAGCTTATTATGTATGCAAAGGGGGTTTAACAGGACAAGAACAGTGCAGACCCTTGTAGGTGTGTGGGCAAATACAGATCTGCAAAAACAGCAGGACCTTGTTTTGCATGAAATCATTAAGCGGTAGGAAACCAGGGGTAAACAAGGAGCAAGTGGAATATCACGATATTCATGGGCGTAATGCGTAATATCTGCAAAATTACACTTTTTTCATGGCTTACCCTTGGATGGGTCTCCACGCTCTGAAATGTGTACTGGAGGATGTACCTAGAGTACAAATCTCATTGAAAGCATCACTGGCTCACCTTTGCGCCTCCCAGGAGGAGATCTCTAATTTTAAAGGTGATACTCTGTCATGGAGCAGAGGCCATGACATCACTGATCTGACCCGCAGGCCGGCTAACTGTAGTTTTGGGTATACATGACCTCATTAATCTCTTGAGAAAGCAATAGCTCAAACCTATCAAGGGTGTATCAGTCATTTTCTTGTAAACTTCTAGTGCAGTAGTATACTGGAATGCCGGATCTTATGGAAAAAAAGATGAAGTCTAAGGGGGTACCTGTGGCCTAGCAAAAACTAACTGTCCTGTACGGGGAACAACCTTTACAACGCAACTTTTACAACGCACTACACTTACAACGCAATTTTTACAACGCAACATCCACTACAACGCATTCCATTACATCGCATGACACTACAACGCATTTTTAAAAACTACCTTTACAACGCATTCCATTACGTCGCATACTACCTTTACAACGCATACCATTACAACGCATAATATTACACTACACTATCCAACACTTACCCTACTGTTGCACCCCCTGGAGTTAGAATAGTAATTTTTACCCATATACTAGCCAACACTTACCCTACTGTTGCACCCCCTGGAGTTAGAATAGTAATTTTTACCCCTATACTATCCAACACTTACCCTACTGTTGCACCCCCTGGAGTTAGAATAGTAATTTTTACCCCTATACTATCCAACATTTACCCTACTGTTGCACCCCCTGGAGTTAGAATAGTAATTTTTACCCCTATACTATCCAACACTTACCCTACTGTTGCACCCCCTGGAGTAAGAATAGTAATTTTTACCCCTATACTATCCAACACTTACCCTACTGTTGCACCCCCTGGAGTTAGAATAGTAATTTTTACCCCTATACTATCCAACACTTACCCTACTGTTGCACCCCCTGGAGTTAGAATAGTAATTTTTACCCCTATACTATCCAACACTTACCCTACTGTTGCACCCCCTGGAGTTAGAATAGTAATTTTTACCCCTATACTATCCAACACTTACCCTACTGTTGCACCCCCTGGAGTTAGAATAGTAATTTTTACCCCTATACTATCCAATACTTACCTTAAATGCAATGTAATATTATGCGTTGTAATGGTATGCGTTGTAAAGGTAGTATGCGATGTAATGGAATGCGTTGTAAAGGTAGTTTTTAAAAATGCATTGTAGTGTCATGCGATGTAATGCAATGAGTTGTAGTGGATGTTGCGTTGTAAAAATTGCGTTGTAAAAGTATGCGTTGTAACGTCATACATCCGTCCTGTACATTGAGACAGAAATTAAAGTCACCAACAAAGGAAGTTTGGCTGATAGTACCCAGACAGTTAATAAATGCAGTGCTCTGTGAATGTTGAAGTGACAAAAATATTGGTAGGGTCATGTAAGTGATTTTTGCAGTTGTGGTTCTCCCATTCTCAATTTTACTGATAGCATAAGTAGGCCATTGTTTCTAGATAACATGTAACAATGGGTGGTAACACTGGACTTTCTGATTCATGTCAGTTATCGCCACCCCAGTTACTTACCTCCAGAAGTTTTTGACCTGGAATGGTAAATAGGTTCTGGAAGTAGCAGGACCTTCATCGTCTGTGATTTCCAAATTTTGGGCCCTTTCCAACACAGTTTTCACTTGCTATCAGCAGATGGAAATTGGTATGTAAAAGCGATTGGGTTTACCAGGTGTGTTCTTGCATCTGGTAAACTCGTAATTGTGCAGGGTGGTAATTCAGAAAAAAAGTGGCATTACCACGCCACACAACTCAGACAATTGATTATAATTAGGATAGTTAGTCAAAAATGTAGATTCTGTCTAACAAGCAAAGCATCTATCTCTCCACTAGGCAAAGTTGTGGTTTCGGCAGCAACTTGCGGACAGAGAAACAAAGAAAGATGAACTGTAGCCCTGCCTCTCTGCATTTGATCGACTGATGAGATCATGAGTCAGTTACTTCGCCAGCATGTACCTTCATGTCCTCACATAGTAAAATTATGTGAACTAGGAAAGAGACTAACACCCAGTATTTAGATCTAGATTAAAAAATCAGGCCAAAATGACACCTCCATGATAGACACTGTAACTTAAATTCTAAGAGTAACAAAAAAGCATTAGTAATATTAATCGGTCTTGTTTACCTTTATATATAGGAGAGATCGAATGACATTGTGAATGCTTGTTTAAAATAGTCTTTAATGTCTGCCAAGATAGATGTTGGATCTTCCACATTTCTGCTGCAGTTTTCCTAATCACCAGTGTCACTGAAAGGAAATAAACTCCTGCTGTTTAAAGGTGTCTTTGTTTGCAATGTTGCATTCGGAACTGACGAATGACTAATGTACCCACATCAAAACCAAAAAGCTAGGGTGGGCATTGAACAATGAAAGGGAGAAAAGCAACAAAAATCAGCACAGCATTTAAGACTGACATAAAAGCCATCCAATCTTAAGTGAGGATTGGCTCTGTGGAGTATTGTATACAAGGCTGCCTCCCAACAGACAGCTTGAGCTGTTTGTGGATAGATCACAATCAATGTGGACGAGTTGTAAAAAAGTTCAGCAGGTCAAACATTATATCAGAGTGGCTACTGCTAGAGAGACACAATGATATGATTCAATCTTCTTTAATGTTTTCTTTAAGTGGAGAACAATAATGTACGTTTATAGATCATAGCTGAGTAGTGGAACAGAGGCAGAATGCGTCTTCATAGTTGCCAATGGGTGAGCTATTATCATGAGCTGGTAGAGGTTGCAACAGATGGAGGATTAACAATTGGTGATAGCCAAGATATGAAAAGTAACCTTTACCCAAACCCTCAACAGACTCAAATAGGTTACTACTTCATATTAGGAGTATGTAATATATGGAGGATGAAATCACAAAGTCGCCTTTCAGAAAAAAAACATTCTACCCGATATTTAGATAGATAAGTGGAATTTTATAAGGGTGGGTGTTTTTTTTAGACTCTGCGCTCCACTTGGAAAGCGGAGTTCAGGAGAAAAGTAAAACTCCGCCTCCTGCATCGCATAGCGGAGTTTACTGGCGCCGGTCTATGTACCATGAGGCTCCCAGTCCCAGCCCAGGCTCCCTCTGGCTACTCCCTCATTAACGCCCACCGTCCCTTACAGTAGAGAGAGTTTGAAGCTGCCCAAGGCCGTCAGCAGCGGTAAGAGGAGAGCTGAGGCCTGAGACACTATTCAGTAGAGACAGCGAGACGAGGTGGCGGAGACACCACAGGCAGCAGAGGCAGGCGCAGGACTAATATATTGGAGGTAAGAGGGGCGGAAGAGACTGCTAGGAGACCATGGGTTGGAGCACAGCCTGCATGTGAGTGGTGGTACTCTTGGGAGCGGACACTGCATGCATGTGAGAGTCTCACACAGGGTGGTGAGAGCACTGATAAATGCGTAAGGAATTGAAAAATAGGAATTTTATATTCACTGTTGATTAAAAAAAACTTATTACTGCCAGCATTTCAATCGCACTATGGTCACCCCCTGTATGCCAACAGATATATCTTAATATATTTCGGTGCAATACCATATGTATGTACAATACTGTAGGAAGTGTAGCAAATGTAATCATAGCTCTGGCGACGTATTTGCAATGTCCTGGCTCCTTGACCTTGTGTTATGAAGAGCTCAGAGCAACCCCTAATTAAGAGGTCTTTGATAACCCGGCAGTGGCTTCACAGACCGACAGGACTGCATGCAGTGCAGGCTCTTCTAAAGCACCTGGGTTTTTATTCCCGGAGCAGGAGTTGGTCGAGAAACCTCGAAAACGGCGAGGAAGTCTCTGGATTGCTAAAATGCAAGGTGCTTCTCCTCTGGACAGTCACACCATAAGTTTGTGAAAGACCCAAGCAAGGGGTCAGGCTGGCCTCATGCTTCATGCATCACCAGCCGGGCCGCAACCAATCACAGACTGGAAGTAGATCGCAGGGGTTTGACACACATTCTTGGTAGGGCAGAGCAGAACTCTGCAGAATTCCACTGAGTTTTTATGCAACTCCGCAGAATTCCGCATAGTGCAACTCCAAGGGCCATATTATCAAGGAACGGCGATAACTTTAGCGGCAGGAAATTGCAGCTAAAGCGGCGATAATGGGCATGATAATATGCCCTTGTGAATTCCCATAGAAGCCCAGGTTCTGGTGTGAACATGGGCTTCTATGGGAATTCACAAGGGCATATTATCAAGCCCATTATCGCCGCTTTAGCAGTTTCCTGCCACTAAAGCGGCAATAATGTTATCGCCGTTCCTTGATAATATGGCCCCACAAGCTCTGCCCACACCTAGAATGTAGTGCCTGGTTTAGATCTTGGTGGACGGGTTACTCCATCACAACAGTGACGAATATCCCCTTCACCAAAATATAAATACCATAGGACATAAAGGGTGGGAACGGGATATCCATCATCGTTGTGCTGGAGTAACCCATCCACCAAGATCTAAATCAGGCTCTGCCAAACTGACGGAAATACTATCTCTGACACAGGTATAATTCTACTTTAATCAAAATCAAAAGAAGCCCACTACGGTAGTAGTGTCTTTCCTCCCAAATTAGGTATGTTCACATTGGGAGTTGTCTTTTTTGAGGCGACACTGGTGGCAGAAATTCCATCATACCTTTAGAAGGTTGCTCAACTAAATGGGGCATTGGATTATACCATCCAAAAAGGGGGCATTATAAAGGTACTCACAAGGCAGGTCCCTTAACATGTTCGATGTTGTTTCCCAGCTTGCATATCTTTAAAAAATTTTTTTTTATTAAGTATTACAATAGAGTAATAACAAACATTTCCAGCACATAAGATATTACACAATAAGTGTTACATAGTGCAGCACATTGCATCATACAGCGTATCATCCAAATCGTATAACCATGGAGTGGAGGTGATTCACGAGTACATTCTACACATCAGTTGTCAACAAATCAAGGTGTCCGTTCAGATAGACAGTGAGAGGTTCCCAAAAATTAGAAGGCTTCCAAGCGGTAGGTAGTTCTTCTGCATATATTAAAAAGTTATCTCTACAGTACACAGAGTCCATTATCCATTGTTTCAGAGCAGGTGCTTTTTTACTGTCCCAATGTATCGCCATTCTGCGTTTCGCCAGGAGTAGTGCTATGGCAGCACATTTTTTCTTAACAAATTTTAATGGCAACACGTGACTCAATACGTAGAGTGTAGAGTTCAGAATCTTTCCCATTAGATCTACCACCTGTGTCCAGTATGTTTATACCTGTGCACATCCCCAGGCAAGATGAGCGAAATCAGCTTGGTCCTGTCTGCATCATTTACAATTTGCGTTATCTCGTAAACCACATGTGTAAAATTTTAATGGGGTACAGTAGGCCTGATGTAGGTATTTGTAATGGATAAGACGTAAATTCCCATTGGGAGTAAGTTAATCTGTTAGTGCACAACATGCTTGCCAGTCTGCTTCACTAAGTGGTGTGTCTAGCAGTGTGTTCCATTTTTCATGGGCCTTTACCGTACCAGCGCTATTCTCCGTCTGTATAGTCCTATAAAGTTTAGCTACCATGTGGTGATTATTTGGGCTGGTTATGAGTAATTGCAGCGAGTCAAGTGTAGGAGGTTCAGTGAGGTATGAAGGGTACTATTTCTTCATTGCTTCCCGTAGCCTATGGTAGGTGAAATGAAATAACATGGATTGGTTACATGCTTCCTCTGTATTGAGTGACCGATAATGAGGGGTGTTGCGCTAGGTGCATGTTTGGGGCATAGAGTGGAAGTTTGTTTGCCATTTGGCCAAGTAGTGGCCATGCGTTAGACGTGGTGCGGATTGTGTTGATCTCTTGCTTGGCTAGGTGCGGTCGTCTATGTGTCAGAACATTGGCAAAGTTGACAGGGTTGGCGTCACCCTCTTCCACCGCTATGTGTGGCATATATCGAATTGGGTGATACCAATAATAGGCATATTGTGCCTGGGCACATAAATAATATAAAAATAGATGAAGAACCGCAAACCCACCCGAAGCGTATGGTAAAGTTAGTGTGTGTAAGCATATCCTCGCTTGTTTGCCTTCCCATATTAATTTTGTAAGAAGTGCACGTAACCTGTTGAATATTCGGGTAGGGGGGTTATTGGTATGTTTTTAAATAGATATAGTAGTTTGGGTAGGATTACCATTTTTATCAGGGATATTTGGTCTGCTAATGAGAGGGGGAGCGTGATCCACCCACTTATTTGTGTTTCAATTTTATCAATGGCAGTACAGTAATTTGTTCTTAGTACGATTTCTTGATCGCGGTGAATCCAGATGCCCAAGTACGTAATGGGGTCTGTCTGCCACACTATTGGAAATTCCAGCTGGTGTGGATGGGTAGCTTCAGTCAGTGGTAGTATGGCAGATTTATCACAATTTATCTGCAGGCCGGAATGTCTACCAAATTTGATGTATTCTCTAAGGATAGGGGCCAAATTTGTGTCCGGGTCACGGACATAAAGCACCATATCGTCCGCATACATTGAGATGCCAATAGGACGAAGATGCAATCTCAACGCAGTGTGTGCGTATCGTTGTCGTATTTTACAGGCCAATGGTTCTATCGCAATGGAGAATAATAGAGGTGATAACGGGCAGCCCTGTCTCGTGCCTCTCTGTATATTAATTACTACCGAGATGTGACCGTTCACTTTTATATGCGCAGTTTGTTTGGTATATAGCAACTTGATCCAATTCAATAACATAGGTGGCAAACCAATCCGTTGTAAAATTGTAAATAGATATGCCCATTCAATAGAATCAAAAGCTTTGGCTGCATCCAGGAGGACAGCCGCCGCTTCCATCTCTGGAGTTAGTTGGTGCAGGAGCGCGAATATGGTGCGTAAATTATGTGATGTCGATTGATTTGGTATAAAACCAGATTGATCCGGTGGGACCATGAGCTGCAATAAGGGCTGTAGTCTGGTGGCAATAATCCTGGCCAGTATCTTAGTGTCAGTATTTATTAGGAAAAGTGGTCTGTATGATTCCCCACGATCTGGTGGTTTGTCTGGCTTTAATTAAGCCACGATCAGAACTTCCCGTAGTGTCGGGGGGAGAGTCTGATTATTATAGGCTTCGTCATGCATTTCCCCAATATGGGGGCTGAGCAGTTCCGCAAAGGTTTTCTAAAATTCCCCTGTAAAGCCATCTGGCCCTGGGGTTTTGTCAGCTTGCATATCTTCATATAAAAAACTGCCACAATTTCAGTTGCCATCTTTCATGGTGCAAGTACCACCAAAAATGATAGTGGTGGACGGGTCTCCCTAAAACTGAGCAGCCAACCCTTTTCGAGTGCAATGAGAACAAAGGTATGGGGGACCCAAGAATGAAGTTGATGGAAAATATATCATTCATACAAAACACCACCTTAAAACAGGGAGATGGGACAACACTTTTTATTTCTATAAAAAGTATTATAAAGCGCGAACAAGACCCAAAGGGGTATCAGAGCGCTGTACCGATTTGGCAAAAACATGGGTAATCAAAACACAATGGGACAGTGGGAGAGGTTAAAAACAAGGGAAGTACACAGATCCGGTCAAGGGTTGGAGGGGTATGCTCAAGCAGAAGGGCCCTCGAGCACGATAACAATTAAATAGACAAGCATACAATAAATTGCACCAACAAAGTACTATATGAAACAACATTATGACAGAGCAAGAGCATGAGAACAAGTCAATGCTGTTAAATTTCGTTCAAGAATAGCCGTTTGACAAGTTTCTTGAATGATGCCGTGTAAGTATTGGATCTGATCTCGGGAAGCAGGGCATTCCAGATTCTTGGAGCAAGAACGGTGAAAGCCCGATTGTAGGATCTTTTCTTTTTGAATCTGGGCAGTTTCAAGAGTAGGGTAGATGTACTTCTTAGGTTCAGGCCTGAGCCCGAAAGTTCAAGCTTATTTGCCAGGTAGACCGGGGTGTTGTAATGTAAGGCTTTAGGTGTCAAGCAGGCTATGTTAAAGCAGATCCTGGCTTTCTAGAACCAGTGATAAGTCTGGCTGATGCGCTCAGGGTGGTTCTGAAAGGGGCCAACCTAGCTTTGGGAAGTCCATCAAGGGTCTCCATACTATTTTCCAGTCAAGAGATCACCAGGGATTGAACCGTGGGCCTGATGTCTTCGGAGGGAGGAAAGGCTTGATTTTTTTAAGGGTGTTAAGTTGAAAGTTGTCTCCCCTAATACCTGCACTGATGTGCCCTTGCATGTTTAAGTGTTTGTCCAAGGTGATGCCTAAGGATTTAGCAGCGTCTACCACATGAGGGGTGTAGTTAAGAGCAGTGAGTTGTTTGAGCCAGTCCAGGGAAGATGCCGAGTGATTGGGGGGGGGGCAATCAGAAGAAATTCCGTTTTGAGAGTATTTAACAGAAGATGGTTCTGAGCTAACCATTGTTGGGTTTGTGCAAGTGCAGCATTTAGCATTTTTATGTCCTCTTGAGACGAGATCTTCAAGTACGTACAGTTGCGTGTCATCCGCATACATGTGGTACTGAAAGTTGGAAAGGTTCAGAATGACAGAAAGTGATTCCATAAAAAGGTTGAAGAGAGTGGGCAAGAGCGCAGATCCTTGTGGCACTCCGATCATGACAGGGGTACTAGAAGCAAGGGAATGGTTAACTTTGATCCTTTGTGTGCGGTTATGTAGGAAGGAGGCAAACCAGTTTAGCACCGAGCCTGAGAGACCCATCCTGTGCTGAAGAAGAGCAATCAGTTTTCATGTTTGATGGTATCGAAGACTGAGGACAGGTCCGGAAGTATCAGGAGACAAGGGACATTTTGGTCAAGGGATCTCAAGGCGTCATCTACAATGTGCGTTAGTGCCGTTTCAGTACTGTGTACTGTTCTGAAACCTGACTGATAGGGGTCAAGGAGTTGATATTTCTCTATGTGGCTGCATAGCTGCGAGTGGACGCATTTTTCGAGCAATTCAGCTAGTGTCATGATGCTGGTGATAGGTCGGAAGTTGTTAGGATCCGAAAGATCCACGTTGGGCTTCTTAGTAATGGGAGTAACTTGCCCCGCCTTGAGGCAATCGGGTATCTTACCCTGTGAGAGGGATTCATGAATGATCCTGGACCAAAGAGGGAGAAAGGGCGAATTGAGCTCTTTAAATAACTTAGCAGGTAAAGGATCACAGAAATGTTTGGAGGGTTTAAGGGACGGCATGTTGTGTAGAAGCTCCATGACATCTGGGAGAAGAAAGGAATTCCAAGAGGTGTTATTTTTGAGAGAACAGCCAAAGGGTGAGGATATTACTGAGGGTTCCACCAGCTCATCTAATAATGCGGAGAGGTTTGGAGGCCTATGAGTTGGGGTGATAGGAAGTAGCTCATTTTTTCTTGTTTTTTCAGAGAAGTGAACTGTGAAATGTCCCCACTAGGGAGCAGGGACATGGTAGTAGAGATCAGGTTGGAAGAATGGTTAGCTTGTTGCTTGATGATTTCAAAGAGATTCTTAAGTCTATTTTTGGCTCCATCATGCTGAGCCCTGAAGTGGTCAGTTTTAGCAATGCGGATGTGTTTTTTGTAAATACTTTTCACTTTCCTTAGTTGAGTGAGACTTGTAGTGGAGGGGGTGTTTCTCCAGAGTCTCTTTGAGAGTCTAAGATTGTGCCGCTCATCATTTAGGGCACCATTAAACCAAGGTTTGGATTGTTTGACAGGAATCCTTTTGAGTTGCTTCGGTGCAATAGTATCAAGAATGTTAGATACAGTGTTAATGTAGTGATCAGAGAGATCGTCAAGGTAGCTCATGTTGTGAGGTGGCTGAAGTCTATTTTTAGTGATTGGAGTTAGCAAATTGATGTTGAGGTCTCTCATATTGCACGTCAGTTGTTTAGCTTTAAGGGTTTGGCCCTGTCTACATAAGACCTTTTCCAGGATGTGGAAAGGAATTAGATGATGATCCGACCAGTCACAGGGTAGGATGTCGCCTAGTTGTATGCTATTGTCTTTGGCAATTATATTGGCGAGAGTGGCTTCCTTATTGTGGGTAGGACCCTTACAGAGCTGTGAGATGTTAAGGTCCGAGAGAAAAGCCTTAAAGGAACAGACTAAAGGATCATTTGAGTCATTCCAATGTAGGTTAAAGTCTCAGGGGAAGATGCAGCAGAGTTGGTCCGAGCTCGAGCTAATGACCTCCATGATTTGCTCTATGAAGTCCAGATTGTCACCCAGAGGATGATAGATGATAGATCGAGGGCAGCACACAAACCTTTTTGCCCTTGTTACAGCTTTTGGTGACCATCTGTTCACAGGAGGATAGTGCAGAACAAAGCGATTGCTTTATGGTGAGGTTGGAGTGATGAATTCAATTAATGCCCCCCCCCCCCAGTTTTAACAAGTAGATCGCGTCTGATAATGGTGTAGGCAAGGGGGATTAGGATGTCGAGAACATGGGAGGAGGTACCATTGAGCCAGGTTTCAGTGACAATCAGCAAGTCCAAATATGGCGAAAAGATGAGTTCCTAAATATCGGCTGCATGTTTCACAGCTGATGTACAGTTGAGTAGCATTGATTTGATGTGAAGGTTGGAGGTGATCACTTCATGATGAGAGGTGGTTAGTTGGAATAGGTTTACTTTGTGAACCGATCTGTGATTGACGCACAGTTCCCTGTCAGGGTCCGAGGTGATGGAGAGTATGTTGAGAGTAGGGTAGGAGGAGGAAAAAGTCCTTGAGTCAGTGTACGAGAGTAGAAGGGCGAGAACGTCCTCCTCAGATAGATGAGGCAAGAGTCTCTGGGGTCTAGAAAGATGGTTAGGTAGAGACCTCGATCTCTAGCTGGAACTAAGAGGGGAGTGGAATGAGGAAAGACCATTAGCCGCATAGAACATATTCTGTGTCTTGTGTTTATTGGTTCTCTGGGAGGGGGGAGTAATCCAGAGCTTCTCCATCTTCAAGGAGAACAGCAGTATGCTCTGCATGATCTCTTTGACAGCAAGGAGATCCTGCTTGAGGTCAGAAATCTTCTCCACTGTGTAGCAAAGAAGGCGGGTGAGGGTGTGTGAAGGTTATGGGTCAACGGACTAGAGGCAGCAGTTCGATCCAGAGCCCTCAAGTTGGAAGATCCTGAGTCTAAGGGTAGAATAACAGTGATAGTGATATCCTGGTTGTTAATGCTGGAGTGGTGTATCGCACCCCTGTTGTTGGAGCGTGCAGTGGGTGACGAAGGTGACGTGTGATTTGAGGGAAGGAGTGTTAAGGGAGGAGTGGGGCTGTGGACATCAGCTTGGAGGAGGGCACTAAGTTCGGACAAACCATAGCCCAAGAGAAGTATAATAGGGTTGTCCGGGTTAAGGGCGTGGGAAGTATACACATCCTCCATGTTGTTGGAGAGATCCGTGCATAGAGTAGGTACAGATGGGGACGTAGGATTAGGGGAGGAGGAGGGGGCGTAAGGCACAGAGGGAGAAGATCTAGTGGGTGGACAACTCTGATGGAGGGTGGTCAGGTTAGGGTTAGTCAGTGTGTTCTTATTCCTTAAAAAGACAGAGTCAAAGCACTTGAGGTTCAGGTACGAGGCTTGAATAAGGATGTTCCCTTTATTGTATAAAGAGACTGTCAGCTCTGCCTTAAGGGGGATGGTAGCGTGGTTAAACAGAAACCGTGGGGTGTTTTGGTCAGCTGTTTAGAGCAAAGCTCAGAAGTTAGAGCCTTTCCCCACTGCTCCCTTCTGTTAGTGTAATAAAAGGAGATATGTCACCACACTGCCCTTGCTGGAGATATATGTGTCCGATACAAGCGTTTCTGGCCAATGCTTGAGGAGATTAAGGAGGAGATAGGAATATATTAATTTTATGGCCAAAGTTTTATTAAAGCCCTCCTCTTATTCATTCCCAATGTGTACTTGAGGATACTGGAATTAGAAATCAAACAAGGAGGGGTGATATTGACACATACAATTGGTTTTTATCCTTCTATCCTTTAAAGACATACAGGAAAGCTGGTGAAAGGACTGCTGCACTGCTTCATAAAGGTGTCAGGATGTAGCCTTAGGTACTCAAAACATCAGACATTCTTTATTTTAGTAATGTGAGATTTTATAAAAGTATTGCCTTCCAGAAGTAGGATGACCGTCTGCTCATACTTTTGCCTCAAACTGATCTGTCAGTCCAGCTAATACACATTCATGGAATACTAGTTACGCTCTAATGCTACGCTTCAGCAGTGAGACCGACAGGCATGCACGGAGCACATTTTAGTGACCACACCCTTCAGGGCATTGCAGACACTATTTCCAGTCCTGGACTTTCAATATATTCTGGCCCATCTTTATCAAAGTTTTGCAATGCCCTCTGCCCACACAAGAGGCGCGGTTGTAACGGAAAACCTAAGTGAGATTTATCAAGCCACACAAGTCCTTGCAGTACTCTGCTGCAGGGAGGTGTTCCAAGGGTGGCGTATGGGTGTTCCCACGCATCCACCCATGGATTTTACCACATTCCCAGATTTACCATTAGTGGTAGACCTGGGAAAACAGGCACCCCTTACAACATGACGCAAGGGTGCCAGCGTTGGCGCTAGGCAGCCAAAAGTGAGCCAGCGCTAGGAAAGGACAGGAATGCACTATTTAATGTTAAATACGGTGCATTCTTGCCCTTTTACACAGAGCCGCAAGGTGGCATGCTATGATGCGTTGACCCTCTGTATATTTTAATCTTGTTTTGCTTACACTGAACTAATTGGACAAATACACCTGAAATCAATGATTTGCAGGTGAAAACGAAATGTCAGGACTGGAGTGAGGTGGCCACTAAAGAACACATTCGCACAACAGGAAAATGCATACAGCAAAACACTCCTTCCCCATACACATTATAGTGCCACTCAGACACAATACTGAACCACCTCATTCACAAACCCATGCCACTGTGCAACACAGGAAACAGCATTCCCCTTACACATCACAGTGCCCTGCAGCAAGTCTTACATGCCCATTGTCTCCGGACCTAGAATTATCAGGTCTGGAGTTTTTGTACCGTATAACTTTAGGGCAGAACATACTATTAATAGGAACTTGGGCTATTTCACCAAGAACTAACCCTCATACAACTTGTAATGAGGCCCTAAATGTAAAAAAAAACCACTTTTAACAATTGCTATAGATTTAGATAGTAAGGACTGGCTGTTCTTACAGAGGTCACACTTTAAGAGGAGGAAAAGGAAGGTGGCCTGGACTTTGGAAATGTTGGAGACAATGTTGTAGAGCCAAACACAGCAGCATCTGAAACCATTCTATTCAACGCTCAACCTGCATCCCTGCCACCAGTAATCCACCACTGAATAAGAGCAACTTCACCAATACAATCAACTGGAGCTACAGGGCAACTGACACCATTGGCTACTCAATGACAATGGTATACGACTGCTACTAGTGCAAGATCCACAAGGCGAGTGGGGGGTTACGGTGCCACACCATCACACCAAGATTTTAGATAATTGGAGAATTCTATGCTGTCGGTCAGAATTTAAATGCTGCGTATGCATTAGGAAAGCGAGTTGTAGGCCTAGGAAAAGTTACAGAGGAAGACTTTAGGTGGAGGAATTTAGGTCCGCATTAGAGGGACAAAAATGAATCGTTACACATATGTAATGGCATTAAGTGGAGTAGAGTGTCGTAGAGTAGAGGGGCATTGAGTGCAGTACAGTGTCGTAGAATGGAATGGCATAGAGTGGAGTAGAGTGTTGTAGAGTGGAGTGGTAGAGAGTGGGGTACAGTGTTGTAGATCTGAGTAGAGTGTCATAGAATGGACTGGCATGGTGTGGAGTTGCCTGTCATAGAATGGAGTGGAGTGGTGTAGAGTGAAGTGTCATAGAGTAGAGTGTTGTACAGTGGAGTAAAGGGTCATAGAGGTTTGTAGAGTGGAGAATAATAGTGTCATGGAATGTAGTGGAGTAGTATGGAGTAGAGTGACACAGTGGAGATGCTTAGAGTGGCGTACAGTAGAATAGATTGGTGTAGAATGGAGTAGAGTGGAGTAGAATGGCATAAAGTGGAGTGGAGTAGAGTGGTGCAGAGTGGAGTAGAGTGGTGAGGTGTGAAAACGAGTGGAGTAGAGTAGGATGGCTTAGAGTGGAGGTGGGGGTGCAGAGTGGAGTAGAGTGTGGTGGAGTGAAGTTAAGTGTCATAGAGTGGATCATCGTAGAGTGGAGTGGGATAGAATGGAATGTCATAGAGGGGAGTGACATACAATGGAGTGGCATCGAGTGCCGTGGCATGGAGTGGAGTGGATTATAGTAGAGTGGATTTGCATGCCATAAAGTGAAGCAAATTGTCATAGAGTTGAGTAAAATGTTGTAGAGTGGAGCAGAATACAGTAGGGTAGAGCGGCGTAAAGGGGAGTAGAGTGGCATAGAGTATCATGAAGAGCTGTGGAGTGGAATGGTGTACACTGGGGTGGTGTAGGGTGGAGGAGTGTAGAATAAAGGGGCGTAGACTGGAGGGGCATAGAGTGTTGTGGAGTGTTCTGGAGTGTAGAGTGAAGTGCTGTAGAGTGGCATAGAGTTGGGGGGCGTAGAGTGGAGGAGTGTAGAATGGAGGGGAATAAAGTGGAGAGGCATAGGGTAGAATGCAGTAAAGTGTTGTGGAGTGGAAGGGCGTAGAGTGTTGTAGAGTGGAATAGATTGTGACCAAGTTTAGGATCATAGAGTGGAGTATCATAGAGTGGAGTATCGCAGAGCAGCCACGGTCCGTGCAGGTAACAGCGGAGGGGCCAGGTAAGGGGGGATTTCGATGGATGATGCAGAGGGAAAATTAATTATTTATTTAATTTTCTCCCAGCATCGTTCCTCGAAATCCCTCCTTTCTAGGCCCCACCGCTGTTACCTGCATGGACCGCAGCTGTCGTAGAGTGGATCGGGGTACAGTGGAGTCCAGTAGCAGAAAGTGAAGTGTAGTAAAGTGGAGTGACGTAGAGTGAGTAGAGTGGAGTGGAGTAGAGCAGAGTGGAGTGGCTTAGCGTAGAGTGGAGTAAAGTGTTGTAGAGTGGAGTAGAGTGTTGCAGAGTGGAGTAGAGGGGTGTAGAGTGGCGTAGAGTGGAGTAGGGTGGCCTAGAGTGGAATAGTGTGGCATAGAGTATCATTAAGTGGAGTGACGATGACTGTTGTGGAGTGTCATAGAGTGGTGTGAAGTGTTGTAAATTGGCAATGAGTGGAGTAGAGGGCAGTGGGGTAGAGTTGAGCAGAGTGGAGAACTGTAGAGTGTCATAGAGTGTTGTAAAGTGGAGGGTCATAGAGTAAATGGGCGTAGAGTGGAGTAAAGTGTGAGGAGTGAGGCGTCATAGAGTGTGGTAGTGTGGGATTGATTGTCAGAGTGAAGTGTAATAGTGTGTCATTAAGTGGAAGCGAGTAGAGTATAGGTGTGTAGAATGAAGGGGTGTAGAGTGGTGTAGCGTAGCAGGAAGTGGAGTGCCGTCAAGTGGCATACAGAAGTGTGTCATAAAGTGGGGAATTGTAGAGTGGAGGGGCATAGAGTGGAAGGGCAAAGAGTGGAGGGGCATAGAGTGGAGGGGCATAGGGTGGAATAAAGCGTTGTAGAGTGGAATGGTGTAGCGTAGAGTGGATTAAAGTTTCATAGATTGGAGTAGAGTGGAGCAACATAGAAGGGAGTAGAGTGGTGTAGCAGTGTTTCCCAAACTGTGGTCCAGGGACCCCCTGGGGTCCGTGACACATTCCCAGGGGGTCCGCAGGCAGCAGTTTAAAAAGCACTACAAAGTTCCTTGTATAATTAGCAGTTTTCGAGCAACAATAAAAGGGTCAAGAAAACGCCAGTGATTAATGTATCTGCTGGAGAGAGATGAGTTTTGTCCAGTAGCAGCATTGACTTATCTAATGTAGCACAGGGGGTTAATATGCCTACTGCAAAGAAGGTGTACCATGCAATTTAAAAAAAACAGTATTTTATGTGCATAGGTCAGTGGGTTACTGCTTTTGTCACAGAGATTCTTTTGTTACTGTGCAGTTCATAAGTGACAATCGTAATCTAACACAGTGACCTATAAATTGGCATCAAAGAGCGGTTTGCAAACTGCATGGTTAGTAATTTATGTTTTTTCCCCAGTCTTTCTTATCCTGATGTTGCTAAAAAGGTGTATTTGGGTGGAAATATGTTTTTATTGGTAAAGTCCATGCTAACCACTATGTTATGTTCTGAATCTTGAGTGTGTGCCTCTCCAGACCAAACACTCCTTAAAAATGCCTATCAGTATGAATGACATGTGAATCCTACACCTTGTAGTCCCCTTTACCATATGTAACATTTTCTATACACTGATTTACACGTATGATTCATTGTCTATATGCGTGTGATGTAAAGTGCTCTGACATCCTACAATGGTATGAGAGAGGCTATGGAGAGATGAGAGGCACTGTTGGAGGGTGCTAGTAAGGGAATCATTGAAGAAACCCAACAAAGACTGTTGTATCCTGGTGCATAGTAAGGTCTTACTATTCTTTCAAAGCCGATGCAATTAAATATATAGTGATAAATGTGTTGTAGACTGCACTATTGTATCCTACATTTTTGTGGGGAGGAGAGCGTCCCAAAGCCCCCTTTGTAGTGGTCAGGCTCACTCACTGCACTTGGTGTGCACCGCATGGGGACTGGTCTGAAAATATTTGCCATGGCTGCTTTGGGTTTCCAGTCTGGCCTTGGCAGGAGCAGGTGACTCGTAGAGCGAAATAAAATCAACCATTTAAAAGTTAGTCACGGAGATGCAGCATCAACCTTCCCATTACAATTTGTAGTTTTTTGCAAATTCTTTCAATATAAAATACTAAGGGGGATACTTACAACAGAAGTGGCGGAGCATGTCGTTAGCCTCTTTGGCTTAACGACACGCTCCGCCACTTCAGAAACGCAGGGCTGCACCATATTTACAAGAATATGGTGCAGTCCTGCGTTTTCCATTGCACTACACTTAGCAGTGTAGCACCAAGGCAGGCACCCTTGCGCCATAGTGCAAGGGTGTCTGCGCGCAGGGGAAGATTTTTTATGTAGAAGAAGGTCCCCCTTGAAATCTTGAAATGCAGTTTTGTCACTTCTATGTCTGCTGCTTAATGCAGCACACATGGAAGTTAAAAAAATTCTTTTTTTAAAAGATTGTTTATTTGCAGGAAGGGTCACCTTCCTTAACATAAACAATCCAAGGCGTTTTGCTTTTTCCATGTGTGCTGCACAAGGCAGCACAAACAGAAAAAGCAAAAACGAGGAGAGAGAAACCATTTCTCCTCGTTTTGCCAATTTAAGACCAGGTTTTCCCTGGTCTTAATTTTGACCCTGCCTCCTATTTATGCTGCCCTTGTAATTAGGGGGCAGCGTCAAAATCAATGGGTGTTGCGGTGGAACACCCACTACCCACCCCTTTCACGCTAAGCATTGCCCAAAAGGGGGCCTTATTTACAAGGCAGTGTTAAGCCACGTTATGTGGCTTAACGCTGCCTTGTAAATAAGGTGAAGCTCCTATTGCCACGGGGACGTCGGAAAAAGTGGCGTTCCCATGGCGATAGGGGCTTGTAAATATGCCCCTAAAATCCTTAGTAATTCGAGTATTTCTTTTGTGTGCACATGTGTGTTTATTTTTTTCAAATTACTGTTTTAATGTTTGAAATTTAAATCCTACAAATTGCTTGGGGGTCCCCGGCTTCCAGTGGTGACTCAATGGGGGTTCTCAGGAGTCAAAAGTTTGGGAACCACTCGTGTAGGGTGACGTGGCATAGAGTGGTATAAAGTGTTGTACAGTGGAGTGCATAGAGTGGAGTCTCATAGAGTGGAGTGGCATTGAGTGGAGTAGAGTGACATAGAGTTAAGTGGCATAAGGTGACTTAGTGTGGTATAGAATGTCATACGTGAATGGGGGCATAGAGTTGAATAGATTGTTGTAGAGTGGATTGACATACAGTGGAGTGGAGTAGAGTGTCATATAGTGTAGTGATGTAGAGAGGAGGGGTGTATAGTGGAGTGCTTTGGAGTGCTGTAGTGTAGAGTCACGCAAAGTGTCGTAGGGTGGAGTAAAGTGTCATACAGTGAAGCAGAGTGTAGTGTCATATACTGAAGTGGAGAGGAGTGGAGTAGAGAGGAGTGGGGTAGCATAGCATAGAGTGGAGTAAAGTGTCATGGAGTGGCATATTGTGGAGTTTTGTAGAGTGCAGTAAAGTGGCATGAATTGGAGTTGAGTTGAGTGGGATAGAGTGGAGTGGTGTTCAGTGGCATAGAGTGTTGTAGATTGTTGTAGAGTTGAGTGTCATTGAGTGGTATGTCTGAATGGAGGCTTGTAGAGTGTAGTATGGCAGGCTAGAGTTAAGTGGCATAGAGTGGTGTAGAGTGTCACACAGTGGAGTGGCATAGAGTGGAGTATACTATCGTAGAGTGGATTGGCATAGAAAGGAGGAGTGTACAGTGGAGCACCATTGAGTTGCATAGCATAAAGTGGAGTAAAGTACTGTAGAGTACAGTAGTGTGGAGTGCTGTAGAGTGGAGTGGAGTTGAAAAGAGTGGAGTGGCATAGCGTAGAGTAGAGTAAAGTGTCATAGAGTGGAGTGGTGTAGCAAGGAGTGTTGTAGAGTGGAGTAAAGGTGCAGAGCATGTAGTAGAGTGGAGTGGCAAAGAGTGTCAGAGAGTGGCATAGAGTGTTGTAGAGTGGAGTGGCATACAGTGTTGTGGAGTGTCGTACAGTGTAGTGTCATAGAGTAAAGTGGCCTAGAGTGAAGTGGTATGGAGTGGTGTAGAGTGGCATAGAGTGGTGAGTGGAGTGGTGTAGAGTGGCTTAGAGGGTCATAGAGTAGATGGTTATGGAGTGTTGTAGAGTGGAGTGTCACAGAATGGAGTGTCAGAGTGGAGTGGGGTAGAGTGGAGTGACCTAAAGTGAAGTAAAGTGGCCTAGAGTTAAGTGAACAGGTGGCATAGAGGGGCGTAGAGTGTTGTTGAGTGGAGGGACGTGCAGTGGCATAGAGTGAAGTAGAGTGCCACAGAGTGCAGTGGAATAGAGTGTCACAGAGTGGAGCGTCATAGAGTGTCATGAAGTTGAGGGGTGTAGTGCATAGAGTTCAGTGGAGTGAAGTGTTGAAGAGTGGAGCATCATAGAGTGTCGTAGTTTGGAATTGAGTGTCACAGAGAAGAGTGTCATAGGGTGTCGTGCAGTGGAGGGGAGTATATGGGGTAGAGTGGACAAGCATAGAGTGGTGTAAAGTGGCAGGAAGTAGAGTGGCGTAGAGAGGTGTGTCATAGAGCAGAGAGTCCTAAAGTGCAGCGGGTAGAGTGGAGGCACGTATAGTGGAGTGTCATAGAGAGGAAGGGGGTGGAGTGGAGTAAAGTTTCATAGAGTAGAGTGGCATAGCATAGAGTGGAGTAAAGTGTCATAGAGTGGAGTAGAGTGTAATGGCATAGGGAAGTAAAGTGGCATTGAGAGGAGTGGCAGAAAGTGGTATAGTATATTGTCCAGTGGAGCGTCATAGAGTGGAGTGTCATAGAGTTGAGTGGCGTAGGGTGGAGTGGCATAGAGAGGAGTAGCCTAGATTTAAGTGGCATAGAGTAGCTTAGAGTGGTGTAGAGTGCCATATAGTGGAGTGGTGTAGAGTGACATAGAGTGCAGTAGAATGCCGTGGAGTGAATTGGCATAGAGTGGTGTAAAGTGGAGTAGAGTGTTATAGAGTGTAATGACGTAGTGGGGAGCCACATAGAGTGGCGTGTCATAGAGTAGTGTATTGTAGATTGGAGTAGTGTCATAGAGTGGAGTAAAGTGACAAAGATTGAAGTAGAGTGTAGTGCCACAGAATGGAGTGGAATGGAGTAGAGTGGAGCAGAGTGGAGTAGCGTAGTGTCAAATGGAGTAAAATGTCATGGAGCGGCATTGCGTGGAGTTTTGTAGAGTGGAGTAAAGTGCCATGAATTGGAGTAGAGTAGAGTGGTGCAGAGTGAAGTAAAGAGGCATAGAGTGGAGTGGTGTAGAGTTTCATAGTGTCGTAGAGTGGAGTGTGACTGAGTATCTTAGAGTGGAGTGTCTTAGAGTGGAATGTCAGAGTGGAGTGAAGTAGAGTCATAGAGTGGTGTATAGTCGTGGAGTGGAGTGGCTTAGAGTGGAGTGGCGTAGAGTGGAGTAGAGTGGCCTAGAGTTTAGTGGCATAAAGAGGCATAGAGTGGTGTAGAGTGTCATACAGTGGAGTGATGTAGAGTGGCATTGAGTGACATGTAGTGTCATTGAGCGGATTGGAGTAGAGAAGAAGGGAGTAGAGTGGAGTGTCATAGAGGGGAGTAAAGTGGAATGGAGAGTAGTAGAGTGGAATGGTGTAAGGTGACACACAATGTTGTAGAGTGGCATAGAGCATCGTAAAGTGTAGTGTCGCGGAGTGTCGTAGAGTGGAGTGGCAAAGAATAGAGTGGTCTAGAGTGAAGTGGCATAGAGTAGGGAGTGGAGTGGTGTAGAGTGGCACAGAGTGTCATAGAGTGAAGAGTCATGGAGTGTTGTAGAGTGGAGTGTCAGAGTGGAGTGTCATAGAGATAAGTGGCATAGAGAGGAGAAGAGTTGTACACTTGAGTGGCATAGAGTGGAGTGGCCAAGAGTGACCTAGAGTTTAGTGGCATTGAATGGCACAGAGTGGTGTAGAGTGCTGTAGAATGGAGTGGCCTACAGTGCATGGAGTGGATTAGAGTGTCATAGAGAGGAGTAAAGTGTTGCAAAGTGGAGTAAAGTGGAGTGGATTAGAGTGGAATAGCATAGCGTAGAGTGAAGTAAAGTGTCATAGAGTGGAGTTGTGCAATATGGAGTGTCGTTGAGTGTAGTAAAGTGGCGTGGAATGTAGTACAGTGGAGTGGCGTGAAGTGGCATAGAGCATCGTAGAGAAGAGTGGCAAACAGTGTCATGGAGTGTCATAGAGTGGAGTGTTATAGAGTGTGGTGGCATATAGTGGGCTAGAGTGAAGTGGCATTGAGTGGCGTAAAGTGGCGTAGAGTAGAGTGGAGTGAAGGAGCGTGTCATAGAGTGTTGTGGAGTGAAATAGAATGGAGTAGGATAGGGTGGAGTGTCGTAGAGTGGAGTGTAATAAGGTGGGGTGGCCTAGACTGGCGTAGAGTGGCATAGATTGGAGTAAAGTGTCATAGAGTGAGGTGGCGTAGAGTGAGTAGAGTATTGTAGAGTGGAGTGTCATATACTGTAGTGGAGTGGAGTACAGTGGAGTAGAGTAGTGTACCATAGAGTGGAGTGTCATCTAGTGGAGTGCCCTAGGGTGGAATGGCATAGAGCAGAGTTGCTTAAAGTGGGGTGGCATAGACTGGAGTAGAGTGGAGAAGAGTCCCTAAATAATACCATGGGAATTGATAGCTAGGGTGCTGGCCTGGCAGTTCGGGGTGGACTGTTCCCATTGGGCGCAGGGTCAAGGCTGATTTGCATATGGCTGGGTCCAAACTGGAATGGCATGGTGAGCAAAATGACGATTGATTTAGGCCCAGATCTCTGTACTGGGGTGAATGTATGCCATTATTCTGCATTCTGTCCATCAATTGTTCTTTTTGCATTTGTCACCCCAAGTGGGACGGGTATGCCCATAAGTAGGTCCCGTGCTCTCCATGCCACTGGAGTGAAGCTATCCTGGCTGATGAGGGCTGAAAGCCCAAAACCGGTCTTAGGATGCTTGTTTCCAGTTCAGGGAAGACCTGGACTGGCTGTTTGGGCTGGACTGTTCCCATTGGGCGCAGGGTCAAGACTGATTTGCATATGGCTGGGTCCAAACTGGAATGGCATGGTGAGCAAAATAATTATGGATTTAGGCCCAGATCTCCATACTGGGGTGAATGTATGACATTGTTCTCCATTCTGTCCATCAACTGTTTTTTTTGCATTTGTCACCCTGAGTTGGATGAGTATGCCCAGACGTGGGTCCCATGCTCTCCATGCCACTGGAGTCAAGCAATCCTGGCTGATGAGGGCTGAAAACCCGAAACCGGTCCTATGATGCTTGTTTCCAGTCCAGGGTAGACCTGGCCTGGCAGTTCGGGCTGGACTGTTCCCATTGGGTGCAGGGTCAAGACTGATTTGCATATGGCTGGGTCCAAACTGGAATGGCATGGTGAGCAAAAACCAATGGATTTACATGCGCACTTAGGTTTCTCCAGCTTGGCTGCATTTAGCAGCCGTGTTGGAGAAACCCCACAGACTCAATGCAGAGCAGAGCAGATCATCTTTCCTGCCTGCTCAGGCCAATCCCCACGCTGCTCTGCAGCACAGAGATTGGATGGGAGTCTGTGTCCCAGGACCCAGGGGCTGCTGGGACCAGGAAAAGGCCAACAGGGGTGACGTGACGTGGGAGGCAGCCAGCGGCTTCAGATATGTTTTTTATTATTATTAACTCGTCCCCCCACTCCCACCCCATGTGCGCTCCCCCTCTCATGCTCTCCTCACCTGCCTCACCACGCTTTGTAAGTGGCAGCCGCCACTGCCAGCAGGGTCACATTCAGAAACAAAGCTCGGGATCGTTCGGACCCTGGGGTCTTAGAGTATTGGCCCAGAAGAAAGAGGAAGGTAGTCAGATCCTAGGATAGCGTCAAAGAGATGGTCCAGGGATAGGTGCTCTATTTGGGGTGGGGTGGGGTGTTGCTTACAAATGGACAGAGAAGCTTCTTCCGAGAGATGCTCATAGGAAGGTGGAGAGTTATTGGGGCTCATTTTTTTTTAAAGGCAATTACCACAGCAGATGTGGTGGCACAGGTGCCAGGATTCTGTGGGGCCACAGCACCCCAATTTTGGACAGCAAAAAAGCAGTGGGAGCCCTTTTTACTTGCTAGCTTTATAATGTCAAAGTCCCCCTTGTTCACAAGGAACAGAACCCGAGGAACACAAGGTGAGAGATTGGACTTAAACTCCTTATTCTTTGTATAGAAAGGGGCAGAACGCCTGCTTTGTGCCTAAAGCCTAGGAGTGATGGACCAGCGGAGTGGAGGGTCAATGAAACCCCAGTTATGGATGTTTTACTAACCTTCCTTGCTTGCATTAGGGCTTAGTGCACCTTTGTTGTGCCAGTGGTGTTTTGGGTTTGAACTAATGGCAGCGAAAATTGGAGTAGAGGAACTATATCAGCTGGGCTTCAGAGGGATAGCAGGATGGGGGATAGTGCAAGATGGGGTCCATCATTTAAGCAAAGGGTAAAGGAGACTGCCCTCTTTACAAGCCAGTAGCTATCACTAATGAAGCTGAGGCAGTGGAACTAGGGTCCAGGACTATGAGGGACCCACTGCATCACAAATATGGCAGTCTGCCTTTACAAAAGCAGCACAGGGGTTTGTTTTCCTTGCCAATGATAGGGCCGAGGAAACCTTTGCTGCAAAGAGGGGCAACACAGAGTTCATTTTTTTCTGAAAGAGAGAAAGTCTCAGTTTCAAGATTGGAGTGATCTGCAGGCATGATGGGAAGAAGTGAAAGAGGCAGAGGTGACAGCCTGCTATTAAGGGCCACAGCTACCATTACTGCAGCAGGTGTAGTTGCATTAGGAGCCAGGCTCCCAACACCCCAACTATGTCGCCTAGTGTTTTAGTCAATTTCAGTTTTTTAATATACTTCCACTTTTATAAATCTCACATTTAGTGTGGATTATAAATTACTAAAAGTCTGATGAAATGATCTCATAAGCTCCGCCCCCTGGGCTCAGCCCTGCCCCTCCTACTCCTCCTATTCTTGTCATTCATTTTTGGAGTTCGCCCAACTTCAAACCATTCTGCTTACAGGGGATCGGCGCAAAAAAGTTTGAAGACCTCTGTGCTAGTGACTGCTAGCTTGCATCCTGCCACCTCCTCGAGTGCTTGCATTGGACTGCACAAGGAACTACTTTACACCTGTAGCCCCACTGTGTGCTCCAGCTTCTTTTTTTCCCTGTGTATCCCTATGATGTGCGAACACTTTATACATTAGCACATTAAATCCAGACCTATTGGCTTTGTGATTCCTGTTTGTGTGAGTCTCTCCAGATCTGCATCAAACACTGCAGGGTTAAATGTTCGTCACCATGCAGTGCCGCATCTTTTCTCGGCAAGGGGCATCGTAGCTAAGTGTTTTGTGGCTATTGTGTAGGAGCAGATTATTTATGTATTATCTGATTATCTGGTTGCGGTGGTACAGAGATGATACTCTGGGAAAAGGAGAGTAAAGCAAGAAAGGGCAGAGAGGATGGAGAGTGTAGATGGTAGGCAAAGAGTAGTTTGCTTTGCAGCATGTCATTTTTGAGGAGAACATAGTGAGGAGCGGGCTAAATTCGAGCTAGTGGTTGCTGGTGTAGTCCACTGAAGTCATTTCTGGGGATGGCAATTATTTTCCCATATTGGATATTAACGGAGCAAAAAAGAGAGGGAAAAATACACAAATTGGAAAGATAGAGGAAGAGAAAGACGGCAAAACCATCACAAAGGGAATAAGCAGGAACCTGCAAGAGTGAGATAAAGAGGCAGGAAGGGTCTGGTAGTGGATGAAAGAGGCATGCGCTGGATTTGAGACTGCCAGCCTGGGTAGATGTTTAATTGCTCTGGGCACCTGCTTCTGAGCAAAGTTTCTGACACTGGAACTCTTTCAAATTAATCAATGGTGACAAATACAGCGAAGGGAAGAGGTGTGGCACCGTGGCTAGGGCGACTGACTTGGGTATCACGGTTCGATCCCCGGCACCGGCGGCAGATTAGCCCAGCACCATGTGATTCTCGGCAATAGCTTGCTTAATCTTCCCGACGACCCCCAGCGCCTAGAGACCCTTACGGGTGATTGTTTACGCTGTACAAATGTAGATTATTATTATTATATTAGTCTGATGTATGAAAGAGACAGACGTGAATGGGAATCAATAGGATTGTATAAACAAAAAACATGAGTACAGACCAAAAGCAGACCAAGGAGACATCAGACGACGAATTCAGAGATCTTCACTTTGCACATCAGAAGGGGAAGAGGTCAGGTTACAAGAAAATAAATACAGGAAAAAAATTGAGACGAATGACTCTTTATAAACAAAAAAAGAGTTACACAAAGGCAAACAGCAGGCTATAGTGGTCTCTCAAAGTCAGTTGGACGGGATCCCTGGAGGCTTACCAGGGAAAGAGTGCCAGGACGGCGACTGGGAGAGGGCAAGCGAGTCATCCTGATCTCCAAATGTGAGGGAATGAGTTAAAAAGAGAAGAGACACATCTCTCAACCCATGCCAACATTGTTTGAAATAAAAAGCAGGAAGTTGGAAGCAAATATCACATAAAATAACAAGTGGGGAGGAGAGAAAAGTAATCAAAGTGGGGATGTTTGTATGAAAAAGCATCACACACAGTGAGAACAAAAAAGTAAAGTTTAAGACGCTCTGATAAAAACTGAGCAAGTATTTAATGGACCAACAGGTCATGAGTATGCATGCCTATATATTTTCCAACTTCTGCACCATGACATAATTACCTGTATGCCTTAATTCGAACCATGCTTGTTTACTTGTTCAGGTCATTGAAAACTCATCAAGAGAGACATTGAAGAGGTATGAGAGGGGCAAGCACAGTGGTAATATGGATCAGGTACACATTGCACTGCCGGCTTATTGCCCGAGCAGCAAATCTAACGGTGAACCAACACTCAACACAGGACACAAGGTAAACAAGGTAACCTAGTCCTCAGTTGGAGGTCATGGGATCCATTGACTCATCAGCGTCCTTCGTCAAAGAGTAAAAACCCGCTGTGAAGCGGTATCCCAGAAGGGTTGCGTTTCACGCGCGGGTTCTCTTGACCCAACTGCGCACCCTCCAGAAAATCAGGAGACAAGCTGAAGGGCTCAGAAACCAGCGGCAGAAAGAAAATGAGTAAACACATCATAAATAAACAATAGCATTGTCTACCTGGGGGTAATGTAATCCTTCATGACCTAAACAAAACAAATGGAGTACAAAATTGGATAATGCTCGTGTAACAACTAATTAGATATTGACAGGCGTCTGAGGGTCACCTTACTCTGTAAGGTTAAGGTGTCAAACGTACCATTCACGCTCTGAGTGTCCATAACCCTTCACAGAGTAAACAGCAAGGAATTCTTGCCTGAACTATTTGAAAAACATTTGTGACACAAGGTTCACTGACAAATACAAACCCTGCCTCTTACAGCCTCAGTTAGTACCTCAACCCTCAATGAATCGATCTCAATACCCTGGAGTCACTACTATTGCATTCTCTGGTATCTCTGTAATTTAGAAAGTCGCATAGTTGTGAGGGCCAGGAGAGTACCTATCACTAGTGCAGCAGGAGTGGTTGCATGGGCTCAGGGATTTGAGGGGCCCACTACACCCCAATTATGATGGCCCTTTATTTTCCAACCATTATTTACAAGCCCCTCGCGCCACCGGTACGTCAGTTTTTCCCATATTAAAAGTGAAGCGCCAGAAATATTGTCTATATTTGAACTTTGTTTATACAATGTATACTGATGTTTTACTTGGCATTTCATCTCAATAAAGCATTCTAAACTTTTTTTAAAAAGTGACGTGCCAGTGGCCCAAGGGGCTTGTAAATAAGTCAGCCATTTTACTTGCTTGTATTAGGGTTCCTAACTCCCTTTCTCCAGCATTGCTGACGGCATAATTATTGATTAATAATGAAATATTAGCTGTGTGCCCTTTAGATTGAAGGATATGAGGGAATCCGCTCTAGTCAAATTAACTTTTGAAAACATTGCTGGCACTTTGGTCAAAATACAGGTCAAGATTTTCAAAGGCTGAAAGTTACGAAGATGTCAAGAGAGCGCTGGAAAGTCTCTGACCCTCAGCCGGCAATCGAAAAATTATCCTTGGTTATGTGTAAATGCAGCAGACAGTGGGATTATGATAATCTGTCTAGTCAAAATAAACACCTTGGGCCAGATGTATGACCATTATAAATTGCGCCTCGCAATTTGCGCTTGATGGCGAGTTGCAATTCACGAGGCACAATTTACAATGGACTACAGTGTCAGAGACACTGATTGCGATTCCCAATGGAGTCTCAAAATGCGAGGCTCATGAATATTAATGAGCCACTCGCAATTTGCGACCCCATTGGGAATGGCTGGCCCTCCCAGGGATGGTGGCCTGCTGGACTCAACAGACCTCCATGTCTGGGACTGCTTGTCAATAAAGCAGTTTTTTTTAATGATACGGGATGCATTTAAAAGAAAAAAAAAAGAAAATGAAACGTTTTTGTTTAATTTTTTAAGGGCTGGTAGTGGTCCCTTGGACTTCTGCCTGCCCTTAAAAAATATTTCAGAGCCAGTCACAAAGGGGAAGGGCTGCCCTGGGGACCCCTTCTCTTTTGCGACTGCATTACCACCCTCTTGAAGAAGGTGGTAATTTGCGAGTGTTTTGTAACCACAATTGCGGTTGCAAAACATTGGTATATGGCTTGTGACTCGCTTAGTTGACTTTGTGGTTGCCAACACCATACCAATCAATAAACAGGAATTTACTGACACAGAAGCTGATGGTGTTCTGACACTTTTGGGAGCTCCTATCACCTGCATTGTGACTGGAAGGTGTGGTGAGATTGTGGATGTTGGGGCAAAGACCGTCTTTTGATAGCCCATCTTCAAAATGTATACATTTATTTTAAGTCTTTAAGATGTAACATCATTGAAAGGAGAACTGTAGCCATTTACGGATAACTTTTTATTACAGTATGCAAGAGGCAGAGTTATCAACACTTTGCACCAGTGCAAAGTCACAAAAGGGTGGCACAAACCTGTACAAAGTGATGATATGCAATTTATTTTTCAATGCAAATAGCGCTTTTCGCAAATTTGCATGAAAGTGACATCACAAGGGCAGTGCAAGGGCAGTCCCACAATACTATCCATGTTTTTGGCATCAGAGCCCTGTATGCTAAAAATGTTGCACACGACTTCGTGCCAAACGATAATGCATCCTTGAGGCAAGCGCTATCAAGGAAAAATTATTTTATTTCTCCTAACTTTTCACACATTGCATGTGAACTGCACAGTACCACACACATAGATTGTGGGAAACATTATGTAAGTGTATGTATACAATTATATGGTATTCCTATAGAGCAAACCTACCCAAAAGGCAGCAGATCAATGTACAAGGTCAAAGACAAGCATGAGATGATGTTTAATGCACTGTGATGCCTAAGCACTGAATTTCATACCGGCAGCGGCGGCCGGCGCAGGTAAGCTCGGTGAGGCGTGGTGTGGGAGGGGTGACTGGTAGTCGACAGACAATGGAATAGGTCAAATTAAATAAATAAATAAAACCTATTCTGCATACTGGAAGTGTTCCTTACTAGCACAAAACCTATGCTAGACAGCACACACACACTCCTTTGCACTGTGGTGCAAAGGAGTGTGCATGGCGCTAGGCAGCCTGAAGAAGTACCAGCGCTGGGAAAGAGAGCAGCAGCACTATACCTTAGTAAACATGGCACTACCCTGCTTTCTCCTCGGAGCACAGCAGAGTGCAGTAACTTTCATTGCTGTGCTGCCTTGCGCTGTAAGTTAGTAAATCTCTCCCCAGGTGTTGTACCGTACACATGTTGTTGTGCTGTGAACATTCTTTGGTGTCATCGCATTCTGGTAATAGAATGTGATGACATAGAGAATGACAGTTTGATGGGAGAAGCAGGAGAGGGCAGTTGACTTGTTGTTTGTGCGTTGCCGGGGTCTTTATGTCAATAAAGTACGACATTTAAAGAACTGAGGGGCATATTATCAAGCACGGCGCTAACATTATCGCGGTTTTAGCGGCAGAAAACTGCCCCTAAAGCGGCGATAATGGGCTTGATAAGATACCGCAGAGAATTCCCATACAAGCCCATGTTTACACCGGAACATGGGCTTCTATTGGAATTCTCAAGGGCATATTATCAAGCCCATTATCGCCGCTTTAGAGGCAGTTTTCTGCCGCTAAAGCGGCGATAATTTTAACGCCGTTTCTTGATAATATGCCCCTGGATATGTGAAGGTCAACACTTTGTATCCTGCAAAGTAACGTAAAGTCATGCAGAGCAGTGCAAAGTGCTGTTAATGTATTGACTATCCAGCACAAACGTTTTTATGCTGGAAATAAGCTCTTACAGTAACGCAGATATCGCTTTGCACTGCTTTGCATCACTTTGAGTCAAGAGGTAGTCCAATGGGAGGTTCATTAGTCTTGCTATGCGACTGAGCTTTGCACCCAAAAAATAACCCCACCTAGAGTCATGCAATCACAAGGAGAAATGTTTGTATTTCTCATTACTTTTCACACATTGCATGTGTGTTGCTCTTCATACACTACAATGTTGGAAACGTTCTAAAGTAAATCTAAACATTGTGTTTTGTACTAGCAGTGTGCCATTCCAATATAAAATCTGTGCTTCACAACACACACACACCTGTGCATTATGCTGCAAAGGTGTGCATGCATGGCGCTAGGCTGCCTGTAAGAGTGCCAGCACTGGGTTAGACAGCAGCAGTACCATCTGTTAGTACTTCTGACACTTTCCTCTATTCTTTCTATCCATTAATCTTTGGCTGCTGTTCTACCTTGTGCTATACATTAGTAAATCTCCTTCTCAATTTTATTGATCACACATTTGCACATTATACAAATTAGCATTATGTTGCACATATTTTACACAATAACACAAACAATTATTATTGTTTATTATGACACAAAGCCTATGACCAAATGACATTCCATAAATCAAAACCAGCGAATGTACAACTGAAGAAAGATGCCTTCATCTTACAACGTCATGAATCTGGATGAACCATTGCCTCGTCCCAAACTAGCTATTTGTTGGCAAGGATCATCTTTTGCATAGTGTACCTCCTGAGTTTTGCTGGCTCTCAACTATGTACACTTGGCCCCACTAACCAATGGTAGAGAGCCTGTGTGCTCCCCATTCAGCATGATATCATTTGCATACACCAAATTGGCAGATTGTCCTCAATGAAGGGCCAAGGAGAGAGCAGCATTCTTCACACCAGAGGGGCACTTGCAGTTTTAATGTATGCCCTTTGGTTGAAAAACTCCATTGCCTCCTTGCAGAGGTTAGTCAACCGGTTCCTGGCTGGCTAGAAAGCTTCAGTGCAACCCACCTGGATGACATTGGTGTCTTCAGCTCCAGCTGTACCACCACAAAGAAGTGCTTCAGGCCCTGCAACAGGCAGGCCTGCCTATCAAGGAGAGTAAGTGCCAGATAGGGCAGGGCTCAGTGGTATATTTGGGCCACCAGGCTCGTGGAGGCCATGTACAACCTCTCCAGCACCAGATAGAGACCAATCTGGCTTGGGAGCTTCCCAAGAAGTAGACTGGAGCGAAAGCCTTCTTAGACTTCAATAGATATTACAGGAGATTTGTTAAGGGGTATGACACCATTGTTGCCTCCTTGACAGAGCTGACTTCCAAAAAGCTGGTCTGGACAGAGGTGTGACAGAAAGCTTTCGAAACCTTGAAGAAGTCATGTATTCAGCACCAGTGCCAAGGCACCTGTCTTTTCAAAAGAGTTTCTTGTTCAGATGTCTCTGAGTTTGTCAGAGGAGCTGTTCTTTCACAGCAAAAACGATGAGGCCTGTAGCCTTCATCAGTAGGAGACTACGGCTAATACCCAGGAACAAAGGTTCTAAACTGTTGAGGTGGGTCATCCCCTACAGGTTATGGACATTACAGTGGAACATTCCCAGTGCTGATGATCTTCCATGTTTTTCTATCTTAGCAATGAGAAGTCTAATGGGGGCCCCCCTGCCTTATTGGATGTATGACGTTACTACGCACACTTTTACAACGCATGCACTTACAACGCATTTTTTACAACGCATAATCCATTACAACGCATGACATTACAACGCATGACACTACAACGCGTTTTTAAAAAATACCTTTACACCGCATTTCCATTACAACGCATACTACCTTTACAACGCATACCATTACAACGCATAATATTAAATTGCATTTAAGGTAAGTATTAGATAGTATAGGGGTTAAAATTACTTTTCTAACTCCAGGGGGTGCAACAGTAGGGTAAGTGTTGGATAGTATAGGGGTTAAAATTACTATTCTAACTCCAGGGGGTGCAACAGTAGGGTAAGTGTTGGATAGTATAGGGGTAAAAATTACTATTCTAACTCCAGGGGGTGCAACAGTAGGGTAAGTGTTGGATAGTATAGGGGTAAAAATTACTATTCTAACTCCAGGGGGTGCAACAGTAGGGTAAGTGTTGGATAGTATAGGGGTAAAAATTACTATTCTAACTCCAGGGGGTGCAACAGTAGGGTAAGTGTTGGATAGTATAGGGGTAAAAATTACTATTCTAACTCCAGGGGGTGCAACGGTAGGGTAAGTGTTGGATAGTATAGGGGTAAAAATTACTATTCTAACTCCAGGGGGTGCAACAGTAGAGTAAGTGTTGGATAGTATAGGGGTAAAAATTACTATTCTAACTCCAGGGGGTGCAACAGTAGGGTAAGTGTTGGATAGTATAGGGGTAAAAATTACTATTCTAACTCCAGGGGGTGCAACAGTAGGGTAAGTGTTGGATAGTATAGGGGTAAAAATTACTATTCTAACTCCAGGGGGTGCAACAGTAGGGTAAGTGTTGGATAGTATAGGGGTAAAAATTACTATTCTAACTCCAGGGGGTGCAACAGTAGGGTAAGTGTTGGATAGTATAGGGGTAAAAATTACTATTCTAACTCCAGGGGGTGCAACAGTAGGGTAAGTGTTGGATAGTGTAGTGTAATATTATGCGTTGTAATGGTATGCGTTGTAATGGTAGTATGCGTTGTAATGTCATGCGTTGTAAAGGATTATGCGTTGTAAAAAATGCGTTGTAAAGGTAGTGCGTTGTAAAAGTTGTGTTGTAAAGGTTGTTCCCCGCCTTATTGTGGGTTGGGGACTGTGTAGGAAATTACCATCTTTTGTGTGATGTACCCCCAGATTTTTGCCTTGACTGTTTTGCTGGCTGTAGAACTCTGTGCACTTTATCCCTGCTAAATAGTAGTAACATGCCTGTGTGTTCCCCCTTTCAACATGATGACAGTGGTATACCCTTAATTGGCATATTTAACTTACCAATAAGTCCCTAGCAAAGGGTACCAAGAGTTAAATGTCACCAGTGGGATTCAGCACTCATTGTTCAACCCACTAAAGTGACAGAGAACTGCCCTGTGTAGCAGAGTTGTGCAGGTTTTTAACTGCAAATTGGACTTATCAAATAACCCCTTTTGACAGACCCAAACCCTCTTTTTGCATATTTATAAGTCACCCACTGACTAGACCTTCTTCCTCACAATGCAGACACTGCATCACATTTAATAGTAGGACATGCAAATGTTTAATGCTAAACATGTCCTTACAGTGAAAAGGCCCAAAAGACTATTTTTAATGTAGCATGGCTGACTGTTCCATAGAAAAGCTTTGGGTCCAATATTACATTTAATATTGCTATCTCTGCTTACGAAACAGCTGCAGACTTCATTCTTGGACTTTTTAAAATAATATGTATTACAAACCTAATTCATGTTTAAAGTCGGAGTTCTCATAAGTATTTTAGAACAGGTACCTTTACAAAATAGCATTTTAGATACCTAAATCCTCTAGAAGCCCATTTGCTTGAGCGTCCAACTGTCACCCATGAACCGAATACAAGCTTTGATGAGGAGTGAACTTGCTCCCAGAGCTGAGAAAAGGCCTTGAGTGTGGGGAGGTGTTCTGTTTCTCCGACAGGCTACCTATCTGGGCTTTGAACAGGAACTTACCTAACCTCCAATGGGGCTACCCTGTCACAGGGAGATGTTCTTGAGACCTAGGCTTGCACCCTCTCTTTGCCACCCTAGCCAGTTAGGCACTAAGCGCAGAGGGAGATGAGCTGCCCACAGAACTGGTTTTGAGTGACCACAAAGCTCTGCTTGCTCATTTTCCGAGCCACACCTTAAGGTTAGGCACAGGAGCTCTGCATAGGGGAAGATAGATTCTGCCATGTTGGTTTTGAGTAGAGATGGGCACTATGGTACCCTTTGCAGTAAGGCACACAGGAAGTGCTGCAAAAGTTAGTTGGGTTACCCTTGGGGTACAGTATTACATTTAATATTGCTATCTCTGCTTAGGAAACAGCTGTAGACTTCATTCTTGGATTTAAAAAAAAAAATGTATTAGAAACCTAATTCATGTTCAAAGTCGGAGTTCTAATAAGTATTTTAGAACAGGTTCCTTTAGAAAATAGCCTGTTAGATACCTAAAGCCTCTAGACGCCCATTTGCATGAGCTTCCAACTGTCAACCAGGAGCCGAATACATGCTTTGAAGAGGAGTGAAGTTGCTCCCAGAGCAGAGAAAAGGCCTTGAGTGTGGGGAGGTGTTCTGTTTCTCCGGCAGGCTACCCATCTGGGCTTTGACCAGGAACTTAACAAACTTCAAGAGGGCTACCCTGTCACAGGCAGAGGTAGATAAGACCTAGGCTTGCACCCTCCCTTTGCCACCCTAGCCAGTCAGGCACCAAGCCTAGAGGGAGATGAGCTGCTCACAGAACTGGTTTTGTGTGACCAAAAAGCTCTGCTTGCTCATTTCCTGGGCCACACCTCTAGGTTAGGCACAGGAGCTCTGCATGGGGGAAGAAAGATTCTGCCACATTGGTTTTGATCAGAGAGGGGCACACTGGGACAGTATGCAGTAGGGCACACAGGAAGTGCTGCAAAAGTTGGTGAGGTTACCCTTGGGAACTTTCACCCCATTGTTCTGGGAGTGGCCAGGAGTTGCCCCCACCCACAGACTGGTGCCAGTCATACGTGTGACACCCACAGAATCCCCTCAGATCACTTTTAGACCTGTGGAAGAACAAAAGAAAACTGGAACTGCTCTCTGTACTCAGAGTAGAGCCTTGAAGACTGGACCGACTCTCTATTCCTTGTACCTGAGATAAAGAAGTGGACTCTAAGGGTCATAAGACTGGCCTGCTGTTTGGGCTACAGGGACACAACAAGCTCCAAGAGGCTCCTCTGGGCTGGCCCTAGTCCTTGCTGCTGGCCTTTGCTGGAGTGAATGTTGACCTCCAAATGCTGTCCCCAAGGTCCAGGACCCTTGGTTGGTGTCAAAGTGTACTCCTCCTAACAAACCTTGAAAACTGGGATTTAGAAGCTTTTTAACAACTTTTTGTTTTGAGAAACAGCAGAGGACTGGGACCACCCTGCCAAGTCGATCTGATCATGGCGCTTTGCCACTGGGCCAAAGATTCTCATGGCTCCTACTACTTTGTTGTCCCCAGCACCAAATCCCCCTCAGCAGGCTTCCGCAGAGAAGGTATCTAATCTTGTGGAGTTCTTTTCGGCTGTCACCTTCTACCTTGCACTGCTGAATCAATCCAAGCTCTCAAAAGGTATCTAATTCCAATGGTAAGACCAGGCAAATGCGGGAAAAGTATCCAGCTGGCGAGAGACCTTCTTTTACGGGTGAAATTCAAATTTCTCTAGCACGGAGAGTTTCCCATCACAAGTCAATGGTTTAACCAAGACCTCGTCCAGCAGATATCCAGTGGCATTAACACAGCTTGCTGTGTTGCCCTGCTGAGGATTTTTGACTTTCATTTCACAAACAAAGGCCCAGATTTTCTAAATTCTCACTCAGCACAGCTCCGAAGCCAAAAATTCTGCACTGTGTGAGAAGGAGAGCAGGATAATACCATATTTACAGAGATATGGCACTCTTTTTCCCCTCTGCTTAGCTCCGGTGCAGAAATTTGCTGCCATGCATACACCTTTGCACCATAGTGCAAGGGTGTATGCTTGAGTGTAGCACAGGTTTTGAACTGGAATTATACCCTTGCCTTGGAATGCCCACTTCCTGCACCCTGAGTGGAATTTACAAGTGCTTCACACTAGTGGCAGAGATATCCACCCTCTTAAATGCATAAACACATCCCAGGAACCCCTTCATGGCAGGAGTAAAAAAGTTGGTTTAGTCATAGACTTAAATTTCAAACAAATTTATCTTTGTAAATAGCCCATGCAGGTCTGTCAGATTAAATGTTTGCTAATGATATACTGACATACAACCCATCATAGAGATCAACTTTAAGTTTGGCCTTTGGCGTCAGTGCACCTCTCTGGAGAGTCCACTTGTTGTAAAGATGCTAATCAAAGCTTTAACTACCCAGAGGGAGTGATCCTCAATGAAACCACTTACACGTATCTTTTCAAATGGGCCACAGCTACCAAAATATTGATCTGAGAAGGCGTGGGAGGACTCTGGGCACCACAAATACTGACCTCTTCAATCTGTTTCAAACGTTCAGACTGTGAAAATAGAAGTGTCTTTGCCTTCTTTGCCAAACTTCCACTCATCCAACAAGCCTGGGCACAAGCACCATAACTACTCAATCCCTAAATACACCTGAGCCAACAGAAACAGGAGTAATATTTCTCCTTGCACACTTTTGGTTTGCAAAAGAAACAAAAGAAGTGTCTTTGGGTTCCAGATACGGTTTACATTTATATGTCCAGTCCAGCAAAAGCGTAAAGATTAGCTCAATTAGAGCTGTGTGCTTCAGGGGGAATGCCGACTAAATGTCCGACTCTCTTTAGTATTCATACTTGTGTTGATATAATGAAGGGATGAAACAGACAAAGTAGAATAATACCATAAAAGCTACCTGAGAATAAGACGTTCCCTTCAGGAAATAGAATATCTCTCGAGTTTTTGAACACATTCATTAAAACATCAATATTAATAAGAGGTTTTTTTAATGAGGGACTACGAAAAAGTATTGCCCTTCTTTTGGGTTACAGATGGACCTTAAATCAGTGGCATACCCACTTGCACAGCAGCTTTTCTGCAGGGCCCCCTTTAGGGATGTGGGCCGAAAAGAGAGTGTGTTGGGTTTGCTATGCAATATGCATGGAATAACCACTAAGCAGTATGGTTGAGTGTCAACACAAATTGTTCCTTCCTGGAAAAACACTTATTTCATCACTTGGAAATGGGAGTTGCAAAAGGCAGGAGTGCCTTGCCAGCTTGGTAGAAGAAATGGAACCCCCCTCAAATTTTAGAGCGGTGGAAATATGTTTTTCCACAGGGATAAATAGGTTGCCAGTGAAGAAAAGAGCATTACTGTGCAAATATATGTTTCTTCTTCACTAACTGATAATGTTGCCCTGCAGACAATGTACATTAGCAGCCTGAAAAACGGCTGTCACTAGCGTGTGGGGTCAGAGAGGGAATTATGCCCCAGGACCTGTGCTCCCTTTACCTCTACGCGCCCCTGAATCCTAAAAACCCTTAATCTCTACCTGCTCCTGAAAACTCAAAAAAACTCAGAGCCCTCTTTGCTTCTACCTGCCCTTGAATTGTAAAAACTGATACCTCCCTTTACCACTTCCAGCCCCTAAACTGTAAAAATCCCCTGTAATAATTGGATTACAAGTTGAGGGGTGTAAGTATCCACCACAAGTAATAATGATAATCCTTGTCAAGGTGAACCACTAAAGTCAGTAATTAAACCTCAGTTTTGCCCCTAGAAAATATTCCACAGAGCAGCGGGCTTATCGCAGATGCGATTTGTTAATTATTTATGCAGTACTAAAACAGTAATAAAGTCGAAATGCAAAACATTAAAGATCCCAAAATGAGTTAGAAATGCAAAGTAAGATTTATTAAACAAAATGACACAAAAGTGACAAAAATCCTTGAAGGGGAATCAGAGATGTGAATTTTTAAAGGTTTAAGTAGAAATAGCGCCATGAAGCACAAAAAACAAATGATAATCAAATGGTCACAGTTGCCCGGGACCTAAGGGCATATTGACAGTGATGAAGCATGGAGCGCATACACCAACCAGGTTCGTCCTGGTCAAAGAATTTACAATGTGACTTTAGTCCTTTAAGTCCCAATCTACCACAGCAGTATACTTCTTCAAGCCGGCAGGACCTCAGGAAAGGAATGTAGAGACTCATAGGGTGACAGGCAGTGTCCAGACCAGGTCCAGTTGCCACTGATCAGCTGGACACTGCAGAAATGGCCTGTTATTGCGTGCTGTATCCCTGTAGCTTGAAGAGGAGATCCGCCTTAAGACCTTTGAAGTCCACTTTGTTGTCCTGGGTACGGGAGGGAGAGGAAGTCCAGTCCTTTAGGGCTCTTCTCAGGTCCCAGACAACAGGTTCAGTTCTCTTCTGATCTTCTACAGGTGCAGGAGTGTTCTGAAGTGGGTTCTGAAGATGCCACACTTATGCCTGGCCTGGTGTGTCTTTTGCTTTCTCACCCTGAGTGCACCAGGTATGCCCAGACGTGGGTCCTGGGCTCACTGTGCCACTGGGATCAAGCTATCCTGGCTGAAGAGGGGTGAAACCCCGAAACTGGTCCTAGGATGCTTGTTTCCGGTCCAGGGAGGACATTGCTTGGCAATTCGGGCTGGACTGTTCCCATGAGGCACAGGGGCAAGACTGATTTGCATAAGGCCAGGTCTAAACTGGGGTGGCATAGTGAGCAAAATAATGATGGATTTAACCCAGATCTCTTGACTGGGGGTAAATGTTTTGATTCGGTCTGCATTCCGTCCATCAATTGTGTGTCTTTTGCTTTCTCGTTCCATATAGAGGCAGCAAGTTTTGTTACATCAAAAATAGCTTTTATGTTTTTTCATTGTAAGGACACGTGGAATGTTAAACTTCTACATGTCCTACTTTTAAATACCTTACTCCCTACCCAATAACCAATAGAGATATAGTTGGGATGATTCATTATTATTTTAAAAGAAGGTTTAGGTCTGTTAAAAGTGTTTATTTAGACCAGTTGAATTTGAGTTTAAAACTACACAGCCAGGCCTGAAGCCATGCTTTACTCTGACACTGTAGTGGTTAGCACAATGAGTGCAGCAGCCCACTGGTGACATTTAACTTGCAAATCCTGGGTATACTTTGTACCATATATTAGGAATATATTAATTTTTCCATGTTGGAAGAAGTTAGCAGGGGTAAAGTGCACAGAGTTCAATAGCAAGCAAAAATAGGATTCAGCAAAGAGACCCAAAAACTTCCGCAGTGGCCCTGCAGAAAGGGCATATTTCCACCTACCTCCTCTTAACTCTACCTGCCTATTGAAACCTAAAAACCCTTTTCCACCATATATCACTGCCCACCCCTGAACCCTAAAAACCCCTTTTAAGCCCTTACTACCCTGTATGCTTACCCACGCCTGAACTGTAAAAATACCTTTACTGAGCTCAGTACTCTCGTCTTCAGCCCACACCAGAAACTTAAAACACTTAACATCCAGCACACTTATAAAAATTACCATGCTTTTTTCACATTTAATCTAATTAGTTTGCAGAATTTAAATAATGTGTAAATGACAATAAAATATAGTTGCACACTGTGACTACATGCCTGCTTTTCTATTTCACTTCAGTACTATACAATTGAATAACTTTATCTGAATCTGCGGCTCACAGGCCAGGGGCAATTTGTTTAAGGTCATTTGAAAGTCCCCAAGGCTGTCCCTGTCTCCCCCAGAAATGTAATGTCCCCTACACCACTGGTAGACACGAGAATCATTTCAGCAGAACATACAAACGCAATATATATGTGTCAAGAGAAGCCATACTGTTGAATCTGATGAGACAGAGGATCTAGCGGATCAGGGAGGAAAGTCTGATAATCTGGGCGAGCTGATTTTTGTGACTAAGATTAGAAAATTACCCCAGAGAGCAACGGGACCGATTCACAAAGGTAAACTGAGACAAAAGTCTAACTTTACGACTTTCGGTATTCACAAAGGGCATTTACGAGTAGTAAAGATAAACTTTTGTCTCAGTTGAACTTAAGTTTTGGTCTCAAGTTAAACTTTTTAGTCTCAGTTACACTTAAGACCAAAACTTAAGTTCAACTGAGACAAAAGACTAACTTAACTACTCGTAAAGGCCCTTTGTGAATACCGAAAGTCATAAAGCTAGACTTTCATCTCAGTTTACCTTTGTGAATCGGGCCCATAGTATTAACAGTTGAATTGATCATCAGCTCACTCAAGAGTAAAACCAACAGAGCCGGACCAAAACCAGAGAGAAGGACAAACCTAACCAACATAGAAAAAATCTGGTTTCTAGTACCCAGTTAGGCAAAAGGCTCTGGGACTATGGCCGTAGTGAAATCATTTTCTCAGAATAAAATCATTTTTAGCCCAAAGAATTTGATCAAAAACGTTATCATCAATATCTGTTATCCATTACTATTCATATGCCTGTAATATGACCTCGCATGACGATTTGATGGTGGATTTACTAGAGACTATATTGCAAGGTTTATAGGGGGAGCGATAATTTAGAGAGTATGTCAATGGGTACCAGGGGGCATGGTTGTACTAGGACCGTTGTTCATTTGGGTTTTTAAGGCAGTGTTGATTGCTGACTGTACTGTGCTTGCATGATCTTAAATGTTAATAAACATATCTTACAAATCAATATCTGTTATCCATCCATGTGGCTAGATATGTTCAAGTAGATCAGCCTTGATTGGTATGAAATTAGAGTCACCTCTGAGCCTAAATTCAAGTAAATGGAGATTCCGCTTTCTAAAGCAGAGGAGAATGCTTTATATTACTTTTCTGTAGCTTCGGGGCCTTTTAATTTTCTGTAACCTGCAAGAGCGCGGACACGCTGAATCTATTTTGCAAGACCGTAATATCCCTTTTATATATTCAGCATAAAATGCATGTAATGTGAGAAAGTTAAGCATTTCAATTGTTTTTACCCACGTTATATCTGATAGCTTGAGAAAGGTATCGACGTTCACATAGGACAGTGAACTCAGCAGTGATAGCCAGAGCAACTGTTCATTTCTAATGAAATCTTACTACACTTTCATGACCAATTTAACACAAATACGTTATGCCATATGGTTTCATTGTGTGTAAAACAGTTGTCATTTCATGTATGTAATAAGGCAGTGGTTCTTCACCTGTGGTCCTGTTACCCCCGGGGGTCTGCAAAGTCTACTTATGGAGTCCACAACTGCTTAGAAAATGTATTGATATTAATAGACTAAAGAAGTGTATATAAATAAAGAAGTAAACTGTAAAATTGAAAATTTTAAAACGTTCTATAAACGTGAAGGAATTTGAATATGAAGGCTCAAAATTAAGTTAGAATCCTCAGACTGATTCATGGGAGCAGTGCAAATGCATCAAACAGAATATATTATAGACGGTGAGTGTCCGACGTTGAATTTAGAAAACCTCCAACCTTCCCATTAAAATTAGAATTTAGATTTTTTGGGTATATGTGTTTTTGAATTAAATAAAAAATTAATAATTTATTAATTTGTTTGATAAATGCATGTTTCTGCATTTTTTTTATATTGTTTTGCAGTTCAAATCATTGAAAGGCTTATGCCGCTTCAAGTAATGATTCTGTGGGGTTACCCGGGTTCCAGTAATGATTAGGTGGGGCTCCACAGAAGTCCAACGGTTAAGAAATACTGGAATAAGGTATTCCATGTCAAACACTGTTTGTTTAAAGCAGGTTTGTGATTGAGATGCAACTTTATTAAAAAGTCTTGTACATCCTACTGAGGTGGTTGGGATTGGTATGAGTGGTATTATATATGAATTCTTGAGTATGCATCTGTAGTGTAGGGGATATGAAGTTAAGTCGAACTGAAGGCAACAGCAGTGCGTCCACTAGGGCACAGGAACATGGCCCTACCTGCTGCCAGTGCAGCAAACATAAAAAATAAACCAGTAATAACATTATTTTATTACTGTTTAATTTTTCAGTGCCGCGGGCCAGCCCGAGCCAAGTGCTGGGGTGGAGCCAGAACTGCTTCCTGGCAGCAGGGGAAGAGGAATGGTGCACATGTAAAGTTTAAAGTGCGTATGTCACTTTGGCCGGCTGTCTTGCGACGGCGAGTCTGACATGCAGACTTTAAACCTCTCCACCGAACTGTCTTAGACAGCTTGGTGGAGAGCAGGCGCATGTTTCTTGGCAAAGTGGCGGGCGTAGGGAGATGGGGGGACCGGAATGAACAGCAACAAAAAATATTACAATAACCTACCTGTTCGACGCTCCAATGCTCCTCTCTGGCTCCGTCACCGTGCACTGCAGGCACGGGCTGACAGAATCCCCTGGGCCAAACCTGACGCTGCATGAAAGCAGCGTCAGGATTCGCCTGAGCTCCGATGATTTGCACTACCAGGGAGACTGGGAGCTTATGCCTGCTGGTCTCTCCAACCCAGCAATGCCGCTGGGTTGGAGAGAGCTTCAGTGCGCATGAGGGTGTGGCCAGCATGAGACAGCCGTCGAAACCCTCATGCACACTGACAGCTAGCGCACCTACAACTCTCCCTCTGCCTGTCCTATCCGTTGCCCCTCCCCCTAAGCAACCCCATGGAGAAAAATAAAACGATAATAAACCCAGGTTTATTATCGTTTTATTTTTCATTTTTTAGCTGCTGGCGGGGAGGGGGCGACGCTCCTCCGCCATAGCGGAGGAGTCGCTGCTGCTCTAGTGCCTCTAGGAGCGTTGAGCCAGCCTGCTCTAACCAACCGTGGTGCCTCTCTCATGCTGGTCAACAGCATGAGAGAAGTGTCTGGATTAGTTAGAGGAACTGGTTCCTTGCTGCAGAACTGCGACCGGAGAGTACTGGAGTAGGTAAGTACGTGTTTCTTTCTTTTCATTGATTATACTGTTTAATTAGCTTTTTATATGCTGCCAGGCAGTGTGAGAAACACGCACTGCCTTCCGCCTCAACTCCAGAGCTCTTAATCGAGGCCTGTTATGAACACTGTTCATAACGGACCACGATTAAGAACTTTGGGGTTGCCCTAAGGGCATTCTTGATTGCCCGCCTGATCGCCTCATTACTTTAAAAAGGGATCAGCCGCCACTGACTAAAGGTACAAACTTTCATAACTAGCAGTGCTGTATGAAGTGCTGTTTAGAAAACTATTTTATAGCACATTTTAGTATGTTAGTACTATGTATAAATTAAATGCCAACTTTATAATCAATAGCTACATTCACTGTATTTCCCTTCTATATTCGTTTGCCTATGCAGTGCGAAAACGTGAAGATGTAATGTGAATAAGAAACTGACTATGAAATAGAATCAACAGTTCAAAGGGAATTCAGGTCTTTAGGGGCGCAATTAAAAGCCCTGGCCCCCACATTTGTCCCTCACCCGGACCATAGGTTAGCCTCATCACTTCTTCCCTGTTGAAAGTGAGGGGATCTCGAGTGGGGCAGAGTTAACGTTTTAAAATGGAAGGTTGGGAGGAAAAAACCTAGGCCCACGTGCCAAAGCATACAAGAACACGCAGTGAAAGTCGATCAGTGCTGTTTGCTTAACCGCCTGGGTCACAAAAACCTAAAGAACATTTATTTTTCCTCAAAATTGGCTCTAACTGTCATTTTAGCAATTTGGAAGCTTGTTTCACAGTGTTACTCTAAGTATCCTAAGCTTATTACACAATGGGGGTCCCTGTAGGGATGGTGTCATATATTACAAATGAGCGATCACAAACATATACCTCTTCAAAATCAAAACAGAGAGACATAAATCGAAGCTCTGGAAACAAAAGTGCGCTAAAGCACACATGTGACAATAATACAAGTAATTAATACTGCCTGCCGCTGTCAAGAGCAGACAGATGAGGCGTTCTCTATGACTAGAAGAGTTGTGTATGTTTGGCAGCAGAATCTGGCTACGTTTTATGCTTATCAAGTAACACTCAAATAAGTAGAAAGAGTAATACAGACAAAAATACGGAAAGAGTCATTAGGTAACCCGCAGGTACCCCGAGAGACAGCCCAAACACGACATATGGCTACGATACTGAGCAAACATGTTTAAACTACATTGTTATCCAACTAATTATGTTTTTTTTAAATTTCAGAGTTATATATTTATTATTTTTTTATTTGACTTAATTTTATTTTTAACTTTGGCACTATTTAATAACGTACACCATCTTTGCCTTAGTGTTATCAAACATTTTTCTAGCCTAACAAGGGCCTTAAATTGCAACACACTCTGAGTAAATATCCTTTCATCTGGCCAATATTTGATTGTAAAGTGAAGATGCTGTCATTTGACTATGCAAATCGTGCAGGATTCTGATGAGTTTCTCACAAAAGTAAAACAAAGCGATAAAGCCGACCGAGGTGTTGTTATCTCGAATGCTCTGAGTCTGGCAGCGTCGGATTGGTAACGTGGGCATTCGGGCAATGCCCGAGGGGCTGGTGTCCAGTTCCAGCTGTGGGTTGCTTTTTTGAGCAGTCAGGGGGGCGATTTGGTGGTTTTTGCGTTGTTCGGATGCCGCCAGCGGCCCAGTGGGTGCCTGAGTGGCCTTTCTGGAGGTAGATGGGCATCCATTATCACCCTTTTACAAACGGGGCAGTGGTGTCACTCCCTTACTCTAGCTAGGCCGGCCCATTAACATATGCATATTGTGCGGGGGCCAGAGCAAAAGTGGCCTCACTTGTATTCAGGTGTGTTTCACCATTGTAAGCTTATCTGTGCATTTTTTTTACCCCCCCCTTTTTTGTTTAAAACGTGCCTGTGTGCCAGCGTTGTGGAGTGTGCGGTGGGAGACGGTGTCAAAGGCTGCAGCGAGGTCTAGTAGGATGAGGGCTGCCGTGTGCCCCTGGTCGCGGAGAGTGCGGATGTCATCTGTGGCGGCTTGGAGGGTGGCCTCGGTGCTGTGGTTGCTGCGGAAACCGGATTCCACAGCAACCAATCATCTCCTAATATACACATGGATCGGCTTGGGTGTTTTGTTGTGATTGTGGTCATTTGTATGCACATACATACCTCTGAGCCTGACAGATCCCTCACTGACTAAGCTGTCCAATTGACTGACATCCCTGCTGACGGACAGGCTATTAGCGGTGGTGATTTTAATGCTCTTATAGACCTGTCCTGGACTTCTTCAGGAGAAGGAGTGCATCCTCTATGACCCCCATTGTTGGGTGGGCACAATCCATGGGCCTGTGTGATGCTCTGCGAAGGTGGCACCCAGATGGAAGGCAAAATGCAGTCTTCTCCCATTGTCATTCTTCCTTCTGCTTAAACTTTTATTTCCTATCTTCAGCTGAAATGGTAGGTTCATATACTCTCCCAGCGCTTGTCAAACCACTTGTCGAACCATTATCTGGTGAAAATTACATACAGGACAGGACCATTGTCGGAGTCCAGGGGATGCCATTTCAATGCTTGGTGACTGAGAGAATAACGGTCCACAAACATGCTCAGTAAAGGGATGGGGTCTGAAGTAGGGTGGCTGACAATGTTGAGTAGAAGAAAATACTTCATTCAAGTAACACAGCTTTACCCCCGACCACTGAAAAACAGAGACATTTGAAATTCCTTTGAGCAACTCAGACATCAGTCTTTGAAGAACGGATGCTGCTGACACCAACCCAAACGGCATGTGGCACTACTGGAATGTCGCTAGAGCTGAAACGAAAGCTGTGAGATGACGTGATTCTTCTGCCAACACTACCTGACGGTAGGCAGATGCTAGATCAAGCTTAGTGAAAAACCTGGCCCCAGAGATAGTTGACAACATATCACCAATCTTGGGAAGAGGATGAGAATCAACACATATATCTTTGTTGTGTGATCTGAGGTCCACACAAAGCCTCAACTCACCATTCTTCTTATTGGCACGACCAAGGGGAAAGCCACAGAGAGGATTCTATAGGCTCAATAATTCCTTTAGTCTGTAGACCCTCCAATTCCTTCTTAAATCATAGGGCACGCCGATACAGCATTGGTCTTAATCTTTATTTTGTGTTGGAAACCAACAATTTTTCCAAGCTTCCCTGAAAGCACCCAGGGAAAATCATTTAACAAAAGTTCAATATCATTTGAGTCTCTAATTGCCGAGACCTGTTCTTTTGTCCCCGGACGCAGGATCATACCAAACAACCCCTGGTGGAACTATCCTAAGATGTTTAACCCCATAACAGCAACATACATTATGCCACAGATGCGTCTCCCTTTGAACATCATGGTATCTTAAAAAAAAAACCTTGAGATCGATCTTTCTGCCCTCATAGGAAAGGGGAGAGCTATCAGGTCGAAACAATGATCGTCCAGGCCAATTTTGATGAAATAGCTCTTGTGTATACATGGTGTTTCTGGCACCAGAATCCACCAAAAGATAAAGCTGTTTATCACCCACTTGAACATACACATAAGGGTCAATGCACATTTCTTGCTCGGTTTGGCCCACCTTATCTTCTCCCACCACCACAACCATATCACGTACTTCATGCAATAGATTCTCTACATCAACCTCGCACTCAGCACTGATTGCTGATACTCTGGTACCTTTTCGTTTCAGAGATTGGCAAACCTTAGCAAAATGCCCAGATTTCCCTCAAAGCCTACATTGAGAATTTTTAGCCGGGCACACCCAACTTCCCTTTAATGTTGAGGATAACCCATTTAGGACAACTGTAGGATTAACAAATGATGAACGAGACGAAGAAGAAGATGTAGAAGACATTCTATACACTTTTTCCTTGTCAAGTCAAGTCAAAGTATGCTTTATTCGAATTTCATTCATAAAAGCAAGAACAAATACAATATAAAACAAATACATACAACAATTTAAAATGGAATTAAATTTCAATCAATGACATCAAAATATAAAGCACACTTCTTGAAGTTTTCTGACTCAATTACTAGGCCTATATATACGTACTATTCTATTTACATTGACAAATTGTTTTTAAAATATGTTAAAATGTACGAATAAGAATAATTTAAAAAAGGCATACGAGATAAAAATGCAGAGGAAAATAACATAACAGAGAGTAGTCGAATGGCTAGCAATCTCTGTCTAATCAAGAGAATAGTCAAGTGACTAGCAATCTCTTTCTGATCGACCACGCCCATCCTAAATACTTTGCGGTAGCTACTGAAATCCATGTCAAAGTGCTGGTGCATATAATACGCAGAGCCACGATACTGCTGGTTGTCCCCAGGTTTTTGCACATTGGGGACAACCAGATACGCCTTGGCACCGCATAAGATCTGCAAGAAAATAAAAAATGACCAATGGTCTCTTTAGTAATACCACAAGCAGGACAGCTATCACAAGATCCACCTGCCCACTTAACTGTCAAAGATTTAAGGGGAAGTGCACCTGCTCTAAGTTGGAAGAGAAGCTTCCTTTCTACAGGCCTGGTTATGACGTCCCAATAGGGTTCTAAACAGGGATACATTTTAGCCTCCAAAAATTCACCAGTCATGGAACCAGCACTGGAGCTGCTCCAGTGCCGGGAAGCAACCATCTCCCAGTAAGTACTCTTTAAGGTGCTTTTGGATGGGAAGAGTGCTCTTGCAGGGTCTTCCCAGAGTGAGCACATACCAAGCTCGGTCAGGGAAATCTTTAGTGATTTTAACCATCCAATTTTATGGTATACATCAGATCTTATAATATCTGAAAAGCCCTCTGCGTAATGATGGAGCACAGGAGTAGTCCACAGCCTACGCCAATACATAATCAGGTGGAGCTTTACCAAATCTGAAACTGCTCTTCTTCCCAAATCATATTTTAAGGGCAACAATGGGGTGCTTTTGGGGACACCAGTTATAGCCCTGAGAAATTTATTCTCCGAGGATTGGAGTGCAGTCACCTTCTCAAAGCCCCAGAGCTCGGCGCCATAAAGTGCAGAGCCTAGAGCCTTTGCTTCATAAACCTGCAAAGCGGGTTTAACAGGTTTGGTTAAAGATTTTCTGTGCTCTGCACAAATAGCACCAGACAATTGCCTATGTCTAAGTGTAGCAATATCAATATGGTGCCGCCAGCTCTTCTCGCTAGATATGTGTATACCTAGATAAGTAAAAGTATTCACTACCTCTAGCGGGCGGTTATTTAAAGTAATTTTAGATTTGAAACTACGATGGGGGTTAAAGATCATAAGTTTTGTTTTGGCTGTGTTGACCTCTAAGGCATACTCCCCACAAAATTATTCAAAAATAGACAAGGCACGTTGCAAGCCGCTAGGAGTTTTAGATAAGATGAGCGTGTCATTTGCAAACATTAAAATGGGGATTTTAGTCCCAGCTAAAAAAGGGGCATCCACTTGAGCTGAAAGCATACGACCCACAACATCATTAATATACAATGTAAAAAGCACCGGAGCCATCGAACATCCCTGGCGAACTCCCCTTTCAACAGGGAAGTCCGCGGTTACCGAACCCAGCCCCCCCCCACTGGATTCTAGCATAGTTAGATTCATGGAGTCTTATTATGAGGGATAATAACTCATTTGGGAGTCCCTGCTTCTTGAGGACCGACCATAACTTAGAACGAGGAACAAGGTCAAAGGTGGCCCGCAGGTCGACAAAAGCCGCGTACAAGCTTCCCTCACCCAGCACAACAGTCCTCCATTGTAATAATGTAAAGCGGAAGACCTGGTCCACTGTACTTGTGGATCGACGAAAACCTGCCTGAAAGGGTGAAAGAGCATTAAACTCCTCCGCCCAGTCCAGGAGCCTATTGACGATCACACGTCCCACAACCTTTTGAATAGTGTCTATGAGACTTATTGGTCTATAGTTACCCGGCTGGGACCGGTCGCCTTTCTTAAAGATAGGTATAATTACTGCACCCTGCCAGGATGTTGGTACCTCTGCACCCAGTGCAATTGCATTCATGAGAAGATGAATGTACTTACCCCAGCGTTCTTTATCAATAATAAATAAATCAGCTGGCACTCCATCAAGACCAGGGGCACGTCCACAAGCCACTGAGCCAAGGGCTGTCATTATTTCTGGAATACTAAAAAAAGTTTCCTGGAATTGATCTACACTAATTTCTGGGCCCAAATCGAGACTATTTGGCTCAGCATACTGCTCTCTAAAAAATGTTACCCATTCTTCCTCTGGCACATTGTTATGCGGGGACTCCGGAAAACCCCGATTTTCCCCACCTAACAATGTGCCAGAATAGCCGGGAATCCCTTCTATCACTGGCCGCCTTTAACTCAGACCAGTGATGCTCGTCCCATTCTTTCTTTGCCTTGGATATACTAATTTTATAATCCTTTCTAGCTGATTGGATTACTGCGGGTTGACCGCCCTTAATAGCTTTACCCAAGGCTGATCGTGCTTCCCTACACTGGTTGTTGTACCACTTGGCAGGCTTAGGAGCTCTAGCTCCATTATTTTTTGCCGGTTTAAGGAAGTAGTCTTTAATTGTACAAAAGAGGGTATTATGTATTCCTACTACCTTATCTAAGCCAGTCCCAGGTGAATTGCAAAGCTCTATAGCCAATATTGCTTTATCGACCTGACCACTAATGTTAGCAATAGCTTGATGGTTAGTTGCTATATTTTCCCACCTTGGTCTGCGCAGGTCGTTAGTGGGAACAATCAGGGGAGGGACGAGCTCAGAGGAGCCAGCAGGCTGGTTAGTATGGGACCACCATTTGTGAGTAGCGCACAGGGGATTGTGATCACTCTCTATCCTCCCAACAACCTCCATATCGCATATCAAGGGCCATAGTTTAAGACTACATAAAACGTAGTCAATTCTACTATTGTGTCGCCCATTATCAAATGTACTGGTCCCATTTCTGTCACTACTAGTCCTTCCATTTAGAGCTCTTAAGCCCTTTTCGTAACAGAGGGCGTTTAAGGAAATAACATCATTGGTCCAACGCCCAACCGGATTGAGCTCCAATTTTGGAACTCCCCATTGGCGATCCTCTTCATCCCCGAAAAGGTCATCTCCATTAACTAGGGGTTCAAATGTTCTATTAAAGTCACCCGCAATGACGATGTTATTGTTTGAAGAGTAGGTATCAAGGAGGCTACTCAAGGCTACTAGAGCCTCGGACCTCCCTCCCCTATTACTCCGAACGTAGACGTTATAAATATCCAACGTTCCTAGTTTTTCAAGGTTCATTTTAATTAGTTGGATATCTCGGTTGTTAGTATCAACAACTTTATTAGATAGTTTTAGACTCTGGCGGACCCATGTAGTTAATCCCCCCATAGGTCTCCCCCTAGGTCCTTTTAATGCGGGCACCGAATAATTCAAATATCCCTGGGCAAAAGAGGGTTCACATAACCAGGTCTCCTGGAATATGCATAAATCGAAATTATTAACAAAACATACCCAATCCTCAGATTCCAATTTGGAGGGCAGCCCGGCAATATTCCAGGAGAGTAAATTCCCCGTGATAGCCTTGATGCCTTTTGCCAGACAATTGACAGGTGATAAGGAATCTGGGACAGGGGAATAATTGATACAAGTGTCCACGCTTACTTCTGGTACTGGGTTTCTTAACTCATTAAAGAACGGAAGTGTATCGGAAGGTAGCTCATCAGGGACCGAAGACGAAGCTTTGGGACTAATAAGTCAATCCACGTCTTCAAGATTTACTAATGCCTCATAGCTATTTCTGATCGGAATGGGAGGATTAAATTGATTACAAAATGAAGCCCCAGAATTAATATTAGGAGCTATCTGAGTTCTAGGATAGAAATAGGTCAATTCCCAAGTAGTAATAAAAGACCTCGTATGATTTGTATGCCAGTCAAGAATGTGGCTGACAGCTCTAGGGTCCCTAAAATTGATTAAAATGATGTCCCCATTTATATTCTTTGGTGTATTTCCCAGCCAGGGTAGGCGCCGAACATGTAAAATTTCCCCATTGATATACGAGGGAAGAGGGCGGTTCTGGCCAAGTCAGTGGATCACCTTGTTTTTTAACTGCAAATATCCCTCTGTTGTACCATCCTTTAAGGTAGGAACACCCGCAAGGACTACTACAAGAGGGACAGCCTCTGGTGGCAAGTCGATAGAAAAAGGCCCACGTGGCTTTGCAGTAAGAATTGAATTGCGTCCTTTTCTATCACACATTGGACCTTTTTGTAACGGGATATTTTCTCCCGGGTGATTGCTGGCATTACTTGGGACGATGGGTTGCATTAATTTGGGGATAGTAGTTCCACCTACATTGGTACTAGTTACCTTATTAATGCTCTGATGGGTTTGGGAGATGGTCTCCAGTGGTGGTGCGATAAAAGATGATTCAGCAAAAGCTGAAACAATAAGGGGCGCTGTATTTGATTTTAGAGAGTCCGTAGTTAGTTCCCTTTTGTTACTCATTAGGAGTTCTACTTTCTCCAACCTTTTTTCAATTGTTTTTAAGCTCTCTACAATAGGTAAGATGAGAGATTTCAATAGTTGATCTAAATTTCCCATTAACTCTGTAACAGTTGTATCATTTAAAGGACAAGATACAGACTTGCCTGAGAAGGATGTATTAGTAGTACAGAGTGTAGAACCTTGATCTGTATGTGCCAGACCAGAATTGCGGCTAGGTTTTTTTTTGTTCCTTGATGACTCAGAGTCTATCTTTCTCCGTTTTCTAGGTAATGGGCCTATAGATTTAGATTGCCTAGATGAATTAACCTTATGTGGTAGGGGCATGTTAGCTTGTAGTGATTGCCCATTCGATACGACTGGCTCAACAGTTAGGCTAGGAGATACAGATAAAGCAATTGAGGACAGATCATTCGGTGTCTCAGCAGTGATTACATTTCGAGACAATGTGGCAGAGTCATTATTACCTAAGAGAAATGAAGTCCCTTTATGAAGAAGCCCACTTATATCTGGAGAAGTCGTTACATGAAGAGGGGTCGCAGGTGGGGGCGTACTTTTAATGAGCTCAATAGAATTACGACGCCTCGCTCTTAATTCAGCGAGAGTTGCCTCACGATCTAAACCCGAGTTGACTTTAAGTAAATAGCCATCAAGGGTACCCCTATTAACACAATCTGCCATGTCAAAGCAGCTTAAAACGTGCTCCACTAATACAATGCATACAACAGAGAATAGGGAGGACAACTAACATATCACTATAAAACACAAAATAGCATGCCAAAGTTAAATAAGAACAGTACAAGCTACAGTCAAGGGAGTGAGCCCAGCCCGGCCTCCTTCGGCTCCTGAGGGCTACAGAGGGCCCGCCCTTTGCCCGGGCTTAGCCCGGCGTCGCCCGCGCGCGTCCCGCGATGCGGAGGGAGCCTCTGCCTTTTCTGCGCCTCCGGGCGCGAAGACAAGCGGAAGTTGGCCGCAAAGCAGCCTGGGAGCTGTAGTCTCCCCCTGTCGCGGGCGCGATTGCGTTAGGCGCCGACAGAGGAGACACACAGCGTCAGCACCCCAGGAGCGGCAAGACGGCAAGAGGATCAGCAGCAGGTCCGCAGGTAAGTGATGCAGCGCAAAGGATTTCACCCCCGCTCCACCGAGGGAGCCTCTGCCTTTTCTGCGCCTCCGGGCGCGAAGACAAGCGGAAGTTGGCCGCAAAGCAGCCTGGGAGCTGTAGTCTCCCCCTGTCGCGGGCGCGATTGCGTTAGGCGCCGACAGAGGAGACACACAGCGTCAGCACCCCAGGAGCGGCAAGACTGCAAGAGGATCAGCAGCAGGTCCGCAGGTAAGTGATGCAGCGCAAAGGATTTCACCCCCGCTCCACCGAGGGAGCCTCTGCCTTTTCTGCACCTCCGGGCGCGAAGACAAGCGGAAGTTGGCCGCAAAGCAGCCTGGGAGCTGTAGTCTCCCCCTGTCGCGGGCACAATTGCCTTAGGCGCCGACAGAGGAGACACACAGCGTCAGCACCCCAGGAGCGGCAAGACGGCAAGAGGATCAGCAGCAGGTCCGCAGGTAAGTGATGCAGCGAAAAGGATTTCACCTTTTTCCTTGTCATTTTTGGTGGATACGGCATTAACACGATCAGCAGTTTTGTCCTCAAGTTCCTTTGCAGATTTGATAGATGTCTCTATCCTAATGCTATCTGTCAAAGACGGGTTACCTAAAAGACGCAATTTCTGCTTGATGGATTTATCAGTACAGTGGCAGATAAACTGATCGCGAATTAGCTGTTCTGCAAAATGTATGAACTGTCATTCTGCTGCCAACTTGCGAAGAGCAGAGATGTTAGTGTCCACATCTTCACTTTGTTTTTAAAGTCTTTAGAAAACCCAATGCCTTGACACCACCAAACTAGGAGCCACACCAAACCTATTGGCCAGTTTCTTTACAGCTTCTTCATAGACGTCTAGCTCCAGCTCCCCTTCGATTTGAACATGAAGGTAGATGTATAAATGTGGATCTTCCCTCAAAACCCAACTAGTCCAATAGTAAATATTTTTTTCTTTCAGTTCTGTATCTAGATGCACCAATTGCCCCCAAATACGTCTCAAAGGAACATGCCAAAGCCTCCATTTAATAGGTGGATCACCTGTGTCTCCCAAAAAGGTGGTGGTGGATTTACAGACTGCATGGTATATATTTTCTTTATGCGCTTTTCAATGTACCGAGAATAAATTTGGATGCACAGATAAAGATTCTTGAGAGAAACCAAGAACAATAAAAAAACTTAAAAAAATAATTTACCAAAATATGTTTCCATATTAGTACATCCAACCGTAAGTGTCTAAACTGAAACGTTGTAATCACAGACAAACTCCACGATGCGTGGAGAAGGGAACAAGAGGCGCAGGGTTCTAGGAGCTAGCAGCCTCCAATACTAACTGTTTACCACAAAAAGAGCTGCTCCTAGTATAGTGGCCCTATTGAGGTTACGATTACATTGTGAGTAAGGGCATCTCACAAAATGTGACAGACTGGTCTCGCACACCACCTGGTGTCATGCTTCATCATTGACCAGTCCTCGCCCTCTAAAACTTTGGTTTGATAGAGGGCGGGCATACACCTGATGACAGGGATGCACTTCTAAACTAAGTGGGGGCCCGTGAGGATGTGAGTGAAGATAAAAATCTTTATAGTTATTTTAAATGCATTTTAATGTGACTAATAACTATATGATATTAAAATCAGTGGACAGTGTGTGGGGGATTTATTGTCCCCTAGCCGTCATGTAAGTGGTCAACATGTTTCTGCCGTGTTGGCCCAAGTGGGTCCAGGGCATTCATCAGGACCTAAGTATAAAGATGGGGGCTCTGTTCTTACCAACTGGTGGCAATAAGATACCACTGTGCGGGTGTGGCCTGTGCCACTCTCCACCTCCAAAACGGCTACCAAATGTCAAGTCTAGATATAAAAGTGCAATCAATTATATACACAGCTGTAACAACTGGGTCACAAGAACATTATATATATTTTTTTAAACAATGCATGCATCGGTTCAGTTAAAAAGTGAGTGACTACTCATGTGACATGTGACACTCTATATGTGTACACAGTTACAGAAAATTAGTAAAGTGAGAAGAAACATTGCCTTCTAGAGAGCAAAAAAACCCGAAATCAAATGCCTGAAGCGTAGATTAGACGAAAGTTGTACTCTAGTGCAAAAATACCAAAGTAGACCCAACCTCATAAGGTGGCCACCAGTTTGGCTTGATGTTTCTATAGTTAATAGGTACTTTCAATATAGACACAAAGTACTTGTTATGGTCCCAATAACTTAAGATGGCTGCAAATGTTCCTCCTCTTGTTTCTAAAAGAGATGGGGCTTGTACAACTCACATGTGTGTCCTCGACGCATGGGCGGCTTTCCCCTCTGGGCTTGGACCAGTGCTCCGCCTCCTTCAGCCACCCGCTGATCACCTTGCTAGCAACGCGGTAGTCTGCAGGGGGTCACACTCCGTAAACATACTGTGCTCGCAGGTCAGAGACCGTCACTGCAGCCATAAACATAGATCCGCACCACCTGCACAGCTCAATTAACTGCGGATCAAAACTCCTCTTGGCTCGGCACTGACCTGGGCAAAAGAGCAATGAAGGGACCACCAATGATGCTTGACTAGCTCTGACTCTCGGCCACAGGTCACGATGTGCAGCGGAGTCCAGTAGAAGCGAACTGCAGCGAAACCCGCACTGAATGGCTCAGGTAAGTGCCAATGGTCCCGATGCACTTTTTGTAGCACGTGTTGAAAAGGGGTTTACCACTCAGGTCCAGTTCGTCGCCACGTGAAGTAAGCTGGCTGACAACCTAGAGTAAAAGAAAATACTTTATTTAAGTAACACAGCTGTACCCCAGACTGCTTCAGGCAAACAGACTGATGGCAACCACCACTCTCTGGAACTTAGCAAAGCCATGTTCCAAGAGAGAACATCCTTTTTTTCACGTGCGGAGAGTGAGAGAATGAATCGGACAGTTACGTTCTCCCAAATAAACTTTTTTTCACTAAAGGCAACTGTTGCCTGCGACTGTGTTCCCCACAGGGGTTACAGTTTTTTCTTCGAGATGGTCCTACAAGTGTACCTCCTCTTGATTCTTTATTCTGAGGCACTTGTGATATCATTAAAAGCCTTGCGTTGGGTTTTTTTTGAACATTAGTGTGTTCAAATTTACCCTCTACTAGATGCCAAGAGGAGGTACACTTGTAGGTATTTTTAGTGTATGTATCAAAAAATCTGGTTCGCCTCTTAACCAGTGACCTACTTATAAGAACTCCCGGTATATCTATGGTTGAGTCCGCCCAGATAGTACCATCTTATCTGGGTGTGGAGGTAACGCCGATGATGAAGCATGTCACTATTATGTGAGTGAGGCGTTTCCGTCAATATCTTTGATATTCCATCTGACTAAAGTATTGTAGGACCATCTCGAAGAAAAAACTGTAACCCCCAAGAGAGAACATACCCACTCAAAGCAATACAAACATAGGCAGTGAAGGTAGGAGCATGATGTGACTACAGAGTCCTACTTCGACATGAGTATTGGGTCGGTAGACTTTGCAGTTAATGTTTGGGAAGCCATTAAGGTAGTGGTCCAGAGTCATATTAAGCCCTAATAAGGGGTGGTAAAACTGGATGAGATTAAGCAAGGCCATTACTGAACTGGAACACCAAGTCTAAAATTTCAAGAACAGAACTGCCCGCTCACAAGAGGCCCAGGTGCATAGATAGTTGGATACTGCAGTAGAGGAACCTCAACAGCTTAGACTGGGGAGGCCAGACTGTCTTGGCTGGTCATTCAATACTGGATTTACGAATGGGGAAATAAATCAGGCAAATTGCTCTATTGGCTGTCGACACAAATAATCTCACAATTTGACAAGGGGATGGCACCCTGATAACGGATTCTGCCACTATTGCAAAACACTTTCCTGTACATCCCTCAATGCTGCACGCCATCTTCCATTAGCTGAATGATTAAATCTACTAGCACATGAGCTGATAGTTCAGACCCTAGATCTAGATAAAAGCATAAGCTTAACGCCCCCTTGACACTCAAGGAAATTCAAGAGACAATTACAGGTCTAAAAGTGGTAGGATGCCAGGCCCGAATGTGTTTCCTACAGAATTACTTCAAGAAATACTCACATCAGCCCCACACCTACTAGCCTTGTAGGAAAAGCATTAGGGGTAAGACAGTTGCCTCTTTATCTAAGGGGAGCCATAATTGTCACTGTTTCGTAACATGGGAAGGACCCAGATGAATGTTAGTCATATAGGCCAATCTCCCTGATCAACTCAGAAGCAAACTCTTGGCTAAAATATTAGCGACATGAATAACACATATGGTAAAATACTTGATAAATAATGGTCAGAATGGTCTTATGCCAAGGGAAACACCATTGTATAAGGTGACTTCAAATGGTTATAGCTGGTGCAGCTGACCTTGCAGGGGCGGCAGCAGCGGTCCTTGTGGACTTCCAAAACACATTTGATTCTGTCCACCAGCCTTTTATGTTCTATATCCTGGAGAACATAAACTATGGGTCGAGCTACCTGTAATATGTCAAGCCTTTTATCACTACCCATGATTGCAAGTTTGAGTGAATGGGACACTGTCCCCATGCTTCCGATAGAGAGAGGTATGAGTAAGGGCTGCCCTCTTCCGACCCTTTCCTTTGAGCTTGTTGTTGTGACACGAGCAAAATGGACCTAGTAGATTGCAGGATTGTGCAACTAGATGGCACTCAGGCCTCAAGGATCTGTCTTTGCTATACACTGACGATCTCCTGGTGTACCTAAAGAGAACCAAATGTTAAGTACCTCAATTCCTAGAGATGTTCCGTATTTAGGTAAATGCATCTGGCCTCCATATCAATCATGCTGAGTCACATTAAATCCCAAGACACCCTGAGTTTCCTGCGAGGGAATGCCTGGGAAGCCCATGTGACTATTTCATACACTGCAGTATCTATATGACCACAGATCCGCAGATATGCTGCACCTTTAATATCTCCCCCATATTGGTACAGACTAAGCATGAGCTGCTTACTGGGGACAAGCTCCACCTCTTGCTGATGGGCTGCAAGCACTCTTTAAGATGGTAACACTCCCCAGGCTCCTCTGCGTCCTTCAACATTTCCCTTAGATGCTGCCGGACACCCTCTTTACTAACATCTGTACTATTCTCACTAGATTCCTAAGGGCCCATTCTCAACCCCCAGTCTCGCTAGCAAAATGTACTCAGGTCCCATATGATGTTGGGACTGAGGTACAGCACCTTCACTTGTCCTGCTGAGGCTCACAGTTAGTGAATATAAATGACTAGAATTTTGGGGACGTCTCGGACTCGACATACAGATTAGAAAGCGAGCTCTTAGACTTGGAAGCTGGAGGCGATCCGATATGGCTCCTCGGTTTCTAGGGGGATCACTGAGCCTACTAGAATTCCACTGGTTGTCTGCCATAAAGCCTTAAGAAAAATTAAACTGTTCAAAGCATTTACAAGTGAAAGTCCGACATGGCGGGCTACATGGCTACTGCAAGTCTTGGGTCCCACTGGATTTGGGTCCTGAGAACCTAATAAGTATTTCAACGATCGTAGATGTCTGGGCGAGAGGGAATCTTCAATCAATCACCAAATTGACAGTAGAACATATCTTACATCCCTTCCAGTTCCTTTAGTAACTTGAATTCCATCTGCTCACATTATCACCTACTGTACACACTGCCAGCATTTATCCTGTTTGAATCTAAAATTGCCAAGGAGTCACTCACTATGAAAGGCATATCACTTACCTATAGATCATTACCAATACACTCCCCTGATCCTTTTCTACAACTGAAAAACAGATGGTAAACAGATATCAGTCCTTTGGAGGATGACAGGTCGGTTCAGGCGCAGATGGAGCCTAGATGTCGGGGCATATATGTACGAATTGAGAATGTTACAGTTTAAGTACTTTCATTGCTCCTATTTTGACCCTATTATGGGTTGGCACATAGAGACGTAAGCACCTCTCCATCACAAGCTGTGGTGAGGAGCATGCAGACTTCTCTCATATGATCTGGCCATGCCCAACAATTGCTTGCTACTGATCTGCTGTTTACACTAAGCTTGGTGAGGTTATAAGCTACCCATTGTCCTCATGGCCTACACACGCTATTCTTGGCATTAAGCAAGAAAGAGCGGATATCGTGGGGGCTCGCCTACTTGTAATGATGAACAAGAAAGAGTCAATCCTGCGGGGGCTAGCTTGCTAGTAATAAATTGCCTATTGGTTGCAAAATGAGACCTAGCTAGCCACCCAACCACTTCTGATACCCCTGAACTGGATGTGTGTACGCATGGGATGGATATTGGCAGGGCCGTTTCTAGGTGTTTAGCCACCCTAGGCGAGATATGAAAAATGCCGCCCTCTCCCTTTTACTACATTCACTCTCTCCCCCGTCATCCGGGCTAGAAGAATTAATGCATTAGATATTCCCAAACTCATGTTTTTGGCGCCCTCCCCCTTTTGCCGCCCAAGGCAGCCGCCTAGTCTTGCCTAATGGTAGAAACGGCCCTGGATATTGGTGTTATGGCTGAAGAATCAGTCTACAAGGCCCAAGGTTACCCACACAAATATCGTAAGGCATAGGATCCACTGTTGAATCATGAGAGATGATGGGAGCTTCAGAATGTGGGACAAGACACCATGGTATTGGATGTATGACGTTACAACGCACACTTTTACAACGCATGCACTTACAACGCATTTTTTACAACGCATAATCCATTACAACGCATGACATTACAACGCAGGACACTACAACGCATTTTTAAAAAATACCTTTACAACGCATTACCATTACAACGCATACTACCTTTACAACGCATACCATTACAACGCATAATATTAAATTACATTTAAGGTAAGTATTAGATAGTATAGGGGTAAAAATTACTATTCTAACTCCAGGGGGTGCAACAGTAGGGTAAGTGTTGGATAGTGTAGGGGTAAAAATTACTATTCTAACTCCAGGGGGTGCAACAGTAGGGTAAGTGTTGGATAGTGTAGGGGTAAAAATTACTATTCTAACTCCAGGGGGTGCAACAGTAGGGTAAGTGTTGGATAGTGTAGGGGTAAAAATTACTATTCTAACTCCAGGGGGTGCAACAGTAGGGTAAGTGTTGGATAGTATAGGGGTAAAAATTACTATTCTAACTCCAGGGGGTGCATCAGTAGGGTAAGTGTTGGATAGTATAGGGGTAAAAATTACTATTCTAACTCCAGGGGGTGCATCAGTAGGGTAAGTGTTGGATAGTATAGGGGTAAAAATTACTATTCTAACTCCAGGGGGTGCATCAGTAGGGTAAGTGTTGGATAGTATAGGGGTAAAAATTACTATTCTAACTCCAGGGGGTGCATCAGTAGGGTAAGTGTTGGATAGTATAGGGGTAAAAATTACTATTCTAACTCCAGGGGGTGCAACAGTAGGGTAAGTGTTGGATAGTATAGGGGTAAAAATTACTATTCTAACTCCAGGGGGTGCAACAGTAGGGTAAGTGTTGGATAGTATAGGGCAGTGTTTCCCAAACTGGGGTCCGAGGACCCCCAGGGGTCCGTGGCACATTCCCAGGGGGTCCTCAGCCAGCAACTTTAAAAGCACTGCAAAGTTCTTTGTAAAATTAGCAGTTTTCAAGCAACTATAAAAGTGTCAAGAAAATGCCAGTGATTAATGTACCTGCTGGAGAGAGATGAGAGTTTTGTCCAGTAGCAGCTTTGACTTATCTAATGTGACACAGACAGTTAATATGCCTACTGCAAAGAACGTGTACAATGCATTTTAAAAAACAGTATTTTATGTGCATAGGTCAATGGGTTACTGATTTTGTCACAGAGATTCTTTCGTCACTGTGCAATTCATAAGGGACAATCGTAATCTAGCAGTGTCCTATAAACTGTCATCAAAGAGCTGCTTGCAAACTGCATGGTAAAAGTTAGTAACATATGTTTATTCCCAGTCTATCATTACCCTGATGCTGCTATGTTCCCACATCCTGCACATGAACAATTTTGTAATGCTGTTTTGTCACTTCTATGTGTGCTGCCTAATGCAGCACACATGGAAGTTACAAAACGTCATTTTTTATTAAAGATTGTTTATGCGCAGGAAGGGTCACCTTCCTGAACATAAACAATCAAAGGTGTTTTGCTTTTTCCGTTGGAAAAAGAAAAAAACGAGGAGAAATAAGGCATTTCTCCTCATTTCGCCAAGTTAAGACCAGGTTTTTCATGGTCTTAATTTGGGTGCTGTCTCCTATTTAAGCTGACCTTGTAAATAGAGGGCAGCGTCAAAATCAATGGGTGTTGGAATGAAACGCCCACTGTAACTCCCACTGCCCACCTTTTTCACACTAAGCATTGCGTGAAAAGGGGCCTTATTTACAAGGCAGCGTTAAGCCACAATAAGTGGCTTAACGCTGCCTTGTAAATAAGGCGAAGCCCCTATTGCCACAGGAACATCGCTAAAAGTGACGTTCCAATGGCGATAGGGACTTGTAAATATGCCCCTGAAATCCTTAGTAATTTGAGTATTTGTTTTGTGTGCACACGTGTTTATTTTTTTTGAATTACTGTTTTAATGTTTGAAATTTAAATCCTACAAATTGCTTGGGGGTCCCCGGCTTTCAGTGGTGACTCAATGGGGGTCCTCAGGAGTGAAAAGTTTGGGAACCACTGGTATAGGGGTAAAAATTACTATTCTAACTCCAGGGGGTGCAACAGTAGGGTAAGTGTTGGATAGTGTAGGGGTAAAAATTACTATTCTAACTCCAGGGGGTGCAACAGTAGGGGTGCAACAGTAGGGTAAGTGTTGGATAGTGTAGGGGTAAAAATTACTATTCTAACTCCAGGGGGTGCAACAGTAGGGTAAGTGTTGGATAGTGTAGGGGTAAAAATTACTATTCTAACTCCAGGGGGTGCAACAGTAGGGTAAGTGTTGGATAGTGTAGTGTAATATTATGCGTTGTAATGGTATGCGTTGTAATGGTAGTATGCGTTGTAATGGAATGCGTTGTAAAGGTAGTTTTTAAAAATGCGTTGTAGTGTCATGCGTTGTAATGTCATGCGTTGTAATGGATTATGCGTTGTAAAAAATGCGTTGTAATGGTAGTGCGTTGTAAAAGTTGCGTTGTAAAGGTTGTTCCCCCATGGTATTACAGGTTCCATGGTGAGAACTTTAATATATTGATCTTACCATGGATTGTTGGAATGTAACTCTGTACTTTTCCTGTATTTTATCAATAACAATCAAACCAATTTTATTAAAAAGAAACATGAGGAATATCTAGGTTGAAAGTAGGTGAAAGTATTTGCGATTAACATGGGACCTACAGTATGACACGTTCTACAAGATATGTAAAGGTATTACATTTGATATGACAGGCAAACAGTAGAATCAGGTTGGGACTGTGTTCTTCAGGTGCAAATCATGCATCTGCTAATTTACAATAGCAGACAGTGCACAAATTGGTGGGTGCTAAATTTTTGGCTAATTACGACATGAAGACCCCAGAAATGGAGAATTGCATATAACATGCGTACAAATCCGTCCATTACCTGTTGCACAAAATGCCAGATTGCACTCTTTTCACCTGTGATTTCTTTGCATCTGGTTTTTGCTGCTGCTTACAAGATTGGCAATAAATATGCAGATGTTAACGTTCCAATGAGACTGTAAAGATAGTTACTGGAGCACTGGAATGACATCAAACTCCTAATTAGGCTTTGTGCTTTTAAAGATTGGTGTAAGGTATGGGGTTGATTTGCTGTCTGAAAATGTATGATCTCTTTAACATAAACAGTAGCTCTGCTGTTTAAGACTTTAAGATGTCTAACCTGAAAGATTGCTGTCTGTGTGACACTGAGAGATAGTTATGAGATGGGGCATTGTTGAGTGCAAGTGCTTTGCGTGTAGAGTGATACTCTAACTGGTGGATCAGAGGACTTTAAAGCAAATGTTGTCTTCCATGGGTAGGCTTTGATAAGCCTTGGTAAAATGGTGGCCTTCTCTCTGGCCTACAAATAGCCTGTGACCAGCATCCTGGGCTTTTTGCAAGTGTGGAATGAATTCAGCACTGTTTACAAAAAAATGATTTACTTAAGGTAGGTGTTAAGTGCTGACATAAACACTAGCTCTCTCAAATCCAAAGCTATTATGTGGATGACTTTTTTGACATAAAACTGAAATATTTTGTTGGACATAGTTTTTACCAGAGACTCAAGGGTAATTTCTTCATCTGGAATTATAATAGTGAATGCGGTGACAGAGACATTTCTTGGTTGAACAGTGCTGAAGATGTTAAGGGAGGCAGAGGAGTTCTTGAGGTTTGGAAGACCAAAGAGAAGAACAAAGAATAGAACTTGTTGTTGCATTGAGCTGCAGCCAGTCAGATCTCATACAGCTCGCAATTTAGCTAAAATAGTCGATACATGTTTGATTTGATTCAGGAAAGACATCTAACTGCAAACACATCTGGGTACCACCATCCTAGGATTTGGCTTGCAGCACCAAGCCTGTGATTACACTTAAAACAGTAGAAGAGACAAATGGGATCCCAATGGAAAACATCAAAAAGTCATTTGGAGTAGACTTGAATATCCCAATTTTCACTATCATCTACCCGTTGGATAGAGACAACCTAATCCATTTAAGGGCCTTTGTCAAAGTCATAGTCATGGGGAAACGTCTGTCTAAAAGCAGGTGATGGGGCACAATGAAAAAAGTTGCATTAATGTCCAAAAGAATCAGTAGTGTTGTCTTCCGTTCTCCTACAGTACAGTTGCATCATCCCAGCTTGATAGCACTGCTGATTCTATCCCACTCCCTAGGCACAGGAGTGCTTGACCAGGTTCATCCTAGACAGAGACATGCCTGATCACAGTTCATCAGTTAGTGGTGTACGAGATGGGACAGGAATTGACGGTACACAACCTTTCCACTGACTTGGTATTAATGAAATGTTGATGGGTCTTCCAGGTCAGAAGAGGTTGGTTCAGCTGTGGTCTGAGTGTGGCTCTGTGGCAAGAGACGGGCATTTCCATACTTTGTAACAACGTATAGCTTATTCAATATATAAAAAGGACAATGGAGAAAGCATGTTTATTTAGGAGCCAATCAAGAATGGTGATTATTGCAGCTGTTTAGAAAGTAGGGAGAAACTGTTTGATTTTTTGGGATGCTAAAAGTGAAAGGCCTTGTGGTCCCTGGAAACAAATGGGGGTAACTCAGGGTCTGGCACATGTGGGATCCTTTCAGATTTAGCACTCGCTCAATACAGTACCCTTATCCTTTCAGTTTAGGAAATAAGGTATTCAAAAATGGTATTGCAGATGGGTTGTGTTGGTATAATTTTCAGGATGAGGTTGGACAGTTAAGTAGTAACTTACCATTCAAAACTGCTCTTTGATATAGTTCTAGACATTGTCCATTTTTTGAGGTAGATGATTAGCTTTGATAGAATAAATCATTATTGCCATGGGCCTTGATATGCTCTTTCTAAGCTTTCCTTTGGTTTTCTGGAGTTTTTTCAACCATTTGGTTTTGAGCTGTCTACTTTTGATATGCTGTGCTTTCTGTTCAGAAGTGTTCCAACTGTTCTTTTTGATTTGAGCCATGCATGGTTTCAATTGGGCAGTCAGGTTCATAGACTGCCTATTAGAATTTATATACATTAGAATTAAAGGTCCCTCCAACCAGTCGATCACAAACTACCAGTAGCTCCCAGACACCTTAAGAGTAGGTCACAGTCTTAAGTACATTTTTAGGTCTCACCTAGCATTGCAGAATGCATGCGTTGCTCGCTCTGCTAGGCATCTTGTTTTAGGGTATGTTTTAGAAGTAGAGTGGAAGCCCCGCCCATCTTTTTCATTGCCTGGCATCATCGTCCATAGTAAATGCTGGCTTCTGATTGATAATGAGGCTTCTTCGTCGCTCCTTGTTACCGCCCTGTCTCCTTTTTGGACCGCCCATCAGGACTGGATCGTTTACTTGTGGCGTTATACTGTCTCTTTTAATTACTGGATAAGCACTTTTTTTTTCCATTCGCGCAATGGGCCTTCTGTTTCCTGACTGGCGTTGGCACCAGCTTGGCCGCCGAACCCCTGCACATTCCAGCTGCGGGCTGACATTCCGGCGGGTAGAGCGCCTGACACGCAGTGGAGGAATGTGGCTGTGGGGGCCGGAGCCAAGGGGCTCTGCGGCCGCGCACAGCCAGGCTCCTGTGCATCACTGCCGCCTGCTGCCTCCCTTGTGTACCGTGATGGCTCCTGGTGTGCACCCTCCCTTGGGCTCTGGTTGCAGCCAGCTACTCAAATCTGCACCAATGGCAGGGGCCTACCCGTGTCCTGCGGAGTCATGATTGCGGTGCTAGTGCCTCTGTGAGTACTGATGCAGCACCTTTGAAGTATCCGAGCACGGTAGCTTCCCCTCGCTCCACAGGAAGTGCACTGTGCCGCGTCTTCCCCGCCATGAGATCATGAGGGCCGCAGGGGACAGTGGCTCGATGTGTCATGGAGTTATCATGGGCAGTGGGAGGGGGCCTTCCATGCTGACTGAGAGAGGTCCGCATTTACATGATGGTTTACGGCCTGGAAGTGTTTGAAATGAAGCCTTTGGCATTTGTTGTCAGCCTATTGTTGATGGTTGTTGGTGTAAGAGGAGGGTTAGAGTGTGTGTGTGTGTACGTGCGCACGTACACGTGCCATGGTCACTTGTCAATATGGATTCACTAAAGGTGAGGGATGTTTGCTAGTGGCTAACTTGCTGACTGCCGAACCAGGAGAACTGACTTCCCTGCTTATTCTCTTGACGAAAAATTTGTGATCCTGGAGACATCAGTTTGCCCCCACGTGCCGTGCCTCAGTTCATACACGTTAAAAAAAAAAAATCTTCAGGCATATTCACAGTTTCATGCGCCATCTCTAGTGTACATTGAAGTACTCCTTTCAACCAGTAAGCTCCCAGAAGACAGAAGTATTCTACTTTGTGAAACTATCTTGGATTTTTCAACCCGGCTTTCTTTGCAAGTGTTTTTGAATTTATGACATGGTCAACATCGATTGGATTCGTCTTAGCAAAATAGAGAGCTTATGTGAGTTGTTACCCTATTCAAAATAAATACATGAAAAATAATTCAACACTGACCATCGGGGGTGTTTTGTAGTGCAGCCTCGCTGCCCACTGAGAGTTGTGAGATGGCATTGTTTTTTTGAATAAATGTAAACAAAAAGAGAGCGAGGAAAACAAGGTAACTTGTCCTTTTTCCCAATGAATTTTCAGAAACAAGATGGACAAGTACATAGGGAAGGTAACTTGTAGCAAAGGTTTTTCGCCGTCACCTGTTGAAGGAGAATAAACAACTATTTGTAAGAAACCCCTCACCCACCTACCTGGTAGGTGGCATGCTTCATCATCGGGGCCCAACTGGATTGGGAGTACTGAGAAAATGAGGTCGTTATGCCTCTGGTATCCGATCGGTTAACCAAGTGGACCCGATCGGTTGAACATAGGTAGAACGGACCCATCCCCCTGGTCAAAACGGACCAGAGGGGACGTTACTTACCGATCGGATTCCAGAGGCATAACGACCTCATTTTCTCAGTACTCCCAACAAAGGTTTTGGTGAGTAATGATCGATAACCACCACACTCACAGCACACTTTAGGGTGTGTGCTGATATTTCACATCACATGTGGCCTCTCCTATTTTTAGGCCACTCACAAAATATTTTTTGGTCCTGAAGAAAGCCTCAAGAACCATCTGAAGGCTGAAACTAGTAGACCTCACTTATAAGGGATACCAAGGCAAATAACAAACCTTAGTAGAGATCCCGATTATATTTTTACTCATGTCCTGGGACCCTTGTAATAAATAATTGTTGTCAAAAGGGCATTCTCAGAGACATCTTTAACACATAGTTGCACGTCACATATTAAGTCACTTTCTTCACACAACAACCTGCTCCGCTGTAAATCAGGCGTTGTAGCACAGCTGGGTTGCACTAGGCAATCCAGTTGGGCCCCGATGATGAAGCATGCCACCTACCAGGTAGGTGGGTGAGGGGTTTCTTACAAATAGTTGTTTATTCTCCTTCAACAGCTGACGGCGAAAAACCTTTGCTACAAGTTACCTTCCCTATGTACTTGTCCATCTTGTTTCTGAAAATTGTTTTTTTGAAAGCACAAACTCGACTCGAAGGTATTGGAGCGCTTTACATGAGCACAAGTTACAACACAGAAGGACACATTCATTTTTGGTGGGCACGGGGATATCAAGTGATTTTACCAGAATCACAGGATGTTGATGCGACGCTGAGACTCAAATCTTGTTCCCCAGTTCATTAGTCAGCAGCTCTGGCCGTTACGCCACATTCTCGTGATTTGTTGAACGGAGAAACCCATTCATGTTCTAGCAATTGACTTGTGAGGACTGAGGTGCCCTTGGAATCTCAATGAACCTATCTGCCCAGTGTGTGCTGGTGTGCTGATGGTCCAGTTCCCTGCTGGCGAAAGAAGAAAGTGGTCTCGGTTTGCTTGGAACAGCAGTGTCAATGTTAATAGTGAGAAACACTTAAAGAAGAGTGTAGGGAACTGCACAGTGCCAAGAGGGCCGCCATCTCCTGCCTGGAATGGCCATCCTGGTGCTTCGCAGATGCGTGTTGACAACACTGCACTAATGTACAAAAGCATCAGTGTGACACAGTGGACTCTTGGTTCTTGCATCATATTATTCAGGCTAGTCAATTGTCGCTGGTGTTGCTGTTGCAAGTCTTAGCACGTTGATGACCATTCAGTGACTGAGAGCAGTTGTGTTGTCTTTTATATGGAGCTGACTGTCTTTGATGAATAATTGATGAATTGTTTTTGGGAAGTAAGGGGCAGATTTATGTTTCCTGGCGCATCCCTGCAAATCAGCAAGGATGCGCCAGGAATGATGCGTCACGCAAGTTTACCCTTGCGCCACACATGATGCGCCGCATTTACAATGCGGCGCATCATGGCGCAGGAATAAACAGATGCGTGACGCATCCGATGGCGTAAGGTTGGCGCAGTGCTTCAGTTGCGTCGCAAGCTCGACGCAACTCCAGCACTGTTCCAACCTACCCTATCCCTAACATGGTGCGTCAAGCCTTACGCCTGCTTCAAGCAGGTGCAGGGTTTTGACGCATCAGCGTTGGGAAAGTGACTCAGTCAAATCTTATAGATGTGACTGAGTCACTTTTCAGGGGCGTTCCTGCGACGGAACATCCCCCCCTCTGTCGACACGCCCACGTGAAACCTGACGCAGGTTTTACGTGGCGCAGGGCTTTACATCGTGACGCATCTCCATAGATGCGTCACGATGTAAATATGGCGCAACGTGGCGCAGGGTTTACACCGCCGCTGCGTCACAAAAGTGATGCAACGGCGGCGTAAAAGTGGCGCATCTCCAATATAGATCTGCCCCTATGTCTTTAGCTCATGCAATTTGAGTCTTTCTTAGACATCTGCATCCAGTGATGGCTTTTAACCGTCCAGTCACAGAACAAGCATTTGCAATGCAATAGGTCTCGCATTTACGCGAGTTTGAGCTATTGGCATTGTAAATGACAATGCCTTTTATTTATGTTTTAAAAAATAAAACATAAATAAAAGGCATTTTGTCATTTACACTGCCAATAGCTCAATCTTGCGTGAATGGGAGACCTATTGCATTGCAAATGTTTGTTAAATAAGTGCAGGGTCACATTTTCCTAATAAAGTAAAGGAAAGGCTGTGTTTATTTTACATTATTATCAGCAGGCTGCAGATAGCATGGCCTGATATTGAGCAGTGCTCAGGCGGAGTTATAACCCGGGCTGGGGTACAAAGTTGAAGAACTGAAGCACTGAGGTATTTAATTCTTAAACAAAAGTCCTTGTCAACTCAATATTGGAGGGGAGGACAAAAGGGTGTTTCTGGATGCTTTTAAATTGGAGAAAATTGAAATGAAAAGTTACCTTAATGATTAAGTTTACTTTTAATTTTCTCCCATTTCAAAGTTTTATCTTTACAAACAGCAGACCTCCTGCTCCCAGTGGCCAGTGGACACTGTGTCATACCTATAACTGAGAAATACAGTAAATCCTTTGAGTGTGAAAATGTTCCATACTTTGAACAGTTTTGCAGAATATGTTTTCTGCACTTAAAACGTCTCCCATTTTAAACAGAAATGGCTGTATGTTTGTGTTACACATGTAACAGTGCCACATATGACAAACGTATGTCCTGTGCCACAAAAAAATATGACACAGGCTAATCCGCACACATGTTCATTCATCCCCAAAGACCATGCTCTCACTGACACACATGGCAGACCCTGTCATAGAGCCCCTAGTCAAAGTATTTTTTTCAATCATATTATCTAGCTCTATGGGTCTTAACCTTAACGTCAATGGAGCTGGGCGTGGTGGTGTCTGATAGCAATGAGCGAGTTCTTTAGCCTTCAGTAGCTCATAATTATTTTCACTGACCAGAAGTAGCTCTCACTACAGAAAAGGTTGGAGACCCTTACATGACTAAGAAAAATGATCCTCTGCTATTTAGTAATCAACAGTGGGGTCTAGAATCACATTTATAAGCTGAGATGCATCTCTTTTTGCAGTTGATGGAATACATTATTATGTTTGGGTACTAAAGATAAGCTAGTTACTCTGTGGGGAACCATTATGTGGTCAGGCACAAGAGAGAGATTGCCCTTTGGAGAAAATTTGTTCCAGAGAATCACTTAAACAGTGAGTGAGGAAATGTATGCGTGGTGATGGTGAATGGATGCTAACCGTTCAAGTAGGATTTAGGATTGTTCACTTTTCTCCAGACAAAATTAACAGTAATGTCCTCCAGTACCGGATTCTGAGAGTGTTACTTCAGATGAGGGGGGAGGGGGCAATGTCACTTGAAATGTGGAAAACACAGAATGTGAACTGAAGGCATACATCATAGGCTAATAAAAACATTGTTTTGTCTATAACAATGATTTTACTCATTTGAATATCTGCAGTTCTGTTATTGCAACATTTCTTGAAGGAAACAATATGTAACTTGTTTCATGATATAATACCCTCCCGCCGGAGTTGTCATGGTACACAATGTTTTAGACTTGGGAATACAGCCTTCAAGTATCAGGAAAGATTCATAGATATGCCATGCTTTGATGACATAAAGAAGTTCCAAATGAAGGGAAAGTATATGGTAACAAATTACTAGATTGTACCATAGACCTGTTTTTTCCCCACATAATTTGTGGTCAGCATATCTACCAAATAGCTACATCTGTGTGGATATGTGCTGTAAATTAGCTATATGGCCATTTCAGTTCAACATTTGCTGCATGCAGGACCCCAATAGACCTTTGTGGGTGATGTTGGGATTGCCTTGAGGATCAATAAATATTCAGGCATTTCATGAATGTCCAATGAGAACTGCTAGTAAAACATAGGGCTTCTCTACCAGTTTATTTGGGTAACTGGGCTATAAAAATGGACCATTACGTTTATTTTTTTAATATTTTCTCAGAGGAAACCCCCAGTTCCATGTTCAATTGGCTTGGCTATATAGCTTTGCTCACTTACTTTGTGAAATTCATAAAGTGTATATTTATGCAACCTGCTTAAAGGTTTGGCAGAGCCATTACCTTTCACTCAAATTTAAATGTTGCAATGGATTATATTTCTTTTTCAGGCTAAAAGCAAACTTAAAATCCGTCCCAAGAAAAGTTGTTTGATAAAATATATTGTTTGATCTCTCTTTCTAGAAACGTGGCTGGAAAACCCAACTGGGAAAATTGGCGAAAGTTAGAAGGATCACTGAGGTCTATGCTTGTTTGTAAGCATAAGACTGAAGCTGATAATTGAGGTTCACCATGGATCAAACATCCATTGGAGGAATGAGGAGGTTGGCTTGTGATCAGGTGTGGTGGATCTGTATTGCATGTAGAATGAACTGTGTGCAAAAACATTTTTTAATCTACCTTCACTACAACAACATACCAGGGAAACTTCCCATCAGGATTTGCATACACTTAAACTATCATACAGTCACCAAGGGCCATATGTATGAAACTTTGGTTTTGCGATTCTCAAATAGCGATTTTTAGAGAATCGCTATTTGAGAATCGCAAAATGCTATGTATGTAGGATTTGCAAATAATTTTGCGAATCCTACATATTTCTTAATTGAGAATTGCAAATTGCTATTCACAATTAAGGAATACCTCCCCATTCATTCCTATGGGCCTAGAGGCCCATAGGAATGAATGGGAATACATTCTCAATTTGCGATTCTCAATTAGAGAATCGCAAATTGAGAATGCAATTTCAAGTGTGCCAGGGTGTCAAAAGGACACCCTGTTGCACCCCTGAAATGATATGGGGTGCACATGTGGCGCACATACATGCCCTAAGGGCATGTGTGTGCACCACATGCCACTTTGAAAAATGCAAAAATATGCATTTTTGAAAGAAATCGCAAGTTACCACCAACCTGTAGTTGGTGGTAATTTGCAATTCCTTAAGGCCAAATTGCACTTTTTTGGTGCTTCTTACATTGCATTTAAGGAATCGCAAAATTTGCGAGTCCTTAATTTGCACGCAGATTTGCATTCATACATACCACTTAGCAAAATTGCGATCGCAAACAACGAAATTCGGTGAATTTCGGCGTTTGCGATCGCAATTTTGCTTGATACAAATGGCCCCTAATGGTGTGTCCTGTGCATTTAAAAACTATTTCTCATAGTTATAGTATTGTCGTTGAGCCTCTGTTTTATTTTTTATTTAGTTCTTTTTTAATCAATGCATTTATTTGTTTTCAATACATAAGCTATCAAATTATATCTACTCTGCATAACAAACTTTACAGGAACTAAATAATTAATTACATGAAATATGGAGGCAGTAATCTTCCCAATTAATAGTCACTAATCCCTCTTAGAGATAATAAATATTTATATGTAGTTTCCTCATTTTTCATGGAACTTGTCTCCCCTTGTCCTATTGTTCATTGATACTCTTCCCAGCTAATGTTCTCATCTCTTCCGTTGAATCCAAAATTTGTGGGTTGCTAGTCAATTTCCAGTTTGATTCACTTGATGCTTTCCAAAAGTAAATACCTTTCACAGTTCTACAGATACATCTCAGTGAGGCTAAGTTCGTTTAATATGATGGGCTAATGATTTTTCTTCAGGTTTGTTCTTTTTTGGTAAATCACCCCATAGTTCTTCGACTTGAGGACAGTCTACCAACATGGGCGCTGGGAATAGGGGTTCAGGGGGTGCTGTAGCACCCCTTGAATGCCCAGGCAGGATTTCAGAAGATAAATAAGCAATAAAGATGCTTTTAAATTTTGATTTGAACTTGTCACATTTGCTGTGGTTCTAAGACAGAAACAAATGTATTAATACGCTCCAAAAAACTCAAGACACTTTACTTGGTGATGTGCAAATGAAACATATCCGCTGACACCCCAAACGTAATCTATAGTGTGTGTCCTCCATAGTTTTAGCAGTAAAACTGCATGCCTGTGCACATTTAGTAGCCATTTCAATGGATATGTGTTGTCTGTAAATGACAGTGCACTATTACACCATGTGTTAGTATTATATTGGCAACAGTGTGCTCCAAAATGCACTACGGGCTACAGACCACATCCTTTGCACTTCCTGCTTAATGCGCATGACTCATTTGCCACACTTGTTCTTTGCGTGACGCTTGTATATTTCACAATCCCTGTCTTCAGTAAGGCTACATCGATGGCGGCACCACCACCCTGAAAATTGTTCCATTACTATTGTCTACCAACACATACTTGTATGTGCCCTTACCCTTATTGCACCACCAGTACTTTCCTGAACAAGACAACATCTGTTTCCGCATTTAATCCAGAAACCCAGTGCACCCAAGACATTTGTTGTTGTTCTAGGCTATGCTGTAGGTGGATGTGCGTCACTTTGTACTCTTCCCCAATGAGTTTTACAGATATTTGCTCCCATGTCCTCAGTCTATTCTCATGGACAAATTACAATTTAAGAATTTTAAATGTCTTCTATTTTCTTTTCTATTACCCAAGATACATTCTGCCTTCCAGCTCAATCCAGTTGTTGTAATCTACTTGCTAATATAATGCACCCTCCCCATTGTTGTTCTCTGCCTTGCTGCTCAGCCATTGGTGAGGTCATTAGAATGCTGAGAGTGTTTGTGCTTGAAGAAGGATCAGTTGGAGTGTATGGGCTGAGCAGCAAGGAGGCAGCTCCTGGGTGGGGGCATTACATGGAACTTACCATCTTCCTGTAACCTGTAACTGAAGATACAACTTGAAGAATACACATATAACCTTTTTCTACATGACTTCTCTACTTGGCACGCTTTGTTTTAACACCAGTTTGCCATTTCAGTGTTACACCATCTTCTCTTAATTAGAACATTGGAATGTTGAGCGCTCCATTGAAAACTATGGAGGGCTCTGGGCTTCTAATGACCAGTAGAAGCCCTGAGCATCAGCATTCCAATGTTTGCTCACAGCTGTAAACAAAGGACTCACAAGCCCTAGGAGATTTAAACCCAACCAGGGTCTGTGAGGCCTTTGCTATACAAATTAGAACATTCTGCCCTCTGGGGGAGGGGATGTTCTAATAGCTTTAGAGCCCTCCGTAGCGGGCTCGACCAGCCATTAAAGGCCCACTTCCTTGTTAAAGGCCCTTGCTGAACTCTGGAGCAGGCCTTTAATGGCTTGTCGAGCCTGCTACGGCGGGCTCTAAAGCTATAGTAGGGATTGTTCCAGTGCATCTTCATAGCTTCTTGATTAGCAAATTTATACTCCACCTGAGTAAGTTGCACGAAAAGTAACCCTTTTCTCAGATTTGTATCTAACCTGTCCCATTTGGTGGTTACGGGTGACTCGCCTTGTTTTGTACAGCCACGACAGTTGAGTAAGGAACACCAAAATAAGTTGGATATAGCCCGAAAAGGATAGTAGCTAGGGCTGGAGAGCTTCTCTGTTGAATGTAATGATTTACAGATTATCAGACACTAATAATCTTTTTTTGCAGTTTTTGAAGAGTGCAAACCTGACCTAAGGGCACCAGAGTGCTTTTCAACCGAATCTGACTATGTTACACCCTTTTTTTTTAAACCGTTAGAGACGAGAGATGAAGTGATTTTCCCTGAAGCACAGGATGTTGAGACCAGAGTAGGACTCGAGCCTGTTTCCCCATGTTCCAAGGTTGGCCGGTACCAGACACTAGGTCAGATCTCATCATAACAAAAGCTAACACAAGTATACAAACTGTATACTTTCTTTCCACCTTGAATCGTTCCAGCGTATCTGCAACCTGTAAAAAGAGAGAGAGAGCCCGCGCAGTGTGCGAATTATCATTATCGAATTACCATCCCACATCATTGATTAGTGTTGGAGCCATGTCATTAACAAACAATGTGGGCAGCAAGAAAGGAAAATTAAATAAGAAAGTGGGACCAAGCAATTTTTATTATTATTGGCAACTATAGAACGTGATAAACTGCTAGGGGAAAAGGCTTTTCTGGTTTGATACTCTGTGTTCATGTCTGTTATATTTCAATCAATTTAAAAAAATCTCTTCAGGTATTGTAAAGTGCTGCACCGCCCCCTTCTGTGACAGAAGTGTATAACCAGGTGTACATTTCCAGAGCCTCTAAAAACTTTGAAAAACCCCACAAAGTACGGAATTAAGGTCTTTCAAACAAAGCAATTTCACAACAGAAGTGGAGACAAAAGACGGGACTCCAGGCGCTACAGCGGTTATGAAATTGGACAGATTTAACAGGCCTGGTATTTTCTTTTCTCAAACACCTTTCTATAAATAAACTGCTAGTCATGTCCTTTTCGCAGTTTTCTATACAACGATTCGGTCTGTCCTTCCTTGCCTGCAGCACTCTGCTGGCCTTGGGTTAATTAACCCTACGCCTCCCATAAATAAAAGCCATTACTTGCGAGTGCCCTTAAGTTTCAATATGCCTTTACTCGAGTAAAACTTAATTGAAGACCTTTATGCGCCTTTATCTATTTTCTTGTGTTGAGATTAACCTGATTTGTACCACAAACAATAATGACATTGGGCGCAGGTTCAAAATTCATGAAATTGGCCGAGATTTACTAATATTCAATGCAACGCAGCCCTGCATAAAAATCTGTAGCACCGCATTGAGTGAACCACATAAAAACAAGCATTGGCAATGCCAACAGTTCTGGCTGTAAAGGAATCTTGTATTGTAAAATGAAGCATTACAAGCAGATAGCATGGGAATGGATATGTATTTGTGTGGAAGCAAACAACTGTGCAATAAGAGTTTAGGTTAAATAGTCAGGCGACAGTTGCACTGTCAAGCCAGACCTAAAAGTCCATGTAGGTTAATGTCTGCCCTTTTTCCATCTGTTCTTCTGCATAGAAAAACAACATAAAGTATTTAGTTATCTAAGACACTTTATTAGCTTTACAATGTCAGGTGTGGGCCTCTGAAACTTCAAGCACAGGCAGCTGGATAAACAAAATGATCACAGCTGCGTGGAGGGCATGCCTTTTTTTTTTAGGAAGCACACAACTTCTGCCCAATCCAAACATGTTATCCTGGCTTCCAACATGTGAGCGAAGCCAACGCTCCTCTCTAGTGAGGCTCACATAATTGTCTGGCAACAGCTGTGCTGTCAAGCCAGACCATAGAAAGCGTGCAGCACTGGAGTTACTAACAGCTGTTCACTAGAGGGATTTGGCCGAGCTCTGCGCACTATGGTATAAAGGCGCGGCAGCATTGTTTAGTATGAGATTTGTAGTTGAGGCGCACCCACCAGAACAATCGGCAAAGGGTAAACTGTGAAGGATGTGTACGTTTGTTGTGATTACACATCTTATCAGTAGGAATATCATGTGATATTCCGCTTCCTTGGTTACAACCGATTTCACTCTGCGCTGGGATAGCACGTAAATTCAATTTATGATTTTTAGTAGATCTCGCTATGTCAAAAACTAGGGGTGTTTACACTGAATAGCCCATGTGAAAACTCAGCGATTGGTGCTCAGCATTGCAAAACCAGTATGTGCTGTACTTACATCAACTGTTCACCGCAAAACATACTTTGTGCTATGAGCTGAATGACGATTCCGTTTGCCGCTTTCCTTAGTGTAGCGGGAGCACCTGTGCTAAAAATAAACAATCTGGGCCTTATCATCCTTATCTAAACAGCATTTAACCCCCTTTGCCTCTCCCTTGTAATGGCAGTGAGCTGAAGCCATGCCTGGGTGTCTTGAAAGTACTTCACTGCAACAACCTGGGAGAGGCCCTCACGGAAATGGAATTCTTGCAGACTCCCAAGACTTCCACGCAATGGTGAACATGCAATTACCATATATTATATGAGTACATACTCTTACCCAGAGCCTACACAATACACTGTAACAAAGTGGACCTTAAAAATGGGGGGCCTGGTCCTGATCATAGACAAGTACCTTAGAGAAGACCAAAACCTAATTTTAAAACAGCTGAACATGTGGCACTGCAATGCATGAAACGTGTTAAAATCTCCATGTTGGCTGCTGTTATAAATTCTATCCTGGGATTAAAAATTCATTTTCCAGAAGAGTTCCACGAATACATTTTCTGTTTCAAAACCATATTCATCCGTATTCTGGTCCTTGGTGTCTAGAGTCACTGAATCGAATATTCTTCCAATCACACATATATTATTAGAAGAAATATCCATCTTGTGTGTCAGACATGTCCACAAATTACTACAAATGTGGCGGAGGTCACCATCTTTGAGTTAAGTGCTCGCTGCTGACATCTGTATGATATACAGATTTTACGTTCATATATTTGCTACGCCAGTTCGGCCTCTGAACATCAAGCATACGAGATGACCACTGCGCAAAAGCCTACCAGAGAAGCCAACTGGAGCTACATGGTGGTAATGGAGGTAAGAAACCAAGTGTTCGGCTGTTACTCAAAGATGGTTAAATACATAAGAGGTCTGAGGAAAAAAGGAAGAAGATTCCACAAATTTGAAGCCAAAAAGGAAAGGGATCTGCCTCCAGAGCAAGAATTGCAGATTTCCTGGAAAGTAGATAGATTTACTGAGGATGATTGAAGAACAATAGTTGACTGATGTCTAAAGAAGTACGTAGATACAGTGACACGGTGCCATGGAAGGCCTGGTAACAAGGTACATCTATTTGAAGATGATTCTTTTATGAACTATTCGCTAATGAAGTATGGTGAAAGAATGAGCGATGGATTCCCTATGACATATGACACTAGGATCAGATGAGTGGCAGCATTTTCGGAAGGATCCATTTTGAAAATAATGTACTAGGGAGTCCTCAAATAAAACAAGACGTCATAATCTGTGTAGACACTATGACTGGTTCACATTATTCTTATGGCTAACAAGAAGGATAGGCAAGCTTTTTCTCAAGGTCTGAATGCAGAGGAAACCTCTGGAGATAAGCTTGAGTTGCAAACTTGTGGCTTTACAGGCAGTGCTGAGGCAAGTTTGAAAGCCAGGTTGAGGACGGAAGTGATTAGCTTAGGAGCGGGTCTCACTTTAGGGCCCCCACTCAACTAACTATAAATTAGAGGACTCTCATGCATTCCAAATCTCTTTTGCCAGGATTCACCGTTAGAGGGTTTCAACTGAACCAGATGGTAAACATCGTTAGACTTTCTTTAACATATTGTTGTAGAACCTGGTTGTTGGTGTCATGAAAAATAATACACCAAAATCTCAACAACACTTACTTATCCATTCTTCATTTCACCCGCTCATAAACTCCAAAGTTGTGTCCGTCATGAAAACACTACATCGTCCGTCATGCCATCAGCCCTATCTCGCAAGACTAACCAAGGCTAACCAAAAGCTCTGCAAGTCCTTTAGCCAACAATATTTGACAGCTAGGACACTGACTGCTGCAAACAAAAATGCAACCAGGAGTAGCATTGTACTTTAACTAACCAACTTCCCAATTACAGCGGCAGAAAATACAACTAATATCCAGAGCTTTCAGTGAGATGAAAAAACTTGGGGGGGGGGGGGGGGGGTCTCTCTAAGGGGCGTGGCTTAAAATCTGTGCTTAACATAGTGTGCTGCACAACTGGTATTTTACTGCTTCTGTCTTTGCATCCAGATATATAATACAACAAGTAACATTATACCTACAACAAGCCAGGACTATTGGCTTTGTCAATGTTTGTTAATTTCATAAGATAAATAAGCAGCAACTATGGCTCCCTTGTATATAAAACTGGAAATGCTTTGGTTCTGAAATGATGAGACTGTGAAACAACTATACCAAGTCTCTTTGTCGTTACATCAGAGGTAGTGAAGGGTGGCACTGCTGCAGAGTTAAGATTTCTTTTTCATCCTGATGGTGAAGGCAAAAATGGAGAGCCCAATAGGGATCCACCTTAGCACCTGCTTTTCAGAAGTGCTGGTGGGGAGCACCGCAGGACCTGGCCCACTTAAGCCACGCTAATATCCACATTACTGGCATATAAAAGGAGACCAAATGAGAGGCAGAAACTGCCCGCTAAAATGGCCCTCTCGAATGTTGCCTGAGACGGCGGCAGGAGACACGGGCGGCAAATCGTTTCTATTGGAGGCAACCATTTAATCCAGCTTGACTGCTTTGTTTCTAGGTTGAGTGTTTTTCAAAGAGCATTTAAGAAGTGAGTAGCAGGGCAGGAGGCTGCTTTGCAGACGACTGGGTGGCTGTGATTCATAGCCAGAGACGTTTTAAGGCATGGGCAAAGTGGGCTCTGGCCCAGGGCCCCAGACTTTCAGGGGGCCCCTTATAGAGCCAGCTATGTTCTGCAGAGAGTCATACCCTAATGACCTTGGGTAATTCTTAAACCAATTGTTTTAAATACCGTTTTCCTTTCATTTATTTTAATGTGGGTGATGTGTGAGTTTTTTAGGGGCATTTTGAAGGAAAATGCTGTGTTTGTTTCATGCAACATCCATAAAAAAGTTTCTTTTAAATCATAACAGGACCTCATATGCAATAAATAGAAGGGTGTCACAGAGATTATTTGCAGTAATATTAGTGAGCTGCTGCTGTGTTAAATATTGAAAGCACAAGTCACTATCCCTAAATATTAGATGGAAACACATTCCAAATTTGTACGTGTGTACCTGTGTGCTGTCAGTGAATATTAAATTAAAAGTTGCTCTAAACAAAATACGTTCGGCCCAGAGCCCCCAAAATCCTTAAAATGTCCCTGTTCATAGCCCCTCCTAGTTCTCAACGCATATTATCATTACCTTTAAAAATAAAATGCGCACTGCATTTCATTTGTTCAGTATCAGCTAAAAGTACACATTTTAACTCTGCTATCCAAGGTCACTCGATGTTTCTATTGGAAAAAATATTTCACTTTCAGAGGGTTCTAAGTGCAATGATTACTTAAAGTGTGAATGGGATACACAAACAGTAGTAGAAATAACATCTCAATGTTTTGGACCACTTTGTGTCTCATACTATCTATTATAAAGGTTGCTTTTTACATATTGCTCAAGCAGCCAATTCACAGCAAGAATACAAATATAAAACAAGCATTGGCAATGCTAGCTTATAATTGCACTGTCGAACCAGACCTAAAAATCCATCTAGGCTAATGACAGCCCACCTCCCACTAGTGCTGCTGCCAGAGAAAAATGCCCTAAATAATCTAGTTCTCTAAGACACTTTAATAGCATTACAGTGTCATGTGTGTAACCCTGAAAGTTCACCCTCAGCCAACTGTATAAATAAACAAAATGATCACAGCTGTGTGGAGGGAAAGCACTTTTTGTGGAAGCACACAACTTATGCCCCGATCAAAACATGTATTTCTAGTGATGCTCACATAATTGTCTGACGACAGCTGAAGTATCAAGCCAGACCATAATGACCCCAAATTGCATAACCATGTCATGCGTGTAATATGCAGTGGTTAATTTGACAAAAAATAAGTGTTGGGACCCTCGGCGCGAGGCCACTGCAGCTTCCATGACCCATTGCCCCAATCAGTGCACCAATGACAGTACTAACACAACTACTAATTACCACACTCCTACAAGTGTGGCAATTCAGACTATTCTGTGCCCGTAAGGCTATAAAATGGCTTGGGCGGCAGGTCACTCTTAATGCATAATGAATGAAGAACTATTGTTGTCATCTTGAAAGTAGACAAACAGCACCACCATGTGGCAGACTGTCAAAAGTGCCGGTGTTGACAATTTAGTGTTAGTGCAGAGAAGGAATCCACTTACTCAAATTAAGCCCTGGCAATACTTATAGCTGATCGAGTAGATGCATTTCATCAAACATAAAGGGTGATGGGACGATTGTCTAAAAACTCGCAATCACTCGGGAAGCAACCCAACCCATCAATCTTTGCCTCAACATGCCACTTCAAGTTAGACCTAGCCATATGCAAATCAGTCTTGACCCTGCTCCAATAGAAACAGTCCAGCACAAACTGCCACGCCTGGCCCTCTCTGAACCGCAACACAAGCAACCCAAGACTGGTTTGGCCCTGAAAAGGTCTCATCTGTCGGGAACAGCTTGGTTCCAGTGGCACAGTTATCAAGGGACCCATCTTAGGCACTTAGGGCGTTACATCAAACACACATTAGACAGTACTGCACATGGAAGGTTAGGAACAGCACAATGTAAATTGCATAATTGAAAATTGATAAATTAGGCATTAAAAAATAAATATTTTTTTGCAGATTGCCAAATAACTATGATTCTAAAGCATGGCAAAAAACGGAGTCCCATCAGAATCGAAAATAAGACACAGTCTAAGGACAGACTGGAGGGGGGAGGGGGGGTCCACCATGGCATGGTCTTCTGGATGTATGGCTAGAAGACATACATTTTTTCAATAGGGTAATAAATGTGTTTGCCTGCCTTCTCCACTGATATTTCCCTGTTTTTATGAAGAAGAACAATAATGCACATTTCTGTGTTTTCTTCAAGACATTTCTTTAAAAAATGGGCACAAAAATGTATTTTCGGGGATTTGTAGAGTAGTCACAACAGACAGAGGGCACTGTTACAAGTGGGCCACAAAACTGCCCAGAATCTCTCTCCCACCAAGACTTACCAATATTACCCATATTTGTAATGCTGGGTGGGAGAGGATTTCACCCATTACAAGTAGGACCAGGTGGGTGCTTCAAGAAATGGGGAATTACAGGGAGTATTGAGAATTTCAAACTTGATTCCCCTGGTAATTTGCCATTTTTCCCCCGAGTTTCATCCGTACGATTCGGCCGCTTCACTTGGGAATGATAATGAAGCCAATAGAAAGGTTAAAATAGGGGTTCTCGCCTTTACCTAACTATAGACGTTGCTTAGCATGTCAGGCTAATATGTCAGACCTTGCCTTCTGCTTCCCTAGGAAAATAATTGAGAACAGTGGCTGGACTTTTTCTCTCCCTTATTGGCACTCATGGATTGAAGTTGGGGAACTGGGTCCACATTCGCAAACCCTCTGATTCAGTGAGTGACATAACAAAAAATAATTGGGGCAAACTCCAGAATGTAAAGCAAAAGCCCAGAGTTTCTCATATCTCACAGATATTCATTGGCCCCTTGAAGGTTTGAGGAGGACCTGAGTGGTTGGAGGCCCATCTGCGCAGCAGGAGCAGCACGGGCTATAGATTAGGTAGATCAGAAGGTTTGCAAGCACTAAAACCCTCTTTCGAATATACAAAACCTATTTAACAATAGGATAAATGCATCCTATTTTATCCAAATCACTAAAAGCATTTAGGAAATCATACTAAATCAGCTGTTGAAAGGAGTGTATTTAGGGAGGTTCTTCTCAATTCCTTCATAGGTTTATTATCATACATTAATTCTTATGATTTTGCAGTCATGCATTTAAATAACTTAGTATTTTTTAATTACGTAAATAACCTTAATACAGCATAGCATTTATAAGAATCCTGCCATCAGTCTTAATTTGAAAAAAATAAGTGCTAGGGATGACATTTTTTCTTAGGAGCCCATACTTGAGTGCCAAATGCCATTGTTGGAACACCAAGGTTGCCTAGTCTTTGATTCCACCTCATGCCCCTTTCTTCCACCACCCTACACTTCATGCCTTATTATCTCACTCCAGTAGATTGTTTTTCATCCTTCCTTTATCCCTTTCTCTTCCTTCTTTCTCGCATTCCAGCCTTTCTCCCTCTTGCTTTGGATCAAGGTCTGATGATCAAAAATAAATCCCAGTCCCAAAAAAAGAAAACTGGTGCCCACCAAACCCCGGCACAAATTAAGTACTGCACCACTTCTGCTCAGAAACATATTAGAATTACTTTAAATAAAAAAAATATGAACCGGGATAATGTCAAGGGGAAGCAATCTAACATATCTATAATGTCTTTGTTGATGACTTAAGCTGCTCGAAGCAAACGTTTTATAAAATGCTCCCATCAAACAAAAACACACAAACATACTCGAGACTCAAAAACACCTGTTTTTCTAGTTAAGCAGAAACAAGCAAATAGTCACAGCAAAACCCAGCACGAAACCGCAAGGGACCTGAAGCAGCAGTGACTCATTGCTTTGCTTAGCGCACTGTAACATTCCTGTAAAAGAGCTGCCAGCCACCTGCAAGCCTCCCCAGAAAGGCTGATCAGCAGTCCTTTTGTCTTTGTAAACACCGCCATAATTATCTGAATTTACTCTGCCCAGATGGTTAGAGCCTTCCTCAGGAAGCCTTCGTACTTAAACCCTAATGAGTAAGGAAAGCTGGCAATCCCCTCCCCCCTTCCTCGTCTGTGGGAAACCACGCACGCCACGCAGCAGTCCGCGCGCGGATCTGACCGCGCGTGCCCTCTTTTCACGTTCTACCACAAACAGCTGACACGGCAACCCCCACACCACGTTACACCGTGAACTTCATCCTGGCAACATGGAGTCCGTAAGGACAGGCCCTCGCCACAATACCGCCGAGCTTTGTTAGGGGCCGCGCCATGTTGTCAATTTTTCAAAGAACTGATGCAACCGTGATTGTGTGTGCAGGGGTTTATGCCTTGTGGGCTACACTGCCATGACACATCTTTAAGCGTGGAAAGCTGTGTCAACACAGCGCAGACCGCAAGTCCAAGACTCCGGCTAATTAGATGGATTTGTATATGTTTTGTGTGTTTTAATTATGCATCACAGATCTGGGTAACCATGTAGATGAAAACAAAAATATATCGTGTTTCTATTTAGGATAAGACAGCTGCACATTTTCGTCCAGTGGCCCCTTTAATGGAGACGTAACATTGATTCAAATATGGTGTTACTTTGAGACTTATGACCTGTGCGCGAAAAGGGGTGAATATTGGTACCTAACACCAAAATGTAAGGCCCTTTTACAAATGGTTTGGAAGGGAGTGGAGTATTTACCACTTGCGAAAATACATCCCTTCTATTCCAAGTTTGAAGAGACACATCATGTCCAATAGGTATCTTCCTCACCTAATTCTGCATATTCCACTCTTTTTATGGGGCTTTCACACCCCAATGCATTTTGGCAGGTTTGAATTGCCAAATTGTCTAAGGAGTGATCTTTTTGCACAGCTCGAATTCTTTCTATACCTGTGCATAGTCTTGTTTCCATGGGGATTGGGATTTAGGGCCAGATGTACGACCATTTCATTTTGCGAGTTGCTAATTGCGATATTTTTGCAACTCGCAATCAGAGACTCACAAAATGAAATGTACTAATGTGTCTCAGAAACATTTAGCGATTCCCAATGGGGTCGCAAATGACCTGTCTCATCAATATTCACGAGGCAGGTCACAATTTGGGACCCATTGGAATGGCCAGAACTCACAGCGATGGTGGCCTGCTGGGGTCAGCAGACCACCATGTCTGTGATTGCTTTTTAAATAAAGCATTTTTTTTTAAATGCAGTCCGTTTTCCCTAAAGGAAAATGAACTGTATTTAAAAAAGAAAAATGAAAAGTTTCCTTTTCATTTTTTAAGAGTAGGCAGTGGTTCGTGGGACCACTGCCTGCTCTTACAAAATGTTGACACCCACATTCACAAAAAGGAAGGGGTCCCTCTTCACCTGGTGAATGAGTTACCACCTCCTTCACGGAGTTGGTAAAATAGTAATGTTTTGCGGCCGCATTCCGGTCGCAAAACATTCATACATGCCCCTGCGACTCGCTATTAGGAAGGGACGCCCATGGCATGCCCCTTCCTAATAGCGACTCGCAAACCCTATTTTGCGATTCGGTAATAGGTTACTGACTCGCAAAATAGTGTTAGTACATGCTAGTAGCGGTTTTAGCAGTTGCAAACGGCCCAATTTTCAGTCTGCGACAGCTAATAGCGGTTGTACATCTGGCCCTTAATCCCTTTGTTTGCTATTGCAAAGTTGTGTATTGTTAGGTACAAAACACTTCTTGTAATTCAAAAAAGTCATTCTGACTCACAAATGGAGCTTTGCAACCCATTCTGAATCACCAATGAGAGGGAGCATGAGAGGGCACCTCCCTCCTGTTTGCAGTAGCAAGGGGATATATCAGTGCATTGTGACTGTACAGTTACCGACCCACCGTTGGCATGGTAACTGACTTTAATAGCAGAAAATGTCCTGGTGGGACAGCTTCCTGTATGATAATCCTATCACCTGTCATCGGTGGTAGGAGACAAGAGTGCATGGATTCACTGCATGCTCGCGGCAATTTCTTCCCAGCAAGTAGTTTTTTTAAAGCAGTACCTGTGCTCCTAATGCATACAAGGTGCTTTAAATAAAAATGTTCACATGCTGGCAAGGCAAAACACAGGGATGCAGGCCTGGAAGCCTGTTGTTCATCACAGACCTCCATCCCCCTTCATTCACAGCAATTTTTTGGGGGGAGGGGGGGTCACAAAATGTGATTTCCCTCATTAATATTCATGAGGCAGGAGGTTTTGCCATTGTCTATGAATATATATTTGCGATGCCAAGGATTGGTACATTCGCCCTATTCTAATATGCCATTAAGGTACAAAAATGGTGATGTACCCACTAATACGCAACCTGCCCAATGATATAAAATGCACCCGATGTTCTACCAATCATTGAAAACTGGCTATTGGAGATGTTGCTTGTTTCAAAGAAGGAAAAAGCAGTTTTGAAAAAGCAGACATACTGTAGAAATATCAAATATTTTGATACCACATTAGAGATTTGAAGGTTATCATTCTTCCAAGCGTGTTGTTCTTCATTTTACTGTTCTGCTGTGGGAGGTGTCAGGTAAATATGATTAATAATATTGTTAGTTATTGTTATTGAAGGTAAATTCAAATGCTTTTGTGTTTTTAATATATTAATAAAGTCCTTACTGTTTATAATAACAGATACTCTATTATGTATTGAGGAGGATACTGATATTGTGTTGTGTGTTGCATATATATTTTATATAATAGAAAATATTATTTTCAGAAGTGTAAACTTTAGTTCAAGAATGCACCATCATTGGTGGTAAGCAGTGGTTGAGGTGGGTGGGATCAGAGGGGCACAACATGCCCATACTTTTTAAATTTAAAGAAGCAAGTTCCCCTACTTTCTGTGAAAAGGCAACTATCCACGGACAGTTAATTCCAAGAGCTGAAATGCTTCATCTGCAATGTAAGGCAGGGAGTCTCCTGTAATGTGAAGGCAAAGGTGGGCAGACTGCTAAGAAACCCTTCTTGCCAGGGTGCCTGCTTACCTGAAAGAAATGCAATGTGCTTGCATTTATATTACATTTAAGCTGTGTGTTATTTTATATGTACATACCTGAAGATGATAGACTGAAATTTTTTAGCCATGCCTTCGACCCTGCCCCCACGCTTATACACCCCGCCCCATTTTGCATCACAATTCCCTTACTTTTTTAATGCAGTTTGACCACTGATGGTAAGGGAGGCTAGGGAGTTGTCAAGAGACCACAAAATCGTAGTGACAGGAAGTTGTGAGGCACCCTGGGTAAAATGTAGTTCTAGAACAGACCAAGACACCACCCTTTCAGCATGCCCAGCTTGAGCGTTGGTGGTAATCGGTATGGAAATCTTTGTTGATGCAACTCCCCCATGATCTCCTTCTCCATGCACTGCCCAACTATTACCCTTCAATGGGGTTCCTCATCTCACCATTGCCCCTCTCTCATATTTATTTAATTTCTTTCATACCACTATTCATCCCAGTGTAGGGTATCCGAGTGTGTTACATCACCCACATATTATACAGAGACAATAAATCGTGCAAGTGTGTACATTCATGTGTTTCACTCAGAGTCAGCCGTGGCCCGTGCAGGTAAGAGTGGTGGGGCTGGGTTGGGGGAATTCGACAGACGACCACGAGGGAGAATTAAATATATAATTAATTTTCCCTCATCGTCTGTAGAAATATCCCCACACTCGGCCCCACTGCCCCGCTGCCCCACCCCTCTTACCTGCAAACAATTTGACTGCTGCTCGCAAGTCAGAAAACTGCTTGAATCAAACTGTGCAAAAATTGGCCGTATTTTTTGTGCAGCAGATTCCAGTGAGCCACCGAGATATGCTGCAAAGATAAAAGGTGACAGGCCCAGAGACTGACAATCTAGCTGGGTGCTAGGAGTCTGGCAGTGGCGCCTCTGTAGCAGTGACGGCCCGTGTAGGGCGTTTTACCGGGGCGGTGACGTGGCGCAGAGGAGGGGCAGGGTGGGGGGTTGCAAAATGCGGCAAACGGCCGATTTCAGGTAAGTTACGAAAAAAATTAATAAAACGAATTTCGTTGCGTGCGCTGCATCGCCAAATGCAAAACAGTTTATGTCACCAAAAATGTGTGTATATAATTTAGCAAAAATGCAAGTATGTGTCGTTCCTGTTCGCCCCATCTACTACACTTTGCCACCCTCAACTTCCTCTTGTTACCTTCACCCCCTTCTTGCACTAAACTCTCCCCTAGGACTACTTGCCTCCTCTCAAGCACAGAAAGCTATTAGTACAGTTGCAGTGCATGATTCCCTGTGTGTATCTGCTAGCTCTTCTGTGCATTAAAGAAAATATTAAATATTTCAGTATACAATCTATTGTATTAAAATATGCAAAATAGAAAAAGATAGGAATTGCCAATACATTTTGTTAAAAATAAAAACAACATGTCTCGAAGCCCTTTAGTCTAACAGGCATTTAATGCAAAAATAGCAAGCAAGCAAGCAGCAATATATATATATGTTGTATATATATATATATATTCTTTTTTGCATAATTTATGCGTCACTCTATGCCTGAAAGGGTATTGTTTTGACTTATACTGGGTGCTCCCTTGTGTCTGGACAAAGCTATACCTCTCTGAAGAGTTCTAATTAGAGCGAAACACTGTGTCAGGGGTTGCTTTTACTCATTTTAGGTTGGCTTGGTTGGTATTTTACCAATTCGAAGCTGTAATACTGTGTCTGGAATGGTAATTGGCTTTCGTCATTTTACAGCTGGACATGGACAGCACTGTGCTAGTCCTATGCTTAAAGACTTTGCTGTAGAATTGGCAAAAGACTTTGTCCCTTTCTATCTCGGCGTGGATGCCACTGTGCTTATCCTATGCTTAAAGACTTTGATAGAAAAGCAGACATTTGAGGTGAGCAGATCTAGAGTGTCGCTCGTGTTGAGAGTGCTCTATACAGGAGCTGCTTTTCACCAAAACTTGAGAACAACCCAGAGTTCTCACCTTCTTTTTTGCATATATATATATATATGTCCCCATTTCGAATCTCTCTACACACGAGAAAGAGTGGGCACTCCAGGCATGGTAAGAATACATTATTTTATTGTTTACAGCGTTTCAGTCGCCTATACATATATTTCCTCTGCTATCTTTCAAAACAAGTTGATAGAACCTAATCACATGACTTGTTGAATTCAGGAGAAACGTATCTAATGAGTAGGTGACAAGATCTTCTCCCAGAGGATGCACAAGACACCTTTCAAAAGAAGATATTACCATTAATACAATACTGGTTTCATTATTCTCCTAAAACCCCACTTCCAACTGCAACTCTGAAAACAAGCTACACTTTTCGTAAATGTGCAAATACAAGCACTGAATAAAATGGATTTCCGGCCTTCTGGAGACATGAAACTTAGAGAGGATAACTGAACTGAGATGAAAAGACACTTCAATAGGAAAAACATCCATATATGACTCTAAAATATAGCGCTAAACTCAGTAACGGATGAAAAAACAATAATGCTGATGTACATATGTAATTATTTTTTCACAGTTTCTAATTTGTTCTGTTTTAGTTCTTTCAGTGCATTTAAAAGGTCCTTAAAACATCAGCCTGTATTTTCAATTCATTAACTGCATTTTGTAACTTATGAAAAACAAACATTATTAAAAATACTGTCAAATCACTGTGCTCATCAAATCTAGGAAGATCACAGATTCCTCATATTGACTGATGTCATAGGCTACTTTCTAAATAAAACCTATGATTATTATCATATACACATGGTTGGGTGAAGAATTCTCACACGCTTCGGCTGAGTTGTGTCTGTTTAGGGCTTGTTCAGGGCCGTACATGCCTTGACAGGGCATTCTCATTATGTAAATAAAGAACAATAGTTCAGTGGGATTCTTTTTCATATGTAATTAGTCCAACTCTCTCTCTTGGTATGCAAAATACTTTGCTCCATTTTTACTCAACAAAATCAATTAAAATGCAGTTAGCGCAGTGCTCAAAAGTGCAGTGGTGTGCAGTATTTACATTGATCCATATATACAGTGGGATGTTATAAAAGGTTTAGAACCAAAAAATTGTCTGACAAATATCCACAGTTTTCTGTCTACAGGTTAATTGAACAACAAACAATCATTTTGACATTGCCAATGTTTCGACCCCTCTATCAGTTTCAAGGGTCTCTTCAGGACAAACAGTGCCTTCTGGCACTTCATCTCCAAGTAACGTACTTATTCCTTGTGCTGGAGTATCGACTCAGTGATAGACGTCTGGTTCACACTGTACAAAATCCAATGTGTAAACGTGCCATTTCTGATCACGCCTGCGCATCGCGGGAAACACTGCGTCTGCCTCTGATCACTCAGACATTAAAGCATGTATTGCTCCATTGAAGTAATCTAGGGGCATATTATCAAGAACGACGTTAACATTATTGCTGCTTTAGCGGCAGGAAACTGCCGTTAAAGTGGCGATAATGGGCTTGATAATATGCCCTAAAGAATTCCAATAGAATCCCATGTTCTGGTGTGCACATGGGCTTCTATTGGAATTCTCAAGGGCATATTATCAAGTCCATTATCGCCGCTTTAGCGGCAGTTTCCTGCCGCTAAAGCGGTGATAATTTTAATGCCTTTCTTGATAATCTGCCCCTTAGATTTTTCTACAGTTGTAAATTGCTGATATATTGAGCTGCACGTTTGTGAACTAACAGCAGCACAACAGAAGATATGCTTTTGAGTCCTATTCTAAATGCTGATTTACATTTGCCATATATGGATACTTTTCGCAAACCTGATCTTAACTCTGCACTAACGTTAGACTTAGTTTATTGATATTAGGAACCATGTCTGCAGTGAAAAAGCATCAAAGACAATTAGCTATTTAAAGCAAACAGCAGAAGCATTCACTGTCTGGAAGTGATTGATATGGCCTACTTTTCTCAAAGTAAGTTTTTATTTCCTGGCTTTACAGGGCACTTGTTACCTGTTGCTATAGCTACCACTAATTTAATATAAACAGATAGACTTTGGTTGTTTGGTGTATCCCTCCACTTCCTATGGAGTGCTTCCATTGCAATGCATAAGGGTCTATTTTACAGTTGTATATTACAACACCAGTAACAAAGAATTCGTCTTACGTAAGTGTTAAAACATAAATATCCAATATTTAGTCAGGCGATAACTATGCTGCAATACTGATGTGCTAGCTTCTATTTAACATATTTATTAGTAGCACTGGTGCTACTGTTAATTAGACATGGAGAAATCACAGTGCTATTTTAGTGCACCTTTACTCGAAATTGTGGTGTTTTTGGGTCAGAGGTTTTTCTGTGTACTCCTTTTTTTATATCACTTTTACATTGAAGTCAGGCTGTTGAATACTCCACACAACCCTCTTCAATTAAGTTGTATTTTTCGGAGTAGATTTATTTTATTTGTCAAGTGCTCTATAAGTGGATAACTTACCTGGGGGGCATAAGTTGATAAAGAGTGAATGCAATCCTGAACCAGATAGAAGCTGGGAAAGGTGGAATTTGTGTCTTACAGAGCCCATAGTTGAAAAGAACTGGAAGCACATTTGTGAACTGACAGGTGCGCTAGGTACAAAAGGTAACTTGCGCATTATACATTTTAAATATATACATCAGGTATACTATACGCCTAAACGCTTACACAGCTTTGGGATACGTGAAACTGATTGCTGCACACAATGTGGTCAGGGGGATGCTGATTTCATGCATTTAGCTTGGAGATGCCAAAAGGTGAATGAATTCTGGGAGGAAGTGGTGCAGACTTTAGTGAACATGACGACAGCGGACATACAATGCACCCCGCTTGTTTGTCTACTCTGTTGTGTGCCACACCTCAGAAGTGTGACAGGGAGATTTGTACGATTGGCTTTAATGTTGGCGGCACAGAGAGTGGCGGTGGTCTGGGGGGGCGGCGTAGACCTAAAACAGAACAATGTTTAAAAGACCTAGGTGCCGATTACGATCCGGTAAAAACCGCGTACGAACCGTCGGTCGGAGCGAATTCCCCGTCCGACTCGTACCCGGTCGTAAAACTTTACAAACATGGAATTACGATTCGCACGGAAACACCATTTCCGTACGAATCGTAAAAAACACCGACCGACGAAAATATACATACGAATGTGATCCGGGAATGCTGCGACGTGACGTCGGGACGCTTCCAGGCAGCGTTTCATGAACCAGGAATTACGATTCGAACCGACAGCAGTCCGGACGGCAATATTTTCACGGCACCCAAAAAGTGCCGCAAAAGCGAAGTACGGCGCGAATCAACCAGAGTAGGTGGCCCGGTACGCACCGTACCCCCCCCCAGCCCCCGTAGGTACGCGCCGACCCCCCCCAGCCCCCGTAGGTACGCGCCGACCCCCCCTGTGTGTACACCCGTGTACGGTGCGTACCCCCCGTGTACGTTCGAGTCATACCCCCCCGTGTACGTTCGAGTTGAACCCCCCCGTGTACGTTCGAGTCGAACCCCCCCGTGTACGTTCGAGTCGTACCCCCACCCGTGTATGTACGGTGCGTACCCCCCCGTGTACGTTCGAGTCGTACCCCCCCGTGTACGTTCGAGTCGAACCCCCCCGTGTACGTTCGAGTCGAACCCCCCCGTGTACGTTTGAGTCGTACCCCCACCTGTGTATGTACGGTGCGTACCCCCCGTGTACGTTCGAGTCGTACCCCCCCCGTGTACGTTCGAGTCGAACCCCCCGTGTACGTTCGAGTCGTACCCCCACCCGTGTATGTACGGTGCGTACCCCCAGCGCTACGCGGGGGTTCGACTCGAACGTACACGGGGGGGTACGCACCGTACATACACGGGTGGGGGTACGACTCGAACGTACACGGGGGGTACGCACCGTACATACACGGGTGGGGGTACGACTCGAACGTACACGGGGGGGTACGCACCGTACACGGGTGTACACACAGGGGGGGTCGGCGCGTACCTACGGGGGCTGGGGGGGGTCGGTGCGTACCTACGGGGGCTGGGGGGGGTCGGCGCGTACCTACGGGGGCTGGGGGGGGGGTCGGCGCGTACCTACGGGGGCTGGGGGGGGGGTCGGCACGTACCTACGGGGGCTGGGGGGGGGTCGGCGCGTACCTACGGGGGCTGGGTGGGGTCGGCGCGTACCTACGGGGGCTGGGGGGGGGTCGGCGCGTACCTACGGGGGCTGGGGGGGGGTCGGCGCGTACCTACGGGGGCTGGGGGGGGTACGGCACGTACCGGGCACCTGTTTGGACGTCTCCATGGTTGTTATGGGAGTTCGGTGCGGACGGTCTTTTCACCATACGGTTGTACATTCGGACGCCCGGGATGGATCGTGATTCCCCGGTCGGACTTCACCTTTCACGTTTGTACGGTGAATCGTACGAGGACGTGTCGGACACATTTTCCGACCCGAGGACGTGTGGGGAAATATTCCCAGTGCGGTTCGTATGGACTTTTTACCAAGCGAATCGTGATTGCCAGTTCGTACGGCACTTGTACAATTCGTACGGTAAAAAGACCCGATACGAGTCGTACGGGGACATTTTTTACCGGATCGTGATCGGCACCCTAGTGTATTGTAGAGAGAATATGGAACTATATGCGGAAGAACTGCCAGTAATGGCTAGACCCCGAGATATCTGGGAACCATTGCGGACCTTCCTACTGGCCAGGACGAGTGATGGTGAGTGAGGAGTTTTGATAAAGATGCCGAGGGCACTGATGGAGGAACAGACATTTGTACTAGAGAATGTGACTGCACTCTGATAAGACTTTGTAATTCTTGATTACGTTTTGTAAACAGATGTTCGTGGTATGTTTTTTAAATTTATTTTTTATTTTTGCGTAATCCTGTTTGGTTTTTATTATTTGCTTTGTTATCTTTAATGGTACACATTGCTCTCTGCTGGGAGTATTGAGAATAATGTGAGATATACGTTTATGGTCATTGCTATTTTATGTTTGTTTTGTACATGTGTTAAATATTTAAAAAACTTACCTGGGGGCATATCAACAAGGGCTGGCGATATAATTATCGCTGCTATAGCGCCCGTTCTTGGGCGAAAAGCGGTGATAATTATATCGCATTATTTACAAGGACACGCTAGCGCATGTTTCCTAGATTCAGCTCCTGTTTTGTTTACGCCTCGCTTTGCTTCTCTAATGAGATGCAAAGTAGGCGTTCCCTGCAAAAACTAATGGGAAATGGTCACTAACTGTCCTTCTCCGTATTTACAATACGGCCCGGGACACCCATAGCGATATTAAAAACAGCGCTAACCGCTGTTATCGCCCGTTTTGTACGTCTGCTTTTTTATGACTACCCTATCTTTGACATGGGAGGTGGATTCAGTGGCTGAATCCACATCTCCCTATCATCAAGAATCTCCCTAATGCTGCGGGAATATCGGTGGATTTCCAGCGATATTCCCGCATAACTCCGCTTTTGATGGATTATTTATCGCTCTGGAGAAACGCGGTTGATAACGCGTTATCCAGGCGATAAATTCCAGCGATAGGCGGCGATAAATATTAAAGCGCTAAACACGCTTTGTGTTATTTATTGCCGTCTGTTGCTGATATGCGCCCAAATACCCACATAGAAATTGCCATCTATGCAAGTTTGAAGTACGCAGACATTGCTAGGATTACACAAAGCAATATTTCATTTCAGTTTTACTCTCAAAAATGTTTATTTTGGGGGGAGGGCAAACATGCCACCACACATGTCAAAAATAAGAAACATTGGCAAAGCCAATTTTTCTTGTTGTAACACGTGCAAACACAGACATTCACAAGAACATATGTGTACTCACCTTTGTTTGCATTCGGTAGCACATTAAAGCCAGGACTATGAGCTTTGCCATAGGCTGAAACTTTACAGCACACCCATATGCGACCCACTGTTACCAATAATGCAATATATACATAGATTTTAATAATAATAATCCACATTTATAAAGCGCGAACAATCACCCGTAAGGGTCTCTAGGCGCTGGGGACCGTCGGGAAGATTAAGCAAGCTATTGCCCAGAGTCACATGGTGCTGGACTAATCTGCCGCCGGCGATCGAAACGTGATCCCCAGATTCCGGAGTCAGTCGCCCTGGCCGCGGCGCCACGCCTCTTCCCTTTTGCTCCACCCGAAGGAGTATTACTTTCTCAACTCATGCTATTGACTCCTTGATATACCATTTTACCTCAGGTGAAGTGCTGGTATTGGAATGCACAAGGGTCTATTTTATAACTTAAAAATGGGAATTGTGGTACTGGCACCGGTATTTTAGTCATGGGAAAATCACAGGGCTATTTTAGTGCACTTTTATGGAAAACTGCGGGGTTGTGGACCACATTTGTATCTGTGGTGTAATCCTTTCATGTCACAGTTACATCGTAGGCAGGCTTTTGCTTACTCCAGCTCAACCCATTTAATTATGTGGTATTTGTGTGGGGAAAGTTTATTATAGCTGGCAAGTGCGGCGTAAATGGATGCCTTCGCGAGAAGACAACACTGAAAGTCCCGGCACTGCATGCTAAAAGTAAAGTAACCACACGTTGCTTGCTTTCAACAATGCAATATATTCCAGTTAGTTTCGTGCATCGAATAATGCATATTTAATGGACGCAACTGTGCTATCAGATATGCCAAGAGTAACAAGCGTTGGCAAAGCCAATAATCGTAAGCTTTCTTCCTCTCAGATACGTTATCATATTCCACACCTAAAAAGGTTGCAGCTCTTGATGGCCAAAAACAGGCCTGTGTGCATGAGTGCAAAAAGAACAGGCCAGACACTATACTGAAGGTGATTAAAGCCACCCTTCTTCCCGCGCTAAGTTATGGGCTTCAGGCCTTTCCTGATGCAGTCTTGACCATGCCCAGATCACTATCCACAAACGAAGCTTTCGACTCCCGAAATATATACACAGGGCAAGACTACAACTTGAGCTGGGCCTCACAAGACAATCCCTCTCTTGTGAGGCAGACACCTTGAAGTACTACATAAGGGGACTAAAAGCCGCAGACAATACTCTTAAAGCTCACCTAAAAGAAACTTTCGCCAGTTTCGGGAACCCATGGAATTGACAAATTGTAAAGGCCATAAGATCCCTACAAATTGATGAATCTACATTAAAAGCAGACTGTATTCCCTACGCAGTCTGGAAAAGGGCCATAAACAAGCAGGCAAGATAAATCTCCTACCAGATGGACTTTCGGGCACTAAAATCGACTACTATCTTGCTTGCTTTGAATGAATCGTACCTCCCAGGGTACCGCAACCATACCTTTTTGACAGCTTAAACGTGTTGGTCCACAGGAATATCATGTTTATGCGCCTCCTAGGCCTGCCAACCATTGCTTTTAACTGATGGGCCCCACGTGGAGAGGAGGGGGCGTGCAGACTGTGCAATTACAGGTCTGAATCATGGCTTCATCTTTTGTGCTGCTCTCCTGTCTTAGATGCCCCTAAAAGAGTTCTCCTAAAGCCATTTTATCAAAAAGGAGAATTAACACATGCTTGGAGGCATCTGCACTTTGAGTTATATGAACAGACACTCAAATGATCGCAAGGTCCGGAAAATACATGAGAATCTTGGAGGACCTACTTTCTCCTCCTATCGCCTCTCCCAAGCTGATCTCTGCTCCTCAAAAACTTATTGCTGACTATCCTATACTACGTCCTAGGGTTTTCTCACTACATTAAGTCATTATGTTAATTATATCTCTGATTTTAATGTTTTTTATTTGTAGTTAAGGCCACTGTGTAAGTTTGCCTTCTGAATAATGATTTTTAAATGTGATGGCCAGTTTGGCCCTGCTACTAAGGATGTAAAGACGTTTTGGAGGCATCTCCATTGCAATGGTTTTAACTAACTGTGCAAAGAAGCTAATAAATAAATAAATAAATAAAAAACTTGGCAATGCAAAATGCAGACACAGGCAAACAAATGCTTGAATTTCAACAAGACGTCTGTAGGATTTGCAAGCGAGCAGGTCGTAATCACCTATATGAGCCGCTGTCTGCCAGAACCAGGAAAAAAGCACACCACTATCACAATGGAACTGCAAAGAGTGCGAATCCAAAAAAGTGGAGATATCTCCAAATTTCTGCATATTTGGGGTGGCCTATCGATCGCTGCTTCGACCTGCAGCCTCTCGGTCGTAATGCACCTGCCGCTATCTGTCTGCATACAAAGTTTATCTCATCACTATATCCTGCGGCATCCTCCCAGCGGCACTATTATACACACTCATGTCATAACAGGAACCGTGCCCCTAATCAAGGGTTTGTCCTTAGCCCATTGTATTGTATTGTATTGTATTGTAATTGCATTTGTATAGCGCTTACTACCCCTGAAGAGGCATCGAATCGCTTTTTCGGCGAGTAGCATGCTACTCCCGGACCCATAGAGGATTAGTCATTGCCTCACCCCTACAGTTACTCTGCCCCTCTCTGTCTCTGCATCATCAGAACACCACCACTGCTGTTCCTCCTAACTTACTCCACGCACTGATGCTAAAGCATGCTCTGTCCAGTGGTTTCCGCCAGCAGCAAGGCATTGCAAGCACCACCCGTAGACTCTCAAATAAGGTTTTGCATTCGGCATACTGCCCAGCTTGGATGATATCAGCCAGAATGTAGACCTAAGCCACCCTACACTTTTTGTCCTCCCTTATTTGTTGAAGGCCCTTGATATGGTTGGACACATGACCCTGGTAGACCATTTAGAAAACAAGCATTGGCATAGCCAATAGGTCTCGCCTTTGGGACCTTATGCATGTTAGCCATGCAGCACATTATCCATTACATTGCATTAGCCAATACAAAATATCAACGTGTGTACGTGCATTGGGGACTTCTACGTAGCATGTTACAAGCAATCCCAAGCAGTGATGTAATGAGCAGGTCCTCTCGGCTTCCTTTTACTAGAAACACTTCTCCGCAGTGCTGCGAGCTGTGGCATTTCTCAGGAGCAAGCAGGGGCTCTGTAAAGTGAGTCCCTGCACTTCCATATCTCACTAACATCCCTGATCACAGGAAAAAAACGATCACAATAAGGGCTCAGTGTTGTTACAATGGGGAGACAGGTCCTTGCATTAAGCGGTTTTCCGAGGTAACCATAAACGATGTGACAACATTTTATGTGCAATAGAATATTGAAAAAAGCATGCTTGAGGAAAAGGTTAGTATCAGTACAAATGAGATAAGACCTGAGTGTTTTTAGGTTATGATGACGTTGAGAAGCAGGCACCCCAAAGCAGAAATACACATGTCAAGCCTGCCTTAAGGTGCCTTTAGGCCTAAACTGAGGTTAACTTGGTGACTTTGCTCCTTGCTCAAAACATGTTAGAGCTTTCGTTTGAATATGTTTAGTGGGCACTTTCGGTGCACCCTAATGTTTGGGCCTCTCCAGCCAATGAACAGAAGTGACCGAGGGGAAAAACAGAAGAACATGGCAAGATACCGAGAGAGCAAGGCAGACACTCAAACAAATACTCTGTAACAACCCCAGACTCAGTCAGATAGAGGGAATGGGAATACACTAAGAACGACAGCAGAGGAGAGGCAAGAAAAAGGAAAGATGTGAGGCACAGTACATAGAACAAGATCTAAAAAAGAAGCAGAGGAATGCACAGAGACATAAGGCGCAGAGGTTAACGGAAGAAGAACGACATTAGATGGCATACATAGAAAGAAACAGTGAAAAAAAAACAACGGTCAACAGAAAAGTGGAAAAGCTGTAGAGCCAGAACATATAGAAAATGAGTGATTGACTTTGCTAATCGGCTGGGTGTGGAAAACAGGATGGGTGAAGGGAGGGCGAGTGTAAACAGAACGTTTAACAAGCGCGGCTGCGAATGCAGCTGCAGCATCCCGCGAGTGGTGCGCGCTCGTGAGCCACTGCTCGTAACAACAAGCCATAGGTTGGAAGTCCCGCGAGTGGTGCGCGTGCGCTCACAAGCCGGTGCTCGTAACAGCAAGCCATAGGCTGGAAGTCAGTCCAGAGCGATTCCAGGAGGTCCTTTTTCCTAGCGCACCGCATGCGCGCTGCCTAGGCAAGACCTAAAAATGATTCAGAGAACAGCCTTAGTCTGTTTCAGATCTTTCTTTATACATCGCTACTCACACTAACAATATATCCATAATATGTAGAGTTCACATTAAAATCTTGTGGGGTCCCATTGGAGGTTGTCTTAAGAACCACTACATTCACTGACTCAATGTGCTCGTAATACACCACTTTTTGTCAACTTAACCCTGGTCTTGAGCACCACTTAGTTCAAACTTGATGTCCACATTTGGGCCACTACCAGTTGAATGGACCAAAATTAACTTAAGTGTAATGACACCAAAATAGAGTAGTCAAATCAGTTACCACCCCAATTTGAGACTAAGTAACAGATTATTGTCTTGTGGCCAGAATACAGCCCCTAATCATTGATACATTATTTACCAACTTGCAATTTGGAAGACTCACCCTTAACAGGCCCCTTCAAAATTGTGATTCGGCATGGATTTTTAACGCGTTCCAAAACTCATAATGCAGTTATGCACTCCAGGAAAGTCGTAAAAACTTGGCTTTTCCCCTGTAATCAGTAGTCACTATTCCCACTGTAATGAGTAGTCACTGTTCTAGCCTTTTCAATAGCAGCTTTTTTTCTTTCTAAGGAGAGGTTTAGCGCCAGGATACCTGTTAGGTGACAGTGCGCTCTATAAATACTATAACAAAATAAGTGTGTTACAACAGGCAAACACCCTTTCCCTCAGGGAATGGAGCAACTAAATCACTTCGTACATCAGGGCCCGGGTGCCTTATTTCGACCAAAACCTGATGATGAAGCCTCAAGCCTCACTTGTATATAGGTCTCGCTACTACCATCTACGGTCTATTTTGAAACTATTCTCTTACATTTAAACAATGACAGTGGGACTTAAGCAGAACCGATTCCATCAATGTCTGAAGATTAAGCTACAAAGACTGCAGAATTGAGTCATGTGCCCTCTTGCTGGACTTTGAAGTAGGGACCATATTGTTCTGACTCCCCACTTGTTGCCCAGGCTGATGGTGGCTCAACATGTAGACTCTAAGGCGTTCTTTCTAACATCCTTGGTCTTTTACTGCAGGGCCCCTTATTTTACTTTGAAAAGATGATAGAGTACTATCAGTGGCAGCCGGCACTTATCAGAGTTGGTGAGGCAAGGGGGTGTAAAAAAATTAAATAAACTACCTTATCGCTGTGTCTCTCCTCCGTCTCTCCTCCATGTCAGGCCGGAACAGGAAGCACCCAGGTTCCCGTAAGCCAACCACAACGCTGCAATTCAGTGTTGTAATTGGTCTGAGCACTCTGGTTTGGCGCTCAGATGGGGAATGGGAGCCAGGGCATGTTCTCCACCCAGGCTGTATCACTGCCTGAGTGGAGAACATGCAAAGTGCGCATGACTGTTTGGTCTGTCTAAGACAGCCGGCCAAACATTCATGCACACTTACAGAGTGGCCACCATTCCTCCCCCTGCTCTGTGAGCAGAGCCCGCCCCGCAAAGCTGCCCCAGCAGGAAAAAGTAAAATGATAAAAAACATTGAGTTATTATCATTTTATTTTTCCTATATTTACACTGCTGAAAAGCAGTGGGGCGATGCTCCTCTGTCTTAGTGGATGAGCCGCCACTGAGTGCTGTCCCCACAGATCTCAGGAACTATTGGAAATGTATAATTACCAATAGTTCCAGGAATTCTGAAATCTCAATTGGGAAGCAGGTTTTTGAGCCCTGGCCCTCTAGCTACAGAAAGCCTACCCTCCATCTTGTGGTCCATTGACAATAAAACGTTTTTCAGAATAAAAGCTCAGATTCCTGTGCACGAGCTAGTCATGGTATTTAACATCAATAGGTACTTCTTATGTACACGCACTTTAAAAATATTATGAACAAAATGTAGCAAAATATAAAGATTGAAACGATGAAGATTGTTGTGTTCCTCAAGGAATGTAATGACCTTAAAATACCGTAGCTCACACCAAATTATATTGTTGAGAACTCATGTTAGAAAGGGAAGCAGCTAAATTTGTAGGTTTCTGAAAATATGAGCAGAAAGGATTGATGCCATAGCTGGACATTTTGTATGCATAGTCATCTGGTCAGATCGCTCATCCCATTACCTCAAAGGGAAAGTCGCCATAAGAGGTTGTAATAACCTCAAAAAGCATTTGGGGGCATATCATCAAGGCCCGGCGATAATTATCGCTAAGCGCACATAGCGCTAGGATAATTATCGCCGGGTAACGTGGATTTTTATCGCTGAGATAGCGTGCTATTTCCAACGCTTATCTCAAAAGCGATAAAATTCCAAGCGCTAACTGCCAAATGTGAGATTATCGCTGGAAATCCACCGATAATCTCACAAAGTTTGGCGAAAGCTTGCTGATAGGGCAAGGCATACTTAGCCATGATATCCACCTTACATAGGATATCATGGCTAAGTCAGTTTTGAAGCAGGCGTAAGGAAAGTAGCAATAACAGAGGTTATCTCTAGTTTGCTTGTCGCTCTGCAGGTTAGCGTGCCCATTGATAATTGGAGAAATGTCGCTTAGGGACATTTCTCCAGTTATGTCAGGGCAGAAACGCCCACTTTGCATCTCATTAGAGATGCAAAGCTGGGCATTCAGAATACAGACGCTAATGCAAGGTTTCACGCGATAGCGTGACCTTGCTGATTAGGCGATAAAATTATCACCGCTTTTCGTCCGAAAACGGACGCAAAAGCGGCGATAATCTTTTATCGCCTCGTTGATGATATGCCCCTTAGTATGTTTGTGAGAGCCTTGTCTTGGAGACAATGAGAGTAACAGACTTCAGGAAAAATGAAGTAAGTAGATAATGATAAACCTGTCGGATTTAACAGGATCAATTTGGTTCTTCTGTTCCTATCCGAAGGTATGAGAGAGGGTTTTTCTTTGATTCTGATTTTGGCGCCTTTGGCACGATGTCTATGATAGGAAAATTGCAAAGAAAGGGCTATGATGCAAGCAGTTATTAATAACATACATTTTAGTACGGAAGGTTGGTGAGCGACTGAAAGCTTTAGCCAGGCTCGTGCCAGATGCCTGGCTCCGACTCAGCTTGAGGTCCTCTTGGAACCTCAAGCCAAGCCTTCACAAGAGGCAATGTGGCCTAGTGGCTACAACTGTCAACCTTGCAACATGGGGAACCACATCCGAATCCCATCATAGTCTCCACATACTGTGAATCCCTTCAAATCTCACTGTGCTGCAAATAAAAGGTGAAGTGTTCTTGTCTCCTAAGGCAAAGTTCGAGCTATGTAAAGTTCCAAAAATAAAATGTGGTTTCTACGTGGCACACACGCTCTAATCTTAACCTCCAAGAACTAAGGACAAAGCATTAGCCTTGGATGACAGAAAGAAATACCCATTTTGTGTCTGAATTGCAGACTGTGAAACTGGAAAACCTGGGATCAGTCTCAGATTCCCTGCTTCACCAAATTGTGTGATCCTAGACAAATGATTCATTTCACCAACCCCCTTTTTTTGTTCACTATCACATGTGAGTGCAACTTTGAAAATGTGGGCTCAGGATGAGGGCTGTACGCAAACATCCCTTGTGCTTGATTTAATAGCCTATAATGTTGCTCCATCTTTAATAAAATCCTAGGCCACATATAGGGTAGATATTACAATGGACTTGCCCCTTACACTTATAGCAATGTTCCTCAGTTCATGTTTAAAAACTCTCACTTTAAATAAATACTTTTCAATGCAGGGACGTAATCTTATGTACTAAAGTGAAACACTTCTGCAAGTTAAAAAAAGATACTTTTTTTTATGTTCATGACATTTTTTGTACACAAAAAAGTATTGCAGACCAGTGATAATATCCTGTAACCAGCCTGAAAATCCAGGCTCACTACCTATCTTTCGTTAATTAATTAATTAATTAATTATATATACATTTCAGGCATTTTGCTAGATATTTCGAGTATTTGTAGCCTTATGCGAGCACATGTTTGTTTTGACATTCTGTTATGAGTGCCCACATGAAGTAAAAGTAACACGTGTCTCTCTTCCACTTGGGTGTCAGAGAATCACACAGAGGGAGAATGACGGAGGCACACAAATCTCTACTGTCAGCTATTAAATGTGGAAAAAAGTGGGACAGGTTTCTTCAGAAATATTTACATGACTGATGTTTCTGGGATTTTGTATTATAGACTTTTCAATGGCCCAAAAATATGGTGGATGGAACGTTCCCACTGAATACTGATATTTTCTCTCATTCTTATTCCGATGGTTGTATGTGATATTATTGTAAAACGATTTCATGGAACACCATTACCGAGAAATCATTTCATCTAAATTGTTTAATGGAATTTTCAGAATGAATGGCATTTACCATTTCATAGAAACCAATTTATCAAATGTCTTTTTGATTAAAATTGCCTTTTGCATGCTTATTTTTTAAGGTGTAAATACAATGCTGCAACCAAAGCATTGTCTTTGGGGTGTTGGCAGAATCATAGGGTCTGATTCACAAAGGGTCTTCGAACTAGTGGTGGAGGCCACGCAGTTGTTCGGGAATCTCTCGAGTGCGGAGACCCTGCGGTCAAGGGGAATTGCCACACTCTGGGCAGAATCTACACAATGATAACCATTCCATAGATTCTGTCCCTGGTGCGAAGAATCCCCCACGGCTGCAAGGCCTCCTCCACGAGTGCGGAGGACCTTTGTGAATCAGGTCCCTACTGTTGTCCATGAATATAGCCTCATAGCTATACCGACCATTAAAGGCCCGCTCCTGCGTTAAAGGCCTGAGCCGAAGGCGAGGGCCTTTAACAAGGGGGCGGGACTTTTATGGCCAGAATAGCCTAGCTACGAAGGGCTATAAAGCTGGTAGAACATTCAGCCACTAGAGGGTAGAATGTTCTAACAGATAAAACAAAGGCCTCTCGGAGTCCGAGGGGGATTGAAATCCCCTCAGGCTCCAAGAGGCCTTTGTTCAAACAACATTAGAATGTTGCTCTGCGGCTTTTACCGGCCCGTAGAAGCACGGAGCATGGAGTGCTCCACATTCCAATGTTCTAATTGCTCTTACATTACTCTGACAGCTTTGGTCATCTCTCAGATGCAGATGACGCTTCATTGCCTTTGAAATTACCCAAATAGAAATATCATTTTACGCGGCATACTCCGCTTCGGCTACCAGTCATAATAAATGTCAGCTTAGGACATTGGGAATAAAAGCATGACGTGGTTCTCAGGCAAGAGCAGGTCGTGCTGTTCTTATTCAGGGTTGTGAGGCGTGAATGGTCCTGTCTGCTGAACCAAGTCAATTTACTGTCCTCCATAAATTCATACTGCTTCTAATGAGTCTCAGGCAGCTGTGCAAGTGTTGTTCCTTCATCCGTCAAGCACGTTGCCAAATTCTGTTCAGGAAGAAACGTGATTTTCATTTCTAAAATCACTAAGATTTACGGTAAAATAAAATAACTAAGGTTTCCCTTTTGCCTACTCCACTGTACTCTCCCTATCTGGGACACATCTGAACATCCAATGTCTGTTTGGGCCCCATATACATTTTTTAAAATGATAAAGAAACTGAAAATTTGAAACCTCTCTCTGTTAATACCAATGTTTCGTTCTTACAAATATGCTGTCCTCAAATAGGTCTAATATCACAATTATTGCAAAAGCACCAGCCAGATTAGTCTCTGTTGGGATTTTTTCTGTCTAATTGATAAGTGTGCTAATTCTCAGTAATTATTTAACCCATTTTATTACTTTTAATTTGTACCATTAAAAAAAAAAAACATTAAAAGCGATTGGGCAACTCTCCAACAGCTGGGTATACATTACATATAATTGCATTATTGAAAAATCTTCATGTATTAATTTAGTATAAAGGAGGAAAATCTCATCCACAGGCACAGCCAGAAAAGCAATCAAAAGGCGGCCATGGTTTTGCATGGAGAACTGCCCTCCAGGGAGCCCAGAGGTGTAATAAGGTCACTCCCAGCAACATCCTCAGACTTTGTCAAATTGATTCAGCCATCTTCCACTAGCAAACACTTTTCTTTCTACCGGCATGTACCAGCCGCAGAAAAATTATTGAGAAAAATGTGCTGCAGAGAAGCGTCAGGGTTATTGCGATTGTGGCAAAGTTCTGCAGCGCTATCAGTTTGATTGCCTATCTTATCGCGCGACAGAGACACCCCTTGTCCGTGTGGTGGATGGTATTTTCCAGGTTCCTGGTGCTGGAGATGCTTGCTTGACTATGTTGCTGGACCTCTTTACTGTCTTGGGACCTTGAGGCAATGCACCCTAATCTATTTTTGTACTTTGGCTTAGAGTGAACGCTTGGAATGGTTAATATATGATACATATGCTAGATTTCAGACTGCCAGGAGGGATGCTCAAATTAACCCTGTTGCCTTTGATGTGTTTGGCGCCTCCTGTGGCCAGCCAGGGATACTCCATTAGCCCAATGTTCTTGCAGTGAAGTTCTACGTGCTACTCTTTTGGTTATTGAAAGTGTAAGCAAGCATTGTTAAGGAAAATCGGTCTGTCTTAGTAATAAGTGAAAGAAAGACTTCTGCTAGAGATTGGTTAGTTTATGTGTGTGTGGTTGTGTTCGTAGGTGAATAGTTGAATGCAATAAAAAGTCAATTTTAGCATAAATGGGTAAATAAATATGCGCATGGGTGGTTGAGCGGCTGCAACACTACATTAACGGATGTTTTGGTGAGTGAGTGCATGGATATATGAATGTGAGGTCATGGATTGATTAATTAAATATTGGATATATGAATAAGTGCATTGTTAAATAAATGGATAAGTTGAGGAGTGAGGGCATGGATCAATGAAAAGGTAAATCAACGAGTGAGTACACTGATGGATGAATAAATGCCACATGTTAGAAATGTTTGCATGGGCTGGGGTCATACAAGTATGACAACATAGCATACATATGACTGATGTGGAACGGAGTCATCCAGTGAAGAGGGTGAAGCAGAATTTGAAACAGTCCACCTGCAGATGTGGTTGAAACACAGAACAGTGGGTGGAAAGTTAATGGAATGTCCACTTCATAGCCAAAATAAAGGATAAGAGAAGGGTAGACGTTATAGTGTGGAATAAGGTCAGACTGATCTCAGAATGTGCCACCTGGGAGGAAATTAAGGGGCATATTATCAAGGACCACGTAAAAAATTATCTCCGGTTTAGCGGCAGAAAACTGCCGCTAAAGCGGCGATAATGGGCTTGATAATATGCCGCAGAGAATTCCAATAGAAGCCCATGTTCTGGTGTGAACATAGGCTTCTATTGGAATTCTCCAGGGCATATTATCAAGCCCATTATCGCCGCTTTAGCGGCAGTTTTCTGCCGCTAAAGCAGCGATAATTTTAACGCTGTGCTTGATAATATGCCCCTATGTGTTCCAAGGGCACAGTGAATATAGCGATGTTCAGAGTGATGCTAGCTGTTATCACCTGATGTGAGCTATTGGCAAACATGAAGCAGACAGCGGCGGCTCCTCTGCTAAGGCGGAGGAGCGTGGCCCCACTGCTCTGTGAGCAGTTCAAAAAGGAAAAATAAAATGATAATAGCGCAATGTTATTATCATTTTACTTTTAGGTAGTGGCTCAGTTCTAGGTGCAGTGCAGGGCGGGACTGGGCTGTCCAGAGCAGGGGCGGAGTAGTGGTCATCAATTTAGCATGCAGGACAGTTTAGCCAGTCGTCTTGGGCCGGCCAAACAGTCATGCGCATATGCATGTTCTCCACCCGGCTGTATTGCACAGCCTGGGTGGAGAACATGCACAGGCCCCCAGTCCCTGGCTGAGCACAAAACTACGGTGCTCAAACAATCACAATGCTGCTGTCATGCTGGTGACAGCAGCATTGTGATTGGCTAGGGAAGTCTGGTAGTCTGTGTACTTCCTGCCTCCTGCTTCTAGTGTCAGTCGACCGAATAGGACCGAGAGGCGGTGACCAGCTTGCAGGTAACTATTTCTTTTTCAATCCCTGCCCAGCGCCACCTGCGCAGTCGCCACTGGAAGCAGACAGTTCTTCATTGAATTGAGTGCACATCCCTCCTTCGTTTCTCAGAACTGGCCCACCCCTGCAGTAAATCAGCCTTGTCCTGGCTGTTTAAATTTGAAGTTCCCAGCAGCCAGTGGTCACACTCCAGGTTTCCAATGTAGCCTGCCTTGAAGAGCTCCTGAGCTCTCTCATAACAATTTCTTGTGCAGTGCTGGCTGCTGATTCACTGCCAAACAGGGAATGAGACCGGGGCCAACACGAACAGCAGTTCTACTAGGCATCCCGCACATAGGTTGCTATGAAGCTGTCCATGCTGCCAAGCTTTTCAGAAGAAATCTATGGGTGGCAGAGTTCATTTGCTGTTCATCGTGTCAAAACATGACATTTAAAAATGAAATTGCAGAGACAGGCTCTGTTGCTGTGGAAAATGTCTCTTAGGTAGCAGAATGAGGTATATGGAGAGAGGTGAGAGGATTTCTAGAACCTTGTTGTTGACTGCTGGGAGCGGTTGGCTGGCCCATTTGCTGTGGGTGACTCGATTATATGAGAACCCCCAGTTAAAAATCCGATAACGTTTGGCAGAAAAGAGCAAGTGGTAGTGTGTGAAAGTAGTGAGTTTGAGTCTAGATTCATAGTTGTGTTTCTTTATTAAAATTCTTATACAAGCTCCTCGTTTTATTTTTAAGCGCTGGTCACTGCCAAAGAGTGACAAAGGAATTCTCCATTTTGTAGATAGGGCGTGTCAGAGATGAAGATTTGAAAGAGGTTAATATTAATTTTGTGCTGTTCCAGTATCCAATTTGAAGCCTACACATATTTCAGGGCTCAACCAAAGTTGCTAACTGTGCTATCCATGACAGTGGAGGATGTGGCATTATAACCAGAGGTGGTAACTTTAGAACTGGGGAACCAGGTTTGGCTCCGTGTCGGCTCAACTTTCTGGGATTCTGGGTAAACCACTTACTCTCCATGGGGCATATCAGCAAGGAGGCGATATAAAATTATCGCCGCTTTTGCGTCCGTTTTCGGACAAAAAGCGGCGATAATTTTATCGCCTTATCAGCAAGATCACGCTATCGCGTGAATCCTTGCATTAGCTCCCTTTTCTGTAATGCCCACCTTTGCATCTCTAATGAGATGCAAAGTGGGCGTTCCGTCCCAAAATAACTGGAGAAATGTCGCTAACCGTCATTTCTCCAATTATCAATGGGCACGCTAACAAGCATAGCAATAAGAAAAGTAGCGCTAACCTTACGCCTGCTTTTAGTTTGACTTAGCCATTATATCCAATGTAAGGTGGATATCATGGCTAAGTCTGCCCTGCCCGAACAACAAGCTATCGCCAAACTTTGTGAGATTATCGCTGGATTTCCAGCAATAATCGCACAATTGGCAGTTAGCGCTTGGAATTTTATCGCTTTTGAGATAAGCGTTGCTGATAGCACGCCGGCCCTTGATGATATGCCCCTGAGTGCCTAAAAAGGAATGTGACCTTGTGTAATGTAACTGGTGCTCATGTAAAGCGCTCCAATAACTTTGGATTGAGCTTGCGCAACATAAAACTGCAACAAAAAAAAGTGACATGGTGTTTCATGCAAACAGAATGTTAAAGCACATAAAGATTGCCACACTGATGACACATTTTTCACACTTATCACTCTTTTTCTCTGTCCATGCCTCATAAAAAAAGACCCTGATGCACAACAGGCGCCTCTGCTCCCAAAAGAACTTCTACACACTGCAAAAAAATTGATATCTGACTTTAGAACAGGATGGAGAAAGACACATCTGAACTCTGTGGGAAGAAAATCAAACCTCTGTGTGAAAGGCTATTGATTTTAAAGTACATTTTTAAGCCAGGGCCGGGGTGGATTAACCTGCAGATGCAAATTTCACAACAAAGACCCAATAATCACTCCATTTTTTTGTTCTCTTATTCTTATTCTGATGGTTGAATGTGATATCATATAAAACCTATTTAATGGAAAACAATTACTGAGAAATCATTTAATCTGAACTGTTTAATGTTAATTTAGAATTAATGTTATTTACCATTTCATGTGAACCAATTCATAGAATGTCTTTTTGCATGCTTATTTTTAAGGTGTAAATACAATAGTTCCAGATCTTAATTTCAGAAACAGTTTTGCCAGAGGTATTTAATTCAGTTCTTTGCCTTACGGGACATTATTTCAGATTTATATATTTTACATTGTCAATTTCTTTGGATGCTTTTAATTTGCTGACCGTTCACCATCCCTGACCCCTCACAACCCCTCACCACACCTAAAACTACATCCATCACTGAACCCTAAAAGCTGTTTCTACCCCTAAACAGCACCCATTCCAGACACATAAAAATCCCTCACTACACCTAAACCACACCAATCCCTGGCCCTGAGCTACTGCCATCACTGAACCCTAAAAGCCTCCACACGTTTACTGAACAGTAAAACCTCTTGCGACTCATAAACTCCACCCATTCCTGAACCCTAAAAAACCCTTTCTACGCCTAAATTCCACCCATCCCTGACTTCTTAAAACCCCTCACCAAACTCTCACTCCATCCATCCCTGAACCCTAAAAAAAACGTCACTACCCTTAAACATCAACCAACAATAATCCCTAAAGTCCCTTCACCACCTCTACCCTGCACCCAATCCTGAACTACAAAATCTCTTCACCACCCCTACCCTCCACCCATCACTGAACCTTAAAATCCCTTACCAGCCCTAAACTCCACCCATCCATGAACCCTAAAACTACATAGCACCCCTACACTCCACACATCCTGGAACCCTAAAAAACACTTCATACAAGTTAACTCAACCCATCCCTGATACCTTAATAAACCCTCACAACCAATGCTTTCCTCCAATTTGGTTTCTCATTTTTCGTTTTTCCATTAATTCACATACATCAATTCTGATATCTTCATTGAAAAGACTTTGATTTTTGGATACTTTCACCCATCACTGAAAAGCCTTTGGTTGATGAATACCTCCACCTGTCATTGAAATGCCTTAGGTTTTTGGATACTTTTATTTCCTCGGACTAGCAATCCCCATTTCATTTTGGTGTGCCCACGTAAGCCCAGGACCCCTGTTTTTTTTTTTTTATATATATATACTTTAGGTATCATTTTACTAATTATACCATCAATGACATGTCAAAAAACAGTTCCTGAATAATTTGTCTTGCATGAAAAACCGTGCGATACAGTGTACAATGTGATACAACCAACCACCAAGCGATGTCATTATTACGCTGTACAGATCCTTACCCTAGACATTTTATACTAGACACTCCTACACAAAGTATCACCCCAGCACATTCAACCGTACTCCCGGATAAATAGAAACAGTTTATACAGACTGACAGCTAGCAATTCAACCCACCCCAGTGGGCACTACGCTATCAGGGGTGCCATCAGGGGTAGCAGACTGCAAAATTTGTAAATATGTTTTCAGTGGATCCCAAATATCCTTAGGGTGAGACCTATGTGGAAGCAGTGTGGCATAGAGTTCGCAATTCGTATTGCAGTATGTGAGATTGGCAAGCCATGCGGCCGTCGTAAGAAGGGATCTACTGCCCCATCTCAGTGCTATCTCCCGTTTGGCTAAAAGCAGAGCAAGTGCTATGAATTTGCGTAACTTGGGGGCATATTGTGCACATATCCCAAGAGGGCAATTTCGGGAGAGGGTTCAATGTCTAGTGAGATCATTTGGGAGAGTGTTGCAAAAACGGCCACCCAAAACTCCACAATCTTGGGACAAGTCAATGTTAGATAGGGAAAATCCGCCTGGGGGCTACCACATTTTTGACAATTAAGGGGCCGGGAAGGGTCAATGGAGTGGAGTTTAGCCGGAGTCATATAAACTCGCCAGAGGAATTCAAAATGGAGAAGTTTGTGTCTGCTGTTGAGAGAGACTTCACGCGATTGCGTTCAGCAAAAGGATCACTGGTCGTCAAGAATAGGGTGCCCCAAATCACATTCCCATGCCTCTTGAATCTTAGTGTCATGGCATGGGTCCAAGGTCATGCTCGCCTTGTACAATCTGGAAATCAATTTGTGTCCATCAGAGTTGGCTATCAACGGGGACAGAGGTGTGAATGATGGGGGTTCCAGGGGGTATTCCGACATTTTAGCACGGAGGGCGCAGCATACCCTACTGAAGACGAACCTGTCCATAAAGGACAGAGTTGCACCTCGACCCTCACCCGGGTTGTCAAAAACATGACCATTGGGAAACAGATCTCCAAACTTTGCCATGGCATGGGAGCGGAGCACACAAATTACTAGGTTCTTTTCAGTTATACCAAGCCACGGATTACCTGCCAAGGGTAGATTGGAGTACAGGGAACCATCCCCAAGCACACGTGATAGCTTGCGCCATGCCCAGCTCGTAGTGGAAACAGTCTGAATATCCTTGAGGTCACGGGGGAACCCTAGGGGGAAAGGCACGTGAAGTGGAGTAGGATGCACAAGGTCAGACTCAGGTCTACTGTAGGGGATCTGGGTGGTACCATGAGTGCGCAAAGCTACTCTGAGCTACCAGGTAATACATTTGGAAGTCTGGGGTGCCCAGACCACCTCTTTCATATGGCAATATCATGGTGTCATACCTTATTCTGGCGTGTCCCCCCCCCCCATGCAAGCCTAATGAAATGAGACCGAAGTGTTTTGAAAAAACTGTTTGGGAGGGTAAAGGGAATGTTGTGGAACAGGTAGAGAAACTTCGGAAGTACCACCATCTTCAAGAGCAATCCTTCCGGACATCGACAGAGGGAGGTTTAACCAAAGCTCCACCTGTGCTTCCAGGGTATGTATAGTGGTTCCATAGTTCAGCCGCACCATTTGGTCTGCATTGATGTGAATCTGTATACCCAAATTTCTGACTGCGTCATGGCACCATTTTAATGGGAATTCACATTCCCAGTCCATGGTGGCCGCTGTTAACAGAAATAACTCAGATTTATTCCAATTGATGCCTAAACCTGAGTAGCCCCCAAAACGGAGTACCTCCCTGATGAAGGGGTCTAAATTATCTTGCGGACGCCGGACATATAGCACAATATCATCCGCGTAAAGTGAGATAAGAAGTGGTCCCATCTTAAACTGCAGCCCTCTATGTAGATGTTTCTCCTGAAAGTGCCAAACCAAGGGGTCGAGAGCAATGATAAAAAGTAAAGGAGACAGCGGGCAGCCCTGTCTAGTACCACAAGTCAGAGAAAGTGGGGCGGAGAGCGTTCCATTTAAGCGGAGTCTGGCTGTGGGCCGCGCGTAGAGCAGTGTAGTGAGGTCTACGAAGCCCTTGGGGATGCCCAGTTTTCTCATCACGGCCCATATGAAAGGCAATTCCAAAGAATCAAAAGCCTTTTTAGCATCCAGCAGAACTGCTGCAGCCGGGAGCTCTGGTGTCATGCGATGAAGCACCGCAAACAGGGTACGCAAGTTTAGCGCCGTGTGCCTATGTGGAACAAAGCCCGACTGCACCGGGATATGATACGATCTAAAAGCAGGGCCAGCCGAAGTGCAATCATGTTGGCACGGACCTTATAGTGCAAATTCAAAAGCAAAAGAGGCCAGTAAGAGCTGCAATTCAACGGGTCCTTGCCAGGCTTAGGTAATAGGACAATAACGGCCTCACGGAGGGTGGGAGGTAACGATTTATTTTCCAGGGCCTCATTATAGACCGCAAGGAGATACGGTGCCAGTATGTCTTTATAGTGTTTATAAAATATACCAGTGAAGCTGTCCAGACCCGGAGCAGTAGTGCCATTAATGGCATCTATCAAGAAAACAAAAATCGTGTGGACGTATTATTTCTCCAAATCTCTTTAGATGAACCCTTTTAACTCATAAAGAGGGTTTAGTGTATTTATTTCACTTATTACTTTCAGCATTTGTCAGAAGACAAACATACAAGACATTAACTCATGTCATAAGAACAAGACATACATTGTGATTTAACATTTCATTAAATCATAAATACCAAACAAATTGACATTTAACAAATACATAACAACTAATTCAACATGAATGACCAGTCCTTAAATAAGAAAAGAAACAATAGCGGTGCAGACTTTTTCTCAATTTCTATTACTGCAACCTGCTAAAACTAGCTATTCGACAATGATTTTGCAACAGGCTAAATGCCTTGTTTGCACACTGTATCATTCAGTGGGGTCGTGATGGTTGCGGCTAGCTGTATGTGGTCGACGAGTTTTTGAACCCTGTATTTGTTTTGGGGTTCTCTTCAGGACCAGGACTTGGTCGATCTCTACAATATAATAACATATTGTGAAGTTGTGAGTGTAAGTTATAGACTTATATTAAAACCTACTGCATATCGTTCCTTTTTGGGGTCTAATCTTACCTTTTGGAATAGAGAGTTCTGGCAATCAATAACCCAATGGAAAGCACTGTTCAATGTATTAATCTGAAAAAGTACTAAAGTTGACAATGTTTGGGTGCACTCTAACGAATATGCACACTTTGTGTGCACTGCTTAGCCCACGTAGTGGGGTCAAATAAACTGTATACAAAAGAGTTGCCAAGTTCTGAGATCTGGAATAAACTTATCTTGTGTCTTCTTTTCTTTTTCCACAAGCCAGTAAATCCCTGTTGTGTGCAAGCTACGATTTTTTAGATTCAAACGTGAAAGCAAAAGAATTCGCGCCGCATGATGTATCTTAACCTGCCAATACATAAATGTGGGGAACGCAATGTAAGAACTTGTATTAAACCTGTGCGATGTCGACATAAATCAAAAGGGACACGGGTGAAAAAAAGAGAGAGACTCACTTGGGCGTGTGAACCAAAATTCACGCTCAAATGCGGCGTAGAGGCAGACGTCTCTTCATTATGTGACTTTGTCTTCTGTAATTTCAAGAAGATCGAGAGCTTTGTATAAACAACGTGAAACAATGTTGCGCACGGGTGTGAAACGCGAGCTTACATGCTCCGTTAAAAACTTGCCTAAATTCTTTTGAAAGCGTATCAGTATTCTCCCTCTCTGGTTGAGTGTGTGTGTCTTCTCGGTAGCGCGGAAGGCTAAGGAAACGTTTTCAGACATAATTAGTGGAATGCCCTCAACTGAACTAGTCACATGGATGGAGCGTGGAATTCTGGTCAGAGTAGTTGCGTGTATGACGCTGAACCACTTTTGTGCTTAAAGCGTATCTAGAACTTGCCAATTTATTTTGTTTGAATGGAATTTACAGTCTGTTGACTCTAGACATTTCATTCAGTCCACTGAGTGCCGTATTAAAACGCATGATGAGGTAAGCTTCTTTTTGAAGTATCATCCTTTCTATGTCACCACCTCTCGGGTTCTGTTTAATTGCACTAAGGACCATCCATCTGAAGTCCTTCTCTGTGTGCTTTAGTGCTTCAAAATGAGCGACCAGGGCTGCATTGGCCACCTTGTTCTTAATCCTGGATCAGTGTTGGGTAATACGGTATCTGATCTCTTGTGTAGTTTTGCCTATGTAGATAAGTGAACACGGACAAATAATGGCATAAACCACATTCCGTGACTTACAATTGGTGAAATCATTGTGTTTTCACCTGTCATTCTCGTTGGTGAATTCAGTGCCTTCTATGGTGGTACTACAGGCATGATAATTGCCACATTTGTGGTGGCCAGTCATTGGTGGTAAGTTAAGAAAAGACCGCAGTGATTCTGATATTTTTGGGGGGTCATCCGATGCTCTGATTAATCGCTGACCAATATTGGCATTCTTTTTTAGTGCAAACAGTGGGACCTGAGGTTCCTTGTCAGAATCCTTTATCAGATGCCAATTTTGGCGTACAATCTTCTTGAATGAATTCGTAAGTGGGCCAAATGTAGAAACGCACACCAAGCGAGTCATTGTTTTTTTGGCTGTTTTGTGAGTAGGAGTTTGCATGAGTGCTTTAATAACTTCGACGGATAGCCTTTTCTTTCAATTTTACAGTCAAAATTTTGGAATGTATTTCACAATCTTCTCTGCGTGTGCAATTCCTGCGAACACGCAAGTATTGTCTGTATGGCAAATTATCCTTGAGGCTTTTTGGGTGATAGCTTTTGAAATTGAGGGCCGGGTTCTTGCCTGTTGGCTTTGTGTATAACGTTGTAATCAAGCCAGATTTAGTCGGTCTAACCTCCAGATCTCGGAGTGTGAGGCTGGTAGTACTGTGAGCAAGACTGAATTGTATGTCAGGGTGTCGTTCTTCAATCATTCATGGAATCTATTCAGTTCATCTTCTGTCCCAGTCCTGATGCACCAAACGTCATCTATATATTTATACCATTGTGCCATACAGTGGTCGAAAGGGTTATTGTTATAGATGAATCGTTCCTCGTACCAGGCCATGTACAGGACCGCCATCTCAGGCGCAAAAGGACATCCCATGGCGGTACCTTTCACTTGGATGAAGAACTCAGATTCGAATTTAAAATAGTTTATTTTCCATGATAGTGAGGCAAGGTCCACAATGAATTTGGTGGGGACACGGTGGGGTCGTTCCCTACTATCCAAGTATGATTCAAGAACATCCAACGCCTCATCCTGGGGAATTTGCGTGTATAAGGGCACAACATCAAGACTTACTAGTCTGTGTTGGTCAGGGTTAAAATCAAAACCCTTGACTTTGTTAATAAAGTCGGTTGAATCCCTTAGTTATAGTTAAGATGTTACATTGGGCAAAAATTCCTTCAGAAATACATCTACGTACTTTGAGACGGATTCCAGCACCGAGTCGCACCCAGATACTATGGGACGACCCGGATGTGAAGTTGTATTTTTGTGACACTTCGGGAGAAAGTAAATCACAGGTGTCCTTGGGTGTTTCTTTATAAGATACTTGTGTTCTTTAGGGCCAAGAATCCCTACTTATAGTCCTTCATCAGCGAGATTTTTAATTTCGTTCTGGATTTGTTTTAATGGGTCTGCCTGGATCTTCCTGTACCATGTCTGGTTATGAACATGTATTCTTCTCTCTCCCAATTATGCTTCACATGCCCAAACCACCGTGGCCCGCCCTTGTCGGTTGGTTTGATAACCACTTCTTTGTCCTCTTGAAATTCCTTGATAGCTAGTCTTTGGGGAGCCGATATATTACTTTTGACATACGTCTTTTTGGTCCCAAGGTGATTAAGAGAGGAAAGGACTTGTTGTTCGAAGGTGACAATGTTTTTAGGAATAGTGTGAGCTGGAGGACAAAAGGTTGATTTGTTTCGGAGACCTGAAACTTCCAGTGTGCTTGTTGGCTCCTTATCTTTAAAGAAAATGTGCTGTCTAATTTTTCTGAACAATTCCATGGCTTCCATTTTGAGATGGACCAGATCCTGTTTTTGACTGTTTTGACCTGGCCATATGCAAATCAGTCTTGATCCTGTGCCTCATGGGAACAGTCCAGCCCGAACTGCCAAGCCAGGTCCTCCCTGGACCGGAAACAAGCATCCTAGGACCGGTTTCGGGGTTTCACCCCTCTTCAGCCAGGATAGCTTGATTCCAGTGGCACAGTGAGCCCAGGACCCACATGCTTGTTTCCAGTCCAGGGAGGACCTGGCCTGGCAGTTCGGGCTCGATTGTTCCCATTGGGCACAGGGTCAAGACTGATTTGCATATGGCTGGGTCCAAACTGGAATGGCATGGTGAGCAAAAAAACAATGGATTTAGGCCCAGATCTCTGTACTTGGGTGAATATATGACATTGTTCTGCATTCTGTCCTTCAATAGTTCTTTTTGCATTTGTCACCCCGAGTGGGACAGGTATGCTCAGACGTGAGTCCCGTGCTCTCCATGCCACTGGAATCAAGCTGTTCTGGCTGAAGAGGGGTGAAACCCTGAAACCGGTCGTAGGATGCTTGTTTCCAGTCCAGGGTGGACCTGGCCTGGCAGTTCGGGCTGGACTGTTCCCATTGGGCACAGGGTCAAGACTGATTTGCATATGGCTGGGTCCAAACTGGAATGGCATGGTGAGCAAAAAAATAATCGATCTAGGCCCAGATCTCTGTACTGGGGTGAATATATGACATTGTTCTGCATTCTGTCCTTCAATAGTTCTTTTTGCATTTGTCACCCCGAGTGGGACAGGTATGCTCAGACGTGAGTCCCGTGCTCTCCATGCCACTGGAATCAAGCTGTTCTGGCTGAAGAGGGGTGAAACCCTGAAACCGGTCCTAGGATGCTTGTTTCCAGTCCAGGGAGGACCTGGCCTGGCAGTTCGGGCTGGACTGTTCCCATTGGGCACAGGGTCAAGACTGATTTGCATATGGCTGGGTCCAAACTGGAATGGCATGGTGAGCAAAAAAACGATGGATTTAGGCCCAGATCTCTGTACTGGGGTGAATGTATGAAATTTTTCTGCATTCTTGTCATCAGTAGTTCTTTTTGCATTTGACACCCCGAGTGGGAGAGGTATGCTCAGACGTGAGTCCTGTGCTCTCCATGCCACTGGAATCAAGCCATCCTGGCTGAAGAGGGGTGAAACCTCGAAACTGGTCCTAGGATGCTTGTTTCCAGTCCAGGGAGGACCTGGCCTAGCAGTTCGGGCTGGACTGTTCCCATTGGGCACAGGGTCAAGACTGATTTGCATATGGCTGGGTCCAAACTGGAATGGCATGTTGAGCAAAAAAACGATGGATTTAGGCCCAGATCTCTGTACTGGGGTGAATGTATGACATTGTTCTGCATTCTGTCCATCAATAGTTCTTTTTGCATTTGTCACCCCGAGTGGGACAGGTATGCTCAGACGTGAGTCCCGTGCTCTCCATGCCACTGGAATCAAGCTGTTCTGGCTGAAGAGGGGTGAAACCCTGAAACCGGTCCTAGGATGCTTGTTTCCAGTCCAGGGAGGACCTGGCCTGGCAGTTCGGGCTGGACTGTTCCCATTGGGCACAGGGTCAAGACTGATTTGCATATGGCTGGGTCCAAACTGGAATGGCATGGTGAGCAAAAAAACGATGGATTTAGGCCCAGATCTCTGTACTGGGGTGAATGTATGAAATTTTTCTGCATTCTTGTCATCAGTAGTTCTTTTTGCATTTGACACCCCGAGTGGGACAGGTATGCTCAGACGTGAGTCCTGTGCTCTCCATGCCACTGGAATCAAGCCATCCTGGCTGAAGAGGGGTGAAACCTCGAAACTGGTCCTAGGATGCTTGTTTCCAGTCCAGGGAGGACCTGGCCTAGCAGTTCGGGCTGGACTGTTCCCATTGGGCACAGGGTCAAGACTGATTTGCATATGGCTGGGTCCAAACTGGAATGGCATGTTGAGCAAAAAAACGATGGATTTAGGCCCAGATCTCTGTACTGGGGTGAATGTATGACATTGTTCTGCATTCTGTCCATCAATAGTTCTTTTTGCATTTACCTAAATAAACAACCTTAAATCATTTTGGAAATTTTGACTCACCTTTGTTGAGCAAAGTTTCTTTTTTTTAGCCTTAACAAAGTCAACCAACCCTCACACTGATCAGATTCCCAGCATTGTAACTTTTTTTCTTCCATGGGATTTCTCAACATTCTTCCTAGCCTAGGCATACATTTTATTTTGCAAGTTGCAATTTAAATCGCTAATTAGCCATACACAATTTAATCCAGATCGAGGTATTTTTCCCTTTCAACATCTCAAAAGGTGTACAATTGGTTGCATTTTGAGGCATACAGTAATGACCATAAATATCCTGCTATGCGTTTCTCCACATCCAAACTTACGTTTTTTTACTAACTGTACTTTTAAGCGTCTCAACGAATCCATTCATATTAGGCGAGTACAACACAGTGCAAATATATGCATCGCAACACTTAAAAAAAAATATCCAGACAGTTGGTGTGAGCCATTATACATGTAACTGACCGCAAAAAAACCTTCTCTTAGGAAACATTTGTTGAAAGACTTGATCACAGATTCAGTATTGACATTATTTAACCACCCTACTTGAGCCATTTTTTAAAAGTAGTCAATGAGAATAAGGGCATATTAGTTTGCCCACAGCTTAAACTTACTGGGAACTTAGGGGCATATCATCAAGGCCATGCGAGGATAATTATCGCTGTCCAACTCTGAATTTTATCGCGGAGATAGCGTGCTATCAGCAACGCTTATCTCCAAAGTAATAAAATTCAGAGCGCAATCTGCCAATTGTGCGATTATCGCTGGAAATCCAGCGATAATCGCACAAGGTTTGGCAAAAGCTTGCTAATAGGGCAAGGTATACTTAGCCATGATAGCCACCTTACATAGGATATCATGGCTAAGTCAGTTTTGAAGCAGGCGTAAGGAAAGTAGCGATAACAGAGGTTATCGCTACTTTGCTTGTCGCTCTGCAGGTTAGCGTGCCCATTGATAATTGGAGAAATGTCGCTTAGCGACATTTCTCCAGTTATGTCAGGGCAGGAACGCCCACTTTGCATCTAATTAGAGATGCAAAGATGGGCGTTGGGGGAAAGGGCGATAATGCAAGGATTCACACGATAGCGTGACCTTGCTGTTTAGGCGATAAAATTATCGCCGCTCTCCGTCCGAAAACGGACGCTAAAGCGGCATAATTTTATCTCCGGGGCTTGATGATATGCCCCCAAATAAATCCATAGCTAACTCAGACCGAGGTGACTCTGGAAACTTGTGAGGTTGTATTTTACCAGAAACCGTTTTCAGGGTTTTGTCCCAGTTCATACATTGAAAAACATTGCTCACAAACATCCTAGCCTGACTATCCATACAAGGCCACCAATATGTAGATCTGATTTTCCCAGCAGTCCCAGTTTGCCCTCTATGCCCTTCATTAGCAGCAGTCATCGCTAAATAACTTTGCACCATTTGAGGCTATTTCAGTTCCAGCAGCAACATAAGCCTCTGCCATTATACCTCAACCCAGCCTGCAGCATCAACCTTATACCATTGCATGGGTCCATACACCTGACAATGCACCTCGTTCTGGCATCCTATTATGGAACACCCCAAGGCCGTAGATATGACAGAAACTGCTGATAACATGAAACAACGCATCTACAGGTAACACAACAGAATGACATGGAATTTATAAACATATCTGCATCCAACAACAGTTGACATCAGCCACTATCATTGTTTGCATTCGCGCTTGGAAGCTTTCCCTTCAGTGACCTTTCGTAAGAGTTGGTTGTTTAAAAAAACAAAAAAAACTAGTAAGGATAACAGTCAGTCAGTCACACGTACTGCTGTCAACCTGAACAGCTTCTGTAATTGTTTCTATTTCGATCGCTGTGAGTCACAGTGGCTCGAGCTGTCCTTAGGAGACCTCGTAGCGCCATCGGTTCCTAATTTTTTGAACCGGAACTGGCTGCTGCCCTTTGAAATGCATGTTTACAGAGCCAACAATAGTTGATTCGTGCCCTTTTCGTGTGGTTATGCGTTTCGATGCGGTCTGTTTCCCATTTTGATGGCTTTGTGGCTGCCCCAGAATAGAGAAAACATAGCACGTCAAAAAATGAGCGCCACTTTTTCAATGATAGGGGAACACTGCCCCCTACAGGTCATAAGTAAACATGCAAGTAATTATACTACTATCAATTAATATTGCAGAGATACTCCATAGTGTGATTATTCACCGATTCAGGATTGTTATATATATCTGTAATTCTTTAATCAATTAGGTCATGGAACAATTTTCAGAGTACTGGTGCTGCCATTAATGTTACCTTTGCAGACAGCACTTCTCCACTGAAATAGCCTCCAAATTTCTAAAAGCATACAGTGACAAAAACTACATAGCGCACAAGCAAACGATAATGTGTGGAAATCAGGTGTTAGCGAATATTTATCATTTGCGCATCACAAAGTAGAGTGTCGTGATTTGTTTTGCTCTTATTAAAATCCTTGTTTCCACCACTGTTCCGAATTACAAGAATGTGCTAAAGAACACATCCTTCAGCCTTGCCTTTTACACCAGCAAGATTGTCACATAGTTAATTTTTAAAAAATCCTCTAATTTTGCAGTCAGAGAAAGAAAACCAATTTCCATGTACAAGGAATAAGCAGCAGTTTGCAGTGGCGGCTCCTCTGCAATGGCGGAGGAGTGTCTCCCCACTGCCTGGCTCAGAGACAGCAAATGTCCTTGCATCGTTTTATTTTGCATTTGCCAGCTCTGAGCCAGCGCTGTAGGGAGTGGTGGGGCTGAAGCATGGGGGGAGGGGAGGAGAAGTGCTACGGGGCACTCCCTAAGTGCCTGTGTATTTGGCCAGTGGTGTCAGGCCGACCAAAACATACAAGCGCCCTTAGGTTTCTCCAGCCTGGCTGCATTGAGCAGCCGGGCTAGTAGAACCCCCCCCCCCCCCCAAGACTCCCTCGTCTAAGCAAAGCATCTTTCTGCCCGCTCAGGCCAATGCCTCTGCTGCAGCAGCACGGGGATTAAATGGGTGTCTGTGCCAGGGGCTGCTGGGACCTGGACAAAGAGAGGCAGCGCGGCGCGATGCTAGAGGTGGCTGGGTGCTAAAGGTAAGTAAAAAAAATAATATATATATATATTCAATGAAAAAACCAAAGGTTTCACACATGTTATAGTTAGCTGGACATTTCACTCGTAAAAAACCATTGAAATTCCCCCGTTATAGTTAGTTCAGCTAACTATAACTCGCGTGCCCGCAATGCACTACTGATGATGTCACATATTACATCACTCATGACATGGTCAGTGACATCACTCATGACATCACTGATGACATCTCAAATGACATCACTGATGACATCATCCAGTGAATGTGTGTTTTTCTGAAAATTAAATATGTTTAATATATGTATATCTCAAGGTCGATGGAAGAATAAATGAGTATATAAGTGTCTAAATTGATGATTTGTTTTTGAAAAATTGATTGTGTAACTGACTGATTAAGTGTATCTTTATGAATACATGGCTAAGTGAGTAATGTTTAAATGTGTAAATACCTGTATCAGTCTCTCACTTTGTATATAAGTGGCTTGAGTAGCTACATGAGTGTCTATATAGGTTATTAGTTGGTTTTTTGAGTATCAGTATGAGTGTCTGAGTGTCTTCATGGTTCGGTGGGGGTTATTATGTAGTGCATAGGTGCATGAATGAGTGACTCACTGTTTGTATGTGTTGAAGACAGCATGTGTGTAGGACCGTATGGGTGGATGAGTGTGTGTATGGGTGTGTTAGTGAGTGAATGAATGTCTCAATAGTGTCTTTATGAGTAACTACATATGTTTTAAACTAGTATATATGACTATTGGTGTATATAAGTAAGTATATGTGCGAGTGAGAGATTGGAAGAGTGCCTGTATGAATAAGTATGTGTTTCTATAAGTGATTATTTAAAAGACTAAGTATGTGTAAGTTTCTGTAAAAGTAAGTGTGGTGGTGTGTGTATAACTGTATATGCAGGTAAATGGATGTTTGATTCTTTATTAGCATGAGTGACTATGTGTGAGTAACTCTATGAATGAGTGGCATTGTGTTACAGGATGTTTAGGTGTATGAGTACATATGATGTGTGAGTACATGTATGAGTGACTGTATAGGATTGTTGGTGGATGAGTGGATGTGTATGTGGATCTTAGAATTACTGAATAGGTTGTTGTAACTGTTATTGGTATGTCCATTTTTTTGAAAATTTCAGTCTCTATTTTTAAATGTGTGTATCAAAGGTTATATTAGGGTGAGAGGAGGTCTACCACTCTATCACAAGGAGGATGTCATCAGTGATGTCATTTGAGATGTCATCAGTGATGTCATGAGTGATGTCACTGACCATGTCATGAGTGATGTAATATGTGACGTCATCAGTAGTGCATTGCGGGCGCGCGAGTTATAGTTAGCTGAACTAACTATAACGGGGGAATTTCAATGGTTTTTTACGAGTGAAATGTCCAGCTAACTATAACATGTGTGAAACCTTTGGTTTTTTCATTGAATTTCTAAGGTTTTTTAAATGCTAATTCCTAACTATAACGTGTGTGAAACCCATGGTTTTTTCAGTGAATTTCAAAGGTTTTTTAAATGCTAATTCCTAACTATAACGTGTGTGAAACCAATGGTTTTTTCAGTGACTTTGCAAGGTTTTTTAAATGCTAATTTTTTTTTTTTCTTCTTTTTTTTTTACATATTTTTATTTTAATTTTCTATCCTTTTTTAAAGACTATGGTTAAATTTTAAAAATTCTACAATATGTTTTTATTTTACATTTTTTTTAAAATAAACAGGTACAATTTATTAGCAATACATTTTTTCCTTTTTTTTTTTATTTTTTTTTTTTTTACCGTGCGCGTACGGTAAGCGCACGTCTTGCTGTAATTACGTTAGATTTTTACGCTGTTTGCGTTCATTTACGCAATTTGCGTAGACGCACGTCACGCGCGCATAGCGCGTAACGCGTACGCTGCACGCGCACATTACGCGGAAGTGAAGGGGCGTGCCTGTTTTGCGCATGCGCGCGTGCGCGTGTCTTTTTTACGCGCATGCGTACTTTTGCCGTAAGCGCACCGTAAGCGTACCGTAAGCGTACGGTAGGTCATGTGATCATGAAACACAACTTTTGATTGGTTGAAACTACTTTCAGTTCTAGAACTCTCCTACACCACACCCATTCCCCTCATTTCTGCTTGTGATCCCTTAGGAGAAGGAGCTGGGTTGTCTTTGTGATACGATGGCAGAACAGCAGAGCTCTTCTGAGAGTGAGGCTAGCAGCACTACCTTGAGGCAGAGAGCGAGGAAACAAAAGACCTCTTACGTATGGGAGTATTTTTCTTTTCCAGAAGGCCAGCAAAAGGTAAATGCACCCTTAGTGACTTGTAAGCTGTGTAAGCGTGTACTTTCAAGAGGGAATCCTGACAGGAAGTATTCCTTTGGGAATCACACCATGATGAGACACCTTAAGGATGTACACATAAGGACACATGCTCGACTTACTGAAGGTAACCCTTCAGTAAATCAACCAAGCACATCCACAGCAGCTCAGCCTGGACCATCATCTGCAGTGCCGAGTCCTTCTTCTGTAGGTCAGGTGAGCCCTTCATCTGTGGGGGGAGCATCTCCTTTTTCTGGTCCTCTGGAAATTAACCCTCGGTTTGCGAGGGTTGAAGTACGGTGCGCCACTTGTCATGATCCAATTAGTTATAGGGAGACCAGTATTTCCCTAGTGAACAGTAAAATAGATCAGCACACTTGTCGTACCATCTAATATTCCCAATCTTTCTTTCCTCTGTCCCTGCATGAACACAACGGCTCTTTTAAGAGCCAACCTTACCTTTCATCTATTTTTTATATATGTTTTTAAAAACGTTTTTTTTTTTTTTTTTACCGTACGCGTACGGTACGCATAATTTTTTTTTTTTTTTTAAAAAAACACTAAAAATCAATTATCACATTACAAGGTCCTTGAGAGACTACAATTAAAAACTGAAAATGTGATTGTAGAGAAGTGGAAAAAAGGGACCATGATATTATTGACTTACCATACCCACTCAAAAAAATATTTATTCATTTAAATTTTTTTTTAATTGCTTTAAAAATGGTTCTAGTTTTCGAAAATTTTCTATCTCAATCTGAAAAAAAAGAAAAAAGTATTAATATTTAATAAAACATTTTATAATACAGTACACATATTTACATATTTTTCAAAAAATATTTTTGCCTTTTTTTTGCTGTTTTCAGAATATATTGCATTTCACTATAAATTGTGAAAGCAATTGCATTCATCATTTAACAGCAGGCAAAAAAAAAATTAACAATCTCAAAGATTGTTTTAAAAAAGCCCACAATCTCTTTTTGCATAAACATAACTTTATAGAAATGCATAATATTCTTAAAAAATATCATCTAATATCAATACTTATTTCTTTAAAATACCGTCTGATATTTTTGTTTCAGAAGTATAATCACAATAATATATCTCAAATAACTCCACAATACATCGGGTTCCATTTCCTTTAGGCCAAATAGTAATTTTAAAATTCTTTTTTGGTTAAATTTCCAATGGTAATCCAATAAAAATCTAAAGTTTAAATTGTACAGATCTCACCGATTCTCTGTAACATTTTGGTTTCCGAAAGATTTATTAATAATTAAATAAGTCCACAATAGAATTGTTTACCTTTCCGCATGGCCAAATAGTAATTTTAAAAATCTTTTTTGAAAAAATTTCCAATGGCAATCCAATAACATTCCAAAATTTAAATTGTGCAGATGTTACCGATTTTTTCTAAATTTTTGGTTTTCCAAAGTTTCCTTAAAAAATGGAAAAATTCCACATTACAATTGGTTACCTTTCCATTAGGCCAAATGATAATTTGTTAAATCTTTTTATTTGTAAATTCCAAATGGTAATCCAATAAAATGGTAAAATTGTTTTGTCCAGATGTTGCCAAATCTCTCTAAAATGTAGGTTTCAGGAAGATTAGATAGGAATTTGCTAAATCAAAAGGCAAACGTTGCTTAAAAATCAATTGGGAATCATTACACAGTGTCCAGCCTTTTTCACATTTAAGATAAACTGTGTAATGACCAGAAGTTACAGTAGGTCCATCATGGAAAATTATTGCAACTGTTACAAAAGTTTTTCCTGAAATTGATAATTGCTGTCCTGTAAACTTCTTTATTAAAGTATCCAATTTTGAACCATCAGCTCTACATCGTTGCATCATTAAAATTACATACTGTCCGTATTCCTTTAAAATTAATGTTGATAACATGTCAGATTTACACTCACCGCATTGCATGCTATGATTAGCATCTTTAACTAATTTAGCAAAAGTGACTGTTTTACTCTCTGGCAATGTTAAATAAATAAACCTTTCATTATCAACATTAGAGCCACATATATTATAACAGTTTTCACAACTATGTTCCCATTTATAAGAGAGACCAAATAAATTTTCAGTGGGAACCCCTTCTTCTTCCAGTACCTGAAGAAAATACATCAAGAATTCCTGTGCGTCTTGCTGTACATTTTGAGAAAACTGTGTTCGTCCTGAACATACATCTAAAAGTTTTCTAATTTCAGTAGCACTTTCTATTTGAGTTTTATCATTACTCAGCTTTTCAAAAAGGAGACTCAGCACAGAACAGAATCTTTTTCCCTGATTTACTATTATCTGCTCTTGCAAACTTTCCAGATAAAATGCAACATTCAGCACTACATTAGCGTAGCAGTTGACACCAGAGCTATTTTCAAAATGACATCCTACAACCTGTTCTTCATTTTCCTTATTCTTTTTGCTTGCAATTACATCACTCCTCTTTTTTTTCCTCCTCTCTACATCTTCATTACAGATATTCTCATTTCTCCTTTTACGAGAAACTACACGTTTCTCCAACACAGGATACTGACCTAAATGAGGAGCATAGCTTCTTCTTAATCTATTATACTCCTTTACACAATTTGTATCAGCACTAACTTTTGAATCATCAAAGTCTATCATGAATAAACCTGATAATGTTTTCACTCGTGACAAAGCAACATATGCCATACCTTCTTTGAACACAGTTGAACCAATGTTCACAAATGCACAATCTACAGTCAATCCTTGAGACTTGTGAATAGTTACAGCATATGCTAGCGAAAACGGAAACTGCTTCCTACGTACATATAAGTCTTTCACAAGCATGAAACGAACTGAACAACGACAAATGTCTTTAACTTCTTCTATCTGATCACATTTTATTTTTAAACATTCAATTCCATCTTTTTTCTGATAATTAATAAAACCCACAACTCTTCCCATAGCTCCATTAACTAAACCTTTTTCAACATCCAAATTTCTCCTTAAAAATACTCTACAGTTCATGCAAACATATAGATTTTTTTCTAATCCAGCTGTTTTGGAAATGTTCTTCTCTAGTGAATCCAATTTATTTTTCAGTGTGCCTGTTAATGTGACAGTAATTCTTCCATCCTCAATTTTGTCCACTGCTTCCAATTTCCTGATATCTTCCTTTTCCAATTTCAAAAGCTCCTCATTGAATATTGAGCATTCACGTAGAGTTGGCATTAAGCAGATGACACTTTTGTTTTCTGCAATGTTCTTGTATATCTTCTCTGCAATTATTTCTTCCTTTGGAAATAAATTATGTAGCAGCCGACTCTGTAATGCTTTTTTGCCAGCTTCAGTGAGTAGTCCAATTCTGATATCTTTCAGAATACTTCCATATTCTTCATCGTTTGCTTGCCTCATATTAGTAGTAAGTTCCTTGTACTCAAAGAAGGACCAAATATTTGTATTACCGATGCTTCCCAATGACTTCTTCGTGTCTTCATGTGTCACAGTATTAAACACTGGTTGTCCTTTAACTGGAGTAAGTTGCAAAAGATCTCCAAAAACTATGACGTGTTTTCCTCCAAATAACACGTCATAGTCTGTCTTCAGAATTTGCTGCATTCTTAAATGCACAAAGGCAAGCATTAAGTTTGATACCATGCTCACCTCATCAATAATGAGAACTTGCATCTTCTTCAATACTCTTGAAACTTCCAAGCATACTTCTCCAGTTAGCTTGTTGTATTGTATTTTGTTCTCATGCTCCACTGGTAACATTAGCAAACGATGTAAAGTGATTCCTTTTATGTTATATGCTGCTAACCCAGTTGGAGCAGTAACCACACAAGACAAAGTAGAATCCGTTTTTTGCTGTAGGTAGCTTCTGATGACTTTTATTAGGAAACTTTTTCCAGTTCCAGCTTGTCCGCTTACATACATCCTGATTGGATGAAATGATGTGCATGAGCACTCTTTTTTTTCATGTAGAAATCCGTGATCAATTTTGTTTCTGATCTCTTCATAAATTTGTTGCTGCTCTTCGTTCAGTTGTCTTTCCAAATTTTGTAAGTCTATAAATTCTTCTTGAGCTTGATTCATAGCCGTTTCCACTTCATTCATGGCTATTGATGCTTCATTGTTAATGATTGGTTGTCCTAGGGGATCTTGACTGAGTGTTCCTGAACTTTGGCTGTCCTGAGAACTGTCTCTAGCTATTTCTGCTGCAATTGTAGTTTCCTGTTCAATTTCTTCATTTAACATTTGCAGATAAGTTGTGAATGTATTGCATTGTATGCTGTCTTTGCAAGCATTAAAAGAATCTTCATAGCTTTGAAATTCTCCCAGTAGTTCATCCTCTGTACGCCATGGTTTAAACAGCTGTAAAAGAGCCAAGTAGTAAAATTCCTTTTTGTCAGTAGTGTCGCAACTCAGCTTCCGGTGATTTATCAAACTTCCTTTTGTTTGTGTCAGGAACGCTCCCGTTTATGCTAGGCATCATGATGACAAGGAAAGACATGTCTCCATAAAGATCCCGGCAGCCAAGTATCCGCGTTGGAGGAGAATTAGTCCTGGTTGGAGGTCCTTCTTGTGTGCAGTTATTGGCAATTTGAAGCACCCCTTAGCAGGGGATTGAGACTCGACTGTGTCCACTTTCAGTGGTGGTGCGCGGTCTAGTAGTACGCCCTCGAGACGCTTCGGAAGAACTGATGCGCATGCGCGAAGATCGCGCGGCGCACTTCAACGATTTGAAAACCGTTGACAGGAGCGTTCTCCCTCAGCGCTTCTCGTCAACCTACTGAAGTACCTCAGAGAACTTATAAGACGACTCAAAGTTATCAGTAGGGAAGTAGCGAATGCTATCTTGTAATTCTTGCATGTATATTAGTTTTCTCAAGCCTTTTCTGAAATTCTTTACCAGAGAAACAAGGTGAAAACCAGAGCGGCTTCTGACCTCCGTCGAGGGAAAAGGCAAGAGTCGAAGTTTGGTAAGGGGAGTTGCTTCTGTGAAGAGAAGAGCCCCCGTTTCACAAGTAAGAGTGTTCAAGTGATTTTCAAAGTCCACGTTTGCAGACTAAGAGACTGTTGGTGATTAAGAGTAGCAGTAACAAGGAATCATTCAACCTAGAGCTCTAGAGGTTATCAAGAACTGAACCCAAAAGAACTAAGTTATGGTTGGACTTCCCAATTGATTGAGAACTACTTATGAGGAACTCAGTATATTCTTCTATTTAACCTTGAGGGATACACATGTTGTCTATGTGAGAAGGTGACATTCAAGCTCTTGGGAGTTTCCTTCCAGTCGGTCAGATAATTACACAATCCAGACAAGGCATATAGAGAGGAGCTAGCCTCAGCTGGGACTCAGGTAAATAGGTATAAAATAGAAAGAGAGAGAGCAAGAGAGGTAATTGAGAACTTTGGGCAAGTTTATGTTGTGTTCTCTTTTGCAGGTGACTTTCTTTCTGAACATAGAAGTGAGGAGAGCGACCTGAGTCCAGAGGCAGTCTCTCTTGTTTTGTCTTCCACTTCCCCTTTCCCCCGGGCTGAAGTCAGTGACAGTTGTCTTCACCTGTCGCTGGCTTTGGCAGGAAGGAATTGGGACTAGTCATCTGCCTCCGAGGGAATCGACCCCCTGCCGTTTAAGCAGTTCTGACAGATTGAAGTGCCTACCTCTTAATTGAGGATTGCAGATTCCCTCCTGGGCAGTATGGCTGAGGGTATAGATTTAAAATCCTTGACTAGTATTTTGACCAATATGCAGGAACAATTAAATAGTGCCCTAGACGATAACAAATCCCTGAGGGAGGAAGTTAAGAGGTCTAGTCATGAATCCATGCAAACAAGGCAGAAATTAGATGAGTTGGTGGCTTCAGGGTCAGTTCTTAAGGGTTCCCTACCTACGTCAAGTTACCCCTCCTCTGCAGACATTTCCACTCAAGTCATTCACGCAATCTCGCCAATCATTCCTTTGGCGCCCCCAGAAAGATTTGGTGGAGATCCTCTTAAGGCGCAAATATTTTTGACCCAGTGCTCGTTGCACTTTTTATGTCGCCCAGTGATCTTTGCTGAAGATCAATCTAAAGTGGCCTTTATCCTGTCGTATCTGAATGGCGATGCAGCTGCCTGGTCTATGTCTCTGGTCACCCGGAATGATCCAGTTTTGTATGATTTTGAAGGTTTCAAAAAAGAATTTTCAAGGATTTTCGATCGACGCTCTGCATCCCAAGCCACGGATAATGAGTTGTTAGAACTCAAGCAAGGATCTCGAGACCTTGTAGGATATCTGGCGCAGTTTAATAAATTGATTGTAGAGACCAATTGGCCTGAAGAAAAAAGAGCAGCCATATTTTATAGAGGATTGAAGGATGAACTAAAAGATGCGCTCGCCCAAATTCCTCGAAGACCCACAGAAATTTCAGAACTGATTGATTTGGTGCTACAGCTCGATCACAGACTGAGTGAGCGACGTAGTGAAAAGAAAAAAGACTTTCGACCTTTTCCTCCTCGCTTTGACCGAGTTAAGACGGAAACTCACAAGACTTCAGACGGGGCTTCCACCGAAGAACCAATGCAAATTGGATCCGTCAGAGGGCCCCTGACTAAAGAAGAAAAAGAGCGTCGACGAAGTGCACAACTCTGTTTATATTGTGGATCAGCAGGGCATTTTGTAAAAGAGTGTCCAAAAAGACCAAAGGTTTCTCAGCAGGGAAAAGACAAGCTTCACCCGTAGAAGGAGCTGCGCGGGTGGAAGCAATTACTAAGTCAGCTCTAGAACCTCAGCAAGTTGTGAACACTTTACAGTCTGCCGCTCCCCATTTGGTAGTCTCCTTTACCATAAGTTTTCGAGGATTGGAAATAAAGAAGGTCTCAGTGATGTTAGATTCAGGGGCTACCGGAAATTTTTGTGACATCAATTATGCCCGCCAGCAAGGAATCAAGTTTGTCAAAAAAGAAATTCTGGAGGCAGTGAGGGCTGTGGATGGTACAAATCTATCTTCAGGACCTATCACCCACGAAACTGAATTAGTTCGATTAAATGGACTAAATGGTCATTCGGAGTACATGACGTTCAATCTAATTGATGCTCCTCAGTTTCAATTAATTTTAGGACTTCCGTGGCTGACAGAGCACAATCCAAGCATAAATTGGAGCAAGAGAACAGTTGTCATGGACTCCCCCTTCTGTAAGGAAAATTGTTTCAATGATCAGATCCAATCTAAAGAAGAATCGCCAGTTCTAGGTCTGGTCCACCATCCAGTTCAAATTTGTTCAGTGGAAACCAAAGAAATTCCATTTGAGTACAAGGATCTATCATCAGTATTTGACAAAAAAGAGGCCGAAAAACTCCCCCCTCATCGCCCATATGACTGCAAGATTGAACTAGAGCCTGGGGCAGTGCTCCCGTGCAGTCGTATATATGCCCTTACCGAAACTGAGAATCAATTTTTGAAATCTTATCTAGATCAATATCTAGCAAATGGATTCATACGCCCCTCCCAGTCCCCAGTTTCCTCTCCCCTATTTTTTATCCCCAAGAAAGATGGAGATCTTCGAGCATGTGTGGATTACAGAGCCTTGAATCAAGTGACTGTAAAAAACCGTTACCCTCTTCCTTTGATCTCAGTGTTACTGGATCAAGTAAAAGATGCCAAGGTGTACACTAAATTGGATTTAAGAGGGGCATATCATCTGATTAGAGTGGCAGCTGGCGATGAGTGGAAGACAGCGTTTCGCACCCGTTATGGATTGTTCGAATATCAAGTAATGCCATATGGGTTGTGCAACGCTCCCGCAGCCTTTCAGCATTTGGTAAATGATATCCTCGGAGAATTTTTGGACCGAGTGGCGGTGGTGTACATCGATGACATTTTGATTTTTTCACAAAACAAGGATGAGCATGTGCAACATGTGCGAGCCATTCTCACCAGGCTGTTTGAAAATCACCTTTACGTAAAATTGGAGAAGTGTGCGTTCCATGTTGAAAGGGTTGAGTTTTTGGGTTTTGTGCTCACCCCTCAAGGCGTCAGTATGGATACCACCAAGGTGAAGGCAGTGCAAGAGTGGCCATCTCCAACGAATGTCAAAGAGATTCAAAGTTTTTTGGGATTCTCCAATTTCTATCGAAGATTCATCCCAAATTTTTCCCGCGTGGTAACCCCCATCACTTGTCTCTTGAAGAAAGGAGTGAAGTTTGTCTGGGGAAAAGAAGCTGAAGAGGCTTTTCAATTTTTAAAGAAATCTTTTACTCAGTCTCCAGTTTTACTGCATCCCAAGACGGAAGATCCATTCTATGTAGAAGCAGATGCTTCGGATGTCGCCATTGGGGGAATTCTCTCTCAACGCCATGCAGACACCGGACAACTTCACCCAGTAGCCTATTTCTCCAGAAAGTTGACTCCACCAGAGTGTAATTATTCCATTGCCGACAAGGAGTTGTTGGCAGTGAAATGCGCTTTTATCGAGTGGCGACATTACTTGATGGGAGCTAAGCACAAAGTCACAGTGTTCACTGACCATCGAAACTTGCAATTTTTAAAGTCTGCTCGCACTCTGACTTCCAGGCAATTGCGATGGTCCTTGTTTTTTGCGGACTTCAATTTTGTGATCACTTTCCGGCCAGGGGCCAGTAATGCTAAAGCAGATGCACTCTCCAGAATCGACTCCAATTCCCAAGAAAAGATCCAAGAGTCTCAATTTATTATCCCGGAGGAGAAAATTATATCAGCCACAAACCCTTCAGATTTTTCAACTGAGATTAAGAGATCGATGACTAAAACAGAAATGAATCAATGGGCCTTGGAGGAAGAAGGTAGAGAACTAAAGAATGAATTACCTTACTATGAAAATCGTCTTTTCCTTCCAACAAAGGCTCTCCAGGAAAAGGCCCTGAAGTCCTGCCATGACAATCTGTTAGCGGGTCATAAAGGAATTTGCAAGACAGTTGAATTGGTGGAAAGAAATTTTTGGTGGCCAGGGATGAGACCGCAGATACGACAGTTTGTGTCCACTTGTGAAAGATGTTTAAAAGGGAAATCAGACCGTAAGGCCCCGCAAGGGTTGTTAATGCCATTGTCCACTCCACCACATCCTTGGCATACGGTTTCTATGGATCTGATTGTAGATCTCCCTCCAAGTCAAGGATTTAATACCATCCTTGTAATGGTAGATACCTTTTCAAAGATGGCTCATTTTGTCCCACTTAAGAAAATTCCCAATGCTCCAAGTTTAGCTCAGTTGTTTTCCCAACATGTTGTGAGGTTACATGGGATTCCAAAAGTTTTGATTTCCGATCGAGGCTCGCAATTTGTTTCCCATTTTCGGAAGGCCTTCACTAAGAGGTTAGGAATAGATGCCCGCTATTCCACTAGTTTTCACCCGGAAACAGATGGGCAGACAGAAAGGGTGAATCAAGACCTAGAACAGTACCTCCGGCTTTATCTCTTAGATCAAGGGGCAGAGTGGTCAGAGTTGGTGTGGGCAGCAGAGTTCGCCTATAACAATGCCAAGCATTCATGCTCCAAGATTGATTCGTGAATTTCATAAAGCCAATCCAGCAAAGCCTAGATTGGGGGAGCGCTTTTTGGTGGGAAGTACTGTCAGGAACGCTCCCGTTTATGCTAGGCATCATGATGACAAGGAAAGACATGTCTCCATAAAGATCCCGGCAGCCAATATCCGCGTTGGAGGAGAATTAGTCCTGGTTGGAGGTCCTTCTTGTGTGCAGTTATTGGCAATTTGAAGCACCCCTTAGCAGGGGATCGAGACTCGACTGTGTCCACTTTCAGTGGTGGTGCGCGGTCTAGTAGTACGCCCTCGAGACGCTTCAGAAGAACTGATGCGCATGCGCGAAGATCGCGCGGCGCACTTCAACGATTTGAAAACCGTTGACAGGAGCGTTCTCCCTCAGCGCTTCTCGTCAACCTACTGAAGTACCTCAGAGAACTTATAAGACGACTCAAAGTTATCAGTAGGGAAGTAGCGAATGCTATCTTGTAATTCTTGCATGTATATTAGTTTTCTCAAGCCTTTTCTGAAATTCTATACCAGAGAAACAAGGTGAAAACCAGAGCGGCTTCTGACCTCCGTCGAGGGAAAAGGCAAGAGTCGAAGTTTGATACGGGGAGTTGCTTCTGTGAAGAGAAGAGCCCCCGTTTCACAAGTAAGAGTGTTCAAGTGATTTTCAAAGTCCACGTTTGCAGACTAAGAGACTGTTGGTGATTAAGAGTAGCAGTAACAAGGAATCATTCAACCTAGAGCTCTAGAGGTTATCAAGAACTGAACCCAAAAGAACTAAGTTATGGTTGGACTTCCCAATTGATTGAGAACTACTTATGAGGAACTCAGTATATTCTTCTATTTAACCTTGAGGGATACACATGTTGTCTATGTGAGAAGGTGACATTCAAGCTCTTGGGAGTTTCCTTCCAGTCGGTCAGATAATTACACAATCCAGACAAGGCATATAGAGAGGAGCTAGCCTCAGCTGGGACTCAGGTAAATAGGTATAAAATAGAAAGAGAGAGAGCAAGAGAGGTAATTGAGAACTTTGGGCAAGTTTATGTTGTGTTCTCTTTTGCAGGTGACTTTCTTTCTGAACATAGAAGTGAGGAGAGCGACCTGAGTCCAGAGGCAGTCTCTCTTGTTTTGTCTTCCACTTCCCCTTTCCCCCGGGCTGAAGTCAGTGACAGTTGTCTTCACCTGTCGCTGGCTTTGGCAGGAAGGAATTGGGACTAGTCATCTGCCTCCGAGGGAATCGACCCCCTGCCGTTTAAGCAGTTCTGACAGTTTGCTTCACCAAACATCCTTCCTCACCAATGACTTTATATTTTCCATTGTTGATGTCTTCTGCGGCTTTCCGTGAATAAATGTAGTTCTGCAGCACTTCATAGAGACACATGTTCTCTAGATGAAGACTTCTCTTGGGATAATATGTGTCCAACATGTTTGATTTCAAAATATCTGTACTTTCTGGGTCATTCTCGGCCAAATATTCAATTTCTCCAACAGATTTCAGTACCCGATTTCTCATTGCTGCAAGGCCTAAACTTGCCCAAATTATTCTTCTTGATTTCGAGTAGAGACTTGCAGAAGATAACCTATCTGAACATTCGTAGGATCCAATTTCTCGATGCGATAACATCTTCAAACTGAAACTGTACAGCTTCTTACTGACAGTTTTCTCGTGAGAAATCTCTTCCCACATTTCCTTCAATTCTGTTTTTTCTGATTTCGTAATGTAAGACGTTACATATCGAGCAACAGCAATGGAATTGTCAGCTACATACTGTATATCCATGTTAGCGTTCCACATGGATAAAATCACTGGGTTGTAGTCATTTATATTTTTTGATTCTTCTTTTCTTGTAAGGTTGTAGGTATTCTTAGGTGATTTTCTTGTGATAGTATGCCTCACAGATGACATAAAACTGTTAACTCTTCCATTTGAAAGAACAGGTCTAGGAAATCCAAATCGACATTTAGTGTAGTATTTATCTTTGCTCTTGTATTTCCGTCGACAGTATTTTCCACACCGATGACTTTGGAAACGTAAAACTTGCTCCTTTAACTTTTTCTCTTCTGTGCTTTTTGGTATAGCACATGTTGCATATTCTTCAATGTAAGATAACACTGCTTCATCAGTATCTGTTCCAAACTTTGGGGCATTCTTGATCCACAACAGCATATGAATATGAGGAGCACCTCTTGCCTGGTACTCTTTTCTCCAAAAGAAATCCACTACTTCTCCTAGAGGTGGATTTTTTTTATTGCAGATGAAGGACATCATAGCCTCAAATCTATGATTGAAATATCTGCAAACATTAACCGGATCCAATGAGCACAGTTCTCCTGCTGTCTTGTATTCGATGTTTTTAATGTTTGAATTTGCCTCTCGTAGAAAATCCAGTAAATCATCCCAAGCGTACTCGGCACAGCTTAGGGTAACGAACCATGTTGGTGTTCCTAAATTCCTTAACATGCATTTTAATTCACCATGGCGTCGGTACCAATATTCATTTGTCCCACGCTGACAAGCCATCAGATTGATCAGTTGTGTTTCCAAATGATCATCTCGGTGCTGCACTTTCTCCATAAAATCCTTAGCAGACACATTTTGCAAATGTACTCCACTTTTTAAAATGTGATTTACTGCATAAGACAATGCAGACAAGTCGCTTTCAAATAAAAGATGGAACAAATAAGGAATACTTTGTCGAAATCTGGGATCTTCAGCATATAGTCTTGTAGTCCGATACTCAGAAGCTGGAATCTGTTCTGGACGTTCATCGTATCGTCCTCCTTTTCCTTTAGGAAACAGCTGGGGAAAACATCGAGCTTCCAAGCTCTCCTCCCATACACTCACGGGAGTTCCTTTTGCTTTCTTCATCTGAAATAGATCAATATTGTCTCCCATTTTTTCTTTTCAATGAAGAGGATGTATGCTAAAATGTTCATAAATTTCTTCTTCCTTTGACTTGTCCACTTTTTCAATTTGTCCAGTTGGTGTTTCTGTGTCTTCTTGTAAATCTTCTTCTTCTTCTTCTTCTATATAAATTGATTCATACCATTTGTTATTCCTTTTCAAATACAAATTTGCTCCTTGTACTTTCCGTACATCTACCAGCTCCTGCCAAATCTTCTTATTCTTTGTAGGTACACCATTAACCAGAATAATTAATGGTTCAGTTTCCAAAGTATCCGCATCAATAGTTTCCATATTTTTTTTCAAATCCAAGGGCAAATACACCACTCTACCTTTTAAACCTCTCAGTAAATCTGAAGGAGGTAATTTACCAGTTTTGGGCTCCATACGTACTATGGTCTGGAACGGATGAACACATTGAATGAGTATAGACTCATATGTATTTAATTCAGAAAGTTCAGCAGGAATAGCATCCAATTCTAAATTATTATGTACAGCTCTGGTCGGCATTCTATTTTCCTCTAACTTGTTGTAACAGTATTTACAAATACGCTGATCTTCACCCAATTCAAAACAATTTTCAAGAAATATATATGTGGCAAAATCCTTCCACTTATAATTATCTTCATTTTCACTCTTTCTGTAGAGATCAACATTCCTAGTTTGTTTTCTATAATGAGTTCTGCGGCAACAAATACAAGTAATATTTGGTCTTTCATTAGAGATTATTGCAAATTTTGTTATGTGATCATTAAATGTCTTACTTACAGAGGGTTCTACATTCTCTTCCACTTCTTCCTCATTTACTGTGTCCTTCTCTGCACTGTTTTGTTCAGGACCAAAGTAACAAAACTGAATTTCATCAACAACCTTCTCTACATCTGATACCGTTCCACGGAACAGAGCCCTATTCAATTCATCTAACTTTATTGCTGGACTTTTAGCAAAATACAACCGTCTCACAAACTTTCTCATTTCAGTATGATGAACAGCCAGCATCCTAAAATGATGGAAAACACTATTACACACTTTTCTAGATAGACAAGCCAGAGAATGACCCTGCAAACCAGTATTCTCTCTCACTCTGCATGGATCCAGACTTTGAAGCACCGTAATCTTCTGTTTTACACTTTTTTTTACTATATTCTCTTAGAAACTCACGAAATTTATCAATAGATTCCTTAAGCACAGTGCAAATACTACTACAATTCCAAGTGTACACTGGGGCTTTAGGACGTCTCCCCATAGCCTCATCCGCCATCACTTGTACCTCATCTCTTGGAACCATTATCTCCTTCTCCATTATGCAACCATTTTTCACTTCATAAGCACGACCTCTGGTGTCAACTGCATGCAGCAAACTATTACTTTGAAAATAACTCTCTTCATTAAAAAAAGGTTCACTACTTGAACTATGCATCCATTTTCCTAAAAACACTTTAGAAAAGTTTGTTCTGTTCACTACTCTTTTCCTTTTGCTATGTGATTTCAGTACCATTTTGTCTAATGTACGCATCCTATTCAAAATTAAAATGAATAGTTTCCTTTTTAATTCTAATGCCTTTGCTGCAATGGCTTCAATTTCTTTTTTTCTCTTATAAAACTTAGCCTTTTGCTTATATTTCTTCACATCCTTTATCAAATTGGACATAACTCTTCTCTGAAACATTTTTCTACGTATCTCTTTAAACGCTGTTTTTCTGTTTAAGTTAATCTTTTTAGTTGCAGAAGGTATATTTGCATTAACTAAATTCTCAATTTTTTCCTGTCCTTTTCGATTGAAATCATTCTTTCCAGTACAGACATTTTGTACATTTTTCCTTTTTTTGAATATGTTCTTTAGAAAAAATTTTGTCTGCTTACCAGAAGATTTTTTCTTTTTCCCAACATGAGCATCTTCAACTAACTTAGGTCCTCCAGTTGTCTTCAAATATAGGTTTTTTTTGTGGTCTTTTTTTACTCTGGATTTTGTAGGCATCTTAAATTTTGTTCACTGCTCTTCAGCAATACCTGAAAAAAACTAAAAAAAAAATCCTTTATTTTATTTAAATATATTACTACATTTGTTTTCACATTAGTCACAAAACGAAATTTCTTTGCCAATTTGAAAGCACACTTACTACTCTTTTTTTTGGCAAGTGATAATCACTTTTACAGACTGACACATTATGAATCCACTTTTCAGATTTTTTAAAAAGCACATGTCCAAACTGCTTTTTCAGACCAGCACCATTTGTAACCTGGGTGACTGCCTACACTCCAGCAAGGGCAACCAGCCTTAGTGATGCTGAATGTATTTGCATTACTGACTGAAACCTCAAACCCCACTCGCTTGTGAATACTGTGCATGATTCCACATGGTAAGCAGCTGGGTGTGTGCTAAGAGTCTGCTTCTGCACCAAAAAATGGCTCCCCCTTTCCTTCTAATGCAACTGTGAAATCACCAGAGCAATACGCAATAAATCTCTGCCTGTAATTTCTCTTTGCACACAGAGTCATGTTTTCACATTAGTCACAAAACGAAATTTCTTTGCCAATTTGAAAGCACACTTACTACTCTTTTTTTTGGCAAGTGATAATCACTTTTACAGACTGACACATTATGAATCCACTTTTCAGATTTTTTAAAAAGCACATGTCCAAACTGCTTTTTCAGACCAGCACCATTTGTAACCTGGGTGACTGCCTACACTCCAGCAAGGGCAACCAGCCTTAGTGATGCTAAATGTATTTGCATTACTGACTGAAACCTCAAACCCCACTCGCTTGTGAATACTGTGCATGATTCCACATGGTAAGCAGCTGGGTGTGTGCTAAGAGTCTGCTTCTGCACCAAAAAATGGCTCCCCCTTTCCTTCTAATGCAACTGTGAAATCACCAGAGCAATACGCAATAAATCTCTGCCTGTAATTTCTCTTTGCACACAGAGTCATGTTTTCACATTAGTCACAAAACTAAATTTCTTTGCCAATTTGAAAGCACACTTACTACTCTTTTTTTTGGCAAGTGATAATCACTTTTACAGACTGACACATTATGAATCCACTTTTCAGATTTTTTAAAAAGCACATGTCCAAACTGCTTTTTCAGACCAGCACCATTTGTAACCTGGGTGACTGCCTACACTCCAGCAAGGGCAACCAACCTTGGTGATGCTGAATGTATTTGCATTACTGACTGAAACCTCAAACCTCACTCGCTTGTGAATACTGTGCATGATTCCACATGGTAAGCAGCTGGGTGTGTGCTAAGAGTCTGCTTCTGCACCAAAAAATGGCTCCCCCTTTCCATCTAATGCAACTGTGAAATCACCAGAGCAATACGCAATAAATCTCTGCCTCTAATTCCTATTTGCACACAGAGTCATGTTTTCACATTAGTCACAAAACGAAATTTCTTTGCCAATTTGAAAGCACACTTACTGCTCTTTTTTTTGGCAAGTGATAAACACTTTTACAGACTGACACATTATGAATCCACTTTTCAGATTTTTTAAAAAGCACATGTCCAAACTGCTTTTTCAGACCAGCACCATTTGTAACCTGGGTGACTGCCTACACTCCAGCAAGGGCAACCAGCCTTAGTGATGCTGAATGTATTTGCATTACTGACTGAAACCTCAAACCCCACTCGCTTGTGAATACTGTGCATGATTCCACATGGTAAGCAGCTGGGTGTGTGCTAAGAGTCTGCTTCTGCACCAAAAAATGGCTCCCCCTTTCCATCTAATGCAACTGTGAAATCACCAGAGCAATACGCAATAAATCTCTGCCTGTAATTCCTATTTGCACACAGAGTCATGTTTTCACATTAGGCCCTTAAACGAAATTTCTTTGCCAATTTGAAAGCACACTTACTACTCTTTTTTTTGGCAAGTGATAAACACTTTTACAGACTGACACATTATGAATCCACTTTTCAGATTTTTTAAAAAGCACATGTCCAAACTGCTTTTTCAGACCAGCACCATTTGTAACCTGGGTGACTGCCTACACTCCAGCAAGGGCAACCAGCCTTAGTGATGCTGAATGTATTTGCATTACTGACTGAAACCTCAAACCCCACTCGCTTGTGAATACTGTGCATGATTCCACATGGTAAGCAGCTGGGTGTGTGCTAAGAGTCTGCTTCTGCACCAAAAAATGGCTCCCCCTTTCCATCTAATGCAACTGTGAAATCACCAGAGCAATACGCAATAAATCTCTGCCTGTAATTCCTATTTGCACACAGAGTCATGTTTTCACATTAGTCACAAAACGAAATTTCTTTGCCAATTTGAAAGCACACTTACTGCTCTTTTTTTTGGCAAGTGATAAACACTTTTACAGACTGACACATTATGAATCCACTTTTCAGATTTTTTAAAAAGCACATGTCCAAACTGCTTTTTCAGACCAGCACCATTTGTAACCTGGGTGACTGGCTACACTCCAGCAAGGGCAACCAGCCTTAGTGATGCTGAATGTATTTGCATTACTGACTGAAACCTCAAACCCCACTCGCTTGTGAATACTGTGCATGATTCCACATGGTAAGCAGCTGGGTGTGTGCTAAGAGTCTGCTTCTGCACCAAAAAATGGCTCCCCCTTTCCATCTAATGCAACTGTGAAATCACCAGAGCAATACGCAATAAATCTCTGCCTATAATTCCTCTTTGCACACAGAGTCATGTTTTCACATTAGTCACAAAACGAAATTTCTTTGCCAATTTGAAAGCACACTTACTGCTCTTTTTTTTGGCAAGTGATAATCACTTTTACAGACTGACACATTATGAATCCACTTTTCAGATTTTTTAAAAAGCACATGTCCAAACTGCTTTTTCAGACCAGCACCATTTGTAACCTGGGTGACTGCCTACACTCCAGCAAGGGCAACCAGCCTTAGTGATGCTGAATGTATTTGCATTACTGAGTCCAACCTCAAACCCTTAAACTATTCTTTTTTTATACCAGTACACCTTAATTTATTGTGAAAACATAGTCCATATTATTTTACATGTTCCTCACATTTAAATTTCTCCCAAAACAGAAAATAATAAACACAACTTCAACAAAAAGAATTGCATTTCTATTATTCATTTCTTAATTTACCATATACATCCCCTCTCAAACTCTAAACTCACCTTTAAAATTAGTTAGTTGTGAAAGAAATGTGGCACTCAAACAGCAGATTATCAGAGCCAGGATCTCTGTTCTTTACACCTCTCTCCTCTCAGCAGAACCAGATAATGGCAAACTTTCCCTCTCTTTTTCCACATATATACATGTTAATTTCAAATCTCAGTGCTTCCCCCTTTTTTTCAAATGTAATCACACATTTCTATTGGTTGAAAACCAACCCTTTTCCAAAAGTACTCTTCCCCCAACTTGACTTCTGCCTAGTACCCTTCCCCCAACTTGACTTCTGCCTGCTACCATAGCAACAGCTCATGGAACACTGCTGTGTGGAGTTAGGTCAGAAGTTCGCCAAACAATGTTTCAATTCCACAGAGCAAGAGTGCTTGACTTTTCTAACCTAACAGCAAATCCATAGTACTGTTCTTTGGTAACACATTTTTCTGTACCAATACAAAACATGCTTCTATAAATTTACACATACAGCCTAGTTTTTAGTGTAGAATGGTATGAAACAGCCAATCAGTTCTTTTTCTAAAAAAAAAATATGTATGCCTCCATTTCCAAACTGTCTTTCATTTCTTTTTACCATTCTACTGAAATACACCTCCTGAGTGCATCCAGATCTCCTTTGAAGATGTACACAGTGTGGATTGTAGGACACAGCTATGTCTTCTGGAGTGAAAAGTTTGCAGAGAAAACAGGTATGGTGAGAGACCTTGCTTTGCCAAATGTAGACATTAAATGGATTGGTCAGAGAGGGTTAAAGTGGCACCAATTGATGCCATTGGTGAAATCCTTCATGCAAAACCAACACCCTGACCTCATAATAGTGCACTGCGGTGGCAATGACCTAGGCACTTTGACTGGGGTAGGTCTGGAAATGCTTATGAAGGACACCTTTGCACAACTGTTTTCACTTTTCCCTAAAACTGCCTTTGTGTTTTCTAACATATGCCAAAGGCAAAAATGGAACTGGTCCAATCATTTCTGTCCACAGATTGACAAAGCAAGAAAGCACGTCAACAAATCTGTTTCTGCTTTCCTCCGTGACTATGGTATGGGTTCCATTTACCACAACAACTTGCGTTACGACATGCAAGACATTTATAGAGGAGATGGTGTGCACTTCAATGATGAAGGGAACAGAGTCTTCCTCTTGAACCTTAGACTCTGCATCGGTACTTACTTGTAGGTACCAATTAAAAATCACTTCATAAACACAACGGCTCTTTTTAGAGCCCCCTAATATCTAAACACTTAAATCTGCATTTCATTTCTTTTTTTTTTTTTTTTTACCGTACGCTTACCGTACGCGTACCCCGCGATTTTTTTTAAAATCAATAAATGTTTTCTTTGTACTTTTCTGTCCTTCTTTGACCCCCTTACAAATGTTAGGGGGTCTGTAACTCTCCTCCTTGCCCCCTTTTCTTGTTATCACTCTTTTTTTTCTGAGTGAAACACACGAAATGGCGGCCGCCGCTTCCTGGTTTCGGCCGATTCGAATGTTTACTAAGATCTAAGAGCCAATCAGAATCGTGCTCGCGCACGCCACCGTACGCGTACGGTAAGCGTACCGTAAGCGCACCGTAAGCTGGCTCAGATATATATATTGATTTAAAGGCTATTTTCTCAGAATCTACTGAACAGATTTACACCAAACCTACAAAAGGCACTTCCTTGACCTGAGGACTACCTCTCTGCCAAATTTCTAGTAATTCTGTTCAGCCGTTCGGGCTGTAGCCCTGTCTAAAGGTCCTATGGAAAAATGCATGGGAAAAACGCGTTTTGGGACCCCCCTTTTATCTCAGCCCCCGCTTAACGAATCCCCCCGAGACTTTCAGGGAAGGAGCGGAGCGTAGCGCCCCACCTATTTTGAAAAATTCGCGAGGATTTGTCGACCGGCGCCAAAGTTATTCAAAATAGAATGTTGCGGATTTCCTATGGAAACGTGGTCCTAACTATAACTACCTACTGGCGACCGCCAGTAGGTAATTATCTACTGGCGGTCGCCAGTAGATAGTCATAGTTAGGACCGTGTTTCCATAGGAAATCTCAAAATTCTATTTTGAATAACTTTGGCGCCGGTTGACGAATCCTCGCGAAAATTTTCAAAACGAATGGGGCGCTCCGCTCAGCTCCTACCCTGAAAGTCTCGGGGTGATTCGTCAAGTTGGGGCGAGAAAAAAGGGGGGTCCCAAAACGCGTTTCGTAACCTAAAAAGAGATCATTGCAATCCCAAGGGTGCAGCAAGGGTGGGCACTGGAAGAGAGTGGACCAGGAAAACATGAAGCCTCAATTCTCAATAACAACAGGAGTATGCTTTGAAGTTATAAAACTAGAAAACACGTGGCGCTGAGTTTGGTAAGCAACAAGGGCAAGCCATGCAATTATAGATCAGAAGATTCAGGGGTGCCAAATGAAGTATCCACTGTAGCTGATCAAACCGGGAAAGAGGAGGATCCACTAGTGCAACAAAAAGTAATGGAACAGGGAACTTGCATGGCTGGTACTACTCCTAAGAGCTCACCAATTATATCAAGATTGGAAAAAAATTAACAAAAAGCCGCTTCCAGAAGTCGCTTCAGGGCAAAATGTGTTTCCTGTTTTTACCAAAGTGGGGTCGATCTCTGATGTGTTCTCCATCTCTAAACCTTTGGCAAATATTAATATTATGAGCAGCCTTGGTGAAACCGCAGCCTCTGACACAACGATACAACCGAGGCCACAACAAATTGAGGACCAGGAGGCCCTGATATCCGACCTGATAACGCGATTTCAGAGTGGGCTGTCACTGAGATGCCCGAAAATCCAAAGGCACAAACTAAATGGAAAAGTCACCACTCACCTGCCACCCCACTTGACAAAGGGGTCACTCGCTCGCGACTGAAAGATGCAGAGGCAGCCATATTTCAAATGCCAGGAAACAATCTGAAGGCCAGCTGTTGCTGGCCCAGACATCACAAACAGAACATTGGCATGCTCATGAGTTATTAAATGGAGTGAAGCCCGTAGTTCGGACAGGAGAGAGTGTAACAGAACTAATAAGTAGTAAATATTAACCATGTCAACCGCTCATTAATAATTCCCTTGCTTATGACCAGGGTCATTGGAATTATGCATCAGGAGAGGGCCGAATTATGCGGCAGGGTTAAGTAAATTATGTGGTAAGAAAAGGCTAATTATGCAGCATAATGTGACACATTTTGAAGTAGTATTATTTCATTATTTCGTCCTTTTTAAACTTGACAACACCGTCTGGGCATTGGTTGCACCTTATTAGTACAAGTTTATTACCCAAATATAGCAATAAGCAACAGACAGGTGGCCTGTTCAGCTTTCCAAAGGACCTTCCACTGTGCGGCATCACATGCCGCTGCATTCTTAGCAACGTTTTAACCGTTTGATCTAGAACCAGATTTATTTTTGTTAAAATCTGCAGATTATGCGGCCAATGATGGATTATGTGGAAAATGCGGCAAATCTATAATTAGGTAAAAATCGCCACAGCTGCATAATTCCGGTGGCCCTGCTAATGACTCAAACAGAAAAAGCAAGCTAGAAAGCGCTACATAAGAAGAAAGGCCGCAGGTGGTACCCCTTTTTCTGCTTGCTCCAGCTGCCAGATGGCAAATTTAGACAATCCTGGATTAGTCATCCATCGGTAGAGGCACTATAACCCCAAAACTCTGTAGGGAGCCTAGTCTACCAGACTGAGACCGACAGTGCATAGACAGTTTACAGGCACCACAGGAGAAGTGAACAAAAGAACTGAAATTCGATTCTTAAACAAGAATATAATACCTCGTATCACAGCAGAAAAACATAGGCTGGAAGACAGAAGAATATAAATTGTTTACCCATCCAGGGTTAAGTACTCGTCGAGTTTTAATATCACAAATCAGCAAAAAAACACTCTAGATGTGGTGCCAGAAGAGCATCCTCGAGATCCTCAATCCTACATTGAACAATTGGTTGCTTTGATAGTGCAGTTTTCACCCCACAGAACAATTTAACTATGTTTAAAGACTTTACATCAGGTAGAAAGGAATTTTTTCCCCAAAAACTTCAGAAAACAATTGGGCCGGGCTATCTGATTCTATCCACCATCAACCCTAGTGTAGCCCCAAGTCGGGAAATTATTCTGCTGACTTTGTGCTCTTGGAACAGTAGGGGCTATAAAAATTTGAAATCTTCATTTGAGTATTTAAAAAATATGTATGATCTTTTAAAATAGGATGCCTACAGGAAACTTGGCAAACGCTCCCAAATCCCTGGCCTCATTACATAAAGTATCAATCTCAAGCACTAAAGTCACAATTTGTTTATTTATTGATCAATATATTTATTTATAAACTTTGTGAATTTTATTTTACTCTTATTACTGGTTTTAAACGTATTTGTTATATTAGATTATTATTTCAATGTTATTATAGTTTTAGTTATAATTTAGTATCATCGTTTGGGTGGTTTTGTATGGTTTTTTTGTAGTCGTGTGGGAAGAGTATTTAATTTAAAGGTATTTATATTTTTTGCATTGCCAAAATGATTTTTTACATGCAATTTCATTTATTTAGATAGTATGTATTTATCATTTAAATATTTTAATAATTTTTGGTTGGTTGGTGTTTAAAAGTTAGTATAAAAATGAATAAGTGGGCTGAGAATAGTAAATCTAACCCCTTCTAAGTCTAATACTCCCATTGCTTTTGCTTACGTTGGAGTGGCAAAAGTAAATCTGACTTCTGCAAAGTCCAATCCTTTCCCTACTGTTGTTTATATTTGGGTGTGAATATTAAAGCGGACTCCTTTAAAGTCAGACAATTTCCCTAATTTGCTTGTGCTGGAGTGCGAATAGTAAATGTAACCCCTTCAAAGCCAACACTTTTTCTGCTGCTGCTTATATTGGAGTGAAAATAGTAAATCTAACCCCTCCAAACTCCAACTTATTCCCTGCTTTTGCTTACATTGGAATTTCTCTTAAGCCTGCTGATTGTATATTTCCTATTTTATGGTCTTTTTAATGACCAAATAAAGATTATTGACTGACTGACAGGATATTCTGGAGTCAGAATATTGTTGTTCTAGGTACTCTGTCATACAAGTGTAAACATGAGGGCACTTCAGGAGCCTATCAGAATTTTGTAATCTTTGGACACAGATTTTGTCAGGTATGGTAAAAATATAAATTCTGAATTCCCATTTCTGAGATGTAAGTTTAACAATCAGCCATTATTGATATTGTGTAAAACTCCATGATAAATATGTCCTGTGATATCTGTGCAGTGTTTCAATAAAAATGAGTTAAAAAATAAATACCTTCCTAATTCCCAATCGAAAGTGAGCCTAACCTTAGTTTAGAGACGCTATTGCTGCTGATCCACTATAATATATGAGTCTCTATACACATAAAGGATAAAGAAGGGATAAATGTATTACGGCTCCTTAATGCCATTACAAGTTTTGAATGAGATGACAAAAACATGAGAAAGTATGGTTTGTAATATCACCAGCTCCTTATAGCCAGTTACCTGCTATGCATGTATTTATATGGCATGTTATATAACATGTTTTTTTCAAAATAGTAAACTCTATCTTGAAAGGAGTACTACAGAATACTATAATATTTTGTACATTTCAGGACCTCTCACTGCAGAGTGTAAACAAATAGACAATAAAGACAATTCCTTTTTTGTTTAATCTGTCTCTGTGTTTGGGAGCACCAGTAAGGCACTCTCATAATAAAGGTCCAATAAACCAATCATGATTTTGTAATTAGACATAGTCTGACACTTTACATAAGTCAGTGGGTTTATATATACTGCTGACATCTGAGGTGATCTGTAGGCTGTGAGTTTAATTAACAGCGGGGCAGACTCAGCATTCTATAGGCCCTAGATCGGACAGTTGAATATTACTAAATTGAGTAATAGTAATAACTGTTATTCAAAGGGAGAAAAATAGCAGCTGTGTGTCAATAAGCTTTATGTTAAAAATTCATTATTAACATTATTTTAATTCAAGGTACAAAAGGTTTGGTGGACAGCCACTATCAGTTTTGACAGCCATCCATCAAACTTTTAACATTCATTGTTATTCAAAAACAAACTCCTAAAGTGGGAGTTTGTTTCTGAAAAGCAAAAAACGAATAACCTCCACATCCTGGGAGGGCTTCCTAGGTGTGGGCGTCACTTTTTTCCTGACCCTCACTGGCAGTTTATTCCTGGCGGTGACAGACAGGAATTAAAGGAAAAATCCATAATAATACACACATCGTCATTACGTAACTTCAGATTACAAATATTTAGATAGAGTCAATCGAGAAAAACAGCAAGAATAAAATACATTTCTTTGTGTAATATTCAGTGCTGAAGATGTAAAAATGGACTAAAATGCTTAGTAATAATTAATAACCAGTTACGAGTTGTATTGAAGTCATAACGATAATGCTGCAAATAATTATATATACATTAGTATGGATAAACCAAGAAGCTTGTATTATGAAATTAGCAATGGATATTTAAATAGAGGACCTATAAGGTGAATTACACAGTGATAATGCCTTGGAATGTGATCTGATGTTGCATGTCCTGAGCAAAGAAATTGACGACTGTTTCCTTGGAAAGTAATATAATGAATGAAAAATAGAAAGTGGGTTATTTTTCATGGGTATCATCAATACATAGATGGACACCAGACAAGTGTTGAGATTTATGCAATTTCGTAACCTCCTCTCAATGTTGGGACTGTCCAATCAAAACTTAACCATAAACGCCTCAAAAATGGGGAGATGCACAACCTTCAGACAAGGTTTGTACCCCTGATATCATTAATCCATAAACCCTCTTGGCCTCTACAGAATCTGGTCCAAAATAGAATTCTGTGATCAGGAGATACATTTTTGTAATCAATAGAGAACATAACTTCAGGGCAATCAAGGCTAAGACATAAATTCTTAATGTGTTTGAATCAGGGAAGAGATGTTGCATTGTCGTTTGAGAGAATGTCTTTTGAGAGAAAGTGCACAACACTATTTGGATTACCCTAAATCCCAATCTAAATAATAATGGTATAATCTGTGCTTAATAGAAAACACTGCACACGCCCACTTCTGCATGAAGTAATAACAATTTAGTAAAGAAAGGAAGGGAAAGCATAGTTTTTTAAATTAATTTTCTATGTGTGCCAGCATACTTAACCTTGAATGCCCTTGTGATTCAGCCCTGTATAGGCTACTGCTTAGACATTTTGCATTATAAATCTGGATTCATGCAGATATTCACCAATTTTCCTATTGAATGACCTTAAACCCACTATGGCTGAAGACAGGATACATAAGCCTAAATCCACTTCTCCCACAAGCGAAAATCTTACCCTTAATTAATCAAAACGACAATTTGGTATCTTTTAGGTATATTGACCGTATCATTATTTTTTCGACCACACAACTAGAATTTTTGCATTTGTAACATTAATAGTTAATTTAGATTGTGAACAGAATTGAATGAATCCAGACCAAGGGTCTGATTTAGATCTCGGCAGATGGGTTACTCTTTCATAACGGTGATGGATATCCTGTCTGCCAAAAAGTAAATCCCATTATATCCGCCGAGATTTAAATCAGGCCCAAAAACTGTAACTAACCATACTCAGCGCAAGCACAGAGAATGGTGGCATTGTCATTCCAAAAAAGAGTAACCATGTCCTAACTTATCCTAGGAACATTACATTGAAACCACTGCAATTCACCATCCAAAGCATTAGCAGATTCATTAAAAAGTAAAGGGGCAAGAGTACAACCCTGACAATCTCCCTATTTAATTCTCTAATCCTTAGTGGAATTACCATCAGTATCAAAGTGAATCCAGGCAGTAGAATTGAAGTGTTGTAATCAAACCAGTCAATAAGTCTGAGTTTACAACTTAGTTCAGTTCAAGTAAAAGGGAGTTCTTTGTGTCAGACAAACCTGTCAGAAAATCTCTCAATCACAAGAGGCATGCAGGGAACCCCTTATACCCTAAAAATCAGCATGCACACACAATAGTCGATGGTACAGATTTTTCCTACACTCTATGTACAAACTCAGCCGTATGTTTGCATATTAGGGCAAGGCTCAAATACACCAAGCCTTCTAAAGGCATGGTTTAGTTAGTTTAATTGTACAGCAATTTGCTAATATGCAAGTCATGCAGTGCCTTCCCACATACCTTTTGGTAGCTTTCTGCGCTCCCTCGAGCAACCAGTTCCTTACTCCAACACTTATGTACCTTTTCCAGGCATAGTTCTCAATGGAGCTTGGGAGGGGTCAGCTTATGCTCGTCTCCTGTAAAATGGAGGATATTGAAACATTACATTGTTGTTAATTAGTATATGCAGAAGCTTACTACTACTTTCCTTCCCTCTTCCTGCAGGGAGAAATAAACAAGTTCCTGTCTCTCTCTCAAAGGTATCTCTTCAGCTGTAAATTTCTCAAACAATGTGTGTACAACAGAATACACATTTTCCCACTCAGTCCTGTTTAGAAACAAAATGGCAACCCAAGCACACATATATTTACTACAAAAATAAAATGACAATCTACAAGCATGATCTCTGTTTCTTGTACTTTTACTTGCACCTCAGGTGCACAGCATATGAACACAAAACCAATGTTAAGTAATCATGCATTGCATGCATGTAGGCCTGTAGTGCATGCAACTCTACACACATGAAAAAATCCTGAGACAAACATTACTCCAGCCCTGAAACCTATGGGGGTTTAAAGACAGAAACTAAGAAAGGGATGGGTAAAAGGTGAATTGTCTCCACTGGTCTTCGGCAGGTAAGGGATCTGCAGGAGAAGTAGTGGTTTATTATAATTCAAAGTCCAGTTCAGAGAAAGGCCAAAACTGTACTGTGACAATGTCATTTTTGCACTTTCTTCACGTTTTTCGCTCTACATTGCCACCTATGGCATTATTTGATTTTTCTAATTTTAAACTGTGATGATATAGTGATGCTGAAAGATTTTGGAAATAAACTTAAAGTTACTCCACAATGTGTCAATTTCTCAACTTATTTCACTTGTTAATAGACTTTTACATGCAATTACAAAGGCGGAACCACAGAAAGGAAGTAGGACTGGGCAACAGAAGAGCAACAATGGCACAAGTATGCTATTAAAAATAAATCAGTAATAAAGAGAGCTCAAAATGCTCCACTATTTACCTATGTGCATACAGTTTTGATAAATCATAAACCAGCATATATGTGGAATAATAGAGAAAAGCAGAAAAAGAAAGCTATTTCTGTTGTAAAAGAAAGATTATTTAAAGGACTTGAAACTATACATCAAAATTTTCTAGATAACAGATAGAGTGTCAGTTTTTTCTACCAATCTTGGGACCTTAGAGTAGATCTCCATAAATCGATTCTCCAGTACAGTGCTAAATTTGTATAAAAATAAGTGTCAGGGCGCTCGTCAGGACACCACTGCAATTTGCAGCACACATTGCCCCTCTCATGTTGACAATGATAGTAACAACACAACTACTAACCATCACACTCCTGAAAGTGTGACAATTCAGATATTTCCAGGCCCCCAAAGCTATGAGAATGACTTAGGCGGCAGGTAATAGTAATTTTTAATGTATATTGAATTAATATTTGACTATTGTTGTGGTCATCTCAGACTGCGTCACCTTGTGGCAGACTGTCACAAGCGCTGCTGTTGACAATTAAGTGCCGGTGCAGCGGACCGGAAAACACCGGCTCAAATTAAGCACTGCTCCAGTAGGAATTTTATTGGTATTTATTTTATTTTGCAGGCCATTTACTGTCCATTGTGACAAAATGTAGCCCTTGGTAACGAGTGGCCAGTAACACCCATTGTTTCCTCCATCCAAAATTAATACAATCCCAGTAACGGTAAATTCAGGGGGCTGTAATAACTGGGATTATGAGTTTTTGGGGAATAACATGAGGAAATTGTATTTACTGTGGCAATTTTCACATTTTTCCTCAACATCTACCCAGAGATGGAACCTTCTTCAAGAGGTTGTAATCTCTGAGTGTAATATCGCTGAACTTTTTCCATTTAATTTATAATTCCGATGAGTCCAGTAAATGTGTTGCCGGGCCAATCGCAATTAACAGGCCACTGATAATTAGGGCTTTAGTATTTTTAGGTCTGCTATGAAGTCCACATTTATTTAAAAACCCAGCAAATTAAAAGCACTCAACATCCCAAGAGGATGTAACATGGTAGAAGAAACGCCGTCCATCTAAATGGCAAAGTTGTATTTGGAGAGACTTTTATACGTTTTGTTTCAATCTGCATAATAATGCTTTGCCTTAATATACACAATCCATTAAGTACACTTAGGTTAATGACTAATGAATCATTATATTTTAAGGTGCTCAATTCACCCCATTGCATCTCCCACATCATGCTTCAAGAGGGCACATCAGCATGGGGAAACAGAAGTGTCGGTACACGTTCCATGAAGTCTATCAGACCTTTGGGGAGTCTCTGATCTCTTCTGACCCGGAATATTCCAAATTCCTTTGCTTTTGACCATCCACACAGATCTCTAAGCCAATTTTGTAGCAACATGGGCTCAGCACACAGCCACATGTATCAATCCGGCATCTTGAAAGCACAAGTGCCAGTATCATACACCTCTCATATGAATGTATATCATGTACATAAATACTGTCTGACATCAATATCCAGTCCTAAATATTATTTACAAAAATATCTTCTAATAGTGTATATATTTTTAAATAATAAGTCTAAAGTGGCTGTATTTTAGATTATGATAACAATATTCTGGTACTGCAGATCTTACATATTTTTGGTGTGAGCTTAAAATGGGAGATCCTGAGTAAGCATGTCTTAGTGGGACTGATCTATTTTATTGGCCATTGCCTCATCAATTTTCTCTAGTACGTGTCCACAGATAGGACAGATAGGAGCGACCTTTGACCCTGTCACCAGGCAGGTCGCTCCCCCCATCCACTATGCAGCCCCCTGTGGGTTGAACCTCCGTTGCCACTTTTGCCGCCTGACTGCTCGCTCCCTTTTTTATTCTGTACCCCTGCGCTTGCCTTTCTGTGCCACATTTTTTTTTCATTTTGTGCCCCTGTGTTTTGCTTTCTGTACCCCTGTGCTCTGTTGTCCCTCTCCTGCCGTCTTTTGCCGCCGTTTTTTCCCCGGGTTTTCCCCCACCGCTGAGCCCCTGCGGCCCCACCCCCTTCACTCCCATTGGCCGCCCCGCTCCCACCTCCCAGCTGCTCCTCCCTCCCTCTGCCCTCATATGGAGGCCGACGGCACGCCGCTGGCAAGCCCGCCTGCGCCCGTCCGCGCCTGGACCGCACCCAGCGCCAGAACCCCTGGACCCCGCACCCCCCGCAATGCCAGACTGCACTACGACGCAAGCACCCTCCACGCACTCAACACCAGTCGAGACCACCCCTGCTACCGGGCCACCCCAAAACACACCCAGGGGACTTTCACCTGCCGGAACTGCAGATTCACCAGCACCCAACCCACCACACCACCAGCCAGAGAACCCAACCACCTCCGCTGCATCCTCCTCAACACCCGCTCCGCTCGCAAGCACGCCATCGAACTCTGGGACCTCCTAGACTCCACCGCCCCCGACGTCGCCTTCCTGACGGAGACCTGGCTGAACGCCACCTCAGCACCAGACATCGCCATAGCCATCCCACAGGACTACAAGATCTCCCGCAGAGACCGCACCAACGGAGTGGGTGGAGGAATCGCCATCATCCACAAAGACTCCATTAAAATCTCAACGAACACCGATGACACCCTCACCACCGCCGAGCACATGCACTTTCAGATCCACACCGACCCCAACCCCAACACCAACCTCAGAGGAACTCTCATCTACAGACCTCCCGGACCCCGCCCACAGTTCAGTGACACCATCGCCGACCTCATCAGCACCCACGCCCTCGCTTCCACGGACTACATCCTCCTCGGGGACCTGAACTTCCACCTCGAGAACAACAACGACGCCAACTCCACCGCCCTGATCGACAACCTCGACAACCTCGGACTCAAACAGCTCGTAACGACACCTACTCACGCCGCTGGACACACGCTCGACCACATCTTCTCCGCAAGCCCCAACGTCTCCTTCAACCACACCACCGAACCACACTGGATCGACCACAGATGCGTCTACTTCACCTTCAGAAAACCCACCACACACCACCGCACCCAACAGCTACCACACCGCTGCTGGGGCAAGGTCACCGAGGACCAACTGACTACCGCCCTCACCCTGAGACCACCCACCGACCCCACCGACCCAGACACCGCCGCGACCAACCTCACACAGTGGATAAACGACTGCGCCAACACCCTTGCCCCTCTCAAGACCTCTACAACCAACCACACCAACAAGAAAGCCGCCTGGTTCACCGAGGACCTCCGGATGTCCAAGCACACCTGTCGGAAGCTGGAGAAGAAATGGCTCCACGACCGAACACCAGACAACCACACAGCCCTCAAGAGCGCCACCCGCAGACACCACCAACTCATCAGGACCGCCAAGAAGATCGCCTTCAAGGACCGCCTAGACAACAACGCACACAACACCAAAGAGCTCTTCAGCATCGTGAAAGAACTCTCCAACCCCAGCTCCAACACCAACGACATCCCGCCATCTCAAGACCTGTGCGACTCCCTGGCCACCTTCTTCCACCGCAAGATCACCGACATCCACGACAGCTTCAACTCCGACCCCCCCCGCACCCACCACCGAGTCCACCACCCCTGCGACTACCACTCGCACCAGTCGCCTGACCGTCTGGTCCAGCATCAGCGACGAAGACACCATCAAAACCATGAACTCCATCCACTCCGGATCCCCATCAGACCCCTGCCCTCATCACGTCTTCAACAAAGCCAGCGCAACCATCGAGCCCCACCTCCGGAAAACAATTAACTGTTCCTTCGAGACAGCAACCTTCCCAGAAAGCTGGAAGCACGCCGAGATCAACACCCTTCTGAAGAAGCCCAAGGCGGACCCCAAGGACCTCAAGAACTTCCGGCCCATCTCCCTGCTCCCTTTCCTGGCAAAAGTGACCGAGAAGATTGTCAACAAACAGCTGACCCGCTACCTCGAAGTTAACAACATCCTGGACCCTTCCCAATCCGGTTTTCGCAGCAGCCACAGTACCGCGACCGCCCTCATCGCCGCCACTGATGACATCCGGACCCTGATGGACAAAGGAGAAACAGCCGTCCTCATCCTCCTGGACCTATCAGCAGCCTTTGACACGGTCTGCCACCGCACCCTATCAGCACGCCTCCATGATGCCAGTATCCAAGAGAAGGCCCTGGCCTGGACCACATCCTTCCTCTCAGGCAGAACCCAGAGCGTCCGCCTCCCACCCTTCCGCTCCAAAACCACCGAGATCATCTGCGGCATCCCACAGGGATCCTCCCTCAGCCCGACGCTGTTCAATATCTACATGGCCCCCCTCGCCCACGTCGCACGACAACACAACCTCAACATCATCTCCTACGCCGACAACACCCAGCTGATCATATCCCTCACCAAAGATCCCCACACTGCCAAAGCTAACCTCCACAGAGGAATGAAGGCCTTAGCCGACTGGATGAAGGACAGCAGACTGAAGCTGAACTCAGACAAGACAGAGGTCCTCATCCTCGGACCCACCCCATCAGCCTGGGACGACTCTTGGTGGCCCACGTCACTAGGCACAGCCCCGGAACCCACGGACCACGCACGCAACCTGGGGGTCATCCTCGACTCCACTCTCTCCATGACCAGGCAAGTCAACGCCGTCTCCGCGTCCTGCTTCAACACCCTCCGTATGCTCCGCAGGATCTTCAAATGGATCCCCCTCGACACGAGAAAAACCGTTACCCAGGCCCTCATCACCAACAGACTCGACTACGGGAATGCCCTCTACTCAGGAACTACCAACAGCTCCTGAGACGATTCCAACGCAACAACCGACTCAGCTTCCACACCCCCACCCGAAGCCTCTGCTCAGCCAACCTCGCCCTCGCCACAGTCCCCCGCATCCGAAAAACCACCGCCGGTGGCAGATCCTTCTCCTACCTCGCCGCCAAGACCTGGAACACTCTCCCCACCATCCTACGACAGACCCAGGACCTGCTGGCCTTCAGAAGACTCCTCAAGACCTGGCTCTTCGACCAGTAGCACCCCCCCTCCCCAGCGCCTTGAGACCCTCTCGGGTATGTAGCGCGCTTTACAAATGCAGTGATTGATTGATTGATTGATTGATTGATATGCAGATATATGAGGACACTGCCATACAATGTCGAACAAGGTGGCGTTATCTCCCCCACATCAGGGCCATCTATTATTTCCAGAGGCATCAATCTTGTGTAACAGATATGGGGTGACATAAGTGGAGCACGATAAATTAAATTATGTCCATGGAAAACATCGCTATTTCTAGGATAATTATCGCCATTGTGCTAAGTATTGTTATTACAGTGGTAGCATGGTGATAATTATCTGCGATAGCCGGCGTTAAACATTTTAACGCTAAGAGCTGCCAGCGATAATTATAGCTGGCCGTTGATAATATACCCCATGGTTGTTCAGGCAGTTCCATTAGCTCTAATCATATTTCTCTATTCTCATGAATTCTAGATTTAGGAGTGTATTCATTTCTATCACTCTTGATGTTCTTCGTCCGATTTCGAGTTCTGCTCCCTCCATATGCAGAGATAATTTATTGGTCTCAGAGCATGGTCTCAGGAACACAGAAATAGTATGTCCAGACCTCTGAATTTACCTACAGCCATTCCAGTTATCAGGCTCTCCTTGATGCATTATGGGCCTGATTTTCCAAAACAATTGGGAATGTGCTGCTGTGTGTTTCACCCTGCATGTAAACTGCATTCCCTTTTTATTCGAATTCACATAGACCTATGAGTTTCCCAGGGAAGCTGTCTAGGTTGTAATTTCTCATGAGTACTCCTGGACAACTCTGGCGAATTCATGTTTGCTGACATATGAAGTAATTTCTGCATGTGGAGATAGATATGCTTGGAATACATTTCCACATGGGAAATTGTCCTGGGTGAGTTTAATTGCAATGTGGAATTCCCATACATAAGCACCGACTTTCCAACTTTTGTGGCTTTCCTTTCCCATTCCCACCACGAAAAACTGATTTACGTCTACCATTGAAAGGAAAACATCTCTGATCTTTTCTTGGGCGGAAATGAGCAAAGACAGAGGGGCATATCATAAACAACCGGCGATAATTATCGCTAAGCGCACTTAGCGCTAGGATAATTATCGCCGGCTATCGCTTGTTTTTATCGCGGAGATAGCGCGCTATCAGCGACGCTTATCTCCAGAGCGATAAAAATACCCGAGTTAGCTGCCAAATGTGCAATTATCGCTGGGATTCCAGCAAAAATCGCACAACGTTTGGCGCTATGTTGTTGATAGGGCACGTCATACTTAACCATGATATCCACCATCCATTGGATATCATGGCTAAGTCAAACTAAAAGCAGGCATAAGTAAAGTAGCGATAACCGCGGTTAGCGCTACTTTTCTTATCGCTATGCTTGTTAGCGTGCCGAATGATAATTGGAGAAATGTCGGTTAGCGACATTTCTCCAGTTACTTTCGGAAGGAACGCCCACTTTGCATCTCATTAGCGATGCAAAGCTGGGCGTTGTTGAAACGGGCGCTAAGTTAGCAAAACACGCACTAGCGTGTCTTTGCTGATAAGGCGATTAAATTATCGCCGCTTTTTGCCCGAAAACAGATGCAAAAGCGGCGATAATTTCATAGCGCCGCCTTGATGATATGCCCCATAGTTTGTGAATAGCAGCCATCGAGTGCTCTTTTAGGTGTTCATAAACTTTTATAGCATCCCAACCTCGAAAATCCCACTACTTACCCCCGGGAGAATATTTACTCACACAAATGTACAAGCATTAACTCCTTCCGTGCTCATGACGGAACCACGCCGTCATGAGCCACGGTTGCCGTGTGCTCATGACGGAGTGGTTCCGTTATGCTGCGGCCATTGGCGGCCGCGCCGCCCACGCGGCGCTAATTCCCCGCCTGTGCGGGCGATTAGCGCTGTGGGTGGAGTCATGACGGAACCACTCCGTCATGAGCACAGCCCAACCATGGCTCATGACGGCGTGGCTCCGTCATGAGCACCGGGCCACCGCGCTGCCCCACGCACCCCCCAGCGCTGCGGCGGATTTTCCGCCGCAGCGAAGGGGTTAAACCACGTTCTTTTTGAGTCACAGACGCAGATACACAATGGTTCACATGGTTGTTTTATGGGGTAAACAGAAACTGCGCTAGCAAATAGCTTTCTGAATCCTCCCTATCAGTTTAAATATCTATTTTAACCTCTCAAAATCCAGTGCTACTAAGAGGGGCCTATAAAACCCGAGTTAAACTGTTATGTGTCAGGGTCTGTTGAGGGATTTTTTCATGATTTTCTTTACCTTTAGCCCATCGAACACCCAGGATCAGTAGTGACTATTTCCCCAATTGACGATATTCACAAAGCTAAAAGTGCAAGGTAATTTCAATGGGTCATATTACAAACTAAACACTGGGTGGCGCTAATGTGTTTTCTAACGCAAAATGTCGCTTCTAGAAGTTTGTTATAGGTCTGACCCACACAGTTAGTAAGCCTAACGTAATCAAGAATATTAATAAATAAGAAATACATACATATACATACATAGAGGGCTTGGGTCAGTCTTCTTCATCTGTTACCACCAGCTGTAATCTTCGTTCTGCTTTTGCTCACATAGCATTCAGCATGGGACAATGGGCCTTCCCACTTCAGCCACTGATGCACTTGCAGTCTGAGGGGCATATTTAAAAGAAATAGTGTGCAGTGCAGCACAGCAATTCACCTTGTTGCGCGGCACTGCGTCCGTCCCTTGGCCAAAGCAGACACCCTTCAATCATGGTGCAAAGGTGCCTGCGTTGCATGCAGGATTGTTTTTGTGCAGAAAGGTGCCCTTTACCTGTGTGTGCTGCAGATTGCAGCACACATATCAAGAGGAAGTAACAAGGAGAAATAAAGATATTTCTCCCCATTACGCCTTTCCTAGGGAGGTGTATCTTTTTGGCACATTCCCCGGTTTAAAAGATCTTGCAAATCTGGGAAAGCACCAAAAACCGTGGGAGTTGCGTGGGAACACCCACGGAACGCCCATGGAACTCTTTCCCAGGGCAGAATAACGCAACTCAGTGATTTGCGCTACGTTGTGTTACTCCAGATTTTTTGAGTCACTCAAAGTGGCTTCGAAAATCTGACTTACAGTTTGCGTCACTCTTGCACCACAGTGCGTAGTGCAGGAGCTACGCACACCCGGACATAAATATGACTCTGTGTGACCCCATTTTGTCAGATCTCCTCCATATTGGCCTAAAAAGAAGTGAACTCCAGTGCCAGAGCTGGTAGGCAATTACTTAAGTTGCCGATGTTTTTTCTCAATATTCATTATCCTTCTTTCTATTTTATTTTTATCATAGTTGTATGTTTAAACTATGTTTTCAGGTTACAGTAATTCAAAGTTTAAAATTATCAGTGTAGTTAAAAATAAAAATCATCCATTGTGCCAGCATGCCAATGTCAGGCATATTATCTTTGCCAAACCTTGTTTATATGCTATTTGTAAAAAAAAAAACCCAAAAAATTGCTCAAAATAGAATTGCTTATTTGTACGCCAAAGTGCACATTAAGCAAAAAGCCACTTTTAGAAAATATGTGTGCATAATTTATAGGTCCTTAATCCTGCCACACACTAGTATTAGGCATCTTTAATGTACAGAGTAAAAACATTATCAATTTACGCTGAAAATATGTTAGCGTCACCCAGCGCCTTGTAAGTAACTGAGCCTGTGTGTGTAAAAAAAACTTTCAGTCCTTAAACTTTTTAACTAGTGAATACCAGGGGAAGCTTTCTCTGTTGCGTTCTCAGTTGTCTTACTTAGCTTTTGGTTTCATTGATGACATAGCTCTATTTTCTAACAACAGACAGTGCATCCTGGAAACAGCTGCATTTTTAAGATAAAGTTGTTTCTCTACTCCTCATGTGACATAAAGTGGCAGCGTCAGCGGAGTGTTCAGGGAGCTCAGACTACATGTTAAAGTTTTATGACGCTGTATTAATTCCACTGTTGTTGTTTCCTCCAGTATGTAAGTGAGGTTACCTGGGAACGTGTTGTGTAAGTTCTAGGGACAGTACAGGTAATGTATTGGGGGCTTCGGTGAGGGGGTACACAGATGTGAAAACCATACCCAATGTTTAAGAGACCCCAAAATATAAACACGACAAAAATAAAAAGAAGAGCAAAAAAGTAACCTTACCAACACCAATTTAGCAGAGTAGCAAAAACAAGTATCTGGGAACACTCAATAATGGAGTTCTAAATCAGGGAAACTTTAAAGGATTTTATTACAAAACTCACAAACAAGAAATACAGAATAAATGTAATATACGTTCTACTTCTGCCCACATAGCATTCAGCATGGGACAATGGGTCTTCTCACTTCTGTCACTGATGCGCTTGCACTCTGAAGGGCATATGTAGGAAATAGTGGCGTGTTGCAGCAAGTCACCTTGCTGCGCGGCACTTCGTCACTGGGAAAGGGCAGAAATGCACCATATTTAAGGAATACTTTTCCCCATGCGCTGGCACACAATGGGCAGTCTAGCGCCAATGCAGTAACTCTTGCACCATGGTGCAAGGGTGTCTGCGTTGCATGCAGGATTGTTTTTGTGCAGGAAGGGGCACCGACCAGCACAAAAATAATCCTGAGAGGCATATTTTTGTTATCTGTGTGTGCTGCAGAATAGAGCAAAAATCACCCTTACCAACATCAGTTTAGCAGAGGAGCAAAAACAAGTAACTGGGACCACTCAATATTCGAGTTCATGGAAAGATTCAGTACAAAACTCACAAACAAGCAATACAGAATAAATGCCATAAAGACTGGAAAACAGAGTTCTACAGAATAGTCAAAAATCGGAAATCACTCTATGTCCCATATGAGCAGCAAAATCACAAAAGGGTCGGGCAGCCTCCCGACTAGAATAGAAAAGCATTCAGAAAAATCAGACTCACATCAGAATTAAGGGGATCCTATGTACAATTCTTGCATAACAAATTAGTAAAACAGCAAATTCATCATGGTAATGTCGTAGGTAACAACTCTTAAGCAAATCAGAAGTGTGAACTCCATTACCTTAACCCCTTCCCTGCTCATGACGGAACCACTCCGTCATGAGCCACGGTCGCGCTGTGCTCTTGACGGAGAGGTTCCGTCATGCTGCGGCGTTGGCGGCCGCTCCGCCCACGCGGCGCCTTTTCCCCGCCTGTGCGGGCATGTAACGTAAGTGGGCGGCGCCGTGACGGAACCACTCCGTCATGAGCACAGCTCGCCCGTGACTCATGACGGCGTGGTTCCATCATGAGCACAGCGGCGCCGCGCTCACCGAAAAAAAACCCCAGCGCCGCGGCGGAATTCGCGCCGCGGCTAAGGGGTTAACACATAAGCACTATCACATTTTAAGAAAGCATCCAGCATCTTCCATGCTACTGCCACCTGGAAATGTTCATACAAAATATGGTACTTTTCAACAACATAACTTCACACAAATGAAGCACAGCCTAAACAGCAGAACTAAAGCAGAAAGATCTTGGAAGTTGCTACGAGAAAATGAATTAAGAACTTTGTATTCATAACTGGAAGAATAATCCATTATTTCACGTGTCATTACTCTGCTCAGTTTGTAATGAAAGAAGGTGCATAGGGAAATAGGATGGAGGGGATGAATACAGGAGTGAATGACAGAAACAGCATCTATTCTATCCAAGATGGCATTTTCACATAAGTGTGGATCACTAAATCATATTAAAAAATACACTTCCAGACATCATATTAAACTTGTTTCAACTGTAATCGTGTTAACTCATCATTTGTACATTGGATCAAAAACAAAAAATATTTATATGCATTATTCATTGCAAAAAATATGGATTTAGAAAAATGCTTCCACATTCCCCCCTTCTGATTACTCTATATTCTCTAAAAACCATTAATATCTTTATTAACCAGGAAATCATTTAGTCTGCGTCACTTTCTGATTCTTTCTTTCGATAACAGCATTTGATGTGGCGGGGAAAAGGAAAGATCAGATTGGCATGGTTATGTGAGATGCGGAAAAAGCCTTCGATCAGGTCACCTGGGAAGCACCCTGGAAGGCAATGGCAATATTCGGGCTCAAAAGCCGGTATATTGCAGTGGGCCAGAAGTTATATAATAATCCTCCCACAATCATTATGGGTGGCATCTCGTCTTCTCAATCTTTTATACATAGAGGTACACATTAGGGATGTTCTCTCTCCCCATTTGCTCTCTATATGAAGCCGTATATAAGGCATCTCCTACTGAACAAAGGCATTCAGCTAGTAAAACGAAATGAAGAAGATCTAAAAGTCATGGCATATGCTGATGGTATTGCAGTATTTGCTATTATCCTCTGGCTTCCCTGGTGATTATATCAAAGGAAGCGGAATCATTTGGTTGTTTTTACGGCTAAGCTTAATCTTTCTAAAACACAGATAATCTTGAACTTTCAATCCCAAAACCTGATACCAACAGCTGTCAGGATGGCCATATACTTGTGCGTTTGGCTGAGTGGTTCAGTCGAAGAGATTATCTCGCTTAATTACGAGCCTCTGCTGAAAACAGAAGCCGAAAAATTGCGGCTTGGGCATCGGCTACTTTTTAGTATTCTGGGGTGCTGCAATATCATTAAAATTAATATATTGCCCAAATTCCTTTACCTATTTCGTGCCATACCTCTCCGCTTACCAGATTTCTTCTTTAGACGCTTATAGAGCATCATACGCAGCTTTATCTGGGAATACAGGAGAGCAAGGCGCGCCATTAAGTTTCTTAAGCTTCAGTACAGACAAAGGGGCTTTAACTTACTAGATTTTAAGTTATATTACTGCGCTCCATTTGCTGGCTGAATACAGTCTTTTGACAAGGATCGAGGCCGGCACAACTATGCTAGGATATCATTTAGCGCTTGGTCCCGATATCAGATACATACTCCACAAACTGACAGATCCTAATTACTTCAAGAGGGTCAGAATAAAGTTAGAGATATAGCTCAGATTTGACGGGAGATCAGTTTCAGGTACTCGTTGCCTGCTTTACATACATACACCCCTTATGGGACAATCCTATGTTCCCAGACATTATTCATGATAAGGTGGGAAAAGCATGGCAACAAATGGGGGTAATGAATGACTCACAAGGGTTTCGGACATTCACTCCACTGTGGGAAGTGTACGGGCTCCCACACCACATTTTCTTCAAGTACTTACAGGTGATTGATCAAGAACCACCTAAAATCTTCATCTGTTTATATTCAACAAGGGCTGTATTCACTATAGGTTTGTTCTATCAGAAGCTACTCTCATACATCCAAGAGGACAGTCTGAGGATAGCTTCAAGATGGAGTCAACTTTTAGCTCTTGAAGTTACAGTCACAGAAATTCCGGAGACCCAAACTGTGTTAGAAAAATCAGTGGTATCTGTCAATCTTAAGTTACAGCAATTCATAGCCATCTATGGGGCATATTATCAAGACAGGCGATAAAATTATCGCCGCTTTAGCGGCAGAAAACTGCCGCTAAAACGGCAATAATGGGCTTGATAATATGCTCTATGGAATTCCAATTGAAGCTCAGATTAGATGTCCTTCACATCTAACATGGGCTTCAATTGGAATTCCAGGGAGCATATTATCAAGCCCATTATCGCAGTTTTAGCGGCAGTTTTCTACCGCAAAAGCGGCGATAATTTTATCGCCTGTCTTGATAATATGCCTCTATATGTTGCATTATACACCTAGTCGTATCTGTAAATGTGCGCAGTCCCAAGCCACGGAGAAGTGATACTGTCCAAAGTGCCGCCACTATGCCGCGGATTTATCTCATATATTTGTGAAATTCTCCTTGCTCAATATTTATTGTTAGAACCTCGGCTCAGGTGTGGACTTCGATTGGGAATACAAGATCTTCTGTTTGGGTATAAAGGGGGATTTGACAAATATCTTGGCTCACCACTAGCAATTGCATTTGTTAGTGCTTGATTATGCATTGCCCGGGCTTGGATTGATCCCCTTCCGCCGAAGCTTAGTGAGTGGTGGGCATTATTACGACCAATATATGAATGTGGACAAGCAGTTGCTAAAGCAGGCGGCCCTCGTTTAATCAAGACATTTTAGAAAACCCGGACAAGGCTCCAGTGGGTCTGGGAAATTTATAAATTATTATTTATTTTTCTGCTCTTATTTCTCCTTTTTTCTTGTATCTTCTTTCCACCCTCTAATTTGTCCCAAGTGTTATAAATTTGACTGCCCATGTGTGATATGCTTTGTGATCTTCCTGAAGAAAAAAAATGAAAAAAACTATGGAGTTAGAAAAACGCTTCAACAGTTTCCCCTTCTGATTACTCTATATTCTCTAAAACCCATTAATAGCTTTATTAATCAGGAAATCATTTAGTCTGCGCCACTTTCTGCTTCTTTCTAGGATTCTCCAGTGCCATCTACAGCTGGTTGTACACACAATTCTGAATATACTCCATCTCATGCTCCTCAGCTCTTTTCCTCTTTAGATAACCCTTATTGGTTCTGTCTCCACACTTGTTAAACATGCACTCAGAAAATGTCAGCAAAAGAAAGAGGACAATTGCACAAATCATTATAATTATTACAGGTGTTAAGATAAGTCTTAATGTACTCCCCCCCAAAATAAATTATCTAGTCATTCACCAACCTTGCTAAAACCCTTTCCTAAGTCACTAAACGAAGAACCTACTGCTTCCAATTGGCCATACTCTTCAGAAAGTTCATGCAAGATATTAGTTTTATTAGTAATGTAAGAATTAATAACCCTACTATTATCTGAAATAAGGCCAACACTTCTTGTCCTTTGTCACCTTTCAAACTCTGCCTTCCTTTACCAGGAGGCTATCCAAGACTAAGAAGTTCTGCATAACCATAGCCCAAATAGCAATTTTCTCTGTATGTACCTGTTTCAATGTTCCTGCTGTATCTACTGCAAGGCATCTCATTTTCAAATCAATCACTTCCACACCTATAGAATGATTTATAGCACCTAAAATATCTAAAACTAATTTTCACTATTTTCATGCCAATTTCAACATCCATTTCACTCTTATGGTACACTCTAGGAAACACTAAAGAAAGATAACAAGATCCATTACAATTATGCGGCAAATTGGATTAGGTAGTCTTGCGTCAAACATAATAAATTCCTCTTAAGATTGGCTTTGTACCTAACAAATATTTCCCACTCAGTTTATAACTTCTTTCACACACATCTCTCAAAGGTCTACATCACCCCATGCTCCATTCACCCCTTTGTTCTTGAGCCATCCTTAACATAGGATGTAAATTTGAAAGTCTAAATTTTTCCTCTTCATTATCTGTTCCATTATAGCCTTCTTTCCAATCTCTCACAACCTTCACTCCTCTCTCATTATATTCCCTAATGAAATGTATTATATTTATGAGCTCTGTTATCTTCTTGTATAGGTAAATCCTCTTAAGACACATTGAAAACTGTTAGCTAAGGAGAAAGAAATTCATCATTATTAAATATAGCAACTTATGCTTTACATGAAAATTCATAAGACATTAGAAGTTCAGCATATGTTTATCCCTCACAGGCAGAAGTAGGAAGAACAGTACAAACAAAGCACCCTTTCCCATTATAATAGTTCTGTATTCATGTATCTTTTTAATAAAGATGTTATCTTGAAATCTCCTAAGCTTTCTTTATGCACTAGCATATCATGTTTCATTTAATTCTTAACAGTAGTTAATGCAACGTTCATGGAGGGGTGTTCCACTGGAGTCAGTAAGCACAACTAAGACTAATAATATTGTTTATATTATCATTACCCAAACAATTTTACAGTATTTGAAACAAAAACTATCAGAAAAATTCAAAGGCAACAAAAATGTTTTTAGAGCAATAATATAGTTCTTCTGATTTTAATAAAACAATAATAAAAAAAACTTTTTCGTTACTTCTTTCAGAAGTTCATGCCGGTCTGTGATTTAAAGTTGTTGCTTTTCACTTCAACCTTGTCTTAACCCTTTCGATGCTTGTGACGGAGCAGTTCCGTCATGCGCGTCTGTCGCGCTGTGCGGATGACGGAACCGCTCCGTCACGGCCTCGCCCGCGCACGAACCCTTCAGCACAGCACGGTAATCCGCGCCGCGCTGAAGGGGTTAACAGTCTCTTTATTAGTTCTAGGTGGTTCTTCTTCTGTCTCTGTTCCACTCTCAGATTCACTTTTAAATTTGTACTAACAATGATTCTCTGAATTGTAACTTTGTAACTCTGATTCTTCTTCCGACACTGTGGCTAGATATACCTGTTGAGGTGAAGCATATACTCTATTTTGGACTCTTTTTCTTGTTGACATTTTGGCAACAGGTGAATTACTCCCACTGGTTTCAGAGTCAAATTGTCTCTCAAACTTTTCTGATTCACAATGCTTTAGTTTGCAAGCTTTATTCTATGGAATATCTTCTTCAGTCTTTGCCTGTTTTTCTTCACTTTCTAAATAACTTGAATTTGTGCTTGAACCTCGATCAGCCTTGTGTGCACAATGTTCTGCAAACTGCTTTCTTCCTTTGGGGGTTCTAGCAAGTGTTATTTCTCATTGTTTGGATCGGAGAATACTTCTTCTTTCTGCCAGTCATGCTTTTGGCTCTTGTACGGTGACAGCCCTTCACTCATCTTTGTTTTGAAACTGGACTTTAGGCTTTTCAGGTTCTTCAACAAAGCTTTCACTAACCTGAATTTGCTATGATTTAATTATTTCTTCCCCAGTTTCAAAGTTCTCATCCCCCTCTGGATCCGTGCTATGAAATTGAGCTTGATTTTGAATTGCACTTTGTGCTTGACTATGTAGGCTAATGTCTGATTCAGTGGTTGTTTCTACCACTTCTTCTTCTTCTGCTGCTGATTTCACCCTTTTCATATAAGCAGCATGGATCCGCTGCAGCATTCCAACACATTTTACCACAGTTTTGATTATCAGCATTTCCTGATAGTGTCCATGCTACCGCTCTTCCAAGCAGTTCTTTTTGGCATGCTCCCAGACTACTATCAGTCTCCAGGATTCACAGTGTGCCGGTGATATCCTTTGTTGCTTCAGTTGCTACATTTACCTACATATCACCATATCAGTCCGACCTTTGCAGTAATCTAGCATGATATCTTAAGTTACTGAAACTGATACAGCTGAAAAAATATAGTCAAGTCTCGTTGCACTTCCCATGATAACCTCATGTGGTGATAAACCAGTTTTACTGTCAGGAGTACTTCTACTCATTAAAACAAGAGAAAGTGTGTCAGTCCACTTAAAACCAGTTAAAGCATGGAGTATGGCCAAGTGTGATTAAATCAATTCCAGTTTTGGGCAACACATTTGACCACTAGAATTTATTTTGGCTGCTGTATGGCTTTCAATAAATCTACTATGTAAGCACTTTACTTTATAGGAGTTCCAGAAGATGTCATAAAGCCCTCTGTGACCACAGTTGACTGCACTCAAAAACCATATTGGCTGTCTGTATAAACTCACGTTCAAATCTTCTGATAGGTAACAATCTCTTGTCTATGCTTGTAATTCTGCCACCTGTGCAGAAGTTACATTAGGCAGGGAATATGCTTTCAGGGTCTCCAAAATGGAACATACTGCATAGGGAGCTCACAATGCTCTGTTTGGTCTCTTAAACAACAGCCATCAACAAATAATGTCAGATAAGCCATTTCCATATATATTTAAAGTATGACCCATCATCTTCCTTCACTTTTTTCAATGGCAACACAAACAGCTGTAACTGATTTTAAAAATCCAGGAAGACTTACAGCTGCTGGATTTAATACTGCTGAAAGGTACGTCACTGGTCACGTGAACCCAACATGCCTTTGTGCTAGGATTGACAATGTACATCCATCTTTTTCATGACTAAACAGGAAGAAAGTTAAATTATAGTCTGGTGTTCCCAGTACTACTGCATGGCACAGACTCTCTCTCAATTCTTTCAATATTTCAGTCAAATCTTTGTCAAATGGAACTAGATCTCTTATGTCACTGTGGACCAGCCTTACCAAAGGCTGTGCAATCAAACAAAAGCTTGAAATCTGACCACAGTCACCAACAAAATATCCGAACCTCCCTTTGCATGGTTGGTGGCTCATTTTCAGATTTTCAGAAACATGGTACTTTGAGTCTTTCGTCACACCCTTTTCAATATGGGGCCCTTGATAGATGACTTTTCTTTTAAAGTATTGTTGGGGAAACCTTATGTCAATGGTCAGCCAGTTGATTTACTCGGGCATTTACATCAAATTTGCAGTACTATTTCAGTTTGGATGCGACTAAGAAATCATCTATTTACTGCACTAAGACTGAGTTACTGGGCAACCTTATATTTTCTAGATCTTTCTTCAGGATTCGACTAAAGATTGAAAGCCTTTCTGTATACCCTTGTGAGATTCTGCACTGCACAACAAATTTATTTTGAAATAGAAACGTGAAAAGATACTGGCCTTCCTTTCACAAAGGCACTGAGAAGAATGATTGGCATAAGTCACTGACTATATGCCATTTTGCAACAGAAGGAATTTGGAACAAAATTACTGCTGGATTCAAATTTGGTACCACTTGACAACATGGGATGACAATTCTGTGTATCTTTCTCAGGTTTTGGACAATACTCCATTTTCCACTTGGTTTCTTTATCCTCATCACAGGAGAATTGCCAGGACAATTAATACATCCCAGAGGATTCCCTGCTCAATCATTTTTTCCATCAATGGCCAAATTCCTTCCTCTGCCTTTTCGAAAGTCTATATTGTTTAGTTCTGGGGCAAAACTGCATTAGATCCTTTTTATTTTAACTGGTTCAGCACTTTAAATCAATACAGTCTCTTTTCCAGTAGAATCCCATACCCCATCCTTGACAGTATGTCTTAAGTCCAGAGGTAGGTCTTCTTTGTCAAAGCCGGTAACATTGAACTCTAGTCTCTTGTGATATTATTTTAAATACTGAATCCTCATCTTATGTTTCAATCACAACACCAATAAGTCATGCAATTCCTTTTGAAAAGCAAGTCTCTACCCAACAGGTTCTCAGAACTTGAATCACTCAAAATGAGCATGTTTGTAATTTCCAACTAACCAATATTAACTGGGACTTCTGCTGTAACTTGATTAACAACGTAGTTTTTACTGATCCCTACAACTTGGACTTCTCTTCCCTAGAGGGGTAGGTTTGGTATTTTCATAGAATGAACTGTAGAACAGGTAGTCTCCGTATCAATTAAAAATAAAATGTGATGGCTATTGACTTCTCCGCCAACATGTGGGCAGTCCTCCTCTCCCATCAGGCACCGTTATTGTGAATTTCTCCCTGCTAAATCATCATTTAGATTCAATGGATTCGGTTGGTACCCTGTGCTATATGGCATTGTATCTCTCATATTTTGCTGCATCACTGGCATAGAAGGCATCAACATCCAAAATGGTTTCTGATTCTGTACACCCTGTTCAGAAATTGGCACAATTGGAACCATCAAGTTTATCTTCTTCTGGGGACTAACTTCACAATACATTGAATTCTATTTGGATTCTGGCAACACTCTTCTTTCCAGTGGCCGGTTTTCCCACAGATTTGACAGCCGGTGTTTCTTTTCCAGGTTTCAACATTCACATTCATCCTATCATTATTTATCATTCTTCTCCCACCACCTTGCATTTGCATTGCTCCAGCTCTCATTTGTGCACCTTGCATTTGATTGATCACATTCATTCCAGACTAACCATAATTCTTATTTGAACCCTTTTGCTTCAAGGATTCTCTCTCCTACCACTTTGTTTGAGTAATAATCAATTTTTCGTTAATCTTTTTATATTTTGTATCAAATCACTACTGTATTTCACAGCTTCAGGATCTCATCTATGCTTTTTTATCTGCCAACATAATTCACTCTGTTGTATATCATTATAAAGTTCTGACCACAAACCCATAACAAAAGCAGACACAAAACCAGTGACACCATCTTTCCCAGGATCATAGACTTCGCTGTGTTCCTTGAAAATATGCATGAGCCGCTCATAAAAAATATTCAATGACCCCTTTGCTTCCTGTGAAGTTCTCAGAATGTTCACCCAATATTTCCTTTTCAGGCACTCTTTTTTTCAACTGCCCGGTTACCTGTTTGCACTTATTGGCTACTTACTCAAAAGGAGCATTATAAGGAGTAACCCTAGTTAGCTCTTCAGTTGGCCACGCAACCACTGCCATACACTCTGCACACAAGTAACTAGGAACTACAATCTCAGATTATGAATTTAAATCTACCACAAAACATGTGATGTTTGTTACCCAATGCACTTCTTTGTACCAATTCACCTGTGCCTCTCGCAATTTTGGAAAATGTGTGGTAAAACATTAAGATTGGCCTTTGTCCATGGCACATGCACAAGATTCCCTCCATGCACTCCCTTGATGGAATTTCCATAACCATTCCACTCATAGTATCTGAATCACTTGCTGAACCTGTTGTAGTCCTTTTAATCCCCTTCGCTTTCTTTTAACTTGCCATTCCTTTCTGCCACCTTTCCTTGTATTGCTTCAGGTCACTCCATTCCCTTGTTTCTTTCTCAATTACATCTTTAATATGAGCTCTCAAAGTGATTAAGCCCATTTCTTTAATTTCATCATGAGGCAAATCCTTTTAAAAACTTTGCTTCATATTTTTCATTCTATTGATGTTCACCTCGCATTCGTCCGCTAGCTCCTCTAATTTATCATATGGCTGATTTCCACACCTACCTGCTTTTTTGATCAGACATCTCATTTCATTGATGTTGTATGTCAATAAATTGTTTAAATCAATGTTTGACTGTACATTTCACCAAATTCCAATTTTAAAATTCCAATGTTAACAGTTTTCGGTGGCTTTTCTACCACTACTACCTTAACAGGTAGACTGACTTTCACCTGAGAAACAGATTGGGTATCCCTACTAATATTCGGCAAAGCTGTCATTGCCATTCCAATTGATGGACTTGGTACCACAACCATAGGAGCTTGCACTGTTTTGCCATCTCTTCTCACTCCTATGTCCCAAATCAGAAGAACCATTTGTTCTTGCTGCACTAGATGCATACAGAGGAGGTCTGGAATTCAAAAGATCATTAAGGGAATTATCCTCCTCACCAGAATCATTGCCCTGCTTCCCTCGTTCATTTGTTTTGTTTTGAACATTTGTTCCTTTAACTATGGTAGATAAGCTCTTAACCCTGGTATCATATTGTCTCCCCAACATTTTTGTTGTCAATCCCACTTTCTCTCCAGCCACTGTCTGAATGAACCCTTGACTAACTTTGACATTTTCTTTCTCTCCTTCTCTGTAGCCATTCAACCTCATTTATTTAGTGCTCCATATTGTGTTAGTCTGGGCATTGACTTTATCTCAATTATGGTTTGTTAGACCTGTCAGCCCTTTGGGTGGTCCCTCCTCATCATTATTTATTTTGTCCCACTTTTGCCTCAAACCCTGTTAGTATTTTTCCTTTTTGGGAACCACCAGACTTTTTAGTGTTGATGCAGGGTCAGGGAGCCATTTTCCCTACCCCTGGAACTTCTGTCTGAGGGCCTGAAACACAAAATGGTGGCCACCCATTGTCACCTGAGACATAGCTGGAACCTACTAGTACCTTCCAGAACATTCTAGAACCCTGTGACAGCGTGAGGCAGGTTTAGAATGTTGGGAAGCCAGCTCAGAGTTGGCAGTTGGAGTAGGCAGTTGGCACCTGACTGGAGAGGAGAGAGGACAGAGAAACAGAAGGAGGAAGGAGTAAGGCAGCAGGGGTGGAAACTTGTGCCTGGAGTGGGGTCCAGAAACCCACCCTTGATACTAGTCCCTACTGACCAAGCCCAGCCTAAAGCCCTGTGTGGGATAAAGACCAGAAAATCATCTTAAGGACCTGAACAGCCGGAACAGGCCTTAAAGGAGAAGAACAGCAAGTTCCTGACCTGTTTGGTGGAATCCTCCTGGAGACCCGACGTCGAGAAGCCTGGAGACCTGGAGCCCGAGGTGGAGAAGCGGCGCTGACAGAAGGCAGACGTCGTACCCGGAGCCGCTAGAGGTCGAGTGAGGGCGCCGACGGAGGTCGTGGAGAGACACCGGAGGTCGAGTAGAAGTCACCTGAGGTCGAGGTGAGGCGTCGACGGGGGAGTGAAGTCCGCCCTCCGGAGTCGCCGGAAGCTGAAGTAATGCGCGCAGGAGGTCGGGAGTGGAGATCGCACTCCGGAGTCGCCGGAATCCGAAGTGGAGCCGACGGAGGTCGGGAGTAGAGGTCGCACTCCGGAGTCGCCCGGAAGCGGGGGAACCGTGACCCTGTGACGCCGGAACACGACATCGAGCCGAGGCCGCCCAGCGACATCCATCCGGAGCCGCCTCACGGCATAGACCCGGCGTCAGGTAAAGCAGATCGACGCAACATCGAACCGAGGCCGGCCAGCGACATCAATCCGGAGCCGCCTCACGGCATCGACACGGCGTCAAGTGGAACAGATCGACGCGACATCGAACTGGAGCCGCCCAGCAACGTCGACCCGGCGCCGAGCGGAGCCGATCTTCGTGAAAAGGGCAGTAAGTGGTAGAAAGGGCATCTGAGGCCCTGTGGAGCCCTAAAAGACCATTCTTGGGGCTAGAGGGGTGTTAGGACCAACCTGAGAGTGCTAGGGGGTGAACTGAGACTGGTGCAGGGACCTGTGTGAGGGACTGTGTAGTTGGAAGAGTCAGAACCTTAGGTTTCCCTCATTCTACCTCAGCTTAGGCCCCAGCCTTGACCACTCTAGGTGGGACATCCCCAGGCCACCCCAGTGACCATAAGCTGTACTTGGGCATGGTACAATCAATCTACCTCATAAATGTGATCTGATTTGCAATTGCTTGATGGCTTATAATATTTATTGAAGGTGTTTTATTTATTGTCTGACCGTATTTATTCCTGCCTTGTATTTATTGTCTGACAGTATTTATTTGCCCTATGTATTTATCGCACCTCTATTTATTCCTTGTGTATTTATGACCTAATCCTATTTATTGCACCTGCAAAGTGTTAATATTTAATTGACCTGCTATTTCTGAAGAAAATCCTTTTGTATTGTATTTGTGTCATAACCCTGCAACTAAGAGAAAAATTAAGATAAACACAAAGAGATTCTTTCATAAATTTTTACGGTGTAGAGTCGTTTTTGGAACGGATGAACGCATGGTTATTGTGAGGGTGTTCCGTACGCTTAACACGGTGCCTGACCCCCGACCGCTCGAGCCAAGCTGCCCCTTGTGTTGGGAAAAACCGGGTGACTGCTAACCCGGTTGCCCGGGGTTCTCTAACATAATTGGTGTTCAGCGGTGGGATAGAGCTGTGCTTGCGTCCACTCGACAATAACTGTGGGTAGTCCATAGGCCTACACCGGGAGTTTTCTCAAAGCGGACTTCCTAATTCTGAGTTTTGTTTTTTCCAAATTTACTCTGGTGGTGGGAGGAGGTGTTACAAAAGGTACCCCCCTGCATAGCTTCTGTAAACACCTGTCTTCTATTCTGAGTGGGCAAAATGGAGTTTGTGTTGGAAGATTTGGAAACTTACACGGTGGCCCAACTCAGAGAGTTTTGTCAGCGAGAGGGGGTGTATTGTCCCCCAGGTGCCAAGAAGGCTGAACTCCAGACCAGCTTGAGGGCTTGGGGGGAGGCACGACGGGAAAGTAAGGCTGAGCAGGAGGACAGGGATGGAGAGCCTGATAGCGAGGGGGCTGGGTTGTACCAACCTGAGGTGGGGAAGCTGTTAGCGGGGCCCAGAACACTTTCCAGGAAGGGCAGCACTGTCTCTAGCGGTGGCTTATCAGAAGTAGAATTAACTGACCGGAGGGAGAAAAGACAGCTCACATGGAAGTTGGCGGAGCTGGAGAAAGAGAAGGAGGGACAGAGGATGGCTCATGAGTTGAGGCTGAGGGAAATAGATCTCCAGATCCTACAAGTCGGGGCACACACTGTTCCTAATGGTGGCAGCAAAGACAAAGAAATCACCAGGGAACCCAAACCCTATCTGCCAAAAGACATAGTAGCTAGCTATAGTGCAGGGGATGATATTGCCAAGTGGCTAGCGGCCTATGAGGTCTCTTTAAGGGCCCATGGGGTGCCAGAGAAGTACTGGGGAGGGGGATTGTACAAATACATGCCTCCAGCTGGTAGGGATGCATTATTGGCCCTAGAGCAGGATGAGCAGACCCACTACCCCACCATGAAAGTGGCGCTCGTAAGAAAGTTTGGACTAACACCCGAGAAGTACAGACAGAAGTTCCGGGGTAGCCACAAACTGGGCACACAGAATTGGGTGGATTTCCTGGACTATGCAAAGAAGGCATTAGAGGGTTGGATACAAGGCAGTGAGGTGAGGGACTACGAGGGGTTGTTTGATTTGATGTTGAAGGAACACCTGCTCGAAAAATGTTTCCCTGAACTGCGTCAACACCTGGTGGATAGCAAGCTGACCAATCCCCGGAAGCTTGCTGAGGAGGCGGACATTTGGGCTAGTACCCGGGTGTCCACAAGGGGGACTGGAGGGAACTCTCAAAAGACTGGACAGGGCGCCCCCCAGAAGAAAGAGGGAGGGGAAAAGAAAACGGAGTTCTCTAAAGGCCCCCAAAATAGTTCCCAAGGGAAGGGAACAGGATTCACCCCTAGGGCTAACCCACCCAGAAACCCTAATCCTGGCCAGAGTCAGCAGCCAAGGGTTGTCCATTGCTTCGAGTGCGGTGGCGTCGGACACTATAAGGGAGATGCGAGGTGCCCGAAAAGACCACCCCCTCCCATTGGAGGAAAGGCCTCCGGAGTAGCTAGTGTAGTGCTCGGGGAGGAGATGCCCTTAACTAAGGGAAGGGAGTGGGCGGGTGTCACTTTAGTGTCCCTGGGAGAACGGGAGATGGTTCCTAAGATCCAGGTGCCTGCAAATACCATAAAGTATGGGCAGTGGGTCACCATCAACGGCCAAAGAGGGGAGGCTCTGAGAGACACAGGAGCCAGTATGACTATGGTACGTAGCCAACTGATGTCTCCAGAGCAGGTAATTCCCGATGTACTCCACCCAGCCGCGATGGCTGACGGCAGAACCGGCCACTATCCGGTGGCCGAGGTTCCCTTTGAATGGGAGGGGGTTGCAGGTTCACTTCGAGTTGCCGTAAGCCCTGCCGTGCCGGTCGATTGTCTACTGGGGAATGACATGGAGCACAATGCTTGGAAGGAGGTGGAATACCGGACTCATGCTGAGATGCTGGGTACACCTGACTGGGCCTGTGTTAGCACAGGGCCCGCGACTACCCGGAGAGGGAGTTTGTTTCGACTGGAGCCTGGAACAAAGGCACAGCCGGCTGCCGACCAAGGGAAGAACCGAGGACAGGAGGAGCCTGCCTCGGCATCCGCGCCCCGTGTGACGGATAGGCCACCAGAGGTGGTGGACCAGGAGTCCGCGGTGGGGGATGTTACCAAACTGGAGGACCTACCCATCCCGGCCGAGTGGCACGTAGAGGGAGGGCCGACCAGGGAGGAATTCTGCAAGGGCCAGAGGGAGTGCCCTACCCTTGAGGGACTGAGGCGACAGGCCGAAGCCCAGGCAGCAGGGAACGTTGAGGGGAACTACAACCTTTACTGGGAGGATGGCCTCCTCTACAGTGAACCCAAGGCACCCCTACATGGATCGTCACGAGCCTTAGTAGTCCCTCAACGTTACCGAGCCTTCCTACTGGAATTGGCTCACGAGATCCCCTTGGCAGGACACCTGGGGCAAGACAAGACCTTCGCCCGTCTTGTCCCACACTTTTATTGGCCTCAAATGAAAGTGTCGTCCGACACCTACTGTATTTTGGGGGCCTTTAGAGAACTCCGTTTTCTTTTCCCCTCCCTCTTTCTTCTGGGGGGCGCCCTGTCCAGTCTTTTGAGAGTTCCCTCCAGTCCCCCTTGTGGACACCCGGGTACTAGCCCAAATGTCCGCCTCCTCAGCAAGCTTCCGGGGATTGGTCAGCTTGCTATCCACCAGGTGTTGACGCAGTTCAGGGAAACATTTTTCGAGCAGGTGTTCCTTCAACATCAAATCAAACAACCCCTCGTAGTCCCTCACCTCACTGCCTTGTATCCAACCCTCTAATGCCTTCTTTGCATAGTCCAGGAAATCCACCCAATTCTGTGTGCCCAGTTTGTGGCTACCCCGGAACTTCTGTCTGTACTTCTCGGGTGTTAGTCAAAACTTTCTTACGAGCGCCACTTTCATGGTGGGGTAGTGGGTCTGCTCATCCTGCTCTAGGGCCAATAATGCATCCCTACAAACATGTGTGTCTTGCCAAGCCAGTGGGAAAACAGGGGTGAAGCTGAAAGCTCCCCTGGAACCACTTCCTGTCGTTAGCACCCCCTTTGAAAGGGTGGGCAACGACATTGTGGGTCCATTAGATCCGCCTACTACAGCTGGTCACAGGTTTATCCTGGTTCTGGTGGATCATGCCACACGGTACCCAGAGGCTATACCTCTAAGGACCATTACAGCACCTGTTGTGGCTAGGGCCCTGATGGGAATCTTTACCCGAGTGGGTTTTCCCAAGGAAGTTGTGTCCGACAGGGGGACCAACTTCATGTCAGCATACATGCGGGCCATGTGGAAGGAGTGTGGAGTGACCTACCGGTTCACAACTCCTTACCACCCCCAGACCAATGGTCTGGTGGAGAGGTTTAACAAAACCTTGAAAGGCATGATCAGAAGTCTGCCTGAAAGCCTGCGGAGGAAATGGGACGTCCTCCTACCCTGTCTATTGTTTTCCTACAGGGAAGTGCCACAGAAGGGAGTGGGCTTCAGCCCCTTCGAGCTTTTGTATGGGCACCCTGTGCGTGGACCTCTCAGCCTGGTGAGAGACGGATGGGAAAGAACTCCCAGAAAGCTTCCCCAGGACGTGGTGAGCTACATGCTGGCCTTCCGAAGCCATATGGCTAAGTTGTGGAAGCAAGCTTCTGACAACTTGGAGGCCAGCCAAGCAGTAATGAAGGCGTGGTATGACCACAACGCTCACCCGGTGGAATTGGAGCCTGGCCAGAAGGTGTGGGTGATCGAACCAGGAGAGCTTAGCGCCCTCCAGGATCGCTGGTCAGGACCCTTTGAGGTATTGGAGAAGAAGGGTAAGGCTACCTACTTGGTGGATCTTAAGACCCCTCGACAGCCCCTACGGGTGCTGCATGCCAACCGCCTCAAACCCCACCACGAGAGGCCCGAAGTCATTTTGATGATGGTGACTGACGGAGCAGAGGACGTGGAAAGCGAGCCTCTCCCCGATTTGTTTGCGTCTCAAGAGAAGGATGGGTCGGTGGAGGGAGTGATTCTCTCCCCATCTCTAACTCCTGAACAGCAGGAGGACTGCCGCCAGGTCCTGGGACAGTACTCTTCGTTGTTCTCCCTTGTTCCGGGTAGGACTCACCTGTGCGTCCATGATGTGGACACAGGAGACAGCCCACCTGTGAAGTCCAAGATCTACCGGATGTCAGACAAGGTGAAGGCCAGCATTCACAGTGAAGTCACTAAGATGCTGGAGCTAGGAGTGATCGAACCTTCCAGCAGCCCCTGGTCCAGTCCGGTGGTGCTAGTACCAAAAGCCGCACCACCGGGTGCCCAACCGGAACTGAGGGTCTGTGTGGACTACCGGGGACTGAACTCAGTAACCAAGACTGATGCTCATCCGATCCCAAGGGCGGATGAATTGATTGACCGGCTGGGAGCTGCCCAATATCTAAGTACCTTTGACCTTACTTCTGGGTACTGGCAGATCTCTCTGACTGACGGAGCTAGGGAAAGGTCAGCCTTCTCCACGCCCAAAGGCCACTACCAGTTCTGTGTGATGCCCTTTGGGCTCAAGAACGCACCTGCCACGTTTCAGCGTCTGGTGAACCAGATCCTCACTGGAATGGAGAGTTTCTCTGCTGCTTATCTGGATGACATAGCCGTCTTCAGTAACAGCTGGGAGGATCACTTGCGTCACCTGCAAGCTGTTCTCCAGGCCCTGAGACAAGCTGGTTTAACGATCAAGGCCAGCAAGTGCCAGATCGGGCAGGGGTCGGTAGTGTACCTTGGACACTTGGTGGGTAGGGGAGCGGTGCAACCCCTCCAGGCGAAGATCGAGGCCATCATGGCCTGGGAACCCCCCAAGACACAGACTGAGGTCCGAGCTTTTCTGGGCCTCACCGGATATTACCGCCGCTTCGTGAAGGGATACGGTACCATTGTGGCCCCCCTCACGGAGCTTACGTCCAAGAAACAACCTCGACGGGTAGTCTGGACGGAGGCTTGTCAGCAGGCCTTTGTAAAACTGAAGCAAGCCATGTGCGAGGCCCCGTTCCTACGGGCCCCAGACTTTTCCAAGGAGTTCATTGTCCAGACGGATGCATCGGAACATGGCATTGGGGCAGTGTTATCGCAACTCAATGAAGAGGGTCTGGATCAACCCGTGGTCTTCCTATCCCGGACACTACTTCCCAGGGAACAGAAGTGGAGTGCAATAGAGCGTGAAGCCTTTGCAGTGGTATGGGCCCTGAAGAAGTTGCGGCCATACCTGTTTGGCTCGCACTTCCTAGTTCAGACCGACCACAGACCCCTTCGTTGGCTGATGCAGATGAAGGGGGAGAATCCCAAGTTGCTAAGGTGGTCTATCTCCCTACAGGGAATGGACTTTCAGGTGGAACATCGGCCTGGAGTGGACCACGCCAATGCAGACGGTCTCTCAAGGTATTTCCGCCTTAGTGATGAGAACTCCCAAGGGGTTGGGTAGCTCTCCCCACTTTCAGCTGGGGGGGGACGCGTGTTAGACCTGTCAGCCCTTTGGGTGGTCCCTCCTCATCATTATTTATTTTGTCCCACTTTTGCCTCAAACCCTGTTAGTATTTTTCCTTTTTGGGAACCACCAGACTTTTTAGTGTTGATGCAGGGTCAGGGAGCCATTTTCCCTACCCCTGGAACTTCTGTCTGAGGGCCTGAAACACAAAATGGTGGCCACCCATTGTCACCTGAGACATAGCTGGAACCTACTAGTACCCTCCAGAACATTCTAGAACCCTGTGACAGCGTGAGGCAGGTTTAGAATGTTGGGAAGCCAGCTCAGAGTTGGCAGTTGGAGTAGGCAGTTGGCACCTGACTGGAGAGGAGAGAGGACAGAGAAACAGAAGGAGGAAGGAGTAAGGCAACAGGGGTGGAAACTTGTGCCTGGAGTGGGGTCCAGAAACCCACCCTTGATACTAGTCCCTACTGACCAAGCCCAGCCTAAAACCCTGTGTGGGATAAAGACCAGAAAATCATCTTAAGGACCTGAACAGCCGGAACAGGCCTTAAAGGAGAAGAACAGCAAGTTCCTGACCTGTTTGGTGGAATCCTCCTGGAGACCCGACGTCGAGAAGCCTGGAGACCTGGAGCCCGAGGTGGAGAAGCGGCGCTGACAGAAGGCAGACGTCGTACCCGGAGCCGCTAGAGGTCGAGTGAGGGCGCCGACGGAGGTCGTGGAGAGACACCGGAGGTCGAGTAGAAGTCACCTGAGGTCGAGGTGAGGCGTCGACGGGGGAGTGAAGTCCGCCCTCCGGAGTCACCGGAAGCTGAAGTAAAGCGCGCAGGAGGTCGGGAGTGGAGATCGCACTCCGGAGTCGCCGGAACCCGAAGTGGAGCCGACGGAGGTCGGGAGTGGAGGTCGCACTCCGGAGTCGCCCGGAAGCGGGGGAACCGTGACCCTGTGACGCCGGAACACGACATCGAGCCGAGGCCGCCCAGCGACATCCATCCGGAGCCGCCTCACGGCATCGACCCGGCGTCAGGTAAAGCAGATCGACGCAACATCGAACCGAGGCCGGCCAGCGACATCAATCCGGAGCCGCCTCACGGCATCGACACGGCGTCAAGTGGAACAGATCGACGCGACATCGAACCGGAGCCGCCCAGCAACGTCGACCCGGCGCCGAGCGGAGCCGATCTTCGTGAAAAGGGCAGTAAGTGATAGAAAGGGCATCTGAGGCCCTGTGGAGCCCTAAAAGACCATTCTTGGGGCTAGAGGGGTGTTAGGACCAACCTGAGAGTGCTAGGGGGTGAACTGAGACTGGTGCAGGGACCTGTGGGAGGGACTGTGTAGTTGGAAGAGTCAGAACCTTAGGTTTCCCTCATTCTACCTCAGCTTAGGCCCCAGCCTTGACCACTCTAGGTGGGACATCCCCAGGCCACCCCAGTGACCATAAGCTGTACTTGGGCATGGTAAAATCAATCTACCTCATAAATGTGATCTGATTTGCAATTGCTTGATGGCTTATAATATTTATTGAAGGTGTTTTATTTATTGTCTGACCGTATTTATTCCTGCCTTGTATTTATTGTCTGACAGTATTTATTTGCCCTATGTATTTATCGCACCTCTATTTATTCCTTGTGTATTTATGACCTAATCCTATTTATTGCACCTGCAAAGTGTTATTATTTAATTGACTGCTATTTCTGAAGAAAATCCTTTTGTATTGTATTTGTGTCATAACCCTGCAACTAAGAGAAAAATTAAGATAAACACAAAGAGATTCTTTCATAAATTTTTACGGTGTAGAGTCGTTTTTGGAACGGATGAACGCATGGTTATTGTGAGGGTGTGACGTACGCTTAACACGGTGCCTGACCCCCGACCGCTCGAGCCAAGCTACCCCTTGTGTTGGGAAAAACCGGGTGACTGCTAACCCGGTTGCCCGGGGTTCTCTAACATGGTTTGTCTCAGGAAAGCCAGCTTTCGAATGTTGAAGGTCCCCTCTAAAGTAAACTCCAAAACTTTAACAGATTCAGTATATTTATATCATTCAGCAATCCAGGTACAAGTATAAAACCCAATGTCTGTCATTATTTTGTATGCAGGCATTCACTAAACAGGTCTGACCCTCAGTAGCAGGTATAACAGAAACCTTACGTTTTTCAGTACGTTCTCCAATATTCTCCATGAAAACAATCTCAAAATCACAACAAAGAATTAGCAAACACCAACCAATCCCGTTGTGGCTCTGTCAAAGGCCAACCCATCACAGCACAGTTCTGACAGTAACTAACCAATGATAGTGCAGCTGTGTGCTGATGTCTCACCGGTCCCAGTGCAGCTCCCTGGCTGACTAACCAACCACAGTGCGGTTTTGCCGTGTATGAGGAAGGCAATTGCAAAACCTTTCTATATAAATTTTAAGCTAAATAAACTCTTGCTGCTCTACCTAAATATGAAGAAAGTCAACAAGTTAAGGTAAAATAAGTGAAATCTCAAACTTCGCAGCAAAAAGAGCAACAAAACAGCACTCTTCACACTACAGTTTAAAGTCACAGTTCACACTAATTATACTCCCGTCCAGAGGCAATCCACCCTGATAATGCTCTTACTAGTGAAGAAACATCAACCCAGATTAGACACACAGTCCTGAAAAAACAAAAACTCATTAGTTTATAAACCTCTATCTGTGTGCATGCGGGGCATCACACTACACACTACCTTATGACCCCTCTAGTTCCTTTGAAGTTCTCAGAATTTTCACCCAATTTATTTCCTTTTCAGCACTCTTTTTTTCACATGCTCAATTAGCTGTCTGTACTTATTGGCTACTTCCTCAATAAAAACTTCATTATGAGCAACCCTAGGTGGCTCTTCATTTGGCCATGCAACCCCTGCCTTACACTCTGAAAACAAGTGACTAGGAACTACAATCTTGAATAATGAATTTAAATCAGTCCACACCACCCGTGATATGCTTGTTAACTGATCCACTTCTTTATACCACTTGTCTGGTTCCTCTCGCAAGTTTGGAAAATTTGTGGTAAACGCATAAAGAACAGCCTTTGTCCATGGCACATGCACAAGGTTCCCTACATCCCCTTCCCTTAATGGAAATTCCAAAACCACATACCAGTCCTGGAGTCTGAAAAAGTTGCTGAACCCTTTGTTCTCCCTTCAATCCCCTTCACTTTCTTTTTATATGCCATTAATTTCTTCCACCTTTCCTTGTATGTCTTCAGATCACTCCATTTCCTTGATTTTCTTAATTAAATCTTTAATATGAGCATTTATGGTTCGTATAAGGAAAACCAGCTTTCTAATGTTGAAGGTTCGCCATAAAGTAAACTGTAAAACTTTTAAGACTTTATCAGAATCATTATATTTATGCCATTCAGAAATCCAAGTATAAATGCCAATGTCCGTCATTATTTCATATGCAGGCATTCCCTAAGCAGGTTCTGACCCTTAGTAGCAGGTATAATAGAACCATTATGCTTTTTCAGTACGTTCCCCATTATTCTCACTGAAAACATTCTCAAAATCACAAGAAACAAACTAGGGGAAAACAACCAATCCCAGCTAGGCTCTGTCAAAGGCCAACCTATCACAGCACTGTTCTGTCTGCAACCAACCGATGATAGTGCAGCTTTGTGGTGACATCTCACCAATGCCAGTGCAGCTCCCCGGCTGACTAATAAATCACTGTGCGACCTCTCCGCGTAAAAGACAATTGCAAAACCTTTCTAAATCAGTTTTAAGCTAAATACACTCTGTCTGCTCAACCTAAATAAGAAGACACACAATCCTGAAAAAGGAAAATTCATTAGTTTAGAAACTTCCATTGGGGTGCATATGGCACCTTGCACTACACACCACCTTATGCAGACAAGTAAAAACACAATATCTCAATATCTTTTATTTTGATTAATCTAATAACCAAAAGAAACCAATAATGAACAAAAAAATCACAAATATGAATAGCACATCAACCATACAGTGATTAATTCACCAACTGAATCCATGATCAAAATTGCATATCAAAACTCCTCACAAAAAGCATAGCAATCTATTTCAGAAACTCATACCTCAAAGTGGATTTGGCAATTCCCTGCTGTTGTAAAGCTCAGCACTAGGGGTCATTGGTGGCTTCAGTGGACCCAGTGACAAACTCGACTTCAATTCACGCTTCCTCTTTTTTGCCCTAGGAGTCGAGCAGTAGGTGGGAGTGCTTTTAGTCGGTATGGGTAGGGACCTGTGGTGTTGGCATAAAACAGTGTGGGTCTGCGCGATCCAGGCAGTAGTAACCTGGCCCTTTGGTATCTGTGCTTGACATCCTGCTTTTCTGCCTTGCTGAACTGTTGTTCATCTGAGGCTTTTGGAGCTTTTGGATTGCTAGGGAATATTAGTTATTCTCATAGTGCATTGCTGTTCCATTGGAAGTCTCTTGGAGGTATACAGGTTGTCAGTGTAATATTGAACCTGCTATGTCTTTCTGGTTGACTTTTGGCTTTCTGCAGACTCTTTGAAAGAAGAGATAGAAAGTTATTGAAGCCTAAAAAATGTGCAGGGTCAAATGAGGACTAAGTGAGGCCTGCTAGGCTAGGTCTTCATGGCTCACAGGACTGACTTTATGTACTAGAGAATTAGAGTATCGCACAACTGCATATCAAACCACTTCTATGGAGGTGTCAGACCCTATAACAGCCTCCCAAGTGGTTTCTGAGCCAAGAATGGAGATTTATTCCAGATTTCCTCTGTTTGTTGGAGAGCAGAAACCTTGAGCAATCTGAGGTAAATTTTATGGCTTTGGATCCTGTCTGAGAGAATGTAATGATACATGACTTAAAATCTTCATCTAAATTTTGGAGGGAAATGAGATGCTGGATCATTCCCCGTTAAAATCCTCATCCCAACTAAGAACAAGCTCCTGAGGACAATGGCTACCCACATGCCTCTCTTCAATTATATTAATGATATTAATGATTCTCATGGTTTTCTATTGACGGGAGTGAATCAGTATTTTTTGATGGGCTGATTTATGTATTGAGGACTCACTTTCCGCAGACAAACTCTTGATGAAGTACACTTCAGTTTTAGAATGATGGAACTCATTTTCCAAACCTTGAGATAATGTCCTCAGATCGTGGATCCATCAATCTCTGGTATGATGACCTCAATCCATTTGGTGCTATCTTCTTTGTTGAAACCGACTAATAAGCAATTAATGGTTCAAGGACATTTATTATCAATGCTATCATCAATATTGAAAGCACTTACTAATAAAGTTCTGCATGAGGTACCAAGTAATCTTAAAATGGAATCTGAAGCGTCCTTGATTTTGAGTTCTATGAATTGCTTCACACAGGCTAAGAGGTCAGTTTTGGAGGATAGGCTGTCCACTCATAGTTGCAGAATACCTTTCTCAAATAATGATCTAGTGACAATTGAGATCTTGGCCACCAGTTATGACATTTCTAAATCGAAGGCCTTTCTTTCGCCTGTTTCAGAAATTAGACAAAGGAGAAGACTGAGAAGTGACTTTGGTTCAAAAGGTGAGAATGGTTAAACCAGATTTAGATAATGACTTTGATAGTACCGTTCAGGGTGTTACAGTAAGGAATGATACTAAGAATGGTTGCCTAGAAAACATGCCATGTCTTGCACTTCCCAAGAATCAGAAAAATAATAAACATACTAAATTATGCAGAGTAAGAAAGAAACTTGCAAAGAAAATCAGATTTTCAAATCATACTGAATTAGTTACGCCACAAGATCTTAGGAGGATCCTGTGACTAATATCTCTTTATCTCTTTATCTGATGGTGGGTCTTGTTCGCTGACTGGCAAAAGTGATGATATCTCCCCGTTGTTCGGTGGAAAGGGAAAAGTTCTAGACCTAATCTAAATGAAGTTACGTTCACATATAAAATTGAGTCGGGGTCAAAAAAGTGTGATTTTGTTACCTTGCAGGGTTCAATGTCCTATTGTGTTCATTTATGTTTTTTTAAACTTATAGAGATTTTTCCTACATCTAATAAACTTTCATGTCCAAACCGACAGGCTGTTTTGAACCAATTCTTCAATGTATACAACCTTGGACCTATTTCTTCACAAGACATGGCCTTGGTTGAGCTAAAGCCTTTTGTTAAAGAGGGTCAGGTCCTTTATGAGTCAATTGAAAATTTTTCCTCAGAATTAATTTCCTTCTTACACATTTTAAAACATAGGGTCTGATTCACAACCATAAACTTTTGTGTAAGTTTATGATTGTTGCTATTCACAATTTACAAGTAGTATTTTTACAAGTGCTGAGTCTCTACACTTGGGGGCATATTATCAAGAAACGGTGTTACAATTATCGCCGCTTTAGCAGCAGAAAACTGCCGCTAAAGCGGCGATAATGGGCTTGATAATATGCTCTATGGAGTTCCAATTGAAGCCCATGTTCTGGTGTCAACATGGGCTTCTATTGGAATTCTCAAGAGCATATTATCAAGCCCATTATCGCCGCTTTAGCGGCAGTTTTCTGCCACTAAAGCCGCGATAATTTTATCGCCTGTCTTGATAATATGCCCCATCGTTTTTTTATGTGCAGAGACTCCGCATTTGTAAAGATACTACTCGTAAATCACTCTGTGAATAACAAACAATCGTAAACTTACACGAAAGTGTAAGTTTACCTTTGTGAATCAGGCCCTCAGTGTCTGTGTTTTTTAAAGGGTTATAGAGGTCCTCCCTGTAAGCTGGAATGAAAAGTCTAGTAGGCCTTCTTTAAATTAACCCTACTCATACCCTCTAGTCCTTCATCACAGTATATTTTGCCTAGGAAGTAAAAGTCATTAGCGGCCAATTTTTCAGTAGTTAATATGAATGGCCGCAGACAAGTAAATGAGAAAGTGAAGAATGAAGCTGTTACAGATGACTTTGACTTAGAGGATAAACCATGGTCTTGGCTCCCCAATGGTCTTGGCTCTCCAATGTATTTAATTGTGCTCCTTCCTCATAGTACTCTTTGGAAGCTATGTAGCTGGAATGTGGCTTGGCTGCAACGTCCCCTCACATTGGATAATGTTGGTGTTTACTTTGCTGATGCTTTAATTATGTGTTTACAAAAAACTTGATTTAGACATTTCCTTAGTTTATTGTTGCCCTGCCACTCACTCAGTTGGAGGCCGCCCAGTGGGGGTTTATCCATTTGTTAATATCCTTTTTCACATATTAAATCTCACAACTGGTTGCCATTTTATCACATGCTATGGTTGTCTATTGCTCCTTTATGGGATCAGATGACTTTTGTATGCATTTTTATTTTGTAACGTTCACTGTAGTCTCACTATTAAGTATGTACTTTTATTGCATAATCTTCAAGTGGTTCTTCTAAAATTCCCAACACCATTCCCAAATCAGTATTAATTGCAGCAGGAAACATTAATTTTGAGATTTACCACTCTAGCTTAAAGGGAAGTAGGATTTATGGAATTAGGGGGCATATTATCAAGGACGGCGTTAAAATTATCGGCGCTTTAGTGGCAGAAAACTGCAGCTAAAGCGGCGATAATGGGCTTGATAATATTGCCTGGAGAATTCCAATCGAAGCCCATGTTCACACCAGAACATGGGCTTCTATGGGAATTCTCAAGGGCATATTATCAAGTCCATTTTCGCCACTTAAGCGGCAGTTTTCTGCTGCTAAACCGGCGATTATTTTTAACGCCCTCCTTGATAATATGCCCCTAGATTCCATATGGGGTCTTACTCCACTGTCCCTCCCAAGTGCTGTGTTCGCTCTAAGCATCTATTAATGTGGGCTTTGGAGTTATATTTTGCTCTAATCAATGACAGATTTGAAGAATTGAAAACTAACACTTTTACCTGACAAAGAGGCTCACACTGTTCCCTGGATGATCATGCTTTGACCTTAAAGTTAAGGTGAGGGATATAATGGTGTCTCCCTTTGAACTACAATGCTGTTCAGACACTATTTGTGTTTGGAAGGATGTTCTAAATTATAAATGACCAAAATGGCTGCAAAAATATTTTAAAGGTGTTGCCTATTAAAATGGACATTCTCTTTTTCGAAGCTCTATAGAGTACGTTGCCAGAGACTTTTTTAACTAGACTAAACATGCCTAGTGCATCTCACAAGTCATTAAATAAACCTCCATGCAATAGACACAGTAAAAATATATTATGTTTGAGAGGCAACTAATCAATCAGGTCGCAAAGTACTGGTTTGATCTCCAGTCAGCAGTTACTCAACGCAATATGCCTAAATTTCTGTTTCTGATATTGAAAAGTATAGGTCAGAAAAAAAAACTCCTGATTTGCAAATGTACTTGTGGTTTCTACTTGAGTAAGTGTAGTATGCAGGTTCCATACTTCAATTATTACAGTAAGTTAAATACATCAACTGTTACTATTTTGCCTGATCCGAGACTGCTCTCCTCCACTTCAATTTCTGGCTGACTTGAGTTCACTCAGGAAGAAATTGTGAAAACAATTTTAGAACTTCACAATAGTTGAGCTCAGGAGCCAGATGGGATTCAAGCTTGCGTTGTTAAAGCTGATTACTCCTTATGGGCTGGAATTCTGAATCCATTATCTGATCATTGTCTAATAGCAGATAAGATTACCTAGCCTTGGCATAGCAGTCACGTTATTCCTCATTGTAAAAAAAGGGGATCGTAATCTGCCCAAAAATTACAATACAATTGCACTCTGAGATGTCACTGGTAAGATTTTTGTGAAATGTTTATTAAAACACTTAACAGCCTGCGTGGGTGCAGCTCAGCTTTTGCCAATTGAGCAATCTGGATTTCCTAGTGCATGCTCCACCACATATAATTTTGTGTGTCTGTGTATGATGAATGAGAAGTATGTGAAACTTCGTAAAAGCAGCACCATTGGCTCTGTAAACAGACCTACACTTTGCATAAACGTATGCGGGGGCATATTAGCAAGGGCTTCATCGCCGCTTTAGCGGCACTTTTCACCTCTAAAGCGGTGATATTTTCATCGCCCTATCAGCAAGCTGTCGCTAACAGCTGTAAGCGACAGCTTCCTGGCGAAAGCGACCGGTTTGGGCGCCACTTTGCATGTCAGCGATATTTATCGCTAATGACATGCAAAGTAGGTGTTCCCAACTTCAAGGCAACTGAAAGCAGCCGCTTACTCACCTTCCCCCTATTGCCAATGGCCGCGAAGCGATGAAATAACTTGTGCTAACCGCGATTATCGCTGCTTCCTAACGCCATATAGAAACCTGACTTAGCCATATTTCCAATGGAATATGGATTGTCAGGCTGAGACCACCTTGGCTTATTACCAAGGATTTCACTATCGCAGGAATTTCATTGCAGGATTTCCAGCGATAGTCAGGCATTTCGCCGCTATTGCTTAATTTCTTATCGCCTTGGAGATACGCGTTGCTGATAACACGCTATCTCCGCGATGAAAACCAGCGATAGCCGGCATTAAGAAAATGAGCGCTAAGCGCGCTTTGCAATATTTATCGCAAAGCGTTGCTAATAGGCCCCTAAAGGTGGTATTCTGAGTGAGTCACGGTGCCTGTTGATGAGGTTGCACTCGGAAAATTGGTTAACGGTACTATTGGGTAACGGAAACACATATTCTGATAATGCTCTAAAATAGGGATGTATTTTGTTTGACCCTTTGTTACTTTCTTCATATTTTTCTGACTTACCGTTTTTATTAGGTAAAGTTGTCACTCACCCCCCCCCCCCCCCCCCCCCCCAAAATTAGGATCGAGGAAATCTCTACCCTGTTGTATGCTGATGACCTGGGTTTTTATGACTCTGACTCTGATTGGTTTACAGAAACAACTTTATATTTTAGCCTCATTTGCGTTAACTCATAATCTCTCAGTTAATAAGAAAAATACTAAATTATGATTATGTGTGAAAGAGGGCTTTAATAACCCCAGCCATGGTTTTATCCAGGGGGTAAAATAGAGGTTGTGAAAGAGTACACTTATCTTGATGTGAGTATTTAAAATAATCTCATGTGGGATCATCATCAAGATAAACTTCAGTTTTCTAAAACAAAGTTGACACGTATTGGTTCACTGCAAATGTTTAATGCACAGGGAAAGAGATGAGCAATTCTTATAAAGGTTTATGTAGGAAATGTTCTTCCTGTAGCATTGTATGGCTTGGAGGTCAGATCTATGTCCTCGCTTAATAATGTGTCTCACATTGAACCTGAAATGTGAAAGCAGTAAATTGTCCTTTGTAAATGGAGCTCAACTGAAATGATACGCCTTGAGCTTGACCTGGATTGGATGATTTTTTAAAAACCTCTTTACAGGGTATTCTTTACTTTTTTCAATTGTTTTGAAGCCCAGGAAAATTGCTGAAAATATCCTAGGGAGAGAACGTTCACAGAATAGGAAAGGAACTTCCACCTTTTGTAAAATATATTCTCATAAGCTGAAACAGATGGATCTGAACTATGGAGAGGTGCTTTCAACCAAAAATAATAGTATTTTGAAGCTTTGTTTGAACAAATTCACGAAGATGAAAAGCTTTCATATTGATTAGCACCATTGTTCACAGATAAAATGATTATAATTGAATCATATGTTTGTAAGCTGTAGCATGATGCATTTCTACTCGAAGGCTTATATGTGACCTGCTGTACAAAGAATTTTTAGGGAAATTAAGTTCTGGCAAATATCAGTGGGAAAACATATATAATAGATTAGTGCGGGAGCAATTCCTGTGCAGTTCCATTGAAATAAAAAACAAAATATATCTGTTAAAAAGAAGGAGAAGCAGAATTAGGAAGAAACTTAAAAAAGAAAAAGAGGACTCTCTTTGGATAAGTTTACGGGAGGCTGTTGCTCACGGCAAAGTCAGACAATTTTGGTCCCTTATTGGTGAGGGTTGTGGAGTCAGAGTTAGTCCTCTCCCTATTCCTATTGCTGAATCGTCATGGATCTCCTTCATTTCCAATCTATATGCTGGGAACGGCGCAGTGTTGGGAAGTGAGCTGCCATTTAGAGCCATTCAAGACGTTGAGTTTTCCATTGAAGCACCTTCAGAGAAAACCATTGAAATGGCTATTAAAGATATGCGTTCCTCTGGAGCAATGGGGCCTGACGAACTTCCCATCTCGATATTGAAGTTAGACCCTGTTTCATGGAGCAAGATACTTTTTCCTTTATTTAGAGCGTGTTTCCGTAGTAGAACGGTGCCTTCTTCTTGGAAAGGGAGCATTTTGGTTCCTTTATTCAAGAAAGGCGATAGGGATAAACCAATGAACTATCGCCAAATAGCCCTTCTTGATGCTATCGGAAAAGTTTTCTCCAAATGTCTCCTATCACTAATTACTGATTGGGTTGAGGTGAATCAGATATTACCCCTCGAACAAACTGGTTTCCGTAAGGGGCATGGTACTTTGGATAACCTTACAGCCCTGCAGGTTATTTTGGATAAATACGTAAGAGTTCGGGGAGGAGGAGTGTAGGCAGCTTTTATTGATTTCTCCACAGCATTCGACAAAGTAGATCGTCTTTTGCTGTGGAGAAAGTTAGCAGTTTTGGGTATGCCCCCACTTCTATTAGACCTAGTTCGATCCTTACATACAGACACTTGGTGTCGAGTGCTACAGGGTGGAGAAAGGGGCTTATCACGGGCTATACCATCTATTAATGGATTAAAACAGGGCTGTCTTCTGGCACCATTACTGTTCTCCCTGTATATTGCTGAGCTTCCAGCTTCACTTGCATCTTGTGTTGGCATAGCCCCGGTAGTGGGGGGCTCTTCTATCTCCTGCCTTTTATATGCAGACGATATTCTTATCCTAGACTTAATTCCTAAAGGTTTAGCTAATCGTCTGCAGGCTTTACATCATTTTGCAGAGACCCACTTCATGAGGATAAATGCCCCAAAAGTAAAATTATGTGCATTACAGGGAGAAAAAAATCGAAATCTGAGAATTTTGGCTGGTCAGTCGGTGGTCAGAAATTGGAGGTGGTTAAAACATATACCTTTTTAGGAAAAATAATTTCTTCAAACCTGAGTGAGAAACCTCATATCGATAATAATTCTCGTAAAGCCCTGTCCCAAGGTAAAAGTTTGAGTGCTCTTTATTCCGCTACAGGGAGAAGACACTTTGCATGTTTACTTGAGGTTTATAGGGCAAAAATTCCATCAACTCTCCTGTATGGAATAGAAGTGGTCGATTTAAAGCATTGGGGTTTTCTACAGACGGTCGAAGGAAAATTATTAAGGTCTATAACCTCTCTTAATTCTGCTTGTTCTGTAGCTTCCTGTAGACTTGAGTTCGGTCTTCGTCGCAGCTGGGTGCAGGGCCTATCTGCCTTAATACGATGGGTCGCCAACCTCGCTAGAGGTGAAATGGGGACTCTGAGAGCCCTTCTCAAGGGGGAATTGTTGGGAAGTTTTAAAGAGTTCTCCCAAATTGTTAAAAACCTCAGAAAGGCTGTGGCTCTTCTGGAATTAGATGAGAGCACTATTTTTATTATTTCTCCCTCCCAGCTAAAATCTCTTCTGAAACAGGCTTCCTGGACTCTTTGTTTTATGTTGGACAAAAAGTCCATGGTAGCTAAGAAGGGAGGTGTTCTTCTGACTAATACATATCTAAGGAAGTTTGTCCAACCTTATGTTATTTGGAATTTACCTCATGGTATTCGGAGATTTTGGTTCCTCTTGAGGCAGGACCTATTGCCACTTAATACTCTTTTGGCAAAATGGTATGGGTCCTCTCCTTTATGTAACTTATGTAATATGTCTGTACAGGATCGTAATCATGTATTGTTTATATGCCCAGTATTGCGTCCACTTCGCTTAAAGTGGTTAAGATCAATATGTTTGCAATTGGGTATTTTGGATATGAACTCATTTCTGCAGGCTTTATATACTCCTCCAAATGAAATGTTTTGCTTCAATATTTTTAACTTTTTTAAAGGTTTTTTAGCTATTTATTGATGAAATATGGAGGTTTGTGTCGTAATCTGTCTTTTTCAGCGGAGAGCGTCGTAATTGTTATTTTTCTTTGGGAATATGTTTCTATATTTGTGTACTTTGTATTTTGTTTATGTGGCCCTCTTCGGAGTGCCAAAACATAATAAATAAAATTGAATATATATTGTTTAAAAGGGAGGGGGATTTATTTTCATTCAGGTTGTCAATATTACGGTGCTAAGATACAGGATATGAATCATGTCTTATTCTTCTGTCCAGGACTTTTTAATATGGAAATACATTTTATTTATCTGGTTATTTTTATACATCATTAGTAACGGACAAGAAGGCACTTTATCTATTGTTAAATCCACCTACTGTGAATGTTAGCTATCGTTTTATGAACTTTTTCAAGTCCTTTTTTGTACTGTAATGTTTTACTAGATTTTACTGGCTAATACTGATGTATGTAATTTCGCATATTTTTGATCTTTTGTGTATTTATTTCCAATATTTGAGGTTTCCAGTGTCTTCTGTGGAAGCTCTTTTCTGAAATAAACAAATAAACTCTTCACAAATGCACATGCCATCCATTAATCAGTTCACCCTATTCATACTTACACTGCCTATTGTTTAGGGATGCACTGCAAGTCAGACCTCCTGTAGAAGCTCTGGCATCAGCAACCACTGGTGGAGTTCCACAAAATCCACTATTCTCTCGGAATGGACATTAGGAACTGAGAGAACCCTTTGGGAACCTTTGCAAAGAGGTGGTGTTCTTAAATGCGCAACCATCCTCTGCTACCAAATTTGTGAGAGCAAAACTGTACCCCATTATCTGGGACACCACAACATTTGAACTACCCAAAGTTTTAGCTTAGAGGGTTTTCCTACGATGAGAAATGAAGCAAAAAGGCACCCCTCTCAACATCAATTTATCAGAGTGGCAAAAGCAAGTAACTGGGAGCACTCAAAAACTAAATTCAATATCAGGGAAATTGTAAATGATTCTATTTCAAAAATCTCAAAAACGAGCAATACAGAATAAATTATATAAAGGCTCAACAGAGTTTTACAGAACAGAAAAAAGCAGAAATCATTCTTTATTATGATTAAAAAATGTTATAAAGCGCGTAGTCACCCGGAGGTATCCCAGCGCTAAGAACCCTACCTCTACAGGTCAGAGGGCCGGGAAAGGAGGGAGGTAAGGGAGGGGAGGGGGGGTAGGAGATCGGGGTTCCGGAAGAGCAAGTTGCTTTTAGGGAAAAAGGTGGGTTTTCAACCGCTTCCTGAAGTGTAGGTAATGTGGTTCAATTCTCAGGTCGCGGGGGAGTGCATTCCAGAGGCGGGCGGTGTGGACTGAGAAACGTCTTCCGCCTGAACGTGCCTTCTTAAATCTGGGAGTGATGATGAGATTCTCCTTGTCAGAACGGAGGGATCTAGAGGATTTATAAGGTTTGATAAATTTTCTGAGAATAGGAGGGCCTTGGTTTTGCAGCAGTTTGTGGGCTAGGCACAGGGCCTTAAATTTGACCCGCTCCCTAATTGGGAGCCAGTGAAGGAGTTTTAGTGCTGGTTTGGCAGAGGCTCTGGCAGGAGTATTAGTGAGAATCCTTGCGGCGACATTCTGAATTCTCTGAAGCTTGTTCATTGTTGCTTCAGGGGCGCCCAAGTAGATCACATTGCTATAATCAAGCCTAGAGAGAATCAGGCCTTGAATTAGCAATTTTTGCGAGTTGAGGGGCAAGAGGGGCAGGATCTTCCTCAGTGATTTCAAGAGCCCGAAGCACGTCCCGGCTACTTGTTTTGCTTGCGTGGTGAACGAAAGGTCTGTATCGAGCCACACGCCTAAGCTTTTTACTTCTTGTTTAGGGTCAGGTGGGGGACCCAGACATCCTGGCCAGATGTTCGGGGAGAGAGTGTGTCCTTTCTGGCCAAGGAGGAGAACATCAGTCTTTTCTCCGTTCAGTTTTAAGGCTGAACTGTTCATCCAGCGTTGAACCTGCGTAAGGCAGTTAGATAAATCTGCTGGTTGTTGGCTGGGATGGGATAATGACACAACTAATTGTGTGTCGTCAGCATAGCTGACGACGCTCACTCCGAACGAGGTGATAACCTCCTCCAATGGGGCCATGTAGATATTGAATAATGTGGGGCTCAGGGAGGAGCCCTGAGGCACGCCACATTGGAGGGGAGTTTCGGAGGAGCAGGTGTTGTTTTCTCAGACCTGGAAGGTGCGTTGGGCCAGAAAGGATGACAGCCAGGATAGGGCGGAGCCTTCCACACCGACTCTCTTGAGCCGCTTAATGAGAAGTTGGTGGTTGACGGTATCGAAGGCCGCACTCAGGTCGAGGAGGATCACTGCCACTGATCCTCCTTCGTCTAAGAGTGCTCTGGCCTCCTCTACCGCTGCCAGGAGGGCGATGTCCGTGCCCTGCCCCGGACGAAAACCTGTCTGTGAGCTTTTTAGTCTGTTGTTGTCCTCCAGGAACTGTGAAAGTTTCTTGTTGGCCAGTTTTTCAGCAACCTTGCTGATCCCTGGGAGAAGAGAGATTGGCCTAAAATTAGCCAGGTTTTCGGGATCAAGGGAGGGTTTCTTCAGTAGTGCTTTAACTACTGCCGCCTTCCAGCTCGGGGGCACGACTCCCTGTTGGAATGAGGCGTTGATCAGGTGGGTAAGGGGGGGAACAATGATGGAAGCTACTTCCTTAAGGGTCCGAAGCGGGGCGGGGTCCGTGGGAGATCCGCTTTTAATGGAGTTTAGAGTATTTCCCACTTCTTCGATAGTTACTTGACCCCAAGAGGGGAGGCAGATGGATGTCCGAGTTTTCGGGGGGTCGTTTTCCTCGCACGAACTAACAGGGGGGATTGAATCAAGGATTTTTAGTATCTTTTCTTGAAAGAAGTTGGCCAACTGATGGCATTTTTCCTGATCAGCCTTAGGATCCGGGGGGTTTCTCGGTCCAGGATCTGGGGTCTTCAGAAGTTCTTTTAGAATGACGAAGGATTCTTTACTCGAGCATACTGCTTTTTCTATTCTCTCCTGGAAGAATGCGCTTTTGATCTTACGAATGGATGTTTTGTAAGTTGAAAGGGAGGTAGAGTAAGCGTCTTTGTTAGCTTTGGACTTATCTTTCCTCCAGGAGCGTTCCGTTCTCTTACATTCCTGGCGTAGAGCTTTGAGCTCTGGGGTATACCACGGAGCAGAGGACACTCTTTTGGTATGCTTAAGAGTGTCTGTTTTAGGTATTAGTTTGTCTAGCGAAGATGTGATCCAGGAATTAAACTGTATATCGGCCGTACCAGGCTCGATGGAGAGCTCAGGGATGGTGTTTGAGAGAGTGGTGGCCCATTCCATGGGTACAAGTTTGTGCCACCGTCTATCGGTGACCTGGATTTTCGTAGTTTGAGGGGTTATAATGGGGGCATCCCAAGAGATGGGGACTAGGAAATGATCAGTCCATGGCAAAGTCAGGGGTGGACTGGTGGTGATGTTAGCGACATTGGTGAGGACGGGATCTAGTAGGTGTCCCTTATCATGGGTAGGCTCATTGTTGACCAGTCGGATATTAAATGATGACAGGTCCTGAAGAAGATCTGAGGCTATCCGATCAGTGGGGTCCATAAAGTGCAGATTCAGATCACCTACGATAAGGAAGTTAGGAGCAGAGAAGGCTAATTGTGAAACCGATTCGGTAACGGCATTAAGGAATTTCCCAGGAGCACCTGGAGGGCGATAGATCAGTAGTCCCGACAGGGTGTGGGCCGGGGAGGTTTGGATGGAAAATTGGCAACTTTCACAGTCTTCGATGTGAGCGTTGGAGGTTCTACAGATAAGCTACTCTCTGTAGATTAAGGCTAAGCCCCCTACTCTCCCTCTGGGTCTATGTAGGGCTTGACAAAGATAGCCTGAGGGGAGAGCAATGACGATGTCCGAGTCAGAGCTGTCAGATAGCCACGTTTCGGTAAGAAACAGCGCGTCTAACTCCTGATCTTGTATTAACAGGTTGGTCTCGTGTGCATGCTTAGGAAGGGAGCGGCAGTTAAGAAGACCTATCTTAAGTCCGAGTTTGGCTGAGTTTAGGGTGGTAGGATTACAACGCCTACAGTTGGAGAAAGGTTTACCTTCGGTGTGCGTGTGGTGACAGGGCAGAGTTTTTTCCGGTTGGAGAGCACGGAGCATGTCTCCTGAATATACCAAGCGGTCAAGAGGTGGATCCGACCTCCCAAATGAGCAATGAAATCACAAACGGGTGGGACACCTTCCCAAATACATTTGGAAAGTCTTCAGAAACATCAGGCTCACCCCCCACCCTGCATCACGAAGTTCTAATGTACATTTCTTGCATAACAAATTAGTAAAACAGTAAATTCATAATGGTATGACCATAGGTAACAACCCTTTAACAAATCAGAAGTGTGAACATCATTTCCTTAACAAATAAGCACTATCCCTTATAAGAAAGCAGCCACCATCTTCTGTGCTACTGCCATTCAGAGATGCTTGAACAAAATATGAAATTTTTCAACAATATCACTTCACACAAAATAAATACCTGTCTACGGAGCAGAACTACAGCAGAAAGACATTGGAAGTTGCAACCTATTAGGAACGCTAGAAAATTAAAATGAAAGCTTTAGTTTCAGTACTGTGGAAATAAACCATTACATATGCTGTCTTCGCTCTGCGGAATGTCTGAGGGGAGAATATGCTCAGGGGAACTAGATGGGAGAAGATGAAAACATGAGTGAATGGCAGAAACAGCGTCCATTTTATCCAAGATCACATAAATGTGTCATTACTATATCGTAGAAAAAAGCACACTTCCATATATCGTATTGAACTTGTTTCAACTGTACTCATGTTAACTCATCATTTGTGTATAGGGCAAACATAAAAATAATTTTTATTCATTAAAATGTATTGCATAAACTTATAGATTTAGAAAAACGCTTACACACAGACAATGTCTTCCTTAGGGAATGCAGTGCTAATTTCCCTCCAAATGCGTCACTGTGTCGGGTTGGTTCTTTACATTACCAAAAATATTGTTGCACCTGCCCTTTGACTATTTTTTGCAATCTGAGAGGCCTTCCTTGTATTGATTTACATTAAAAATAATGTATCATTACAAAACTTTTATCAGGAATAGGGAATTACTGTGGATATCGGTGTTTCCATGCGAATTTCTGCATGTAATGCTCAAATTTCAGGCACTTTTTCACAAACGTATGTTGCCAGGTTTCACCTGTTAAAATATATCACTAGAAAACGCATATGGTATGATATTACCATGTTCCTTGTAATACTAATTTAATCAGAAAATTACTTTTTACAGTAAACCCTATAAAGAGTGCCTTAGTGGGTAACATTGCCAGATGTCTATCTCAGTTTGTGTAAGTACCTGCACAGGAACTAGACCAACTCTCCTCCTTCACTGTTTGTAATTTTCACAGACTGAAGGCCCGATTCACAAAGGTAAACTTAGACTTAAAGTCTAAGCTTAGTCCTGAAATCTAACTTTAGATCTGAAGTTTAGACTTCAAACCTAAGTTTACATTTGTGAATCGAGCCCTTCCACTTCAGGCCTAAAGTTAGACTTCGAAGGACGTATTACACAGAGTGCCCCAGGTATGCCACAGACATATGCGCCCGCTTTGTGTGGCCCTGGGGCACTTTGGTATTACAGAAGGGGCTGCAGATGCTTGTGTGGCCCCTTCTCTAATACAGATAGCGCTGGCACACATGTAGCTCCAGTGATATGATTAGACTCCAGACTCACTGCCCAGGCTCATGGCTCAAGGATGCTTTCTGAATCTAGATATGGGTAGTTGGTGTTGTCTTCCAAGTATGAATTTCAGGAATCTATGAAAGGGAATGAACCAATGAGACATGAAACAAAAAGGTTATCGGCCTCTCAGACACTGGAGCACTGCCTCTGACAACAGGAGCACACTGAAATAAATAAAGCACAACACACACCCTCAGATGTTGAGCTCCATGAAGTAGCATGACTGTGGCCAGTCCCCCTGCCACCACCTAGTCAAAATATTATCCACCCTTGAGTGCTATGCAGGTGATCCTCAGAAACGGAACGCTCAACATGGCCTATTTTCTTTGCATGCTGCCAGTTTTACAGCCATAGAGGACAGGGTGCCATTATCCTCTATCCCCTATCTGGTGGTGTTGCGGCCTTACCCATGTAACCAGTTACAATGAACAGTTTGATGCTGTCTGATGTTGATAGATGTAAGGGAGAGATGCAGTGTTTATTCAAAAGGTGCACCCTTACTGTAGGAGAGTGGAATCTGACTAATGGTTGCCCCCAACTTTTTGCCTGGTATTTAAGTGGTTTTTGACTAGTCTGGCTGGGATCCTGCTACCCAGGACCCCAGCCTATCTGCTTTCTCCCTAAAACTGTTGTGAGTACTCTAGGTACAAACATAATTGGATGCTGGGCATGCCCTACCAGTCCCTGGTAGATGGTACCCTAGGTACCCAGGGCATGGGTCCCCCAGTAGGCCTACCAGGGCTGCAGCACTTATTGTGCCACCCTGGGACAGCCACCCAAACTGACACCACCAGGCCACTACTGTAGCCTGGGTAAGGTGGTGCTAGCACCCCTTACAGGGATGTAGGTACCCTATGTCCCATACCATTACAACACATATACTCTCATAGGTCACCCCTATGGCAGGCCCTGGTAATCCTACAGGGCTGGGTGCTGAGGTATGTGTGAGGGGGGACCCCTACGTGAGTAGGACCTCCCTGCAACCTTCGTAAAAACGTTACTGGGTTGTTTGTAGTGTAGCCATACCATATACTCTTACCGCATTATAAGTTATTGCGTCATCGCTGTAACTTGGGACTGGCTACACAGAACCATATCGTGTTTGGTGTCAAACATGAAGGAATCATACCCCCAGTCCAGCCATGGGCATGGGGGCACGATTCCCCCTTGCTAGGAGGGTGATATGGGAAAAGCGGTAGAATTTGGAAACCAATTTAAAAGTGCACATGTACCACAAAATGGCTACTGTTCGCCACCTACACGACTCTGGCTGGCTGTTGCTGGGGAAAACCCCAGCCTCGCCATCTGGACAATAGGGCTCCTGTGGCAGGGAGGTGCCAGCACCTCCCCAGACAGGATATGTGGATTGGAACAGGGTGGGTGCACCAAAAGTCCATTCAGAGTTGCACGTAGGCAGCTGCAGAGCCCCAATTCTGCATACACCGCCTGGAACCGGTTCAGGGGCATCCTGCCCCTCGCCCAGGCGGGAAACACACAAAGGGGAGTGGGTGTAGCCACCCTTTCCCGCCTCTACTCTGATTGGTAGGCTCTATTTTGGACCATCCCCTAATCTTGGGGATATATGGGAATAACTTTGCCCTAGAGCCTTAGATTCGTACAGGACTTCACAGAACTGACCTTCGACGAGCTGCTGCCCAGCTGACTGAAGAAATCTCCCTTGGGATAAAGGAGTTATCCCCCTGCTTGGCAGGCACCTACAAGACTACAAGATACCCGGTTGGAACTTCGTTGCTCTCACGACCTTCGACGCCTTCCAGCGACCTCGAGGTGGGTCTCCAGTGCATCCCAGCGTCCTGTGAGCGTGCCCAGCAAGTCTGAGCACCCTGGACCACGTGGGTGTCAAGATCCCCGCATACCCCGAGACACCGGCCACCTCTTGTCCAGCACACGACCCCGACCAGTGGGGAAGTTGTGCTTTGGCCCATTCTTGAGCCAACCTTCAAGCAGCATTTGTGCCGACCCTCAGCTCCCTGGCCCGCTCCGGTGGCCCGTGGGAGCCCTTTTACGCACTCCATTTTGCTGCCTTCCGCGGTCCCTTGTCTCTCGACTTGTGGGCCCTGACGGAGGACAATCTTCTTTTCTAAGAGTTCCCCTGGTTGCTCCAGGCCTGCTCTACGCTCCCTGCAAAAGAGAGCACCCTCAGACCACGTGGGTCTGCACCAGCAGCTGCTTTGTTCATCTTGCGTGGGTTGCGGTTGCCAATGCTTAGTGGATCCAATCGGGACACTAACACCGCAGCGACCCTCAGCCGACGTGGGACAGTCGCCCTCCAGAAGCTGGCCTTCCTTGAAGCCTCCCGGAGCCCGTGACTGCAGAGCCCAGCTGTACCTTCCACACCTGAAGCACCCGACATCCACGAGCTCCTTCCTGTGAGCTCCCTGGTCACTGTGCTGTGACCCAGACTCTGTCCCCTCTGCTTTCAGGTTCATCTTTGCCTTTTCTTCAACTTTAATCTTCACGACTTCAGCGACACTTCCAGCTAGCAGCAGTTTGGACTCCTTTTCCATAGAAAATCAGCCCGCGACCCGACACCAGAATCGACCTATGCACCCGGCTTCCCTGGGGCAGGTAACAGTGGTACTTCGGTACTTCCGTGGTGGTGGGCTCTCCAAAGCCTTAAGTCTCAAGCCTTAACTTTGTACTGTTGTTAGAAGTGTCCTTAAACCTTAATTATTCAACCGCGACATTCTCCATAGGCTAACATTGCGATCCCGACAGCAACTTCTCGCACTGCACACGCCTCCCGTGGGTCCCCTTCCTCTTAACTGTGGGTGGATTCTTAAGGGGCCAGCGATCCTGAATGCCCTAGGCATTGCCTGTAGAATTGTCGTGGTTCTTATACCACTATTTTAGTATATGGTTTGGTCCCCCCCTGGGGCCCATTGATTTCTGTGCTATTTATTGTGTTTAGAAATGCTTGTTTGAATTGTAACTTTGCCACTAGCCACATAAAGTGTCTGTGGGATTCTGTCTAGAATAAATACATATATTTTATATATATACCTGTGTGGGCTACTCTTTCATTTGGTTATTCAAGAGGTTATTATGGTAAAACAATAAGCTTAACACTCCTTCAAGACTTAGCCTGAAGGCTGCTCTCCACAGCTACCACTAGGATAGCTTTCTTAAAGGTTGTCTTAAACCTATCATCAATAGGAGTCGAATTGGACTGGTGCAAGGTGTCCCTATAACTAGGAACAGCATATGCCAGGCCAACTTCTCACACTTACCCAATCCTTGGACAAGGATTTACTTGAACTAAGGCAAGACAAGAAGAAACTCATGATGAACTTGACCAGCTTAACCAGATGGTTTTACAGGAGGATAGGTCACAACAAAAGACTATGACAGCTCCACATCTAAAACCACTTAACTTGAGGATTAATCAATGTATTCTTTAACTTTATTAGTATATGGCGGACTGCAGGAGAAGACAATTGGACTGCAGGAGGAGACAGCTGAGCTTTAGTGAGACTTGTAGCTGAAAGACGATCATGAGCAAACCCTACCTGGGTTCTCCTGAACCAATGCAAATAGAGGACTGCAGGAGGAGACAGCTGAGCTTTAGTGAGACTTGTAGCTGAAAGACGATCATGAGCAAACCCTACCTGGGTTCTCCTGAACCAATGCAAATAGTGGCTCTTGACCTCCTCTTACTCATGGTGAAAGAAAAAAGAGTGGCAACCTATGTCTTTATAGCATGGTTCAGATAACAGTTTGGTTAAGCAGTGTCTTAAACGCTCTGTGAACTGAAATGGATAAACCCACAGAACAGTAAGGGAAATAGACCTGCTCAGCATCAATGTGAAGCTATATGGTGAGCACTCTACCTGTCAGCATACGCAGTCGACAAATGCAAAAGCAGTTGACACTAAGGGCCTCATTTGGATGTCGCTCGGAAAGCCTCTGACCTCATCCAAGGTTTGGCTTCCAACCGCCTAAAAATGATGTAGGCGGTCCGAAGTCAAACCGTCTGGTATTCCGGCTGGATTCTGACGGGCTCAAGGAGCCTGTCGGCCAGTCAGAACTGGCACGTAATCCCTTAACAACAGCGTTTCCGCTGTTGGGATTATGATTTCGGTTTCCCACAGGCTTTTCATGTTGGGCTTTCCGACATGAAAAGCCTGTCGGAAAGCAACTTTGGGGGACACTAGCCGGGCCCACATGTCTCCGGTAGGGTACCTGAGGTGCCGCCCAGTAAATCCCCACACAGTGCAGGGATTTACACAAACTTCCATTTCCCTATGGGAGCTTGTGCAGCGGGCGGAAACAACCCACAGCACAAGCTCCCATAGAGAAATGGATGTTTGTGACCATACCATGTGCGGTCGCATTGTAATTAGGTGGTTGGAACCGCCGACCTATAGTCGGTCAGTTCCCACACCGAAACAGTATCCCGCCCGACATCGTAATAAGGCCCTAAAGATCTTCAGCTTAACAAATCCTTGTTTTAAAAGGGTAAGAGCTGCCCAGTTTGTGGGTTCTGATTGGTGCTGCCAGCTTGTTTGCTGTTTTGGGGGTGGTTAGAGAACAGGGCTTAACCGTCACCACTAACACCTAACACACTTTACAGTAGAAAATAGCTTTGCACTCAACTCAGAACCCATCGCACAATTTTTTATTTAGGTTATTATTATTTAATTTATTACACTAATCAAACTATAAAACTATTTAAGAAACCATACCTTTTTTAAACCAATTTGAAAAGGAAGATATGGGTTTCTGTATTTTTTGTGGGACACTGGTTTAGAACTTGATTATTTTTTGGGAGTTTCATTTAGATACAGTAAAGGTGTTTTGAAAGTATTTTTTAAGTAACTTAGTTGTAGGTAATTTTTTTAGTCAGTCAGTCAGTCATATAGCTTTATTGCGACAACAAGTTTCATAAAAGCATCATCCTTCATACAGTTCAACACTAAAAGTACAGATTGTTATAAAAACCTAATAGTAACAAAATATATAAAAACCATCAGGGCAAAAAATATTAGCAATTATTCGTTTCGTGATTTATCAAAGACAATAAAGGATGAAGCCCAAATTCAAAAAGGAAAATAGATTCAAGCTTACAATGGTAATAAAATTCAATCAATATATATTAAAAAGTGAATTAAATAAAGTGACAGTGCTTTTCAACTCATTTAGGCTATTTGAAGGCAAATATAAAATGAGATTAAAAGTTCAAAATAAAATGTCAGACCTCCGTGCGTAGAAATCGGGACCTAACAAGCCAAGCACAAATGAGGTATTTTGCCACACCACAAGCAAAAAGGGTTCTTGGGTCCGATTTTAGAATTCGCAAAGCAACACAATGATCGGATGTGCCCAGCTGCCTACAGATGGTTTTAGCCATCTTGATCTAGCTTGGTTGTATGCTGGGCATGCAAACATAAGATGGGACACACTCTCTTTCGGTGCCTCACAACAGGCACAGCTCGCAATTGTCTAATACGGGGGGGGCTCCACTTTGCAGATAAATCGTGAACCAAAAGGGAGCCAACCCTAAACTGTATGTAAAGCACCCTATCTATTGGTTTCTGAATAAAATCTAAGTATGGTTCTAGAAATATGTGCTGCTTGTGCTGATAAAAGTCTTCTGTCAGCCTCCAAACTTTAGGATTACTGAGTTCCTGTCTATCAACCCAGGCCCAGTATAATCTTTTGAGGTCAACCTTGCTGGGCGGGGTTTGGCCATCCCAGGATTCTTTGAGGCCTAGGGTGAACAATAATTTCTTGGTGTTGTGACCCTGTGATTGCTGTCTAAATTAATTACCTCTGTGAGTGCAGCAGCATATTTAGTGAGTTTGGTGGTCCGCATAAGGCGTCCCCAAAAAAGCAAGGGGCATAATCTGGAAATATCTCTAAAAGAGCGTCTACTAAAATCACTCATCAGGGGTTTAATTGGCACATTTCGAGGAAGCATCACTAGTTCTCTTAAAAACTTGTTTTCAGATCTACAGATTTTTTTAAGAAAAGCATTGGGAGTGGTTTTTTATTTCAAATACAACTAAAAATAAAAATGTAATTTTTTTTAAAAATAATACAATTCATATATATGTTTTAAATTCAATTGTTTATGGATTTTAAAAGCTGTGATGGTATTGTTTTATATATGAGGCAAATGTTCATTTATTTTAAAAAACTGGATGATATCTAGAAATAAACATATAAAGAAATATAAATCAAATGTAAATATAAAATATAACTTAATATTTAGACAAATAAGAGATCATTGATTATATGAATTAAAATACATGATTTATTAAAAAAATCTTAATAGTAGTAGTTAGGAAATTGACACCCCACACCCACTCCATTAAATGGCAAGGATATGTTGTTTCTCCAATGTTTGTTGGGCCAGAGTTTGAATAGTAAATATGTGCCCACTCACTATTTATGAAAGTGGTTAAGTAGTTGTTAACATTTTTGCAGATTATTGTTAAAAAAAACAGTGGTATATACTGCTTTGCTTGTTGGGCAGTAGTGGAAGAATTTAATGGACATTGTTATTTTGGTCTTGATAATATACTGTGTATTTTTGGTTGAAGGTTGGTGAGCATGTTTTAGATGTACTATCCATCAAATAATTGAACAATCTGGGTTAACATGGGGGATTATCAATATCTGCATATCTTTTTTGGTCCGTAGTTGCTCTATTCTACTTCTGCAAGATATTTTGCATTTATGATTAGGAACTGATTGCTGTTGGTCTACCAAGTGTGTTGGTATTCTAGTGGCATTCTCTTTTATAGTGGTTCCACTTTTAGCCATATAGCTTATTGAGGCATATTTAGGGTGTGAAGAATTTTAAGTGCAAGGTGGGTGATTATGTTCTACAACATTTTGTTACTTTACTGTTTATTGTTGAGTCACTGCAATAACTATTGTCACAGTAACACATGGGGCGCTTACGTTGAGTGCACGTTTGTGCTGGTCTCTTAACTGTAAGTATACCTTAAATATGTTAGGAGTGGTTTACCTTTCCCTGGATGGTAAAGCTGAGCTCAATTGTCATTTTGGGATCTGCTGGTAACGTAAATAAAATAGACATATTGCTTTTGGTATGGTTTTGCAGAAATAGGTGGTTATATTTAAATTCTTGTATTGACTGATATTTAATTGCATTTCTGAATTTGTTATTACTTCTCTTTAGTTTTGAGGATTCAGAAAGCTGCAGAAATCTTCAGTTATATTTGAAATTTTCCTGCTCTTGGATAGGTTTTTTGGTGTGTTTTTCAGCAGTGTTTCTACAGGGAGAATATAAGAAAGAAAAACATATAATTTTTTTAATATGAAATAAACTGTGTTTCTGAAGGAAGTTTTACATTTAGTTACCCATTTATGTTTTTTAAAAAATGCTCTTCATCCCAGGCTGTGTTTTCTTTCCGCGCTGGGACCCCAATGACCAGGAGCCTTTGTAGCTACAGCGTGCCTAAAATGCACCAGCAGCCCTGCGGCCGGCTTAGCTGCCAATGCCTGATCCCGGGTCGTGTTTTCTTTCCGCACAGGGACCCCAAAGACCAGGAGCCTTTGCAGCCACAGCACGCTTAAAAAGCACCTGCACCCCCACCGCCGGCATAGCCGCCAACGCCTGATCACGGGCTGTGTTTTCTTTCCGCACTGAGACCCCAATGACCAGGAGCCTTTGTAGCCACAGCAGTCTTAAAGAGCGCCCACAGCAATCAGTGCAGGACACGTGTGGGGACGCGCCAGTGCCGTGCCTGGGCTAAGCCCGAGCCAAAGGCAGGCCCATACATCGCCCGGAAGAGGCTCGGCTGGGCCACCCCCCAAAGTCGGGTGCTCGATCCTCCTGTAATCGTTTCAAGCAAAAGGCGGAAAGCACAGATCATTGAATCAGGTGGCGAAGGTATTAACACCTTAGACTCTTTCCTATTGAGGGCGATGGATGTGCTTTCCAAGGAAATACAAATAACGGAACGGCGCCTTTTGATGGAAGAGGTACGATCCAGCTCTGATATAAGTGGATCCTCGTTAACTGTGTTAGCACATAAAGCATCCCCTAATCCAATCTCTACTTCTGATGTTGCCTTGTACACCCTCCCTGAAGGTAGCCCGCTGATTGAACCCCCAGGAAAACAGAAAAGGGTAAGGGTGAGAAAGGCATCCACATTATAGGCTGGAAAACCCCCAAAAAGTACTGCTCAAGCTATCTATGAAGATAATCTTCGACTCTCTTCGGGGGGTTTTGGTGCCATTGGCTAACGATCTATACCAGAAACTTTAACAAACTCTGTCTCTTGTCCTGCAACCACTCCTCAACAGACTTTCAAATGCTGAGGAATCGCTGACTTTGCAGTGTAATAACTTCCCGAGTTCTAATCTAGGGAGGGAACGGGGTCCAGGGGAATATATGCCTAGCTCTGAACAACGGGAATTATTACCTGTGGGGTTCAACTATCCTGCCACTCCCATTGCTCTGCCTCAGGACCCTACATCTTCACATCAAAGACTGTCACGACCATCCCCTGCTATTATTCCTAATGCTAACCCCCTATTGAAAAAAGTTTTTAACCCTGTGAATAGGCCTGGTCTGAGGTTACCTCTAGAGGCCTCATATCCACCGAAAAAACATACTATCCCAACCATTCCTATTATAGAGCAGTCTCAATCAGGGGAGAGGGATATTGATACTGTCCCTGCTACAAGAAGTGGCCCTATGGGTATGTGGGATATTGGTGATTCTGATAGAAAGCATCCAAATTATCATGAGGAGCACCCATATAAACAAAAAGTAAGCATAGCTCTTCCTCCACCTGCTAGCCCATATGTTATAGTGCTAACCAATACACCAGAATCAAGACCTGACCAAGAGGAATTCACTGAGCAGCTAATGCATTAAGTGCTTCTGTAGTGAGGTCTGCAATTTATATACGTACATTGCTAAGTTAGCATAACCGCGTTAGATGTTAGAAAGCCATCTTGCCACTTTTTGCTGCTTATGCACACGACACTGCAGTTACATGTTATTATTTGAGAAATGCTTGCTCGCCTTTTCTTCACATTAGAACTGTCTGTTGTTCACATCCCTAGCCGTGAGCTGCGACCTTGATCTGAACATTGTGTAAAGAAACAGTCTGGGTCGCTAGACGGTGCATGTTTTTGGGTTCAGGTTGATCGGCCCACTATTTAGCCATAACACGCACACAGCTGCAAATACCTGAGAGTCGAGCGCGTTTAATATTGCAGGCTGCATGCTTAACACATTCATTCGGAAGAAGAGCTTTTCCAGGAGCAGAGTACACCTGATCCTGTGATGTGATTCCACTAAGCTGATCTTTACGGTATGGGGTTCCCCATTCAAGCCTAGAGACCTTCTACTAGTCTAATAATATTAGTTTACTAAGCGAAAGGAAGGTGGCTGTATTCCACTATCATTATATTATGATTTCTCCTTTCATTTTCTATGGTATTGTAACTAAGCTGATGGTTTTGATTTTAATCATTTGTCTGCTTATGTTAGCCATAGTACTGCATCTTAGGACACGAGGTTTATAAAATAAACTCATTTAACTTTACAGTGTCTTTGTTTACTCTTGTTGTGGACTGAAATGAGAATAACAACGAACAGGTATTTCTGATTCCCACCATTCCTGAGAATACACTAAGTCGCTTGTTCTGGGTTGTCTATACATTGGGACCGCCGAGATAAATACGGATAACGAATGGGACACTGATGCTGGTCGGATTGGGGTTCTGGGTTCTGAGGTGAGTTTTTGGTACACCACAATTCACTGAGGTCCTGGTTTCCTGCGCATAGTTCTGTGCATGAGCAGAATCCCTGCAACACTTCATTGGCTTGATACATTTTCGGGCAGCAGACTTAAATTATTCCAGTACCTCATTATGGACAGAAGAATAAATTGGGTGGGAGTTGGGTCGAAAGTTATAGGAGGGGATTGTATTGTTTTGAAGTTTAATAACCAGTACTTAGTAGGCGATTTGTTGAAATCATTGCCATCCACTCCCTCTCTTGACTCTGAGATCTGTGCCCTCCCGTTAGACTTTTTCTATAAACCCCCTGATCTTTCTTCAACCGTACACCATAACATCAAACCTACACATTATTCTTATCATCCTGTAACCACACACCTCCCATATATAAACCCTCAAATACCCCTTAGTAACAGATTTATGGTACCAGGGGACATGGCTGATTGTGATTGACTTATCGAGCCACATATATTGTTACCTAACGCAATAGTCAGGACTCCAGTTCCTCATCATATATCACAAGCAACACTGTGTATACATTGTGATAGTTCTCAAGCGGCCCAGGGCTTAGTCCACTCAGTAAGTGAAAGGGAGCATGCAAAAAGCATCTTCTGGAACATAGCAGGATATAAGCAAAAAAAGAGCAATGCTGAATGGCTGACCTTGATAACTCGATGTGACATACTGTGTATTCAGGAAACCTGGGCGGGTGAGCAGATCCACCTAAATGGGTATCGCTCATTCTAGACTCCCGCTATACCATCGTCTGCAGGTCGTTCTCGAGGTGGTTTAGTTACACTAATTTCTTATACACTTACCTTAAAGGTAATAACTTTCTTAAATACTTCACCATACTATCATATTATCCTCTATGAGTGTTATAACGGTAGGAATTGGATTCTCATAAACTTCTACAATAACAACTTTGAAAGTAATAGAGCATTGATTTTGGACCCAATAGAAATAGATATCACTAAATTGGTGAACGTCTCCCTGTACCCTTGTGATATCCTCTGGCTGGGCGATTTCAACGCACATACCTGCACTAAGGTCAATTTGCCAGCATGTGGACTGACCGATGAAGACGGGAAGCCATCGCCCATTTCTGTAACAACGACTTTGGTAATACCCTTAAAAGGTTATTAATAGGCAATGGTCTAGTGATAATAAATCCACCTGAGAATAGAATGGGCCATCTGAAGTTTACATTTTCTACTCACTCCTATTTTTCAACCCTTGACTACATTTTGGTATCAGAATCATGTATAAACCATTTCACTAACATAAAGATTACTTTTAATGCTTTTAGTGACCATGCTGCAATCACTTTTAACATCTTCCTAGAACAAAGTCAGAAACCTCATAGAAACTTAGTTTCGAAACCTGTGATTGTGAGAAAAAATGGGGTTGTCTTAAAGTGGGAGAAAGTAGATACAGTGAAGTTTATTGGAATCATTGTAGCCAAAATGGCACTAGAGATCTTAACTTGTCTCAACCCAAACTCAAGCAATAATGATATTTCACTAGCCTTCGAGCAGATTTTACTCGAAATTAATATTAACCTGTTCTACTCCACTTTCACCGAAAAACGTAAAGAGGACTCTTGGTTTGACAAGAAATGTGCTAAAGCACTCAAAAATCTCCATGTGGTCTTGAAGGCCAACCCTAGAGATGTGAATCTTGTGAAAGTCCTAAGGCAGACATACAAAAAAGCGAGGTCAGCCAGATTAAAATCACTAAAGGAAGACCTGTGGGCTTAGCTACAACATACCGCCGCCTCAAACAATAGTCTGGATTTTTGGTCTTTAATTAATGCTCCCTTGTTAACAGAGGAAAATACGATCTCTTTAGACACCCATGTAGCTGACGAGGACTGGATAGCACACTTTGAAGGGGTTTTTGTGAATTTGGAGGAGGGGTACCGATCTTCAACCATTGCTGCCAACCTGTAATGACGGAGGAAATCTCAACTTTACTTTGGAAGAAATAATGCATGCCCTAAAACAGTTCAAAAGATTGAAAGCCCAAGGACCAAATGGGGTCCCAATTGATTTCTTTCTAAATAACCAAGAACTGTGGGCCCCACTACTCACAAATGTTTCAATGTAATTGCACAGAGAAGCGTTCCGGCTTCGTGGAAAAAATAAGTCATAATCCCTATCCATAAAAAAGGTGCTAAGGCAGCCCAAAAAATTACAGGCCCATCTCCTTACTGGATTCCACAGCCAAATTGATGGTCTGGATACTCTTAAATAGACTGGAGGATTGGGCAGAGGAAAAAAGTATAATTAATCCTAACCTTTGGGCTCCCCTACTGACTAATGTTTTTAAAGCAGTGGTGATTGGTCCCATCCCAGTAACCTGGAAGAAGGCCATTGTGGTTCCAGTGTTTAAAAAAGGTTATATGAATTATGATACCTGTTATAGGCCAATTTCTCTTATTGATGCCGCAGAAAAGGTGTTTAGTAGGGTCGTTCTTGCCTGGCTTGAGGATTGGGCCACCAACACAGGGGTCATGTACAAATCACAATAAGGCTTTAGGAGGGGGACAGGTACCACGAGCATTGCCTCAATTTTTCCCTGATTTTGGGCAAGTACATGAAGGTCGGGGGGGTTCTACCCACCTGTCCTTCATGGACTTGTCCAGTGCCTTTGATACAGTCAATCGGGAGAAATTGTGAGCACTAATGGGGAAAATGGGTGTTGAGGAAGCACTGATTACCCGCCTGCATAGGCTTCACGCTACCACCACTGTTACTATAAAATATGGCCCGCAAAGGGAAAAGACCAGGCCTATTGTCTCCACAGAAGGTGTTCAGCAGGGGTGCATTTTAGCTTCCTTTCTCTTTTTAATTTATACCAACGTCCTAGAGGCATTTTTATTAGACAAGGAAATCGATTTTCCCCGAATTGGGGGCAATCCGGTCCCGCTACTATCATATGTGGATGATACTGTGCTGATGGCCCTGTTAGCAAACAGTCTCCAAAAATCCCTCAACGCCATCACAGATTTTATGTTGGCACTTGATTAAAAAGTCGATTTTATTAAATCATACACTATGGTCTGTTGTCTTAAATCGACTAAAACTAGAAGTTTTGTGGTAAGGGATAAGAGTATTGATCAACTGAACAATTTTAAATATTTAGGAACATTTTTAATGTTAATAATAAGATGAATTGGGAACCACTTGTTTTTGCAAGGGTGCAACATGCGGGCAGGGTTGTGGAGGGGCTCTTCCACTTTGCCTGAAAACTGGGACATAAGCCAGTGACAGAGCTGGTTACCTTCTACAAAGCCAAATGTTTGTCGGTTGCATCATATGGGGCAGACGTTTGGGGTTACCATAAAAGTCGCCACTTACAGGTCAAGGAAAACAAATTCATAAAAAGGCTATTGATGACCCTAAATAGCGCCCCTACATTCGTTTGTCATCGTGAGTTGGGGCTGGAACTTTTAGAGGTGTTATAGATATCACCCCTTTGCTTTTATGGGCAAAAATGTGGCTGTCTGAGGAGTTAATGCTCTCAAAGGAGGTTATTAAAGATTGTATTAATCTAGATAGAGCATTGTTGATTCCTTGGCTCTGATTTGTCAGAGATAAAGTCCACACATAAGCCTAGGGCATTATTTTGACAATCCTGCTAGAATCCATATGAATGTGAAAGTCATCATAAAACAGGCACATTATTATAGGGTAAACAAGCACCGCTCAAAACTTGAGGTGACAGGTCTCCCATGTCTGTTCCCTGCCCAACAGCAATTCTATCTAACATTCACCATAAATGTACAGACACGATTTTATTTAACAAAATTTCGCTTATGTACTTTGCACTTTTTATTGGCTTTCCTGAGACAATCAGGATGGTATGACAAACGTATGCCCTGGCATGCGATACTTTGGCAGCTCAGAGCACTTTGCACCTTATGCTATTTTGCCCACTTTATAAAGAGCCGAAGGGGACATTTCTAGCCCCACTGTTAAGAGAAATCAGGCTCTTTCCTTATATTGAGGGCTTTAATTATGTGCATTCTCTGGCTAATTTGGCCTTATGCATTGTGGTTTCTAATTATATTAAAGTTGCAATGCTATTAGGAAACGTTATGAGCCATGATGTCATGAGCATGATGGGTGATACATCTAGTTGTGTTAAATACTCTGTATTGTGGACTATATCCTTTTTTAAATTATTGATTTTTTATGAATTTCTTTTTTAATAGTTTTATCTATTCCGCTGTGTAAATAGGCCATGGAAATTTTAATCTGTAATGTTTGTTGGCAAAGTTTTATGGGCTCTGGAACCGAATAAAGTTACTTTTGAGTTTGAGTATAATAATCCCCAGCCAATATGGCTTCAGGAAAGGAAAGGGGACGGTGGACCAGTGCCTTAATCTACATTTAATAATTGTAAAATATACGGCGGCAAAGCGTGGCAACCTATACATGGCTTTTATGGATCTGCCAGCGGCTTTAGATTGCGTAACGTATTCTAAATTGTGGACAGTCATGAAGGCCATGGGGGTTGAGACCCAGATAATTATTTGTATGTATGTATGTATTCTGAGGCTGTGGCTCTTATCCGATTTGGAAAGAAAGGTGAATGCACTAGACACTTTAGAATTACTTGGGGTGAGGCAAGGGTGCGTTCTCGCCCATTTTTTATTTTCCCTATATACAAACACTGTCCAATCCACTTTACTAGGGTCCACTACAGACGTTCCATCCATTAATTCAATTCTAGACCCGATACTCCTCTATGCAGACGACGTGGTGCTGCTGGCACGCAGTCCCAACGCACTCCAGTGACTACTAGATGAGTATGTAAACTTTATGGATAATCTGGACTTGAAAATGAATCATACTAAGTTCCTTTGTTCTTGTGGCAGGCCCTAGACCAAAGAAGCAAATTAGAGGTTGTGGAATCTTTTAATTATTTTGGGATTATGTTTGATAGGGAAAGTAATTGGCAAATTATGATAGCCAACAGAGCAAACCTAATGGAAACAAATATAGGAGGCCTTTTCAGATTTGTAAAAAAATTGGGAACTAAACCGCTATAGGTTATTAAAAATATATATGCTGCAAAAACAGTATCTGTCGCCTCCTACGGGACAGCCGTTTGGGGTATATTTGACACCTCTAAGCTCCAGTGTATAGAGGATAACTTTCTGAAAAAATGGCTTCTTAACCACAATCTTGTGCCAACTATATTTGTCATCTTGAGCTGAACGTGCCATACATCACAGATAAGATCCGTATTGCCCCGATCCTCCTGTGGCACTCAGTGTGACGAAAAGAAACCTTAGCTTTAACTAGACACATTGTAATGGACTACCTGAACCTGGATGGCATAGGAAAAATAAAATGGTTAAAATACGTTGAGACAATTCTACAGGCTATTGGCTTACGTAATATAGGCATCCGATTTCATATATAACAATAACAAAAAAATACCTAAAGGCCCACCTATTAGTTAATTTTGATGAAAAAAGATTTGATTTCAATTTTAAATTGTGTACTGTCAGACAATATCAAATGGTACCTAGTAAACATAATGTTAAATCTTCTTATCTATCATTTGTTTCAAATCTACAACTTAGATACATAACACTGAGATTTCACTTAAATTACATCCTTCTAAAGCTAGGTCAACCTTCTGAAACGTATGTGATTGATGCACTGCCACTTTGTCCTCGTGACATGCAATCTACACAGAATGATCTGCATTATATATTCTTCTGCAAATGTTATATTTACGAAATAAACAGATACATTCTCCCTTTTATGCGAAAGTTGGATTTTAGACAATGTCACCCAGCCCTTTATTTCCCTAAATCATTACCAAACTGGAGAGGTGTGGTGCAGCGGCCAGGGCAGCTGACTTCGGAGTACAAGGTTCACGGTTCAATCCCCGGCGGCAGCTCAGCTCAGCACCATGTGACTCTGGGCAATAGGTCACCTAATTTCCACAACATCCCCCAGCGCCTTGAGACCTGTAAGGGTGAGTGGTTCGCGCTTTACAAATACTGATTGATTTTATATGCTTTTGCTTGGCTTCATTTTATTTATCGGCTCTGAATAGGAGGAGATTAACTTATTTTTGTGTATAAACTATGAGCAAATCTCTATGAACTAAGGGTTTTCATCTTGTAATTTTTATCTTGACATTTTTTAAAGTGTTTTTTAGCTTGTTTTTAATTCATTGTGCAATAGTCTGTCCTACTTACTGTTGAACTTGCTTGTGTAGAATACTTTTTATGCCAGTACGTTACCGGTAAAATAAAGTTATGTGACTGACTGACTGGATTGCTTGGTGTCCCTCATATTTATACATATTTATAACTGCTAGTGTTTTTCATTTTGTTAATTAGTGCAGTTTTAAATGTGATTGATTTAGTTGTTATGTTTTTGAATTTTTTGTGGAAGTTATTCTTTGTTTGGTAAACACTTATGTTCCAACTATGGTTAAAACATGTATATGCTTAATCAATAAGTTTGGTGAAAATATGCATGTCATCTATATTTTTGTACGGTGTCATTGTACTTTTTAAAAGTTGATCATTTAAATGTCTATATTTTTGGTGAAGAAAGGAAAACTGCCTTCAAGTTGAAGTTCTTCCTCTTTCCATCTCAACTCTGCAATGCTCCATCAGTATGTCACCAATGTCCATATTACGGAAGTATCAAAATATGTCAAGGGAATTCACCCATGATGGCGCTCCTGCTGTCACTATCAGGTCAGACCAAATAAGGAAGTTTATGACTGGTTTAGGGCATGACATAGGGTAACCTTGCTATATTAATGTTGCGGTGAGTGGTAAACCTGGTAATGCATCAAAGGATACACCTCCCCAGGTAAGACGTAACGAGGAGAAATGTCTTCATTTGGTTCTTTGTCTTTTAAATCCTTTTATTTCTTCAGTCTGCATTGTTGGATACAGAGTTTTGGTCCCATTTTTTTCATCCTATCACTATCCCATATGTTGCCTTTTTAAGATTACACATGTTTGCCTTTTTCAATGGAAACCTTGGTTTCCAGACCAGCAAAAAGCCGGTTGCAAAAGGCAGATACATCCACTGGTCTTTTGTCAATCGGGATTTTGATGAAATGACAGTGCACTGCTGAGAGGTTCAGTTTTTAACATTTTCTGTACTTGTCTTTGCTATTGTGAGTAGTCTTTCTATTGATTCTATTGAATGCCAAGTTGATCTTGAAGGCGATGTTGTGATGGTTGATCCAGATTTTTAGGAAGTTACTGCTTACCAAGGCATGTCATGTGTGGAGGTGGGAGAACAAGGTATCTAGGGCCTCATTTATGAGGTTTTGCTGTAGGGCAAGACTTTCAAAATAAAGAGGGAGAGAGAGGGTGTGCGTTTTTGTCTCTGTGTATGGAAATAATCCTGGCGAAATTCCCCAGACACCTCACCATACCTGACTGAAAGCACCTGTCCCCAATTATTTACAAGAACATATATTTATTAGGGGGGGTGTAACACCCCAAACCCCCTCACCCCAGAAGCTATGCCCCTGGTTATTCCTGGATGAAGAAACCAAAGCAGGCCAACTGGAATGTGGGAAATACGAAATTAAACAGTGAAAAGCCAAGAAATAGAAACACATAGGGGCAGATTTACAAGCCCCTTGCGCCACAGCATCGCAGGCCTTACTGCTGTGCTGCCCTACGGCAAAATAAAATGGCAGGAATGCACTGTATCTATGAAATAAGGAACATTCCTGTTATTTTCCCCTGCACAGACGCACAATGGGCTGCCATGCACCAACGCAGGCACCCTTGCACCATGGTGAAGGGGTGCCTGCGTTGCGGGGATAATTATTTTTCTGCAGGAAGAGAAACCTTCCAGCACAAAAACGATCATAAGAGGCTTTTTCCTCATTCGATGTGTGCTGCAGAATGCAGCACACATATGCAAAGGAAAAACAAGGAGAAATGAAGATATTTTTCCTCATTACGCCTCCCATGGGAAGGCATAAGATTTTGGCGCTGCCTCAGATTTCTCGTAAATCTGGGGCAGTGTCAAAATGCCATGCATGTTGCTGGGAACGCCTCCAGCAACTCCCATTGCACGCCCCTTTAATGCAGAAAATTGCGTTAAAGGAAACAATATTTACGAGGCAGCATCAAGCCAAAAGAAAGTGGCTTAGTGCTTCCTCATAAATATGGAGCAGGCTCCTGCACCACAGAACATCACAAAAAGTAGCGTTTCGGCGGCCAAGGGGCTTATATGGCCCCTATTTTGTCCCTTACAAAATAAGTTGGTCCAGATATAAATTGTTGGAGGTTGAAGGCCTCCATTCTAGAGCTGTTATATTTGGTAATTGATAGATCCTGGTTGTCGAACCATATCTCTTAAACTCCCCAAGAGTGTATCAGGTAGATTGTTTAGCATAACTTTAGACACCGCATCCAGTTAGTCACCTTTAAATTTCCTGTTGCCTGGAGGCGTTCTGTAGTTTAAGAAGAAGGAGCAGATAAGGGGCATATGTATAAAAAAGCCATTTTGCGAGTCCTTAATAGTTATTTTTTGCGAATCGCTATTAAGGACTTGCAAAATGCTAGGTATGTAGGAATCGCAATAATAATTGCGATTCGTACATACTCCTTAATTGCGAAGCGCAAATTGCGATTCGCAATTAAGGAATACCTTCCCATTCATTCCTATGGACCTAGAGGCCCATAGGAATGAATGGGAAGACATTCGCAATTTGCGAGTACCCATTAAGTACTCGCAAATTGCGAATGCAATTTCAAAGGTGCAAGGGTGTCAAAAGGACACCCTGCAGCACCCCTAAGGGCATGTATGTGCGCCACATTGCACTTTGAAAAATGCCAAACAGTGCATTTTTCAAAGAAATTGCAAATTATCACCAACCTGGAGTTGGTGGTAATTTGCGATTTCTTAAGCCAAAATCACAGAAATTGGGTGCTTCTTACATTGCATTTAAGGAATCGCAATTTGCGATTCCTTAAATGCATTCGCAAAAAAGGGAATCGCAAATTTTGTGATTCCCCATTTTGCAGGGGCCTTTTGGGATGATACATCCCAAACGGCTAATTCGTGGTCGCAAACGGGCCGATTCTGAGAATCGGCCCATTTGCGAACGGGAAAAGTGCTTGATACATATGGCCCTAAATGCTGGCAGTGAAAGGTAATTTACTATTGAAAGAATAGATTTTGAAGTTGTTGTAAGAATATGGAAAAACCATTAATACTCACTACGACGTGACTTTTTACACATGAAAGGAAAACGCCCAAATCAAGATTTATGTCCAGGGGCGTAGCCTGATTAGTAAAATCGAGGCAGTGTAAGCTTCAGATTTTCTAACTATCACGCTAGCATATAATGTTAAAATAGAAGATTTTGTGTGAGCTTCAGATTTTACAACAATCCCACTGGCAAATAATGCTAAAATACAAGATTTCGTAAAGTAACCAATATATTTGAAGACTTTCAAAATAAAGAGGGAGAGAGAGGGTGTGCGTTTTTGTGTATGGAAATAATCCCGGTGAAATTCAACAGACACCTCACCATACCTGACTGAAAGCACCTGTCCCCAATTATTTACAAGAAATATATTTATTAGGGGGGTGTAACACCCCAAACCCCCTCACCCCAGAAGCTATGCCCCTGATTATGCCTGGATGAAGAAACCAAAGCAGGCCAACTGGAATGTGGGAAATACGAAATTAAACAGTGAAAAGCCAAGAAATAGAAACACATAGGGGCAGATTTACAAGCCCCTTGCGCCACTTTTGCGTCACTTTTAACATGGGAAAAGTGCCGCAAAAGTGTCGCAAGGACCTTGAAAAATCTGCCCCACCGTATTTTGATGATTACGAAACTAGTGCCTAATCTAATGGTGTTTCAGTGGTGGGTGAGACTGACAAATGTACCCCGAATGGAATGGTAGAGGCAAAGTGCAGTGATCCAGGAAGACTGTGCACTTGGGGGCATATCAACAACAACCGACGATAATTATCGCTGAGCGCACTTGGCGCTCGGATAATTATCGCCGGCTAGCGCCGATTTTTATCGCTGAGATAGCGTGCTATTAGCAACGCTTATCTCATCGGCGATAAAAATCCTAGCGCTAACTGGCTAACGTGAGATTATCGCTGGAAACCCAGCGATAATCTCACGTTACCTAGTTGATAGGGACTCACAAACGTAGCCATGATATCCACCTTCCATAGGATATCATGGCTAAGTCAGTCCTGAAGCAGGTGTTAGGAAAGTAGCGATAACAGGTGTTATCGCTACTTTTCCTGACGCTATGCTTCATAGCGTGGGGCTTGATGATAGGAGAAATGTCGCTTTGCGAAATTTCTCCTATCATGTCAGGAACGCCCACTTTGCATCTCATTAGAGATGCAAAGCTGGGCGTTAGAAATCCCCACGCTAAAGCAAGGTTTCACGCGTTAGCGTGACCTTGCTAATATAGCGATAAAATTATCGGCGCTTTTCGGCCAAAAACGGCCTCTAAAGCGGCGATAATTTTTTATCGCCTCGTTGTGAATATGCCCCTTGGTTTGTAAAGTTGAGAGCAGCGGCGGCTCCTCCACCGAAGCGTTGCCCCGCTGCTCTTTGTGCAGTGAAAGAAGGAAAAACAAAATGATAATAACTGAACATTATTATCATTTAATTTTTGGTAGCTGCGGGGCTGAGTTAGGGCGGGGTGGGACTTGTGGCTCAGGGAGGATGAGTGGACCATGCACATTAAGTGCGTATGACTGTTTTGTCAGCCGTTTTGGCCGTCCAAGCAGTCATGTGCACTTTGCATATTCCCCAGCAGACTGTAATCAACAGCCTGGTAGGTAATATTCACAGGCTTCCTGTCCCAATCTGAGCACCGATCCACGGCACTCAGACCAATCACAACGCTGCACTGCAGCATTGTGATTGGCTCAGGGGAGCCTGTGTGCCCGGGTGCTTCCTGCAGCCTCTTCCGGACTGAAGTCAGGAAGAGCAGAGAAGCGGAGGAGAGATGTGGCCAGCGGATAAGGTGGGTGTGTTTTTTTTATATCCCCCCCCCCCTCACTATTCCCTACTAGCCACCACTGGTTGAGAGATTATATGATGGGAAGGTGTAGCATGTAAACAGGATGGTGCCGTGCACGTGGGTGGGAGGATGCCTTCTTGTGAATACAAGTGAGCAAGGAAGCCACAGGATTATGGTGTGGAGTGAAGATAAAGCAGAGGAAATGAAAACTGATGAAGTGGAGAAATTACCTCGAGGATGCTCATGAAGAAAAGGTTGAAAATTATTGTAGCATAATGTACAAAGGTTTGACCCATGGAAGATTCGCAAAGGCTATCTCAGAAACTGGAGGTAAGCTGTGCATGTTCCTGTTACCTGGTAAGACTGGGATAGTAATTGTTCTTACACTACGTTTTCCTATGTGCAGGTATTATGTCACTCTGTTTCGGAATTGCTTATCCAGAATTGATTGTGGAGTGTCCTAGTCAGTAGAGAGTCATTCGCTGCCAGAGCTATCAGCTTGCTGTTTTTGATAATAAATATATTTATCACTGTATTGGAGGAGGGTATTCCTGAGTGCGTGAGTTTATGCTCAAGTAATTTAATGAGTGAATATGGCATTTTATGCAACGTACAAGCAGTCCTCCACACCATGTCAACAACATTGGAACAAGGTGCGATGTGACACACTGCAGTAAATAAATGGTAGTACATTCAAATAGGGATTCATTAAGAGGTACCTTTGAACTCTGATAGCAATAGTAGCTATAGCCAGCCTCATCAGTATTAGGAGATCATGGGGAACACAGCAGGGGCGGTATTACAGTTAAGGTGCTTTTAAAAGGTGCACCCATTGCAAACACTGAAAATGCACCTTATTACCATGAATGTGATACCCCCAGGGAAGCCGCGAACTTGCACTGCCCTGGGGTCAGCACATTCAGGTGAAAAATGGATGGGCTTTAAAGCAACCCGCCTGCACTTTGAAGAGGGATTAGAATTCCATCTTGCAGGTGGGTGCAGTTAGTGACTGTATCCGCCTGCAAGGGGATGTCTGGGGTGTCCATAGGACCCCCTTTACTCTCTGCAGAGGCTGCTCTCAGGGGCGCATGGACAGAGCACCACCTTTTAGGTGGCGTACTGTCAGTGCCCCTTCTGACAGCTTATTTGCCTCTGCGCCCACGTCTGTAATACGATGCGGGCTCAGTGGCACATGGATTCCCTCATTTGCATGGGGCATGACCCCATGCAAATGAGAGAACGCCCCCTGCAGATAGCGCTGGCACTTTATGTGCGCCAGCGCTATTAGTATTACAGAAGGGGTAGCACAAACATCTGCGGCCCCTTCTGTATTATCAATGTGACCCGGGCGCGCAAAGTGGGTACAAACGCCCATTGCGTCTCTGGGGCACTTTCTGTAATACGGCCCCAGGTCTCTTTACTTTCATACAGAGATCTTGGCTGCTGAAAATATCTAGAATCGCTGAGTGAAAATACAGAGGAAAATCAGACCATACTGGGGCCAGGGGCGGTTTCTCCATTAGGGCTCTGGGCTGTGCCCCACTGAACTTCCTACACATTACTGTACACACATTAAATAGATCGATTTATTTAGAGATACAATAGTATCTCTAAAGAAATAGATGTATTTAAGTCTGAGCTGTATGTTCCAGGCTGCCTGCCCCACATCTCTCCTTGACCCAAATACAGAGTCGCTATTGTGTCTAGGATTCATGTAAAGAACAAGAGACAGTACATGTAAAGAAGAATTGTGTTGAATCTAATTTATCTATGTCACTGATGTACGTCTTGTATATAAGTGCACCACTACTTCACTGATCACCATACGTCACATATTCTCACTATTGTCACAATCTTTTCATCCATAATTTAGTTGTATCTGTGACAGCCTTCTTTGGAAAAACAAAACGTAAAAAGACCTTATCTTGGCAAATCCACTTTCTCTGGTGTGTTCTTATCGTAGAGCTTCAATGTCTTTTCTTGTTTGAAATAATTTATTTACATTTGTTGTGAAATCTATTGAGACAATTTGTTTTTTCTCTTGACAATAATATAAACTGATCACAGCAATTGTATTACCCGACAGGACCAATTGTTTTCTGTGTCACATCGCTCTGAAGCAGGAGATGGAAGCCAGGCAGTAAATCAACTTTCTGAACAGTGACTCATGGCGCATAGCTTACCGCTCTAAAGCCATTCATTACTATTGTAGTCAATGGTAGTATCCACTATAGGCCAGTTTCAGCATCACAATTTCTGGCGTCGGAATCCCCATCCATGCGTGAGGGCATGCATCCATCATTCACAGTCATAGATCGCATCCTTTCCCGTTCTTCACACGTAGGAGTGGATGCAGGCACATGTGATTTGGTGCCTCGTCCTACATAATGGTAAGAGTTATAATGCTAATCTTGTGCTATGTAAATTGTGCTGTAACCCCAGGTCATGCTAACCTCCCCCACTGTGACACCCCAGGCCCTGGATGCACATTGCTGGCTGCTTTAGAATTAGAAATGCTCTATTTGTTCCCCCCGCAAAATTGATCCAAAAGACAAGCAAGGTTTTTGTTCCCTTCCGATTTAAGTACAAAGAATGTTGAAAACGTTGAGGTAATGCATGTCAGCGATTTAGTTCCTCTCTTATTTCACATTTTACTTAATCTTGCATTCCCCAAGAGTGTTAGCTATTTCATCATGTGTTTCTGTATTTTTTTCCGTGCATCTTACTACTCTTTCACAGTGCATACTTTAAGTCATGCCAGGTGTTTATGAGGAATTTTGATTGAGACCTCTGACAGTGAGGCTGACTCCAAAGCAAAGTGCCTGCCACAGGTTGTGATGGAGCAAGGTTTCACATCTAAAGAAACGTGCTTGTATACAATCCTCTCGTATAACATGTAATAATGTAACCAACCTGTCCGTGAGTACTAAAATTGCACCACATTTTACATAATCATATCTAGGGGAAGCTTTTCTATGTGCTGTGTTAATAAGTAACTCAAGTGTACTAAAAAATGGCCTCTTAAACGCGGGAATTCTTCTGCGCATGCGTCTACCACATCACGTGGTGTGACGTTCTTCTGTCGCATGGGGGAAATATTTGCAGCTGCGCAATAGCTTATAATAGGGCTGCTCCAAAGTAACATACTGATGCGCATGCGGAGCTGAAACTAATCTATGCACGTACTACTAAGCTATTAATGCGAAAGATTTATTAAATAAATGGGGTTAGAGTAGAAGTAAGTGGTATACAGTAAATTCATTTAAATTGTATTCTAGCATGTCTCTCTTTGACTTTATTAATAGTTCGCATTTGGGCCTTGGAGGGTGACTGATGCCCTCATCCTTTGTCGCAACCACGCATGCGCCTTACATCTCTGCTCTCAAGTCCATAAAGTCATGAGACGACTGCCAAACCCTAAGCCCAGCAAGGACATGGGAACTCAATTTTCTGAACCCCACGAGAGGAAATTAAAGAAACATTGTACCAGAAATTTATCGATCATAATCTGAAATGCTTGTGGGAATAAAGCTTGTGGGTATTAAAATTAAGGCGCGGGGAGTTAGACGATAGACTAAAGAAAATATTGCACTTGGTATGGTGTGATGTCCTCACCCCACTGCTTGGCCCAATCAAATTGCAGGTGAACATGGAATTGAAACATTTGGGGGTGGATCATACACTTGTATTTGGTATAGCAGAGGTAAGTTATAGATAGTTAGACACACTTGGTGCTGAGATGTTGATGCTATGCTGAGACGCTGCCCGATTTTGCTGCAATCTGACTGAAGAATCCTACACTAGTGAAAATTCGCGGAACAACCAAGAAGGCACATCTAGGATGGGGTCCAGACGTGCCCGAGCCGGGGAGAGTAGCACCAGGGAGGGATGTAATGCTGGCATTGCACTAGAAGAGGTCACCTTGCTCTGTTCCGAACCTGCCCTGAATTCTTGACTCTTTGATGTCGGGTCCTCACACCATTCTAGGTAAATATATCTGTAGGGTAACTGCTTCGTACTTGCTCTCTGTCCTTTCTCCCCTCAGGTGCTGTCATTGCAAGAATTTATTAATGCAAACTGATTATAAGCTAATTGTACTATTTTACCTGATGGAGATTTCTGCCACATTCATGTGTATTTGATTTGACTCACAAAATCATTAATTCAGATAAACTTTCTGAGTCTGTGGTTCTTTAAATAAAAGTTAAATGCATTATTGTCTTTCCTCCCTATTCTAATCTACTACTAGATCTTATCGAATGTACATTTACTCAGGAGACAGGAATGGTAAGAATACTGATGTAAAGGTTTCCTAAGGTAAAATAAATTGATGACCAGTAGATATTTGCCAGCTCAGTGTATGTATGAACGTATATGGGCCCAAATGAGTGTTGTGTGTATGAATGTGTAGAGCTGGTAAACTCCGCTACATCAGTTTTACTTGGTAGCAGAGGCATGGTTAGTATAGTTAGTTAGGTGAGGAGTATATTTGAAATTGTGAATCATTGATTTATGTTTAACAAAAACCCGTTATGTGCTGTTTTATGTTTTCTGGAAATTCCCGGGAATATTGAATAGCGGGTGGTAAATGGAAGCCACACTGCAGTGAGGTTACTGGTCTGGATCGAGAAAAGTGCTGAAAGTTACGCAGGACCGGAAGCACTAAGTTAGGGAAAAGTTCTTGTATGCTAGTGAGAATAATTGATAGCGTGGAGTTCGCTGGTGAAAGTTTGGTATTATATCACCTAGAAAGGGTAATACTGAAGGAGTAGCAGGTTCTCTGATGCTTGTGTGAAGAGTAAGCGGAAAGGTTTTACTCGTAGTCTGTGAAGAGTAAGCGGAAGGGTTTTACTCGCAGTGAAAGAAATCTTACTATTCTTTGAATTAGTGGGTCAGACACAATAGCGAATGTTTATACATTGTTAATTAATGAAAATTGTGTGAAAAGTTGTGAGAAAATAAGTTGTCGCATTACCTTGTGAAGGAGGGGTCAGTTGCGGGTGTTGCACTGATGTCATTGAGAGCCGCGCTGGGATTGGTTGAAACAACGGTTGTGTGGTTGATGCGAAATTGTAAAGGAAGGGTTAGTTGTAAGGAGTAAGACTGACATCACAGAAAAGCCGAGCAAGCATTGGCTGAGCGAGCGAGCAGAGTAAAAGTTGATTGGTACTCAGAATAGAAAACGCGCTGGCATTGGAGAATTATTCAAATTAAAGCAAGTGTTTGATTGGTGTAGGAGAGTAGGGTCTGCTATCCTATGGTCACCTCAAATTTTTGCTTTTTGCTTCACTGGTTTTTGACATATTGAGGCTGTGGGCTTGCCAATCAGACCCCCAGCCTGCTGTTCTCTCTACTAAATTTACACTATGCACTATAGGTGCATAACCAATTGGAACTAGATCACCCTGTGAGCCCCTGTACCAGTGTACACTAGGTACCCAGGGCATTGGTGTATCTAAGGCCTGCCAGGGGCTGAAGCATGTATTATGCCACCCCAGGCTTGGCCTAACAAAGTTGACACAACTGGCTGATCACTCAGCTGGGGTAAGTTGGTTTAACCACCTCTTACTTAGGTGTAGTATACCTATACCTAACCTTAAATGGGACACATGTTAACCTATAAGTCACTCCTATGGCAGGCCTTAACAACCCTGAAGGCAGAGTGCTTGGTTCCATGTGAGATGGTGCTCTGGCATGAGCTGAGCCTGTCTGCAGTGGTCGGAACAACTTCCTTCTACTGTTTCCAGATATCGTCATACCATATACTCTTAAGTGCATTATGAACCTCGCGGTTAAATGCTAACTTTGGTTTGGCTTTATCAAAACATGTCGAGTAAGGTGTCATACGAATTGGAATACTAACCCCTCGCCAATTCTGGCGACGGGGTTAGCATTCCACCCTTCTAGAGGGACACGACATGTACAGTACCTGAAACCCGGGTAAAATCAGACATAGCCTCAGCTCCACAAAATGGATGCTGCCACCACAGACACAAGTCTGCCCTCCTGCTGCTGGGAGTCCTTCCAGCTTGGGAGGTGTGGACAAAGGGTTTCCTGCCAGGGGAGGTGCGTGCACCACCCCAGACAGGATTTTGTGTATTGGTCAGGTAGGGCTTGAATAGAATGAGACATGCCTGAGGCTCACAAGGAGCCTCGGTGCATATGCCAGTTCAAACCGGTCCTGGGGCACACCAGCCCTGGACCTGGGGCGAGCTGGACAAAGGATTGGGGGTGTAACCACCCCCCTTCCTGGTCCCACCCTTAGGGAGGGACCTAGCAGGTAGTCCGGCCCCTAGAATCCGAATAAAGGTAGGAGTTGTGTCCTAAGACTTTAGACATCCTGGAATCAACTTAACTACAAGACGAAGACGGGAACTTCGACGCTCTGCCGCACAGAGGACTGAAGCCAATCTCCCCTGTGGTCAGGGAGTGACCACCTTGCTAACGCAAGCACCATCCAGCGAATCAACGTCTGCTTTGCCGCCGCCTCCCGCCGGAGCCCGAGCCCAGAGACTGACAAGACCTGGACCTCCAGACCTCTCACTGCCCGATCCACAGTCCCTGAAAAGAGGAGACCCGTGGAGGCACCGAGACACGTGGAGCCAGCCATCTTGAAACGACCACGACAAGCTGCAAGCGCGACAACCGAGGCTCCCTACAAGTTGTGCTTTGGGATCTGAGAAGCCCAACCCCCGAGCAGCATCTGCACCAAAGGTGAGCCCTTCAGCATCTCCACGATCTGCGTGGGGCCCTTCTGCATTTTGCCACTCGACGCGCCTAACCGGTTGCTGGCCCGTTGGCTAGTGGCCATCTTGGCGACGAACTTCAAGAAATACACCACTGGCCTGGTTGCTCCAGACTGGCCCTTGCTCCCCTCCAAAGGAGCAGTCCCTCTGACCTTGCTGGTCAGAACCATCAGCTTATTTTGTTTTCCACAACAATTGCTTTTGCCAAGGCTTGTTTGCTTTGATCAAGGCGCCGATACCGCCGACAGCGAGAGCCTGCGTGGGACAGCTCGTTAACCGGCTCCTGGACGTCGTCGACCTTCAGGAACCACGTGGCTGCAGAGACAAGCTACACCTTTCCTCCTGTTTGCACCCGACATCGCTTGGTACCCACCTGGTGCCACGCTGGTCACTGGCTAGTGACTGTGAACACTGTCCCCTCTGCTTACAGGTCTTCTACAACTCTGATCCACCCTTGGATCCACCGCATCTCTTCTGGACCGACCGCCTGCAGCATCTTTGTCTTCAGGCTCTATTGAACAGATAGAAGAAACCCGACGCACTTCGAGACCTATGCACCCGCTTCCTGTGGGTGAGATAAAGCTGGCACTCCGGTGCCCAAGTGTAGAGAATCATCTCTAGTGTCTGTGTTTCCAATCTTGAGTTCATAGTCCATCCGGAAGATCCTTTTTGCAGTAACTTTGTAACTTTTACGCACCCATTGAAAACCTATGGGAGCACGCGTGTGACTATTTGCTCTGCACACGCAACCCGTGGACCTCCTGGTCACTAACTAAAGTTAGCTCCTTGTAGGCCCAGCGATTCTAGAGGCCCTAGGCCTTTTCCCTTTCCTGTTCGTGGTACTTATACCACTATTTTAGTATATGGTTCGAGTGGTCACCAGGGCCTATCCATATAAAGTGCAACTTCTGTGTATTCTAACGTATTCTTGTTTAACGATTTGTGCTCCTGTGCTCATAAAGAGTCTAGGGGTTACTTTGAGAAATAAATACATATATATTTTCAATATATATCTGTGTGGTGTCCTTTCATTGGTATAAAGGGGGGTTACATTTGGTAAAACAGCCTGCTTAACACGTTTCACGAGTTTAGCCTCAAAGACTGCTTAGCCTACGCTACCACTAGGGCAGCTAGTCTGAAAAGGTTGACTTACAACCACACCATAAGGGTTGCTTGGCATGGTACAAGGTGGTCACTTTAACTAGTGAACATCATATACCAGGCCAACTTCTCACATTGGTGAGCAGCGGTTGGATTTGAGCTTGCTGTGTTTTACCTCTGTAATCTCTTTGTTACCAATTGAAAGATCATACAGGTACCTTTAGGTACATATAAAACAAGAATAGATATACTTAAGTTCTACTGAACTTAGTTGTTGTAGAGCAAAGGGAGTAGCACACCCTGACTACAACTACTAGATAGGTTTAGTAGGTAAACCCAAGTGTAGGTAGATTGCAACACATCCACCCACACTTAAGAGCAATGGCTGGGGCAGAGGGGTCCAATGTACCTATCTCTGTTGAGAGTGACCTCCAGAGGGCACCATCCATCTTTGCTACCCTTAACCAGAATGAGCTCAGGCATTTGGCAACTCTTAGAGGCCTTAAACAGCCCAAGAACCCTACCTCTGCTGAGCTCAGAGAACTCTTGCAAAATGATGAAAATCAGAGAGAGCTCAAGAAAGCTTCCCAGTTAGGCCCCTTAGGGACTGGAACAGGAGGCCCCCCTTCTGAAGATGCTACTGAGGTACCCCTTTCCAATAGTCACCCCTTAGGTGAGATTCACACTACAGAGGATGAAAGTGATAAGGATACAGATGATAGTGATGAGGAAGGGAGAACTAGCCCAGTGCCAAGTGTTATACTTGGCCCAGCTAAACTAAGGCTATTGGGGACTGACAATGTGATCACCCCATTGGATCTCCCCAGTGGACTTAACAAGGGGCTTGGGAGGCAAAGGAATCACTCAGGTGACTCTAATGCTTCTCATACCTCTAGAGGCTCTCAAGGTCACTCCAGAAGAAGGATGACCACCCCTCAGAGGAGGGAACATGAGGCCAGAATGCAGGAAGCCCAGCTGAGGATCAGGAAGCAGGAGCTAGAGGTAGCCCTGATGGAAGAGAAACTGAACAAGGCTAGGCAACCTAGAGAGAGTGGGTCTATACCCACTGGTGGCAGCATTGTCCCTAAGGACAAAGATAGGGTCTTTGATAATAGGAACCTGTCCAAGGTTGTGCCCCCCTACAAAAGTGGGGATGACATCCACAAATGGATGACTGCTCTTGAGAGAGCCTGCAAAGTACAGCAGGTTCCTGAAGACCAGTGGGCAGCAATCCTCTGGCTCTCCTTTGAAGGAAGAGGCAGAGATAGACTCCTCACTGTTAGAGAAGAGGATGTCAGAAATTACAGAGTCCTGAAGAGTGTCCTAGTTGATGGGTTATGCTTAACCACTGAACAGTACAGGTTAATGTTCAGAGACACCCAGAAGACACAGACTCAGGACTGGTCTGAATAAATTGAATGTGCCACTAAGGCTTTGGAGGGTTGGTTGCTGGGAAGTAAGGTATCTGATTATACAGGATTGTACAATTTGATGATGAGAGAACAGATTTTAAATAACTGTCAAAACCAGCAACTGCATCAACACTTGGTTGACTCTGATCTGACCTCTCCCCAAGAATTGGGAAAGAAGGCAGACAAATGGGTCAGAACCAGGGTTAAGCAAAAGAACCAGAACCAGGGCCAAGGGGGTGATCAGAAGAAAACAGACCAGAAGGGTGGAGATCAGAAATCTAAAGACCAGAAGTCTTCAACAGGGCCCCAAACTACTGCTAAGGAGGGTGGGTCACAACAACAATCCAAGGGAAAGAAGAAAGAAGGTCAAAAGAAACCCTGGTGCAATCATTGCAAGAATACAACTCACTGGACTAGTGATTGTAAGAAGGGTGGAGCCCCCAACACTGTTGCCCCTAAGGCACCTGCTCCCAGTACTACTGTTAGCAGTGTTGGTCCCCAGACAAAGGGTGTAGTGGGAATCACTATGGGAACTGAAGGGGATTCTGACTTAGACAGAACCCTGACACAGGCAGTCCTGATCTGTGATGGGGACATGGATTTGTCCCTGACTGTGAGCCCCAGTAACCTGGGCAAGTACAGACAGACTCCTTTAATAAATGAAAAAGTGGCTCAAGCCTACAGGGACACATGTGCCAGTGTCACCATGGTGACACCAGGCTTTGTGGACCCTGGACAGTACATACCAGGTGAGAATTACCTGGTGACCAATGCCAGCAATGCCACTACTTCACATAGTGTGGCAGTTGTTAACTTCTCATGGGGAGGGGTAACTGGCCTCAAAAGGGTTGTGGTTAGTGCAGACCTCCCAGTAGAATGTTTGTTGGGCAATGACCTAGAGAGTTCTCTATGGTCTGAAGTGGAGTACAGGACACATGCAGAGATGTTAGGTATATCACCACATGTCCTTGCTGTGACCAGGTCACAGGCCAAAAAGTGCCTTACTGAAACTCGGGTCTTGGATCCTGGAACAATGGACCAAGCACCTACCAAGAAGAAGAACAGGAGGGTCAAGGCTGTGCCTTCCCCCCTGCCTCAGAGTGATGATCAACCTTCCCAGGAAGCTGATCTAGAGAACCCTGAAGGAACTGTCCCTGAAGAGCTTGAACCTGATCAGGTTGAGTTTCTGGGGACAGGGGGACCTTCAAGGGCTGACTTGAGGCAGGCTCAATTATCCTGTCCCTCTCTTGAACCCCTCAGACAGCTGGCTGCTGCTGAGGCTGCTGGGAATGCTCAAGGTACCCATAAAGTGTATTGGGATGAAGGGCTCCTTTATTCAGAGGCTAGAGACCCCAAGCCTGGTGCAACCAGGAGGTTGGTTATACCTCTGCAATTTAGGGGCTTCCTTCTTACCTTGGCCCATGATATTCCTTTAGCAGGACACTTAGGCCAGAACAAGACTTGGGACAGGCTTGTCCCTCACTTTCACTGGCCTCACATGAATGAAGATACCAAGGAGTTTTGTCGCTCCTGTGTGACCTGCCAAGCCAGTGGCAAATCAGGTGGCACAACAAAGGCCCCCCTAATACCACTACCTGCGGTGGGGGTCCCCTTTGAAAGAGTGGGAATAGATATAGTGGGTCCCATGGATCCTCCCACTGCATCTGGGCACAGATTTATACTGGTGGTAGTGGATCATGCCACCAGGTATCCAGAGGCAATTCCCCTTAGGACCACTACAGCACCTGTTGTGGCCAGGGCCCTGCTGGGAGTATTCTCCAGAGTGGGGTTTCCTAAGGAGGTAGTTTCTGACAGAGGTACCAACTTCATGTCAGGATACTTGACAGCTATGTGGAAGGAAAGTGGTGTCAACTACAAGTTCACCACTCCTTATCACCCACAATGCAATGGGCTTGTTGCGAGATTCAACAAGACCCTAAAGGGTATGATCAAAGGATTACCTGAAAAGCTCAGGTGAAGATGGGACATCCTTCTACCCTGCCTTCTGTTTGCTTACAGAGAGGTCCCACAAAAAGGAGTTGGCTACAGCCCCTTTGAATTGTTGTTTGGGCACCCTGTAAGAGGCCCACTGTGTTTGGTGAAGGAAGGATGGGAGTTACCTCTCAAAAAGCCTAAACAAGACATAGTGGACTATGTACTTGGTCTCCGCTCCAGGATGGCTGAGTATATGGAGAAGGCATCCAAAAACCTTGAGGCAAGCCAGGCCTTACAGAAAGCTTGGCATGACCAAAAGGCTGTCTTGGTTGAGTTTCAGCCAGGACAGAAGGTATGGGTGTTGGAGCCAGTGGCCCCAGCAGCACTCCAAGACAAATGGTCTGGACCCCATACAATCCTGGAAAAGAAGGGAGAGGTTACCTACTTGGTAGACCTAGGAACTCCCAGGAGTCCCCACAGGGTACTCCATGTTAACAGGTTAAAAGCATATGTTGACAGGGCAGACATGGGCTTGCTCATGGCTACAGATGAGGGACAGGAGGAAGAGAGTGACCCTCTCCCAGACCTGTTGTCTCAGAACCCTGAAGATGGCTCAGTTGAAGGAGTGACCCTTGGAGGCAACCTCACTGCCCATCAGCAGACTGAATGTAGACAAGTTCTACAATCATTTCAACATCTGTTTTCCCTAATACCTAGCCAAACTGACTGGTGTACCCATGTGGTGGACACTGGTGACAGTCTGCCTGTAAAGAACAAGCTTTACAGACAACCTGACCACGTCAGGGACTGTATAAAGGCTGAGGTACATAAAATGCTGGAATTAGGTGTCATTGAACCCTCAGAGAGCCCCTGGGCTAGCCCAGTGGTTCTGGTCCCCAAACCTCACACCAAAGATGGCAAGAGAGAGATGAGGTTCTGTGTGGACTACAGGGGTCTCAATGCTGTCACCAGGACAGATGCACACCCTATTCCAAGGGCAGATGAGCTCATAGACAAACTAGCTTCCGCTAAGTTTTTGAGCACATTTGACTTGACAGCTGGCTATTGGCAAATCAGATTAGCTGAGGAGTCTAAGGCCAAAACAGCATTCTCAACCCCAGGTGGGCACTACCAATTTGTGGTGATGCCCTTTGGTCTGAAGAATGCACCTGCCACCTTCCAAAGGTTGGTGAATCAAGTCCTTACTGGGTTGGATGACTTTTGTGCAGCATATCTTGATGACATTGCTGTCTTTAGCTCCACCTGGGAGGATCACCTGATCCACCTGAAGAAGGCTCTTGAGGCTCTGCAAAGGGCAGGCCTCACTATCAAGGCTACTAAGTGCCAGATAGGGCAGAGTAAGGTTGTGTATTTGGGCCACCTTGTAGGTGGAGGCCAAGTTCAACCACTGGAGAGTAAGATACAATCCATCAAGGACTGGTCTCCTCCAACCACCCAGACTCAAGTTCGAGCTTTCTTGGGCTTGACTGGGTACTACAGGAAGTTTGTTAAGAACTATGGGTCCATTGTGACTCCTCTTAATGATCTGACATCCAAGAAGATGCCCAAAAAGGTTCAGTGGACAGTAAGCTGTCAAAAGGCATTTGATGACCTGAAGGAGGCCATGTGCTCTGCACCTATCCTGAAAAGTCCTGACTACTCCAAAGAGTTTATTGTCCAAACAGATGCTTCTGAGTTGGGTGTGGGAGCTGTGCTGTCACAACTTAATGTAGATGGTCAAGACCAACCCATTGCTTTTATTAGCAGAAGGTTGACCCCCAGAGAGAAGAATTGGTCAGCTATTGAGAGGGAGGCCTTTGCTGTGGTGTGGGCCCTGAAGAAGCTGAGGCCATACTTGTTTGGCACTCACTTCAAGATTCAGACCGACCATAAGCCCCTCTTGTGGCTAAATCAGATGAAGGGTGAAAACCCCAAACTGCTTAGGTGGTCCATTTCCCTACAGGGGATGGACTTTACAGTGGAGCACCGGCTAGGTACTGACCATGGGAATGCAGATGGTCTCTCCAGGTACTTCCACTTAGGACATGAAGACGAGACTGGTCAAGGCTAGTTTAATGTCCCTGCGTTTGGGGGGGGGTTGTGTAGGAGAGTAGGGTCTGCTATCCTATGGTCACCCCAAATTTTAGCTTTTTGCTTCACTGGTTTTTGACATATTGAGGCTGTGGGCCTGCCAATCAGACCCCCAGCCTGCTGTTCTCTCTACTAAATTTACACTATGCACTATAGGTGCATAACCAATTGGAACTAGATCACCCTGTGAGCCCCTGTACCAGTGTACACTAGGTACCCAGGGCATTGGTGTATCTAAGGCCTGCCAGGGGCTGAAGCATGTATTATGCCACCCCAGGCTTAGCCTAACAAAGTTGACACAACTGGCTGATCACTCAGCTGGGGTAAGTTGGTGTAACCACCTCTTACTTAGGTGTAGTATACCTATACCTAACCTTAAATGGGACACATGTTAACCTATAAGTCACTCCTATGGCAGGCCTTAACAATCCTGAAGGCAGAGTGCTTGGTTCCATGTGAGATGGTGCTCTGGCATGAGCTGAGCCTGTCTGCAGTGGTCGGAACAACTTCCTTCTACTGTTTTCAGATATCGTCATACCATATACTCTTAAGTGCATTATGAACCTCACGGTTAAATGCTAACTTTGGTTTGACTTTATCAAAACATGTCGAGTAAGGTGTCATACGAATTGGAATACTAACCCCTCGCCAATTCTGGCGACGGGGTTAGCATTCCACCCTTCTAGAGGGACACGACATGTACAGTACCTGAAACCCGGGTAAAATCAGACATAGCCTCAGCTCCACAAAATGGATGCTGCCACCACAGACACAAGTCTGCCCTCCTGCTGCTGGGAGTCCTTCCAGCTTGGGAGGTGTGGACAAAGGGTTTCCTGCCAGGGGAGGTGTGTGCACCACCCCAGACAGGATTTTGTGTATTGGTCAGGTAGGGCTTGAATAGAATGAGACATGCCTGAGGCTCACAAGGAGCCTCGATGCATATGCCAGTTCAAACCGGTCCTGGGGCACACCAGCCCTGGACCTGGGGCGAGCTGGGCAAAGGATTGGGGGTGTAACCACCCCCCTTCCTGGTCCCACCCTTAGGGAGGGACCTAGCAGGTAGTCCGGCCCCTAGAATCCGAATAAAGGTAGGAGCTGTGTCCTAAGACTTTAGACATCCTGGAATCAACTTAACTACAAGAAGAAGACGGGAACTTCGACGCTCTGCCGCACAGAGGACTGAAGCCAATCTCCCCTGTGGTCAGGGAGTGACCACCTTGCTAACGCAAGCACCATCCAGCGAATCAACGTCTGCTTTGCCGCCGCCTCCCGCCGGAGCCCGAGCCCAGAGACTGATAAGACCTGGACCTCCAGACCTCTCACCGCCCGATCCACAGTCCCTGAAAAGAGGAGACCCGTGGAGGCACCGAGACACGTGGAGCCAGCCATCTTGAAACGACCACGACAAGCTGCAAGCACGACAACTGAGGCTCCCTCCAAGTTGTGCTTTGGGATCTGAGAAGCCCAACCCCGAGCAGCATCTGCACCAAAGGTGAGCCCTCCAGCATCTCCACGATCTGCGTGGGGCCCTTCTGCATTTTGCCACTCGACGCGCCTAACCGGTTGCTGGCCCGTTGGCTAGTGGCCATCTTGGCGACGAACTTCAAGAAATACACTGCTGGTCTGGTTGCTCCAGACTGGCCCTTGCTCCCCTCCAAAGGAGCAGTCCCTCTGACCTTGCTGGTCAGAACCATCAGCTTATTTCATTTTCCACAACAATTGCTTTTGCCAAGGCTTGTTTGCTTCGATCAAGTCGCCGACACCGCCGACAGCGAGAGCCTGCGTGGGACAGCTCGTGAACCGACTCCTGGATGTAGTCGACCTTCAGGGACCACGTGGCTGCAGAGACAAGCTACACCTTTCCTCCTGTTTGCACCCGACATCGCCTGGTACCCACCTGGGGCCACGCTGGTCACTGGCTAGTGACTGTGAACACTGTCCCCTCTGCTTACAGGTCTTCTACAACTCCGATCCACCCTTGGATCCACCGCATCTCTTCTGGACCGACCGCCTGCAGCATCTTTGTCTTCAGGCTCCATTGAACAGATAGAAGAAACCCGACGCACTTCGAGACCTATGCACCCGCTTCCTGTGGGTGAGGTAAAGCTGGCACTCCAGTGCCCAAGTGTAGAGAATCATCTCTAGTGTCTGTGTTTCCAATCTTGAGTTCATAGTCCATCCGGAAGATCCTTTTTGCAGTAACTTTGTAACTTTTACGCACCCATTGAAAACCTATGGGAGCACGCGTGTGACTATTTGCTCTGCACACGCAACCCGTGGACCTCCTGGTCACTAACTAAAGTTAGCTCCTTGTAGGCCCAGCGATTCTAGAGGCCCTAGGCCTTTTCCCTTTCCTGTTCGTGGTACTTATACCACTATTTTAGTATATGGTTCGAGTGGCCACCAGGGCCTATCCATATAAAGTGCAACTTCTGTGTATTCTAACGTATTCTTGTTTAACGATTTGTGCTCCTGTGCTCATAAAGAGTCTAGGGGTTACTTTGAGAAATAAATACATATATATTTTCAATATATATCTGTGTGGTGTCCTTTCATTGGTATAAAGGGGGGTTACATTTGGTAAAACAGCCTGCTTAACACGTTTCACGAGTTTAGCCTCAAAGACTGCTTAGCCTACGCTACCACTAGGGCAGCTAGTCTGAAAAGGTTGACTTACAACCACACCATAAGGGTTGCTTGGCATGGTACAAGGTGGTCACTTTAACTAGTGAACATCATATACCAGGCCAACTTCTCACAATTGGTCATCAAAATAGAGATCCCGACAATAATAATAGATAGTGGAGTTTGTATGTACGATCCAACCTTAACAGGGACTCGACCAGATAGAAGATTTGTAGGGTTTGCTTACGAGCAGTACCTTAACCAGCACAAGCACGCAATGTACGGAGAAAAGAGAAAAATTACTTTCATGCAAAAGGTTAAGAATTATTTCAAAAAGGACAAACCCATTAAGAGTAGAGAGGGGATTCTCATTCCTCCTCCAAATGCGCCTGCATCATACATGATGGTGGAGAGAGGCTATCATACTTGTGTGTGGTTAGAAAATTGGATAGAATACACAAAAGATGATGGAATACTAGCATTTCCTGAGTACAGAGGTTTTAATGGAAGAATATTATACAATTTAAAAACACGAATGAATGAGTTAGAACCCAGGCCTAGATTGACTCAATATGAGGCTTTAGAAGAATGGGAAATGGAAGCTTTCAAACGTGACAGGCCTGAAGTAACAGACATTTAAGCAAATATTACCCGAAATTTTCCAGAGAGCCTAGAGATTGTCAAATGAAGCAAAGGAGACAGGCCATGGTGGCACAAGGGTTATATCCTGTGTTAACATCAGAAGAGCAGATGGGAAGTAAATGTACAGAGAAGACCAAGAACTTAACCATGATAGATAGCGGAGAAACAGAAGAAGGGTATTTAGAGGACGTATTGATGAAAAGTCCTCCACCTTATAATTAAGGATTTAATAGAATGACCCCTAGTGCCCCGATAATAGGAACACCTTTCGATTCCACGGTTAGTACATGACACCGCAAACAGTGTGTTTCAAGAAAAGGAAAATGAAGCAATAAATAAGAATAAAGATGAACTAATACAGAAAATAACTCAGATGAATATACATCCTGATGCCTTGACCATACCAGTGACCATAGGTACGGTAGTTCCATTATATGGAGAAACATCTAATTGTCCTAAATTTCCTGTAATGCCTACTCCAAGCATAGAACCTAGAAAAGAAAAGGTAATAATAGATGATCAAGCTAGTGAATGTGAATCAGTAATATCATTGATGGATTTGCCTATAAGAGAGCCAATAATGGAAACTCCGAAAATAAATTTGCCCAGTTGTTCAAGGGAAGTAAGACTAGAAACTTCATCAGGAAGCAAAAGCGCCACTATAGTAACCCCAGAAGATATAGAGAGATGGTCTCAAGAAATAGAGAAGCCAAAATCACAGCCTAAAATATTAGACATTTTCAAATTAAGAGTAGAATTGGAAGAAATGGTTGCTGGAAATGTGGGTCTAGATAGGCTAAACACATACAGTGAAGAAGAATTACTGTTTATTTGTAGAAGTATTACAAGAAATACAAAGGTATTCTATGAAAAACTGACCAATTTGGCATCAGAAATGGGAATTGACATAGGGAAATCAAAGGTGATGCAAAAACCGAATAGAGCAGAATTTTCTGATAAGGATTTAGAAAACATGAATGTGACTGGAGGAAAATTGCAGCTCAGAGAGTTGTTATTTCTGTTACGAAAATGGGGAGATGTTGAAAGATGGAGAGTTAGATGGGCAAAGAAAAAGAAAGAATCACAGGTAAATCGAACGGCATCTGAATATGTCATGAAAGAAACAGAAAAAGCTGAGAGGTTGTATCCGATGAGAGAAGTACCCAGAGGGGGGTACGTACATGTACCATGGACTAGACAGGATATTTTGTCATTTACGAATGATTTTCCAAAATTAAGAGAAAAACCAGTAGAGTGGTAAAGACAAGTTGAGAGGTTTGTGAAAGTTTCAAAGGTTTTATTGAAGGATCTGGAGGGTTTGTTTGACATAGTAGTACCTGCAGATTTGTGGACAGAATGCAAATTACTGTAGTTTGGCCTAGTGAGGAATATCCAAGAGACTCAAAAACAGGAACCCCATCAGAGGATGTAATGAAAAAGTATCATCAGGTAATCACCTTTCTGAAAAGTAAAATTCCCCCGAAAGAAACTGATTGGGTAAAGATAGACAGAACCACTCAAGAAAAGGATGAGTCTGTACATGCCTACTATGAACGTCTTTTACAGGTGTTTGAACTGTATAGTGGGTTTGAAAGTTTAGACAATAAAGACATGACTCATTTTGTGTACCGATTTGTGTCTGGGCTGAGATTGGATACATCTCAAATGATTAAGCAGTACATGCTGTGCTGGAAGTCAAGACCCATTGATGAGATTTTAAAATATGCAAAATATTGTTGGGATGAAATTGATAGCAAACGAAAAGCGTTAGAAGAAAAAGTAATGTGGGCTCAAGTAAAATTAGCTGAACAGCAAGAACTCCAATTAGATAAACAATCAGAAAATCAGGGAAGAATACAAGGTCAGAATGATAATAATTGGGGAAAGCCACTGGGAAGACTAAATCGGGAAGAGGCAAAGAAAAAATTCCCTTGTCACGGGTGCGGGAAGTTGGGACATTGGGTAACGCCCCAAATCAAAATTTAAATCCACAGAGGCAGAATGAGGTGTTAATCAGCAAGTCATCAGCAACAGGGTATAGATCTTCAGAGTCAATTGCCACCTGCCCCTAAATCAAATTTTGTGAGTCAAGCCAAGTACAGTGTGGACGCCGGCTATCCAGAAGGAAGTGGTAAGAAATTTTTTGTAACATCTCAGTTTCTTTTGCAGAACCCACTGAGTGATTATGATCAAGAATGACAGTGCCCGAGGGGGGAGGAAGGGGAGTGTGTAGTTGGCGCATCCCTACCGGTAGATCAGTCAGGGCCTTACATAGAGGGTAAAGTAAAGGGAAATTATATTACCTTCTTGTTAGATACTGGCGCTACCAGGTCTACTGTGAGAACAGCAGACATTCCTAACCTGCCCTTCTCAGGAGAAGAAATTCAAGTTGTAGGCGTTTCAAACAAAAGGAATATCACTCCAATCACCGAACCCATGGAAGTGCGAATTGGTAATTTTAAAGAAATGCATAGGTTTGTGGTCTGACTCAAGCCCTGTAAACTTGCTTGGAAGAGACCTGTTGTGCAAAATGAATTGCACTATATGTTGCACACCGGATGGTGTTGCAATTCAAACCCCAGATGAAGATGGAGTTTACAAGTTCATGTTAGCTAAACAGGGAACAGAAGTAAATGAATTATATTCGATGATGACCCAAAATGAATTACCTGCAGAAGTCAAACAGACTGTAAATGCAGAAATATGGGATTTTACTGGAAAAGAAATAGGATTAATGGCAAATGTAGATCCCGTAAAGGTGACAGTGAAGCAAGGTGCTGTTTACCCGAACACCCGACAATACAAAATGAGTCCAGAAGTAAAGGCAGGTGTCGCTGCAGAAATAGAGCGATTGGTCGAACAAGGCATTCTGAAAGAAATAATGAGTAGTCTGTGTAACTCACCTGTAATTGGTATTAAGAAACCTAATGGAAAATACAGGGTGGTTCAAGACCTCAAGAAAATTAACAAGATTGTTGTACCATGCTGCCCAGTAGTGCCTAATCCAGCTGTGATTCTTTATCAGATACCATGGAAAGCAGGATGGTTCACAGTGATCGATTTATGTCATGCATTCTTTTCCATTCAACTGCATCCGGATAGCCAGTTTTAATTTTCATTTAAATTTGAAGAGCATGTTTATGTGTGGAATCGTGTGCCTCAAGGGTACACAGAAATCCCTTCAATCTTTAATCAGATTCTCAAAAGAAGCCTTGAATCTCTTGTATTACCCAGAGAGTCAGTCCTGGTGCAGTATATTGACGACCTTTGGTGGCGTCAAACACACGATAGGACAGTGTTACTGATTCAATTGCATTGTTGAATCATTTGGCAAAGGGTGGATATAAAGTGTCCCCTGAGAAACTTCAGTTTTGTAAAAATTCAGTTAAATACCTGGGACATCAAATAGAAAGAGGAGTTAGAAGTGTGACTCCTGAAAGATTCAGAATAATAAGTCAAATGCAGTTGCCACAAACTCAAAAAGAAATAAGAATGTTCCTGGGAGTTGTAGGGTACTGTAGGCAGTGGATCGTAGGGTTTGCTTTAATAGCTAAACCTTTGATACAGTTGACCAGAAAAAGAATGAAAGATCCCATAGAATGGGATAATGAAAGCATGGGAGCTTTTAGAAAATTGCGGGAATGTTTGTGTGAAGCTCCTGCTTTAGGAATGCCTGACTATTCAAAGGAATTTGCATTATTCTGCTATGAGCGGGGTAATTGTGCACTTTCAGTCTTAACACAGAGACAAGGATTAATGAGAAGGCCTGTGGCATATTGTTCTGCTACACTGGACCCTGTGGCCTGCCCATTACCAGGTTGCCTAAAAGCTGTTGCCGCCACCTGTGTAAGCATAGAGCAGAGTGAGTCAATTGTGATGGGATACCCTGTTAAGGTATATGTACCTCATGCAGTGGTGATTTTACTGACCAGGGTCCGAACACAGTACCTAACTCCTAGTAGGCTGACAAAATATGAAAGAATAATACTGGGGGCTGAGAATGTGACAATAGTAAGGTGTACTGTTCTTAACCCAGCTACCATACTACCTGATCCACATGAAGAGGAAGTGAGAGATGAGGTTGAGCATGAATGTCTGGATGTGACTGAACTTAGCACCGAACCTCGTCCTGACATCCAAGAAGAACCTTTGAAAAACGCAGAACATGAGCTGTTTGTAGTCGGCTCCTGCATGAGACACGAGGAGGGATGATTAAGTGCTGCTTACGCTATATGTACATTAACTGGAATAGTCGAAGCATCCTATTTACCAGATGTCAATTCTGCACAAGTCGCTGAATTAATAGCTTTGATTAAAGCATGCAAAATTGGGAAAAATTGGAGAGTAACCATATTTACTGACAGTAAATATGGTTATGGGGTTGTGCATGATTTTGGCCAACTGTGGATGCAGAGGGATTTCTTGACTTCTTCAGGAACAAATTAAAAATGGAATTTTTGTGAAAGAATTAATGGAGGAAATTCAATTACCAAAAGAGGTAGCCGTGGTCAAGTGTGCTGCTCACCAATCAGGAAATGACTACGTGACAGCCGGTAACAGATATGCTGACCAGGTTGCCCAACATTGTGCAAAGCATAAGATTGCCTTAAATAAGAAAATCGAAACTTGTGGAATCAGCTGCCAACTTATGCTACTTGCAGGAGTGGGAACCTGGGAAGAGGTGAAAAGTCTGCTGGATGCAGTAGACATGAGAGAAAAGGAAGAGTGGGTGAAAATAGGATGTCAAAGAAGGGCAGGAGATGGTGTGTGGGTTTGTTATGATGGCAGACCAGTCATGCCAGACAGTATGCTTGCACCAATGGCAAGAATGTACCATGGAGACACACATGTGGGCAGGGATGCAATGATTCAGACAAGATTGGTTTAACCAAAAGTTCAGGTATGTAGCAGAGAGCCTTTGCCAGAGATGTTTAAGATGTCAACAAATGAACCCTGGCAAGAAAACTGTGGTCTGCATGGGAAAGATTGGAAAGGCAGAGGGACCTTTTGTGAGACTCCAGTTAGATTTCATTCAACTGCCTGCTTGTCGAGGATTGAAATATGTACTTGTCATAGTTTGTTTATTTTCAAAGTGGGTGGAAGCATATCTGACCCGAAGAAATGACAGCTTGACAGTGGCCAAACTTTTATTAAGAGAATTCATTCCTAGATTTGGTTTTCCAGTAACGATTAAATCAGATAGAGGGTCTCATTTTAATAATGAAATAATTCGACTAATCTGTGAAGCATTCAAAGTTGAACAGAAATTGCACTGCGCTTACCGTCCAGAGGCTTCTGGAGTGGTAGAACACTTGAACAGCACAATCAAGTCAAGACTCGGAAAGGTGTGTGCATCTGCTGGAGTGAGGTTTTCCTTAAAATTCGTATACCTCCTCCATTTTATCGTGTTAAAATTAAAACGAATAACTGATTAATATTGATAGTATTAATGGTTTGCTGTGTTTGAATAATCAACATTACTAATTAGAAAATATATGTGGGAATCGCATTGGCATGGCTTGATTGATACGTAAACTAATTTCGTACGCATACTAATGTTAGATACTTAGAATTTGCATGTTATATGTTGCTTTTGTGATGTGATTTGTGAATTGTGCTTTTAATGTGAGTATAAACCGCAATGCATGTTGCTTTTGCTAGATAAATACACACACATAAAGGGTTTAGTGAGGGAATAACATTTTAATAGTCACTTCCATGTATTAATTACATTTTTTGTTTCTTTGCTCAAGTTGACTTTTCTGGAGTGGCCACAAAATGGCTGCCATCCCTATTTGACGGACAGACGATATACAGAAGTCACTGGGTGAAGTACGCCTGCGCTAAAAGATGAGCAACAATAACCTCGTCCTGACCCCAGGCAGACTGTCGCACCGGGATGGGTGCCAATCTTCAGACAATGGACTTCCTTAAACTAAAAACTGTTATAATTGATGACACCATGGACACAATCCCGTATGAGAACCAAAATGCCTTGAATGGACAAGTAACTGTTGCAAATTATTAGTAAATTGAGAATTACATCTAAAGAAACATCTAGTGTATGGGAATCAGGAAGAATGATCCTGGTTCCACCAATCAAATTTGTTTAAAAACATGTATTGTAACATTTTGTTGTTGATTTTATTATAAAAGAAGTAGAATATAGAGGGTCAGTGCGCTTTTTACCCGATTTCCTGACGTTATGCTGACGGAGAGGATGGTGACACTGCTGGACAGCTGCTTACCAGAGACTTTGGCGGACTGATCAGATGCTCAATTAATTTACGAACTGATTGATCGATTTATGGGCATAGAGACAAAAGATCTGAACTTGACATAGAGGACGTCATTTAGCCAGATTAGGTAAATATGCGAATCAAAATATTGAATGCTTTATGATTTTCCTATGCGTTATTCAGATAAATATTTCAATACATTATAAGAACTGTGTCGGGTTATTATTTTAGAAGTGTATTGATGTATACCGTTTAGAAGAATTAAGTGCCGCTCTACCCAGCAACTCAGCTGATCCATGGCCTATTCATGGGATGAACTACTAGGTTAAAAGTTTAGATCCTGGTGAAATAGGGAAGAATAGGTGAACTTATTACTCATCAGGGATTTGTGGATTTCCTCCCATTCCAGCATATGGAATAAAAGAATTCCCTCTCGAGTACCATAGATCTAAAGAAGAATGAATGAATGGTGTTATGGGCCCCACCGGTGAATGAGTGAATGAATGTGGTCGTAGAGATCTGTGGTCTGTGACGTAGAAAGGGATTTGGTTTTCAGCGCTGGAGCAGTTTTCTGGTAGCAGAATGATGGTTAGCTATTGTTTTGGGTTTAGTAACGATTGCTTGTAAATAGCTTATTGATTATTGATTGGTATTGGTTTATGTACTAACACTCTATGTTGAGTCGCGTCGAGTTATATGTGGTTTGCATGGTTTCTGGGATGTAGGAAGTCGGAAGTTTGTAACAGTTCCGTAGTAGAGCAGAGGTAAGCGCTGCTCTCGGGAAAGACGGGATTGTGGTTGCCCGTAGGTACACGGGAAGGAAACGTGTAGCAATTGAAGTTACACGGCGCATTGTCTGGGTTCGATCCGGCAACATCGTCGTGTGTTGTCATTAGGGATATTTTCTGTGTAAGAGAAGTATGAATGTTAGCAAAGGCTTACCTGTGAAAGTTTGATCTCAGGTACCAGGAAACCAAATGGCATACCGATAACGCTTACTACTGAAAAGGTAGCAGGTATATTCTGAGCTTGCAAGAAGGACAAAGTAGAGGGAAGCGCTGCTTTGTTAACGAATGGTATATTCTGTAGTAGGGCAGAGGTAAGCGCTGCTCTCGAGAAAGACAGAAGTCTGTGTGAATGATCTACATTTTCCCTGTATGACAGTGTGTGTGTGAAAAAGGCATTCTAATTAATGGCAAAACTCTAGTGTAATTTAATTCTAGAGAAGCGGTTAGTTGATGCTTGATAGAAGGGTGAAGTAGAGGGATGTGCTACTTTATCAACGAAAGTACTAATTCCGTAGTAGGACAGAGGTAAGCGCTGTTCTCGAGAAAGATGGAATTCTCATGAGAAGGGTCTTTTGCTGTTCTTTGGTAAGCGAATCAGACAATGGAGATGTTTTTGTGTTGTTACTAACAGAATTGTAGAAATTGATACAAAAACTTACTGCGCGGATTTTGTAAAGGAGGGGTAGACGAGAGCAGAGCAGAGCTGTCGCAGCGGCTGCTGACGTCAGAACGACCGCGCTGTGATTGGACAGTAGGTTGGAGGCGTAAAACGCTCCGCATTGGTGCGATAGTGTAAAGCCGCGCTAGGAGTGGGGGAATACAGAGTGACGTAAACGCTCCCTGACTGGTGAGTTAGTGTGAGTCGCGCTGAGATTGGAGGATTGTGATAGTGACGTAGATGCTCCTGATTGGTGCGTTAGTAAGAGTCGCGCTGTGAGTGGACTGAATAGCGGTACCATTGTAAGAAGACTAAACGGTACACGGAAATCGAGAAAATGTATTACCAACCACCAGAAAAGAAGAAATCGTGGTTTGGGAAAATTAAAAAGTGGTTCAAGAAAGATAAACCAGTTGAGACTATGGAAGGACAGTTACTTCCCCCACCGAAAACACCCGCATCTATAATGATTGCAAAATATGGGTATCATACTTGTATTTGGTTAGATAGTTGGGTAAAATACACCAAGGACGATGGAGTCCTGGCGTTTCCAGAACATGGTTCCTTTAATTTGGCTGTTTTGAGAAATCTCAGAGACAAAATGATGGACTTAGAACCAAGACCTAGACCGACGCAGTTTGAGGCATTGACGGAATGGGAAGATGAAATGCATGAACGAGAAAGGCAGAGAAGTGGTAGGGGTTACCGATACATGTTCGGTAGACCATACAGACATGAGACACATGACGACCGGATGAAAAGGTGGCGGAATGCAAGTATGACTGAGGGTATGTTTCCTGTGAAAATGATATGATTGAAGGGAGAAAATGCACCGAGAAAAGGCGTAATGTGGATTTGAGTGGATATGAAGCGAATGAATCGGAAGATGATGTTCTTGATGATGTGTTTTACAAAAACCCACCACCGTATCAACCAGAACCAGAAGCATTGTCACCAAGTGCCCCAATGAGAGAAACATTACGAACAATTAAAACAGAGACTATGTCACCAGAATTAGGGAAAAGTAACTCCGCAAGAGAGATAGAAAAACAGACAGAAAGTAGGGTAAATGGTGAAAATTCAGTAGAACTGGCCAAAACTACCCTAGAATTAACCGAGAAAATAAGAGAATTGACCAAAAATCTAGAAGCTGTAACAGTTCCAGTAACGATAGGTCCAGCAATGCCCATATTTGAGAAACAAAAAGATACTGAACATTGTTTGACAGTGCCGTACAGAAGCCAAAATCTAATTGAAAATACTGAACGGAGTCAAATTGAGAATCCGTGGGGACCGACAATAAATATGTTTGAACCGAGTGTTTCAAATAATCCATTTGTAAATCAAATTTATGCTGAAAAGAGTAGAATGACAGGGGAAACATTATTAGAACCACAAAAGGCTCCAGAACAAAATAATGTAGATAATCCAGTAGGGCCCTCTGTAGAAGAATTAAGCGAATGGCTCAAAGGGCGACAGAGAAAGGATCAAGAATCCCAGTCAATAGATGTGGCCAAATTACGAATGGTATTAGAAGAATTAATAGTAGGAACTATCCCTACTGAAAAATTGAAAAACTGTCAGGATGAGGAATTGTTGTTTCTCTGCAAGAGTGCAACGTGGAGAGCGAAAAACTTGCAAGAAAGATTAGAGGAAATTGCAAACGAAATGGGAATAGATTTTGACAAAGTAAAAGCACTACAAAAATCTTATCGAGTTGATATCACTGAAAAGGATATAGAGAACATGAATACTACAGGAAGGATAAGTCAGATTAAGGATATAATCGGTTTGTTGAGAAAATGGGGAGATGTGGACAGATGGAGAAGTAAGTGGTGTAAAAGACGCGATAATACTACAGAAAAGACAGCTTCAGCATTTCCCGTTAGAGAGAAAGAAAAGGTAACGACAGAATACCCCATGAGAGAGATTCCAGGAGGAGGGTATGTACATGTTCCATGGACAAGACAGGACATTTTGTCTTTCACAAATGATTTCCCTCGACTATGCGAAAAGCCCGTCGAGTGGTACCGGCAGGTCGACAGATTTGTAAAATTGTCAAAGGTATTATGGATAGATTTGAATAGTCTATTTGATATAATAGCACCAGCAGATTTGTGGACAGAATGCAAGCTGATGATAAATTGGCCCACTCAGGAGAATCCTAGGGACCCTAAGGCAGGAGCTCCCGACCCAGAAGTAATGAAGGAATATGAGCAGGTTATGGCATTTCTGTAAAATAAGGTACCTCCTAAAGAGACCGATTGGGTAAAAATTGACAGAACCCATCAGGAAAGCAAGGAGTCAGTACATGCATATTATGAGAGGCTAATTCAGGCTTTTAAACAGTTCAGTGGAGATGAGAACCTGAGTGATAAAGGTTTGAGTCATTTCGTATACAGATTTGTATATGGTTTACGCCCAGAAATTGGTGATATGATAAAGCAGCATACAGTTGATTGGCAAAATAAGAAAATAGATGACGTTTTGTGACATGCAAAATATTTCAGCGATGAGATTGAGGCAAAACAGCGAAAACTGAAAGAAAAGGCAATGTGGGCACAGGTAAAGGTGGCTGAACGACAGGAAGCTCAGTTGATAGAAGTGAACAATCCAGGAGTAAGACCAAGATATGGCCCTGGGAAAGAGAAAGGTAATATAGAAGAAGCTAAAAAGAAATTCCCATGTCACAATTGCGGTGAGTTAGGGCATTGGAAATCCGAGTGTAAAAACCCTCCAAATACTAATATTGAAAATCGATCGTTGAATCCACAGGTGCGGAAAGAGGTGGGCGGTCAACTGCAGCAACAGCAGCAGGTGGTTACCTCTCAGAATCAGGTGCCAAAACCACCTTTTCCACAGAACAGAAACTCACAGAACTATAGTAATGAATCGGGATTCTACAATGAAGAACAGGTAAATAAACCATCACGGGCTCGCACTGTTTCGCAGTATTGGCTGCAACACGATGAGAGTGATTCAGAAATGAGTTAATGACGGTGCCGAAGGGAGGAAGAAGAGTGCGTACTTGGCGCAACTCTAGAAGTAGACCAGACAGGACCATTTGTAGATGGGAAGATTAATGATGATAACATTACTTTCCTAGTGGACACTGGCGCTACTCGATCTACTGTTAGATCAGCTGATGTTAAGAATCTTCCTCTTTCGGATGAAACAATCCAAGTAGTTGGTGTATCTAACTGACAGTTAAAAACATACCTTACAGAACCCGTAAAGGTTAGTATAGGGAAATTTTCTGAAATGCACCGATTTGTGGTATGTGACACCAGTCCTGTGAACTTGCTAGGTAGGGACCTGTTGTGCAAGATGAATTGCACTATATTTTGTACTCCAGATGGAATAGCTTTTGAAACACCAGATGAGGATGTATTGTATAAAATGACCATAGCTAAGAGGGAATGTGAGAATATTGGAACATATGCAGTATTTAATCCAGATGAACTGCCTAAAGAATTGAAACTGTCTGTAAAAGCAGAGTCTTGGGATTTCACTGGAGAAGATGTAGGGCTAATGAGAAACGTAGACCCAGTAAAAATTACTGTGAAAGATGGAGTAAGTTATCCGAACATTCCTCAGTATAGATTGACACCTGAAATAATTGAAGGAGTAACTCCAATAATTGAGAAAATGATCAAGCAAGGAATTCTGAGAGAGATAATGAGCAGTCCATGTAACTCACCCATAATGGGCATGAAAAAGCCAAATGGGAAGTTCAGAATAGTGCAAGACCTGAGAAAGGTGAACAAAATCGTTGTGCCATGTTGTCCCATTGTACCAAATCCATCAGTGATTTTGTATCAGATTCCCCATGATGCAGAATGGTATACAGTCATTGATTTATGCCATGCGTTCTTTTCCATCCCATTGCATCACGACAGTCAGCAGATTTTTGCATTTCGGTTTGGAGACCGTATTTTGGCATGGTGCCGAATCCCACAGGGGTATACAGAAAGCCCCTCAATATTTAATCAATTATTGAAAAAGTCATTGGAAAGTCTGCAAATGCCCGAGAGTTCAGTACTAGTACAGTACATCGACGACCTCCTTGTGGCGTCGAAAACTCGTGAAGCTTGTGAAGTAGACACTATAGCCTTACTAAATCACCTGGCAGATGGAGGACTAAAAGTGTCCCCAGCCAAACTGCAGTATTGTAAGAAAGAAGTACAGTATTTGGGACATAACATTGAAAAAGGATTGAGGAAAATAACAATAGGCAGAATCAGAATCATAAAAGGAATGAGAGCCCCCATGACTCAAAGAGAAGTGAGAATGTTTCTGGGAATGGTAGGGTACTGCCGCCAGTGGATCAGCAACTTTTCGCTGATTGCAAAACCTCTGGTACGGCTAACAAGGAGTGATGTAAAAGATCCCCTTGAATTGAATAAGGAAGAATTAGCAGCATTCAAACAATTGAAAGATGGATTGTGTGAAGCCCCAGCATTGGGTATGCCTTATTATGAAAAAGAATTTGAGTTATATTGCAGTGAAAGAAATGGATGTGCACTTTCTGTGTTAATCCAGAAGCATGGAAGATTGAGGAGACAGATTGCGTATTATTCATCGATGCTTGATCCAGTAGCCGTAGGCTTACCTGGTTGTCTGAAAGCAGTAGCTGCAACATGTCGAAGCTTGGAGTAGAGTGAAGCAATCGTAATGGGATATCCTTTGAAAGTGTTTGTACCTCATGATGTGGCGATTCTTTTAACAAGGAGTCGTACTCAGTATATGACACATAGTCGGCTGACTAAGTATGAGAAAGTCATATTAGGTGCAACAAATGTGAGCCTTGCGAGATGTGTGAATGTGAATCCAGCAACGTTATTACCTGATGCTGAGAATGTGGAAGTGAGAGATGAAGCAGATCATGATTGTTTGGATGTGCTTGAGTATTGTACGAAACCGCGACCAGACATAAAAGATGTACCTTTGGCAGAAAATGATTATGCAATGTTTGTTGATGGGTCATGTTTGAGAACAGAAGAAGGAGTGCTGAGTGCAGCATATGCAGTGTGCGCGGTTGCAGCAGTGTTGGAAGCATCTTATTTAAAAGGAGTAAAATCTGCTCAAGTAGCAGAATTAGTGGCTCTGACTCGAGCATGCAAAATTGGGAAAGGCGTGAGAGTGACTGTGATAACTGACAGCCAGTATGGCTTCGGAGTTGTCCACGATTTTGGGCAATTGTGGCTACAAAGAGGTTTCCTAACCTCAAGTGGAACTCCTATAAAGAATGCTGAAGTGGTTGGAAAGTTGATTGAGTCGATACAGCTGCCTAAACAATTGGCTGTGGTGAAATGTGCTGCCCACAACCAAGGTGAGGATTACGTTACTGTCGACAACAGATATGCCAATGACATGGCACAGTACTGTGCCAGAAATCAGTATTCAGTCAATCGGGCAAAGGAGAGAGAAATGACTTCCTATTCCTTAATGTTTACTAACGTTGTAGGGACATGGGAAGAAGTGAGACAATTGCAGGAGGAAGCAGGAGATGAGGAAACAAGGCAGTGGGTAAAAGCAGGATGTGCACCAAGGGAAAAGGATCAGGTGTGGGTCTATCGAGATGGAAGACCAGTCCTGTCAGATAGCATGTTGTCTACCATGGCACAGATGTATCATGGCCAGGGACACATAGGGAGAGATGCTATGATCAGGTCGTTCAAACAAACCTGGTACAACCCAAAATTCAGAATTATATCAGAGAGTCTATGTCAGAGATGTCTAATTTGTCAGCAATACAATCCTGGAAGAAAGACAGTGGTGAGCCTAGGAACTATAGGCCGAGAAGGAGAGCCTTTTACCAGAATGCAGATATATTTCATTGAGATGCCAACATGTAACAGATTGAGGTATGTTCTGGTCATAGTCTGCCTATTCTCCAGGTGGGTAGAAGCATACCCGACAAGGAGAAATTATGGATTGACAGTAGCAAAGCTGCTTTTGAGAGAATTCATCCCCAGGTTCGGGTTCCCAGTGACCCTTGAATCAGACAGAGGAGGGCATTTCTATAATGAGATTGTAAAATTGGTCAGTGAAGCATTGAATGTACAACAGAAACTGCACTGTGCCTACCGACCAGAGGCATCTGGTGTGGTTGAGCAAATGAATGGTACAATCAAAAACAGAATTGGAAAAATGTGTTTAGCCACAGGAATGAAATGGCCTGATGTCTTGCCTCTAGTTTTGATGACCATACGTGCAACCCCAGATAGAACTACAGGGTTAAGTCCTCATGAAATAATCATGGGACGTGCAATGAGGCATGCTTACATACCAGTCAACAAACTGATGACGATTTCTGATGACATGGTGTTGGAGTACTGTAAAGGCCTGGCTGACGCAGTTCATTCTGTGTTTCATCAGGTTTGAGCGGATGCCACCACCCTTGAAAAGAAGCCAGCCCATGATCTAAGCCCAGGAGATTGGGTGAGGATAAAGGTCCACAGAAGAAGAAACTGTTTGGTTCCCAGGTGGGAAAAACCAAGACAAGTCATTCTGACCACGACAACAGCTGTAAAGTGTGCTGGACTGAAAAACTGGATCCATGCCAGCCATACTCTGAGAATACCAAATCCAGTGGATTGCATGGAGAAAGAGTATTATGACGAATCAGAGTCAAGTACTGAATCAGACAACGAAGAACCAAAAACACGAGAAAATCCTGAAAGGGGGGAAAAGAAACCTAAACAGATTCTAGTTCCCAGAAGTGTCTCTCTGAGAAGAAGACTGCAGATTTTGGACAGCTCAGATTGTGAAGACGAGCAAAGAAAGAAAGGTCCTAGAAAAGAACCTAGAAAGAAGGAAGGAAAAGACAAAGAGGAAGCAGTAAAAGAAATTCAAAGAAAGCAAGTCCCAGATGAAAAACTGAGAGAAATTCCACCTGAAATAATAGAATTGAGTGAAGAAGGGACAGATACAGAGAGAGAGGGACAGATTGCGGAAGACCCCCGAGGAGGTGTAGGGAACTGCAACATCCAGCTAGGTGAAGGGACAAGTAGTCAGCAGGAAGATTGCGTGTCGGAGAACCGAGGAGGGAATGAAGTACGGAAACCAGAACAAGTGGTGGATAAAGAGACAGGTGAAAAGGAAAAGCAAGTTGGGACAGAGTCAGAAGAGAGTGAGAACGAAATACCTGAAGGTCGAGTTCTGAGAAAGAGAGCTTGGAGAGAAGAAAAGAATGAAAAGAATGTCAAAGAAAATAAATTGAAAAGAACTGTAAAACCAGAAGTTTGGCCGAACAAAATAAAGAGACTAAGATATCGATTGTCTCGAGTGAAATCACCAAGAGCTGAACAGGTGAATGAAGTCACGAGTCAGGGAAAATCAAAGGAGGAAGAAACAGTTGTAACCAAAGAGTCCGGAAGGACAAGAAAGCCTAACCAGAAGTATAAGTCGCCGGAATGGACATATGTGGCCTTGCCTGAAGAACCCCAAGAGGCAGACAGTCAAGGAGATCCAGAGGAGGCTTTACTGAAAGTGGTTAAAGAAGAAGAAGAATCAGAAATCCTGAGAGTTCTCTTGTCCGACATTGGAGAGGAAGAAGCGGAGATTCAGGAAATTCTGTATCCCGATTGGGAGAAGGAGGCAAAGGACGATGAGATGCCAAACTGAATAAACAGAGAAGCTGTTGATGTGGAAAACGATAATAAAAGAGAAGAAGTAGAAACTAGTGGAACCAAGTAGCAGCTTAGAAGCTTTGGGTTAGAAACTGGTCACAAAGTAGAAGAGGCTAAGTCAAAAGACACGGTCTATTTTAGTAAAGATGGCTAACATAGATGGTAGTAAAAGTAGATGTACATTCATGAAAAGATGGTATAAAACATGTTGCTGTTGTACAGGATTATTAATGCTTTTATGGAGCATCCTAGCTCTTGTAATATCATTTAAAGTCACAATAGATACAATAGAAGGACATGGTCAAAATAAAACTAAAATAAGTAAAATTTCAAAGGTAGTACCGACTGTAGAAACAAACATTCATTTGCATAAAGATAGGTCTATTAACGATTTCTCTAATAATATATTTTCAAAATTATTGTATGAATATGTAAAGACTATGGATGTAAGGGACTGCTACGTCTTTATGCAGTTACCTGCTTCTGTGGCAGAGGGAGTGACTTATCATCACCTTCCAGCTACTTATGGAATAACATGTTGTGTAATAGCTAGTTTATTTTATCAGATAGGGAAATTCAAGTATTATTTTTCAGATGTAGATAACATTTTTGCATTAGTGCCTGCTAATAATAAGCTAAATAAGGTAAAACCTGCTAAAGTTTTAGGTGAATTTTTCTTAGAGACTAGTGAACTAACATTAGAAGCTGTGTTTAAATATAATTTGACATGCAGTTTGCAGAAAGAAGAAAATACATTTTTGAATATGGTTGAGGAAAGAAGGCATAAGATGCACAAAAAGGCATCAGAAGGAAAGGTTGAGAAAATGGCTTGGGACATAGAAATGGAGAAACATCTGACAAAAGGAGAGTCAACACCAACAATAGCTTTAGATAGGCCTCAGAAAGGAAAATTTTGTATAAGAAGGAATCAAACTGCATATGATAATATTTTTGTAGGTAATAGTGAGTGCCATGATACATACCGAATCATAGGTGGATGGGGATTTAAAGGTGGAAGAGATCCAGTATTCCCTGGAATATATTTTATCTGTGGGAACAGGGCATATTATCGTTTGCCAGACCATTGGTATGGCACATGTTATGTAGGCCTGGTATTTCCAAAAGAACAAGTTACTTACCTTCGGTAACGATGTATCTGTAAGAAACATTAGTTAGTTAGATTCCTCACCTTAGAATATCCCCAGGCGTCAGACTGGATCCGGAAGATTTTTCGTCAGCAATACCCCTTGCGCGTCGCTAGGCGTCGTCTGCGGCTCCGCGTCCGTCGTCGGCGTCGTGCGCCGGAATGACGTCGTCGGAGTACTTAGACGCCGCCCTCGCGCGCTGACGTCAGTTCTTGTACATAGCCTTCCGCGCCAGGAACGCAGAGCCATGCAAAGACCGACACTGGTGCCAAAAATAAAATCTAGGGGCCTGAAAAGGATAACCTTAACCCTAGATGTCGGTTCGCAGAACGGGGAGGATGGGTGGGTCGGTGAGGAATCTAACTAACTAATGTTTCTTACAGATACATCGTTACCGAAGGTAAGTAACTTGTTCATCTGAAAGAAACACGTTAGTTAGATTCCTCACCTTAGAATAGATACCCAAGCAATACCAACCCCGGTGGTGGGTCTGCGAACCAAGATCACACCAGAAAGTCCTGGAGGACAGAACGGCCAAAGAAGCCATCCCTCCGGACTTGGCTGTCAAGGCAATAATGCCTGGCAAACGTGTGTAGCGAAGCCCACGTCGCCGCCTGACAGATGTCCTGCAAAGGGACTCCCCGTCCCAAAGCAGTAGTAGCCGCTGTGGCCCGAGTAGAATGGGCGCGCAGCCCAACAGGAGGGTCCTTTTTTGCCAAAGAGTAACAAATTTTGATGCACAAAATGACCCACCGAGAGATGGTCCGTTTGTGCACAGCTTTCCCCTTCTTAGCACCCACGTATCCAACGAAAAGTTGGTCGTCCACCCGGAACTGCTTTGTGCGGTCCAAATAAAAGGAGAGCGCACGTTTTGGGTCCAGACGGTGGAGCCTCTCTTCCTCTTTGGAAGGATGCGGAGGCGGAAAGAAGGTGGGCAAGGTGACAGACTGCCCAAGATGAAATGGAGTCACTACTTTCGGAAGAAAGGAGGGACGAGGCCGAAGGACAACCTTGTCCGGATGAACAGACAGAAAAGGAGGCTTTGAAGATAAAGCCTGGAGCTCACTCACCCGTCTAGCCGAGGTGATGGCTACCAGAAAAGCAGTCTTAAGAGTCAGAAGACGAAGAGGACAATTGTGAAGAGGCTCGAAGGGAGCGCACATCAGGAATGTCAAGACCAGATTCAAGTCCCACTGAGGCATTACAAAAGGGACAGGAGGGAACGTGTGAGTAATGCCTTTTAGAAAGCGTGTAACCACAGGGGACTTGAAAAGAGAAGGCTGATCAGGAAGCCGCAAGAAGGCAGAGATGGCAGCAAGATAACCTTTCAGGGTGCCCAGGGCAGAGCCCTGCCGGGCCAAAGAAAGAAGAAAGAGGAGAACCTCAGAAAGAGGGGCGGAAAGGGGATCCACAGCCTTTGCTGTGCACCATGCCACAAATTTGTTCCACCGGCAGGCGTATACCGTCTTTGTGGAGGGACGCCTGGCTGCCAGAATGATATCACAGACTTCAGAAGGCAAGTCAAATGGCATCAACTGCCGCCGCTCAATCTCCACGCATGGAGGTGGAGGCTGGACAGGTTCGGGTGGAGGACCGTCCCCTGCTGCTGCGACAGAAGATCCTCCCGAAGGGGCAGACGTATCGGGGGATCGGTCAACATACTGAGTAGCTCGGGATACCAGTATCTTCGTGCCCAATCCGGAGCCACCAAGATGACTTGGGCCCGGTCGTGCCTGATCTTCTTCAGCACTCTGGGCAGAAGTGGTATAGGCGGAAAGGCGTACAACAGACCGCAACTCCACTCGTGACGAAAAGCGTCGCCGAGCGAGTGCCGCCTTGGAAATTCCAACGCGCAGAACTGCTGACATTGCGCGTTCTCTTCGGTGGCGAATAGATCTAACCAAGGCTCTCCCCACTGCTGAAAGAGACCTTGCGCCACTTCGGAGTTCAGACGCCATTCGTGATCCGTCATGCACCGGCGGCTGAGTTCGTCCGCTCTGGCGTTCAGAGAGCCCGCCAGATGTTGAACCACTAGGGTGATGCCCTGGTGTTCCAGCCACGTCCAGAGGCGCAGAGCCTCCTGACAAAGGGTCCACGACCCCACCCCGCCCTGTTTGTTGCAATACCACATGGCGGTGGTGTTGTCCGTGAACACCTGCACGACACTGCCCCTGACAGAGGGAAGGAAGGCTTTCAGTGCAAGTCGGATCGCTCTCAACTCCAACAGGTTGATGTGGAGACGAGACTCCGCCGGAGACCAGAGGCCTCTGATCTCCGCCTCTCCCATATGGCCACCCCATCCCAGGAGGGACGCATCCGTCACTACGACATGCTCCGGTTGGGGAAGGGAGAGGCTCCTGCCCATGACCCAATCGCGGTCCGTGAGCCACCACCGCAACTGCTGTGCAGTGCCCTCCGAGATCAAGACATGGTCGGACAGGTTGCCGTGATGCTGGGCCCACTGAAACTTCAGGTCCCACTGCAGAGCCCGCATGCGCCGCCCGGCGTGATGCACTAGTAGGATGCAGGAGGCCATCAGCCCCAGAAGCCGCAACACTAGCCTGACCGAAACCCAGGATAGAGGCCGAAAGATAGGAATCAGGGCCTGAATATCCTGGACCCGCTGTTCCGGTGGATAGACCCGGAACTGCGCCGAATCGAGAACCGCTCCGATGAAGAGGAGCTTCTGAGAGGGACTCAGGTGTGACTTCGGCACGTTGATGGAAAACCCCAGCAAATGCAGGAGATCCGCCGTAGTCTGGAGGTGGGAGACGACTGTCTGGGGCGAGCCCGCCTTCAACAACCAGTCGTCGAGATAGGGGAAGACTGGAACCCCTGATCTGCGCAGATGAGCTGCGACCACCGCCATCACTTTTGTGAACACCCGAGGGGCACTGGTGAGGCCGAAGGGGAGCACGGTAAACTGAAAGTGCTCTTGGCCCACCGTGAACCGCAGGTAACGCCGGTGGGCCGGCAGGACGGGGATGTGGAAATATGCGTCCTGCAAGTCCAACGCTACCATCCAGTCTCCGGGGTTTAGGGCAGCTAGAACCTGAGCCAAAGTCAACATCTTGAACCGTTCCTTCCGGAGGAAGGCATTGACGTTCCGAAGGTCCAAGATAGGGCGTAGGCCCCCTTTGCCCTTCTTGGGAACCAGAAAGTAGTGGGAATAACAACCACGACCTACTTCTGGACTCGGAACGCGCTCGACGGCCCCCTTGGCCAAGAGGGCGGAAACTTCCTCGTGGAGAAGATGCAAATGATCCCCCGAGATACGGTGGTGCTGCGGTGGCATGGCTGGAGGGGTCGTCTCGAAGGGGAGGGAGTAGCCCCTTCGGACGATTTGCAGCACCCACCTGTCCGATGTGATGGACCGCCAGTGGAGCAGGTGATGGCGAACTCTGCCGCCCACTGGCGTGGAATGGGCCTGAAAGCTCGGACTAGGAAGGCTTTGAGGCGGATGCTGCCGGGGTGGATGTGGGCTGACCTCGTCGTCCTCCAGATCCGCCTCGGCGGAAACCACGTCCGCGACCGCGCGCAGGTTGGTTCTGCGGCTGGTGGCTAGGCGCACGTGAGGAGGCACCCCTTCCTTGGCCACAAAAGGGGCGAAAAGCGGAAGATTGCGACCGCGGAGCCGAGAGGCCCAAGGACTTGGCCGTAGCCCGGGAGTCCTTAAAGCGGTTCAGCGCACTGTCCGCCTTCTCGCCAAACAGGCGAGTGCCATCAAACGGCATGTCCATGAGAGTGCTCTGGACATCGCCGGAAAACGACGTGGACCGCAGCCAGGCGTGACGTCGAAGCGCCACTGAGGTGGAAATGGCCCTACCCAGCGAGTCCGTGGTGTCAAGCCCACAACGTATAGCATGTCGCGCGGCATCCCTCCCATCGGCCAGAGCCTGGGTAAGTCGTGTCTGGACCTCCTCCGGACACAGGGGCAGCGCGTCCTCCACCGCATCCCACAGAGAGTGGGAATAACGGTCCAAGAGACAAGCAGTATTCAAAGACCGCAGGCCCAAACTAAGGGAAGAGAACAGTTTCTTGCCAAACTGCTCCAGTCTCTTGGAATCCCGGTCCGGCGGGGCGGTCGGGAAAGAGGATTGGGAGGTGGAGGCCTGGATAACCAGGCTCTCAGGGGTAGGGTGTTGGGACAGAAAACTGGGGTCGCCCGGAGCAGGGCGGTGGCGCCTGGCAACGTTCCTGTCCACAGGAGGAACTGTGGAGGGCTTGGACCAGGTGCCCTGTAGAACGTCAGTGAGGGCCTCATTGAATGGCAGCAGAGGCTCAGTGGAGCTTGCCGCAGACTGAAGCACCTCAGTGAGGACGTTCGTCCTCACAGCCACGGCAGGTAGCTCGTGCCCAAGGGCTGCGGCCGCCTTGCGCAGCACCACGGAGAAAGCAGCACCCTCCTCCGAAGCCACAGTCGGAGGAGAGATGAATCCAGTGTCTTGCGAGGTATCCAGACCACTGGCCTCCCCCAGTTCATCTGCCCAGTCCTGGGACAGTTGGGCCTGAGCGGCCATAGGATCCTCGGATCCCTCCCAGTAGTCCCCATCATCCGACTCCTGGTGTAGAGGAGAAAGTAACGGAGCCGGGCGGTAGACAAAATGTGTCTCTAGCGGCGTCGATCTCGGACCGGGACTAAACTGGGGCACGGCGTCGAGCGGAGTCGACATCGAGAACGGGTCCCTCGGGCGCTTGCGGCGTCGAGGCCGGAGCCGTCAACGGCGCCGGGGCCGGAGCCGCCGGCTGGCAAGGCAGCCCAGTCGGGTCCGCGGGGCCCGAAGGCGCACCAGCGGGCGCCGACGGCGGAGCCAGGTTCCTCATGGCCGAGAGGAAGGCACTGACTTCCGCCGGCGTCGCGTTAGTCCCAGGGACCGGAGGGTATGGGGACGGACGCGGCGCCTGCGGCTCCGCCGGAGCCGCGGGGGTGGAACCACCCTGACCCTCGACCGAGTCGCGCGACCGGCGAGGGGAGTCCGAAGAGCGATGTCGCCTCTTGGACTTCTTGGAATGCTTCGACTTACCCGAAGACTTGGATCCCGACGACCGATGGTGATGTTGGCTGCGGCTCCGCGACCGATCCTTGGACCTCCTCCTGGACCGGGATCGAGAGGCGCGTGGAGCCGAGTGGCGAATCTCGAGAAGCTTACGGGACCGCTCCCGTCTAGCCTTCGAGGTCAGGGCCTTGCAGTCCGAACACGACTCCGCGTCGTGATCGAGGCCCAAGCAGTAAAGACACCGGCGGTGATGGTCCGTAACCGACATCAGTCGGCTACAGTCCGTACAGGCTTTAAACCCAGACATCCTACCGGCACCGGTGTCGAGACTCGATCAAAAAGGATCAAAAAAGTTAGTCAAAAATTGACTAAAGGGGTAGCTCTCCCGGATCTGCGCTTACTGGCGCGGAAAAAAGAAGAACTGACGTCAGCGCGCGAGGGCGGCGTCTAAGTACTCCGATGACGTCATTCCGGCGCACGACGCCGACGACGGACGCGGAGCCGCAGACGACGCCTAGCGACGCGCAAGGGGTATTGCTGACGAAAAATCTTCCGGATCCAGTCTGACGCCTGGGGATATTCTAAGGTGAGGAATCTAACTAACGTGTTTCTTTTAGATATCTCTCACATAGACAGAGAAGAGGGTGTAAATAGTTTAAATAGTCATTTAGTGCGTAGAAAGAGAGAATCTTGGGCAGAAAATGTAGGTGACATCTTTTGTGCATTGATACCAGCAGTGGGAATAAGTCTGAATGCAAATAAAATTAGAAGATTATCTACAGTAGTGGATCGCTTGTGAACAAGCACTGCTAATGGATTCTTATTGGTTAATACTGAAATGGTTGCCATGCGTGCTATGGTAATGCAAAATCGACTTGCCCTTGACATTCTATTGGCAAAAGAGGGTGGAGTCTGTGGAATGCTGAAAGTTCAACATTGTTGCACTTACATTCCAGATGAGAGTAAAGATCTAAAGGTTTACATTAAAAATATTACTGAATTGCATGATGAACTTGTACCACTGGAGGTTGAAGATGTATGGACAAGAATGGGAAAGAAAATTGCTGCTATTAAAAATTTCTTAGCTAAAATAGGTAGTACTTTTATAGGTAAAATTTTGTTTCCATTAACATGTGTGATAGTTGCATTATTAGTGTTAAGATTAGGGTGTATGTGTTGTAGAAATAAGAAAACAAATAATAAAATAAAAAGAGATAAACTTAAGAGAAAAGGAAAAGATCCAGAAAAGGATTTAGAAGAGATAGCCTTAAATGAGTGGAAAGAAAGTATGTACAAAAAAGCAAAAAGAGATGAATATGGAGAAACTGAATTATGAGCTATGAGTAAGAAGTCATTTCAAATTTCCGTAAAAGGGTACTAAATTTGGGTGTTGTATGGTGATAATATCATCAAAGGGGGGATTGCTGGAGTGAGGTTTTCCTTAAAATTCGTATACCTCCTCCATTTTATCGTGTTAAAATTAAAACGAATAACTGATTAATATTGATAGTATTAATGGTTTGCTGTGTTTGAATAATCAACATTACTAATTAGAAAATATACGTGGGAATCGCATTGGCATGGCTTGATTAATACGTAAACTAATTTCGTACGCATACTAGTGTTAGATACTTAGAATTTGCATGTTATATGTTGCTTTTGTGATGTGATTTGTGAATTGTGCATTTAATGTGAGTATAAACCGCAATGCGTGTTGCTTTTGCTAGATAAATACACACACATAAAGGGATTAGTGAGGGAATAACATTTTAATAGTCACTTCCATGTATTAATTATGTTTTGTGTTTCTTTGCTTAAGTTGACTTTTCTGGAGTGGCCACAAAATGGCTTCCATCCCTATTTGACGGACAGACGATATACAGAATTCACTGGGTGAAGTGCGCCTGAGCTAAAAGATGAGCAACAATAACCTCGTCCTGACCCCAGGCAGACTGTACCCGTGAAGGTCGCACCGGAATGGGTGCCAATCTTCAGACAATGGACTTCCTTAAACTAAAAACTGTTATAATTGATGACACCATGGACACAAACCCGTATGAGAACCAAAATGCCCTGAATGGACAAGTAACTGTTGCAAATTATTAGTAAATTGAGAATTACATCTAAAGAAACATCTAGTGTATGGGAATCAGGAAGAATCATCCTGGTTCCACCAATCAAATTTGTTTAAAAACATGTATTGTAACATTTTGTTGTTGATTTTATTATAAAAGAAGTAGAACAGAGAGGGTCAGTACGCTTTTTACCCGATTTCCTGACGTTATGCTGACGGAGAGGACGGTGACACTGCTGGACAGCTGCTTACCAGAGACTTTGGCGGACTGATCAGATGCTCAATTAATTTACGAACTGATTGATCAATTTATGGTCATAGAGACAAAAGATCTGAACTTGACATAGAGGACGTCATTTAGCCAGATTAGGTAAATATGCGAATCAAAATATTGAATGCTTTATGATTTTCTTATGCGTTATTCAGATAAATATTTCAATTCATTATAAGAACTGTGCCGGGTTATTATTTTAGAAGTGTATTGATGTATACCGTTTAGAAGAATTAAGTGTCGCTCTACCCAGCAACTCAGCTGATCCATGGCCTATTCATGGGAGGAACTACAAGGTTAAAACTTTAGATCCTGGTGAAATACGGAAGAATATGTGAACTTATTACTCATCAGGGATTTGTGGATTTCCTCCCATTCCAGCATATGGAATAAAAGAATTCCCTCTCGAGTACCATAGATCTAAAGAAGAATGAATGAATGGTGTTATGAGCCCCACCGGTGAATGAGTGAATGAATGTGGTCGTAGAGATCTGTGGTCTGTGACGTAGAAAGGGATTTGGTATTCAGCACTGGAGCACATCCACCCCACTGGAATGGCCTGATGCTTAGCCTCTTGTTCTAATGGGACTCAGAAGTATTCCAGACAAAAATACTTGATTGAGTCCTCATGAAATACTCATGGGAAGAGCAATGAGACAAGCATGTGTACCAGGACACAAGCTGTTGAATATAACTGATGACTTGGGGCCATATGTAGGTAGAACGTGTTTTGCGATTCTCTAAATGCAATTTTTAGGGAATCGCAATTAGAGAATTGCAAAACGGAATGTAGGTAGGATTAGCAAATAATTTTGCGAATCCTACATATTCCTTAATTGCGAATTGCAAATTGCAATTCGCAATTAAGGAATACCTCCCTATTCATTCCTATGGGCCTAGAGGTCCATAGGAATGAATGGGAAGACATTCTCAATTTGCGATTCTCAATTAGAGAATCGCAAATTGAGAATGCAATTTCAAGTGTGCCAGGGTGTCAAAAGGACACCCTGTTGCACCCCTGAAATGAGCATGGGTGCACATGTGGCACACATACATGCCCTAAGGACATGTGTGTGCACCACATGACAGTTTGAAAAATGCAAAAATATGCATTTTTGAAAGAAATCGCAAATTACCACCAACCTGTAGTTGGTGGTAATTTGCGATTCCTTAAGGCCAAATTGCACTTTTTTGGTGCTTTCTTACATTGCATTTAAGGAATCGCAAAATCTGCGATTCGTTAAATGCAATTGCAAAATAAGGAATCGCAAATTTAGCGAAATCCTTATTTTGCACGCAGATTTGCCTTCCTACATACCACTTAGCAAAATTGCGATCGCAAACGCCGAAATTCGGCGAATTTCAGCGTTTGCGATCGCAATTTTGCTTTCTACATATGGCCCTTGGTTTTGGAGTATTGCTAAGAGTTGGCTGACAGCGTGCATTCAATCTCTCATCAGATTGGGGAAGACGCTTTCAACAGACAGCTGAGCCACTCACATGATCTGAATCCTGGTGATTGGGTAGTTGTGAAGAATCACACTCGAGAATCGTGCCTAGCACCAAGGTGGGATAAACTGCATCAAGTTATTCTGACTACCTCAACAGCTGTAATGTGTGCAGGGTTGCCTAATTGGATTCCTGCATGCCATACCAAAAGGGTGCCAGCTCCTGAAGAAGAAGAGTTACAATTGAAACCAGAAATCGGTGGTGCTGAAGGTTGTGCAGCTGAAGAACTTCCTATAGAAGATCCTGAAGTAGCTGCCCAAGATCAACCAAGCACTTATCAGGATGACTGGATGCCAGTGGTGGACATACCTAAAGTACTTATAAGAACTAGAAGTCAAACACAGTTAGATAGACAGGAAGAGAGTGAGGACCAGACAGGTATAGAAGAAGTCGCTCAGGAAATTAGGGACACAACTGTTAGGGAGCCTGAGCAGGAACAGATAAGGAGAGAACAATATACTCAGACAGAAGAAACTCAAAGCACTGTTCCGGAGTCTGAGGACGGACAGTCAGGAATTAGAGAAACCGTTCAGGCAGAAGAAGGTAAAGAGGTAAAAAGACCTGAACAGGACCTGATAGGCATAGAAACGCAAGTTCAGGATACAGAAGAAAAACCAGACATCACTAATCCTGAACAGGGTCACTAATCCTGAACAGGGTCAGATTAGGGTAGATGAACCCATCCAGGCAGAACAGGCCTAAACAATAAGTCCTGGACAAAGTCAGATAGTGAGGAAATCTGAAGACGAAGCTGATCAAGTTGTGCAAAGATCTAAAGAAAAGAAAAGGAGTCTTGAAGATCCTGGCAGTGCAGTGAAGTTTAAGAAAAGTTGGAAAGGTGATAATTGGCCGAGAATTATCAAGAGACTGAGATATCAACTTAAGACAATCAATGAAGAGCCTGATCAACTAAATGAAGTAACTAGTCAATCTGGACCTTCCAAGGTAATACCAAAACTAAGAAGTTAAAGATTAAAGACATTAAATAACAAGTTCAAGGGTCCTGAATGGACATATGTTATTCTTGAAGACTTTGAAAACCTCGATATAAATGAAGAAAGTGATGAAGAACTGAATGTTGAACAAGTTAAAGAAGAAGTGAGACCGACCTGAAAGAGAAAAGCACCTAGGGTGTTATCTCATAAAAGGTTCTGAAGTTAAGAAGATATAATCTTCTTGCCCAAGATGTCTGATAATAATGTTGCCGGAAAACCAAAACAAAGCTGTATAAAGAAGTGTTGAAGGATCTGTATATGTAGTTTAATATTAGTCCTCATAATATGGGTGGTATTAGTAATAGCTATTCCCTATCTAATGGTTACTGACAAACAAAATAGTACTAACCCACCTACAGAAGTTGCAAACCTTAAAGGAGATAGAGTAGACTTAGAAACACCAGATGAGTTAGATATACACCACACTGTAGAAAAGAATGAAACTGATTTAAATGTATTTGCAAATCTCTTAGTACATTATGTAGAAACTATGGAAGTTAGTGATTGTTACGTTTGTATGAAATTACCAAGCTCAGTAGCTGAAGGGGTGACTAATCATCATTTACCATTGACCTATGGTATTTCATGTAGTGTACTAGCTAGTTTATTTTATAGGACTAGAAAACTGAAGTATTATTATTCAAATGTAGATGTAATATTTTCAGAAGTTTCCATGCGAAAGAGCATGAACCCTGTCCTTAGTACTAGAGACTCACAATTCATGGGTGAATATTTCCTAACAATGAAGACAATAGATATAGCTGATGCACATAAACGCAACTTAACCTGTAAATTGCACGAAGAAGAAAATATATTTTTGAATTTAGTAGAAAACAGGAGACAGGATTTCCAAAGAAGAGCCTCTGAACCGAAACCTCAGATACCTAAATGGGCTGAAAGGGAAGACCTTTTAGTTACTGGCAAGACTCATGCTGCTATGTCTCTGGACTTTGAAAAGAAAGGGAAAATCTGTCTCCATAGGCTTAAAACAGAATATAACAATGTATTTATTGATTCCAGTGAATGTGAACATAATTTCTTAGTGATTGGGGGTTGGGGACTAAAAGGAGGAACTGATCCAGTATTTCCTGGAATGTATTATATTTGTGGAAACAAATCCTATTTTAGGTTGCCTGATCATTGGTAAGGGAGTTGCTATTTCGGAATAGTATTCCCTTAAGTCTATCATGTTAAAAGAATCACTGGAAGCAATAACAACAGTAATGGACTAACAAGATATAAAGAAGCTAGTTTTTCTGAAATAATAGGTGATATATTTGGTGCATTGATACCTTCAGTGGGGGTTCTGCTAAATTCTCGGAAAATATGTCAATTGTCAACAGTAGTGGATCAGTTATCTACTGACACTGCTGGAGGATTTATGCTCATCAATACAGAATTAGTTGCTGTCAGATCTATGGTTTTGCACAATCGACTTGCCCTTGATATCTTATTAGCAAAAGAGGGTGGAGTCTGTAAAATGCTGAAAGCGCAACATTGTTGCATGTATATACCTGATAAAAGTGTAGAAATTGGAAGATATATTAAAAATATTACACATTTGGAAGAAGAACTGAAACCACTGGAGGTTGACAGCGTATGGAAAAAAATAACAAATATTTTTTCCAATCTTAGTAGTTGGATTTCTAACATAGGTAAAAGTATTTTAGGTCAAATATTATTGCCGATTATGGGCATCACTTTGCTAGTTCTAATGATAATGTGTTGTCGTAAATGCAGTGGGAAAAGGAAAAGGTACGAAGGGAATGAGAATGGTAGGAAGAGAAAATTAGAAGAAATACGACTTGAAGAATTGGAGGGAATAACTACAAAAGAATGAAAGGATCACAATTTAAGAAAGATAAGGGAAGGAATGAAACATTTGAAGACATCGAAATGGTAGAAAGCTAAAGTTGGCATCTGATTTAAATAGAATTTAGTGATGGCATAAAATGCCATCAGAGAGGGGATTGATGGAGCAAGGTTTCACATCTAAAGAAACTTGCTTGTATGCAATGCACCACATTTTACATAATCATATCTAAGGGAAGCTTTTCTATGTGCTGTGTTAATAAGTAACTCAAGTGTACTAAAAAATGGCCGCTTAAACGCGGGAATTCTTCTGCGCATGCGTCTACCACATCACGTGGTGTGACGTTCTTCTGTCGCATGGGGGAAATATTTGCAGCTGCGCAATAGCTTCTAATTTGGCTGCTCCAAAGTAACATACTAATGCTCATGCCGAGCTGAAACTAACCTATGCACGTACTACTCAGCTATTAATGCGAAAGATTTATTAAGGAAATGGGGTTAGAGTAGAAGTAAGTGGTATACAGTGTATTCATTTAAATTGTATTCTAACATGTCTCTCTTTGACTTTATTAATAATTCGCATTTGGGCCTTGGAGGGTGACTGATGCCCTCATCCTTTGTCGCAACCACGCATGCGCCTTACATCTCTGCTCTCAAGTCCATGAAGTCATGAGACGACTGCCAAACCCTAAGCCCAGCAAGGACATGGAAACTCAACTTTCTGAACCCTACGAAAGGAAATCAAAGAAACATTGTACCAGAAATTTAGCGATCATAATCTGAAATGCTTGTGGGAATAAAGCTTGTGGGTATTAAAATTAAGGCGCGGGGAGTTAGACGATAGACTAAAGAAAATATTGCACTTGGTATGGTGTGATGTCCTCACCCCACTGCTTGGCCCAATCAAATTGCGGGTGAACATGGAATTGAAACATTTGGAGGTGGATCATACACTTGAATTTGGTATAACAGAGGTGCGTTATAGATAGTTACACACACTTGATACTGAGATGCTGATGCTATGCTGAGACGCTGCCCGATTTTGCTGCAATCTGACTGAAGAATCCTACACTAGGGAAAATTTGCGGAACAACCGAGGAGGCACATCTAGGAAGGGGTCCAGACGTGCCAGAGCCGGAGAGAGTAGCACCAGAGAGGGGTGTAACGCTGGCATTGCACTAGAAGAGGTCACCTTGCCCTGTCCCGAACCTGTCCTGAATTCTTGACTCTTTGATGTCGGGGTCCTCACACCATTCTAGATAAATATATCTGTAGGGTAACTGCTTCGTACTTGCTCTCTGTCCTTTCTCTCCTCAGGTGCTGTCATTGCAAGAATTCATTATTGCAAACTGATTATAAGCTAATTGTACTATTTTACCTGATGGAGATTTCTGGCTTATTCATGTGTATTTGATTTGACTCACAAAATCATTAATTCAGATAAACTTTTAAAACTCCTTCTGAGTCTGTGGTTCTTTAAATAAAAGTTAAATGCATTATTGTCTTTCCTCCCTATTCTAATCTACTACTAGATCTTATTGAATGTACATTTACTCAGGAGACAGGAATGGTAAGAATACTGATGTAAAGGTTTCCTAAGGTAAAATAAATTGATAACCAGTGGATATTTGCCAGATCAGTGTATGTATGAACGTATATGGGCCCAAATGAGTGTTGTGTGTATGAATGTGTAGAGCTGGTAAACTCCGCTGCATCAGTTGGCCTCTCTGCAGAGCATACAGAACAATGGTCATGTATTCCAGCTGTAATTGAAATTCTGTGGAAATCTGTGTGAAAGAGGTACACAGATGTCAAAATATATAAAAGGCAAAAGGAAAAGGAAATACATTGCTTAAATGTGAGTGAGTGCAGTGTGTGTTTGGAAGTGGTGAAGTGAGCGAGATGCGAGGAAGTGCATTCAGGGAAGAGTGAAAAGAGGTGCTGAAGAGGAGAGAGAGGCGGTTGAAGATGTGCAGATGGACGAGATGTGAGAGAAAAAGGGCATACATATCTAACATAAAGTGCACATAACTGAAGGCCAAAACTCCTTCCAAAAGTCTCAATACTATTTAATTCAGAATTGAAATATTTCCAATTGTAATTATTTATGACAAATCATTGTTGTTACTCATTTATCTTAAACAACTAACAACCTTTGATAAAGTCAATCATACTGACAGGTTTTAGGTGTATGTCAGTTGTTGTGTTATATATCTGGATGCAATTACATCTCAGAGAGAAACCAAAATACCAGTCGGTGGCACACTATGGAAATCACAGAAATGTATTTTACATGTTCCCTTTTAGAGAGCCCCCACTTAAAGACCTGCCTGCACATATTTCTATATGACTGCTTACAGCCAGCAGCTGTGGGTGCTTCCAGATACCTGGTTAGAGCATTTTCTTCCCAAACTGATGCCGCATGCAGTGCAAGACACTGGGAAAGCACACACATTAAAGCCCCTAAAGTTGTTGCATTGTACAATTTGCACATTACAATGACTGTTGACCATATTAATACAGTAAGGTATGGGGCAGTTTTTAATGTGTTTTATCTTTTAAGACTAAATGTTCCCACTGTTTTGTAAGCCGTGCTTTATCACTAAATTAATATGATTTCAAATACACTCTTTGCCAATCTTTTTTCAATTTTCCTGGGAAGCAGACCACCCTGGACCCCAAGTTTGTTCAATAAGCATGCTAGAGTCGCTCACTACTTACAAGTCATACCCAACTTTTACACAACACCACTTTTAAATTTCACCAGCCACCACTGATCAGACCCTGAATTGCCAGCAGTAATATCTAATTTCTCCGCTGATGCTGAGGGTTCAGCCTGGAATCACTTTCAACCAAGGGAGTTAACAGGACCCCAGTATTGTTAAATTGGGGCAGAAAATGAGTTCCCTCATGACCAAGGCTGTTGTAAAGAGGAACTTTGCTCATTTTGAATGCATTGAGTTTTGGTGAGTTCATTTGATTCTTTGGGCTTCAAGAATGTTTTTCAAATTTGCCCATCATACCAGCAAAGTCCTTGGAACAGTGCCTTAAAAATTCTATATGTGAGCTATTTTGAAGTCCATAAAAAGCAGATTCACAACAATAGCCACAAGATGGCGCTTTAAAGCCACATTGGCAAATTCTGCTGCTAACTGAAGAAGTGACCTTCACCAGTTAAACCGGCTCCTTGTTACTGTGGTTCCTCTCCGACATTTGAAATCTCTAATGTTTCCTTTAGTTCAGAGTTCTTCAGTAAATTTATCAATTAATTAAAGTATTTGTATTTCTGATTTAGATAACTCGTAATAAAATGTCCTAGTCATGGATCATAACAAGCATAGGCCTCCTGAAAAAGTCAGCCGCCTCAGCCTGTGTTTACTTTGTGTTATTCACATATTGCTTGGCCTACATTCAAACCTATTGATTGGTTGATTGTGTCAGTTATGACGTGGAATTTTTCTTTTTACAGTCATTTCATTGGGGCAGTAGTTGTATGAGACTGCTCTGAAAGGGGCAGATTTCTGTTTTTCTCCCTGTGTTTTAATGCCTAAAGTCTGATTTCGTTTTTCTACAGCTTTAATGATCCATAACCGATACACATAGTTTACATAAAGCTTTTTGTGACTCAGCGTTGGTGCACAATGACAAAAATAGTTTTTTTAATCTGGCAGGCGAGGGACTTTTTCATGCGGACTGATATATGCCTCACAGTTGGGGGCGTAGGAAAGCATAGATGTTTGTGAAAACGTATTTGCTATACTGAAGCACTGATGAAGGGGCAATAAGTATGCTCTCAGTTCAAAATATGATAATGCATGAATTGGCAAAGCTCGTAGGTCTGCTTTTGTATAGTGCATGCATACAAAGGCACAGAACATGCATGCCAATGCAGTTGCACAATTACACGCAGATGGAGAGCAAAAATTCTCCAGATTTCTACAAACGCAGACAGATCAACATACACATGGGCTGAAATTCAGAGACCAAACGACGGATAGGTACCTATGCGCACACAAAAAAGGACAACGTCAAGCACTGAATGATGCATGCATATAAAGGCAAATATTCAGTTCAGACCTCCATGCACACACACCATGTATCCGTGTTCACGGGCAGAAGCAGAACAAAACACTGTAGATCAAAATACATAAAGGCAGCAATCCAAACAGAGATACAGGTATATGTGCACATGCAGACACCTATGAGCACAAACAATATACATACAAGTATTCAGATACACACAGATTAACACACATGCATGCATACATTTGCATACAAGCAACAGCGGAGTAAAAAGAAACACAGACAAAACACATGCAGATCAATCAATTGCAGACCACCTGCATGCTGTTGCACATGGCACACAGAAGAACGGGTATGTATCAATGCATGGGCTGATAACTGATATGTTAGCGGATAAGTGGAAGGCTAGATGACTGTATGAGAGGAGGTGTGAAGTGAATCTGTAGATGGATCTTGTGAGGGTTAATATGGATGAAAGAGCGAAGGTCGATGGATGGGTGAGAATCTGAATAGATTGAAGAATACATGCATCTGTGTGAGTGGATATGTAGATGGTATATCCTTCTATCCATGCGTTTACGCAACAACTTACCCACTCAATTATCCATCGTTACACTCACTGACTCTTTTATTTTCCCATTACCCATTCACTCATCCATCCAATGCACTTAGTCAATCATTGATCCATGCACTTACTCACTCATCAATTATTTTTTTCAATGATGATTACGTTTAGTTTATAGAAAATGTATCAACTGCAATAAAAACATTATTGATAAATTACTCATTGCCACAATTAATACATCTAAAGAAAGCAATGAGTTAAAATTATAGGAAGAAATCACCCAAAGCATTTTGATTCATACTTTTGTACACAAATAAGAGAAAGATCTAAAACTCTGATCAACTTCATTCCTGAGGGGTGAACCTTATCAGTTTATCCATGTATTTACTCCTCAGCTATCCATTCTTCCAGCCATCAGCTCATTCTCACAGTCACTCATTTACCCTTGCAGACAATCACACACCATAACTTGATAATATATGAAGAAGAGCTTTCAATTACAAAATGAGGCAGATCTACCAGCTTTGTCAATGCTCATTAAAATCTATCACCAAACTAACATTTCTCATTCAGGTCATGGAAAAGTAAGTTGAAAGTTATTCCAGGAGCAAATGTTATTAGGCATTATTAATATATTTTTGCATTTTTACACAACATTCGAAGCTGCCATTCTTAAACTTTGGGGAGACATCCTCGGATCTAAGCACCAAAGTCACTCTATGATTCTACCTATTGAGATTTCAGCTGCATTTCATCAGAATCTGCTGTTGCAGACACTCAGAGGGCACAGTAGGACTGGCGGCTCCTTAGATTTGGATTGATTATGTGTACAAGAGAAATCAGATTACTATAGGGAACAACGATGTATTAGAATAAATACGACATCCAGTGAAGATTACTGGTTATTCAGCTGTACGTTTGAGTACCAGTAGAACAATCATTACTACTCCGCCCTCTCACCATAGCTCTTCAGTATTAGGGAGAGTCATGACAGGGGAACAAGCAGCTGTGCTGGCCCCTCCCTTGCCTAGGACATGCATATCTGGCCTTTCATGCGGTAGTTCGATCTGTTACTTTCCCCAGAAACATGATCAGCACTGAATGTTGAATTCTGCCCTGTCTCTGGCTATATTTCCTTTCTTTGTCTTTATTAGATATGTTTGCTTCGATTGGAATGTCCCAGTAGGGATGGCTTGCTTCGGGAGTCCTTTTGAACTCACACACAGAAACCTGTTTGGTATGTTTACTCGTTATCGGTGTGGGCTTGTGATGTGGGATGATATCTTGGAGGTCAGCATGCCCTTTGAAGGCTTTCTGTGGCTCATGGGGCCAGTGACGTCATAGATCCCGTTTTTTGGGGGGGGGCGGAGAGGGCAGGCAGTGGCTACTGGGCTCCAACCGATGTGGTTGAGGTCAGTTGCCACTGGAGTCCTGGGGTCCAAGTATAACCAAGTACAACCCTTCTTACAGGTGGCCCTCAGGGTACCAAGGGCGAGCAGTCTAAGGCCTCTCAAGGAGCAAGGGCTCAAAACTCAACAATCAACCAAAAGACAATAATTTAGTGTCCAGCCCAGTGCTTGTATTTTTGTAAAAGACAATACTGGAATACCACAATAAAACTAAACACTACACAGAGTAATTAGATTAGCCATTTTAGGATTGTATTCCTCTTGCGTCCTCATTGCGCAAAGGCCTCCTACTACAGTATTCTCTCCCCACCCAAATAACCTCACAATTACAGTTCCACTGATTTGGTGGCAGAAGCATGAATTAGCCACAGGTGAGGTTAAGCTGCTATTCACCCTAAGGCGTTTAGGTGCACAACTCAATCAAGAGCTCTTACTCCAGATGAGCAGAAACGTTCAAGCCATCGCTCTCAACGTCCTTGGAGCGCGTCTCAGAGCATTGCTCTGGTCACAGTTCAAGCCTCATGGTACGTGCTGTTGATCCAGCAGGTTGAGTGATGCTACAGGTGGAGTCTGAGCCTTCCACCTTCATGGCAGCCTCTCCTCTGGACCCACATTGATGGATGACTGAAGCATGGCAGGTCCAGTTGTTACTGTACAACTTCTCCAGCAGCTGCCGCCTCGCAGGCCATCTGGCCCAAGCCTGCAGTGACACATCAGTATGCTTGGAGGATCACGGCATGGCAGATTCAGGCGTCATGGCACCATTTCTCTAGCAGTTGTGGCTTCCAAGGCCAACAGGCTTACGTGAGTAAGAAAGTGTATCTGTGGCCTCACAGGCCAACAAGGATCCACCCAGCAGCAGTGCGTAATTTGGAAAATAATAAGAGCCAGGGCTCTCGTTGGGAGGCTACTGCAGCTTACACCACACATTGCCCCTGCCATGCTGCCAGTAAAATAGCAACAACACAATTACTAACCATCACACTCCTGCAAGCATGACAATTCAGATTATTTCAGACCTCCAAAATTATAAGAAAGGCTTCAGCAGCAGGTAATAGTCATTTCTAATGTATATTGAATTAATAATTACCTGTTGTTGTGGTCATCTCTAAATTAGCCAGACAGTGCCACCTTGTGACAGACTGTCACATGTGCCATGTTGATAATTAAGTGCCGGTGCCGAGTACCGGAAACCACTGGCTTAAATTAAGCACTGCCCAGCAGAGACAAGTCTTCCTCTGGTGTCAGCAGCAGCAACAATAGCTTGAAGCTCAAGACTTCTGTCAGCGGCCTCTGCCACAATTAATTTGGGGAAGTTTTGGGGCAGTTCATAGCAAAATCTTTGCAGACAGACTGGGAGACTCATGTTGCTCCTAGCCTCTTCTCCAAAGTAGTCTGTATTTCTAGGTGTTCTTTATGCTAGGGAACACACTTTGATTCTCCCCCTATAACGTCTCCACACCTATAGTGCCAGCCAGAGTCCTTCCATCTCTCACCATGCAGGCAGGCCTCTAGGCACTAGGTAGACCATCGGCTCCTCCAGCAGAAAATGGAGACTTCAGGACATGTCCTATCACTTTTGGGAGACTGGCTGATAGACAGACACCAGCCCTGTTTACACAGAAACCCTTACAGTACTCTGCAGAACACTCACTTTTTTTTAACAAGCAGAACTTGGGACTGGAACAAAGTTGCATGGTCTGGTCAAGGGATGAGTATCTACTGTCTCAAACTTCAGAACCAGTTTAGGTTTGTTCTCCCTGTCAGTGCCCTTCTCAGGCTGCTCTCCAGACTCAGTATTTGTCTAAAGTGATGCTTCTCACAGCTGGTTGCACTGGGGCTTTCTCCAAGCAGTAGCACCCATCACATGGGCCTAATGAAGCATCAGTTTTCTTCACCTTGTCATCATCAGTCTTTGCAAAGAAGTTGTCTGGTCCAGAAAATAGGGCTGGCCCCATAAAACCTCTGCACCTTGAGCAACAGAAACTGAAGTACCACCCTTCAACTTTGCCATATACCAAATGGCAGTGCTCAGTAAGAACCAGTCAGCAGCCCCTTGCTAACAAAGTCTTCATTGAATTTCTAAAGGTAGCCTTGTCTCCATCCTCATCATGTCAGTGTCTGTATCTCCGCATTCCTGTCACAGAATTGCAGGAAATACACTTCCACCATCCATAGAAGCTGTCCTAATCCTTTATCTTGTGCCATACTAGACCAGGGTATTCACAATGGGTCTTATTGGCTGCAGTATTCAGACTCCCTCTTTCTTTCTTTATCTCTCTCTCTCACTCACACACATAAACACATACACAAACATACATATAGTCCTATTACCCGTGTATTGTATCACACACTCATTGTACATGTACACAGTTGACAGACACACAGTAGAGATGTAGATGATCAAATCTCTGCCCTACAACCTCCACTCTATATACTCAATTCACAAAAATGTAGGGCAACCAGAAGAAACTCACTTGTACTTCAAGGGGAATTCTCCTATTTCTGGTATTTATGGCATGTTTCATCATCGGCCAGTCCGCCCCACCGAGTTTGAACAGTGCCAACCCAGTAGTCTCAACCAAAAGTGGAAAAGGGAGCTCAGAATAAGGTGATTCTGGTCAACATAGGAGTCCAGACATTCTTCAAATAAAAATAAAACAACCTCTGTGTAATTCCAGGACAATATCCTTTATTAGTAGGGTGCACAGGGTACGGTTAAAAAAAGAGATAGTTCTTCTGTAAATAATGGGTGTAGTTGAGTAACAATGGCTCAACACACCCCAACTCTGTCTAGTACCAACATGTTTTGGCCCCTTGTTAGGATACCTCCCTAGAGCAATCCGCCAGTAATTACTGGTCAGCTCAAAGTTACTCATGTAACAAGCAGCACCCAGACAGTCCACGAGCGGACCAGCAGTGAGGATTAGCTGTGCATTTGTCTTGGTCACCTCATTGAGGGCCCTGAAATACTCACAAAACCTCAAGTCTGTTGATCCTTGCTTGACTACCAAAACTACTGGACACGCCCAAAAGACTATGGGAAAGCTCAATCACCCTCAAGTCCAACATCTGTTAACCCTTCCGTTGATGCACTGCTGGACTCAGAGAGACATTCTATATACAATGTTCTTCACTACCAAGCTATCCCCTTTATCAATTTCATGGACACAGATGTGTCATCCCAAGGGTCTGTGAAAAAATATAGGAAAAACATCCCAACACCTTTATCCGTTCTTTCTGCTCTTGAGGCATTAGCTCAGGAGCAAGTGTTATCCCTCCACAGAACTCTCCTTTACATCACCATATAGGAAATCAGGAAATAGCTTACTGTCTTCTTTAGCCTCCTTTGTCATTGACGTCATGCATACTGTGAAATCCCTCTGGAGGTATGTTTTAAGCTGCCTCACATGGAAAAACCTCTTTGGCTCCCTTGGGGCACCTGTATCCACTAAGTAGCTAAACTTAGAAATGTTCTGCAGTTTACCTCTTGTCCTTCAACCCTCTAGGATAAATAGGCTTCAGCAGCAACAACCCCTCACCCTTATGTTACTAATTTAGCACGGTTCCATGATGGAATATCGTTAACATAAATATCGTCAGAAATAAATATCGTCACTAAAATATCGCTTACATTAATATCGTCATCCTATACTTAAACAAGGATTCACACAAATATCGATTTTTTTTTATCGACAACCCTAATATCGTTCACACTAATATCGACAACATAAATATCGACTACTACATGATCGACTTTATTTTAAATAACATGACCTTAGACATATATATCGACTACACTAACATCGACGACCTATCTGCTTATAGAAATATACAAAAAATATCGTCTTTTTATTACCAACTCGATATGCACTATTCTTTTATTTTACACACTTTTTTTTAACTATTTAACTTTACAAAACTATTCACACATATAATTATTTAACGGTTTTCTAATTCTAAATAACGTTCTCGACCAATGATTTTGAAATTTCACTAATTGAACCTATCAAAAGCTACCATTAATTAACTCACTAATATAAAAACAATTATACACTTAACGTAATTTACCATTTTTGGGCCAAACTTGGAGAAAAACAGTTACCTTGCTGAGAGAAGAAAATACAAACCTACGACTACAACTACAAAACGTCATACTACACTTGAAGTAAGTAAAATCCCATTGCTTTTTTCATTCGAACTTAGCATAAAGTAGATAAACTCCCTAAATTAAAAAGTGTTCTTCTTTAGAGTGAAAAAAGAACATGTTGAACTTATCAACAACGACCAGAAACTTACATGTAAAAACATTTATTAACTACCTTATCCATGTCTACTTAGATAGCTGACAAAAATTATTTAAACTTGCTAAGTAAATGTACAATTTACTTCATATATTAACAACTACTATCATCCAAATACTATAAGTAACACAATGATTAGAAAAAAAAAATGAATGCTGCACTAGGTTGCTGTCCAATAGCACAGGCGCAAAGGAGGATAGTTCAGTTAATCCATGAATGTATAGGCAGCATACGTGGCAACTGCTTCCAACAAAAAATCGTTTGCAGGGCCACTAAAAGTCTCAGCCATCCAATTAATTAAAGAAAAGGAACATACGTGTTCTTCAACCATCGGAGCCTCTAGCACAATCAGAGGGCAACCGGAATGTTCCTCTAAATAGCTCATAGCCAAGAAGTCGCAGGCAGCCGTTGATATGTCCCAATTACCCAGGATACCATGCGCCGCACCACAAGCCATAATCCGGACACCAGAACAGGCCAACTCATGAGACACTAAGGGCCTCATCAGTCGATCGAAATCCGGCACCGGAGACACCGTGTTGGTCAAGCACAAATCCAGAGGCCATTCAAAGGGATAATCCAGGCAGTGAAATACAGGTTGCACGCAGGTGAAGTAGGAATACCTGAAGGATAATCCATATGCCAGGCTTAAAGTCGCCAATGGCAGAGTACCATAAAAGTCAAGCATCCTATCGCGAAGAAGATGCAGACGTGACAGGTGCTCGTGTGGCACAGAAACAGCAGCCATTCCGTAGTATGAAAAGTAAAAGCAGCACACCTGCCACCAGCGCCAGAAGCAGCGGAACACCTCCAAAGATGCTCGAGAAAATCGAATGAAAAAATGCCGGAATCACACCAAAAATAGTTTGGAAAGAGGTCACGAGGCCTGAGCCTACAAGTTTAAAAAAATGAGCCAGGCCGGTCGTGGACGAGGCATTGAAAATAGTTAGGATCAAAGCTCCGAAATGTAGGGGGAGGTCAGTATTCAAAACCGCCTGTACCTCAGTGCGCGTATTAGCAACGTGAAGGACAAATGTTTCACGAGAGGAAGTCAATGACACCTCTTTTTGGAACAATACAGCTCTTATTCTGCTCAACTTGTTGAACTCTGCTTTCAAGGTTGGAATCGAAGGCCAGATGGAAACATCCAGCCGCCCGTGCGGGGGTGAAAAGAGAACATTATTGCAGGAGACAACCCTCTCCGATACAGTTACTATATATGGGATTCCCACTAACATCCCGCAGCAAGCTTCATTATTCAAAATTAAATAACTACTGTTTGCAAGCAGCGTCAAAGAAGGCGTAATCACAGGCACTGGGACACCTCGTAGGACGCAGGCCAAAATCGGGGCTTGTACATTGCATGCACCGTGTAATTGAATGTGCCTACATACCAAGGAATGATCTGGTGTCGTGGTACATTCCTCACCCTTCAGATAAACCTCAGTTCCGTCCCTAGTACATCTATACGTAAAGGGGAGGGACCAAACCTCATGTATGAAAGCGGTGCCCAGCTGTTCATATCTACCCAGAGCATAATGTTTCATACAAGACGTAAACTTAAGAAGTGCGAACGGTAGAGTTATCAACCCGTATATAAGCCACGTGACTGAATTGATTTCCGCCACAGAGAAAGGTAACGGTTCTAATTTTTCAATATGTAATAATGAATATTTAATATCTTTCATGGACATAAATAGCTGCTTATCAGTAATGTTAAAAGGAATGAATAACGATGTAGTGCTCAAATAGTCCCAAGGGACCCTCCCTGCCTTTAACGTCTGCAATGTCCATGCAAACTGCATAACAGAACGCAACTGGTTTTGACCATTATATAACACAGACATATCATCATGCACAATATCAACAACTGACGAAACAATATTATCTAATGTATAAATTCTGGAAGAGAGAGTGCTAATGCTGTTATCTATAACGGCTAAAACCTTTTCCATGTTTGCTTGGTCAATAGCTCTCAATCTTGAAGCCGCCTCAATTTGCGAAAATTTCCACACTTCGTTGTAAATAGCATACGCCCACCTTTTGGTTCTGCCACCCACAGGACCTTTAACAAAAGAATTCAAATCTATTTTGTCATGTAACTTCGATAAATGAACTTTGACAGATGCTAAGGTGGAATGTCGCAGCCAGGATTGACATAACTTTCCCACAGAATATGTAGTTACAGTATGTGACGACTCAAACCGAGGGTCTACGCGTTCCAGAGGACTAAATACCCTTTTGATCAAAAATAAATTGTAAACTCAGGGAAAGTTCTGGATAGTAAACCATAATAAATTACTATTCTAACTCCAATCCAACATAAGTCAGGGAAAGTGCTGGATAGTAAACCATAATAAATTACTATTCTAACTCCAAACATAACATAACTCAGGGAAAGTGCTGGATAGTAAACCATAATAAATTACTAATCTATCTCCAATCCAACATAAGTCAGGGAAAGTTCTGGATAGTAAACCATAATAAATTACTATTCTAACTCCAATCCAACATAAGTCAGGGAAAGTGCTGGATAGTAAACCATAATAAATTACTATTCTAACTCCAAACATAACATAAGTCAGTGAAAGTGCTGGATAGTAAACCATAATAAATTACTATTCTAACTCCAATCCAACATAAGTCAGGGAAAGTGCTGGATAGTAAACCATAATAAATTACTATTCTAACTCCAATCCAACATAAGTCAGGGAAAGTGCTGGATAGTAAACCATAATAAATTACTATTCTAACTCCAAACATAACATAAGTCAGGGAAAGTGCTGGATAGTAAACCATAATAAATTACTATTCTAACTCCAATCCAACATAAGTCAGGGAAAGTGCTGGATAGTAAACCATAATAAATTACTATTCTAACTCCAATCCAACATAAGTCAGGGAAAGTGCTGGATAGTAAACCATAATAAATTACTATTCTAACTCCAAACATAACATAAGTCAGGGAAAGTGCTGGATAGTAAACCATAATATAAGTCAGGGAGAGTGCTGGATAGTAAACCATAATAAATGACTATTCTAACTCCAATCCAACATAAGTCATGGAAACTGCTGGATAGTAAACCATAATAAATTACTATTCTAACTCCAAACATAACATAACTCAGGGAAAGTGCTGGATAGTAAACCATAACAAATTACTATTCTAACTCCAATCCAACATAAGTCAGGGAAAGTGCTGGATAGTAAACCATAAAAAATTACTATTCTAACTCCAAACATAACATAAGTCAGGGAAAGTCCTGGATAGTAAACCATAATAAATTACTATTCTAACTCCAATCCAACATAAGTCAGGGAAAGTGCTGGATAGTAAACCATAATAAATTACTATTCTAACTCCAAACATAACATAACTCAGGGAAAGTGCTGGATAGTAAACTATAATAAATTACTATTCTAACTCCAATCCAACATAAGTCAGGAAATGTGCAGGTTAGTAAACAAAATAAATTTTTCTATCTAAATTATTTTTTAGACCCTATTCCCCTATAATACCAAAATAACGCTTCTTCAATATTAATTTAATATTTTTTATTAATATTAAAAAATAAATTTCGTGTAAAAATTGTAATTTCGATGTTAAATTTTGATTTCATGATACATTTTTAATTTATTAATATTTTATGCAATTTTTAAAGACTATGGGCCTCATGTAGGTAGCCAAATACCGGTCGGTAACGGCCGATTTTCGGTAAATATGCCGTTACCGACCGGTATTCAGACAAGTGAGATGTAGGAGTCCAAAAACCACTTTTCGGTAAATATGAGGCGGTAAATACCGATTCATAGTTACCGAATTCTAAAATACCGATTCATATTTACCGAATACATTATTAACGAATCGGTAAATATGAAGTGGTAAATATGAAGTGGTAAAAATTGAAAATGACATGTAGGAGCAGTCGGTAATTAAGAAATCCAGGAAAATCGGTAAATAAGAGTCGGTAATTAACACGGATGGAAAGCAGGTGGTAACCATCAACAATGCACATAAGCAATCCCAAAATGCAACAGCGTGGACAACATGGCCGCCATGTACGTCATTGCAAGGCGCCTACGTCTACAGGCAGCAGGACTGAGGGTGTGGCGACGGGAGGAACAAATCTACAGACAGCGCATCACACTATTCCAGCTGACTGATGCAGAGATACATGAGAGGTACAGGCTACACCCCGAAACCATCATGGACTTAATCAGGGACCTTCACCCACTCTTGGACCAGCCAATAAGAAGGGCGCACGCCATACCCCCACATGTGCAGGTGCTCTGCAGCCTACATCTGTTGGCATCCGGCAGTTATCAGGTGGTGATAGCTGCGGTGGGTGGGGTATCCCAGAGTTGCCTGTCACGTTTCTTCAGGAAGTTCCTGGATGCCATGATGCAGAGAATGCACCACTACATCAGCTTCCCAAACACACAGGCTGCACTGCAGAAAACAAAAACAGACTTTTATCACATGGCACAGTTCCCCCATGTCATCGGCTGTATTGATGGTACACACATCCCAATCTGTCCTCCAGCTGACACAGAGCACATCTACAGGAACAGGAAGTCCACCCACTCCATCAATGTGCAGGTGATCTGTGATGCAGGGAACATCATCACAGATATTGTTGCAAAGTTTCCTGGGAGCACCCACGACTCTTACATCTTCCAGAATAGTGGGATCTACACACGACTGAGAGCCGGAGAATTCGGAGAGGGATACCTGCTGGGTAAGTAACAGTGACGCCCCTTGAAACCTGCAAATCAGAGTGTATAGAGGCATGTAACTGATGGTTCCCTTTTACTCATCCAGGCGACAGTGCATATGCATGCCGTTCATTCATCCTCACTCCCTACCTACACCCAGCAACCCAGAGTGAGAGACGATACAACGTGGCCCACAAATCTACACGCAATGTGGTGGAGCGCACGTTTGGACTGCTGAAGAGCAGGTTCCGCTGCCTCCACAAGAGCGGAGGCGCACGCCAGTACAAACCCATCACCTGCTGCAAGATAATTGCCACTTGTGCAATGCTGCACAACCTTGCCACGAAAAAAGGTACAGATGTGGAACTAACATATTTTGAGGACAACGAGGATGAGTCAGGCCAGCCAGAGGGCAGCGCAGCTAGAGTGCCAACTGCAATCGATGGGAGAGAGAGACGGGCAGAGATCACATGCAACTATTTCTGAGTAAGTGAGGGGACACAGCGAGTCGTGAGAAGTCATGACGTAGTTTAATGTGGCACCACGCCATGAACACATGAACAGGCCAATCTGGCAATATGCCATCTATACAATGAGTATGTCCAGGGTTACGTCACCCAATGGCAAGTGGATAAGCAGGGCCACATCAATGTTTGCGCATACGCGCTGCAGTGGTGGATTGCACGGCCTGTGCATCCTCACTAGAGCCAACCCCAAGCCGCCTGCTGCTCCTGCGTGCTTCGGGGACGGGGGGTGTGATGCTGCTGCTGGTGTCGATGCTCTCCACAGCATCCCCTGCAGCAGTTGTCGACGCCTGACTTGTCAATAGCACCCCTAGTGCACTTGTCACCTGCACCATCCCCCGTGACAGGTCGCTGCAGCACTGTGTTAGGCCCTCCTGCATCGTCACAGAGCGCCGGCAAAGTAGGGAAGTCGCAGTTGCCAGACGGTTGAGTGCCCTGCTGGTAGTGTCCCTTCTCTGGCGTTCCCGGCGCCGTGCTTCGATGTCAGCATCTAATTTGCTGCACAACTGCTGGATTGACTGGGACATGTCCCGAATGCCCGCAGCCATGCCGCCAATGTTTGTGTCCATGTTGACTAAGCTTGTCCTCATCACCCGCATGTGCCTCTGGACTGACATTACTGCCTTTGATTGCAGGCGCTGTTGCTTCAACATTTGGCCCTCGAGCCCCAAGAAGACACCATGGCCGTCAGTGGGTGCTGGTGGACTCTGGACACGCGACCTGCGGCGCCCTCTTGCTCCCGTCTGTGCTGCCTGTGAGGTTTGGGGCACAGTGGGATGGCTCCCTTCCTGGGGCCCGGTGCGGTCTTCTGGGCCCATGCTGTCGTCTGACGAGGTGTCTAAGGCTCGTAGCCTGGCTGCTGGACGCCTCCTCATTCTCACACCTGCAAGCGGAGATGTGGCCGGTGAATCGAACATGAGTGGCGATGCTGGCTCTGGTGGTGGTGATGCTGGCTCTCGGTGAGGTGATGCTGGCTCTGTGTGCGGCGAGGCTGGCTGCGTAGGTGGTGCGGCTGCAAGTGGGCCTGCTCCCTGGTCTGCACTCGTGCTGGCTAGAGGTGATTTTTGTGGCCGGTGTGCCGTCTCCCCTGCAGCCTGCCCTGTACTGCATGATGTCACATCTGTGGACAGAAAAACAACATTGGCTCAGTGTCCCCGAAGGGCTGCATTGCAAGCGTCACAATAAATCATTTCACATTCCAATCTGTCCTCTGTCTCCTTGTGCCTCGAGTGCGTGACATGCCTTGTTGCCCTGTGACATTTACGTCATGGTTAGTGTTGCCCTGACTACATCTCCCGGAATGCATTGCCTGTCTGCACTGACACGTGTGGACTGCAGTGTGATTCTCGTGTCACAATGGGGGATGTGGGATAGGGGTAGGGGCGGCTACATTGCTGTGCTTTCGTCTTACCTTGGTGTGTTGCGGCTCTGGCAGAGCTGTCGGCGTCCCCAAGACCCACGACGCTCTCTTGCTCGAGTGTGGCCGCCACCAGCTCCTCCAGTTCGGTGAGGGCAGGTGCCCTGTTGGTTCCACCTCCGGTCTGGCTGGCCTCCTTCTGGATGTCGCCCATCTTCCTCTTGGTCACAATCCTCAGGTCATACCAGCGCTTTTTGAGGACCTCAATTTCCCTGTGGGTCACTCCCACAGCATTGACCTGCGCCTGGATGGCCAGCCATATGTTGCGCTTTTCGGCCTCAGGCACTTGCAGGGATTGCCTCCCAAACAGCTTCTGGTGCTGCTTCACCACCTCCTCCACCAGCACCTGGAGTTCCTTGGGGCTGAATTTGAGCTTCCTCCTCCTTTCCCCTCCGTCTTTCTGTGTGCTCTGGCTGGACATGCTGTTCGTTTCCCGCTCGCACATGCAACTGCTCCCTGCCTCTCCTCTGCACTCCGAGCCTCTCCAGGGTCGGCTAATTATGTACACCTGCCTGGGTGTGGCCACTTCGGCTAATTGTGTACACCTGCCTGGGTGTGGGCAGTTCCTGGTTGGGTGGGCTGTCGTTGCACAGGATTAGCTGTTTCGTCAAGTCATGTGATGTTATTTACCGAATCCGTACGTACCGATTCGGTATTTTCCGATTCGGTAGATACCACCTCGGTATTTTCCGATTCGGTAGATACCACCTCGGTATTTTCCGATTCGGTAATTATCACCTCGGTATTTACCGAATCGGTGAATTCCGATTCGTATTTACCGACTGTTACCGAATCGGTAACTGTTACCGAATTTTTACCTACATGTAACTTACCGATTCTAATTTACCGATTCGGTACGGCTCGGTATTTAAGAACCGGTAAAATTTATTTACCTACATGAGGCCCTATATTTTTAAATTACTACCCACCCTAATCCCCTAAAATACCAAAAACCCGCTCCTAAAATTTTTATTTGAAATTTTTAAATTTAATTACAAATTTAAATTCGTAAACAATTAGAAATTTAAAATAAAATTTTTAATTTCTTAATTATTTTCAAATTTGTTTATATTTTATAATAATTTACTATTCTAACTCCAATCCAACATAAGTCAGGAAATGTGCAGGTTAGTAAACAATATAAATTTTTCTATCTAAATTATTTTTTAGACCCTATTCCCCTATAATACCAAAATAACGCTTCTTCAATATTAATGTAATATTTTTTATTAATATTAAAATATAAATTTCGTGTAAAATTTTAAATTTCGAGGTTAAAATTTGATTTCATTATAAATTTCAAATTTATTAATATTTTATACAATTTTTAAACACTACATTTTTAAATTACTACCCACCCTAATCCCCTATAATACCAAAAACCCGCTCCTAAAATTTTTATTTGAAATTATAAAATTTAATTACAAATTTAATTTCGTGAAGAATTCGAAATTTCAATTTAAAATTTGGATTTCTTAAATATTTTCTAATTTGTTTATATTTTATAAATTTTTTAAAAACCAAATTTTAAATTACTACCCACCCTTATCCCCTATAATACCAATAACCCACTACTAAAATTTTAACAATTATTTTGTAGAAAATATTTTTTAACACATATTATTACTAGTAGGAGTTTTGTAAGTTTTTTAAAAACATAATACATATTTTTTTATAAATTTTATAACAACTTATATTTTTCTGTCGATATTATATGAAACGACATTTTCTTCAACGATATTCTGTTCATCGATATTTTTTTATGACGATATTTTTGTCATTCTCACGAAACGATATTTTTTAAAAAGATATTTTCTATAACGATATTTTTCACAGTCGATATTCTTACCACGATATTAATGCTAGTCGATATTTTCCCGTCGATATTCTATCTTTATACCATTTAGCACTGCTTTCTGGTCATACCACTTCTTCATCAGCTGTTGACTTGCCTGTTTTTCTTTGCTTGACTCGTGCTGTGCCATCAACTTCCTGACTTACATAAGCCACCACATCCTCTGAGAAGTTCGAAGGGACTGAACTCTACCCTCTTCTGGAAAGTGACTGTAGGTGAATAAGAGACATGGCTGAAAACCCCACTTTTCCTGTGGTTCTCTAGCAGAGGTCCCATCATACTCTTAAGGACCTTATTAAACCTTTCCATCAGCCCATTAATTTGTGGATGGTATTGCAATACTGTGAATTGGCACCTATTGGGCCTGGCCCTCTCTGCAGAGTCACCTCCAAAGTTTTTGCCTTCGCCTCTCCAGTTTCTAAACCTGTTTTTGTTGGCTATTAGGACCTAGTGCAATATACCACTGTTAAACAGTGCTAAAGTGATTGTGCTCTCTCCTTTAAACATGGTGACATTAGATTACACCCAATTGGCACATTTAATTTACTTGTAAGTCTCTAGTAAAGTGGTACTACATGTACCCAGATCCTGTAAATTAAATGCTGATATTGGGCCTGCAGCACTTATTGTGCCACCCACTTAAGTAGCCTTTTAAACATGTCACAGGCCTGGCACTGCAGCCTGTATGTGTAGTTTTAAACTGCCAATTCGACATGGCAAAACAAAAGTTTTTCAGGACTAAATCTTCCTTTTTAAAACATATGTGTGCCCCTAGGGTAGGCCCTAAACAGCCCAAAAGGCAGAATGTGTTGCATTTAAAAAGCTGGACGTGTACTTTTAAGTTTCAAATGTCCTGGTTGTGAAAAACTCTCCAATTAGTTTTTCACTATTGCAAGGCCTACCTCTCCCATAGGATAACAATGGGTCCCGTATTACATTTAATAAGTGATAACTTTTGTTTAGAAGCAGGTAGGAAGGTCAGGAAGAATTGTAATTTAAAGCCCTCTTTAATGTTAAAGTCCCATATTAAGTCACAGATCTGAAATGGCACTTTTAGAAAGTTTACATTTTCTCGTCTTAACCATTTGTTGCCAACAGTCTGTATCCTGGGTCAAATTACTAGGTGTAGTTGGCAGCTGGCAGTTGTGTATTTCTCCCAGACAGTATCACAAAAGAGCATCTGATTGTTGGCAGGCTGACTCATCCTGACTTAATGGGGCGGACAGAGCAGTCACCCACCACACTTGCACTTCAAAGGCACGGGGCCAACACACTCACAAAGGACTTCACACTAGCCTATTGTGCCCCCTGACAGCCTGGGACCAGGGCTAGGAAGCTTGAAATTCCAGATACCTATGTAGGGGCAAAACTCCAGAAGCACCAGGTATAAAAATGTGATCCTCAGACCAACTCTTCAGTACACTCCTAGACCTGTGGATACTACAGAAGAAGGACGTCCTGCTGCTTGAGACCTGCTCTGCTAGCTGAGAAAGAAGACTGGATCTGCACCCTTAATCGAAGGCTGATGTGACTCCAATGGTCAGCTGACTGACCTCCTGTTCTGAACTACATGGACACAACAAATGCCAGAGACCCCTCTGCAACTGCTCAGCTGACCTTCTGCAACTGGACCTGCCTGAGCCCTGCTGGCCACTGCTGGAGTGAGTTCCTGATCCCCAAGAGATCCCAGGTCCCGGACCCTTGGTGTGGCATCAGTTGAGCTCTTTCATGAAGAGAAGGAGAATTCCTGAAATTATAGGCTCTTAGCCACGGTGGACGGGCTCATCTGGGCTCCTTCAAGCAGTAATCTTGCCACCCGCTCCATCTGCCAACGCGAAGCCCCAGTGAACCCGACTCTTCGCACTACAGCAATGACGGCAACACAAGATCTGCACTTCCCACCACAGCATTGACAGCTCTTCGTGATTGCCAATTTGAATCTCCAGCACTGACTGTCCGCAACGCCTTACAGGATGTTTGTGCTACGGTTACAACTGTCCGCGAGCCCAGCCTGCTTTTCATGCTCCAGCATTATCATTCACGACTTTCTCCCTGCTCCTTGCGGCCCCTTCCACTGAGAACAAGACTCTTTGCGCTAGACTCTAGAAAGTAACTTTTTTAGCAGGACTAACCTGATCCCTGTGTCCAGCCCGTGGTCCATCGTTGTCAGACTGAACTGGTGACTTCTACCCAGTATTGCACGACCAGATAACCCCAAGTGGCGTTTTTTGCTTTTAGGCGCTATACTTAACTGAAATGTTTAAAACGGCATATATCTGGATGTACTGATCTATAAAAATTTACTCTCTTTTTATAAACTGTTGTGGGATTTTTCTTGTGTGGTGTTTTCATTTTATTGCTGTTTGCATGCTGCATAAATACTTTACACATTACCAATAATTTCAGCCTGACTGCTTTTGTGCCAAGCTACTGGAGGAATACGCATAGGTTAATTTAGTGGCACTTTGTGGTTCACCCTGAAAAGGACTGTGACTCTTGCTTGAGTAAGGTTTCACCCCCATCATTCAAAAACCCAATTTCTCACAGCACACAAATTAACATTGACATTAGGCATTAATTCCAATCCAATAAATGAGAGACATAGGCACAAATCAAATATATTTGCACTTAATTAGGAATGGTCCTCCTACCATTTTTAAAGTCTTCCTGTTTGATGAAACTTCAAAATGCTTACCAGGAGCAGAGTGAAAGAACTCTTTGCAAAATACTAGAAGACATTGATTGGGAGATTCCAGATGGACAAAGATATAAAGGCTGCTGGTGAAAATGTATGGAAGCAGGTGGCTTCAACAGAAGCCATACATGAAGATCCTTGAGATGTCGGGGAAGAGCAACACACTGCTCAACCCAGGTCAACAACTCCCCCAACAATCAGGATGACCAGCCAGAGTCCCAGGGGAAGAGGAAATGCAGATTCAGGGTCTCATTTATGAAAAGTGGTACATCGCTGGGGAAAAACAGTGGTGCATCACTTTACATTGTGCCATACTTGCTACACCATGGATGCACCACATTTACAACAATATGGTGCAGCCCTGGGTTCTCCCCTGACTTGGTGCTAATTTCAGCTGCCTAGCACCAATGTAGTCACTCGTGAACCATAGTGCAAGGGTGCCTGCATTGTGGGAAATGATTGTTTATGTGCAGGAAGGTGTCCCTTCCTCGTCTACAGGCTCCCTGGCCACCACCCACCCTTCAACGATGCCATTGTAGACCTCATTGCACCCCAGGCCCGCATCCACCAATTACATCTCACTCGGAGATCTCAATTTCCACCTCGACAACCCCAGTGACCAGAACACCTCATTTCTACTGGAGAACCTCGACCCCGTTTTCTCCGCCAGCGGGAACTTCACTACAGCCACCCCACTGAACTCCCTGGACCGACCACCACTGCGTACATCTCGCCTTTGCCATGCCCACCACACACCACCGCCCTCATTACCCCCCGTCGAACTCAGAACAAAGGTACGGAAAAGCATCTGGTCAACTTCCTCAGCACGACCACTTCGCCAACACCTACAGACGCCAACACTGCAGCGCGCAACCTTCACCAATGGATCTCCAACTGCTTGAACACTTTTAAAAGGTGCGCCCGGCATAAACAATGTCCGTGCGCCCTATTACAATGTATGAGCTGCACTCAGGTCAGACGCAAACTCGAGCTGCCTTGGGGACAGCGCATTCATGTGAAAACACGGAGTGGCTGCTGGCAGCCGCTCCATGTTTTTGCAGTGCAGGAGGCACCTGCCTGCACTTTTAAAGGAGATTAGAGATCTCCTTGCAGGTGGGTGCAGTCTGTGACTGCATCCGCCTGCAAGAGGATGTCTGGGGGGGTCCATGGGTCCCCCCTTTGCCCCTGTCAGAGGGCTGCTCTAAGGGGGGCGCACAGTGAGTGTGCCCCTGAGAGCTTCTTTGCCTCTGCACCTGCATCTGTAATATGGCGCAGGCGCAGAGGCAAAGGAGTTCCCTCATTTGCATAGGGCACACCCTTATGCAAATGAGGAAACGCCCCCTGAAGGTAGCGCTGGCGCTTTAAGTGCACCAGCACTATCGGTATTACTGAAGGGGATGCACAAGCATCTGCGCCCCCTTCTTAAATAGCAAAGTGCCCCAGGAGCAGGCAAAGCGGATGCAAACGCCCGTTGCGCCCCTAGGCACTTATTGTAATATGGCCCCAGGCAAGCAACACTCTAAGAAAGCTAGCTGGTTCACTTGCACCCTCCATGAGATGGAGGAACAACAAAACCCTGGAAACCCACGCAACCTTCAAATCCGCCATCAACGCACACCACCTTCTCCTAAAAACCACAAAGAAAACGGCCTTCCAAGACAGAATCAACGCCAATGCACACAACAGCAAAGAACTCTTTGCCACCATCAAGGACTTCGCCAGGCCCAACAACGAGACCACACACATCCCACCCTCCCAAGACCTCTGTAACAAGCTCAGCACCTTCTTCCACCACAAGATCAGGCAGATCTATGACAGATTTGACACCCAAGACCCTGCCACTATGCTTGCCACCACCGCATGCAACCACGCCGCACTCCAACAGATCATGCTTGACTGGACTCCTCTCACCACAAGATGACACACTCAAGACTATGGAGAGTATCCACTCAAGAACCCCATCGGATCCCTGCCCGTACCACATCTTCCATAGATGAACCGCCTCAAGCGCCTCCCAGCTTCGTCGCACCAACAACAGCTCCATCAAAACCGCCACCTTCCCTGACAACTGGAAACACACAGAGATCAACCCCCTGCTGAAGACACCATCCGCCGACCTGACAGACCTCATGAACTTTAGATCCATCTCCCTCCTTCCCTTCCCTGCCAAGGTCATTGAGAAGTCAATCAGCATCCAACTCTCCAAGTTCATTGAAGAGAACCATGTCCTGGACACCTCCCAATCTGGCTTCCAAAGCAACCACAGCACTGAGACCACCTACTACGCTGCCACTGACAAAATCCGATCCCTCCTAGACGGGGCAAAATCACAACCTTCATCCTACTGCACCCTAATCACAAGACTCCACGACGCCAGCATCTGCAACAAGGCACTGGAATCGATCCACTCCTTCCACACTTTCCGAACAAAGCAAGTCAGACTATCCCCGTTCATCTCAGAACCTACAGATATCAGCTGTGGAGTGCCCCAGGACTCCTCCCTGAGCCCAATCTTTGTCAATGTCTATATAGCCCCCTCACAGCCAATCGTCAGAAGCCACAGACTCAACATCGTCTCCTACGCAGACGACACCCAGCTGACTATTTCCCTCACCAATGAGCCCACAGCTGCCAGAACCAACTTTCACAATGGAATGGAGGCCGTTGCTACCTGGATGAAAGACAGCTGCTTCAAGCTCAGATCAGACAAGACTGAAGTACTCATCCTGGGATCCACCTCCTCAACCTGCGACGACTCTAGTGGCCTGCCGCACTTAGATCCCCTCCCACCTCTACGGACCATGCACGCAACCTTGGCATCATACTGGACTCCACTCTCACAATAAACTGCCTAACCAATGCAGTATTCTCATCCTGCTTCCACACTCTCAGCCTGTTCCGAAAGACATTCAGATGGATCCCCACTCATCACCAGCAGACTCGACAACGGCAATGCTCTCTATGCTGGTGTCACCCAGAAACAGCTCAGGAAATTACAGAACGTTCAAAACGCTGCAGCCAGACTGGTCCTCGACATCCCCTGCCACAGCCTCATGACACAACACATCTGACAACTCCAGTGGCTCCCAATCAACAAGAGATTCACCCACCTTCAAGCTCCTCTCACACACCTACAAGGCACACCACAACACAGGGCCAGAATATCTTAAACACCGCCTCACTTTCCACACACCCGCTGGAAAACTCCGCTCCACCCAACTCTCCCAGGCTTCTGTCCCACGGATCCACAATACAAAACCCGGAGGAGGATCCTTCTTCTACCTCACCATCAAGAACTGGAACACCCTGCCCATCCACCTCAGGCAAGCCACGTCGCTGACCCAATTCATGAAGGACCTCAAGACCTGGCTCTTCTACTGAACCCTCCACACCCAGACAGATCAGCAGCCCATCCCCCCTCAGCACCTTGAGACCCTCACGAATGAGTAGCCCCACTATGTAAACCCCTGATTGATTTATTGATTCCTGCACAATATCAAACAGATCCGCAACGCAGGCACCCTTGCACCATAGTGCAAGGGTGCCTGCATTGTTGCATGACAGCCCATAGTGTGCCAGCGCCGGGGAAAAGGGCAGGAATGCCCCGTATCTTATAGATACAGCGCATTCCTGCCCTTTTCTTTTGATGCAGGGCAGAGCAACAAGATTCCTTATGGCACTGCCTTGTGCCAAAACCTCATAAACTAGGCCATTATATAATTGTGTTAACATCATTTTTTAAGACCAGGTAATTCCTAGCTGTAAAAAAAGGCCTTGAATGTGACTTAGCTGCAGTTTTTCTTTTTTAGTGACATACAAGGAATTCCTTGTAAATATCGCATTGTGTGTTTTGCAGGAGTGTTTTTGTGGGAACGCCTACCATGCATCTCATTTTTGGTAAGTCATGGTAACAGAAATGGCTCTGTGAACAATTCACATTAACGCTGAAAAAAATGCAGCTAACTATGCTTTGCCCAACTGGTAAATTTGGCGATAAAAATAAAGCAGTCGTAACATCAAAAAATTGACATTAGGGCGGCGTTAACTCCTTGTAAATATGCCCCAGAGTTTCTTGCACCAAGCTGGCTACTCAGGCCTTGGTTTTGAGTGGGGTAGGTTTGGTTCCAGCATTGCAATTGCAAAGCATGTCTCGTGCCACAGGTGAATTTCAACAAAACATCTTGTCCCAACTGAAATCTATTAGACAACAAACTATTTTCAAAAACCTATCATGAAATGAAACACGAAAAGAAGGCTTTACGAATTGCCTGTTACTCAAAACACTTTTGTTTATTTCATATTCTTATTTTTTGTGTGAACAGCAATTTTAATTTACAAAAAACTATACATTACACATACAAATATATTCAAATCCAATGACAACAAACTAGACGATACCCTAGCGGATTTTTACATTCAATCATCAAGCATTCTTGGCCAATCCATTCATACCAGAAACTCACATACACTAAACTGAACGGTCCTTTTGACACCTCTCCCTTTTAAACAAAAATTGTTATCCGCACTTTATGCGTATTGTAACATTTTCTTTCTTCATATACAATTAAAGAACCACAAAAGCATTTAGGGCAGAGCTTTCAAAGAGGATGTGCGAAGGACCGACTGGTCGACGCGTTTCGAACCTCTATCTTTATGAGGTTCTCCTCAGGACCAATCAATTTCTGCAATACAAATAAAATAAACATAAATGAAAAGACCGGTGGACAGTTTAAGAACTCAAGACAGCCCCCACCAGCGGCCTAGCACACCCACCTTACGAACAAGTGTCAGAATGGAACCTTGACCTGCTTTGGCCTTCAAACGATTCAACCAGCTAAAGCCGGAGCTGTGGAAAACCAAAAACAAAAATGTACCCACTCATATTGTCATTCTTTCTATAACATGACAAACAAATACGGACATCACAACAGCTGCACTAATTTTCGCTCACCCTGCAATCTGTAGTCTGACTCATCAAATGGGCTGATGTAATTTTTCGTGCCAGCGTTGTTTTGACTTTAATTAGTCGTGTCCCTTTCCTGAAATTAGAAATCAAAATGAAGGACGTCGTCATTAGGAATGTTCAGCTAATTCTGACGGCGCTGGTGATTAAAAGATGTGAAAAACGGGGGGGTCAATCCTTCGCTTACCTAATTTTCTCTCAATTAACGGCGTGCCGCGAGCCCGTGCATCCGCATCAGGAACACCTCGCCCGATCAGGAAGTGAATACGATGGATTTCATCGGGTCAAAAAGCTGCCCTTGGCTCATGGGAACTGTAGTCACTTCTAACGGAGAAGTGGGAAATGTAGTTCTCTGCCGGAGTGATGCCGACCTGGCATTTTTTTTAAAAAAAACGGTGAACTTGGTGAAACGAATTCTGCAAAGCTGCGCAATTGTTGTAGCACTATTATGTCCATTACTGTAAGGACGATCATAAAGGGCATATTCAAGTTGTGATCGGTCTATAGATCTCAGCTGTTTCGTTGAGACCATTAGTTGTCGTATTGAATTTCATGATAAGGAAAGCCTCTCGTTGGCTCAAGAGTCTCTCCAGGTCACCGCCACGTGGGTCTTTCTCAATTTTGGACAACACTGTCCACTTGAAGTCTTCTTCACGGTGTGTCATCAAGATCCAGTGGCTTACTAGCGGAGCGTTTTCAACTCTCCGTCGAATCCTCGACTTATGCTGAGTGATGCGCTGCCGTACTTCCTGAGTAGTCTTTCCTATATAAAGTTTTGGACATGGGCATGTTACTGCGTACACGACATTCTTGGTTCTGCAGTTTGTAAATGTATTATGTTTCCAATTGATGCTATCAAAGGTAAAAACGTCTCCCTCTAGGGTTTGTTCGCAACACATGCACGACCCGCACCTGTGATGCCCAACGATTGGAGGTAAGGCTAGCAGACCTCTCAAGGTAGGGGGCTGCTGTTTGGGCAAAGCTGCTCTTACAATGAAATTTGCTATACTTTTTTCTTTTTTGAACGCAAAGAGAGGTGGTGTAGAAAAATCCTCATGGAGGTCTTTGATCAGGTGCCAATTTGAAAGGATCAGTTTGCGAAGTTGGTGTGAGTTAGGGCAAAACGTTGTAACGCAAACTGGCCTATTAACCATCTTCTTTCCTTTGCTCTCCAACAGAGTTTCCCTTGGGGTCCAAAATATTCTTCTTTTTGTGAACAATTCCTACGGATCCGTAGGAACTGTAGTTGGAAATGTATGCGATACATAGATGATATCTTTTTAATTTGGTCTGGGACACAACAACGACTAGACGAGTTTGTAGGATGGCTTAACGAACGATCAAGAGATATCAAATTCAGCTGTTCGGCATCCAATCAATCAATCACATTTTTGGACGTCAAAGTAGAGGGGCCCGATTCACAGAACAAACTTAAGACTAAATCCTAAACTTAGTACCATTCTGGTATTCACAGAATGCGCTTAGTACTTCTGGTATTCACAGAATGAACTTACTACTTTTGCTATTCACAGAATAAACTTAGTACTTTTGCTATTCACAGAATGGATTTACGACTCCTAAACTTACGTCCGCACTCGGGCCGGAAATTCCGGCCCGGAGGCGGAGCTTCCGGCCCGGAGGCGGGGCTTCCGGGCCGGAGGCGGAGCTTCCGGCCCGGAGGTGGGGATTCCGGCCGATTTAGCTATGGCTGAAATCTCCACCTCCGGGCCGGAAGCTCCGCCTCCGGCCCGGAAGCCCCGCCTCCGGCCCGGAAGCCCCGCCTCCGGGCCGGAATTTCCGGCCCGAGTGCGGACGTAAGTTTAGGAGTCGTAAATCCATTCTGTGAATAGCAAAAGTACTAAGTTCATTCTGTGAATAGCAAAAGTAGTAAGTTCATTCTGTGAATACCAGAAGTACTAGGTGCATTCTGTGAATACCAGAATGGTACTAAGTTTAGGATTTAGTCTTAAGTTTGTTCTGTGAATCGGGCCCCTTGATTCTGAGGGTCAACTAGAAACCACACTTTTCAGGAAGTCAACTGATAGAAATAAGGCACTCCATTACACCAGTAATCATCCTCGAAGCTTGAGACAGAATCTACCATACGGACAGTTCCTACGGATCCGTAGGAATTGTTCACAAAAAGAAGAATATTTTGTCCATGCTAACAAACTCAAAGATCGTCTGATGGATAGGGGATACCCGAAAAAATTACTCAAACACTCCCTTAAAAGAGCTTGGTGGACCCCAAGGGAAACTCTGTTGGAGAGCAAAGGAAAGAAGATGGTTAATAGGCCAGTTTGCGTTACAACGTTTTGCCCTAACTCACACCAACTTCGCAAACTGATCCTTTCAAATTGGCACCTGATCAAAGACCTCCATGAGGATTTTTCTACACCACCTCTCTTTGCGTTCAAAAAAGAAAAAAGTATAGCAAATTTCATTGTAAGAGCAGCTTTGCCCAAACAGCAGCCCCCTACCTTGAGAGGTCTGCTAGCCTTACCTCCAATCGTTGGGCATCACAGGTGCGGGTCGTGCATGTGTTGCGAACAAACCCTAGAGGGAGACGTTTTTACCTTTGATAGCATCAATTGGAAACATAATACATTTACAAACTGCAGAACCAAGAATGTCGTGTACGCAGTAACATGCCCATGTCCAAAACTTTATATAGGAAAGACTACTTAGGAAGTACGGCAGCGCATCACTCAGCATAAGTCGAGGATTCGACGGAGAGTTGAAAACGCTCCGCTAGTAAGCCACTGGATCTTGATGACACACCGTGAAGAAGACTTCAAGTGGACAGTGTTGTCCAAAATTGAGAAAGACCCACGTGGCGGTGACCTGGAGAGACTCTTGAGCCAACGAGAGGCTTTCCTTATCATGAAATTCAATACGACAACTAATGGTCTCAACGAAACAGCTGAGATCTATAGACCGATCACAACTTGAATATGCCCTTTATGATCGTCCTTACAGTAATGGACATAATAGTGCTACAACAATTGCGCAGCTTTGCAGAATTCGTTTCACCAAGTTCACCGTTTTTTAAAAAAAAATGCCAGGTCGGCATCACTCCGGCAGAGAACTACATTTCCCACTTCTCCGTTAGAAGTGACTACAGTTCCCATGAGCCAAGGGCAGCTTTTTGACCCGGTGAAATCCATCGTATTCACTTCCTGATCGGGCGAGGTGTTCCTGATGCGGATGCACGGGCTCGCGGCACGCCGTTAATTGAGAGAAAATTAGGTAAGCGAAGGATTGACCCCCCCCGTTTTTCACATCTTTTAATCACCAGCGCCGTCAGAATTAGCTGAACATTCCTAATGACCACGTCCTTCATTTTGATTTCTAATTTCAGAAAAGGGACACGACTAATTAAAGTCAAAACAACGCTGGCACGAAAAATTACATCAGCCCATTTGATGAGTCAGACTACAGATTGCAGGGTGAGCGAAAATTAGTGCAGCTGTTGTGATGTCCGTATTTGTTTGTCATGTTATAGAAAGAATGACAATATGAGTGGGTACATTTTTGTTTTTGGTTTTCCACAGCTCCGGCTTTAGCTGGTTGAATCGTTTGAAGGCCAAAGCAGGTCAAGGTTCCATTCTGACACTTGTTCGTAAGGTGGGTGTGCTAGGCCGCTGGTGGGGGCTGGCTTGAGTTCTTAAACTGTCCACCGGTCTTTTCATTTATGTTTATTTTATTTGTATTGCAGAAATTGATTGGTCCTGAGGAGAACCTCATAAAGATAGAGGTTCGAAACGCGTCGACCAGTCGGTCCTTCGCACATCCTCTTTGAAAGCTCTGCCCTAAATGCTTTTGTGGTTCTTTAATTGTATATGAAGAAAGAAAATGTTACAATACGCATAAAGTGCGGATAACAATTTTTGTTTAAAAGGGAGAGGTGTCAAAAGGACCGTTCAGTTTAGTGTATGTGAGTTTCTGGTATGAATGGATTGGCCAAGAATGCTTGATGATTGAATGTAAAAATCCGCTAGGGTATCGTCTAGTTTGTTGTCATTGGATTTGAATATATTTGTATGTGTAATGTATAGTTTTTTGTAAATTAAAATTGCTGTTCACACAAAAAATAAGAGTATGAATAAACAAAAGTGTTTTGAGTAACAGGCAATTCGTAAAGCCTTCTTTTCGTGTTTCATTTCATGATAGGTTTTTGAAAATAGTTTGTTGTCTAATAGATTTCAGTTGGGACAAGATGTTTTGTTGGTTAGTTTATTCGGCTCAGTCCGGCTGATTATTTGAGCCAAAGCCCAGTTTTGGTTTATACAGGTGAATTTCAAGCATTTAAATTGCACCTCAAGCCACTGTTTAGGGTGGCCTGTTTTTGGCTCAAGGGTTAATGGAAGGTCATGTGACAATGTGATATCAAGATGGTCTTCTCTGTAGGATTGTGGTGATGGCTGTGCAAAAAGAATGCCGTGAGCATTCAGCATGAATTATATGCTGGTCCATAGGAAAGTGTGTGGATAAGAAATAAGTTGAAGGTTGAATTGTTGTCTGTATGAGCTGTGTCATCCGTGTTCATATAAGTTGAGGCATCATCAGGCGGTCGAGCACTAAGTTGGACAACCGTGTATGCGATTTTGTAATTTAAAAAATGTGTTTTGTTATGCATTGTGGTGGTTTAAGTGAAGTATTACTGCTCAGATGGGAAGGTCGATGTCAAGATATAGCTTTTCATCTGTGTGTAAAGGACCACATTGAGTTCTGTTGCAGGGGAAGCGGTGGATTTGTGGAATTGGGCATGCTGGTGTGTACCCAGTGTTTGTATGCGGCTTATGACAACAGTGTGTGGAGTGGAATGGTGTGCGGACCCAGTAATAATGAAGATATAGATGGGAAAAGTATCGCAACCCAGAACTCATACTTGTAGAGTACATATAAGTGGGCCATGGACATATAAATGTTTCACATCCAGTCCTCATAGGCTTGTAGGATAAGGGAATGTAGACTGAGTTCTTTTAAGTGTTTTAGGCCTTGCCTGCCCATGTGTAGTTTAGGGTAAGTGTGTTTGGGGCCAGTTCTCTAGCAGATAGTGAGAAGCAAAGGGCATTAGTATCCTGGGTCACACTACAGTATAATAGAGGTGTAGTAGCTTACATTTAGTGTACTTTTCTATTGTAATAGTCATTGAATGCAGCACCTTTGTATGTCATATTGAATGTAATGGTGTCATGTAGAATGGTGGGGAAAGAACTGGAGCAGCGAGAGAGCTGGGAGCTGGCACAGACAGCTGGATGAGATCTTCTTCTAATAAACCTCTTATTTCAACTACATATAGCTACTGGAATCCTTCGCTATACCAGATGCCACAAGAGGTCTGTAACGCTTCTCCATTTTGAGTCCTTTTAATTTATAGTACAGGTTTTCAAACCACTATGTGGGCTTATTCCTTATGACTGTAATTAATATTTTATTGATTTATAGAGCTTTATATAACGCGAACATGATCCAACAGGGCATCTGAACGCTTTACAAACGGCCAAGAAGGAACACACACTAACAAACAACAACAATCACGATAGTAGTACAGGATATGGCAGTTCTGAAGTAGTGGGGGAGAACCACCTCAAGTCCAACAGACTGATCAACAAAACAAGGCCATAATGTCAAGTGATAAACGCGGGTGTAGTCACTGTGCCTTATTGGGGTCAGGAGAGTAGTGATCATGAGAGCTAGAGCAGAAATTATTTCATCATTAGCACTTTTTGAATGATGCAGTTGAAGGGTTCATTCGGATTTTGGGAGGTAAGGAATTCCAAATTCTCAAGCAGGCTCGAATGTAAGGTTTTGTTTTATTAAATTTCTGCGGTTTCAGCACTAAGGAAGTGATACTTCTTGATGTTCTGCCACCAGACAGCTCCAGGTTTTGTGCAATGTACCTCGAGGTGTTGGAGTGTATGGCTTTGTGGATCATGCAGGCTAGTTTTATTTGAATTCTTGCCTCACATGGGAGCCAGTTTAGGTATTTCAGATCAGGCATGATGTGGTTATTTCATTAGGATTCTGTGATGAACCGTGAAGCAGAGTTAAGGGAGGCCCTTAATAGAGCCAACTTTGACCTAGGGAGGCCGCATAGGAATACACTTCCATAGACTAACGTGGAAATCACTAGGGCTTGAACAGCTGACTTGAAGTCATCAAGGCGCAGGAAGGGTTTAATTTTCCTTAAGATGCTTATTTGGAAGTTCGCTCATCTGGTAGCTGTACTGATGTGCTTCTGCATTTTCAAGTTCTTGTCTAATGTTATTCCCAGTGATCTTGTTGAATCTACTATGTGAGGTAAGCAATTAAGAGCTGTTAAATGTTTCATCCATTCAACGATATCAGGTGCTGGTTTGGGTGGTGTGATTAAAAGGAATTCCATGTTGAGAGCATTTAGTTTCAGGTGGTTGTAGGTTAACCTGTTTTTTTGTAGAATTGTGTTGAGAGACCTAATACCTTTGGGGGAGGAGATTTTCAGGTAAAGTTGGGTGTCATCAGCGTACATGTGATAGTTGATGTTTGATGATTCCAGAATTTCGGTTAAAGGCTCCTTGAACAGGTTAAAGAGAGTGGGTGAGAGCGTGGAACCCTGTGGTACCCCTGATGTGACAGGTGTGGAATTGGACAGGGACTGATTAACCTTGATCCTTGAGGATATGTTGTGGTGGAAGGAGGCGAGTCAGTCTACAACGGAAGCTGAAAGCCCTATCCTGCTTTACAATAACTCTAAAAGGCTATCATGTTTGGACGAATCGAATGCTGACGAGAGGTCGAGGAGGATTAGTAGCAAGGATTCATTTTGATCAACAAATTAGAACCCTTGTTTAAGAGTCAGCGTCCTGCTTGGTTCATGGGACTTGGGTATTTCTATACCTTACAAATCGATATTTTTGCTTTCTTATCTTGCATGGATGGACAGCTTGACATAGAGAGCCTTAGGGAATCTGCCTGTCAATGGCTCCATTAGATCCCCAACCCGGCCATTCGGACTTTGAGCCACGTAGGGTAAAATCCATCCTGTCATGCCTTTCAATCTGGTCTACGAGGGTCACTCCTTTCAGAGACAATGTCATTTCATTGCCATCTGTACCAATCATTGCATGACAGAGGCCCTGCATGTCAGTCCCACTTCACTTTCTCGGAGACCATCTCACAACTTTAGCTCTAAACTAACAAATGATTAAAAGCTTTCATTCTCTCATGCAATCCCTTGAGAGCACAGCTAGCCAGTCAGATGACAGGTCTACCCCTAGTCATGGTTTAACCCATTACCTTATCGGGCCTTGCATCACTCTTTCTTCCTGGCGGAGATAAATTGTCAAATTCCTCTGAGGTCTTTATTCACATACATTACGACAACAGTCTCATACACATACCTGCAGGAAAGATGGCCCTACACACTTAATAGGAGTAAAACATTTCGCACACAGGAGAGACACATGTAGTGTGTAGGAGAAGTGTATAGGGACTAGTCAGGCAATGTGGCATCCGATAGAGTAAAACAGTTCAAATAGTTTAATCGGGCCCACTCAATAAGTACGTTTTAGATCAGTAAAATGCTAAAGGGTTTAATTACAAAAGTTTTTTAAAAAACAGTACAGAAATAATGCCCTAAAGTGTCACAGATGCCGACTTATACAGAGTATGAAAAATCAGAATTAGAAATCCCATGGCATCCTTACTAGAACAACAGAGTCTTCAGGCTCAACCCCAAAACCCAGGCATTCTTATACACAATTATCGGATCACAAATGAGTACAACTACTAGATCATCATGGTTTGAGTGAAAAACATCATCTCTTTGGCAAATTAGAATAGATGGAAAAAATACACGTCATTACCTTAACACATAAACGCCATCTCATTTCAAAACGTTATTCATCACCCTCTAAGCTAATACCATCCAGGAATGTTCTAATATGAAACATCTACACAATGGAACTTTCAACAAATGAATGGACTCACAATTTTAAAAAAAGGTAGCGGAAGGGGCCTTGATAATGTTTCAGGAGAAAGTCTATTTAAAGTAATGTAATCATAACCATGGAAATAAACCATAACACGTCAGCTTGTCATATTGTAGGAAATGTGGCATAACTATAACACATTAATAAACACACTTCTATGCATCATATACAATTAGCTTCAACTGTAATCATAATAATATTGCCTATATATTCAGTATCAAATGTGAAAAGTTGCAATATTTTTCATTATTAATGCAAAAAATATAAACCCTGAAAAAAATCTAACAGTATCTGTTTTCTTCCAGGACATTGATTCGAAGTATTGTTAGTCTGTGCATTCCTAAAGCAAAGACCAACCCAATAGCACAATAACTTGTAAGTTGCTATGCTGCACAAGTAATAGGATCCTGGTTTCAAGTATTTCAAACATTCAATCACTTGGCAAAGCATACACATAATGCATTCCTGTGCTGTTAGGGAACTCTCCTTTGCACATAACAACAATGTTAGAGAAAGGTTCCCTTGAACACCAGTGACGCTTGTGTTTGTGCTCAATTAGGCTTTATTAAAAGTGTCTCTTGTATCCAATATTGACAGAAGGACATTTACTAAGAACAGTCATATGTCAGATATATTAGATTATTATTGGCATCTCGGTGGCAGCGCCTAGAGACATCGTGGTGCTATATTTGTGCTACATCAAAGCGATATCTCACTCACTTTGCTGCTTGCAGTAGTAATTCTTAGCCCCCACTTGATAAACGGGGAGGTAAACTTTTAGCACGTGTATTCAGAGTGTGAAACACAACCATTCCTTGGCTCTCTCTCTGTTCTGATCCAAGGGAAGCGATGAATTCATTCTGAACAGGGTAGATTTTTAAGAGTTGTGCCTAAAGAGAGTAACACCCTGACACCTATACACCCAGATTTCCCATCCTGTCAGTAAATGGCATTCATGATGGGAAGAATATGGACCAATCCCGCCATGACTCAGAGATGAGAATGCATGCAGAATACCTTCTCCTCTCTTACAAACCCCACAATACGCCCTCCAACATCAACATGTTCATAATGATATGATTAGACCGCATCTCTGGACCTCATACAGGGCACCCAACTCCCCCCAGGACATGCTACAACCACACACTCGCCAACCAGACAAGTCCACCTGTACTGCTCCTGAGCGTTACAGTGCTACAATGCCACACTGATGGCAGTTGTACGCTACACAAATTCTGGAAAACACATTAAAAAAATGAGTAACTAATATTATAATTCCACCACACATATTTAAGACCTGTTTCGATGTTCCAGGACAGTTACCCCATAGGGGCCCACATGCAGGGAAAGTCTTGGGTGCTTCACCAATGTACCTGTGCAGTTACCTCATTGTGCAGGGCTAGCTGTGCAGACAGACCTCAGCAAATTAAATTTACAAACTGGAAAGGCAAATAAGTAAATGTACAAGACCCTAAGAAAAATATGTCTAGAGGTTCAGAACAAGACCATAACTTCAACAAAAATAGTACAGATTTCAGAAGGAGCAGAAAGCCAGACTTTTGTGTGAACTATAGTGCATAAGTCATTCACGCTTATTGTCTATTTGTCTCATTGTCCATTTGATGTCACGCAGAAGCCCTCAGTGAAAAACATCCCAATATTTTACTGTTCCCCATTTATAATTAAATGTACAATACATGGGATTCTACAATCCCTGTATAAAAGCACCTTTCTAATTTCTTTATAATAGGTGACTTGTGACACACCAAGTCACCTATTATAAAGAAATGACATAGCTGCTCAACTATAATAACCTATTACAGTTGAGTACTGATGTCACAATGCCTGCTGTCAGAGCCAGCAGCTGAGGGCAAAGACGGGTCAGGTCATGGAGCATAAGTAAAGCAGTTGTTTAAAGAATGATTATTAAACATTGCTTTTCTTTTTTCTGCTCTGTTTTTCCAGCTGTAAAGTGACAAGCAGAGAGAATATATTTATAGTAACAAATTTGTTTTTTTTAAATTCCTTAGGTAATTATAGAAAAGTTAGTATCTTTCTGCATTTCCACACATTCCAAGCTACTGCACTATTTTATTTTTAAAAATAACTTGTCTTAAACAGATTCTAATATCTTTTTTCAGCAAATATCTGTCAGCTTTTTGATGTGTGTAATTTTGCACTAGAGTTTCTATTTTTATTAATCATCTTTGTAAACATGCTTTTTTTTTACATGGAGGAGCTACCACCAAGGATTTAAGGGCTTTGTGGGAAAATTGATGATGTCACCATGTATTATAAGAAATAAAGTACCACTTGCTGTACATTATAAGGAAACTGCATGTCACCTCAGAGTTCTATCACCTTATAAAGGAGCTCAACCTTCAGCCTTGTTCCTTTATATGGTCATGGAACTCTTATGTGACTTGCAATATCCTTATGATGCACCACAGGGGTTACGTTATCCCATATATATTTAAACTTGTTTAGCACACTGCACAGAAAAATAAAGTATAAACCATTTTCATATCCATACCATTTTTATCTACAACTTACTATAAGAGCAAATATTTGGATCTATGCTTAAACATTCGAATATATAATTGAAATAAACCAGCATGAAATAAAAGGAATGGGGGGGGGTTCTTATGTTGACGATGGCAACGTTTTAATGCGACCAACAATTGTTGTATCGTTTATTGTATGTATTCAGTAACTTTCAAAAACAGAAAATGAAAATAAATGTTCTTTTCAAAAAAACATTTGAATATATAATTATAACATAATCATGGCTCATTATGAAGCATACAACGAAAAGCCAGGCACCACTGGAAATTTACTCTAAACATTACTGGCAACACTAAAAATGCCCTGTCAAGCGAAAAATCACAAATCTGTTTAGCAACCAAAGTTATCGTATCTGGCCTCTACATGGTCGTTCCCACTATAGAATGACTCCATACAGAATACTGCAAAAAACCCATATGGATTACAATACATTACAAACCCAAAAAAGCATAAAAATATGCAAGACATCACAGGAGATGAACAATGAAGAGTGAATGATTGCAGTTGGTAGAAGGTGACCCTAAATGCCAAAAAAAGGCAATCCCTTGTGAGTTTTCCTTCACTCAACTAATTAGCAGTTTTTGCTAGTGCCAGACACTTGTTTCTGCTGGAAAGGTTGACATTGATGGCATAGGATAATCCATCTCATGGTTCCATTAACTTCTATTAGCCAAAAATCAGCGTGTCAAGCACGCCTCAATCACTCGCACTTGCTAAGGGTGACTTAGCTAGTCAAAAAGGGAACAAGGATGACCTTTTTAAAATCTGAATGACCCTCTATTTTTTATGATTTAACATATTGCTGTAGAATATCATTCTTCAGTCCTCTGGTTGTCTCTCTACCACAGTCCAAATCTCGATGAAATGTAGGTGGCTTCATCTGAATACCACAAAACTGAGGTTTTATAGTTCTGCATTCAGGGTAGTTAAACTTTGACAGATCAGATGTCCAGCTCCCTTCATTTGCACAAACCAAGGTTGAAACTCTTAGGGTGACATGTGATAAGGAAAAACCCAGTTTCTTCAGAGGGCATCATAAAAAAAGCTGCACCTGTCAACTTCAAAGGCACAGCAGAGTATTTACTTTACTCTTCAGACCCAGCATCTCACCTCTCCCACCTCTGGGCTCCACCACTGACAACACGTTGTCCTTAGTATCGCGCACCACCACATTAGTTCACTCTGCAAACTTCTTTCTATATTCTTGGAAGTTAGGCATGTTTTGACACCAAAATAGCCAAACACTATTACTCATGCTCTACTCACCTCCTTTATTTAGACTCTGACAATACTGTTTAGCAGGCATTCTCCATGCAATCCTAACCCTTACCAAAGTAATCTTATATCCTATAGTGAGGCTCAGATCTACAAAGACAAAATGAAATCACGTCGCTCCTGCAGTAAAAGAACTACATTGGTTTTGTGGCTCAGCCAGAACAAAAAGTAACATCTGCTGTCTGACAGAAAAGGCCTGAACTTGTGCACCCCACCTTATCTGCTCTGCCGGATCCAGAGGACTGAGGAGGAAGGCAAATGTTCAACTAAAAAATATGAAGCTAAACACAGCTCTGGCACTAACACAATTCTACAGTGGAGCCGCAACCTGCTATGGAACTGCACCAACCTCCTCACCTTCAGGAAACTGCTGAAAACACATTTCTTCTATCTTCATTCAACTAATCTTGCATCAACCACAACAATGCTATAGAACATTGAAAATAAAGTAAATAGCTCAAGATAGTCTTCAGAAGCACCTCCTTTGAAATGGCTTCTGTAATTGGTATTAAGTCTTTGAAACATACCAAGTGATTTATGTCTGCTTTTCTCGAGGCCTATCTGGCAACAGCAATATCTATAGGTTTGATGGAGAAGAACAAACATGGCTGCCATACAAGGTTTAGCAATCCAGCCCTCCACGGGTGTGGTACACACCCAGGCAGGGTTGGGTCCATCCATGGAAAGAATACAAATTATTGGGGCTGAAAAAAGGAAGCCCCATAAGGAAAACAATTTATATATATTGTATCAACTTGTTGAACTTATCACACAAAATAATTTTGAAAGCCTAAATAGTAGGCTATCACATAATCCTTCATTTTTTAGACTTCAGTGAATTAGAATTAGATAGTCATTCCGCAGTCCCCGTGCTAGCAAGGTTTTTGGAGGTCAAGCTGCAATGTCTGTCGGGTACATACCTACTTTCACATAGGAGCAGTCAATTCAGTAAGGAGAAAGCTGGTCTCTATAACATTGTAGACTTCCCTACCAAATTAGGGCCATTGACTGTGCTTATGTCCCCTTTCTTAATGGACATACACATGAAAAGGCATTTAGGAAACAGAAAATTAATTAATCGATAAGTGTTCGGATGGTAGGTAATGAGGCAATTCAGATTTTGGTCATGTAGCCTGTTGTACCACATTAGTGCCAACTCACAACACTTTTCATGGAGTAAATTGTTGTGGTTTTTTATTGCATGCAACATACTGACACAACAAAAATAATAATGACCACAACGTAACTGTGCAATGGAAAAGCTGGTCAACAATCAATCATTAGGTTTTGTGGAATGGCATGAACTCCTTCATCCGGTTCAGTCTGGCATCAGATCTTCACTCAGCATGGTATCAGCGCTGGTTGAAATATCTGAGGCAATACGTGGAAGCTTAGACTCCGGGGGCAGGGCAGCCTTGATCCTTTTAGACTTATCGGCTGTGTTTGATAGAGTCCTGCATTCCCTGCTCCTGGCCCGCCTTCAGGTTATTGGTGTGAAAGGGTCAGCCTGGAATTTGCTTTAATTCTACCTGGAGGATAGAACCTTGAAAATCTGGATCCTGCCCTTTGTGGCTGGCCCCCAGGAATTGGCTACAGGGTTCCTCAGGGCTCTGTATTGAGCCCCCAGTTGTTTAACATCTATGTGTCTCCCCTCATTCAGCTAGCAAGTGAACTCAGAGCCAAAGTCATCTCATCTGCTGATGATACTCGCCTCCTTTTCTTCTGGAATAAAAGTGCGACTAGCTGTATCCATGCCAAAACCTGCCTGACCGCAACTTTTTCTTGGCTAGCGCTAGCCCAATTGAAAGGCAATGAGGACAAGACAGAGATCCTCCTTTTCGGAAATTTCCCTCTGCAGTATTGGTGCTCCTTTTGGCCAGAAAAGTCCCCCTTGCCTTCACCACACAGGGCCCAAATAAGAACTTGGCGATCTGGTTCGATGAAAAACTGCTTCGGCCCTCAGATTAAAAGATTATTGGGAACATGTTTTGGAATCCTGAAGGCACTGAAAAAATTCTTACTGCTCCTCCCTACTAATGCAAGGAAAACTGTCACTCAAGCCTTGATTACATCATGCCTCGATTACGCCAATGCGGTATATGCCGGTCTGCCTGGTTACCTCTTAAATGAACTTCAGGTGATTCAGAATGCAGCAGCCAAATTCTTACTTAACCTCTCTTAAAGGGTGAGCGTTAGGCAGCACTTTTGTGACCTCTCTGGTTGCCGGTGAAAGAGAGGGTGAAGCTTACATTTCTGGTAGTTGTTCACTCCGCCCTCTATGGTCATGGTCCGCCCTATCTGAGAGCAAGATTTTGTCCCTATGATCCGACTAGGCAACTACGCTCTTCTACCAAATTAATGGCATGCATCCCCAGGTTTTGCAAACAGAGGACTGGTGGCAGCTCTCTGTCACGGATGGGGGCTGTAGCCTTGAACCAACTCCCAGTGGAGTTGCGGGCGAGTGACCCGAAGGTTTTCAAAAGGAGATTGAAGACCTTACTTTTTAAATAGTCTTCTGTGATTCGTCTAATTTCCCCGCAGGGCACGCGCTGGGACACTCCTTGGAGTAGCTGTGCGCATTACAAGTGCTGTTTAAATTAAAAATAAAATTATATTTTCATCCTCAACAGGAAATAATGCGTATAATTTGAAGGGGGGCTACTGTTATTGGTTCCGAATTCAAAAGTCTAACATAGAATTGAGGTGTATTGTGGTTCACATGTGAACTAGAAACACATTTGAGTGCACATGTGATCTGATGTGTAAACCGAAAAAGGCCTGTGCTGCCTGTAACAACTAGTTAAATTCGTCCATGGGAAGGGCACATAGGTCCAGATAACAATTTTCATGATGTGCCTTTTTTGAAGAAAGTAATGAGAGTCAAAAAATCTTAGAAGACAGCTTGCAATTCATGCTTTTGAATACGTTGTTCACACTTTACCTATACGTTTTTCCCAAAAATATGTTAAGCGTCACTTATGTTTTCAGGTGTACACAATGTTCAATGTGAGAAATGACCCCAATGGAACCGTGTTTTATTCTAGTTGTCGTTGGCGAAAAAAAAAATGTATTTGCATCCTTTTGGCAAAGTTAGAGCTCTAATAAATTAAAGATGTCGGGGCTTATTTACAAACCCCTTAAGCCACAGGTACATCACTTTTTGTGACGCACCAGTGGCGCATTTTGCTGCCCCATATTTACAAGGACACCCAGAGCCACCCTGCGTGGCTTTTCGTGTCTGTCTAAATACGCCCCCTTACATGCATCCCTTTGCGTGAAAGGGGCATGCCATAGGTGTTGCTGTGAGCGTTGTCATGCAACACCCATGGCTTCTGCTGCATTCCCAGATTTACAACCTTTCGTAAACCTGGGAATGCGTCAGAATGATACACCTCCCTAGGGGAGGCGTAGGGAAGTGCAACGAGGAGAAATGTTTCCCTTCTCCTCTTTTTTCCCTCTTTCTATGCTTGCTGCATTCTTCAGCACACATAGAAAGAGGAAATCACCTTTCGTGATTGTTTTTGTACACGAAGGTGTCCTCTCCTGCACAAAACAATCTCCCCTAAAAGGAGGACACCCTTGCACCTTGGTGCGTTGGCGCATGGCAGCCAATTGTGTGTCAGCGCTGCGGAAAGCACAGGGATGCAACATATCATTATAAATATGAGGCATCCCTGTGCTTTGAAAGTACTGCGGCACAGCAAAATTGCTTGCGGTGCTGTGCTGAGTAACTTTCTTGTAGATTAGGCCTGTTATATTTAAAAGTAAATTTTTATTTTGAATTTCTTCTTTGTTGTGGTGATGGTTGAATGACAGCATCGTGTGCAAATATGTGAAAGCTTCAATCCTCTTATTTCAATAGTGTGCAAGTGGTACATAGGTAGCATATTTGAAGGGAATGTAATTGTTGTTGTAGAGAGTTCTAATGATTGTGGAAGAAACATGGTTCAGTTCTCACTCTAAGCATGAAAATTAATCTGCTTGTAAACTGCAATCTTTCATGAAAATGCAGTAACAATAGTGGCAAAGATCATCGAGTTATAAACCTAAACTGTATCCTAAAATTTGGATTCCCGTGAAGTTTGCCACAAAAATGCAAAATAAGTGGTACAGAGTTAATGCTATGAAGTTTCTTTGGTCAATTAAATACTACAGCTTGTCGGAGGAGTCTCTAGACCAGTCCCATGTTTTTCACAGCTGTGTTGCCCTATAATAAGCAGCAATGCAAGGGACTCTGTATCCACCCAGTTTTGGGGAGATAGGAAGCTTTGTTTTACAGTTATGTGAAGACTCTTCCATCTTCCCTTGTGCAAACTTGTTGAATTTTATTAAAGAAATTTCTTAGGTAGCAGTATGGGGAGTGCCTGAAACAGAAACAGAATTTTAGGGAGAATCAATATTTTTATTAATCATATTGATTCAGCCAACCCATGAAATGTCCTTTCTAATGGAGTCTGCCAATGGGGCGAAGTTGGCCTAGTAGATGCCTTCCCATTTGGACATTAACTTAAGGACTAAGGGGCATATTATCAAGACAGGCGATAAAATTATCGCCGCTTTAGCGGCAGAATACTGTAGCTAAAACTGCGATAATGGGCTTGATAATATGCTCTATGGAATTCCAATTGAAGCCCATGTTAGATGTCCTTCACATCTAACATGGGCTTCAATTGGAATTCCATAGAGCATATTATCAAGCCCATTATCGCCGTTTTAGCGACAGTTTTCTGTCGCTAAAGCGGCGATAATTTTATCGCCTGTCTTGATAATATGCCCCTAACTGAGTAATGAAGCTGTTCACCCCTGGAAGGGGGCAATATTTTAGAGGGATTTTAGATAGTTTCTGGACACTATTAAATTAATGCTTCTTATTTCAAGAAATTTATTTTGAAATCTGAAACAGTTTCAAATCAATCTAATTCCACTAGCAGCAGCAGTAGGGTTGACAACAGATCTGATATGGATACTCAGACATCATCTGCAATAATTGTAAATTTGAAAGTATCAATGCCTATCACAATCCCATGTTGAGGAGAAGGTTCCATGTACAGGGCATATAAGAGAAAGGAAGGGGCAGCCCTATGAATCTCCACCCTCTGTGATTTAGACATGTTTGTAATCACAAGAGGAACTCCACAGTGTGTGGAGGGGGGAACGAGAGGCGCGGGGTTCTAGGAGCTAGCGGCCTCCATTACAAATATTAATCACAGAAAGCTGCTCCTAGAGTAGTGTGACCCTACTACAGTTCTAGAATTGTTGTGAGTTGGGACATCTCACAAAAAGTGACGGACTGGCCTCACACACCACCTGGTGTCATGCTTCATCATCGGCCAGTCCTCGCCCTCCAAAACCTTCGTTTGATGGAGGGCGGGCATACACCTGGAGACAGGGATGCACTTCTAAACTAAAGAGTGGGGGCCCGTGGGGTGGAACGTGAGGTTAAAAATCATTATAGTTACCAGAAAAATTATTTATTGTGACCAATAACTATATGATAATAAAAACAAAAGGACGGTGAGTGGGGTATTTAGTGTCCCCTAGCCGTCTTGTGCAAGGTCGACATGTTTCTGCCTAGTTGGCCCGAGCGGGTCCAGGGCATTCATCAGGACCTAGAGTTACAAAATGGGGCTCCGTTCTTACCAACAGGTAGCAAGAAAGTACCACTGCGCGGGTGTGGCGGGGGCCACACTCCACTACCTAATTGGCTTCCAGCTGTCAAGCCTATAGGGGAAAGTGAACAATCAAATGTAAAGAAAAAAACTGTAGAGAAAGGGTCAAGATATGAAAACATTAAATGGAAAGATACACGCATGCGTAATACCTTACGGTGAGTGACTAATCACGTGACATGTGCCACTCTATGTGAGTACACAAACATATCGAGAGTCAAAAAGTGCTCTCGTAAGGCTTACCCTAATTGGAACAACTACTTGCCACATGGGGGGAAGGGAGGAGACACTCCTGTTCAATCTAAAGGGAGAGAAGGAAAATATAATAGTCAACAGACTATAAGTGCCCAGAGAATGGACCCTTGCAAGCCTGCACGCAGGAAAAAACCACAATCATTCATACTGTAACCCACCAGAGGGGTTAAGTTACGTAGTATTAGCATTCATACTCTTACTGTCTGAGGCGGGGTGTCCCGTGTTCAGCCTATGGTGTTGCTCCTCATCCTCCCGAATGTGGGAGTGAGACCGCGGGGTCGAGTTTAAATAGTGTGCTTGATGGTTAGATTAGAATCAGCCTGATGTAATTGCGGCTATGAAGAAGTTCCTGGTGCGTTATTTCCGGAGTCAGGAGTGAGCGTGAAGGGGATGCATGCAGCGCGGTGCCTGGTTGTGCAATGGCCGTTGAAAATGGCCAATCATATCGTCCCGGCTGCAACGTGAGCCCAAATAAGGGTGGCGAGTCAGCGAACCCGCCCACGGAAGTCGTCACGTGTGAGCGTGCGCGTCCTGAGTTGTCTGGGAAACGCAAAGGTGACGTAGTGAAAGTAAACAACGACACGTACTACAAAGCCCAGTCGAGGGTGTGGAAGTGGGCGTGGGCCAACATGCAAAGCCCGTAGTGCTTGTAGAAACGGGGAGAGCGTAGGGGGTTGTCAAGGTGATGTGAGGATTGCGTGATGCAACGGTAGTGATCCGCAACAGACCCCCTACAACACTCAGAGCTAAAGTTGCCTACAACTTGGTTAAATATGAAAGAGCGACTCAAAGATGGGGGGGAGGAACCAAAAAGCCACAGAGACGTGCGTGGAGTTAGTGTGTTGTCGAGCAGCTTCTGTCTCTCGGTTTTTGTGCTTAAGAGTAAGGGGGGACAAGGGGCGATATTACCAAGCCCTAGAGGCGCAATGGGAGACAGATGAAGGGGGATCGGTTATCGTAGCCATAGAATGTATTACCAAGGGTATGGTACAATAGACAATGGCACAGAGGGGAGGCCAGGTTCCAGTCAAAGACGGTAGATGTACATAGGTAGATAGATTATCTATGCAGTTGAAGCCATGGGATGTCGTCGTTAAGGCCCTTCTCGTGGGATCGCAGGCGGAATACCCAACGTTGTTCTTTAATATGAAGGGCTTTAGAGAGGTCAAATCTGCTTCTGTTCATGACTTTGAGGATGGTCCAACGGAGGTCAGTGTCTTTATGGTGTTTTTCCAAAAAGTGGTGTGTGAGTTTTGTATTCGTTTTTTTGCATCTTATGGTGCTGCAATGTTCATTGATGCGTACCTTGATTTTTCTGGTTGTCATGCCCACGTACTGGAGATCACAGGGGCATGTTAGAAGGTAAACAACATTCTCGGTATTGCAATTGCTAAATTTGCGGAGTTGCCACGGTTTACCTGTGCCTATGTTGACTTCTTTGGTGTTGGTAGTAAGCTTGCAGGAAGTGCATCCACCGCACGTGAAATGTCCCATCACTCGTGGTTGATCCCAAAGCCTCTGTTGTTCCGTGCCCTCTGTGGTTGGCATGGTGGCGTGAACAAGTTGGTCTCGCAGGTTTTTGTTCCGTTTAAAAGCAAAAAGTGGGGGATCCCACTGTTTTCCGGCGCTGTTCAGGATGTTCCATCTTTTCTTGATTATCTTCTGTACTGTGTTTGAAACAGGGGTGAATGTTGTAACACATACTGTTCTATCAGTGTTCTCCTTTGTTATATCCTCCAGTAGTGCTTCCCTAGGTTTGTTCCTTGCTCGTTTCTTAGCCTTACGTACCATTTTTTTGGGGTAGTGGCGAGCAACAAGTCTTTTCTCAAGGTGGGTTGCTTGTTCTTCGTATGTGGAGATATCAGAGCAGTTTCTTCTAACTCGAAGGAATTGTCCAACCGGGAGGTTCTGTCTCAGGGCCTTGGGGTGGTAGCTCTCGTAGAGTAGAAGACTATTTCTGTCGGTGGGCTTGTTGTGCACTTTAGTGGTAATCCCCTCGTTATTCATAGTAATGTCCAGGTCGAGGAAGATAGCGTGGTTCTTATTGATTGTGTGGGTGAACCTAAGGTGTACATCTTTGGTGTTAACCCACTGGACAAATCTTATTGCTTCTTCCTCTGATCCATTCCATATTATCAGCACGTCATCTATGTAACGCTTCCAAAGTCTGAGATTTTGTAGGAATGGATTGTGTGGGTTGTGGATGAAGTCGTCCTCAAACTGTTGGACGTACAGACAGGCCATACTGGGGGCAAAAGTGCTCCCCATTGAAGTACCAGAGATCTGGTGGTAGATGACTTTCTCGAATTCAAAGAAGTTCTCCGTGAGCGCAAGTTCCGCACATTCCATCACAAAATGTTGTGGGGTTAAAAAATCCCACTCTCTATTAAGGATGATGTTTTCCACCACTTCCAATGTGCGCCTCTGCGGTATGCTCGTGTATAGAGCTTCTATATCCATGGTTATCAACCAATCATTGGTTGTGTCCACCGTGAGGTCTCTGAGGAGGCAAAGGACATCCTTCGTGTCCCTAAGGTAGGACGAAGATTCCTTAACAATAGGGCGAAGGAACCAGTCACAAAACTGTGATAGAGGTTCTAACGCTGATCCTATCCCGGACACAATTGGTCTCCCTGGAGGGGGCGTCCGGTTTTTGTGGATCTTCGGGAGTGTGTAGAATTTGGGCATTTTAGGTTCCTCATTTATGAGGAAGTCAGCCTCTTGTTTGGAGATCCAGTCGTTGTTGAGCGCTTCTGTGACCATGCTTCTGATCCTGGACAACAGTGGGCCTGTAGGGTCAGTCCTGTGTACGGTGTAGTTGTTGGAGTCAGAGAGAAGTCTGAGGCATTCCTCTCGGTACATATCGCTGTCCATGATGACTATGGCACCCCCTTTGTCAGCTGGTTTTATGGTTAAGTCTTTATTACTACTTAGATTTGTGAGGGCCGTGCGCTCTTTACCAGTTAGGTTGTCAAACCCACGAGTGTTCCGGAAGTCAATATCTTCAATGTCTTTAAGCACGGCCTGTTTGAATGCAAGTATGTGGCAAGAAATATTCTGATTAGGTGGTTGGAAGGTGGATTTTTTCCGCAGCCCCGTTGACTTATTTCCTATTTCCATGCCCTCTTCCGTGTCTCCGAAGTAGTCGGGGAGTTTGATTTTGCAGAAAAATTGAGCCAATTCCATGTGTAAGACAAAGGGGTCGTTTTGGGGTGTGGGAACAAATCCCAGACCTTTAGAAAAAACGGTTGTTTCATCATGCGAGAGTGTGTGTTTACTGATATTCACTATGTTGGTTGCTCCCTGCTCATCTAGGGCATCTCCACTCTCCCTCTGCTCCTGGTTACTACTACATGGGGTGGTTGTGGTTGATCTTCCCATTGGACCCTCGTGTTTCTTCGTTTTTGGCGGCCTCTCCCTCTGCCACGGCCCTGGAATAAAAAAGGCGGTTGGCCTTGTGGAAAGCCAAACCCTGGTTGGTAATATGGTTGTGGCCAAAAACCAAAGGGTGGGGGTTGGGGTTGTGGAACTTGCATCATCGGATGGTGGTAGCCCATAGGTTTTCGGAATTGTGGTCCTGTGCTCTCATCACCGCTACTGTCACTTCTTTCCTCTCCAGAGCTGAATGTCCAGTTCTGGGGGGTGGGTCTGAACCGTTGTTTTCTCCCTGGTTGTTGGGGGGCTGGTTTATCATAGTGTTCGTCCGTGACGTAAGGGTAAACCGTTTCTTTACTAAATTTTTGTACATCCTTCCGGAGTTTCGTAAGTTTCGACTGTGTAAGGTACTCTTTGTAATCAGAGTGATCTTTGTTGATTTCCTCAAGTTTCTTCTTAAAGGCTGAAAGCTGGACCGTTGCCTTAAGTTTACCCTCACTCTGTTGTATCTCGATAAGGAGGGCATCTGCCAGTTGTCTGGCGGTGTTAATAATAAGAATGAGCCAGTCTTTTGTACACTTCCAGGCAATGCTCGACCAATTAATTCTGAACTCCTTATTGTTAAGGAACAATCTTGGTTCGTTGCTGACGATAAGGCCTCTCGGGCCGTGTTCTTCCGGAGGTACTCCGTCATAAATGCCCCATGAAGTGCAGTGCGTATTTGTTCTTTTTTCTTAGAAGAGAGAGCTTCCCATTCATCCGAGTTTTTGACCGTGTTGGTGACTATGGTTTCTGCTAGTAGAGATGGTGTGTTGAGGATCTTTGCTAGAATCTCATCCCCGAACGAGAGTTCGGTATCCATGGTGCAAGTAGGGTAAGGGGAGTGTGATAATTTATCACACTTTGGAATAAACTGTTTCAGTTCGGGGGGCAGACACAGACGGGGCTGTCCGCTTGTTCTGGTCGGAAAGATATGCGGCTCAGAACATCACCCTATCCTGAGGGAGTGGTACCCCTAATTATGTTCCCACAGCCAGTAGCTGTACATAAATTGTAATCACAAGAGGAACTCCACAGTGTGTGGAGGGGGGAACGAGAGGCGCGGGGTTCTAGGAGCTAGCGGCCTCCATTACAAATATTAATCACAGAAAGCTGCTCCTAGAGTAGTGTGACCCTACTACAGTTCTAGAATTGTTGTGAGTTGGGACATCTCACAAAAAGTGACGGACTGGCCTCACACACCACCTGGTGTCATTTAGACATGTTTACCTTGATTCTGGCATAGGGACAATGGTAGCAAGCTCACACTGTATTCATGTAGTTCTTGTTGAAAGCAAAGACGCTCTCAGTCTATTTAAGAAATCCCCAGTCACCTGTATTAAAGGAATTTTCTGCAGCAGGCATGAGAAGCACAGTCTTTTTCTTGATTCTAGAGGGCGCTTCGATAATCTTTATAATTTTCCTCGTGTTGTGCCCCCACCCTCCTGCCCTCAACAAAGCCAGCTTTATCCGTGTGGATGAAGTGTGGAAGTACCTGTTTAAGTCTAGTGGCCAAACATTTGTTGTAGATCTTTTTATCAATGTTTAACAGAGATATGGGCCTACAAGTCTCTCATTCAGTTTTATCTTTCCTTGTTTTTCAGGTTACCAACATTTTTGCTTCAGCCATTGTTTACAGTATTTTATATTGAGTGGAACACAAGTTGAAGAGATGCTTCATCAATTCTAAAAGTTTGGAACAGACTTTTTGTAAACAATTGGGGTGAAGCTGTCAGGCCCCAATGCTAGGGAGCCTAATGCTTCCATCTGTTGAATAGATAGGTTCTCTATGTGTCTATTGTTGATATATTCCAAAGCATCATTCAGTTTGAAGATAGGGCAGTATACAGCTCTTAATAAAATCTGTGGAATCTCTCTGCCTTATCTTCATCCCTCTTTAGACGTGAGCAATTTTCATCTTTTGTTGCTTCAATGTAATTTTGAGCACTGCGTGCTTTTAATCTGCTTTGTTTCCATTTTTTTCCTATCTGCTTTGTTTCCATGTTCAAAATATTTTTTTAGTTTAGTGAGAGAAAATTCTGCTTTATTTAGTTCTAGCATTCGTAGTTCACCTCCGTACCCCAGAGCCTTTTACCATGCTTTCTGAGCTTGTGTATATTTAAATTTCTGCACTTTCTCCAGGATGTCTAGGAGAGACTCTCTTGATCCCTCACAAACTTTCTTTAGCTGTGCACGCTCAGTAAATAGTGCTCCTCGAATCACTTCTTTTAGTGCATCCCAGGTTGTGTTGAAGCCACAGACTTAAGGATCATTCTGGCTTAAGAATTATTCTATTTGATCAGTTATATTTTTTTATGTATTACTGGGTCCCTGAGTGTCCCCTCACTCAGATTCTACGATGGTTGCATTTTAGCTTGCTCCCCCCTCCCACCAGGATATTCAACCTACTACTGAAGCAAGGTCTGATAAGTAGATCATTCAGCAATGTTAACGAGCTGCTGGATATTATGATCTAATAATAGCATGTCTATTTTAGCATATGCAGAGTGGTGCAGATAATGTACTTTCTGTAGAGGCCCACTTACCATATATCAACTAGACCCACCTCACTTATCAAGTCTAATCCTTCTTTGGAGAGAGCCACAATTCCTTTGTTCCCATTTGCTGCCAGTTTTATCATTGGACCTGCTGACTACCAAATTACAGTCTCAACCTACTAGAAGAGAACCTTGTGTATACTCCATATGTTTTGTACTGTTGCTTTGAGAAAATGTTCCTGGCAGGTACTGTGACTTGTGCTACTTTAGTCCTTCTGAGACTGCAACTTAGCAGTAGCCAACTTCCTTCATTGTCTGCATATATTTCACTCAAGAAGCTAGCATGTGGGGCTCATAGAATGCCCACTCCTCCACTTTTTGTTTCACTGGGAGCTAACGATTGTGCAGTGAATAGGCAGGAGAATAGTCCCATTGTAATTTTTCTAAATGTCTGTAACATCATGGCTGTTTTAGAAAGAGTATTTAGAACCTGAAGGTTAAGGGAGATTAATTTAAGGTCTCATTGTGGCATGCTATGTGTAGTGCATAATATATTTCTGTGTTTTAATGTGTGAATGCTGTGAACCCTTAGAACCTGTCTTCATTAACCCTACTTTAACGCAACCCCCTCTAGCGGAAGTTAAACTTTTTAACAAGTTCCTTAGCAGACTCACTGGTGGCTTTCCTTTAGTCCCCCAATTCCTTGCTAACCAACCCAGCCTCATTGTACATCACTAGAATGTATTCTTTGAAGTTCTCCTCTACTGTCCGACTGGCTGGTTATCTTTTATTTCTTTACTTGGGGTTGTCAGTACAGCTTTCTGTGCCTTGCACACTGCTTCCTCCCACTCCATCTTGCAGCCTCCGACAAAGGGCATCTCGAAGATTTCTCTAGTCAACACAAGTCCATTCTCATTGTCTATATGGTGTCAACAAATTAGGGTTTGTTTATATGTCATTTGGTCGGAGGAGACATCTAGGTCCAATGTCTGGTCTGCCTCCTTAAGGATTTCAAGTGATGCATTGTTCCCTTCTAGACAAACATGGTTCTAAATGTTTGTCATTGCTTCTACGAAAGATGCAGTTCACTTTAAAGGCCCTACATTCTAGATGGTGATATTTGAAAGTCCAGAAAAAAGAGTATTTTGGCACCTTTTGAAAAAAGTTTTTATTCTGTTGCGCTGCTGTCCTCATTTTCTCCTGTAGGTGAAAATTATGCTCTCTGATGACAGTAGGAAAGTGCCACTTTTTGACATGGTAACCCCCACATTTTGCTCACTGGTACAGCTGTTGTAGATTGGTAGTGCACTGGGTCCCTGCTAACCAGGCCTCAGTGCCAGTGCGCTTTCCCTAGACTCAAGACAAATGTTCAATTGTAACCTAATTAGCAAGGACTTAAGCACCCCTGTTAGTCACTAGTAAATGGTACCCCTGGTACCCAGAGCATGGGTACTAAAGAGAGCCCCTAAGGGCTGCAGCATGTGTTATGCCACCTAAGGGACTCACGTACAAACAGCATATAGACTGTCATTACAGGATGCGTGAAATGGTGCGAACCATTCTGAAAACACGACATGGCACACTCCCTGTGTCCAATGCACCCGGAACACTGCATGTACTATATGTAAGTCACAGCAGCAGGCCTTAGAGTCCTAAGGCAGGGGGCATTATATTACATGTGAGGGCACATCTGCATGAGCAAATGTGTCTCTGTAATGCCTCGTTCCATTGCTAACGATTGTAAGTGATCAGGAAGCCATCATAAGGTATGTACTGGGAACTGGTCGTTACCCAGCTGCATAATGACTTCACTGAAACTAGCGATGTTTGGAATCAAACATCTTGTCTTAATAAATACATACTGTGAGGAGGAGCCAAGATGGCGGACGGACAGGACGTCTGAGCTCCCGGCTCCGCAGCCCGTCTGCTGTTTACATGACATCCTGATCTTTAATCCTGCCTACAGCGCAAGCAAATGTAACCACGAATGCGCTGACACTTTCCGCATTCCTCCGATGTCCCCGCCGGCTTTTTTGGTCGAGGATTCATAGAGTTTGCCGACTTTGGACTTTGCCCACGCACTCTGGCCCGACCACCGCCACCGGACACCGCTTATCACGTACGGTGAGACGACCTGGGGCCGGACCGGCGCCTGGGGAAATGTGACCGGCTGTGAAGTGGGCGGCTTGGCGGAGCCTTCTTCGCGACGGAGAGAATTCCTGTATGATTGGGTCCGGGCTGGCGAACCTTCCTTTGTCATGCTACCAGCGGTCAGAGCGGTATCCGTTTTAGAGCGCCCACCACCCGCATTGCTATACAGCCGAGGGCTCTCACATCGTGTGAGCCCCGTATAGCGAGCAGTATCTCTTCTTGCCTTAAATGCTATTCCTCCGTCCAATGGAGTCACCCTCACCTCTCCGATGTGGGCTGACTGCAAAAATGGTGGCGGTGCCGGTCTACCTCGCCGGAAAGACGGAAGCCTCCATATCTTTGACGCAGGCTGCCCTGCCTACTGTCGAGCTGGAGGGTGTCCCGGCGGCGCCTTTGCATACTGCCGACATGCTGAAGCGGGGAGCAGACCTGACCTATGGTGATATCCTTCTAGCCCTGGAAGACTTGGGGGCGACACTGTGGAAAAACACTCGAGAACTGGAGCGGAAGATCGATGTCGCTATGCCATCCAGGGAACTACTGCGGTTGTCTGACCCCCCAATGCCTCTCATTCCCTTCGAGGCGGATACAATGTTGCGACAGGGGGATACTGTGGAACGTCCTCTCCCTGGCTACAGTGTCGAGTGTTCTTTTAATGACAAAGTTGCAGATACAAAGCTCCCTTCCACTTTACAAGCTGAGACTCTGCCTCTGCAAGTGTTGCCACGGCTTCCTCAACATCGCCGGAGTGTGTGCCGTTCTGTGGGGAAAACTGTGTTGGTCACTATCGATGTGGTGATGGTCTATGATTGGGAACTCTCGCTTCCTCTTCCTCTGCGTCTTCTGTGCCGGGAGCGGCCATCTTGCTCCTTTGTTCTGCCTGAGATACACTCCCAGCGGTGGCCATGCTTGGTGGGGTTTCAGCGTTCTGGCCAGGGCTGATGTTGCCTCCCTTGATGATCCTGCCTGACCGCCTGGCATGACCCGGACTAGAATATTTGTCTATGTATCTGATGTGCCGCATGCGTGTAATTTGCTATTGTTGATTGCGGGGGTGGATCTGTGGGGCCACTTAGGATCGGGCCAGGGCTGGGCGATTTCCTTTAGTTTGCTGTACGTATTGGCGGGCGGGGACTAGGATGGGACTGCTAATTATCTGATTTATTCGCACATTTGGAATGGAGTCTCCCCACCTGCTGCTTTGCTTGCTACTTCAGTTGTGCTGACGATACTCAGGGTGGGGGATGCTTATGGGGCTGGTGGTGACCGGGAGTATGTACAATTTCCTCCTCCTGCCTTCTCTGGGAGTCGGAGACTGGGATGTTCTTTCCCACTCTCCAGACTCTCTTTCCCACTTGGGGTTCTTTTGGGGCGACAGGCATGCCTATTGGGGGGGGGTGGGCCGTGGCCTTCCGCTGGTATGCAGGGTGGGGGGATGGGATGTGTTCTATGTCTTTTCTTTGTCTCTATGGCCCTCTTTCTCATTCTTTCTCTCTTCTTCTTCGGTTTCTTTCTCTTCTATGTTTCTTTGTTTCTTCGGGGTCGGGGTTCAGTGTTAGTAGGGAGTTTATTGTGTTCTATCATTCTGTGGTATAGCGTTTGCTCTTAGTTCCTGGATGGTGGCCACCTGTTTCCTTACAAATGCCTTCCTATATAACGCCTCCTTCTGGGTGCTCCGTGAACGGTGATGTCTCTCCTGGTCAGTGATCAGCTTCGACTCTTTTCGTAGTTCACTACATTGTACTCGACAAAATCATAAAATTAAACCTTTTCTTATCCTGACATTATTGTTCTATGTTCTACACGGTACTTTTCACTCAGAGATTGCTTTAACGGCGCTCTGCCCAATTGTTTTTTTTTTCTTTTTTCTTCTTCTTTTATCCTTTTCTGATATGTCATAGCGGCCGGCCCCGAGGGGTTGTAGGCAGACGCTGTGTATTGTGCATTTACCAAAATAAAGGTTTTAAAAAAAAAAATAAATAAATAAATAAATAAATACATACTGATGCCAGTATCTGATTTTATATAACATGCACCTAGAGGGCACCTTAGAGGTGCCCCTGAAACCCTACTAGTCACAGAGTGTGTTGGCTGACTGGTATCTTCCAGCCTGCCACCACAGATGAGTTTCTGACCCCCTGCAGGTGGCAGACATTGTTCTCTGAGGCCAAGAACAATGCCTGTCTGGCAGAAGGTGATCACACCTCTTCTAGCAGGAAGGCTAGCAGATTAGCATCTCAAGGCCAGAGGCTTCAAAGCCTCTACCACTTTTGAAATTTAACAACAGCTTCCCCCCAGACCTGGGGAATGTCACTTCCATCCCTGAGGCCATTTGGCACCAGAGTCAATGGGAAATTAGATAGTCAGAAGGTGTGTCACACTCACAGGCAAGGCACACCCCTAGGGCAGGTCACCTGAAGTGGACAGTCAAAGAAGGGATTCACCATCTTGTTTTTTTTTTAAACGAGGAACTCTGGGTCAGGATTATGCCCACTCTGTACAGGAAGTGGTCATATAGAGGGTGCAGACACCCCTGGGGTAGGTAACCTATTGACTATTGCTCTGCACTCACCCAATCACCCCTAAATTCAGTATTTAGGGGTCTCCCCAACATCAGAGCGACAGATACGCCTATCTGGGAGCAGAAGAAGGACAAAAAAAGAGCTGACACAGCAAGAACAGAGGACCTGCTCCAAAATTGGTTCCAAACCCTGCCTGGCTGCTGTCAACCACGACAATTGCAGAACTGACTCATCCAGAAGCTGAACATCCTCCCCAAACCGTTGGAGGTCTGTCAAGCGCTTTAAAAACCACTTAGCATCTCCCTTGGGGTGGAGGAGCCATCCCCCTGCATCTGTAGACACCAACCGCACTTGTCTGGTACTTCCTTTTGCTGGCCTCTGATATGGTTCATATGGTTGGTTCCTCAAAGTTAAATTTTATGATTCTTCACCAGTGGATAAATTGCTGTTCATTAGCCCAAAGGTATCTCAGAGGGCATTTGGGAATGGTGCACTATCAGTACATGGTACCCATCTTTTGCCCGTTCTATGAATGATCGGTGAGCCCGAACCTGATCATGATTTCCCATGTCTTTCCCACCTCTCGGAGCTGTGGCCTGTACCAATTTTGCCTTTTGTTGATATGAGATGGTCAAGAGCCTCTTACGGGTCTCCTGTGACCCATATCGCATGCTTTGACTGGCACTCCTCCAAGCCGCCAGGCAGCACTCACGATGTCCCCTTCTATGGGGCATCCAATCATAGGGATCGGTGGCATCAGTAATGCTCTCCCTCTTTCACGTTTTTGGTGGTGCAGGGAAGACCCAGCCACCTGTTCACAGCTGCAGGCACTACCTTAGGGATATTCAGCAGCTCTGTGCAGCAGCCATGTTAGAGATGCTGATATATGGTCGACATCTCCTGAGGCTTGAGCCGGGAGATCGAGACTGCCGCGCTGTGCTTGGTATTTTGAGTGCTGTAATTGTTGACACTGGTGGCTCGTACATTTGTTTCTCTCACAGAGTATTTTTTACTGTGTTTTATCCTGAATGAATTTTAAGTCAAAATTCACTTTTAACATCCTTTTAATACTTTGTATATTGAGGCTGATCTTACCGCTCACTTCCTTCTTTTTAACGTGTCCTCTGCACCGCAATTACACGACTCCTGCCCGCCCGCCCGCCATCTTGGAGGTAACGCGGGGAGCAGTCTAGTGTCTGCTCCCCACACACTATTTAGAGGGCCATGGCGCAAGAGCGCAGCGGGCGCGCGCAGCGGGCGCGCGCAGCAGGCGCGCGCAGCGGGCGCGCTGTGGCGCGCCAAAGGTAAGCCCGTTTGCGCCCGTCCGCGCCAGGACGTCGCCAGGCGCCAGGGACTATGCCACCTTTACAGTTAATTCTAGTAAGTGTAAACTAGTATATAGTGGTGCTGAACTTAGGCTTATTTTTGCTAGGTCGCCTCTGATTAGCTTGTTATGCCACAATATGCGGCCACACTCTTTGGAAGGACCCATTTCCTGCGCACAATGTAGAGTAACTGGGAAGCTGAAATCCTACAAAATGTTCCCTCAGTACATATTCCTGGGCAGTATGATACCGGGCCCTCTGCGTCCCCGGATATCAACATGACCAGCAATAGTTATATCCCGACTCCTAAAACCCCACAGCACAACCACTGGAAGGGCTTTTTAAGTAATGTGAGATCGCTCCCTAAACACTCATCAGAGATCTGGGATTTATTAACGACCGACTTATCTGATGTGGGTTTCCTAACTGAGACCTGGTTGAAACCCACCAGTGGCCCAGATATTAAGATTGCCATTCCTGATGGCTATAGGATTCAACGGCTCGACAGACCGCTGAAAACCGGGGGGGGGGGGTTGCAATCATTCATAATGATCGCGTAAAAATTTCTATTTTAGACCAACGCACTAATGCTCAAATCGAAATCTTGATCTTTAAAATGGAAATGGTTACCCATGACTTTTGGAGAGGGGCACTGGTCTATCGCCCCCCTGGCCCTATAAAGGATTTCTCCTCTCAATTAATGGAATTAATAGCCCCCCATGTGATTGTTTCTGAGAATTTCCTATTATTAGGTGACTTTAATATACACAGCGACAATCTTTCGCTCCCTGAAATATCAACCTTTGTCTCTGATTTATCCACACTGCATCTCACCAAAAAGAATGAGGGTCCCACACACACGGCTGGTCACACTATAGACATCATTTTTTCCAACTCTGACCGGCTAACTTGTAAAGCCCCCCGCCCGATGTGCTGGACTGATCATGCACTTATCAGTTTTCAAGTGCAGTACGCTCTAACGTCCTCTTCTATGGCAACACATATCCAATTCTCCTATAGACAATGGTCTAAAATTAATCCGGAGTCTTTCTTATCTGCTTTTATTCCTCCCAGGTATCCCCCGACCAATAATATTGAGGATAATCTTACCCTTTTTAAGACTACTGTTTTAGCCACCATTAATTCTATTGCCCCTGTAAAGATATGTTCTAAAGCCCCTAGGAACAATCTGGCGGTCTGGTTTACTCCGGAACTACGTACAACGAAAAGCCGATGTAAAAATCTGGAAAGAAAGTGGCGGCGCACCCACCAAGACACCGATAAAGCAAACTTTAGAGCAGTGCTAACTCTTTATCATAAAGAAATTAAACAAGCCCGCAGAACATATATAGCTGCGCAATTAAGGCTAGCAGGTAATGCGCCTAAAATCCTCCACCAAATTTTGCAAGATTTCACCTGTCCAAAAGCATGTGATTTGGACAACAAGCACTCTCAGTCTCTCTGCAATAAAATCAGCTCTTTTCTCATACAAAAAATTGATACCATCTATGACAAATTTTCTAATACCTGCCATACTTCATTGTCTGACGACATTGTGAAACCCCCTATTGGCAAACACGCAACCTTACTGACCTTTCCTCCCCTCTTACGGGATGAGACCGCTACACTATTGTGCAATGTTAAATCTGGCTCTCCCGTAGATGTTATGCCTGCAAGAATAGGGACGTCTCTTGCTCACGCATTAGCAGACCCTGTCACCCTGCTTTTTAACTCCTCTTTAAGTAAGGGGCTAGTTCCCCGCTCTTGGAAAGCTGCACAGGTCATCCCGCTACGCAAAAATAACAAGCTTCCTATGGATGATCTCGCCAATCTTCGCCCTATCTCCCTCCTCCCTTATTTGAGCAAGGTCCTCGAGAAGTATGTGAATAAACATATCTCGTACCATATCGAAGCGACTGGCTACCTGGACCCGTCCCAATCAGGGTTCCGCGCAAACTACAGCACCGAGACTGCTCTGGTTGCTGTTACCGATTGCATTAGACGGACGCTCGATCAGGGACAATCTGCCATCTTGGTCCTTTTAGATCTCTCCGCCGCTTTCGATACGGTTGACCATCTGACCTTGCTCGAAAGATTAAGAGGGGCAGGATTAGGGGATACGGCGTTCAGCTGGGTAACTAGCTTCCTTACTGACCGCACACAAACTCTGAACCTTGGCCCTTTCCGCTCCACCACCGAGTGTTTGACCAAGGGCGTGCCACAGGGCTCTTGTTTGAGCCCTACGTTATTTAATATCTATGTGGCCCCCCTTGCTTCTCTCTTAAGATCTCTTGGGTTCAACCCCATATCCTATGCGGATGACACCCAACTTATCTTCCCTTTTGATAAATCTTCACTGACTGCTCAAACCTGTTTCTCCCAAGGTATGCTGGCCATTTCGGAGTGGATGAGTGGTAATTTCCTGCAGCTGAATGCCAGCAAAACGGAGATCATCCTCTATGGCGATGCCCCCATCATGTGGTCACCAACTTGGTGGCCATCTGAGTTGGTGCCCGCTCCGCTGCCTAAACTCACAGTAAAAAACCTTGGTGTTCGCTTCGATCAGGCTATGTCTATGAAGGATCATGTTTCGCACACCGTCGGTGCTTGCTTCTTCACACTGCGCCTTTTGAAGAAAGCTCTTCCTTATCTCCCAGACTTTTTCCACAAGACACTTGTCCAGGCTCTGGTATTAAATAAACTGGATTACTGCAATGCCCTAATGGTCGCTGCCAATGAATCTGCCCTCAACCGTCTGCAAGTGGTGCAAAACACCGCAGCACGATTGGTTACCAAAGCTCCAGGCAGATCCGCCTCTATCCCGCTGCTTCGGCAACGACATTGGTTACCAGTGAGGAAACGAGTCAAGTTTAAACTCTGCTGCCTGACTCACAAAGCATTGTGGGGCCCCGGCCCTTCCTACCTGACTGAAAGGCTCCTCCAATATATCCCCAATCGCGATCTGAGATCAGGCTCTAAATCGCTGTTATTCATTCCGAGGATAAAGAAAGCACGGCTAGGAGGTAGATCTTTCTGCTACCAAGCTCCATTGGTCTGGAATCAGCTTCCCCTCCCGCTCAGACAGTGCTCCGATTACCTCGGGTTTAGAAAGTTACTAAAGACCACCCTTTTTTCAGAATGACACCACTACATTATCCCCGCACAGTTCTGCCAGCACCGAGAGACCCCTTCGGGGGTGATTCACACGCTTTACAAACTATTTAACATAACATAACATAACATATATAAAGTGGACAACCCAATACACCCTTGAGGGCTTGGGTAAAAACAAATGTACTGGTAGAAGGATGCCTTCAAGGGATTTTTTTAAAATACTCAGTTGTATGATTTTTTATTATTCAATATAGGATAGAAATATACCTATAGATCAAATCTCTCTCAAAGTTCATGTATTGTAAGCTATACACTATGCATTAGTCATATGTATGTGCATCACCTCAACATAATTAGAAGGAAAGAATACATAAATAATCGAATAAACAAATAATCAAATAATCAAAAGAAGCAAAGGGTGTGTAAAAAAAGACAAATTTATATCAATGAATGGTATTCAGGGTACCTAAAATGTAGACAGCTATACATAAATTGGAAGGAAATAATACACTCAATGGTTCCTTCACTCAAAAATAGATCAAACACTTTTTCATGACAATACTCAATAATTATATAGAAAACAGTGTGAAAGTCGACGTTTCGGTCTTTAGGTTTCACTTCGTAAGACCATCTTCAGGACAAGTGGATTAAAAGTTGACCCCTGGAAGTCTAATCTTTAACAAATCCAGTGTAGATGTTTCCAATCTCCGCTTTCAATAATCAGTGGTAGATTGATAACCTCTTGTAGTCAATCTTATTTCAACTAATCAGAAAGACACGTGTCTTTTAGTTCACAGGAAACGAGTCGTATATCAATCAACCCTCAAGGCGTACAAATTCTATTTGGAGTGTTACTTATTTTAAATGGACATTTTAGCGAATTTATAAGTCAGGGGGCTTAAAATTCCAAAAACGGAGTGCCGGGTAAATCTCCCCTCAAGGCGTACGTATCTTCCTTTGAAGATTACTGACAATAATTCAGCAGACGTTCGGGCAGCATGAAGTCGAATAACACAGAGTGCTTGCGGCTTAACGCTATTTAAACTTTTTAACCGTAAAAAGCGGCGAAAGCGGGATGGCCGATAAATTGAAATCTGAACCGATCAGATTCCTATATTGAATAATAAAAAATCATACAACTGAGTATTTTAAAAAAATCCCTTGAAGGCATGTTAGAGATGCATCAGAGGGGCCATGAGTGTGCCTTGCTGCAGGTGTGTCGGATTTCTCTTTAGTATTTCTCCTTAATATTTCTCTAAAATCATCTCACACCAATCCTCTGTTGAAAAACGCATCCAGGCAACCGGAGATATTTATGGATGCCGCGATTAGGGCTTAGAATGATGACAAATAGCGGAGGGTCAGGCGAAATGGTGCAAGGAGAACCCTACTCCATGTCTGTCTTGACCCCTGTATATTTGTAAAGCATAGGTAACAAAATGTAATGCAGGCGGCTGGGCTATCACCCCAATCCTAAAAATAGCACCCTTTATGTTAAAGATAAAATCAGTGCTGCCTCTTCTACCTGCTTTCATGTTCTCAGTACTCTAGGAAACACTGTTCCATTCATTTTGAAGTCCTACAATCCGGAAGTCATCTCTGCATGTGTACTTTCTCAAATAGACTATCACAATTGTCTTTATTTGAGCCTTCTTAAACTTGTATTACATAAACTTCAAAGGACCCAGAATTTGGCAGTGAGAAAAGTCCTGTATTTTAGGTTTGATCATTTGTACTCAGCCAGAGACAACACCACCAGCTCTCAGTGAAGAAGACAGTCTGCTTTAAAAACCTCTGCATTATAGAAATCCTGTCTTATATAAATATCATAATCTATATATTGTTTACAAAAATATTGTGCCATTTAATGTAGATTTACTAACACACCTGGTTTGTGTCACTGGTTTAAAGGTTAGAATTGAGATTTAATTCCCAGCGTTAAATTTTCATGCTGGAATGTCGCCATAAAGTAGTGCAAAGTAGCGCTATGCACTGCTTTTTTTATTAATTTGGGTCAAGGGGGCGTACCATGGATGGTGCATATGCTTTTCTGTGCAACCATCCATGGTTTTTGATGCAAAGTCTTAGAATATCTTAGACAGGGCTTTGTTCCAAAAATAACGTCTCTTTGAGGCTTCCATTAACTTGCAGAATTTTTTTTATTTCTCCAAACTTTTCATACTTTGCATGACCGCTGCACTGTACAGCACACATGCAAACAATGAAGGAAACGGGTTAACCTATGTCGTAGCAAAGTGTTTGGTACTGCAAGGTCCCCTTCTAGTACAAAAGCTATGCTTGACATCTTGCACACACCCTTGCACTATGAGTAACCAGTCAAACCACACCAGTCAAACAATCAAAGCACTGCACCTTAGCTCTGCCGGATATTAGCTTGGCTAACTTGCTATCACCAGTGGTACCCGAGTACTCTGTAGCAATGGAGCAGTGGCTGGAATTCCTAGACTGATAAATATATTAAATATATTAGGCTCATCCTTCTCAGAGTCTACCTCACTTGCACACCTGAGTTTTGTTGCACCGCATCTTCTGGAGAGCAAATAAAAACACCTCTAGGACGGGCCTAGACCTTTCCACATAAGATCTCCTCAAGCTGACTTAGCGAAAAGGAAGTAGGATCACAAATATTTCAAGATAGATAGCCCAACGTCTCACCTTGGTCACCTTAAATGAGAAGAACCTCTCCTTACATTCACTTACAGATGCAACTAATCAAGCATACCATCATGGCCAACACACCACCGGAAGGTTATAGCTCACATTGTAGCTATACTCAATCTTGGACCCAAGAAACTTTAGCTGCACAACAACCTAGAACTAAGCTGGGTAAACTGTACACATTGCTCCAGTTCTCAAGCTTGGACTTACCCCCAGCACCGACAAAAGCAACCTAACTGACATACTATTATGCCTGAAAGCCTACCCATGAAAATTAATGGGTGACTTTGTACACAAAGCTACAGTTCTTCAACTGAACCAACCGTGACCCAATCACCATCAATCGGAACAGTTTTTAAAATTCAGAGTCCACTATTAGGGCTAAAGACAAAAGGGCATATTTACAAGCCCCTTGCGCTGCATCACTTTTTTTGACGCACCAGTGGTGCAGTGTGGTGCTCCATATTTACAAGGCTACACGTAAAGCCACCATGCATGGCTTTTCGTGGCCTTGTAAATACGGACCCTTTCTACGCAGCACTTTGCGTGAAAGGGGTGTGCCATAGGTGTTTCTGTGGGTGATCCCATGCAACACCCATGGATTCTGCCAAATTCCCAGATTTACACCATCTTGTAAACCTGGGAATGCGTCAGAATCCTTGGGGAGGCGTAAGGCGGCACAATGAAGAGAAATACTTATATTTCTCGTTGTTGTTTCCTCTTTCTATGTGTGCTGCAGGAAAACACCTCATGCAATTGTTTTTGTGCAAGAAGGTGTTCCTTTCCTGCACAAAAACAATTTCCCCTTAAACGCAGACACCCTTGCAACATGACGTAAAGGTGCCTGCATTGGTGCATGACAGCCAATTAAGCGCCAGCGCTGGGGAAAGCACAGGAATACTCCATCTTGTTGTAAATATGACACAACCCTGTGCTTTGAAAGTGGCGCTGCATGAACATTCTTGTAAATATGCCCCAAAGAATTTGACTCCTACCCTGGTTTTTCCGTTGTGTGGCTAGTGCTTAATTTGTGCTCGTATTTGCAGGTGATGGGCACTGACACTGATTTCTAGGGACCAGGATTAATTTTTTTACCATCAGTCTTTGACTCAAAACAAGAGAGGTACAGGCCGAAGATGAAGAAAGGAAGAATACCAAGGTAGGAGAAAAGAGGCGCAGAGAGAAAGAAGAGGTGAAAAAATTCCTGGAAAAGTGAGATAGGAAGATTACGGCGGTGAAAGAAAGAGGCATGAGTGTAATTAATATTAGAAAGTCTTAACATTCAACAAATCCCGGCATTCAGCTGTGCCAGAGGGGGTGTTAAACAAACGCTGGCCTACCTGCACTTATGTTTTTTTTTTTTAATGAAACACTTGCAAGCTCTGTTTGTAATATCATTATAACCTTGATGTATCAAAAAATTAAATACAATGAAATCAATATGCCACTATTTCTATAAAATGAAAGCCAGCACTTATTCTACCAAGTATTTTTTTATAATGTTTGGCGTGTACATGGCTCTGAAGCCCAATTGAAAGGCCTGGGGCCTACTCTACAACACTGCATAAAATAGCCATGAGTAAATAAAAGGCAGAGATATATATTAAGGGGCAGATTTACAAGTCCCTTGCGCCTCTTTTATGCATCAGTTGCATCACTTTTGTGAAGCAGCGGCAACGCGACAACCAGCGCCATGCTGCGGGGTATTTACAACGTGACGCATCTGGGAGATGCGTCACGTTGTAAAGCCCTGCGCCAGAAGTAGGTTTTCCTGCGCGGGGGGGGGGGCGTTCTGTCACAGGAACGCCTCCTAAAAGTGGCTGAGTGAAATCTACAAGATTTCACTCAGTCACTTTTGAGCCCATGCTGCGTCAAAACCCTGCGCCTGCTTGAAGTAGGCGTAAGGATTGACGCAGCATTGTAAAGATAGGGCACCCCAGAGCCTTGCTGGGGCGCTTGCGACGCAACTCCAGCAATGCGCTGCCTGTACGGCACAGATGCGTCACGCCTCTGTCCGTTTTTGCCCCATGGTGCGCCGCATTGTAAAAGCAGCGCATCCATGGTGGCGGGGCCGTGACGCACAATAACTGGCGCATCCCTGCTGATATGCAGGGATGCGCCAGTTATTGTAAATCTGGCCCTAAGAGTCCAGCACAAAAGCAACCACATCCAAAAACAGTTCTCAAATTGAAAGAAAGGTGTAAGAAGTACTTGCACCCAAAAGTGATGGCCAAAACTAACATCTGCAGATATGGCGAACAATACCATTCAGACGCACACACTTCATGAGCTAAATGTACCTCCCAGTGAAAAGTGACATTGCGCAACTCCAATTGTCTTTGCAGTGGCGGCTCCTGGAGCAAGTGTTGCGGGGCAGTGGGGAGGGGTGGGGGAGGGGCAGGGTGGGGGTAGTAAACTTCGGAATGCGGCCAAACAGAGGTAAGTACATAAATAAATAAATAAATAAATAAATAAAACGGATTACATTGCGCACGCTGCAACGCTAAATCGGTGCTGCAGCGCCCAATGTAATTCGTCGTATTCATTTATATACACAACTCTGTTTGGCCGCATTCCGGTGTTTACTACCCCCACCCTGCCCCTCCCCTGCCCCGCACCACCACCCCACAGCACTTCCTCCAGGAGCCGCCACTGTGTCTTTGTGTGTCTGTGACTGCTTGCTGGGTGCTAAACGACTGGCACCAAAGTTCCTACAAAAATACTGCATTTGGGGCAGCACTACACTTCCATGCCTCACATGGCGAGCTCAGCAGGCATAAGAGTAAATAAACAAAGGGAGTGATTGGCCACTCTAGACAGACAGCAGCCTGACACATTCTGCGCCAAAAAGTAGAACCAAAATGTGTCTCAAGCATCTATGGACGTGCACACAGTGCTTAATGTGTGTTGGGCTAGGAGTGCGAGAGGGAAATGCAGAAAAGGTAAAAAAGGAGGAGGACACTAGGACAATAGTGAAGAAGGGAGAAAGCAGGGATGAAAAAGAACCTGCAAGAGTGGGATAAGGAGACAGAGATAGGAAGTGTAGAGTGGTGGAAGAAAGAGGCATGAGGTCGAATCACAGCTAAAACTTAGCTTTTTTGGAATTCAGCACCCCCTCAAATTTGGCAGAGTCATCAGTGGACTCCTAAGAAAAACTTTGGGCTTGTTTTTACAAAATAGGCGCTACGTGCACCCACAAGCACAGTGTGTTAATTCTCAGAACATTGAGCCCACACAATAATTGGGCCCACTGTTGTCATTATTTCATGTTAAGCAATCCCTTTAACATGCATTGCAACCTTTTCATGACTGCAGCCTTCACAGCGACCACTTCCTATGTCAAAGGAAGCGGTTGAATTTTCTATGAACTAGAGCGTTAAAAGATCTCACACCAAGATTGGAAACAGCAAATATATCACACTGCTATGCATTCTGCAGTTACTACATTGGAGTCCTTCTGCCTACTGCATAATATATAGATTATTTGCCCACTCCTGGATAAGGCACAATTGGGACTTGGGGTTCAGCCGACCACAGGGTGGTCTTCCCCCCCCAGGATAGTTTGGGGAATGGAGCAGTCCAACGACTGCTGGGGTATGAGCTATATTGTAGCCCAAGGGTATAAAACTTGCCATTTTCTTGCTACCAGACATCAGTGGATGAGAGTAGGATTTGGGAGGAGGAAAACACAATGGGGCCCAAAATCATTGGACAGAAGAGGCTTTTTGGGAAGAGTACCAGCATTAGCAAGGAGGTGCTTGGCGCAGGTGGTGTTGGGGGGCAGCAGGTACTTAGCCGCAGGGAAACTGGGGGCCAACACACAGGGTGGATCAGAAGGGGGGTCTTGAGAGCCACCACACAGGGGGCAACTAGTGAACAGAGCATAGTCCACTTGAGATGTGGTCATTTCAGAAAGACACTAGCTATAGATTTCTGGATTCACTACAGATGTTAGGGCCATATTATCAAGGACAGCGTTAAAATTATTGCCGCTTTAGCGGCAGGAAACTGCCGCTAAAGCGGCGATAATGGGCTTGATATTATACCCTTGTGAATTCCCATAGAAGCCCATGTTCACACCGGAACATGGACTTCTATGGGAATTCACAAGGGCATATTATCAAGCCCATTATCGCCGCGTAAAGCGGCAGTTTCCTGCCACTAAAGCGGCGATAATTTTAACGCTGTCCTTGATAATATAGCCCTCATTTGTAAAAATCTAAGTGCAAGGACCTGAACTTTTTCTTAGGAGCCTGGTGCCACTGTGCCTAATGCAAGAGTTTTACAATACCAAGGCTGCTTAGTCTTTATTCCACCTCATGTGCCCTTCTTCCACCACCCCAAGCTTCCTGTCTGTTTATCTCACTCTTGCAAGTCTTTTACATCCTTGCCTTCTCCACTAGCCACTATTTCCTAAAGTTTCTCTTCCACCTTCTTTCTCCATCTTCTTCTTATGCTTCCTTTCACCTTCTTTCTCTCCATTCTTCCTTCCTCGCTCTTGCTCTGGATCACAGTCTAATGATGTAAAGAAGTCCCAAGCCTTAAAAAACATGAATAGCGGTGTCCACCACCCGCAACCAGATATATATATTATGCACTGGCGATTTCCAGCCGGCCATGGTCCAGGTGAACAGTATTGTGTAGAAGAAATAATATATGAGTTTTGAATGCAAGCTGCCTGCAATAACTCTGGAGAAGCTGAGCTCAAGCTATGCAAAGCAGAGTAATCTGAAGAGCATATTCTCTATGTAAAAGTTTTACACCTAGCCTTGTTATTGCAAATAAAAAAACATAAGATATCTCAAGTGACAAAGAGAGAAACAGGTCTGAAAAGAACCCGCACTTCCTATTGCATTTCACTTTGTCAGGCCAGTGAAACCCACAAATGTAGGGCACAAAATAAAGTGCTATTACTGAACCTTGGCATTTCATGCTGATCACAAAATCTGTTGAAAAACGTTAAAAACATATCTGTTGACTTAATATTCCTCGAACTAGCTTAATGCTTCCTTTATTTTTCTTTCTCTTCTGTTGCATTATTCTAGTGCCAAGATGCAGATCCGGTGTATGTCTGTGCTTTAAAAGTACTCTTTTCATTCATTAATTCATTTTCATTAATTTACAAATATCTGTCTTTCCCGGATTGTTAGTATGGAACAGGTAAAAATTCGAAGCTGTCTTTGTATCTTCTTCATGTGAGAACAATGGGGAGGAGGAAAAACACAACTCAATTTTTCTGGTACCTAGAAATCAGATAGCCCTTTCTCAGAAAAATATACCTGACTCTCACACTTTTTTAAGAAACTATTGAAGAAGTGACAAATAAAGCAGCCATCTCATTCATGATTCCAATGTAAGTGATGGTGACTGATGGAGCGACTTTCCTAACTTTGCAAACTAAAACGCATTTAACTGAAGAGCTGAATAACGCATGTGTAATAAACACAAAATTTGTAGTAGGTAATCATATATTTTGGCATTCTAAGCACACAAATGAAGTGACATAATGTACTCATTTAAGTTACGATATAGAAGAGATAAGAAGATCAGGGCACTCGAAAAAACTGCACCAATCAAGAAAGTATAATACAGTGTTGTAAATGAGCAAAGATGTGGTGCAGGGAGCCAGGGACGTGACCTTCATACGCCCCTAATATTTGGTGTCACCCAAAAAAATGCGCAAGACAGAAGTGGCTCAGCACACAACTTAAATACGGATATAATGGACAAAATTATTCGTCACAATCAATAAACAAACAGATGTGTAGTGTATCCCCAAAGATTCACGATAAACTTCGAAGTCTTGAAGATGAATTTTTCTTTATTTGGTAGTTCAGATTTTTCATTTAAAAATACAGCATACAGTTCATAGCCAGTTCATAGCCGACGCGTTTCGTCCCTACGGGACTTCTTCAAGGCTCGCGAACAATAATTTTAATAAAATCCACACAAGTTAAAGTTTTCCCATTTTCTCTTTTCCGTAATTATGTAGTCAGATGTCTAAAATCTCAGTATAGTGCTCCGTGTATGCAAAAACCTCGACCTTTTTGCATACACGGAGCACGGACCCTGTGGTTTTGACCATATCACAGGATCAAGGCTATCGTACCTTTTTTTCTGTACTTCCACATCATACAAATACTGGGTCTTTGCCAATACTGAGATTTTAGACATCTGACTACATAATTACGGAAAAGAGAAAATGGGAAAACTTTAACTTGTGTGGATTTTATTAAAATTATTGTTCGCGAGCCTTGAAGAAGTCCCGTAGGGACGAAACGCGTCGGCTATGAACTGGCTATGAACTGTATGCTGTATTTTTAAATGAAAAATCTGAACTACCAAATAAAGAAAAATTCATCTTCAAGACTTCGAAGTTTATCGTGAATCTTTGGGGATACACTACACATCTGTTTGTTTATTGATTGTGACGAATAATTTTGTCCATTATATCCGTATTTAAGTTGTGTGCTGAGCCACTTCTGTCTTACTCATTTAAGTTAGTCTAACTAGTGATGCAATAATAAATGTTGATTTTACACATTTGGGACAAGGGTTCTGTTTTCGCATTAAACTGTGGTAATGCATGAGATGTCTTTCTCTCTCCACTGCAGATGCTGTAATTTTCCAGAAGCTTTGTGTTAGCTAGTGAATAGGCATTTGTTATGTATTAGACAACTGATAGTGAGGTTCTCAACAGGAGGAGAAGAGATGGCAGGAAACGGGACTCGTGGGAAGAACTGTCTAAACCACAAGATGTGCTTTGTGTAGCAATTCAAGTGCTCAATTCCAAGCTTCACTGTGAAGACGTGAGAAACTAGGGTGCATAGCTGCTCCCAGAGTTTGCTGAGGATTGCTTGGTGGGAACGGGGAATGCAAGATTTGTTGCAAATAAAGCTTGGCAGAATAATATTACTGTGTGTTCCTTAGTTTAGTCAGAGGTAGGAGACACAACCCATCAAGGCACTTCCCTTTCCTCATTCAGAAGCAAGTTACATAGCTGAAAATACTTTCCAGCTTTTGCTAAATTCCAGTGCTAAGGTTTCATGCTTTTGCATTTTCAGAACCCTTCTTTGATTTTCTGAAAGTGACACATTTCCTTATTTACTGAAGAGGACTATTTTTTAGGCAGACGTGCACAGGTTTACATGTGAAATGGTGTCACTCACAGAGATGAGAGCCAATGGCTGAGGTGAGCTGACCCACTGCACAATGCTCTATACTGTAGTGGGCCAAAGCAAAATTTGAATGACCCTTAAACAGTCCAGTAGAGGAAGATGCCTGACCAAAAGCCTCATTATGCCCATATATGTATCTATTTTTATTCTTAATTTTTGTAAAAACAAGGCTGGCGAGACAATTTATGCTGTCTTTAGCTGACCTGAAAATAGAAAAGTTGGACACTTGGGTCATCGTTCCAGATAGTTTTAGACGTACATAGGTTTAGTAAAGAAATAGGCAAGGTTGCGTCTCATGGCATTAAAGGTCAACTGGCCCTGGTAGCAGGGGAGGACTGATGGGGTAGGATTTTTTTTTTTAAAGGACAATGAAGAGGTAGAAAAAGAATAAAGCCTGTGCTGACCAGTGCTTTTTCAAATAAATGTAGCCCAGGTATACCTTAACCACACATAGGTTTGAATAAAACATTTTATTGAATTTTATTTATTGAGTTAAGAGAAGATTTACATATAATATGTATATTATATGTAAATCGTTTCTCACTTTGTAAATCCAGCTATCTCAAGAACATGCTAGTTCCATATGCCACTTGTTCCACAGAAACATTTTTTTCCCTTCCTGTATATTCCATATATGCAGTGCAATGCCAAGAATAAAGTGAAAAAAGCACAGAAACACAAATATAAAGACAATGCCGTGAATAGCGGAATAATCTGGAGCATAAAACACTTGTTGACACTGTAAACTCAAAATATAGGTATAGATATTTTTGACTATCGGTGAAGATGAAACTACATAAATCAACACTACAAAGTTCACAAAAGTTTTGATAAATTCAGGTTTATTCACATGAAGATTAGAGATAGTGTTTCTTGACATGAGTTGGGTCAGTGACTTGTACAGGAACATCTGAAGCAAGGAACTGGAAAAGACCTAGAGCAGTGCAATGACCCACACTAAAGGAAAGAAGGATTATAACACCAAAACGTCCCTAAGACACAAGAACAAAGATGACCTACCAAGAAAAGAACACAACTGCTTCCAAATGCAGCAAATACAAAGCCAGAACCAAAATTGTCAACCTCACCGATAATCAAAGCTTATATATAACTATCACTAAAGGAAATTAAAAAAGAGGTGCTGTCAATCTGAATATTAAGATATTAGGAAAGAAAACAGGTGGCGTATTGGACGCTAAGAACACCTCCATAGAACACACCTCAAACTTCAAATTCATCCTATCCAAAATGTCTCTTTATCCTTATCCTTAAATCTTATCTTTATGATTTGGAGTTCTTAGGACAAAGAATCGCGTGTCTGAACAAAGATGGCAAATTAAGCCGGAGTTCCCGCCACCGACAGCACAGCCAGCGGAAATCCTGATCTCTGGGAGCCACTACACCCCAACACCAAAATGAATGCCTGCCCTCGCTTAGTGCAGAGGTGTGAATACGGATGAAGGTCCCGGATCCCCAGCCTCACTAGACGTGGCCAAAGCAAGGTGTTCTTTGAGGTGGTGGCAGCTAGGTTGGTGGTTATCTGCTGGGAATGACCTGAAGCTCGGGTAAGCCCGACACGCACTGCAGGAGCCAAAAGTACCCGACAATCAAGATCAAGGCACTGGTGAACGGAAAAGAAGGGGGGGACCCACCTGCCACATGAGACAAGGCCTGTGTAGGGCTCCCGGGTGTGGCGATGGCTAAGATGGCAGGTCAGCTAAGGGCATAATCCAACCTGACAAGCATTGACCACAGGCTCTGCAATGGCCAGGGAGTGGCTGAACACCCGGCCCTACTTGGCACCAGTGAGCAGAGGTACATGGATGGATGAGGGCTTCCCAAGAAAGGGTCCAAACAAGAGGGGGATGGGAGCCCCTCAGGAGTACCAGGCCTGATCCTGAAGACAAGGAGCCACAACTGTTCTGAAGGATGTCTAGTATGGACCATGTGCTATGTGGGGGTGCATGCTGAGGCCTATAACTCCTGAAAGAGGACCATGGCGGAAGCGGTGTTGTGTGCCAATAACAGACCAGGCTAGACACTGGCGCAGTGATCCGAGAAGCACCTTGTGCTCCTGCTTAGCCCATACATAGCATCAGAGAGGATGGAGTAAATCTCGATAGGATATCATCCAGAGAAGTCCTGGCTGGACTAGTGACACTATACACCAAAATAGTCATGAGTCGTGAGATGCCCCGCAAGTGGGTCCAATCCTCCAACCTTGATCGATATGCTTTCCGCCACAACCCGCAGGAGGAGCCCGGCAACCCAAACAGCATGACCGGGACCCTCCAAGGGACTCAGACCCCACCTTGAAGAACTTCTACTGGCGGCCTCGGAATCAAGTTCAGTCTTGGAAACCAAAATTGATACAATGGAAGTTGATATAAACTTGCTGAGAGCTGACTTACACAAAATGGCAGCCAAAGCGATGGTGGTGGAAGGCTGTTTGGCAGAACACTTGGACTCAGTCGCTACCTTCAAAACGGAGGTGCGCTGCCTCTCCATTGAAACTCAACCTCTGCATGCAAATGCAAAATACGCCAAGGGCAGACGTAGGCACAATAACATCCACCTGGTGGGCTTCACAGAAAAAGTAGAGGGTCAGAAGGTCAAGCAATTCATACAACACTCTATGAAAACTACAATCGTCCCGGAAGATCTCTCCACACAATTCACCATTGAACAAACACACTGAGCTCATGGAGCATCACCGAATCTAGGAGCCAAAACCCAGAAAACTGATTGCTTAGGGGCTCAACCACAGAAACAGGGATGCAATCCTTAGAGCAGTCCATCAACGCAGTTCAATACGGTTTGATAATCAGACAATTATGTTATACTCACGAGCCCCATGCGCAATGGCACATACTTGACAAGGCCAAAATTGAACTGGGAAAAGTAATATCCAACACATGATTATCTTCCCATTAAAACTTAAAGTTATCTCTAAGGGCTGCTGATGGTTCTTCATGACACCAGAAGACGTGGGTGGGGGACTGGAAGACTGCCAGCCGGTTGTACGATAGAGATCCACTGGCTTCCAAATTAAGGCCTAAACCGGAACATGGAATCCATGTCACCATGGTCTAAGGAGACATGCATCATGGAGACCGAGTTACCACACGATGAAGCCGCTGACACCCACAAGACACAAGGCTGTCAGGGGAGCCAGCCAGGAACATGAACTGTAGGGTTGCCGGCTGTGGCAGGGGGGCCGCAGGAGAGGCATGATGTCACATGCAAAAGCCACACAAACCCAACATCCCAGTTGAAATGGGAGAAGCATTGTTGACTCTATTGTTTCTTTCCTTCATTTGATTTGCTAATGTTCATGTTTGGGCAGCAGATACTTGAAGCGCTGGTGAGGTGGGTAGATCAGAACCCATGGCATGAGGTAGTAGGGTGGGGGATAAGTGTTTTTCGGCAGGCAGACAAGTTGGCAGCCTGGGATGCCGTGTAAATGATCCTGGAAGCAATGGTGGAGGGACGACGAGATTAGCCACCTGTGGAAACATACACCAATAACATAATGGAAAAGGATACAATAGACCTTTAGATCCTTAAATGGAAAGTTAAAGGAATGGGCAATATGATGAAGTGAGGATTGTTCGCAAGATATCTGGTGAGACAGGAGCCAGACCTGATACCGCTCCAAAAACCACACTTGATGGACAATAATTGTGGATTCCTGGGTAGGGGTAGGTGCAAGGTTTGAGTCCATTCGGGCTTTACATTGGATTTTCTAGAGGTAGACATGCTGGCCCGCATATCTTCCCCACTTAGGGTTACACACATGTGGCTTACCCTCGGGAGAAATGCTATGCTGCCATAATAAGGAAAAAAAAGAGTTGGAGATCATAAGTGGCCTAAGTTGGGAGGTCAAAGTGAATAAAATATGGGGGCGTGGCTTGGCCGGGCAGCAAGATGGCTGCTTGTTGAGTGGGCTCTGCCGGCAGGGCTCATAATCCTGCATTAATCCTGTGACATCGGGGCAAATACGCTTCAGGAAATCGTGGGCCATATCCAGCTAACCTAGAGGAGTGCGCAGAGCTGTGCACAGCTGCCCGAGGCTGACTTGTGTGGTAGATACAGCCTGGCCGCTGCTATCCCACCTGTGATGGTGGACGTTGCTCCCGTCTTCTACTGAGCCCCGTAACGAGGAGTGTCCTTGGAGCTGTGGAGCGGCGTGTCCTGGGTGGGGGCAGCCGCAGTGATGATTGCGATGCCCCTAGTGGACGGCGGACACTGTTGGGCTATACACTGCAGCGAAGCACGAGCAGCACCTTGTCATCCCATCGCCACCAGCTCCTCTGAATCTGCCACCCACCTGCCGGGGTGAGTGCTGCACATTTGCCGGAGAGACTTGGATGCCCTTGACTGTGCCTGAACTTGAGGACAAGAAATCCGCCTACTGGCGGGGGGCTGAGGCAGTGGCCTCCGGAATTGTGCTGTGTCAGGCAGAAAGCCACGAAAGGAAGTGGCCTGACGGATTGCCGAGCGACTGTCTGCTGCTGCCCGGAGCAGTCGTGGGCCTGTTGAGTTCCTGCTGAGGCTGCCTAAACACACCTACACACCTTCCTGAGCTGGGGTCGAGATCACTGAAATTTGCCAAGGTGGCGCTGGCTGGCCCTGCGGCCTATTGCGACAGGCCAGATCCATACTGTGTGCTGAGGCGGGGAATCGTTTAATCACTGAGGTGGTGGCCTGTACAGCCCATGCACCGGAGCGACCAGATCCTACCCCCTGCATTCATGACTGGAGGTGTTGGAGAGCGCCAACGTGAGAAAGGCTGCGGCAACCCCAGAGCGCGATATCGTTATGACTGCCAGGCCCAGGCTGATACTGAGTGGCAGAAGAGTCAATGATGTCCAGAAGTGACTGAACGACGACTTTGTGAGTAGGCCGTTAGGCTCTGGGGTGCGGCTGGCCTGGGGCGCGGGCGGGCCTTCCCCGGCATCAAGGCACTGTCTCCCGTGATTGCTGGTGATGCCCGTGGCCTGTGAGCTGGGTCGGCGACCCGCACGGCTCGAAGTGCTGATTGGGGTGGCGGGGGCTGGCACTGATGCAGGTTTGGGATGGCTCGGGGCGCTGGACACCCAGACAATTTGACCCTCCATTTGTGAAGAGCCAAGTGGACACACACGAGACCAGAATCGATGCACATGAAAATCGCGCCTTGGATGCCCAGGAATATCAAGTAGACTCCAAAGAACATTTCCTCAATATGGAAAAAGTACTAACAGTAATCAAGGTGAAGAACATAGACTTGGAGGTGTGGTCCCGGTGTAACAATCTACGCATTGCCGGAATTCCTGAGACCACGGCCATACCCAAGATGGAGCCATATGTCGAGTGCCTGCTGCGTGAACTGTTCATCACAGCTCTCTCAACTGTTTTTGTGGTGGAGCGGGCGCAAAGATCCCTAGAGCCAAAACCACCTGTCGGCGGCACACCCAGGCCCATAATTGCGTGCCTATTAAACTATCCGGACAGAGATTCCATACCAAAAGCTGCCAGAGATCACGGCCCCATTAACCATCAAGGGAATAAAATATTCATCTTTCCATACTTCACCCCCTTGGTCCAAGCTGCACTGAAAGAGTTCCTCTCCACAAAACGCCTTCTGCAAAGTGCCAAAATCCTGTACGCAATGCTCTACCTGGCAAAACTGAAAATCTCGCAGGAGGGACAGTCCCATTTTTTCACGGATGCCAAATCTGCCCACAAGTTCGCCGAACATGTCTGCTCCAAGAGACAACTTTCCAGCTCGCCTCGGCGAACCAAGGCCGAGAACAGACTGAGTGACAATTACAGTGTAGTGTGCAGCCCTAGTCTTGCGGACCAATTCATGGTACTCTTTAATAGCACTTCTATACTGTGTTTTAGCCAGCGGTTCGTAGGAATGTCTCCAGGCACGTTCCAATACCTTGCAGTTCATCTTAACAAAGGTCAGGGACTCGTTAAACCATGCATTGGCATGCACGCTTTTTGGGTGGGTGGGTGAGTTTGGACGGAATACAGGTGTCCAGTGCTTCAGTTACCCACCCCTGAAAGAAAGCATTGGCCTCTTCAATGTTGTCTGACCTTTCTGGGAGCTTATTTTTGAGGGCCGCTGCGAAGGAGGCCAGGTCCAACCTATGCCAGGGGCGTTTGAGTATGGGATTGTGATTCGGCTGCAATTTAGGGCCTGCTACAGAGAGCTGCACAGATATTAGAAAATGATCCGTCCAAGGCATAGGGAAGGGGGTCTGTACTACCAAGGACAGAAGATTAGAGAAAAAAGGATCAAGAAGATGCCCTGCAGCGTGGGTGGGCCCCGGGACCATTTGAATCATTTGGCAAGCTGCCATATTGTCCAGGAAGTTACAAATATCAGGTGTGTCCTGTGACTCAAGGTGTAGGTTCAGGTCTCCTATAATATTAAAGTTAGCAGTTTGGAGGGCTAGTGTGGGAATGGCATTGATCAGGGCTTCTTTAAAGGTTTTAGATGGGTCCGGAGGACGATAAATGAGTAGCCCTGCAAGAGTACAGTTAGATGTGAGTGCGATTTTAAAGAGTGTGCTTTCGCAGTCAGCTTTGGCTCTTTGAGTGAGGCTACCTGTGTACGCTGCTTTATGTATAATTGAAATGCCTCCCCCTCCCACCTGCTCTGTTGAGGTTGCCCATTGTATACCCGGCAGGGAGGGACAGGGCTGGTATGGCCACCGAATCCTCAGAGAGCCAAGTCTCCGTTAAAAATAAAAACATCTGGAGACCGTTCCTGTTGAAGGTCAAACACATCAGCATGATGTTTCGTCAAGGAGCGCCAGTTGAGACTACAGAAGGTGTGAGTCTTATTGATAAGGACAGAGGCTGTTGGGCGCAGGCGGGTATGAATCTTAGTGATAGGGACAGAGGCTGTTGGGCGTGGACAGGGGCTAGCCCTGAAGGCGCACTGGCAGCATTGTGCGGGGCAAGCATCTGGGGCCAAGTTATAGTCCCTACAAGCAACTGCACCCTGCAGAGCAAGCAGAGTTGCGCATGAGTAGACTAACCTGGTAGGTGTTGGCAGGGCAGAGTTCCTGGTGCCTGGCGATGTCCAGGCGTGGACTGGCTTGCCTTTGGCGCACCATTCGTTGCACCAGCGGTGCGTCCGCGCTGCAGCGTGCATTCAGTGCCTGGGGGCACAACAGGCTCATCCTGGGCTGATCTCTGATTGGCTAGGAAATGCCAATCAGAGCAAAGCACTGTTGATAGTTCTAAATACCCAAAGTCAATTGCAAAATCAAAGCGAATCAGGCAGCAACTGTCATTAAAAATCAAGTTCTGAGCAATTTCTGTGCAAAAAGGCGTCAGAGTACAAGTTTAAACCAATAAAACACACAACATGAGCTTAGGTAACACCCCCCTCGCAACAATGCAAGCCACCAGGCCCAGATTCAACTGGGCAACTGATCTCTAGCCAATAATTCGTGCCATATGAATATGGCCTATATTGCTATAAATTCTGTCAAGGGCTAAATCCCTGGTCAAGAGACGGAAGGCCTTTGCCTAATTGCCCTTTATGCAAACTGATTTATTGTGCCTCAATGAAAAACTTCAATGTAATTTCTGACACAGCTGTTATCATTGGATCTAGAGGCTAAGGAAAAGGGGAAAATAAAGGTGAAAATAGTTGATATCTGAGACGCGTTCCTTTCTATAAACTTCACCACTACAACGGTAAACAGAGGACAATACCAGCAGACATTAAAACATTTTTATGGAGGTTAGCCACTATTTTTATAGGCTATGCCCAAAACAAAATCCTTCATCATTGATAAGAGTGGCGGCCGGATTTGCAGTAAAAATGTAGAAAACAATTAGAGTAACAAAATGTAGGCTACAAAGAAGTAACATACACAAAAAAATTGAAAAGGAAGTAAAAAGTGCGGGGTCAAGTGATGGGTTAGACTTAGAGGGACGTTTAGGATTATGTTTAGGTCATGTTTTGTGGTTGAAGTTGGGGTAAGATGGTGTATGTGATGATAAGTAAAGTAAGCTGTATACATTAGGTTTAGGGTTACAGTAGGGGTAGTAGTAAGCGTTATGGTTAGGATTGGAGTACTTTTTAAAGATGGGGTAAGGTTTGGGTTAGGATAAATTTAATTTAGGGCTTGAATTAGAGTTATAGTAAGGTGTAGAACAAGGGATGGTGCGAAGGTTAAGGTTGAAGTCAGGGTTAGTGTTTAGATTTGGGAAAGGGTTTGAATATACAGTGGAATATACAGTGGAACTAAGGTTAGGTTAGGGCAAGTGGTTGGGTTTGGGTTAGGATTAGGTGAGAGTACTGGATTATGTACAAAGAACACTTGCACTAGAGATGGTGCAGGGTTATGTGGTTATCCACCCATAAAATAGAAGAGACAAAATAATGTAGGGGGAAATGTTTAGGATTAAGGAGGGAGTAGTAGTTATGTATTAGGCTAAAGGTTAATGTATTTATAGTTTCAATTTATAAATGTAGTTGCAAAAACTCAAAATTATTACTTTAACATTGTTTGTCTTCCATCATCATACATGTTAGTCAGATCATTTTAATCTCTATTTTTTATTGCTTCATTTTTGCACTCTACTCTTTTGCACTCTACTACATACAATCAGCAGTAGTGTGAATCATCTCAAATCCATTGAAGCTTGAGACAGTTACAACATATTTTACGTGGCCTGAAAATAAGGGAGGAGGTCTATTCGGGGATGTTGGAAATTGATTAGAACCATAATGTCTGCTTATTTACAGTTTCAGTTGTCATAAACTGATCAAGATGTATAAATCTGGTCAGCGAACTCTGAAGACTGCCATTGTGGGTCCATGACTAGAGGTTGTTCCCCTTAGCAGCGTACAATCAAGAATGCGTTAGAATGGTTGCATTGCATTTGAGGGTGCTCTGTGGATCGACAGGAGGGCATCAAGTACCTCTTTCAAAAGATCATGAGTCTGGTGCATCATCTTCACTAAGTCATGCATTGAAGACTATATTGTTAACACTGAAAATGAAGGTGCTTCCTTTTACTTTAGAAAGGAAGCACCACCACTGCAGGCACCTCCAGCATTTTTAGAGTGACAGACACAGCTCTTCGGCATGCCACAACCTAATGGCCTATTCCACGGAAACAAAGCTTATGGGCTTATCAAACATTTTCAATTTTGTTATGCGCAAGGAAACCAGCAGGGCAAAAGGAGATGCATCAAGAGTGTAGACTCCCTGTGGCTGGTGGGAAGGGAAATACAAGATCCTGAAGGTAGTTTTGTAAAGCAGTAGTACCTTAATGTTGTTCGGGAAAACTCTATAAAAGAAAATTGAAAAAAAAAACACACAAAAAACAGAATGATAATTACAGAGGGTTAGCAATCCCTGTTTCTTTTGGGTTCAAATAGGTCCAGCCTTTGCAAGGCACAATTGCAGAAAAGTCTGGGGCACTGTCTCCTCATGGAATATTGCCACATTGCAACTGAGGCCATCTGCTAGCACATTGTCCTTTTCTACTAAGTGGGATATAGTGAGTGTCCTTCAACACTTAGTTAGTGTGTGCGTCAAGCATATGTGCAACCTTGATCTCCAAGAGAGGGCCAAAATGCTCCAAACCCACGCACATACTTTTCAGTTCATGAAGATTGACATCCAACTTGCTCTCTGTAGCATGGACAAATGTGATTTGCAAGAAAGGTCCAGCATGTAAGCACTTAACCCAAACTCTTCAGTGAGCGAGTTAGTCCACTGGTAGTGCAGTCACTCGCAATGTCAGGTAATCAATACCACCTCAACCTCACGATCCAGCACCATCTGCATCTTTTGATCATAGGACTTAGATGCACCCTTGAGTTTGCGCCGAGGTTAGGGTGGTATTTATTACCTGACATTGTAGGTAACATCACTACCAGTGGAGTCTTGTCAGAGTGGTGGTCCACTCCATCCACTGGTCTAGTATATCACTTCTTTTTATGGTTGATAATTTTTTGTGACGCACGCAAACTAACCTTTATATCACTATGGTCCTGATGAAAGCTGTCACACCTCTAAGGAGGGTAGGAGGCTGAAACCTGTTGACCGTCACTGCCCTATGACTAATTGAATTCCCTCCTATCATAGTATAGTTTTTAGCCCTAACCTTTGGATGCCCCAGTAACGTTTTTGGCCTACCTTGGAGTTAGTTTTATCTCACACACTCTTCTTTCTTCTTTCTCTGTCCTCACCACACCCTGCTCATCTACAGATTTTAGAAGACCTTTTCTAATACTGAAAACATTCCTCAGCTCCTCCTTCTCAGTGAGGGGGTTGTAGCGGGCATTGGGATCAGATTCACAATGTAGGAGGTTACCATATGATGAAGCACGCCACCTATGGGTGGGTGAGGGAAACCGTCCTGTAAAAGGGGAACTCTAGCACACCTCCACTTCATCTAGACCAAGGGGCCCTTGTGTGTTTTTGCTTTTGGTTAATGGGAGTCATCCACTGCTGGTCTTTAAATCTCCTCATACCCTGTCCTTTGTGTCTTTATTAGGGATCCACCTTATAATATCTGATAATACAGGTATTGAAGTTAAGGAACACTTCCCCTATAGACATGTGGTGCTATCACTTGTATACCCTTTACAAATACCATGGGTGTCAAGTTGAGCAAAAAAGCATTGTTTTAAATTGGAAGTCCTCTCGCTGACCACATAGTGGAAGAAGCTTCTGTGTCTTTTGTGGTTTGTGTACCGTCTTCCAGCTGGGGTACCTGTAAATGACTACGCCACCCACGGAGCTTGGAATCAAATATCTTTATTCTTCTGCATTTAACTACAAACTCAACACTCTAAAGCAGGGTTCTCCAAAGTCGGTCCTAAAAGACTGGATCCATGCCAGATTTTTAAGATAACTACATTTATCTGAATGGGGATGGCCTAAAAATCTGGCATGGATCTGGACCCCCAGGATCAACTTTGGAGAACCCTGTTCTAAATCAACCTTCACTGCAATACACTCTATCCATTACGTCAGAGCTCTACAGATTTCATCAAGAGCCAAAAGGGTTCTGTCATAGTTAACTTGCAATACACTACATCTTCCCTTTTTAAATGAAAACCTACCAATTTTACAAAATATATACAGCTATATACATTTAAATCTCCTCAATTAGTCTCTGTGGTTCTGTAATTGTTCGTCCTGAACGTTTTGTGTGAAATGGAGACCGTCCATCATCATGATCCATGATCTGCTCCAATGGTGAAAAGGCCGCAGAAGTCACTGGTGCTTCAGAATCAGTCCCTCCTTCATCATGGAGATCGGGTGATCAATGAATCAAACACCAGAGGTGAGAAGAGCCTCTGGACTTACCAGGGGGCTGGACATTCTCCGCTTGGAAAGGTTGTGCATCAACGGGAGCATGAGATTTTCTTTTCTTCATCCCCCCGGGGGGGCACTCTGTCTCCTCTCTCAAAGATGATGTCTTTCGCATGCTATCTTCCTTCATCATATGCCTTCATCTTTTGTTTCTGGACCAAGTCCCTCATACAAGTTACAATCTCATCTCTTTTTCTCTGATTGGTTCACTGAGGTATCTTGATTGTCATTGCTCTCCCGAATATCAATGTTGCTTGATTTTCACTGGTGGTCGAGAGAGGTGGTGAACGGTAAGCTCTCCATGTAGAGTTTAACACAGTTTGTAAATAGAGCTTCTCAAGGGTAGCACACTGCACAGCTTTCTTTATCATGCTCATAAATCTTTCAACCAGTCTGTTGGCCTGCAGCCACAGAGGAGTGCTCTTTGATGCTTTATATTCAGATGCTCTATTCTGACTATTATATTGAAAGGCGTGCCATTGTCATATTTTAGTATGGCTGGAACACCTCATGTCGCAAAGATGCCATCCAGTCTCTCAATAACTCGGTCTTGAATGATGGAGGAGAGATCCTCAATTAATGGAAATAGCAGGTATTCGTCCACAATCACCATCAGTTGATGTCCATTGTTGAGTGGACTGAAAAAGTCAACTGCTATTCTCTCCTAGGCATGCTACAGGAGTTCTAACATGTTTAGGTTGTGTTGAGTAACTTTTGTAGATAGGCAGTTGCATAAATGACAGGCTTTTAATTCCTTCTCAACTCGCTCATCTAGATACAGAAACCAGACTCGGTCTCTTAAAGCTCGTTTCGTGGCAACAATTCCCTTATGTCCTTCGTGGGCCACTTCAATAATTTTCTGGCGCCGACACTAAGGAATCAAGATTCTCAACTCTTGCACTATAACTCCTTCTTGAGTTATGGACCGTTCATCTTTGACATTTCCTTATTTTTGATATTCACCCTCACTCACTCGACCTGAGTGTGCTGGTTCCATCACTGATGTGTGATTATATCTTTTGAACTTTAGCATGTCACTATTACAAATTCAAAGTTCCCTCAAACTGTCTAAACCATCTGGGTTCTTTTGATCTGTTTTTTTCAATGCGATGCAAAGTTTTTATTGTCACTTAACACTTCACTTCACGCACCCTCACTTATGTATGTGTGAGCACTGTATATAATGTATACTCTTGAAATGCAAAAATGACAGAAACGGAAGCTACTCCATTTTATGATGTTAAATAAAATGTGATGCCTTCCTCTATTCTTCTGTGTCCTTGCATACATTTCTGAACTGGATCCGACTGGGTTCAATATATCAATGAATGTAATTTAATTATTCTTAAACAATTGTAGCCTTGCTACCTGAGGATCCTTGACCTCACCAGACCACTGTCTTTCTGAACTTTTACTGGATGATGCACAATGTCATAATTGTACTCATTTAACCGTAGTCCCCAAAGTTTGATGAGAGGAGGCATCTTGGTCTTTGGATTGCACAATACGTTTAGTAAAGCTTGATAATCAGTTACCAGCATAAAAGGCTTTCCACACAGGAATACTTACAAGTGTTAACGCAACCATACCACAGCTAAACCTTCTTTTTCAAGCTGTGAGTAAGCACATTCTGGTTGAAACAAACTCCTACTCGCATATTCCACAATATGCCTTCGAGCATTCATGTGTCCACTGTGCTGTGCAAGGATAGCACCAAAGCCAACTGAGATAGCATGAAAAACAACCTCTCTATGAAGTTTTGGATTGAAATAAGCCATTTCAGTAGCATTCTCAATAGCTTGTTTGATTTTCTTAAAACTGTTCTTATGGGGGGCGTGGCCAACTGCAAAGGGAAATGGCCGCGCGGTAGCCGAGCTCCGTTGGGCCACTCCAGTAATACCCGTCGAAAACAGTGTGCCCTGGCCGCCATCGCCTGATTTTGTCTTCGGCAGCCTCATATCCCCGGCCCTACGTCCGTGCCAAGTTTCGCTGACATCCGAGGCCCCAGCGAGGTGAGGCGGGTGCCGATCCGTCTCAGGGACTCCTGTTGCACGGTGCTCACCCTTCTCCATCCTGGGTGCTCGCGGAACTCGACGCCGAGGTCGCGGCATGGTGCGAAGGCCCTGTAATAGCTGATTGGGGCCGGGCCTCGCTCTTCCACACGACTGCACCGGGGCCGTCTCCGCTCATGCCCCTGAACATTGAGGCCGTGATATCTCGCCCCCCATGGCAGGCAATCTCTTTGGGGCCATAAATTCCTGCAGTTTCGTCGGAGGTGGCCGGCGAGGAGACAAGGCCTGAAGTTTGGTGCGCCCGACATCTCCGTTTAGCTGTGCCCCTCAAGGGGGTAGTGAGATTGTACGACCGGCGGTGAGTTTAAATCACCCGCTTCTTGCCTGGGCCCCAGACCATTTATACGCCTTGTTCTTGTGCCTGCTGTGGGGACTGGAGGTGGCTTTGTGGCGCTGACCATTGGGGACTTGAGCCAGTGTTCCCTTGGACGCCAAGAGGGGGAGGCGGCTACCGGGTGCTCCTCTGGTGCCCTATCTTCCCTGTAGGGGACGGGGGCAGAACACACTTTAACATTGTGGCCTTGCATCGCTGTGGATTGGCCCTCGCCCGGACTTCCATAGGTTACGGGGAGCACCTAGCAGTGTTGGGGTGGCCTGGAATCCTCAGGATCGTACGTTGCTCTAAGGGGTCCACCTCTCGACACCCTCACGGTCTGGAAAGATATACACAGACTCCATGAGGTGATCAAGCGGGGGAAGGAAAGGATGGGGACAGCGGGGAGGGAGACCTGTATAGAGAAGAAGACAGATATCAGCACTAGAAGACACTATGCTTTCCTATCCTTCCCTTTTGTGCCCTCCCCTCCAACCCTAGGGAACCTCACGTACCTCAGGGTAATGTTTACTTCGAAGGGAGGGTCTTTCCCCTCCTGTTCAAAGTGTCAATGGCAATTCCTAAGGATCGATATCCCGACCCCCAGCTCACTCTCACCACGAGCGACAGCGTAGGAAGAATAGACAGTTAAACGCTGTTCGTAGCGTTCATCAGAATAGAAAACATAGGTCTGACCTGCCACGAAGGAATCCTCTCTTCATGCAGGTGGAAGGTTGCTTCGCACGTAAACCTGGTAGCGGGTCCCCCCAACGGAGCAACTAAGGGGCGAGGTCCTGTCCTGCCACCCAGTGCTGTTAGTCAAAACAGTGGTTTGAGGAGAGATTACCAGCATTCACCGCCACGTCGGCCCCACAGCACTGCACGGATTCAAAGTAATCAGCACCCGGGCGGCGTCTCCGGAAGCACTTGAGCGCTTCCTGGATAGTACGTCATCACGTTTCCCGGCGTGCCGCAGGGGTGCTTGGGTGATGTAGTTTACCTAGCGTCCACAGCGCATTCTCGTGCACCGTGGCATTGTTCACCGTGGCATTGTTCGCCCGTCTCCCCTCCTATGCGCTATTACAGGACATCCTCCTCCCGAGGAACACTGACACGGGCAGGGTTTATTAGGAAAGCGCTTGTGGAACATCTTGAGAAATCTAGGCGCGTGCACTCCTTCTGCGGGTTCCCAGGAATTCTCTTCCTCTCCGTACCCTTTCCAGGCTATGAGGTACCACAACTTGGTACGATGAATCTTAGAATCAAGGATGCCCCGAACCTCATGCTCCTCTTCCTCATCTACTAGCAATGGAAGGGCCCCCTTTTTTCTTGCAGCCCCTGTGGGTTTTAGCAGGGAGGTGTGGAATGTGGGGTGGATGCGAAGAGAGGAGGGCAGGGCCAATTTCACCACTACAGGGTTTATAAGCTTTACTATCCTATAAGGGCCTATGTACTTGGGGTTAAAGACACTGTGTCTTTTGAAGCGGATATTCCGAGTGGATAACCAGACATACTCCCCGATCTTATAAACCGGACCCGGACGTCGGTGTTTATCGGCATAGGCTTTGTATCTTGTCTTTGCCTCCTTTAGTATCTTCTGCGTGTTTGCCAGCGTTTTCTGTATGTGAAGTATTCTCTCCTTCACCTCGGGTATGTATGTTGTGTTCTCCGGATGTATAAACGGCAGGAATCTAGGGTGAAAACCGTAGGTACAGAAGAAGGGAGAGTGCTTCGTGGAGCTGTGGGCGAGTTATTGTAGGCTATCTCGGTTAGCCATAGACTATCAACCCATGCTTCTGTGGCCTGATCCACGTAGCACCTCAAGTATTGTTTTGAAGTTTGATTAACCCTTTCTGTTTGGCCGTCTGTTTGGGGGTGAAAACTTGTGGACAGATTCAGGGTTATTTTCAAAGCTGCACACCAGACCCTCCAGAATTTGGCTGTAAACTGGGACCCTCGGTCCGAAACGACCCTCTGTGGCAATCCGTGGAGACGTACCACATGTATAAGCAACACATGGGCGAGCTGACCTACTGAGGGAAGAGTTTTGCAGGCAATGAAGTGGGCCATTTTTGTCAGATAATCAACGACCACTAGGATCACCATGTGCCCTTTATCTGGTGGCATGCCTGTAATGAAATCCACAGAGATATTTTGCCAAGGCTTCTCAGGGGTGGGAAAGGGTTGGAGGAGACATGCTTGACATGTATGTGACGTCTTCATCTGGGCGCATGCCAAACACTCCTTGATCCATAAACTGAGGTCAACGTTTATCGCGGGCCACCAAAACTGGCGTTGTACTTTCTCCACGGTCTTTTCTACGCCGTTATGTCCGGCACTGGGAAGGGTATGGCACCAGGAGAAGATACGTTTTCTCAAAGACGGGACTGGAACCAGCAGTTGTTTTCCACGAAGAGGCAACCCGTTCTTCAGTTTCCACTCCGGGTGTTGGGCCAACCATGTCTTCCACTTGTCTGTTTTCATGCAGCGCGCGATGCTCTTCAGGAAGGGTTCCGTGATAGTTGCGCCGATGACCTGGAGAGGGCTGATGATGGATGTTTTGGTGCTTTCTACTGGTAGAGGAGCGCTAGATTGGCGGGTGAGGGCCTCAGCCTTTTTGTTGTCTTTTCCGGGTCTGTACGTAACCACGAAGTTGTATTCCGCAAAGAACAGGGTCCATCGCAATTGTCGTGGTGAAAGGTGTCGTGCTGCTGTCATGAACTGTAGGTTGCGATGATTGCTGAACATCGTAACCACATGCTTGGCTCCCATAAGGTAGTGACGCCATTCCTGCAAGGCATCTTTAATCGCCAGAAGCTCCTTTTCCGCAATGGTGTAATTGCGTTCCGCTGGGTGAAGTTTACGGGAGCGAAACGCCACTGGGTGCAACTGCCCCGTATCAGGATGTCTTTGTGACAACACCGCTCCAGCCGCGTGATCCGAGGCGTCCGCCTCCACTATGAACAGTTGTTCGGTATCAGCATGTACCAAGACCGGGGCAGAGATGAAGGCCTTTTTCAACGCATAAAATCCTTTTTGAGTGTCTGTGGTCCACTGGAAAGGAACCTTTTTCTGTAGTAAACTGGTTAACGGAGTGACCAAACCAGAGAACCCTTCAATGAATCGACGATAAAAATTGGCAAACCCAAGGAAGCATTGAATGTCTCTGACAGACGTGGGAACGGGCCAATCCTTCACCGCCGCTACCTTTCTTACGGACATCTCCTGTCCCCTCGGGGTCAACATCACGCCCAAGAATTCCACAGTAGAGACCCCGAACTCGCACTTGCTTCTCTTACAGTAAAGGTGGTGTGTCTGCAAGGTCTGTAGTATGGTGCGCACATGAGTGACGTGACTCTCTACCGTGGGGGAGCATATCAAGATGTCGTCGATACACACGATGACGAAATGATCCAGATATTGGCATAAGACATCGTTAAGAAAGAATTAGAACGCCGCAGGCGCGTTGCACAGTCCAAAGGGCATGACGAGATACTCAAATAGTCCATAACGTGTTTTAAAGGCCGTTTTCCACTCGTCGCCCTTTCGCATCCTGACTAAGTGATAGGCCCCTTTAAGATCCAACCTGGTATATATAACGGCTTTTTGCACCTGCTCCAATAACACCGGGATTAATGGCAGAGGATAACGGTTTTTTATTGTTATAGCATTTAATGCTCGGAAGTCAGTACAGGCATGCAAGTCGCCGTTAGCTTTGGGGATAAAAAACAAAGGAGAAGCCGCAGGAGACATGGAATTACGGATGAACCCCAGCGCCAAGTATTTATCCAAGTAGGCTCGAAGATGGGTGTTCTCAGGTTCGGTGAGCGCGTACACCCTACTGGTGGGTACAACCCCCCCCGGCACTAAATCGATTTGGCAATCGTATTGCCGATGAGGAGGAAGCGTCTCGGCCTTTTCCTCATTGAAGACTTCCACATAATCCTGGAATTCCCTGGGTAACGTAACCGGGTGTTCGGCTGCGGTTGCTACGTGATAGACGACTGCCAAACACTGCGATGGTCGCTGATGCGGGGGTCTACAATGTACGAAACAATAGTCAGAGGTAAATAGAACGGTGTTATCCCCCCAATCTACCTGAGGATTATGTAACCTCAGCCATGGTAACCCCAATATTATCCCATATTGGGGGGCTTGAATTACATTAAATGTGAGCCTTTCTTAGTGACCGAGCTCATGACGGACGTCCACGGCTTTCGTCTGAAAACTGATAGGACCAGCAGCTAGACGTTTCCCGTCGCCTGCAAACACCTTTTCTGGGGTCTCTTTTTCTTGTAGTTCCAGACCTATTTGGGAGGCCTGTCTTTGGTCTATAAAACATCCCGTAGCTCCGGAATCCAACATTGCCTTTACTTGACACCACTCGCCATTAATCCATAAGGAGAGGTTAAGGAAAAAATGTTGTTGGAAAGTCGGGGAATTATTGCTCAAGGAAGGGATATAGGTTATGCTTGAAGAATTCCCTTCTCCCATCATCAAGCATGCTCGTTTCCCGATCCCCCTTCAGAGGTAGCAGTCAGCTGTCTGCAAGTGTCAGTGCGCTGGGCTTTGTTTCGCAGAGTACATTCTTTAATGTAATGGCATTTTTTCCCGCAATAAATGCAGAGACCGTTCTTTCGTCGGAACTCCCTTTCTTCGCTGGTGAGTGTGGACCAGACAGCCCCGACTTCCATCGGCTCTGTTCGGGAGACACTCGAAGGGGCGGAAGACCGTGGTGTTTCCAAGCGCCAGGAGCTTCTGTCTTTCCGTTTGTTTTCCCCCTTTCTTTCATTCAGGCGATGGTCCAATCGAAGCACTAACTTGATAAGATCCTCACACGTTGCAGGTTGGGGTTCGATTTGGGCCAGCACATTATTCATCTCCTCTCTCAAGCCACGGTGGAAGAGGGCCGCTTGCTTGGCCTCAGGCCATTCAGTTTTGGTGATCAGCCTCCGAAAGTCATTGAGATAAGAGATAAGATCCCTATTCCCCTGTCGTAGTTCTAATAAATCTTTATCAGCCGAGAGAGTGGCCGCTCTTCGGTTAAAGGTTCTCTCAAAGTCCCTGAGAAACGAATCCCAGTTGTACAACAGGGGGTCATCTCGTTTCACTAGAGGAACCGCCCATTGGGCAGCATCCCCCGCCAGATAAGAAATCAGGAACGCCACTCTTGCATGATTGGTTGTGAAGGCCTTGGGCTGACAGGAAAAATGCAGCATGACCTGGGTCAGGAAGACCTGAACCTTGCTACCCTCCCCATGGAACCACTCTGGTGAGGCTAAAGGAACGGGAGTGGGTATTTCTACCACCAAGGGAGCCGAGTGCGATGAGACAGGAACGCCTGCACTGAAAGGGTTCCTCTGCATTCTATCGACCGTGGCTTGTAAAGCTGCGGTCTCTGCACGGGAAGCTACTAACTCAGCCTGGACTATGTGCAAAGGAGCAAGAACGTCCTCTAAGGTCGCCATGGCTCAACGTACGACTGGGAGGATAGAATTCGTGGGCTGATTACTCTGTTGGGGTGGCCTGGAATCCTCAGGATCGTACGTTGCTCTAAGGGGTCCACCTCTCGACACCCCCACGGTCTGGTCAGATATACACAGACTCCATGAGGTGATCAAGCGGGGGAAGGAAAGGATGGGGACAGCGGGGAGGGAGACCTGTAGAGAGAAGAAGACAGATATCAGCACTAGAAAACACTATGCTTTCCTATCCTTCCCTTTTGTGCCCTCCCCTCCAACCCTAGGGAACCTCGCGTACCTGTAAAGAAAAATAACAGTGACGCTGAGGCAGGTACTCATGCAGTGTGGGGTAGTGCTCAGAACTGCATAAAAAAAGAAAGGTGCATTAACTACAGATCACGCCCTTCTAACACATGAGTGGCAGCCTTGAGAAGGAGTTAGAGATGCAGTCTCGACCTACCACTGAGTTACAAAGAATAGGCATATAACAGGGGAGCGTAGAGCCTTCCATCCGCTCACTCACTGATCCCCTGCTCGTGAAAACATAACAAACATATAGATCATTTCCCAGTTGCTCGCGTACACCCACTCAGCAAACGGTAGGGATGGTTCCACTCATATCCACAATACGTCTTGGGAGGTGCCTGCACTCATCCAGCTCACATAAACCAAAATATAAATGTCGTTCCCAATCAGTGCTTAGGCGTTCTCTGTATCGCCTTACTTTGCATCACGCAGAAGCCTGATTGGTTACAATGTCGCGATCCTTGGAAATAGGAACTCAGGGTAATGTTTACTTCGAAGGGAGGGTCTTTCCCCTCCTGTTCAAAGTGTCAATGGCATTCCTAAGGATCGATAACCCGACCCCCAGCTCACTCTCACCACGAGCGACAGCGTAGGAAGAATAGACCGTTAAACGCTGTTCGTAGCGTTCATCAGAATAGAAAACATAGGTCTGACCTGCCACGAAGGAATCCTCTCTTCATGCAGGTGGAAGGTTGCTCCGCACAGAACCCTGGTAGCAGGTCCCCCCAACGGAGCGGATAAGGGGCGAGGTCCTGTCCTGCCACCCAGTGCTGTCAGTCGAAACAGCGGTTTGAGGAGAGATTACCAGCATTCACCACCACGTCGGCCCCACAGCACTGCACCGGATTCAAAGTAATCCGCACCTGGGCGGCGTCTCCGGAAGCACTTGAGCGCTTCCTGTATGGTACGTCATCACGTTTCCCGGCGTGCCGCATGGGTGCTTGGGTGATGTAGTTTCCCTAGCGTCCACAGCGCGTTCTCGTGCGCCGTGGCAATGTTCCCGCGTCTCCCCTCCTATGCGCTGTTACAAGCAGGCGCAAACCGACAGGCCGGTGTGGGTTGACACCCAAGGCAGGCAGCGGCGAGTAGCCGGTTGGGCCTGGCCTTCCACCCACCTTTATCGCTCTACTGACTTGGGCCCCAAACCAACACTATGGCGACAGGCTGCATCGGTCGCAGTGCTGTCCAGGCCCAGCTCGACAAATTCGCGTGGCAGAAGAGCCAGGAGGATGATCAATCAAACCAAAAGCCCCCCGGGGAGCGGATGGAGCACACACTGCAGGACATTTTATCCGCTATCACAAATGTTCGTACCTCCCTAGAATCTAGCATCGCCACAGTAGCCAAAGAGGTGGTCCTCATTAGAGCAGACATGAGGAAAATTTCGGACCGAGTTGGAGCTGTCGAAGCTACCACTAAAGAGCTGAAAACCGACTCGGACCTTCTCAGGCGCCAAGTGTCCGAACTCCAAAATGCGCAAGAAGCCCTTACCCTGCAGCTTGACGACTATGAAGGCTGTATGAGATGTAATAACGTTCGAATCCTGGGTGTGCCAGAGCAAGCGGAAGGGCAGGCGGCCGACCTATTCGTGGAAGAATTGATTCTTCAGCAGCTTCAGCCACGGGGCCTCGCCAAGTGCTTTTTTCAATTGTGCTTGCACATTGCGTCCCCGGGGGAAACACCTAGACCTGGGGCGCCTCTCCTGCCTCTTTTGGGAAGGGTGTTTAACTACCGCAACAGGGATGCCATTTTACAGAAGGCGAGGGCGGCCCCACCAATAGTCATCGACAAAAGCAAGGTTACTTTCTTTCCTGATTTCACCCTGCAGGTCCAAAAACAGCGGCGCAGCTTCCTGGAAGTGAAGCGCGCTTTGAGAGACCAAGACATTAAGTATGCGATGATGTTCCCGGCCAAGCTACGGATCGAATCGGAGGGTATAGTATAGTTCTTTACTAGGCCTGAGGACGCTTTGGACTGGCTCGAGGGTTGGAGAACTGTTGGCAAGCGCTTCCACATGTCCGTGGGCGGCACTGGGGGCCCTGGCAGACGAGGACTTCAGCAAGGATCCCCGCCCATGGATGAATCGATGACTCGGAGTCCAGAAGGTTGACGTGTATGGAACTGCAAGTATGAATGCCCACTGATGGAGGTGGAGGACCCCTTCAGAGCCTCCCATATAGACACTGACTGCCCTTGATTGCATTATTCCTTATTTTGTCTTGCTTTGTTGTATATGGTGCGCACATTGGTTATCTATTGCCAGCTGCCCTGTTATGGGAGTGTTGGTTCAGTCGCCAAGCTACTACAGCAGGTTTATTGTGATCGTTCAAATTATTTACTCTGGTGTTGGTTGGCCGGGGTGACTGCAGTTCTTATTCACAGTTGCTTAAGGGAGTGGGGTTGTTTTACGTTCCCCAAACTGTTAAGGGTGGGCGACAGGCACTCTGCAAGCTGGGGGTGGCGGGAAGTTGTTTGCCAGTCATGCTGGGAGGTAGGGTGGGGGGAAGGTGCTGGGATGGGGTGGTGACTGGGGGGTGTTCTTTTCGTTTTGTTTCTGGTACTTGTGCACTTTTGTTTCTTGCTAGACCTCATCCAGCTGAGTCCACTGGCTCTATACTATATCGCCATTTCACTGCGGCTCACCACTTATATTACTGGCTTCAGTCCTCATCGCCAAGAGCAACAGCTTTAGTTCTTGGGATGACATCTGCTCACCGGCGGGTGGTCCCCTGCGCATGGTGTTTTCATATTTGCACATATTACACTCCATCCTTGCCACTGAGCTGCAGCATATGTTTATTGGGTCCGTCGCCCCATCCTCGCCACAAAATTGTCCTTGTTCCACTACACCTATGGGACCACACCTAGCACTAAATATAATCACGTGGATCGTTAATGGCCTTGGGGACAAGATTAAGCGGGGGGTTGTTCTGCACTATATAAAACATCAGGCACCGGACATGGTCCTGATCCAGGAGACGCACTTGATTGGCAATTCCTGCGGGCAATGAACAGATAGGGTTACCGTATGTTTGGGCACTCAGGGTTCACCTCAGGTTCACGTGGTGCGGGGGTGCTCATACATAAGGGATGTCCATACATTGTAGATAAGACTTGGAAAGACGACCAAGGCAGATATTTTGCACTTTCTGGCACTTGGGAAGGGCAGGTAATTAATCTGGTGTCTGTTTTTCCCCCCCCCCTGGACTGCAGCGTCCTATCTTGCAGGATATTTGGGTGCTCCTGCTTGACCTTCCAATTGGTATACTGGTGTTGGGCGGCGACTTTAACCTTGCAATGGATGGTTCTAGGGATCGCCTCCCTCCCAGGAGTGACCCCCAAGGGGGATCCCAGCTATCCGAATTTGTGTCTGCGCTGGGCCTGGTAGATGTGTGGCTTAATTCTACTACCACACAATTTACCTTCTATTCTGGTGCTCACAATAGTCAGTCACGTATCAATCATGTTTTCACGCTCGGTCAGGTCAGGACATCCAGTTCTTCGTGGCTTCCAAATGTCTCGCTCGTGGAATATCAGATCACTCCCCGATCCTTACGACACTAACCATGGGGCAACCCAGGCGCCGCTCTACCCTCACAATAAACTTGTGGGCACTTAAGGTGCCTCACATCAAGGAGGCTCCCTTAAGGACACTGACTATTATTTCAACAAAAACGTAGGGTCGGTCTCATCACCTTCTGTGATCTGGGGGGCTTTTGGCACAGTTATTAAGGGTAGGGCTTTGTCACTCATGTTGGGGCACAGGAGAAAACTCACTAGACGTGTGGTCGAACTTGAGGAGGATACACTCGCAAAAGAAAAGGCCCTGGCGACGGCTCCTGATGCGGAGGCGCAACACTCGCTGGATATGGTGAGACTAGATTATCGGCAGCTTCTGACTGAAGCGGCTAAGGCCCGACATACCCCACTCTACATAAAATATACGAACACGGCATGCGTACGGGCAGGCTTCTGGCATGGTTGGAGAGAAAGGAAAGAGCATCTAGGTGGGTACACTCGCTTCGTGGGGCAGAAGGGGAACTGCTCACAGATCACCAGGAAATCACTAACGCTTTTCCTACATATTTCTCGTCGGTGTACACACCGGCTGAGAACTCCCAGTCTGCCATGAATTCGGAACTTATATCGTCCATTAAGGTCGCTTGTCTGTCCACACAAGATAGGGAATCCCTTGAGGGCGACATCACTGACACTGAACTTCAGAAAGCCATCCAAGATCTGCGCTCAGGCAAAGCTATGGGGCCCAATGGGCTCCCAAGCGAATTTTTTAAGCCGATGGCATCCAAGCTCTCGCCCCACTTATTATGCATGTACACTGAGAGTTTCGATACTGGGGTGTTACCCGCTGAAGTCCAGCCGGCATTGATAGTGGTTATACATAAACCAGGCAAACCGGCAGCGGGCTGAAAGTCTTACCGTCTGATTTCCCTCATTACGGCAGAGGCGGAAATTCTGGCAAAGCTACTGGCCAACAGGCTTCTCCCGTACCTGAATGGGTTGGTACACCCTGACCAATCTGGGTTTATGCCAGTACGTAACACAGCGTTGAACTTACGCCGTCTAAATGGGGTCCTGGGAAGATTAGACACCATAAAGGAGGATGCAATCCTGCTGTCACTTGAGGCAACAATGGCCTTTGACAGCATTGAATGGGAATTTCTTTTTGCGGTCTTGACGCGGATGGGGTTCGGTCCCAATTTCATCAAAGGGTCAGATTACTTCACTCTCAGCCGGCCGCGCAAGTGGTTGTCAATAACCATGTATTGGGCGCGTTTCCACTCCAACGGAGCACCAGGCAGGGATGCCTCCTGTCACCCCTTCTCTTTGCACTGGTGCTCGAGCCATTGGCGGTTTGGATCAGGGGAGATCCGATGATCAGATGGCTGAAATGGACCGATGACCACGAAGATCGTATTTCCTTATACGCGGACGACATCCTCCTTTACCTAGCCTCGCCCACGCAGTCCCTTAACCAAGTCCTAAATATTTTCCACGTATTTGGAGCCCACTCCGGATATACGATCAACTGGGCCAAGTAGCAGCTATACATTCTGTGGGGTGATCCTCCGCGTAACCAGAGGGGATATAGCATACCGGTGGCCTCGCAAGGCTTTTAATATCTCGGTATCTTCATCACCCCGGACCCGGTCTTGTTCCACGAGTCCAACTTGCTTAAGCCCTTGACCCGTCTCCGCTCTGATGTTAAGCTCTGGCAGTCCCTTATCTCTCCTGGGATGGGCTGCCCTTTTTAAAATGCTGGCGTTGCTACGCTTTCTTTATGTGCTGCAGAGCTTCCCTAACACGATCACCGGCGCTTATTTCACCGGGTTGGAGGCCATTGTGCAAGAGCTGCAATGGGAGGGACATGCACCACGCATCGCCCTTAATAAATTGACGATGGGATGGTACGATGGAGGCACTGTGTTGCCAGACATAAAGCTATATTATCAAGCTTCTCAGCTTATCGCTGTCAATAAGCGAGCGCATGGTGAGCACGATGATCCGAACTTTCTTACCGATCGTTGGCTCTTGGAAAGGGATGGGTTACAATCAAGCGCTTTACATAAACCCATGCAAACTCCACCTTACAGGGCCCACAGCGCGCACAGTAGAGATCTGGCATGGGGTCGACAAATAAAGGGGTTGGAATAACACACTCACTAAGGCCACTCCACTATGGGAGCCTGATATGCTGGGTCAGCTTAGCAGGTGCCCTGGTTTTGATAAGTAGGACATGATAGGGATTTCATCGGTAGGAGACATGTGGGTGAAAGGTAAATTAGCAACGTTCAAAGATATGCAGGCTAAATATCAACTAGTTCAAACGGAGGCTTACAGGTACCTACAGATTAGTCACGCTATTACTGCTGCCCTACCCAGAGACGGCACTTTGACCGCATCTACCCCGCAGGAGGATAGACTGTTACTCGACCCTATGCCCACAAAAGCCATATGCCTCACATATAAGAAACTACTGAACAACCGGCTGGACCCCATGACCCGATTGCGCCAGCGCTGGGGGGAGGACCTTGGAGACATTGACGATGAGGACTGGCGTGATGCTCTGGCGTCCCCTAGAGAGGTGGCCATTCCACAGCGCCTGCACCTGGTACAACTGAAAGCCCTACACCTTGTCTACTTGGACGCACGCACCCTGTTTAAGATGGGCAGACGGCCCGACCCTCTGTGCCTCCGGCGTTGTAACTTGCTGGGCACTTTCTTTCATACATTGTGGGAGTGCCCCAAAATGCAAACAGACTGGGGGAAAATTACGAAGCAGATGGAGAGGGCATGTGGTAAATCTTTGAAGGCTACCTCCCAGCTCTGTCTCCTCAACATGTGGGAAGCCACGGATCTCACTCAGGCAGAACAGACATGGGCTTCCACTGGGTGGTCCATTGCGAAATGAAACATAGCTCAGAAATGGGGGGTGGAGACGGTCCCATGCCTGAAGGACTGGACAACTGACATGGACAGGGCAAAGATTGCCGAGAAAGATGTCTTCAAACACAGAGGGTGCCCAAAAAAATGGGATAAAAAGTGGGGGAGGTGGAACAAGTATAGAGGCGACCTGTGTGTATCCCCTACCATTGAATTGCAGCGAAATCAACGCCTCCTCTTGGAGGTCTCTGCCTTTGAGGACACACTCCCACCCTAAAGTACCGATATGCTTGCCCTATTGTATGCAGCAGAGGGGGGAGGACTCCTACTGAGTACAATGTTAGGTCTAAATGCAAGGTGTTGCCAATGTTGTTAATGATCCTCCCGCTTTTGATGGAAACTGGCGTGATGGACTATGCACATGACGCTCTTTATTGACTGTAAGTGGCGTGCTTTTACAGTGGACTCCTACATTATAGTACCAATAAAAATTGTTTAAAAAAAAAAAACTGTTCTTACATTCACGCGACCAGGGGAATCAAACTTTCTTTCTCGTCAACTCTCTCAATGGAGTACTTGCAGTGGCAAAGTTTTGTTCATATCTAGAACAGTGGCTGGCCAAGAAAATAAATAAATGTACCATTGAAACATCTTGTGAGGGATCATCATTTGACAGTTCTTGTACTTTAGCAGGTCAGGAGTCATACCCTCATCAGAAAAGATATGGCCAAAGAATTTTTACTTTGTCTTATGTAACTCACATTTGTCTGCATTCAAAGTCAAACTTGCCTTAGCCAGTAAACAACATAGGGGGATATTCTCAAGAACGTGTGATAATCATCACAAAATTAGCTTAACGCAACCTTGCATATCGCAGTCTATCGCGGGAAAACAACGCCGTGTTGACGGAGCATTCTCAACCCGGCAGGCCCATGCGATAGTCCCACGATAACGGGTCAAATGACCGTTTTAAAATCAACGTGACGCCGCTAAAATGTGAAACACGAACGCGATAAAAGTTGAATTGCCCCAAATCGCGATACAAAAATCAGCGACAACCAGCGACAGGACTTCAATTCCCAAGCGTCATGCGGAAAAATGCACTATAAAAGCAACAAAGAAAACACACCAAAGCAAACTGCATAGCACCATGGATGCACCCGGACAGAGTGCAGAGGACAACCCGAACCCCACAAGCCCCAGGAAGGACAATCCAGGAACCCAGTGTTCGGGGAAGGGCAAGGAGAAGAGGAAGATGGGGTTCAGTCCGCAGGAAGACCGGATCATCATCACGGAGGTGATAGAACACCACCAACAACTGTTCGTCACCTCCACTGCATCATTGGCAACACAAACGGAAATATGGCAGTCCATCGCCAACAACGTGAATGCAGTTGGACTGTCGAGGAGGTCAATGGAGGAGGTTAAGAGGCGCTGGCATGATGTGCAAAGCCAAACCAGAAACTAACTGCCAACAGGAAGGAAGCAAAGGTGACTGGAGGTGGGAGTCCTGCGCCACAGGAGGAGCTGGATAAGCTGGAGTAAATGGTGGCCACAGTCATCAGTGTGGAGACGGTGGCAGGAGTTGGGGGTCTGGACACAGCTCGATATGACCTGGCCCAACAGCAACAGGGTGAGTAACGACCAGGGACTGGGGGGACGGAGGGAGATGGGTACAATGGCACACATGCACAATCATGTAGAGCACACTGCACATGCACAATGATTGTGGAACATGTCCCTGTTACCCTTGGCACACTGCAGCACACATACAAACACCAAGTAGGCCCCCGTCCACTATGTGCACAAATGAGCCCCCCTCCACATCACAACCTACCAATGCACATGTGCAGAATCCAGGAAAGCAACAGCTCTGTGAGCAACACTGACAATGCAAGTGACACTGCATGACCGATAGCATGGCTGCAGTCAGAATACATGACCTGGTGCACGAGACGACATTGAGGTGGCTGAGTGTGGACCACATCCGTAAAGGAGCAGGTCACACTCTGACACATCCACGTGCACCTACAACCCATGATGTCAAAGACATATCTGCAGACAAACAATGCACAAGAGTAAAAAATCTGTCCAAGAGCACAAATGACCCAAGTCGCAAACATCCCAGCACCCAAAAAGCACACAAGTCAAAGGCACACCGCTGCATATGGATAGGGGCCGCTAAATCAGAGCTGCAGGGGCGACTCTCCCACAATGCAGCACACACACATAGCACTAGCAGCACATCAACATTGATGACAATGTGGGACAAAGTGCAACACTTACACCACAGGACAGAGGACACAACTGGTGCCGCTTGTGCGTAGAACCTGACCAATCACATCTGGTATTGCATGACATTGTGAGATGATAATGTATGAGTACAACCACACATCCATCATGTAGTCAAAATGTCCACTGTTTCCCATCAAATAGCCAGCTTCACCAAAACAGTCACAATGTACATTGTCATGCAGTCTGTATGCAAACATCTACAATGCGTCAACCTACATGGGAGACACACTTTTAACCTACATCTCCCCTTTACATTGCAGAGGGACAATCAACACCTCCTGCAGAGCAAACCACACATCTCTTCAGTGATGATGAAGAGGACACCCTGCACTTTTGCTCAGACACCCTCCAACTGCTAATGGACAGCATCCGCACCCCACCCCCAGGAGCAGGGCAGCCCAGCTGCATCGAGGTGACCCAACCTCTGCACAGACCACACAGCAGGAAGCACATACCACCACAGCTGGCTCCCAGGACCCCCATGACCAACACATGGAATTCCAACGCCGTGCGTTAGGGTGCCAGGAGGAGATGGCTGATCAGCTGCTGGTGGGGTTTGAACTCATGGCAGCAAAACTCGATGCCATACGTGGGTGTCTGAGTTCCATCAGGGACCACTTACAGTCTCTAACGGACACCCACTGTCCGCACCATGCTCTCCAAAAATCCTTGGCTGACATCGCTGGGGCAATTACTCGGATACAAGAACTGTCTAGTCAGACAGGCTCCAGCGATGACAGCACAGATGCGGAGGACAATGGAGACCATGGAGCCGATGCAGGCTGGAAGTATGGCTGCCACGGCTGAATACCAGCGAGATGTAGCTGGCATCTTCCATGCCTTGCAGTTCCTCATTTTGCCATTGCTGCCACTGAGCATGTCACAGATAACTGCTGCAGGGACATCGACGCACACATCTCCGCCCCCTGATGTGTCAGTGGCACACAGTGATGCAGCCATAACACCCCCACACACACCTGACACACCGGACACAGAGGACATCTCAGAGGAGTAAGATGTGGAGGGTAATGACTGTGTGAGGAAGGAGGCAGTAGTATCCATTCCTGCCATCTGGCCTGTCCCTGCCTGGTTCAGCCCTATGCATCATGCCCTGGAACAACACCTCCCACTGTCCCCCTAAACACTCTGCGACATTCACCTGGACTGCGACATGGACTGCCGTAGCTGCTCTGGTTAACAATGACACAGCAATCCGGCTGCAGACTGAACTCTTCCTCTTCAGTTTAACTTTTCATTCTCCCAAGGACTCTGGTTGGCCCACCACTGGGCAACCATGTAATGTGGGCTTGGCATGGCCATGTACTGCTCCAGCTCCGACATTCCCCAGAATGTGAATAAAACATTCCAAATCACACAGATGTGCCATGTCTATGTTCACTCAAGTATAAAAGTATGGATGAATGTAGGGACATTGATTGCACTACAAGGTACACCCTGGTAAATGACATCAATGCGCATGTCTGACCCTGAACCACATGGCCAATTAGATGACTGTGAAAGTGTGAACTAGCTGTGGCCTCATCGCACATGAACAATAATCTCGCAACCCCCCAACATAGGCCCACGTCCATGTATTAACTAGGGCTGTGTGTAGGAATGTCACAATTGGTAGCAGGCCTGAAGTGGTGTCCCCCATCACATGTGACAACAGAACGTCTCTTCGCATACCTACTCACACACATCTGTGTGGACACAGTCTGTTTTGATGGAACACCTTGATCTACATGGCAAGAAGTTGGACACCATACTCACATTGCTGAAGACACATATGTGTACGGTTCTGCCAGCAATTATCCCAACCACAATGTCTGGCTCACAGAGGTGAAGCTGCCAATAGGGACCCACCCCATTGTACAGGCGTCGGTCAGTCCCTCCCTGTGTACGGACAATGCTCATTGAGGCACACGATTTATCATCCTAATTAACACTCATCACAGTTGAACACCAGTGAAGTTGCGCAGACTTTATTCGCATGTGCCTGTCAGTACGGGCAAGACAATTGGCTCAACATGCAGACCAATGCTTCAGACACTAACAGACAGCATAGGAACATGTCGAGGTGCAAGAAATGGGGAGGCAACAATGAACAAAAATCATTACGAATGGCAACGCGCTCAGTCCAACTTGCCTTGTTGGATGAGTCATGTGATGTTTGGCGTCTGCTCATTGCCCCTTGTCAGGGGACACAGCTCACAGCCCATGGTTCTGCATAGTGCTGTACCAACGGACTGCGCCGACTGCTTGTTCTGCTGACAGTGAGCAGGTGAAAGGGTCCTGCAAGGTCACATGTCGTACTACATTGCCATGTGTGTACTCTCCCCCCAGCAGTATGTCCGATTTCGGAACGTTGCCAAACAATGCTGTGCAGCTCCGCCCATGGGACTGCATCACTTTGCACAGGTGTGTGTACACACGCGGAGGTCCACGCACATGCATTCTGAGTCCAGGCAAAGGCAGACATGTCCACTGTTGTGGTGGGATATGTGACCATTTCTCCAAGATGCAACAAGGTGTGGGGACCTGTGCTGTGGGTGACAATCAGTTGTGGCTGCAGGAACGTAGTTACTCATCCATGAATGCGAGCGCAGTTTCATGGGCAATATGTTCCAAGAGTACATCGTTGTCGACTTCAAGCAACACAAGGGAGAGCCAATCCATTAACTGGTCCGGGCAGCTGTGCTCTGTCCACGCCGTTTCACCAATCCGCAACACAGCCCAATATGGGAGCGCCTTGATGTGGTCACTGCACACGAGGAGTTGTGCAGTCTCCCATGCACTGCTTAATGATAGGCGGTGAGGTATATCCTGCGCAAGCATATAGTGGTAAAAACAGTAAAGAAGCAGAAATATCACAGAGTTGCATCTAAGGGAACAAAACAGCCACCACCCAACGCTGTTAACTACAATTGATGTCAATTGTAAATGTTCAAAAAAGGATAATAGTTCCCTGAGCAAACTTAATGTATATAAAACTTCAATTGTAGTTCATAGAAGTTATCTCTGAATCACAAGTTTGTGTGTCTACAGATGAAAACCACGTCCGATCTTCATCTTCCTTTGTAGTCTTTGATTACAGCTTTGACATTGTCCTTAGGAGACTTGTTTAAACAAAAGGCGCCTTATTATCCGGACGAGAAGTAGTCCAAGTCCATAACTTTTTTTGAAACAGAAAGGTTTATTTCATTCGGTCATAGAGAGAACAGCCAACACGTGTTTCGTCTATGGTTGATATTCCAAAAGACTTCCTCAGGGCTGTAATAAACAGATATACAGCACAATTACTGATTCTATCTCTCTCAAACTAAACGGGTTACAAACCTCCACCTAGCAGAGAAAACCCGTGTTTGTGAAAAAATCGGAAAGACCAAGGAAATAAAAGCCAAAGTGTGACAAAAGATGTGTTCAAGTCACCCAAACCACCACAGTAACACTCGATTAAAAAGAAAAAGAAAAAGGAAAACGCCAAGTTTAATGTCAGTAGTATACACAAGAGATCGTCCAAAGATACAAACCAGCCAAGCAACTAAACTAGAAATTCCACCGTGTGTAGAAAGGAGCCGAACACTTAATCCAAGTGATTCGTGAGCACAGAAAAGGTGACACCATATATAAATATGTGTCAACGACATCTAATTCATAAAATCATAGAGCACTCACCCTAGTTCCAAATTACGATTAACTTTAACTGGAAATAATGAATAGGGTTGGCCATATATATAACTGCCAGCCCGACAGAATACTTCCTTAGCAAAGTGCTCCGTTGCCTAAGATAAAATGAAAAGCATATATGTATGCTTAAAAGTATTGTTATAAAAACCAAAAAGGTCCTAACCATCCAACAAACGACAACAACAGCATTAGTCGGAAAAATACGTTGTTAAAAGTATTCGTAAGCAGTCTGATCACATTTGGCTAGAAAGCCATTAAGCACTCCGACAATACCATATCCAACCTTATTATACGTTTAAATTAAACCGAAAAGCATATAAAGATACCTAATGTCTAAAAATCCATATCTTACCTCCAAATACGAGGCAAAGAGTAGAGGCGTATCTTGCCACACTCAATTGGCGTCTTGCAAACGCGCCATGTTTTTTTCATATATCTATGAGAGGCGAGTGCTCTTCAAGGTAGAAAAGGGACTAACAAGGATATTTGTGTCTCCCATGCACAACTGCCAGCACATACGCCAAAGATCAAGGCATCCCATGCATGGGTATCCCGGTTACACTCCTGTTTGTGGGCCAACAGGGGGCACACACACGTCATAATCCAGTTCAGCTACCGGTGTGTTTGATAGGCAGACCTCCATGGGCCACTCGAATGTGCTTGATCGACAGTGGAACCAGGGCTGGACACAGGTGACGTATGCAAGACTGAAACTCAGTCGGTAACTGATGCGCAACACTGGACAGATGCAGCATTCGTGCACGGTACAGTTCCATGTGACAGGGGTTGGGCATGTGCCCGGGACTGCCTTCCATTGCATTTGTTGGTCTCGTAGCACCGGCACTCTTCTAACCGGCAGCAGTTATGTGGATGATATGCCACAGCTCGGAGCAATGAGTCGTATTTGTGTGCAACGTTTGGACATTTTTTTTTTTACTTATGTGTCGAGGGCATCCCATGCAGGTGTACCTCAAGCAGAGAAAAGTGTGTGTGTGGGGTGTGGACAAGTTGGTCTTTCATTAGCGCAGTTCGTGGTGTCGGAGTCATCAAGTTCTGGTGTGGTATCTCTCGCAGGGGGTGCCAGCCACATTCAAATCCAATGTCGGAAGCTCAGATGTCCTTCCACCTTGTGTATTGGGACAAAGGACCTTTCACCCCTAATATCAGTCTGACTACTGCTTGCATTTCAAAAATGTGATGTGACCTTCGCGTTGAAATAGATGCCAGGCCTTAGACTTAGTGTGCACTAATAGCGATACACACGCAACAGTTGGCATGTATGTTCCAAGAGCCCGATTGGCCTTGCGCTCCTTGTACAATCTCTCTCTTTCTCTGTCTTTCTCTCTCTCCCCCTCTCTCTCTCTTTCTCTGTCTCTCTCTCTCTCTTCCGCTCTCTCTCTGTCCTTTGATGAGCGCATGACACACCTTCTTATGCAGAATTTTGTCTTGCAGGCTGTGACTGATTGTCAGATTGTCCTGAGAAGACCCGCCATGACTCTTCAGAATAGTTGTTTTGTGTTTATTCTGAATGAAACAAATTATTTGGAGATTCTAAGATGAATGTATGATTCTCCTCTTTCTGACCACACAAGTATGTTAGGTGTTGTAATTGTGCGACATCAGGCTATTCGTTTTGTCCGCGGGGGGTGCCCGGAGTAGGGCCCCGGGGGCGGGTGGTGTGGTGGGGTTCTGGGGGTGATGGAGGTGGGTGTTATTGCCCTCTTGGGGCTCCGGGATGCATGGTCAGTGTCTCCATGGCATCTGTTGTTCTTCAGGTGTGGCTGTGGGCTGGGCTCCCTTTTCTGGTGCAGGTTGTCGTCTGACTTTACACCAGGTCAGAGCAAGTGTTAGATTTCTGCTGCTAATGCGCCTTCTCGCCTGTTTTGGGATCTTATCGCAGATCTGGCTGGTCGTTGTGAATGTTGTGGAGTGGTGTTGTCGCAGCTTTTTGCACGGGAACGCCTACTCTGCATCTCATTAACGATAGTTGCCGGGCTCATCTATGGCAATGTTTTTTGAGGCTCCTATCCCAGGTAAACTGGTGATATGGCCTGTTAGCACCAGCTTGTGAATGGGGCGATAAATTTATCGTGACTTTGGTTGAGATAAAGTGCCGATAACTCGGCGATAGATCCTTGAGAATATGCCCCATACTTGTGTGAGAGCCTTATCGTGCTCTTTTTGGGTAGCTCCAAAAACCAATATGTCATCACTATAATTAGACTCATTCATGACAGGCTATATGATATGTCAAATGATGTATTGAAAAAGTTATGTAACTGATGACACACCAAAGCTTAGCCTTTTGTACTGAAACAGACCAACATGTGTAGAAAAGGTTGTAATGTACCTGCAGTTTTTTTTTATTTTAAATTTTTTATTTTAGACATAAGTTTAATAAACAGAAAAAAGAACACCAAGACTACATTAGTTGTCATTCCCACCACCCCCAGCGACTTCCTTCCCCCCACACTCTTGATCCAAAAGACAGTTAAGCTTAACATTTCTTTTTAGGCCACCTGAATTTAAGAGCAGCCACACGACTTTCCAAAATAATGATATTATATACAAAACATTTCTCCTTCACTCCTTTACCCCCAGCTGGATTCCACCGATCCGTCATCCCCGTTAATCCTACTGATTAATGGCACCCAAATATCGGAGCCTTTTTTTATCACTTGGGGGTTAGATCCAGACCAAATCCCAGCATATCTCTGAGCCGTTTACCATCTCGGTTTGGAGAGAAGGAAGTTTAGGACATGTGGCAAACATATGCACGCTGTCAGCAGCTAAGGATCCGTACCATGAACAATGCACACTGAAGTTACCCCCTATCTAGCTATTCGTGCAGGTGTAATATATAAATTAAGCCATGATTTAAAGCATTGTACTTGAAGATTAGCCGAGATAAAGGCCGTCTGACCGAGCAGGAGCGAGTCCTCACATTCTCCGGCCCCTGCTTGCAGGAGGTCCTGCCAGCGATTTATATGTTTTAATAAATCATCTCCCATTTCTTTATTTAGTAATATATAGATTGTAGACAATGTTGGCCACGCTCCCAACAAGGTGTCCAGTAAAGGGACCTTGATACAGCTAACTGCTTTCTTAGCCAGGAAATCCCTTATCTGTAAATATTTTTAAAAGTGATTATTCCCTAGCCCATATTTTTCCTTAATTACGTCAAACGAGTACATCGTCCTATCTTCCATTAAATACCATAGGTTCCTCACTCCTTTCTCAGACCAACATTTCATATACCCATCATGAAATATATCTGGAAGTAAATTGTTGTTAGCCAAGGGGGTATATCTATGGACTCTTGTAAGATTCCATTTTTTTCGGATTGCGGTCCAGACCCTGAATGCCCCCAACAGTGTCTTATATTTGACCCTTTTAAAATAAGCGAGATCAATATGGCGCATAAGACAACCTTGAGCTTCTATCCCATATATTAACTCATATATAGAGATATTAAATTCCTCCACCGTCTCGCTATTGTCTCTTCCCAACAGTCTGGCCATCTGCTGAATAGATGCAGCCCAGTAATACAATTGAAAGTTTACAACCCCCCAAACCCCTCAGTTTCTTGTCAGAGTCATAAATTTTAAGGCTCTTCAAGGACATTGTCCGGCCCATAAAAATCTAGAATTCAGCTGGTTTAAAGCTTAGAACCAGAATTTGCTAATTTCAACTTGGATGGCTCTAAAGAAATATAAACTTTTTGGCAGAAATAGCATTTTGATAACGTTGCTCCTGCCTAACGGTGTGAGATGTAAGTTATTCATTCTAGTGAAATCTGTTTTAAATTTATGCAATAGTGGTCCCAAATTAAGTTCGACAATTTTCGCAACATTGGCATTAATCTCATCCCCAAGATACCTAGCATTCTGGATTACTCGTGCATCATCTAGATCTATTTTATCATTTTTCACAATTTGTGTTTTACTATCATTGAGTTGGTACCCTGAGATATTGCCAAAATGATTAGCCTCTCTTTCTATCTCCATAAGAGCGTCACAAGGGCTGGGTGTAATTATGGTCAGGTCGTCCGCATAAGCTAAGATCTTAGTGTCCCCACCTATAGTGTGTATAACCTGGATCATTCCATTCTCTTCTATTTTCCTTATTAATGGGTCGATGTAAAGGGCGACCAACAGGGGGAGCAAGGGCAGCCCTGTCGCGTGCCTCGTGATATCCTGATTACATCAGACATACAGCCCATCATAGCTATTCTGGCAGTAGGATCACGATACATAGTCTGGATAGCTCTAGTGAACCCTTTACCCAACCTCTTTTTCTCCTTGGCTGCCCATAAAAAAGGCCAGGAGACCCCATCAAAGGCTTTTTCTGCATCTAATAATATTAGAGCCATAGGGTCTCCGGTAACCTTGGAGGAATCAAATAGGGTGATAGTCCTACGAATATGATCCGTTGTGCCCCGACCTAGGACAAAACCATGTTGGAAGGGAGAAACTAACTTCTTAATGACTATGGCTAGTCACTTAGTAAGAATTTTGGCATATATCTTTGTATCACTATTGACCAGCATAATTGGTCGATATGAGACCAGTTCGCTAATAGGTTTACCTTTCTTTGGGAACATTACCATATTAGCTAAGTTCCAGGACTCGGGGGCCTCCTCCCATGATTGTGCCCTTACAAATATCTCTTGCATAATTTTCAGTAAGTGTGAAGTGAATTTTTTATAAAATTCCCCTGGTATTAAATCAGTACCAACAGCCTTCCTTACCAGATGGTGTTGATTTGATCGCCTTTCTTACTTCCTTTGTTTTTATGGGTGATTCTAAATTTCCTCTCTCTTCAGGGGAAAGCTGTTCCATGGAGAGACCATTCAAATATTCTTCTATTCCTCTATCCTCTGCATGAGTGTCCTCTGTATATAACTTCTGATAGAATTTTTGGAATGCAGAGAGAACTGCTGCCGGCTCAGTAGCTATACCGCTGCTAGGGTCTCTAATTTTGGCTATTCTAGCTTGTACAGCCTTTTCCCTAGTGCGGACCGCGAGCATATGGCCTACCCTTTCATTGTTTTCATATGCCTTGCTACGCCAAGCCATGAATCTTCCTGCAGATTTCTTGATTGAGATCTCTGTAATTGTGGATCTAGCGAGCAATATCCTTGATTGAGCTGTCTTAAGGTCTCCCCAATTGGAGATAGCTTCTGTCAAATGTGTTTCAGCCATTGCCAATTCCTCATATAGTGCATGTAAAAGTTTCTTCTCTTTATTTTATTCTCCCAACCATACTTAGACGTTTCCCCCCTGATACCTAGACAACATTGAGTAATGACCCACCTTCCCGTTTTGTCCGAGCTGGACCATGGGAACCTAGCTAATCCTTTCCATGCCATCACTGCCATCCCTCTTGTCTTTGTATCTTGCGTAGTGCTGGAAATCAGTTGATAGCCTGCCAGCTCCAATACCTCCCGTCTATTGGCTTTGATGTGTGTTTCCTGAAGGCAGATAATATCGGCCTTCAAGAATTGGACATCCTGACTAACTCTCCGTCTTTTTTGCGGGTTGTTTAATCCACATATATTAATCATAGCTATTCTAAGCTTGCTCATTAATCAGAAAAAAAGTACAACCAGCATGTGGGATACCCACACCAAATTACATGTGCCTGACAGAATTAAAATAAAAACCTTCCAATTTTTCATTTGGATCCCACCCCCCATACCCACTCAAAAAAGCAAAAAAGGTCTGTAGACACTTGGGATACCTCTTGCGCCCTGCTGTGCCCTTAGCTGCTCCCCGCCAAGGTTTAAGACAAAAGGAATGAGAAGAACCCGAAGAAAAAAGAAGAAAAATAGGTCAAAAGAAAAAGAGAAAAGAAGAGAACAAAGAGAGTCCCTAGCAAGACTCTACCGGTATCCAACCGAAAAAACATCCTGGTATATGTCTCACCCTAGCACCCTGTAGACAGTAAAAAAATAGTTTGCCCTTATTTTGTCCTCCTATTTACGTGTAGTTCCTGCATATACTCCTGGTCTTGTATCTCTGCGGTGAATACCATGCTCGTGCCTCTAAATTTGACCTTGAGTCGGGCAGCGTTCATTAAGAAGTCCTTACAGCCCAGTTTCTGGAGAGGGGTGATTAGCTGTCGGAGCCTCCTTTCCACCGTAGTATGACAAAAGTCTGGTCATACAAAAAAGGAGTGCCCCTCAGCTACCCTCCTTGCGTCGGGTCTGGCTTTCTCAAATATTGTCTGGCGCAGGAGAAAATGTCCCAAAAATATGAGAATGGCTCTGGGTTTCTCATTTTGCCCTGCTCTCTTTTTTAACATCGAAGGGAATCAATGTACCCTCGGCACCTCTGATTTCCAGTTCCAGTGAGCAAGTTCAGGTAAAGCCCTCTTGAGTAATCTCAGAACAAATCCACGTGTATCTTCCCCTTCCGCTTTCTCTTCGATCCCCAGTAGCCGCAGGTTATTTCGCCGTTGCCGGTTTTCAAAGTCCTCCAATTTCCAGAGTACATCAATCACCCTGCTTTCCTTTGACGCTATTTGCTGTCCTGTATTGTCAGCCCCGGCCTCAAGCTGCACAATGCGCTCCTCTAACTTATAGTTCGTTCGGATTATTATTATTTTTTTTACGTATCTTTATTAAGCAGCTTGTAAGCACAAAACATACAATGCGCCAGCATCAGGGATAAACAAATCATCTGTGTCCAATATGTCATTACAAGCCAATATTTACATATTGAAGAAGTAACCTCATCAAACAAGCCCACCACCCTCACCCCCCCCAATCCCGGTACTAATACATAAGCTTAATACGCCTGGCGATAGCTCAGTGTGACATTTGACATAACTCTAGTACAGTCCTATCTCTCCCATCTCATATAAAAAGCTTGGTGTTACAAACAATCATGCCCAGTCTGCGTTCCCAAGAAGATACCCCGTTAGTGGGGCCCAGAAGTCCTTACGGTGCGAGGCCTCAGGCAGCTCCTCCGCATAAATTCCCAACTGATCCCTGCAGTGAAGCAAATCCCGGATCCATCTCTTAACAGTAGGGACTGTTTTCATACCACAATACTGTGCCACAGCCCGCTTGGCAAATAGGGTGGAAACAGCCATCAGCCGCCTATTGCAAGGTTTAAGCCTCTGTACCCAGCTCAGCAGACATATAGCAGGGATACACTCCACAGGTTCCATTACCACATCTGTGAGCAATTGCATGACCTTTAACCAAAATGTATATACACCAGCGCAACTCCAGGCCAGGTGTATAAAATACGCATCCGCCTGCCCACAGCGCACGCAGCATGCACATTCACGCAGGCCAAACCATCGCAATTGAAGCAGTGTATAATAGAACTAATGTAGGTATTTAAAGTGGATTATGCGAAGGTTGCAATTCGCCATCAAACGCCCAGTTAACGTACAACAGAATTTCCAGGCATCTTATGATAATGCGGTGCACAAGACAGCATTCCACTTGTTATATGAGGGGGATTCACTGATATCAGTATCCCTAAGGGCCGCATTGTACAGCTTGGTGATCAGGCCCTTACATTCCCCCCCACCAGCACTGCCCGCAGTGCAAGCAGCGTGTGCGGCTCGGCCGGATATGCCAGGTAAATATAAATATCGTGGATTGCCTGTCGCACCCGCACATACGTGAACCTCAGCATAAAAAAGGCGTTGCGCCTACCCGGCAGGTCCGGCAGCAGCCGGAATTGGCAGTGGCTATGTAAGTCACCTAGTAGGGTAATCCCCACCTCCTCCAGTGCCTTCAAGGCAGCCGGTTCTTGTGCAGCAGAGATGCCATGGTGCGCGGCAAGCTGCAGCACTGGTGCATATAAATAATCCAACTGTGCTCTTTTGGCCAGAGTTATCCATGCCCAGGCTGTGCAGTGAACAGGACTAATTTCAGCACACGGTCCCCCACCCCCCTCCACTCATCAAGGCAGCTGCAACCAAAGGCAACGGAAGCACCGAGTCCGCCTCGACTGCAGTATGTGGCTGGAATCTCTGCGGATAGTACCATAAATGTGCAAACTGCGCCTGTGCGCATAAGTAATACAAGTGCATGCCGGGGCCTCAAAACCACTGTTCTCAAACGGCTGCACCAACACACTCCAACTGCAACGGGGCTTCTTACCCCCCCAGACAAACGTTAGCAGGGTTGACTGCAACATGTTGAACATCGCAATATTCAAACGGATGGGAATGTTGATGAACAAATAAAGAAGCTTGGGTAAAAAAGACATTTCTATGACCGCTATGCGATCCGCAAGGGAAAGAGGCAGTTTAACCCAGCGTGCAGCTTGATCAGTAATCGTGTTAATGGCACGGCACGGCCATAATTAGCTGTGACCACCACCTCTGGGTCCCTGTTTAACCATATTCCCAAGTACTTCACCGGGTCAATTGACCACTTCAAGGGAAAATCTAGTTCTATCTCTCTGGTGCCAGCCGTCAGCGGAAACACTGTAGACTTAGCCCAGTTAATGCCCAGGCCAGAGTATCTTTCGAATTTGACGTATTCTTGCAGTAGTTCCGATAAGTATATGGTGGGTTCGCGGACGTAGAGCAGCATATCATCTGCAAATAACGACACCACTAAGGACCGCTGTCGAAACTGTAACACTGCCTGAGCATGCCGCTTTCGCAACTTGCACGCTAAAGGCTCGAGTGCCAGCACAAAAAGCATGGGTGACAGGGGGTAACCCTTCCGCGTGCAATTTTGATAGGGAAGGTGTCAGAGACCCAGCCATTCACACGAATTCGAGCCACAGGTGCAGTGTACAAGAGATAAATCCACTTTAAAAAGAACGGTGGCAGGCCCATACGCAGCAAGACTGTAAACATATACTCCTACTGGAGAGAATCAAATGCCTTGGCGGTGTCTAGTAGCATCGCCACCACCTGAAAATCCTGCTCAAAATAGTGTAAGGTAGAGAAAATAGTGCAGAGGCGGTGCTTCGTAGATCTCGAGGACGCAAAGCCCGACTTGCCCGGAAGGACACGGCTGGGACTAATAGCTGAAGCTGAAGTATGGTGGCATCTTGGCCGAGGGGTCGGTAGGAGTCACATGCATTTGCCGCCTTATCCGGCTTCAAAAGCATGACCAATAGGGCCTTCTTAAGGGAGGGAGGTAATGTGCCCAAATCGTACGCCTCAGCAAAGACATCCAACAGCTGCGGCGCCTTATCATCCACATAGGCCTTATATAACTCGCTAGGAAGGCCATCCAGGCCCGCCGCTTTGCAAGTGAGGAGCGACATAATAGCCATTTTTACATCATCAACACAAAACGGCTGCGTGAGGTATTCCCGTTGGTCAAGTGACAACCAACCCAGCGCCACATCCTCCAAATAAGCATTAATTTCAACTACAGGCGGTTGATCACGTTCTCCATACTGTTCTGAGTAGAAATCCAGCACCACTCTGCTAATGACTGAAATGCCAAAGTGCGCCTCTCCCTCCCTCTCCAGCAGTTCGGTAATGTAAGCCTGGCTACATGGAGCCGTCAATTTCTGTGCCAACGAGCGGCTGGGACGCCCCCCTCCCCGTAATATCGAGCAGTGCTCCATCGGGATCTGTGCACCATTTCTTGGTCCACTGTCTCATTATGTTCGGATACGAGGTCACGGTTTAAAGATAGTGTTTCGGGGACAGAGTTCTGAGCGTAATCACACTCCAGAGCGGCTATTTCTGCAGCGAGCTTCTTAATTCTGCGGCGCAGATCTTTGAGGACCCCAGCCTGTGCTGCAATGCATACCTTCCGAATCGTGACTTTAAACGCTTCCCATAGGACCCCCACGTTTTCAACCGTTCCTTCATTTTCCTTGAAGTAATTATGGATTGCTTCCCCCACTGTATGCTTAAAAACCGGGTCTGTCAAAGAAGACGGTTGCAATCGCCATGAGAACAGGGGTCTCTCGCAATCAGGAACCCTCAGTTCAAGAAATACAGGTGAATGATCAGACAGAGTTTTGGCCAAATGTTGAACATTGACCACCCAGGTGCACATAGCCTCCGATAACAGCCAATAATCCAGCCGGGACCATGTACCGTGGACAGTGGAGATAACAGTGCTTTCCCTGGCACCAGGGTGTCTCATGTGCCAGATTTCATGCAAGTTACTAACGTTCAGTATTCCTAGGAGAGCATCAGTGGATTGTCTGTGTCGCACAGAGCCAGAACCCTCTCTCTCCACATTCACATCCAAGCAAGTATTAAGATCCCCCCAAATAATTTCAGCAGTGGGTAAAGCAGAGACCCGGCGCCACACATCTGCAAAGAATGATTGATCATCCACATTTGGACCATACACGTTAACCAAAAGCACACTCGTGCCACCAAGCGTCCCATGTGCAATAGCCAGCCGGTCCTGCTCGTCAATGTCTGTGCTATGGATTCGAAATGGTATACCCTTCTTGACGAGTATCATCACTCCCCGTGAATATGAAGAATAAGAGGAAGCTACCTTCACCCCCGCCCACGGCGCATCTACATTTGCCTCAGAAAGCTTAGTGAGGTGGGTCTCCTGCAACAGGGCCACCTGAAAATTCAACCTATCCTGGCAAGCTATCACAGTACAGATCTTCTTGGGACTGTTAAGACCACGAACATTCCAAGTGAGAAATTTTAAATCACTACCCATCAGAAGCATACAGGTTCGTGGAATAGCATTTAAAACATGTCGCCAGGGAACATACCTAATGCAATCAGAAAGTGTCAACTGTACCCATCCCACCAACCTCCACAGACCCCCCCCCCCCACTTTGGCACCCCCAACTTGGCAAAGCCATCCCAATCAAGGCGAAACAATCCCCAACAAGAGCAACAAAAAAAGAGCATAGTGTGGGGGTCTCCCATGTAGGGGGCGTCAGAGTGCTACTACCCTCCCACTGAGTAGGAGGTGACTGATCAGGTCTAGTACCTGTGCTACATCAAAGAACAAATACATAAGCTTAAGGCATCCAACCCAGCGTGATATGTATTGTAAAAGAAAAGCCCCACCCTGTCCATATATATGGGAAGCAGTAAACGTCGAATCAAAACATAGAAGTGGAGGCCCACCAGCAGGATGACCCACAAAGCAGATACAGCACAGCCCACAATTAAACTCATTGTTCCTCCTCTTCATGCTCAGTCGCGGCCTCGCGTCAGCGCTTCTTTAACTGTTTTGCGTGCTCCATCGCTGCCTTAGGGGTTGTGAAGATTTTGTAGTTCCCCTCCAGCCCCAAATGGAGACATGCGGGGTACAGCATAGCGTATGAGATGTTTTCGGACTGTAGGAATATTTTAACTGCGCCAAACTCACGGCGCGCAGATTGGACATCAACAGTAAAGTCCGGAAAAAATGACAATGTATTCCCCTGATGGCAAATATTACCTTTATCTCTAGCCAGCCTGAAGATGACATCACGGTCCCGGTAATTCAATAGCCGAGCAATTGTAGGGCGAGATGGAGCACCCGATATCAGCCGCACTGCCAAAGAACGGTGGGCGCGCTCAACTATGAACATAGAGGACAAGTGCTCACGACCAAAGATTTCTTTTAGTAGATTCTCGACAAAGGTCTCCATCCTGCCAGTGTTCTTGGATTCAGGAAGGCCCGTAATCCATTATTCCTACGGGACCTGGCCTCCAAATCTTCATTCTTGGCCTGTATGAGCACCAAAACCTTTTCCATATTAAGGGCCTTACTGGCAACCTAACAGTCCATCCTCCGTGGTGTAGACCCTCTGTTCCACCTCCCCTATTCTTGCGTTTTGCTTTTCCAGTTGCGAAGACATGTGATCCAGTCTATGGTTCATAGTTGACATACTGCCTTCAATAGCCTGGAGGCTTTTTTGCATTGCCAGCAACGTAAATTCCAAATTGGGTGGGCCCTCCCGGGCCCTCGCGGGCCCTCCCCCTGTACATCAGCCTCAGAGTCCGAAGCCGCTTTGTGCTGGGTCCTACCTGACTTTCGCGCCTCAAACGTGAGGTGGGGTTGCAACTTGTCCGGCTTCCCCATAGTGGATGGTGGTGGATACAGGTAGAAACCAACAGTTCCTACAATAGGGCAGCACCCCTCAAAGGCACTTGTGGCTCTGGTTCCAGCAACTGGCACAGGGCAGGACTAAAGCGGTGCAATTAGCCAGTAGCAATAGACTCTCCCTGCAGCAAGTGAGGTACCAGCCTCCCAAATACACCAGCGATCAGAATCAAGCCAGTTCAAGAAAGTGTGAAAGAGGCAACTGTGTAAGGCAATACTACAGGATTACATTTGAGTCATCCCACCCAGTAGGCCACAAATGTGTGTGCATTCAGTACAGCCCAATGCACCCGGGGCACAGTAATAATGGACTTATAATTACAATCCAAGGCACACTCCCACCATAGGACGACACCTCGTGACAGCTCTTGTGCCGCAATCCCCTGGCACCAAGCAAGTAGTAGGTTTCTGGCGAGGCGATGGGCTGGTGGTAGGAAAACTCCAAATGTTGCATTTGGGTGTTATGTCCCACACTCACCCCAGCAATCAAGTCCAGGCCAGGGCAGAGAAGTGAGGGAGAGGCTTCAGTATGAGGCAGTTAGAGCAATGTAACAGCAGGGCCAGCCCTCACAGCAGGCTGCAGATATTTACTCTAAGGCAGAGAGCTCCTGACCACAGAGGCACAGAGGGGCCGTGCTGGCACCTCTATCAAGGGTACATCCCCCCGGGAGGAGACACTGATGGCAAAGCAGGCTCCACACTCCCCAAACCGCACTACCAAAGCCCTCTTGGTACTCCGCAAATTTCTCAGGCCTTGGGCACGGGAGAGAATGAAGTGATCAGCCCGCGAAAACACAGTCACTTGAAAATGGGCCCTCCCTGCCAAGCAAGGATTGAGACAAGAGCCAATGCAGGTGGGTCCCTGCACGCAACGTGCCATGCATGCAGGCCGCAGCCGGCAGGTTGTGACCCACCGCCCAGACCCACACCACCTCCACAACCGCAGGCCTAGGCGAGAGCCGCCCCCCACCTACCGCAGCCCGCAGCAGGCACAGACGATGTCCCGCGGCGGCAGACTAGGACCTCAGGTGGGCACTTCAGGCTCCTCCAGGCTCTGCGCCGCAGTCGGATATCGCTCCCAGGGACCGCAGACAGTGATTAGCCAGGCACAGAGTCATTCCGGAGCCTCTGATCAGCCTCGAGCCCCCTCAGCCAGCAGCCCAAGGATGCAGTGGCAGGCAGCCGTTAGTAGGACACTGGGCACAGTGCAGTCAGCGCCACTCACGCTATGCCAGCGGAGCCCCGGCCGGTGCTCCGTTTCAGTACGGCGCAATGGCGGCCGCCATTTTGGCCGTGCAGCAAGCAAGGCTCCTCACACCGCTTTCTCCGTGACCCAAGGGGCCCTGACAGTTCTAATAACTCCCTCCAGATACGGGTGCCGCCCTCCATGAATCCCATGGATGCCACAATTTAATGCAGATAATGGGCAGATAGTGGATCAGCCGGGCGGAGCGGCACTAAGATGTGGCCATCTTGCCTGGCGCCCTCTAGCGCCCGCGTTTGGAAATTTCTGAGCACGTTTTGTTACGTGCCCCCTGGAGTTTCTTTGTCGCCATATGGGCCCTCTTGTGTTCATGGCAAGCTTCTGTCTGCATCTGTTTGGGCGTTAAATAGTTTAATTTCATAGATGGGGGAGATTAGTGCTGATTTTGGGCTCCATAGATAGTTTAGGAGCATCAAATTGTATTCCATTCTCCTCGTCAGTTTCTATCCCAAAGTGGGTAGTAGAGTAATCCCACTTTAACTGACTTGTCTGGCTGTTATCAGAGTTTGTGCCCTTATCTTTGCCTGTGCCTCTGGTACTTCTCCTATTGGTGCGGATGGGTATGCGCCTTTGAGTATCAGGTCTCAGGGGATAACTGCCACTATCCTCTCCTGTGATCTCAGCATCTGTGCCTTCAATCTCGCTGGTGTTGGTGAGTTCAGACTCATTGTGTCAAAGAATAAAATTTGTTTCCAACTGAAGTCCCTATGCTTTTGCCATCCATATGGGCGCCGACCACGATATTTAGATCCCGAGAGTTCCGAATGCTCTGCACTTTTTGCATAGGGGTATTCGCTTGTGACCCATTCCTTTCATCCTTGCTCATCTCCGTTTCAATGCTTGGCTCAGCAGTCACAGTATTCATGTCAGCTAGGTTTGCTAATTTCCCATCCGAATTTGCAGCTAATAATGTCCCAAGGGGGAGCTTTCCTGTATTTGTAGGTTTGCCAGCTGTGGACCCTTCAACACTCTCTAAATCATTAGTAATTTTAGAAGCTTTTGTGTTGGATTTACCTCTGCTTGTTAGTTTTGTCTGGGTGCCGGTGAATCCGCGACTGGTAAACATCCCAGGAACAGTCAGTTGTTTGGGCCTGGTTGCCGTGTCGACCAGACGCTGCTCCTCCTCTCCCAAGCCGGCAGAGAGGTTAGCGTCCACGCTCTTACCCTCCGCAGTTGTCCTCTGGATTGACAGCTTCCCCTTCGCTCCTCCAGCCGCTCCGCCTTCCTTGAGTGGAGGTTTCGACTTTAGGGGCATGCCGATGAGCATTGGAGCAGCCGCGTTCTTCCTTATGGGAGCTAGATACCGTAGAGCACTCCAGGTCCACCGGTGCAATTTCTGCCTTGTTCCGGAGACGCCGAGAAAGATTTTCTTCACCGCGCGGGCTAACAGCGCTCCAATTCCCTGCTCCGGCCTTATCCGGCGTTGTGTCTATCTTAGGATGTTCGACAGTAAGTTTTTGTCAATTTTATGGGTTTACTTCATATTGGTTTCTCCGTGGCGAGGTAAGCGGCTCTTACAGCAATCACACAGCCGCCATCTTGCCTCGTGTACCTGCAGTTTTCTTTGAGTTCCAACTGATGATAACCTTTTTTCAAATCAAGAAGATAGAAAACCTATTCACCATTTACGTGTGTCATCTTGTCAACAATGTGCAGCCCTGGATGTTGTTCTTGTTCAATTGCCTTGTTTGCCTTAAGCATGTCAACGCATATGCGTATCGCTCCTTCATTGTCCTTTTTGGGTACTACCACGATGGGAGTAACCCATGGTTTAAGTAACAATTCAAGTTCCTTTTCAACAGTATCTTGTAAATGAAAAGCTATTTGCCTATGTCTTTTTGAGCAGCAGGACTGCCATCCTCATTAATATGCAACTTTACTTTCATAGTCTTAAGCTTTCCCAACCATGAAACAACACAGGGCACTGACTTTCTATTTCATGGTGAGCATGTATATAGTAGTTCATGGAAATCATCACCATATCAGCAGCTGTGCTGAGGTTGAGTAGACAGGCATTTGACGCTCTCCCTTGAAGCACATGGATTGGTGCTTGCACCTTCATTTTCTTGTGCTTCATCATTGCTACAAATTAACCATGACTTTTTAAGGATGTCGATACAGCCCATCTATGCACTTTGGTTTTCAACAGCATAAATTATGGTAAGGGGTGTAATTCGTATATTTCACCTCAGGCATGTTTATCGAAGCACCACTGTCGATGATGAAAGGTATCGCACACCATTTACTTTCAGTGTGCTCTTCGGACAATGTTTGAATGACTTTGGTGATGTGGCATGTCGACTTTTTTTTGACTGACATATTTTTTTGCATTCTGCCAGCCCAATATTCCCATGTTTTTCTGAAGTAAACCGAGATCGCACAACCATCTTCTTCACTTTCACTTGATATTGATATGGAGGAACTGTTTGACAATGATTTAGATGACAATTAACTTTGTTCCCTGTCGATCTGTTGCGCCTGACTTCCCCTCAGGGAATTGTGGGTGATCATCGAACGCTGCTTCTAGAACGGCAGCCATTTCGTCTCCGCGCTGTGATGCACTTGTTTTTCCCTTTGCACTGTCACAAAATGGTTTTCCTTCCCATAGCCCTTACATATCTGGCCAAAGACGGGACATTTGTCATCATGTGGAAATGGAAATCCACATCTAAAACATAACTTCTTTTTATATGTAGACATCACCTTGTGATTGTCATTCTTTTGCTTTGGCTTGCTTTTCACGCTCATGACTGATTTATTCTCTGCACATTCAGCCTCCCTGCCTGCAGCTAGTTGATCAGCACACTCCTCAGCTCTAACAACCATTAACACTCGTTCCAGACTCAGAGTTTCTCTCAGTATTCTCTATCTGCATGAATCAGGCAAGCATCCATCAATGGCTCTGAGACATATGGCCTCTTTGTCAATAAATTCACTGAATTTACAGTGTTTGATGAGTGTGTCAAGCCTTTCTACAAATGTATTGATGGTTTCACCAACGTTCTGTCATTCTTGACTGAAAATATATCTTTCATACTTAACTTTTGACATTGGATTGAACTTGAGATTCAAGGTTTCTTTAAGCTGTCGGTATTTGAGATTTCTTCATCAGTTTGCAACATTTTCTTTACGACTTCCTTTACACCATCACCAGCAAGATGTTTGAGGTATTTGATCATCGTTTTGTTATCAGTCTTTTTGAGTGCATCAATGAAATCTTCAAATGTCTCTATCCACTTAGTCCATCGTTCACCAATATTTTTCATTTTGGCGGTATCAAATGATGATGGTAGTTTCAAGAAAGCAACAGCGTTGTAGACCAGTGTTTAACTTAATGAGGCGGGATGTGGCGGTCTTTCAGCCATTGTTTTGAACTCATTCTCTCTGAGACTCTGTATCAGACATGATGATAACGGGAAAGGTGATTTTCTTCTTGGTCACCATCGGAACAACAACCTGCCACTATTACTAACCCCTCACTGACTTTCACTCTTCAAAGAACTGTGGAGTTGTTCTGAGCCCCACTCAGCAGCTTTGATGACTCGCCTCTTCAGGTAAGGGAGGCTCTGTAAGCACAACCCCAGGCACTTCTCTTTGGGCTGCTGTGCCCAGTGTTGCCGTATGAAGAGTCTTTAATTACTTCTGGTAAGCAGACAAGTTTCTTACATCTACGTCACTTGGCTCCTGGCGTCTCTGTGCACTTGCTTACACCTGGTTGATCTCTGCCTTGCAGCACTTATAATCACAGCATTATCTTGCTCTTGGCCGTTACTTTCAACTTTTCGACACCAGCTTGATCTTTGTTTTGCATCACTCATAAGCGCAGCATTATCACTCTGTAATACGTATGGCACTATGTTGCGTAGTAGCACGGTACCTTTATGTATGGCCTGACCAATAGGGTCTTGACTAACGACGTGTGGATTCTCTTTATATGCTTTCACTTTCAACTGCTTCACAGTGGCTTAAACTGAGTTTTGACTCCACACGCATTGAACGTTGATTAAATACTTCGACAACGACACACGTGGCATGCACAAGCAGTTTGCCTAAACCTCAGCAAACTCTCTGCGAGAGCACTGTCAATCTTTGGGTTACTTATCCCTTATCTTGTCACCATTTGTAACATCTTTCCAGCCAAAGTAACACATAAATAACACTGTCACACATGGAGCTTGGTATTACACGTCTTTATTCTTCCTTGTGTAACTGCAAACTCAAAATTCTAAAGCAACCTTAACTGCAATACACTCTATCCATTACATCATAGCTCTACAGAGTTCATCAGGAGCCAAAAGGGTTCCATCATTGTTAACTCGCAAGACGCTACAGTTTAAAGGTATGCATCTTATTTTGTGAGATAAAATAATCCGGGGAGGATATGGGCTAAAGTGGCTGCATCTGTTAGGGCAAGTGCTATTTTGGTTAAAACGTCTAATAGTTAAAGTGTCTGTCTGACAAAGTTTCAATATTTTAAGAGAATGTGTGACAGAGTCCATGCCTTCTGTTACCCTCATGTCAAAAGCAACTGAAACGTCCATGGGTAATTATTTCAATGTCTCTTAGTAGCTCCCCATCAGCAATATGAGTAGCAATTGAGAGTACTATTTGCATCAGCAGGCGTAAGGTCAAGACTATTAGTACCAAAAGTATTTCCATTCTCAAGTATTCTTTGGATAATTGTCCTAGAGATAATTTGGGAAATGTTGCCAAAATGCTTTAAAGCCGCCTTCTTGCAAATTGTAGGGACACACAGCAGTTTGCCCAAAGTGCAGACCATACTGGTTATGCAGAATACAGAGGCAGAAGTGTCCCTATTCATCCCAGCCATCCCATTTCCAATTGGTTTCAAAAGAGGATCCAAGTTGACTGGTCGTAGAGCAGTCAATCATAGTGCATAAAATTCCCTAGAGTTTCAGGCAATCTGCGTGGCTGCGATGCAACCAATCAGAACTGGTCTTTAATTTATGCTCATCTCTGGTTGGTGAATGTATAATCAGCTTGGCAAAATCACATGTTGCTTTGCTTGACCAACATCTCTTTCAAAGAAGGTTGTGCTGTGCCATGGTCATGGCCAGTGCAGCTGGAGTTGAAAGCAATTCTAATGCAATGGAAATTGAGTACGAAATGAAGAGATTTCTGTCTCGTCAATTGGATTGCAGAATCAGGCTTTTTTTAGAAAATAAATCACTCTGATCTACCCTCAGTGAATGGAAGCAACAGTTATTGTATCTGCCCCTAATATTGGTGATTCCGTTGTTTTGATGGATGGCTCTGAAGTGTCCGTTGAGAAGCCGGCTTTTAGTCGTGGTCCAAGAAACATAAAAAGTTTGCACCCCTAAAGCATTTTGTAATTCTAGTTTATGGCCTTTATTAGAACGGGAAGGAATTAAGCAATCATAATCAGCCCATACCCAGTATCTCCACAAGCCCAAAGTATGTAGGAAAGCTGCTCAGAATCAGTGTCAACAATGTTTGGAAAATCTGTCAGAGAAAATGTCTCAAAGCCATGAATATCATCTCCAGGAAGAGATAGTGATTGCACTCAAAGATCATGATGCTTGCTTCGATGTCTGAACATTAAGTGTTAAGAGTAGGGCTGGCATAAGAGAGGCACTGCCTGTCCACCACTTGACCACCTCCTAGAGTATCGGAGGAGCAGGCAAAACTCCCCAAAACAGCCCTGCATCCCGACCTCCCCACCTGCTACTCTGCACACCATGTAGCATGACCACAGCCTCTTGTCATAATAGTAAAAACATCTCCAGATTAAAGAAAAGAACAGAAACCGTCCCCATTATTAGTTACAGTTCTAAAGTGTATTATTGAAAACAATGTGGTTGTCTGTCAAATATCGAAGTCAAGAATATCGTACTACACATATATGAATCCCACACTATAAACTACCAGCATATCCAGCTTCCCAGAGCCGGTGTAAGATCATAGAAAGTTCTGAAATGGGGCTACTGCACACCAGGCAACAATTTATTCCCATATATTAAAATTATACAACATAATCTTTGTTGATTGCACAAACTAAGTGATCCAATTTTCCCAACTAAGGGGTGGAAATACACATCGCCAAAATGAGTATTTACCAGGTCTGTAACAACCACAGTGTCAGTACATTACGTTCCTGCATTTAAGATTGGAACAAATGTAGCTCATTAGTAAGAACATTTCAAACTCGACCAGTCAAGCCAGTCAGTAGCTGAGACAGCCAACTGTAGGAGTTGTTAATTTAAAGCCTTTCTATTTCTATACAAATGCCAACCAGAAGGGAGATGAAGATTTGAGTTAATAAGTGTTCCACTGGCTAGGAATATCCCTACATAACACCAAGATGGGTGCCATAATATGCCTGCTCCTCACGAATGCTACAGGCGCCTCATTGATGAAGTAGATAAACTGCTGAATCCCTTTAGCTGATAAAAAAAAAAGAAACTGATTTTCACACTTCTGAGAGAAAAATGACAAATGTTCACCATCTGTGCTAACTATACATTAAAAAGTTATGTGAGATAAATAAATGAAAAGACTGAGTTACTGCATCATAAAAGCATGCATATAAAGTGTTGCGTATGGGGCACCATACATTAAATAAAATAGGCTCATATTTTAACCTGTTTTAGCTGCTCGTCTAATATGTATGAATAAAAAGGGTAAATGTGACGTATTTAGGTGTTACAAGATTTGTAACTATTCTTATCAATTTAATGATGTGTTTGAAGAATTATTTGTCTAATGTGGTTTAGAGATTAGCGTGTAATATTGAAGGGGCTCATGTGTAAACTCCATCTCTACATGCATGAAAATGTTCACCAAGTGAGAAAGAAGAAAAGGGTGCTGCACGTTTATACTAATGATAAATGCTTCAAACCTTTTAGGGAATAATCGTCATATATGCAATAATGAGGATTACTAGAAATGAAATAAATAGTTTATGTTTTAAAATCATTTTAAATTTTGGTACTTTGAAATTGTAGGAATATTTCATAGATACACGTGCAAATTGCAATGAAACTATGATGCTTTATGAGTGCTAATGAGTTAAAAGAATACATAAAGATCCCAAAGGAAATGAATGAAATGTATATTTCTATTAACTTATATTCTATATTTCATGAACCAAATTCAATTTAGGCTTGCTTTTTCTAAGTTTGCATGCTTCTGTTCTCATGGTAATGCTTCGTAAGATTACAATGTGAACTGAAACTATGTCTCAGAGGGAGCATTCTCATGCGTATACTAGGACTGCTCGCAACATTTTCTTTACTTTGGGAACATCTGCCATGAGAAACTGTCTTCTTGAACTCACTCATGTGCTTTTGCTTAAAGACTATTGTTCAGAAATTATATATACTGGATGGCTTGACAGTTACGTGATGATCACCACCTTTTCGCTATAATATGTGTCTTCATGCTGGATAACAATCATTCGATACAAACTGACCAATGGTCTCACCAGAAGAGGAACCACGGAAAGTGAGGACTTATATTAAACATTGGAGTAATGGAAAACACACACACCTGTATGACAGATCATCATCTCGCTCTTTTTGTGAACTGAGAGAGAAAACATCCGTTTCCTTGCAGACTCTATTGGCTTTCCTTTGGCTGACGTATATGCTGTGTGTGCTAATCCTGGACTTCTTTCCTCATGGGAGAGAACACTTGAGCTGATATGGTTCATGTCCCTCCCTGAACTCTAGAGCTTTGACAATTGATGGACCTCAAGAGATTTACTTGATTATTCTGCATTCCTAAATTTAATGCCTAATATTAATGCATTTGCTCTTCTAAATTTAGTGATAGAAATCAAACCTCAACTAAATCCTTTTACTGTCTCCATGATTTGTCTCAAATATTGAATGTGCACCCCAATTGGGGGCATATTAACAAGGGCTTTATCTGTGATTTTTTTGGCTTTAAAAGCCAAAGAAGCGGAGATAAAAATATCGCCCTATCAACAACAGGGTGCTAACATGCAAAATCGCATGTTAGCACCCTTTTTCACTAAGCTTCCCTTTTCATCTCTAATGAGATGCAAAGTGGGCGTTCCAGAGCAAAATAATAGGAGAAATGTCACTAAGCGACATTTCTCCTATTATCAAGCTTCACGCTAACCCTGTTAGAGACAAAAAAAGCAGCGCTAACCACGGTTAATGCTGCTTTTTTACGTCTGCTAATTTTCATACTTACCCATGTAATCCAATGGGAGGTGGATTACATGGCTAAATCCACCATGGGCTATCAACAAGGATATCCCTATCCTTGTAGTTTTATCGCTGCATTACCAGCGATAACCTCCCAAAATGCCGCTATCGCTGGATTTTTTATCGCCTAGGCGGTTAGCGTTGTTAATGACGCGATAACCAGGCGAAATTATCCAGCGATAGCGGGCGTTAAAAAAATTAGCCCTTAGCGTTAATTTTCCCTGTTCCTTGTTAACATGCCCCCAAATTCTTAATGAGGAATGGGAATTCTAATAGAGAGATCGCTGGACAGCAGATTCTAATGTTACTCTTTTGCATAGCTCAAACCAAATTATTGGTTTGCATGATTCTAGTTCGGCTGAATTTCTTCAGGAGATTTGGTCTAGCTGTGATAATAAAGTCGGGTTGAGCAGTGGTGTGAGTGTCAATAGAGTAGCGCGTTGCAAATGCTTAAAGCTTAGATTGCGGTTCTGTGAAATGGCTGCTTGAGGTTATGCAAAGTAAGTAAAGTCCATGTTTGAGCAATGTGCTTTGTGTACTTATATAGCTTAGCCTTGAGAGTTATATATATGAATCTAATTACAAGTTTGTAGGTCAGTTATCCAATTCCTGGTCCTCATTTGATAAAAGAATTGGATCCCCTAAATCTGACTCCTCTCGGCACAGTTCAAGATTCATCGAAGGACCAAGTGGATGAACCTCAGGTATAGTGTTAGAAGATAAAGTGAGACAAAGTAAATGGGCCCAGTGGCACTAAAACAGTTATTCTGGTATCTGGTATCAGAGGATGGTTTATCCGTCAGATGAAGTTAGGATATAGGGGGTCCCTAATGAGAGCCTTATTGAAGTCCCCTGTCCAAATATGCCCGCCCAAGCTCAAAGCTCATGTACGATTGAAAGAGAGCAGGTGCCAGTAAAGTCCATGTTTGAGCAATGTGCTTTGTGTAGGAAAACTGAAGTTGTTATTGGGTCTGTCGTAACCTAAGATCCTGGAATATACACCTATGGGTGGTCTCAATGTGGCATACGCTGAGTAAGTTGTCTGCTGTGTTTCGAAGCTGTCGGCAGTACCACAATGAGAAGGGAAATGTATTTGTGTGAGTGAGTGTTACAGTTGTTACAATTGTTTTCAGTGCACGGTGAACATATTGCATCAGCCTGAGTGAGATCGCGCTGGTTGAGGTCTCACTTGAAGAGTATGGAAAAATAGATTGGATCATTGTAGTTTGCTAGACTTTTTGTGTGAAAGGATCTGTCATTTCTTTAGTGGCGCAGACAGAGTTTTTTTTTTAAATAACTTGCATTGTGTAATGTTTTTGCTTAGATGAAATGCACATGAAGGATTGTAAAGGAGGAGTAGCCGCTGTAAGGATTGCGATTGACAGAGGATGCCGCACTGGTATTGACTGGTTGGTGTAACGATGCACTGTTCTATGGTGACTCCGTCACCGTGGGTCCCATTTGTATTGGCAGTGAGGTAGGTAAACAAGAAAATGTAGGGGAAATCGATTGAGCAGAATTATCTGTAAAGGACAAACTTTAAATTGTAGGGAAAAAAATTAACTTCTGAAAAATGTAAAGAGTTTGATGTAAGAGGATGCGTCATACTCACTTGGGGGGAGTACCCATACCACCTGAGGGTACACCAGCATTGTGGATGACTCGGTAGAAAGGATGTCAAACATGTATATGGCTTGGAAATTGGATGAAATACACTGAAAATGATGGACCATTAGCTTTCCCGCAATATGAAATATTTTTTGTCAGAATTCTTGAGGAGACAATGATATGAGTTTAAACGGCCTCCTAGACCTATGCAGTTTGAGGCGCTTAGTGAATTGGAACATATAGCTCATCAAAAGGAGAAACAGAAATGTCAGGGAAGGTACAATAATGCTTTAAACTGATATGTTGATGATAGATGGGATACTCAACAGAAGGCCTGGAGAACAGATATATCAGAGGAAACTAGAATATATCCCATAATTGTTGCAGGAAAGAAAAATGGAGGGAAGCGTAAGAAAAAGAAAAAGCATCTTGAGGAATCAAAAACACTAGATCCAGCTGGAGATAGTGATCATGAATTCGATGATGAATTATTAAATGAATTATTACTGAACCGTCCACCACCTTATAATGAAGACCAACCCCAGAGCTTAACAAACTCTTATTCAGGAATAATTCTTGATACACCTGCTGTGCCCATAGAGCCGGTTCTACACACCCCCTTCACTCTAATGGTTGGGAATATAGGGATATCTGACATGAATAATCAGACTGTTTTGAATGTACCAGATGCTTTAACTGTCCCAGTGACTATAGGTCCTGTAGTTCCCTTATATCAGCCTGGGAATAGAGGGTAAATGTACATACATTGTCTGTCCCTACTGGTATAAATGGTTCAACTTCTACTCCTGCAGATTTGAGATTGAGACAGCCCACCCAGATGCCTTTAATTCCATCTCTAGCTGATATTCCTTGTGGAGTTAGTGCTGGTTCGAGTGTACATTCAACTCAATTAAATTATTCTAGCAGAAGGACAGGACAGGCACAAACTTTCTATATACTTGAGAATGGTATGGTAACTCCGCCAAGCGTAACTCAGAATACTACAGGAAAAGTTATTTCGATGTGAATGCCAAATTCTGGCGTAGCCCTTTTACATTCTACACCTGTTGCAAGAACGGAAGGTCAGCATAAGAGTTTATTAGGCGATACAACAGAAGGACAAACAGGTCCTACCGCTCAAGAATTTGATGATTGGAGGATTGCAAAAAGGAAGTGATCCAATTTTCCACAATAAGGGATTGAAATACACATCGCCATAATTAATATTTACCATCTCTATAACAACCACTGTGTCCAGTACATTACATCCCCGCATTTAGGATTGGAACAAATGTAGCTCATTAGTCAGAACATTTCAAACTTGTTCAGTCCAGCAAGTCTGTGGCTGGGACAGCCAACTGTAGGAGTTTATTTATTTAAAGCCTTTCTATTTCTATACAACTTCCATCCCTACATAATACCCAGATCAGATCCACAACATGCCTGCACCTCACGAATACATTTACAGGCACCCCTTTATTCGTGGGCTAGATAAGGGTTATTAGTTACAGGACCATAAGATCATCATTACTCAATATGGGTACAGTTCATATACCATTTTAGTTCCTAAAAACAATACATTTAAGGTCAACATAGCTCAAATTACACCTGTCAGGAACTCACAGAAGGATTCCTGAAAGACTTAAATGGTAGTATTTCTGTGCCACAAGTCTTGAGAAAGGAGTTGAAAACTCCACACAAATGGTGGGCAGTGGGCACATTGAGGTATAATTTACCTTAAAAGTCCCAAACATGCATATGTTTGTTAGCATGTACAAACACTGATCAAACCAAGTCTCAACTCTTAAAATAGTCAGAATTTTGCTCCAGAAAATGGCTGGAGTAAGTTTCCTTTCTGTGTGGGGAGGGGAACGGATAAACTCCAGACCTGGAGGGAATGCAGGGAAGAGGATTCTTAATGAAGAAAATATATCTTTCCTGTCTTCTTTTTTGGCAAGGGGAAAAAATCTTCTTTTTCATAATATACAAATCTAGATTACATGATCGCTTTGAAAATTTATATTTATTTGATAAATTGATTTTCTGATTGATTAACTTGTAACTTTGATTACATTGTTAATAAACCTTCATGGTTTGGAAATCATCCTCTCTGTCATTTTCGCAGAGCCAAAATGGTATAGCTGAAATGGAAATATTGTACTGATGTTAGTTCCTTTCGTACATTTTCGGTCGACAATCAAAGGTCCATATGACCAGTCGTGCAATCTAATAGATGACTATCATAGAATACTGAGGTACAAAAAATGCACCAGATCACTGTAATTTGAAAAGCCTAGCCATTTCCTTCTCACATTCACAAACATATGAGTAACATCATATGTATTATTAAAAGAAAAAGGTGAAACTTGTCAGGAAATACAAATATGTCGCAACGTAAGAAGGTAGATTAAGATCACACTCTATGTGTGACACTAGGTAGTCTTCAAACTGATTTTTCAATAAAATTAAGATAGTAAGGGCAAAGAGTTAACATAAAATTCAATGTAGTTCTTAAAACCAATTTAGAATATGAAAAATGTAGAAATTATAGGAGCATTAGTAAATGACAGTTCTCTGAACATGAATCGTTAGATGCAGGGTTGGCAGAGGGCAATGGTGTAGCAAGAGTGTCATTGACACTCAAAGAAGCAAAAGAAATGCCCCCATCACATTTTGCTAAATAAACACCCATACCTGGAGCCTAAAGAGTTCCCCACAGCCCTGAACCTAGTGCTCCTGCATCTGGTGTACTACTGATGGCTGGTCAGTCACATGGGGTATTATCTATATACCAAACATGGAAAACGAAGGAGAGATACACACCTGAGGGACACAGCTAGAACACACATGCACTAACACGGAATGCTTAATCAAAAAGAAAAGAAAAAAGTTGTTTCCTAAACGTGAGCAGCGGAAGTAAACAACACAAGTAAAGAGGCTATGCTCCATTGGAGGGACAAACACAAGCTGGATAAAGCAAGTTACCAAATATGAAGCAAGCAAATGAGAGTGTCAATAAAGCTAACCAATAATAAGCAATGTGAGGATTTAATGCCCACTGTAAGTTTTTGGTAAGCTGACAGTAGATTTGTGTAACAAGACAGCTTATGCTGTCTGGTAGTGTTGTGAGTTCCCTGTGGTGCCCACTGTGGTTCTCCACTAGGTTAGCCTAACTGTAGATTTTGCTTTGCACACATTACAAAGTAACACACTTATATTTGGACCACAATATTATTTCAGAAATACACTGTACTTGTTTTTGTTATACAGCACTTCTTCCTGGGACTTAGTCTGGACATTTCGTACAAGGTCGAACAAAATCATGCCCTGTTTTTCTCTTTGGTCGGTCACTGACACATAAACATAACAGAGAGACCCAGCTGCTGTTTTCTAGCATGGCATTTCATATTATATAAGTCGAAACTTTCTGTTTTGAAAACAGAGAGGAGGATTTCCAGCAGAGGAAAAGGTCCCGGAATGAGCGCACCAGCTCTTCGTAAATCGGAGATGCAGACCAGCTAACGGTAAATGGCAAGTATGGGGCACGCTTCTAATCTCAGAGATCTCCGATATATCTCTGTGCTCATGTAGGCTCAACCTATAAACCAGAAACACCAGTTAACTTACCTGAAAGACATTTTTCTCCCCTGCAAACAAATCATACAAATCTGATTGTCAGTGGCTTTTACCAGTCCACGGTCATCTCCAATCCAAAGAACTATGGTCACTTCATTGAGCGATGGACAGAGGTGGTGCATGCAATGCCACCTATGTTTAGAGATATACAGGACCAAACCCTTATGCCCAATTGGAACAATGCAACAACAATGGTTCCATGGGATTCTTTTCTTATGTGTGTAAATCCAACCAAAATTCACTACCTACATCATCCTTCAGTAATGCTCTCTTTATTCATAAACAATCCTAGGAACATCCTAAACATCAAGTGAAGTGCAGACGGAGCAGTGCTCAAAAAGTGCAGTGAAGTGCATTTACAATGATCCATATACACAATGTAATGTCCGAGAAGTTTTAGTAAATAAAACAGCCCAAGATATAGTTATAGATTGCTGAAAACAATATAAACAAGCGGACAATCCCAATAAAACAGTTGACATTTCGACCCTCTTGTTTAATTCATAGGGGTCTCTTCAGGACAAACATGTTGTCTGGCATTACACCTCCACGCAGCCCCCGTATGTTCTCTGCTGAGGTAAAGCCCAGGACATTATCTGCATCAATGCTGTCATATGTGCACAGATTGCACTACAACAGACCTACAAGTCGTCTTCTCGCTACTAGAGTCGAGTCCGCTCACTGCGACATCTCCCTGGACAACCAAAACACTCACTCACATGACCACCAGCATATGCTGAGTAGTAGACTGATGAATGAAAGAAAATTAACTAAAGAGAGTTTGCAAGGCTATTTATGGAGGATGGATTCACACACTGTGGAAGGGCTACAAGCAATTCTTAAGGTATTTTTATGAGTGGACAGAATTTTTATATCCTCTTTAATCTTGATTGACAGGATTCCAAATGAGTTTGGAATGGAAGGATGCAGGTGGCGATGGACTTTGGATTTTCATATTGTAATAATGGTGGGACTGGGTGATCATGTTTCAAAGTAAATATTGTGGAGTGTGAGTGACAAACTGTAGTTTGGAATCTAGCCAACTGGCTTTGAAATGTTGGACCAGCGCGAACTTGCCAATTAAATACAATGGACTGAGTGATTTTTTTTTTTTTACTGTGCTTGTACTTTTATTATTAGAAACGTTATAATTGAATAAAGTCCTTTAACTGAGTGAATTATTTCACACGAAAAAACTGGCCAATTGGCAGCTATAATTGAAGAAGAGAATGAGGGTTGGGGTCATCCAAATGAGAGCCACGTGAGAGCTTGATAACCTGATGACGGCATTTCTTGTTGAACCCCATCAGCACAAGGGGCATGCTTTCAATTGTTTATGAAAAAGGTATAATTGATGGACAGAATGCAGAACAATGTCATGCAATCACCCCAGTACAGAGATCTGGGACGAAATCCATTGTTTATTTGCCCACCATGCCATTCCAGTTTGAACCCAGCCATATGCAAATCAGTCTTGACCCTGTGCCTAATGGGAACAGTCCAGCCCGAACTGCCAGGCCAGGTCCTCCCTGGACTGGAAACAAGGATCCCAGGACCAGTTTTGGGGCTTCAGTCCTCATCAGCCAGGATAGCTTGACTCCAGTGGCATGGATGGCACAGGACCCACGTCTGGGCATACCCATCCCACTTGGGGTGACAAATGCAAAAACAATTGATGGACAGAATGCAGAACAATGCCATACATTCACCCCAGTTCAGAGATCTGGGCCTATATCCATCGTTTTTTTGCTCACCATGCCATTCCAGTTTGAACCCAGCTATATGAAAATCAGTCTTGACCCTGTGCCCAATGGGAACAGTCCAGCCGAATTGCCAGGCCAGGTCCTCCCTGTTTATGAGGTGCAATAATTAAATGGTGGGGAAGTTAAAATACGCCAGACTAAGGAAAGCCCCTTAACCATGCTTGAGGAATACATTTATGTATCTTCTGGAACCAAACTAGAAAAGATGTCTCAGACTAAGAAAAACTTAGAGACACAAGAAACCCTTGTGACAATTGTTGCCGTTATCTTATCTGTGGAGCAAAGAACCTAGGTCCTATTGCACAACTCACTGACGTGCCAAGAAGCCCATTTGCCTGTGCTACAACACAATATGGGGTATATGTGCAAGGAAGTGATGGACCCTGCGTTAGCCTTCTTGGCTTAACGCAGCGCTCCCCCACTTCTGAAACGCAGGGCTGCACCGTATTTACAACAATACCGTGCGTTTCCCCCTGCGCCGGTCCTAATTGCAACTCCCTTGCGCCAACGCAGGCACTCTTGCACCAAGTTGCAGGGAAAGATTGTTTATGTGCCGGAAGGTGTCCCTTCCTGCACATGAACAATCACCAATGGTGTTTTGTAACTTCTATGTGTGCTGCAGAATGTTGCAACTCGTCATATTTTTTAATGAATGTCTATGTGCAGGAAGGGAAACATTTCTCCTTGTTTCACCAGGGTAAGACCATGTCTTCCTTGGTCTCTCATTTTAGCTCTGCCCGATGTTCATGCCACCCTTATAAATATGGGGCGGGGTCAAAATCAATGGGTGTAGCGGCTGAACGCCCACCACAAAACCCATTGCCCACCCCTTTCATGCTAAGTATAGTGTGAAAGGGGGCCTTATTTACAAGGCAGCGTTAAGCTACATTAAGTGGCTTAAAGCTGCCATGTAAATAAGACGAAGACTGTATCGCCACCACAACGTCAAAAAAGTGACGTTATGGTGGCGATAGAAGCTTGCTTGTAAATATGCACCAATGTCTGTTAGCCCGTGTGCATTGGTGCCTTGTTTATCTGTGAGTTAGTCTACATGCATGGACATGCCTGAGTATGTGTGTATCTGTGTGCGTGCTTGCATGCTTTTGTGTTTGTGTGTCTTTGTATGTGTTTCTATTACTAACAGTGGATATGCATGGATGTGTATATTTGATGGTGTGTCTCAGGGTAGGACTGGGACAGAAAATAGGCCAGGCACCAAAACAAAAGTGGCTCCCATTAGTGAATTCGAAAGCTAAAAAAGTGTCACGTTTGTACACTGGAGCAGTTTTGAAGTTGTGAAGACACACTGTGTATGTGCAAGGTATGGAAGACTGCACATGCCTGTTCTTGCTGTAAACAATGTTTGTTTTAATATCAGGGAACTCAGTAGTAAAACAAACCCAGCAGACCAAAAAAATAAAAACACAGTCATCCAAAAAACAGGCCCACACACTGACCTGTCAGATGAGACCATCGGGCACTGCCTGATTGTGCTCTAGGCCAGCCAGTCAGCGGACTAACGAGACTTGAGGGCCCCCCTGCAAACTACATGGAGCCCCCTCCCCCACTCTCTGGAACCAGTCATTAGCTATCAGGCCGTGCACAGTGCCTGAGGGGCCCCCAGGAGCTCGGGGTCTTCTCACCCCGCAGGGGTTCATTATTGGTATGCCACTGAGTCCAGTCCGACCTTGGTCTGTCTCAAGGGTGCATTTTTGAGTGTGCATCTTTTGTGGCTCTGACCCAAAGGTGACAGCCTTAGACCATAATTCCCAGTTACACAGTAAAAGAAGCACCCAGAATTACCAAAACCACGGACTTCCGTAATTCCGGTTTGGACAATTACCGTAGGATTACAAGTTTTCATTTACGGAACGAGACGAGGAATGAAGAGACAGCGGGAGTCCGCGTTTGTCCCCGTTTCTCTGAATTTCGGGCCACTTTCCCCGGACAGAATTCGAAAGGTCTGCCCTGTTGAAAGCTACATATGGGAAAACCCCAAAGGTGGGGTGTAACCCTAAACCTGTATTCCTGATACGCGTGGAAACTCCCATTTCTCCCTTGAACGGAAAAACAAGCACAGACTAGTCATAATTAATATGGAGAAGGGAAAGAGCTATATATTTTGACATCAGGGTATTAGAGCAGCACAGGTGAAATGAATTCCTTAAAAACGAATGTACTTGTTCCATGAGGCTGTTTGCACGGCTGCTTGTGAGGCGTGTAGTCCATTCATTGGTTGTAATGGAGTGTGGCGCAGCAGCGTAATGAATGGGCTGTGGAACTGTAGTTTCGTATTTCTCCATGGTAGCTGAAACCCGAGCACTGGACCCGGTCCGGGTCCTATTCAAAGGACGCACTTTTGAACACATTCACTGATGATAGGCCGACCGCACTACTTCCGCCCACGCTGCCAGCGAATGCCAGGTAGCTCAGTTTCATTGTTCAACATTGAAAGGTGACTTCAGGCGGGATAGAACTGCTGCTCGCTAGGTGGGTCTTACTTTCGTTCTTGGATCTGACTTTGTTGGCAGCACAAACTTCATATTTACAGATGTTAGAATTGTCTTTGTGGATCCTGGCTTGTTTGGCTCATTTATTGTTAAAATGACTTTTGCCTCATGAAGTGTCCCTCATGGGCATAAAAGATTAACCAATGGTGTTGGCAGCCGGGTAACTTAGGGCCTTTTTAGAGACAAACTCATCGTCCACAGTATTATAATTCTGTTATAGCCTTCGGCACTTGTATTATTTTGGACGGGATATCCGTCACGGTTTGACAGGGTATTGTATCTGCCGAACTCTAAATAAGGTGCTTATGCAAAAATCCAGAGAAAAAAGAAAGGCACATAATGTAGTTGTTAGAAATGGGGTGCTCTAGTTGGTAGAGGTATGTACCTTGTTCAAGTAGGGACCCTGGCTTCTAGTCAGGATAAGGGAGTTACATACTTTAGATAGACCCTGCTCACCCCCTTGGTAGCTAGGCATGAGCAGACAGGCTTATCCCAAAGGCAATTTGTAAAGTATTTTCACACAGTAACACAGTGACAACACTACAAATGGACACCGCACCAGTTTAGAAAAAAAAGTATCTTTATCTAAACCAAAGTAGACCAAAACCTCAAAAATCCAACATACACAATTAAAAATATGACTTTTAAAGGTTTTCAAGCAACTCTGTCCATAGAATTCTATGGATACATGATTTTACACAGTGTACCTTTAGCTGCATCAAAATTCACAAAGTCAAACAGCTGCAGAGAAGGAAAGCATCGAAAAACAGAGCGATGCATCAGTTCCTGAGTCCTTGGGGAGGCGATGCAACAGTTCTGCTGCATGCAGGAGAAGAGATGTGTTGAATCCGGACTGTAGGGGGAAGTGATGGGTCGATTCCAATACTGTTCTAGTCTGCAGGTGATGCATCGAAAAGGTTGTCGCACAGGTGCGATGCGCAGAAATCCAGGATGCGCTGAAGGTTGATGTGGTGGCGGCAAACAGTTGCTGCACTGATTTTCTTAGCTGCGGTCCTGCAGTGCATCGATTCCTTCAGCCACACAGCAAGGTTTGCGTCGAGTTGGTGATCTCGGACTTTGGAGGTCGGTGCACAGGACTCGTGCGGCAGATTTTTCAGCCGCTGAAAGGCGCTGTGTCGATTCTTTAGTCGCACAGCAGTGGGCGTGGAAATTCTTCCAGCACAGCGGTGAGGTTTTGGGAAAAACAAGCCCTGGAAGGGCGATGAGTCAATTTTCTTAGTTTCTTCAAGCTTTTTCAGCTCCCAGCAATAGGAACAATCTCCAGAGACCCAGAACTGAAACAGGAACCTTCTGGCAGGTCAGAACTTCCTTGCTATGTAGTTCAAGGAAGCTGGTGGTGAAATCTTTGTGTCCCTGAGACTTCATAATAGGAGACAAACACACACAAGCCCTTGGAGATTCTTCACAAGCAGGTTCACAGCAAAGTTTCAGTCTTTGTCCTCTCCTTGGCAGAAGCAGCAACTGCAGGCCAACCCAGTAATGCAACACACGGCAAAGGAACCGTCTCCTCCGCACAGTTCTTCCACTCTTCTTCCTTGGCAGAGGTTCCTCTTGATTCCAGAAGTAATCTAAAGTTATGGGATTTTTGGTCTAATATTTGTGCCCCATTTTCTCTTTGTAGTCTTTGTTGCAAGAGTCTCTGAGCTCAGTAAAAACCAGCTCTGTCCTCCCTGGTCCAGGTTCACTACAGGAGGTGAAGACAACATTGAGCAGTGCAGAAACAGCATATTCAGGTGCTAGTGAAAACTCCTCCCACCACTCTATATACAGAATGGTCCATTCAAACTGGCTATTAGTCAATCAGGAAAGGGAGGACACACCTAAACCCCCCTTGTGACTGTCTAGAGCAGTGTTTCCCAAACTGGGGTCCGAGGACCCCCAGGGGTCCTTGGCACATTCCCAGGGGGTCCGCAGGCAGCAGTTTTAAAAGCACTGCAAAGTTCCTTGTAAAATTAGCAGTTTTCGAGCAACTATAAAAGTGTCAAGAAAATGCCAGTGATTAATGTAACTGCTGGGGAGAGATTAGAGTTTTGTCTAGTGGCAGCTTTGACTTATCTAATGTGACACAGAGGGTTAATATGCCTACTGCAAAGAACGTGTACAATGCATTTTAAAAAACTGTATTTTATGTGCATAGGTCAGTGGGCTACTGATTTTGTCACAGAGATTCTTTTGTCACTTTGCAATTCATAAGGGACAATCGTAATCTAGCACAGTGCCCTATAAACTGTCAAAGAGCTGCCTGCAAACTGCATGGTAAAAGTTAGCAACATACGTTTATTCCCAGTCTATCATTATCCTGATGCTGCTATGTTCCTACTTCCTGCACATGAACAATTTTGTAATGCCTTTTTGTCTCTCCTATGTGTGCTGCCTAATGCAGCACACATGGAAGTTACAAAACGTCATTTTTATTAAAGATTGTTTATGTGCAGGAAGGGTCACCATCCTGAACATAACCAATCAAAGGTGGGTTTTTTTCCATTGGAAAAAGCAAAAACGAGGAGAAATAAGGCATTTCTCCTCATTTCCACAAGTTAAGACCAGGTTTTTCATGGTCTTAATTCTGGTGCTGTCTCCTATTTCAGCTGACCTTGTAAATAGAGGGCAGCGTCAAAATCAATGGGTGTTGGAGTGAATCGCCCACTGCAACTCCCACTGCCCACCTTTTTCACGCTAAGAATTGCGTGAAAGGACTCCTTATTTACAAGGCAGCGTTAAGCCACAATAAGTGGCTTAACACTGCCTTGTAAATAGGGCAAAGCCCCTATTGCCACAGGAACATTGCAAAAAGTGACGTTCCCATGGCGATAGGGACTTGTAAATATTCCCTTAAAATCCTTGGTAATTTGAGTATTTGTTTTGTGTGCACACGTTTGTTTATTTTTTTCGAATTACTGTTTTAATGTTTGAAATTTAAATCCTATAAATTGCTTGGGGGTCCCCGGCTTCCAGTGGTGACTCAATGGGGGTCCTCAGGAGTCAAAAGTTTGGGAACCACTGGTCTAGAGTGAATGCACATACCCAGCTCCTGTCACTCCAAAACCAGATGGTGAATACGGAAACAGGCAGAGGCACACAAAATGGTAAAGCAAGAAAATGCCCACTTTCTAAAAGGGACATTTTCAAACACAATTTAATAAGCATTTGCAATGCAATAGGTCTCGCATTTGCGAGAGTTTAAGCTATTGGCACTGTAAATGACAATGTCTTTTATTTATATGGTTTGATATTTAAATCATAAATAAAAGACATTGTCATGTACAATGCCAATAGCTCAAACTCTTATAAATGGGAGACCTATTGAAATAAGCGTCCGCTATTGTCCCAGGCTGCTTAGAAAGGGAATGCGCGCATGACGCACTGAATGTTGGAGGAAAACATGTTGTACCTCCAGTAGGAGAAACTATTTAAATAAAATAGTGCTTACAGACTAAAAAAGACTCACTGTGTAACCACCAAAGTACAAGGGGCAATCCTCATGGGAGGTTACGAATGAAGACAGGAGGGACTAACAAGCCTATTAATGAATCAGAAGCCAGAATTTACAAAGGACAATGACAAATATAGGCGGAGAGTGGGTGAAGGTTCTATTCCATACTCCAATACAGCATGGCTCGCAGAGCAGCGCATGCGCTGCCCAGGCTTGACCTGAAAATGTTTATTCAGAGGGGGGCACACACCATGGCTTTGGGAGAATTTTGTGTTAGCAGTTTCACTCTTAGAAGAGGATTGACTTCGATGTGGAGGGCCAGTCTGGGAGAGAGAGTCCTGTCGTCCAACTGCCCCCCCTTCCCGGTCCCCTTTGCTAACAAACCAAGAATTGAATGCAGATAAATACATTTTCCACAAAGACATTGGTGAATATAGGCACTTCTGCATCAAGATGGTCTAGGAAAGCTGGAGAGGGTTGCTCAGTGAGAGTTTGTAGGCAGGAGTGAGACTACATTTGCAAGATTAAAAGACTGTTATCCTTTTGGGGACAATGGGTTCACATGCTGAGGCAGGGTGGGTTCCTGAATTGGCAATTGGTGTCCGAAATGGCAAAGCTGTCATTACCTTTTAGCAGAATGCTGCATTGTGCATTGAAGGTTTTGGTGCCTACCCCGCTTTATATTTTAAGTTGAGAGGGAGCCTACCCCATATTGTCCGCCTGGTGTTTTATTGATGAGGCGGGAGCCCACCCCAAGATTCGCCGCCGCAGCCCGAGCTGTTCTGGAAGCCTTCTCCGGGCCGCTCTTAGTGCGACCCGGAAGTCAGGCAACCTTGCCTGGGACATGGGCGGGGCATAGAGCGCACGGCCGGAAGTGTCCGGGGCTCCCGTGAGCTGAGGGAGCCCCTTGTGTTGCAGCTCGCGTGTAGGAGAAGCGAAGCGGGAGCCCACCCTGCACTGGCAAGCCATAGAGGGAAGTCCAGCGAGAGCCCACCCTGCCTTCGTGAATGCCGCATGGTGCGGCCGGAGCAGGATTTCAGGCGGGGCTCCTGTGAGCAAGACGGTGCCCCGTGTGTTGCTGCGCCACAAAGAGTGACCGGGTGAAGAGGCAAGTCCCCCCTGCCATCGAGGAGACCAGCCAAGGAGCAGTGCAGAGTCCCCACAAGAGCCGGTGAGTGGGGTTGAGCGGGAGCCTGCAGGTGGTTAAAGAGGCATGCTGTATGTGGCCACCGGCTGATAATGCATGTAGCTGACGTAAGCGCGCCACGCCTGGACAGGAAATGTGCACGCGTATGGTGCGAGCAAGAGTTGTGATAACGCTGCGAGCCGTACACGTGCACATCTCCTGTCTGTTAAGCTTCAGCACAGACAGTTGATGTGCACGCATATGGCTTGCGGCGTTATTACAACTCCTGCTCACACAATACGCGTGCACATCTCCTGTCCAGGCCTTGCCGTACGCGTGCACATGTCCCGTCCCCCTTCCGACCCAAGTTGACAATAATAGATCTCGCATAGCGAGCTGCAATTTGCGCTGCATCGCTAGGCGAGACCTAAAAACCACCATAACTAAAAGGTGTGTCATTAAATTAGAAGTTCAGAGAGACTAAACTCCATTCTCTATCTTGTCCCAATGGAAAGTTACACTTGTAAGATGTTACAATGCAGTTTCCATGTTAACCTATGGGGAAAACAAGCTTTTAAAAAAAAAAAGATTTTTTAATGTAGATTTATATAGCGCGAACTCGACTCGAAGGTATTGGAGCGCTTTGCATGAGCACCGGTTACATTACACAAGGACACATTCAGGCACGAGGAGATTAAGTGATTTACCCAGAATCACAGGATGTGGACGCGACCCCAAGGCTCGAACCTTGGTTTCCAGCACCAAAGCCATCAATCTAGCCAGCGGACCACATCCTCTCCCTTTCAATCGGGAAAAACAAAATGCACAGTATTTCACTATCAGGATATGCAAAACACACCAGCAGATGTCCTACCTTTCACGTACACTGCACCCTGCCCATGGGGTTACCTTGGGCCTACCTGAGGGGTGCCTTACATGTAAGAAGAGGGAGGGTTAGGGCCTGGTAAGTCAAAACTGTGCGCAGACCCTGCAGTGGCAGGTTCGAGACACATTTACAGGGCTACTCATGTGGGTGGCACAACCAGTGCTGCAAGCCCACTAGTAGCCTTTGATTTACAGTCCCTGGCACACTCAGAGCACTTTGCTACATACTTACCAGTATATCAGATATGCCAATCATAATCACAATTTACACAGTGAGGATATGCACTTTAGCACTGATCAGCAGTGGTAAAGTGCCCAGAGTCCTATAGCCAACAAAAACAGGGCCATAAAAATAGGAGACAAAAGGCAAAAAGGTTGGGGATAAACCTGCAAAAAGGTCAATGTTGTACAGTAGTGTACCACGTGATTACATGAGTATAAGGCGCAGTGCAATACATGCATGCCTTCATCTTGGCACACGGTGCAGTGTCAGGAGCTCAATAAAGAAAAGGCTGCAGTAATGCTCAGATAGTCCAGGTCAGCTCTACGACCCCAAGCCCAGTGTCTAGGCTCTACACATCAGCACAGTCAGGGGCACTCCCTACATTTGTCAGAAGCTAGGCAGTAATTCAAAGAGGACCTCAGCTTTCGGTCAATCCTCTTTGTTACCTTATTATTATTATAATTAAATTTGTAGAGCGCTCAGCTACCCGTAGGTTTCCCGGCGCTAAAACCAAAGAGAGGAGGGGAAGGGGAAAGCCAGTTAGATGTTAAATAACCAGGTTTTAACCTGTCTGCGAAACCTGAGATAGTTAGGTTCGAGTCGCAGCTGAAGTGGAAGAGAATTCCAAAGAGCAGGAGCGAGCCAGGCGAAAGAGCGGCCACCCATTCTAGCTTTTTTAATCCTAGGGACTGAGAGTAGGTGTTGGCTAGAGGAGCGCAGATTGCGAGGGGGACAGTATTGTTCAATCAAGGGATTGAGATAGGGTGGAGCCAGGCCGGAGTTTATTTTATGTATGATACACAGGGCCTTAAATTTAGTACGGTTTTCAATGCGGAGCCAGTGCAAGGTACGTAGGGATTTGGAAGTGGAGGATGAGGCAGGAAGGTTGCACAGTAGTCGTGCTGCCATATTCTGGACAGTCTGGAGTTTGCGTATCACCTCTTTGGGGGCTCCCAGAAAAAGAATGTTCCCGTAGTCCAGTCTGGATGTAATTAAAGACTGGACCACAGTTTTCTGAGTGTCAGGGGAAAGCATCCATATGATTTTACGCAGCCACTTGATGATAGTAATACAAGTGGAGGAGGTTTTAGTCGCATGATTCTTCATGGATAATTGGTCGTCAAAGATGACACCAAGATTGCGTGCTGTTTTAGACGGGGTGGGAGAGGTGCCCATTTGAGAGGGCCAATGTTGGGGTCCCCAAAGGGCGGTGTTGTGACCAAACAGAAGGAGTTCTGTTTTGCCCCCGTTCAGCTGTAATTTGTTGTCTGACATCCAGACTGCGATGTTACTGAGTCCTGTACGGAGGGAGGAAAGGGAAGAGTGAGAGTCGGCGGAAAGAGAGTAGAGGATCTGAGTGTCATCGGCGTACGAGTAAATAGTGAGCCCCGCATGCTCCGCAATAGTTGCCAAAGGTCTGACGTACAAATTGAAGAGCAAGGGGCTCAGGATGGAACCCTGCGGAACACCGTACGCCGATGTAAAAGTGTGAGAAATGGAGGAAGAAGAGAAGACCTGAAAGGTGCGGTTGGAAAGAAAGCTGGTGAACCAGTTGAGAGCCATGCCGGTAATACCAGAAGATCTGAGGGCGTTGATAAGAATCGGGTGGGAGACCGTATCAAACGCGGCACTCAAATCGAGCAGAATGAGTGCCACGGTTTCCCCTCTGTCTACACGGGATCGGATGTTTTCAGAGACCCCTAATAAAGTGGTTTCTGAAGAGAAGCCAGATCTGAAACCCGATTGAGAAGGGTGTAAAATTCCATTTGCTTCAGTATGAGTAGACAATAGAGAATAGATATGTTTTTCCAAAATTTTAGAGAAAACCGGGAGAAGGGAGATAGGACGAAAGTTGGATGGAATATTAGGGTCAGCGTTAGCCTTTTTTAACAGAGGCACCACCATAGCGTGTTTCCATGCAGATGGTACAGTAGCGTCTCTCAAAGAGGCATTAAGAAGGTCCATGATGAGTGCAAGGGAAGAATTATCCAGCCTTTTTAGTATTTGAGGGGGGAGAGGGTCCAGCGGGGAGCCGGATTTAATTTTGCTGATAATGTTAGAGAGAGTGGAGATGTTAAGCGGAGCCCATGTGTCAATCCACTGTAAGAGAGTGGGACAGATTTCGCGAGGGGACCTGGGATCACATGAGATCATGAGTTTGGGAGAAGTTGAGGGGGAAGGTAGGGCCGAAGTAAGGGATTTATCCACTGGAGTCACGCAGTCTATGGGACATGGGGCAGACGGATAGGGTGGGGGGGGGAGGGATTCTCAAAATTAGAGTAAATGGTGTCGATTTTGGCGATAAAGAATTCAGCCAGTGAATTGCACTGACTGGAGTCGAGGCAAGGTGGTTTGGGCTGACACAGTGCACCTGACAGAGTCTGTACAGTTTTGAAAAGAGCTTTGGGACGATTTTGGGCTTCGAGAATGGTTGTATTGACATATTCGACTTTAGCTATTTTGCATAAGGAATGGTATTTGATTAGGGCGGCTTTGTAACTTTGCTTGGAGCATCGATCGTATTTGATGCGCCATTTACGTTCAAGGTTTTTGCAAATAGTTTTTTCTGTTTTTAAGGTGTCTGTGAACCATGGTGCGGGCGGGCGGTGGGGATTCTGCCTTTGCATGCGTTGGGGTAGACATGCATCGGCAGCCTGTGTTAGCCAAACGTTAATAGCCTCATTGGCTCCAGTATTGGTGACTTCTGTGAGGGGTCTGGTATTCTCAAGGTGGGAAACAAATTTATTAATGTCAAGCTTGTTCCAGTTTCTGAATGGCCTCGATTCAGTGGGGTTAACAAAGGTGTTAGGTTGATGATCAATGGTGATGGTGAAAGTTACCAGAAAGTGATCAGACCATACCATAGGTATGGAAGGCTTACATTGGATAATTTCTAAATTAGAGAGGATGGGGTCCAGGAGGTTCCCTGCTTTATGCGTGGGGCCCGAATTATGTAGAGTGATGTTAAGAGCAGCCAGGTCCTGTAAAAGATTATTGCTGATGGAGCAGCAGGGATCATTTAGATGTAAATTGATATCACCAATAATTAAAAAGTTATTAGAGTTCAGAATTAAGGGTGCTAGATGCTCAGGGAGGGAGGAGGCCCATGAACTCGCTGAGCCGGGGGGGCGATAAATAAGCAAGCCGGAGAGAGTGAAGTTAGGGGACAACGAGAGCTTAAAAAGACCTGCCTCACTGTCAGGTAGTGTAAAGTCTTCCCATTTACAAGAGTAACGTCTGTTGTAAATTATAGCTATCCCTCCACCGTCTTTCATACCCCTGTTTTTACCGACATAGGTGTAGTTGTCTGGTAGGGCAGCTGCAATATCCGGGCCACAGTGATCCTTTAACCATGTCTCGGTAAGGAATAGAGCCGCAGGTTCCTCCGAGACAAGTAGATCAAAGATTTCACTCTTGTGTTTGACCAAGGATCTGCAGTTCAGACTGAGCAGAGTCCAGATCTGAGATAGGTCAGTGGCTATATAATTGGAGCTTGAAAAAGGAACATCAAAAGAAGCAGTGGTGGTTATGGAGGGGAAGGAGGTAAGGGGAAGGTAACACACAGGGCAAGAGCAAGGAGCATGGTGAGGGTTTAGAATAGTGCAACATGCAGGATGAGGAGACCTAAGTCTAAGGAGAGCCTCCTTAGTGTAGGTGAGTGATGGTAGAGGGGGTATGCGGCCAGGGGTCCTAGCCCCTAGTCCCGGCCCGTCGCGGACGGGCGCAGACGGGCTTGCCTTATGCGCACCTTCGGCGCGCAAACGGCGCTCCCGCTGCGCTCGTCCGCTGCGCTTCCTGAAAATGCACATTTATATAAGTGCCAGAAGGTAAATTGGGGGGCGTGGCCTCAAAAGTGGGCGTGGCCAGCGGCCTCACCGGCGATGGCGGCGGGAAAACAGTGTAGGGACAGGTCCCGTTAAAATAAGCACAGTTTTAAAAGTACAATTTATAAAAATAGGTTCGCTGTGGTGCCAGCTCCCGGCTTCCGCCTCAGGAGAATGGTTTAGACAGCGCGCTAGTAGTCAGCGCTTTAAGTACCTGGGGGCCGGGGGGCGTGGCCTCAGAAGTGGGCGTGGCCAGCGGCCTCACCGGCGATGGCGGCGGGAAAACAGTGTAGGGACAGGTCCCGTTAAAATAAGCACAGTTTTAAAAGTACAATTTATAAAAATAGGTTCGCTGTGGTGCCAGCTCCCGGCTTCCGCCTCAGGAAAATGGTTTAGACAGCGCTCTAGTAGTCAGCGCTTTAAGTACCTGGGGGCCGAGGGGCGTGGCCTCAAAAGTGGGCGTGGCCAGCGGCCTCACCGGCGATGGCGGCGGGAAAACAGTGTAGGGACAGGTCCCGTTAAAATAAGCACAGTTTTAAAAGTACAATTTATAAAAATAGGTTCGCTGTGGTGCCAGCTCCCGGCTTCCGCCTCAGGAGAATGGTTTAGACAGCGCGCTAGTAGTCAGCGCTTTAAGTACCTGGGGGCCGGGGGGCGTGGCCTCAAAAGTGGGCGTGGCCAGCGGCCTCACCGGCGATGGCGGCGGGAAAACAGTGTAGGGACAGGTCCCGTTAAAATAAGCACAGTTTTAAAAGTACAATTTATAAAAATAGGTTCGCTGTGGTGCCAGCTCCCGGCTTCCGCCTCAGGAGAATGGTTTAGACAGCGCGCTAGTAGTCAGCGCTTTAAGTACCTGGGGGCCGGGGGGCGTGGCCTCAAAAGTGGGCGTGGCCAGCGGCCTCACCGGCGATGGCGGCGGGAAAACAGTGTAGGGACAGGTCCCGTTAAAATAAGCACAGTTTTAAAAGTACAATTTATAAAAATAGGTTCGCTGTGGTGCCAGCTCCCGGCTTCCGCCTCAGGAGAATGGTTTAGACAGCGCGCTAGTAGTCAGCGCTTTAAGTACCTGGGGGCCGGGGGGCGTGGCCTCAGACGTGGGCGTGGCCAGCGGCCTCACCGGCGATGGCGGCGGGAAAACAGTGTAGGGACAGGTCCCGTTAAAATAAGCACAGTTTTAAAAGTACAATTTATAAAAATAGGTTCGCTGTGGTGCCAGCTCCCGGCTTCCGCCTCAGGAGAATGGTTTAGACAGCGCGCTAGTAGTCAGCGCTTTAAGTACCTGGGGGCCGGGGGGCGTGGCCTCAAAAGTGGGCGTGGCCAGCGGCCTCACCGGCGATGGCGGCGGGAAAACAGTGTAGGGACAGGTCCCGTTAAAATAAGCACAGTTTTAAAAGTACAATTTATAAAAATAGGTTCGCTGTGGTGCCAGCTCCCGGCTTCCGCCTCAGGAGAATGGTTTAGCCATTGACCTTGACGTTAATGTCTATGCAGTGAGGGAAACACACCCATCGAAGATAAGCAAAGAGAGGCTTAATTTAACTCATTAAGTATACAGGAAGGCCGGCAAGGTGCCAGCAAGTAACAGGTTTTTTGGGTACAAGTTTGCTCTCTTCCTATCTTTATAAATTTCCACAATCTTTATAATCTTCTCAATGTCTTCCTTTCCCTTATTTGTGTTTTCATCCTCATGCTTTATGTGTGTGATGTCTGAGCATCAGGGATTCAGACTGTTATGTGATTTCCGCCCACACATGACTTCAGTGAGACCCCAATAACTTCATTCGTGGTTTATCTGTGTGAGTATAACACGTCTTTGATTGTTGTTTCTGCGAAAGTATTACAAGTTGCAATTTGTATTTTACACTTTAGCAGTCTGATCAACGGTGTTTGATTCCGTTGCTGTCTAGATATTCTTTAATTTCTCTGGAAGTGAACTGGATACTGCTGTCTGTTGTGGCAGTCTTTGCATATTAAATATTTTGTTAAAAATATTACGGATCTTGTGATTTCAGGGAGAATGTTTTATTCAATCTATTTGCTCCTGTAATCGACCAGAAGAGATGCATACCTCAGCGCTTGTGGTAAGGCATAGATTTGATGTATGGAGTCCAGCCCTTCCTTTCTCCATAATTCTTCTCGGGTTTCAACTCGTGTTTGTAAAGCACATGCGTGACCATGATTGTTTCGTGAACACTCCTTCTTGTATGAAAAGCTCTACATTTACCTTCTGTTGTAATGTCATTTCTTGTCTTCCTCCTTTTCACCCTGTCTTCCATCTTTGTCCAGCCTGAGTATATTTAGAATATTATATGATGTCACAGAATGTGGGGTGACTCATGTGAGTCAGTTGACTTCAGGCTGAGCAGAAGGAAGCTGCTACTGGTGGGGCCTTCATACCAACTTACTTACTGGCCTACCTACCACCTTGGCTACCTACTTTATCACCTCAGTAACTGAACCATCTAATAAACTACAACCTGGAACCACTACCTGGACTCTTGTGAAGTTTCTACTAAGACACCTTCCAACATAGTTGCTGTGTTAAATTAATATTTCTTCCAGGTCTGTATATGCTAAATTGTATTCATGACCAATACCAAGAACTTGTCTGCATATAGCACTTTCTTCCATGCAGCCTTTGTTATGTTTGACTGTGTCTTTCCCAATTCTTCTAACCTTGCTTGCCCCATTTGATATTCTGTATTATTTTTTTTTCTAATGGTACATCTGGTAGTCTTGAAAGATAATCCAGCAATTGTTTTTATTATCCAGGCAAGTATTCTACTGTGTATTAATATTCCTATAATCTTGATGCCATACAAGCTAGTCTTGATGAGACATTTGTAGTAATGGGGACCACCAAAATGTGACATATGAAGGTGCAATTCTAACCAGAAAGAACACTTCCATCTTCTGAGAAACACCAACTTATCGATCTCCCAACTGTACTTCTGATTCCAGGTTCAGTTGGAAGGTACCATGTCAGAGATAGAACGCGTAAACAGGGCTAACTTAAAACCTACCACACCTAAACATGTATTACAGATGTCATACACAACGACCTATACAACACTCCCCTTTATTTGATCAAAAGATACTAAGTTGAATACAGTCAACACTCATTCATAAATCAGTCTCCTTGAAGGTTTTAAATACTGGGTTAAACTTTGATTTTATCAGCTATGTATGTTACTGATCATAGTTGTGGTGAGGACTAAGATAAGACGCATTTTAGTGATGACTCTCAATATGGTCAAGTGCAAGCTCTTCATCACCACAAATTTGGCCACCAACATTTACCAGTTGATTTTTTTTTTTTTTTTAATGATAAAATTACCAACGGACTTTCATTGTCACTTTCAGAATCCATATAGTTTTTTCCATTTAGACATTCTTCTCACAACCCAATGACTGCTATCTTGAGTAACCACAGTACTTTGGTGACGGGGAACAACCTTTACAACGCAACTTTTACACCGCACTACCATTACAACAAAACTTTTACAACGCATGCGATGTTACAACGCATGCTTTTACAACGCAAGTCTTTACATCGACTTGCACTAGATGGCGTGCTAACATTAGAAATAGTGTAGTTTACTATCCAAACACCTTCCCTACTGCAACGTGGACTGGAGTTAGAATAGTAAATTACACATTTCTAATGTCAGCACGCCATCTAGTGTATGTCGATGTAAAGACTTGCGTTGTAAAAGCATGCGTTGTAACATCGCATGCGTTGTAAAACTTTCGTTGTAACAGCATGCGTTGTAAAAGCATGCGTTGTAACGTCATACATCCTTGGTGACTTTTATATCTTTCATGGAACAAAAGAAATTTGATTTGCCTTATACAACATGATCTGAAGTTCCTATTGTGACATGCTATCCTGCTTCTATGTGGGCGTGTGTTGTTTGCGAGGCTTTGATGGTACTTTTTTTGTATTGCTCTTGTTTGCTTTGAGCTTTACTTTCCACATTGATTTGGAAAGCACTTGAACATGAGGTCTTATGGATCCATTGTTTAGCCAAGGACAAATATTTGATAAAGGTTGCCTTCCTCTGGCAAGGGAAAACGGACTTGTACCAGTAATCGAATTGTAGACTATGCCCACAGGCTTTCTTTAATAGTATTAATCCGATCTGCTTTGGTTGTGTCAACCTAGTTCACATGAACACTTGAGAGTTATATATATTTTTTGTGCAAGCTGATCTTTCCTTCAATAGTACTTCTGCAGGGAAATAGCCAATACATCTATGCTGCTATCATCAAACGAAACAGTTCTGACATCAGGTTATCTTAATTTGCATTTGACCTGACTAAGAGTTCCATTAAATACTTCCTTAGTGATAACGATGAAAGAAGAACCCGAATCAGTCATAATTTCCAGGCTCTTATCTGGCACCAGAATCATTTATTTGATATTTTCACATTCAAGGTCTATGTCATTATCTTCACTGAAAGGTGCAACTTTAGACTTAGATTATGTATGGCACTCCTATAGACCTTGGCAATGTGCCCTGTTTGCTCCACACTTTACATTATTTACCTTTTACCAGGTAGTTCTCAAAAGAAGCAATGTAGAAAGCAGTTCCACAATTGTAAAGTTACATGAGGGCAGATCTTTTAGCTTCCCTGAGTTCAAACATTGGAATTCTTTACCACAATCTGTCTGGAAAATTGATACACTTCCTGCTTTCAGGAAAACCATTAAAACCTGCCTTTTTGTTACATTCATCACTTGCTAATTTCTCGGCATTCAGATACAGCAGCAGGATATCTCTGTGAGTCGCTTTCATGGTGTATCAAGTTCCTACTCATTCATTCTTGATTCCTCTTCCCTATTTTTTCTGCTTTCAAGTTTATCACCCTTCGTACACAATACTATATATTCGGTTAACTTTTCTTTCAGCTCTATTTTCAGTAACTTCTTTGACGCATGAAGCAGATTGTTTATTCGCTTTAGCCGTCTCAATCTAAATCACAAGCTCCCTCAGCTGGAACATCCATAGGTAGTGCCTACATCTTCTCGGCCGCCGGAACCAAGAAAGTGTAATAAAATACATTTCTTTTTGTTGACTGGTATCCCGTAAGATACATTAAAAAGTTCACTTTTCACCTAGTCCAAGGAACGGAGGGATCCCCCTTAGATTATAGGAATTTCTGAGGCTGGTCAAAATGCATATAGTTGGAAAGAACATGAAATAATCTGTCTGTGTGTGTATATTCTTATATTACCTACTGGCGGTCGCCAGTAGGTAGTTATAGTTAGGACCCCTTTTCCATAGGAAAACCTCAACATTCTATTTTGAATAACTTTGGCGCCGGTCGATGAATCCTCGCGAATTTCTCAAAATAGGTGGGGCGCTACGCTCCGCTCCTACCCTGAAAGTCTCGGGGCGATTCGTCAAGCGGGGGCTGAGATAAAAGGGGGGTCCCAAAACGCGTTTTTCCCATGCATTTTTCCATAGGACCTTTAGAACGAGCTACAGCCCGAACGGCTGAACAGAATTACTAGAAATTTGGCAGAGAGGTAGTCCCTAGGTCAAGGAAGTGCCTTTTGTAGGTTTGGTGTAAATCTGTTCAGTAGATTCTGAGAAAATAGCCTTTAAATCAATATATATATCTGAGCCCGCTTACGGTACGCTTACCGTACGCTTACCGTAAGCGTACGGTGGCGTGCGCGAGCGCGATTCTGATTGGCTCTTAGATCTTAGTAAACATTCGAATCGGCCGAAACCAGGAAGCGGCGTCCGCCATTTTGTCTCTCGCACTGAGTGTTGTTTATCAAACATGATGGCCAAAAACATGTTACGGGGCTGTTTTGACAACTCCCTCCCACATAGTCATGTTGAGGGAGTCCCCAAACATCCCCCAAGAGCAAAAACGGTTTTATTTTTTTTTCGGCAATTTCGCCGAGTACGCTTACCGTACGCTTACCGTAAGCGTACGGTAAAAAAATAAAAATAAAAAAAACACTATCCACACTTACCCCACCCCCTGTGCTTTTGGTGGCCGTAGGCCACCAAATGTACAGGGCTTATTAATAGGTAAAAAAAACTAAATTTTGGCAACATGAAATTATAAAATCGAAATAAAAAAAACACTATCCACATTGACCCCACCCCCTGTGCTTTTGGTGGGCGAAGGCCACCAAATGTACAGGGCTTATTAAAGTTGATAAAAACCGTGCACGGAACGAACTGCGTTAAGTGGGCGCGCACGCCTCGAATGGCGTAAAGTAACTTAGCATTTAAAAAACCGTACAAATTCACTGAAAAAACCATAGGTTTCACACACGTTATAGTTAGGAATTAGCATTTAAAAAACCTTGCAAATTCACTGAAAAAACCATAGGTTTCACACATGTTATAGTTAGCGGAAATTTTACTGATAAAAAACCTGTGAAATTGCCCCGTTATAGTTAGTGCTGGCAACTATAACTCACGCGACCGCAATCTTCTGCTGATGACATATGTGTCTTTATGAAAAAAAAATATTTGTAATATATGTATAGCTAAAAATGTATGGAAGAAGACATGGGCAAATAAGTGTCTAAATACAGTATTAGCATCAGCAGAGGATTGCGGTCGCGTGAGTTATAGTTGCCAGCACTAACTATAACGGGGCAATTTCACAGGTTTTTTATCAGTAAAATTTCCGCTAACTATAACATGTGTGAAACCTATGGTTTTTTCAGTGAATATATATATATATATATATATATATATATATATATATATATATATATATATATTCCGTTAGGTGGGGTGTCCAGCAAATGAGCCGCACTCGAGTCAAGGTCAGCCTTTCCCCAAAAGCTATTAATGGTACAAACAGTGACGCTTTTCAGTCCATTCAGAAATCTGACAGCAGCCTGACGCGTTTCGGTATTATCCCTTTTTCGAAGGCTTTCGGCAGTCAGTAGGTGCGCATGGCAGGCTTTATCCTCCCTCCGTTTGCTAATATCGTACTCCCTGATTGGATGCTCGTAATTAGACTGTACGTTGCATTCTGGGGAGTGGAGTCCGCTAATGAATATGCCCACCAATGTTGTTAATTAAAAGCTCCGGATGAGCCCCAAAAAGCACACTGTCCTCATCCATGACACTTGCCCCACAATGAGCTCAACATCCTTAAGGCTCCGTGGCCTCCTCCATCTGGGGTGGTGCGTGCTCGGCGGCAGGACGGCCGCCAGTAGATTCCGTTAGGTGGGGTGTCCAGCAAATGAGCCGCACTCGAGTCAAGGTCAGCCTTTCCCCAAAAGCTATTAATGGTACAAACAGTGACGCTTTTCAGTCCATTCAGAAATCTGACAGCAGCCTGACACGTTTTGGTATTATCCCTTTTTCGAAGGCTTTCGGCAGTCAGTAGGTGCGCATGGCAGGCTTTATCCTCCCTCTGTTTGCTAATATCGTACTCCCTGATTGGATGCTCGTAATTAGACTGTACGTTGCATTCTGGGGAGTGGAGTCCGCTAATGAATATGCCCACCAATGTTGTTAATTAAAAGCTCCGGATGAGCTTGTAGTAATTTCTGAACTACAAGTCATCAACCTCTCAAAGAAAGTCCTCACGGAAACTGAAATGGAACTTCTTAAACGTGGCCTAAATTTCTGTCCCACTAGTGGCCTGGACCTAGCGGAAACAAGAATAGATCTATACAAGTTTGTTAGAAAAATCAAACTAGCGAAACTGTTCACTGAAAACCCCAAAATGGCCAAATTCAGCAGAACTACTACAACACCGAATATGGATCTAATTGCACAAGATGCAGAACACTTCATTACCCTAATGGAATTGGATAAAAATCCGGAAGAAGAGAGAGGGGACCTACAAGCTTATTGTGACCAATTGGGAGCAGGAAGCAGCCGGAAGAAATCGCAATCTAAATTCTATCCGCAATTGCCACACGGAAACAAAATTGATTTGTTTCATGAATGTGTGATACGTGATCTTTACCAACTTAACCACTCAAAAAAACGAGACAATTTAACACATGAAGAACGAAAAGCGTTGTCCGTTTTAAAAAATGATGACACCATCGAAATAAAAATGGCAGACAAGGGAGGGAACGTCATTGTTTTAGACAAAGAGGCATATATGAAAGAAGCATACTCACAACTCAGAAATGAAGAATACTATGAAAAATTGAAAACTAATCCCACAAAGAAATGGAAAGAAGAACTTGACATCAAATTGGACTTATGGAGCAAGCAGAGATTACTAGATGAGGATGAAGTGAAATATCTTAAAACGGAATATCCCAAAATGGCCACAATTTATTTTCTGCCGAAAATACATAAGAACTCAAAACACCCACCAGGAAGGCCAATAATTTCAGCCAAGGATGCCCTATTGGAACCAATGGCCAACTTTTTAGATGTGTTCCTTTTACCATTTGTCAAGGGTCTCCCTTCATATCTTCAAGATACAGGACATCTACTGAGACACCTACTAGACACCCCATGGCACTCGACATACAAGCTTATAACTATGGATGTCATATCACTATACTCCAACATCCAGAATGACATTGGACTCAACGCTTGTAAACACTTCCTGTCGGAGAGAAACATCCAATTTACCAACCACAACAAGATGTTGTTAGAAATGATCCAGATGTGCCTAGAACAGAATTTGTTCATGTTTGGGGAGGAAATTTTTCGCCAACGCAAGGGTACAGCTATGGGATTTTCCTTTAGTCCATCGTACGCCTGCCTAACCATGGGTCAATGGGAGAAAACCTGGGCATGGAGCATGGAAAATGATATCTTTGTCAATAAAACCATAGCCTGGTTCAGATATATCGACGACTTGTTGATTGTCTGGGAAGGAACAGAGCAGGAATTTGCGGATTACTTCGAAATATTGAACAACTCATATTTCAATTTGAAATTCACATATAACATCAGTGACCAGAGAGCGGTATTCCTAGACACTGAAATCTATATCTCGGAAAATACTGTCCACACCACCTTGCACCGTAAAAACACTGCGACCAATGCAGTTCTTCACGCTGGGAGTTTTCACCAAAAAAGTCTAATTGATAATATTCCTTACGGCGAATTCCTGAGGATCAAAAGAATTTGCTCTAAAGAGGAGGAGTGGGTAAAACATCGAAATCAAGCTATAACCAGATTCAAACAAAGAAACTATAGCTCGAAGACGATTCAAACCTCATTGCAAAAAACGACGACCATCAACAGGCAGGACCTGTTGAAAGAAAAACCTAAAGAAACAAACGAAGAAAATAAAATAAGGTTTATAACAACTCACTCCACGGAAAATGCAAAGGTGATGCAAATACTTCGCAAAAACTGGCATATCCTTCATATGGATGCTACTACAGCTGCAATAATGGGGGATCACCCAAACATAACGTATAGAAGGGCTAAAAACTTAAGAGATCAATTGGTTCACAGTCACTTCAGGAATCCTAAGAAACAAGACACTTGGCTCAAACCCAAAGGATTTTTTAAATGCACATGTTGCAAAGTTTGTGCAATCGCACAAAACACCAAGGAAGTACTTATGGCAAATAAACGCATGTGGCAAATCCAACAGTTGATCAACTGCAAGACCCAATTTGTAATCTACATTATTGAATGTCCTTGCTCAATGAAATATGTGGGGAGTACAAAATGCGAATTGAAAAAACGCATCTTGGAACACGTAAGGGCCACAATCAACACCGATAGGAGCAATGCGGTGGCAAAACATATGGAGAAGGCACACAAAGGAAACTGGAAAGATCTTAAATTCTATGCCATTGAAGCAGTGGGAACACATCCCAGAGGAGGAGACCGTGAAAGAGTGATGAGGCAAAAAGAATCGAAGCATATTCTAAATTTCAGAACTTTGACCCCCGATGGTCTAAATCAAGACGAGGAACTCCATTACCATCTATAAACTGCAGAACTATCTTTCATTATGAGTGACATTTTCTGTAACTGTCAGCAAATTGAGCTGTTTTAGCTTTAAAATTTAATTTTTTTTTATTTTTTATTTTTTATTTCATCACAGTTTGGGTGGGCTCGGGAGCACTGGGCAGAATAGTATTAATCTCAAAGAGAATAAAAATGAAAAATAGACTGGGAGGAAATCTAGAGACACAACACAGCCTGACAAATGAGGGCCCACCAGAGGGCAAACTCGACACCTAGCTGGGACTCATATTGCTTAAAATTAATTATGAGTGTATCACCTTGGTCAAAAAAGATGACCCACCAGAGGGCCATATTCAATGCAAAATGAATAGCAATTCAGGTATATCAATGCATTGTTAACGAAGGTTGTCGCATTATGTGTATTTTGCTATCACCACTTTGCCTCCTTACTCAAGGGCAATAATCCCAGTTCTTGTTTAACTTAACTGGTAACAGCGTAATTTTTTAAGTTAAAATTATTTGGACTTCATTTACCAGAATGCCTAGATCCGGAAAAGGAAGTGATGTCACTGTTGATTGTAGAGGTGGATTTAAAACAAACAAAAAAAGTTTTAGCAAAGACCAGTCTCGTGAACAAGGTCCCTGGTGGGACTGAAACGCGTAGAGCTTTTCTAACTGGCATGCTGTAAATAAAGAAAGAAACTTGACGATATGAATTGGCGACGATCTGTTTCTTCCGGGAGTGCGCGAGAACCCAGCCCTACGGGGAAACGAATGAACAATTTGACCACGGCCTGACCCTGCCGTCTCTGAACGCACCGCCTGAGAGCGCCCTGTGATTTCCGAAGTGGGTCGCTTTGCAGAAATATATATATATATATATATATATATATATATATATATATATATATATATATATATATATATATATATATATATATTATCTACTGGCGGTAGCCAGTAGATAGTTATAGTTAGGACCATGTTTCCATAGGAAATCTGAAAATTCTATTTTGAATAACTTTGGCGCCGGTTGACGGATCCTCGCGAAATTTTCAAAACTAATGGGGCGCTCCGCTCAGCTCCTACCCTGAAAGTCTCGGGGTGATTCGTCAAGCGGGGGCTGAGAAAAAAGGGGGGTCCCAAAACGCGTTTTCCCCATGCATTTTCCCATAGGACTTTTAGTCGAAGGTACAGCCCGAACGGCTGAACAGAATTACTTGAAATTTGGCAAAGAGGTAGTCCTCAGGTCAGGGATGTGCCTTTTGCATATATGGTGTCAATCTGTTCAGTAGTTCCTGAGAAAATTGCAGTTAAAAGTACATAAATATCTATAAGCGCGCACCGTGCGCGCACCCTGCGCGCACCCTGCGCGCACCTTAACGTGCGCGAGCGTAATTGTGATTGGTGGTTAAATGTCAGTCAACATTCGAATCGGTCGAAATCAGGAAGTGTCGTCCGCCATTTTGTGTGTGACAGTGAAAAAGAAAGGTGGAGAACGTGAAAAGGGGGCAGGGTACAGAGTTCCTGACCCCCTAGCTTTTGTCAGGGGGTCCCTGAAGGACCCCAAAGGGTGAAAAAAACATTTTTTATTTTTTTTAAATCGCGAGGTGCGCGCACACCCTGCGCGCACCGTCGCGAGCTGCGCGCACGCTGCGCGCACGGCGGAAAAAAATAGAATTAAAAATCAAGTTTAAGTGTTTAGATGTTAGGTGGCTCTAAAAAGAGCCGTTAATTGAGGAACAAAAAAATGAAAAAAATTATAGGAAAATGCTGGTGTCACCATAAGAGAGAAGAGCATTGCACGCATTGCACCGTATATGCACCCTCTTGAACAGAGGGTGCATATCCAGAGGAACAGAAGCAGGTGAAGCTGCCGCCGCAGATGAAGTGCTCGGCTGAGCTGCCGATGATGTGCTCGGCAGAGCTGCTGCGGATGTGCTCGGCTGAGCTGCTGGAGGGTCGTCTCTAGCAACTCAAGCAAAAGCCACAGGATGTACTCCTTTAACGTGTCTGATCATAGTGAAAATACTAAAAGAGTATTTATTTTTAGGATCTCCTCTTGATAAGACAACACCACAAATAGTGCAGGTGACTTTTGGAGCATTCACCTTCTTCCGCCCCTCTGAAAATGTAAAAAATTGCCATATAAAAGATTCTTTCTGTTTCCTCTGTCTCTGTAGCACAAGGGTCTCCTGCTCACTCCCAGAAGATGACTGCTGCTCTGCCATTCTCAAGTACTGGAGTACTGGAAAAGCTGCTCAGCTCCTTCTCCCAGGGAATCAGAAGAAATAATGAGTGGGTGTGGTGTTGGAAGTTTCTGGAACTGAAACTACTATAAACCAATGAAAAGTGTTGTTTCTTAATCACATTACCTGAAACTACTATAAACCAATGAAAAGTGTTGTTTCTTAATCTCATGACTTGCCGTGCGCGCACCGTGCGCGCACGGAGGACGCGCACATGCGCGTATGGAGCACGCACGCATGCGCGTACGGAGCACGCGCGTACGGAGCATGCGCATGCGCGTACGGAGCACGCACGACGTACGCATGCGCACGTGCAGCATGTACGCATGCGCACACGGAGCAGGTACGCATGCGCACACCGTGCGCGGACGGTGCGCGAACGGTCAGAAACCCTTAAAAAAAAAAATGTAAGTGTTTATAAGTTTATAGAAGATATTAACTATGCTGTTCAACTTTATCCAAATAAAAAAAAAAAGAGCTGAGCCATTCCAAATTACAGGATACAGTCAATCTATAACTATATACATAGGTAGCTTATTGTAAAATACATTTAAAAAAAATATAATAATACATTCATAAATTAGCATTTAAAAAACCTTGCAAATTCACTTTAAAAACCATAGGTTTCACACACGTTATAGTTAGGAATTAGCATTTAAAAACCTTGCAAATTCACTGAAAAAACCATAGGTTTCACATACGTTATAGTTAGGAATTAGCATTTAAAAAACCTTGCAAATTCACTGAAAAAACCATAGGTTTCACACATGTTATGGTTAGCTGGACATTTCACTCGTACACTACCATTGAAATTCCCCCGTTATAGTTAGTTTAGCTAACTATAACTCGCGCGCCCGCAATCCACTGCTGATGACGTCACATATTACATCACTCATGACATGGTCAGTGACATCACTCATGACATCACTGATGACATCTCAAATGACATCACTGATGACATCACTGATGACATCATCCTTGTGTAAGAGTGGCAGACCTCCTCTTATCCGAATATAAACTTTGATACACACATTGAAAAATACAAACTAAGGTTTTGAATACTATAGAGATACCAATACCAGTTAGAACAACCTATTCAGTAATTCCAAAATCTACATGCGCATCCACTCATTCATCAACACTTCTATATAGTCACTCATACATGTACTCAGTCATCATATGTACTCATACACCTATACATCCTGTTACACACCTACACTCATACATAAAGTTACTCACACATGCAAATAAACATCCATTTACTTGCATGTACAGCTATACACACACCAGTACACTTACTTCTACAGAAACGTACCCATATTTACTCTCTAAAACAATCAGTTATAGAAACACATACTTATTTATACAGGAACTCTTCCAATCTCTCACTCTCATATATCCTCACTTATATACATCAATACTCACATATACTAGTTCAAAACATATGGACTTACTCATAAAGACACTATTGAGACAGTCATTCACTCTCTTACTCACCCATACACATACTCATCCACCCATACTGTCCTGCTCACATACTGTCTTCAAAATACATACAAACAGTGAGTCACTCATTCATGCATCCATACGCTAAGTAACATCCCCCACTGAACCATACAGACACTCATACTGATACTCTAAAAACGAACTAATAACCCATATACACACTCATGTAGCTACTCACCAACCCATGCAGCCACTTATACACAAAGCGAGACGCTGATACAGATATTTAAATATTTAAACATTACTCACTAATACTTGTATTCACTAAGATACTGTTAATAAGTCAGTTTTACAATTCATTTTACAAAAAAAACCATCCATTTAGACACTTATTTACCCATTTTTTCTTCCATTAACCTTTAGATATACATATATTAAAAAAATTATTTTTCAGAAAGACACACATTCACTGGATGATGTCATCAGTGATGTAATCAGTGATGTCATTTGAGATGTCATCAGTGATGTCATGAGTGATGTCACTGACCATGTCATGAGTGATGTAATATGTGACGTCATCAGCAGTGGATTATGGGTGCGCGAGTTATAGTTAGCTGAACTAACTATAACGGGGGAATTTCAATGGTTTTGTACGAGTGAAATGTCCAGCTAACTATAAAATGGGTGAAACCTATGGTTTTTTCAGTGAATATATATATATATATATACATATGTTCCAAAAGTGCCTCAGCAAATGAGTCCGCACTCCGTTGCAAGTAAGAAAACATTCTTTATTTAATTACAGCAGGCAGCTTCCCTTCCCGTCTCTTTCCCTTTCTGGCCTGACGCGTTTCAAAGAATTCAGTTCATCTTCTTCAGAGTCCATAGCGAGCATTTGAAAATTAACGTGCGTGACTGTAGAACCCTGCGTGCTCCTTTAATTCATTAACTGGCCTCTGGTGTGCCCCCAGTGAGATTGTGAGATTTGCATTGCACGCTGGTATCTGTAGTGTTTCTCCACAAAATAAAACCCTCCAGTGGGTTCAATTGCTCACCTTCATTAAAAGGGACATTTCTGCAGCCCACATTGAGCCTCTGGAAAAGACTCTGCCTCCTGTGCTTTGTAACCTGCAGTGCCAACATTCAAGGTTATTTTGTTCCTCGCATGGCCCCATGATCATTGAGGTGGGTGGTGAGTTGACTCCACGGTCTGAAGCACACCATAAACATGTTCCAAAATTGCCTCAGCAAATGAGTCCACACTCCGTTGCAAGTAAGAATGCTCGCTATGGCCTCTGAAGAAGATGAACTGAATTCATTGAAACGCGTCAGGCCGGAAGGGAAAAAGACGGGAATGGAGGCTGCCTGCTGTAATTAAATAAAGAATGTTTTATTACTTGCAACAGAGTGCGGACTCATTTGCTGAGGCAATTTTGGAATATATATATGTGATCAAGGCAGAGGAGCTGCCGAAACGCGTCATGGTGGAAGGTGTGCTTGCATAATAAAATCTATTAAGCACCAAGTTGGGTCCATTCTCGCTTTTTCCAGCAGCTGAGCAAGGAGAAGTAGAGCGAGCGTTCTGCTGATATATTACCTACTGGCGGTCGCCAGTAGGTAGTTATAGTTAGGACCACGTTTCCATAGGAAAACCTCAACATTCTATTTTGAATAACTTTGGCGCCGGTCGACGAATCCTCGCGAATTTCTCAAAATAGGTGGGGCGCTACGCTCCGCTCCTACCCTGAAAGTCTCGGGGGGATCCGTCAAGCGGGGGCTGAGATAAAAGGGGGGTCCCAAAACGCGTTTTTCCCATGCATTTTTCCATAGGACCTTTAGAACGAGCTACAGCCCGAACGGCTGAACAGAATTACTCAAAATTTGGCAGAGAGGTAGTCCCTAGGTCAAGGAAGTGCCTTTTGTAGGTTTGGTGTAAATCTGTTCAGTAGATTCTGAGAAAATAGCCTTTAAATCAATATATATATCTGAGCCCGCTTACGGTACGCTTACCGTACGCTTACGGTAAGCGTACGGTGGCGTGCGCGAGCGCGTTTCTGATTGGCTCTTAGATCTTAGTAAACATTCGAATCGGCCGAAACCAGGAAGCGGCGGCCGCCATTTTCTGTGTTTCACTCTGAAAAAAAAAGAGTGAAAACAAGAAAAGGGGGCAATGAGGAGAGTTACAGACCCCCTTACATTTGTGAGGGGGTCAAAGAAGGACTGTAAAGTACAAAACAAACATTTATTGATTTTTAAAAAAAATCACGGGGTACGCGTACGGTAAGCTTACGGTAAGCGTACGGAAGAAACATGGCGTGCGCGAAGGAGATTCTGATTGGCCCATAGATCTTAGTAAACATTCGAATCGGCCGAAACCAGGAAGCGGCGGCCGCCATTTTGTGTGTTTCACTCAGAAAAAAAACAGAGAAAACAAGGAAAGGGGGCAATGAGGAGAGTTACAGACCCCCTAACATTTGTAAGGGGGTCAAAGAAGGACAGAAAAGTACAAAAAAAACATTTATTGATTTTAAAAAAAATCACGGGGTACGCGTACCGTAAGCTTACGGTAAGCGTACGGTAAAAAAAATAAAAAAAAAAAAATGAAAAGCAGATTTAAGAGTTTGCTCTTCATATGTCCTCCATGTGCGCACGGTGCGCGAAGCGCATCGTGCGTTCATGGCCCATCTAGCGTAATGTGGGCACGCGGTGCGCGAAGCGCACCGCGTGCTCACTGTGCACGCACGGTGCGCGAAGCGCACCGTGCGCGCATGGAACGAAATGCGTTAAGTGGGCGCGCACGCCACAAATGGCGTAAAGTAACTTAGCATTTAAAAAACCGTACAAATTCACTGAAAAAACCATAGGTTTCACACATGTTATAGTTAGCTGGACATTTTACTGATAAAAAACCAATGAAATTCCCCCGTTATAGTTACTGTAGGCAACTATAACTCACGCGACCGTAATCCTCTGCTGATGACATATGTGTCTTTATGAAAAAAAAATATTTGTAATATATGTATAGCTAAAATTTAATGGAAGAAGACATGGGCAAATAAGTGTCTAAATACAGTATTAGCATCAGCAGAGGATTGCGGTCGCGTGAGTTATAGTTGCCTACAGTAACTATAACGGGGGAATTTCATTGGTTTTTTATCAGTAAAATGTCCAGCTAACTATAACATGTGTGAAACCTATGGTTTTTTCAGTGAATATATATATAGATAGACATATATTCGTCAACCGGCGCCAAAGTTATTCCCAATAGAATGTTGCGGATTTCCTATGGAAAATAGGTCCTAACTATAACTATCTACTGGCGACCACCAGTAGATAATATATATATATATATGTATACATATATACACATATATATATATTCATCATCACATCATCAACCTTCTTTATTATATACAAAAATCATAAAAGTCAGACACGAAAAAAAATACATTTCATAAAAAGTATAAATCTGATAAAATAAGTTAGATTGATTTCAATACGCCCAAAAGATAGCGAGATAAAAATAGCACACTGTGGGAGTGGTTAAGAATTGAAACAACAGTAGGCAGGTCTCACTTGGTTAAAATTCATGTTCTTCAAGAGTGGAAGTATATATTTAAAGTGCAAATGGTTGTATTTCGACCAGACCATGACTATGTGCAAGGTATCGTTAATGGAAACATTATTACAATCATACACAGGAAGCCTAGAGTCAAATCAAACTACCATGATTAAAAGGCACAAGCTGCGGGAGTAAATTAAGTATGAAGAAAGTCAGCAGTTGTCTCCAGTGACTGGGCTTGTCCAAGGTGAGATGACATGCTAAAAGCTTTTTGAGAGCTGAAGCCTCCCGATCTGCTGCAATCTTAGCTCTGAATGCTTCTTTGACCCATCTTTTATCGGTGTGATCAATGCCACTTGGATCATGATAAAGTTCTGGTTACCCTAAACGTTTCATTGTAGAGAAGACATAAGTCAGCCAAGGGATCAGAGAAAATAACTTATCCAGGTTCATGCAATCTTGCATGATCAATCTGTTGAAGCCTAGCTCCTCCTTGCACCAAACTGAAAGCTAAAGCAACAGAGGGCAGAGTTGAATACAATCAGTCACATGCACCATGCCCAACTCTTCATGAACAACCTCAGAAGGTATACTTTATGGGACCCATAAGAGGCCACTGAGGAATTTGTTTTCCCCCACTTGGATCGGGGTAACTTGCCTACATCCCCAATTTCCACACACATAGCTAGCTATTGGGATACACTTGGCCTTGAATATATCCAGGACTGTTTTTATATGAGTGCATCCCAGTCAATAGGAGAAGTCTCCAATACAAAAGATTGCCCTGTTAAAAGCAGCCATATTGTGATTTATTAAAGGATGCCAGCTGAGACCAGAGTCTAATTGAACACCCAAATAACAAAACTTGTCAACCTGGCTAATATGATGACCGCTATGCGCCATAGGGGCGTCAAGGTGAGGGTCTGTGAGACCTGATTCTAATTGATTAATGTAGACGATAAATAAAAATGGCGCAAGTATGCAACCCATGCGAACTCCTTGCTTTAGTTTAAATTGTGGTGTGCATTCACCATTGGGGCCATTTCCTAGCGGTCCCTGTGCAAATCACGCAAAAATGATGCTAGGGCAGGCTCTACGTTTATCTGAGCCACAACGGATCACAGCCTGGAGCAGTTAACTCGATCACAGGCTGACTTGAGGTCCATGAAGGCCAGATGGATTCCCCCTCTTAGCCTTGGTATACTTGCAAATCAGCAGATAGAGATTCAAATTTTGCTAGAAAGTGCCCATTCCCGGCCTAAAACCATGTTTCAGATCGAACAGGATATTATGTTCCTCTGCCCAGTTAGAGAGTCGCTCCAGCAGGATCCGGCCTTTGATTTTTACCTCTGAATCAATAAGGGATATTGGTCTATACCAGGCCGGATCTAACCTGTTTCCCTTTTTAAAAACTGGAACTATAACTGATTGGCACCGTTGGTAGGAGGGAACCTCTAATGACTGCATTTAAATGCTGAGTTATTAAGGGAGCACAGAGATCAACACAAAATTTGAAAAGATCCCCAGGGACTCCGTCTGGCCCTGGGGACTTGTTAGAGGGAAGATTAGTGATCGCAGAAGTCACCTCAGTCAATCGAACTGTAATAGGATAATCCTCCTTGAGCCATCTGACAGGGTGGCCTCTCCCTCTTGGCTATGAATAGCCTTAACATGCTCAACCCTGGCTGGTGAAGTAATAGTGAATGCTTGGATAGAAAGTTGATGACCTTTGAACAAGGGGAGATTAACCACTTGCCAGAAGGCAGCACTATCCCTCAACATGCTAGCTGTAAGGACATTCTCCCAGGCCTCTTCTTTGAGTTGAATCTTACATTCCTTGCAGGACCTACTATATACTGCCCTGGCTCACTTAATCTTTTCCTGACACACAGCTGTTTCGTGCAAGGCTTTCAACAGATCCTTGTGTGCCTTTGAGCATGTTTTATCAAACCATCTAACTGGTCGAGGCGTTACAGGGCCAACCGGTCTGCTAAGAGCCGATTTGATAAACCTGCAGATATTTGAGAAGGACAACATGATACTGTGAGCTGAGGTATCCTCATTCTGTCAAGAAAAGAGATTGGTACTACAAACAGATGACCAGGTTAGAGAGAAAATAAAAAGGGACAAATGAGGCCCACGCAACCATCGGCCCTGATCGACAGAGAGTACTGATTCCTTGTAGGAATAGGCTATGTCATTGAGCATTTTGTCCCACATAAAATCGGATGATAACTTGTGGTCATTCACAACATTGTCCCACATAACCTTGAAGTCTATAAGAGCTGACAATAAACAAAAAGATACAAATATATAATCTATGGTTGTGCTAAGGCCTCCCCCCTTGAACTTGGGGATCCTCTCAGTTGAGCCCTCTAAACTCGGGTCCATTAAATGAACCAAGTTACATTCAGAAATAAGACTGTTCACATTCTCCCCTTGCTGTGTGTGAAGAAGGTGCACCTGATCAATGACTAGATTTACATTCTCAAATGCATCATTGATTTGACAAGACAAACAAGGATGTAAATTAAAGTCCCCCAACAGCATTATCACAGTAAATACAAATTCCAAGTGAAAAAATATTTTAAACTAGAGACAGTGTCTACTTCAGACCTAGATATAGCAGGATTATAAAAAATGTATGACCAAGAGTCGATATTTATTTCTAAAGGTTAAGAGAGTACCCAAAACCTCCTTCGACTTGGACCTAACAGGTTCCACCATGCAATTAAGACTTAGATTCACGAAAGTGACGAGGCCACCACTAGCACGTCCACTGGACGACAAGGTGGCTGGAACGGTGAGTGAGGAATAGCCATCGAGATGGAGACAATCACCTGCATCCCACGTCTCCTGAAGACAAACAATGTCATAAGAAGTCAGCATTTTGATCCAATCAGCATCAGCTAGCTTTCCCCATACCCCAGCAATGCTCCAATTAAGAACCTTTAGGATTGAGGGACTACTGGCTACCGGGAAGTTGGACAGGTCCTCATCAGGGGGGGCAGGACCCAATCAATCAGGGCCAGACTGGCCGTAGTGGGCACCGGGCGTTTCCCCAGAGGACCGCCAGGGAAGCGACCGGTTTTGGGCCCCTGGGGGGCCATTTTTGTTACCCGTTGCCAGTTTTGCAGCATAGCTTCATATCGGCCCCCTGTAACAAATTCAACAGAAACCGGCCCTGCCAAACAGCTCAGCCACAACCTCTTTCCCTCCCCCACGGGAGCAGGCCGAGCAATTTGCGAGGGCCAGTTTTGGTTCACAGTCTGGTCCTGCAGTCAATCAAAGTCTTCCAGCTGGCTCAAGGATTCAAAGCGGTTACTGAGAGGTGTGCTTGTCATTTTGCTGTGACGAGTATAATTGACCAATCCATCTTGTAATCTGCGCTGGCCGGAATGCTGCCCTCCCTGTTCCAGAGGTCTTTAAGTGCAATGAGGATAAAAAAAGCTCAATGGGAACCCCGAGATGCAAACCCTGGAGGCTAAAAGTATGAAGGATGCATCCAGCCCATTCAGTATTATTAAGTTGATGATGATACAGTCACCTGGGAATACCTTTGGGGAGAGGCTGATCCAGCCAACTCTACGTGCCATGATGAATTCCTTTGACAAGAACTGGGCTGAGGGCTCAGGAGAATGGGCCCTGGGTGATAGCCAGTACACTACTTTGTTCTTTAGTTGCTCATAATTTTCCAGATTCTCCTTTCTTAGGTGCGGAACGTCCATCAAAATGACAACATAAGGGGTCGCTGCTGGGGGCAGCTGAATTACATCAGTGAAGGGGTAGACTGTGGGCACAGACTTAATTAACAAAGGTTGGGCTGCTACTGTTGGGCCTTTTATCAGGTTGCAATTAGGCGGCTAAGCAAAATGAGGAGGCCACTGATGAGCTGGTTCTCCGGAGCATATGGGTAGTGACGTTAATCGTGTGGGACGAGCGGCCTCATACACAACTGCATTGGGAAGAAAGGGCTCCGGGCAGGTTGAGGAGCCCTGATAAGGGCCTGTTGCAGTGTCTGTAGTCGTAAGAGAGTTAGAAATAAGACCAGAAAAACGGAGCAATTTTCAAAATGTGTATGAGTAATGTCCACTGAACCTTGTAGACTTCCGACTGAGGACGCCAGAGCAGTGAGCCGAGGTCTCAAGAGTTCTAGGGCTGAAAGAAACTTGAGTTCCAGATTGTGGATCTTCTCTACTAAAGTGCGCTCAGTCTTATTGGCCCCAGAAGCAGTGTAGTTGTCTGTGTTATTAACAATAAGGGGCTTTGAGGTAAGCTTCCTTGTGGCATTGTCAGACTTCCTGCTGATTTCTTTAGGGAATGACTGCCCTGAGTTATTAGCTTTACGTCTGGCTCCTAGCCTCTGGGTGTCCTCAAGTTCCTTGGTGGCATAAGGTTCCTAAGTCTTGGGGTGAGCCACTGTGGTGTTAGAGTTTGTGGGCAGATGTGGAAAGGGGTAAGTTGAGTTAAGTGAGAGATCAGGAATGGCGGCACCAGGGGTAGCTTACCCCTGCTCTGGGTCATCTCTGGATATGAGAATGGCTTGGTGGTTCGAGGCCAATTCAACCTCTGCACATGAGATTTCATCTGAGAGCATGCCTACTGCCTGATGGACAAAGGACAGAATAGATGTGCTGGCTCTTGGTCTGAGCTATTGAAGGATTCAGCTTTCCTCTTCTCTATGCTTGAGGTAGCTCAGTGGTCCCTGATTATAAGTAATCATGAGCCTGGTAGCAGCAGTCAATGTCTGTCTAAAAAACCCACAAAAAACCCACCAAAATAAAAATAAGCGGCAATCACCAGCTCCAGAAAATATCTTTGTAGAAAAAGTACCAGGGGGGCCCGGCCCAACCTCTTCCAGGCGCTGACGGGCGCAGGCCATGCCAGCCCTTGACCCGGGCTTTGCCCGGGCGCATCCCACATTCCTCCCTCTCAGAGGGACCCACAGCAATAATGTATGCGCCTCCAGGCGCCAATCTGATGCGGCAAGCTGCAGCGGTAGTGAGGGAGTCTGGGGGCTGAAGTTAACGTCCCTCCTGTGTCCTGAAGTGGTTTATTCATATAACAATTAACACTCTAACAAGGAAAGAATGGTGATTCACAAGGCTGCTGGAGCGGGTATTACAACATTTTGTATACCCCCCCATTCTGCATATTTAGGGGAACAGCCATTACAACGCGGGTTATACCACGCGTTGCTATTACATCGCATGCGTTACAACGCATGAGATGTTACAACGCGTGGTAAAACCACGCATACCATTACATCGCATGTGCTTTTACAACGCATGCAATGTAATGTGGCGGCTATCCAAGTCGTTGTGAGGAAACTCAGGCTGTTTCCTCACAACGACGTGAAGCAAGCAGGAAGGAGGAAGCAGGATCCCACGGCGACGCTGGAGAGGAGAGAGGTAAGGGGGTTTGCGCTTGGGGTGGGAGTTAATTGTTTGGGTTTAGGGTAGTGTAAAAGTGGTGTTCTGTGTGTTTTTTTAACGTTTTAGTGTGTTTTTGTAGTGTAATGTAGTGTATTAGGGTTTAGGGTAGTGTTGTAGTGATTTAGGGTAGTGTTGTACAGTTTGTGTAGTGTAGTGATTTAGTGTTTTAGGGTTTAGGGTAGTGTAGTAGTGTTTGTGTAGTGTAGTGTTTTTTTGGGTTTAGGCTAGTGTCGTTTTTTAGGGTTTAGGGTAGAGTAGTAGTGTTTGCGTAGTGTAGTGTTTTAGGGATTAGGGTAGTGTAGTGTTTGGGTAGTGTGGTGTTGTAAGGTTTAGGGTAGTGTAGTGTTTTAGGGTTTCGGGTAGTGTAGTAGTGTTTGTGTAGTATTTTAAGGGTAAAGGATAGTGTAGTTTTTTAGGGTTTAGGGTAGAGTAGTAGTGTTTGTGTAGTGTTTTACGGTTTAGGGTAGTGTTTGTGTAGTGTAGTGTTAAGGGTAGTGTAGTGTTTTAGGGTTTAGGGTAGTGTAGTAGTGTTTGCGTAGTGTAGTGTTTTAGGATTTAGGGTAGTGTAGTAGTGTTTTAGGGTTTAGGGTAATGTTGTAGAGTTTGTGTAGTGTAGTGGTTTAGGGTAGTGTAGTAGATTTGAGTAGTGAAGTGCGTTAGGGATTAGGGTAGTGCTGTACTGTGCTTGTGTTGTGTTGTGTTTTAGGGTAGTGTTGGGGGGTCGTGTAGTGTAATGTACTTGTAGGGAGAGGACTGGGGCGGGGAAGGGTTGTGTAGGGGTACGGTAGTCACTTACCTTGCAAACTAACCACAAATATAGCTTTACCACGCATGCCTTTGCGTTGTAATGGCATGCGTGGTAAAGGCATATTCGTGGTAATAGTTTGCAATGTAATGGCATGCGATGTCATTGACATCGCGTAGTAATACCCGCGTTGTAATGGCATGCGTGGTATTACTATGCGATGTAATGACATACATTCGCATATTTATATTAATCCGAATAATCTATTAATTGTAATATTATTAATCCGTTTGAAGTGATAACTCACCAATTATATTAACAAAAGAATTACTCGTGGGATTTGCATTTTGCATGGCTAAACTAATTGTATACTAATATATGTACGTATACTAATGGTAGAAAATTAGAATATTGCATGATATATGTTGCTTTAGTGACGTAATTGTAAATTGCACCAGATGACATCACTGGGTGAATATAAACGCTTTAAATGTTGCTATTATGCTAGGTAATTACATACACATAGGGGAATTAGTGAGGGTTTAACATTTTATTAGCCATTTCTATGTTTTAATTATGTTTTGTGTTTGTTTTGCTTAAGTTGACCTTTTGGGCCTAAGAAAAGATGGCCGACTGAGATACACGACGTGACTGCTACCGTTTTACGAGGTCTTGGTTGAAGTGCGCCTGCGCCACCGCCAGCAACAGTGGCCTCGTCCTGACCCCAGGAAAGATGTACCAACCAAGGTCGTACTGGGAGAGTTGCCAGGACCACAAAACAAAGGACTGTCTTTAAAACCGAACCAGCAAGTGCGATGACTTAACCTAAAGGACTATGTGAGAACTTTACCGAATTACCCCAAATCCACCAATCAGGACTGGCTAAAAAACTGATTTTTGTTACATTTTGACGTTAGTTTCATTATAAAAGTGGGAAGACAAGGCAAATTAGTAATTCCTTCTTTTTGAGCGAACTTTCATTTTCCTGACGTTATGCTGACGGAGAGGACGGTGACACTGCTGGACAGCTGTTATCCTGAATCTTTGAGAGACTGAATTGCGGCCTGACTTTGATGAATTTAAAGATTTTTCCACGACTTGACTGACTTAGAGGACAATTAATAGCCAGATTAGGTAAATATGAAGTTCTGCGGTTTGGACGATGATTTTCTAAAATTTGCAATTAATTAGATAAACGATGCTTTGATTAATAGACATATGTGTTGAGTTGTTTTTTTGAAGAAATTAGATTAAGAGAAGAGCATGAATAAAAGAATTGAATTACCAAATTACAATCCAACTAACTGATTCATCGCCAAATGAGGGGAATATCATGAGGTTTGAAGTTAATAAAGGTATTCAATGTATATTAGGGTTTAGGTGAAAAGATATTCCTTTCATGTCAGCGTATGGAAACTTATCCCTCCCGGGAAAGCAGATCAAAGAAGTTTGAGTGTTGGTGTTATGGGCCCCACCAATGAATGTATTGAGTGAATGTGTTATTGCGATATTTGGTCTGTGACGAAGGGAGGATTTGACATTCCACGCTGCATCAGTTTTTCTGGTAGCAGGATGATGGTTGTTATTGTTTTGGTTTGGTGAATATAGCTTGTAAATTGCTTATTGGTTATTGATTGAGATTGGTTTATGTATTAACACTCTATGTTGAGTCGCGTCGAGTTCTATGTTGTTTGCACGGCTTCTGGGATGTAAGAACTTGGAAGTTTGTAACGGTTCCGTAGTAGAGCAGAGGTAAGCACTGCTCTCGGGAAAGACGGAATTGTTGTTGCCCTGTAGGTACACAGGGAGAAACATGTAACAATTGAAGTTGCACAACGCATTTTCTGGGTTCGATTCGGTGACATCGTCGTGTGTTGCCATTAGAGACATTTTCTGTGTGAGAGAAGTGTGTATGATAGCGAAGGTCACCTGTGAAATTTTGGTCTTAGGTACCAGGAGTCCAAATGGCATTCCGATAACGCTTATCACTGGAAAGGTAACAGGTGTTCTCTGAGCTTCCTAGAAGGATAAAGTAGAGGGAAGTGCTACTTTGTTAACGTATGTCATAATTCTGTAGTAGGACAGACTGTTCGCTGTTCTCGGGAAAGACAGGATTCTGTGTGAATGTATTACATTTTCTCGTGTGAAAGTGCGTGAATGTGAAGGCATTCGTGTTAATTGTGAAACTCTAGTTTTATTTCTCAGGAGCATTGGGTCTCCAACTATGTGTCTTAAATTCTGGAGAAACGGTTAGCTAATGCTTGTTAGAAGGGTAAGGTAGAGGGATGTGCTACTTTATCAACGGAAGTAACGATTCCGTAGTAGGGCAGAGGTAAGCGCTGCTCTCGGGAAAGACGGAATTCTCGTGAGAAAGGTCTATTGCTATTCCTTAGTTAGCGAAGCGGACAATGGTGGTGTTTTTGTGTTGTTACTAACAGAATTGTAAATTTGAAACAAAACTTACCGAGTGGATTTTGTAAAGGAGGGGTAGACAGGAGCAGGAGCTGCGGCAGCGGCTGCTGACATCAGAACGACCGCGCTGGGATTGGCCAGTCAGTCGGAAACGTAGAACGCTCCAAATTGGTGCGTTAGTGTTCGCCGCGCTAGGAGTGGAGAAGCACAGGGTGAAATAAACACTCCGGATTGGTGCGTTAGTGTGAGTCGCGCTGGGATTGGAGAATTGCAATAGTGACGTAGACGCTCCGGATTTGTGCGTTAGTGTGAGTTGCGCTACGATTGGACAGAATAGTGGTACAGTTGTAAGGAGAGACTAGCGATACACGAAAAGACAGGATAATGTGTTACGATCCTCCAGAAAAGGAGAAAAAGTCCTGGTTTGGAAAAATTAAGAAGTGGTTTAAAAAAAGACAAACCGATTGTGACAAGGGAAGGACAGTTGTTTCCTCCACCGAAAACCCCCGCATCCTTTATGGTTGCGAAATATGGATATCACACCTGTATTTGGTTAGACAATTGGGTCAAGTATACTGAGAAAGACGGAGTTTTGGCTTTTCCAGAACATGGTTCATTTAATTTGGCAGTTTTGAGAAATTTAAGAGAGAAAATGATGAATTTAGAACCAAGACCTAGACCGACACAATTTGAAGCATTGACAGAATGGGAAGATGAGATGCATGACCGAGGAAGACAGAGAAGTGGCGGAAGGTATAGGTACATGTTTGGTAGATCATACAGACATGAGAATCATAATGATCGGATGAGAAGGTGGCGGAATGCGAGTTTTACTGAGGGTTTGTTTCCCGTAAGAACTGCAGGAGAAAATGAAGGAAGAAAATGCATAGAAAAGAGACATAATGTGGAATCGAGAGGGTATGGAGTGAATGAATCAGAGGATGATGTTCTTGATGACATGTTCTATAAAAATCCACCCCCATATCGGCCAGAACCAGAAATATTAACCCCAAGTGCCCCAATGAAAGAAACTGTACGAATCATAAAATCGGAACCAGAGTTCCAAGATTTGGGAAAAAACGATTCCATTAGAGAGGTAGAAAAGAAGTCCGGAGGTAGACTAAATGGTGAAAATTCAGCATAATTAGCAAAGACAACCTTAGAATTAACAGAGAAAATAAGAGAATTGACCAAAAATCTGGAAGCTGTAACAGTTCCAGTGAGGATAGGTCCAGTAATGCCTATTTTCGATAAACAAAAAGATGTCGAACATTGTTTAACAGTCCCTTATAAAAGCAATAAACAGGTTGAACAGCCAAAGATGAGTCAAAATGATAATCCATGGAGACAGACAATAAGTATGATTGAACCAAATGTTTCAAATAATCCGTTTGTAGGCCAGAATTGTGCAGAAAGATGTATAACAACAGTGGAGTCAATATTAGAAACACAAAAGGATTCTGGACAAGGAAATGTAGAGAAGTCAGTAGGACCATCTATAGAGGAATTAAGTGAATGGGTGAGAAGCTTGCAAAAGAAAGACAAAGAATCTATGTGGCCAAACTACGAATGGTACTGGAAGAGTTAATTGTAGGAACTATCCCTACGGAGAAATTAAAAACCTACCAAGATGAGGAGTTGTTATTCCTGTGTAAAAGAATAACGTGGAGAGCAAAAAGTCTCCATGAAAGATTAGAAGAAGCGGCAAATGAAATGGGTATAGATATTGAAAAGGTAAAAGCCCTACAGAAACCATATCGAATAGATTTCACTGAAAAGGACATTGAAAATATGAATACCACAGGACGAATGAGTCAGATTAAGGAAATAATTATTTTGTTCAGAAAATGGGGAGGTGTGGACAAATGGAAAAGTAGATGGTATCGAAAACGAGATGATGTATCAGATAAAACCTTTTCAGCTTTCCCTGTTAGAGAAGGTAGTAACAGAATGCCCTATGAGAGAAATTCCAGGAGGAGGATATGTACATGGCCCATGGACTAGGCAAGATATTTTGTCTTCCCCCAACTACGTGAAAAACCTGTCGAGTGGTATAGACAGGTGGACAGATTTGTAAAATTGTCCAAAGTATTGTGGATTGATCTAAACCGCCTGTTTGACATAATAGTACCAGCAGATCTATGGACAGAGTGCAAAATCATGATAGATTGGCCAACACAAGAATACCCAAGGGATCCAAAAACAGGGGCTCTCAGACCCTGAGGTAATGAAGAAATACGAACAAGTTATTGCGTTTCTGAAAAACAAAGTACCTCCTAAAGAGACAGATTGGGTGAAAATTGACAGAACACATCAGGAAAGCATAGAGTCAGTACACACATATTATGAAAGACTGATCTTGGCTTTTAAACAATTTAGTGGAGATGAAAATCTGAGTGAAAAGGATTTAAGTCATTTTGTATACAGATTTGTATATGGTCTACGTCCAGAAATTAGTGAGATGATAAAACAACATACTGTAGATTGGCAAAATAAGAAAATAGATGAAGTATTGAGACATGCTAAATATTTCAGTTACGAGATTGAAGCAAAACAGCGAAAATTGAAAGAAAAGGCCATGTGGGCATAAGTAAAGGTAGCGGAGAGACAGGAAGCTCAATTAGCAGAACAAGCGAATAATACAGGATCAAGACAAAAATTCAGTCCTGGGAAAGGTAAAGGAAATATAGAGGAAGCTAAGAAGAAATTTCTGTGTCATAATTGCGGTAGGATAGGGCATTGGAAATCCGAGTGTAAATTTCCCCCAAGTACTAACGATGAAAATGCATCATTGAATCCACAGGTGCAGAATGAGGTGAGTGGTCAACCACAGCGACAGCAGCAGGTTGTAACACAACACAATCAGGTGCCAAAACCACTTTTTCCACAGAGCAAAAATTCCCAGAAGTATAGTAATGAAACGGAATTCTACAACCGAGAACAGGTAAATAAACCGCCGCGAGCTAGCGCTGCTTCGCAGAATTGGCTGCAACGCGATGAGAGTGATTCAGAAGAGGGTTATTGGCGGTGCCGAAGGGAGGAAGAAGAGTGCGTACTTGACTGTTTTGAAGTCTTTGATGCCTCGTGGGTAGAGTCTTTTGCATCCCCATTGATCACCTTCCCTTACAAAGCTAAGATGGCACAGCAGACTAAAATGTGAAGCTTTCACTAGCACCATTAGGAAAATGAAAGAGCCTGCACACCTACTAGGGTACCTAGTGCAAAGGTAAACTAGAAGCTGGGCATTCCCAGGTCAGTGAATGGTGTCCTTGAAGTGCTGCCCCTCTTTAGGTACCCCTGGGCTATCAGTAAAGGCTTATTCAGGCATTGTCATGAACAATCTTCACCCTTCTAATGGCTAACACTAAAAGTTTAGAATATTTCAGGTTGTAAACTTTGTTTTGGAACTTAGGATTCTTACATTTTTCATTGTATATTGATATAATATCACAACGTTATTCAGATATATTCTTGTAAGGTTCTTATACAGTGAAATTCCTTCATGAAAAGTGTATGGTTAGGAGAAATTAATTCTTACTGCTATCTACATTTCTACACTGCTTAATATCCATGGTCTCCAGGGTAGGTTCTATTTTTTTAACATATTTCTACTCTGCTGATTTAGAGGCATTCAGGTCTGGACAATGCACTTCAGGTTGGGCCTCTAAAACAAGTTTTAATTCACAAAATATGGCCTCTAAAAATAGTTGCAGGTACTCAAAGTGAAGCATCGAGAACTGTATTTGGCCTGGGGCATATGGCACTTGATATAACACTCTTGATGAGGGCCCCAGAACTAACTATAATACTTCACATCTGTCCTAATGGGCACGCGAATCCTCTTGTAAAAGTAGTTATATACTGCAGGCAATGCATGAGCAACTGGACACAATACTCAAACTAGAACTTCAAGCACTTGATAAACTACTCTGATGAGGGATCCAGAACTTGATACAACACTGCAAATGAAACTTCTAGAACTGGAAAAGGTCCTTCGGATGTGTCCTCCATTGCAGAACACAATACTCCAGATGAGGCTCCCACAGCTGCATAAGAGCTTTGCGAGACCTTTAAAGCAGGACACAATAATCTACATAAGGGCCTCAGAGCCTGGCCCAACTTTGTACTGTGTCTGTGATAGTTGCTTGCACTGGTACTGTCTATACTGTAACTGTCCTGTGTGCATGAAAGAAACTTACACCGCTGCAGCCTGTGCTAAGTGTGAAGGAACTTTGCACTAACACTGTCAATGTTCAACCTATGTATGGGTGAAGCTAGGTAAATCTTTTCCACTATATAAATACCAAAGTGATTGACTTTGTCAATGCTCGTTTGTTTTTCAAACAATTGATTATGATGGAACAAGTTAACATTTCTGCAATGCTGCTGTTTTTATGCAACAAGCTGATCCACTGTAAACAGAAACAGTTGCTTTCCTTTAAGTGCTGATACCCAGAAAGTCCGTACTGGCCGCACCAGGCGTTTTCCCGGGAGGCTGGAAGGGTGGGGGCCGGTTTTGTAACTGGGGGCCTGTTTTGTAGCAGTGTAGCAGTTTTAAAAGAGCCCCCTGCAGAGTTCCTTGTGTAGCCAGCAGTTTTCAGACAACAATAAATGTGCCAAGATAACTCTGTTTATTAATGTTCCTACTGTAGAGAGATCAGAGTTTTATCTAGGGGAGGTTTTGACTCATCTAAGGTAGCACAGAGGGTTAATATGCTTGCTGCAAAGAACGTGTACCATGCAGATCACAGACGATATTTTATGTACATAGCCCAGTGGGGTACTGCTTTTGTCACAGAGATCCTTCTCTTCAGTTCATGAGTTACAATCATAATCTAGCACAGCGAGCTATAAACTGCCATCAAAGAGCTGCATGCAAACTGCATGGAACAGGTTAGAAAGGTATGTTTTCCCCCAGTGCTGCAAAGGTGCCTATATTGGTGCTCAACAGCCCATTATGCGTCAGCACAGGGGAAAAGGACGGAAATGTGTGGTATCTGATAGATACAGTGCATTCCTGTCCTTTTCTTTTACCATAGGGCAGTGCAGCAAGTAGGCCTGTGTCGCTGCCCTACAGCAAAACCTCATAAATGTGGCCCGAAGGGGCTTATTTACAAGCCCCTTGTGCCGCCGGTGCGTCACTTTTCAAGGATGAAAAAGTGACATACCCGCGGCGCAAGGAGCTTGTAAATATGTTCCAAAATAGCGCTAAGTTCATCACTTTGCTCAACGTAGCTGATTTTCACACATCTGACCCCAAGTCCTGTTTAAGCAGTTAAGCAGGGCTTTTTGCCATACTATGTTTACGCATGCGTTTGAAGCCTCTGTTAAAAAAAAATATTTTCTGCAGTGAGTGAAAGAGGAGCAAGGTTCTCTCCTAAATTTCCCTTCTGAGCACTTTTAGATGCCAATCACTGACTTACTTATGTGTACTTGGAAGCGGGTTGGAAATGAGTGCATAGTTCCAATAAACCTTTCCACTCAGATTGTGGTGGGGACTATAGAGGGCACAGTATCGAATGGTCACAGAGAGAGGGTTGGATTTAATATTTGCAGTTGCACATCTGCATACCTTGCAGATATTCACACACGCATGCATGCACATTCACACACACACACACACCCACTGAGTTGGATTTAGGTAGAGAAAATCTATCTAAACATACAGGGGCGGCTCCTTCTAAATGGCAGAGGAGCGTTGCCCCATCTCCTGCAAGCGCAGCAGGAAAACACCACTATATAAAATGGCATAATAATGCCATTTTATTTATTTGCCACCAGCTCGCACTGTGTACATCATGAGCGTGAGGCAGGGGGGTGGGGCTTAATCCTGCTGTTGCAGGATTACTGCTGCCCCTGTCAGTGAGCATGTTGGGTTTGCCGGCTGGCTATCTATGGCCAGCCGCCCAACATGCCTACTGCACACCTAGCAATCCCCAGGCTGTGATGCAGCTCGGGAGATTGCTGGCACAGGCCCAAGCCTTAAAATGAATGCTGGGTTAGGCTTCACCCTCAATCCTGGAGATGCTCTCATGCTGAGAGCAGCTCCAGGATTGGTCAGGAGTCGCGTTCCACTGGGCAGGAAGGGAAGTCTTTTCCTTTCCTGCTCATGGACGTTAGACCAGCATGGCCAGGTGTGCCCCACTGGGCGGGAGCATCATTGAGGTGAGTTGGGCGCATGGAGCCCCCCTATATTTTTGTATCGCCAGCCACCGCTGCAAACTTACCCTTTCATATTTTGTCCCTTAATATCCTGATCACAATATTATGACCATCCGATACTGTGTCCTAGATATTCCCAATATACAGCTTCCAGTCAAACCATCTTTCCGTGTACATGCACAAGAGTTCCTGATTTAGTAATATTATTAGTCTAAGACGGCTAAGTGCATGACACTGTGTATCAAAAATACTTTGTAGTGCTTTTCTCAACAAAGTAAAAACATACTGCATTAATACCGAGACTTGAAAAAGAAAGTGTGCCCTCTTAAGATTTTATGGTCTTACATATCAAGACTGACCATAATCTAGTCCTCAAACAGTTCTAACAATAGATATATCTAACCTCATGGAAAAACACACACGTTTCAATTCATCATTGTTTATTAAACCAAAAATGAGCTAACATTCCGTAGTTATGTGTGGAGGTAAGTACACTCCATGATTCATCAATGTGAGAAATCTACTTTAATAGTAATAACTTGAAAATAAACAATACCTTTACAAGTATATCAGTCTGACGGTTCTCTTGGGAGGAAGTCCCACTCACTCCTGTATGAGGTAATTATTTGAAACACAGCTCCCTTTAAGTCCTGAACAGCATCTCAATAAGGATGCCTTCTGCTTTTGGCCATTGCAAAAACCCTGTTTTTTTTATTTTCCAGTCATTCGGTTGTATATTTAAAGGTGCACTTTAAATCATCATTCTGGTACATGATCCATTTTGACTGAGCTTTAGCTGCCAAACAGAGGGTCTCACAGTTTCCTCTTGAATTGGTTGGTGCAGACCGGATTTCATTAACAAGTGAAATGTGTGTGTGTTATTTGTTGCAAAAGTTAGATTTATTCACTGTTAGAACTTGGTGAGGATTATATGAACTCTAGATACAATTAAATATGTAAAACCATAAAGATGGTCACTTTATTTTTCGCATCACTGTACTCGGTGCGATGCAGGCGGCTAAGCGACTTAGGGAAAATGCCTGCATGCCTATAGGGCCTGCCTATATCTATTTAAATGTGTATTCCAGCTTTTGAAAACTCTCCAAAGTGGTTCTTTATGGAATCCCAGCACCCTTCTTTATGGAATCCCAGCACCCTTCGTAGGTCACTTGTTAAATTATTCCCTTTTGCTGCTCAGGATTTTTCCTACACCACAGTTTTTGCCATGGTTCCTTGAACCTCCGTTACCGTCCATACCTCGGGCTCATAGGGAGTCCGGAACTTCCATCTAGGGTGCCGATCCTTAATGACCACTCGATCTCCAACTCGAACCAGTGGGTCTCGGGCTCTTCGGGACTCACTCGCTTTCCGGTTCGTTGCTTCTCTTCTCGCCTGAATAGCCGCTCCGTCTCTCTCTGCTGGGGCCCACCCTGGGTCGGACGGGATAATGTCCCGCGGGGCTCGCTTGCACAGGATGTGAGCCGGAGCACATTTGGTAGTGCTGTGGGGGGTTTGGCGGTACACTCCGAGAAACTGGTATAGAGCTGCTTCTGGGTCTTCTCCATTCTCCACGGCAATCCGCAGCGCTCGATTGAGCGTTCTCATTAGTCGCTCCACCTCCCCGTTTGCTTGGGGACATAAGGGAGTGATCTTCCGGTGTCAGATCGCTAGATTTGCAAGATATTCCTGGAACTCCTGCCCCTGGAAGGGGGGCCCATTGTCCGACTTGACTTCTTCAGGCAGCCCCATAGTTGCAAACACTCGGTCTAGGACCCTTTTGACATGAGGAAACGCAGTTGACTCTATTACCTCGACGACAGGGAACTTCGAGAAGGAATCGACCACGACCAGCATGTGCCGACCATCCAGGAAACTTCCAAAGTGCATGCTGCGATGCGTCCACGGCGTCTCACACGCTTCTTCGGTGATCACTGGAGCAGGTACCGGGTCCCCTCCGGTGATGGTGCAGGCGTGGCATTGTCGAACCATCTCATCTACTTTCGAGTCCATCGCCGGGAACCAGACCTTGTTGCGTAACCGGGCCTTAGTCTTGGCCATTCCCTGGTGACCCACATGCGCCAGCGCAAGAATTCTTTTCTGGGGGCTTTCAGGGACCACAATGAGGCATCCCCTCAGACTGACTCCTTCTTTCCCCACGCTAAGTTCACTCCGGACCTGCCACAGTTGTTGGCGAGCATGGCTGACCTCTTGTCGCAGGGCACGTGCCCCATCCATGAAGCGGGCCCATCCATTGCTGTCCAGTGTCCGGTGAACGCAAGCGAGGGTGGGGTCCTCCCGAGTGGCTTGACTGATTTCCTCCAGCGTCATGACCTTGGGACATGCCCCCTGCGTGATCATGCTAACAAATGCTTCAGTGCCGCACGTGTCCTCCGGTGCGGCGGACGGTGGGGTTGAGCCCGGGTGACGGGACAGATAGTCCGCTGGGTTGTGAGCTCCTGGCCGATAAATTACCTTAAAATTGTATGCCTGACGCTGCACTGCCCACCCTTCAATCCTCGGCGGTGCTAGCCTCGACAGTCCGGTGAACAGCGGGAGCAGTGGCTTGTGATCCGTTACGACGGTGAAGTCCTGTCCGCACAGGTACAGATGGAAGTGCTGGCATGCCCATTTGATAGCCAGCGCTTCTCTTTCGATTTGGGCATACCTCGTTTCGGTGTCGGGGAGGGCCTTGCTGGCATAGGCAACGGGCTTCCACACTTCGTGACCATGCTCCTGCAGGAGGACAGCACCGAGGCCCACCGGGCTGGCATCCACAACCAACTCCGTTCTCCTCCGAGGGTGAAAGTACGCCATGATCGTCTTGTCTAGGAGCCCCTCTTTGATATCTTGAAATGCCTTCTTGGCCTCCGGTGTCCACTCCCAAGGGTGATCGTGGTGCGTGAGAGCATGTAGAGGCTCTGACATGGTGGCCAGATTGGGGATGAAACGCCCGCAGTACGTAGCCATCCCAAGGAAACTTCTCACTTCGGTGGGACTGCGAGGCGTGTGGGCGGCTCGGATGGCTTCAGCCTTCTTCGGGTCTACCAGGAGTCCTTCACGAGTGAATGTGTATCCAAAGAAGTCCACGCTGTCTTGGTAGAAGGAGCACTTGGCTTTGTGTAGCGTCAGCCCACATTCTGCCAGTCTCTTGAGCGTGGCCCTGAGGTGAGAGTGATGCTCCTCCAGCGTGTTGGAGAAAACCAGGATGTCGTCGCTAAGGTTAATCACCCCTTGCAGTCCGGACAGGGTCTCACGGATCACATTTTGGAAGACCTCAGCCGCTGAAGAGACTCCGAAGCTTAGCCTTTTATACCTCCGGAGGCCGACATGAGTCGAAAAGGTGGTGATGTATGGGCTACCCGGGTCTAGCTCCAGCTGGTGGTAGCCGGCATTCAGGTCCAGCTTTGAGAACCATTTTGCTCTGTTGAGGTCCGCCACGATGTCGTCCATCGTAGGGGTGATGTGCCGCTCCCTCTTCACCGCTGTGTTGGGCAGCCGCATGTCCACACAGAGTCTGATGGCCCCCGGTTGCTTGGGCTTGGGTGCCATGACCAGCGGGGACACCCAGGGGGTGGGGCCGGACACTTTTTCAATGACGTCCAGCTCTTCGAGCTTTCGCAGCTCCTCTTCCACTTGAGGGCGTAGGTTGAATGGCACCCTCCGATGTCTGAGGGCTACCGGTCGTACGGACTGGTCTATATGCAGCTTGAATCTCTTGCCCTTGAGTTTCCCCAGGCCGGTGAAGAGTGTAGGGAACTCCTTGAGTATGTCCTCAGCGTGGGAGTCATGAATCTGGTTTGCAAAGAACAAAAGACCTAGGTCCAGCTGAGTAAGGTCCCTTTCTTGCCTTCCGTGACATGGAACTGCGTCTGAGTCGAGTATCCCCCACTGGCGATGGTAGCGCTGATGACGCCACGGAGGGCAAGAGGCTCCGTCCCTCCATACGTGTATATTCGTGCCCTGGATGGCGTCAGGGGGGGTCGCGGTGACAGGCGGTCATACTGATCAGAGTCCATCACATTGACCGATGCCCCGGTGTCAATGAGGGCTTGTATCTCCGTGTCTCCTACCGAGACTGAACACATGGGCGGCGGCCTTCGCCGGGAGCCTGTGCGGCTGATGTAAGATACCACAAACACCTTGTCATCTTCGTCTTCATATATTGGGGGCCGCGGCTGTGGCTGGCGGTCCTGGCTCGGCAGCGGGTCCTCATGCGAGACCTGGCGCACTTGCTGTGGCCCGAACCTGGGTCTCGACAACGGCTGTCGGAATCGCCCACCCCGGCACACTCTGGCATAGTGATTCCTCCTTCCGCAGCGGGAGCATGCCTTCCCGTTCGCCCCGCAGACGGCCGTTGCCGGGAGGTCGTCCCCGCTGTACCCACACGACCCTCCTGGTGCGGGTTTGGGCGTTTGGCGAGGTGTGGCGGGACATCTTTAAATCACTTCCACCTTTTCTTCCTTGATGGGTGTGTTCTTGAACCCCGATCCCGTGGCCACGGGCGCATGTAGGGCCGCTTCCATTTCTTCCGCTCGGGCGTCGGATAACTCATGAGAGCAGGCAAGTACTAGGATCTCATCCAGCGAGATCCCTGGCTGCCGGAGGATCACCTTCCGTAGGAGCTTGGAACGACAGCCTAAGATGATCTGATCCCTTATCTCCACTCTTTGGTCCGGGAATGGGCACGTGCTGGCCAGCCGGCGCAGCCACGCGTAGAACATGTCAACGGATTCCGTGTCGGTCTGCCACGCCCTCCGGAACTTACATTTCTCGAAATCAGGGTTGAGCTGTGGGTCGAAATGTGCATTCAGCGCAGCAACCGCTGCGTCGTAGTCGTCGTCGTTCCCTGTGTTGGGAAGCGTGTCGAACAGGTCATAGATTTCAGCCCCTCCATAATAAATGAGTAGTGACCACTCTACTGTCCCATCGGTTTCCAGAGTCCCTTTGAAATAGTGGTTCAATCGCCCTACCCATGCTTTCCATCTTGGCGCAGCAGTAGCCGGATCCGAGGTCTCGCTAAACGGTGGTAGCGGTGCAACCGCGGTGTGGGTGACCATTGGTGGTGGTGGTGGATTGTTGCCGGTGTCTTGATTGGACCCACCAGCTTGCGGTGCGCCTGCACCTGCCGCAGGTACCGTGGTCATCATGTGGCTGTTCTGGGTGTTACTGTGGTTTTATCAATGCTTGTTCAACTCAGGGTAGCCTTTTCCCCGCCTGGTTTTGTGGCCTTGCCAATGCTTGTTTTTTTTCAGCTACTCCCTCCTTTCTTTTGGACCTGATGCCTTCTTTATTTGTCCCAAATCCTGCTACACAAGGTGTGAGTTAAGCATCCAGGCAGGCAGGAGAAGGACAGCCCTGCCAAGGCCCCCTCCCAGAGATCGGCCGAGTCAGCCGGGAGCCAGCGCGAGGCGAAGCACCCACGTGGACCCCAGCGCCGGGGGCAGCAATAGAGCAGGACACAGATGGGGCGTCAGGGCAGCCACTCACCCCTCTCACAGCGTGCAGTGCTGAAGGCAGCCGTTCGACAGCAGGCAGCACGCGGGTGGGCTCCGCGATCTCCAGACTGCATCAGGTGAGCGATGGGAGCGTCAGCATTGCGGGTGGGCTCCGCACGCTCCGAACTAGCCGGGCCTTCCGACACACATGCGAGGGCGCGACCGGCCTCGTCGCCAGTGTAGCGCGGTGGGGCCTAGGTCGCAGTTACTACGCAGGATGCGAAGTAAAGGGCACACACACCACAGTATTGCGCTCTGGGCTGGAAGACCACGTGCGGTCCCACCCACGTTTATTTATCCCCTCGGGATGAGCCCACCCGAGGGGTGTATGGATGCGTGTCGTAGCGCATCATTGTTTTAGAGAGTCCGGGTGGCTCTCTACACTCTGATTACCCCACTTTGGGGTGCATTCACCGAAGCCTTGCTGCCTCTCTGGCTAGTTTGGTGATAAGTAGCTGCCAGGCACTACTACAAGAGGCAGTGTTAGTGCAGAGGATCAAACATCACTAAGATGGTTTCAAGAGGGACACGTCATGCCCTCGGCTTGAGAGCACACGTCATGAAACACTTTAGTGTCGCCTTCCATTGTACCTTCTGTTTTATTGCGATATCCAGTGCAGGCTTCCGGTGTGAGCATGCAGTTAAATTGAATTTCTACCTTATTGTGGCCTCCTTTGATCTGCATGTGCCACTATTATTGCAACAGGCGCTCAATGGAAAATGGTAAACAGTGATTCAATAAATTCACTTCAACATAATAAAAATAGGTGATTACAACTAGGTATAGCTTGTTGGGGATGTCCAGGAGTAAATTTGTTTATTTATGTTAATGGCATCGCAGTGTTTTAGGTTGGCTGAGGTTTTTAACTCGTCTTCATGGTCGCTGAACTGGCATTAAAACCTGCTCGGCTCACTTGAATGCTTGGAATTTTGGCTGGTGAACGTGCGTCAAGGATGCAGCAGCTGGCATTTGTGCCTTACCCCCACCCCACCCTCCACCACCTGCCTGTGTGACACACTCTGGCACTGTGCATGGGCATAGGCAGGGCTTTAAGTGGGATGAAAAAACTGAGGGGTCTCTCAAAGGGGCGTGGCTTAAAACACCTAAAAATCTGTGCTTAGTAGTTGAACCCAAGGGACCCTCAGGATTCAAGGGGACTTAATCTCCCAATTTACAACACACCAGAGGGCCCGTTTGCACAGTGGTGAAGGGAGGGGGTGGGCCTGATGTGATAAGTTTGCAAACGTGCCCCGTGGTTCATTTTAAGTTGGGGGATTAAGTTCCCTTGTATCTTGAGGGTCCCTGGGGGCAACTAGCCCACCAGGTACCTTCAGTAAGCACAACAGAGTTGTGTTGCAGTGAGGTGAAAAAAGGGGTGTGGCCTCGGACAACCTCTCTGCAACGCAGCTCTGTGGTGCTAACTGTAAGTATCTGGTGGGCTAGTTGGGCCCCAGGGACCCTCAGGATTCAAGGGGACTTAATCCCCCAATTTACAACGCGCCACGAGGCGCGTTTGCACACTTGTCACATCAGGCCCACCTCCTCCCTTCACCACTGTGCAAACGGGCCCTCTGGTGTGCTGTAAATTGGGAGATTAAGTCCCCTTGAATCCTAAGGGTCCCTTGGGTCCAACTAGCCCACCAGGTACGTCCAGTAAGAGCCACAGAGCTGCGTTGCACAGAGGTGTAAAAGGGGGCGTGACCTTGGACCACCTCTCTGCAATGCATCTCTGTGGCACTTACTAGAGGTACCTGGTGGGCTAGTTGGCCCCCAGGAACCCTGAGGATTCAAGTGGAATTAATCCCCCAACTTTAAACCTGCCAGGGGGTGCGTTTGCAGAGTGGTGAAGGGAGGGGGCGGGACTGATGTAACATGCGTGTACTTATCCAATCACTCCGCCAAAACCTAAGCACTTATAAATTCACTATGCACTCTCCTTGCAGTACTCTAATCATCCAGTCAGTACCCATGGACTCATGCAATGACCCATGCACTAACACATGCACTGCTACAACACCCTGAGCACTACCCATGCAGTCCAGCCATCGCCCTGTCAGTACCCATGCACTCCTTCAATCTCCCAGCCAGCACCAGGTACTTATTCAAACACTCCACCAATACCCAAGCACTTATAAATTCACCACCCACTCGCCTTGCTAGACTCTAATCTTCCAGTCAGTACCCATGTACTCTTGGAATGGCCCAGGTACTAACACATGCACTGCTACAATCCCCCAAGCACTTCCCATGCAGACCTCGAAACACCTACACACTACTGATTCACTCCTCCAATTACCCAGGTAGTACCCATGCACTCCAGAAATCCCTCTGTCACTACCCATGCACTCCTCCAATCACCCAGCCAGCATTTTGTACTTATCCATTCACTCCGCCAAAACCCAAGCAGTTATAAAATCACTGTGCACTGTCCTTGCAGCACTCTAATCATCCAGTCACTACCCATGTACTCATGCAATGATCCAGTCACTAACACATGCACTGGTGCAATACATTGAGGACTACCTATGTAGTCCAGTAATCTCCCTGGTACTACCTATGCAGTCTTCCAATCACCCAGCCAGTCCTATGTCCTTATCCAATCACTACACCAAAACCCAAGCACTTATAAATTCACCATGCACTCTCCTCGCAGTACTCTAATCATCCAGTCACTACCCATGTAGTCATGCAATGATCCGGGCACTAACACATGCACTGCTACAATCCCTGTGTACTACCCAGGCAGTCCTCTAACCACCTACACACTTCTCACTCGCTCCTTCAATTCCCCTGGTAGTACCCATTCAGTCCAGCAATCACCCTGTCACTCCCTGTGCAGTCTTCCAGTCACGCAGCCCCTACCATGTACTAATCCAAACACTCCGCCAATACCCAAGCACTTATAAATTCACTCAGGCACTCTCCTTGCAGTATTCTAATCTTTCAGTTAGTAACTATGTACTCATGCAATGATCCAGGCACTAACTGATCACTGTTACAATCCCATATGCTCTACCCATACAGTCCTGTACCCACTTACACACTTCTCATTTGCTCCTTCAATTCACAAGGTAATACCCATGCAGTCCCGCAATCACACTGTCACTGTCTGTGCACTCTTCCAGTCACCCAAACACTCCTCTAATAGCCAAGCACTTATAAGTTCACCACACACTCTCCTTGTAGTACTCTAATTATCCACTCAGTACCCATGTACTCATGCAATGACCCAGTCACTAACACATGCACTGCTGCAATACCTTGAGGACTACCTATGCAGTCCAGTAATCTCCCTGGTACTATCTATGCAGTCCTCCAATCACCCAGCCAATCCTATGTGCTTATCCAATCACTGCGCCAAAACTCAAGCACTTATAAAATCACCATGCACTCTCCTTGTAGCACTCTAATCATCCAGTCACTACTCATGTACTCATGCAATGACCCAGGCATTAACGCATGGCAAGTACAGAGGAGGTCATGCTAATCACAGGGGTATCCCAACGCATAGTGTTCCCTAGTGTATGTAGGTGTTTTCACTGTATTCTAAGTGTCTTTTAGCATAGCACTGGCTCTAGGCCTGGTTAGTCAGAGTCAGTTACCACCAGTACCCATCAGCAAAAAGTTGGGGGCACAGGAGGACTTTCTGCTCCTCTGTTGGTTCTTTCTGCACATCTCTTCTTCCTGCACTTTTCTTCGTCTTTCTGGACTTCTGTTGCCTCTTTCAGCTTTTGTCTTGCTTCTTTCTGCGCTTTTCTTCCTCTTTCTTCACATGTTCTACCTTTGTAGGCATAGTTAGAAATTAGCATTTAAAAAACCTTAGAAATTCACTGAAAAAATCGTAGGTTTCAGGGACGTTATAGTTAGAAATTTTCATTTAACAAACCTTTGAAATTCACTGAAAAAAAAATAGGTTTCAGGGACGTTATAGTTAGAAATTAGCATTTAAAAAACCTTAGAAATTCACTGAAAAAACCATAGGTTTCAGGGACATTATAGTTAGTTGGAGATTTCACTTGTACAAAACCATAGAAATTCATCCATTATAGTTAGTAGACCTAACTGTAATTCACGCCCCCGCAATGCACTGCTGATGACGTCACATATTACAATTTTCTTTTATTCAGTCCAGCATAAACGCACCACCGCCATGACGCGTTTCGGCCTACCAGAGGCCTTGATATATATTTTTTTGTAAACAAAGTTTGTGCCGCACTCAAGATTCAAAGTTCATTGGTTTTTATTTTCAAATCACCATTAAGCCTCCTTCTGTGAGACAAACCAATGCGTTTCAGCCATAGGGGCCTTGCTCACGGTAGTATATATATTTGTTTAATTATTTTTTTCCAACGTATTCTGATGTATTTTATATTGGTACTGTTTCTAATGTACTTTGATGGTTTTTGTAACCGAATACAGTGTTGATTGATCGACACATACACACACATGAAGACTCGTTTACTTATGCCATCTTAAACAGCGATTAAAAATCAGTACTAAAGAGATTGATTTGGGGCAGTTGCCTATCTAAAGTCATGTAGATGGATATATATGTTTTGGCTCTGTTTACGTCAAAGCACTATCACATGCTAATCCAAGTTAGCCTTGACTCACAAAGTCTCTAGTATCGGTATATTGCAATGGACGTGTGTTTCAAAGGCGAACTCACTATACTATCCAGCTACTTTGGGATCTCTTCTTTCAAATGTGTGAGGTTTCAAAGCCAGAGATAATTTCTCTACAAGTAGCTACAGCAAAATCTCTGCAGCTTGCCCCAATGTTTTTCTCAACAAGGTCTATTGCTGTCGTCTTTAGTTTTATGTTTTCAAAAATCATAAATCACTTGCCCAGTGCCTTCTCTGGGCATGGAAGTTTCTGGAGACTCTACATGTGAGGGTAAGAGTCCGGGCAGAGTGATCTAGGAAATCATAAAGGAAGAGGACAGCACCCACTGAAAATGTTAGAGCACGTGATGTGAGGCTGGGCAAAGAGCGATCCGGGCAAACATTATGAAGAGGACAGCAACACACCTGGGCTGTATTATACAAAGTGCAGCGGTGGCGCAACAGGCATGTGCGCACGCATTGCGTGCCCCTGGGGCACTTGGTACTACAGTAAGGGCCACAGACGCTTGTGCGTAATATGTATAGTGCCAGCACTATCACTAGAGGGTCCCATGCAAATAAGGAAATCCCTTTGCCTTTTTGCCTGCACCTTATTATTGACACGTGTGCAGAGGCAAAGAAGCTGTCAAAGTGCGCCACCTGATGGCATCACTCTAAAGGGGAGAAAGGTCATCCTATTGACACCCCTAGACATCCCCTTGCAGGCGGGTGCAGTCACTCACTGCTCTCGTCTGCAAGGGGATCTTTAACCCCACCTTAAAAGTGCAGACGGGTTTCTTTTTTTCTGCACAGTGCTTCAAAACCGCTCCTTTTTCAAATGAATGCGCTGCCCTCAGGGCAGCGCGAGTTGGCGGCTGGCCTGTGGGCAGCGCATTTAACATAATGGGGCGTACTTTCCTTGTTAACGATGAGCGCATCTTTTGAGAGATGCGCTCGGCGCTAACAAGGAGAGTGCGCCGTATTCTACAATGAGGCCCCTGGTGAGGAACATAGCAATGGGCTGTAGCAGTGTGCTGCCATTTTGCAAAGGAAGTAGCTGTTCAAAAGGACATAAATACTGACACCCTGGCCATAGACAGGACAAATATAGCGAGGAAGGCTTTGCAGATGTTCTGGTTAGTGCAAATTTCCGAAGCGGTTGTCGCTAGGCAATGCAAACAAGCACTGGGTTTTTGATTCACAACAAAACTAGGAAAAATACAGACGTAGATCTCCACCTCTTACTGGAATGTATTTTTTTTTTTTTTTATCGATTCACAATCATTCCTAGACTTTCCCTACAGGATTATATTCCTACTGTGTGGTGTTCTCCTTAGCAGAGAAGTCCACCCAAGGGGAACAGGACCCCTGAGTAAGTGCACTTTTTTTTTATCTGTCATGAAAATAATATTTCCCCTTGGAGAAACCCCTGTAATCTTCTCGACATCACAGGGTGTTTCCCTTCATACCCCAGCGCCGCATACCTTGTTGGTTGTGTCCGCGGTCATATGACCGTGGAATATAAATAAATGGGCAGGACTGCGCATAGGCAGTTCCACGCCAGACCACAGCCTGTGTGTGCATGTGTTGTCACTGCGCCAAGCTCCATCGCCTTGCATAGGCCCAGAATCATAGGCGAAGCCACCAACATAACAACCCCTATATTCCCAGCACATCTAGAGGTGATCTATTCCCCTTCCCACCTTGGAAGTGCATTCACGCCAGCCCTTTGCTGGAGTATATTTCAGACCCTTTGATGGTGGGAAGGAGAAGGATTAGAATTTGAGATTGCCCACAAACCTATAAGCTTGTGGACTTTCCCAAACTTCCAAGGCAAATCACACCTTAGACCCTTTTGAGAGGGTTTTACAGCTCAACCATCGCCTCACCTGTGATGGAGATCTCAGGACCTGTGAACAGGTTTATGTCTGCCAGAAATCCCTCTGCACACTGGGAGCCCTCGCGGGACAGCACCTGCAAGCTATGCTGCTTGCCTTTGAGGCAGAGTGCATCATACGCGGGCTGTGGGTGCACCACGTAATTCAAGCAAACTCCGAGGATGGGCTATAGAAAAGGGGATGAACGGTCATTATTTTTCTTTTCTCTGTGCCTCTAGACACATTTATCCTCGTATTGTTCCGGTAAATAAGTTCATGAAGCAAGCTGAGTTTCCAAGGAGGGTTAATGTCAGCCCAATAGCAAGAGAATCTGGCATTTGTATCTGAAAGGTTGTCTCTGCCCTCTCTACTACAAGGAAAAAAACAGCCAGTAAGCCAAGAACTACATTTTTTTTTTGATAATCAAATTTTTATTGGTGTTTTTCAGAACAAAAATACATCGGTAGCAAATCAAGTACATTATTGAGATGAATTACATTCGAGAAAAGCCGACTGGAACTCACGACGCACAGGTGGGATGAATACAATATATGTTTACAGAAATACATGTACACGACACATTCGAACCCTTCATGCGGGTAATAGGTTGAACCATTTGCCCCACACCTTGCCGAATAGTTCGGGGCAGCCCCGGGCCTCAAAGAGGGGCTCCTCCTGGGCCCCACACCAGTCCACTCCCCGCCTCCATTTCCTCACAGTAGGTGACTTGGCCTGACTTGGCGCTGCTATATCCCACTTCGCCACCGCCAATGCCGTTCCCAGGAATCGCTTATCGGTCCTGGATCCATCGAGGTCATCAAACACCCCCAAGAGCAAGCGTAATGGGTCGTGGGGAACCTCCCACCCAAGTGCCCATGTGAGCTCAAGCTCCACCCCTCTCCAGAACAGCACCAGAGCAGGACACTGCCAAACCACGTGGTAAAAATCTGCAGGAGCGTGAGTGCAGCGCGTGCAGGCCGGGGAGGGATGCATGAGGGCACTGTGCAGACGTGCTGGAGTAAGGTATGCCGTATGGAGGTAGTAGAGTTGGACGAGAGACAACTTGGAGAGGGTTGTCAAGGTCTTGGTGGCCATAAGGGCGTCTCTCCAATCCGCCTCCTCCAGGGGGCCCAACCACCCTTCCCAGCAGGCTCGGAGCCGATCAAGGGACGCGGGGCCATTGTTCACCAGGGATCGGTAAATCCGTGACACCCCCCCTCTGCTTAGGTTCCCCATCATCATCTGGGCCTCCAAGGGGCTAAATTCCGGGAGAGAGGTGGGAGACGGAATGTGTGTGTGGAGTGCATGCCTCAGTTGCAAGTACCTGTAAAATTGGGAGGGAAGGAGGGAATGGCGTTGTTGTAGGTCTGCAAAAGATCTGATATGGTCCCACACCCAGACGTCTCCGAGTAACGAGATCCCGATGAGATCCCAATGACAGAAGTCCAGGAGGGATGAAACCTCCTGCAGCCAGGTTCCACTCCACAGGGGCGTCTGTTTGGTGAGTTTCTGGTCCCATCTTACAAATCGGAGGGCTGTACGCCAGGCCATAAGCACCGTCCTAGTGATTGGGGGCAGAGCCTGCAGGTACACTTGGATCTGCACAAAGTCCATTGCCCTGAATTCCACCTGGTACACCGGGTCGAACCAGCCACCCAGGAACCAGTCGTGGATTGCGATGAGCCAGGTAGTAGAGGCAGAGATTAGTCACCCCCATGCCCCCATCAAAGCGGGGAATGCGGCAATGTGGTAGAGATATTCGTGGCCTCCCGTTACCCCATAAAAACCATGTGAAGATGCCATCTAATTCCCGAAACCAGTTGCCTGGAAGGTGGGTGACGATATTTTGTAATATATAAAGGAAGCAGGGGAGGACCATCATTTTAAAGAGAGCACTTCTGCCCAGGGGGTTGAGAGGGAGGGATTGCCATTTCCTGAGGTCCGCCTTGACCCTGGCAACCAGGGGCATAATATTCAGAGCCCACTCAAGTTCCGGAAGGAGGGCGACCCACACACCCAAGTACTTGAAGGATTTCCTGCGGAGAGGAATGGTCGTTTGCCAGTCAAAGCGCGCCCGGGATGGATGTAGGGGGACCAGGGTGGATTTCGTCGGGTTGAGTCGGAGGCCGGAGACCCGCTCAAAGGCAGAAAGGGCATCCAGGCATCTGGGACCGATGTTCTATGGGTCCGCCAAAAAAAGGAGGACGTCATCTGCGTACAGGACTATCTTGCTAATCTGAGTCCGATCCCAGGCCCAACCACAGATGAGGGGGTCTTGGTGGATGAGGGAAGCCAGGGGTTCCATCGCCAACTGAATAGAAGTGGTGAGAGCGGGCAGCCCGGACGGGTGCCTCTCCGGATGGGGATCATCTCAGATAGCTCGCCATTAATGAGGACACGTGCCCTGGGATTACAGTGAAGGACCCAAAAAAGGCGACGGAAAGGGGGGCCGAAACCCATCTTCTCCAGCACGTCATCGAGATAACCCCAGCTCACCGTATCAAATGCTTTTTCAAAATGTATGAAAAGAGTAGCCAGGTACGGGGTGAGGTGATGACGGTGGGCAAGGGCCAGGTGGAGGCGGCGTATGCAATGTCGGGTGCCCCGGGCAGGCATGAAGCCGCATTGGTCTGGATGGACCAAGTCTTGCAGGTGGGGACGGAGCCGTTGGGCCACCGCAGTGGCAAAGATTTTGACCTCTGTATTGATAAGAGAGATAGGGCGATAGTCCGCACAGTCAAGGGAGGGTGGCTGTGTCTTTGGGATGACCCCAATAGTGGCCAGATCAGTTTCGGGCAGGAAGGATCCTTCATCTACCACATGCTTGAACAGCTCCGTTAAGTGGGGAACCAATTCATCACGATAGGTCGCGTAATACTCTTGGGGGTAACCATCGGGCCCGGGCGTCTTGCCGGATTGCAACAGTGAAATGGCTCCAGGTATCTCTTCTGGGGTGAAAGGACGGTCCAGAGTCTCTGAGGCCGTCTGGGGAAGGCAGGGCAGCTGGGTTTCGGTCCCAGCCAACAGATCCGCCAGGGAGGTCCGAGGAGGGCGGACTGCATAGAGGGCCGCGCAATATCTAGCGAAAGTTTGGGCAATGGCGTGGGACGTCACGTGGTGAGTCCCGGTTTCATCCCGAATCTCGTGGATGATGCAGTTAGCCTTGGGATAAGTGTTAGACCTGCCAGTCCTTTGGCTGTCCCCTCCTCACTTTTCTTCCTTTACCCTCTAATTTTTCGGTCCACTAGTTTTTTTGGTGTTGACGTAGAGGCTCTGGGTGCCCCATTTTCACTGATTGAGGGTGAGGCGCAAGGTGCTTCTCTAAAATGGAGGGAGGGAGAGAGCTCCTACACAAAATGGTGGCCTAAACTGTCACCTCAGAACCTGGGCCATAGACTGTCATGAGGGGTTCCAGAACCTTCTGGGCCACTCTGGCCAGTCAGGGCACAGACTATAAATAGAGGTGAGGTGCGTCGGCCATTTTGTAGAAGGTGTGACGTGAGGTAGTCAGGAGTAAGGCACTTGAGTGGGGAGGTGGATGCGCTAGAGAGGGAAATTGACAGTTCTTAGGGCCTGCTTTTTCTTCCCTCCTCAGCTGACACTACCCCCTACCTCTTGACCTGACCCTGCCCTCAGCCACTGACCCTGGGGTCACATCAACCTTATGCGCTCTTTGTCTAGCCAGGACCCTTGAAGGGAGACAGGGTAGAGGGTCACCATCATTGGCCAAATCCTCCACATCCCTGCTGTTGCCTGGAACCCTGGAATAACCCAGATCTAGTGACTGACAGCTTTTCTTGACTGAACAAGAATGTGATCATCGCCACAGACCCAGGAAATTGGCTGTCCGATTCGACTGCCCCTGAGCTACAGATCACCCCCCTTAATTTTGGCCACCCCCGCACTGAGATCCCTGAAGGAAACACTCACCGCTGCAGCCCAGGGTTTCAAAGATCGTCCCTTCTGTCACCTGGGGCTTGTAAGGAAGACCGGGGCCCCACTGTGACTGGATACGTTAGCGCGGCGCAGCCCAGAATTGTGAGGAAGCCACCGGAGGGGAATAGAAGGCCGCGTCAGGCCTTGAAGCCAGCAACACTCGTATCACGTGTTGGGGGCGGACTGTGGAGCGCCGCCCCCGCCGCTGCCCGATTGTGTGAGGAGGCCACGCCCCGCAGGCCGCGCTGCTTCTGGGGGCTGCGGGCGCGCCTCCCGGCAGCCACTAAGGCCGAGCAGAGTAGCGCCTGACCTTAGGAAACATTGTGTGGCCCGAGGACGACTCCACGTCCGCGCAACCCCCCCCCCGGACACCGCCAGAGAGTGAGGCCTGCCGGCGTGTGGAGCTCTCTGAGGAGCGAGTCCTCAACGGGCCGAAATGTCCTACCAGAGGCCCACAAGTATGGAAACCCCCGGGGAGGAGGGCGGAAGGCCGGAGTGGCCCTGGATTCGCCCCTCCCCGGGGAAGTCTCTCCTTGAGCCCGGTGAGCCCCCACTGCCCAGCGGAAAGAATAACTCGGCTTGTGGCCCCCTCCATTCTCACCCTGTGGAAGACGTGGTATTCACCTAATAAGCCGGGCACTTTGGGGGTATACAGGAGTCTGCTATTGAATACCAGTTTAATGTCCTGAAAGGCCAGATTTCCTGTTTCAAGGGAAAGCCATGTTCTATGCTGCAAAGACCAGCCAGGTGTCATGAGCATATTTAAGGTTATATTTCATACATAAAGGTATTGCCAGAATTGAAGTGCTATGTGCAGCGCTTAATGTAATAACCTGATTTCAAGCGTATTGTGATTCCTATGTGCAGCGCTAAATGTTATAACCTGATTTCAAGCGCATTGTGATTTCTATGTGCAGCGCTTAATGTAATAACCTGATTTCAAGCACATTGTGATTTCTAAGTGCAGTGCTTAATGTAGTAACCTGATTTGAAGAGCATAATGTATGCTATGTGCAGCACTTAATGTAATAATCTGATTTCCAGCGCATTGTAAATGCTATGTGTAGCACTACGTCTAGTGACTTTATTTAATGCGCTATTGAGTTTACTGTGCTGGACTGAATCACCAAGTGGCGCGCTTAATTTCATACCAGTCTAAAGCAGAATAGTACTGCTAATTTAGACACAATGATATGTTTTGATCCTGATATGCAGAAGATAAAAACTGATTGACTTCACTTGAAAGGGAAGGAGATACATGATATAAGGAAAGATAAAGCTTTTCTACCTTTTCTAATTATTTGGTGTAGCGTCATTTTTAGTGATGGAACGCTGGAGTGTGAAGTGGGTGTGTTGCAAGCACGACATGTAACACTGGAGTAAGGCCTTTCCACCTGAGCCAAGCTACCCTAGGACTCTAGGTCCAACAAGTTGGTGTTCAGCGGTGGGATACTGAGCTTGTGCTTGCATAGAGGGCCGCGCAATATCTAGCGAAAGTTTGGGCAATGGCGTGGGACGTCACGTGGTGAGTCCCGGTTTCATCCCGAATCTCGTGGATGATGCGGTTAGCCTTGGGATAAGACACTAAGTTATGAAGCAATTTGCCATTTTTGTCACCCCAACCATAGACGCGTGCCACCGAGGATCGTCAGAGCATTTTAGCGGATTCTAGCGAGATCCGGCGGATCTCATCGCGGATCAGTGAAAGCTGCCGAGTGGAGTCGTCGCTGTCGTCTGTAGTTTGGACTCCCTCCAGCTGTGCTGCCTGGTCTTCCAGCTGCACGAGCTGAGCAGATTGCTCCATGTGTGTCACGTGGACCAAGCCTCTGGCCACACCCCAAACCACAGCCTTGCCGGCCTCCCATAGCGTTCCCGGTGAAGGAACCGAACCCGCATTGGCTGAGAAATAAAGTTGCAGTTCTCGTCCGAGGGACTCGACAAATGTGGCATCCTGCAGGAACCAAGCGTTCATCCGCCACGTCGCACGGATGCCAGCAGGGGAGGTCCTTAGACGAAGGGAGACGGGGGAGTGGTCCGAGATACCCCTGGGCAGTATGGAGGCCCCGGACATCTATTGACAGTCCGTCACGGGCAGCAGAAACAGATAGATGTGGGAGTGGGTGTGATGGGCCGCCGAAGTGTGGGTGTATTGTTCTTTATGGGGGTTCCACACCCTCCAGGCATCACAGAGACCCCGGGCAGAGGACCAATCAGATAGGCGTTTTGCAGAGGCAAGGCGGGGGGCGACGGAATGCCACTCACATCATGCGATGGTTGCAGGACGGCGTTAAAGTCTCCTCCAACAACCGTCAGGCCTTGTGGGAAGGAGGATATCACCGGCGTGAGGCGGCGAAGGGTAGAGGCCATGGTGGCGGGGGGAATGTATGTGCACAGGAGACTAAGAGGGTGATCTTCGATCTTACCCGTCAGGGCCACGTAGAGGCCACCCCCCGGGAACCTCGTGTAAAGCCAGAGTGCCAGAACCCTGTCAAACCCATAGCGGGTGAGGAAGTTGCATTGTGAGCCCAGGAGGTGTGTTTCCTGTAGAAACAGGATGTTGGGCGCGTGTCGGTGGGCGCTGCGGAGGACAGCAGCATGCTTGATACGGTCAAGTAGCCCATTAACATTCCAGGAGAGGACGTGGAGGGTCTTATTGAAGGTGGAGGCCATCAAGTTAGGCGGTGTGTGGAACAGCGAACGCAAACGCGGATTTGCCCGGATCCCCAGGGAAACAACCTCCCGAGGCGTTGGGTGGAAAGTGTGTGAACTGGTGAGCCTTGTGTCGTCGGCGAAGGCATACATGTGGATGCGGCTACCGATAAGAACAAGAAATAGCGGCCCGTAGGCGGCTAAAAACAACAAACTGTTGGAAGACAACGGTCTTCCCCCCCTCCCTCGCCCCCCAACTCCCCCCACCCTACACTTCTGAAGAGGAAGCATCTGTCGCCCAAGAACTACATTTTATGTTGCATTTTACAACCCTGCGCTTTGGCACAATGACATAGATTAACATGTATGTTTTTCAGCCAACAGTATGTTCCATTGTGGTGCTAGAAGTTTTGCTTTTGGCAGTTTCATGATGGCCTTAAAACACCAGCATTCAAAGTGATGTTGCTAAAATGTCTACAAGTGTTATACCTGACATGGAGGCACTTGTGAGCCATGTTTTACAATTTTATGAAGTCACCTACTCCATTTGAAAACTACTTGTTTCACACCTAAAACCAAAAGTAAACTCTGCTCACACATTTTGTGAGGGTTCACACATTTTTACTGACATCGTGTATTAAAACAAGCATTTGTAACGTGGATCGTTTTTCATTTTTTATGTGGAGTAGAAAGTTTTAAATCAAGCTTCACAATACAGTAAAGGTACAACATGGACAGCCACGGTACAACATTTCCGAACACAAATAACAAGTTACAGGTAAGTGGCAGCAGCAGAAAGAACATCACACTATTCTCTCACGCAATCAGGACAGGTACAACACAGGTAGCTCATCCATTAAAAAGTGAATGAGAGGTGTTAAAGGACTGTTGTATAATTTTCGTAAACAGACAATGCCATACTGGAAGTAAAATACTCCTGCAAAAAACAGCCTCCTATACCTTCAAGTACTTATATAGGATAATACACCTACCTAATGTGGTTTGCTTTATCATCGGGTTCTACGTCTTGCACTGGGAAACATTCAAGAGTAATAGTGTCCACTCGTTGTACTGTATACTAGTTATGGGATCCCTTGTTTGGGTGAAGTTATGTTATTTGTGTTGATATTCATGTACTCTCTTTGTTAAACTTTAGAGCTATATTAAAATGTTATGTGGGTATTCTAGAAATATTTCTACTATGGTCATGAATGAAAACAGGAGTACTAAAAAACAGGAGGACTAAGCAATTATTTTTCATCAACATGTTTGGGTGGTTGAATATTGCCTCTCTCGGTTCAGGCATCTTCCCCAGGAATATTGGTTTCTCACATCAAATACTGTGTACAATCCCTGCTTCATAGGGCCTGTTCACCAGCCTCAGAAGAGGGGAGGGCCATTGGGAAGACTTGTATCAGGCTATTGTCTTGGTTATCAGCAGGCAGCATGTTTCCCAGGACTAGTCATTGTAAGCTCAGCCTGCTCTATGAAACAGACCATGCCAATGCTGCCAAGCCACACTTGCAGATGACTGGGTTGGGCATCAGGAGTGCATAGGCATTGAGACCAGGATTTATGTGCACAAAGTCAATCAATCTCCTGCCTCACTGCAATAGGGCAGTGGAAGTGAGGCACTGACTGCTGGGCCCTGTTATTCTCCTCAAACCCACCTATGTCGCTTCCTGTCTGAGAAAGCAGTGTTGTGGAGGCTTGAGGGAACAGCTCTTGGCTTAGCCTGGACCTTCCGCTCCTCTGCAAATGTCGGTGACTGTGTCTCTATTGATAACTGAAGTATGAACTTTCACATGAAAAGTATATTTTGGATTATTTCACTTTAGCGACATGGGCATCAATTCATCGAAATGCCAGGGATAGTGGAAGTGACAGCGCATACCCTTTAACCTCAATGACATCACAGGAAGTGATATCATATTACCCCAGACCCTGATTTTTCCAGGAAAAAGTCAACAATTGAGAATTAGCGTTGGATAGTATCACAAAGTAACGCAAAGTTGTGATGTGTGCCGCTTTGCATTATTTGGTCTCAAGGGGGCGTTACGTGCATGGTGCATGGAGGTTTACATGCAACCACCCATGCGTTTTGATGCAAATCCCTATCTACAAACATTGCTAGATGGGAATTTGCACAAAAATATAATGCCTCCTCGATGCAGGAGTAACGATGAAACGTTTTTTCATTTCTTCTAGTTTTCCAACATGCAAAGTGGGAAACGCCTTTAAGCATAGTTTTGATACTGCAGCAATTTTGGTGCAGCATTGCCTTGCGTCAAAGAATAGTAAATTAGAGCCTCAAACTCCCACAATCTCACTCTCTACTTGTCACTTGACTCACATTCACTTTCACACACATGCTTACACATACATAAGCATTTTCTCACACATATGTACTCTCTCTTTTTCATAAACACGCTCTCACACGCAAGCATGCATACAACATGCAAGTAAAACCTCTGTACTTTCCACAGCAGCCACTATAAGTGTGCCTTATTTTTTTTTACACTAATAGTGAATAATATACTATAATTCACTATTAGTATAATGAAATACAGGCAGACAATAAGGAATGCGGAGCCCCAGTGTGTTCTTGGCACAGATTTTTTCACCCCTGAGGCATAGGGCTGCAAAGGCACTGACAGGGGTCTCAAAAGGCAAGCAAGGGGTTGCAGCTGCAACCACTGTTGACCCCTTAATGATGTCCATTTTTAGCACCTTAGATTATATCACTGCACTTTTATTAAAATTAGTGAACCACACCCTTTCTGCTGTTACAGTTTTATTAATTACGTAACAGGCAAGTCAGCTGTTTTGTTTCCTCCTACGTAAGCCTTTTATTTTTTATAGCTGGAGCAACATCATGGTCCATTAAACCATACACAAGAGAGGTTGTACAGTGTGCATCCTGAACTATTTCAAAGTGCTCTCAGATTTGGTAATCATAGAAAAGCAGGGACACTGGAGAAAAGTAATTGCCTAGGATCACACTGTTTAGTCTAGTGTGGAAGTTGGGATTTAAACCAGGCTTCTTGATTAGACATTATGCAATTCAAATACTGGATGCATATCACATTTTGCCCCCCTTCTGCCCTGATTAACAAGTTAATTACCTTCAGTAATACCTTATATGGTAGAGACACTATCTAGCCGCAGATTCCATACCTTGGAGTAATCCCCAGGCGTCAGACTGGATCCAGAAATATTTCTTGAGCAGTGCCCCTGCGCACCAGTAGGTGTCGTCATTCGGCTCCATGTGGTGTCGTCTTCCCCAGGAGTGACGTGCGCAGTGCCTATATAGGCGCCACCTCAGCGCGTGCAGTTCAGTTACTTTTCACGACTTCTAACGCCAAAAGCGCAGAGCAACAAAGGACACTGACCACTGGTGTGAAATACTAGGGCCCTGAAAGGGGAAAGCCCTGCCCCTAGAAATCCATTCACAGAAAAGAGAGTATGGGTGGGTCAGTGTTGGACTTGGCCCTTTTTCCCTCATTTTTTTCGTTTTTGTAATGTTAAGGTGCAGGTGCTTACTTCTCCCAAGATGGCTGCCACCGACCCCTGCTACTGCAGGGTAGTCGTTTTTCATAGTAGCACCCTAGCTGCCAGGAGCTGGCTGGGACCCACAACAATGTTGCGACACCAGCCCGCCTTTTTGTCCCATAGTTAGAATGGGGAAGCTCCTGGAAGAAGCTGGAACCTTCTAGAAGGGAGGTGGGGTTTTACTTTTGCCGCCTTGGCTAGAGGTCACCTGACCTAGGGCTACTTAAGAGTGGGAGGGAAACTTGTGTGGTGAGTTGGCCATTGGGGTGAAGCAGAGCTGGAAGAATCCACCAGGAGTGTAGGCGGTAGGGCCTAGCCAGGGACTTATGCCTCTGAGAGTGACAGGATTTAGGTACTGCCTCTTAAGTGAGTGAGGTGCCCTGTGAATCCCACTGATCTTGCCCAGTAGTAGGAGGACCCAGAGACTCTCTGCCAACCTGACTAGGAAGGACCTAGTCGCCCTCTCCATCCCTACCCCTGTAACAGAACCCCTTAAGGGCGCCAGATACATCTGCGCCAAAAGACTTCATCTGTCAACTGAGAACTGAAACCTAACTTTAAGAACTGAGACTGCATGACAAGAGCGAGCTGCAAGCCTTGAATGCCAGAGCTGAGACTGCGTGTCCAAGCTACCCTATTGAACAAAATACTAAGCCGATTGCCAAGTCACCGGGGATCGACCAGGTACTAGCGCTGTGACCCCCGCGCTCCCTGCCCTGGTCTGGGACCCCCGGCAGCGTGCTCCGCTGAGCACTTTACCCCCATCCTTAATTTGAGCCCCCCCCTGCGACGACGAAGCCAGCGCACTCACCGCCGCAGCCTGGAGGCCTGGAGAAGTGCCCTGCTGTGTCGTGAGGCCCTGGAGGAGTGCCCTGCTGTGTCGCAAGGCCCAGGCGAAGCCCGGGGCCCCGTCGCTGCCGTCGCAGCCGTGTGAGGAGGTGCGCAAGGTCGGGGCCAAGTTCCCCCAACGTCGTGAGGACGGACGCCTGCTGACGCCGAGACGGAGGTAAGCCCGGAGGCCGAGATCCCCCCTGGTGCGCCCCCTGCTGGTCTGGAAACCACACCGCACTTGGCCCGGGTTGTCCCCTCCGTGGGAGTCCCCTCCCCTGCCTGCGCGACGGAGAGACCCCGCCGAGGGATCCTGTCCGTGTCCCCCCTTCTGTAATACTGAGCGCGGTGCTCTGTGAACTGCACCGGAGCATAGGGACCCGCTCCGCAAGTCCGGTCATCCTCCCCGCTGGAAGCCGCCCCAAGAACTGACTGACATTACCCTCGTGTGGCGCTCCACGCCACCGACCCTGCTTCCCCAGCCGGAGAGACAAGGAATGCGAGTAGCGCACTGTGTTATATGCTCTGCTCGAAAGTAATTACCTGTCAAGGAATGCGAGTAGCGCACTGTGTTATATGCTCTGCTCGAAAGTAATTACCTGCCAAGGAATGCGAGTAGCGCATTGTGTTATATGCTCTGCTCGAACGTAATTACATGCCAAGGAATGCGAGTAGCGCATGGTGATTATATGCTCTGCTCGACAGTAATTGTATGCCAGGGAATGCGAGTAGCGCCTTGTGTTATATGCTCTACTCGAAAGTAATTACATGCCAAAGAGTGCGCGTAGCGCATTGTGTTATATGTTCTGCTCGAAGGTAATTCCAAACCAGGGATCACGAGTAACGTGTTGTGTTATATGCTCTGCTCGAAGGTAATGATATGCAACTGGTTACGAGTAACGTGTTGTGATAACTGTTCTACGCAAACGTTTCCACATGCAACTGATTGCGCGTAGCGCTGTGTTTTAAATGCCTTGCTTCACAGTACTAGGGGCCAGTGGTCACGAGGAGCGCTCAGTTCGACAGGCGCCATGTTGATGAACCCAATGTTCCCCCTTACAAGTATTACGCTGTGTTAGACGGCCGGTTCAGGGACAGACTTTACCTAAGCGCGCACAGCGCTAGAATCTCCTGCATTTAACCAGCGAGCGTGGGTACATGAACGAGGTTAGGCACTGCATAGATATCACCCAGAGTGTCGCATGTACTGAACGATGGTATTATGATTCATGTATTACCTTGTTATTTCCTGAACTGCAACTGACCAGCTATACTTGGATAAACTTGAAGTATTTGCATAATTTAAACGGTGTGGCGTCCCTTATTGTGTGTGACTCTAGTCCATGAGAAGCGTGTGGTGTATGGTTGCTTAACACATAGCCCTCTGGTTGCCCGACCGGCTCGCGCCACGTTACCGCCCTTAGGGCCTGGTGACCCCAGGTTCCTACATTGGTGGCAGCGGTGGGATCCTTGGGACTTGTGACCATACAGCACCCTTCCGTGAGGCGAAGGGCGCCACAATTAAACGCCTATCCTACATTTTTTTTTGTTCCACAGCTCAGAAACCATTGTTGCTGGATCATTAGTTCCACTGTCCAGGTAGAGAGTGCAAGAAGCCTGGTTAGCTATTGACTGTTGCCTACACCCTAGGAATTTTCTCCTTAGTGTCTAGGACCCCATCTGCCGGAATGGAATCCCGGTTAGCTGACCTCGAGGGGTACACAGCGAAGCAACTAAGGGAGTTCGCGCAGGAGTTGGGGGTGCCTGGGATGCGGAGGGCCAAAGGGCCGGAACTCCGTACCGCCATTAGGGCATGGGTAGAAGCCCACCCGGACGGGAGAGGGGATGAGGGACAGGAAGCGCCAGAGGCACCTCAGGGGGAGAGCGCCCAGGAAGTCCTAGACATCTTGAATGTAGACATGTCTGAGAATGTGCCCCCAGGAAGACGTTCTGGGGCCAGTAGTAGGACAGGGTCCAGGAGGAGCGCGTCTCCACAAGAGTACGAGGACAGGAGGGAAGAGAGGCAATTAAAATGGGAGCTGGCCAGATTGGAACAAGAAAGAGAGAATAAGAAATGGGCAATGGAGGAGAGGAGGATGGCGCACGAGCTTCGGATGAAGGAGTTGGAGCTGCGTGCCCTCCAGATGAGTGTGTCCAGTGAGGACACTGGTGGCAGCATACCGGAAGCTCCACAGGAGCTAGAAGTTTATTTACCCCAGGATGACATCACCAGGGTGTCTGAGGAGGCATTGGGGTGTGAACCTGAAGGGGGTGGTGCAGGGATCTCCCAACCCAGCGAGGTGGGAGAAGTGGCAGATAGCCCAGCTAGGTCCCAGGGAGAGAGGGTTGTAGGGCCTCACGACCTATCTGTAGGAAGGCGTGAGACGGGGAGGTGTCCCGAGGTGCCCCAACCGAAGTCTCAGGGCCTGGAGAGTTCCGCAAGGGAGCCCCAGGTTGGGAGCCTAGGCTGTCCCGATGTACCATCCAGTGCAGGGGAGCCCCTAGTGTCAGGAGGACCCAGGGCGACTGTAACCAGCGCGCCTGAGGTTCTGGGGTTGGCCCAGTCGCAGGGTTTAGATCCTGTGCTGGGATGCCAGGCTCAGGGGTTGCCTGACCTGGCGGGTGGGGCCTCTGTTAACAGGGTCCCCCCGAAATTGACTTCCAGGGGTACCTTTCCCAGTGGGAGGGTGCGGAAATCTGGAAGGGGGTGCAGAGGGAGGAAGGTCTCGCCTCGGGCACCGACTCAGCCTAAGGGTTTAGACCCTAGGTTGAGGAATCAGTTGAAGGGTCAAGGCCCTGTACTGAGGAGACAGTGGTGGTTTGAGGGTGCCTCGCAGGGTAGGGTGAGGAACCCCAGAAGGAGAGTTAGGGGGAGGAGAACCTCGCCCCTGAAGGCTGGTCAGCCTAAGGGTGTGAACCCCAGGAGGAAGGACCAGAGGCAGTTTAGGACTGCAAGGAGGAGGACCGGAGTGGTCAACGGGCACTACAGGCCTGGGGCTACTGCCCCCCACTCCGCGAGATCACCCGGGCCAGAGACATCTGGATGGCCCAGGGGCCGGTCCTGGCCACAACTAGCTAGGGAGCCCCAGTGGGGTGGTTTCGTTGGTCCAGGGAGGTGTGTTAGGGAACCATTGGGTTCCAGAGCGGCGGAGAACCTGCGGGTGCTCCTGCCGTTGCGGGCCTGCGTCCACCTTTTCTCGCCCCAAGCAGGGAAGACCATCAAGGCATTGATCGGTCTACCCTGGCTTTCGGCTGGAAGGGGGTTATGTTGGACTTGGCCCTTTTTCCCTCATTTTTTTCGTTTTTGTAATGTTAAGGTGCAGGTGCTTACTTCTCCCAAGATGGCTGCCACCGACCCCTGCTACTGCAGGGTGGTCGTTTTTCATAGTAGCACCCTAGCTGCCAGGAGCTGGCTGGGACCCACAACAATGTTGCGACACCAGCCCGCCTTTTTGTCCCATAGTTAGAATGGGGAAGCTCCTGGAAGAAGCTGGAACCTTCTAGAAGGGAGGTGGGGTTTTACTTTTGCCGCCTTGGCTAGAGGTCACCTGACCTAGGGCTACTTAAGAGTGGGAGGGAAACTTGTGTGGTGAGTTGGCCATTGGGGTGAAGCAGAGCTGGAAGAATCCACCAGGAGTGTAGGCGGTAGGGCCTAGCCAGGGACTTATGCCTCTGAGAGTGACAGGATTTAGGTACTGCCTCTTAAGTGAGTGAGGTGCCCTGTGAATCCCACTGATCTTGCCCAGTAGTAGGAGGACCCAGAGACTCTCTGCCAACCTGACTAGGAAGGACCTAGTCGCCCTCTCCATCCCTACCCCTGTAACAGAACCCCTTAAGGGCGCCAGATACATCTGCGCCAAAAGACTTCATCTGTCAACTGAGAACTGAAACCTAACTTTAAGAACTGAGACTGCATGACAAGAGCGAGCTGCAAGCCTTGAATGCCAGAGCTGAGACTGCGTGTCCAAGCTACCCTATTGAACAAAATACTAAGCCGATTGCCAAGTCACCGGGGATCGACCAGGTACTAGCGCTGTGACCCCCGCGCTCCCTGCCCTGGTCTGGGACCCCCGGCAGCGTGCTCCGCTGAGCACTTTACCCCCATCCTTAATTTGAGCCCCCCCCCTGCGACGACGAAGCCAGCGCACTCACCGCCGCAGCCTGGAGGCCTGGAGAAGTGCCCTGCTGTGTCGTGAGGCCCTGGAGGAGTGCCCTTCTGTGTCGCAAGGCCCAGGCGAAGCCCGGGGCCCCGTCGCTGCCGTCGCAGCCGTGTGAGGAGGTGCGCAAGGTCGGGGCCAAGTTCCCCCAACGTCGTGAGGACGGACGCCTGCTGACGCCGAGACGGAGGTAAGCCCGGAGGCCGAGATCCCCCCTGGTGCGCCCCCTGCTGGTCTGGAAACCACACCGCACTTGGCCCGGGTTGTCCCCTCCGTGGGAGTCCCCTCCCCTGCCTGCGCGACGGAGAGACCCCGCCGAGGGATCCTGTCCGTGTCCCCCCTTCTGTAATACTGAGCGCGGTGCTCTGTGAACTGCACCGGAGCATAGGGACCCGCTCCGCAAGTCCGGTCATCCTCCCCGCTGGAAGCCGCCCCAAGAACTGACTGACATTACCCTCGTGTGGCGCTCCACGCCACCGACCCTGCTTCCCCAGCCGGAGAGACAAGGAATGCGAGTAGCGCACTGTGTTATATGCTCTGCTCGAAAGTAATTACCTGTCAAGGAATGCGAGTAGCGCACTGTGTTATATGCTCTGCTCGAAAGTAATTACCTGCCAAGGAATGCGAGTAGCGCATTGTGTTATATGCTCTGCTCGAACGTAATTACATGCCAAGGAATGCGAGTAGCGCATGGTGATTATATGCTCTGCTCGACAGTAATTGTATGCCAGGGAATGCGAGTAGCGCCTTGTGTTATATGCTCTACTCGAAAGTAATTACATGCCAAAGAGTGCGCGTAGCGCATTGTGTTATATGTTCTGCTCGAAGGTAATTCCAAACCAGGGATCACGAGTAACGTGTTGTGTTATATGCTCTGCTCGAAGGTAATGATATGCAACTGGTTACGAGTAACGTGTTGTGATAACTGTTCTACGCAAACGTTTCCACATGCAACTGATTGCGCGTAGCGCTGTGTTTTAAATGCCTTGCTTCACAGTACTAGGGGCCAGTGGTCACGAGGAGCGCTCAGTTCGACAGGCGCCATGTTGATGAACCCAATGTTCCCCCTTACAAGTATTACGCTGTGTTAGACGGCCGGTTCAGGGACAGACTTTACCTAAGCGCGCACAGCGCTAGAATCTCCTGCATTTAACCAGCGGGCGTGGGTACATGAACGAGGTTAGGCACTGCATAGATATCACCCAGAGTGTCGCATGTACTGAACGATGGTATTATGATTCATGTATTACCTTGTTATTTCCTGAACTGCAACTGACCAGCTATACTTGGATAAACTTGAAGTATTTGCATAATTTAAACGGTGTGGCGTCCCTTATTGTGTGTGACTCTAGTCCATGAGAAGCGTGTGGTGTATGGTTGCTTAACACATAGCCCTCTGGTTGCCCGACCGGCTCGCGCCACGTTACCGCCCTTAGGGCCTGGTGACCCCAGGTTCCTACAGTCAGGATGGAATCTGAAGCTAGATAGTCTTTACCAGATAAGGCATTACCGAAGGTAAGTAACTTGTTAATCTGATAGAGAAGTCTAACAGCAAATTCCGAACCTTAGAATAGATTCCCAAGCAATCCCTCCCCGGAGGTTGGTCTGCAGACCATTTTCACACGAGGAAGTCCTGCAGGACCGAATGGGCAAAATGCCCATCCCTACAGACCTGACTGTCCTGGCAGTAGTGCTTGGTAAACATGTGCAAGGTAGCCCAGGTTGCTGCATTGCAGATGTCCAGGACCAAAACTCTGCATGCTAACAAAGTGGTTGCAGCTTTAGCTCTGGTGGAATGAGCACACAAACCCTCAGGGTTTGCTTCTTACCCAATGCATAGCAGATTTTAATACAGGGCACAATCCATTGTAAAATGGTCATCTTCTGTACAGCCCATCCTTTCTTTCCTCGGACATACTCCACGAAGAGTTGGTCGTCCACCCAGAACTCGTGTGTGGTCAAGGTAGAACGACAACACTTTTTTTGGGTCCAGATGGTGAAATCGCTCCTCTTTCTTGGATGGATGAGGCGGAGCGTAAAAAGTAAGCAGAGTGATGGATTGGCCTATGTGAAAGGGAGTGGCCACTTTCAGGAGAAAGGAAACACCAGTTTGTCTGGGTAGATGTTCAGGTAAGCATGACATGGCCTGAAGCTCACTGGCCCTCTGGGCATATGTTATTGCCACCAGGTAGGCTGTCTTAATGGTAAGGAGCTTTAGAGGACAGTTGTGCAAGGACTCAAATGGAGCGCCCATCAGGTACGTCAGGAACAGATTAATGTTCCACTGAGGCATAATGAAGAGAGAAGGAGGAAACATAGGTTGCAAACCTTTCAAGAACCTATCTACAATAGGAGATTGGAAGAGGAAACGATGGGCAGGCAACCGCAGAAAAGCAGATATAGCAGAAACGTATTCCTTAACAGTGCCCATAGCTGGGCCCTGCTGGGCAAAGGAAAGAACAAGCAGGAGAACCTGAGAAAGCAGAGCAGAAAAAGGGTCAACTCGTTTCTCTGCACACTGTGCCACAAATTGGCCAAAATGGCAGGCATTAACCATTTTGGTGGAGGAATGCCTGGATGCCAGAATAACATTGCAGCCTCTCGGAGGAAGGTCCAAAGTTGTCAACTGTCACCACTCAATCTCCATGCAATAAGGCGGAGCATTGACAGCTTCAGGTGGAGAACCCTTCCCTGCTGCTGCAACAGAAGATCTTCCCAAACTTGCAGCCTGATCTGGGGACCAGTGGCCATGCTCATGAGATACCAGACTCTCCATGCCCAGTCCAACCCACAAGGATGAGGAGCAGGGTCAAGACTGATTTGCATATGGCTGGGTCGAAACTGGGGTGGTGAGGTGAGTAAAAAAACGATGGACCAAACCCAGATCCCTGTGATTGGGGGTGAATGTTTGCATTGCTCAGCATTCCGTCCATCATTTGTTCCTTTTGCTCATGGTAGTAAGAGGGCAGACTATAAAAGTTTGGAGGCTGTGTCTGACAGGTGAGTGGTGGACTGACCCAACCTTTGGCTGCCCGATCCACGGGGTCTGTGGATACTGCGTCCTCGGCCATGTAGAAGCTGGGAAACTTGCATGCCGAAGTGGCTGAGCATTAAAGACGCAGCTAGCAGCCCCTTCTGTGGCCACAAAAGGAGCAAAAGATGGATTGAGTTGATGAGGGACCATGGAAAAGCCCAAGAACCCGCCATAGCCCTGCTGTCCATAAAGCGATCCAGCACAGAATCCGCCTTGCCCCCAAAGAGATGGGAGACATCAAAGGATATGTCCATAAGGGATGTTTGGACCGCCCTGGAAAAGCCAGTAGTCCTCAACCAGGTGTGGCGCCGTGGGGCCACAGTCGACAAAACTGCTCTGTCCAATGAGTTGTGTTGTCCAGGCCACATCTAATGGTGAACTTAGCTGCATCCCTCCCATCTGCAACAGCCTGAAAGAGCATGGTCCGGGCCTCCATTGGAACCATTGGCAGCACCTGTGCAAACATATCCCACAGAGCATGGGAACAGAGGCCCAAAAGGCATGCAGTGTTTACAGACCGCAAGTTGTCCAGACTTTTAGATTCACGAACCAGCGATGCTGTTGGGAATGTGCCAGGATTTACATGATAAGTGGAGGCTTGTACCACCAAGCTCTCTGGGGTAGGGATATTCTTTAAGGAATTAGGGACCCCTGGAACGAGGTGGTAGGACGGGCTATAGCCCTGTTCACATGAGCCCCTATAGTGGGCTGGGACCAGGTCCCAAGCAGGAAATTAGTAAGCGCTTTGTTAAACGGGAGAAGCGGTTCTGAGGGGGACACTCATGGCTGAATCACTTCTGTCAAGACAATAGTCTTGACAGCCACCAAGGGCAAGTTAATGTCCAGGACAATCAACCACCCTCCTCACCACCATTGTGAATGAAGCTTCTTCCTCTGTAGCCACGTTAGGGGGAGAAAGCATGCCAGTATCTGGAGAAGTATCCAGTCCGCTGGCATCAGCCAAATCCTCACACCAGTCCAGGTCAGTATCATAATGCTGGTATTCTTCAGAGTCCAGTGACCCCTTCCATTGCTCCCTGAGTCCTAGCTCACAAGAATAGGACTCAGTGTTCTGCCTGGAAGGCATGGCTCCAGTTGTCTCCGGAGTTGGCCTCGGGCAACAACCCTTTAGCTCTGTGCCCGAGTCAGGGATATAAATGGAAATGGCGTTGCCGGAGAGTGCCTGCGGCGCTAGGAACGTCACCCGCGGGGCAGGCACCGGGAAAGGTCGTGATAGCATGACTGACACTAATCCAGATCAATCTGTGGCTCCCTGGGGCCGGACTGTAGCTGGAGCCACTGGCATGGATCAAGTAGGGTCTACTCCTGAATCTGCGAGGCCCGAAGGCGCTTCGGAGCGAACGGACCACTGAAATATGAGGTGCATAGCTTCAAGAAATTCTTATAATTGGGCTGGGGTCTCCAGCTCCTGAAAACTCGGGAACGCGTGGAGACAGCCCTGGCACTGGCCATGCCTCTAGTGATAATGCTCCCTCATCTCGACGGTAGAGATGAATTTGAACCACACTTAGACTTCTTCTGCTTCTTGTGGGAGCGAGACTTACCCGATTGGCCCACACACTTTGAGTGTGACAAACTCTTGGGACTCTGCGACCATCCCAGGTCCTTCCTCTCGACTGGGATCTGGATTGTTGTGGCGTCACACATCAAGCTGACAGGAGCTTGATGAATCGCTCCCTCAAGGCCTTCGGGTGCATGGCGCAACACGTGCAGGCGAGAGTGGTGGAGAGGTGGGGCCGGGTTGGTGGGGGATTCAGCAGACGACCACAAAAGAAGATTAGATAAATGATACATTTTCCCTAGTTGTCATCTGTCGAAATCCCCCCACCTGGCCGCAACACTCTTGCCTGCACAGGGTCGTGGCTGCTCGGAGCAGGCCTTTGGGTCATGGTCGCTCTTGGGGCACCAATGGCAAACAAGGTGCAGGTCCATCTCTTACATCAAGTGGTGACAGACGCCACAGGGCTTCAAGTCGGCCTTCTTTGATGACATTCCTGCCACACTAGGTGGAAAAAACCTCATAAAACCTTGACAAAACATCAAAAAAAGTTAGTCAAAAATTGACTAAGGGGTAGCTCTTCGCAGAGCTGCGCTACCTGCAGGACAGGCCTGTGCAGATAAGAGCGGTGGGGTGATGAGGCCGGGTTAGGAGGGGATTCGATAGACGACCACGAGGGAAAATTAAATAAATAATCAATTTTACCTCGTCGTTTTCTTTCGAAATCCCCCCACACCCGGGCCCACCGCCCCACCGCTCTTACCTGCACGGGCCACTGCTGGCTAACTGGCTCAGAAAGAAAAGAACTGACATCAGCGTGCTATGTGGCACCTACATTGATACCACGCACATAATTTTTGTTGCAGACGACGCCAACAATGCCACGCAGAGCTGAACGACATCACCTACCAGCGCGTAGGGGTACTGGTCAAGAATATTTTCTGGATCCCCTCTGGTGCCTGGGTATTATTCTAATCTAAGGTAAGGATGGAGCAACATTATTATCTATTAAACCATACACATGAGAGGTTTTTGTACAATGGACACCTTGAGCTAAATTAAATGTGATGATCACTGAAAAGGAAGCAGAGGGCAGAAAAGTAATTGCCCTGGGTCGCACAGCTTGGTCAAGCTAGTGAGCTGTGATTGAAACAAAGGTCTCCGGTTCAGGGCCCGCAATTAGTTTTGTCCTGGGTCCAATAAAAGCGTATTACTGGCCTGAGTATGTTATGCAAAGGCATTAAAATGATCCTTTGTTTGTTTGTTTTTATAACATGAGGCAATAGCAGTGTGTTCGACTTGGCCCTTTTCCCCCGAAATTTTTCGCTTTTCTGGGAAATCGCATGATGTGTAAATGCAAGATTGAAACCTGTGTGATAATGTACGCAGACTGAGTTTCCCCATTTTAAATATGTAATTTTTAAAATGGATGCCAAAGCTGTGTGGTTGCGCCGTTTGACTGAGCTGGGTTAACAGTCTAGTGGTTATTTCCCAGCAACCCCAGCTTGTGGAGGGAAGCCTGGCACCCAGGGTGCTCTACCCCTCCCACTAGGCCAGTTAGAGCCAGCCTCCCCAGACGCTTCTAGAAGCTTCTGGCACTGTCTGGAAGGTGGGGTGAGGGGCGTATAAAGGGCGGAGCTGGGCTGCCATGTGCTCAGTCAGAGGGTGGACCTGAGAGAGAGGGGACCTGCTGCCAGGGGTTACCGCCACATGGGCCTGTGTGCTGGGCCCTGAGCCTACCTACTCCCCCTCTACTGTCCCCAGGGCGAGGGAAAGCTATAGTTTATTTATTTTTATTTATTTATTTAGAAAGTTTTATAGAGCGCGAACAAGATCCTTGCGGATATCAGAGCGCTTTACATAACAGCAGCCTGTAAGAGGAACAAAAAACAGAGATAAGCAAGTGAACAAACATATAAAAACCATGATGAGGGCAAATATAGTGGTATAGAGGAATTACAACATGGTGCTGTCACATAAGACAGGAACTAGCGAACTCAGTTCTGAAGGGAAAGAGCTCAAGTAAATTTTGCCATGAGAAGCGCTTTGACTTCTTTTTTGAAAGCGGCGGAGGAGGCATTCCGTCTGGTTTCGGGGGGAAGAGTGTTCCAAATTTTGGGCGCCATCCCAGAGAAGGATCGATTATATGTTTTCTTTTTGTTGAACCTTTGAGGTTTCAGTAAGAGGTTTTCGGCACTCCTGGAAGTCCGTAGACCACCAGAGATTGTCAGTTTCTGCGCGAGGTAGCTGGGAGAGTTGTGGTGTAAGGCTTTATGAGTCATGCACGCCACTTTTAGGTGGATTCTAGCTTCAAACGCAGACCTGGAGAGACCTACGCAGGAGTTTTAGGCGGTAGGGCTTAGTCAGGGACCTATGCCTCTGAAAGTGACAGGTCTTAGGTGCTGCCTTTTAAGTGAGTGAGGGATCCTGAACTAACCCACTGATCTGGACCGGCGAGAGGAGAACCCAGGGGCGACCGGCGGAGACTAATTAGTCTACTGTCAGCCACCAACGCAACTTCCCCCCCTCCAGAAACCCTCAACAACGGGGCAGAAACCCGCAAGCGCCTCGTGGGACCCTGCAGAGAGAGAGCGCTATTTACAAGCTGCCTGCAGAGAGAGAGCGCTATATTCAAGCTGCCCATGGAAGGAGAGCGCTATAGCTGGTGAGCGCTATATTTGAATTGACTGTGTTAGCTGGTGGGACTGCCCAGCGCCGAGGAAGCGCTATACTCCATGGCCCAGGGGCGCTGTGTGGCCCGAAAGAATTGGTTATGTGCTAGCGCCGCGGGACCCCACCCCGCGTAATGGCAGCGCTCTGCATACTCGTTTAACCAGCGGGAGCCCACCCCGTGGTTCTGGCACCCGTGGAATTCTTGAGCAAGGAGTGGGAGCCCACCCCACGATCTGCTGCAGAAGCGGGAGCCCACCCTGCGTATTGCCGCCTTTTCTGTCTGAAACCGGAGTGGGAGCCCACCCCACGATCGGCTGCGGAAGCGGGAGCCCACCCCGCTTGGGTGCGGAAATGTCGGAGGGGGCCTACCCCTCATAGTGGGAAAGAAACTGCCGAAAATCACCGCCGCGACCCGAGGTGCCGTTGAGGACCACCGCTCTGCCTGCGGCAACCCGGAAGGGCTGCTGATCACTGGCAGGGGCGGACCCGCAGGAGGAAGCCGACCGGGAAGAAGAATCCAGGCGGGAGCCTACCCCGCACTGGACGGCGGCCAGAGGACGTCGGCGCTATCTCAGGGCTCCCATGCTGTGAGGGGAGCCCCGCGCATCTGCCCGAGAAGTCCCGGGTCCCAGGAGGGGGCCCGGGTGAAGTCCTGAGGTGAGGCCCAGGGAGGAGCCGGCCGGCGGAGCACTCTGGGAGGTGGGGCGCGCAAGTCCCGGGTCCCAGGAGGGGGCCCGGGTGAAGGCTATCGAGGCGCGGATGGTGGCGGGACTCCCCGTGAGCCGAGGAGAGCCCCGCCTGAACCTGGGTCGTCGGAGTTGCGGCCCTAAAAGAGCGGAGCCCGTCCGTGAGCCCGGTGAGTGGGGCTCAGCCTTGCTGGGTGGGGGTGTGTCGGGGCACATTGCCGGTGCCCGCCCCTGGTGCCAGGAGTCTAGTGGAAGTCCCGCATTGGTCCCCTGCACAGCTGCCCCACCTGACAACGGGCAGCTACAACAAAGGGGCCCTTTTGTTTTTAGAGTCCCGGAAGAGGGGCTCCAACAGGCCAGTATTCGGTTGGGGGCAGTGGTGACTGTTGTGGCCCCGGAGTGGGGGGGGCCCACCTATGTCCCTTGATGCCAGGGTCCTCTGGCTCATCCCAGTTGCACCGCGAGAGCCCGGGCAGCCGCACCGAGGGGGTAACACTGCTCCTGAGTCCCGGAGAGGGGCTCATACCCCGCCAGTAGCCTGTGAGCCTCATTTTGGGCACGCCCACAACGTTGGGACTGTTATAAGGTGACTCCTGCTTATGTGGCTGTGGCCACTGCCAGTGTGGCTTCTGCCTGGTCTGATATAGGCCAATGTGACTTATACAAATGTCCGTCCGCATAAGGGGCCTGTGGTTCGTGATGAGGTTTCTCCCCTAATGCTCTTATGCCTAGTGAGATGCATATTGTTGGGATGCCACGATGTCTCCCCAATGCTAGTGATTGGCTATGTGCGGCGCTGTATTCAAATGCTCTATTTAAAGCGCTACTGCCTTGCTATGTGCAGCGCTATGTTATAGGCTATGTTTTGAAGCACTAATGCATTGCTATGTGCAGCGCTATGTTTATATGCCATGTTCTGAGCGCTATTGATTTGATATGTGCAGTGCTATGTTTAGATGCCAGGTTTTGATGTGAATGAACTGCCTACTTTGATTCCTGCCTCAGGGGACCTTCAGGTTGTTAAGGGATATGGTCAGGTCATGATGTTTTTATTACAGGTGTCCCGGACTATTGCTTAAAGTTATGCCGTGATGATTTTCTTGCAGGTTTGAGGCTGATGGACTTATTTTTATTGTCTTCTATGTTGCAATGGTTCCGGCAGGGGCCCGATTGGCCCTGCCCTGTATATAATTCCCCCCTGTACCTTTTGACCCAGCGCCAGTTGGCGCTGTGTAGAGATTACCAGACATACTGTGTTTTGACAATACAAAAGTTATTGTTACCTAAACTGGTGTAGTGTCTCTTTTTGTAGTGTGCCTTGTGTGTCGCCTGTGTGTACAACGTGGATGCCTTGCACATTTCCTCCGGAGTTTGGCCCACCCGCTCTGCACCACGCTACCCGTTTCCAACACAGCGGAAACACCCCTCGTCATTGAACAGCTTACACCTTGGGCTGAACGAGTGTAATCGACCGTGTGCCACCAGTGCATTTAAAATTCTTGACAGGCATAAAACAAAAGAAAATGCAGTTAAAAATATACGTTGGTGAATAGGATGAATTGTGCACGACCGCGTCCACTATAATGTCCCTGCAGAGCAAAGTCATTTAAGCCTATAAAGTAGTTGTGTTTTTTGCCGAGTTAAATGCGTTAACCTGGCTACGACAGCACGACACAAAACCACCTGGGAGTGCAAATCCACAACCATTCCTCGCCGACACTCGAGTCGTTTGAAACGGAGTAAATTGCCAGCAAGGGAAAGAGGAAGCTTGCCCGTCGTTATCGTGTTAGTGGTTTCTCCCTCCTCCCGTAGCCCCCACCGCCCCACCACATACTTCCTCTTACAAAGTATCCGCGAACAGGCAAATTTAGGCGCGTTTCCTTTAATGCACACCCTCTGGATGTATTGTCACAAATTAAAATGTATGTCCGGCCAAATGTGTACTTTCCCTTGCAGAGAAAGAAACGCTCTGTCTGAAATACGGAAAAAACGGCAAGATTGAATCGTAAAGGGTTCTTTTTATTATGTACGAATCATTTATGCAGTAATGGACACACCGTGCAGAAATGAACATTGAAATAAATGGCCGGAGATCATGTGCACACTTTGCTTTATGTACCCGGCATGCCAATCGTTCCTTCTTGGAATTTTAGCAAACAACACATAGGATTCAGTACACGGACGCACACACACACACGTACACACACATATACACACAGTTCATTGCGAGTTCACATGAAAAACCATGCATTATGCAGCTCCTACAAAGGCAATTTAAATCCACCTCATATCTTTTAAGCTTACCTGTCCCGGTGGCATTTTCCAGTTCTGCAGAGGGTCTGAAAAGGTGGCTGAGGCCGAAGACAAAAAATTTAAAATCTACATTTCTTTGCATCTTCCTGCGTTAATTTAATGTTGCACTGAAGAACTGAAAGCCCTTTTTCCTGCACCTACTGTCCATGTCGCTAATGTGGTATGTGTTTGTGTCCAAGGAAGCAGTAAATATATTTTCAGCTGTGTGCACGGCTTGCACTCCCTGTCACCGTGTACAAGTGGGTGTGCCCTGCCCAGGCACCCGTGCAGTTCGTTCTCTATGTCACGCACGCCCATCCCCCTCACCTCTCTCCAGCACTCGCTATGGTGAAAAGAATTCACATTTTATCTTTTACTGCTTTGCTGTTCTGGGTCTCGGGGGAAGCTGCACCGTGCATTAAGCTTAATAAAATGCAAATTCGACCACAGCACCTGTTTAACTGTTTCAATGCTACATCGAAACTTTTAATAGTAGTGAAAAAATACATATGGAAGTGCTTTTTATTTTTCAGCATCCTGAAGTATGTTATTCGCTATCCTTTGCAGCGTTTTTACGTTCCTCTGTTCTCAGGGGATCTGACATATGCCAATGAATCTTGGGTCTTTTGACACGTGCCAATGAATCTTGGGTCTTCTGACACGTGCCAATGAATCTTGGGTCTTCTTAAACGTGCCAATGAATCTTGGGTCGTTTGACACGTGCCACTGACACATGCCAATGAATCTTGGGTGTTCTGACACGTGCCAATGATTCTTGGCTCTTCTGACACGTGCCAATAAATCTTGGATCTTCTTAAACGTGCCAATGAATCTTGGGTCTTTTCACACGTGCCACTGCCACGTGCCAATGAATCTTGGGTCTTTTGACACGTGCCACTGACACGTGCCAATGGATCTTGGGTCTTCTGAGACGTGCCAATGATTCTTGGTTCTTCTGACACGTGACAATGAATATTGGGTGTTCTGACATGTGCCAATGAATCCAGGGTCTTCTGACACGTGCCAATGAATCTTGGGTGTTCTGTCATGTGCCAATGAATCTAGGGTCTTCTGACACATGCCAATTAATCTTGGGTGTTCTGACACGTGCCAATGAATCTAGGAACTTCTGACACTTGACAATGAATCTTGGGTCTTTTGACACGTGCCACTGACACGTGCCAATGAATCTAGGGTCTTTTGACACGTGCCAATGAATCTTGGGTGTTCTGACACGTGCCAATGAATCTTGGGTGTTCTGACATGTGCCAATGAATAGTGGGTCTTCTGACACGTGCCAATGAATCTTGGGTCTTCTGAAACGTGCAAATGAATCTTGGGTCTTTTCACACGTGCCACTGCCACGTGCCAATGAATCTTGGGTCTTTTGACACGTGCCACTGACACGTGCCAAGGGATCTTGGGTCTTCTGACACGTGCCAATGATTCTTGGTTCTTCTGACACGTGACAATGAATATTGGGTGTTCTGACATGTGCCAATGAATCCAGGGTCTTCTGACACGTGCCAATGAATCTTGGGTGTTCTGTCACGTGCCAATGAATCTAGGGTCTTCTGACACATGCCAATTAATCTTGGGTGTTCTGACACGTGCCAATGAATCTAGGAACTTCTGACACTTGACAATGAATCTTGGGTCTTTTGACACGTGCCACTGACACGTGCCAATGAATCTAGGGTCTTTTGACACGTGCCAATGAATCTTGGGTGTTCTGACACGTGCCAATGAATCTTGGGTGTTCTGACATGTGCCAATGAATCGTGGGTCTTCTGACACGTGCCAATGAATCTTGGGTCTTCTGAAACGTGCAAATGAATCTTGGGTCTTCTGACACGTGCAAATGAATCTTGGGTCGTCTGACACGTGCCAATGAATCTAGGGTCTTCTGACATGTGCCAATGAATCTTGGGTCTTTTGACATGCGCCAATGAATCTAGGGTCTTCTGACACGTGCCAATGAATCTTGGGTCTTCTGACAAGTGCCAATGAATCTTGGGTTTTCTTAAACGTGCCAATGAATCTTGGGTCTTTTGACACGTGCCACTGACACGTGCCAATGAATCTTGGGTGTTCTGACACATGCCAATGATTCTTGGCTCTTCTGACACGTGCCAATGAATCTTGGTTCTTCTGACACGTGCCAATGGATCTTGGGTCTTCTGACACGTGCCAATGATTCTTGGTTCTTCTGACACGTGCCAATGAATATTGGGTGTTCTGACATGAGCCAATGAATCTTGGGTGTTCTGCCATGTGCCAATGAATCTAGGGTCTTCTGACACGTGCCAATGAATCTTGGGTGTTTTGACACGTGCCACTGACACGTGCCAATGAATCTTGGGTGTTCTGACACGTGCCAATGAATCTTGGGTCTTCTGAAACGTGCAAATGAATCTTGGGTCTTCTGACACGTGCAAATGAATCTTGGGTCTTCTGACACGTGCCAATGAATCTTGGGTTTTCTTAAACGTGCCAATGAATCTTGGGTCTTTTGACACGTGCCACTGACACGTGCCAATGAATCTTGGGTGTTCTGACACATGCCAATGATTCTTGGCTCTTCTGACACGTGCCAATGAATCTTGGTTCTTCTGACACGTGCCAATGGATCTTGGGTCTTCTGACATGTGCCAATGATTCTTGGTTCTTCTGACACGTGCCAATGAATATTGGGTGTTCTGACATGAGCCAATGAATCTTGGGTGTTCTGCCATGTGCCAATGAATCTAGGGTCTTCTGACACGTGCCAATGAATCTTGGGTGTTTTGACACGTGCCACTGACACGTGCCAATGAATCTTGGGTGTTCTGACACGGGCCAATGAATCTTGGGTGTTCTGACATGGGCCAATGAATCGTGGGTCTTCTGACACGTGCCAATGAATCTTGGGTCTTTTGACATGTGCCAATGAATCTAGGGTCTTCTGACACGTGTCAATGAATCTTGGGTCTTCTGACACGTGCCAATGAATCTTGGGTTTTCTTAAACGTGCCAATGAATCTTGGGTCTTTTGACACGTGCCACTGACACGTGCCAATGAATCTTGGGTGTTCTGACACATGCCAATGATTCTTGGCTCTTCTGACACGTGCCAATGAATCTTGGTTCTTCTGACACGTGCCAATGGATCTTGGGTCTTCTGACACGTGGCAATGATTCTTGGTTCTTCTGACATGTGCCAATGAATATTGGGTGTTCTGACATGAGCCAATGAATCTAGGGTCTTCTGACACGTGCCAATGAATCTTGGGTGTTTTGACACGTGCCACTGACACGTGCCAATGAATCTTGGTTGTTCTGACACGTGCCAATGAATCTAGGGTCTTCTGACACGTGCCAATGAATCTTGGGTGTTCTGACACGTGCCAATGAATCTAGGAACTTCTGACACTTGACAATGAATCTTGGGTCTTTTGACACGTGCAACTGACACGTGTCAATGAATCTAGGATCTTCTGACACATGCCAATGAATCTTGGGTCTTTTGAAACGTGCCACTGACACGTGCCAATGAATCTTGGGCGTTCTGACACGTGCCAATGAATCTAGGGTCTTCTGACACGTGCCAATGAATCTAGGGTTTTCTGACTCGTGCCAATTAATCTTGGGTCCTTTGACAGGTGCCACTGTCATGTGCCAATGAATCTTGAGTCTTCTGACACGTGCCAATGAATCTTTGGTCTTCTGATACCTGCCAATAAATCTTTGTTCTTCTGACACGTGCCAATGAATCTTGGGTCTTCTTATACGTGCCAATGAATCTTTGGTCTTCTGACACGTGCCAATAAATCTTGGGTCTTCTATCACGTGCCAATGAATCTTGGCTCTTCTTACACGTGCCAATGAATCTTGGGTCTTCTGACACATGCCAATGAATCTTGGGTCTTCTTAAACGTTCCAATGAATCTTGGGTCTTCTGAAATGTTCCAATGATTCTTGGGTCTTCTGACACGTGCCAATGAATCTTTGGTCTTTGGACACGTGCCAATAAATCTAGGGTCTTCTGAAAGGTGCCAATGATTCTTGGTTCTTCTGCACGTACCAATGAATCTTGATTCTTCTGACATGTTCCAATGGATCTTGGGTCTTCTGACGTGCCAATGATTCTTGGTTCTTCTGACACGTGCCAATGAATCTTGGGTGTTCTTACACGTGCCAATGAATCGAGGGTCTTCTGACACATGCCAATGAATCTTGGGTGTTCTGACACGTGCCAATGAATCAAGGGACTTGTGACATGTGCCAATGAATCTTGGGTCTTTTGACACGTGCCACTGACACATGCCAATGTATCTTGGGGGTTCTGACACGTGCAAATGAATCCAGGGTCTTCTGACATGTGCTAATGAATCTTGGGTGTTCTGACACGTGCCAATGAATCTAGGGTCTTCTAACACGTGCCAATGAATCTTGGGTCTTTTGACATGTGCCACTGACACGTGCCAATAAATCTTGGGTCTTTTGACATTTGCCAATGAATCTTGGGTGTTCTGACACGTGCCAATGAATCTTGGGTCTTCTGACACGACAATGAATCTTGGGTCTTCTTAAACGTGCCAATGAATCTTGGGTTTTCTGAAACGTGCCAATGATTCTTGGTTCTTCTGACACGTCCCAATGAATCTTGGGTCTTTTGAAAAGTGCCACTGACACGTGCCAATGAATCTAGGGTCTTCTGACACGTGCCAATGAATCTTGGGTGTTCTGACACATGCCAATGAATCTAGGGTCTTCTAACACGTGCCAATGAATCTTGGGTCTTTTGACACATGCCACTGACACGTGCCAATGAATCTTGGGTCTTCTGACATTTGCCAATGAATCTTGGGTGTTCTGACACGTGCCAATTAATCTAGGGTCTTCTGACACGTGCCAACGAATCTTGGGTCTTCTTAAACCTGCCAATGAATCTTGGGTTTTCTGAAACATGCCAATGAATCTTGGGTTTTCTGAAACGTGCCAATGAATCTTGGGTTTTCTGAAACGTGCCAATGAATCTTGGGTCTTTTGACAAGTGCCACTGACACGTGCCAATGAATCTTGGGAGTTCTGACACGTGCCAATGAATCTAGGGTCTTCTGACACGTGCCAATGAATCTTGGGTTTTCTGACACGTGCCAATGAATCTTGGGTTTCTTAAACGTGCCAATGAATCTTGGGTTTTCTGACACGTGCCAATGAATCTTGGTTCTTCTGACACGTGCCAATGAATCTTGGGTCTTCTGACACGTGCCAATGGATCTGGGGTCTTCTGAAACATGCCAATTAATCTTGGGTCTTCTGACACGTGCCAATGATTCTTGGGTCTTCTGACACGTGCCAATGATTCTTGGTTCTTCTGACACGTGCCAATGATTCTTGGTTCTTCTGACACGTGCCAATGAATCTTGGTTCTTCTGAAACGTGCCAATGAATCTTGATTCTTCTGACACGTGCCAATGAATCTTGGTTCTTCTGAAACGTGCCAATGAATCTTGATTCTTCTGACACGTGCCAATGAATCGTGGTTCTTCTGAAACGTGCCAATGAATCTTGGTTCTTCTGACACGTGCCAATGAATCTTGGTTCTTCTGAAACGTGCCAATGAATCTTGATTCTTCTGACACGTGCCAATGAATCTTGGTTCTTCTGAAACGTGCCAATGAATCTTGGTTCTTCTGATGCCAATGAATCTTGGGTGTTCCGACACATTCCAATGAATCTTGGGTGTTCTGACACGTGCCAATGAATCTTGGATCTTCTGACACGTGCCAATGAATCTTGGGTCTTCTGACACATGCCATTAAAACTTGGGTGTTCTGACACGTGCCAATGAATCTTGGGTGTTTTGACACGTGCCAGTGAATCTTGGCTGTTCTACATTGAGCACTAGAGCATCATACGCAGGTGTTGGCTCTCCATTAACCTCACCTAATGCTAGGTGAACCGGCTGCATTCAGGGCTTCTGAGGTAAGGTTGCTTCACTATATTTGATCACATATTCTTTCGTGTTAGCCTCACCAAAAGTAGTCCTCGTTTTTCAGCTCCTTCCTCCCCGTGTCTGTGTAAATAAATGTTGACTGCTTGTGGACACACCTAAACACCTCATGTTCACTGTGAGGCATCCTGACCGGGTGTATCAAGGTATCCCAGCATACTCCTGGTATCCGCTGTATGTCTATCTAGACTCTTTCCGATAGAAATCTCTATTCGCAGAATCCTAACCTTTTGAATGTTCCTTCAGGCTTCAAACAGGATCTGCAAACTTTTCAGCAGTAGCTCAGTGTGCCATCAGATAGCACTGTGCGGCTCGGCACTGACGCTGTTCTGAACCAGAAATGATGTGCAGAGCCTAAATAGGCACCACCCCTGCAGACAGATATCAGTTCCTTTGTTTCTGTGCTACCAGATGTGGATCTGCAGCTCCCTTCTTGTCTCTTTAAGACATTGACCTCAAAAAATGTCTTCAGTGTGCACGGTATTTTGTTCCCAAAAACAACAGGTTTTAAGCCCCGTAGGGCTATCACAAGCAAATATCTGTGACCAATGCCCACCAGGGATGCCTGTGGTGTCTGGAGTCGAATCAGGATTCCAAAGCCTGCACAATTGTGCATCAATGAACCCGAATGCAATTAGGGACCGCGAGACAAAGCTTTATATCACCAAGAATAAAAAGACTCCTCACCAGGACCACTCCAAGTTGTGGCCTGTGTCAAAAGTTCGATCACAGCCCTCACGTCAACATTGGTGCTCAAGAGGCCAATCTTCGTCATGGTCCAAATCGACAGGTAAGTCAAAAAAGAAGCACAAGAAATCAAAGCGGTAATCTGCCTCATAGAGCCACTCGCATTCATCTGAAATAGGCACTGGGTGGCGCCACCACTCTGGATCTCGCTCTTGAAATCAGCTGACTTTGGAGTCAATCCCATAATTGGTTTCGGCACAACCCGAGTTTCTGAGGCAACAGCCAGGCCACATCAGATCAGAGAGTTCCACGCTCCAAATCTTTGGATCACTACTGACTCCCTCTAGTGCATCTTCGGGCCCTCGGTGCCAGTTGGACCTTCCAAGACCCTCTTGTCTCCAGCTCAAATCCCAGCCCTGCTTCCGGCATTGCAAACTGCACTGGCATAGGGCACTTCAAAGCCAGAGCCTAATCCATGGGCGCCGTAGGAGGAGGTCCTGATACTTCTCACTGACTCCGAATCGACTCCTATCTCACCTTGACCGAAGACGCTCCCGATACCAACTGAGGCACCACTTCCCTCATTTGAATTATTGCCTTCAATAATAAAAACGCATAAATTGCATTACTTTTCCGATAGTGACTCAAACAATGAATACGAACTGGGTGATTACTTCACTCAGCCCTACCAGATTGATAATTGGTACAATGACTTACAGGAGGCTAGTGATTTCGATACCTCCCAGGAAAGCTTCTGAAACCCTTCTTCCATTTAATTAGGCACTGATCGATACCTTATTAGGGACTTGGGCAATGCCTTGTTCTGGCACTCCAATCAATCGACAAGTTGCCAGAGACCATCTTCCTGCTTCAGGCGACCCTGCTTTTCTCTTGCAACACCCTTCCCCCAAAAGTCTAGTGGTGCAAGCATCCACGAGCAGGGTCTAACACCAACACTTTCCCTACTGCTCCCCTCAACAAGGACTGTAAGGGGTGAACAAATTTGGGAAACAAGTGTTTTCCTCCTCTAGAAATCTTTATCTTTTCAATTATATTCGATTTTCACACCATTCAAATGTGGTGCCCCCGGGCCCTGGATAACATTAGTTTTTCGATAACACGAATCACGTGGAGCACGTGACCGTGCCACAAGGTGCAGTGGGCCTTTAAGAGCGTGATCCACCGTGTGCATTAGTTTGCACCACCATATTGGACACCCGTTTAAACGCTAGAGGACTTTCAATGATACGAGAACTTCTTCCTGTAGGACCGGGGGTCACCAGGCCCTGTGGGGGTAGCGTGGCGCGAGCAGGTAGGCATCCAAGGGCTTATGTGTAAAGTGACCATACAGCACACACATCCACTGAGACAGGAAACGCACGCAATAATTGACACCACACAGTAGGTTGAATAAAACCAATCAGTTTTATCTAGATCAACATTAGGATCAAAAGCATTTCATTAGGAATAGATTGGCAGTTCATTAAAACATCAAAACCTGGCATTGAATCAAAGCGCGACACCTGGTGATCCTGGGGAGCGTCAAACACAGCCTTTACGCAAAGCACTGCACATAGCAATTCATTAGCGCTTCAAACTTGGCATGTAAACATAGCGCTGCACATAGCAATTCCTTAGCGCTTCCAAACATGGCATATAAACTTAGCGCTGCACATAGCAATTCCTTAGCGCTTCCAATCATGGCCTGTACACATCGCGCTGCACATAGCATATCATTAGGCCAGAACTCCAAGCTCTGAACCTGGCAATCTAACGAAGTATTAACCCTAGCTTTCCCTGCGGGCATTAAGCGGGGTCTTTGAGACCACTCCTCAGCAGTCAAGCCGGAATATACCTTCTCACCAGGTAGGGGGGAAGTCACTCATGTTAATATCTTTGGATCCCCCCCTGTCCTTCACGTCCGGCACACAGTGACGGGGGCCATGGCCCAGTTTATTCACGCTCCGTGGCAGTGGGGGGCTCAGTGGCTTCACGATAGGTTTCCCCAGGGGAGGGGTGTGCTCCGGGCCTCGGGGGCCTCCCGCCCTCCTCCCCGGAGGTTACCTGTATATTCGGCCTCCGCTAGGCCCTTGCGCCGGTCTCTTCTTGGCGGGAGGGCTCACGGCTCCTGGAGCCCCTCCCGCTCGCTGGGTGAGCTTCCCGGCTCCATCCGGGACAGGGGAAGCTTAGTGGACGGGCCCACAGATGACAGCCAGGAGTCCCGCGTTGCGGGGCCTCCGGTAGATCTCCCTGTCGGCCCTCGATCTCCGCACCATTGAAGAGCTGTGGCCGAGGCACGCCTGCAGCCGCCAATGGCAGTGCGGCCTGCAGGGGCGCAGCCCAGAGAGCGAATCCTGAAGCGGCGGGGGCGGCGTTGAGGAGTCCGCCCCAGTCAGGTGACACAGGCTACGGCTTCAAGGCCTAGCGCGGCCCTTGCTGAGTAGCACCAGGCCTACCGAGGCCTTCACTATGTTCCAGCGGCCTTCTCTGCCCTGGGGGGGCTGCGTTAGATCGGCTGCAACGGCAGCGACGGGGCCCCGGGCTTCTCCGCGGGCCCCGGTGATAGCGGGGACAATCTTCTCGGCCCCGGGCCGCAGCGGTGAGCTGTTTCTTCATGGTATCCCCGACGGGGGTGGGAGAAATTAAGGGGTTGGCCTGCAGCTTGGGGGGTGGCGATTGGTTTGGCGCCCAGCGCCCCCTTTTCCCCCAGAGACGCCCCCGCTCAGGGCAGGTAGGCTGGGAGGTGGCAGGCCACACGCCAGTGGCAGAACAAGCTAGGGAGGGGGCCCAGGTTAAGTCAGGGAGCGCAGGAGTGGCACAGCGCAGGTACCTGGTGGATCCCCCAGCAGTTCTGTGGTAAGTTTCTGTGGTAAGTTTCTTTGGTAAGTTCTGTGGTAAGTTTCTTTGGTAAGTTCTTTGGTAAGTTTCTTGGCGCTGGTTGGATCTGGCGCCCTTAGTAGGTTTGTTCCTTGGGGAGGGGGGGTAGGCTGAGTTGGTGACTGAAGGGAGTTCTCAGTCAGGCTTGGTAGGTTGTCCCTGGGTTCCCCTCCAGCTGGGCCAGATCAGTGGGCTAGTTCAGGATCCCTCACTCAACTTAAAAGGCAGCACCTAAACCCTGTAACTTTCAGTGGCATAGGTCCCTGACTAGGCCCTACCGCCTAAAACTCCTGCGTAGGTTCCCCAGGTCTGGGTCGCCCCAACTGACTAAAAATGTTCCCTCCTTTCCTTAAGTATCCCTAGGTCAGGTGACCACCCTCTAAGGCGGCAAAAGTAAACCCCACCCTTCTTCTAGAAGGTTCCAGCAAGTTCCAGTTCCCCACTCTAGCTATAGGAGAAAAAAGGCGGGCTGGTGTCGCAACAAGGTTGTAGGGTCCCAGCCAGCTCCTGGCAACTAGGGTGCTACTAAAAAGGCCACTCCGCAGTAGCAGGGGCCTGTGGCAGCCATATTGGGGGAAGAGAGCACCGGCACCGTAACACTGATTAGCAATGGAAAGGCGCTCGGAGACCTAAGGCCAACGAAAAAGAGGGTGGAAAAAATGAGGCAAGGTCAAAAATACAGGGAAAGACCACCCTAGGGCTGACAAGTCTAACACGCGTCCCCCCCCAGCCGAAAGAGGGGAGAGCTACCCAACCTCTACGGAGTTCTCATCGCTAAGGCGGAAAAACCGGGAGAGACCGTCAGCATTGGCGTGGTCAACTCCGGGCCGATGTTCCACCCGAAAGTCCATCCCCTGTAGGGAAATGGACCACCTTAGCAACTTGGGATTTTCGCCTCTCATCTGCATGAGCCAGCGAAGGGGGCGGTGGTCCGTCTGAATCAGGAAGTGAGAGCCAAAGAGGTATGGCCTCAACTTCTTCAGAGCCCAGACCACCGCGAAGGCTTCTCGCTCGATGGTGCTCCGACGTTGTTCCCGAGGGAGGAGTCTTCTGGAGATAAAGGCCACAGGTTGGTCTTGGCTTTCGGTGTTGAGTTGCGAGAGCACCGCACCTATGCCGTGCTCTGAGGCATCCGTCTGTACAATGAATTCCTTTGCGAAGTCCGGTGTCGCAAGCACCGGAGCGGTACACATCGCGTGTTTCAGAGTTTCGAATGCCTCTTGGCAAGCAGCCGTCCAGATTACTTTTCGTGGCTGCTTCTTGGACGTCAATTCTGTCAAGGGGGCTACGATGGTACCATATCCCTTGACAAACCGGCGGTAATACCCAGTCAGGCCGGGGAAAGCTCGGACCTCAGTTTGGGTCTTGGGGGGCTCCCAGGCCATGATGGTTTCAATTTTGGCCTGGAGGGGTTGCACGTTACCCCCGGCCACCAGGTGTCCCAGGTAAACGACAGATCCCTGTCCAATCTGGCACTTGCTGGCCTTGATAGTTAGTCCAGCACGTTGCAGAGCCTGCAGTACCTCCTGGAGGTGCAGCAGATGGTCCTCCCAGGTTCTACTGAAGACAGCTATGTCATCCAGATATGCCGCTGAGAAGGACTCCAGGCCAGACAGCACCTGGTTCACCAACCGCTGGAAAGTGGCCGTAGCATTCTTGAGCCCGAAGGGCATCACTCTAAACTGGAAGTGGCCCTCGGGGGTGGAGAACGCTGTTTTCTCCTTTGCTCCATCGGCCATGGCAATTTGCGAGTACCCAGACGTCAAATCGATGGTGCTGAGGTACTGGGCTGCTCCCAGCCGGTCCACCAGCTTGTCTGCTCGTGGGATCAGATCAGCGTCTGTCTTTGTGACAGAGTTCAATCCCATGTAGTCCACACAGAACCGCAGTTCTGGTGTGGTGACCGGTGGGGCCGCTTTCGGCACCAACACCACCGGACTAGACCACGGGCTGCTGGAAGGTTCGATCACCCCCAGCTCCAGCATTTTTGCCACTACACTCTGGATGCTGTTCTTCACTCTGTCCGATAGCCGATAAGACTTGTTCTTTACCGGTGGGCTGTCTCCTGTGTCCACATCATGGGTATACAAATGAGTGATTCCAGACGTGAGGGAGAACAACGAGGCGTACTGCCCCAGCACCTGGCGACAGTCCCTCTGTTGCTCTGGGGTCAAGGATGGGGAGAGGATCACACCTTCCACCGATCCATCCTTCTCCTGGGCCGCCAGAAGGTCAGGAAGAGTCTCACTCTCTTCCTCCTCGCTCCCATCCGTCACCATGAGGAGAGCAAGCTCAGATCGCTCATGGTGCGGCTTCAGGCGGTTGACGTGGAGCACCCGATGGGGCCGACGGGGGTCTTCAAGTCAACGACATAGGTAGTCTGACCTCGTCGCTCCACAATTTCGTACGGACCAGTCCACCGGTCCTGGAGGGCGCTAAGCTCCCCAGGCTCCATGGCCCACACCTTCTGTCCAGCGTCCAACTCCACCGTCCGAGCGTTGCGGTCATACCACTCCTTCATGACGGCTTGGCTAGCCTCCAGATTATCTGAGGCTGCCTTCCACAGCTTGGCCATCTGGCTGCAGAATGCCAGCATGTAGCTGACAATATCACGGGGAAGCTTCTTCGAAGTCTTCTCCCACCCCTCCTTCACTAGGCTGAGGGGCCCCCTAACCGGATGGCCATAGAGCAGCTCAAAAGGGCTGAACCCGACTCCCTTCTGCGGCACCTCACGGTAGGAGAACAGCAGGCAAGGGAGGAGGACGTCCCACTTGTGCCTCAAGTCCTCTGTCAAGCTCCGGATCATCCCCTTTAAGGTTTTGTTAAAGCGCTCTACGAGCCCGTTAGTCCGGGGGTGGTAAGGAGTGGAGAACCGATAGGTCACCCCACACTCCTTCCTCATGGCCTGCATGTAGGCCGACATGAAATTCCTGCCCCTGTCTGACACCACGACCTTGGGGAATCCCACTCGGGTAAAGATCCCCAACAGGGCCCGCACCACCACCAGTGCAGTGATGGTCCTCAGAGGAATAGCCTCCGGGTACCGAGTGGCGTGGTCCACTAGTACCAAAATGAACCGGTGTCCCGCTGAGGTCGGAGGGTCCAACGGCCCAACAATGTTGATTCCGACCTGCTCAAAAGGGGTCCCGACCACCGGGATCGGTTCCAAAGGGACCTTCAGTTTAGTCCCAGTCTTGCCACTCACCTGGCAAGACTTACAGGTCTTACAATAGGTGTCCGAGGCAACTCTCATCCTGGGCCAATAAAAATGTGGGACCAACCGCGTAAAGGTTTTATCCTGGCCCAGGTGTCCGGCTAAGGGTATCTCATGCACCAACTCCAACAGGAAGGCCCGGTAGCATTGGGGGACCACTAAGGCCCTCGAAGATCCATGCACCGGAACCTTCGGCTCACTGTAAAGGAGGCCATCCTCCCAATACACGTGATAACCCCCAGTATCCTGATTGGCCACTTGGGCTTCGGCCTGCCGCCGCATGCTATCAAGCGTGGGGCACTCCCTCTGCGCCTGACAAAATTCCTCCCGGGTAGGCCCTCCTTTCACATGCCAGTCGGCAAGGGTCGGCAAGTCCCCCACGGGAACGACATCCACCTCCGCGGACTCCGGGGTACCTCCGCGGGCTCCCCATCCATCACACGGGGCGTGTCCTCCACCACATTCTCCTCTCCAAAATCGGCGTTGGTTTGGGCCATTATCCCAGGCTCCAACCTGGGTTGAGTTCCATGCCGGGCAGCCATGGACCGCGTGACTACGCAAGTCCATCCTGGTAACCCCAGCATCTCAGTATGGGCTCAAAATTCCACATCTTTCCTGTCGGTGTGCTCTAGATCGTTCCCTAGTAAGCACCCCACAGGCAAGGCAGGGCTCATCGCAACTCTCAATAGGCCTTTGACTCCTCTCCACTCAAAGGGAGCATGAGCCACTGGATAGTGACTCACACTGCCGTCAGCCAACACGGCCGGATGGAACTCCTCAGGGATCACCTGCTCAGGGGACACCAGCCACCTCACTACGGTGGTCATGCTGGCACCTGTGTCCCTCAGAGCCTCCACCTCCTCCCCGTTAACTCTCACCCTCTGCTGGCATTTAGCAGTGTTCGGGGGTAGGGACACCACTGGGACCATCTCTCTATCCCCGAGTGAAACCAGGGTCAGGCCTGTCCACTCCCCTTCCCTATCTAGGGGCAGCTCCACCCCAAGCGCTACACTTGCCATCTCTTCCCGCCCGTTGGGGCTGGGGGTCTCTTGCGACACTTAGGATCGCCCTTGTAGTGTCCAATCTCCCCACATTCATAGCACCGCACAATCCTTGGCTGGGTAAGTGGGCTTTGGAGAATTGGTCGGAGGTGGGGTCCCTACTCCTTTCCCAAACTGTCTAGTTTGTGGGCCTCTGGAGAACTCCACCTTTTTATCTCCCCCCTCGTTCTTCTGGGGGAAACCCTGTCCGCCTTTCGGGCCATCTCTCCCGGGGCCCTTGTGAGACACCCGGGTGCTAACCCAAATGACCTCATCCGCAAGCTCACGGGGATCAGTCAACCTGCGGTCCACCAGATGTTGGCGCAGCTCCGGAAAACACTTATCCAAGAGGTGCTCTCTTAAAAACAGATTATACAAGCCCTCGTAATCCTGCACCTCGCTGCCACGCACCCAACCATCTAGAGCCTTACGGGCATAATCAAAAAAATCCACCCAATTTTGCGTGGACAGCTTATGGCTGCCACGGAACTTCTGCCGATACCTTTCAGGGTTGAGGCCAAATTTCTTAAGTAACGCCTCTTTCATGGGGGCATACCTGACCTGATCCGCCTTTGCTAGGTACAAAAGGGTGTTCCTGACATTAGGAGGTATGTAGCGATACAGGCCACCCCCCAAGTTGCTTTCAGGTACCCCATGGGCTGTCAAGGCCATACGCCTCCAGTCCCTTGGCGATGTCATCCCCCACCGTGTAACTGGCAATCACATCCTTGGGTAGATAACATTTTGGCTCCTGATGAGCCTTTGGTACGCTGCCACCATTATCATTACCTGACGCATTCAACTGTAGAGCTCGCAGCTCCAATTCTTTAAGCTGAAGCTTGTGCGCCAGCTTCTTCTCTTCCATCGCTAGTCGTCTATTTTCCCTTTCGTGTTCTAGCTTGGCAAGCTCCCACTTCAACTGCCTTTCCTCCCTCCTGTCCTCATACTCTTCTGGCGACGCACTCCTCCTAGACCCTGCACTACTGCTTGCCCCGGAACGTCTCCATGGTGGCAAGTTTTCAGATACATCAACATTGAGCAGCTCTAGCTCCTCCTGCACGCTCTCCTCCTGAGGTGCACCTGGCCCCTCCTGTCCCCCATCCCCTCTCCCCTCTGGATGGGCCCCTACCCATGCCCTCAAGGCTGCACGGAGTTACGGTCCATGGGCTCTCCGCACCCCCGGCACCCCCATCCCCTGCCTGAATTCTCTCAGCTGCCTTACTGTATACCCCTCCAGGTTGGCTAACTGGAACTCCATTGTGACAGATGGGGACCCAGACATCAAGGCAAGAAAAATACTAGGGGCCCGATTCACAGAACTAACTTAAGACAAAATCCTAAACTTACTACTTTTGGTATTCACAGAAGTTAGGATTTTGTCTTACGTTTGTCTTAAGACAAACTTAAGACAGACTTAAGACAAACTTAAGACAAACTTAAGACAAACTTAAGACAAACTTAAGACAAACTTAAGATAGACTTAAGACAGACTTAAGACAGACTTAAATTAGGATTTTGTCTTAAGTCTGTCTTAAGTCTGTCTTAAGTCTGTCTTAAGTCTGTCTTAAGTCTGTCTTAAGTCTGTCTTAAGTCTGTCTTAATACTGTCTTAAGTTTGTCTTAAGACAAACTTAAGACAAAATCCTAACTTCTGTGAATACCAAAAGTAGCAAGTTTAGGATTTTGTCTTAAATTATTTCTGTGAATCGGGCCCTAGGATGTGAGTAACAGTGTTGGGCTAACCAGGACTCCACCCACTCAGTCTAGACAGTGGGGGTCAATTAATGCAGCAATAAAAGAGGCAGAGCTAAAATACACAATAGGTGTCTAATTGCAGCGCCCTCCGTCTCACTGGAGGGTGCTGTATAGTCACAGGTCCTTATCCCACCGCTGGCCAACAATGTAGGACCGGGGGTCACCAGGCCCTATGGGGGTAGTATGGCGCGAGCAGGTAGGCATCCAAGGGCTTACGTGTAAAGTGACCATACAGCACACACATCCACTGAGACAGGAAACGCACGCAATAATTGACACCACACAGTAGGTTGAATAAAACCAATCAGTTTTATCTAGATCAACATTAGGATCAAAAGCATTTCATTAGGAATAGATTGGCAGTTCATTAAAACATCAAAACCTGGCATTGAATCAAAGCGTGACACCTGGTGATCCTGGGGAGCGTCTAACACAGCCTTTACGCAAAGCGCTGCACACAGCAATTCATTAGCGCTTCAAACTTGGCATGTAAACATAGCGCTGCACATAGCAAGGCATTAGCGCTTCAAAACTTGGCATATAGACCTAGCGCTGCACATAGCAATTCCTTAGCGCTTCAAAACATGGCATATAAACATAGCGCTGCACATAGCAATGCATTAGCGCTTCAAAACTTGGCATATAAACCTTGCGCTGTACATAGCAAATCCTTAGAGCTTCCAATCATGGCCTGTACACATCGCGCTGCACATAGCATATCATTAGGCGAGAACTCCAAGCTCTGAACCTGGCAATCTAACGAAGTATTAACCCTAGCTTTCTCTGCGGGCATTAAGCGGGGTTTGTGAGACCACTCCTCAGCAGTCAAGCCGGAATATACCTTCTCACCAGGTAAGGGTGAAGTCACTCGTGTTAATATCTTTGGATCCCCCCCCTGTCCTTCACATCCGGCACACAGTGACGGGGGCCGTGGCCCAGTTTATTCACGCTCCGCGGCAGTGGGGGGCTCAGCGGCATCACAACGGGTTTCCCCAGTGGAGAGGCATGCTCCGGGCCTCGGGGGCCTCCAGCCCTCCTCCCCGGGGGTTACCTGTATATTCGGCCTCCGCTAGGCCCTTGCGCCGGTCTCTTCTTGGCGGGAGGGCTCACAGCTCCTGGAGCCCCTCCCGCTCGCTGGGTGAGCTTCCCGGCTCCGTCCGGGACAGGGGAAGCTTAGTGGACGGGCCCACAGATGACGGCCGGGAGTCCCGCGTTGCGGGGCCTCCGGTAGATCTCCCCGTCGGCCCTCGATCTCCGCACCATTGAAGAGCTGTGGCCGAGGCGCGCCCGCAGCCGCCAATGGCAGTGCGGCCTGCGGGGGCGTGGCCCAGTGAGCGAATCCTGAAGCGGCGGGGGCGGCGTTGAGGTGTCCGCCCCCGTCAGGTGACACAGGCTACGGCTTCAAGGCCTAGCGCGGCCCTTTCTGAGTAGCTCCAGGCCTACCGAGGCCTTCATTATGTTCCGGCGGCCTTCTCCGCCCTGGGGGGGCCGCGTTAGATCGGCTGCAATGGCAGCGGCGGGGCCCCGGGCTTCTCCGCGGGCCCCGGTGATAGCGGGGACAATCTTCTCGGCCTCGGGCCGCAGCGGTGAGCTGTTTCTTTGTGGTATCCCCGACGGGGGTGGGAGAAATTAAGGGGTTGGCCTGCAGCTTGGGGGGTGGCGATTGGTTTGGCGCCCAGCGCCCCCTTTTTCCCCCAGAGACGCCCCAGCTCAGGGCAGGTAGGCTGGGAGGTGGCAGGCAACACGCCAGTGGCAGAACAAGCTAGGGAGGGGGCCCAGGTTAAGTCAGGGAGCGCAGGAGTGGCACAGCGCAGGTACCTGGTGGATCCCCCAGCAGTTCTGTGGTAAGTTCTGTGGTAAGTTTCTTTGGTAAGTTCTGTGGTAAGTTTCTTGGCGCTGGTTGGATCTGGCGCCCTTAGTAGGTTTGTTCCTTGGGGGGGCGGGGGGGGGGGGGGTGGTAGGTTGAGTTGGTGACTGAAGGGAGTTCTCAGTCAGGCTTGGTAGGTTGTCCCTGGGTTCCCCTCCCGCTGGGCCAGATCAGTGGGCTAGTTCAGAATCCCTCACTCAACTTAAAAGGCAGCACCTAAGCTCTGTCACTTTCAGTGGCATAGGTCCCTGACTAGGCCCTACCGCCTAAAACTCCTGCATAGGTTCCCCCAGGTCTGCGTCACCCCAACTGACTAAAAATGTTCCCTCCTTTCCTTAAGTATCCCTAGGTCAGGTGACCACCCTCTAAGGCGGCAAAAGTAAACCCCACCCTTCTTCTAGAAGGTTCCAGCAAGTTCCAGGAGCTTCCCCACTCTAGCTATAGGAGAAAAAAGGCGGGCTGGTGTCGCAACAATGTTGTAGGGTCCCAGCCAGCTCCTGGCAACTAGTGTGCTACTAAAAAGGCCACTCCGCAGTAGCAGGGGCCTGTGGCAGCCATATTGGGGGAAGAGAGCACCTGCACCTAAACACTGATTAGCAATGGAAAGGCGCTCGGAGACCTGAGGCCAACGAAAAAGAGGGTGGAAAAAATGAGGCAAGGGCAAAAATACAGGGAAAGACCACCCTAGGGCTGACAGGTCTAACACTTCCCTTATGGTACGTTCTACTATTTGGAACTAATGCGGTTAGGACTACATTAGTGGATGTAAAGATAAGCCTACTGAGTGTTGTGTTATTTGGTTTTCAGTCACAGGGATGGAATTAGAACCATAAATCTTTGCCCAGTTTAAAATGACAGAGGGAAGTTTTTTAACTCCCTGCGTGTGGCTTTAAGGATGTCCATCGACTGCAGGCGTTTGATAATGAATGATAGAAGTTTAATTACGAAATTATGATAATTTCACCTAGTAGGACCGCTTACTCTTTTTATAATGCTAAATGTTTGAGTTGGCGGTGCCGTTAAATTTGCAAACCATGACTATCATTCCAGGCACACTGTGGACTAACACTCGGGTCGTGCTGGAGCAGGGGTGGAGCATATTCAGTCCACTTACTAATTGTATGAAGCATGCAAGGCACTTCTGATGTAATAAGCCGAACATACTTAGTAGGTATGCTTCAATTTAAAATAACTATGGTATATTGTCCCAATTAACTATCTGGGGTAATTGAAAATAACAATTTCCCCTCTCCCCTTTTTATCTATTTGCCCATGTGCAGATCATTGTTCTCACCGCAGACATTTATCCAAACATAGACAGCGTCTCATCAAGTGTTTTTCGCTGGTGAGTTATTCTTATTTGGTTGAATGACCCTTTCAGTGATATAAAAGATCATAAGAGATAGGGTGATGTCGGGAAACCCCACTATTGTGTGGGAGGTCATGCTTTGATGAAAATGTGGTAGAGTGAACACTAGGAATGTGTGGGCTGTCATATGTTGATGAAAAATGGCATAATGAATACCAGGTATGTGGATGATAAGGTAATGCTTTTTTAATAATGACCTCAGTCTTAAGGGAAACATATGGGATCAAGGATATAGGAATACATGTGTTTTTGGTCCAGATGAAGTCATGAATTATTCATAAATATATATTTCACGAGAATATGGATCATAATTGTTTATTTCTTAAATAGGTTTTTAATGGAAACATTTAGGAGAGGAGAAGATATGTTTATTGTCCTGAAGAAGGTTGTCCTATTTACTACAACCCACCGAAACGCATCAACGCCCTGTTGATGTTAAATTTGTGCGATATAGAATCATATTTTGACAAAAAACTGTATTTTGCAATGTGATGTTTCTATGTATCTTCACAAATTAACTTTTCTTTGACAATTGTGATTGTCTGTGTATTGTCTCTCATTTTTATATTGTAATATCTGTAAGATTTATGTTTTTAAATATCTCTGTATTTATTTGCAAATGATGTATTTTTTATTGGAATATTTTTATTAAATTGGATTTATAAGTGTTTCGATACCCCGTGGGATTCATGGTTCCTTTAATTAAGACTGTATTAATGCATGTGTGTAGAGCGTATATGGAGTGGTTGAAAGAGAATTGTATCTAAAGGGAATTATATATTTGATTTTTAAGTCTTATTCGTTGCCCTGTCCCTTTGGTCTGTGGGGCCCCTCTCTTTGTATTTGACGTACACTGAACAACCTTTTGGGTTGGAGAGTCGTGTATGTGACCATTTTTTAACGGCAAACTAATTTAATTATTCAATTTTTTAGGCTATAAGAAGGATCACAATGGACCCTTTAAATACCTTCGGATTCACCGAAGATCAATTTCACAAAATTATCAGAACAAATACTAAGAATGGTAACAATTTTACAATTATTTCCAATAATAATGATACATGGGGAAATGTTTTTAATCTAAAGAAAAAACTAATCAGAACAGAATTGCATGCTGATTTTTTTAATTGAATACCTCAAGTCAGGAGTTATTCCAAGTGGATTGCAGGTTCGGAATGAGCCCGGTATATTCGTGGAAAATAGAAAGTTCTTGGACATTTGGATCCAAATAGCGAACAGATGCAGCAGAGACTGAATCCTATTAATTATAGAAACTTCATGAGAAACTATCGTTTTAGAGAAATAAGAAATAGAAGAGTTAGAACGTAATTTAAAAGAGAGTACAGCTCTATAGGAGGCAAAAAGAAAATTAGACAAACCTAACCAAGAAGTAAATGGGTATTAGGAATATTTTGTTAATAAGAAACAATAAAATTAAATAAAAGATATTAACAAATTTATTTTAGAACTTATATACCCATATTCTAACAAGGATTACTTTCAACAGAAAAAAGAACAGGGAATGGATAAACAATACCACCAAAGACTCATATATTTTAGAGGAGGTAGGAAACAGGTGACTTTCTCTGAGACTTCGGGATCCAGTAGTGAGGAAAAGGGACCCTCGAGACAAGAACAGAACATTGGGATTTTTTTTAGCCCACCGACAGAGAAGAGGACAAAGGACGAATTCGAGCCAGGGCAGGGACCAACATATGAGAAATCAACCTCAGGAGTACCTGAAAACCCGAAACCAAAGGTATTGGTGATAAAAAAGTTCCCTATTGTGAACTTATCTAAGAAAGTATTAACTAAAACAAAGAAGGAAGTGTTAGAAAAGGGATTCGGTTTCGCCCCCAGAGCTAATGTAAACAAATTTGATTCAGAGAAGTATCTTAAAGCGATTTTAGAAAGATTAGATTAAAAAGATTGTTCGGAAATAGGAACTGTCAAGGGATGAGAACATTTCAGGGTTAAAACCTAAGTCCAGATTAACACAGTTCATCCATCAGGTTAGTAAAAATGTAAACACCTTTGAAAGAGTATTGGAGGTGAATATAAGGAAAGCCCTTACAGATATCTATCCTGTTTTTCACAATTTCTAAGTAACATAGAGAAGCAACCTATTTCTTACAAAACGATTGCAATCTAACAATAAAACCTGCTGACAAGGGCGGCGGTGTGGTGATCTTTGACTCTAATGATTACGACAAGAGAATACAGACATTACCTGGTGTTACTGATCATTACACCAAGTTACCTATGAGCAGTTTAGATGCACTGAAAACAGTAGTAAGAACTCTACTTGAGAAAGCTAAAATAAATAACTGGATCTGTGAGGAGGAATTTAGGTGTCTTTAAAAAAAAATGACAATGCCATAATACCAGCTATTTATGAATTACCCAAGATAAAAATGAAATGGACCCCCATGAGACCAATTGTCAGCTGCTTGGGTCCTCTTATTGAACCCTTGAGTAAATATGTGAATAGTTTTTTTAAACCATTAGTGTTCAAACAAAAATCGTATATTAAGGATTCAGCACACATCATTTCTATTATCAAGGGTACTATGTTTAATGACCACTCCCACATTTTAATTACCCTCGATATAGAAGCGTTGTACACAAATATTCTGCAGGATGATACTGTTTAGGTGATTAAAGGAATTTTGACAGATGAGGACGCTAGAGGTTCAAATAACCAATTTATAATAAAAATGTGTAATCTTGGTTTTGAAAAATAATGTTTTTGTTCAAAGATTAACTTTATCTCCAATGTAAGGGGACGAGCACGGGGGCGACATGTGCCTTAGGTTTGGCATGTCTTTATGTCAGTCACTTTGAAAATAAACATATCTTCTGTGAAGCGGCACCATTTTTCGAAAATATCGTGATGTGGTATCGCTTTGTTGACTAAATCGTTTTTATATGGGATGCACAGGAGGAAGAATTACAGGAGTTTTTGAAATGGTTCAAGCTGGGGAACCCTAATTTAAAATTCACTGTACATTGCAGTAACACCATGGTGAACTTTTTAGATATTTCTATTAAAAATAAGAGTGGACTTCTGGAGGTTGAATTGTTTACTAAACCCATGGATAAAAATACTCTCCTGCATTATACGAGTTATCATCCCAAGGCACAGAAAGACAATATCCACTGTGGACAATTCCTCCGGTACCGGAGGAATTGCTCTTCGTTGGAGGATTTTTATAAACACTCTGATATTCTTAAAGACAAGCTTTTAGATCGAGGCTACCCAAAGAAATTGATCAAATATGCATTCAAAAGGGCTCACTTTTACAACCGAGATGGCATTTTAGACAGAACTAACAACACTAAGAAAAATAGAGGTACCAATGAAAGGATGAAAGGTTAGTATTTGTTAGTCAATTTTCAAGTATTAGTAACTAAATAAAAAATATTGTTATTTCCAAGTGGAAAACTTTAAATGATAATGAGGTGATGACATTGAAAAAAACACTTTTCGCTTTTAAATGGAATAACAATTTGCGTAAATCATTAGGTCACACTTACAGGGAAGTGAAACCCTTACAACAAGACACTCTTCAAATAGCGAAAGCAATTGGTAACCACAAATGTTGGAGTTGTACTATATGTGAACATTGCATAGTGGGTAAAACTTTGGAGTGCAAAGGCCATAAAATGATGACAAAAAGCATCAATAACTGTAGGAGTGCCAATGTGGTGTATTTATTGCTGTGCCCATGTGGACTGGGCTATGTTGGTGAAACGCGTAGAGAACTAAGATTGAGATTATTTGAACATAGGTCAGTATTGAAAGCTGTTAAACTGAATGGCCCTTTTGTTAAACATTATGCCAATCTAGGACACAGATATTCAGATTTCCGTTTGTTTATCCTTGAGAAAATAACAGGAAATAAAAGAGGTGGGAATTTAGAACTGAAACGTAAAAATGGAGCACAGTGGTATATTTCCAAACTTGACACCGTTCAAAATGGGTTAAATACGAGAGAAGATTGGATGAAGCTGATAAAGAAAATGACCCTTTTAATCTTACTTTTGGGGATGTTCCCTGATACTGTATCAAAGATAATGTGGTATCAATTATATGATGTAGCTAAATTAATACGGTCAATATTAGAGAAAGTTTCTGCTCCAATAATAACAGTGACCTAGGCATCAAATTTACGAATATGGGAAATTCCCTCTAAAAGGTAAACTTCTTTTAAAACCTTGATGCTCTAAAGATTTTCTTTTATAGAGAATAGCCATAAGATGAGATAACTCTATTTGCATTCTAAAATTCTGATGTTAGCAATGCTTTTTCAGAGCTACTTGGGTACTTGTTGATTTCTTGAAAGATAAACTTCTTTAAGACCTTGATGTTCAAAGAATTATTTTATAGTAAATAGCCATTTAGTTTTGTTTAAATTTGTTTATTGGGATTTAGCATTTCGTGTTACAAGTTAACTCATAATATCGTTGGAGGATATTGACATGTGGTTGCAGACAGATGAAAATGACTGTGGAGAATACAATGTAGATCATTACTGCATATCAAACACTATAGACTGGGCACAGTAAAAAATTCTGGGAGGGACCTCCTTGCCGGATTCTGTTTCCGTAGTAGTCTTTATAGAACCTGGCTGGGTTAGTTTCCCATGAGCGTGGAATGATGTTTTCTCCCCACATTTACCTTTGTGTGCTATCACGGATAATTTTTCACGAATGCGTTCCCGTTTGAGAGTCATTGGGTTTGGAAATGCCGGTGAAGAAGCAGAAATACTAACTTGGGGGGTGAACTGGGGAAGAGGTTGGGGAGATGCCGGAATGTATGTCTGTGAGATCAATTGTGTGGATGGTTGTGTTTCCATTTCACGGCGCAGTGTCATGCGTGTGGGGAGGGCCATGGGGAATCATCCTGGCGTAGTTGTTGAGACCACCTGATGTGGCCCTGACATAGCACTTGCCTTAGGTGTCTGGGCTCTGCCTTTTACTATCCACTGTTGGTCCCGTGGGGGATGGGGTGGAGTCTGAGATTGAGAGGCTACAGGTGTTTCTGTAGGCACTGTTTCATGTGTGAATTGATATAATAATTGTGCCCACTCCAGAGATATGGGATGTTTACGTATTCCCTTACCTTCCTCGTCTCTCAGCACCTCTTCTTCTGCCGCACCCCACTTTTTCATGGCGCCTACCCAGGCTGCTTCGGGGTCCCGTCGGGGCCTGCCAGTGCATGGCTATTCGCCTTTTTGCTAAGAGAATGGCTAGGGATACAAAGTGGCTCTGCGCCTTTTCGGTCTTCCGCCTGTGGAAGATCCCGAGGGCACATGCTTCCCATGTGGACATGGTCATAATGTTGATCGTCACTCGGAGTGTCCGGTGTATGTTGTGCCAGTACTTTTGGATAGTGGGGCAATCCCAAAACATGTGCTTGAAGTCCGCGTCAGGGGTCTGGCAACGGGGGCATTCAAAGCGTGTGTCGGGATAAAACCAGTGGAGGCGGTGTAGTGTGAGGTATGCTCTGGGGAGGATATTGAATTGAATGTTCTTGAAACTCACGTTCCTGGAGACCTTTTTGGGATATTCTAGTGCTGTCTCCCATTCTTTATCATTAAATACCCACCCCACTTCATTTTCCCATGTCTGTCGTAACAAATGTAGAGGGTTGAGGATCAGTCCCCGAACAGCTTTGTAGAGCCAGGTAACTAAAAGTCTACCCGCTCCTATATGCAAAATGGTGTGTATCACCGGGTGTGTCGGAGGCTCCCCCTCATTTAGATCCCAGTAGCGACGGCTGCTGCCTAAGAGTTGCCTGTGTAGCAGGAACTGACCCGGCGGGAGGTCATGGTGGTCAGCAATTTGGGGGTAAGTCCTAAGCTGTACATCTTTGAACAGGGATTCTACCTTCGTGATTTCGTGTTTGGTCCATACCTGAAGGGCACAGGCGGTATAGTATTTATCCTTTCGGTGGACCCTACTAGTGGGAGTAGAGGTGAGTATAGGGGCTTTTTACTGGACATGCGATGGATTTTCAGCATGCACGTGCAGGCTATGGACACCTGCAGGGGGTAGGTGCACAGTGGCTTGGTACCTGGCAGGAGCATTCTCAGGAACTGTTTCTCCTATATGATGTTCTGCCGTCCAGTGCGACAAGTACAATGTGGTTAATGCTACCCTATGTCGACCCCCTCCCCATATCAACTCGGTGAGCAGGGTATCCAGCTCCCAAAAGAAAGGGCGTGGTGGTATTACTAGGAGATTGGTGAACTGATAGAGCAATCTGGGAACCATGATCATTTTGGTAAGGGCAGCTTGTCCAATGGGGGCCAGGGGCAGTGTTTTCCAGAAGCCTACTGCCGTTCGTATCCCCGGTAGCACCCTACGGTGGTTCCCTTCATATAGGTCCTCGGGAGAATGGTACAGCCTCACCCCCAGATATCTAGGGACCACAGCACTCCAGGCAAGTTTCTGAGCTCCAACAGGTATGTTTAGAGGGGCAAATGAGGGCTCAATGGATAAATCGTGGATTTGTCCCAATTGACTTTAAGGCTGGAGGCCTCCGCAAATTCCAGTAACGTCGTCCAGATTGGGGTGAGGTCACTTGTGACGTCTCTGACATATCAGGAGGTCATCTGCATTCAGTGATACACAGTGTACCATGTCTGCTATCGGAATACCCCATGTCTCACACTCTCGACGTAAACGTATTGCCAGGAGATCTACCACCAGGACGAATAGGAGGGGGGACAATGGGCACCCCGGTCTACTTCCTCATTCTATCGAGAATGGAGCAGAAATGTATGCACCTATTCTCACCCGCGAGGTAAGGCCTGATCTCTGTCTACAGAGACCAATTAGAACAATAGAGTCAGCATATGTCGTATTCGATCAGGGATATCACAACATATCCCACCGCTAAATATAGATATTATTTGTATTACCAATAAGTAGCGATTACATCACAGTGATTCGTTTAGGGTTGTGAAAATTCATGGCCAGTTTCAGTTAAAATTATTTAAATTAGGAATACTGCAATTTATCGGCACATCGGTCAAATGAACATCACGTGTTAAGATTGTTGGTCCGATTAGATGTGCAACCCATGACAAAGTATATTGTCTTTTATGTTGTTTTCTCTGTTATGCGGGTCGATAACGGTGTGTCATTGATTGTGTCATTTATTGTGCAACAATTTATCCCCCTTTTTTATTTTTATTGTGTAGATTATATGTTTTTTTTAACAGTCCAAGTAAGGGACTCTAATGTGATATGTTTTTAATATGATAGAATGTATGTTTTGAATATAATAAATGTAGAAAGATTTCAATGTAAAAGTGTTTTACTGAATTTTGGAGACATTGTGATATAGGATCATTCAAGTCTTGGTTAAATCAAGGGATTGCCATTTGATACATCTAAAAGAAGTCCGTCAATGTGTGATGCCCAGCTGAACCCTCGGGGTCCCCCCACTGTAATGGCAACCACCCACATACATTTTACATTTCCACTAGTTTGCTCCGCTAAGGGTAATTGGGGAACTTGAGATAGGGGAAGAATAGAACTAAACAACGGGAAGCATTCCCAACTTGAAGGACCTATCGTTCGGGGTGAGACGTCCAAACTACACTTCATGTACTGTCTTTAGTTCGTTGTTTGAGGGGAGTGACCGTACGTCTCCGCTAGCCACCGTCGTCACAGCCGCCTGCTATTAGATGGTAAATTTGAGATGCCTAAGGGTTCCCCTTCACCCCCTCCCACGTGCAGCATTTCAGTCCGGTACACAGTCTTGTAACGTGCGGGATACTATATCGCAGTGTCCCGCTTAGTCATAGCAGTGTCCTCTTTCCGGATACTGAGGTCTCAGAGGATGCATCACTCTGTGGTTGTCTCGCAACAGAGTGTTCATCATATCAAAGTGTCCGCTTGTAGTCTCTCCTGCACTACGCTATGATTTGCTCAAGGTCGGGAGAGTTTTTTGTAAAGGAATCAGATCGTGGGCTCAGTTGTGTGAGGGTGACTCGTTTGTGTCGCCGCCGTTGACGGCCAGAGGGCCGATGACTATGTGTGTTCCTGTAACTGTCTAGGTCCGCCGATCGTTGGTCCGCCCAGTTACTTGCATCCATAGTAAATAGCCATTTGCATTCTAAAGTTCAGATTTTAGCAATGTTTTTAAGAGCTACTCAGGCACTTTTCGATTTGAATATGATAAGAATAATGTAATCTATTCAATTCTGAAACCAGTTAAATATGGCGCCCCCCAGGCTCTTCATAAACAAGGGTCTCTTGTTGAAGTATGGGTCTATACTAACTTTGTTTAAATGAGGGAAATGTCCTGCTGTAATATAAATAAGGACCTAGTCATTTTTGGGAACAATTTTACAAAATAGAGACATTTACCTCTAAAAGATATAACTTTCTTCAAGGACCATGATGTCTCAAAGTTTGTTTATAAAAATAACGATATGACGAGAATACTTGATTAGGTCTTTCTATTTTGTAGTTGTTATTCGAATTTTAAAGTTTTGATGTTAGCAAAAGTATATATTTTTAGTTTCTTGGATATTTTGTGATTCTAAATATGAGAAGATAAATTCGATTTTGACGCAATTCAAATATATAGCGCCCCCGGGCCCTCGATAAACATTAGCTTTTTGATAACGCAAATCAAGTGGTGCACATGACGATGCCATGAGGTGCAATGTGCTTTTAAGCGCAAGATTCGCCGTAGGTAATAGTTTGCGCCACCATACCGGACACACGTTTAAACCCTAGAGGACTCGCAATGATAAGAGAGCTTCTTCCCTTATGGTGCGTTCTACTAGTTGGAACTAATGCAGTTAGGACTACATTAGAGGATGGAAAGATAACCAAAGTGAGTGTTGTGTTATTTGGTTTTCAGTCACGGGGACGGAAGCAGAACCATAAATCTTCGCCTAGTTCAAAACGACAGAGGGACGTGTTTTTTAACTCCCTGCGTGTAGTTTCATCGATGTCCATCGACTGCAGGTATTTGATAATGAAGGGTAGAAGTTTAATTACAAAATGATGATAATTTCACCTAGTAGGACTGCTGACTTGTTTTATAATGTCAAACGTTTGAGTTGGTGGTGCTGTTAAATTTGCAAACTATGACTATCATTACAGGGACACTGTGGACTAACAGTCGGGTCGTGCTGGAGCAGTGGTGGAGCATATTCAGCCCATGTACTAATTGTATGAAGCGTGCAAAGGACTTCTAATAAAATAAGTCGAACATACGTAATAGGTATGCTTCTATTTAGTATTAAATCAATTTTTATTGGCAGAACCCAAGGCAAAGCAAAACAGGACAATGATGCCTACAACCCAGCGGGCCAGCTGACGTCTGATCAGGTCATGACATTGAGACAATGAATGAAAGCATACAAACTGGTAGTTAACACAGCATGTCGCCTACAACCCAGAGCGGGCCGGCCGCGTTTATAAAAAGGAGGGGAGAATCGACAACCACGTCCCCTACGAATGGATAGCCATATGCTCCAGTGTGCTGCCAAGCATGTGAGCAACAGTAGCCAACAGCCTGTGACAGATCGAAGCTTAATAGTGGTTCTGCTTTTAACAAAAGACAAAGAACAACGAAAGGAAAAAGTCAACATCCCTTCCTACCCCCTCCCACCCTCCCCAGTGAGCAAGAAACAAAGAAGAAGGGAAGAGTCCAGCCTGTAGGTACTGTAGAATGCGGAACCTCTACTAGTCCAAAGGGTTTGTAAGTCCAGCGGGGGTATTGTCGTCAGGGATCAGTTTCAGGATCTGGAGATAGTTAGGGCTGGTCAGTTCCTGAAATTCAGTGGAGAGGATAGCTATGAAGGGGGCCCAAATCTTGGCATAGTCTGCGCAGTTTCCCAAAGTAACCATCGAGAGTCTCCCCATACCTAAAAGATACCAGAGTTGATGCAACCATTGCGTGTGATCCGGGATCCTATCTGATTTCCACCCAGCCAGAATCACCCGGGGTGCGGCATTCAACGCAAGCGCTATCTGTCTCCCTCTAATAGAGCACAGGGGGATGGTCAGCGCATTGGGTAGGCCTAGGAGAGTGTAATCCGGAAGCCTGGGGATGGTGGTGTGGAAGGCCTTATCAGTGTTGTCCAATATGCTCTCCCAGTAATGCGTGAGCTATGGGCAGTTCCACAACAGATGGAGGAGGGTAGCAGGGCTACCACAACCTCACCAGCAGAGACCGTCACAATGAGAGTGCCACTTAGCTAGGCGGGCTGGGGTACAGTACCAATAGGACGCAATCCTAAAGGCAGTTTCGGCATGACCCATTGAGTGTGCTGTGTGGTGAGACCTATAGAAAATATCTCCCATTCCTTTTCGGACAAGGTGCGTCCCAGTTCCGCCTCCCAGCATCTCTGCCAAGGGGTGCGGACTTTCTTGATGCCTTGAGTGAGAAAGGAGTATATTTCAGAAATAAGCCCATGATCGTCCTTTTTACTAGTGAGCCATTTCTTGAACGGTCTCATTGGTCGGTGTGCCAAGGGGCATGTCGTGGCTCCCGAGATCCAATGCGTCATTTGGGAATGGAGGAAGAGATCAGAGCTGTGGAGGCCATAGTCCTCCTGCAGGTCCTTAAAGGGAATGAGACCCTGAATGTCGAATAGATGCCCTACTCGCTTGCAACCACCCTCTAACCAGTGCGCCGCAACCTTTTTGTCCATCCCAGGTGCAAAGGCAGGATTTGAGAAAATCAGGGTCATTGGCAAGGGAAACGTAGTCAAGTTAGCTTGCAGAGAGACCCTGTCCCAGACTGGCAGTGTGGGGTGGGTGACCGGCGAGGAGTAGAGGCCCCAGGCACGAGCAGGTCTCGGTAGCCAGGCATCACACCAGATGTGGTGGCCCGCCACTGTCTGGTCCATGAAGACCCAGAATTTCTCTGTCATTGGACGGTTCCATTCCACTAGGTACCGTAGTAGTGACACTTGGAAGTAACGGGTAATGTTAGGGAAGGCGAGGCCGCCCTCCTTCTTAGGCGTTGTAGTAAAGTCCTTTGCAAATGAGGGGAGATCGAACCCCATAATAAGCGCTCGGGGTTTGAATATGGCGAAGCGAATGCGGCGGGGGCTCCAAGGGGAGGGTTTGAAACAAATACAGGACCTGCGGTAATATGTTCATTTTGACAGCAGACAACCTACCAAACCATGATAGAGGCAGGCGCCGCCGGCGGGCCAGGTCTGCACGGATGTGTAATAGAAGGGTCGTGTAGTTCACGTCCACTGTTTTTGCGAGACTTTTGTGGAGGACCAATCCAAAATATTTAATACCGTCCGACACCCAGTCGAAGTCGAAGCTGGCCCGTAAGGCGCCAACCGTTGGCTGGGCTGCAGTTAGGTTGAGAATTTGAGGTTTTTGTATATTAATTTTAAAGCCAGAGACCTGGCTGAAGGTCGATAGGTCATCCACAATAGCCGGCAGAGAGGTCAAGGTAATGAGCCACCGAAAAGATGACGTCATCTGCGTAGAGACTGATGAGATGGTGGTCTAAGCCAAACAGGATATCTTGCGCCACGGGGTTATCCCGAAGCCGTTGGGCGAAGGGCTCCATATAAAGGGTGAAGAGCAACGAGGAGAGGGGGGTAGCCTTACCGCGTCCCTCTCTCCACCGCAAAGCCGTTTGAAAGCAAGCCATTGACCCGAAGAGCTGCTGTTGGAGAACTATAGATGCTCCCAATCTATTGTCGAAACATAGGCCCCAGGAATAACGCTCAAGAGTAGCAAATAAATATGGCCAATGCACACGGTCGAAAGCCTTTTCTGCGTCGACTGCTAGCAGTAGGGCTTCTTCTTTAGACAGTTGCACCTTGTCAATTAAGTGGCAGAGTCGTTTGGTATTGTCCCCACATTGCCGACCTGGGATGAAGCCTGATTGGTCCGGGTTGACCAAACCCGGCATGCGAGAGTTCAACCGGTATGCCAGAATGCTAGAGAACAGCTTCACATCTAGATTCAATAGGGAGATTGGGCAGTAGGAACTACAAAGCTCCGGGTCTTTCCCCGGCTTGGGGATGACCGAGATAGAGGCCTGTAACATTGAGGCTGTAAGGGACCCTGTGTCAGCGAAGGAGTTGAACAAGCGGGTAAGCAGCGGGGCTAGTTCGACAAAGAAAGTTTTATTAAAAAAAAAACATGCTATCGCCGTCAGTGCCCGGAGCCTTTATGGTCTTCAGCCGGGCGATAGCAGAGATCAGCTCCTCAATACGAATAGGGTCCTCCAGGGCCTCCGCCTTGCCCAGAGGAAGAGGAGTGACCGCTGCTCCATGAAGGAACTCAGTGGGATCAGTCAGCAGAGAAGGGTCAGCAGCATAGAGAGTTTTGTAAAATGAGCGGAAGGCCGCTAGTATTCCGGCATCATCCGTGATCGCTGACCCGCTCTCTCCCCGTATCGCTGTGATAGCCTGCGCCGCGCGCTGACTGCGCAAGCAATGAGCCAGCATACGTCCCCCTTTATTAGAGCCCACGTAGTATTTGTGCTTCAGTCGGACCACAGCGTGCTCAGCTCGGTCAAGGTCTAGACGCCCGAAGCTGAAGGCGCTCTTTTTCTAACTGCCGCCAAATTCTGGGAGCACCAGTGCGTTTGTGAATAGCTTCCAACTCCTTAACAGTAGCTTCTAAGGCCACGCGCTTGGACTGTCTGGTCTTGTTCTCATAGGCTGCTTTGGCTACGAGCGCCCCCCCCCCCCTTGCTACCAATTTAAGTGCTTCCCACGCCCGACTGAATCATCAGGGGTTAATACAGCTTGCGTTGAGGGGAGACAGTTCCTGAATGTGGTAACTATACAACCCCACCTGACACACTCACTGGCATCTAACATGACCGATGAAGAAGACATGGAACTGGGCATTCCATCCCTGGGTCATTAGAAGTTAGCTAAGAATGTTAAAGTGGCTCTTCAAGTGGCTTGCCTTACCTACAAATATAGGTTACGAGCTGTGCATAGCCGCTCGATCTCAGATCTCGGTCTTCACCATACCTACAAGCGGGTGAATTCCAAAATAAGAATAGATTATTTCCTGATGGACATACAACTATGGCCAAAACTTGTTGATATGCGGGTCCTAGAGAGGAATGATAGTGACCATAATGCCCTCTCTCTAGAATTAAAAGAGGTATTTGGTTCCCGTTGTCCATCTGCGGAACTAGATCCCCAGAACCACATTGTTACTAGCAACAACAAAAGCATGATTGAATGGCCACAAATTAGGAACAAGGCAGAGTCCCTGTCAAAAATCTATACCATTGTTGCCAATTTTCTGGTGTCCTTAGGGCCTAATAACTTGGACTTGCAATCAATTGTAGACGCTTTCAGGATTTTATTAGGCAACATCAATACATTCTTTTACAAAACCTCTAGTAGGAACATAACAACAAGGTCCAAATCAAAAGTGTGGTTTAATGGTGACTGTAAATTAGCACGCCAGTCCTTGATGGGTGCAATAAAGTCTGGCCAAAGATAATCTATTATTAACCATAGAAGAGCCTACAAAGAGGCCCAACACGAAGTACATAGGAATTGGCATCAAGGGCAGTGGGAAGACCTACTTGCTGCGGCTCAGACTAGAAATCATTCAGACTTCTGGCACCTAATTGTAAAAGGGACAAAAAGTTTAGTTGTGGAAGATAGTTTTCATATCCTCCCACAGGTTTCGGAGGATCACTTTTGTAGATTATATACAGGACCAGAGGAAAGTGAGGCAGCCCCCAGGGAATTTTCTTACTGGGAAGCTGACACTGTGCCTTTTATTTTCAGTAGAGGAAACCCACGAGGCAATCATGACCAGGAAGTGGGGGAAAGCCCCAGGCCTAGATCTAATACCAGGAGACCTTTATCTCTCTGAACCCCAAATATGGAGTGTGATCTTAAATTACCCTTTTAATGCCATATTGGGTGGAGCAGAGATACCAGATACATGGCTGGGTGCGGAAGTCGTGCCCATCCATAAGAAAGGAGATAAAAGCGACCCGACAAACTACAAGCCGATAAGTCTTATTGACATAGCACAGAAAATATTCTGTTGGCAATTGCTGAAGAGAGTGAATGAATGGATTAGCGAAGGGGATTTACTATCACCCGTGCAGGCAGAGTTTCTAGAGAAGACAAGCACTGTTGATCAGTTGCTTCGCTTCCTCTTGATCCTGTGGAAATATGTAAAAATAGGTAAAGGCTCTCTATACGTGCTGTTTGTAGATCTAATGGCCACGTTTAATTTGGTACCATGGGGAAAACTTTGGACAGCTTTGAGTAACCTTGGGTTACCACCAAACCTTTTGCAGATCCTTATCAGACTCCACACAAAAAATTATGCCCAAAAAAGATGGGGCAATAACAGAGGATTAATTAACCGGATAAGGGGTGAGCCGCGGTGTAAGGAAGGGATGCGTTTTGGTACCAACATTATTCACGTTTTACATAAATGGCCTGATTGATCAGCTAAGGGACTGTAGGAGTGATCCCCCCCAAGCTTGCAGGATGTGAGGTGCCTGCAAGCTTGAGGGTTTTTTTTTTGCAGATGACACCCTGCTCATTTCGAGATCACCGATGGGGGCTCTAAAATTTAGTGGATCAATTTAGGAGGGGTTGTGAAGAACAGGGGCTGGAAATAAATCATTTAAAAACGGAATTCATGGTTTTTAATCATCACAAGTCTTTTAATTGAAAAATAAAACTGGTCTCAACTGTGCTGGAAGAAGTCAATCAATTTGATTACTTTGGAGTGAGATTTGTTAACACACTATCGTGGCGACCCCGAAGTACAAAAAAGTCAATTCTCACTACAACATGTGGGATCGTCCTTTTGTACAAAGCTAAAAAAGTCAAGCTTCAGACCAGTGATCCCAGTCACTCAAGTGTATCAGGCAAAGGGACTGGGGCAGCGCTATAAGGTGCAGAGTTATGGGGCCATGTAAATGTAGCAGCCATTTAGAAAGCCGAAAATAATTTTATCAGATCAATAATGGAACTTCCCCGTAACGCACCACTTATACCCATGCAACTAGATTTAGGAATGAGGAGCATTTCTCACGTAATTGCACTCCAACCATTAGTCTAATGGATGCGCATATGGGCGAATGATTCACCGCTACCCTTGAAAGAGTCAATTCAAGACATACTACTATTAGATACCAAAGGACGTATTGAGTGGTTTAACCACATCAAGACATGGTTGAACAAACTTGGTATGTTTGATCTGTGGCTTACCCCTAGCAAAATTGAAAAAAGAATGGTAATCCACCTTAAAAAGAATTATTGGAACCATGTCATGGTTAGCTGGCTCAACAAGAGCTCTGCGGGTGAATTGACAAGCAGGTTCCTCAATTTTAAAGTTAACATGCTACAAGAGGAATTTTTAAATCGAATAGAGACGCCCCTTGCTAAAATATTATACCTAAAATTTAGGTATGGTATTTTATATCATCATCAACAAACTTTATTACGATCACACAGATCCTAAAAAGTATACAGCACATATAGTTTTTCCTTTAAAAAACATGCACCATCAATGCCATTAAAAAGGTAAAAGTTAAGAAAAAATCAATAAAACATTTATACAAATTCAAAATAGGAGGGCCCCAAGAACAATTGAAAAGTGCAACGTGCAAAAGCAGCCAAATGTATAATAGAAGTTAAAGTGCTTAGTGCTCAAGCTTACACAGCCAGTGGTAAACAGTTTCATAAAGTTCAAATCAAGCAGCACTTTTTAAGATAAGGTATCTCCCATACAAATTTTCCTACATCTAGTCCAAAGGGCATGGCAAAATCTAGCAAGACCAAATACAGTGGATTGGCGAATGTCAGTGCACATATAAGGATATCTAGGTAATGCCCCCATCCAGCTAGAAAACATAGCGGGACAATCCATTTTTTTCTCAGGGACTGGCAGCTCAGGCAAAAAAAAGAGTAAATGGACTATGGATTCTGGATTTCCTTGACATGCAGGGCACAGATCAACCAAATCATTACAGCTGGACCATTTTGAGCAAAACAGGTTAGTGGGAAGAAATTTGTAACGAAACTGCAGACAAAGTTTCCGTGCCATCGGCAAACAATTTAATCGATGGTTGGCTCAAAAAGCGGAGAACATTTAAATTTGAGAAAGTCTTTGGTTAGAGTGGATTCTGCGACTGTAAGATCTTCTATTAAAATAGATTCCCAAAGCTGTTCTTTCATTCTCACTCTTGGCATTTACCTCATACTTTCCGGGTTTGACCAAAAGGCATCCAAATCCAGTTTTGCTAGAGCTTTCCGTAGGGTGGTAAAGCAGTTAATTTTAGATGCCTTTGGGAATCTTAGAAGGTCTAACAAGGTCTCACGGTAAGACTCAAGCTCTTCTACAGTCCACAACCTAAACCAAAACATTATCAATCTGTAAGTTACCTTGTGTTTCAGTTGTCTGTGTGCCAGATCCATGTACAAAGGTTTGAGGGGGTGCTAGCGGGGAGGTCAACCAAGGATCTTAAAAAACAATTTTCCACAACTGTTAAAGGCAATATATTTCCTATCCCCCACAACTCTGCACCATACAATATGCTCCCCAGTACCTTAGAGTTATAAATTTCAAGTGCAGGAGCTATCTGTCGTGACACTGTTTTTTTGTGTATCCTACTAATATGGTTACATTGAAAGATTTGATGTAGCTTGGCCTTTTCCCTATGAGCGTCCCAGTTTACTAATGGGGTTACACGAATTCCTAAGTAATCAAAAATATCTACTTGTTCAAGTAAGGTGCTACCTGCCCTGATGCATCTGCTAGAGTGTTTTTTCCCTCTCTTGTTAAAAATCATATACTTAGTTTTACCCTCATTTAAAAACAGCCCCGTGTCATTACAAAACTGAATACAATCATTTAAAGGTTATTGGAGGCCCTGGGGAGATTTAGAAATTAAAATAGTATCATCTGCAAAAAAGAGGGCGGGAACTCTTCTATTGTTTAATTTCGGGGCATCGCAACCATCCCAATCCAGAAAATCAATAACCCCATTACTAAAAAGAGTAAAAAGAGTGGGTGCCAACACACAACCCTGCCTCACTCCACGATTTACGGGGAAGGTGTCTATAACTTCATTGTTGGGGCCCCTCCTAACCTGGGCTGTATTAGAGGCATGGAGTCTAATTAAAATGTCTAAAAGATTTGGAGGCAGGCCCAATTCTTTCAGTACTGTCCACAGCTTGGCCTGGGGCACTGATTCAAAAGCTGTGCGCAAGTCAACAGAGGCCACATATAGTTTTCCCCTTTTGGCTTCCACTTCTTTCCAATAGATACAAATAAAACGAAAAACCTGGTCTAAGGTGCTAACTTTAGAATGAAAGCCGGCTTGAAAATCACTTAAAACATGGAACTCTGTCATCCAATCTTGGAGCCACCCCAAAACTTGTTTACAAAAGATCTTTTGGAGAGAGTCAATGAAAGTTATCGGCCTGTAGCTTGATGGCTTAGTTTTGTCACCTTTCTTGTAGATGGGTTTAATTTCCGCAACCTGCCACGATAACGGTACAGGTGCTCCAGACGGGATCAAATTTGATAACATATTAATGTACAAGCCCCATAGAAATGTATCCTCTTTATACAAGTCATTGGGGATTATGTCTGGACCAGGGGCACGCGCTAGGGAACAAGATGAAATCGCCAAATCTGTTTCTGCCATAGAAAAGCTCAGGGGCTCAAAGTCCCCGCTCACCCCCCCCCCCCGGTTGGAGAGACACCCATCTCACCACTAATGTGACTATCTTTTGCATAGAGAGACCCAGAATAAGCCATCCATTCATCAGGCTGTATGTTAAATTCCAACAATGGTTTCTCTCCCTTGAGCCAGTAAGTTGCCTCTCTCCAAGAAGACCGTTGATCTTTGTCATTTAATGCTATGTGTAAAGTTAGCCATAGTGAACTCTCCCACTCCTTTTTGGCACTGGTAATGGCCCACCTATACTTGTCTCTGCAAGTCACAATCTCAGGGTGCACCTTGCGCTTTAGAGCACTAATAAGCTCTCCCTTGGACCTTCTACAATCCTGATTGAAACTGATTGAACCAGGAACTTGAAGAAGTTTGCTTTGTGCCAGTACAGTGGCTACCACTTCCCGGTGCTTTTACGGGCCAACTAAGCAATTCCCTAACCTCGTCAAAGAGATGCTCGTGGCATAAACATAAATTCTTTACTGCATCTTTACTAGGGATTTTGGCTAGATACTCTGTTAGATGGTATTTTACCAATTAATAGTTTTGTTAGCAATTGGAACGGGGTTGATATTTCGCCCTGTTGCCCTGTGTGTGATCCAGTACTCGAGTCAGAAACACATTTCTTGTATTTCTGTCCGATGTATCAAGAAACAAGAAGAATATGGCTAAACCCCATTTGCTGGACTTTAGCAGCTACCCGCTTAAACGAGATCACTAGAATCCTGAAAAGTGACACCACCTGGTCTTCGCTCTATCTAGCTACCTGCTCTATGCATGGACAATAAGAAGCAGGAAAGTAAAAATCATGAATTCAATTATTTTTTATCAATTAACGTGATCAAATGTATTAGAGGGGTATTCCAATTCATCTATAGGTGTATGGCATGTATAGGTCAACTGTACGGTATGGATGAAATTGTTTTTATACTTGTAAATATCTTAATTTTAGTACAAATTTTATCTTTGGTTTTAAATGGTACTAGTATCATGTATTTCACTAAAATTTCATAGTAACTTAACCCAGACCTCTGAGACAGTTAGTCTCAGTTTCCTTAACCAATTACTCTCCTTAAAATATATTTTCTTTTTTTCAATGAATTGTATACAATGTGCTTTTATGGTTTTAATGCAATATCGAATAAAGATATTTATTACTACTACTAGTGGCGTAGAGCCCACGTCAATAATCGCTAAATAGTCAATCAGGCATCGTCGTTTGTCGTCCACCACAGCCGGGGATCGGAGCAGTGAATCTCCCAAGTGTCAGTGTGAGGTGGGGGAAGATCGTACAGAGGGAAAACGCATGATCAAAGTAATGTGTGCGTGATCAGACAGGGAGGGAGCCTCAATGGTAGAGTCTGTAATGCATGTCCAAGCGGCTGGGGTAACAAGGAAGTGATCAAGGCGGGCATAGGTCTTGTGGGCTGCTGAGTAGTATGAAAAGTCCCGCTCGTCAGGGTGTAAGCAGCGCCAGGCGTCTCGAAACCCTGTATCGTGCAGCCAGTCACTACCTCCCGCCGACAGGGCTCCCGCACCCCTGGTTCGCGAGCCTGAACGGTCCAACCCAGCATCCATCACCGGGTTGAGGTCGCCCCCCCAACACCACCGAAGGGTCGGCGTGTGCAGAACGTCAGTATAAGCATGCAATAGGAATTTCTCCGGTCGTTCATTTGGGGAGTAAATAGATGCTAGAGTGAAGTGAGAATGCCCCATACGGAAGCACAGCACTAATAGGCGTCCTTTGATCTCAGCGATGGGACCCACCACCGAACCTTTCAAACATTTGGAGAATAGGATGGCTACCCCTCTCCGCTTACTATTCCCAGAGGACCAAAATTGTAAAGGAAAGTGGCTGTGGCTCATGCGGCGTGTGTCAATAAGAAGCAAATGGGTTTCTTAAAGAAGGCAAACATCGTCACCCGAGTGCTCAAGCACGGAAAGGAGGGGTTATTAAGACCCCAGGCATTCAAGCTAACAATTTTGAGTTCCAGCTGTAGGGGACAAGCCAACTAGTGCAACTGTTAAGGCCCTGGGTGATGCATTGGAGGGCAGGGCTGGAAGAGAGGCCCCGGGAAGGAGACAGATCTTGCCGGACAAGAGTAAGTGCAAAGGAAAAAAAGGCTCACTGGAGAGAGAACCCTCCCTAACCCAGAAGAAAAAAGCAAACCCAAAAGCAACCGAGTGGTAATCGTCTCAAACATAAGAATACCAGCCCAAAAAGGGCCAGTGCAGAAAGAACATGGATAACCCCAACATGTAAGCATAAAAAAGCTATCCGAAGTAACTCAACCTCATGAGGGAACATTAGACATAAGTCCGTCTGCAAGGCAAAGTCAAAGGGGTCCAGGTCCCTGGCGGTGGACCATCGAACAGAGTATCTGGAGAACCAAGAACTGTAGAAGGGCATTCCACACAGCAAAGAAAGATGATCGTCCAGCCTCACTCCATGACATCCATCCACGTATGCTTAACTGGGGTGCTCAAGGGGGAACACGGACGGTCGTGTGGTTGCGAGAGAGAGGAGATCACCGTTTCCCATTCCTTCGCCATCTCCTCTCGGTCTGATTTTGCAGAGACCGTCAGTTTCCCAACAGTGTGCCATTGTGAAAGTCTACGTGAGGCCCGGCCTTTGGGGATCTCCCTCCGCTTGGTGTCTGCCGTGTTGTCCAGTCCCAGCAAATCAAGACCCTCAGCGAGAGAGCAGATCTAGCGCAATTTCCCTTGATGCTTGAATATGATGCGTAAGGGATGGCCCCAGGAGTAGGGAATTCCATTGTCGTGAAGGCAGGAGGTGACCACTCAGAAGTCTCTACGTTTGGCTAGCGTGGACGCTGTGAGATCCTGAAAGAGGGCTGGGGAATGCCACTGGATCGGCTGGGTCACTCGTGCCCTGCAGAGGATCTGCTCCTTGAGCTGGAAGTCGTGCACACACACAAGCACATCCGGAGGGGGGGCCTTCTCTCCCCTGGGCAGGCCAACGCGATGCACCCTGTCCATCTGAATTTCTTGCAGGTCGTCGTCTCATAAGATCTGCTGAAAGAGAGCCAAGACATAGGATCGCAGGTCATCTCCCTCTGCTTGCCTTGGGATCACTGAAATGCGGATATTGTTCCTTCATGAGCGATTCTCCAGATCCTCCGCAGGGGCCTGGTGGTCTAAATTTTGGTCTTGCAGCCGGAGCACTTCCTATTGTAGCTGGTGCAGGTCTTTTTCACGGTGTAGCTCGTGGTCCTTGAGAACGTCCACTCCCTCTCCTACTTCATCTACATCTCGCCGGACTTCTTTGAGATCAGCCGAGAGTTGACCCTTCAAATCTAATATGTCCTCTTTAATGGCCGAGAATAGCTCAATCATGAAGGCCTTTGTGGCTGGTCCGTCCGCTCCTTCTATTTGCTCCGGATGCCCTGAATCCCGCCGGTGGTGGTGCGGTTGCTATGTCTGGGCCAGACGTCTGCTTTAGTAGCAATTCCTTGAGGTTCTTCTCCCTCTTCACTCTGGCTGACACCATGATGCCGTGCTTGGTTTGCGGGGAGGGCTACGAGGGATCCGCTAGGATGACACCCAGCCGTCCTCCAGGCTCGGGGGTGCGAGAGTGTCGCGGCAAAGGCCGGGGTCCACACCTAGGGACCAACCGGCCATCGAGCGTCGCTGTAGATCGGAGGCAAGCAGTGGATATACTCCCAAGCTCACCAGTCGTTTTCAGTCGGGCTGTGCGTGTCCGGCGCAATGTTCCTGGTCCACGAATCCCAGCACCCACGTGGCAGGGCAGCGAGTAAATGAACCCAGGTCCATTCCGGTCTGTAGGCAAATGAAGGGCCCTGTGGTGTCGCAGGTGAGAATGTGGCTGGCACAGCGTCCAGGTGCCGTTCCAAGCACCCTCTCCGGAAGTAGAGCAGCTCTCCCCTTTCAAAGGGAACAGTTTCCCAGATGGTGACTACTAACAGTCGCTAGAGCCCCGGGAGGGGGGCTCGAGTACCAGCTGTGTTGCCCCTCACAGTCAATGCCAGGTGCGTGATGTCAACCGCCCTCCGCCCAGGCCAGACTTGAGAATAGCCGACAGGTCTTCCCCACTGGTAATGGCGATGGTCAAAGCAGCACTCACCCAGAGAACAGCCCCAGCCGCAGGTGCCCACTCCAGCGCTGGAACAGACAGTCCTTAGTGCCAGCCTGTTATTCAGCAAATATATTGATGGAGGCCCACTCGTGGAAAGATGTACTTGCTGTACGAGGCCCCTCCTCAGGTAGTTGCCCACACCTGCACCGGTAGCAGCTGTGTACCCTCAGCTGTCGTCCCTGATTAGCAGGTCAGTGTGGGACTTACCACCCGGACTGCTGCGTGGTTAGGTGCCAATTCTTGTGCCAGGCTGGGTAGATCAGGCCGGCTGTAACGACCTGGGCCGCTTCACCAACAGCTGAATAGGGTGCTCAATGGGTCTACGGACGTCCGCTGCTGTGGCACGCTGGTGTCAGGCAAGTTCAGGTAGGTTCGCTATGGGGATGTAGGCCGCACTCACCGGGGGTCCGGAAGGCTGGTGTGGTGCTCTTCAGACTGTTCACAGTGTCGTCGGGTGCCAATCGTCGCACTGGGTTGGGTGGGCTGTTGGGGCAGTTGCTCGTGTGGGCACCTTGTGTAGAAGTCCCCAGACTCCAGGCTGCACAGTCAATAGCGCATCGGCCCAGCAAGGTCGAGAGAGGAGACAAAATGGCGGGCGGAAGGCCGGCTTCTCTCTGGGGAGTCACTGCGGTCCCATGTCATGTCGGGCGTCAAGCCTCACACCAGGCAGACCAGGTCGCCGGGCAAGATGCTCACTCAGGCCCCGTGGGTGGAATCGCAAGGCTCCGGGCAGAGCAGCCTCAAGCGCGCCCGGCCAGTCAGTGCAGAGGAGACGCAAGATGGCGGGTGAGGAGCAGGCCTCCCGCCGGCCAGTTACTGCGCTTAACGTGGCAAGACCGCTCACCCTCTGTGGTCTGCGGCCGGGTCTCCGGGAAGATCCCGCTCCCGTCGTTGGCTCCGAGGCACATCCACTCGGCGTTGTCACAGTGCCCCCTCAGGCCTCACCAGAAGCGCTGCTGCCTTTGCTGCCACACTCGCACCAGCTCCATCACAGTCAAGGCGTACACCCATCCAGGAATGCTGATGCGGCCGCTGAACTCCACGCTTGCACCGGAGGAAGCACAAGCCGGTTCAACTCCGTGTTCGGCTATTGAGGGACCGGGGGATGGGGCAAATACAACGCTATAAATCGGTGAGGCCAGAGGGACGGAGTTTCACGTCCTACCAAGCTGCTATCTTGGCCACTCCCATCGTATGCTTCTATTTAAAATAACTATGGTGTATTGTTCCAATGAACTATCTGGGGTAATGGGCTAATAACAATTTACCCTCTCCCCTTTTTATTTATTTGCCCATGTGCAGATCCTCGTTCTCACCGCCGGCATTTATCCAAACATAAACGGCGTCTCATTGAGTGTTTTTCACTGATGACTTATTCTTATTTGGTTGAATGACCCTTTGAGTGATATAAAAGAGCATGAGAGATAGGGTAATGTGGGGACACCCCACTATTGTGTGGGTGGTCATGTTTAGAGCACTGGGAATTTGTGGGTTGTCATGTGTTGATGAAAAGTAGCATAATAAATACCAGGTATGTGGATGATAAGATGATGACTTTTTTTAAATAATAACCTCAATCTTAAGGGAAACATATGGGTTTGGGGATATCGGAATACTTATGTTTTTGGTCCGGATTAAGTAATGAATTATTTATAGATGGATATTTGACGAGAATATGGATCATAAATGTTTTTTTCTCAAATTGGTTTTTAATGTGAATTTTTAGGAGAGGAGAAGATATACGTTTACTGTCCTGAAGAAGGTGGTCCTATTCGCTTCAACCCACCGAAACGCGTCTATGCCCTGTTGTTAAATTTGTCGATATAGAATCACATTTTGATAAAAAACTGTATTTTGCAATGTGATGCTTCAATGTATCTTCACAAATTAAGTTTCCTATGACAAATGTGATTGTCTGTGTATTGTCTCTCTCATTTTTATGTTGTAAAATCTGTAAGATTTATGTTTTTAAAGATCTCTGTATTTAATTGCAAATTAGGTATTTTTTAATGTAATATTTTTATTAAATTGGATTTATAAGTGTTTCGATACCCCGTGGGATTCATGATTCCTTTAAGACTGTATTAATGCATGTGTGTAGAAAGTATATGGAGTGGTTGACAGATAAGTGTATCTAGAGGAAAGTTATATATTTGACTTTTGAGTCTTATTCGGTGCCCTGTCCCTTTAGTCTGTGGGGCACCTCTCTTTGTATTTGATGAATGCTATTTTCTTTCCATTATTTATCCTTCTAATTTTTCTATTCATCTGCCTGTGCTTAAACTACAAAGAATACCACCTTTTCTTTGCACCAATAAGAAACATATTTTCCTGCGATGTGCATTAAAATAAAAAGGGCTTCTTTATCTCTCCTAAGTACACCTGCCTGCTCAGAAGCACCAGTAATGTCCTAATAAAACTTATACAGATATTTTTTTTAATTTAAAATTTTCATTATAAGCGCATGGCTATCATGTTTAGGCAGGAGCATGGTTTTTTTCTTATTATTTTGTGTGGTATTTGCTTGCAAAAAAAAAATAAACCATCTTGCCAACCTGCAAATGCCAGACCTGTTGACTTTACTAGTGCTTGTTTCTTTGTTAGAGTTGCTTGAGTGAACAATTCTGCAGTTTGATGGTGTAGTTAGTAACATATATTACTATCACCCACAGCTGGGTCTGGTGGCTCAGTGGGCTAATGCATCCACTGCAGGGGCCTGTGTTCGACCTCATGGTCACAGATTCAAATCCCGGCGGGTCCACTCAGCATTTCGTCCATTTGAGGTTGATAAAATGAGTACCATTGAGTTGGGTAACAATATACATCTGTTATTTCAGCGCCAAGATACTCCGTTGCCGGGGTGAACGTGCGCTTTACAAATACACCTGTTATGTTATGTTAATTCTCGGATGTATGATAGTGTGGTGTAGAGCATTCAATTTCAGCTTGCTATGTTTGATATTTCAGATTAGGAACTCGTTGACAAAAGAGAAAAGTAAGGCAGAATTGCTTTAAATGTTGGATTTCCCTGCTCTGATACATTAAAAGCACTCAGACTTAATTTCCCAGTGATAGTTTATGTATTTATGTTTAAAGTAGCATAGACTCTTTCTTTTTTATGTAATTATATCTGTTTTGGAGTTAGATTCTCCATCCTTAATGCATTAGGGTCATACATTTTGTTTTTGATGTATATATCTATAAACCCAGCTTGTCGCAGAAGTCTTAGAATCGCTTAAGAAGTAACTGTAACCCCCCCCCCCCCTCCAGAGTTTTAGACACCAGTAGGGTGTCATCTGTGAACAATAGGGTCACTACCTTAGCCCCGCCTAGAGTTGGAACATTGGCAGTATCCTGAGATAGGAATTTAAAACATTAATGTATAGGGAAAAGAGCGTGGGCGACAGTACACACCCTTGGCACACTCTCTTGCTAACTGGGATTGGGTCTGTGAGTTGCCCCTGTAATCCCTACCTTATCCGGGTAAAGTTGGCTTTGTGGAGTCGTATAACCAAATTGAGTAATTCGCTCGGAATCTTCATGTCTTTGAGGACTTGCTACAGGTTCTTTCTGGGGGATAAGTCAAAGGCTGTCTTTAAGTCAATAGAAGCTATATGCAGGCTGGCCCGGCCGATGACCACTATTTTCCACTACAAAAGGAGGAGGTGGTACACCTGGTCTATTCTCCCCGTCATTTCTCTAAAGCCTGCTTAGTAAGGTGTTAAAATAACTTTTTCTTCAGCCCATGCCTGGATCTTTTGTAAAAGAGCTTGGCAGAATACTTTTTGGATAAAGTCTATTAGGCTGATAGGCCTGTTGTTACATGGTAGGTCTCTGTCACCTTCCTTGAATAAGGGGACCACCTCTGCCCCCCTCCAGGACCGTGGGACCGGAGCACCTCTTGCTATTGCATTCAAGAGTAGTAGTATGTAAAGGAACCAACTAGGGCTTTCATATAGAAAAAGGTCCCCTGGTATACCGTCTGGACCTTGACCTTTCGCCTGAACAATTAGGCCAATAGAAGCCTCAATATCACTCAAGGAGAAGAGGTCACTGCAGATAATCTGAGGGGGGCTTAAAGCATCTGCCACGGAGGCCAGCATGTCAGTGTCTGAACTGAGTATTTTGAAGTGCTCACACCAGTCTGAGGTCAGAATGTGGTTTGGGGTGATGGAGCACCTGATTTGTCACCCCATACAATCAATGACCAAAACTTTTTTGAGTCCCTCACAGCACAAGCTTCTTTGATAAGCTGCCATCGGGTTTCATCCCACTCTCCTTTTGCTTTTTAGAGGGCCAATTTGTAAATCTTCCTTGTAGTTCTAATTTGTCCACAATCATTGAGTTTTATTGCCTTGGCTAGTTGAATTCTGTAGGTTCTACACTCTTTGTTGAACCATGTTTTTGGATCCTGGTTTTTGTGTCTGGCGTTTGTGTAATGCCCAGATACGGTGAAATAGGAGCTCAATTGCTCGAAAAAGTGGGAATGGGCATTGTTGACCTCCACTAACTCTCTTGTCTTCTAGAGCAGGGACAGTAACTCTGTTGTACCAACCAACAGATCCTGATGCATACTGGAAAGTTTGCCTTCACATGTGATTATCTTGTGCCACTTAAGGCAGCAGTTTTTGTTAGCTGATTAAAATTCCCTCGTAAGCTGGTGAACAATGGCCTGAAAGCTTCTGCCTCCCAAACTGATATCATATTTAAGCAGAGCGGGTTGTGGTCACTATCAGTTGTTACACGCACGCCATGTTGATGAGACTGCGCCAGAGCCTCAGATCTGGCATATTATAGTCTATTTGACTCAGACTATTTGACCTATTATAAGTATTAGCACCCATTAAGTAAGATTTTGTCCTACCATTTGCTGCCCTTAACCTGAACTCGATACTCAGGACTTTTTACTTGGAGCACAGCTTGGGAACATTTCTTGACCGGGGTAGATCTAGTGGGGGAACAGACCACATAGCATCCTCCACGTTTGTCTCCGTCACATCGTTTCTATCTAGAGGTTCGAATGTGATATTGAAATCGCCCACTATTAGCAAAGGGGTCGATGTAGTTCTCTCGTCCAGCAGCTCCTAAAGTTGTTGGAATGTGGCTGATGGTGTGCCCCCTCTTGTCCCTCTGGCATATAAATTGTAGATATCAATGGTTTTGCCTGAGCGGCCCTTGAGACATATCCCCAAAATATCCGGGCTTTCTGAGCGGAGGAGAGTAATTTTGCAGTCAAGTGCAATTTTGACCCATATTATCAGTATTTTTGCTGAATGACCTAATTTCATTACAACAGCTGGGAGACAGCAGCTAACATACCCACACTTGTATATTGGGGTTATGCTCTAGGTCTACTGTAGTAAACACATTTCAAAGCCTTCTATAAAGTTCTTCCAATGGGGAAGAGAAAGTTTACTCTTTAACCCTGCCATCTTCCAGGAAACTAACGTGAGCTTTGGGACAACTCCTGTATTAATGTGCACAGCAGTGCTTGGGCTTTCAGAATTTCTGGTGGTGGAAACAACTGGCACGTTCTTATCCAGTATATTGGCACCTAATAAGCCCCCCGAGTCTGTGTGCATGGTCTGCTACAAATGACTGAACAGCCCACTCCTTCCCCACTTCTACTGCTTGGTGGCAATCTATCTTCCAGTGGTGGGCGGGGGAGGGCTTTGAAGGTTCAGTGGGGGAGTACCTGTCGACCCTGGAATCTGTGTTCGGGAGTCAGCCATTTACCCCCAGGGGTGAGTCAGGGCCTAAGCGATCTATTGGGCATGGGGAGATGACAGCTGGTTGTCCTGTGGGTAAGTATCATTTGAATTGGATTTTGGACTTTGTCGGTGGGCATGTTCTGATGTCAAGGGCTTATACACTTTCAACCATTCCTCCATCTTTTAGTAATGGTTCTATACAGTCAATGGGAGAGTCGGGGGCTCACATCTTCTTGCCCTTAAAATATCGTCTTGTATTAGGGATCTGCATCTTCTCACGTGACGAATCCAGTGTATCGATTTGTTCCTTAATTAATGTTCCCCCTCGCTCCCCTTCTGAGCTACTATTTTTGGTATGTTTATCAAGTAGATTTTCCAGGAGGATGGTGTCACGAGCAACTCCTGAGTGATGGCTTGTTGCCTTTCCAAACTCTGCCCTAGAGGCTGGTTGTATCTCATCACACTAGATTGACCACCACCTGGTCTAGGTTTCGGAATAAAGTAATCTTTTGGGACGCTCCTAGCATGTGCCCTCTGATCGGGTACCTTGGCTGCGTAAACAGACTCGCTTCTATTAGGGGAAAAGGGAGTCCCCCTGCGCCTTAAAGATGATGGGATGTTGAATGACTTGTGCGCAGGTTTGCTAGCCAAAGGAGGTGGGGCCTCTCTGTGTATGCAGACTCAGTGACCACTCTCCAGCCGCTGTTTCATTAACCGGTCCGTATAAGGTTGCCTATCATGGACCTCAAAGCAACCACTCCAGCTCTGAGGTCAGTGATAAGCCAGGGGGCGCTGGAGTAGTGGTACTGGGGGTCTGCAACCAGCAATGCCGAGGCACCAGCTCTTGCTAGTTCGATAGTGTCCTGGGAAGCATCATTCAAGTCTAGAAGGGGGGTGAATCTATTACTGCAGAGAATCACTGGGTCAGAAGGGCCCAGCGGACTTCGGTCAGAAGGTAAAAGGAAATCTCACTCAGTGAGGCTTTCAGCTACATGGACACATATTACGGGACTCCTGGCCTTAACTTTCTTAAACATTTTTGGGATCACAGGCGAGGTGCTCAGGCTTGTATTTGTGTTAGGTAAGGGACAGCTTGGGGCACGGGGAGGAACCTCAACTTGTGTGCCTAAAATACCTTTACGTTCAATCAGCAAGCTGTTGATGCGGTTGAGCATGCAGTTACTACCAGCGTGCCTTGTGTTTTTTTTTAGCTTTTTTCCCTTTTCCTACTGCTCCTCCACCCCTGCCATCTACTGCCTTTCTTTTGCCCATCCTCGTATGTATTAAAAAAAGTAGGATTGTTACACAGACACTAACAAGTGGGGTTAGGCAACATAACTAAGGGGGGTCTAGCACCTAATGCTGGGTACAAAAGTTGTTAGTTCAAACAGTACCTTAATGTCCAGGAAAGAAAGTCTTAGGGTAGTGGCCCAGCCCAGTCTCTTTACGGCTCTGACAGGCACAGACAGGCCCACCCTTGGTCTGGGCTTTGATGCGCACGTCCCGGTAACACCCGCGCGCGTCCCACACTGCAGGAGTGTTCTGCCGCTTTTACGGTGTTTGGGAGGCCAGCCCTGCCTCCTTCCTCCAATGGCACGCTGGGAGACTGAGTCCCACCCCAGCTAGGCAGCGGCATGTAGCAGCCAGGAACCGGAGAGGTGCAGGGGCCCTGGGTGGACCAAGAAGTTATGTTCTATTTAGTACATGAGTGAGGGTGTACTGTGAATTTTGGGGTCATTACCGTTAGGGGTCAAAGGTAATGTTGCCAACGGTATTTCCACCAGCCTTATGTATATTTGCAAATTACTGCGTAGTATTGAGTAGTGTGTGTAATGAATGCACTTTTACTTTTCTAAAGAAAAAGCACAGACTGGGCAATTATCTATTGAGTGTTATTACTGTGTGCCAGTGAATGGCCATTACTAGCCCAGGTCACCTCCCTTGAGTAGTCCTTGGACTGCTCAGCTATCCTGAGAGAGTCAAGCTCTACAATGGGTTGTTTGGTTCCCAGTGGAAGGCAAATGTGAACCCATTTCTTTATAAAGACTATTGTAGCAAAAATATTGACAACCAAAATATTGTGTCAGTTAGTATATACTGGTAAGTTTAAATGTATTATTCTTGACTTTACCTTGAAGATCTGTACACAAGTCAGGTCTTTCGAGTGCCACCTATGGGACCTCTCCATGGAAAGAGCTGTGGAGGTGATGAGCCCTGTTTTGAACTTTTTGCGTTTTCCTTTTGATTTGGGTCTCAACTTCGACTTCACCAAAGATAGTTCATCAGAGCTGTATAGGGAATGGTTTCACGGCTTGGACCCATATATATTGCTGGTGATGATGAATTTAACTTCCCACTCTCTGATGGTCTCCTGGTACATCAGTAAGCTTTTGCTGTAGGACTTTGAGTCAGATTTGATGCAGAGACACCATAGATAGATGTCGATCTAGTCAGTGACAGACATCTGCTTCCAACATGCGCATCATAGTTTAAACCAGTTTGTTTTGGGGGGGGGGGGGGGCGACATACCTGAACACAGTCACAAAAGTTCCGATTTGAAATGTTCAAAGAATTGGGGGGAAAAGGAGCTAACCTCTGCATCTGCAGCGAAGGAAGCGGACGAAGAGGAACTGATGTCAGTGCTCAGGTGTGCCACCTATATCAGCTCCGTGCTGTCAAATATGGAGTGAGGATGGAGTTTCATTGAAGGTCGATGGTGCCACCTACCAGCAGGCAGGAGCTAATGTAAAAGAACTTCCACATCCAATCTGGCACCTGAAAAGATTCACAACATCAGGGTTCTGCATTTAGAAGCTTACATCCAAAAAGTGGTCTGTGTGGACCCTCTATGTGTAAGTGAAATGTAGATGGTGTGAGGAAAAACGTATATCGCCTTAGCTGAGGAAATGTCTTTCTACCAGTGCAATAGCTCTCATTTTCTCACCTATGTTTTCACTTATAAATACTTCTCATGAGTTGACGCTGTTAATTTGGTTACTTCCAATAAAGAGTATTGGTACACCAAAGTAGGAATAGGAGATATACCAAAGTAGTTTAGTAACTATTGCTGTAATAAATGGTACATATTTTTCTAACAATGGTGTGGTTCTTTTCTGTGTGACTCTCACTGACTATCCTATCTGGTAAATGCATCCACTTTACTCCCTCCTTGATAAGCCTTAGCTGCTCTCCACAGCTAGCCCTATAGAGCTTTGGTTAACAGGGACCTCTTACACCATCACTAAGGGTTGCCTTGGCTCAGTGCAGCGTGTATGCCCAATGGGTGTACACCATGTACTAAGCTAGATTGCCACAAAGTGGGGGAGGATGTGGCCTAATGACTATAGCTGTTGACCTTGAAGCTGGGGAATGTGGTTCAAGTCTCAGCAAGGACACTCAACATACTGTGGTTCTGGGCAAATCACATACAGGCACATGCATCAAAGCTATTTGCGATCGCAAACGGCGCGAATCGCAAAAATCGGCCGTTTGCGATCGCAAAAATAGCTTTTGCGATGCATGAAACAACTTGCCACTCGCAATTTAAGAAATCGCAAATTATTGTGATTTCTTAAATAGCAATTGCATTTAAGGAATCCCTAATTGAGATTCCTTAAATGCAATGCATTACAGTTTAAAAAATAGCGATTACGCTATTAGCGTGAGCAAATTACCATGAGGCTGGACCTCATGGTAATTTGCGAAAACTTAGAAAAATGCACTTATTTGCATTTTTCTAAGTTTCATGTTGCCCACACACATGCCCTTAGAGCATGTGTGTATGCAACATTGGTGCAGAGTGAACATACATGGGTGCAATAGGGTGTCCTTTGGACACCCTTGCACCATCGAAATTGCGGGAGCAATTTGCGAGTGCCTACTGGTACTCGCAAATTGCTCCCGCAATCTCTAATTCATTCCTATGGGCCTGGAGGCCCATAGGAATGAATGGGAAGACATTCCTTAATTGCGACTCGCAATTTGCTAGTCGCAATTAAGGAATTTGTGGGAATCGCTATTTCTTTAGCGATTCCTACATGCATAGGGTTTTGCTGTTCCTTAATTGCGATTCCTTAATAATCGCTATTAAGGAATCGCAAAACCCTATAATGATGCATGTGCCTGTTAATCCCCCTGTGCCTAACAAAAAGAATGCGTCCGTCTGTAACACAACTGGTGCTCATGTAAAGGCTCTGCTTTTCCTGTCGCGGTATTTTCAAGTAGAGGGTAGAGCTGCTTGGTTGGAGGCATCTAACAATGAGCCAATAAACTTAAATTCGAATTATTAATAAATAAGAGTGAGTAGAGCAAATGAAAGGAGCACACTGGACATAATTCACTGGGAGAACAAGGGCGCGGAATGTTTTATTCTCTTCACTGTCTGCTGCCCTTCCCTTAAACTCGCTCATGCCCAGGACGGCTCCTTGGGCACACTTCCTCATTCCTGCCGGTGTTTCTTCAGCCTGCTGTCAGCTCAGCCCTCTGTGACACTTCCGAAACGTCTTTTCAGCACCACCCATTTTTGGCAAGTTCATTTACAAAACGCCGTCTTGCTTTGTCAGACAAGGAACAGACGGTGCTGCCAGTGAGACACAATAAAGCGATAAGCGGTTCAACCATCAAGTGCAATGTGGCAGAGAGAGAGATGTTATCAAGAGCTGATCCTCAACAAACTGTACATCACAGCTGTAACAGTGAAGGGCCTTCAGGATGAATCCGAACGTGTTTCTCGCAAATGTGGGGCTTTGTTGTCGGTAGGCATGCCTGGTGCTAGTGTTTTTCAATGCTACCTTTTGGGTGTGAAGTGGATTAGTTGAGGCGAAGGAGGCACAGATCCCGCAACGTCAGCAGTGTTTTCTGCGGGCTTTTGAAGGGAGGTGTCAGTTATTGTCTCTCAGTGAGTAGCCCAATATTTTGTCTGGCATTCCCCGAGTTTGAACGTGAAGTGAGGAAAGTGGCATGCACAGGGAGAGTTGATTGGAGGTGGCGTAGATCTTCAAAGTGCAGAAGGACAGTGGCACCAGGGACCAGGATTGTGGAGGGCCCTCTGCAAATCAAATATGGCTTTTTTTTAATAACCATGTGGGATGGTAAACAACGTTTATAACAAAACATTTTTTCCACAGGGAATCACAACGCGTTTGTTGTGATTAAATCCAACACCTTCCCTACTGTCCGCACAGACTGGAGTTGGAATAGGTAATTATACTATTCCAACATCCAGCGCCCCCCTCCGCAAGTCGTTGTTCCGACTTGCGGAGTAATGGTATGCGGAATCACAATGCGGTCATTGTAACGACCGTGTTGTGATTCCCTGCGGAAAAAAAGACTGCAGGATAAGGAGGCATATTCATGTGGGATAGCAGGTCATCCATTTTTCCTGCTTAAATTGGGGCCCACCCAACTATAGCCGTCCCACTGTTTTAAATGAAGGTGTAAAGATTTGCTTCCAGTTCTGTAAATTAAGCACCTATAGCTATGATATGCCTAATCTCAGCTTCAATGTCTGACTCGAATCTGATGTGGGTGCTGGACCAAGTGTGCCCCAACTTCTTGGGGTCATCAGCTCTTCATGATGGCTCCTAATCTCTGTGGCGTGCCTTCATGCCTAAAAGATCAATCGGGACCTCCTCTCAGGCTTCCACTGGTGTACCCTCCCAATTCACCTTCTTCCACCCCAGCCTGCTCCGGTTCCAGCGCCGAGCCATGCCACAGATCTTTTGCTGCAGGCCTCCCAGTGTTTCCCTTAGCAGCGCCGCCCCTGTCCCAGGAGACAACTGTACCCGATTCTGATTAGACTGTGGAGCCGTAACATTTTTGGCTAGGGATCAGCCTTTGCATGCTATACCATTAACAGAGCTCAACCTCAGGATAAGGATGACTATCCTCATGTCTACTTGCTCTCAGACAGTATTTCAGGAGACCCTCATTGACTTCAACTCTGATGCTCTTCAGTGTCTTGTGAATGTTCCCCACAATGAAGGCGACGATGAGGTTGAGGACCTTTTGATTTTGCCTCATTACAGTAATGTTGGCCTATATCTTGATCTATAAAATGCTCCAGGCTTGGACACCTTACCAAAGATGGAACTTAATTTGCTCTTTGAGGACTCTATGGAAGAAAGTGCTTCTTTTGCAGTGGTAGTGCACAGAATTGAGGTGCTAGATCAGCCATTACCTTCTGTGGAGAATAAGGCCAATCGTCTGAGAGGAATCTTGCTGTTTGAAGTCCCCACTTGAGAGTCATTGCTGCCATTCAATAAAGCTTTAACGGAAACCCTCATGGCAACCTGGCCCAATCCATGCCTGACCCTGCCAGTGAGTTGCCGGATTCCCAGAGAACCTGCCCCAGGCGATCTGACTTTCCGACATTACATCTTACTACAGATACTTTTATAGTTTAGGCCTCCTAGATCAAAGTCAAAGCAAATTCTTTTCCACTGCTCCACTGGACAGGGAGTAAAAGACAAAAAATAAAATGGGCAAAATATGGTTTTCATCGCTTAGATTGGTGTTTCAGTACTTCAATGCAGTTCGTCTTTTGGGTCACTGCATGCAATTCCTCTTGGACTTTCCAAATGAGATTTTGCGTTGCTTTGCCTGAAGCCTTCCACAATTCATTTGCACAGCGTGACCAGGATGCAGTGAAGTATATTTTGATACCCGTGACTGGATACTACCTTTTGTGTTGCTTTGACTATGGGCATTGGTGTTGTTGTCAGATGCTGTACTTGAAATCATGTAACCGAGTTTTCCATGTCCATAAGCTTCACTTATGGACATGTCTTTTGATGGACCTCAAATGAGTGGTGAGAGGGTAGGTTCTTAGAGTGATTGAAGGATGGCGGGGCTACGGCTCCTTCCATGGGGTTAATTCCCCCCACCCCACAATTTTACCACAGTGTCAGAAGCTCTGAAGTGAATTGAGGAGCCTTGCCCTTCATCAGAGGCAACCAATTTAACTAATTCAGCTCTTTTTTAGCTTCATTGGCAGGGTTGAGGTAAGGGAAGAGGTCACTCACAACAGCAGTCCTCCTCCTTCTTCTAACCCAGAGTCACTTCCACCAAATCCCCTTTAGTTTCCCTTCCATCTGGCATTAGGGGCAGGGGGGGGGGGCGAATTCCTACCCACTGGTGCTCTATCACATCCAACCAATGAATCCATCAGATATTCAACAAGGTTATGCCCGTCCTTTTCTGTGCACCCACATCACATCCCTCCAGTTTATGTTTGACATCCGCAGATCATGCCGCAGTTTTATTCCAATAAGTGACCATGTTGCTTTGCAAGGGAGCAATCTAAACCATACCCGAGGTGAACCCTACCTAGGGAACGACAGGGCGGAGACGATCCTGAGTTCTTTGTTCTCAAGAACAACAAGGGACTAAGACTGATTTTGGGCCTCAGAGTCTCAACACTTAATTTATAATCTTTGTGAATAGCATCACAGAAAGTTTACAAACATACTGACCTAGTTCATCATCAGGAAATAAGAATCAATAACATAAAAGCATAAAGATGGGACGCCAAAAGGGGACCTAGTAAGGAGCCTTGGGGCGGGGGGGGGGGGGGCATCACAAAATACAGAGCAATACCATGGTCACAATAAACAATAGAGCCCTGTCGTCTTTCTATAAGGATGCAGGAGGCCAATGGTCCCGCTGCTCTCTGAGTCTGGGTCAGAGGTACCCTGTCCAGAGGAGCCAAACATTTGACAAAGACGTCTCCTTCTCACCAAGTCTGGGGTATGTCGTGCCCTTTGTCCACCCCAAAACCTGAGTTTGAATATAAATATTAAAGGGCCTCCATATTCTTGCAAATTCAAGCAATTAGCAGCAAGCAAAGTAGACTGTTTTTCCATTGTGTGCTTATGCCAAATGTTTGTCCACCACAGACCCAGCAGTTGAGGTGTAGCTGCTCCCAGCAATGGGCAGAGGTTAGTCTACCTGCAAGAAGAAAATGGGTCTCGGGGTATCCCAACAAGACCACAACTGGGTCCGAGTGGGAGGGAGAGTCCATAATTTCTTTTACGAAGTTTACCTGGACAGCCTAATCTTTAGGTTGCAGGCAAGATCATCAAATATGTGTCATCATACCCCTCATCGGACAGCCGCTCCAGCATTCGTCGGCTGTTCCAAACATAGCCTGAAGTGACCGGGTCAAGTACCATCTAGTTAGTACCTTGAAGGCATTTTCCTTACATTTTGTACAGGTGAACAAGTTACTTACATTCGGTAATGCCTTATCTGGTAGAGACTTTATTTACCCACATATTCATTTCCATAGAATATTCCCAAAGCGTCAGACTAAATCCCAACATTTTTGAGCAGTACCTCTGCGCACAGGGAGGTGGCATTGTCGGCGCCTGATGTGACATGCATGGTGCCTATATAGGCACCACCCCAGCGTGCTGACATCAGTTACTTTTTATGACATTTCCTCACTAGAAGCACAGAGTCACAATAGAAAGCTGAGGTACAATTGTGCAGACACTAAGGTGCTGCAGGGGCCATACTAATTGAAACAATCCCTTTGCAGAAGCTGGGAGGATGGGTAAGGAATCTGTAGCTAGATAGAGTATCTACCAGACAAGGCGTTATCAAAGGTAAATAACTTGTTCATCTGATAGAGACTTCAAACCGCAGATTCCTTACCTTAGAATAGGTACTGATGGAGCGGGTAGTAAAAACTTTTGTATACCCCCCTATTCTGCATGTGATCACTAATTGAATAATCTATTAACTATAATATTTTATTAAATGAGTTTGCATGTTTTATTAATCAATATTATTAATATACAAAATATACGTGGGATTTGCAATTTGCATGGCTAAATACCCTTTATGACTAAAATGTGTATGCATATTAACAGTAGTATATGTAATAAATAGAATAATGCATGATACATGTAGCTTTTGTGATGTCTCTGTAATGTTGCTCGAGAGGAGGACCAAAAGGGTGAATATAAATGCTTTAAATGTTGCTATACGCTAGATAAATACAAGCACATAGAGGGATTAGTAAGGGGTTAACTTTAGATTTATTATTTCTATGCATTAATTACTCTTTTGTGTTTGTTTCGCTTAAGTTGGCGTTTGGGCCTAAATTCTAAAATGGCTGCTGACACGACACGACAAAGTGGCCACTGTCCCACGAGGCGCGGAGCAAACCGCGCATGAGCGACAAAGACGTCTACGGCCTCTTCATGACCCATATCCCACTGTACCAAGGCAAGGTCACGGTGGGACGACAGCCAAGTGACAAGACAATGAACATTCACAATAAACCAGTACGGACTGAACTCGTGACCTCACCCCTCAAACTGTGCTAAACCCCATCGGACAATCTCAACCAACCAATTACAACCGTACAAAATTATCGAAATGTAACTTTTTACTGTGATTTTATTATAAATGTACATGGTAGAATAGAGAGGGACCTACCTACTGACCGACGGCTAAATATTGACTGGCAATTGCTCTTTCGATGACAATGACAACGACGGTGACGCTACGCGAACTCTACTACTTAGGGTGACTGCTGCATTCCTGAATCCCAAAGGGTCCAGATGCTGCCCAATTACCTGATGACTACGAACTCTTCCTAATTCTACGGGCACTGACAGATGCTTGCACGTCTCTGGTCTTTACCGATCTCTCAAGACTGTAGCGTGCTGAGTAAAAGAGCTTCGAACTTTTAAACGAATGACAACAGATTTGAATATGCAGACCCAATGATTTAGAGGACTTCAGATAGCCAGATTAGGTAAATATGATGTTCTGCGATTTACTTGACATTTGATATGAACTTTCCAAACACAAATTTAACTCTTCTAAGAAATTTTAGATAAACAGATATTGATTAACAAAGAATGAGTTTGTGGTTTATTAAGAAGGGTAAGATCTAAATCTTAAATGTGTTTTAGCTGGTTCTAGATCACCATCAACCAATCCAACTATTTGGTCCATTGACCACGTGGGAGGAGTGCCTTGATGTTTAGGATTGAGATCTGTAGGTGGAAGGGATATTGATGTATATTTTGTTAATTAACTTTTCTTTCCCTATAGTTTATAAGGTACTCCCCTCACATGTCGAGCGCTTGAACCGCTCATCCCTCCAACTGTGTGCAGATCGATGAATGGTTAGTGTGACTGTTGGTGTTATGGACCCCACCAATGACTGCATGAGTGAATGAGTTAGTGTGACGTCGGGTCTGTGACGCAGGGAGGATACTGGTACGGGTTTGCTTTCCCCGTTACCAGGGTTTCTGCGCTCCATCAGTACCCAAACAATACCTCCCCAGAGATGGGTATGCAAAACATTCAGACTAGGAAGTCCTGGAGAATTGAGTGGGCAAAACGCCCATCGTGATGGACCTGACTATCTGTGCAGTAGTGCTTAGTAAACATGTACAAAGATGCCCATGTCACAGCCTGACAGATGTCCAGGACAGGGGCTCCGCAGGCTAATGCAGCGGTTGCAGCTTTGGATCAGGTGGAATGAGCTTGCACTCCTTCAGGGAGTTGTTTTCTGGCCAGAGTGTAGCAGGTCTTAATGTAGAGTTGAATCCATCTGGGACAGGTCCATTTCTGCACAGCTTTTCTTTTCTTTGCCCAGGTGTACCATATGAAGAGTTAATAATCCACATGGTGTTCTTTGGTACGATCTATTTCCAACAACATCTCTGATTTGGATCCAGGGGATGGAGTCTCTCCTCCTCTTGGAAGGGTGAGGCAGAGCAAAGAAGGGCAGCAATGTTATGCTCTGGCCGATGTGGGGGGGTGTCACCACTTTCAACAGAAAGGAGGCAAGCGTTCTCAAAACCAGTCTGTCTGGAAAAAAGTTGGTGGATGGAGGGTGCACAGAGAGTGCTTACAGCTCACTAAACCTCCTGGCCAATGTAATTGGCACTAGAAAGGCTGTTTTGATTCTCAAGAGATGCAGAGGTCAGCTGTGCATGGGATGAAGGGCGAGCACACAAAGAAAAGTCAAGACTAAGTTCAGGTCCCACTGGGGCATGATGAAGGGTTTTAAATGAAACGTGTTGGAGTCATTTTAGGAAACGAGTCACAACAGGTGACTTGAACTGGAAGGGCTATCAGGCATCTGAGAAAAAGCAGATATGGGCAAAAGATACCCTTTAACTGTGCCCAAAACAAAGCTTTTCTGCGAAAAATGATAGAACAAATAATAACACTTTGGGCAAAGGTGCAGAGAGAGGATCGATAGATTTGGAAGTACACCAAGCCACAAACTTATCCCAATGGCAGGGGTATACTCTCTTGGTTGAGCGATGCCTAGCTGCAAGAACAACAATGCAGACTTCTAAGAAAAGACAAAGTCATGCGTAAAGGAGGCCTGAAGTCCACTTGAGATGGATTGGATCTCTTAGCGACAGCTGCCTTGGAGGTTTCAGCGTGCAGTGCACCTGTCACTACAGTCAGCTTTGGGTGGGGGAGGGAGAGGGGTCTGCTACTGCTAAATCATCAGCCACCACTGCAGATTTTTGCAGTTCCCTCTGATACCTGGATCAGGTTGGAGGGATTCCCATGATTCTGCACTCGCTGGAGCTTCGTGTCCCACCGCAGAGCCCGCTTTTGTTGCCAGCAGGATGCAGGAGGCCTTGAGGACCAGCAGCATCAGAGTCATTCCCACAGAAATCCAGAACAAAGGCTGAAATATCTGAATCATAGCCTGACTATCCTGGACTTGCCACTCAGGAGGATAGGCCTGAAACTACACTGTTTGCAGAATATTTTCAATGAAAGGGAGTCTGATGTGACTTTGGCACACGGATAATGAACTCCAGTGAATGCAGGAGGTCCCCTGTAGTCTGCAGGTGGGAGACGATGCAAATCAGTCTTCAACTAACAGTCATTGAGGTAGGGGAAGACTGGAACCTCTGACCTCGGCAGATGGGCTGCAACCACCGCCATCACCTTTGTAAACACTTGAGAGACTGATAAGGCCAAAAATGAGCACGGCAAACTGAAAGTGATCATGGCACACTTAATTTCTCTTTGCCCTATGTTTCGTTTTGGTTTGTTTACACAACTGGGGTCTCTGTTTTTGACTATATTCTTTTTTGACTATATTCTTCACATCTAAAAAAAATTTTGTGCCTGTTGGCTCTATTGCGAATAAAACTCGGTTAGCTGAACCGTGTAACATACTGGCTTGATTATCATTTTTTTGACAAAGTATTTTGTTGTAATATTGTGATGGCTTGGATTTAATCCACACAGAAAGTTCTGTGATATTTATAAGTTTGTCTGAATGAGTTCCATGTGAATGCATATTTCAAGGATCCCAGGATAGTGACATGGGCTGCGGGTTCTCAATAAATGGAAGGTTATAACCCCACTCAATAATTTGGAAAAGCCATTTGTCCGTTGCCAGCTAGGCAGGTGGTGCTTGATCTGCAACCAACCGGCTTCCCGTGATGGTAAGAGGGAAAACTAAAAGGATTTGTAGGCTGCGGCTGCTGAGGGAGTGGCACACTGGGTAGACCTCTGGCCCTGGGTCCCATGGGGCCTGTGGGAACCTTGTCCACAGCCACAAAATGACTGGGGAGCCTGTTGGCCTTGGTGGCTGAGGAGGAATGGACGCAGTTGGTAGCCCCTAACATAGCCACAGAAGAGTTGACAGACAGAGTGGGGCTGGCTTGGGGAAGTGGGGAGTCCTAGCTACTGGGAAAGGCCCTGCTGTCCTTAAAGCACTTGAGTGCCGAATCTGCCTTGTCACCAAAGAGGCGGGTGCAATCAAAGGGCATGTCCATAAGGGATGCCAGGCCATCTGCCGAAAAGCCAGTAGATCTTTGCCAGGAGTGGTTTCATAGTGCCACTGGTGATGCAGTCGCTCAGCCTAGAGTCATTCGTATTCAGTCCGCAGTGAATAGGGAACTTTGCTGCATCCCCACCATTGACAACAGCCTGGGTGCGGATGGCTGGGCCTCATCTGAGACCATGGGCAGCACTTGTGCAACCAAATCCCAAACTGTGTGAGAATATTGGCCCAAGACGCATGTGAGTTTCACCAAGCACAGTGAAAATACTGGCAGACGAGAACATCCTCTTGCAGAAGGTATTCAGGCCTTTGGATTCCATATCCAGTGGTGTGGTAGGGAATTGTAAGGGTTGACTTTGAATGTGGACCCCTGGATGACCAGGCTCTCTGAGATAGGGTGCTAGGTGAAAAAGCTGTGTCCCCAGGATCATGGCAGTGGTGACAGGCAATTATCCTGTGCACAGGAGCCCCTGTGCAGGGCTTTGCCCATTCTCTGGAGCAGGACATCTGCGAGGACATCCTTAAAAGGGAAAAGAGGTTCTGTGTGGGGGAATTCTGACTGAAGCACCTCTGTCAAGACGTTTCTTTTGACTGCTACCAAGGGCAGTGTAAGGTCCATGACCTCAACCGCGCTCACCACCCCCATGGCGAATTAAGCCCCTTCCTCTGTACCCACACTAAACCAGTGTCTGGGGAGGTGAGGTGTTCGAACCACTGGTCTCATACCAGTGCTTTTCGGGCTCCTCCAAGTGGTTGGGGTAGGTAGTAAGTATCCTCAGATCCCTCCCAATTATACTGCCTACTGGGCCAATCTTAAAAAGGAGGCCTGTATCCAACTCGGAATGTCAAATTCCAGCCGTCGGGTACTGGAGTTGGGTATGAGGATGTGGTTAGTGCCGCAGTGGTGCAGGAACTGTGACACTGGGACCAGCTCCTGGGAATGTCCTGGTCTCATGACCGGAGCCAATCTGGTTCCGGGAATGGATTATATGGGCCAGGCTAGTGCCATGGTGAACCCACCGGCGGGAATCCATTGGGGTACCTGCTGAACAAGTGGGGCGTTAAAGCCTCCAGTAGGGTCGGCCCCACCCAAATATGAGGTGCATGGTTTCATAAAACTCTTAATTCGGTGGGGGTCGCTGCTGCCCTGGGAAATACTGGGAGACGTGGTGCAGCCCCAGACTCATGTTCTGCAGCTTACACATGGGAACAGGGCCTCTAACAGTGGCATTGTTGCAGCACCTCATCTGAAGACTTGGACTGCACGGTGAAGTTGAACAGATCTTCAACTTCTTAGCTGTTTTAATGGGCCTTATTCGACAATGACTTCGAGGGCGATGATGAGAGCTGCGAACGGCTCCGGACTGGGACCTGGCGTGTCGCGGAGTTGACTGGCGCCGGGTGACCAGGAGCTTCAGGGAATGCTCCAGAACTGCCTTGGATTTGTTAATATTGAGAAAGTCGATGCCAATGTGAATAACAATACATTCATGTATAAAAACAAAATTGCATCTTTATTAACAAATTCGTAGGTTATGTACTTCACGTCAACCCAGACTCAGAAGTATGTAGTTAGGCAGACTCTGAGACCCAGGCCCAAGTTTAGTGACCGACAGGCCACAGGTGGGGTGGCAGGTTGCCAGCAGACAAACGCGTGAACAGGAAACCCCAGATCAGTCCAACAGATAGGCACAGCGACACCACAATGGTCCAGGAAGATAAGCCCCAATAAAACACACATGGTTGGAGGAGTACGCGCATTCCAAAACACCATAAAGTCATATGCCACATGAAGTTAGAAACACATAGGCAATCAGGACACAGGACACACAGTACATACACACAGTAATCACGTGCTCCCCATGCCGGACATCTAGACACGTTACCCACCAGCCACATTGTGTCCACACAAGGTGGAGAACCACCTGTATTCCTCATCGAATACATTAATTTATGGCTCCAAAGACAGAGGTTCACATTCCTGACCAAAAAAGGATCACCGGAACTGTTTTATGGCATTCAATGAATTGTATTAAAATCCATGTTAGATCGATTGTAAGTTGAGACAGTCCCCAAACCCTATGCCTGTAACTGTTCTCCTGGCCACACTGTTTAATTAAACAAGATGTTCCTGTTTTGCCAAACACCTCTTGTGTTTTTAAGGTATTTCATGTTCAAGCCACAGATTTATGATCGGCAGTCCTTCGAGTCGTAGCATGTTGCCAAGCACCAGAAGCAAACCAAATGGTGGACTGTCCCCCATTCATAGGTGTCAGTGAAGACAGATGTACCTACTTCGGGTTGAGATTGTCACCTAGATGAGGTGGAAATGAGAGGCTTTTAGTCTTCCATGGAGCAGCACAATCACATCAGTCTTATGGAGTTGCATTCCATCCATTTGGCCCTCAAAGCGACTCTTCCTTCTATTAAGTGCTGGTTGATTCGGGTACTCACAAACAGTGCGATAGCTGCGTCGGACTGCAGCAAGCTTGGTGAAGTAGGGTCACATCCCTCTGGAGGCCATAAGGCTGTTGAAGTGGTTGGATCATCAGAGAGTTTTCACTGAGAGCAGGTCACCTTGCTAGGTCCCTCAATGTCAAGGCAGACAAGCTCAGTAAACCTGAAGAACATAAGTGCCCTTAGTAGATATTTTGACTAGCGCCAAATCTTACAGTGTCCTGCCTTCTGAGCTCCAGAGATTCCTCTTGGCAGGTCTGGAATTTAAGCACTCTGCACACATTTCCACTTATGCCACTGACCCTGCAGGTGAAGAATGTCAGATGAGACTGAGCACAGGTGATTATGGTAGCGCTGGTTTGGTCCAAGAAGGTCTGAAACTCAGCATGGCTGTCCCTTAGCATCTGCCTGCCATTTTAACTTCTTCTTTGGAAAGATCCACTATACCAACAGGGCAGAGAGTTACTGGCCAAATTCCACAATGTACACCTCCAGGCATGGAGATTAAGCAGAACCAATTGGGAAGTTTCAATCTGCCATGTGAGATAATAGATGTTATTTTGGCTTGCTTTCCATCCTTCCATAACTGTTCTGATTTCCTTTTATTTGTGATATCTTTGGTCTAGCAAGGCTTTGCTGTGGGAACTTTCATAGGTTACTTGTCTGCTCCTTTGTCCTTTCTTCATTTGACCAGTCATCCATCTTTGTTAAAATCACCCATATAGATGCATTTCTTAAAAGTGCTTTGGCACAAGTTTTCCCCTGCCACTGTGGGACCTAAATTTATCTGAAATTTTTGATGTGAGATCCATTTGAGGCTCCTCGTAGTTGTACCCTGAGACGTTTAACTCTGGAGATCATGTTCCGCACTGTAATCAATTCTGCGCATTGCGTCAGCAAGCTGCAGGCATTGCAAGTCCTGATACCATAACCCACATTCTTCACTGGCAAGCTGATATTTAGGTCACGTGCATCCTTTCTTCTGAAAGCGAAGTCACTCATTTATGTTGGGCAGTTCATAAGTCTGCCTGCAATTTCCTCTCTGTCACTTTCTTCTAAGGAGGAGAAGCTACCCTAGTTGCATTCACTCCTAGCCCTTAACTTCTACATTGATAGGCCCGAGGAGTACCGGGTGGAAGAACAGCTCTTCATTGGATTTGCCTGTGCGAAGAAAAGAAAGGCAGTTCCGAAAAGTGCCTTATCTCAATGAATTGTCCTCTCCATCAAATTGTGTCATACCTTTGCCAAAAAGGACCCTTTTGAGGGCCTTTGGCGCATTCCAGCTCACTAAAGGCAGAACCTACTGCCCTCTTTCAGGGTGTCCCTCTTCTGGTCATCTGCCAGTCAGCCACATGGGCACATACCAATACTTTCACCAGGTATTGATTCTCAGGTCTCCATGGAGGGTCATTCTCCTCCTCTCTCCTTCTGCCAAGATTTCCTGGTATAAAGCTTATTGCTCAGACCCATCTCCTTGGATGGGACATTACTTCGGATTAATACCAAAGGTGAGGAATCTGTGATTAGAAATATCCATTTGAAAGTTAAGTTACTTCTCTTTGGTAATTATATTTCTGGTGGATACTCTGCCTAACCATACATTTCTTAGCACCTGCCCTCCTCCCCGTTCAATGGAGTAGACTTCTGGGAGTTAATAAGGTTCCAAGATAGATTTTGCAGAATGTCAATGTTTTCAGTTTTCCAGTTGCGCTCGGTGTCTGATGACATGGAAAAGAACAATGAATAAACTGAGACCAGCAGGGAGGGCGCCTGTATGAGCCTTCGAATTGTCATGTCCTGAGGTGGGACAGAGTTGCAACGGAGTCCATGGCACCACCTGCCAGCACTAAGAACCTATTGTAAGTGAATCCACATCCAATCTGGGGAGATTCACAAGGAGAGGCATTTGCGAAAAGAGTATCACAAAAGACAAGTAACTTTTCTTATGTGTCCTTCCAAACAAACTGTTATTGAATATTATAATAACCTGCCTCGGCATAACACTTTGTACAGCACCTCTATGTGTAAATAATGCATGTAACTTTTGCTCACTTCAATGCTACTCAATTTGCCCATCTTGCAGGGAGGACTGACTCTGACTTGCATGGATTTGAACCTGTAACTTTCAGCTCACTGGCGCTGTGGGTGCTCTATAAGCCATCTTCTTAGCTTGGGCAGAGCAGAGGTTATATATTCTTCTGTTAGAGCAGAAAATGGTACAACCTACTGAAAAAGATGTATTTATTTTCACATTGTGATTTCTACTGCACTGTTATTGTTAGGTCTCGCCTACACAGCATGCATGCGCTGCATAGGAGGGGACCTTTTGGAATCGATCAGCTTTTTGGCCAAAAACGTGCATCTTTTGCATTGCTTTCTATTGCAACGCCTGCACGTTTGGCGTTTCCCTTGCGGGAGTGAGCGGCACCATCTGTTAGCAATTATAGCACTCGCTCCCGCAAGGTAAACGCTGCGCATCCCTGCTCTCGGCCGTACTCCCCCCATTCCTCCCACTTGTTTACCAAGCGTTAGTTAACCCACGGGCTATGCGAGAGTGAGACGCATTTGTACTTGTTTTAAACTCTGCTACAAACTGCCCGGAAGCCAGGCTTGTGTTTTAGATTTGATGAGTAATTGCGCATGTTTGCTCTTCTCCGTCCAGCCCTGTACTAATGTACTGAAACACGGCACAGCAGCACTAGTGAACCAACACGGGAGCACACGTGCTAACGTACACCAGCCTCTCACAGGCTGACCTCAGAGGTGCACTTGAGGGCCAACATATCACCACAGGAGTAAGATATATATCCTCTTCTTGCTTCCACTTGTGTTTTTTCCTCATTGTACCGGGCAGGATTTTTAAGAGCACCGGTTTACCTTTCATGTTACCCAGGCTTTCATGGTGCAAAGCGGAGCAGCACCTTTGTTACTTTCACCTTACTGTTGCCAAGGTATTTCTACACTCTGAAAGGCCAGGCGCTCTGTGAGAGTGCAGCAGCACGGCAAGATCAGCCTTATTTCCAACCTGCAGTAGCGACGGTGTGTAGCCATTGCAGGGCCAGGATTTGTATAACAGAACCCCCGCGCACACGCCATTTTGATATTGCTTTTAGTACATTTACCCTCCGGGAATCTGTGGGACAACACAGCACAAACATAACTAGAAACTACGATTTGCAAACAAAAAAGCCCAGGGTTGCAATATTTCGATCTTGGTTATATTAAGTTATCTTTTAATCTTGTAGTTGTGTGATTCTGTGAAAACCCCCTTTATTTGCTTAAAATTACTTTCCTTGTTTTGTCAGAAATTTAGAGGAGATTCAACACAAGCATAAACTGCAAAAGTATATATGTAAAAAACAGAGTATTTTTATAACTGATTGTTATCATGGCATCATGTCTACCATTGTCAGCATAACTGCCAAGTTTCCCATGTCCACGTGTGATGTGCTGCTCCAGTCCAGGCTTTTTCCTTAGAGTTCTAGGACTTTCAGTCCTGTCTTATTATGGAATAAACAAGACTGCAAGCCCTCGAATTCCCAGAGTGAACCTAGACTGGAGCAGCACGTCATACATGGACCAGGGACACATAGCAGGGTGGCATCATCTTGACAATGCTTAGTGAGCAAGAAGGCTTAGTAAAAAGGACTGAAACGTATACATTTACCAAATGTCTCCATGTCTCACTCCTGAAGTTCTGTTTAACGTCCTAATGAATTCTGGGCATCGTAGTACTGGTTCAATGTAATTGATTTAATTGGACCAACACACCTGAAAACAATGATTTGTAAAAGGGAAGTCCAGTACTTGAGCATTGTATCTTTGAAGACATGGAGTCATCTGGTATTTTTAAGACTGTGAGTGTAGAGCTGAAACAAATAGGCTGGTGCACGTGTGTTTTTTTGTTTGTTTCATGTAAGAAAAATTGTTCTTAATCTGATAATTGGTGCTTACGTAACATTTGCAGAAGTTCTTCAAAAAAGTGGATAGAGCTTTACGTATTATTTGTAAATGAGTGCCCTCTGAATGAAGTGCTTTGATGAAGTGACTGTGGGAGGGCTTAGAAAGCACCATACAATTTCCGTGGTGAACAGGGGTACCAAAGCATAGCAGACCTCGTCTGAGTACCTAGTAAATTCTGGTATTTTAAATTTGCGTTCTGCTACTTGCAGTCCCACGTTCATAAAGAGAGAGGCAATGGTTCTCGAACAAGCATTAACTGCTGATGCCTCAAAGGGGACACATTGAGTTCACCAATGCAAGTATTAGTAGATAGTGGTCAGTGATTCATTTGTAAAAGAATTAATGCAGGGGCACAAAGTTTTGCTCAGAAGCCCATGCAATCGCATGACAGGTCGTCGAATACCAAGGCTGCGTGGTCATGAATCCACCTCATGACTCTTTAATCCACCACCAGCCCCTTGATCTCATTTTTGCATGTTCTCTTTCATCCTTGCTCTCTCTCTTTTTCAATGCTTTTCCCTCTTTCTCTTCCAACTTTCCCCTTTTTTGTTTTTCTCGCTCTTCCTCCGAGTCAAACTCTGCTGGACACCAAAAACGAGTGCTGGTTTGCGTGATCTGCACAAATTAAGCACTGATCTTGGTGTTGTGAAAAGATGCTACAGACTTAATTACCAGGAAATCAGCTCCATGTACCAGAATACACCATGGACTGGATGGTTAAGTCACTAGGATAGAGGAACTTGACAGTACTTTCGTTTTGGAAGGAGAGAGCACAACACAGTTAACTTTCTTGCAGACAGCATCCACTTCCGGTTTAAGTTTTCATAGGTCTGCGATGATTGGAAAGTTCTTCTCGTCCAGGGTGCCTCTATGCTGATGCTCTGCACTGCAGTTTACATTGTCTTTGCACTCTGAATTATCCATGCACGGTTTTCAGTCTTTGACATTGAACATTGGACTCCTGTTATGTGGTTACGGAGGCGCCACAGCAGCGTGTCTACAGTGTGCTGACACTGTAGCTGGAATGTTAAAGCTTTTACCCTGTTATTCCCCACCCCATACAATCCTGAAGCACTCCAGTTTCTCAGGTCCATGCATGAGAGCTCATCCAGTCCAGGCTTTTGCTTGGACTTGTTTGCCCCATTATAAAATCAGGACTACATCCCAGAATGCAATGAAAAAAGCTAGTAAAATATGGATCTGGGAAACTCGAGATATTTGCCACCCCACGTCACCTTTTGGGGCGAGCCTTTTTACAGTGATGTATGTAGTGGTGCGTGGGTTTCTTCCACTTGGGAATATTGTGTAAATATCTTTTACAAAGAGCATAGCTGCAGAGTAGGCATGCGTAGTCCTGTGTGTTGGACTGTTAATAACTTAGAGTTTCACAATGTTAAAGCGAAACTACAAGTCCCATATTGTAATTTTCCTTCGGCTCAGAAGGTAGGTCTGGAAAAAGATGTGACGTGTCAAGGGGATTCTTGGCATCCATGAAAGGATGCCAACGGGTGCAAGTTTTTGCGCCCTGTAAGCTTTAGTATTCATCCTTTTGTAAGATGCCATGTATTTTGCAACTGCATTCTTTAATAATAGCATTATATTTTGTTATTCAACATGGGCATTAACAATAACATCAGTTGTAAATGTGGGGTTGCTAGTTTTCTGTAGGATAGTATGTTTCCCGTTCCGAGCTGTCATTGAAAAAGCAAGGCATTCTGGGTCTTTTAGTCTTTCTTTGCTTCAATTGAGCCAGGTGGGCTAACGCACCTGATGAGGACAATCTGCAAAGTGAAATTGTAAGACTAGAATCATTGTCTTGATCACACATAGCTATCTTGCTGTCCCAGTTTCACAGGCCCATTAAATGATCACACCAGTTAACAAGCATTGGCATAGCCAATAGGTCTCGCCTTTGGAACCTTATAAGTGTTTAGCCATGCAACAGTTAATGTTGTTGCACAAAGGATATTGTGCTGGATAACTAAACACTTATAAGGTCCCAAAGGTGAGACCTATTGGCTATGACAATGCTTGTTTTCTTGTGCAGTTTCAGGAGTACTGTATAGACATCTGTTTGAAATCCTTAAGCTGGCTTTTAAAAGCAATTGGATTCTTTCTCTTTTAAGAGACATTTTAGGATGGCTTTCTTTTTGTTTTTTATATGTTTCACTGGTTTAGGGTTCTCTGTGTAAATACTTGTTACAAAACATTCAGAGAATTTTTTTATGCAATGCTATCTTGTAAATGTGCCTGTGTGGCTGAGATGAAGTCTTAAGTAGTGACTCCTTTTTCAAGATTGGAGGTGTCACAAGCATATCTAGGCCCTTTTGGTCTGGGTATAAAGAGTGCCCAGTGACGCAAAAATGTTCGCAATGTGAGCATACATCATAAGAATATCAATATAAACACTGAGGGGCATATATTATGGTGGGTGATGGTAACATGAACTTAGCAGTCAAAGTATGGCATCAATGAACACATTTCTTACCTCTGAGAGCACTCTTTCTGGTGGATACTCTATCTAACCGCAGATTCCTCACCTATAGAATAACCGAAGGAGCCAGACTGGATCTGGAGAATTGTTCAGCAATGCTCCCACGTGCCAATAGATGATTCTGTACCGTGCGGGAATTGACAAACAGGAGTTGCTTATAAGCACCACCCTTGCATGCTGATGCAAGTTTCAAGTCGTTTTTCTACGAGTGTGCCCTCTGACACAGAGGCAGAACAAATTGAGAGACAGTATCCGTATCCTCTAATTTTAGACCATTCTAGATGTTAGGTAGGGCGCTCCCCAGAACAGAGGAGGTGAGATGGCAGTGAGAAATCTGTGGTTAGAATATCCACAAGAATGAGCGTTAGCTTAGAAAGGTTAATGTAAGAAATTGGGTTATTTGTTGAGGGGATTAGAAACTACTCCACTCAGGCAACAGCCACAATCCTTATCAGGGTGAATCACAAATGTCATTAAGTTAACCTGTGCTTAAATCTCTAGTAGCTTGGCACAAAGGCAGTCAGGATTAACTTAGAAGTGATGTGTAAAGTATTTATGCAGCACCCAAACAGTAATAAAGTGGCAACACAACACAAGAAAAATCCCAAAAGAATTTAGAAAAAAAGTAAATATGAAAGGATCAAATAATACCAGAACAACAAAAATCCAATCATTAGAGCTGGAGATATTCAATTTCAAAGTATATACTGAAAATAGAGCTCAAAAGCACAAAGCGCCACAATGGGCATATGGTCGCTCTTCATCGGGGAAAAGTCACAATTTCAGGCCGACTGCGAAGAAGTGCAGGTTGAACACACGGACCAGGGTAGTCCTGTTGAAGAGTAACTTTCTAAGTACAGCGCGAAGAGTTCTGTTTGTGTTGGAGGAGGCCACGAGGAGGATGCCTTCGGCGCGAGGAGCAGGTCAAGCATCGAGGACAGTCATTGATATAGTACGAAGAACCGATCATCGCTGGAAGTTTTCATAGCTGGTCAGCGTGTGGTGTTGTTGCTGTTGCGCAAAGTGCAGGTTGCGCATTGCTGATTGTCGTGGACAGTCATTGTCAGCATAAAGACCAGGTCTCACTGGAGCTTCTCCTTGGCGGTCCTAGCAGGCAGCAGAATTTCAGTATGAACGGGCCTGTTCACAGTCGCAAGGAGTCCAAGCTTCAGGATTTTCACCTTATCTTCTTGGGGGAGCTTCCAATCATGCAAGTCAAGAGTCCAGGACCGGTGGGGGGCGGGTTCACCTCTACGGAATACAGACCCAATCCAGCAAAGGTCAGCAGCAGGGCTCAGGCAGGTCCAGTTGCCGCTGGTCAGCTGGGCAGGTGCATCAAGGCCTCAGAAGCTTGTTGTGTCACTGTAGCTCACACACAACGTCAGTCAACTGACCCTTGGAGTCACTCTGGGTACCCTGAGATCAAGATAAGCAAATCCAAATTCCTTCTTCAGACTGCAAGCCACTACTTCGGCATGGCGGTCCTCTGGCACCAGGGCAGCCCTTCTAAATCTTGCACAGGTCCAGGAGTGTTCTAAAGAGTGGCTCCGGAGGTCCTGTATTTATACCTGGTGCTAGCCTTTGTGTAAGGGATTCCCTGACCTACCCCCAATAATTGGTCTGGAGAGTTCTCCACCTTTCCCTTGTCAAATCTCCATACTGTTTGAGGTGCTAAAAGGCAGAGTAAGCCTAGTGTTAGATTCCTCTCTGAATGCTGTAGTCAAAGCCCATTGAAGTGGTAGTGAGGCTCGGTACAGACCCATCCCAGTCATCCTGCCAGGATGGCACATCCTGTGCACACCTACACCACCTTTGTGTCAATGTCTGGAAGTAATACAGAAACCCCAACAGCAGAGCCATTCACAGTCATGTGCCCCAGGACACTGGCAGAAGGCACAGTTGAAAAATGCCAACTTTCTAAAAGTACACACAAGGAGATGATGGACGGAGTGCTGAAACTATTCAGACACTCGCCACCAGTCACAGATCTGGGTTGAATCCATCATCATTCTTTAGCTCACTTCGCCACCCCAGTTTGGACCCAGCCATATGCAAATCAGTCCAGGTTCATCCTGGACCGGACACAAGCATCCTGGGACCGGTTTCGGGGTAACACTCTGTCGTGGAATCTCGTGAGACGCCGAGATTCCACGACAGGCAGTTATCTCTGGGCCCCTGTTAAGACGGACTTGTCTTGTCTCCTTTGGGTACAATAAATCCCACTTACTCACGAAAGGCCTGCCTCGACCCTTCTTCAATTTGGCGACGACCGGGATCGACACAGGAGCACACGGATCTTCCGAGGAGAAGAGCTCTTACATATCGAGGTAGACGACTGCAGAACCGTCGCTCGAACAGGGGCCGGAGAACAAGGTAATCGGAGTCGCTCCTCACACGACGAGGGCCAGAACAATATTTTTTTTTTTGAAATATACGTCAAGGTGAAGCTTTACTTAGAAATACCATTAACCAGCGTTTCATTAACCAGCGTTTCAGAGCGCGAGTCGGAATCCTGCCATGCGCGTGCATAAACAAACTCGTTTCCATGGCCACCACGCGCTGTGTGTGTGTGTACGAAGAGATTAGAAACGAGCGCTGTATCTAATCAAATAAGCTCGCACACTGAAAATAAGGATAAACACTTTTCAAAAGCTCACCTGAAAAACGAATGAAAAATAAACTCCGATACTGCAGAGACTTCCTCTTCCAAGATTACCGCACTGTATTGTGGGACCTTCAAGTCAGCAGAATAAAAATAGGACTACCGTCCAACTGCATGAAATAGAAAGAAGACTTCTCGAATGGAGACTCTAAGGTCTCCTACATTAAAAAAAGGGGGAAAATAAGATGAAAGCACATAATTAATATTGCAGCAATTTTAGTGGGAGTTTCACTAAATAGTTTGTTGTATTCCTTTCTCTACAACAGCGATTTGCACGCTCATTCAAGGAAATCTTCAGTGCAAGTTAAAAAAATTTTTTTTATCTTCATTTGGCATTATGCAAAGTGTTCAAGCACCAGCACCATTCCTACAAGACCCGGGAGATCCACCCTTGGAATGGAATTTATGGCTCAGATCTTTTAAAGCATACCTAGGCGCCATCGATGCGCAAAAGTTCAGACCAGAAAGACGGAAAAACCTCATGTATTATCATTTAGGAGTGGAAGGCCAGAATGTATTTGATCACCTCCCTGAACACGTCCCTAATGAAAATGAAGACTTAGATGAATTTGAGTCAGCGGTTGCTCAATTGGATAAATATTTTACAAAGACAAAAAACATGGTAGTACACAGGTACAAATTCTTTACTAGGACACAGCAACCCAACGAAAGTATAGACACTTATGTCACTGCACTGAAAATGTTAGCTTCTAAGTGCGAATTTGATAATTTTACAGCAGAACTGATACGTGATCAGTTAGTAGCTAGATGCTACTCTAAGAATATACAACAAAGATTACTTGCTTGCAAAAATCCAACGTTGGACAAAGCTATAGACATAGCTAAAAGTATTGAAGGATCCACCATTGACGCCAAGATACTGGAGGAGTCTTTAGCCAAATCTTCCATCGCTGGTGCTGTCATCAACAAAACTAATCATACTACTAAGAACGCTTTAAGCAATTTCAAGCCTAGATCATTTAATAAGCAAAATATACCTGTTCAACAAATTCAGAAAATATTTTGTTATAGATGTGGGTCGCCTACTCATGTTTCTTCCTTTAGATTTTGTCCGGCATTAGGCCAACAATGCAAGAAATGTAGTAAAGTTGGTCACTTTCAAAATATGTGCAGAACAGGCAAACCTACTAACGTACGTTGTGTTTTAAATGATTTTGGCAACAATTTTGATGAAGAAAACCTAGAAAGTAACCAAGAATTACTCTTAGGTGTTAGATGTGTTAACTCAAATGATGAAAATTTAGTAGTTGATCCAAATCTTAATGTTTCTATTGAAGGTCATGCCATACAGCTGTTAGTTGACACAGGTGCACGTATAACCATTATCTCCAACGATATTTTTGTAAAATATTGGTTCAACAGAACCTTGCTTCCTCCAGATATCCTTACTGTAGCATTTGAAGGAAGCAAGGTAGACCTTATTGGATTTTTTTGGACTGACATTAAGATTGCAAATGATTCAATTCATGGTAAAGTATATGTTGCGAAGAAAGGGATAAATGTTTTGGGTTTAGTTCACCAAGCTGAATTTGGCATTACAATTAGACCAGGGTTAGAACAACCTATTTCCTTCGAAAAAAAGAGGCTAAGTTCAGTATGTGATCTTGACAACTTATGGGTAAAAAAATTTAGCAAAGTCTTTCAAGACAAGTTAGGCAAAATTTCAGATTTTACCTATTGCATTAAGGTTAAACATGACGTTGTCCCCGTAAAGCATAAACTACGCAATATACCTTTCAGTGTAAGAAATGACCTTTCTACCATGCTTGATGATATGTGCTCACAAGGTATTATTGAGAAAACCGATGGAACATTGTGGTTATCTCCCATTGTTTTGGCGAAGAAAAAGAATGGGGAATTACGCATGTGTGTGGATATGAGGAGTGTGAATGAAGCTATTTGGGTAGATAATTACCCCCTTCCCAGAATTGAAGATTTAATAACTAAAATTGGTCATGCCAAGTGGTTTAGCAAATTAGACTTAAGAGCGGCTTACCACCAAGTTGAATTAGATAAAAATTCCCGCCATCTGACCGCATTTGTAACTCCTGATGGAGTCTTCCAATTCTGTCGCATGCCGTTTGGCATTGCTTCCGCAGCTGCAGTCTTCCAAAGACTCATGTCGGACATGTTCACAGGCAATGAACATGTTGCAATCTTTCAAGATGACATTTTGATTTTTGCTGTCAATGAGAAAGAACATGATTTATCCCTAAACAATGTTTTGGAGACTTTAGAGAAGAGAGGTGTCACATTACGAAAAGATAAGTGCGCCTTCAAAACAAAAGAAATTGAATACCTTGGACATGTGTTTTCGGAGCAAGGTATAAAACCTAAACCCAGTCTGGTAAGAAGCATTGTAGATGCACCCGCTCCTCAGAATAGAGAGCAGTTGCTGTCCTTTCTAGGCCTTTGCGAATTTTATGCAAAATTCATGCGAAATTTTGCTACAATCACTGAATGCTTTAAAGTTTTACTTAAAAAAGGTGAGAAGTTTGTATGGTCAGAATTGTGCCAACATACTTTCGAGAAAATTAAGACAGACATTACTTCGGCACCGGCACTTCAACCATTTGTAGAAGGCAGGAATACTTTTGTTACCGTGGATGCGTCAGAGTATGGTCTAGGGGCCGTCTTAACACAACTCAACGCTAATCATGAGACAACTGTTGGCTTTGCTTCCAGAACGTTACGTCCACCTGAACGTAAGTACTCTGTTATAGAGAAAGAACTCCTAGCATGTGTATGGAGTGTAGAGAAGTTTAGAGCATACTTGTGGGGAAGGCCTTTTACTTTACGGACTGATCATCGTCCCCTGGTAGATATATTATCAGGAAGGAAGTTAAAACACACTACTGCCCGCATAGCTAGACTTTCAACGAGGCTCTTAGAATTTTCATTTTCTGTAGAATATATTCCAGGCGGGAAAAATTCTAGAGCAGACTGTCTTTCTAGACTTCCAATCAAGGATTGTGATGAATTTGAATGGGAGTTGGAGATTGAAGAATGTTTTATCGCTTACATTGGCGATTCGAGCATTTGTAAAGATGAGCATGATTGGGTAAAAGAACTATACAATGATATCGTTTTAAAGGATGTTGTACAAATGGTCACTTCTGGTTGGCCAAAAGAAAAGAGTTTACCCGACAAACTGCAACCATTTCGGAAAGTTTCTGATGAACTATCCTTAGAATGTAACAAGTTAATGCGTGGTGATAAACTTGTTCCCCCAACTTGTTTCCATAGGCACATTATTGAACTTGCCCACTCGGGTCATTTGGGATCCACTTTCACAAAAAGAAGAGTAAGAGAAAATTTTTGGTGGCCCAGTATGGATCATGAGATAGATTTGTATGTGCGTGACTGTGCTAAGTGCAGAGTTAGTGATAAAGCTTTAAAAACTGAAGGGTCTGTTGAATTTCCAACCAATTGTCCTGAAAGAGTTTGGCAACGTATTGGGGTAGATTTTTTAGGACCCTACCATGCTTTACCTAACTACATGAGGTATTTTATTGTTTTAATTGACCATTTGTCTAGGTGGGTAGAAGTTAGAGGGGTAACAGAGCCTACTACAAGAAATGTCATCAATTTCTTCCAAGATGTATTTGCAAGAGAAGGAATTCCAGGTGAAATCTTAACTGATAATGGGGTTCAATTCGTTTCTATTGAAATGAAATCTTTTTTAGACAAATGTAATATTAAACATCTCAAAACACCTTTGTACAACCCACAAAGCAATGGTAAAGTAGAACGTTTTAATAGAATTTTGGTTGAATGTGTACAATCGACTGTAAAGTGTAACATGAACGTTGAGACTGCTTTGAAAGAGTTAATTTGGAGTTACAGAACGACACCTCACAGTGTCACGACTAAAACCCCCTTTGAACTTATGCGAGGAAGAAAAGCTGCAACTAATCTTTGCCCTTTTTGGATAACCTCGAGTACGAGGAAAAATTTAGACATCAATGATTCCTGGAATACAGCAAAATACAATTCTGATATTTCAAGCGCAAAAAGGATTCATGACAACTCGAATTGCAGCAAACTGAAGTTAGGTGATTGGGTTCGAGTAAAGAACCCGTGTCTTGTTGCTAAAGGTTTCTCTAAATTCAAGTCACCATTGCAAATTTTAGATCTCAGGAAAAACGCAGCAAAACTTTCTGATGGAAATTGGTGGAACATCTCTCGTCTCGCTCTTGATCCCAATCTTGGTTTGACCCCCAAAGATCAGGATGTTGATCATTATCATCAAGCTACACAATCGGATAATGGTTCTGTGAGGAGGAGTGTTCGTCCTAAGTTCATCCCCAGCAAATACCAAGACTTCATTTGTGACTAGCGCTTTTATCCGCTAGAGGGGAGAAGAGTGTAGTATTGTTCTTCTGTTTTCTACAGTTTGTTATGACATACTTCATGGTATTACTTTTAGTGTATTTCATAGTTTGTTATGATATTCTTATGGTATCATTGTGGTATCATTTTTTAGGCTGATTCATTTATTTTGTGTTTCTTGTTTGGTTAGTCTTCAAGTTGCAAAAAGGGAGATGTGTGGTGATGTGTGCTTGGAATGCTACTCTGTCGTGGAATCTCGTGAGACGCCGAGATTCCACGACAGGCAGTTATCTCTGGGCCCCTGTTAAGACGGACTTGTCTTGTCTCCTTTGGGTACAATAAATCCCACTTACTCACGAAAGGCCTGCCTCGACCCTTCTTCACACCCCTTTTCAGCCAGGCTAGCTTGAATCCAATGGCAAAGTGAGCAAGGAACCCACGTCTGGGCATACCCTGCCAACTTAGGGCAAACAAAGCAAACACAGGAGATGATGAACGGAGTGCTGAAACTTTTCAGAACGATGACGGATTCAACCCAGATCTGTGACTAGGGGGGAGTTTCTGAAATGTTTCAGCGCTCCGTCTATCATCTCCTTGGGTTAACTTTCTAAAAGTGGCACTTTCAGAAATGTAAATTAAAATCCGACTTCGCCATTAAAGACGATTTTATATTACAATTTATTTGAGTGCAAACAGTATATTTCCATCTACTTCCAATCTAAAGTTAGCACTTATTATATCTAATAAGATAAACCTGTGTTAGACAATGGTAGGGATAGGCCTTATAAAAGTGAAAAAAGACTTTAGGCGTTTTTCACTGCAAGGACAAGTAAAACTTAAGTACATGTCCTACTTTTTTAATACAAAGTACCCTGCTCTATGAGATGTTAGAATCTACCTTGGTGGTGACTTATAAGTATTAAAAAGGTTTATTTTGCCAGGTCGAAATGACAGTTTAAGACTGCCCACACAGGCTGCAGTAGCAGGCCCAAGACATGTTTTACACGGCTACTTTAGTGAGTGGCACAAGGAGTGCTGCAGGTCCAATAGTAGTATTTCCTTTACAAGCCCTGGATACCGGTAGTAACTTTTACTAAGGTCTTATAGGTAAAGTTAAATATACCAATTCAGTGTAGTCTAACTTTACTATGTTTGAAGGTGAGAGCAGAAGCAATTTAGCACTGGTTAGCAGTGATAAAGTGCAGAGAGCCCTAAAGCCTACAAAAACAAATTCAGCAAACAGGATGGAAGATGGCAAAAGGTGTGGAGGACAACTTTGCCAAGGAAGTTAAGGTATAACAGTTAACATATCCTTCTGATAGATAATTCTAACCACAGATTCCAAACCTTTAGAATAGTCACCATAGCAGCACTTACCAAATCTGGAACATCTGGCAAAGGAGCTCACCTCAATAAGTCCAGCAGATCCAAGCGAGTGAAGGGACCTTCACACCAGACGGGACTTTCAAGTGTTTGTGAATGTATGCCCCGATGCCGGCATTGCAGGCTCACACATATAACAAACAGATACTCCTCTCACCAAAGCCATTTTAGCAGCTTTGGCCATGGTGAAATGGGCCAGCAGGCCATCAGGGGGCTGCTTCTTGACAGAAGCAGCCCCCTGTGGCAGATTTTGATGCAGAGGATTATCCACCTCGAGCGGTGCTTTCTTTGCACCACCTTACCTTGTTTTGTGCCAAAATAAAACCACATAGAGCTGCTCATCCACACACTTGTCATTTATGTAGTCGATGTAGAAGCACAGCACCCTCTTAGGGTTGAGGAAATGGAATCTACCTTTTTTGAGGGCGGACGTGCGGCAAAAACCACTGGGAGAGTGGTCAATTGGACAATCTTGAGGGAGTCATGGTTTTTGGTAGGAAACCCGTGAGGGACCTCACTATCTATTTGTCTAGAAAGAAGGAGGTGTCTGCGGTTGCACCAAAAGTGCCTCCAGTCAACTCACATGGGGGCATATTATCAAGACAGGCGATAAAATTATCGCCGCTTTAGCGGAAGAAAACTGCCGCTAAAACACGATAATGGGCTTGATAATATGCTCTATGGAATTCCCTTTGAAGCTCAGGTTAGATCTCCTTCACATCTAACATGGGCGTCAATTGGAATTCCATAGAGCATATTATCAAGCCCATTATCGACGTTTTAGCGGCAGTTTTCTGCCACTAAAGCGGCGATCATTTTATCGCCTGTCTTGATAATATGCCCCATGGCATGCTAATGCAATTACACTGAGGAACACTGGTTTAACCATCAAAAGACTCAAAGAACAGCTGTGCACAGGATCGAAGGGCATGCACATGAGAAAAGTCAGGACAAAGTTAAGATACGATTAGGGAATGCCAAATGATTTCGAAGGAAACATGTAAGCCAAACCTTTTATAATCGGCATGCCAACAAACAAAGGTAGTTGGGCAGGCAAAAACAGAAAGGCCAAAAAAGGCAGTCCTGTATCTTTCACTGTGCCCACCATAAGGTCTTGCCGAGCTAATGAAAGAACAAACAAAATAACATCAGAAAGTTTGGCCTGTAATTGATCAGTGTTTCAGTGACCACGCCAGAAAACATATTTGTTCCTGTGCCGAGTGCAGAACGACTTTGTGGGCGGCTGCCTGGCTGCAATGATGACACTGCCCACCTTGGTCAGCAAGTCAAACCTATTTAGCTGCCGCCAGTCATTCTTCATGCAAGGAGATGTAGGCTGTGGTGACTCCTAGGCAGGACCTATCCTGTTTCTGAGACAGGAAGTCCTCCCAAAGTGGAAGCCTGATTGGAGGATAAAGCTCAGGACCTCTCAGTATCACTCTGATGGCCTAGTCCGGGGTGATGACAACGACTTGGGACTGGTCTGTCTTAATCTCCCTCAGAACTCGAGGCATGTGAGGTAGCAGTGGAAATTCATAGATGAGTCCTTCCTTTCATTCCATCTAGAATTTGTCTCTGAACTAGTGTGCAAAAAAAGAAAAAGTTACTTAACTGCAGCAACAATCTTTCTGGTGGATACTCTATTTACTTGTAGATTCTTAACCTGTAGAATAATTATAAATATCAGTCTAAATCTGGCACTTCACAGCCCTATGTTGCTGGTATGGGGCTCTGGCTCCATATCAATATGGAAGTGGCATCAGATGATGTCACTGAAGCCATATAGCGCCCACCCTCGTGCAACAACATCAGTTTCCCTCCATTTTTTTCAAAGCCTTTGAGGAGAAAGGACAGACTTACATAGATAGAGCAGCACAGTTTCAAAATATATGTATATTTGGGGTCTTGTTCTGAAGAACCGGGATTTAAACCCAGCGGCGCAGGGGACACGCCCGAAGTCTTCGGGTTCACCTGTCTTAGAGTACAGAGACACGGGATTCTTCTGCTGACATCAAAGATCAATTTTATTAGCTGCAGCCAGTAACAGAGGTCCTAGAAGTACAACACGGTGTATGTTCTCAGGAGACTGCTCAACATAATAGAGCGGAGCATCATCTTTTATGCCAAAAACCACATTCCTGGCTAGCATCAATTACTCACAAACTTGACCAATCAGAGGATGATATTTACAGAGGCATCACATAACGACAAACCCACTTTCAGTTATCCAACCCACCGCCAATGACAAGGCATAAATCCAGCATTCTTGCTCGAACAGGCCGGACGGGCCCATCATAAAAGACCTCAACCCAAATCAATAATTAGGCCATAAGGCCATAAAAGTAAGGAGCAGAAACAGATGAGGAGAAAGATAGAGGGGTGTGTGCGTGTGCCATAGAATCAATAATGTCCTGCTCTTTGATCTCTATCTGACCAGCTGCTTAACAAGGTACTGGCTCAACAAGTTTAGCCTCGGGCAACAGGGTCAGTTGACTCAGGTCAAACTGAAGTCAACACGAGCTTAAACTAAGGTGTATGCGTCCCTAGAGGCTCGCTTGGCCACAGTCATCCTGTAGTCATTAGCCTATGTGAGGGCAACCACAAAATGGCAGTTATGCACAAAATGGAACCCACGGGTGCAGACTAGATCGTTAAATACACAGTGAATCCATCGGTGTAGCATGTCGAAAACGCTTACGCATACCGCACTTGTCAGTCGCGGTTCGCGGATACCAAAATCATCACGATACGACAACCTTCATTGAATGGGTTCAGAATTCATGGAACCACAGTTCACCTTTCTCTCTAAGTACCCATCAAAAGGGGAGGTGGGTGGTCGGTGATAAATCTGCAGGAAGATAGAGTATCCGCTGGAAAGATAGTTACCTTCTGATGGATACTCTACCTGCATATCCATCACCTGCAGAATAGATTCCATTGGCATATCCACCCAGGAGGATTGATGGATGGTTACACCAGGAAATCTTGTAATATGGATCTGGCAAGATGACCGCTTCTAAGCACCTTGGAATCCAGGCAGTAATACTTGATGCATGTGTGCAGAAACACCCACAGAGGTGCTTTGCATATCTCTGCAATTGGAACTCTTCTTGCAAGGGCAGAAGTGAAGGCTTTGGCCCTGGTAGAATAGGCCCTGATCACTTCCAGAGATTCTTTCTTGACCAACGCATAACAGGTCTCAATGCAGAGGATGATCCGCCATGAAAGGGTCCTGATCTGCACCGTTTTGCCTTTCCTGACACCACAGTACCACAAGAAGATCTGGTCATCCAGTTGTGTGTCTTTAGTGCGGTCCAGGTAGTAGTTGCCCACCTGCCTTGGATACAACCTATGAAACTTGACCTATCCCTTCTTCGGATGTGACAGGGGACAGAAGGTCAAAATGTTGTTGGACTGGCTCAGAAGGAACGGAATCAACACCTTTGGCAGGAAGTACTGGTTTTCAACATCTACTTGTAAAGCTAAAATGATATAAAGGGTGGACAGGAACTAAGAGCCGGCAACACGCTCACCCATTTGGCTGCAGTTATCTCCACTAGAAAACAGTTTTTAAAGTCAACATCATTAAAGGAAAGCTATGTAGGTGCTCAAAGTCCCCGATAAGAAACATTAAAACCAAATTAAGATCCCACTAGGGCACAATAAAGGGAGTTAGAGGATACAGATTTGTCAACACTTTCAGAAAACACATCACAATGCAGAATTGGATGGATGGTTTGGCAGACAGAGGAATGCTGTCAATGCCGCTAAATACCCCTTGACGAACAAGTTACTTACCTTCGGTAACGATATATATATATAAGAGACATAGATTAGTTATTGATTCCTCACCTTAGAATTACCCCAGGCGTCAGAATGGATCTGGAGAATTTTTCTTTAGCAGTACCCTTGCGCATCGGTAGGTGGCGTCGGTCGACTCCGCGTTCATCGTTGGCATCGTGGTCGCCGGAATGACGTCACGGTATCTACTTACTCAGTGCGGACGTCAGTTCTTTACACGACATTCCATGCCAGAAGCGCAGGGCCATGCAAGACACTCAACACTGGTGCACAAAACTAGAGCTCGGAAGGGAACTCCCTTACCCTAGAAGTCAGTTTGCAGAACGGGGAGGATGGGTGGGGCGGTGAGGAATACATATATCTTACAGATATATCGTTACCCAAGGTCTGAAAGAAACAATTAGTTATGGATTCCTCAACTTAGAATAGATACCCCAGCAATACGAACCCCGGAGGTGGATCTGCAAACCAAGTTCACACCAGGAAGTCCTGGAGAACTGAACGGCCAAAGAAGCTGTCTCTCTGGACTTGGCTGTCTAGGCAGTAGTGTTTAGTAAATGTGTGCAAAGAAGCCCACGTAGCTGCCTGGCAGATGTCATGAAGGAGGACCCCACGTCCCAAAGCAGTAGTGGCTGCAGTCGCCCTGGTGGAATGGGCATGCAACCCCAAGGGAGGTTCCTTTTTCGCCAAGGAATTGCAAATTTGTATGCAAAGAGTGACCCATTGGGAGATGGTTCATTTTTGCATGGCCCGACCTTTCTTGGCGACCACATAGCCAACAAAGAGCTGGTCATCCACCTGGAATTGTTTTGTGCGATCCAGATAGAATGAAAGGGCACGTTTTGGAGCCAGGCGGTGGAGCCTCTTTTTCTCCTTAAAAGGATCTGGGGCAGAAAGAAGGTGGGCAAAGTGATGGTCTGTCCTATGTGGAAAGAGGTAACCACTTCGGGAAGGAAAGAAGGCCTAGTGCGAAGGACAACTCTGTCCAGATGAACAGCCAGGAAAGGAGGTTAGGAAGAAAGAGCCTGAAGCTCACTCACCCTGCAAGGAGAGGTGATGGCAATCAGAAAGGCAGTTTTAAGTGTCAGAAGTCTGAGAGGACAGTTATGTAGCAGCTCGAAAGGAGGGCACATAAGATAGGTCAGAACCAGGTAAGTCCCACTGGGGCATTACGAAAGGAATGGGAGGAAACAAGTGAGTAATGCCCTTAAGGAAACAATTTACAATAGGGGACTTGAAAAGAGAAGGCTGATCAGGAAGCCGAAGAAAGGCAGAAAGATAATCTTTTAGAGTGCCCAGAGCAGAGCCCTGCTGGGCCAAAGAAAGAATGAAGAGGAGAACCTCTGAAAGGGTGGCATAAAGGGGATCAACAGCCTTTACTGTGCACCATGCCACAAATGTATTCCATCTACAGGCGCATACCATTTTGGTGGAGGAGCGCCTGGCTGCCAGGATAACGTTACAGACTTCGGGAGGAAGGTCGAAAGCTGTCAACTGTCACCGCTCAAACTCCATGCAAGGAGGTGGAGGCTGGACAGGTTCGGGTGGAGGACCGTCCCCTGCTGCTGCAACAGAAGGTGCTCCTGAAGGGGAAGTCTGATCAGAGGATCGATGGCCATGTGCAAGAGCCCGGGATACCAGACTCTTCGTGCCCAGTCCGGGGCCACAAGAATGACTTAGGCCCGGTCACGCTTGATCTTCTTCAGCACTCTGTCTAGAAGTGGTATATGCAGAAAGGTGTATAGAAGACCACAACTCCACCCGAGACAAAAAGCATCGACGAGCGAGTGCCGCCTTGGAAATTCCAACTCAACTGCTGACATTGCGCTTTTTCTTCGGTGGCGAATAGATCTAACCAAGGCTCTCCCCACCGCTGAAAGAGACCTTGCTCCACCTTCGAGTGAAGATACCATTCAAGATGCATCATGCACCGGCGGCTGAGTTCGTCCACCCTGGTGTTCAGAGAACCTGCCACAGTGTTGAACCACCACCAGGGACATGCCCTGATGTTCTAGCCACTTCCAGAGACGAAGGTCCTCCTAACATAGGGTCCACAACTTCACACCTCCTTGTTTGTTGCAGTACCACATGGCGATGGTGTTGTCCGTGAACACCTGCACTACCCTCCCTTTGGCAGAAGGAAGGAATTGGATCGCCCGCAGCTCTAGAAGGTTAATGTGGAGCCTGGACTCCGCCGGAGACTAGAGGCCTCTGATCTACACCTCCCCCATGTGGCTGCATCACCCCAGAAGTGATGCATCGGTCACCACTGTGAACTCCGGCTCGGGAAGGGAGATGGACCTGCCGGTGACCCAATCCTGGTTCGTTTAACACCACTGCAATTGGTGTTCAGTGCCCTCGAAGATCAAGACGAAATCGAAAAGATTCCCCCGACACTGCCCACTGGAACTTCAGGTCCCACTGCAGAGCCCGCATATGCCACCTGGCATAGTCCACCAGCAGGATGCAGGATGCAGGAGGCCATAAGGCCCAGTAGCCTCAGGGTCATTCTGATTAAAACATGGGATAGAGGCTGAAAGATCAGAATCATAGCCTGAATATCCCGGACTCGCTGCTCAGGAGAATAAAGCGGTACAAAAGGGGGTGGTGAGTGGGCTAAAGAACGGTGATGGATCAAACCCAGATCTGTTGACTGGGTGTGAGTGTTTGATTGGTTCTGATGCTCCGTCCATCACCACCCCCTTTTGTACCGCTTTGTTCGCCATAGGTTGACAGGGTATGCTCAGACGTGAGTCCCTTGCTCACTTTGCCACTGGATTCAAGCAAGCCTGGCTGAAGACGGCTGAAATGCCAGAAACCGGTCCTAGGAAGCTTGTTTCCAGTCCAGGGAAGGCATGGCTTGGCAGTTCGGGCTGGACTGTTCCCATGAGGCACAGGGTCAGACTGATTTGCATATGGCCATGTCTGAACTGGGGTGGCAGAGTGGGCTAAAGAATGGTGATGGATCAAACCCAGATCTGTTGACTGGGTGTGAGTGTTTGATTGGTTCTTATGCTCCGTCCATCACCACCCCCTTTTGTACTGCTTTGTTCGCCATAGGTTGGCAGGGTATGCTCAGACGTGAGTCCCTTGCTCACTTTGCCACTGGATTCAAGCAAGCCTGGCTGAAGACGGCTGAAATGCCAGAAACCGGTCCTAGGAAGCTTGTTTCCGGTCCAGGGAAGGCATGGCTTGGCAGTTCGGGCTGGGCTGTTCCCATGAGGCACAGGGTCAGACTGATTTGCATATGGCCATGTCTGAACTGGGGTGGCAGAGTGGGCTAAAGAACGGTGATGGATCAAACCCAGATCTGTTGACTGGGTGTGAGTGTTTGATTGGTTCTGATGCTCCGTCCATCACCACCCCATTTTGTACCGCTTTGTTCGCCATAGGTTGACAGGGTATGCTCAGACGTGAGTCCCTTGCTCACTTTGCCACTGGATTCAAGCAAGCCTGGCTGAAGACGGCTGAAATGCCAGAAACCGGTCCTAGGAAGCTTGTTTCCAGTCCAGGGAAGGCATGGCTTGGCAGTTCGGGCTGGACTGTTCCCATGAGGCACAGGGTCAGACTGATTTGCATATGGCCATGTCTGAACTGGGGTGGCAGAGTGGGCTAAAGAATGGTGATGGATCAAACCCAGATCTGTTGACTGGGTGTGAGTGTTTGATTGGTTCTTATGCTCCGTCCATCACCACCCCCTTTTGTACTGCTTTGTTCGCCATAGGTTGGCAGGGTATGCTCAGACGTGAGTCCCTTGCTCACTTTGCCACTGGATTCAAGCAAGCCTGGCTGAAGACGGCTGAAATGCCAGAAACCGGGCCTAGGAAGCTTGTTTCCGGTCCAGGGAAGGCATGGCTTGGCAGTTCGGGCTGGGCTGTTCCCATGAGGCACAGGGTCAGACTGATTTGCATATGGCCATGTCTGAACTGGGGTGGCAGAGTGGGCTAAAGAACGGTGATGGATCAAACCCAGATCTGTTGACTGGGTGTGAGTGTTTGATTGGTTCTGATGCTCCGTCCATCACCAACCCCTTTTGTACCGCTTTGTTCGCCATAGGTTGGCAGGGTATGCTCAGACGTGAGTCCCTTGCTCACTTTGCCACTGGATTCAAGCAAGCCTGGCTGAAGACTGCTGAAATGCAAGAAACCGGTCCTAGGAAGCTTGTTTCCGGTCCAGGGAAGGCATGGCTTGGCAGTTCGGGCTGGACTGTTCCCATGAGGCACAGGGTCAGACTGATTTGCATATGGCCATGTCTGAACTGGGGTGGCAGAGTGGGCTAAAGAACGGTGATGGATCAAACCCAGATCTGTTGATTGGGTGTGAGTGTTTGATTGGTTCTGATGCTCCGTCCATCACCACCCCCTTTTGTACCGCTCAGGAGAATAAGCTCAAAACTGTGCTGTATTCAGAACCGCTCCGATGATAAGGAGTTTCTGAGAGGGAATCAGGTGAATGCAGGAGATCGGCCGTAGTCTGGAGGTGGGAGGCGACAGCCTGGGGCGAGCCCGCCTTCAACAGCCAGTTGTCGAGATGGGGAAGACTGGAACCCCTGATCTGCGCAGATGAGCTGCAGCCACCGCCATCATATTTGCGAACACCCGAGGGGCACTGGTAAGGCCAAATGGGAGCACGGTAAACTGAAAGTGCTTGTGGCCTACCGTGAACCGTAGGTAACACCGATGGGCTGGCAGGACGGGGATGTGAAAATAAGCATCCTGCAAGTCCAACGCTACCATCCAGTCTCCAGGGTCGAGGGCAGATGAGACCTGAGCTAGTGTCAATATTTTGAACTCCTCCTTCCGGAGGAAGCGGTTGACGTTCCTGAGATCCAAGATAGAACGCAGGCCTTTGTCCTTCTTGGGCACCAGAAAGTAGTGGGAATAACAACCACAACCTACTTCTGGGGCAGGAACTTTCTCGATGGCTCCCTTGGCCAACAGAGCCATAACTTCCTGTTGGAGAAGGGCCAAGTGATCCTCCGACATGCAATGGAATTGAGGTGGCATGGATGAAGGGGTAGTCTTGAAGGGGAGGAAGTAGCCCCTTCGGACTATCTGCAAAACCCACCTGTCTGACATGATGGTGAGCCAGTGGGGGAGGTGATTACGAATCCTCCCTGACTAGGAGGGCTTGGAGGCTGCTGCAGAAGGGGCGCTGGTGGACTAGGCCGCCCGCTGGCCCCCATACCCACAACAGTGGGACCCACGTCCTCAGCTGCGCAGAGGCTGGACAGCTTGCGCTGGCCTGTGGCTCTGGGCGGAACGTGGTGGGGCGCCCCTTCCGTAGCCCCGAAAGGGGCGAAAAGCAGACTGCGCTGGGCGCGAGGTGGAAGCGAGGCCCAAGGATCTGGCCGTAGCCCTGGAGTCCTCGATCATTTTGTCTGCCTCTCGGCAAACAAGCGACAGCCATCAAAGGGCATGTCCAAAAGTATAGCTAGGACATCACCCGAAAAGCCAGTGGACCTCAACCAGGTGTAGCGTCTCAGGGCAACTGACGTGGAAACCATCCTGCCTAGTGAGTCGGTGGTGTCCAGCCCACATCTTATGGCGAACTTCACTGCATCTCTCCCTTTGGCAACTGCATGGGAGAGCACGGGCCGGGCCTCCTCCGGGCACTGTGGCAGCACCTGCACGACTGTGTCCCACACCGAGTGGGAGTAACGGCCCAAGAGACATGGGGTGTTAACCGACTGCAGTCCTAAGCTGGAGGAAGAAAACATCTTCTTCCCAAGGTGGTCCAGCTTCTTGGATTCCCTATCGGGTTATGCGGTAGGGAATGCGCCCTTGGAAGTCGAGTCTTCAACCACCAAGCTCTCAAGGGTGGGGTGTGGGGAGAGGAAAATGGGGTCGCCTGGGGCCGGCGGTGGCGTCAGGCGATCATCCTATCCACAGGAGCCCCTGTGTTGGGCTTGGACCAAGTGCCAAAAAGGATGTCTGTGAGGACCTCATTGAGTGGCAACAGGGGCTCCGAAGAGGCCGCTGCTGGTTGGAGCAACTCAGTCAGGAGGTTAGTCCTGACCGTCACCATAGGAAGCTCAAGGTTTAAGGCCTCGGCCGTCCTATGCAACACCACTGCATATGATGCACCCTCCTCTGTAGCCACGGTAGGGGGAGATAGCATGCCAAGGTCTGGGGAGGTGTCCAGACCACTGGCCTCACCCAACTCCTCTCTCCAAAACGGGTTTTCTAACTGGTCTGCTAGAGGGTCGACAGACCCCTCCCAGTCCTCTTGTAGCCACTCAGTTAGATAGGGAACGCCAGGGTAGAAAAGTAGTACAAAAGTACCGATCGGGCCAGTCGACGCCGGTCCGACTCCATGTCCACATCGAGGGGGAGGCCGGGGTCAACCGGCATCGGAGGAGGTGGAGGTGTCACAACTGGATTTGGTGCCGGAGGAGGTGTCACAAGGTTGACTGGCGCTGATCCGGATCCAGGTCTGGATCCCTGGGGCCTCTGCACTGCTGGAGCCGAAGCCGCCAGCATCGAAGGCCCAGAGCCCCCAGCTGAGTCTGCGGGGCCTGAAGGCGCACCGGCGGAGTCGGGCTGCCCAAAGATGTTGTGGAGGGCTTCGTAAAAACTACGAAGTTAGGCAAGGGTCGCCCCTGCTCCCAGAAAGGGAGGAAGTCTCGGGTCAACCCAGCAGGATCTATGGGCGGAGCCAGATGACTACCTTCCTCAACCCGCGTCGCATCTGCCGGCGGATGGGAAAAAGCGAAGCTCGACGATGCTTCTTCGCCTTCTTTTTGTGCGCCGACTTACCCGAAGACGAAGACTTCGACGATGAATGGTGGTGATGGCTCCGCGACCGGTCCCACGATCTCCCTCTCGACCAGGACCACGAGCAGTCCGGAGCAGACTGCCAAGCCTCAAGAAGCTTTCGGACCACTCCCGCAAAGATTTCGGGTTCATGGCCCGGCAGTCGGAGCACGACTTCGGGTCGTGGTCGCGCTCCAAACACCAAAGGCACGCGAGGTGCGGGTCCCTTACTGACATCAATTTGCGGCAGGAGTCGCAAGCCTTGAAGCCAGATCGAGGACGGGACATTCCTGCATGCACCAGGAGTTGATCGACTCGAAAAGATGTCGACTAAAAGTTGCAAAAAGAGAGTAAAACTCTAGGTACCGCTCACTTCAGATCAGTGCTGAAAAAGAAAGAACTAACGTCAACGCGCAAGGCCGGCGTCTAAGTTGATACCTCAACGTCATTCCGGCGACCACGACGCCAACGACGAACGCGGAGCTGACCAACGCCAACTACTGACGCGCAGGGGTACTGCTGAAGAAAAGTTCTCCAGATCAAGTCTGACGCGCAGGGGTAATTCTAAGGTGAGGAATACATAACTAATTGTCTCTTTCAGATAGTATCAATCACTCAACCACTATGGTCAATGAATTGCGCAAGTTGCAGAACCTGGTAAGAATTGCCCTTCATAGGGTCTATGTTGTTGTCCGCACACCATGCATCAAAGTTTCTCCATGTGCAGGAGGAACAAGTTACTTACCTGAGGTAATGCCTTTTCTGGTAGAGGCTTTCTAACTGCACATCCCTCAGCTCAGAATATTCCTCAGGCATTAGGCTGGCCATGGAAAAGTGCCTCTACGTCATGACAGGTGATGTTGGTGGCTTCACATCAATGTTGCTCTGCTCCGGAAGGGACATGAGAAGGCTTATATAGGCTGCACGCTGACATCAGTTGTTTTTTTTTGTCAAATCTTTTTATTAGCAGTAAGTGTATATACACTTGACGTCAGTACATTTATAAGGAGACTCTTTGTCAGTCCAGGGTACGCCAGGCAGAGGGTGTCGTACCATGCTAATCTTGCCTTTCTGGGAAGTAATTGGGGATGGAAGGGGAAAAAGGAGAGGGAGTTGCCTCAAAAAACCCAAGTCTCTCTCGCCACAGTTAAGTGTATGGTATTCATGCCTCATTCTTGCGACGGCTGAGATCTCTCTAGTTTTGCGCCATAAAGCTACCTCCATCAGCCCAATATTCTCTTAAATCTGCAGGGACACCCCCTGGCAGCATATACCATTATTGAGACCCCTTGCAGACATCCATTCCTGTAATCCACTGTTCCTTGGTAGGTATCGTTTGAGCCCCCCACACCCATGCTCTTCGCCACCACCAGGCCCAGTGAACAGAACATAACTATTTTCAGAGCAGGTTGATATCTCCCAGAACTCGCAGAAATACAAATAGGGGATTAATCAGGACCTCCTCTTCCAGTATATCCATAATTCCCTCTGTATACTTGCGCAGTATTTCTGTATCTTAGGGCACTCGCATATTGTGTGATAAAATTACCCAAAGTGTGCCTTGCAGCATGAGAAATTAGGCAGTGGTATCTTTCCCATCTTTTGTAACCTGTCTTGTGCTATGTAGATTCTGTGCAGGATGCTTAGCTGGATTAACTAGAAGCGTGCCCTGATGGCCACTTCTTGGGGATGCACCAATGCCACCTCCCAGTCCACATCCTCCATGTCACCTCCCACCATCGCCCGTGGCCACCAAGACCTTCAGGGCGATTGTTAATGAATACCCTGTATGTAGCGATATCGCCCCACTCAGATCACCTGCGTTTTTGAGTCTTCCACGCTCACAGATGTGGAGCCAAAATCTGATTGTTTCTGACCAGTGTGCATATTCCTAAATTGGGATCTTTTATGTAAAAAGAGTACAGTTCACAGTATTGGTAGGATAGGAGGATCGTTGAGGAATCTGCGCTTAGAGTCTCGAACAGAAAATCTGTTACAGAATGTAAGTAACTTGTTCTTTTGATACAGACTCCTACCACAGATTCCTCACATTAGAATAGATACCAAAAGAATACCTCTCAGGATTTGGGTATGAAAACTGTCTCAAACTAAAAAGTCCTGCAGGATGGAGCGGACAATGTGCCCTTCTCTACAGACCTGGCTGTACAGAAAATAAGTGCTTTGGAACATATGGAGTGATGCCCATTTAGCCACCTTGCAAATGTCAACGACAGGCACTCCACGTGCAAACGCAGTTGTAGCAGCCTTGGCTTTGATAGAGTGAGCCCTTAAGCCTTCCGGAGGCTTAGCCACTGCATAGCTGATCTTAATGCAGAGCAACAATCCAGCAAGAGATGGACTTCGTCTGCAATGCCTTGCCTTTCTCTGCCCTGCGTTCCAGTAGGTGGCATGTTCTGCTACACGTCAGCATCATCACAACAGAAGTGACGTGCGATGACCATAAAGGCGCACCCCGGCTCGCTGATGTCAGTTTTTTCCTTTCCGTGCCAGATAGCATTGATCCAGTCAGAGGTACCCTTTTTTCTCTCCTGGTGTGACCCTAAGAAACCAGCTGGTTTCAAGCCATGTGGTACCTGTCATAGGCAGCTTTCTGTGACAGACCCACACTTGGTGTGCTTATGGTGCTTGGAGAGTGACCATGACTCCAAGACCTACGAGGACTGCCGTGCCATGGTGCTGAAGGAGTGATCCCTTAAGCTCCTTGTTGTCTGACATCAGTCAACTCAGTGACAATCAAAATTCGGTCATGTGAATGGTCCCAGGACCATTCACAGATGCACATAAAGTGATCATCATCACATACTAAGTCATTGAGGACATTGCACAAGCATAAAAAATGTTTTTAAAAATTGGAGCAGCTTTAGACTTTGCCGCGCCTGTCAGTCTTCTGACGAGGAGCAGGGTTATCAGCACTCCAGGTCTCGTGCTTTGGCGGAGCCTCAGTCAGGGTCTGCTCCTGGCTGCCCCCTCTGAATCCTTACTACCCATTAATGAAGCCCTTACTGATGTCCTACTTAGGGCCTGGTCCAAGCCCTGTACAGGAGCTCATGTGCATAGGACAAGTGCCCACCGTCATCACCCTGCTCTGGGGGAGCTCAGTTTCCTCATGCAGTACTCCACCCAAAAGAGCTTGTTGGTCAAAGCCTCCACCTCCAGGATCAACCCCAACACGTACGCTACCACTCCACCAGATAGGGAATCCAAGAAGCTGGATACCTTTGGCTAGAGAATGTTCTCTTCCACCAGCCTTGTCAGTGAACACTGCATTCCTTTAGTGCCAATATTCCCATATGATCTGGGATTCAGTTGCGCAAGTGCTACCTATGGTCTTGGAGGAAGCCCGAGCCCCTGGCTATTGTGGATGGACACGGCAAAGTTCACCATACGTTGTGGACTGGACACAACCAACTCGCTGGGTAGAGGGAATTTCATAGTCAGTGGCCTTGCAGCATTATGCTTGGCTGAGAACCAATGGCTTTTTAGGGGACATCCAAACCTCGCTCATTTACATGCCCTTTGATGGTTCGTGTCTTTTCGAAGAGAATGCTTGCTCAGTACTGGACCACTTTAAGGACAGCCTAGCTAAGGCCAGGGAGTTGGGCTTTTCCATGGCGCCTCTCACCCTCAGTCTGCCTTCCATCCTTGTCATGGCCCCAAAAAGGGCATCCAACCACGTCCATACCCTCCCAGCCAACAGGCTTTCCATCCTTTTCATGGCCAATGACGCGGAGCCCATAAAGCATGTGGGACAGATAGCCAGAGGTCGTGTCAGTCCGCCACCACACAAGCAGCCGCAGCTTCCAAATCCCTTTAATTTGCCCGGCAACCATCATGGGCATTCAGTGGTGGGCATGATACAACATCACCAGCACCACTGGAGGTCAGTAACATCGGACTGTTGTGTTTTGCAAATCGTCCAAAGGGTTACTCCATCCCCTTTGTGGCTACCCCTCCACCTATGCCACCCACTTACGACTGACTGATGGAAGACTTGCTTTGTCAGGAAGTGCTGGCTCTCTTGTTCAAGGGAGCCATCGCAAGGGTGCCGGCATCAGAAGTAGGTTGTGGTTGCTATTCCCGCTACTTTCTAGTACCCAAGAAGGACAGAGCTCTTTATCTTATCCTAGACCTGTGCCTATGCAATCTCTTCCTGAAAAAGGAGAATATCCGGATTCTCACACTTGCACGAGTTCTGTCTGCCCTGGAACAAGAGACTGCATGGTAGCGTTGGACTTGCAGAATGCATATGTTCACATCCCTTGTTCTGACTGCCCACAGATATTACCTGCAGATCATGGTGGGCCAAGGGCACTTTCAGTTTACTGTGCTCCCCTTTGGTCTTACCAACACCTCTCAAGTGTCCATTAAAGTGATGGTGGAGGCTGCAGCTCATTTGCGGATATTAGGGGTTCCAGTCTTTCCCTTTCTTGATGATGGGCTGTTGAAGGCGGGCTCCCCTCAGGCAGTCATCTCGTACCTGTAGACTACGGCAAACGTTTTGCACTCGCTAGAGTTTACTATCAAAATGCTGAAGTCACACCTGACTCCCTCCTTTTCATCAGAGCTGTTCTGGACACAGGGCCCTTTTGGGCCTATCCTCTTGAGCAGCAAGTCCAGGATATTTAGGCAAAGATACCGATGTTTCATCCTCTATCCTGAATTTCGGTGAGAATTAACCTGAGGTTGTTGGGCCTCATGGCCTCCTGCTTATAACTCATATCTGTTAGCCTATGTGGGTTCTGCAGTGGGACCTGAAGTCCCAGTGGGCGCAGCATCAGGGGAATCTCTCCAAAATGGTCCAGATCTCAAGGGAACTGCGAAAGATCTGCAGTGGTGGCTGAGGAATAGCGATTGGGTCAGCGGTTGACACCCTCTCACTCGCCCTCAAGAGCCGACTGTGGTGACCAATGTGTCACTTCTGGGATGGGGCAGTCATCTAGGAGAGGTGGAGATCAGAGGACTCTGGTCTCCAGCGGAGTCCGAGCTCCACATAAACCTGTTGGAGCTTAGGGCGATTTGTTCGGTACTGAAAGCCCTTTTTCCTTCGATCAAGGGAAGGTTGGTGCACATTTTCAAAGACAACACCATCGCCATGTGCTACTGCATCAAACAGGGTGGGCGGGGTCGTGGAACCTTTGGCATATCCCTGGTGGTTCAACACCTGGCGGGCTGTTTGAACACCAAGGCGGACAAACTCAGCCGCAGATGACTAGCGGATTACAAATGGTGTCTCCACTCGGAGGTGGTGCAAGGACTTTTGCAGCAGTGGGGAGAGCCGTGGTTAGATCTGTTTGCCACGGCCGAGAACGTGTAATGTCAGCAGGAGTTTCCAAGGCAACTCTCTCTCTGGACAATGTACAACTTTCCACCAATATCACTCCTGCCCAGAGTTCTCAAGTAGATCAGGAATGACTGGGTCCAAGTTATTCCTGTGGCTCTGGATTAGGCATGGAAAGTCTGATTTCCCAAGCTGTTCCCAAGCTGTTGAGCCTGACCATCGGTTATCCGATTAGGCTGACTCTTCGAGAGGATCTTCTGTCACAGGAACAGTGGAGGTCTGTACCTGAACCTGGCACCCTTCACCTTTTTGCATGGAGATTGAGTTGCAACATATGACAGCTTTCAATCTTCCTCCTGAAGACTGATTGTGAGCCAGGCATCCATCCACATAGCTGGTATGCCTGCTGTTGGGATATGTTTGTGACATGATGCGATTTTCACAACATCTACCCTATTTCTGTACCTCTTTCCAAGATTCTTCTGTTTGCTCTATCGTTGGCACTGCAGAGCTCTGCTGTGAGCACAGTTAAAAGTTAACTTTCAGCCATTTCAGTGGTGGCCAGACTAACCTCCTTTATTTAGGTCACCTGTTGTGGTTAGGTTTCTCAAAGGCTTGCAACACGTTTGTCCCCAGGCCATTCATTATGGTCCAGTGGGATCTAAATCTTGTTCTCACCTTTTTGTTATGGGCATCCTTTGAGCCTCTACACAATTGCCCTCTTAGGCTCTTGACCATCAAAACTGCCTTTCTAGTGGCCATTACATTGGGCAGGAGGGACAGCGAATTGCATGCACTCTCGGCGCACCCACCTTCTACCCAGACGCGCTGGTCCTCCGAACACGTGCTTCCTTCCAGATGTTGTAACTCCCTTCAATGTAGGCCAGAACATCACCCAACTACCTTCTTTACCCCGCCTCGTCCTTCCAAAGAGAAGAGACTTCACCGCCTGGACACTAAAACAGAGCACTGTTGTTCTACCTTGATCGCACAAAAAAGTTCAATCAACTCTTCGTTTGGTACATGGGAGCTAAGAAAGGGAAGGCTGTACAAAAACAGACCATCTCAAGATGGAGGGTACTCGCCTCCAGATCTGCTACACACTGGAAAAGAAGCAACCTCCTGAGGGTTTGTGTGCTCAATCCACCAGAGCTAAGGCTGCGACTACTGCATTAGCCCACGGATTAGCAGTCTTGGATATTTTTTCAGGCACCAATGTGGGCATCCTTGCATATGTTTACCAAATACTACTGTCTGGACAGCCAGGTCCATAATGACAGGCACTTCGCCCATTCGGTCCTGCAAGACTTTATTATTTCAAATTGGTTTTGCAGACCCACCTCTGCAGAGGTATTGCTTGGGTATCTATTCTAATGTAAGGTGTATGTGGCTAGAGGTCTGTACCAGATGAACAAGTTACTTACTTTCAGTAATGTCTTATCTGGTTCATACTATCTAGCTGCAGATTCCTTACTGACCCTCCCATCCTACCTCCTCTGTGAGCTGACTGAAAAGTGAGGGACACCCTTCTCATTCAATCAATCACACATTTATAGAGCATGGCAAATCACACATGAGGGTCTCAAAGTGCTGGAGACGTTGCCTATTGCGTGGTGGTTTGATCATTCAAACAGCCTGGCCTTGAGATCTTTCCTGAATTGCTGGAGCGACGGTGCTGTTCTGAGGTGAAGGGGGAAGTTGTTCCATGCCTTGGCTGACAGGGGCAAGAAGGAGTGTCCTCCGCTGTTGGTTTGGCCGATCCATGGGGTGTCTGCAAGGGAAGGGGAGGAGGATCAAAGGTATCTGCTTGATTGTTGGAACGTCGAGCGCCTGTTAATGTATGCTGGTCCTTTGTTCTGCACTACCTTGTAAACGTGGGCTAGCATCTTGAACTGGAAACTTTTCTGAATGAGGAGCCAGTGTAGTTTCTTGAGATGGGGTGTGATGTGGGTCCTTCTGGGGTGGTCGAGGATGAGTCTTGCCAATGAGTTTTATATTATCTGGAATCTCTTCAGGAGGCGTGCAGTGATTACTACTTAAGAGTGTGTTTCCGTAGTCCAGTCTGCTGGTGATGAGTGCCTGCATGACAGTCCTTCAGGTTTTGACTGGGAGCCACCTGAAGATCTTGAGGAGCATGGGAAAGGTGTGGAAGCAGGTAGATATTGCATTGACTGGTTTCTTCATGGATAACTTGCTATCCAGGTTGATGCTATGGTTATGGGCATGGTCTGTAGGAGTGGGGGGTCGCAAGAGTTCTGCGGGCCACCAGGTTTCGTCCATGGTAAGGAGCTGCTCCCAAAGAAGAGGAATTCCATCTTGTCTGTGTTGAGTTTAAGACAGTTGTCCTTCATCCAGTACGCAACGTTCATCATGCATCTGTGAAAGTTGGATTTGGCAGTGGAGGGATCTTCGGAGAGTGAGAGGATGGGCTGAGTTTCATCGGCATACGAGATGATATTAAGTTTGTGCGATCTGACCGTGTCAGCCAGGGGGGTCATGTAGGGGCTGAAGAGGGTGGGCTTCGTAGATAATCTTCTTGGGATCCAACATGAAGGGTACGAGACGTATCCTTTGGGTTCTACCGGTGAGGTATGCGGTGATCCATTTCAGGACTCTCCCTAGACCTCAATGTGGTGAAGTCTGTTGATCAGGATGTGATGGGAGATGCTGTCAAACACAGCAGACAGGTTCAGGAGGAGGAGGGCTGCCATTTCTCCATGGTCCAGGAGGGCTCAGATGTTGTTGGTGGCTTCTATCAGGGCTGTCTCAGTGCTGTGGCTAGCTCCAAATTTGGATTGTGAAAGGTCCAGGAGGTTATGGTCTTCTAGATGTTGAGTGAGTTGCTGGTTAATCGCTATCACGAGGACTTCAGCTGGATAGGGGAGCAGCGGATGAGCAGGTAGTTCTTCAGCTCAGCTGGGTTGGTGGATGTTTTTTTGAGAAGCGGCCTCACTTCCATGAATTACCAGTCCTCTGGAAAGGAGTCTGCAGTAATTGAGGTGTTTAGGACTTCCTGAGCTCTTCGTTGATTGTCTTGTATCCAAGGCTGAGGCCGTAGTGGGGGCAAGGGTCCATGGGTGCTCCCGAGTACACAGAGTTCCTGATAGAGATGGTGTCTTGCGTGGTGAGGAAGTGCTTGTGGGTAAGCAGGAGTCCAGGGTTTGCGATCGTGGATGTGAGCTGGTTGATGCTGTTGGCAGCAGCGGGTTGGCATTCAGAGTTTTTGTAGATGGCCGATATCTTGTCATGTAAGAAGTCAGCAAGGTTGTTGGACAGTTCCTGTGAGCGTGTAATGTTGTTCTCTGTGGCTGCGGGTTTGGAGAACTCCCTCAGGATGGTGAAGAGTTACTTGCTGTGGTTTGCGTTAGCTTCAATGCAGTCTTTCATGAGGCGATGGTACTGGTTGAGAGCGGTCCTGATGGCGGTGCGGTCTACCGTTGTTTTGCTGCTGTGCCACTTCCTTTCTAGTTGCCTGTAGTTGCATTTAGTGGAGTACAGTACCTCAGTGAACCAGCTTGCGATAGTGTAGGTCCATTCAGTGATCCACTGGGAAAAGGTTTTTGCTGCTTGTTCTGGGTTGTGTGTAGGGTCTGGGAAGTGGAAGCTGAGAGCGTTGTTCCACTGGGCCTTATTTGTTCACACAAGTGGTCAGTAGTCATTGTGGCTCTGTGCTCCTGGCTTGGAAAGTTGCAAAAGTAACTGACGTCAGCGTGTCACCTATACAGATATGCGCACTTCAGTTCTGGGGCCGATGGCGCCAACACGGAGCTGAACATTGCCACCTACCGGTGCGCAGATATACTGCTCAAAAACTTCCAGATCCAGTCTGATGCCTGTGGATTATTCTAAGGAAAGGAATTCTGTGGCTAGATAGAGTCTCTACCAGATAAGCCGTTATCGAAGGTAAGTAACTATAACTAGCTCAACTCGTACAGTACAGCATGTAGTGGGCCTATTTGCTTGGCAGTGCACCAGGCCACAAACCTGTCACAGTGGCAGCAGTATACAGACTTGGTGGAGGGTTGTCTGGCTGCAAGAATTACATCCACTAGCTCTTGAGGAAGATCAAAAACACTCCACTGCTGCAGTTTAAACTCCAAGCCAGGAGGTGAAGGGAGTGCAGGTTCGGATGCAGGACCCTGCCTGCTGCTGCAACAGGAGATCCTCACAAGAGGATAGCCTGATCAGCGCACAGATGTTCATTCCCAGGAGTTTAGGATACCATACTCTCCATGCCCAATCCTGAACCACCAGCTGCAACTTGTGGTCAGTTGTACATGACCCTGAGAACTTGGAGCAAGAGAGGTATCGGCGGATAGGTGTACAAGTGGCCTGAGTTCCACTGTATGTGGAAAGCATCTCCTAGCGAGAGCCACCTTGGAAACTCCAACACACAGAAGTTCTGACATTGTGTGTTCTCAGTAGTGGCAAACAGATCGAGCCAAAGTTCTTTCTATTTGCGGAACAGACCTTGTGCCACCTCTGGTTGTAACTTCAGTTCGTGATCTGCTAGGTTTTGTTGCCTGCGTTCATCCGCCCTAGTGTTCAAAGAGACCACCAGGTACTGAAACACCAGCAGAATTCCTTGATGTTCCAGCTATGACAAGAAGCACAGTGCATCCTGATACAGGGTTCACGATCCCACACTGCCCTGCTTGTTGTGCTACCTCATGGCAGTGATGTTGGTCATGAAGACTTGAGCCAGCCTCCCTCTGATTGAAGGTAGGAAGACTTTCAATGGCAAGCAGATTCCTTGCATCTACAACAGACTGATGAGGAGCCGGGCATCTGCCAAAGGTTCTTATATCCACCTCTCCCAAAGGGGGAGCAGGATGTAGGAGACCATCAGTCCCAGAGACCTCAGTTATCCTTACTGAAATCCAGGACAGAGGCTGAAAGATCAGGATCATAGCCTGAATGTCCAGGACTCTCTGCTTCAGGGGATAGGTTTGACACTGCACGTGTCCAGATTGACTCCAATGAAAGGGAGCATCTGTAAAGTGTCTGATGATTGCCTTGGGTGAGGCTGCCTTTAGCTGCCAGTTGTTGGGGTAGGGGAAGAGTGGATCCCCTTACCTCCGAAGATGTGCTGCAACTACTGCCATCACTTCGGTAAACAACTGAGGGGCACAGGTGAGGCCAAAGGTAAGCACAATGAACTGAAAATGATCCTGCCCCACCATGAACTGAAGATGGGTCTGTGAGTCTGCTGGACAGGGATGTGGAAATAAGTGTCCACAGTTACCATCCAATCTGCTGGCATGCAGAGTTAGTGATTTTAATTTCTGGACCTAGTCTAATGCCTGGGAAATACTCTAAGATGAGGAATCTGCAGTTAGAAGTCTTTTTCAGAATTACCCAATTTTGAAGAGGGGCGACATGCTGGAATAATGATGTGAACTACCTCCTGTGCCAGCTGGCATGTCGGTAGAGTCCTTGGAGTGTGGGGTGCAGCACATCATCTGAGAGAGGAAGTCCGGTCTAAATAGCAGCTTGAGCAGGGTACATTTGCTTCCGTCAAAGGAGGTGAGACTATTCCGGAACTTGCACGCCTCATTTGAAGGATGGGACCAACTACTTTATGTCTACAATCCTTTGAAAAGGTGTAAGGCTCAGAGAAGGGTGGTGTCCACTGTAGGCAGCTGGCTTTTTATGTAGTGTGCCAATGTCAAGGAACACCATCCAAGAAGTCCATACAAAACTTATTGGTTCGGAGGGCTTACTCTAATAATCCCAAGTGCTCTATTTAAGGTGGTGTGGTCGAGCAGCTTAGTTTTAACAGAGGGTGTGTTAAGCATTTGTTGCACACAGAGAGTCAATAAGTAGTACACACACTCAAGAAGAAGTCCGAGATCAATTTATAAAAAAAATAACTGATTTTTATTTAATTTTAGACACTAAGATCATCGGAATCAGGTAATTACTTTTGAAGTTATGATTTTTACAAAGAAACAATTAAATGCTCACATAGCGGTTTTGGAGGTATGAGCCTCGAATGCTGTAATGTTATTGTAGGAAGTTGGCTCTGTATATACTATTCCAAAGTAAGGTATAATGTGCACAAAGTCCACGGAGTCCCAAGAGGTATAGCAGAGGCTAAATTAGATAAGTACCAACAACTCTCTTTGCGGTAGTGTGGGGGAGCATTCCGTTTATTCACACAAATACCGACTGATTACACACACTCAGAGACAGAATCCAGACCAATTAGGCAAGTATAAAAATATATGCTTGTATTTTATTTTGTGGCACTAAGCAGGACTTGGCACAGGTAAGTAAGAACACTTTCAAATGCAAAGCTGTACACAGAACTGCAATTGTGGTTTGTATTCGAATCGTTTACAGGGTTGCATTACTTTTAAATCAGTTTTAAATACAGTGAGATTACTTTTGGATTACTGATCAGTTACTTTTAGATCTTCAGGTAATATATCAAACACCACACACTGGCTGTTGTTACTTACAGGTAAGCATGATCATTCTTGATTTAAAGCACAGTTAATTTCTTTTCATACAAAAGTTCAACTCAACAGAACATTTTTAGGAACAAAACATCACAACATTGGTTCCTATTGGAAAAAGAAGGTTATCAGTTTACAGGTAAGTAAATGACCTGCAAGTATAGTTTTTAGGAGTTAGAACCAAGGCTCCACAAGGTTCAGGTAGGCACTCACTTTTCACCACCAGCGGCACTGGGGAGGCTGGGGACAGAGTGCAGGGGCCCAATGTTAGCCAATGGGGCTAAGGGTGCCTTCGGTCAGGGACTGCCTCCGAGTAGGCCACTTGGCTGGGGGAGCAAAGCTCCTGGGGTAGAATGAGCACTGCAGGGGCCAACAGTCAGCACAGGAGCTGCACCACCAGCAAAACAGGGGCAGCAGGGTGCAGAGTTCAAAGGCGACATCGGAGATCCTGTGGATGTCAATGGAGTTCTCCGGTAAAGTAAGGATGCTGCAGGCTCAGGCAGGGAGGCTTCCTGGAGGCGACCACCGGCTGGAGAGGTAAGAATGGACACTGTCGGCTGACCCACCCAAGACCATGGGGCATCAGGTGCAGGGGTGTCTTTTGGCATTGGGTTCTTCTTACCATCTCCGGTCGCGGGAACCTTCAGGTTGAGGCTGCAGGTGTCGGCTTGAAGCTTGTAGGAGATCGGGGATCACCAGATCCCAGTACAGGACCGCTGGGGAGACCTCCTTGTGGTGTTGGGCCACTCTAACTCGGGCTGTGGACGTCTGGTGTAGAATCATGAAGCTGCCTGGATCCAGATTCTGTGGGTGTGTCTTTGCTTGAGCAAATCCGGGGCTCACTGGAGATAGAGTCTGTAAGGTGAGTACAGGGCAGGTCATCTGGGCTCTGGAGGGCTGCTGGACACGCCAGGGTTTCACTGTAGTCAGGTCGAAGTCTGGACAGGACGGTAGGTTCTTCTTTCTTCCTCTAATCTGAGGAGACAAGGTTCAGGATTGCCCCTAAATACTAAATTTAGGGGCATTACAGGGGTGTGCCGGTCGGGATCAATGGGTCCCTTCCTTGGGGTTAGTGCACCCCCTATTATGCCACCCTCAAGTGAGAGGTAGGCATGACCCTCTTCCTAATTGGTTGGGTCTACTCATCTCCAAGATGGAGGGGACTGAGATGTATGCTTCACCTCGCCTTCCCCACCTGAGGGGTGGGGTTGGCAAAGGTGGGCACACCTCTCCTCCTAGTTCGGTTTTCCAGTCAATTCTCTTACTAAAAGTGGGAGTCAGAACCGCTGGGAGCCAGCTGCTGGGGGCAGCAGAAGGCAGGGACAGCTAACAAAGGCAGCAGGCCTTTTAAGATTCCCCTCTCGTGGACCCAGCCCATTCTGCAGGAGGAGCCATGACACCTCTGCCCAGGATGGGCTTTGTTTCTGGACCCAGAGAGTGCAGGCTCTGTCTGGTGGTGGCAAATGGTGTGCAACCATTCAGGAACCATACCAGGGCTGGTCATTTTTCAGGGGGCATCTCTAAGTTGCAATCTGTGCGCATTTTACATTAAATCCCATGTGTGGGTTTAATGTGTTGAGAAGTTTGCTACCAAACTTCCCAGTTTTCAGTAAAGCCATTATGGAGCTGTGGAGTTCGTAAGACCAACTCCCAGATCATATACTCTTTATGGTATTATTGCACTTACGTCTAAGAATGGACTTAGACACTGTAGGGGTACAGTGCTCACGCAACGGTACCCTCACCTGTGGTCTAGTGCACCCTGCTAGGGGTGTGGCTAACCTAGGCCACAGGCAGTAGATTACAGGCATGGCACACAGGGATGTGTGCCATGTCGACTCTTAACTTTTCTCTGCACCAAAACAGCATAGCTTGCAATGGCAGTGTGTAGGTGTTACGGTACAGGGCCCCCAGGGGTGGCACGATAGGTGCTGCAGCCCTTAGAGGCCTTCCCTGGTCATAGTGCCCTTGATACTCATGGTACCTTTAACTAGGGGCTTACCTGTGGCCAGAAATGTGGCAATTGGGGTTAGAAAGGTACAGCTTTGAGAAAGAACACAGGCCCTGGGAACCTGATTGGCAGGGGCCTAGGGCACGCCAAGTCAGAGTACATCATGTGTCAAGCAAAAAGTAGGGGGTAACCATGTAAAAAAGGGCACTTTCCTTCAGTCATCCTATACATATACTTGCAAGTGATAGTAGGGGGTTTCCTTTAGGACTGATGGTGGTATGGGGCCAGGAACCAAAGAGCCATCAGCAGTTTGGGTTCACCCTGGTGTTTCCGGATGCAGAGGTGCTGGTCGCATTGGTAGCCTCGAGCGCTACACGGTTTAGTCCACAGTACCTGTACCAAAGAGGCTGCAAGTGGGCACTTGGGGACAAGTCCAGCAGAACTCAAAGGGGGGTTCGGCTCATGAGGGTCACGGGAGCAAGGGAACGCAGTCCGTTTCCCATGAACCTAGGCTGTGGGGCTCAGGTACAGAGGTGTTGGGCCAGCTGCTCAATTGTGTTGGAGGCAGGGCTACTCTCAGGGTAGGTCTTGTTGGTCCTGATGTCCCTCGGTAGGCAGGTCGGTTTTGGTGATGTTCAGACAGAAAACTCACCAAGCCTTGTTTGAGGCAAATGCTCTGATCCCTCGAGAATTGGTGCAGGAGGGCTCCTGGAGGGTCTAGCGCCTCGAAACTCGCTGGAGATATGAGGCTGACCTCTTGGAACCATGGTGACCTCCTCCTGGCGAGATGCTCCCTTGGTGGGCATGATGGTCAGTGAAGTACCGGACAAGTGGGTTGGTGCCTGCAGATGCAGGGGGATAGCTCCTGCACCCCAAGGGAGATACTAAGTGGTTGCTGAAGCACTGGACAGACCTCCAAGTGTTTGGGGAGGAAGTTCAGCTTCTGGACGAGTTGTTCCAGCAATTGTCAAAGTTACAGCAGCATGGCAGGGTTTGACACCAATTTCAGAGCAGGTCATCTGTTCTTGCAGTGTCAGCTCTTCTTTGTCCTTCTTCAGTTCCCAGGCTGATGAATCTGAAGCTCTTGTGTTGGGGGGACCCCTAAATACTGAATGTAGCGGCATTCAGGGCTCTTCTGCTAAAAAGAGGTCCAGGAGAGAAGTGCAAAAGCTCATTGAAGATTATAGATGAAGGATCAATGATCTCCTTGGTACACACTCTGACATCTTGAACCTGTATCCTCATGGTGAGGATGGAGTGAAGATTCTTATGATGTTCCTTTTGCCTACTCTGCCAGTTGTCTTGATACTTCACCGGAGATGGTCATGGAATTTTCTGCCAAACACCCATCCCAGAGATTCTGTCATTTCACTCTGTCTTAAATAGAGCAGCTGAGGTTCTGAAAAGAAAAATGTCCTCACAGAGTTTCTGATACCATTGAAGCCTGCGTCTGAGATCTTACTGCCTTTTATTGAGGCCTTAGTGGAACCTATCCTAGCAGCCTGGCAGTAGCCATCCTCTGCACCTGTAGTAAATAGGCTTCTGGCCAAATGCTATGGTCTCACTCCTGTTGACCCATCATTTCCATCCGCACACTCTTCACAGGTGATCCTGGAAGATCTGGCATCCTGCGCCTCTGGGTAAAAAGCTGGTGTATGAAGGGAGAACCAACAGATCCTGAAGCTCACTAACCCTCCACGCCGATGTAATGGCCACTAGGAAGACTGTCTTGATTGTCAGCAGCCGTAGAGTGAAGCCGTGCATGGGCTTAAAGAGGTAACACATCAATTATATCAAAACTAAATTGAGATCCCATTATGGCATAAAGAAGGGAATAAATGTTGCAAGCCTTTGAAAAAACACATCACAACTGATGACACAGTGTTCATCTGGCAACCACAGGAAAGACGAAATAGCGGAAAGGTAACCCTTAAGAGTACCAAGGGCAAGGCCCTGCTGGGCTAAAGACAACACAAACAGCAACACCTTTGACAGAGTTGCCGAAAGGGGGCCCACTTGACGTAAGGAGCACCAAACCACAAACTTGTCCCACAAGCAAGCATATACAGTCTTTGTTGAGGGACACCTGGCAGCCAAGATGACATAACAGACCTCAGGAAGAAGTTACACAAATCCCTCTCAAATGTTGCCTCTCAATCTTCAGGCTTGAAGGTGGACAGGGTGCAGTACCCTACCCTACTGAAGAGGCACCCTGAACAGAGGACAGATGCTCAAGCTCAGTAGCTCGGGATACAATAGTCTCCATGCTCACAATGGAGCCACTAAGATGGCTTGGGCCCAGTCGGGTCTTATATTCTTGAGAACTAGAGGCAGGAGTGGAATTGAAGGCAAGGTGTACAGGAGTCACAGATTCCAGTGTAATCGGAACGTATCTCAGAGCAAGAGTCGCTTTGTAAACTTTAACGCACAGAAGTGGCACCATTCGATCCGCAAGTCATCAATGGCTGAATTTGTCTTCCCTGGCAATCAGTGGTCCCACCAAGTGCTGCATGACCTGAAAGATGTACTGGTGCTCCAGCGAAGTCCAAAGGTGCAGAGCCTCCCAGTACATTGTTCATGACCCCCAACCTGCCTTGTTTGTTGCACTACCACGTAGTATTGGTGTTGTCCGTGAACACCTGCAACAGACTTCTCTTGATGGATGGAACAAAGGCTTTCAACGACAGGCGCTTATCACTCAGCTCCAGGAGATTGATTTGGAGCTGTGACTCTGCCGGAGACCAGAGTCCTCTGATTTCCACACTCCCAGATAGCCGCACCAGCCCAGAAGGCGGAGGAGTGTGCTGCTAACCCAAATGAGGTTCGTAGCCACCACTGTGGATCTTTTGCAGTCTCCTTCGAAATCTGGACAAAGTCTGAGGATGCAAGAGTACATCAGACCCAGCAGCCTCCGAGTCAGTCTCAATGAAATCCAGGATTGAGGTTGAAAATTCAGGATCATATCTCAAATATCCTGGATTTTCTGCTCCAGAGAAGAGCAGAACTGCACAGTGTCCAGAATGGCTCAGATGAATGGAAGCGTCTGGTAGGGGGTCAGGTGTGACATGGCTTCAGAATGTGATATTTATTATTTCAGCTTTACATAGTTAAGGCATACAATAAAACATCGGTTCAGTACAATTTTATTTAAGTCTGGCTCGGGAATGGCTATCATGTAAAATTATGCTTGGCAGACTTATTATAATTCATTTCCAGCCGTGCTGGAAAAAACAGACCTAGTACAAAATCATCCTTTACAAAAATCATGAGAATACTAACACACTTGATAAAAACTGGCCTGGATGAACTAACTTAAAAACGTGCAACCCTTCCCCACATTTCATATAAAAAAATCATAATTCAATAATATATTAGTAAAATCGCAATTGAAAGACTAGACACATCTTGAATAATTCTACTTGTTACTTTCCACATATAAAAAGATAAAGTTTCAGTAATACATGTGTAAAATTGTAAGTCTGGGCGCGTCTTGGATAATACTTCATGTTACTTTCCAAGCAGCGTAAGTATGTGCGTCTTACTTGAATTAGAATAATTATGGGAATCTTACTGACATCAGGAACATATCAAAGTCTAAAAAAGGAGGTATGGCATTCTAAAATATTGTATGTGTGCAGAGTCGCAAATGTCACATCTAGCTGCATCTGGTTTGGGAGGGGAATGAGGCCTTCTACACTGTGCGTCTTGTTGTAACATTTTCCATGCAGCATAAATGTATGAAGCTACTGGCCCACAAAGAGCTCAGAACAACAGGGCTGCAATGCAGAGCCTTATATTGTGGCTGATGAATAAAAGTCTTCGGTACTTTCTGGCTATTAAGGACTTCGCGCAGAGTAGCATAAAGTGGAGCAGCGATTGGTCCACGTCTTATTTACAGTCACAGATGGGGGGATGCCTCGCGATTTGTAGTCCAATTTCTGGTAAACATTTTGACTGCCAAGATGCCCAATCTGAATTTGATGAACAATGACCATCTCACTGCAGGGAAGAGGCTATTCATATGGGCATCTAATGATGTATTGGATTTGATTTTCATGAGCTATGTCATGAATGAACCCTCCTCGTTGGCTCTCGTAGAAGCCCAGAACTAATCCTTTAATAGTTGCAGGGTGGACGGAGTAATTTTACCTCCGGGTTATTCAATAGGTTCTCGTAGCCTGGTGCTAGAAGGCTTCTGAAGATATGGTTGTACCGTGGGAGGCTTCTCACTCTATCACTTGCTCGGATTTCACTCATGGCTATTCGATAGATGGCTAGGTCAGGGTTTGTCCATATTTGCACTCAGTATAGCACAGGTTTGAGGGCTTAAAGTAGTTTGATAGGTATCAACTTCGGTATGATGATAGTGAACCACAGCAAGTGCAGAAGGTTTGCCATAGTCTGTAGATGGGTGACAACTGCCTGGGGGGAGCATGCCTTCAACAGCCAGTCATTGAGGTAGTGGAGAAGACTCGAACTTGTGACTTTCGAAGGTGAGCTGCAACCACTGAATCCCTTTCGCGAGCAATTACGGGCACTGGTAAGGTTGAATGGGACCACAGCAAACTGGAAATGCTTGTGACCTAACGGGAACCACAGGTAATGCCTGTGAGCTTGCAGGACTCTGATTTGGAAATGTGTGTTCTGCAAGTCCAATGCTACCATCCAGTGCAGACAGAACCTGAGCATCTTTCATTCGTATTTCTGCAGAAAGGCATTGAAACAGTGCACATCTAGTATGAGGTGGAGGCCTCCATCCATTGTTGGCACCAGAAAGTAGCGGGAATAACAACCACGCCCTACTTCTGGAGCTTGCACTCTCTTGATGGCTCTTTTGGCTCACAGTGCCTGTACTCCCTGATGGAGCAAAGAGAGATGGCCCTTCATCAGCCGTTCTGGGATGGTGACAAAGGCAGAGGGGTTTTCATGAATGGGAGGGCATACCCCTTCTGCCCACTTTGGAGTACCTGCTAATCTGAGGTTATTTCCGTCCATTGGGGCAGGTGGTGCCTTATTCTGTCGCCATTAGGATGATTCTGCTGGGTGGAGGGCTCACTAAAGTGGCTAGGAGGTTGCATCAGCCGGAGGGACGGGACAGGATGGCTTGGCCTTCTTCAGTTAGCACAGGAAGAAGCTGGGACTATTGGCCCAAAAGGCATGAGGTGTTCACCGACTAAGCTGGTGAAAATAAAATTTGCTTCTCAAAAGTATCCAGCCTCTTGGATTTCCTCTCTGGTGGGGTGAAAGAGTTTTCCATAGCTGTTGAAGCCTGCATCACTAGGCTCTCAGTGGAGGGATGCTGGGAGAGAAAGACTGGTTCACCTGCGGCAGGATGATGGTGAAAGGCAATCATACAGTACACAGGAGGCCCTGTGCAACGTTTAGCCCAGGCCCCGAGGAGAATGCCAGTAAGGGCCTCATTGCCTCACTAAAGTGAAGCAGTGGCTTAGCAGAGCTTATCCCTGGGAGAAGCACCTCCTTTAAGATGTTGATCTTGCCCTCGATAGCTGGAATTTGCAGGTCAAGGACCTACGCTGCCTTTCATATAACAGTTGAAATAGAGCTGCCTTCTGCAGAAACAGGGCCCAGATGAGAAAGCATGCCAGAGTCTGGTGAGGTATCCAGGCCAACCAGCTCCTCATACCAATTGTCTTCCTGACCGAGGTCATCATCAAAAGGGTCATACCACTCTTCCTCATCCATCACCTTCTTCAAACAGAAAGGGTCTGTCCAGGGGTCTGTATTACCTGGACAGCACCGGAGTCCACATCAAGTGACGTTGAGGCGGTTCCGTCTCCGAGATGAAGAACGGGATAGGTTCATTGCCCGGCGGCGCCAGTGGTAACGGGAGTCAGGGTTGGTAGTGGCACCCATGTTGGTGTCACACAGGATCGGGGGAAGGATCCAGCGGTCCGCTGGTTTCGGGGGCGAACCTGCTAGAAGCACTCCAGCAGGGGTACCTCTCGGCTCCATGGGGCCTTAAGTTGCATCAAAGAGCCGGTGGGCCCTAGATGACGTAGTTGGCATAAAATTATTCTTTGAGCTAGGCAGAAATCACTTTGGCGGACTTGGATAAGTGTGGTGTGGGTCCGGCGCTGGCTCCGCAGGTGGAGTGCGGAAGTGGGGACTAGAAGTAAGACCTTTGGGCAGAGAAGCCGAAGAACGCTTCGAAGACTTCTTCTTGTGCTTCTTGGACTTACCCAACTTCGAGGATGACAATTTTGGAGTGGGAAGACGACAGTTCGTGGAAACGGCTCTGAGATCTTCCTCGGCAGTGGGGAACAAGGCACTGCCTTCTGCCTCACTGCCAGGAGCTTCATATCCAGCTCGCAGATCTCCTCAGGGTGCATTGACTTGCACTCTGCGCAGGCCTTGGAGATTGTGGCCCAACCCAGGGCACCAGAGACAGAACAAGTGAGGATCGCACAGACATCTGTTTGTGACATTCTCTACAAGGTTTAAAAACAGTTGGTTTGTTAGGGAGCCTATCTCTAGCACACTGGGAGTAAACGCTCAGTCAGAAAAAAGGAAAAAAAAAAAATAAATAAAAAATAATAATGGTCAGAAAGTGACCGGGGTAGTTCTTTAGATCCACGATGTTGGCGTGGAAAAAAAGTAACTGATGTCAGCGTGCCGTGGATGGCGCATATATGGGCACAGCGATGTCACTTCCAACGTGGATGAGGTAATCCTGATCAACGTCACCTACTAGCATACAGGGTACTGCTCAAAATTTTCTGGACACCATCTGACGCCTAGGGAATATTTTATGGTGAGGATCCACTCTTAGAAGTCTCTATGAGAAATATTGGATGTTCACTTTCCGGTGTGGGGCTATTCCTGGCCTGCCTGGTCATAGGGGAGAAGCCTATGAATAGTGCTAATATATGAGAAAGCAGCAGAGGAAGCGAAGAGACTTCAAATTTGGATACAAGCTCTGGAGGTGTCCATGCACCTGTTTTGGGCGAAATCGCACTAATTGCAGCACATACTAGAAAACACAGAAAAGTGGGTACTGCTTTATGTTTTTGAATTGTAATGTCTGCAATCATACAGTACTAAGCAGGGTAGTTCAGCAAAATGGGTGCTCATCGGCACTGAAGATTTTCATGATAGTGCCACCAACCCTTTATATAGACATGCTTTCTAGACCATCACAATATAAAACTAAGAACAGGTGTGTTGGGTGCAGAGCGTTATGGGAGGACATAGATACTGGAGACATCCATATGCACTATCTTTGTTGCTACAGTCCTGATATCCGAACATTCAGAAAGCATGCTATGTCCCCCTTTCACTGAAAGAGGGTGACATCATGGTGGTGCCTCTTTACCAGGTCTCAGATTCTACTCAGAGTTCAGCTGCATACCTGCTCGTACTACACAGAAACATACCGTGAACTGAAGCTATACGAGGTGAGCTTTGCACCCAAAAGGGTGGTGTGAGGTGATCATTGGGCCCAGGTGGATGGTGGCAATCATGTATTAAGTGACTTACCCGCTGGAAAAGGCGTGGCGACCTAATGCCTGATCAAGTTAGATAATACACAGAAATATCCAAGCAAATAACAGAAATATTACCTCTGACCTACAGATAAGACAATTCTTCAGTAAAATAAATCTTGACTGCAGTATATACTTCAGAAATGTTAAGCTGTCTCTGAAGACACCAAGTAATATGCCTATCAGTGAGAATCTGAGGAGGAACCCTGGGAGAGGAGCCCAGCTAATTTCATTGGCAGAAAAACAGCCTAAAGCACAATCTAGTGTATAAGCTAGCACACAGAACAAACTATTGTTATGTTATGTTACTTGGTGTTTGCATAGCAATGCTCATCAACTGCTATTGCTCTTGGCACTTTATGTAGACATTACTTTGTGATTGTGAATCAATCAGAAAAGGTTTTAAGCTGGGATTTTGTTCCTGCATCACACTGGTGGGTGGCTTAAGACCAGATGTGATTCGAGGTCTGGGCACCAGAGGTCCCAGAAAGTGCCCTCAAGGATGTGGCAGTTACTAGCCATTGGGCTATCAGGACCTTTACTGCTTGATGACGAGTTGCTGCAATGTGTGGCATCTAGCTATCCCAGAGTGCACTATCCTGCCCACTCACAAGGTGCCTAAAGCACAAGTTACTTACTTGTGTATCGATATATCTGTAAGAGACATTAGTTAGTGATAGATTCCTTACCTTAGAATATCCCCAGGTGTCAGACTGGATCCGGAAAGGTTTTCGTCAGCAGTTCCCCTGCGCGTCGGTAGGTGTCGTTGTATGGCTCCACGTACGTCGCTGGCGTCGTAGTCGTCGAGATGACGTCGCTGGAGCTACTTAGACGTGCCCACGCGTGCGGACGTCAGTTCTGTACACGACTTTCCGCGCCAGGAATGCAGAGCCATGCAAGATACTGACCACTGGTGCATCGAAACTAGGGCCCTGAAAGGGATGACCTTAACCCTAGAAATCAGTTCGCAGAATGGGGAGGATGGGTAGGGCGGTAAGGAATCTATCATTAACTAATGTCTCTTACAGATATATCGTTACACAAGTAAGTAACTTGTGCATCTGAAAGAGACACGTTACTGATAGATTCCTTACCTTAGAATAGATACCCCAGCAATACCAACCCCGGTGGTGGGTCTGCGAACAAAGATCACACCAGAAAGTCACGGAGAACAGAATGGCCAAAGAAGCAGTCTCTCCGGACTTGACTGTCATGGCAATAATGCTTAGTAAAAGTGTGCAACAAGGCCTACGTGGCTGCCTGACAGATGTCTTGCAGGGGGACACCACGTCCCTGCAGTAGTAGCTGCGGTCGCCCTGGTAGAATGGGTGCGCAACCCCACCGGAGGTTCCTTTTTAGCCAGAGAATAACATGCTTTTATACACAAGACGACCCAGCGGGAGATAGTCCTCTTGTGTACAGCCCAGCCTTTCTTGGCGCCCACGTAGCCAACAAAGAACTGGTCATCAACCCGGAACTGTTGTGTGCGATTTAAGTAAAATGAAAGCGCACGTTTTGGGTCCAGACCGTGGAGCCTCTCTTCCTCTCTGGAAGGAAGCAGAGGCAGAAAGAAAGTGGGCAAGGTGATAGTTTACCCATTGTGAAAAGCAGTGACAACTTTTGGCAAGAAGGAAGGACGAGTGCGAAGCACAACTTTGTCCGGATGAACACACAGAAAAGGAGGCTTACAGGAAAGAGCCTGGAGCTGATTCACGAGCCTAGCGGAGGTGATGGCAACCAGGAAAGCAGTCTTCAAAGTCAGAAAACGAAGAGGACAGTTGTGAAGGGGGTCAAAGGGAGCGCACATCAAATAAGAACCAGATTCAAGTCCCACTGCGGCATCACAAACGGAATAGGAGGGAAAAGGTGAGTAATGCCTTTGAGAAATCTTTTAACAACAGGGGACCTGAAAAGAGAGGGCTGATCAGGGAGCCTGAGAAAGGCATAGATTGCAGAAAGGTAACTCTTGATAGTGCCCAGAGCAGAGAAAGAAGGAACAAAAGGACCTCTGAAAGAGGGACCGAAAGGGGGTCTACAGCCTTTGATGTGCACCATGCCACAAATTTGTTCCACCTGCAGGCATATACCGATTTAGTGGAGGGACGCCTGGCTGCCAGAATGAATCACAGACTTCAGGAGGCAAGTCAAATGGAATTAGCTGTCGCCGCTCAATCTCCACGCATGTAGGTGGAGGCTGAACAGGTTCGGGTGGAGGCCCGTCCCCTGCTGCTGCGACAGAAGATCCTCCCGAAGAGGCAGTCAGATCGGGTGATCCATGCTCATACTGAGTGGCTCGGGATACCAAACTCTTCGAGCCCAGTCCGGGGCCACAAGAATGACTTGGGCCCTGTCGCACCTGATCTTCTCCAGCACTTTGTGTAGAAGTGATATAGGCGGAAAGGCGTACAATAGACCGCAACTCCACTTGCGACGAAAAGCATCACCGAGCGAGTGCCGCCTTGAAAATTCCGACGCGCAGAACAGCTGACATTGCACGTTCTCTTCGGTGGTGAATTGATCTAACCAAGGCTCTCCCCACTGTTGAAAGAGACCTTGCACCACCTCCGAGTGAAGACGCCATTCGTGATCCATCATGCACCGGCGGCTGAGTTTGTCCGCCCTGGCGTTCAAGGAACCTGCCAAGTGTTGAACCATCGAGGAAATGCCTTTGTGTTCCAGCCATGTCCAGAGGCGCAGAGCCTCCCGACATAGGCTTGTTTGTTGCAATACCACATGGCGGTGGTGTTGTCTGTAAACATCTGCACCACTTTCCCCTTGACAGTTTGAAGAAATGCCTTCAGAGCAAGAAGGATCACCTGAAGCTCCAGAAGGTTGATATGGAGCCCGGACTCCGCCGGAGACCAGAGGCCTCTGATCTCCGCCTCTCCCATGTGGCCGCCCCATCCCAGGAGGGACGCATCCGTCACCACTGTGTGCTCCGGTTGGGGAAGGGAGAGGGATCTGCCGCTGACCCAATGCTGATTTGTGAGCCACCACTGCAATTGTTTTGAAGTGCCCTCCGCCTGATGCTGACCCACTGGAACTTCAGGTCCCACTGCAAAGCCCGCATATGCCTTCTGGCAAGGTTGGTGAGCAGGATGCAGGAGGGCATGAGGCCCAGCAGCCTCAAGGTCGTCCTGACCGAAACCTGGAACAAGGGCTGAAAGATCGGAATCATAGCCCGAATGTCCCGGACTCGCTGTTCGGGGGGATAGACCCAAAACTGCGCCGTGTCTAGAACCGCTCCGATAAAGAGGAGCTTCTGAGAGGGAATCAGGTGCGACTTCGGCACGTTGATGGAGAACCCCAGCAAATGCAGGAGGTCAGCCGTAGTCTGGAGTTGCGAGCCCGCCTTCAACAATCAGTCGTCAAGATAGGGGAAGACTGAAACCCCTGATCTGCGCAGATGAGCAGCGACCACCGCCATCACTTTCGTGAACACCCGAGGGGCGCTGGTAAGGCCAAAAGGGAGCACGGTTGACTGAAAGTGCTCGTGGCCTACCCTAAACCGCAGGGAACACCGGTGTGCCGGCAAGACGGGTATACGAAAATAAGCGTCCTGCAAGTCCAACGCTACCATCCAGTCTTGCGGGTCTAGGGCAGACAAGACCTGAGCAAGTGTGAGCATCTTGAACTTCTCTTTCCGGAGAAAGCGATTGACGTTCCGAAGGTCTAAGAGAGGATGCAGGCCCTTGTCCTTCTTTGGAACCAGGAAGTAGTGGGAGTAACAACCTACTTCTGGCATCGGAACGCGCTCTATGGCCAAGAGTGCCGTAACTTCCTGCTGGAGAAGTGTCAAGTGATCCCCAGACATGCGGTGGTACTGTGGTGATATGGCTGGAGGGGTAGTCTTGAAGGGGAGGGAGTAGCCCTTCAGACAATCTGCAGAACCCACCTGTCCGATGTGATGGTGCACCATTTTTGGAAGTGATGGCGAATCCTTCCACCCACTGGCATCTGGTGGGCCTGAAAAATGGGACTAGGAATGTTTGGAGGCAGTGGCTGCAGGAGGGGTTGTGGTCTGACCTGCACGCTCGCCCCGTGACCCGCCTCTGCGGGTCCCACGTCCACGGCTGCGCTGAGACTGGTGCTGCGCAGGCCTGTGGCTCTGAAACAAACGTGCCTGGGCGCCCCTTCCTTGGCCACGAAAGTAGTGAAAAGTAGAAGCAGAAGGAGTGCGTGTAACTGAAAGGCCTAAGGACTTGGCCGTAGCCTGTGAGTCCTTAAAACGTTCCAACGCGCAATCTGCTTCATCGCCGAACACGTGAGTGCCATCAAAGGACATGACAATCAATGTATTCTGGACATCCCCAGAAAAGCCAGTCGTCCTCAGCCAGGCATGACGGCGTAGCGCCACTGTCATTGAAATCGCTCTGCCCAGCGAGTCAGCAGTGTCAAAACCACACCGGATGGTGAACTTGGCTGCGTCTCTCCCCTCAGCAATAGCTTGGAAAAGTATTGCCCGAGCCTCCACCGGACACTGTGGCAGCACTTGTGCAACCGTATCCCACACAGAATGAGAGTAACGGCCCAAGAGACATGCGGTGTTCACAGACCGCAGGCCCGAACTAGCGGAAGAAAAAATCTTCCCAAACTGCTCCAGTTTCTTGGATTCCCTGTCCGGAGGTGCGGAAGGGAATGCGCTTGGTGACGCAGAAGCTTGGACAACCAAGCTCTCGGGGTGGGGTGTTGGGTGAGGAAAACGGGGTCGCCTGGGGCCTGGCGATGACGTCGGGCCACGTTCTTGTCCACAGGAGCCCCAGTGTTGGGACTGGAGCAGGTGCCCACAAGAACGTCCGAGATTGCATCATTAAAGGGCAGCAGTGGCTCCGTAGAAGCCGAAGCAGCTCTGTCAGGCGGTTAGTCCCGACGGCCACAGTAGGGAGCTCGAGGTGGAGAGCCTCGTCCGCCCTACGCAACACCATCGAATACAATCCACCCTCCTCCGTAGCCACGGTAGAAGGAGACAGTGCGCCAGGTTCCGGAGCATACTCCTGGTCACCTGCATCCCCCGGATCCATATCCCAGTCCGGGTGTAACTCGCATTGAGCTGCGAGAGGGTCCTCAGACCCCTCCCAGTCCTCCATAGCCTGTTGAACAGGTGGAATATATGGACATCGGTGGATATAGGGATAGAAGTTCCCAAACAGCGTCGGAATCGGCGTCAGTAGGCACCCTTCCGGCACCTGTTCCAAACCGGGCAGGGGGCGGGGAAGGCGCCAGCCGGGTTTGCAGCCTAGCCGGGTAGGGCTCCTAGCTTTTACTCAGGAAGAAATGACAGTCTGGGGTTTTTACTGTTACGACATATGCAAATACTAGTCTTACATTTTAATACACAGCACCCTTCCTTAGGACATGAAAGGCCTGTGAGTTTTGGGCTTTGCCATTCGTGTAAATGGCAAAGTTGAGTTAGCAGTTTAAGACTTCTCTACCAGTCTGCAGAGGCAGGCTGGGGCGCATGTTTACATGCTGTAACATCCAGGGTGGCACAATAAGTACTGCAGCCCTCGTGGGCCACTTTAACTTACATATCCTAGGTACCCCTTGTTATCACATACTAGAAACTTATAAGTAAGTAAAATTCTACCAATTGGTCATAGGCCAATCAAACATTCTTTTAAGGGTCAGAGCACTGACTGAGGTCTGGTTAGAAGACCTCCATGCATTCAGAGATGAAAAACCAGCAGCATCTGTCCAAAACTTTGAGGAGAACAAGTTACATACCTTCGGTAACGATGTATCTGTAAGAAACATTAGTTAGTTAGATTCCTCACCTTAGAATATCCCCAGGCGTCAGACTGGATCCGGAAGATTTTTCGTCAGCAATACCCCTTGCGCGTCGCTAGGCGTCGTCTGCGGCTCCACGTCCGTCGTCGGCGTCGTGCGCCGGAATGACGTCGTCGGAGAATTTAGACGCCGCCCTCGCGCGCTGACGTCAGTTCTTGTACATAGCCTTCCGCGCCAGGAACGCAGAGCCATGCAAGAGACCGACACTGGTGCCAAAAAATTCTAGGGCCCTGAAAGGGATAGACTTAACCCTAGATGTCAGTTCGCAGAACGGGGAGGATGGGTGGGTCGGTGAGGAATCTAACTAACTAATGTTTCTTACAGATACATCGTTACCGAAGGTAAGTAACTTGTTCATCTGAAAGAAACACGTTAGTTAGATTCCTCACCTTAGAATAGATACCCAAGCAATACCAACCCCGGTGGTGGGTCTGCGAACCAAGATCACACCAGAAAGTCCTGGAGGACAGAACGGCCAAAGAAGCCATCCCTCCGGACTTGGCTGTCCAGGCAATAATGCCTGGCAAACGTGTGCAGCGAAGCCCACGTTGCCGCCTGACAGATGTCCTGCAAAGGAACCCCCCGTCCCAAAGCAGTAGTAGCCACTGTGGCCCGAGTAGAATGGGCGCGCAGTCCAACAGGCGGTTCCTTTTTTGCCAAGGAATAACAGATTTTTATACACAAAACGACCCACCGGGAGATGGTCCGTTTGTGTACAGCTTTTCCCTTCTTTGCACCCACGTAGCCAACGAAAAGCTGGTCGTCCACCCGGAACTGTTTAGTGCGGTCCAAATAAAATGAGAGCGCACGTTTTGGGTCCAGACGGTGGAGCCGCTCTTCCTCTTTGGAAGGATGCGGAGGCGGAAAGAAGGTGGGCAAGGTGACAGATTGCCCAAGATGAAAGGGGGTCACCACCTTCGGTAGAAAGGAAGGACGAGGCGGAAGGACAACCTTGTCCGGATGAACAGATAGAAAAGGAGGCTTGGACGATAGAGCCTGGAGCTCACTCACCCGTCTAGCCGAGGTGATGGCTACCAGGAAAGCAGTCTTAAGAGTTAGAAGACGAAGAGGACAATTGTGAAGAGGCTCAAAGGGAGCGCACATCAGGAATGTCAAGACAAGATTCAAGTCCCACTGGGCATTACGAAAGGGACAGGAGGGAACGTGTGAGTAATGCCTTTAAGAAAGCGTGACACTACAGGGGACTTGAAAAGAGAGGGCTGATCTGGAAGCCGTAAGAAGGCAGAGAGAGCAGCAAGATAACCTTTCAAGGTGCCCAGGACAGAGCCCTGCCGGGCCAAAGAAAGAATAAAGAGGAGAACCTCAGAAAGAGGGGCGGAAAGGGGATCCACAGCCTTTGCTGTGCACCATGCCACAAATTTGTTCCACCGGCAGGCGTATACCGTCTTTGTGGAGGGACGCCTGGCTGCCAGAATGATATCACAGACTTCAGGAGGCAAGTCAAATGGCATCAACTGCTGCCGCTCAATCTCCACGCATGGAGGTGGAGGCTGGACAGGTTCGGGTGGAGGACCGTCCCCTGCTGCTGCGACAGAAGATCCTCCCGAAGGGGCAGACGTATCGGAGGATCGGTCAACATACTGAGTAGCTCGGGATACCAGTACCTTCGTGCCCAATCCGGAGCCACCAAGATGACTTGGGCCCGGTCGCGCTTGATCTTCTTCAGCACTCTGGGCAGAAGTGGTAAAGGCGGAAAGGCGTACAACAGACCGCAACTCCACTCGCGACGAAAAGCGTCGCGGAGCGAGTGCCGCCTTGGAAATTCCAATGCGCAGAACTGCTGACATTGCGCGTTCTCGTCGGTGGCGAATAGATCTAACCAAGGCTCTCCCCACTGCTGAAAGAGACCTTGCGCCACCTCGGAGTTCAGACGCCATTCGTGATCCATCATGCACCGGCGGCTGAGTTCGTCTGCTCTGGCGTTCAGAGAGCCCGCCAGATGTTGAACCACCAGGGTGATGCCCTGGTGTTCCAGCCATGTCCAGAGGCGCAGAGCCTCTTGACAAAGGGTCCACGACCCCACCCCGCCCTGTTTGTTGCAATACCACATGGCGGTGGTGTTGTCCGTGAACACCTGCACGACACTTCCCCGGACAGAGGGAAGGAAGGCTTTCAGTGCAAGTCGGATCGCTCTCAGCTCCAACAAGTTGATGTGGAGGCGAAACTCCGCCGGAGACCAGAGGCCTCTGATCTCCGCCTCTCCCATATGGCCACCCCATCCCAGGAGGGACGCGTCCGTCACTACAACATGCTCCGGTAGGGGTAGGGAGAGGCTCTTGCCCGTGACCCAATCGCGGTCCGTGAGCCACCACTGCAACTGCTGTGCAGTGCCCTCCAAGATCAAGACATGGTCGGACAGGTTGCCGTGATGCTGGGCCCACTGAAACTTCAGGTCCCACTGCAGAGCCCGCATGCGCCGCCTGGCGTGATGCACTAGTGGGATGCAGGAGGCCATCAGCCCCAGAAGCCGCAACACTAGCCTGACCGAAACCCAGGATAGAGGCCGAAAGATGGGAATCAGGGCCTGTATATCCCAGACCCTCTGTTCCGGTGGATGAACCGAGAACTGCGCCGAATCGAGAACCGCTCCGATGAAAAGGAGCTTCTGAGAGGGGCTCAGGTGTGACTTCGGCACGTTGATGGAAAACCCCAGCAAATGCAGGAGATCCGCCGTAGTCTGGAGGTGGGAGACGACTGTCTGGGGCAAGCCCGCCTTCAACAACCAGTCGTCGAGATAGGGGAAGACTGGAACCCTTGATCTGCGCAGATGAGCTGCGACCACCGCTATCACTTTCGTGAACAGCCGAGGGGCACTGGTAAGGCCGAAGGGGAGCACGATGAACTGAAAGTGCTCCTGACCCACCGTGAACCGCAGGTAACGCCGGTGGGCCGGCAGGACGGGGATGTGGAAATATGCGTCCTGCAAGTCCAACGCTACCATCCAGTCTCCAGGGTCGAGGGCAGCTAGAACCTGAGCCAAAGTTAACATTTTGAACCGTTCCTTCCGGAGGAAGGCATTGACGTTCCGGAGGTCCAAGATAGGGCGTAGGCCCCCTTTGCCCTTCTTGGGAACCAGAAAGTAGTGGGAATAACAACCACGACCTACTTCTGGGCTCGGAACGCGCTCGACGGCCCCCTTGGCCAAGAGGGCCGAAACTTCCTCGTGGAGAAGATTCAAATGATCCCCCGAGAGACGGTGGTGCTGCGGTGGCATGGCTGGAGGGGTCGTCTTGAAGGGGAGGGAGTAGCCCCTTCGGACGATTTGCAGCACCCACCTGTCCGATGTGATGGATCGCCAGTGGAGCAGGTGATGGCGAACTCTGCCGCCCACTGGCGTGGAATGGGCCTGAAAGCTCGGACTAGGAAGGCTTTGAGGCGGATGCTGCCGGGGTGGATGTGGACTGACCGCGTCGTCCTCCAGTACCGCCTCGGCGGAAACCACGTCCGCGTGCAGGTTGGTTCTGCGGCCGGTGGCTTGGCGGACGTGAGGAGGTGCCCCTTCCTTGGCCACAAAAGGAGCGAAAAGCGTAAGTTTGTGGCCGCGGGGCCGAGAGGCCCAAAGACGTGGCCGTAGCCCGGGAGTCCTTGAAGCGAGCCAGCGCACTGTCCGCTTTCTCACCAAAAAGGCGAGCGCCATCAAAAGGCATGTCCATGAGGGTGCTCTGGACATCCCCTGAAAAGGACGTGGACCGCAGCCAGGCGTGACATCGAAGCGCCACCGTGGTAGAAATCGCCCTACCCAGCGAGTCCGTAGTGTCAAGCCCACATCGGATTGCATGGCGCGCTGCATCTCTCCCATCGGCCAGGGCCGAGGAAAGCCGCGCCCGGGCCTCCTCCGGGCACAGTGGCAGCACGTCCTCCACCGCATCCCACAGAGAGTGGGAATAACGGTCCAAGAGACAGGCGGTGTTCAAAGACCGCAGGCCCAAACTGAGCGAAGAGAACAGCTTCTTACCAAACTGTTCCAGTCTCTTGGAATCCCGGTCCGGAGGAGCGGACGGGAAGGAGGATTGGGAGGTAGAGGCCTGGATAACCAGACTCTCGGGGTGGGGTGTTGGGACAGAAAACTGGGATCACCCGGAGCAGGGCGGTGGCGCCTGGCAACGTTCCTATCCACAGGAGGGACTGTGGAGGGCTTGGACCAGGTGCCCTGCAGAACATCAGTGAGGGCCTCATTGAATGGCAGCAGAGGCTCAGTGGAGCATGCGGCAGACTCAAGCACCTCAGTGAGGATGTTAGTCCTCACAGCCACGGCAGGCAGCTCGAGCCCAAGGGCTTCGGCCGCCTTGCGCAGCACCACAGAAAAGGCTGCACCCTCCTCCGAAGCCACAGTCGGAGGAGAGATGAATCCAGTGTCTGGTGAGGTATCCAACCCACTGGCCTCCCCCAGTTCATCTGCCCAGTCCTGTGCAAGTTGGCTCTGAAGGGCCATAGGGTCATCAGACCCCTCCCAGTCGCCCCCGTCATCCGATTCCTGGTAAACAGGAGGAATGATCGGAGCCGGTCGATAGACAATATGTGTCTCTAGCAGCGTCGGATGCGGCGTCGCATCGGCGTCGGGACCGGACAGGGGCTGAACCTGGGATCGACGTCGACCGGAGCCGGCGTCGGAGGTGGTATCGGGGTCGGCGCCGGCGGAGGAGGCGTAACGAGGTCGACCGGCGTCGACGGGGGCCCAGGCTTGGGCCCCTCGGGGACCTGCGGCGTCGGGGCCGGAGCCTCCAACGGCGCCGGGGCCGGAGCCGCCGGCCTGCGAGGTCGCCCAGTCGAGTCCGCGGGGCCCGAAGGCGCGCCAGCGGGCGTCGACGGCGGGGCCAGGTTCCTTATGGCCGAGAGGAAGGCACTGACCTCCGCCGGCGTCGCGTCAGTCCCAGGGACCGTCGAGTATGGGGACTTGCGCGGCGCCTGCGGCTCCTGCGGAGCCGCGGGGTTGGAATCACCCGGACCCTCGGCCGAGTCGCGCGACCGGCGAGGGGAGTCCGAAGAGCGGTGTCGCTTCTTGGACTTCTTGGAGTGCCTCGACTTACCCGAAGACTTCCGAGCCAGACAAGTGACGATGTCGAGAAGCTTGCGGGACCGCTCCCGCCTAGTTTTCGAGGTCAGGGCCATACAGTCAGAGCACGACGCCGCGTCGTGGTCGAGGCCCAAGCAGTACAGGCACCGGCGGTGATGATCGGTCACCGACATCAGTCGGTGACAGTCGTCGCAGGCCTTGAAACCAGGCATCCTACCGGCACCAGAGTCGAGAATTGACCAAAAAGAGTCAAAAAAGTTAGTCAAAAATTGACTAAAGGGGTAGCTCTCCCGGATCTGCGCTTACTGGCGCGGAAAAAAGAAGAACTGACGTCAGCGCGCGAGGGCAGCGTCTAAGTACTCCGACGACGTCATTCCGGCGCACGACGCCGACGACGGACGCGGAGCCGCAGACGACGCATAGCGACGTGCAAGGGGTATTGCTGACGAAAAATCTTCCGGATCCAGTCTGACGCCTGGGGATATTCTAAGGTGAGGAATCTAACTAACGTGTTTCTTTCAGATAGATCATACAGAAAGAGGCATTTCCTTATATTAGGTAATTGTGTGTCAGTGTTTTTAGTGCAATGCTTGTGGATTTTCACCAAGATTTTTGCTGGCTAGACTCTTGCTGATTAAGGCTATGACAGAAACTGACCAACCTGGCTTCTTATTTTGGTCTCTCCTTGCAGTTGGATAATCGGTGCTCTCATCTTGCACTGTTTCGGTTAAGAGAAAGTCCAAGTCACTCTCTGATCTGAGGGCAGCATGGCCTAGTTGCCAGAGATCTACATCAGACTTTAGGTTTGATGGTCGGACTTCTGCCCCCCTACTGGAGTAGTCCATGGGCTGGGAAAAGTAAGGAATGTAATAAGAGGGACAGAACTCACAGGCACATGCATCAAAGGAAAAACCGGTCGCAAACGGGCAGATTCTCAGAATCTGCCCCTTTGCGACCGGTGCTTTTGCATTTGGGATGCATCATCCCAAATTCAAAAATCGCAATTTAAGGAATCTCTAAATTGCGATTACTTAAATTGCGATTACATTTAAGGAATCCCAAATTGAGATTCCTTAAATACAATGCATTAAAGTAAAAAAATTAGCGATTTCGTTAATAGAGGGAGCAAATTACCATGAAGTTGAACTTCATGGAAATTTGCAAAGACTTTGAAAAATGCACTTTTGTGCATTTTTCGAATTTTCATGTTGCGCACTGACATGCCCTTAGAGCATGTGTGTGTGCAACATATGTGCACAGATCAATTTCAGGGGTGCAATAAGGTGTCATTTTGACACCCTTGCACCCTTGAAATTGCATGAGCAATTTGCGAGTACCAACTGGTACTCGCAAATTGCTCATGCAATCTCCAATTCATTCCTTAATTGCGACTCGCAATTTCCGAGTCACAATTAAGGAATGTGTAGGAATTGCTATTTTTATAGCGATTCCTACATGCATAGGCTTTTGCAAATCCTTAATTTCGATTCCTTAATAAACGCAATTAAGGAATCGTAAAAGTCTACGTTGATGCACGTGCCTGTTTGTTTGCTTCATTCAACAATTTCTGGAAGAGAGGCAACAGTACCAGCAAGCTACCAGTCTCCAGCAATAGGGCCACCGATACTCATGTACACAGGCATACAAGCTTCTCGCTAGATGCCACTATCCCCCAAATCTTAAGTCTACTTCTCCTACAGTCCATGAGGCAGCTAAAGAGGTTTGAGGAGAAGGATTGTCTGGCCAGAATGCTCAGAAAGAGGATGTCAATGTTTTCTAGTCACAGTGGAGTGGAAGACTGCTATGAACAGGCAAAATGTGAGGTGAAGACAAGCCTGAGCTAGGAAGGGTGGCATAGGAAAAGGGATGGATGAAGAGGTGTTGTGTTATGTGATTTTATCTTATCTGGTTATTTTATGTTACGTTCAGGATGGATGCTACGTTACATATTATTAGAAGTTATGTGGCACCGTTATGTCATATAAAGTACTGTGCAGTTTTTGAATCGTAAAGTATGAGGTGGTGTATTTTCTTCCAATGTTATGTTATTTTCTGGGGTTGTAGTATGATCCCTTTTTTTGCAGTTTTTTTGTTTTAGCACAAACTCGGCTCAAAGGCATTGTGTAGTTTTACATGAGCACTGGTTACATTGCGCAAGGTTATTTTTTTAGGCACAGGGAGATTAAGTGATTTGCCCAGAATTACAGGATGTTAAGCTATCGCCAGGCCTCAAACCTGGTTACTTGGTTCTAAAGTTGGCAGCTCTGGCCGTAACTTTACATCCTTTCCCTTCATGCAACACTACTCTAATGTGTATATTGTGCTTTATTATGGGTGGTGTGACATTCTGCTAAGTAAGTGGAGGGGTAAGGCATGAAATGGTGTAGAATGATCTTGTGGTATGCGTGGAGTGTAACACTAGGTTACGTTATGTGTATTTTTATATTTTAGGCTTTTCATGTTACAGCTTTTATAATTTATTCTTACTGAGTATTCCCTATCAGCTCGACTGCGAATAATTAAAAGCATGTGAATCTAAGATAGATTTAATGGCGGAGATCTAATACCAATTTAGTAGACATGGCGAGTACAAAGGTAGGCGGTTTATTTCATGGTATTTGTTGTTAAAAAATTATTATTTATAAAAGGCGCAATCAAAAATTTCAGTCTGATTGTCATACTTGGTTAGTAACTGAATTAAATTCCTACAAATATGCAAACAAAGGGCATTTGTGTCAGGAAAGTTCTCAAAGTCCATTACAAGGATGCTAGTGAATACATATCTTAGCATAGATTGCTTGATGATTACATGCCAGCAAGGATCACTCAATATGTGTTTGCTAGCATCGTACTCGACTCCTCCCTCTCCATGACAACAGGACAACGCCGTTGCCTCCAGCTGTTTCAACACCCTCCGAATCCTCCAAAAGACTTTCAAGTGGATCCCCCCTGAATCAAGGAAGGCCGTCACTCATAACCAGCAAACTGGACTACTCTACGCCGCGATCAACAAGTGTCTGCTCAGCAAGCTCCAGACTATACAGAACACCGCAGCCAGACTTATCCTCTGCATTCCTCGACACGAACGCACCACCCAACACCTACAGAACTTTCACTGGCTCCCCGTTGAGAAGAGGGTCACTTTCAAGATACTCACCCACGCCTACAAATGCCTCCACAACACCAGACCCCCAATACCTCAACGAGAGAATATCCTTCCACATACCCAAGAGAAACCTTTGAGCCGCCGACCTCGCCGTCGCTGAAACCCTGCACATTGGCTGAGCCAGAACAGGTGGAAGAACCTTTCTCCTACATTGCAGCAAAGACCTGGAACGAGCTTGCGCTCAACATCAGATGCGCCCCCTCCCTGAACATCTTCAGGAGGACGCTCAAGACCTGGCTTTCGATTGCACCTTGAGACCCTCACATGTGAGTAGCGCACTTACATTTTCCCTGATAGATTGAGAGTGTCTTTCAAGCTGAACCCATTTCAACAGAGTATATGAAGGAATGCTACTGCCCAGAACACTGTAGGGACCCACCAGGGTCCACCTCGGCGGGAGGAACTTCTGCTTTTAAGCTCCACCACACATTCCCCAAGACGGGCGAGAAGGGTTTCAAAACAGGAAAGTAGCTGCTACAGTAAAATAAAAGGCTAGAAAAAGAAAACCTATCATCACATAATTAGGTTATTAAGAAGCCCATTTTCCCCGAGCCTATCTGCAAGAAGGTGCAATTGTGTTTCTGGGGTCAAACATCCACAGATATAGTTTGTAAAGCAGTGCTAAGTGCCGGGGCACCAAAAACATGCACCTAGAAGTGTCAGAAATGTGGGGCTTAAACAATGAGAGATTGTGTAACAGCCCTTTAGATAACCCCAACACAGTGCGAAGTGCTGCTGAGAGTCACAAAGCTAGCCACTTCCACGCTGTAATAACAGCATTCAAGTATTACCTAAAGTGGAGTAAAATAATGAGGTTACTGGTTGAATGGGTGTTAATCAATATGGCTATTTGTCTATCAAGGAAACTAGATGCCTTCGAGGATTAGATATGTACGAACTAATCTGGAGCGGCAAAATTAAGTGTGTTCTTTACAGAGTGCCAGACTGCCAAGTCCCAACATTCATCGGAATGGTAGTTTGCAAATCTTGAAGGGTGAGGCAGGATGTACTGCAGCTGGCACCATAATCGACTAAACCTCGTCATTGTTCATATAAGTAAAACAAATATTAGTGATCACTAATTAATAATTATTATTATTTTTATGCGGAGCAATACGGTCAGCCATGCCAGGTGGTACATTAAGTTGCTTAGAATCCCATTGGTAAGTCGTTATAGTGGTCAAGGATTATCTTAAGAGTCATCAACCTTAGATGGTGCATATTTTATTAGTTATATATATATTTTTCTATAGTAAGAACCTGAAGTTCCGAGACATGACATGCCTGTGACAGAGCTTGTGGACAAAGACTCCTGACCTTGTCTCTTCCTCTACAGCAGGTTCCCCAACGTTGGTCCTGGAGTGCTGAATCCATGTCAAATTTTTAGCATATCCCTATTTAGATAAATGTAGTTATCTTAAATTTCGGGCATGGATTTGGCCCTCTAGGACACACTTTGGAGAACCCTGCCCTACAGGACAGCAGCACTTTACACGCTTAATGTGCAGAGTACACGCTGCCCTGGGGGCTAGATGTTTCCAAAGCTGAAACAGGCCAATCCGAGTCTGCTACAATTTGCATGGCACCTCCCACTTCTTTCTTCAGCACAGTAGACTTGCATCTGCACCTGTCACAGGTGAACTTCAAGCTTTTAGATGTGAGTTAAGGTCAAAGTGTACTGTGTTTTAAGAGAAAACAGTTGATTGCCCAGTTCTAGACAGCTGCTGATTTGAAAAAAAAATCAAACAGGTCAATCAGAGACTTTTACACCGCTCAGTTCCTGCCAAGATCAAAGGTACAATGTGCTTAAGGATGAACAAGTTACTTACATTTGATAATGCTCTTGCTAGTGGATGCAATATGTAACAACAGCTTCCATACCTTTAGAATATTCCCCAGAATCTAAATTGGATGCAGACATTGTTTCAGCACTGCTGGGTGTCTTCGTACTGGACGGAAAGTGACAGAGCGGAGCCTAACACAAGCGCCAACCCTGCACATCGATGCCAGTTTTTTTCTGGACTCTTTCTGCACGTTCAGAATATTAACAAATATCTGTCAGGGCCATGTTGTACTGTTCGGCTGGGTTCTACTTCTTTTGTGCATTTTGTTTCACTATGTTGTGTGTGGGGAGCGGGCGGGGACGGGTCCCTTCCCTCCTCCGGGGTCTTTTCGTAGAATGGGGTTTGTAGGGCGACAGGCACACTGCAAGTTGGGGTGGTTTTTTGGACCGCAGGGGTGCAGGGTGGGGGGTGTTGGAGTTGGGGGGGGGTTGGTGGGTGGGTGGGGTTGTTTGGATTTGTGTTTTTTGTTTTCAAGGCGAAGTATTGGCTATGGTTCATCCTTGGGTGTTGAGCTCTTTGCTAGGGGGCCCTTGATCTACTGGAGGGGATGGGGGGGGGACGGGTTGAGATTGATGTCTTGGAACGTCAATGGATTGGGGGACCGTATCAAACGGGGTGTTGTGCTGCAATATCTGCGTCGTCTGACTCCTGATGTGGTGTTCTTACAGGAGACGCATCTGGTTGGCAATGTTTGTCGGGCTATGAACAGGGGGGGATATCGACTTGTGGCCCACTCTGGTTTCACCACTGGTTCGAGAGGGGTGGGCATTCTCTTGCGAGCTTCACTTCCGTTGGAGATCACCAGGGTGGTCCCAGACGATAGAGGGCGCTATGTGGCTCTGACTGGGAGGTGGGAGGGGCAGTCCCTTTCCTTGATCTCGGTCTATGTTCCCCCGGGCCTCCAGAACTCCACCTTCTCAGACTTGGGTCGTATGTTGCTTGGGCTTCCTGACAGTCTTTTGCTTATGGGTGGGGACTTTAATTCGGTTGTCTCGGGTGACCTGGACCGTCATCCGCCCAGGGCCCTCCCTGCTGCCCAGGCGTGGCTGGGCGGGCTCCTGGAGACCTTCGGTCTGGTGGACTGTTGGAGGTTAATGCATCCGACACAGTGTCAGTACACCTTTCACTCTGGGGCCCATGGGAGTCACTCCAGACTGGATTATTTCCTTATGCCTGCGGCCCAGGCTACTCGGATTCAAGAGGTCAAACACCTGGCCAGGGGTATTTCTGATCATTCCCCACTGTGGTTGCTTTTTGACACCGGGTCGCGATCCGCCGGGCGGATCGCTCCTATTAACCCTTGGTACCTGCGAGACCCCAAGATCCGTGATAGCCTGATTAAGTCGATTGATCAATATTTTTCTGAGAATGAGGGGTCGGTGTTGTCCTCGGTGTCCCTGTGGGAAGCTTTCAAAGCGGTGCTCCGCGGGCATGCCCTGTCCCAGATAGTGGAGGCCAAGAGGGTTAAGAGAGAGGCGGTTGTGACGCTGGAGACTGAAATATCGGGGCTGGAGGCAGCCTTGGAGGCGGGTGTCACCCCGGAGGGGCTGCATGCCCTCAGCCTGAAGCAGTTTGAATACAAGTCTCTCGTCACTGATGCTGCCAAGACTATGTATAGGGAGCAGCAGGGTCGGTTGTATGACGCCGGAGACAAGGCGGGTAAGCTGATTGCCTGGTTGGACAAGAAGGAGAGAGTGAATCGTGTGGTCCCGGAGCTTCGGATGGAGTGTGTGTGACTGAGCCTGGTGAGATTGTTGAGTGTTTTGCTGACCACCTCCGTGCAGTTTACTCCCCGGTGTCTGATAGAGATGAGGACGACTCTCGTCTTCTGCTTCGGGATATTGCCCTGCCCGGCTTATCCGTCGAGGACCGCGAGCTGATGGATGCCCCTTTGTCTGTCGAAGAGATAGCTACTGCGATTCGCTCCCTCCGCTCGGGCAAGGCTATGGGCCCCAACGGTCTGCCGATTGAACTATATAAGTTGCGCCCGGATAAAATCGCGCCTTTCCTCCGTCACATGTTTCAGGAATCGCTAGAGAGGGGTTCCCTTCCTGACGACCAGCGTCTGGCTACTATAGTGGTGATTCCCAAGGAGGGTTAGCCACGTGACCGCTGTGCCTCCTATAGGCCTATTTCCCTGCTAAATGCCGAACCTAAAATCCTTGCTAAGGTCCTCGCCAATCGCTTGCTGAGCGTTATATGTGACTTGATACATCCGGATCAATGTGGCTTCATCCCACATCGTAATACCGCTCTCAACTTACGGCGTCTGCACGGCGTCCTCGCTAGGGCTGAGTTCTTCGCTGAACCGGCCATATTGGTTTCCCTAGACGCCACGATGGCCTTTGATACCATTGAATGGCCATTTCTTTGGGCCGTCTTGGCGAAGTTTGGTTTTGGGGAGGGGTTCCTTAGCTGGGTGAAGCTCCTTTATGCTGGACCAATGGCTCAGGTGGTTGTCAATGGGCGGGTTTCTCGGCCTTTCGCTCTCGGGAGGGGAACTAGGCAGGGGTGCCCGTTGTCCCCGCTGCTCTTTGCTCTCGCCCTGGAACCGCTCGCTGCCTGGCTCCGTTGGGAGCCCTCGATTAGAGGGCTCCGGTGGGCCCCGGGCTTCGAGGATCGGGTTTCATTGTACGCGGATGATATTCTCTTGTATCTCACCTCACCGCGGAAGTCGCTCAATGTTCTCTTTGATGTCCTTACTTCCTTCGGGAAAAACTCGGGTCTGATAATCAACTGGTCCAAATCTTGTGTGTATCCTATCTCTGGTGGTCTTCCTCTCTTGCCGCCTCGGCTTCCGCTCCAAATATCTCAGTCCGGCTTTAAATACCTGGGGGTGTACGTTTCGTTGGACCCGGCGGTCCGCTATGAGCAGAATCTCCTGTCCCCACTCCGGCGTTTGAGGGCAGATACGGCTCGGTGGTGTAAGCTGCCCTTGTCTCCGCTTGGTCGCGCGGCGCTGTTTAAAATGATGTCCCTTCCCAGATTCCTTTATGCACTCCAGAACTCCTTCGATGTCATTCCTGCGGCCTACTTTAGGGAGGTGGAGAGTTTGCAGAGGAGACTGGTTTGGGACGGGCGATCGCGTATCGCTTTGGCCAAGCTGACTCTTTCCTGGTATGACGGGGGCATCGCGCTTCCTGATATTAGACGGTACTATTGGGCCTCCCAGCTGTCTGCCATTAATCATGCTACGTACGCTCCTGGTTCGAACCCGGCATATGAGATGGATAAGTTCCTGCTCCCCGGCGGTAACTATAACAGAGCGCTTTACTCGCGGTCTGCTGGTAGGGCCCTTACGGGCCCTACCAGGATTGCGGTCAGTGTGTGGAAGGCGGCTAACGTTGCGATGGGCTGGAGTGAGCGTTTAACGTGCGCCACTCCTCTATTCGACTCAGACCGCTTGGGAAGCCTCTGGACAACGAAAGGCTTCGAGCGCTGGGATACGATCGGCATCAGCAGAGTGGGGGACCTGTGGGTTAAAGGTGCGGTTAAATCCTTCGCGGCGCTTCAGCGCGAGTATGAGCTTAGTGACAGAGAGTTCTTCCGTTATGCACAGGTTCGGCACGCCCTGCTTTCGGTCTTTGGGGAGGGGACCACGGTCCCTTCTTCTTCGCCTCTCGAGGACCGCATACTCGATGGTCATGTCCCCGACAGTACTATCTCCCTGATTTACAAAAAACTGATAAACAATCGGGCTGACCTCTTGGTGCGTCTTCGGGAGGCATGGACGGGAGATGGGGTGGAGCTGGACGATGAGGACTGGCAGACTGCACTGTCATCCCCTAAGGAGGTGGCCATCCCGGCCCGTCTCCGCCTGGTCCAGCTTAAGATTCTCCATCGTGTATATGTGACGGGCCCCCGCCTGGTCTCGATGGGGTTTTCAGACGACGGACTCTGTAAGCGTGGCTGCGGGCTCAGTGCTACCTTTCTCCATATCCTATGGGAATGCCGCGAGGTGGCGGAATACTGGCGCCGGGTACATGATATTATGAGACGAGTCACCGGGGTCGCTCTGCTGCCTGAGGTGCGTCGTTGTGTGCTGAATGTATGGGAGCCCAATGACTGCAATGCGGCTCAGGCTCGGTGGGCGGCCTTGGGGAACATGATTGCAAAGAGAGATATTGCACAGCTTTGGGGTTCCCAGCGGCCTCCCACCGTGTCCGTCTGGAAGGAGAACATGGACTGGTGCATGTTCAGGGAGAAAACGGTGAATGTGGCTCGTGGTAAACTGGGGGCTTGGGGTAGAATTTGGGGGCAGTGGAACGCGTATCGTGGGTCTATCTGTGCTCCCCCTTTGGTGGATACGTCCGGGGTTGCCTCGTCCCCCTGATCCTTGAGGGTTCCTTGTGTATCTCGTACTTTGGAGTACAGATTTGGTTCTCTCGTGGCCCCCCCTCCCTCTCAGGTCGTCTTCTTTTGACCGCCCTCGGGTGGTTGGGTGTTGACTCCCCCGGCTGGTGTTCGCCGCCCTCCATAAGTCGTTTCGCCTTGTTTGTTGTATTTTTGTATTTTTCTTTTTTGTTGTTATTTATACTAAAAGTGTGTATTCTGATTTCCCTTATGTGCAGTCTGATCTACTGTGATAGTGTGGAGCCCCTGTGGGCCAGTCAGTGTTTTCTGTTATGCTGGAACACTTCGACTACTAGCGGCCGGCCCTGGTGGTTGTAGGCCCGTGTTTGTAACCCTTTTTATGCACAATAAAATCTTTAAAAAAAAAATTTAAAAAAAAAAAAAAAAATATCTGTCAGGGTGCATATCTCTAACTTGAGAACTTTTTAAATACTACAAAGATGCCGTGCCACAAAACTGGGAGGTGGGAGGGCAATGAGGAATTTGCGGTTAGGATATCCATCAGAAACAGCGATTCCTAGGATAAGTAGCTTGTGCTTCTGATGGATAGTTCTAACTGCAGATTCCTCCTCTTTAGAATAGATACCAAAGCAGTACTCTTAAGGTGGAGGGTCTGTGGAATGGACTCAAATTAAAAAGTCCGGCAGGACCGAACAGCCAAAGTATCCTTCCCTGTTGGACCTGAATATCAAGGCAGTAGTGTGTATCAACATTCAGGTTGCAGCCACGCATATATCAAGGAATGAAGAGCACAGTCTTCAGAGTGAGAAGACGCAACAAGCAGCTGTGCATCAGTTTAAAAGGTGAACACATGATAATTTAGGTCCCAATGAGCACATAAGAAGTTAAGGTCCCACTGGGGTATTACAAATGGCTTGGGAGGGAATGTGTGTCACACCGTTAATAAACTGATTAAAGCAGGAGATTCAAACAAGGATTGCTGGTCTGGTAAATGGAAAAAGGACAAATGGGCTGACAAATAATCCATAATAGTACCCACTGCAAGGCCATGCTGGGTCAAATTCAAAACAAACAGAAAACATTTAACAGCTTTGAATGTAAAGTGTTGGTCTTAGAGACTCCACATCAGGCAATAAATATGTCCCAGCACTCGGCATAAATGGACTTCATTGAAGGATACCTGGTGGCAAGGATGCCATCCACCACTTCAAGAGGCAGATCATATGCAGTCAACAGAGGCTGCTCAATCTCCACTCATGGGGGTGTAGGTTGCACAGGTTCCAGTGAAGAACACTGCCTTGCTGCTGCGACAGAAGATCCTTCTGAAATGGAAGCTTGATTGGAGAGCATATGCTTTCATACCAGAATTTCTGGGTACCACACTCTCCTGGGCCAGTCCGGAGGCACTAGGATGACTTGGGCCCGGATGTTCCTTATCTTTTATAGAACTCAGGGCAAGAGAGGCTGGGTGGGAAGGCGTACAGGAGTCCTGTGTTCCATTGCAGCTGGAATGGATCCCAGAGAGTCTCTGTGGAGAAACTTTAAAATGCAAAACTGTTGACACTGCATGGTGTCGACGGCGACGAAAAGATCCAGGGTTTATTTCCACTGCCAGAAGATGTCTTACACCACCTCAGGATGTAGATGCCATTAGTGATCTGCCAGACGACGTCTCCTGAAAGAGTCTGTGACGCTCCACGCAAATCCAGAAAGGCAGGACCCCACTCTGCCCTGCTTGTTACAGCATCGCATGTCATTTGTGTTGTCTGTGAGAACTTGCACCATATTCCCCTGGAAGGAAGGTAGGAATGCATTCAATGCTAGACGAATGGCCTGCAACTCCAACAGACTAAAATGGAGCTAGATTTATGCTGGCAGCCAGATTTCTCTGATCTCTATCTCCCCCAGGTGGCCACCCCAACCCACTGCAAAGCATACATCAACACTGCCAGCACTGTGTGAGGAATATAGAGGGGTCTACTGATTGTCCAATTGTAGTCAATCAGCCACCACTGCTGATCTTCGCAGCCTTCTCTGAAATCTGATTGGCATATACCAGGTTTCCTTGGTGCTGGGCCCACTACAAATTTAGAATCAATTGCAGAGTTTGCATTTGCCACCTGGCACAGTCAACAAAGAGGAGGCAGGAGGGTAAGAGGGCAAGAAGGCTCAGAACTACCCTCATGAAGATCCAGGAGTAAGGATGAAACTTCTGGATTATAGCCCAAATGACCTGGACTTGCTGCAATGGTGGGGAAGGCCCTGAACTGTACCGTGCCCAAGACAGCTCCTTCCATAGGAAGCCTCTGTGAAGGAGTCAGGTGCAACTTAGGCTCAGTGATTGAGAACCCCAATGCTGGTAATAGGATGGCAGGATTCTGCCGTCCACAAGATGGTTGTATGCTGCTAACGGCAAGTGCTAAAGCAGTCAGTTTGGATGACGTTTCCGCAGGGGAGGGGGACTGGGAGGACTGGGAGGACTGATGCCTGTAATTACATGCTCATTGCGTGCCAGATCCACGTCACTGGCCTTGAAAGGATTAGGGTGACTGCAGTTGGGGCTGGGGTGACTGGTGTTACCTGTACACCAACCCCCTGGAGTAGAAACAGAATTTACTATACAGGTGAGGAAATGGTTTGACAGGAGGTGAAAGGCCCAGGAACAGTGGTATATTCCTACCCTCCTTGAAGCGTTCCAAGGCAGCTTTCTTGCTGAAAAGGCATAAGGCATTGAAAGACATATCTATAAGGGAAGCCTGTACATCTCCAGAGAAACCTGTCAAACACATCCATGCATGGCAACAGAGCACCATACTCATGGCAACCGCTCACTCTAGACAATCAGTAGTATCAAGGCCAGCACGATTCACGCACTTGACTTCCTGAACATCTTGAATGTTTGTGCCAAGAAGGCCCTAAGTTCTTCCAGGACTGCGAGCAAGATGTTGCTAGCAATGTCCCAGACGCTGTGCGTATATCAACCAAACAAACAGTACTGACAGACCTCAGTGCTAGACTGGCTGAAGAGAGCATTTTTTTCAAGAATGCCACAGTCCTCTTCAACTCCATGTCTGGCAGCAGGTCGCAGGATATGAATTGAGGCTCGCCTTGCAGGTGGAAGCCTGGACCACCGGACTCTCTGGAGTAGGATGTTTTGTAGGGAAATCAGGATCAACGTGCATCAGTCAGTGGCATCTGGGCGCCTACCTACTCAAAGGTTGGCAAGAACAGGCTTAAACCAAGTGCCCTCTAAGTTGTCAATAACGGGGTAATTGAAAGGAAGCCAGGGCTCAAATGAGGCTGACCCAGGTCGCAAAATATATGTCAGGACATTTGTCTTGACTGAAACAGAAGGAAGTTGTAGGTCCAGAACTTCAGTTTATCACCACAGCAAAGGAAGCACTTTCTCTCCCGTTGGGAGTCCAAAAACATGTGTTCAACCCTGCATCAGGGGAAGTATCAAGTCCACTGGCCTCCTGTGAGTCCATGTAAAAACAGTCAATATCATAATCAGGGGCAAATCATCCCCACCCCATGGTCATCTTTGAGTGGTGGCACGCTCTGGTCCGAGCCAGAGACCAAAAAAACAATGGAGCGTATAAGTATACCTCTGCTGCAGTAGAAGGATAGAATCAGACTCTGGTTGTATGATGACAATGTTCTCTGTAGTGGATTTGGCAGGTGACTGCAATCGGGGTCAAGCCAAAACTGGCTTTGGACGAGATACTGGAGCACACACTGGATTACCCTCTGGCACTGGTGGCGTTGGCAAAACCCCACTGCCAGAGCAGTCCCCAAAACTGTAACAGTATCACTGAAGAACGAGTTACTTACCTTTGGTAACGATGTATCTGGTAGAGACGATTCTAGCCGTAGATTCATTCACGTAGAATTATCCCCAGGCGTGAGACTGGATCCGGAAACTTTTTGCCACAGCATCCCTGTGCGCCGAGGGCGGGGCGACATCACGCGACTCTGCCCAGGCGTCGTCGGCGCACGTGACATCAGCGATGTCACATAAGACCCGATCCGGCGCGCCCACGTCAGCTTTCTTCGGAGAACTTTACCGCACCACAACGCGGAACCACCAGATAAAAAACTGTGGAAGCACGGGAACAGTATGGGAAGAGCAGAAACATTGGAAAGAAACGGTGAATAACAACACCATCAGGGTAGTGCCAACATCACAGAACCCAAGGGCAGGGAAAGAAGAAAGAAGAATAACAAGCAGAAACCTGCGCAGTCACCCTGCCAGCACAACCTCCCTTCCCTGTGCCCCGGAGGCAAGAACAGGCGTAAAAGGCATGGCACACGTAGGAAGATCAATCCCCATCCTGAGCAAGGAATGGGACCAGTCCCAAGACAGACAGGGACAACAAACCTCCAAGCCACCCCAACCTAGAGGGCAACCACCCACAAGGGACAAGGGAAAGACAAGGCCAGATGACCCTTAATCAGAGGATAGCAATGGAAGGAAGGGAGGGGAGGGAGGACAGGGATAGAAAGCAATCCCCCCCTAAACCTGGAGTAGCCAGAGCAGCAGGGCACCGGAGCACCGGAACCCCATCCTCCAAAGGACCAAAGAACCACCCCCAGACGGAGCCACCCGTCAAGAACAAGGAAGGCACTCACAGGAGACACAACCCCCACTGGGAGGCGAGTACCGAAGACCAACCCAATAGGGGAGGAAGGGTGGGCCGTGAAGGAATCTGCTGCTAGATTCGTCTCTACCAGATACATCGTTACCGAAGGTAAATAACTCGTACATCTGATAGAGACTACTAGCCGCAGATTCCTTCAAGTAGAATAGATACCCTAGCCATACCCCCTGGGAAGGAAGGTCTGAGAAAGGACCCCACCAGCCAATGCAGAACAGAGGGCCCCATATGGGACCAGATCTGTGGGCCAGGTAGAACCTTGCCCCTGCCAGGCCAAGGGAACCCCCACAAGGAGAACCCCACCGACCCTAAGGGGTGTAGGAGGGAAAGGAGGCTGAAGAGGCCCGTACACTCACAGCAGAGGAACCAAGGGCAAGGACTGAGAGGCCGAAGCACCTCACTCCCCTCACAAGGCAACATAGCTTCCACCCAATGCCAAGACAGGAAAGCGGAAGAAGAAGAAGCCTAGAGGACCCTAGGAAACTAGGGAAAAGCCGGCGAACCCACTCCAGATGGAAAGCAGCCTGCCAGTCAGAAAAGCGCCAGCGGTCAAAGCCAGAAGCAAGAAGAACAGTCCGAGGTCTCAGGAAGGCCGAGTAGGCGATGCCTAGCAAGGGAGAATACAGACCTCAGGACAGGAGCAGGGAGAGGAGGAGATGCCAGGGCCACCACTACGAGTGGCCACGCACACGACCTCAAGAAGCAAAAGCAACCTACCTAAACACCATGGAGAACAGGCACCCGAAGGCGACCAGAAACCTCTAGCAGAGCGCAAGCCATATGACAGCTACCACTACCCCACATTGGGTACGTTAAGTCCCAAGATATGGGAACCCTCTTTGTTAGAACTTCCGCCGCAGAGGAAAAAGCCAAAAGAGCCACGGGGAAAGAAACACCCCCGCTGAAGGCTTGACAAGCAGCCCAAACAAAGCAGAAGACCCAATCTTAGAGCCAAGTCTGCGCAACAACTCCTGCAAAACCACACACAATCAACACAAGGGCCGTGCAGCAGCCAACAATGCCAAAGTCCCAAGGAAGGACGTAAACGGCTAGAAAACACACTGCACAGCCAGAGCAGCCGGCCTAAGAAGGCCCAGAATCAACCCAACTCAGAAGTCACTGAGGAGGGGACGGAGGAGGATAAGGCGGAGGAGGAGGACGACGGAGCCCTGCCAAGAGCCTTTGGATGGCGGTGTCAGCCGGGGCATGGAACAACAGGCTGCCATCAAACGGAAGGTCGATGAGTCGCTCCCGAATATTCTCAGGGAATACTCGGCTCCGAAGCCAAGCATGGCGACGGAGAGCGACTGAGGAAGCCATGGCCCGGCCCAGCACCTCCGAGATGTCCAGAGCAGAGCGTAGAATAAACGCTGCAAGCTCCCGGCCATCCAATGCATGATGCCGTAAGTCCACCAGGCCAGACTCCTGGGACGCTGCAGATCCCAGAGACTCCGCCGAGTCCCACAAAGAAGAGGAGGCCCTAGCTAGCACACACAAGGTGTTAAGGTGAGGAAATATGAATTTTATGATCAATTGTGTCCCCTATCTTAGACCCCAACGGCTCCATGTACATGCTACAAGTACATGTATGTTCCCTCCACTTCCAGCTATGAAGACGCAAATACATATGCGTCCAACGTTAACATGTCCTCTTTCAGATCCACCCTGAATGGGTCAACTATTCCGTTCCTAAGTATGCCTTGCCACCGTCTTTATATGGTGTACTTTTCACGTTTTTTCAGCTCTGAATTCTGCCATCGAGCTTTTCCTGCCTTCTGCCTCTGAATGCTCCAGCCTGACCTGCATCTGTATCCATGACCTTTGTCTTACTTCCTGCGCGGCTAACGGTGCCTGGCCCGGCCTGTTGCCTGCCAAGACTGTATTCAGCCTTCAAGTTATCTGCTCCGCTCCTCGAGAAATGCATTCCTGTCTAGTAGTTTAGGTAAACATCCTTCCAGCTACAGAGCAAAGGGCCCGGCCTTACTGTCTCCGTGCAAGTAATTCATGGCTTCTGTTGCCATGGTAGGCCCATGCCCCTCGCATCTCATGTAGACACGTAGACGCTTATACACGCACTAGAAGTCAGTATAGGATAGCCTCTGCCTGAGAGACCTTTCCTTCCAGATAATACAGTTCCTTAAACACAAGATATTAGATACGATTTGGGATTAGGTTGTTCTGACATCCCAGACTTCTGTCTCCTCATGTAGGGCTAAATGTCAAGTCCCCTTCACCCTCCAGTTACACGTCAATCACACGTCATGCTGCCGTGCGCGCACCTCTGCTATGTATTTCTGCTGACTTTGCAGGATTCTCTTATGGATCCACCCACCTGTGTCATCCTCAGAATGACGTTTCTAGTACACGCCCTCATGCACGCCTATTGTAACGCCTTTTTTCATTACGTATGTGTATTCTTATCTCTCTTCTCAGCTGTCACGCCTTCTGCATATGTCTTCACTGAAATGCATTGACTATATAAATGATAACCTGTCAATAAAGTATTGCTCTATCCCTTCCCGAACCTTTGTGGTGACGGAATCCGATTGCCTGGTTCGAACCAATTCCTTTGTAAGGAATAAACCCCATTTTAAAACCTCAAATACCACGGATTCTGCCTCTTATTTTTACTGAGTTATTCTTATTGAATTTTACCGCATAAATTAAGTCTAGGTAATTAAAATTTACCACATAAATTGGCGCCCGAATAGGGACACCTTCCCCACCTCACGCGCCGGAGGTGCGTTGCAGACCCTATCTCCTGCCACAGCCGGACGGACAACTACGCGTACCTGCAGGATTTCCTGTATCTCCCTCAGGACAACGGGGGTGACTGAGGCTGCGATCAACACCCAGACGAGGCGGTGAGGAGTGCGGAGGATCCCGACCAGAGCCTAGCTGAGAGAGCAAGATCCGAGGTATACAGAGGCCCACCAGATTCCGAAGTTCCGAAGTAACTAAGTCAAGAGTCGAGTCCAGTTCAGTTTGGTCTAGTCCAGTCCAGACTTTCCGAGGCCTTCTGTTCCGTTCCGTGCTTCCCGGTGAGTACCGCGCAATGAAAGAAGTGCGATAAAAATGTTTGCGAGAGTACGCGAATATTTATCAAAACAGGATGCTTGTTTTTGGTAGTTGCGTGAAGAGAAGGGTAGATGTTTAGAAAGGCATAAGAATCATGGTTTGACGGAGAGGGAGTATGTAATATCGGGATGTTGGTAAAGGGCTCGTAGTGAGTGGCTACCACAGAGGATGGGGAAGAAAATGAGGTTTTGTTTGAGGGCAATAGGTGACGCGGTTACTGTATAGGAATGTTTAGGAAATTACAACTGAATTAAATATGCATACGCAACACATACACCAGATAAACTATAGGACGCTTTTAAATTTAATCGGGGCAAATAATATTGTTGAATTCTATGTATGTTTTTTTTAAAATGGAGTGGGATTTAAAAAACATGTGTCTTAGAAAACACAGCAGTGCACTGTACATTAATGCTTGTTTAATTGTGATTTTCAGTTACCCCTGACGAAGGGCCCCTGGAGGGCCCGAAATGCATTGGGTTTCAAATAAACTGCTTTTGATGAACTTTGCATTTGTACGTATTCTTGACTGAGAGGTTCGGATGGCCCATCTTGAATATGAGAAACACAGAAAAATGGCTTTTTCCTGCATGTGGATTTAAACTGTCTAAAAAGGTTGAAACACGGATGAAAAAGGAAGAAAACGGATGACATGAAAAAAATGAATTGCAAAGGCAATAGCAACTGTGCCATGGTTTGGGGCACGAAACATGCCCCAGGATGATGTTGTTTAGTATACAACGTGCTGTTGGGGCTGGGCACGTCACCATTGAGCACGCAACGATTAACTGGAAGGATTGATAAAATTTGATGGAAAGGTGTGCAACCCGCTCCCATATAACTATTGTAAACAGCCAGGTCATTATATAAACGATTGTGCTGTTCTGAAACATAATATCTCTACGGGTAAAACCAAGGAGAGACCGCGTCCGCCTAGACAGGATCAGATCCAACAACAAGTACCTCAGAATGTACAGCCTATGCAAGCTGCACAACAGACCGTAGCGCCCCACAGCCACAACCAATTGCCGCAACACAAAACACGACACAACAGATGTACCAGTATGCACAAAATGACTATCCAGATTATCAGCGATACACATGAAACAGCCTAGAGAGGGAAGTTGGCTTACCCCTTATTGAGGTCCCCGTAGATCAAGAGGGTCCTTATGTACATAGTCAAGTATTAGGGAAAGACAGAAAGTTTCTAATTGATACAGGGGCAAGCAGAACAACTATAAGTCACGACGAGGTTCCAGGGGCACCCCTCTCAGGCTCACAGAATGTTTCCCTTGGATTTTCAGGAAAGCCTATTGTTAATGAAGTATCGCAACCTCTTCCTCTTGCAGTTGGTCCACTGACACGGACTACAGATTTATTGCTTACAAAATCATGCCCAGAAAACTTGTTAGGTATAAAGACACTAAAAGCTCTAGGAGCTGTAATATGTTGTTCCCCGGAGGGGGTACGACTATTTTTGCGTGACTTTAAAGGTCACTATGTATTTAGAGACATGGATCACCGGTTACAGAATGTCCCTGCACATTTATGGGCACAAGGCCCCACTGATGTAGGTTGTATGCATATTACACCATATCGAGTCACACTCAAAGCAGGAGTGGTATTACCACGAATTCGACAATACAAGTTACCTCCAGATGCTGTAGTGGCTTTGCTGCAAATCATTGACGAGCTCATTGCACAAGGAGTGGTTGTGGAAACCGACTCCAATGTATGTAATTCTCCTATAATTCCGGTTCTTAAACGAACTGATCCAAAGGCACCCCCAGTTTATCGATTAATTATTGATCCTCGCGAATTGAATAAATGCATTGTACCACAATATCCCGTGGTTCCAGATATCTCTTCATTATTGACAGCTATTGATTCAGAAGCAACGTTCTTTACTGTAATTGACCTCAAGAACGCCTTCTTTAGCGTCCCAATAGATCCGGAAAGCCAATATTTGTTCGGATTTTGTTTAAATGGACGAAGCTTCAAATTTGCACGCGCACCTCAAGGATTCACAGAAAGCCCCAGCATCTATAGCCAAGCACTGAAAAGACAACTTGACAGTATCCACATGCCTGTTAACACTACCCTGCTTCAGTATGTCGATGATCTGCTGATCACCGCCCGAAGCGAGCCCGAATGTGAAAAAGCATCACTGACGGTTTTACATTTTCTGGCCGACAAGGGGCACAAGGTGTCCCCTTCGAAGCTGCAATTCTGTGTTCAGCAAGTTGTGTACCTTGGGCACTTGCTGTCCAAGGGGGGGAGACAGCTCACACCTGATCGCATCCAGTTAATTGTAAACATGCCACCACCCAAGACACAAAAGGAGGTGCGGGCCTTCATAGGTCTCACTTCGTACTGTAGACAATGGATTCCCCAATATGCATTCCTAGTAAAGCCACTCATTCAGTTGACAACCCAGGAGGCAGCGACTTCGACTGTCCTCCCTTGGACTCAGGCACATACACAAGCTTTTGAAGACTTAAAGAAAGCCTTATGTCAAGCACCTGTTTTAGCGACACCATGTTACAGTAAGCCTTTTACACTTTTCGTTACAGAACGCGAAGGTACTGCCTTGTCAGTACTCACTCAGGAACAAGCAGGTTCACACAAACCGTGTGCTTATTTTTCTAGCACATTAGATCCAGTAGCCCAGGCTCTGCCTACGTGCCTGAAATCAGTCGCAGCGACAGCTTTAGCGATCAGACAAAGCGATTCCATAGTATTAGGACATCAATTGACAGTGCAAGTTCCACATTCCGTGGAAGTTCTTTTAAACCGAACACAGACTCAGCACTTGACTATAGCACGACTGACAGGTTACGAATTAACATTGTTTCAGCCACACATAGAAATCAGACGCTGTAGTACATTAAATCCTGCCACACTTTTGCCATTAAGTGGAACAGACCCATTGGCACATGATTGTATTGAAGTCATTACTATTACGACGAAACCCAGACAAGACTTGACAGACGTTCCGTTACCAGATCCGGACCTGACACTTTATGTGGATGGTTCATGTATGAGAACAAGTACAGGAGAGTTAGTGGCCGCTTACGCAGTCACGACAGACACCGAAGTTATTGAAACGAATTGTATTGACACATTGTCAGCTCAAGCAGCAGAGCTCATCGCTCTGACACAAGCCTGTATTCAAGCCAGAAATAAAAGAGTCAACATATACACAGATTCACGTTATGCATTCGGAGTTGTACACGACTTCGGAGTCCTTTGGCGAGAGAGAGGTTATTTGACTTCTCACGGTGCCAACATTCAACACGGTCCCCTCATTCAAGCTCTGTTAGATGCAATACATCTGCCTACTTCGATATCTATCATGAAGTGCAAGGCTCATACAAAAGTCACCGATATCATTTCCCAGGGTAACGACCTAGCAGTCCGAACAGCTAAGCAAACAGCACAGAATAGAACTCATGCAACTGACTTGACAATGACAATAGTTCCGACATCGACACACTGCATGACAGTTAGGGATCCCGCCCTTGATGTAATTGACATACAGACACATGCTACACCAGAGGAAATCAAGAAATGGACTGAACTAGGAGGGATCCAAACAGATCAGGGATGGATGACGAAGGGAAAATCTACATGGTTTCTCCCCGACTCAATGGTTCAAGTTATCATTAACACAATACATAGTCCAGCACACCTAGGAGAGAAAGCTATGTTAGACAGTATTCAAAACATTTGGTTTAATAAACACTTACGAGCTGCAGCCAAACAGAAAGTGCGTACTTGCATGATTTGTTGTCAGTTCAACCCAGGTAAAGGCGTTCCTGTAGAACAAGGTGGATTTCAACCTCCTGATCACCCTTTTGAAGTCCTCCAGATGGATTATATCCAGATGGAACGTTGTCGAGGATTCAAATATGTTCTCGTAGTTGTATGCGCTCTTTCCCGTTGGACGGAAGCATATCCAGTCTCAGATTACACTGCCCCGACCACTGCCAAGCAGCTGGTTCGTGAATTCTTCCCACGGTATGGTTTGCCCCGTATCGTGTATTCAGATAACGGCCAACCGTTCTCATCCGAGTTAATGAAACACATTTCACTCCTGTTAGGCTATCAATGGAAATTCCACTGTGTCCGGCATCCCGAGGCAGCAGGTCTCGTGGAACGTCACAACCAGACTCTAAAAATTAGACTTTCTAAAATCTGTAGAGAGAAAGGCGTCGACTGGATAGTAGCCTTACCAGTTGCACTATTTTACATGAGAATGATAGCACATTCTCGAACAGGGCTATCCCCGTACGAGGTGGTCTTCGGTAGGCCACCAAATATGTGGGGGACGCCTATACCCCGTAAAATCACTGATGTTGATTGTAATATGCTGACAGATTACCTTGCTTCCTTGATGTCTGCACTACAATCTTGCCGTTCACAGGTAGCTGCAGCCTTTCCCGACAACACCGAGGTGAAACCCCATGAAGTGGTTCCCGGAGATTTTGTTTTCATAAGAAATTTCGACAGGAGGAGCCCGCTGGAGCCTCGCTGGCAAACGCCGAAATTAGTACTCCTGACCACGGGGACAGCCGTGAAGATCGAGGGTCGCAAGGGTTGGCTACATTCGAGCCATATCAAGAAATTTCACGGACTGCCTTCTGATTTGAACTCTCAGCCCTACCCTCCTCCACAGACTGATTCAAAACTCCCCCTGGTCGAGAAAACCGCTGCCCAAGAATACAAACTGAAACTAAGGTCTAGCAAGTCAGACAAATTGATTGTTTAAGTCCTCTCCTAGGTGAATCGGTTAAATTAGTCTCTGACATGTATCTTCTAGACCGAAATCGAAAGAGAGATAGACAGAAACAGCTCAAGAAACGTGCATATTGTAAATCACTTCATAGTCACTGTATAGTGACATTGTTGATTATGTTTTTTCTAAACCTTCTGATTATTGCTGCAAGTATACTGTTGCACATATACTATCCTATTTTCAAGCGTGCTCATTCTGCTTACAATGTTACTGCCGAACATTCTTTTAGCGAATTACCTCCACATGAGTTGCCCTACAGACTTGCGCTGCGCAACAATACATTCATTAGTATGTTACATCACTCCCATCAGGCCAACAACGCTACAAATTGTTGGATATGTGGCCGACTCCCTCCCTATCAGAAATATAAGGGAGTTCTGCCTCTCTTTCCGTATCCATTCTCACACAATGGTTCCTGTGGTGCATGGTTTAGTTTGATTAATTCTTTAGATTCAAATACCGTAGTTTACCAGAGCAACTGGGTATGGGGAAACCTGAACTTAGTTTTGCTTAAAGCCTGTTACCCTAACAAGGAGGGACTTCCCAAAAGGACAGGAACTGATCTAGAAAATGAAGTATATGGGTTAGGTAACTTCACACTTAACCTCATGATTCTGAATGTTGAATCCGAAGCTGCACCAGTCTTGCCTGCTATGTCCGTATTACCAGTCAAAGGTGAATTATGTGTAAGAAAGAATGGTTCAGTACATCTGGGTCATAGTAAATGTACTACTGTGATCGAATTCAGTGATAAAGGCAAGTCTACATTTAGAGCTTCCCGTCATTCCTACTTCATTTGTTGTCATACCGCATATATACGTTTACCTCTAGATTGGGATGGTACCTGTTACATTGCATTCCTTCTGCCACCTGTTTTCCTAGCCCCTCCTGATTATCATAGAAACACCCATCTAGTACACAATAGACCCCAGAGAGATCTCCCGATTGTCGACTACACTGAAACAGCATGGGAACAATATACGGACTTCAATAAAGGTCTCTTTCCCTACATAGGTGTTGTCTCTAATAGTAAACTGATACGCAGATTAACCAGAACCCTTGAAGCAGTAGTGAATGAAACTACCTCTGCCCTAGGCAACTTAACAGAGGAGCAGTCTGCGATGCGGATTGTTGTTCTCCAAAATCGTCTTGTCCTTGACGTCATCCTGGCCGATAGGGGCGGAGCCTGTAGAGTCATCGGATCAAGTTGCTGTGTTTTCATTCCAGAAAAAGCGCCATCCGTATATAAAGCCATAACTCGTCTTCATAAGATTGCAAACCAGATACATCAGAATCCAGGCACCTGGACGTGGTCCGGTTGGTTCTGGAGCATGTTGTCAGCCTGGGGATGGAAAGTCCTATCCTTCCTAGGTATTGGCCTTCTCATAGTATTCAGTTGCTGCCTGTGTCTACAATGTGGACCAGCGATTTGCGGCCTGTGTGCCACATCATGTATTCCACGTTCAAGTTCTAATTCAAAACCCCGGAAGAAGAAAGAAGAGCAAATGATGTTACATGAACAGATTGATGGATTCCTGAGGATCGATATCTCATGAAGGGTCCGTAGGGGACAAGGAGGGAATGAGGAAATATGAATTTTATGATCAATTGTGTCCCCTATCTTAGACCCCAACGGCTCCATGTACATGCTACAAGTACATGTATGTTCCCTCTACTTCCAGCTATGAAGACGCAAATACATATGCGTCCAACGTTAACATGTCCTCTTTCAGATCCACCCTGAATGGGTCAACTATTCCGTTCCTAAGTATGCCTTGCCACCGTCTTTATATGGTGTACTTTTCACGTTTTTTCAGCTCTGGCAAGGTAGGCCCTGAATTCTGCCATCGAGCTTTTCCTGCCTTCTGCCTCTGAATGCTCCAGCCTGGACCTGCATCTGTATCCATGACCTTTGTCTTACTTCCTGCGCGGCTAACGGTGCCTGGCCCGGCCTGTTGCCTGCCAAGACTGTATTCAGCCTTCAAGTTATCTGCTCCGCTCCTCGAGAAATGCATTCCTGTCTAGTAGTTTAGGTAAACATCCTTCCAGCTACAGAGCAAAGGGCCCGGCCTTACTGTCTCCGTGCAAGTAATTCATGGCTTCTGTTGCCATGGTAGGCCCATGCCCCTCGCATCTCATGTAGACACGTAGACGCTTATACACACACTAGAAGTCAGTATAGGATAGCCTCTGCCTGAGAGACCTTTCCTTCCAGATAATACAGTTCCTTAAACACAAGATATTAGATACGATTTGGGATTAGGTTGTTCTGACATCCCAGACTTCTGTCTCCTCATGTAGGGCTAAATGTCAAGTCCCCTTCACCCTCCAGTTACACGTCAATCACACGTCATGCTGCCGTGCGCGCACCTCTGCTATGTATTTCTGCTGACTTTGCAGGATTCTCTTATGGATCCACCCACCTGTGTCATCCTCAGAATGACGTTTCTAGTACACGCCCTCATGCACGCCTATTGTAACGCCTTTTTTCATTACGTATGTGTATTCTTATCTCTCTTCTCAGCTGTCACGCCTTCTGCATAGGTCTTCACTGAAATGCATTGACTATATAAATGATAACCTGTCAATAAAGTATTGCTCTATCCCTTCCCGAACCTTTGTGGTGACGGAATCCGATTGCCTGGTTCGAACCAATTCCTTTGTAAGGAATAAACCCCATTTTAAAACCTCAAATACCACGGATTCTGCCTCTTATTTTTACTGAGTTATTCTTATTGAATTTTACCGCATAAATTAAGTCTAGGTAATTAAAATTTACCACAAAGGGCCCGCAGGGCAGCGCTGGTCGAGGTGAACATGTTGCGTTCCCAAGAGTCCAGCCAGCGGGCCTCTCGGGACGGCAGAGTCAATAGCGGCGGCAGGGAGGGAAAAGCAGTCCGCAAAAGGGGGCTGGCGGCTGAGGGGTGAAGGGAAAGACACGCCGGGTCACGCAGCGCCGGGAGGTGCCGGTGCAGAAGATGCTGAGGCACCAGGTCCCCTGAGGCAGGAAGCCTCCAAGCCCCCGTCAGGGAAGAAAGGAGTGAACCTTCAAAGGGAAGTAAGATTATTCTCCCACCAGAGCCCTCGACACTGCGTGAGCGAAGGCCGTACCCGCCTCCGTAGGGCCCCGCGGTGGAGAAATCAGCTCCTCCGTGGGCGATGGCTGCAAACTAAGGCGGGCAAGGGCCAGACCTGGAAGTCAGAAGGAGCCAAAGAATGAGGGACCTGCCACTCTTCCGACGAACATCTCTGCCCCAGGAAGGGCGGGGAGCAACCCTTCGATGCCGGTGAAAAAGACACCACACGGCGACCAGTCACCGGGGAGGATGACACCAATATACATGCCTCCGGAGAAGAAGGACGAATCCGCGGTACGACCCCTGTGCGGAGCCGTAGAATCCGCTGCTTGAGTTAGGACGTCGGCACCAGCCGGCGTCGCCGGACAAGAGGCCTCCGGGTCACCCCGCTCCGGGGACCGGAGTGGAGACCGGAGTAGAGCTGGAGCCGAAGTGACGCCGACCCGACCCCCACCGAGGCAGCTACCTGCGCAGGGGAACGAGACAGGCCTGGGGAGTGGCATGAAGCCCTCCAACAGCCACGGCCCAGAATGAGGCGAAGATCGCCCGGCAACCCATCCGGCGGCGCCAGGGACGATTCAACCTCCAACGAGGCAGCCACCTGTGGGGAGGGACAAGAGGGGCTCGGAGAGGGACGAGAGGTCTTCCCTCGGCCTCGACCCGGAGCGGGACGAGGAAGGTCCATCGACTCCTGTGGCTCCGCACGGTCCAGCTGCTGCCGGCGCCGTAGTGGCGTCACCTCGGCCTTAGACAGGACCACCCTGTCAAAGGACCGAGAGGGGCTCGGGGATGCGACCCAAGCCCCGGCGACCTCCCGCGACACCACAGGGACCCCCGCGGGAGTTTGCGGCGAGGCAGAGACGCCGTGGCCTGAAGGAGGTGCCCCAGAGGAGCCGCACCCCAACAGTACCACATCCTCCAAGCCTGGATCCCAACCAGTCGTCGCCGGGGCCGGAGCCACTGGCGGCGCCGCAGAGGGCCCTGCGCAGAGCGAGGAATGCGCCTACGCCCCAGGAGGGGAAGGAGGAGGAGACGCCAGCGAGGCCTGCAAAGCCACCGCGTATGTCTCCATTTGGACGTTCGACGCCCCAACACCGGGAAACGGTGGATAGGACGACACGCGGAGCCGCATCAGCCGAGGAGAGTCCACGCCCCCGGGAGGCCGGAAACCAGCCCCCGGGAAAAACTGCAACACTTACCCACCGTGTAGCGACGCTCACGTGACATTGGAGAAAGGCAAGGACGACGACCACGGCCGAGTCTGAAGCCGTCCGTCAAAGCAGACCGAGGGGAGGATGTCGACCTGGAGAGATGCGCCGAGAGAAGTTTCATCCGGCGCTCCCGCCGCGACTTCGGCTTCAACTAGTGGCACTGCGTACAGTCTGTGGTGCCGTGATCCTCCCCCCAAACACCACATACAAATGAGGTGAGGGTCTGTCGCCGACATAAGATGCCCACAAGACGTGCAAGTCTTAAAACCCCGAAGGCATTCGCACACTGTTCCGCTAAAAAAATGGAAGAAAAAAGGGTCCCAACAGGCCGTAGCAAGGATCGGATCCGCGTTGCACGCAGAAAAGGAAAAAATCTGACGTGGGCGCGCCGGGGGGGTCTTATGTGACCTCGCTGACGTCACGAACGCAGACGACGCCTGGGCGGAGTCGCGTGATGTCGCCCCGCCCCCGGCGCGCATGGATGCTGTGGCAAAAAGTTTCCGGATCCAGTCTCACGCCTGGGGATAATTCTACGTGAAGGAATCTGCGGCTAGTAGTCTCTATCAGATTAAGACTGACAACACCCACAGACCTATAAACAGCAACAATATCCCCAAAGCAATCAATAAATTGAACAACTGGAATCCCTCCTGTGCCAAACCCCTGGTTACCCTCAAACACATCACTACAACAAGATACAGACCCCCAGGCCAGTTTGTACACTGAGGAACTCAGACTGATGAAACACCACTGCAAACAACTGGAGCGCAAATAGAGAATGAGCCAGGACAAGGCCACCAGGAGCTTATTAAAATTCACCCTAGGACGGTATCACCAAATGATCCGGACCAACCAATGAGCCACTCTGGTGGACTGCATCAATGCCAGCACCAAGAGAAGCAAAGAAATCTTTGCCATTATGAAAGATTTACCTCACCATTGGCCACCTACAACCCGATCACCCTCTTGCAGGACCTTTTCAACAATCTCTCTTAATTCTTCAGCAACAAAATCACCGCCATTTACAGCAACTTTAACCAGCACCGGACTCAACAGATCTCGCCAAATGCCTTCTGGTCTTATCCAGAGAATCAATGCTAACAACATAGCCCATCAGCTCTAGAAGTAACCACCACCACAATGAAGTCCATCCACTAAGGGGCCCAATTGGAACCTTGCAACTACCACATCTACCCCAGAGGACTGTAACCCATCAGTGCCATGCTCACACCCATTCTGAATGCCTCCACCTCCTCTGTAACCTTCTGTGATGCTTAGAAAGCTGCAACTGTCCTCCCAGTGCTGAAGAAACCCTGTGCTGACACTTCAAGCCTCGCCAACTACAGAGCGATCTCCCTGCTACCATTCCCAGACAAGGTCTTAGACAAAACCATAAAAAGACACCTAATCAAATATCTCAATGACCACAAACTCCTCCACACCACAGCACGGACACTGTCTTCATTGCCGCCATGGAAGACATTCGCATGACATGGGACAGAGGAGGCACGGAAGCGCTAATCCTCTTGGACCTCTCCACAGCATTTGACACAGTCTCTCACGCCATCCTCAGTGCAAACGCCTAGCCGCCATCGGAAACCAAAGGAAATGCACTCCAGTGGATTGGCTCCTTCTCAACTGGAAATACCCAGTCAGTCAGCTTGGCACCGTACACTTCGTATGCCAGTGACGCATACAGGATCCGTATTTCCAGCATCAATGTCCTTTTTGTATGCTGATGACACAACTCATTCTCTTCCTCATGGACAAGACGCTCAGTACCCAGATCAAGTTAAATGCCTGCATGACTGAAATCACCCACTGGATGAAGACCAACCAACTAAAGCTGAACACCAACAAGACAGAATTTGCGACTTTCGGGAGGGGCACAGCACGAACCTCCGGGTAATCAACGGCAAACTCAACATGACCGCCCAAGTCAATGCCATCACCGCCTCATGCTTCCATACCCTGAAGATTCTGAGGAAGATTTTAAATGGCTCCCAGAAAACCATCATAAATGCCCAAGTCACAAGCAGGCTGGACTAGGGGAACAACCTCTAACCTCTAACCTCTAACCTTTGGGTCCAGTAAATTGAACCGTTTCCTTTTGGTCTGAACCTCTAAGCTGAGATCAACAAAAAAAACTCACCAGAAGTCTGCAGATCATTCAAAACTCAGAAGCCAGAATCACTCTGAACCTCCGACGCTGCACTCGCATCGCACCACACCTGAAGGAGTTTCATTGGCCTCCATTCACAAACGAGCACAATTCAAATCTTCACCAACACTTTCAGGGCACTATATAACCCCAGCGCAGCATACCTCAACAATTACGTCTGCTTTTGCAAACCTTCCAGACACTTTTGATTGTCCGGACTCCAACTTGCATATATCCCACGCACACAAACCAGATACGGTAGTTATGCCTTTTCCTACATAGTGGCATAACCTTCCTCTACACATAAGAGCCTCATCCTGACTTTTGAATTATGCAAGGAAATGAAGACATGGCTTTCCGAATAGTTCCACTAGGCCCTAGATTCCTACCTGTTAAGTGCCTCTCGGGTGATAGTACGCTCTAAAACTCTGCATTACATAACACCTACATCCTCAAGGAGGTACAGACTCAGGTTGTGGAGCTGAGGGGATGTCTGCACCAGAGTCAGTGCAGAAATCATTATGGGTGCATGGGGTTCAGACAACACAGAGAGTCTATGGGAATCCTTGGGCCCTGAAAGCACATCAGAGGAAGCCAGAAGAGTGACAAAAATATGCTGCGTGACCATTTTAAAGTCCTTGATCTAGAGTGTCGCCTCCTACATCTGGTCTGGGAAATTTGGGGAGGATAGGGAATCGGATCCGCAATGTAGATTGGTAAGGAAACATTTGACGTCGTGAAACTCTTGCACCTTTTCTTTAGACAGAGACTGGCTGGATGGGGTCAACTCCTGCTTCACCTTCTTCTATTTTGTTTGAACTTCAACTTACCAGAGTATTTCACCGCAAAGACAACTTCTCACGGGTGCGACCTTGAAAACAAGAGCGGTCTGCACCCTAGAGTCAGAGTAGGACTTAGCGAGGCACACAGCTTCTTCTCGAGTTCAGCGACAGACAGCTAGCTTTGCTTCTTTGTCTCGGATAACATTTGGATGTATGATGGCGTACTCCATTCACGACTTGGAACCGTGCCACAAGCCCAAACACACGCCTTGTGCGGATATGTGACCGACATCTGTTTCCTGCAGTCTCAACATAGTTTGAAGCCTGTAGTTTTAGAAGGAGACATCGTTCCTCTGAAAACTGGATTTAGTTTTGAGGAGTTGTTGAAAGACCGAGGAAAGTGGAAGCAGAGCTCTAGAACCACACACGAAGGCACAGAAAGAACAGAAGTGATATTGGTGCACAGGAGAGGTGCTTATATGCAGATCAGCTCCGTCACTTCCTGGGCTGTACGGAGTCAATGGGGAGCCCCACAGTGCTTCTTAGAGGTACAGGAGCACTGCTAAGAGAATATTCTTAGGTTGAGGAATCTGTGGTTATAAGTATCCATCAGAAGAAAGAGTTCCCTTATTTGAAGTTTGCTAGTGTAGTCGTATCTCTCTTCTTAGAACAAAAACTGCAGATGAGAGTTTTTCACGACCTGAGCTGTGACAGGGAAGGACATAATGGCAAACACCACGATGGCAAAGTCTCTCCCTTTAAAAAGAACTTGAAAGATAACCTAATTTGATCTCCTTCAGGTAAGAATTTGTTCTTGCTGAGTGAGAACAAATAATCATGAGCAGAGAAGAGAGGCCATTCAAATGAGCATGAACAGAACACACTCGCATTTCTCTCTCTCCCACCCATACCTGTAAAATAGTTATTCCATGGTTCAAAGGAAACAGAGACTCACCTTCAGTAATTGATACACTATAACCGTATCCAAGATGTTGTGAAAAGAAGCAAACTAAACTCTTCAGAGGCACACTAACAATATAGTAAATTACAAGTAACGGAGCCAAAACAATCGTACAAAGAGTTAAGTCCAGTTACTTTCCCCCAATACATTTCGTAAGAGCATCAAATCTATTTAAATAGCAGTTACAGTACATGGTTTGGGGATGTGGAAAAATGGTTCAGAGGAAACGTAGCTCCTTAACAATTATTTCAACATTATGTGTGTTGCATAATGACAACCGTTTTTCCAGCAAGTTTTATGTACAAAAGTAAATGCTTTTATTTATGATTTTTTTTACAGTTGTATTTCTTACTCTTATGTCATCATACATGAAATATGCAATAATTGCAGCAAGTAAAGACCATCTTCAAGCTTACACTGTAAGACATCTGCCCATGACATCAAAATGTTAATTTCACTTAACGGCCTCCTCTACTACATGTCATAGGTTTAGCAAAATATATTGAGGTTGTATCTCTTGCTGTAGCATAGTCCCTTCAAAGATGGAATCCTTAAACCACCATGGCCTGTGGATTGCTAAGTAGCAGAGGCGCAAGGCGCAATAATGCTCGGACTGGCATCTTCATCTCTTTAAATTTCAAGAGCAGTTCAGAGAAGGTTTCAATGCCTATGAAATAGAGGGGAAAGAAATAACAGGAATTGATTGACGAGAACTTTTGGTAAAATGTTGATCAAGTATATGATGGAAACAATCACCTGAGCAGACTCCTTGTGGTACGGGAGAAAGACCAACAAAGAGTTATTAAGGCCCTGATTACAAGTGAACTAATAACTTCTGATATGTGCGGTAAGTTCTGTTACCGCACAAATAGCAATTATGGTGTACTGATGATGCATATCCACAGACAAAGAATATAAAAACGTTTGATAATTCAGGCCCTATCGCACCCGGTTCATATTGGTGCAAAAGAAATTGCATCCACTACATAAATTTTGCAGGTCAAACATGGCGATATTTATTTATGGAAAAAGCCTTGTAAATCCATGAACATGTAGATTTGAGGCAGTAAGCATCACGTTTGAATGTTATGCCTCGTTTTGGAGGGAAAACTTGTAATACGTGATTTAATATGGCATACAATAAAGTGAGACTGTGGTGTGGAGTGTGCACTCTAAGTTTATATGTTCCTCTATGTGTTTTAAAAAAGTTTTTTAACGATCAGTGTGCTATGTTATGAACATGCCTGCCCAGCATATGTGAGTAATATTGTAAAGTGGCCAAGTCCTATGGGCAACCTGGACTAAACATGCACAACCTTAAATGATATACATACAATAATCAAGTATTCCAGACTTTTTTGCTGATTCTTCAAAAAACTTTTACTTAAATTTTCATTGTTTAAATAATGCCTAAATTTGCATTAATAATTTGACAATGGTTCATTTGTACAAACAACAGAATCTATTTGTACCAAAACAATTTTGCAAACACAAATGCTCAAGCCTAATGCATTTCGAGACAAAGATGTATTTTCGTCAGGGGCAAAACCTGTTGATCAAAAAAGGAAAGAAAAGGAAAACAATAAATCAGTTGATGTGTTAGTTATAGCTGTATGTTGTGTGTGATGTATGCGTCTATACACCCGATGTGCAACTCGGTATTCAAGCAGGCTGCGTTAGCATACTTACGACTTGTAGAGCTATTCAAAGCAAAATCACCGACGACCTAAAGTAACAAGCATTGACCTAGCCAATAGGTCTCGCTTTTGGGACCTTAAAAGTATATTTACTTTTGCTATAATCGCGGCACGTAAAGCGCGGGTGCCGCGATTATAGCAAAAGTAAAGAAATAGATGTATTTTTCTATTTCTTTACTTTTGCTATAATCGTGGCACCCACGCTTTACATGCAGAGATTATAGCAAAAGTAAACATACTTATACGGTCCCAAAAGTGAGACCTATTGGCTATGCCAATGCTTGTTTACTTTTGCTATAATCGTGCAGGGGAGGGGGCCTACGAGATTTCCTTGCGGGAGCATGCGACCGTATGGCGCCACGCGCTCCCGCAATGAAATCGCCAGACGTGCACGCGTTGCCACTGCAAGCAATGCAACGTGTGCACGTTTTTGCCCTCAAAGCTATGCCGATGGCATTAGGTCTCTCCTATGCGGCTCATGTGCGCTGCGTAGGCGAGACCTAAAAACGGTGTGTAACATTCATTTTAGTGGCTAAAGCATTATAGAAAAATGTGTCTTAGCATAATATTTCCGACAAAGTACCTGTAAATGACCCGATCTAATTTTTCAGTGAAGCGTCGCATGGCAAGTGGAGCAGTTATTTCGAATAGAATAATGAGTTTTATATCAAACTGAAGGGAACATCAATGGGATTTTCAGGCGACCCAGCATACGCGAACACGTTCATGGCGAAATAAAAAAATTACCATATTTTAACTAACCCCGTATGGCAAGACGAGTTAGTGATTTTAAAGAGATTCATAGATGACATCTTTCTGATCTGGAATAAATCAGAAGAATCATTGACAGAAGCCATACAAGTGTTAAACATGCAAGATTCCAGAATTCAATTCACATACACCATTCAGAGGCACGCATTGTCTTTTTTGGATGTTTGGATAGAGTTAAAGACCAAAAAAATCACCACATGTTTATTAAAAAAAAACACGGACAAAAACAACTCATTATTGTTTGAGAGCTTCCACCCACCATCACTCAAAAGGAACTTACCAGTATCTCAGTTCCTCAGAACCAGACGGATATCGTCTGAAACTTCAACATGCAGAGAGACTCTAATAGCACAAAAAGCCAACTATTTGGCCAGAGGTTATCCTGAAGATTTATTGAATCAACACATGGAACGTGCATTAAAGGCGTCTAGAGAGGATTTACTTCAAAAGAAATGCAAACAAACATCTAGCAGGACAGTTTTTGTGTCTAAATTCTCTACAGCTTCAAGGGATATCAAAAAAATTATCTGCACACGCTGGGAATTACTAGAATCAGAACATGATTTTAAAGGTTTATTTCAAGAAAAACTTCTTTTCGCCTATTCAAGAGCGCGCAATATCAAAGAAATCCTTTCTACAAAGAAAAAGATTCAGTTGCCAACAGGAAAGGCGGGGACTAAAAGATGTTGGAATTGCATACATTGCAATAATGTTATCCCAGGAGATACATTAGCACATCCGAGAACAGGGGAATAAATAAAATTAAGGTGCACCACTGATTGTAATTCCTAAAACATGGTTTACTCTATCAAATGCCCTTGCGGACTACTTTATATAGGGAAAACAGAAAGGAAAATGAAGGTGCGACTTACAGAACACAAAAGCAAGATAAGAAACAAAGATTTGGGGGCGTGGCCAAGCACAGGCTGAAGATGGCCGTGCTGTGAGGGAGCTCCGTCTTCCCACTCGGCCCACGACTATCCTGATTACAGATCCGACTTACCTGATAAAGAATTCCAGAATCGGAACGCGAGCGGAGCCCATCCCGCTGGCTCCGGTGATCGTGGGGTGCCCAGCGGCAGAGGAATCGCCGCCGGAAGTACGGACCGCGGCAGGGCCTGCAGGCACGACCCATGGTACTGGGCCCGGCCGACTGCGGGGCTCCGTCCGGCCCTCTGAGATTCGGCGGTGACCCAGCGACGTGAAAGTGGGAGCGGGGGCGTCCGAGGTGGCGGCCGCCTATGAGGCTATTGCTCTCGTGCGAGAAGGCTGTTGTGGAGGAGCGCTCAGAACCTCGTCGGAGCTCCAGCAGAGGGGGAGAGACGAGCTGCAGCGGTAATGCGGGATGCGATGGCGGAGACACGCAAGATGGCGGCGGCGCATCCCTGATCTTCACTGCCTCCCGCGAACTTTGCCACCCGTCTGCCCCCGGGAGATCTGGGGCCCGCCTGCACCTTTTTTGACACACGCCCCCAGCGGCCTGCATCCCCAGGAGTGTTGCTGGGTGTGGTGCTCCTCCACTGCAGGGGCAAAGCGCTGACACAGCGCACAGCTGGGTTCTCAACGCCATCACCATGACCGCTGGGCTGCGGAGCACTAGATCGGCAACGGACTGACCCGGGACACACCCTGCTTGGAGGGTCCGCTCTCCCACCCCCTGTGCTGGCCTGTTGGTCCAGGGCCGTGGATATAAGAGGAGCCATGACATTGGTATGGCCGGGCAGGCCCTGGGGAGCTGAACAAGCATTGCCAGCAAGACTTGTGGTACTGGTCGTACTGGGGTTTTGGAGTGGAGCGGGCTCGGTTGGACTGGGGCCGGTGAAAAGTGTGGGGTTTGTGTCGGGGGCTCTTCCCCCCCTCATCCAGAAGGTGTGCACAACAGCCCGGGTTATGGGGTGTAACTGATAGAATCTGCTTCCTTCCGGCCCCGGCGGTCCTGGGCCCGGTGCATGGACGGGGGCGGCCTCTTGTGCCCCCACTGGTGAATACACTACGGAGCAGTGGACTTTGGCGTCCGGGATCGGCGGGGCCGGAGGCCGTGAGGGGAATTGAGCCCGACTGGGGCGTGCTGGAGTAGTGGTGGAGCGCGGAGCGGCTTGCCAGGAGGGTGCACGGGCCGGGAGGTAGTTATTGGTGGTGGCGCATTCTCAGAGGTGGTGTCTATCCTCGGCTGGTCTCTCCGCTGTCGCCCCTGCATACCCGTGTTGAACAGCTTTGCTCCATCACCGGTGAGTCCTCGTCGCCCTTCTGGAATTGGCTGGTTGGGGTGAGCTGGGGCGGGTCGCAATGGATCGCATCAAGACTACGGGACCGCGTGGATCCAAGAGCACGCAATCAAACAAACTGAACTGGATCGCTATACTGTCCCCAAAGATGCACAACAGACCCATGAGCCCAGAGATTCAGGCTCCGGAGGACCAGGTGAGGAGGAGCAAGAAATCTCTCTCAAAGAGGTTATGGCTGCCATCACTGGGGTCAAGACTTCTCTGGACACGGTGGCTATAGATGTCAACCTCATTAGGGCAGATATGGGTAAACTAAGTGAAAAGTTCAAGCAAGTGGAAATTACGACAGCTAGCTTGGTGGACGATGTCTCACAACTCCAAGGGGCGGTCAAGGAACTTCAGGACTTCCGCACCTTTGCCGCCCTCAAGCTAGACGATTATGAAGGCCGCTTGCGTCGCAATAACATACGCATTCTTGGGGTTCTGGAAAACTCGGAGGGACAAACGCTGGACCTTTTTGTTGAGGACCTTATTCTCAACCACTTGAAACCCAAAGGCCTCAGTAAGTTCTTTGTTGTCGAGCGTGCCCAAAACATCCCGGGCGGTCGTCCCAAGCCGGGCACTCCCCCGCGGCACATGTTGGCGCAGGTCCTGAACTGTCGAGACAGAGATTTTATCCTTCAGAACTCCAAAGCCGGAGCCCCCCTGAGATTTGAGAACTCAGTCGTATCCTTCTTTCCGGATTTTACCCAACGGGTACAGCGACAAAGACGATCCTTCATATCGATCAAGCGTGTCCTCAGGGAGCGGGGAATGAAGTATTCCATGCTGTTCCCTGCCCGTCTTCAGGTTGAGGCGGAGGGACGAGTGTGGTCATCCCGAGGCAGCTGCCGATTGGATTGAGAGTAGAGGTGAGAGGAGTCTGACCCACCGAGGGGGAGGGAGACATTGATAATAGCCTAACGGTGTGAGACAAGAACTGTCCGGGGATTGAGCTCTTGCCTCTGGCAGTATGGGGTGTGTGTGGGGTGAGGGGGGACATGTGGTGTTTGTGCCTTTTGATACGTGGACTCACATGGGCCGTAATGATCTTAGTATGATGGGTATACAGTAGATTAGCTGGGTTGGGTGGGGGCGGTCCACATCCCCCCCCCCCCGTTTTTTTTTCTCTCTCTTTTGAACAGTTGTTAGGGCGACAGGCACTCTGCAAGTTTTTCATGGACAGTTTTAAGCCCAGAGGGCAGGGCAGCGGGGTGGGGGGTAGTTGGGTGGGAGTGTTTTATGTTTTGTTTGAAGTTTTGTTTACGTCAGCAACTGCTAGTGGCACAATGTTCCGGAAAGTGGGGGTGACCGAAGTCAGTTTTGATATATATCGATATGGCACCAGCGGAGGACAGAGGGGTTAAATTGTTGAGTTGGAATGTCAACGGGCTGGGGGACAAAATTAAGCGTAGTGTCATTCTTCAGAGTATTAAGCGTCACGCCCCGGACATTGTTCTGCTACAAGAAACACATTTGGTCGGCAACACATGCAGGGCATTACACAGAGGGGGCTATGTCCTATTGGCCCACGCAGGCTTCACCACGGGTTCCAGGGGGATTGGCATACTGATGAAAAAGGCCTTTCCCCTTGTGGTGCAGAATACTTGGTCGGACACTAGAGGACGATATGTAGGGGTTTTGGGCATGTGGGAAGGCCATCCGATTACCATCCTGTCGGTCTATGTACCCCGGGCATTCAGGCCACCACGTTTAGCGACTTGGGTGCATTGCTGTTGGGGATCCCGGAGGGTCTCTTGGTATTGGGAGGGGACTTGAATTTGGTGGTTTCTGGGGACCTGGATCGGCACACCCCCTGGGCTCTCCCTTGCTCGCACTGTTGGCTGCCGGACTTCCTGGAATCCCTGGGGTTGGTGGATGCATGGAGGGCCTTTCACCCCGAGGCTTTGCACTATACCTTTCACTCCGGAGCGCATGGGAGTCTCTCTCGAATCGATTACTTTCTGGTACCTGCTTCCCAGGTTGCCCAGGTTCGGGAGGTGGGGCATCTGGCAAGGGGCATTTCGGATCACTCACCGATCTGGCTCCAGGTGGTGCTAGGCCACCAACAGGGTCGTGTCACCCCATCAATCCATGGTATTTTCGCGATCGCAGTGTCCGCCGAGAGCTCTGTGGGGCTATGGATAACTATTTCAGTGAGAATGTAGGCTCGGTGGGATCCCCGCAGATGCTCTGGGAGGCATTTAAGGCAGTGCTATGGAGTTAGGTCCTTTCCTTAATATCTGGGAAGAAGAAGGAACAACGCAAAGAGTTGATGGCGTTGGAGGAAGAGGTGGGAAAACTGGAATCAGATTTAAACGTAGTGGTCACACCGGACAAGCTCCACGTACTCGGCCTAAAGCCGCAGGAATACAGTGCGCTTGCGACGGATCAGGCTAAAGCCATGGGGAGAGCGGTTCAGGGGCGTTTTTATATGAGGTGGGCGACAAGGCCGGGAAACTCTTGGCCTGGTTGGACAAGAAAGAGTGGGCTAGCCGACTGGTGCCTGAGCTTCGAGGATGGGAGGGTACTTCTCTGTCGGACCTGCAAGCAATAGCGGACTGCTTCGCGACCCACTACCAGGCTGTCTATACTTCTACAGCCCCTTATCCTATCGAAGACTCCCGCCAGGTGCTCACTGATATCACCTTGCCCAGGCTGACGATCATGAGTATATGGAAAGGGACTTGTCAGACGACGAAATAGCGGCAGCCATACGATCGCTCAAGCCTGGTAAAGCCACTGGCCAAAACGGGCTACCGATTGAGCTGTACAAGCTGAAACCAGACAAGTTAGCCCCACACCTGAGGGCCATGTATGAGGATGCGAGGCACGTGGGAATACTACCATTAGACCAACGTACGGCCACAATCATCACTATTCACAAAGAGGGGAAACCCAAAAATTAATGTGGTTCCTACAGACTGATCTCTCTGTTGAACGCTGAACCCAAGATCTTGGCTAAGCTTCTAGCTACCTGGCTCTTGACGGCGATTGGATTACTGGTTCACCCTGACCAATCAGGGTTCATACGGCATCGTAACACGGCGCTGAACCTGCGCAGGGTCCACGGGGTACTGGGCAGGGCGGCCACAATATCGGAGTAGTTATCCTGTGATAGTATCCCTGGACGCAGCCATGGCCTTTGACATCATCGAATGGTTCTACCTATGGGTTGTGTTGGAGAAATTTGGGTTTTGCCCCAATTTCATACGATGGGTGCAGTTACTATATTCCCAACCTATGGCCCAAGTGGTGGTTAATAACAAGAAGTCGACTGCCTTCGAGCTTGGCAGAGAGACCCATCAGGGCTGCCCCCTGTCCCCGCTGCTGTTTGTCCTGGCTTTGGAACCGCTGGCGGCGTGGATACGTCAGGACCTGTGCGTAAGGGGTATGCGTTGGTCCCCAGACTTTGAGGACCGGATTTCTCTCTATGTGGACGACATCCTCCTGTATTTGTCCTCCCCAAGGAACTCACTGATAGCGGTCTTGGATATTTTCACGACCTTTGGACGGTACTCCGGCTACTTCATAAATTGGAACAAGTCCCTCCTGTTTGTGGAGGCGGGTGAGCCCCCGATTCCACCGTCAGGGTGCCCACTGCGAATCTGTACCGAGGGGTTTACTTACCTAGGTGTCTCTCAGCTTAGACCCCTCTCTTCGTTATTCCCGAAACATTCAACCCCCGCCTGCTGCAGCTGCGCAGGGACATCGCTAGGTGAAGGGCACTCCCTATCTCTTTGTTAGGTAAAGCTGCTCTTTTTAAGATGATGTCTCTTCCCCGATTCTTCTATGACCTTCAGAACTCCATGGATCGGATACCCTCCTTCTTATTTCTGAGAGGTCGAGAGCCTCCAGCGAGATCTGCTCTGGAACGGTAAACCGCGCATCGCTCTCGGCAAACTTTCCCTAAATTGGTATGACGGTGGCATCAGCCTCCCAGACATACGATTGTATTACTGGGAGTCACATTTGTCCGCCATTAACCACTGCACATATGGTCAGCCATGGGACCCGGGATATAACATGGATAGGTGGCTCCTCCCGGGAGGAACTTTTAGTAGAGCCCTTTATTCTAGGCCTCAGCGCTACCCTCTCACAGGCCCCACTAACCATTTAGTACACGTTTGGCATGTGGCTACCAATCGCTTAGGCTGGAAAAGGAAGTTAACGCTCGCAACGCCGCTATGGGATTCCGAGCAACTGAGTGATCTATGGAAGAGTAAGGGATTTGCCAAATGGGATCTCATAGGTATTCCGAACATACGGGATCTGTGGGATAAATCTGATATTAAGTCTTTTGCATCGCTACAGCAGCAATATTGCCTGGCCGAATCTGAGCGCTTTCGATACACACAGGTTCGACACGCGCTTCGCACACACTTATTGCCCGGTACCACGCCACCTGAATCCTCCCAACTGGAAGATAGGGTACTAGATGGCCATCTCCCTGACAGCACTATCTCTCTAATATATAAGAAACTGGTAAATAACGTTCCGGATCCCCTCCTGACTCTCAGAGAGAAGTGGACCAGAGATGGCATAGAAATGGATGATGAGGAATGGCAGGAGGCAGTCTCCTCTCCCAGGGTTGTGGCAATTTCAGCTCGCCTTTGTCTCGTTCAATTAAAAATCATCCACTGTGTCTATGTAACGGGGCCCCAGCTGGTACGAAAGGGAGGGGTGGAAGAGGGCGCCTGCAGGCATGGTTGTGGCCAGCTGGGGACCTTTTTCCAAATACTTTGGGAATGTAGACAGATCCAATCCTACTGGCATGCCATTCATGACATTATTAACACTGTTCTGTCAGCGCAGCTCCGAGTGGAGGCCCGTAGATGTCTCCTGAACATCTGGGAGCCGACTGACCGGAATGTTTGCTTGACACAGTGGGTGACTCTGGGGCTAATGTTTGCCAAAAGGAATATTGCTCAGCGGTGGGGGGCTACAGATCCACCCACGGCATGGGAATGGGAGAAAGATATGGACTGGGCAATGTCCAGAGAGAAGACGGTATATGTGTCACGTGGATCTCCCCAGAAATGGTCTCGTGTGTGGGGCATGTGGAACTCCTATCGAGGAGATATCTGTCAGCCCCCCCTAACCCCTACATGTGACGATCCCCCTTCGCCTTAGACATTCCACCATGCTCAATCGTATTTTGTGTATTGCCTTTTGCACCGCTGCTGCCCCCTGGTCTGCCCATCCCATATGAACATGTAACTGCTGATGTTTGTTTTTTGTTTTTCAAATAATAAAAATATATATTTTTTTAAAAATACAAAAATTTGAACTCCAGTTTAGCAGTGCATTGGGAACAGAATAGACATTCAATAGCTCAATTGAAATTCCAAATTATTGAACAGGTATCTTTACAAGAAAATACGGATAGATCCAAGAAACTCTTGCAAAGGGAAACCTTTTGGATAAAGAAGCTTGATACCTTAATCCCAAAGGGGCTAAATGACAGATGTGAGATGTTGTGTTTCCTTTAAATTCAGAAAAACTAACCGAAGGACATCACACTTATAAGTGACACACACATAAAACACATATAACAAAGAGTTGTGGTTAGGGAAATCTATGATTGTATACTCAGAGATTGTTGTATTTTTGTATGTTGTCAATGAAAAGCTATGTCACTATCTGTTTGTTATTTTTTTTGGTATCTGTTAACATCCATTTCACATCATCTTTGACACACAGAGAACACACATACTGACCTGGTTTTAATTTTTCATGGATGAACGCTGTCCGTTTTTAGGCTATTATCGAGCGTATTGTATTGGCTGATAACAGCATTTCATAGCTGTTATGTTTCCAAACGGTATTCACACATAGTATTTCCACCTTCAATATGCATAGGTTGTATAAACCCTGGATATAGTTGTGTATTTGTTGGTTATAATGGAGCCCCGTGAGTTCTTATAGGATTATGAGAATCGAGAGCCTTCAGTAGGAAGAGGCACTCATGTTTAAACATGGCGTCCACACTAGCGAATTGGAAAGTATGGACTTGAATTGTGCGACGCACATAGGTTACTATCGCGCGAATACGATTACTCGCTTCCGGGTCAGAAGTCCCCGCGCATCGTCTGGCTCTTTAAATCGTTTACACGGGATTCGCGTTGGCATCCAGTAGAGGTTATTATCGTGTTGCAAGGTAAGCTCTACGGGGCTGCGAACCTTGATATGAGAGTCCCTATTTGAACCGTAGAGATTTTTATGACTCGTGCATTCTTGTTTTATAGGTATAGGAGGGTCTATCAACGAATTATAATCGTTCATCTTCAGAGTGATTTAAACAGCGGTGAGTAGATTATCGTGTGGATTCCGCCATCTATTCATTCTTTTTAAGTCAGAATAGAATGAGTGATATGTGTTTTCGTTTTTCACAGTTCTTTAGACTCAGTTCCACTGTGGATTACCATTTACTCCTGCCACGCAGTTGAAAGCTAAGGTGTATATCACTGAAGGGGTCAGGCAGTCATTACTTGACGCGTATTTGTGTTTATTTTGAACGTTGAGAGCCACGATTAAGCAATATATTTTATTTTCTGCTCCACTGAGGAGTTTGCCATGCGACACTTCACTGAAAAATTAGATCGGGTCATTTACAGGTATTTTGTAAGAAATATTACGCTAAGACACATTTTTCTATAATGCTTTAGCCACTAAAATGAATGTTACACTTTAGGTCGTCGGTGATTTTGCTTTGAATAGCTCTACAAGTCGTAAGTATGCTAACGCAGCATGCTTGAATACCGGGTTGCACATCGGGTGTACAGCCACATAGATCACACACAACATACAGCTGTTACTAACACATCAACTGATTTATTGTTTTCCTTTTCTTTCCTTTTTTGATCAACAGGTTTTGCCCCTGACGAAGAGACATCTTTGTCTCAAAATGCATTGGGCTCGAGCATTTGTGCTTGCAAAATTGTTTTGCTACAAATAGATTCTGTTTGTACAAATAAACCATTGTCAAATTAATAATGCAAATTTAGGCATTATTTAAAACAATGAAAATTTAAGTAAAAGTTTTTTGAAGAATTAGCAAAAAAGTCTGGAATACTTGATTATTGTATGTATGTCATTTAAGGTTGTGCATGTTTAATCCAGGTTGGCCATGGGACTTGGCCAATTCAAATTAATACAATAAAGTGAGCACATATCAGTGCCAGTTTTATCATGCTCAATAAAATCGCACATAAAACGGGGCCACTTGTAATGACAGCCTTAGTCTCACCAACTAACAGTACAATAAGCATTGGCAAAGATAATAGGACTTGCCTATGCGAGAACTATTGGTCTTGCCAATGTGTTTTAGACAGGTTATACACCAGCGTGGCTGCTGTTCAGCATAGCTAAAAGTTAGCGGCAGAGAGAAGAGTGGCATGGAGAGTCATGTCATAGAGCGGAATGGTGCAGAGTGTTGTTAAGCGGAGTGACAGAGTGGAGCACAGTGACAGAGTAGAGTGGAGCAGAGGGACAGAGTGGCATGCAGTAGAGAGTTGTGGAGTGTGGCAGAGTGTCATGAAGTGTTGTGGAGTAAAGTGGCACAGTGTATCATAGAGTGGAGTGCTGTAGAGTAGAGTGCCATAAAGGGGAAGGGAGAAGAGTGGCATAAAGTGGAGTAGTGTTGTACAATGGAATGGCATAGGGTGGAGTGGAGGAAAGAGGAGTAGAGTGGAGTAAAGCGGTGAGGCATAGAGTGGAGTGCCATAGAGTTAAGGGTCATACAGGGAAGTTGAGTATCAGAGTGAAGTGGAGTAGAGTTTGAGGGGTGTGCCACAGTGTGAGTGGCATAGAGCATAGTGCCGGGTTGTAAACTACAGTAGCGTGGAGTGGCGTTTCGCAGAGTGGAATGTTAAAGAGTGGAGTGGAGGTCAGTGGATGACGTGTTGTATCGTACAGTGGAGTGGCACAGAGTGGAGTAGTGTTGAGTGTTATAGAGTGGAGTGGCGTAGAATGGAGCTGCAGAGAATGGAGAGGAGTAAAGTGGAGTGCCGTAAAGTGGAGTGCCGTAGAGTGGAGAGCCGTACAATAGAGTGCCAATTGCAACTTCCGCTAAGGAACTTTCTATTTGTTTTTTAGGAAAAATAGTTTCCAATTTGAAAGCGAACCTATAGCATGGAGAGAAGACCAATAGGTAATACGAGGACAGACAATAATAACTTATGTGAATTCTCTAAGATCACATTGGAAGAGTCTGAACCGGCTATTCTCACTGGATGACCCTTGCCCCCCACTAATCCTGGCCTCCATTGTTAAGCTGATTAATCCACGCACATAAAATAGCAGTTGTATGCAAGACAAACTGTGGGCTGCAGTATACTGAGTAGTTTACGGAACAGAATCCTCTTGCATCTTACTTAACTGATGGCAAGCCATGTTCCCCCCTTCTCAACAAATCATTTTCATCCATTCATCCACAAACTCATGTCAACTTGCCTTTTCACCCATCACTCATTCATCAAACTATGCACTCTTAACTCATGCATCCCACATACACTTACCCGTTCATTCAGATACTCAGTCACACACATCGATTATTCCAACCATTGACTCGTTCTAAAATTCACCCACCAGTGCCACTAAAAGCACACCAATAAATGAAGAAACACTTTTATTCATACACCTTACCTATTAGCTTTGATTGATGCTTGATTTTGGTAGGAAAAAGCATATGTTAAATGCCAGTTACCACTAACTGGATAGTGAAAACAGGAAGCTAGTGGTAAGAAATCAGTGTGTATTTCTTACAAATGGGAGAGGGAGTGTCGGAGAGAGAGAGAGATAGCGAGGTAGGGATATCAAGATGAAGAGGGTGAGCAAGAGAGCGCAAAAGTCAGTGTTTGCATGCAACATTTGTAACAGAGCAAGGAACTTACAGTCTGAAACCAGTTGCAAAGTTCCTAAAGGATTTCCACGCTTCAAATACATTTTTGAGCAAGCTGTTCTTCCATTTGCAACATTCGGATTAGATTTCACTGTGGCTCCTCTTTAAACTGGCCACACAATTAAAAAAGAATAACTTTTAAGCAGATTATTCCTACAAGGCGTAAATTGTCCAGTGAGCACTGTCCCTTCCCATCTTAATGCCTGGACACAAGGTAATGTGGGTATTTTAGTACTAAGTCTCACAGGAAAGTCCGACCGCCCTCCCATGTACAAAGGAAATGTAGGTTGTGACTGGATGTAAAAACGAAGAAAGCAGAAGAGAGAACATGGCAGGAGAAACGACAGGGGCACATCAATCAATTATAACATTACCTTCTAGGACTCCTGCCAACAGCTTCCGGGCAGTAGGGACGGAATGGTAAACCAGGAAGCATGCCAGCATATTCAAACTGGGTTCGTCAGCAGGCTGACCACTCAAGTAGGAGTGCACGGATACGTCACCTCCAGCTGCAGGAAGATACCCAAGAAACAGCAAAATAACTACTTTATGTTCCTTTACTGGAACTTCGAGATCACATTATACAACTTGCACCCAAAAATATTTAGCAGAACAAATATTAACATTTTAACAAAATAAGTACAGGAAGTTGGAACTAACTGCTTATCAACCTTGCACCAGACAAAGTAACAACTTTAAAAATTGACACGTCTCCAGGACCACTGTCCTCATCCTATGCGAATCAGTTACTATGTCCGTTGTTGTGTTAGTAACGCATCATTGATTTGCGACTGCAATTGTGGTCATAATCCATTTATAGATAGCATTGGGACCCACAATTAGGAGGGGACGTCCCTTTCATTGCCCCTCCTGAATGCAATTCAAAATGGATTGCAAAACCCATTTGCGGATCAGTAAGAAATTACCATCTCTCAAAATGGGCTTTGTACTTTTCACATACCATTTTTGCACTCACAAACCGTTTGATTTTGCAGATCACAGGGTAGGTGAATCGAAAAGTGCTTAGGACACTGGGCCCCTGGATATCCAATGTGAGTGCAAAAAGGGTTGGTGTCCCCGCACGTATGTTGTAACAAGAGTACCCACATCACTTTCAGCCCAGTAGCCAATGACAGTCCATGACACAAACAAAAGATACAAAAGGCAGTACTTGTTATAAATATTGCCCAGCTTACGAGTTCTACAGGCTTGGAGAAAAAGCTTGAGAAAGTGCTTTTTAAATTTAGATGTGAAATGTTCTCTTTATGTTAGGTTTATGAAATGAGTGTACTGGGACAAAAGATATTTGCATTTCCACCACTGCCTATATTTAGAATCTCACTTTCCAACAGCAGATCCTGGAAAAAAAAGATCCATTCCATGGACTTTGATTGACCATAATGCCAGGGGTTGCATAAGTGACATCACACACCCTTTGTCTTCAATGACATCACAGGTAGTGAAATCATGTGACCTGAAATGCTGGAAGTGAAGCCGCAAGACAGTTATCTTGATACCAGAATTGACATGACTAAAGCCTAGTGTATACCACAAAGAGAAAACGTGTTGCCAAATCACAAGGAGATAAAGAGGAGATACAAAATAAAAAAGAATAGCGGTCAGGTTTCAGTTTGATTTATATGGACCAGATTTTGCATATGAACTATGTTATTGGGTTGCTTTATGCTTTAGAAGTGTTAATACATTTTGATTGATGATCACTTGTAAAGATTTATCACACTTAGGTAGGACAGGGATGACTGCTCTATTAAAAAATGTTTTTTTATCAAACATGGCAACAAATTGAATTGATTTGTTTAATATTATTTTGCATTTTACAAAGTACACATTGCACTTAATGTGTTTATTTTTAACTAAAAGTGTAATCTCACATTGCAGAATGTAAGCTGTGTTTATCAGAACAATATTTATGTTCTATTATTGGCACTGCTTTTGCCACATCTGAAGCTCTTCTCGAATTAGAAGATAATTTAGCAGTAAAATCGCTTAGCACAGTAAATGTATTCATATGTAATCAAGTCATGAAATTATTTCAATCAAACATTTTTAATGCATATGTCAGAATGACAATTTCTAGTGTATCAATGTTCAGACAATAAGAATGTATGGTGCCCCAGAGAGAAAAAGAAGAAACAACAGAAAGGGAGGAGTGAACACGCAGTGAGTTAAACACGCTGTGCGTTTACTTGAAGCACACAACTACAGTTTACTTTAAGATGAAGGAGTAGATGAGCCTATGGCTTAACTAATCTCCTCTCAATCACTGAGTTTGTGTGCTGCTGGTTGTTGATGACGTCTCAATCACTTTTGAAGTACAGAGGTCTCATCAGAAGCTCGGTACACAGAACATCTATATGGTGAATTATAATAACCATTATTAGTGGTCAGTATTACTGATAATAACCATCAATAGTGGTCAGTATTACTGATAATAACCATCAATAGTGGTCAGTATTAATGATAGACTGTTTGGCTGGGAAATATTAAAAAGGATACATACCACAGGATATACGAGTGGCCACTTGCTTACATCCATGGTCCATGGAGATAAGCTATGAAACTGCACGGTACACCAGTCAGGGGTAATGGTGTTGAAGGAGAGTGCATGTATAACAGCGGTATGCCGTAATAGCCAGAGAGCCTCATTTATGATAACAGAGCTATACCTCTCTGAAGAGCTCTAGTTAGAGCGAAACACTGTGTCAGGGGTTGCTTTTACTCAATTCAGATTGGCTTGATTGGTATTTTACCAATTCAAAGCGCAGCGCCAGAGAGGGACGAAACTGCTAAATTCCGAGGCGGCAGCAGACTACAGGCTCCAGGAGGCTTAGGGGCTTAGTGACCAGCAGCGGCCCCTCCCTCCCTTCGCACCAGACTTCAAAAGAACCTCGCGCTTCCCGCTTCGCGGAAAGCGCAGCGCCAGAGAGGGACGAAACTGCTCAATTCCGAGGCGGCAGCAGACTACAGGCTCCAGGAGGCTTAGGGGCTTAGTGACCAGCAGCGGCCCCTCCCTCCCTTCGCACCGGACTTCAAAAGAACCTCGCACTTCCCGCTTCGCGGGAAGCGCAGCGCCAGAGAGGGACGAAACTGCTCAATTCCGAGGCGGCAGCAGACTACAGGCTCCAGGAGGCTTAGGGGCTTAGTGACCAGCAGCGGCCCCTCCCTCCCTTCGCACCGGACTTCAAAAGAACCTCGCGCTTCCCACTTCGCGGGAAGCGCAGCGCCAGAGAGGGACGAAACTGCTCAATTCCGAGGCGGCAGCAGACTACAGGCTCCAGGAGGCTTAGGGGCTTAGTGACCAGCAGCGGCCCCTCCCTCCCTTCGCACCGGACTTCAAAAGAACCTCGCGATCCCCGCGTCGCGGGATCGCGCGCGGGACGCGCCGGGCGAAGCCCGGGCCAAGGGCGGGCCCGTCTAAGCCCGTCAAAGACCGGAGGAGACTGGACTGGGCCTCCCCCTATCGATTTTAATTACAGTAAGGTTGCAAGACTTTATTCAGTTTAACGTCATTCTAACTGTTACTTTGTAAATACTATCGACGCCCACATCCATTTAGATATTTAGCGTGTGGTCTTGGTCATCTGAGATAGGCTTAGCAAATATGGTATTGAAAAATATCCCGCATACCGGTGGTGCTGGAACTGGGATAATTGGTACTATAGATGCCTTTTTTACTAAGGCTGTGACTGTTGTGGAGAAGGAGATAGCCCTAACGGAACAAAGACTATCCCTTGAACCTGTGTTTATGAGAAAGTCGTCTTTGGGGAAAATTGCCAATGTACTGTCTCCCGACCCAATAGAGATCCAAAATGCACATTTATCATGCCAACAACACAATCTTTTTACAGTATTGGATATAACCGGCGTTGACACAAGCTTAGAATCCTTCATGGCTTATCCAACTATGGAACCCTGACGACGAAAAAGCCTTCTACCAATTAATAATAACCCCCCATCTGAATGCACTAACCGCGAACTAGTAGAGGGAAATGTCTCTAGTTTAAAACGTAAACGAGGTGGAAAGCAGCATAAGGGTGGGCGCAATAAAAAGAGCAAAAGTATACTACCTATGCACAACGAAAAGGGGGTAACATATAGGGATAAAAACCCCATACAAGTTGTAAATACTGTTCCCAACAACACAAACTCGACTGTTGATATAACGGACAGTCCACCTGTAATTGACAGAAATACAGTATGCTCATTGGATAACATTGAGCATTTAGTTAGGTCTTTGATTCTCCCATTGTTAGAACGTACCAGACGCTTAGGTACACAGTTAGAAGTCCTGGAAAAAATCACGAGGGAGAACTCAGCCTTGCTGAAAAAATTAGGGGACGCTAAACTCATGACAAATAATTCCACTGTAGCACCCAAAAATACACAATCATCATTACTAAGTACTACACTTGGACAAGGTAACATAAACTCGGCTCTACAGGAAGGCGAAATGACGATGATGGATACCGATAACACCACACAAAATGAAAAGGCTAGAAAAGTAACCAATACAGACAGCCTTAATTCATGTACAAATGAAGTACCTGATAATATGGCACCCGGATTACAAAAAGTAAGGGAAAACAATGGAAAAGAACATAAAAAGAGAATTGATCTTCCACCGGACTCCTATCCCTACGTAATTGTACTTGCAGGGGTCCCAGAGTGGAGTAACATTAGGGATGAAACCACGTCTGAATTAAAAAACAAGGTTATGTTTTGGTTAGGGAAAAACAGACCTCTCAGACCTGATTTATGTGGGGAAATCATTAATGTTCGCCGAGTGAATTGGCTCGGGCCTACAGCTAAAGATATTATTGGGGATTGTATCATCGTAAATTTCAGAGACCCAAGAGTTACCGAATTTATTCGTGGCTTTCCAAATTATGGAAACCCTGGAGAAATTCTGTCTTTGGATTTAAGTTATTTTTATCCACCAGCTCCCCCTGTTGCTGTTACTGGTCAGAGACTGAAAACAATACGCTATGAAGGAAGGCCCCACTACGTCAGAAATCATCGTAATGATAATAGGGTGCCTATGACGCATGGTGGTTTCAGACTGTATAACCCTGACCATTATCAACAGATAGGGAATTTATTCAATGTCCCAACGCACAACAGATTTGACACTTTATCAGGCTTGGGGGGTGGATTGACCAGCACGGGAACAGATTATTGATGCCACCCCCCGTTCAAGTAGAGGACAGTCAGGGAAAGGGGCTCCCCTATGACCGAGCAGCACAGGATTTGGTTAGTATCAAACTTAAACTTAATGAAAGGGTGGACATGACACAATTGGGAATCCAAGAAGAGAGAAAGGGCATTACAGATAAGAATATTGCCAATACCACCAACCCAAGACATGCCACACACAATAGGACTGAAAAAAACTGGTCTATTATTTACTGGAATATCGCTGGCCTTAGGGCAAAATTGGATAATCCGATATGGCATAAACTAATTGAAGACCACGATGTTATATGTCTGCAGGAATCGTGGGCGAAGGACGTATATCATTTGAATGGTTTTAGAACTATTTTTACTCCGGCAATTGGCTCAATGCATGGCAGAGCTAAGGGTGGGATCTGCACATATGTCTCTAACCGTTTTACTTGTCAAACTATCGAGGTCTTTTATAATACCACTTATTACCACATTGTTGGCCTACACATGAAGAAAAATTTCTGTATTCTGGTTATTAATTTTTACAATAATGTTCCCCCGGCAGACTCAGCTTTAGTATTTAAAAAACTTAGCTCGGAAATCAACTCCATACTTTGTAATAAAGGAAAGGAGTGTGTCGCCATATGGGGGGTGGATTTTAACTGCACTATTTGTAATAGAGCCAGAAATGGAATTTGTGGTCTAACTTTGGATAAAGAGTCCGCACCAACACATTTTGAACATAATGGTAAGGGCGACGCCCTAAATGAGATTCTTTTTGTGAATGACTTAGGGCAGTGGTTCCCAAACTTTTGACTTCTGGGGACCCCCAATAAATCATTACTGGAACTCGGGGACCCCAACTGAATCATTATTCGAATCCGGGGACTCCCCCTAACGAGTCATTACTAGAAGACGGAGACCCTGGCCTAAGCAATGATGATGATTTGAACCGCAAAACAATACACAAAAATACTGAAAGAATTGTTCATCAAAAAATACACAAATGACACATTTTATTTAATTAGGAGGCACATATAAATACAAAAAGAAATCAAAATGTAATTTTAATAGAATGGTTGGAGCTTTCCTAAATTCAATTGAGGCCACTCGTCATCCATACTTTATACAGTTTGATGCACCTGCACTGCTCCCACGAATCAATCTGAGGACACTAATTGAATTTTTAGCCTCCAGTTTCAAATTCCTTCACATTTACAGTATGTTTTAAAATGTTCAATTGTACATTTAGCATCTTTATATATATAAACACACTTTATTAGTCTGTTAATATTATTTGATTTTCAAAGTAGTCGGGGACCCCCTGAGGAGGCTTCAGGGACCCCCAGGGGTCCCCGGACCCCAGTTTGGGAACCACTGACTTAGGGTTTGCAAATACACTATGTCAACCAGAAGTTCTGTTTACTCCCACCTTTTGTGGTAGGGGACTCTCCTCTATAATTGATTTTGTTTTGATTTCTTCGTGCTTTAGGAGTAGAGTTAGAAATTACGACGTCTTAGAATTATCTCTCAGTGATCATTTTCCCATTAAGGTGGAACTTAGTAACCCTCGTGTTATCCTTGATAGCATTCCCAGGCCACAATCTAGAGACATTGTTATCTCTAGACGAAACGGATACGCCATAAAATGGTCTAAAATCGTACCTGCTGACTTTCTTTCTAACTTAATTAAGACATGTAACACATGTTTTAATACTTGTTTGGATATTGCTTCCAAAGACCTAGAAGTAGTAAATGATTTTAAATCTATTGTAACATGCATTAAGGAAAGTTTGTGGGTTAGTTTGAAAAAACATAATAACAGTAATAGGAAAAAGGAGGGATGGTTTGACCAAGAATGTACGAAGGCACACTCTAAACTTAAATTGGCACTAAATGGACAAGTAAGGGATAAAATTCAGATCAGAGAGCTTCGTAAGTCTTATAAACTGGCAATTAAGAATAGGAGGGCCAGCTTAAAGAAGGAAGCGTGGGAGGAATTACTAAGTGCTTCAGAACGGAGAGATATGACTGCCTTTTGGAGGGCAGTAAACGCACCATATTTTAAGGACGACACCAAGGCGAGGCTTGAGATAGCCATCGGTGAGAATGAATGGGTGAGTTATTTTGAGTCCCTTTATAGCCCCGTTGACGCTTTGAGTGAATCGATAAAGCAAGATTTACCTAACATACACACAAAATTTAAGAGCTTGAACCTCACATTCACATTGAGTGAGGTGTTGAAGGGTATTAGTTCGAGCCAGGGGGGGCAAGGCACCAGGCCCTGATGGGGTACCGGTAGATGTTTTTAAAGATAATCTCACACTATGGGCTCCCCTATTAACCAGATTTTTGAACGCTGCTTGCAAGCTTGGTCTTCCTAACACCTGGTATGAATCAATAATAGTACCAATCTTTAAAAAGGGCGATAGGGAAAGCTGTAAATGCTATCGCCCTATATCCCTACTCGATTCTACCATCAAAATTGTGGGCAGGGTTATCCTTGATAGGTTGCAGGTGTGGGCAGACGAGCACAAGATTATCAGCGACTTGCAATATGGGTTTAGGGAAGGGGTAGGGACTGTTGATCAAGGACTCAACTTATTCATTCTATTGGAAAAATATACCAAGGCTAAGGGCGGGAAAATGTTTTTAACTTTTGTAGATTTAACTTCCGCCTTTGACTGTGTTACACACAGTAAACTATGGTTAATTTTAATACGATTGGGAGTTGAGGATAATATTATTTGTTTCCTAAGGGAGTTGTACAATGGGGCTAGGGCTACAGTTAGATTCGGTCTAAAGGGAGAATGCACCAGAATGTTTAATATTGCGAGGGGAGTAAGACAAGGATGCGTCCTTGCTCCGTTTTTATTTACAATCTATATCAATGGGCTTGAGGATGTCTTGCTGAGGGACTGCATAGATATGCCATCGGCAATAAAACGCCACATTCCGGCTCTAATTTACGCCGATGATGCCGTTCTGATGGCAAGGACCCCTGTTGCAATGCAAACTATGATTACTTACTTTTCCACTTTTATGACTAGTTTGGACCTGAGGGTGAACTGTACAAAAACGTATTCCATGATTTGCGGCACTAAAACTAAACAGAGGAAAAAAGTTATGTTCATAGAGTCTAAGCCATTAGAACATATTTCTACTTTCCCCTATTTAGGAATTATGTTTGAATGCTCAGGTCAGTGGAATGCTGCAGTTAAGGGGAGAAACATGCAATTCACTAAGCCATAATGGCCCTTAAACTTTTTAGTAAAAAGATGGGTAAGAAACCATTGAAAGAGTTATTGTGTATTTATAAATCCAGTTGCGTGGCCGTGGCAACTTATGGTGCAGGAATTTGGGGCTACTCAAATGTAGCTAGTATTCAGCTAACAGAGAATAGCTTTTTGAAAATTCTTTTAACTACCCCAGAAAGCACATCCACTTATAACGTCCATGCTGAGCTTGGAATGTTATATATTGAGGACCTCATTAGAATTCAGCCTGTCCTCCTGTGGTATAGGGTTTGGACTACAAATGAGTGCCATTTGAATCGCCTCATATTGAGGGATGCCCTAAATCTGGAGAATGTGCACCGAATGAAATGGCTGAAGTATATTAAAAGCTTCTGCGGCCACATTAACCATCCGGAATTTTATGATGATCCTGAGTCTATGGTAACGATCTCTAGGAAGGAACTGAAAAGGTTATGTATTATGTACCTAGAGGAGTTGAGAGAACGAACGGAACTGACAAAAAAACTGTGATGTCCCATCAATTGATTTTAATATCGCAGGATATCCAACCATATTTAACTCTGCGGTTGACGGAACATGAAAAGTTCCTGCTGATACGTTTTAGACTTGGGTTTCTTTTTAGGTCTGTGAGTTTTCCTGTAAAAAATGATTGGTCAGCTGGAATTATTAAATGCCCCTGTGATAACATATCCTCCCAATCGGATATTCATATTTTATTCTTTTGTAAATATTATGTTGTTCCTAGGGAAAGGTAGATTAAGCTAATCATAAAATATATGAATCTTAGACAATGCCGACCTGCCTTTTTGATTATACGAAAACTTGAGGATATATTCACGGTAGCCTCGGTCTCTGTATTTCTTAGAAATGTTTTTCATTTAAGAAAATCGATACTGTTTTAAATGTTTTTTAGCCCATGTGCCTTTTAACACTTATTTTATTCTATCACTATTGACTTGAAATCATCTGAAATGTGAAATGTTTAAATTTGAAATTTGAAATGTGGATTATGAAATGTGATATAATATGTTTTTATGTACTTTTATGGTTATCATTGTTTTATAACCGAATAAAGTCTTAATGAATAATGAATGAATGATAACAAACCAGTGAAACCATGGCTGAATAAATATATGATTTACTTATTCCTGCGTAAATGCGGGTGGCCTAATCTGGAGGAGACAAGACAATCATTAACATGAGGCCCAACGTATAACACACTACAATGTAACAGGAAGTGGTTCCTTAGAGTACAATGGAGTTGTAAGTTGTAACAGATGGATTCCCATATAATCATTAGAGAATAGGTGCTGGTGTGTCACATCAACACAGGAAGACTGTGTGGCTTGTGAAGGATAATCTAAATGGTGCTCAACAGTAATGAGCTGGCAGTGACACGTAAGAGAACAGGACCACGAGTTGAGACGGTTGTCACGAGGACTGCTCGAGAGATCAAAAGAGGTCAAAACCCTACAAACAACCAGCAGCACACAAACTCAAAGATTGAGAAGCTTTAATAAAGCCACAGGCTACCTACACTTTTAACTTCAAACAGACTAATTGCGTGCTTCAAGTAAACATCAATTTTGTTTCACTCACTATGTGTTCACTCCATCATTTCTATGGTTTCTTCTGTTTTTCATTGAGGGCACCATGCACCTTTTTATTGTGCAAACATTTATAATGCTGAAAATTTCTATTGACATATACATTAAAATGTTCGATTAGAATAATTGCATGGCTGAATTTCATATACATACATTTATTATGCACAGAGATTTCACTACGGAATTGTCCTATTCTTCTAAGGTGCTCCAGGTGAACTACTGTACTATAAAATATATATAGACCAAGGTTTCCACTGGCTGGTGGGTTGCTCTTTTTGCTGTAACAATGGCGCTTTGGAGGCTAGGGATGGCACCTGTGATTCATAAATGATGTCTATTGTTTACACTGTCTGAATCTTGTGCATGAACTTTCCGCAGAGAAGCACTGTTGCTGACAGTCAACAAATATGACCATGTGAGGGCTTGGAAGAGCTGTGAAGATTGGTAAGCGTTAGCAGAGTAATAGTTATGTGATAAATATTGTTGTGAAAAGTTTGGGGTTAAGTACAGAGCTTCTAAACCACCACCGAAATCAAACAGGGCAAATTCCTTCTAGATTGTATAGTACAGGTTACAGGGATTAGAAAACCAATTCATCACAGTCAGGAGTACATGAGTGAGATGGATGGAGTAATGGAGTGGGAGAGCACTAAATGGAAGTGATTAAAAGTCTGTTGGAGGCCTTAAGTAAATTAAAAATAGTGGATGCATAAGCATTCAGCAGGTCATACACCCATATTGCAGTCATCAGTAATAAGACCCTGTTAATTGAACTTAACTTGTGACACTCAGAGAAGTGCTAAACATTTGAGGGAAAGTTAGTATTACCAACCCCCACCCCGAGATAGGCAATCTCGAAACGAAATAGAGGGTTTATTTTTGGGATTAGTAGTCAGGCTATGAACATTCTAAAGGAAATACCTAGGGCAACGTGTAGAGGGGTGAAAGACCAGCAATTGTGGGAGGTGAAGTCTCCTCCAGCTTTGCTGACTCAATGTCTGTTGAGAGTTTTAATCTTTCAGGGATGTGAGCACCGTGGCATTGTTGAGCTATGCTGCTGAAAGGGTGTGGTATCTGGGTTTAGGTGCTATGTATCTTCCCCGCTTACCTGTCTTGCTGTTCAGCCAGTGTGGATGGATAGTGGAGTGTTGGTGTGTGTGATGTAATGATGGAATGTGGAGGTTGCCTAGGGATGGATGTCAGTTGTGAGATTGGGCTGAGCAGCAAGGGAGCTGCTCCTAGTGGGGTTTTCTATATTACAACACTTAAGCCCTGATTCTTCTGTGATCCTGTACTAAAAATATAATAAACCTACTTTAATCATCATACTTCGGCTACATCTATGCTTATTACATTTGGCGACGATTGGATTGAACCTACACATGAAGAAACTTCATGAAACTCCAAGATTGAGATCTACACGCAAGATAAAAGAATTCCTCAAAAGCAACTCAAGCTTACTGGCACCCCCGACCAAGCCCCACCAGTGACCTTCCACCGGTCGCCCTCAACTTTGGATGTGCCAGTTACTGCCTGCATACAAGTTAAGTGTGCTAGTCCCTGACTGTTCACAGCGTCACGCTTCTTCCTGCCTGTCACTACTTGTCATTGAGGCCACTACCTGTCCAGTGAGGAAGAACATCAGGGACTACTGCAATTTCCACCTGCCCTGGGCGCTTCACACTCCTTACATTTATTCATGTTCACCCTCCTTACATTTATAGAGGTTTTAAAAGAAGAGCAGAAAACAGCAGTGTGCTTTCACATTTGTGATTCCGATGTCAATCCACAATCTACGATCTTTCATCTAGTGACAGTTAACCTGCTGCTCTTCAAACAACTCTGTACTACATACAGTATACCTTCAAGTGTGCTGCACCCAAGTGTTTCACGTTCTTTACATACGTGGATGTTTGTTTAAAAAAAAAAAAGAGAGAAAGATTGCCTCTACGCAGCGTGCTGCACCATTTGAATGTTTTTGTATAACTTCAAGTTAACCTGCAGTTCCACTGCACAGGAAGTGAGAAACTTCTGGCAACTTTATTTGAGCACCAGCATTCAAGTGGATTTAACTAGCACCATTTTTCTCAACTGGTGACATTTGTTACGCTTAAAAGTTTGACTGATAAGAAACTCAGTCGGCGTGGGACTTTCATACCACCATCTGCGCAGTTCTACTGGGACCTCGAGTGTGTACGAAGTAACCTATAAAAGGAAAGCTAGCACTTTGTCTTTGCACATCACACCGGAGGCTGTTTGGACAATGCTTTTCTTTGCTACAGCAAGCATAGTTTTCACCGTCATGGATTGGTGAGTGTTAACTTTCAATTATCTATCTTTGTCAGTTTGCCGTTATCGTGTGCACTGGTTGAATGGAGACGCCACGAGCCACCACATTTGAATGTGCGCCTCGAGCTCAGAACAAGCACCAGCACGCACACCTTACCAGAGCTCCTGGTGTCCGGTCCCATTGTCTCTGCTGTTCGCGAACTGCCTCACAGTGTTGCCCTGCTCAGTGACATTGAGGAGCACGCATCTGCCATGAGCCACCCGGCACGGCGTAACGAAACGTGCCGCCATAGTGTGTTTCCACCAGAGTCATGCACCTAAGCTGTCTTCCGGTATTCACTCCGTAGTGCTGCTTCTGCCAACCACGTTTGTTTACCTTTTTGGGAACAATAAAGTTTCTCCGAACAACACGAGGACATCGTATCCTGCTAATTCTTTGATGCTCTGTGGAAATCAAGCTCAATGAACAGACATGTTGCACTGGAGCAAAAAAAAAAAAAAAAACCTTTGGGACTAACTTATAACAATTGCAGAGAAGTATCCTTGGAAATTGAACTTTACTTGTTTAGTTTTTTGTCAGCTTTTCTTGACATGTGTTTTCATCCTGATAATTCATTTCATCTACATAGTGCATGAACTTACATTCTCTATTTCAAGGTTCTGTGTTTGCTTTGACAATTGGCGCTGTTTTAAAAAGAATGGGTGATTTATTTCTACAGTTCAATTGTTTATTTGAGCAGCTAAAGATAACTGTTCTACTGTTTTAGTGGTCGAACCCATTCTACCAATATGGTTCATTTTGGGAAGTTTCATTCATTGAAGATTTACGTTTGTTAGCCCGTGTTCTTCCAATTTGGAATGAATACATCACCTACATTTTGCTGAAAATTACTTAACTGCGTGATATGGTTGTTCACTCCGTTTTCTTATGTATTCCAGTAGGTGAACTTTTATTAATTAGGATATTGCCTACTGGCTTTCTGACCTTTAGTGCATGATATTACATTTATTCATTTTACAGTGCTATGCGTGTACTTATGAGCATGTGACCTTCCACCTTTCTACAATTTAGTGCCCGTGGATTCGTCACCCACTTGTTTTCTACATGTGATTTGTTTTTTCTATAGTACTTTGCATGTGACTTTCCACTTTTACTTAAAGTACTGCCGTGGGTTATTCACCTACATGATTCTTACATGTTTGTTCACAAGTTTCTTCATAGGAATTGTTATTAAGTTAAGTATGTGTTGTAGTAGGTTTTAGCTATAATTTTCTATAGGTGTTTTTTTTCACTTTCACATGGTACCTGTGAGTGAATTCGCACCTACTTATTTACTATCTATGGATTTATTTTAATGTGAGTAACCCCTTGTGCTTTTAAATTTCATTTTTTTCTTTTCTCTGTTACCATCACCACACTGGTCTGGCCAACTAGTATGTCCTGTTGGTGGCATAGAAATCAATTGCTTGTTTCCGTTTTTAAAAAAATGTGGTGCATGAGTTCTGTATTGAAACAAAAGTTTGACAATTGCATTCCTTTATATGATTTGTAAAGGGGGAAGAGGTGATCATGTGTTTTGGCATTCTTTGTTTATTTGTATTGGATTCATTTATGGTTTTATTGCAAGTTTCCATTTTTCAATGACCATGCTCTATGCTTGTATTATTCAGTTGTTTGCATTCCTTTAAGGGGGAAGGTGTGTGGTATCTGGGTTTAGGTGCTATGTATCTTCCCAGCTTACCTGTCTTGCTGCTCAGCCAGTGTGGATGGATAGTGGAATGTTGGTGTGTGTGATGTAATGATGGAATGTGGAGGTTGCCTAGGGATGGATGTCAGTTGTGAGATTGGGCTGAGCAGCAAGGGAGCTGCTCCTGGTAGGGTTTTCTATATTACTATACTTAAGACCTGATTCTTCTGTGATCCTGTACTAAAGATATAATAAACCTACTTTAATCATCATTCTTCGGCTACATCTATGCTTATTACAAAGGGCCACAAAATTCATACTTAGTTTCTTCATGAAGTAGTGTATGAGAGAAGGGTTTCTCTTGACAGATATCAAATCTAGATTTGCTAATTTGTGAGTGGACTTTGAAGCAGGGTTTTGTGAAGTTTCTGAAACCAAAACTATGACCAACTCGAAACGCTAAGTCATCTGTTGTTGTTTAACTAATAGAGGTGTCACCACCCATCATGATGCAACTCATGGAAGTAGGATCACAGGAGAGGTTAAAATGGTAGCCAGTTATGAGTAGAACCTAAAGGCGTTGAGAAACGAGAGACCTTAACAACCTAAGCAACAGGTGGAAATGTAACCATGGGAGCGGAAGGGACATGGGAGAGACATGTGACTGTATTGGGAAACGGTATAAGTCAGAGTAGGAAGCTGAAGTAGAGGATTATGAGAGAGGGGGGAAAAAAGCACTTGAGGGATAACAGGCAAAGAGAGAGCGAGAGTTAAATTGGAATACTCTAAACAAAAGAGGGTATTAAAATATGAGGCTTTATTTACAGAATATCAAAAAGTGCTCAACACAGACTAAAAGCTCCTCTGGAAGGCTCACTAAGATCAGACAAAAGCACAATAAAGTAGTAGATTTAGTATCAGGGGACTTAATAAGACACAGAGAGTGAGAAAGTGGCTGCATCAAGATAATACAATGACAGTGTATGGAGCTGTTGGAAATGGCCCTTTTTGCAGGGTTATCCCTAAACATTTAGCTTTTTCCTCCTATTTATTCCTGACCTGTGTTTTGATTGGTGTTTCCATGATTGGCTATTTGATTTATCTGTCAGTCCCTAGTAAAGTGCACTGCGAGTGCCAGGGCCTATAAATCAAATGCTGTTGGTGGGCTGCAGCACTGGATTGTGCCACCCACGCAAACAGCCCGTAAAGTGTGTCTAAGGTCTGCCACTGCAGAACCTGTGTGCAGCCTAGGGCTGCCATGTCAACTTGGCAAGTGCACACACTTGCAAGTCCCTAAACCTTCCTTACCTACATGTAAGTCACCCTTAAGGTAGGCCCAAGGTACCCCTGTGGGCAGGGTGCATTGTATATGAAAGGTAGGACATGCTCTGGTGTGTGTGGCATGTCCTAATAGTGAATTACCGCCATTTTCATTTTTTACTATTGCAAGGCTACCTGTTCTCCATAGGCCAGAATGGGTAGTTGGATTATTACATCCTATAATCCTAGCTGACCCAGGGAACATGGTAGAAATTCGAGTTTAGTATGCCTGAACTCAGAATGATAAAATACATCTTTTAGTGAAGTTGGTTTTAACATTCTGAGTTTGAAAATACCACTTTTAGAAAGTAGGCATTTTCTTGCCTAACCATCCAAACCTGCCTCTGCTAGGTTGTGTATTCCCTGTCTGGAGTTTGAGTGACAGGGCTGGGGAATTCCAGGAGACAGGGTGAGTCCGCCCAGTGGTGAATAGAGATCTGCATCTAGATGGGAGGGAGGAGTTGCACCTGGGACCTGAATAGGACTGTGCCTGCTCCCCACAGTGCTGGCTCCACCCCCTGTGGTGCGTCTGATGGCTCTGCCCTGCACAGTGAAAGGAGAGAAGGAATCATGTCATCAGAGTGCTCCAGGGCTATGCCTTTCCTCCACATTTCTGGCTCCACCTCCTGTGGGGTGTCTGATGTCTCTGCCCTGCACTCTGAAAGGAAAGAAGGAGTCATGTAAACAAAGTGCTCCAGGACTGACCAGAACTGGTTTGGACTAGGCAAAGGCCACTTTGCCCTCAGAGGACAAAGGATTTTGGTGTATAAGTAGTGGGACCCTGATCCCAAGCATTTAGATTACTTCTGAATTAAGGAACCTGCCAGGAAGAAGGACCGGGAAAGCTGGAGGAGGAGTACTGCCCCTATGCTGTGTTTTGTGGGGTTGGCCTGCAGTGGTTGCTTCTGTCTTGGATAGGGAAAGGACTGAACTGTACTTTCATCATCCTGCTGTTAGAATTTTCTCCAAGGGCTTGAAGTAGAGCTTGCCTCCTGTTGGAAGTCTCAGGGATAGAAAAGATTTCACACATCTCGCTGGAATCAAGTGTGAGAAGTTGGCCTGATGTATGATGTCACTAGTTCTAGTGTACACCTTATATCAGTCCAAACAACCCTTATGGTGATTGGTTGTAAAGTCAACCTTATAGACTGGCTATCCTAGTGGTAGCATGGACAAGAGCAGTCTTAGGCTAAACTCTGAATGGCATGTGAAGCCAACTGTGATACCATATATAATCCCTTGAATACCAAATGAAAGGACACCACAACAGATATATATATATAAAATAAAGTGTATTTATTCTAGTCAAACCCTCAGCACTCTTTATGAGATTAGAGGTAAGTACAACACGGTCTTATTTAAGCATACATTAAGTCACACAGGTAAGTAATACAGTTAGGCCCTAGGGGCCACGCAAACCATATACTAAAGAAGTGGTATAAGGACCACTGTCACGGAAATAGGATAGGCCTAGGCAATCGCTGGGGCTACACTACACTAGCAACAGTTAGGAAGTGGGAGGCCCACGGGATTCAGGTGCAGAGTGGAAACACTCACGCGTAAAAGTCGATAGAATTACTAGCAGTTAGAAATTAACAGTTTAAGGACACTTCTGAAGCAGCTAGAGTGTCGAGACTCGGAAACTAGACCCTAGGATAGCCACTACCCTTGTGAGCACCGAAGTACCCAAGTTACCTAGCCCACGGGCTGCGGGTGCATAGGTGTGAACTTGCGTCGGGTTTCGTCGTGGACTTCTATGGATGCCTGAAGGAAAGTTGCTGACAGGCAGTCAGTGAAGAGTGTCCGGTGGATCCCAAGGCTGGGATCAAGAAGAGAGGAGACCTGCAAGCAGAAGGGACAGAGTCAAGGTCACTAGCCAGTGACCACGTGGAACCAGGAAGGAACCAGGCGATGTCGTGAAGATTGCAGGTAAAGGTGAAGCTTGTCGCTGCAGCCACGGGGACCAGGAGACGTCGAGGACGACCAGGACCCGGAGGCGAGCTGTCCCACGAAGGCTCTTGCTGACGGCAGTGTCAAAGTTGAACTAGGACTCACCAAGCCTTGGCAAGCGGAACCCACGGAGAATGGAGGACTTGCTTCTGGTGCAGACCAGGGAGGTCTGGGGTGCTTCTCTTTTGCAAGGAAGCGGGTGCCAGTCTGGAGGAGCCAAACCAGCAGTGAAGATTTCAGGATGCGTCGTCACAGAGGCCATTAGCCAACGGGCAAGCAACCGGACAGGCGCGGCAAGCAGGAAAATGCAGAAGGGCCCCACGCAGGACTCGTGGAGTGTGGGGTCCTGATCTTCGGTGCAGATGGTGCTTGGGGTTGGGGCTTCTCAATCCCCGGTGCACAACTTCGAGGGTGCCTCAGAAGCTGCGCTGGAAGATACTAGCCACTTTTCCCAGGTAGCCGGTCCCACGTCTCTCGTCGCCTCCACGGATCTCAGCTCGGCTGTGGATGTGGATCAGGGTCGGAGAAGTCTGGAAGTCAAGGCTCTGGTCGGGCTCTGCAGTCGGTCCCTCGTAGAACTTCAGCAAAGCAAAGGGTAGTCTCTTGATGGTGCCTGTTTGCACAGGGTAGCCACTCCTTGGCCACAAGGGAGATTCTTCAGTCTTCTTCTTTTGTCGAATGTCGAAGGTCCAGAGTTTCTGTTCAAGTTGCAGGTTCAGGATAATCTAATCTCCTGGGGCCCAGCTACCACTCTTATACTAATCTGGGGGGCTGGGTTACCTGCTAGGTCACGCCTTATGGGTGGGACCTGGGAGGGGGGTGGTTACACCCCCTTCCCTTTGTCCAGTTTCGCGCCAGGACTGGGGCTGGAGTGCCTCAGCACCGGTTTGAACTGGACTATGCACGGGACACCTTGTGTGCCCCAGGCATGTCTCATTCTTTTCATCCCACCCTGCCCCAATACACTAAGGCCTGTCTGGGGTGGTGCTCGCACCTCCCAAGGCAGGAAACCTATTGTCCAAGCCTCCCTTGCCGGGATCACTCCCAGCAGCAGGCCTTCAGACTCGTGTCTGTGGCAGCAGCATCCATTTTGTGATGCTGGGGCTCTGGTTAACTTTAACCGGGTAAGTAGGTTACAACATGTCTTCTCCCTCTAGAAAGGAGGGATAATATCCTCATCCCCAGAAATGGGATGGGGGTATTATTCCAAAGTGTTAGACACCTTACACGACATGTTTTGATAAAGCCAAACCATAGTTACCATAACCGTTTAAGGTTATAAGGCACTTTAAGAGTATATGGTAGGCTATATCATAGAACAGCTATAAGGACATGGTTCCGAAAGCTGCAGACAGGCTCAGCTCATGCTAGAGCACCATCTCACATGTTACCAAGCACTCTGCCTCCAGGATTGTTAAGGCCTGCCATAGGAGTGGCTGATAGGTACACGTGTGTCTATATATAAGGTAGGTATAGGAATACTACACCTAAGCAAGGGGTGATTACACGACCTTGCCCCAGCTGAGTGTTCAGCCAGTTGTGTCTGATTGGAAGGCCAGACCAGGGGTGGCATAATACATGCTGCAGCCCCTGGGAGGCCTAGGGTACACTTATGCCCTGGGTACCTAGGGTACTCTGTACAGGGTCCAATAAGGTGATCCTTACCAATTGGGAATGTACCTAGGGTACATGGAGTCCATTTTAAAGAGAGTGCAGACAGCCTGAGACCCTGAATGGCAGGATCTCAGGCCAACTACGTCGAAAAACCAGCTAGACACTAGGCAAAAAGTTGGGGGTAACCATAGTCAGATATCCACCTTCCTACACAAAGGAACCTGCCAAGACGAAGAGCTGGAAGAGCTGCCAGGAAGATTACTGCCCCTTTGCTATGTTGTTGCTTTGTTGGGTTGGCCGGCAGCTGCTGCTTCTGCCTTGGGCAGTGAAAGTACTGGACTGAACTTTCTCTACTTGTGCTGAGTATCTCCAAGGGCCTGAACTGAGCTGGCCTCCTGTTAAGAAGTCTCAGGGACTGCAAAGACTTCACCAACCTCTGGGTACCGCTCCTGGAACCGCTGTTTCAGTTGCCACAGAGAAGAGGGAACCGCGACCAACTCCGTCACCAACTCCGTCGCTGGCCTTGTGTACTGAAGGCACCGCAGGCCACACCGACTCGCCCTCCACCGCAAGCCTTGGTCTCACCGACTCCGTCACCGAGCTGCTGCCTGCACCGCATCGAGAGACACCTCAACCTGCATGGCCTCGCTTCACTTCGCTGGCCTGAGCTCACCGACACGGTCGCTGCTGGCTCGACACCTGTGACTGACTTGTCACGCACAGCTGTCCGGCTTGGCCAGCGCCAATTCCCGCCAACCGGCTATGTCGCTTGCTTCACAACTTGCCAGCACCGCATCGATCACCGTGTCACCCTGCACCGTAAGCCTTGGTCTCACGACGCCTTTTACACGATAGTCACCGAGCCGCTGCTCGCACCGCATCGAGGGACACCGTACCTTGCACCGCTTCCACCTTGCACCGTGACGAACGCCACAACCGGCTCTGTCACCTGCACCGCAACCTGCCAGCACCGCATCGAGCACCGACTTGCCCTGCACCGCAAGCCTTGGTCTCACCGACGCCGTCTGCACGATCATCACCGAGGCGTTGCTCGCACCGTATCGAGGGACACCGCACCGTGCACCGCTTCCACTTTGCATCGCAACCGCGACGGACGCCAAGACCGACTCGCACCGCCGTGTGGGTCACACTAAGAAAGGTACTGTGAACGAATCTGTCATGCTGTTGCTGGCCCGTACCGACGCGGTCAGCGGGAACTGCGAGACTGTTGTTTTCAGCATTGCGGTAGGCTCGAACCGAGCTACCGACTCATACGAACTTTGTTTTTCAACATATTTTGCAACTTAAAGACATTTTGAGAAGTAACTATTTTTGAAGTACTGTATGGTCGATATTTATCGTATTTGTTCTTGTTTATATAAAAATATTGGATACTTTTCTAAAACTGGTGTGGTGTCCGTTTATAGTGCTTACATTGTATTACTGTTGGTTTTGTGCAAATGCTTTACACACTGCCTCTAAGATAAGCCTGACTGCTCGTGCTAAGCTACCAAGGGGGTGAGCAGGGGTTATTTTAGGAGTGTAACTCCCTTGTCCTGACTAGAGTGGTGGTTTCTGCCTGGCTTGGGTACAAACCTTAGCCAACCAGAAATCCCATTTCTAACAGGAGCTCAAAGAGACTTTCCATAAGGATTGCCTTCTTACTCTTGAGAGATGAGCACTTATGGGATCAGCGAAGTACAGAAGTGAAAGAAGACTGAGAAATAGCTCCAGTCAGGGTGAAAAACGACTAGTTTCTGCATTATTTCCATGGTTTTTGTAGCTGCATGAGCACATTCCCGCACTCTTTCTACTGCCAAGTGAAAATCCCTATGGAAGCCACAAAATTAATGGTTTTCTGGGTGCTAACTGATTTAATACCACCCTCATTTCCGAAACACCTGTCAAAAGTTGCCAACAAAGCAGGGCATGCTCCAGTGAGTGAGCAACCATGACAGTTGCTCCATGAAAGAGATGTTCTTGGCATTGACATGCTATTGCAGCATGGCCTCATGTGTTTACAATATGGCAGTTCCATGCAGAGAGGCTATAATCACCTTGTAGCCACTGGTCGAGAGCATTGTCGATGGTGCACTTCATCAACGGAAGAAGCTCGGAGTTCATAAGAAGGGCCCGGCTAGGGTTCTGATGCATCCTCTCTTGTAGGCTTCTCGAGTTGAAAAATTCTAAGACCAGCTTGATTTGCCACAGTTCAAAGGTCTCAGTTGTGGCTCTTCTTTCTAACCTTCTAACAGCCTGGAACAGACAAAATAAACAGTCACAAAATTTCATAGAGACGTAATAATGATAAATCTAATCTGAAGTGAATCCCTCTTGTTGGCCAGGACAAGGAGATCCAAGTCAGTACCTAAGGATGAACAATATTTTTGGTTGTGGCCCATGGGGATTGAACCAATAGATACAAGTTCAATTACACCTATATTTGACTTGGAAAATGTACCTGCACATTCCTTTGTATTTTTATCTACTTATGAAAGTTGTTGCTTTATTGACAAGAGGTTCTTTTCCACTGGGTTTAAGTTTTCCGAACAGTGTATCCTGCACATTAACCTAGCTCCAGGTGTTTGTGTAAATTTAGTGCTGGCAAATGAGGTCAGACTGATGCACTAAAATTGACCATTTCAAAACAGGCTTTTTCATGTTGCCAGTCACAGAGCATCAACATTGCTTACGGTTGAGATTAGGCCACTGACTTCTTTGTTTACACTGCCAACAAATGTGCCAGTTGAGTGTGTATCTTGAGTTTGCAGAAACAGTGGTCTAACACTCCAGATGCAGCCTCTGGAACAAGCAAAAGAGAAATCAGAGACTATCTGAGGATGAGGGTGGCGGAGCCAAGAGTGCAATGAGTGTTATGTGGCTGCAATTGATAATGGAGGTAATGTTTCGGCAGAAAGAGAACAGAAGATGGTAATCAGAGGAGGAGGAACAGAGAGTAAAAGAGGGTAAGCAAGAAGCGGGCAAGAGATAAAAAGTGCTACAATTCCACATATCTGTTTACTAAATGCAATATGAGATGCTGCCTATCTTTTTAGTCAGTACTGATCATACAAACACATGACACCTCCTTTTGACAGACCACATTGACGCTGTATCTTCAAAGGTCTCTGGTGACCAGTCAATCTGCAGCGCTAGAGTTTCTTAAACAAATTCTGCCTCACCTGATCAATTGCTATGTAGGCAGGCAGCATTTCGGGATTTTCTCGTGTTACACACTCGTACAAAATAGAGGCAAAGAGATCCAGCATGTCTTGTTTCTGGGAAAGAGAGAAACATCAAGAAGTGTTCACTTAAATTGAAGATAAAGCTGAATTTGGTTTTATCTTTTAACAGTGAACAGAAAATATATTCCAGTGGCATTTACAACACGACTCTGCTTTCAGTACACAGTGCAACTAGTGGGGGAAGAAACACCACTTAGGTCAGTATAGTAACTCAAAAAGTATGAATCATGTATGAACTTGTTCTGCATTCAGGACAAGTTCTAGAGGCACATTCATGTAGTGTACTTAGGCAAGAGTAGGCTTCAAGCAGAAAAATGTGCTCACAGTTGTGAGCTGTGCAACCAACTTCAACAGGCATCTTCATCAAGGGCACAAACATAGGAACAGCTCTTTACCCACAGGCAGCCACAAGATTCCAAAATGACACCCACATTTACAGGTATTGATAGCATAGAGGAGTAGGTCTGCTGGTAAAAGCGGACACAGTGAAGATTTTGTTTTTAAATATGGTAAATTAAAAAAAATCAAATTCTTTTGCCCACTACACTATGTGTATGTTTATTCTAATTACAGTCCTTAGTGGAGTATCTAATTTCATCCTTATTTCCTAGTAGTTGATTCTCTTTCTTCCCTTGTTTTGCATACTCCTCAATAAAGTCATTCACTCTGAAGCTCTGCCCTTCTGCTCCATTACATTTAGAGCACTGGGAGTGCTTATTTGGACTTCTTAGCCAATTCGCACCTTCCTTTTGCCCATAAGGTTAGTGAGTAGTTAACTCTACCAATAATTCCCTATAAGACCTCTCTTGTGACACCAGTTTAGACTTGTTAGAGACAAAACTAGCACTTGTGAAAAGCATCGCTCAAACTGTGGACACTTTCGCCCCTCTACAAAAAGGTAAAAATAGATCTTATAAATCCACGGTTTACTCTCTACTTCCAAAACCCAAAATGAACTGTTGCAGACTCAAAAACGCCTTGTTCAAACTGAAAATCCCATACTCACTTCTACCTCTTAACCACTTCTACTCAGAAGACCACCAACCAATCTTCACTACAAAAATGACTTTTTTAAAAACAAAATAGAAACTGAACAGTCCACAAGACGTTTTTAAGGATTAACACAAGTGTACAAGTCCTCAATGCACGGGCGCATCCATATCACACACCCAGGCTCTTTGCAACCCAGTTTCTTCACTGACATTTCAATATAGAAATATCAGTGTCAAAATCAACCACTTGTCTAATGCACAGCCCTGCAGATGCTCTCCAAAAAGCAATACAAATAAGTTCAACTTCACACCTGCTTTCCGCAGACTCCTTGGAACCTGCAAAAGACCAAGACGACCCACGCATTGATGCTATTGTAGCATCTATTCACAGGCCTTCTAGATACACACAGCCAAATTCATCAACTGCAGCCACACTGAAGGCAAGGTCCCTCACAGTCTCAAGCCCTCTCACATAACACACATGCTCAAATAACACTCAACAAATTTCAGGCATCCTGATGAAATCAAATATACACGAAGTACTTGCCACCAACCAACTACAAGAAAAAACAGAGTCAGGAAATTCACAACATTCTACAATCTAGATGCAGACCCAAACATGGGATATAGATAGCACTAGGATGATCTAAATGCTGATGTAACTGGACCGCCTAGATGCATTCTACACTACTGACACAACAGCCTGCTCCACAAACTCGAAAACTGTTGCCAACATCTCATGCTAGGCCAACATATGGTTTAAATCCCATTTGGAGAATGCACATAAAATGTGAGAATGGAAGAACTCATGTTCTCTCCTCCATAAGTTCACATGCATAGTACAGTCATACACATTATATTACCTCCCCTTCTTAATATTTACAAACAAGATCCACTGGACCTGCGTTGCTCCAACCACCTCTAACTCCATTACTATGTAGAAAAAACACAGTGATATAACTTACGGCCACAGAACATCCCAATCAATGTGAAATCATAGGCAAAGGCTACTGAAGTATAGAGGTATGGATGGAATTGATAACCTCATACTTTTCATAGACTCCAACCACCTCTAACTCCATTACTATGCAGAAAACACAGTGATATAACTTACGGCCACAGAACATCCCAATCAATGTGAAATCATAGGCAAAGGCTACTGAAGTATAGAGGTATGGATGGAATTGATAGCTTCATACTTTTCATAGACTAAAATTACTCCTAAATCGTCCGGGCCGTGCACATCTCCTCAAAAAATAACAAATAAGATCGGTTTGCCCTCCACCTACCTTTTGACAAACGAGGTCCCAACAAAGCAAAAGTAAAAAACTCAGAGTGCCGCAGGAATGCACTTCAGCATGAACTTCCAGGTGGACGCCACAATTAAAACCTCATCCACCAAATCGAAGTCTTTTAAATTTTAAAATAACCTCATCCACTTCATTTACTCCTAATCCCACCTCATGGTAGTGGGAGTACTAGTCAAGATTTGACCATGTTAATGTTGTGTACCACAAGATGCAAGCCTACTAAATCAAACTCCTACAGAAACTGAAAAACTTGTCGGGAGACTCATTTTTAGCCTGAAAAAACATGAACCCGTTGCAGCTCACATCAGAAGTGTATGGTAAATGACAGAATCACATTAAAGACCCTTGGTCTCAAAAGTGAATTAAAAGCGCAACCACTTAATACAAAGAAAACAATATGTACAATATGCTTTTATTCAGACTCAACAGTAGAGTGTCTTCTGGTCACCCCGTACCTAAATACAAAGAGGTTAACATATATAATACAGCACAAAGCTCTATAACTATTGGCAGAACCACAGAAAAAACACATTCTGGGAGTAAGTCACAAAAGAACACAACTGAAGGTACAAACAAGCAAGTTACTTTCCTTTGGTAATGCTCTTTCTGGTAGAGACTATCTGGCAGCAGATCCCTCACCTTTTGAATATTCTTCAGGCATCAGCCTGGATCTGGACTTCGAGAAATCCACGGCTAGATAGTCTCTACCAGAAAGAGCATTAATGAAGGTAAGTCACTTGTTCTTCTGATAAAAACTTCTAGCTGCATATTCCTCAATTTCTGAATAGACACCAAAGCACTACCTATTTGGAGGTCGGTCTGTGAATGGACTCAAACTAGAATGTCCTGTAGGACCGAGTTGGCAAAATTCCCCTCGCGGTGAACCTGACTGTCCGGACAATAGTGCTTCGTGGACACATGGAGGGACGCCCACATAGTCACCTGGCAAAAGTACACAACAGGGACTCTGCATACCAGCGCAGTGGTAGCAACTTTGGTCCTTGTAGAATGAGCATGCAGTCCCTCTGGAGGCTGCTTTTTTGGCCAATATGTAACAGATCGTAATGCAAAAGCATGATCCAGCCGGATATTGTGCTCTTTTGCACTGCCTTGCCTTTATTTGCTGCATAAAACCCCAACAAGAGCTGATCATCTACCCAGTGTTCTTTGGTTCGAGCTATGTAAAAGGTCAGGTCTCTATTGGGGAGTAAGCACTGTCGTCCCTCCTCCTCCTTAGAGTGGAGCATACAATGCTGGCATGGTAATGTTCTGACAGAGGCGGACTGAGTTACAACTTTAGGCAAGAAAGATGCCCATGTCCGCAATAGCAACTTGTCTGGGAAGAAGGTGGTGCATGGTGGGCTCACACACACAGCTTGAAGCTCACTCATGCTGTTTTGAAGTAATGGTGACGGGGAACAATGTCTTGAGGGTAAGACATGCGAGGGACAGCTGTAAAGTGGCTCGAAGGGAGTGCAGATCAGGAAGGGAAGGGCAAGGACCTACTGCGGCATGACAAAAGGGGGGGAACCAAATGCTGTAATAAACCTTTCAAAAAGTGCATAGCAAAAAGAGACAAACAATGAGGGCTGATCCAGCAACAGTAAAACAGCCGAGAGAGCTGAAAGGTACCCTTTAACTATGCCCAGAGAAAAGCCTTGTCGGACCAGGAACAAAACAAACAGCAAAACGTCAGATAACTTGGCCTGGAGAGGTCAATCCGGTGAGTGCCGCACCAACTCACAAATTTGAGCCGACCGGCATATACAGTTTTTGTCGAATGACTGCCAAGATGACATTTACCACCTCCAGAGGAAGGTCAAAGGTGTTCAGCTGTCACTACTCTACTCAATTCTATAGGTCTAATACAGTGCAAGGCTACCCGGGGGCCTCCCAGCACTAGAAGTCAGGAAAGAGCTCACAGATCATATAATCCGTCTCTCAGCAGAACTAGTTGCTATATAGCGACTTTTTCAGGGCGTTGTGGAATGGGAGTTCATTGGCGAGCAAGCATATATCCAGAGGAAGAGAGTTTGGGGGCCCGGTAGGAAAAAGAACGGACACCCTAATGGGCTCTGCTAAGCCTAGAGACTTGCAGTTAATGTGCTGAAGAAGATCTAAGTAGCCTTACAGGAATGTAGGGGATAGCTATCAGTCTTAATAAGACTGGATCTTTCCTGTGAAGCGACCAGTGCAGGATTCAGAGTCTTAATCTGGACCCTCAGCTTGATTGAGAGCCAGTGGAGGTCCTTTAAGGCCATTTTTACAGATTGGTGCTTAGGGACATTCATGAGAAGTCAAGCAGCGGCATTCTGCGTAATCTATAGTCTCTTTGTGACATAGCTAGGTGAACCAAGATTGAGGACATTACCATAGTTGAGGCAGGGGATGATAAGGGCCTGGATAATTAATCATCTAGCTAGGTAAGGGAGCAGACTTAAGATCTTTCTAAGCAGTCGAATGATGCCAAAGCAGGTGCTTGCAAGTGTTTGTGCCTGGAAAATCAATAGTAAGATTAGAGTCTAGCATCTTTACAAGGCTCTTTATCATCCCCTTAGGATTCGGGAGTCTCGACAAGCAAAATTGCACAAAAGGAGGGAGCTTTTTATTAAAATTATTGCCCAATATCATCACCTCAGTCTTGTCTTCATTGAGCTTCGGTTTGGGGCTGGCCACCCATCTGGCCACCTCCTAAAGACAGGGGGCCAGACTGAGGTAACTGGAACCTTGGGAAATCAAAATCACCAGCTGGGTGTCATCGGCGTAAGAAACCAATGACCACCCAATAGAAAGAACAATTTCAGCCAGAGCATACACATTAAGGTTAAAAAGAGTGGGCCTGAGGGAAGACCCCTGGGGCACACCAAAACATTGGGGAAGGTTAAGGAGTACTAAGAGTGATCAAGCACCTGGAAGGTTCTGTTCATTAAAAAAGAACAAAGCCAGGTCCGAGCATGGGTGCCGACAGCGCTTCAGGTATCCTATGGATAAGTGTGGAGTGATCTGGCTGCGCTCAGGTCCAAGAGGATGATAGCTGGCGAGCCTCCTTTGTCCAACAGAGATCTGAGTTCCTAGACCACAGCCAGGAAAAGCTGTTTCTGTACTGTAGTCTGACCCCATTTGTGTGGGGTGGAGAACACTGTTGGACTCCAGGAAGGCAGAGAGGTTATTGTTGACATGCTTCTCCAGGAGGTTTGAGAGGCCAGGTAGCAGGGAGATAGGCCTGTAATTGCTCTGGCAGAGAGAATCTAATCCAGGATTAATAGGGGCTTGACCATCGAATGCTTCCATTGCGAGGGGAACTAGCCCACAGCTGGGGGAAAGATTAAAGAAATCCATCAAAGTAGGGACGATACTGTCGGACGATTGGCGCAGGATATGAAGAGGATCAGGGTCGAGGAGTGCGCCAGATTTTATCGCATTTAAAAGATCTATAAGCAAGCATACAGTAAAATTGGGGAAGACTAAGAGCGTTGCTTCTGGGTCGATGGTATGACCTTTCTCATAACTCAATCTCCAAGCATCAAGATGGAGTTTGCAAAGGCCCGGTTGCAGACCCTTGCCCTGCTGCTGCAACAGCAGATCCTCCTGAGGGAGCAAGCCTGAGCAAAGGCCGGATTCTCAAACTCAGGCGCTCTGGATACCTTCACCACCATGCCTAATCCACAGCCACTAGGATAACGTAGGCCCAATCGGTCCTGACCTTCTTGAGAATTTGCTGCAGGAGTGAAGAGTCGAAAGGCCAGTGGCGGCTGGTAAGTTTTGGAGGGGGGGCGGGACACACTCACTCACTCTCACGCACACACAACACTCAAAGCAATGTATTCACACGCAGGCACACACTAGCGCAAAAACACATCCATTCACAGCACTCTTCCCCAAAAATTCATACATTCCTGCATGCATGCACACAAACACATCCATTCCCAACACTCTTCACCAAACAGTCATACATACATGCACACAAACACATTCATTTCCAACACTCTTCACCAAACAGTTTAAAAGAAAAACAAAAACTTACCTGCAGCCAGCTCTGCCTAGGAGGTTCCAGGAGGCTTGGGACTGCTACCTTCCCTAAGGTCAGCCAATGATGGAGGGCAGCAGTCCAAATGTCATCACAGAGTGGGATGGGGTCAGGGAGACTGCTGACCCTACCCCACTCTGTGATGACTTTAGGGCTTAAAACTGAAGTGCCCAGGTGCTAGGCAATCAGTGACGCTACCCCTCGTCACTGAGAGGCAGGCCTCAGGGACCTTTGCTGAGCTGAGGAGGTCACGCCCACAGGAGCTGTGACTTCCTCAGCCCAGCAAAGTTCAACTCAGGCAGCCAGGAGAGTGCGCTAAATGCGCATGTCTGGCTCCTGGCTGCCTGACCTGAAAACCAACAGGGTCTGTCAGGCTGACCTCTGTTCAGCCTGACTCACACTGTTCTTGAGGGAGAAAGGTGGAGGGCGTGGCCCCTTAACCTCAATAGACCGGCCGCTCCTAAGAAAGGCATACAGGAATCTCAATTTCCACTCAAGGAGGAACATGCCTTAGAAATTCCAACATGCAGAAGTGCTTACATTGCACGTTCTCGGTGGTGGCAAAGAGATCGAGCCAAGGTTTTCTCCACTTGCAGAAGAGACCTTGTGCCACCTTCAGGTGTAGTTGCCACTCATGATACACTAGGCGTTGACCGCTGGGTTCGTAGGCCCTGGCATTCAAAGTGCCTGCCATGCGACTCGCCACCAGGAAAGTTCCTTGGTGGTCTAGCTTTTGCCAGAGGCGGAGGACCTCCTGAAAAGGGTCTTTGACCCCACCTACCCTGTTTGTTGCTGAACCAGCCTCCTCTTGATGGATGGAAGGAAGGCTTTCAATGCTAAGCGAATGGTCCTCGACCCCAGTAGGTTGATTTGGAGCCAGGACTCCATCGGAGGCTGATATAATCAGGATCAATGCTTGAATGGTCAGGGACTCTCTTTCCAAGGGGAAAGGCACGAAACCGAAATGTGCCCAAAGTGGCTCTGATGAAGGGGTGCATCTGAGAAGCGCCTGAGAAGGAGGTAGGTGTGACCCCAAATATGACAGGAAGTTTGCCATAGTCTAAAGTTGGCTGACGACTGACTGGGGTGAGCCCGCCTTCAACAGGTAGTCGTTGAAGTAGCGAAAGACTGGCATCCCTAACCTCCTACGGTGTGCTGTGAGCACAACCATCACATTCATTAACACCTGAGGGACGCTGGTGAGACCAAAGGAGAGCAAAGCGTACTGAAATGCTCCTGTTCCACCACGAATCGTAGGCAGAACCGATGGGCCTGCAGGACAGGATTATGGAAATGGGCGTCCTGCAGGTCCAACGCCACCATCCAGTCTTCAGGGTCAAGGGCAGAAAAGACCAGGACCTGGGTGAGTATTCTGAATTTCTCCTTCCGGAGGGAGATTCTAAGGGAGCACCAGTCTAAAATAGGACAAGGGCCCCTGTCCTTCTTGGGCACCAGAAAGTAGTAGGAATAAGAAACATGTCCTACTTCTGGCACTGTTGTATGGGGCTATGTCAGTATAACGTGATCTATTCTTTACAGAGTGGCGCTTGGTGTGCAGCTGAGTAGTGACGTGTCTTCATCATTTCAACAGACGTTAATTTTGAGCGTCCTGGTTCAAACACATGAAGGTAGGCGAGATCGGCAAATACAGGGCAGTATGGTTTAAAGCATCAGTTGGATAATAAAGACATCATATTTTTATTTTAGGATACTACTTGATGATTCCACTTCTGGTGTGAGTATAGTGTAACACATAAATACATGTTGTGATATTTTGCTTTTTTAGAAATAAGGGGTGTACAGTCATGTGACTATAGCTGGATAGTTGGACCTCACTTATGTTGGTACTTTGCATGAAGGACATAGGCACGTTTAGCACTGTGTTGGCGATATGCATGACGCGTTTGATAAACTAATGGTTAAAGACTATGATGCTGGTGTTGCCGTTTTATCCTCCTAAGGGACATTGGCATTAGAGGTTGGTTTGGCATTACGGTTGCTTGAGATTTATTGTTTTTGCATTTCTGTTTATTCAGTGGTTCCTAAATAAGGGACGATTGGTCCCAAAATGCAGAGGGTAGCGTAAGAAATTCAGTGGACATTACAGAAGAAGAAAAAGAAAAGAAAATACAAAGATACTATGTTAATGTTATGTCAATGTGATTTTCAAGTTTGAAAGACCTATTGTACACATGAAAAGTAATTCATTTTTTAATACAAAGGATATCATAAGGTGATGTGATAACCTAAGAAATACAGTCTTGTGGTTCGAAACAAATGGTGGTATTTATTGTTACTAATTTGATGAATTTATTTAAATTTGTGTATATTAAACACACTTGCAGATCATACAGGTTATTTCAGGTAAACTTTGACCTGAATCATTTTTGCTACTTCTGGCACTGCCATACTCTCAACAGACACTTTGACCATAAGGGCCTGCACTTCCTGCTGCAAAATGGAGAGATGGTCCTCCCTCAGTCACTGGGGGGACGGTGGCAGGTGCAGCAGCGAGAGAATAAAAGGTAGCCTCGCTGAATAATCTGCAGGAATTACATGTCTGACGTTGTGGCCTGCCATTCCAGCAAGAATCGTAAGATCATGCCTGCCACCAGGTGGCTGTGCTCCGCTGAAAACAATCTAAAGGGACTTGACTTATGAGGCTTCAGTGGACTGGGTGGACCGTGACCTTGACCAAGGGGTCAGTGGGCACCAAGGCCTGGACCTCAAAACTGCTGGGAGTTTTGTGAGTTTGGATTGGCTAGCTCTGCTGAAGAAGCAAAAGTAGTGGTAGGACTGATACGACTGGCGAGGCGGAACAGATAATCTTACAGAGCGTGCCCTGGTCCTGCTCTCCTTAAACAGTTCGAGAGGCGAGTTTGTCTTACCCTTAAACAGGTGGACCCCAACAAATGGCATATCCACTAGAGCCAAATAAACATCGCCTGAAAAACTGGAGCACCACAGCCAGTCATAACAGTGAATGGCAACACTGGTGCCAATGGCCCACCCAATGGAATCAGTGGTGTCTAAGCCTCAACAAATTCTGAACTTGCCCAAGTCGCGACCATCCTGTATGGTATTTTTTTTATACAAGGGTAGCCTGCTGCCACTTACTGTGCTCTTTTATAATTCTATATGGATGCGTCCCTCATCCACCCCACATTTTTGTTTATCTCCTCACCTGCACCTCCTGTGGCGTTTTATCCCAAGGTGTGGTCTAGGTTCTTAATGTCCATCAGCTACAACTTACTAAAGAGAGGATCTAGACCCGTTTTTCTTACCACCACAGACAGAACGGACTAGATTACAGTACTAGCCTCACCTCCAGGACATTTTTATGTGGTTTCTTTCTGGAGTGTTGAAATACTATTGACAGAGATTTTACCAAGATGTTTCCTAATTTAGTACAGATGCATCAGCGTATTTTGCTAGCTCAAGCCACATGGGTCTGAACGCTTCAGCTTTGAGGAGATTGGCCAGTTGGTCCCAGCAATGCAAGCCGGCAACCATGTCCAGATGAGTTCTCACCTTGTTTGACAGGGTGACGCATTTTGCAAAACACAGCGCCTATAATATGCATCCTTAGTGACTTACACCTGTTAATAGAGACCCAACATTGTGCACTAAGGTGGCTATGCAGCAAATGTGGTCTAATGCCAGCTGAGATGATTTAACCAATCATCTGGATACAGAGAAACATTTTCTTCCTACTGATTTACGGGCACTGCTACCATCGCCATAACCTTTGTAAACACTATGTGGGCATTTGATAGTCCAAAGGGATGAACTGCAAAAGGAAGGCACTCATTTCTCATCACGATTCAAAGGAATTTCTTAAAAACTGCAAGTATAACATCTTGTAGGCCTGGTGAAATTAACTTGAACAGACTGAACACAGTTTAAACCCAAATGATTTGGGGCAAAAATGGGACGGCATGAGCCTGAAAAAGCATTGGGAAAAATGTTAAAAACGAGGGCATGTGACATCTCCAGAAAAAGTAACTGTAAAGAGCAGAAAAAAGTAACCAGTGTCTTTGGTGGCTGAGGTCAGTCAAGACTTACAGAAATGTCCTCAACCAATAGGACCCCTGCAAATAAGATTTGCTTTTAGGATGTGCAGGAAGAAGCAGTAATGAGGAATAAAAGTTCATTTTTTACCAATTGCGCTTATTAAACGCGGATATCGGTGTGTTTTATTTTCACATTTTATGATCTTCCGGTTAAACAGGTGTGGTAAATGTAAACACACAGAACCAAGGTCATCACGTGCATTTTTGTACCTGTGACTTCAGCTAGAATGCCAAACCGTGATCAAAACTGCACCACCCCGGGGCGCAGCCGGTGACAGCAAACACAAAAAGAATGTAAAACTTGGCACAGAATGCCGTTTGTTCCGGAAGGGGACAGCACTTACCGTGCCAGTCCTTTAGCTTAACATATTACATCTGCTTGCAGAAGTAGCTACGTGCTGCTTCCCAGAGCCGAGCGGCTGTTACTGATGCTGGGTGATATATTTTATTTTTACAGTAAAAAACAGGGTTATTTTGATGCAGTCAGTTTAAACCATTAAGTAAATGTTTGCAAATCAGCTGTGTTGAGGCCCATCACATGGGCGCTAGGTGAAAGTAAGGCACGAAGTAGACCCTGAAAAGGCACAGTGGGTGATCCAGAAGGTTTTAGACAAGATTCTGGCATTTAAAGGTTGACATTAAAGAGGGTGGAGCTAAGGTGAGGCAAAGTAGCTTGCTCCAAGGGTCGGTAAAGCAGTTGCATTCTGGACTTCCTGGAATCTGTGAAACAGCAATTCGGTAAACCCCAAAATGGATGTGTCACAGCAATACCAACAAACTGCACTGAATCCTACTGCTGTGTGTTGTGAGTCAGGCACAACCTGGAGGTAGAGGCGCTTGAGAATCTTTTTTAAAAGACCTATAAGGTAGATGCAGGCTGAAGACGTAGCCAGTGTCAATGGGCTCATGGACTGATCAGAGTCCCGCTTGACTCAGATGCTCATGACCAGTGGCGGCTGGCAGGGAAAGGGGGTGGCTTGGGAGGGGCGGACACCGCCTGGGTGGAGGGGGGTTAATTTGGGAACCCCCCCCCCCCCCAAAAAAAACGTACCTTTACGCAGCCGTCTCTGTTGTTTGTTCTCTTCCTGGCAAGTCCGGAACCGGAACCAGAAAGCACCCAGGCTCCCCTAAGCCAATCACAACGCTGCAATGCCTGGCCATGCTCCCCACCAGGAGGTCCGGAACCGGAACCAGGAGGCACCCAGGCTCCCCTAAGCCAATCACAATGCTGCAATGCCTGGCCATGTTCCTCACCAGGCTGCATCATGCCAAGTGCGCATGACGCTTTGGCCGGGCCAAGACGGCCGGCCAAGCAGTCATGCGCACTTTGAGAGAGTGCACACACAACTCCTCCCAGCCCCATAGCAAAGAAAAATAAAATAATAACTAAGTTATTATAATTTTCTTTTCCTTTTTTCTACTCTCAGAGCAGTGGGGGGCGCTCCTCTGCCTTAGCGGGGCAGTCGCACCTGCTCCTGACTAGGTTCTGTAGAAGAGAACAAGCCCACAGTTCACTAGTGCTCCGCTAATCATGATATTGGCTTTCTATAGGTTTGGTATGACAAATGGGTCTCCGATCCAGTCCCATGCCTAAATCCTACAGAGCTGGAATCCAGAAACCTGGTCAATGGTCTCGATCCACCTGGAGAAGACCCTATGTGTAGTCCAAGTGCATGTGATAAATAGAAGCTGTGTGGATGATGTGAGCCAGCAAGTTGATAATGAACATATGGGGTGAAAGTGACGCACATTCCATGACCCAGTCTCCTGGATTCAGAGGTTTAGGATGGAAATAAGATGACCTGGGAGCTGTCAGCTTGGAAGGACTTGAACTATCAAAACATTGGGCCTCATAGGCCAGGCCTTCCACAAGACTACCAAAGACGGAGTGAATGACAGTGTCACATGCTGCGGATAGGTCTAATAGGCTTAGCATGTTTACACCAACCACATCAGATACAATAAAGAGGTGATCTTGGAGTGACAAAATGACAGTGGTTCTTGGTTGCCTCTAAAGCCTATATGGAAAGTGTAGACTTTTAAAAAGTCTACGAGCTGTGGTAAGTCAGTCAGAGGTGCCTCACTTTAGCACCCTGAACATGGAAGTCTATACTGAGAAGAGCAGAGGAGGAAAAAGTTAAGGGTGGAATAAGGGTTATCTCAACAAGCTGTGATTGAGACAGGCACAGCCAGAAGTCACCGGTGACCAATGGAGCTAAACTCCACAGGCTGGGGAACATTCAGTCAATTATGGTGGGCTTTCAGTGAAATGAGAAAAAACATTGCACAGCTTCTGCCATGGGATGAACGAGGTGGTATTAGAAGAGGAGCACTAAACTCCTTCATAGTCACAAAAATAGCGTTTATACTTACCAACCCAGAGATCTGACTTGAAAGAGTACAGGTGACCAGACCATATTGGGCGGTGGTTTTGTGCTGTAGAAACTGACATCAGCATCTCACCAGCACAATGCGGCACTACATTATTTGGAGCCTCCTTGTTGGATTTACAGTTGGAGATTTTAACAGAGCATTTCCATAATCAAAGTGTCTTATAACAGAGATGCAGGCCAATTACGTTTAAACCAAAATCTTCAGAATTGTGAACAACCACTCGAGCAAGCTTCAATTTCATTTCCGACAGTTACAAAGAACATGTAATGCGCTTATAAGGGTTGTTGTCAAAAATGGGTCCGAGGTGGTGCACCAGTGTTGCATGGAGAAAGCAAACTACATTAATTCAAAGTAAACTCTCACTTGCTGTTTCCTGTCGGTCTCAGTGAGAAAAACTAACCAGCATTGGTAAAGCCATAGGGCTGGCTTAAGAACTAAAGTTCCTTTTGTGTCACTGATGGGTTTAGACACTTAATAGTTCATCATACATACATTTGTTCACTTATATTTGCACTCATGCATCCATTTATCCATAGATCGATTTATTCTTGCATGCACCTTCTAATAGAACCATTATAAAACACACACAAATTCAACAACATATGTAAGCTAAATTAAAAGAATACTCGCTGCTATCTAAACACAACAGGCATAAATTGTGGAACACCCTTCCGTTCTCCCTCAGGAATGCTAGCTCCCTGACGATTTTCAGGAAGCAACTGAAAACCTGGCTCTTCCAGCACTAGGGCCTAAGTATTCTTGTATCACTGTTATGTCCAGCGCCAAGACACCCCCGGGTATACGTGCGCTCTATAAATTACTGTAACATAACATAACATAACATAACATATGATTGCAATAATGAAACCTAAACATAGCAGCGGGTCTGACTTGTAGTGGCATTGTACATAGTCTATTGTTGTTTTCAGGTTCCAGCATGCCAGCCACATTGAGAACGAATGAGAAGGTAATGTTAAAACAATGATACACTTGGGATACCAGCATTCCATAAAGGTCGCCTAATTCAGAGGAATTTTGAGGAAGTGGACGTGACGAATGCAGCGCATTGTAGATTAAATGAGCTGCAAGAAAGTAGACCGTAAGCAGTGGCTGAGGAGCTGTAGTATTCTATTAGGAAAAGAAAAACAAAGAAATGAAAGGGGAAACATGAAAGGAGAAAATTGAGAACTCAAGGACTGGCCAATCAGCCCTGACACTGAGGGGCACACTTTTCAGGTGGATGTGCATATGTGATGAGAAAATGCCATCACTCACAGGGCACGAGAGCCAATGACCACTGTGAACTGTACCATTACATCATGCAGTCATGGATGGATGGATGGATGGATGGATGGATGGATGGATGGATGGATATGGAGAGAGAGAGAGAGAGAGAGAGAGAGAAGTGTGGTGTGTGTTTTCCAGTGGCAGTCGAAACAGTGTAGGCTAGTTCAGATCATGTCTCCACAAGAAATTCATTTTTTGTGTTGCTAATAACTTTGGCCCTGTTTGACGAATCTTTACAAACTTTCCAAAAAAGTGCAATTTTTTTGACTAGTTGTGCGCATGGAAAGTATCGGGGTGTTCCATCAAGCAGGGGGCCAAGAAATGGGGGGTTCCCAAAACCCTTTTCCTGATTCATTTTCCCATAGAAACTTTATACACAACTACAGCCCAACCCGCTGAACAGAGTTCCACAAAATTTGGCAGAAAGTTATATCTTGGTCCAGAAAATGTCTTTTTGTAATTTGGTGTAAATCCGCACAGTAGATTTAAAAAAAAAAAAATAAATCTTTTTATTCAAAATAAAACCATAAATATCAAATCAAGACAGTAGTACATTACGATAATCAGACAATACAAAAGGCTCAGGACACAGCAAATATATACATTTAGGCGTGGGAAACATTGCAGAAGAACATAGACTGTCATACCATTTTAAAGCAATTAAATATCTTCATCGTCTACCACTAGGGAGGGAGGACAACTGGGGTGCACAACAAACCTCTACTTTCGTTCCATGGACCCCATATTTTGGACCATTTTTGTGGGCAACCCCTACTTTCATAAACCGACTTCTCAGGCTGCATGCACCAGTCCATGTCTGACTCCCAGTCTTTATAACGCAGCTGAACTCCACCCCTCCATGTTCTAGCAATGTTATGCTTTGGCAGCATACATCTCAGCGTGACCCACAACTTCTCGGTACGTGACAAATCTGTGGCGTCCCAAACATTAAGGAGACACATTCGGGGGGAGTCGTCTATTTTGGAATTACAAACACAAGCCATACCGGTAATAACTTTTTCCCAATACTCTCGCAGGGCGGGGCAGTACCACCATTGGTGCATATAATTACCATCTAGGCCACAACCACGTGGGCAGGCAGGGGAACCCAACACACCCATATTGACTAATACCGAGCTGGTGTAATAAGTCCGATGCAGCAATTTAAGTTATATGAGTCTGAATTGTGATGAGATCGCTAGTTCACGAGGGGATGCCAGCGCCTCTTTCCAATCATCCTCATCCAGATCTCCAACATCGTCAGCCCATTTATCCCGCAGTTTATCCTGAGCGTCTGCAGTATTATTGAGGATTTTCCGGTAAGAGCGATGGCCCTTTCCGGGAGATAGTCATCTAACAACCTATCCTCCAAAGGTGAGGAAGCCGGTACCTCTGAGTTCTTAGGAATGACTTTATACAACGCATTTCTGGCCTGCATATAGAAGAAAGTTTCCCGATCATGCAATTGATATTCTCTTTGTAGATCAGCAAAAGGGATCACTCTACCTCTCGCCCACAGATCCCCGACTGTAGAGAGACCTATCAAATCCCATTTATCAAATCCCGGCTGCAGGGAAAGCATACCCAAGCGGACAGAATCCAACAGGGAGGTAACTTGCATTATTTTGTCTCTCCACCCCAATGCCCATGTTGCTTTATTCCACATATCCACAGTAGTGGACGTGGGAGTGAATCTGGGCGCATAGCATGTACCCCCATATAGTGCTCTAAGATAGGAGCCAGGTAGCATATTGTGTCTGTCCATTCTGTAAGCGGGGTACGAAAAAAGACAATGAACCCAACGGTTTAAGACCACTAGTTGGGAGGCTCATAATAAGACCTGATGTCAGGCAGGGCTATACCTCCATCGTACAGCTCTTTGTCAATTTAGTACAAGCGATACGGGGGGGCCTGGTCCCAGAGCAAGGCCCTAACTTCGGAGTCATTCAATTGGAAATACCGCAGAGGAACGGAGTAGGGCGCGTTCTGTAAAGTGTACAAAAAACAGGGGAGGGCCATCATCTTATAAAGGGCCGCTCTACCTATTAATGTAAGGGGTAATGTTTCCCATTGACGGATATCTGCTTTGAGGCGAAGTGGGAGGGTAACAAGTTATGTTCGTAAAAGACAGAGGGATCTGGCGTAACGTAGATTCCTAAATATTGGAAGCCGTCAGTCACTATGTGGGCCTCACAACCCATTGGGAGAATCGAAGGAACCCCAATCAACACATAAGCCACGGACTTGTCCCATTTAATTGTATACCCGGCGTATTTTTTAAATAAAGTGAAGATATGGAGGACACGCCGCAGAGAGAAACAAGGTCTGGCCTGGTTCAACAGAATGTCGTCGGCATAGAGGGAAATCCCTTCAGACCAGTCAGGTGACCAATTCAAGCCCCTAATGAGCGGGTCCCCCCTTATCCAAATCCCCAGGGGCTCCAGGGCCAGGGCAAAGAGAAGGGGTGAAAGCAGGCAACCCTGCCTTGTGCCCCTCCCAAGGACAAAGGATGAGGAATGGGCACCATTCCTATAGATACGTGCCAAGGGGTCAGCGTAAAGAAGACACACCCAAGACAGGAATCGGCTCCCAAAACCATAGTGCTCAAGTTCCGCAAAAAGAAACGGCCACTCCAGCAAATTAAAGGCCATTTTAGCGTCAAGGGACATAATAATGGAAACTTCTTGTATAGTGGCGGCCCTACCCAACACTACATACAACCTTCGGAGATTCAATGACATATTTCTGGTGGGCATAAAGCCAGATTGATCCGGATGTATTGGTTTAAGAAGGCATGGAGAGAGGTGTTGTGCCAAAAGCTTGGCCAGTATCTTAACTTCCGGGTCTAATAAAGAGATAGGACAGTAGGAGCTACAGTCCTCCAGGGGTTTTCCCTTTTATTGGAGCACTACAATAGAGGCTAGTAGTTGCGTAGCAGGCAATACACCTTGAACTCGGCTCTCTTCATACATTCTGGCTAAGAAAGGGGCAATAGTAGTAGCATTAGATTTATATAATTCTATAGGAAGACCACTCGGGCCCATAGCTTTACCGGACTGCAGAGAGCCATTGGCCTTTGTAACCTCTTCCACTGTAAGATCTGCCTCCAGGCTCGCCACATCTTGAGCTACCAGAGTAGGTAGCGGCAAGGTGGCCAACAATTCTGTCGATTCAGCTTGCGTAGATGAGTGCCTGGATGTGTATACTTGCTCAAAGTGTCTGGAGAAGGCACCGGCTATTTCGGCCCTGTCCCTTATCTCCTCCCCCTCCTGTCCTATTATCTGGGCTACCCATTTGTTCGCCAACTCTCTTTTATCCAGCCACGCCAGCAATTTACTGGCTTTATCCCCAACTTCATAAATACGATGCTGGGTGGCTTGATATGCACAGTCATTTTTGAGCAATTGTATATCTAGAAAGTTTGTAGATCTAGAAAGTTTGTATATCTAGAAAGGTGGAGGATCCACGTAGCTGACAGATAATCTGCTGAGATCAGATTGGCTGCCTCCATATCACCAAGGAAGTGGTGGCAGCTGTCTTAGCACTCGGGACTCAGCCACAAGTCCTAAAAAAAAGAAAAGATAAGGGTGCAGGGTAGGGATACCCTGACCTCCTAAGCCTGTGGTCCCAGAGGGTCTTCACGCTCCTTTTTTAAAACTCCCCTCTCTAGGCCGTTTTTGGCCCCTGGGCCTGCAATATTTTTAAGTAGCAGATGCACGCATGCCCTCTCCCAAGGACATTTTGGACCCCAGGGACCCTATCCCCTGGCCCGCACTATTTTTAAGGAGAAGGGGGAATGTGGCCTCCCTCCCAGGCTACTTTCGGCCCTGGGGACCCCATCCTCTGTGTTTCCACAGTATTTTTAAGGGGAGGGGGATGCATGCCCCTGCCACTTCCTGAGCATTTAATGGCCCAAGGAACCAATCCCCCAGGCCGGCTCACTAGCTTTGTCCTGGGGAGCCCACACTACCGGGAAAAGTGCTTCCCCAGCCTGAACCAGTGCAGGCAGGAAAATCTGTGTTTGCTCCTGCTTGGCGGGATCATTATCGAATCTCCTGCCATGCGGGAGCAAACACAAAGCCTGCTCCCAGCCAGCTGAAGCTTTGAAAATGCTCCCACCGGCTAGGAGCAGACTTTTGATCTGTTTCCCTCCCACCCTGAGGCGCGAAAGGACACAGATCGAAATATTGCTCCCATTAGGAGGGAGCAGCATAAGTAGCTTCTCCTTGCGGGCGGGAGCAATGGACTGGGGCTCCCCTAGTGGCCCCCAAAGGATGGGCACCTACTGCTAATTAATGCAGGCCCAGGGAGATGGGGGCCCCGGGGTGAAAACGTCTCAAGGAGAGAGGCTGCACCCCATCCCACCCCTTTTTTTTTTTAAAGTAATGGCCCACAGGCCTGGTGTCCCCAGGGCCTAATAAGGCTCGGGTAGGTAGGCCACAGTCCCCCGCCCCTTTCATAAAAAAACAAAGGCCCTGCACAGCGAAGGGATGGCTGCCTTTTGCGTGGTTGGCCACTTTGTGTATAACTCCCCTCTGCGCACAGCTGAAGGCTGTGCACAGCGTGGGGTTGACTGCATGGGGGTGGATTTACATATAGTAATAAATTATTACTTTACGTTAAAAAAATACCCTAGAAATTAACTTGGAAAAACCAAAGGTTAAAGTAATGTTATAGTAAGGTTAAATGGTCGTAACAACGTAACGTTTTAAACTCTAAAAAACACAGAAATTCGCTAGTTATAGTTATATTTCTCTCAAGTAACTATGACTCGTGCACTGATATAACTATTACATGCGCCCTCGACATGCACTGCTAATTACCCCACATATTACATCACACATGACATCTTCTATGAAATCACTGATAATATCATTGCGACATTTGCAATTAAAGCATTGATGAGAAAACTGTGCACGGCGGGCGCGAGTAATAGTTCCCTTAGGGCACGAGTCATTGTTACTTTGGTTTTTAGGGTTTAAAATATCAAGTTTTAACGGAACATTTCACCTAGCTATAACTTTACTCTAACCTTTGGATTATGCAGGGGATCTAACTATCTATCTATCTGGATGTATGTTCATACATCACACACGATTCCAACGCGTGCTTTTACCACGCGTGTAATACATCGCAAACACAGTTACACCGGCAATTTTCACAACGCACGGCGTTACAACGCCAATGCAGTGTTTCCTATTGCCAAGTACATTACATCGCACACTGCAAACGCGCACGTCATTACAACGCATAATGTCTGTGTAAACCCGTTCTTTGTGCGTTGGCCGTCCTACCACAGCTTCAGCTTTTTTTTTTGCCAAAAGCGTAAACATCTGTGAGGCTGCCTGGGTCACTCAAGGGCGGTGTGAGGAAGAAACTGCAAGGGAGTAGTGGGAAAATGTTCCAGGGCTGACTCAACCATTCACCAGAATTATTTCCAGCTGGACAAAACGGAGCTGGTATTTTGCCGCATATTTCAGCCAGAGTCAGATATGTTTTGCAGTAGTTTTGATAAATGCTTGCATAATCTACTGTTTGACTGCAGCATACCGCCTCTCCCAGCCTCGCATCCTTGTATGACAGCTCACCATGCTGTGCAACACCGCGTCATGTTTACAGCAGAGCCAGTTGGGTAACTTTTCCTGTGGCTGGCAAAGTTGACTAATTGGCGACCAGGGCTGAATTATTTATAAGCCAAGCAGACTCAAGACCTACTAGATAATAAAGTGCATACAATGTGGTGACCTCCCCAGAGTTCCCCAGTAGCTGGTGGCTGTGACCAGCATGTGGGGCTTAAATGACAGAAAATCCCCCTCGTGTATTTGTAGGAGATAAGTCGCAGTGACTCTGGGAGCACATGGCAATTAAGAAACCATGAATAGCTCACAGCTGACTGAAAAGCTGAAACTTTGAGCCGCATCTCCCGGTGACAGGTTATTTTTATTATTATAACACACTTTATTCGATTTACAGCAGCCTGAGTCCGTTTACGAGCCTCTGCTTGCATGTGCACTTGTGACTCCTTTTACAATTTATGCACAAGGAACAAGTGAGGAATAACTTCGAGTTTGACAGTACCTGCTAAAGCCGAATTCACGGTTTCTTAGAACTGTAAATAATAGGGATGGCAACTACCCAACGTCAATGGTATTTACTTTATTGTTTTTTTAAGGATTATCAGCTTTGTTGGCTACACCAAAAATGTAACCTGAGCCTTTTGGGTAATAAAACGTTTTGCAGTAAACACATTGTATCTTGATTAGAATGCATACCCTGAGTAAAATCAATAATTTAGTTCTTAATTTTTTTCTAAAAGTATCCAATCCTTCTGATGGTATAGAAAATACATTCCTGCTTCATTTGAAGCTGTGGCAGGAAGTGAGGTAACATAAAATATAAAAGGTCCCAGTCATATCCTGTCAGACAGTGAGTTCTTTGTGTATGGAGTTATCCTGTCGTCATTTCAGGCCGTGGCTGACCGTGTGATTTCGGGTTTTGGTGGACACTTGTTTTCCTGTTAGGACTTGATGCTGCTGGTATAGGTGGTGGGTGTTGTCCTGGCTGTGGTGGGTTTTGGAAGTTCTGCCATCACTGAGAAGTCGAAAAAGTGTAGGACGGTGATAGGTGGATCCCCAGCTAAAGATGGATTCGGTGCAGCTTTGCTTCTAGGTCTGAGGCGTAACTCGCGAGATAATCCGTTCCTTAGCGGGGTAAGAATGCATTGTGCGTCCAGGCGCTGCTTTGTTGTATGCTCTTTTTCTGGATAGTGCTTGCCCGAGCTGAAGTCGTTTTGGAAATTAAGACACGGTCAGAGGGGGAGGTCTTGCTCACTATCTGCATTCAGATATCGAACACACTCCTGCACTCAAAGGGAGCCCCTGCAGCTCTTGAACAAATGGATTCATTATCTACTCTTCAAGATTGTTAACTTTCTACAAATCACAGCGATGACCCAGCCTGGAGATAACCTAGCATATTTGTACCTTCATGATGCTTATCTCCGTGTTCCTGTACTCAGGAGCTCCTGGCAGACCCCTAGTTGGGTATCCATGAATGGCCTCTTCTGGTCCCCACCCTATGCATGTGAAGGCACTGGTCTCTCCGCATGTTACATTTTTTCAAAAGAGTGTTGCTGGATCTGGCATACCCACTGGTTCCGATTAAGCAATGCTCTTATGAGCGGGGCAATGTTGGGTTCCGAGGAAGTTTGGGGTCGAGGGTTCTTGCCTGAGTCCAATCATTCATCCAACTGAAAAGAGCCGGAAGCAATTTGGAGGCACCAACATGGCGTTCTCCCTGCTCCTCTGTGTAACGTCACCATACGTCATAGTTAGTGTACGTCACCATAGTCCATTCAAGCGTTGTATCCAATAAATGTTCTGTGCGTCATAGTCCATCCACTGTTCACTGTGTATCCAATACATGCGTTGTGGAAACCGCGATGTAACAGCATGCGTTGTAAAATGTGCGTTGTAATGCACCCGCGATATTCTCTCTCTCTCTCTCTCTCTCTCTCCTTCCCTCCCTCTCTCTCTCTCTTTTCTCTCTCTCTCTCTCTCTCTTTTCTCTCTCTCTCTCTCATATATATTTGGGATGTATGCAATGATTTTTTTAAATTATAAAATCCTGGCAGATAGCTCGGCTTGTCAGGCCCTTCAAAGGGATTCTAGCAAGAATTATTACAATGCAAATCTTCTACCCAGTAGGAATTGTCAAAGGGTGTAACCAACATCAAAATCCTTTCCTACAAAGGTAATCTGTGAAGTGCCATGTAACAAAATAAGCTGCAGCGTGCTTTATCATTGGTGCAAAAACAATCCACAATATTAGATTTAATCAATCAATCAGGGGAATTATAAGTGCACTACTCACCCATGAGGGTCTCAAGGTGCTTGGGAGGTGGGAGGGGGATATGAGGTTAGCAGATCTGTTCAGTCGAAGAGCCAGGTCTTCAGAGCCTTCCTGAAGGTGTTCAGGGAAGGGGCGCGTCTGATGTCGGTGAGGAGCTCGTTCCAGGTCTTGGCCACGATGTAGGAGAAGGATCTTCCCCCTGTTCTGAATCTGTGGATGCGTGGGGTCTCGGTGAGGAGGAGGTTGGCAGAACGGAGGTTTCTTTTGGGTACTTGGAGGGTGATTCTGTCACTGAGGTACTGGGGTCCGGTGTTGTGTAGGCATTTGTAGGCGCGGGTGAGTATCTTGAAGGTGACTCTTTTCTCTATGGGGAGCCAGTGGAGCTTGCATAGGTGTCGGCTGATGTGTTTGCGTCGAGGGATACAGAGGACGAGTCTGGTGGCGGTGTTCTGTATCGTCTGGAGTAGACACTTGTTGATGCCGGCGTAGAGGACGTTTCCATAATCCAGCCTGCTGGTAATGAGTGCGTGGGTGACTGTCTTCCTTGTCTCGGGGGGGGGGGGGGGGGGGGGGACGGGGTAGGAGCCATTTGAAAGTCTTACAGAGGATGCAAAGGGTGTTGTAGCAGCTGGAGGCTACGGCGTTGACCTGTCGGTTCACAGAGAGGGAGGAGTCGAGTACGATGCCAAGGTGTTTGGCGTGGTCCGTGGGGGTCAAGGGCTGCTGAGGGCGGTAGGCCACCTGGTGTTGTTCCATGCCGATGGGGTGGTTCAAAGGACGGGGACTTCTGTTTTCTCCAAGTTGAGTTTCAGGCAGCTGTTGCTCATCCAGGCTGCGACGTCCTGCATTCCTTCCTGGAAGTTGAGTCTGGTAGTGGTGGGGTCCTTGGTGAAGGAGAGGATGAGCTGGGTGTCGTCGGCGTAGGATCTATGCTGAGGCCGTTCTGTCAGACGATGGCGGCGAGGGGGGCCATGTAGATGTTGAAGAGGTTTGGGCTGAGTGATGATCCCTGTGGGACTACGTAGTTGATTTCCGTGGGTTCGGAGAGGAAAGGTGGCAGTCTGATCCTTTGGCTTCTGCCGGTGAGGAGCGATCAGATCCAGTCGAGGGCAGTGCCTTGTATGCCGCCGTTTAATATATATGTTGCATAGCAAAAACATTAGGTCTAACACCTTTTTCTAATGAACCAATTATAACTGTTATGTTTGGGTTGTCACCATAACCAACTCAGGCCGACTGTACTGGGACCACAAGACAACCATCAGGCCTAAAATTAGAAAAGTCCCCAAAATTACTGTTGTCAAAACAATATAATAAAATGCAAAATCTCTTCTAATATATTCAATAAGGAACACTATAGTGCAGAACTTATAACACCATGGTTTGTTCCGGTGGGTCACCAAAACCGTTGCATACAATGGTAATGTGTGAGAATCCAAATAACAAAATCATTATGCAGGCTTAAATGCGGAGTAGTAACCATCCAGCCTTAAATGGATTGATGCTAACACATGTTTTTCTTAAATATGTCATGCTTCCTGCCTTTATCATAACATTTCATGATAAGCCGGTGATGCATATAGTCATGATCATTGGCTTGCCACCATAAATAACTTAGTCCTGCTACACTGAGTATGCACGTTGCCACCAGCCAAAACATGCAATACAAGCATGCTTTTCAGTGGAAGCTCAAAGCTTTGGCCCAGTCAAATCCTCTAATCAAGGTAACCAAAAAGGTGGGGCCTCTCTGAATCTCTTTTTTTGTTGTTCACTTAAGTTTTAGTGAAAGGTATGCTGTCAAGTCAGACCTACAAATTAATAGACTAATGCTTGAATAAATCACAACCCCTGTCATTATTCTGGGTCGCATTCCAGTCCCTCACATTTTGCTCACTATGTCAAACCATATGCAAATCAGTCTTGGCCCCACACTACAGGCATCCAAACTGGAAATTCTTGTGACAACTTCTCTGTAAGAGAATGCAAACCATCCCAATAGTTTAGAATTTACCAGGAGCTTGATTCCTTTGGCACAGCGAGTACAGGATTCCCATCTGGGTAGGCCACTTAAAATACCTCACTTAGAAACTTTTCCAAAATCTATACTATTGGCAGTAAAGCAGTGTCCACATTTGGTCTTTTGTATCTGAATGTTTTTACTCCACACAAACTTTCCAGAGTAAGACTTGACGACTTGCACTAGGTCTAGAGATTCTAAAAGGGATGTCTGTCCTTGGCAATCCGTAAACTCGCACTAGAATATGATTCCTGTGGTTCCAGGAAAAACAGAATATATATATTTTAAGAATTGCCAACTTGTTCGAATCTCCTGTCTGGCGGGAAACAGCGTTTACATCGCATGCGCTTACAACGACCGCATTGTTACAACGCAAGCCATCACGCAATGACACTGAACATCCTGTGATTCTGGGCAAATCACTTAATCTCTCCGTGCCCAACTAAAGTTAATGTGTCCTTATGTAACGCAACTGGTGCTATGTAAAGTGCTCGGATACCCGACACCTTCGGGTCAAGTTTGCACTACATAAAACCCTGAAAAATAAATAAACAAATATATTACATAGCAAGTCGTTTCCACAATTTGCTGTAGGGGGCGCGCTAAACTAAGGAATAGTATAATTTGTTATTCCAACACCTTCCCTATTGTGGCACACGCTGGAGTTGGAATAGTAAATTATACTATTCTTATGTCCAGCGCACCCCCTACAGCAAGTCGTAGAAACGGCTTACGATGCATTTGCTTGCGTTGTAAGAACGCGCTCATTATAACGACTGAGTTGTAATTGCATGCATTGTAGCGCATGCGATGTAACATCGCATATTCCTGTCTGGCAGGTATCCGCTCCACACAGCAGTGATCAAAGTATCTGGGTCCTTGAATTTCTTGCAATGAGCTGTGGAAAGTTTTCAACAAAATAACAGTTTTACTACCTGTTCTCAAGTTTAAGTAACATCTGACTTCTGTCCTGCAGTCCACCCCTGACTCTTAACGGAGTGCAGCAAACAATCCTGCCTCTGGTCCAGTACTTTCCTTATTATTGATGTGCTGTCAAGCCTCTCAGACCAGGGACATGCTGACTCTACAAATTATCTGTTCGCGACTGAATTAAGCAAACTACAATTTGCCTTGAACTGTGGGCTTCATCAATTTGAGATACACAAGTTGTAGGCTTATTCACAGTCAAAGTTCATCACATGAATGAATATATATCTGGAAATGGGGAGGATATATATGTGTTTTTAAGATATTTCCTGATCTTACAAAGCAATAGTTATGAAACAACTACTGAACATTCAACTGCAGATGGGTAGTCAATCTGGGTGTGCATGACCTGGATAAGCCCAGCCCAATACTCCTGCTATTTTTATCAACAGAACTCTTCCCCAACATGTGGTCATGTGTTTTGAGGGCTTCCTTAAGATCCTTATGATTTAGTGCACATGTAGTTTAAACATGTTAGATTGCAAATAAAGTATTACTAAGAATACTTTGGCAGTCTGTGTATGTTTTGAAAGAGTGAGTGCACTCTTGTTATCTATTACTTTGCGAATAACATTATTGTGTCCTAAGGGTATGTCAAAGCCTCCCTTGACTCATTCAGTGCTTTCTCGGTGACAAATTAAACAACTGCAGTTCTGCTGATATCAGTGCCAAGAAAGTACTAGTAAAACTAAATGTTCCTCCTGGTAGGAAGGATGTTATGGTTCTTCTGGAACCTTATATTCGACTGTGAACTGTCCAACTGCTTCAGAGCCCTTGTCAGATATTCAATCAGCTCCTCATGCTCTTTGTCGATTTAGGACTTCCAGGCCCCCAACTTATCGCATAGCTCTATTACATTTATCAGACTACTTCAGGCTTGGGCAGGAATCTGGGTTCATGTTACATCTCCAGTGAATAGAGTACCTGGAATAGCCGGTTGCGAAAACAAAATGTAAAATGATATTCTGGCCCAGAGAAATGGCTTGTATACAGAGTGGTGGTTGGTAGCAGACTAGTCAGCCACTCGGTATGGGGCGCATCATAGAATGTCCGAATAATATTTGTCTGCATTATACAATGCAGTAACATATTAATCAGACATCCTATAACATACAAAGTGTCTCAGAATCTTTTGATATGGCAACATTCATAAAACTCACTATGTTTTGGATGACATAATTATGTCACAAATTCCTATGACGACGCACCATCACATACATACAAGCTAACACCGACGCATGAGTGCAAAGCGACAGAGACTAAAAGGAACTTACCGATGACTTATCTTTTTTTGCCTTCTGGTCACCTGTCTAACTCAATTTGTTTAGGTCAAAAACAGCCCCCATCATTGTGAAAGTTTGTGGGATAAGGATCTAAGATTCAGATTCAATAAACAAGGAACGACATTATCAAAGAATACACGTGACCTTAGTGATACAGTGTACAAACAACGTGTTTATTCACTACAAAAAAACCTGATTATTTTAAAACAACTAAGCAATGAGATAGCAAAACAAATATATATAGGTTAGTCATTTAGTCTGTTCCAGGTACCGTCTTGATAGACTCTTCATGTCAATGTTTAAAAAGACACAATACTTTAGACTAATATCCTGTGCATTGTATACAAGAATATAGCATGCAACCTTGTGCATATGGCATCAGCCAAATTAAGTGTAATTAAAACAGATTACATTCCCTTACAGCTCATACTGGTGCAGCCAGACTACCTTGCCCTACAGCACAGTTTTGAGAATATTTCATAATGCATTTCCCTACCATTGGTGCTTTAATCAGGTCTACTGAGAGTCAATGATGACCCTTATACCATGCTTCCCCTTTTTAATACAATAGAACAGAAGCTTGGTAACTTTCTACAAAACCGAGGGACAGAGAGGAATATTGGTCCAGCATACGTGCTCTCTATGTAAGATAAATCAAAAAACAAAAAGGCGTGCTGTATCAAAGTAATCTTGAGAGGCCAGCATATATTACGTTACTGGACCCGTCCGGGTCATCAGGGGAACCTCCTTTAAGCACAAGTCCTCAACCTCCAATGGACGCATCGTCATCATCGGGCTGTGCTCCTTGTTGGTCTGGTGCTGCAGTGCTCAACAGGCCCCTCGAGTGGGCACTTTGCTGGAGAACTTTTTGTATCTTGCTTCTTTGCCGAGTGACCAAAATGTGGTGATTTGTGAATTTCAGAGTTAGTGTAGATTGGTATCAAATTACTGCTAAAATTGACTAGTGATCCCCTATGCATCAATGTTATTCCCGGGGGCCCTGTCAAAGATTAAAAACACAAGATGCGGATCTCAGGTACTCGTGGTTCCTACATCGCTAAAACCAATAGTTGACATGTTTCACGCCTAATCTGTCCTTGAGCAGATCAACGGCCAGGACTTGCTTAACCTAATCTATCCCAGTAGGCCTCAGAATTGTAAGTGAGCTTGTCCTACCCTTATGTGAAAAAAAAGTATTGTGTGGGAACTTAAGCCCAAAATTTGGATGTTAACCTTATTGGGTCACGATGATGACACCCAAAATTTGGATGTGAACCTTATTGCGTCGCAATGATGGACCTCATCAAATAGTATTAGGGGTCCTTAGGAATGGCAGGAAATTAGACTGCCCACTGGTTGTTTGACTATCAGGTAGTCGTTGTCTTTTAGCATACTTGTCTCCATAATACTTTAGCATTTCCTGTCTGTGCATGGATAGAATAGGGTCAGTCCTAGAGGATATGACAAAGTCTCAGTACAGCAGCAGTTTCTGCACAGCTGCTACAGTTAAATCTCTCCTGGGAATTTTCTGTGAGTAAGAAAATGTATTAGACAAATTTATATCAGAGGTGTAGCCAGCAGCACACCAAAATGGCACTGGTGTGCCTCAGGGAAGCAGAACTCCTACTGGTACGTCTTTATGATTCTACTCCTCTAATAATATGCTTACTTACCAGTAAGAGTAGTTTTGCAGAGTTTTCTGGATTCATATGATGTGCATTATTCTGCCATCTAGTGGTTGGTCAGGAATTCTTTGTTAGTCCTCTTGTTCCTTAATGTTTGCTGGGTGTCATCTGTGGCCATTTAGTGCAATGCCCATCCTCCTGTGACCTCAGACATGGGTCCCGGAAGACTCTGTGTATGGTCGCCATCTTCAGATTCTTTTTTCCCCTTTTGGAGACCTCTGTCCATCTGATTTAAGGTATCGCAGTATGTAACACTCTTTGTAACTTCTCATTTTCCGGGAAGGTGGAGAGTCACAAGTTAATCCAGAAAACTCTTCAAGCTGTAAAACAACTCCTACTGGTAAGTAACCATTTAGTTTTGCAGCATGAATCCTTTTCTTGATTCACATGCTGTGCATTGATTTTGTAGCGGAATCTCTGGTTTCTCTTGGAGGAAGTGTTAAAATGAGGTTGAGTTTGTGAACAGGTGCTTCAGCAGTCTGTCCTAATGATGACTCTTTGTTCAACTGGATGTCCACGCAATAGTGCTTCGTGAAGGTGTCGGCCATGCATATGTTGCTTAGTGGCACGTTTGCAAGGAACACTAAGGTGGCCCCTTTTTTGCCTTGTGGAATGTACTCTAGGTCTTGTTTCCATTTGTGTGCCTGCGTCCTAATAGCTTTGCTGTATCGTCTGCACTAACAATCTTGCGATGGTGCCCTTTGTTACTGGTGATCCTTTGCTTGAATCTGTGAAAGAGACGAATAACTGGTTTCCCTTTCTAATCTGTTTTGTTCTTTCCAGGTAGTACATCACCACCCTGCGTACGTGATGTATGGCTTTTTAGGCCTGCATTTTTCGCTGTTGAAAAAAGGCTGGGAGATGTACTGTTTGATTCAAGTGGTTCTGTGATATAACTTTGGTGAGGAAGTGCAGGTTTTGTCCACATGAAGATCCTGTATTTTTAGGTAGGGTTCCTGGGTGATTAGCACTTATTCAATCTACGTAATGATGTGATCGCAATTAAGAAGGCGGTTTTCAAGGTCAGGAACTGCAGCTCTGCCATGTGTAGTGGTACAAAGGGTGTCTTTATTACTTTTGCCAGTGCCAGGTTAAGCTTCCACATTGCTATTGGTGCTGACTTGGGTAAAGTTAGTTTCTTTGCCCCCTCTAGAAACCTTTTATTCACTCGTGCTTCTTTCTAGGTGTCTTTTTGTGTAGGCTACTATTGCTGCTAAGTGTACATTCAGCGAGGTATGTGTTGTCTATTAGATATTAGTATCAGTCTATTGTGGTGTCCTAAGTTCAGCTCCTTACTCCTGTACCACAGGACATATCTCTGCCATTTAGCTGAATAGCACCTTTTTGTACTCTGCCTTCTTACCTCTTTTAGGATTTCCATCGACTGCTTTGGGAGGTTAAGGTGGCCAAATTCTATATCCTCAGGAGCCAGGCTACCAGGCTCGAGGTGCTTACTTCAGGATAGTGAACTCTTTTCACTTACAAGGCGAGAATGTTGTGCCTTGTCGGCAACTTGATTATGTTCCCCTGTGCCATCTCCACTAGGTCCGAGAACCATGTTTATCTAGCCCAGCGTGGGGCTATGAGGATCCTTGTCATGTACAACTGTTTGCACTTGCTTATGACTAGGGGTATGAGGGGAACTGGTGAATAAAGGCATATGCAAATCTCCTGACCCGTCTTATCGACAGGGCATTCCCCTTGTAGCGGTGGTGTAAGTACCTGGACACAAAGCCTTGGCTTTTTGCGTTTTCTGGTGTTGCGAAAAGATTGATTTCTTGAGGTTTGACCCAGTGCGTGAAGAGCTCTCGGAGCAACTATCCATTTAGTTCCGATTCGTGTGATGTGGATGCTTGCCTGCTTAGTCTGTCTGCATCTTCGTTTTGCACTCTTGGCAGGTGTATTGTCATTAAGGTGATTTTTCTCTGAATGGCCCATGCCCATATTTCCTGGGCTAGTTTGGACAGCACATGCAACTTTGATCCTCTTTGCTTGTTCAGATATAACATTTTGGTTGTGTTGTCTGTATTTGCACTGTTTTATCCTGCACCGGTGCCTGCTAGGCCTTTAGGACCAGGAAAACAGTCTTTAGCTCCAGAATATTGATCTGTTGAATCACTTCTTCCACACTCCATAGTCTTCTGATTTTCAGCTCCCCATGTGCGCTCCCCAGCTCGTGTGGGATGCATCTGTGGTGATTCTAACTGTTGGAGTTGGCTGTGTGAAGGGTCTGCCACCGTTATGTTCTGTTCCACCATTTTATCTCTTCTTGCACTTTTTGACTTACAAACACTAGATCCTCCCAAATCACTATTGCCATTGTTTCTTGATCCACTCTTTGATGGGTCTCATGTGAGGTTTTGCATGCCTTATAAGGGGACTGCAGGAGGCCCTTATTCCCATTATTTTCCCCACAGTCCTCACGTTCAGAGACTGCCCCTTGCGGTAGCAGTGAGCTTGCTCTGTGATAGCTTGAACCCTCTTGAGGGTAGGGAACATTTTTGCCTTCTCTATGTTGATACTTCCCCTCAGAAAGGTATTTTCCCTTTCTGGCTTCATGGATGATTTCTCCAGGTTAATTGTGAAACAGTCTGTGGAGGATGTTCATGACCGTTCTGATGTTCTTCTTGCATTGCTGGAAGGAGTTTTCTTTCACAAGAAGAGGTCCAGGTATGGGTACACATGGATCCAGTTCCTTCTTAGGTAAGCTGCCATTTTGACAAATCATTTTGTGAATACCCTTGGTGCTGACTTGACTCTGAATTAATAATGGTCTTGGTTGAAGATTAACCACAAGTATTTCCAAGATGTCCTGCACCTCACGTTTTTGGCAGCATCTCTCCTGTTTCGAGTGTGCTCTCTTTCTTGATTTGACTCCAGGAGGTGTCTTTATGGGTACTATGCGATATCCGTGATAGACAATAATGAGGATCTACTTATCTGATGCGACTATTCTCGATTTCTCAAGGTAGGCTTTTATCTTGCCCCCTTACTAGTGTTATGGAGCAGGAAGGCTAGCAAGAGGAGCCACATGGCTGAGACGCTGGCTCCTCTAGGGAACTGTCCTCTTACTCCCACTCTGCCACAAAAGGGCCGGCATTGTGGTGTGTCTGCGGTTGCCACTGTTGCACCGCTGGTTGTTTTTGGCCTGTGTGGTGGTAAGAGGTCTGTGGTGGAATGCCCCTCTAAGCGGGTGGCCTCGAAACTGAGACACTGTGCTGAACAGGTGCGCTCCACTGAAGGAAGTGTTAATGATGCTTGCCTGCACCTCGCTTTTGAACTCAGATACCCGTAGCTAGGCGGTCTTCTTAGTGTTGTACCCTTGACCATCTGTCTACTGGCTGAGGGCGGATTTCAGGCAAGTGTTGGCAATGGTCTTGCCTTCTTCAACTAATGTGGCTGTCTGCTTTTGGAAATGCTCTGGGAGTTGGTTCATGAGCCTGCCCATTTCTTCCCAATGCTGATGGGTATACCGGTTTAGTAGGGCATTGGACTTTGGGATCCTCCACAGTGTTGTTGCTCCTCTCTCCATTTTATGTTCCACCCTCTTGCTCTCTTTCTCTGGGCGAAGGTCCATGGAAATGGGGATGTTGGCACTCTTCCTTGCTGTGGTTACGATTATGGAGTCTGCGGCAGCATTCCCTCTAATATTTAGTAGGTCTCGGAGGGAGTTCTATTCTTTTTCTCCGCTCTCAGGGTTATGGTCTTACAGGCTGTTGGTTTTCTGAAGGCCTATCTTCCCTGTTTAAGGACGGTGGGTGGCATTTGGAGATATTGGCTCCTGTTCTTGTTCTGTGAGGGCACAAGAGCTTCGAGGAGAAAGCAGGTCTGTGCCCTCTCCTCTTCAAGTTGTACTATATACCTGTCTGCTGTCCTCTTTGCCACTGAGTTTTACGTGGCAATATCGTCTAGAGGTAATGGTCTCAAAGGTTAGGAGTCTATTTACTCTTCGGGTGAGACGGCTTCGATATCTTGCCACTTGTCAATGCTTTCAACATCGAGGAAGAGTCTCTGGTCATCGTCAAGTTCTTCATCCTCAAAGAACATTTACAGCTCTTCTTGTAGCTCCGGTGTTGTCAGAGGGTCTAGTTCGACATCCTCCGGTTCCTTCTGTCTCGATTCCCCGAAGGGCTTTGAAGGGATTCGAAATTTCTGAAGGATGTCTCGAAGTCTTTTTTCTTTTGCATAATCAATTTAATTTTGACTTCGAGATGCTTTTTGTTTCTATTGGCCTTAAGCGCCTTTAATGACTCTGGCCCTTACAGGGTCCTTAAACACTTCAGGACCGTGTTTGATTACCCCTTTTAACATTGGGAGAATTGCAGTGGACCTTTGGGATGGTGCGAAAGTGTCCATGAGGAAATCTTCCTCTACAGGGTCTGTGTTGTAAGTTCACCCTGTGATATTCTGCTGCCCTGTGTTTAAGCTGAGTGAACCCTATAGTGTCCTCAGGAGGGGATGGCCTAGATGGGTAGATGTCGTCCTGAGGTGTGTCTGGGACATCTGGTGTATCATAATCCTCCCATGGGTCTTTTGGGGTACCAGGAAGACTGGGTTCCCCTAAAGGTTGATCATCCCCTAGGTCTTCAGAGGTGTCCTCATCATCTGGAGGTGGAGGAGATGGTGAGGGGGTGAATATGGGATGGGAGAGTGGTGTGGAGGGGGAGGTGGAGAAGGAATCCTTAAAGGAGAAGTTGCAATGTCTCTTCTTTTTAAAGGAAGTGGAGCTGGTACAGGTTTGTCCATTTTCCGTTTCTTTGAAGGGCTAAGGATGAGTTGAGCTGTTTTAGGGTCCTTTTGAAGTGTTTTTTTTTGTTGGATCCGTTCTGATGTATGTTCCCACGGAGCAGATTTTTTCGGGTCTGATTGTTTGTGTGTTATAGGTTTTGGAGTCATTTTGTGCTCTTTAGGCCTGGAATCGGGAGTTCTTTTCGATTCCGGTATGGGCTTCGGTGCTGGTTGTTTTTTCGGTTCCGATGGTGTCTTCGGATCCAAAGGCTGAGCGCCAGTGGAGATGGGAATCAGTAGTTTAGTCGGCTCCAAGGATTTCCTGGGCTTTGAAGGCTGAGCGCACGAGGTTTTCGGAACCGAGTGTTTGCTCGCTTCCGACTATTTTTTCAGAGCCGGGGCGTCCATACCGGTGGATTTTGGTGCCGAAGGCGTAGATGTGGAACTAGGCGTTGGTGCGGAGGAAGGTAGTGGTTTGTGTTTTGGTGCCGGGGATGGAGTTTCGACACCAACGGCAGGCTGGCTCGGTCCCGAGGGGCCTGAAGGCTTTTATATATCTGCTTCTTTGCCGAGCCCGAAGGCGGGGCGTGAGAAGTTCTGTCCCGGTGTGCACCTAGGCCCGAAGGTGAAGGTGTGACCAAAGCCTTTTTGGGAATGGGGGGTGGGGAGGGGTCGACGTCAGTACTTACGACCCTCTGCCCCGGAGTGACGTCTTCGAAGTCAGAGTTGTCGGCTTCGGAGGAGCTGATGGTGCTGTGTTGGATCTGCTCCTGCTCCGGTACATTGATGCCTTCCTGGAAGATGTCGTCGGGAATGGATGTCGATGATCGAGCCATGGTTCTTAGAGCTCGACGATCCAGAGTCGTCTTCTTGGAGCGGAAAGAGGCACAAGCTAGACAGTCTTTAGCCTCGTGCTCGGGTGAAAGGCAGAGGTTACACACCTCATGAAGATCGGTGTGTGGAAACTTGGATCCATATTTAGGACACTTTTTGAAGGGAGTCCTGTCCATGAGCCGAAGACCTGATGGCGCAGGTAGGCCCGAAGGCCTGCGTCGACGACCAGAATCGAAGATTTGAAGTTTGGAGAGATGCGCATCGAATTGGAACGCAAGCAAAACAATACCAAAGTAAGGGTGAGGGAATTCACGTCGAAGAGATGATCGGTAACGACACCGAACTGGAGCGCGATGAACACATCCGAGCCCAATGGCGGAAAAAAACAATCTGACAATGGAGTCGATGCCCATGCGCACTATTGTCCTATGGAGGAGCCACCTATCTCGTAACTTTCAAAGACTTTTCCAAGACAACAACAAAGTGCAAACATCCGGGCCCAACACCAGATGGCGATCTATGCCTCAAACATTTGTTTTAATAAAAAATGATCCCTGGGAAAGCAGAGGTTACAGACCGGATGGTTGTGCTTCTGGGCAAATCTGTGGTGGCACTCTGGATAGAACCGAAAGGGGATGTTTTCCATTTCCCTTGATGGGTCAGTTGTCCTGTCGGTGAATTCCATGTGGTGCACCTACTTTTCAGTGCTAGTATGTGCTTTTGGTGCTTTGCCATTTCTCGTCCACAGATGTCTTTTGTCGTAGATATTCTCTCCCCCGTCCTCGACGATCTGTCAAACCTCGGTCCTTAATTTCTGAAGCATCCACAGAATTTTGACTGACGGTTACAGAACCAAATACAGGTAAAATATTTGAAGATGGTGACCATGCACAGAGGCTTTTGAGGCGCATGTCTGACATCACAGGAGGACGGGCAAAGCACAAAATGGCAACAGACGACACCCACCCAAAAAAAAGGGGGCAGAATAATGCACAGCATTTGAATCCAGAAAGGTATTCATGCTGCGAAACCTACTTTTCCATCTAGACGGTTAAGGCTTTACTCTTGACCAAAGTGGCCATCAAAAGCAGGGCCTTCCCGGAGACAAGAACAGTCTTGTTTTTGGGAGCACAGTATTTATTGTCCAAGAACTTTGAGAGAACCTGCTAATAATGTGGGCTTCGCCTGATCTGCAGGGCCTGCTTAGGGACCTGACACTCTGCTACAAGTGCTAGACAAAGTGGGGGAGCTGAAGTACCACCAGAGTGCAGATACCTTTATTACTTAGCGTGGGCACTAGAGTCACAATGAACATATCCTTGGTAGCACAGCTGCATTCATTGTAGGTCTTTATGGTGGCCAGAACTAGCCCGTGAATCAGTGCCTAGTTTTGGCCTCTGAATTGGTGCCTTGGCCCCCAAGTAATGAGTCTCGTGAGGAGGCGGCCTGCATTAATTTAAACCAAAGGATTTCAGCCCAAAGATTAGATCTCCCTTGGTCCTCAAACCCATGGATATAGCCTATGGGCCCACAGGGCTATATCAAGGTGGCAGGGTCCATATCAATACTACTTTGGGGTCCGTATCAATACTACTTTAGAAGTCTCAAACTCTTGCAGGGTTGTTTAAGTTGGGCCAACAATTTTGCAGTCTGAGAAGCCATGAAGCACAAAATAATTTAGTTACAAATCTTTATCCTAAGCTAAAATCATTAGAGGACAAGTCCAAAAAGGAATATGCTACTTACCAGTATGCATCTGTTTTTGGCATGTAGAGCTGCAGATCTATACACTGTGCATAGATCGCCATCTGGTGTTGGGCCCGGATGTTTGCAGTTTGTTTTTCCTCTTGGAAAGTCTTTGGAAGTCACAAGGTCAGTGACTCCTCCCTTGGTTCGTATTGCGCATGGGCTTCGGCTCCATCCTCAGATTGTTTTTCGCCAACAGGGAAAGATGGAGCGTAGTAATAATAGTGAAGAAACCCATGTGTGTTGTATCTAAATAAGATAAACTGGAACGGATACAGGTAGCCGGGGAGGCAGGTGGGCGTGTATAGATCTGCAGCTCTACATGCCAAGAACAGATGCATACTGGTAAGTAGCATATTCCGTTCGAGGCATATGAGCTGCAGATTATACACTGTGCATAGATTATATAGCAGTACCCAACCCTAGCGGCGACCACCGGTATCCGTTGCAGTTGTTTGGAACAGTGTTTTTAGTACAGCCTGGCCCACACTAGCTTGTTGCTTGGTTTGCACATCTACACAGTAATGTTTTGTGAAAGTGTGCGGTGTTGACCATGTCGCTGCTTTGCAGATGTCATCTAGTGGTATGTTTCCTAGAAAAGCCATAGAAGCCCCTATCTTCCTTGTAGAGTGGGCTTTAGGGGGAACAGATAGCGTTCGCTTTGCTTTGTGGTAGCAAATCTGTATGCATTTTACAATCCACCTAGCTATCCCTGATTTAGAAATAGGGTTGCCTTTATGTGGTGGAGAGAAGGAGACAAATAGCTGTTTGGTTTTCCTGAAAGGTTGTGTCTGTTGGATGTAATAAAGTAAAGCCCTTTTAACATCCAGTGTGTGTAAAGCCCTTTCCGAAACGGTTTGAGGTTGTGAGAAAAAGACTGGTAATTCTACTGATTGGTTTAGATGGAATGGAGAGACGACTTTGGGTAGAAATTTTGGGTTGGTGCGGAGTACAACCTTCTTCTGATGCATTTGGAGAAAAGGTTCCTGTATAGTGAGTGCTTGTATTTCACTAACCCTTCTGAGGGAAGTGATGGCCACTAGAAAAGCTGTTTTCTATGTGAGAAATTGGAGCTCACATTTATGTAATGGTTCGATAGGGGGTCCCATTAACCTTGTGTGAACTATATTTAAATTCCAGACAGGTGAGGGTGGTACTCTGGGTGGAATTACTCTTTTGTGGCCTTCCATAAAGGCCTTGATGGCAGGCACTCTGAAGAGTGATAGGTGCTGCCTGTTCTGTAAATAAGCAGCAATTGCAGCGAGGTGTAACCGAATGGAAGTATATGCTAGGTTACACCTTTGTAGCTGGGCAGAGAGCGATGGGTGCGACCGTCTACCAACACCAGATCTGTCAGTTGCCCCTGGGCCTGGTTCCACTGGCGCGCTAAACACTCTTGGAGTGGACGCATCTGGAGTCTTGCATGGGGCACTATGAAGATGCAAGAGGCCATCATCCCTATCAGTTGCATAAACACTCTCGCTGGGAGAGAGTGTTGACATATGAATTTTTGACGCAGAGCCTGTATATTTGCAATCCTGGCAGGATTGGGATAGGCTATGGCTTTTGAGGTGTCTATGGTGGCACCGAGGTATTGTTTTGTGTGTGATGGTACCAGGTGGGACTTTTGGTGGTTCACCGTGAAACCTAGTTGGTGAAGTAGTTGGATTGTAGCGGCGGTATGTTGCACACATTGTTCGTAGGACGTGGCTTTTATTAGCCAGTCGTCCAGATACGGGAAGACGTGAATGTGCTGTCTTCTGAGGTGTGCAGCCACTACCGCTAGGCACTTGGTGAATACCCTTGGTGCTGTTGTTACCCCGAACGGGAGCACCTTGAACTGGTAGTGTTGCCCGTCCACCACAAATCTGAAGTACTTTCTGTGAGATTGGTGTACTGGGATGTGAAATTATGCGTCTTTCAGGTCCAGAGTGGTGAGAAAATCGCTCTGGGAGAGGAGTGGAAGAACCTGTTGAAGGGTTACCATGTGAAAATGGTCTGAATGTATGTAAGTATTTAGAGATCTGAGATCTAGGATAGGTCGTAGAGTCTCGTCTCTCTTTGGAATCAGAAAGTACAGGGAGTAGACCCCTAAATGTTGTTGATTTATGGGTACCTGCTCTATGGCTTCTTTTTGCAGGAGGGAGATCAACTCCTGTTTTAGTAACGTAGCATGTTCTTGAGAGATAGGGCGTTGCCTAGGTGGAATGTTTGGGGGGGTAGATGTTAATTCTAGGCAATACCCTGAACGAATAATTTGGGTCACCCATCTGTCTGAGGTGATTGTCTCCCAGACGTGAAGGAAATGTTGTATTCTGCCCCCGACCAGAGTGGAATGGCCGGGAGGGAGCGGGGGAAAGTCATTGGGCAGGAGGTGTGGCAGAGCGGGCGGTATTTGTCTTGCCTCTGTATCCGCCTCTTTGATAACCCTTTGTGAAGGTAGATTGAGGAGGGGATTTGTAGGACGTGGATGCACTATCCGAGGAGTAGCCTCTGCCCGTGCCCCGAAAGGAAGAGCGGCGAAAAGAGCGCCTGGGAGTGTGTGACTGCAGGGCTCCCATGGATTTCGCCGTGTCAGTATCTTTTTTCATCTTTGAGGGCTTCATCAACTTTGGGGCCAAATAGATGATCTTGGTCGAATGGGTGGTTTAATATAGAGGCTTGTACCTCAGGTTTAAAACCTGAAACTCTGAGCCAGGCATGGCGACGGAGAAGGACACTGGTGTTTATGGCCCTGGAGGCTGTATCTGCTGCATCTAGGGCACAGCGTATAGAGGTATTAGTTATTGTTTTTCCCTCTTGGATCAATTCATTAGCCCTATTCTTGTACTTTTCAGGGAGATGGTGCATGATGGTCTCTAACTCATCATAATGCGCCCTGTCTTATCTGGCCAACAGCGCTTGCGTATTGGCGATACGCCATATATTGGCGGCTTGTGACGCAGTGCGCTTCCCTGACGCGTCTAGAAGCTTGGACTCTTTGTCAGGTGGTGGTGCTTCGCCTGACGCCTGAGAATTTGAGCGCTTCCTAGCTGTAGATACCACTAGGGAATCCAATGGTGCAGGGCCTTTAATGTATGAAGGGTCTGTGGGGGCGGCTTTGTATTTTTTCTCTATACGGGGGTTTAGGACCCTGGCCCTGACTGGGTCTTTAAAAACCTCAGGTGCATGTTTAATTACTCCCTTTAACATAGGTAGAATGGCAGTAGACCTATGTGCATCGTCGAATGTGTCTAGGAGAAAATCTTCCTCCACTGGGTCAGTATGTAACTCCACCCCGTGGTAGTGTGCCGCCCTTTGTAACAAGTGGTGAAAGCCTAAGGAATCTTCAGGTGGGGATGGCCTAGATGGGTAAAGGTCATCCTGTGGGACATCTGGGATGTCTGGATTGTTATAGTCGTCCCATGGGTCTGGAGATCCAGTAGGGGTGGGGTCTTGTGGCACATCTGCTGGATCATAATAGGGGTCTCCTAAATCGTCTGGGACAGGAGACAAGGTTGGGGAACGATGAGGTGGAGGGGTGGAGGTGGGGAGGGTGGAGGAGGTGGAGGAGGTGGGGAAGGCACTCTGAAAGGAGAGGTAGCAATGTCTTTCCTCTTTGGAGGTGGAGGTGGAGCTGGTTTGTCCAAGTGTCTCTTTTTTGAAGACAATGTCAAGTATCCAGTTTTTGGATCCTTGGTGAGTGTCTTTTGCAGAGGATCCGGAGTGAAAAGTTCCTGCGACACTGGTTGTTCGGTCGGCGCCGAAGTTTTCGGGGCAGACAGCTTTTTAGGCTTGTCTAAGCTGTGCTTCTTTGGGGCCTCCGATTTTTAGGTCGGTGCCGAAGAAGGCTTTGGCACGGAAGTGTCGGTGCCGAGGGCCTTGTGATGTTTGGTCGGCGCCGGAAGGGCAGGTTTCGACACCGAAGGCTTTGGTGCGGGGTTCGGTGTGGAGGCCGATTTTTTCTTCGGTGCCGAAGGGTGTTTTTCGGTACCGCTGGTCGGCTGGCTCGAGCCCGAGCTGCCGGAAGGCTTAATAGGCTTCTTTACCGGGCCCGAAGGTGGGGTGTGAGAAGCAGTATCCTTGGTCTTGCCTAGGCCCGGAGGCGAAGGTGTGACCGAAGCCTTTTTGGGTATCGGCGTGGGAGGGGGTATTGTACTCACGACCCGCTGCGCCGGGGTGATGTCCTCCACATCTGAGTCGTCGGCCTCGGAAGCGCTGACGAGGTAGTCGTCCTCCTCTTCGATGTTCTGCTGTCCCGGAGCTTCGACGTCGTCCCCGAAGATGTCGACTGGAGCGGAGGTCGAGGAGTGCGCCATGTTGCGTCTAGCCCGTCGATCTCGAATAGTCTTTTTAGAGCGAAAAGACTTGCAGGCGGGACAGTCTCGGGCCTCGTGTTCAGGGGAGAGACAGAGGTTGCACACCACATGAAGATCGGTGTGGGGAAACTTGGACCCACATCGAGGGCACTTCTTAAAGGGAGTTCTTTCCATCAGCCGAGACCGGAGCCGGAATAGGCCCGAAGGCCGCCGTCGACGACCGGAATCGAAGAAGTGCCGAAGAGAAGGTGATTAAGATGATTTATTATCTGAAGAAGCTCGATGAGCGAGGATTTTTGCGTTGATCGTTGAACTGGAAAGTTCGGAACCGGAGCGCGAAGTATTACATCCGAGCCCGATGGCGGAAAAAAACAATCTGAGGATGGAGCCGAAGCCCATGCGCAATACGAACCAAAGGAGGAGTCACCGAACTCGTGACTTCCAAAGACTTTCCAAGAGGAAAAACAAATTGCTAACACCAGATGGCGATCTATGCACAGTGTATAATCTGCAGCTCATATGCCTCAAACCTTTATTTTGGCTGTTAGGGCCATAAAAGTGTACATAAAACCACATATGAAATAGTAAAAATTCAGGATACTCATGATAAGACGAGTGCAAATTGGAATGTCAGTGACAAGGAAAAGAAGAATAGAACGAACATCGTAGTTATAAAAAGACCAACAATCTCTATCGGGAGCACCTAAGTAAAATGCAGTACATCATGAAAGTCAAATTAAGAGCCAGATGCAGTGGCTACACAAGCGTTCCTTTGAAGGAAAGTAAAATGTAAAAGGTGCAGAGCGGTGCCAGGGGATCTCTCAAATGGGGCAGCCCTGACTCCGTTAACGAGAAAGAGCCTTCCTCCTAAGCATCCACATTGAGCCCAAGTACTTGGCATTAGCACTGGCATACAAAGGCCGACAGTCGTTCTGAGAATTTGGAGAGCTGTGCAATGCCTGCAAGTGCCCAGCCGCCTGCAAATAGGTGATATCCAGAATCCGTTTGGGTGCATGTAGGCAGGGCATGCAAAGACAACATGGGGGCAGTTTCCTTACAGTAGCTGCACGCGGGGCAGTCAGAAGATTCCACAAGCGACCATTTTGAAGTGAAAGATTACAATAGCAGTGCACTCAACTCAGAATTGGAAGTACAACTTCCTATCCAATAGCACAGTAGTGGTACAAGAACAGCTCGCGACCACAGGGTCTAAATGTTCCCTCAACAATGTGGCACTGGGAGATTTTTTGAATGCCGTAGGCTATCGTGCTAAACCAATACGGTTTCAGAGATTCTTTAGAGGGAAAATGGTGAGCGGCTGGAGCATTCCATAAGTCAGACATTCCAAGGGAGAACAATAGACTTGTAATGTGTAGGAGCCAAGGGATTTTATTAAAACGGTGAACCATAATAACATCCTGTGGAGCAGCAGCATAGTGGTCAAGTTTGGGAGAGATCCAGATTGCCCTCCAATACAAAATAGGGTGCAACCTAGCTTTCCCTTCTATCCCTTTCATACCCAGGCCCATAGACAAAGGATAAGAGGGGTACTAGGAGGGAAAAGGGTGAGGGTTCGGAGGTGCTTCGGGTTTGGTCAAAGAAGCACAGTGCTCTTTAAGAATTGAGCATACTATCTCTGTTTGATAACAGCCTTGCTTGTGGGCAACTTCTATGTCATGCCGGAAGAGAGTGTTACGCCCAAATAAACAAATGAATCCACCTGCCGAATGTGATGACCCAGGAGTAATTAAAACGCAGGATCTGTCAGCATTTCCAAGCGGTAGAAGTTGTAACCCGCGTCGATGACTTTGCACTCATGCCTGGGATTCGCTTTTGCTGGGTGTGTAGAATGGGAGAACCAGAAGTCGTGGAGGCTGAATGAAGTTAGCAGAGCCAGGGCAGAATCTCCTCGCATTCAACTAGCAGGTTATCTATCCTGTTGCTAACACAGTTACCCCCAGCCGTCTTTAGACCTTTGTTTAGATTTTTTTAGTTTTAGTGGGGCTGTTAACTCCCTCCATGGCCACCATACTTTATGGTGAATTTTAGAGCTTTAAGAAAGACAGTCACCGCCCGCCTCCATCAAACACGTATAACAGAAGTTAATGATAGGCCAACAAATAAAATAGGACCCTGAGAGCAGCAAGTTAGGCAAAAGAAAGCAGTAAATTAATGGGCAGCAGCTTGGGAGTAAATCACAAGGCAAATAGTCAGTAAGTAATACAGTCTCAGGTGTATGAGGCCTAGAGAAATAGTCCTGGAGAGGTGTACACCAAGTACCAAAGTGGACACAGTAGCCAATGGTGCCAGGTCTCATAAATCGTTTCCTCCAGCTTGCTGAACCAGTCCATACCACGTGTCCTAGCCTCAACCGAGGGGACTGCTGTGGAGGCCCAGTTGCGGGCTATGTCCCTTTTGGCAATTAACATGCCCAGATCCACCAGTATTCTATCCCCCCTTAGGCCCACCCATAATATCTAGGATACCAAGCAGAACAATTCTCAGGTGGGTATCAATATTTGTGCCCACCACAGCAGAAAGAATATAGAGGATGGCAGTCCAATAGACCTGTATCACCGGGCAATTCCATCCAACATGAAAGAAATCCCCCATAGGATCTTTACACCGGTAGCATACAGGAGATTTATTAAGGGCCACTCGCCACATATGGAGGAGTGTCATATATACTTGGCGTAGATATGTAAAGCAGAGTCTAGCGGATATTGTTGGTGTGTGACGGGACACACAGGCATCTCTCCAGTCCTACTCGTCCAGCTCTCCCACCCAGTTCTCCCACTTCTCTTTTAGAGGGTTCACGGATATGGGTGAGGGCACCACTAGGGACTTCTATATCTGCAATACCTTCCCCTTGTCTAAATGGCCCATAAGAATCTTGTTTTCTAAGGGGCTATACTCAGGAATGTCTAGTAATGAGTCTGGGTTGTGTGTAGGGCATGTCGAAGTTGTAAGCAGCAGTAGAATTCCCCTATTCTCGATATCCCAAGAGAGTCCCATCCCTTGAACCCTTCTAGGGCAGACACCTGATCCAGCAGCCTGCCCTCCCATAGCGGGGTTTCCCTCGTCAGCTTGCGGTTCCACCCAATCCACCGGAGGGTAGCTCCCCCCTACGCTCTGAACACCACTTGGGCTACCTCTGGGAGGTTGGAGGGAATGGACACACCGTAAAGGATGTTTAAGACATTGTCCAGTCCCAGTATGGCTTGTTCACCCTTGTAGGCAGAGTCATCCCACCCTCCATGCAGTCAGTCGTTGATAAGGATTAACTGTCGCCCAATAGTATAGGCGCACATCGGCCATGGCAAGGCCACCATCGTACATTGCCCAGGTGCATTTCCCAAAGGCTACTCTGAGATTGCCACTGGTCCAGATCAATTTATGTCCCATAATAACCAGCTCAGAGTTGAACCAGACTTGTGGTATGTGTAAAGGGTAGTTTTGTAAAACGCAGAGTAATTTTCAGAGGATCATCATCTAGCACAATGCGATCTGCCCCATGGTGTTAAGGGGAAGATTATTCCACCGCGAGAGGTCCTCCCGGGCCATACGCGTCACAGGAGCAAGGTTCAAACTCCATGTCAGGTCCGGCTCTCAGGACCAAGGTATTGAAAGCTAACCCATAATCTAGGATTGTCAGGCCTTGCCCTGGCGGTCCCCCAATCAAGATTTGCCCCAGTTGACCAGCAGCCCGATGCCTCCCTGAAAATGCCCAGGATTTGAAGATGTCTGGGCCTTGTTCAGCCGGTAAGGACATGAATAAGATGACCTTGTCTGCATAAAGCACAATGCGATCCTCCAATGCTAGGCCTAAGTCAAAGCCTCGCACCTGGACTTCGCATCGAATGCACACCGCCAGTGGCTTAATGAAGAGCACAAATAAAAGCAGGGAAAGTGGGCACCCCTGCCCGGCGCCCCTCCATACCAGAAATGATTCGGACAGCACTCTGTTGACCAGCACCTAGGCCTGGGGGCCAAAATAACGGACCCTAACATACGCTCAGAATTGAGGTCCAAATCCCACAACAGAAAGTACCTCATTAAAGATAGGACCAATCAACCATGTCAAACGCTTTTTCAAAGTCAATTAAAAGGAGCCCTACAGGACCTCCTAGGGCTTTAATATGGGATAACGCTATGTGTACTCTGCGGATGCAGTGCCTTGTGCCACACCGGGGGATAAACCCACATTGGACAGGGTGAACCAGCTAGTGGATGATTGTCAGCAACCAGTTCGCTAGAAGCTTTGAATGGAGTTTAGTCTCGCTGTTGATAAGGGAGGTGGGTCGGAAAGAGGTGCATGTTGTGTGCGCGGCCAGGTTTGGAAAGTGCAACAATTGTGGCCTGGTCCACCCCAGAGGGAAAATGGCCCTTGGCAACGGCTTCATTGTATAATTTGAGCAGGGGAGGGACGGTGTTGGGCGGAATTTCCAATAGAACTCTACAGCATATCCGTTGGGTCCTGGCGTTTTACCTGATGTTCAGATCATCCAGTGCATCCCCTATTTCTTCCCCGGTAATATCCTGGTTGAAGGTGGTCCTTTCCAGGGGGATCAACCAGGACAGGGGGGAGTTCCTCCACCAACAGAGACGTCGTTTCAGTGTCTGGTCGTATCTGCAGAGCATGTAACTCCTCATAGTAGTGGGCAAACACAGCAGCAATCATTTGGGTATCTTTAACCCCTTTGCTGCTAGACCTCACCCCCAAATCCACTGTGCTAAACCTTTTTTGGCTATTTGGGGTAGTTTGCGCTTAGGCCCCTGTAACTTTTTGTCCACATAGGATATCTGTGCCAAAATTGCGTCCTTTTCTTCCAACATCTTGAGGATTCTAAAGGTACACAGGGTTCGTGGATTCCCCCGGAGGGAACCGAGAAATTAGACAAAATACAGCTACATTTTGTTTTTTTTGGGAAAAATGTGCTGCAGAAGAACGAGTCTGTGTTTTCCATGCATATGGTATCACTGAAGGGTTTGTGGTGCTAAAATTACCATCTTCCCACCTTTCAGGAACAGGCAGACTTTTGTCAGAAAACCATTATGTTCTGCACAGTTCTGGCAATTTACTGGGACATAGCCTATTTTTCCTATTTTTTGTGCTTTGAACCTCCTTCCAGCTGGTGGTAGAAATGGGTGTGAAACCAATTATGGATCCCAGAAAGCTATACATTTCTGAAAAGTCGACAATTCTGAATTCAGCAGGGGTCATTTGTGTAGATCCTTCAAGGTTTCCCAATAGAAAATACCAGGTGAAATAAAAAAATATTGAAATGTAGTTGAAAAAACAGCTATTTGAGCCTACTTTTTCACCTGTAACTTCTTCTAAGTATGGCAGATTTTTCAAAGCAAAATACCATTACGTCCGCTGAACTCTTCTGTTTGCGGGGATATATAGGACTTGTAGGTTCACCAAGTACCTACGGCACCCAGAGCCAATAAAGCATCTCTGCCTTGCAATGGCTTTTCATTTTCTAACTGGTATACAGCAATTCATTTGATAAAATATGAAGAGTGAAAAATAGGTATCAAGGAAACCTATGTATTTCCAAAATGGAAACAAAATATGGAGTTTAGAAGCAGTGGTTATTTGCACATCTCCGAATTTGTGGGCACTCATACTAGCATGTGAATTAGAGGACACTTTTCAATATGACTTCTTTTTTACACATAGAAAGTCAATCGGTAATAACCCTTGTTCTACTAGTCTGTGTTCCGCTAAGTCTCCCGATAAAAATGGTACCTCACTTGTGTGGGTAGACATAGTGCCTGCATCAAGAAACGGTCCAAAACACAATGTAGACACATTACAATCTTCCAGTGATAACTGACCCTTTTTTCGCAATGTGCCTAGCTGTGGATTTTGGAGCCTCTCTCAGCCGGCACCTAGGGAATCCAAGCAAACCTGTAAATATTTTAAAACTAGACACCCATGGGAATCCAGGATGGGGTGACTTGTGTGGCTCTCACCATGTTTTGTTACCCAGCATCCCTTGCAAACCTCTGTCAAAAAAACACACATTTGCCTCACATTTCTGTGATGGAAAGTTCTGGAATCTGTGGGGAGTCACAAACTTCCACCGACCCAGCATTACCCATCATTACCCCAAGTCTCCCGATAAAAATGGTACCACACAGAAAATGGCCCAAAATGTACTGTGAAGACTTCAAAATTATCGATCACAAAAATACGATTTGGTTTTGCGAGGGAGTCACCTGCTTTTTTGGTCCCAGGCTCAGCAGGCATCTAGGGAAACCTACCAAACCCACACATTTCTGAAAACTAGACACCTGGGGGAGTCCAGGGAGGTGTAGCTTGTGTAGATCTCCTAATGTTTTCCTACCCAGAATCCCCTGCAAACCTCAAATTTAACAAAAGAAAATCCACCCCACCCTGTGTTCCCTATGATGCAGAGTATTACCCTGGTTTCGGATTGGTGTGTGGCGAGACAGTGCAGTAGCTTACTAGGGTTGCCTCCCCATTCATAGACCCAGCACATGAAGGCCATCCGGCACTTGCAGGCCTCGTTCAGGCATAGTTGGTGCAGCAAGGTACTGTCTAGTTCTGGTTGGCATTTCTCCGGATCACTTAGTGTTCCGGGCTCCCTTAAGTATAATCAAGGTTTCAAGCTCGGTGATTTGACAATGTTTTTCGTGGTCAGTCCCTTGAATGTAAGAGGGGGCTACACCTCTCATAAAAGCCATGCCCGCTTCTCATAAGGTCCCGGATGATTCAACAGAGTACTTGTGCAACCCAAGAAAGGACTTAAACTCATCCAGTAAACATTCTGTAAATTTATTGTCAGGCATTAAAGCACCACATAGGGTGGCTGCCTCTGGGGGACATTTCAAAGTGAAGTAGAACCGGTGCATGATCTGATATCCAGCTCGGAATGATCTGGGATCCCGTGCTCCAAAGGAGATCGGAGGCTAGTAAGAACAAATAATCGATGGAGGATAGTGACCCTTGGGCAGCCGAGACATGGGAAAAGCCTCGGTCCTCTGGATGCTAAACCTGTCAAAAGTCGCTGAGGCCGAGACCTCTCGACCAGACTGCTAATCCCTGGCTGCATGTCCCTCGGACTCCTGCCAGTTGTCCTGACTTATTATGTTGTTGAGGTCTCCCCCCAGTGTCGTCATCTGCTATGAGAGTGCCCCCATCAGTTCCCCAAGGACTATCTGCGTGATCTGATGCATCGTAAGGGAGATGTATATACTTATGATACTGTATGTGTTGCCCTCCATTGTGTCGTCCAGCAGAATATTATCTACCCTGGGTGTCTATCATGACTTTGGTTATAGCCATTTGCAAGGATTTGTGTAGGAGGATGGCCACCCCTCTGGAGTACCTAGTGTATCCTGTGTGGAATATCCGGTCATATCCCCTGTGAGCCAGGTATATAACTTTGGGGTATGTTGCTAAAGAAAGTGAAATACTGCCCTTTCTTGATACGGTCCAATAAGCGGCTGACATTACACGTCATGACCATGGAAGATTGAGATATGGTAGGGTCAATTGATATAACCAGTAATCAGTGCGGTATGTTTTGGGATTACTCTGTGGTGCAATAGGAGAGCATGCACATGGTACAGGCCATTGAGCAGTTTACCCTTCCAGAGTGGATACAAAGCAAAGCAAATCATTTCCAACTGAACAAAAACACATACCACAAACCCTATACTCTTCCCGTCGCCCCTGAAACCGCTATGTGGTAATACTTACACGTCAGAGGTTGGGTGGGAGTTCCTTTGTGCGTAAGGCCGCGCTGGCCTGGAATGCTCTTCCCTTGGCGCTTCGTTGCACTCAAGATCCTGTGATTTTTTAAAAAAAGTTAAAAACCCTTCTCTTTGATTAATGTTTTAGCCTGTGGCTCCTTTTCTTAGTTTGCGCTGGGACACTCTGTTGAGTATCTGTGCGCGTTACAAATTGACTTAACATAACATAACATAACTGTAAAAGAATACAAGAGTGGTGGCATGCTGAAAGTATCAGAATCATGAACATGCAAAGTTATTTCAGGTCCGGTTTGTAGATAGGCCAGAGCCACGAGCCATGAGATGTCGTCTTCTGATTTGCGTCGTTTTTCACATTCCGTCTCAGAGGTAAGATCCATTTCATGTTGTCCCGCTTGTCGCATTCTCGACCTCTTTCTCTGGCATTTACCCTTTAGTTTTTCAGGGCCTTGGCTTGAAGAATGGGGTGGGCTTGTGGTGCTCCATGAAATGGGCGTGTAGGGGGTGATCAGTTGCTCCTCAGTGAGCCAGGTCCATGCCTCTTTTGGGCAGTCAAAGAAGACTGTTTTAGATTGGTGGATCACCAGCAGCTTAGCTTTGTGCAGGAGAATGAGGGGACCTGCGTTAACCTCAGTTTAGCTTGAACATGGTCAAAGGACGTATGCTGTGATTTTACCATGCAGTAGTCCAGGAAGATCAGGATGTGCCCCGATTGGAAAGGTAGGTCTTTTGTGAGGCGCACGCCCTTTAGGATCGCATCTCAATCTTTGTAATTCGAGAAGCGTGCTATTAGGGATCTCGGCAGCACTCTGGGAGGAGGCCCTTGGGCAAGGGAGCAATGTGCCCGTTCAGTGACGAAACATGGGGAGAGGCTGGAAGAGGCAATCCAGGACTGAATCCATTGTCCTAAGAAATGTTCGGGGGATGGGCCGTCGGATCCCTCCAGAAATCAGAGATTATTGCACTGGGCCCTGTCTTCGGTATCTTCGACACAGTCCTGCAGGGTTTTCGTGTCACGGGTTAGATCCGTCGAGAGGTCTTTAATTCCAGGGTGGATATTCTTTCTTTGGCCTCTGAGAGCCTCTAAACCATTTGTAGGAAGTCTTAGCGGAGTAGGTTCACGTTCGCTCCCACTTTCTGTATTTTAGTATCCAATGACATCTTGTATTCCTGGATAGCTTGTAGGATAACTGATGTGGTGTCCCTAGGCATTGGGTTATCAGTCCCAGGGCCACCTTCCAAAGTTGTCACCTAGTGGAGCAGTGTGCTTATCCATTTTGGCCTTGCTCATTGACCCACTGGCCCCTTGCTGCGGCCCATGGCTCTGTCCCTGGGGTGGGAGCAAATCCAGACTATGTTGAAGCGCTGCGGAGCAGGACGATATAGTGCAGGGTTATAGCTACCCCTTCCGGGTCTGTAGAAGGCCCACAACGGCGAGAGGGGAACCTATCCGCTTGCACCAGGCTGGACCAAAGAAGGAAGAGAGGTCCCTCGGTCAGCAATGAGCAGACATTTCCAGACCATCCCCCTGGAGCCCATAACCTCATTCGCCTTGGTTAGTTTGTGCTAAAAAAGGCTGAAGCAAGTACAGTCCAAACGGTTGGGGTCCAAGCACAATGAGCCCTCATTGGTAGAGTAAGTAGCAGGGGGGAGTAATTTGTACCCTCAGAACGTCCAAAGTGGGGGCTGCGGTGCGAATGTCCAGGGCTCGCCATTCTCGGCGCTGCTCAGTCACAGACCCATAAGGCCTAAGGGTGAGTGTCTGGGGCAGCCCATACCGGAGGCTCACAACGGTAAGTTCAATGCTTTTGCCCGCAGGCAAAGCAAATCGAGAATGCAGGGGCCATCAGGCATTATTACCCCTCAGGGCAAAGCAATGTGCAGGGAGCCCGTACTGAGGCTCAAGATAGCCTGGTAGGGACCACCAGGCCTGGGAGCTCATTTATTAGTGGGCATCAAGGGCAGTCTTTAATTTAGGCAGGTGCTGCTGAGTGAGATTCCATGCTCCTTGGGCTTGTACCACAGGCCCTCTGACCCATGAGGCCTCGGCTGCCTCCTATGGCCCGTTTCACATGCAGAATACTTACAACAGCGCGTGGGCCTTGCAGGGGCCTGGGCCGGGAACAGGCATGGTTGGGCCTTGCGCCCACAAAAAGAAAAGATCACCGCTGCAGCCTGGTGCTGGACAGCCCCCCAGCCAAGCACAACTGAAGCCTTGTGCACCGTATGTGCCCACCACAGTGCAGGCAAGGGAAAGAGGGAAAGGTGGGCCGGCCCCAGCCTGCCATTACCTGCAGGATGCGCCACCAGCTACCTCCATCAATCCAGTCTCAGAGGCCCTTGAGAAGCCCCCGAAGAGGGCTCCAGCAGCATCCACAAGGTAGTGAGGTGGTCAGGCCAGTGTTGCCGCCCATCCAAGGCACACCTGCATCCCAGAAAGGCGATAGGAAGAGCAGCAGTGCGGGGAGCACCAAAAGAGTCGGCCCGTCATCTTGGCCATACAGGCCACGCCTTCTCATTGCAAACTTTTGTCATTATTACACATTTTTTTGTTCTTTAAGAAAGGTCCAGCGATCACACTCATGAGAAGAGAGGTGCAGTGATCGGTGATAGAAAGGTGAAAACAAAGTGAGAGAGATGACTCATTCAAATAATTTTTTATAGTATATTAGAGTCCATAAAGGTTTATTGTCCTTAAAGGTTTATTGTCAACGGCTTTTTGATCTCTTTAGGCTTCAGGCTGCTTTACTCCACCGGTGACCCAGATCACCGTGCCAACTAATACGCTAAAAAACTGGTTGCCTTTGGACACCCCCTCCTTCAGCCGCCTCTTAAATAGCCTCAAATCTTGCTCACCTAAAGATCCTCTTCCCATCTCCATTCTCCAAAAATTAGAACCATCATTACTGAAACTCATTATGGAGTTGCCTAATGTGTCACTACAGGAAGCAACCGTACCAGCGGCATGGAAACATGCTATGGTTCTCTCACTTTTGAAAAAAGCTAATGCTGATCCGTCGGAACTCTCTAACTTCCGTCCGATTTCATTACTCCCTGCTTTTTCAAAAATTTTATAAAAACACATCAATCAACAACTGACGCAGTTTGTGGACTCCCCAAAAATCTTACATGCGTCACAATCTGGATTTAGAGCTGGGTACTCTACAGAAACCACACTCTTGGGAGTTACAGAAACTCTGCGCCAACGTCTTGACATGGGTGAAACTGTGGCACTCATACTGCCTGATTTGAGTGCCGCTTTTGACACTGTGTCACGCACAGACCTACTGGACAGTTACTTACCTCCGGTAACGCTATATCTGGTAGAGACACAGTCTAGCCGCAGATTCCTTAACTTAGAATATCTCCCCAAGCGTCAGACTTGATCCGGAAAATCCTTTTTTCCAGCAATACCTCTGCACGCCGGGAGGCGGCGTCGGCCGGCTCCGTCCTGACGTCATCCATGAAAGTGACGTCAATTTAGCCATATAAGCCCCTCCCAGCGTGCCGACGTCAGTTTTCTGCAGGAAACTTTTCCGCGCCACAACGCGGAGCCGTGCGAAAAACTGCGATAGCATAGGAACAGTGTGTTAAAAAAGAACAAAATTGCTGAAAAAAACACCCAGTATCCGGAGGGACTGAAAGGAGCTCACAGATTACGTGCTGCAAGCAAGGGCCCAACAAAGTGCCAAGCCGTGCCCCACCTCGAGGGGTAACAACTGCGGCACGAAAGATAGGACTAGCCAGGCACAGCTTGTCACCACAGGAGTGAAAGTAAAAAACCACAATATTGAATCAACATGTTGCAATACAAGTGACAGAAGTGAACGACCACTAGAAAGTCCACTACACACACCCTCAAGAGATTTAAGGACTGTAGTACCAAAGAGAACCAAACCCAGCCGACTGCCAGAGAAAGGAGGCATACGTGTGGGCGGTGGGAGGGAATGAAAAACAGAATGACTTGATGTGTGAGGAGCACAGGTGGAACAACATGAGAAGGTAATAAAAAGTACAGACCTAAACCACCTTAAAACGTGAACGGAGTGGCGAGCCAAAGGGCTTGAAGCCAAACCACACGCAGAACAACACACCCTACCCCAGAGTGAGGTGCGAGAGCACACCTCCGGAAGAACAAGGCCCCCAGAAAGCGGGGCTAGGTGGAAAAACACCATATGAAAAGGCCTTCACAGAGCGGGGAGGATGGGTGGGGGCGTTAAGGAATCTGCAGCTAGACTGTGTCTCTACCAGATATATCGTTACCGAAGGTAAGTAACTGTCCCATCTGATAGAGACATCTAGCCGCAGATTGCTTAACTTAGAATAGATACCAAAGCAATACTCCATAGGAGGAGGGTCTACGAAACAACCACCAAGTTCCAGGAGAACACTTTCGTCAACTGCTGACGAAAAACGGTGGAAACCACAATGCCAGGACAATGGGCATCGGACCCATGGCCACCTTAGGAAGTATGAACAAGGGATGGTAAAGACACCAAATCCGACGAGGGATGGTGTGAGACCTCTCTTGCCCAGACACAGACGAAAGGAAAACATAACGAGAAAGGTCCGTGCCAACGTAGGAAACAATGCAGCGAGACCTTCAAGAAGGATCCAAGCATCGTTCCCTATAATCCAAGAGGAACAAAGTTCCAAGGGTCAAAACAAACTGACAACGGTAGAGCATACTGCCTGAACACACACCACAGTGGAAGCCACAAGAAACAGGGGACAGTTGCAAGACTGTCCACCCCAGAACAGGAGCCGCAGCATGAGGCCGGTGGGTGTAAGAAAAAACACATTAATGTGTACTGCCTAGGACATGTGACAACAGTGGCAGGGCTGAGCCCAGAGCCTAGTGCCAACAGAGAGAGAAGAGCCACCACTGAGCAAAGATCAGAAGGTAGGCATGCAGTCAAACTAATTAAAAGCATACGAACACAGCAGTGGCATGAAGAATCCACAATATACCCACAAGAGACAGGAATGTCGACACACGTACGTGGAGTGACTAATACTAAATAGGGGAGTCATGCAAGCGGTACCACGGCACCGGTGTGATGCATAACAGTTAAGAATGCAACACAAATGTTATGTTGTTATGTTATGTTAAATAGTTTATATAGCGCATGAATCACCCCCAGGGGGGTTTCTCGGCGCTAGCGGAGCTGTGAAAGATAAACGATATAATGTTATTCTAAATAGAGGGTGGTTTTCAGAATCCTTCTGAATTTGGAGTAGTTAGAACATTGTCTTAGTGGTAAGGGAAGCTGATTACACGTTAGAGGCGCTTGGTAGGAGAAGGTTTTGCCTCCTAACCATGTTCTTTTTATCCTCGGGATTAGCAGCAGGGATTTAGAACGGGATCTCAGATCTCGTCTGGGGATATATTGAAGGAGCCTCTCCGCGAGATACGGAGGACCAGAACCCCACAATGCCTTGTGCGTCAGACAGCAAAGCTTAAACTTCACCCGTTTGCGCACAGGCAACCAGTGAAGTTGGTGAAGCAGAGGTAGTGAGGCTGACCTATAGGGTGCTTTGGCAACTAACCGGGCTGCGGTGTTTTGTACCACCTGTAGACGGCTGAGAGCGGTCTCATTTGCGGCGACCATAAGGGCATTGCAATAATCCAATTTGCTCAGTACTAGAGCCTGTACGAGTGTCTTACGGAAGGAATCCGGCAGGTAGGGGAGAGCTTTCCTCAGTAGGCCCAGTGCCTGAAAGCATGCGCTGAGTGTGTGGGTGACATGATCTTTCATGGTCAAGGCCTGATCAAGACGCACCACTAAGTTTTTTGCTGTCATTTTAGGGGAAGGGGCAGAGCCCAATTCAGTTGGCCACCAGACTAATAATTTCCGTTTTGCTGGCGTCCAGATGGAGAAAGTTGTTGCTCATCCATTGCGAGATGGCTAGCATACCTGAGGAGAAGGATGCTTGGGCTGTCTGAGAGGGGCCAAATAGATATTAAACAGCGTAGGGCTCAGACAAGAGCCCTGTGGCACACCCTTGGTCAGTTTTTCAGTGGTGGATCGAAACGGACCCAGATTGAGAGTTTGAGTACGGTTGATTAGAAAGCTGGTTATCCATTTCAATGCCGATCCCCCCAGTCCTGCCTCCCTTATTCTCCCAATTAAGGTCTGGTGGTCTACCGTATCAAAGGCGGCGGAGAGATCTAGGAGCACCAGGAGGGTGGCCTGTCCTTCATCTAACGCAAGCCTGATGGTATCAGTAACGGCCACCAGAGCGGTTTCCGTGCTGTAATTTGCACGGAAGCCCGATTGTGATGGGTCTAGGTAGCCAGTTACTTCGATATGGGCCGAGAGATGTTTGTTCACATGTTTTTCAAGGACCTTACTCAAGTAGGGGAGAAGGGAGATAGGGCGTAGATTGGAGAGGTCGTCCATAGGAGCTTTGTTGTTTTTGCGCAGCGGGATGACCTGGGCCGCTTTCCAGATGGGGGGGTACCAGACCTTTTTCTAGGGAGGAATTGAGAAGGGGGCTGACGGAATCTGCAAGTATGGGGGCAAGGGAGGCAGAGATCTTTGCAGGCATGATGTCTAGGGGAGAACCAGATTTAACTTTGCACATAAGTGTTATGGTCTCCTCATGTGAAAGGGGGGGAAGGCCAGCAGAGTTGCGCAATCAGCATTGGGGGTTTTAAGGGTGTCGGCTGACATTGATGTGTGACATGTTTTGGGGAATTTATCATAAATGGCATCAATTTTTTGAATAACAAAAGAGCTAATTTTGTTACAGAGAGACTGGGAGGGGTTATTATCTAGATCGCAAGCTTTGGGGCAGATGAAATCTTTCAGAATTTTATAGAGGATTTTGGGAGTGTTGCCTGCCTGTCTTAACTGCTGAGCTATATGGGATCTGCGAGCCTGCTTAATGTCATTGTGATATAGAGAAAGAGAGGCTCTATAGTTCTCTTTGTCAGTCTCAAGGTGGGTGCGACGCCACCTTCTTTCTAAGTTTTTGCAGTGGCTTTTGGTCTTGCGCAATTCAGGAGTGAACCATATGGCCAGGGTACGTCTGGGAACTTTTGTACAGGTCTTTAAGGGGGCAATCGCATTAATGGTCGCTAGGGCAGTAGTTTCGAAAAGGGTGAGATTTTCTTCGAGGTTGTTAGTCAGGGGATACCTGGGAGGTGTGAAAGCTAACGGAAAAGACTCAGGGCTGATTTTGTGCCACTGTCTATAAGAGAATTGAGTGTGCGCTACCAATGTAGGGGGCGGGTGGAGACGCTGCATTTGAAAATTAATGAGTGCATGGTCCGTCCAGCCCACAGGGCGTGGGGCTTCACAAGTGAGTCGAGGTGTATTAGTGAAAATGATGTCGATGGTATGGCCTGCTGAGTGCGTAGGGCCACCATTCATTTTGGTGAGGTTTAGCGTGGATAGATCAGTAAGAAAAGATGATATTTCAGGAAGCGCAGAGCTTTCGCTATGTATGTTAAAGTCTCCTAATAGCAAAAAAAACTAGTGGAGACCACATGAGGGGCTATTATTTCCATGAGTTGTGTAGAGAAATCCGCGAAGGGGCCCGGAGGCCGATATACCAGCGCCCCTCTCCAAAGGTCGTGAGGGACCAATTCCATCCTAAAGATCAAAATTTCGATCTGTGCATTAGTATGTTGTGCGAGGTTCGTAATTTGTACTCGCTCGTTATGGATGATAACGACCCCTCCTCCAGTTTTAGACTGCCTATCGAGTCTCTGGATCTTGTAGCCTTCTGGTATGGCAACCAAGATTGCGGGGCCACTAGTAGGTTTCAACCATGTCTCGGTCAAAAAGCCCACATCTGGCGATTCGGTATTTAGTATATCCCAGATCTCTATGGCGTGTTTGGGAAGAGATCTTACATTTCCCAGAATCCCTTTCCAGGTATTGCGATATGTAGGGGAAGCAGCCTTGGGGGTCGGAGTAGGATCGATAGTATTGGCAGCCAGGGGGGTGTTAGTGGCTGTAACGGGCTGTCTAGGAATAGTAGTTACGGGGGAATTTTGTCGGGTTTCAATGGGGATTTTGCAGTGGTGTTTGCATTGGATGCAGGAGAACGGCCCTTCCTGATATTGCAGCCCCATATTGGAGCACACCAGACTGGGGGAATGATCGTTATCCCGAATTAGCCGGAGGTCGGCCCCACTGTAAGTGATGTTATTCTTGCCAGAATATGGGACCAATTTGGCATGGTCCCTGGCGCCTGGCGATGTCCTGGCACGGACGGGCGCCCGCTACGCGCGTCCGCTGCGCGCTCCGGGAACCATCTGCTTTTAAGCAGTACAGTGCAGCGAGGGCTATTGCGCTAACCTCCCCCCCCGGCCGGAAGTAACTCCCTCCACTGAATCGGGACAACCCGTGGTGGACCGGGGAGAACGGCTCGGGGAAGGAAGCGCGAGGCAAAGTCAACTCTACGTGTGCAGTAGCGGTGACAGGTAACAATTACAGTTTGTTTCTGCAATTACTGTTTGTATCAGCACAACACAACAAGTTAAATCGGCGCAAATAAACATATATGGCAGTGGTATTTTTTTTTAAAAACAACAGTAAAATGGTTAAACCACAGTGGGGTAAGAGGAGCAGCTAGTACACCGTACCATAAACTTTCAGGTGCGCGTCCGCTGCGCGCTCCGGGAACCATCTGCTTTTAAGCAGTACAGTGCAGCGAGGGCTAGTGCGCTAACCACCCCCCGGCCGGAAGTACCTCCCTCCACTCAATTGCGACAACCAGTGGTGGATCGGGGAGAACGGCTCGGGGAAGGAAGCGCGAGGCAAAGTCAACTCTACGTGTGCAGTAGCGGTGACAGGTAACAATTACAGTTTGTTTCTGCAATTACTGTTTGTATCAGCACAACACAACAAGTTAAATCGCCGCAAATAAAGATATAAGGCAGTGGTATTTTTTTTAAAAACAACAGTAAAATGGTTAAACCACAGTGAGGTAAGAGGAGCAGCTAGCACACCGTACCATAAACTTTCAGGTGCGCGTCCGCACACATGTCCGAGCGTGGGAAAAATCCTGGTCTCCCTTGAGACAAAGGAAACATAGATCATATGACTGCCCATAAAGGATCGAAAGAAGGTACAGACAGAAGCCTGGCGCCAAAAGCCTACACCGCCAAAGACCGACACCGTCCACCAAAATGGAGAACGTCGAGAAGAATACACACACAGTAATGCTACCTAAAGAAGCACCTGTGCCAGAATGGGAGTTAGAAATCACACCCAGAAAAACATCAGGGGTGGAGCACAGATCCAGTGGCAGAAAGGCATAGACCAGAGCCATTCCCTGAGAACTAGGAATATGCACAGAACAGGAAGGTACAACCGGACCGCGTGTCCCGCAAGAAGCAAGGAACCAGAGACCGTGCCAGGGAAGACCTGCCCCCCCAGGGACATATGTCCACCGATAGACAGGCAAGACGTGCACAGCGAGGTTGTAGGCACACGCCAGGGCGACAAAACTTCCTACAGAGGCGGGGATGTATTTCAGACCAACCGTAGACAACCAATGGGAACCCTTGGAGAGAACTAATCCTATGGATCTCACCAGAGGAGACATCCTACAACAGTAGGAAGAGTCAGCGTGCGTCAAAGGTTCCTGGGCAAGGAAGAGTAGCAGTACGATTGCCAACAAATACCCCACATAGGGGAAGGCACAACCCTACAAAGAAGGGTCCCTCTTGAGACAAGCTTGTAGGCAGAGGCTCAAAAGAAAGGTAAACACAGCTTAACCAGCTGTACCAGAATAAGGAAACCACACGGCTGAGCAGCCACACAACCCAGAACATTTGCAGCCCAATACGGGTAACAGAAAAGAAAGGGACGGCACCGTCACAAAACCAAAAATCCTCCACGAAGATTAAAACCGAGGAAGATACATATACAGGAGGCGCCTGAATCAGCATGGGTGTAAAAAAGAGTGACCCCATAAAATGGTATATCTTCAAGCTGCTCCTGAGCATGCTCTGGAAAAACGCCAGCACGCACCCACGCGTGGTGGCGTATGGCAACCGACCTGGCCATAGTACGACCCACAGAGATCGCGGTGCCCATGGCAGACCGAATTGAAAAGTGCGCCATATCACAGATTAGCGGACCACATTGGCACGAGAGTTCTCTGACAAGGAGGGAAGGAGCCGTTCAACAGCGTCCCAAAGGGCAAATTGAGCCTGAGCAAATACACACAATGTGTTGAGGGACCGGAGTCCCGGGCTGGCGGATGCAAACGCATCGCGGCCATATGACGCCAACCACGAGACTCCTGAGTGGGAGGATGCAACGGAACAGGAGTCACAGAGAGAGCTGCCTGAAGCACAGGTCCACCAGCTCCAGGATGGAGGGTGAAACAGGCAGGAGCCGGCCGATGGCGATGTGCCACAGCACGATCCACGGGGTCCCCCCCCCCCGAGGAAGGCCATGCCCACATTCCGAGAAGGATGTTAAACAATGACTCCGCAAAAGGTAACAATGGGTCTATGTTGCCCGCGCCCTGGTGGAGCATATTCAGCAATGGCTCCAAAGGACTATAGACTGAGGGCGACTCCATCCTTAAAATGTCTGCAACCCGGTAAACAACCCTGAGGAATGTCCCACTAGCCCCCATGGCCCCGCGAGGTGGTGATCAGTAGGGGATGGACGCAAGCTAAACCGGCCACTTAATAGAGGGTCAGCAGCAGGATGAGGAGGCCAATGCTCCACTGGCGCCTACGCTGGAGAGCAGTGAAATGACTCAGGGGGTGGTAAACCCACCGGAACCACGTCCTACACCAGTAAAGCTGGAGACGGTACCGGCGTCGAGGCGACGTCGAGCCGGCATCGGAGACCTCTGAAAAGGCCCCGACTGGCGGAGTGGAGCAAGCGCCAGCGACCTCCGAAAAGGCCTCGACCGCCCGAGTCGAGCCAGCGACCTCCGAAAAGGTCTCGACCCCTTGAGTGGAGCCGGACCTTCGAAGAAGCCTCGACTCCTCGAGTCGAGCTGGCAACCTCTGAAAAGGCCTCGTCTCCTCGAGTCGAGGGCCTCGACTCCTCAAGTAGAGCCGACGACTTCCGAAGAGGCCTCGACCCTTCGATTCGAGTCAGCGCCGGCAACCTCTGAAGAGGCCTCGACTCCTCGAGTTGAGCCGGCGTCGGAGTCTTCTGGAAGGGTCCCGACCTCCGAAGAGGCCTCGACTCCCCGAGTCGAGCCGGCGACCTCCGAAGAGGCCTCGACCCTTTCAGTGGAGCCGGCGACCTCCTAAAAGGCCACGACAGCTGGAGTCAGACCGGCATCGACTCAACATTCCCCGAGGTGGAAACCTGCGAGACAGAGTATGCCGAAGTGGTGTCGTGCACCGCGACGCAGCTACCTCCAGCGATGTCGCAGGGAGCCTCGGAAGGCTGTGTGACAGTGCTATGGAAGGGCTAGACGTGGTGGGATGCCCCTCCGGGGCCGTGTCCCGATGTTGCGGTGACTCTGGTGTCAGAATCAGGGCACTCGATTGGAGCCGAGGGTAAACCTGCCGGCGGTGTCCCAACCTGGGTCTCTCCCCCCCTGTGGGGCCTGGAGGCGCGCCAGGGAGGCGGGGGGGAGGACAAATGCTTACCTGAGGTAGGCAAATGACGGCGACGGTCCTGGGACCTGCCCTGAACAAGAACGTCCTCCCGTGATGACTGGCGCCTCGTGGACAACTCCGCTGGAGAAGGAGACCTGCGTCGGAAGGGGTCCATTCGGGACATACGGGCAGACAGCAGCTTCATGCGGCGTTCCGGCAGCAAGCGGCGCACTCCACGGAGTCATGGTGCTCTCCCAAGCACCACATACAGATGTCGTGAGGGTTCGTCGCAGACCTCTGTTGCAAGAAGGACCAGCACGGTGTGAAGCCCGCAAGGGTCATCAAACACACTGTTCCTGGACGCGAAAGGCGTCGAAAGGCCTGTAAGTAACAAAAACAGGCCCGAGGTATTACTTTCCCGGATCCGCATTAGGAAGTAGAAAAGAAGAAAAGGGATGTCAGCACGCCGGGAGGGGCTCCATTGACGTCACTTCCGTGGACGACGTCAGGACGGAGCTGGGCAGCGCCGCCTCACGGTGTGCAGAGGTATTGCTGGGAAAAAGGATTTTCCGGATCCCCTCTGACGCCTGGGGAGATATTCTAAATTGATATCTGTGGCTAGATGTCTCTATCAGATTAAAAGTCTTACAATCCTTGGGCATTGTCGGATCAGCACTCAAATGGCTTATGGACTTCCTGACTGGCCGGACTTTTCAGGTCTTTTCCCCGTCTGTTAGTTCCAAGTCCCACGCCTCTCCTTATGGAGTACCGCAGAGTTCTATTCTCAGCCCATTACTATTTAATATCTATGTTAGTCCCATGGCCACAATAGCTGAAGAGACTGGGCTATCCATCTTCTCATATGCTGATGATGCCCAGCTAATCTTCTCTCTGTTCACCAATGAGCCATCTAAGGTGTCATCTCTCCAGGTAGGGCTGCAAAAGATAGCCAGTTGGATGCATGCAACAGTTTAAAACTAAACGGTGGAAAAACTGAAGTTTTAACTTTTGGGAAAAACAAAGATTTCTGGGGCCTCCTCAAATCGGTGATCTTCCTCAACCGGTGCAATCAGTTCGCAATCTAGGCGTCGTCATAGACGACCAGCTATCTATGAGGCAGCAAGCAGTCAAGGTTGCCTCAATCTGCTTCACCATCCTAAAATGGCTCAAAAAAATACTCTGGATGTTGCCTATTCCCACACAAATAGCAGTGATCCAGGCCATGATTACGTTTAGGCTGGATTATGGCAACGTCCTGTATTTAAGAGCCAACAAGGAGGTGGTTCGAAAACTGCAGGTAGTACAGAATTCAACGGCCAGACTGCTTTGCCAGGTGCCTAAAAAGTCCTCCATTTCAGGCTCTCTCCTTGACCTCCATTGGCTTAGGATGGAGAGTCGTATCAAATTGAAGGCCCTATGCTACATGCATAAGATAAAATCGGGCGCAGCGAAACAGTATTTGAGTGCCTTAGTCCATCCCTACTTCCCAACGCGCCTTCTCCGATCCTCCACTCAGGCTAAATTCTTAGTCCCCAGGATCATACGGTCGCGTATAGGTGGCCCGTCTTTCTCTTACCTGGCCCATTCACTATGGAATTCGCTCTCCACGCCACTCTGGCACGAAACCATCTATAACAACTTTCGCAAAGGCCTAAAAACTTGGTTATTTAACCAATAGTTGTTTCTCTCTCTTTTTGCGTGTGTCCGATGGCGCCGGGAAACTTCCGGGTAGCTGTGCGCCTTATAAAATTTTAAATAACAATAATAATAATAATAATCTCTGGCAGGGTGAAGTGATCATCAGACGGTGGAGGGTGTCCGACTACCTATACCAAAAACTCCTGCAGCACAGAACGTGCAAAATGGCTGTCCCTCCTCACCTACGAATCCAAGCAGTAATGCTTCACAAAGGTGTGGAGGGAGGCCCACAAAACACACAAAAAAATTATACATAGAAAGTATTCAACTAGACAAACCATTAAAGGGTGAAGTCATTGGTAAGTCTATAAAATGGTGTTCCATTCATCTTGAGTGTTCAGGCCATTTGATACGGACTAGTATTTGAAGATCAACTTACATTCCAATCTGATGAGCACGTGCTGAGTGTCACCTCGACTGGATTGGGGTTTGATGTTGATTACTTGCCACAAGAAGTCATTCTCAGTGTTGCCTTGTAGAAGAAAAAGTTCCACCGGAGGTGTTGTAGTCACTTTGCAATGAATTCTGCTTTTGTATTGGGTTGTATGACCAGTATAGATCAAATCACAAGGACAACTAATACAGTAGATGATATAACTTGAGTTACAGTTTGAAAAGAACTTAAGATCTTGATGAATGTTCTCATGATGGAATACATTTGTGTTTGTGGTCAGATTACATGCTGTGCAGTTTCCACATTTTTAGTGACCCTGTACTGGTGGAAGGTTCAGAGGAAGGTGTAGGGTAATGTCAATATGTCTGGGTTTGTGTGACATAACGAGATGGTGTCTGATGTTACGTCCTCATTTAAACGAGAACAGAAGTGGCTATAACGACAGGGTTGTTGTGGATAAAACATTCCAGTGTTTTCTAATACTCTTATTCAGTTTGTTGCTGATGGGACAAAGGTTGGTGACACAGGTGATTTTATGCAAAGGTATTTTGTTTTTAGGTTGTAACAGTAATTGTCTGTGTGAATACCAGGCACGTTTTAGTGAGCGTTTCATAAGCCTTCTGGGGTACCCCTTCTCCATGAGTTTACTGACAAGTTTCTGAGCTTATCTGAAAACAATCTTCCCTGAGTTTGCAATTGTGGCAAATGCACAAGAATTGACCATAAGCGTAGGCCATCCTAGAGGGCATGAGGATGGGAGCTAGAGTATTAGAGCAATGTGTTCCTCTCTGTGGGTTTGTGGTACAGGGTGACATATAGTTGGTTCACTGATATTTTTACTGTGACATCCAGACAGTCAATTTGGGTATTACCTTTGCTGGTGAGTGGATCTTAGGTCAGGTTGGCAGCTGTTCAGCCATTCACAAGTCAGTTTCCTTACATTGGCAGACCAGATCAAAAAAACTTAGTATATGTGTATCTTTTCCATAGCCACATTTTGGGAAAAAATGGATTGCCAATTTTTGGGACGTATTTTGTCTCCATGTCTTCAAAAAACAGTATGGCGAGGGGAGGAGCCTAGCGCTTGACCAAGATGGCTGCGTGAGCTTTGAGCTCCCGAGACCCTCGTGCCCTCCGTCAACTATCCTGTACTTCATCCTGTTTCTTATGCACGGTATCCTGCAGATGAGTCATCGCGGGGGCGATTGACGCTGACCGGGCTAAAATCGCCCGCCGGGGACCGGAGTTGTGGACGACGGCAGATTGCGGCCTACCTCCGAGGGATGCCAGGAGCTCGCGTTGGCAAGATGCCCGGCCACTAATTGAACAACAGCGGGCCTGTGGGGTGTGAACGGGCGGATGGAGACCGCCGCACTTTCACTTTCTCGCCCCTTTGTTGGCTCCGGCCTGGGAGTGCTTCCTGAGGATCCACGGACATCTGGAGGACTTGCGCCCGACCCTGGTCGATGAGTGACGGTCCGGCCTGTCTCATTTAGCTGGGTGAGGGCCGTTTCTCCTTAATTGCCTACATCGAGGCTGCAATGTCGGCCAAAGCAGAGGCTGACAAGCCGAAATTCAAGGCTACCAGGCGGGGAAGCTATACCCAATCCAACAATATGGATCGATATGCCCAGCAGAAGGGGTCGCCTGGTGGATCGGGACAGTCGCTGGAAGTACAGAAAGCTGACTCGTCCCCGGCCTCGGAGCTGTCGTTGCAGGATGTCATGGGGGCTATTGAGGGGATGCAAACATCGATCGGGCAGCAGTTTGATGCCTTGGCACAAAAAGTGGACACGATTTTGGTCGATGTTAACTTGATACGCTGTGATTTGGCCAAAACCAATGAGCGGGTCAAGTCCCTGGACCTCAAGACTACTGGCCTTGCGGATGATGTTTTGGGACTGCAGGCGGAGGTCGAGAAGCTGCGGACTGCTAGTGACCTCTCCGCCCGTCGGCTGGAGGAATTTGAAGGTCGGGCCAGGCGCAACAATGTGCGCATTACTGGAGTTCCGGAATCCTCGGAAGAGCGCTCAGTGGACCTACTCGTTGAAGACTTGGTGGTGAACCATCTTGCGCCTAAGGGCCTTGGAAAGTTTTTTGCCGTAGAACGGGCTCACAGGGTGCCTGGCGGGAGGCCTAAGGCGGGAGCTCCCCCGAGATAGATTGTCGCCCGGATCTTCCATTTTCGTGATCGGGACGCTATCCTCCAAGCGTCGCGGGTGACGGGCCCGGTTCCTTTTCAGAACGCCTCTGTGAGCTTCTATCCTGACTTCACCCAGATGGTGCAGAAGCAAAGGCAGTGTTTCCTGGGGGTTAAGAGACGCCTTAGGGAGATGGATTTGAAGTACGCTATGCTTTTCCCTGCCAGACTACGTGTGGTGTATGAGGATCGGACTTTCTTCTTCGACTCGCCTGAAATGGCCGGAGATTGGTTGGACGCTCTGCCACGGAGACGGTCCGGCGGGGACTGTGTCACGGGAGTGGACAGTGGCCGGGCTGAGCAGGAGTGATGCCCCGGGTGTCAGGTTGTTTTGTTTTTGCCCCGGACAATGACTTGTGGCTAACTGCAGTAATGGGGGGGTGGCGGAGGGCCGTTCGGAGCTCTTTCCTCCCTCGGGGTTCTTTTTGTAGATTTGTTTTTGATAGGGCGACAGGCACACTGCAAGTTGGAGGGCCTTTGTAAGCTGACGCAGGGGTGCAGGGAGGGGGGAGGATTTGGGATGTTGGGGTGGTTGTTGGGGGGGGGTTTTCTTGCAAGGCGTAGTAATGGTTGTCAGGATGGTTTGGTGGTGGCTTTTCGGGGGGGGTGGAGGTCTCTTGGTGTGTGGGGATGGGGGGTAGGGACCTAAATATTATTAGCTGGAATGTGAATGGCTTGGGTGATCGTATTAAGCGGGGGATCGTCTTACAATTCCTGAAGCGGACCTCGCCTGATGTTGCCCTATTGCAGGAGACACATCTTATAGGGAATATGTGTTATGCACTTAATAGAAAGGGTTACAAATTCATTGCCCACTCTGGCTTTTCATCAGGCTCCAGGGGGGCGGGCATACTTGTTCGAGCCTCACTGCCACTCGAGGTTGATTCCACCATTGTTGACGATAGGGGGCGGTTCGCAGCTGTGGCGGGAGATGGGAGGGTAGAACGTTGGTATTGGTTTCTGTGTACGTTCCTCCGGCCCTGCAGGCCTCCACGTTTGCGGATCTGGGCAGGGCCTTGTTGGAACTCCCTGAGGGGCTGCTAGTGGTGGGGGGAGATTTCAATGCTGTTGGTTCTGGGCTGCTCGATAGGCACCCGCCCAGGGATACCGGGGGGGCTCAGAAGTGGCTTCCTGACTTCATAGACACTTTTGGTTTGGTGGACTGCTGGAGACTCCGGCACCCCACCCAGAGTCAGTATACCTTTCACTCCGGGGCGCATGGTAGTCTCTCCCGGATTGATTACTTGCTCACCCTGGCTGCGCATGCCTCGCTAGTTTCTGAGGCTAGGCATATGGCACGTGGCATATCTGACCACTCGCCGGTGTGGGTCCGTTTCGACATTGGCCGGGTAGGAGGGGGTAGGGTGGCTCCTATTAACCCCTGGTACTTCCGTGACCCCAAGACGCGCAGGGCATTGCTGAAGGCAGTTGATCACTATTTTCAGGACAATCAGGATTCGGTTGATTCAGCGGTGTCTCTGTGGGAGGCGTTTAAGACCGTATTGAGAGGGGAGGCCCTCTCATTGGTGGTGGCCGTCAAGCGACGGAAAGACACTGAGGTGATACAGATTGAGGATGAGATCGCGGCTCTAGAGGTAACCCTGGAGGAGGAGGTTACAGCGGACACTCTGCATAATTTGAGTTTGAAGCAATCGGAGTACAGGGATTTGGCGGAGAATGCTGCCAAGACCCTTGGCAGGGAGCAGCAGGGCCGTCTGTATGATGTTGGGGATAAGGCCGGGAAACTGCTGGCTTGGTTGGACAAAAAAGAGCGGGTCAATAGAGTGGTGCCCGAGTTAACAATGGAGGAGGGAGAGGTTGTTACTGACCCCGAAGCTATAGTCCAGCGTTTCTCGGATTATTTCCGCGTAGTGTACACCTCGGTTTCGGACAGGCCGACTGCGGACTCGTGTGACCTTTTGCGTGATATCGCTCTGCCCTGCTTTTCTGACGTAGATAGGGACGACCTAGATGGTGATATAACGGTTGATGAAGTAGCGGGTGCTATTCGGGCGTTGAACTCGGGTAAGGCCTCCGGTCCGAATGGTTTGCCTATTGAATTGTACAAGCTTTGTCCGGATAAGGTCGCTCCTCACCTGTGCGCCATGTTCGTGGAGGCGCGGGTGAATGGGTCTCTGCCGCTTGATCAACGACTGGCAACCATAGTGGTGATACATAAGGACGGTAAGCCTCGGGACAAGTGTAGTTCCTATCGGCCGATATCGCTCCTTAATGCTGAGCCGAAAATCCTCGCTAAGATCCTGGCGAACCGCTTGGTCCGGGTGCTTGAGGATTTGATCCACCCGGACCAATCGGGCTTCATTCCGCATTGTAACACTGCATTAAACCTTAGGCGTCTCCATGGGGTGATTGCTAGGGCGGGCACGCTGCGGGAGCCGGCTATTGTGGCATCTCTTGACGCCACGATGGCGTTTGATACGGTGGAGTGGGCATACCTGTGGGCTGTGCTAGCCAAGTTCGGCTTCGGGCCTGGTTTTGTGGACTGGGTGAGGTTGCTTTACGAGGGTCCCCTTGCTAGTGTTGTGGTAAACGGGAGGGCGTCCAAGCCGTTCAAGCTCGGGAGGGGCACCCGGCAGGGTTGTCCCCTGTCGCCTCTGTTGTTCGCCCTTGCTCTTGAACCGCTGGCGGCGTGGATACGATGGCATCCGAGTATACGTGGGCTTCGATGGTCGCCCGATCATGAGGACCGTATCTCGCTTTACGCCGACGATATCCTATTATACCTCGCCTAGCCCCAGAAGTCTCTCATAGTGGTTTGCGACGTCTTGACTTAGTTTGGTAGGAACTCGGGCCTTGTTATCAATTGGGGAAAGTCATATCTGTATGTTTTGTGTGGCGATGTTCCGCCTGTCCCCCGAAACTGTTCGATCCAGATCGCCCAGCAGGGCTTCCGGTATCTAGGGATTTACATCTCCACTGACTCCACTTGCGATATGAGAAGAATCTGCTCGCCCCCCTGGCGCGTCTGCGGCGGGATGCGGCGGGCTGGCGGCGGTTGCCGCTCTCCCTCCTCGGGCGCGCCGCGTTGTTTAAAATGATGTCTCTTCCCCGTTTCCTCTATGCCTTGCAGAATACCCTTGAATGGGTCCCGACTAGTTACTTTCGAGAGGTCGAGAGCCTCCAGCGTTCGCTATTGTGGGACGGGCGGCCGCGCATAGCGATCGCTAAGTTGACGCTCCCGTGGTACGACGGTGGTATTGCGCTTCCGGACATTCGAATATACTACTGGGCCAACCAGTTGTGCGCGATTAATCATGGTGTCTATGGCTCGGCGTTGAGCCCCGGCTATGCCATGGATCGGTGGTTACTGCGTGGTGGTAATTACCACAGAGCTTTGTACTCGAAGTCGTTGGACTCGTCCCTTACGGGGCCCACTGGGGTGGCGGTGCGGGTGTGGAAGTTGGCGACGGACTCCCTGGGTTGGGGGGGCAGGCTTACCCTCGCTACCCCGTTGTTTGATTCTGATATCCTGGGGAAGCTTTGGCATACAAAAGGGTTCGAGAGATGGGACTTGATCGGTATCTCCAGGGTCGGAGACTTGCTGGCTCAGGGCAGGGTGAAGTCCTTTGAGGAGCTGCAGAAGGAGTATGAGCTGGGGAGCACTGAGTTTTTCCGCTATGCCCAGGTGCGTCACGCCTTGCGGTCAGTCCTCGTAGAAGGTGAGAAGGTGCCTGCGTCCTCTCCGTTGGAGGACCGAATTCTGGATGGCCATATGCCGGAGAGCGCGATCTCTCTCATCTATAAAAAGCTAATTAATGTCCGGGCTGACCTTCTTCGGGGGTTGCGGGATCAATGGACTAGGGATGGCCTCGAACTGGATGACGAAGATTGGCAATATGCAGTTTCTTCTCCTAGGGAGGTTGCGATTCCGTCGCGTCTGCGGCTGGTGCAGCTCAAAATACTCCATCGAGTCTACGTGACAGGTCCTAGGTTGGTCCGTATGGGTTTCTCTGAGGAGGGTTTATGTAAGCGAGGCTGCGGCATGGTGGGTACCTTCTTACATATCATCTGGGAATGCGGCGTGATCGTGGAGTTTTGGAGGCGAGTCCATGCAGTGATGGGGGAGGTGACGGGCATTGTCATGCAGCCGGAGGCGCGGTGTTGTGTCTTGAACGTCTGGGGTCCTACCGATCTTGATGACGCACAGACTCAGTGGGTGACCCTGGGGAATATGGTGGCTAAGCGGGACATCGCGCGCCTGTGGGGCTCTGCTGGGCCTCCTGCGCTGGCAGCGTGGAAGGAAAATATGGATTGGAGCATGCTCAGGGAAAAGACAGTGTATTGTGCTAGAGGGCGCCCTCGGAAATGGCATGCAGTATGGGGGCGATGGAACCACTACAGGGGGGACATATGTCTGCCCCCTGATCCGGATCCGCCTGAGGAGCAACTTTCCCCTTGACATTCTTTCCGGCTATGTATTTATTGTTGATGACTGTTTGCCTTTTATGAGTCTCTGCTTTCCCCCTACCTCCTCTCATTATAGCTTTGTTTCTGGTGGACGAAATGGGACTAGCTCCCCCTGATGGGCACCCATCATGTGCTTTCGAAGCTTATCGCCTTGCTAGTGTTTGGTTTGTGTTTGTGTTTATTCAAAACTGAACCGTTTCTGATTCTCCTTTCAGTGCAGTGCGAACGCTTTTCTGTGTTGCTCAACTTAAGCTGCCGAACCTCCGGGTTGTCAGCTGAACAGCTGTGTTCCGGATTTACTGAATAAAGGTTTATAACAAAAAAAAAAAAAAAAAAAAACAGTATGGCAAAATTCGGTGAGAAAACCGCTCCCATGGATACCACTTTGTGTTGATGGTAGTATTCGCCTTCAAATAGAAAATAGTTTTTGGTAAGAGCTATTTCTAGAAGGGAAATGATGAAATCAGTAGTTATTTGTGCAGGGGCTGGTGTGCAATTCCGATACCTCCTGTCAGTGGGATATATTGGTATATAGAGATTCTATACCCAATGTGGTCAATATATCCGTGGTGGGATCGAATTCCTCTGTTTCGATAAGGTTAATAAAAAGAGTGGTGTCTTTCACATATGAAGTAGTCAAGGGATCCATGTACTTGATGAAAAAGTCAATATCCATACCAAGGGGCTCCAAAATGAAACTGCACACTAATAGCATGGGTCTACCTGGAGGTAATAGAAGACTCTTGTGAGTTTTGGGTAGTGTGTATAGGATGGGTGTGCTTTGATTTTTATTGTTCAGAAACAGGTACTCATTGTGGCGGATACCTCTTCTTCTGCTACTTTAGTGAGAGTTTGGATCCTAGTCTGCATTTACAGTAACAGATTTTGGTTGAGGGGTCCACAGTGATATGTATTGCTAAGTTAGCGATAAATTTCTATGTCATATTTAGCTTTTTCTTGGATGACTATAGCACCTCCTTTGTCACACGGTTTGATCACAATTTCATCACTGGCCTTAAGATCCCATGGGGTTTTCTTTTCTTGAAGGAATATATTGTATGGTATAAACAAGTGATTGTTCTTAAGGGTCTCAAAATCTTTAAGTACTAGATTTTCAAAAGTGGTGATGTCTGGGAGCATCAAATTTGATGGGGGTTGAAAGGCCGATTTTGTATGGTAAGAGGGAAGACTATAAAGGTGTGGAGGCTGCGGCTGCCGGGGAAAGGTGGGGCAGGGGAGAGGGGAAGGGGAATTGGGGTGGATGGACTGATCTGAACTCTGGCTACCCAGCCCACGGGGTCTGTGGGTATTGTGTCTTCAGCTGCACAGAGACTGAGAAGCTTGCATTGCCACAGTGGCTGGGTGGGTATAGATCCAGCTGGAAGTCCCTTACGTAGCCACGAAAGGAGGATTGGGCGGTGGCGAGAGGCCATGGAAAGGCCCAAGGACTTGGCAGTAGCACTTCTGTTCTTAAACCGCTCCAGCGATGAACATGCTGTGTCTCAGAAGGGATGGGGGCCATGAAAGGGCATGTTTATAAGCGAGGCTTGGACACCCCCGGAAAAGCCAGTTGTTCTCAGCCAGACGTGGAGCCGTAAGGCCATAGTTGAAAAAAACGCTCTGCCCAGCGAGTCAGTGGTATCCAGTCAACATCTGATCATGGTCTTAGCTGCATCTCTCCCATGGGCAACAGCCTGGGAGAGCATGGCCTGGTCCTCCTCCAGGACCATAGGCTGCACCTGCGCAACCGAATTCCATAGAGCATGGGAGTAACATCCCAAAAGACTCTCGGTGTTCACGTGGTGCAATGCAAGTCTGGGGGAAGAAAACATCTTCTTTCCTAATGTGTCCAGCCTCTTGGATTCCCTATCTGGTGGGGTGGTAGGGAATGCACCAGAATATACGTGGGAGGCTTGGACCACCAAGATCTCTGGGTAGGGTGGTATGTGAGGAAGTTGGGGCTCTCTGGGGTGGGGCGGTGGTGGGGGGCAATCGTCCCGTTCACAGGAGCCCCTGTGCTGTGCTGGGACCAAGTCCCATCCAGGATGTCCCTGAGGGCCTCGTTAAATTGGAGAACCAGTTCAGAGAGGGACACTCCTGGCAGAAGCACCTACGTCAAAACGTTTGTCTTGATTGCCACTGAGGACAGGTAAAGGTCCAGGACCTCAGTTGTCCTACTCATCGCCATTGCAAATGATGCTGCTTCCTTTGTAGCCACAGTAGGGGGATTAAGCAAGTATCTGGAGAAGTGTTCAGTCCATGGGCTCCGCCAAGTCCTCACAACAGTCCATTTGGGTATCTAAATGCTGGTATTCCTCAGGGTCCAGCAACACCTCCCAATCATAGCTCATAGGAATAGGGCTCAGGCTACGGCCTGGAAGACTTGCCCGGAGTCGGCGTCAGACAACATTCCGCCGGCTCCGTGTTGGAGCGGGGGATCACAATGGGGACCAAGGAAGGTCAAGGTGATACGACTGGCTCCGGTCTGGATCCATATATGGATCCAAGGGACCCGAATGGTGCCAGGGCTGGAGCTGCAGGTGTGGAACCAGTAGGGACCATACCCGAACGCGCGAAGCCCGAAGACATACTGGCAGGAACATGCTGCTCAAATATGAGGCGCATGGCTTCATAAAACACATGAAGTTGATTGGGATCGTTCCGGCTCCCAGAAACTCAGTAAAGTGCAGAGCTGACCCAGGCGCTGGCTCTACTGAGGAGCCAAGCCTCAAATGGCGATGTTCCCTCGTCTCGTTGGCTGATGAAGTCAAAAACGTCTTCGACTTCTTACACTTCTTCTTGCAGAGGGACTTACCCGAGTAGCCTGACTACTTCAAGTGCAACGAAGATATGGGGCTCTGTGACTAATCCTGAAACCTTCCTCTTGACATGGTTCAAGACTGTTACAGCATCGCATGTCGGGCAGCAAGGAGCTTGAAGTGACCGCTCCCTCAAGGCCTTGGGGTGCAAGGCGTGGCAAAAGGTGCAGGTCTTCACAGCATGGTCATGTTTCAGGCACCAGTGGCATACAAAGTGCGGGTCCGTAACCAACATTTGTTGAAGACAGGTACAGCAGGACTCGGAACCGGCTTTCTTAGCGGACATCCCTGCCACACCAGGAGAAGCGCTCTAAAAAAACTGTGACAAAACGTCGAAAAAGCAGTCAAAAAGTGACCGACAAGCTAGCTCTCCGGATCTGTGCTGGCTGGCTCGGAAAGAAAAGAACTGACATCACTGCGCAGGGGTGGCGTCTATATAGGCCCCAAGCACGTCACTTCCAGTGTGGATGACACCATGCGGAGCTCAACGATGCCATCTACCGATGCACAGGGATACTGTTCAAGTAAAAATGGGGATCATTCTAAGGTAAGGAATCTGCGGCTAGAAGTCTCTTTCAGATTGCTGCTTTCGTATAAATGTTTGGACTTATGTGTGTCACCTGCTGTGAATGGTTGCGGATTTGATGAACATGGCTATAAGCTGGGGTGTTGCACCATTAGGTAGCCAAACGAACGAGGTGAAGAAAAGCAGAAAAGGGAACAATGGATATGAAAAGGAAGCCTTGTCTCCAGGCAACAAGTCACTAAGCAGTTTCCAATCAACATCGAAGGATCGGAAAAAGGTAACTGTTAAAGGCTTGTTTATGTATCGTTATTGGGATGTGCCTATGTAGGACATACTCCGGTGTGGTACCTGGTGCGCGCAGCTCTGCGGCACAATTATAGACACAATTTTTAGTCTTTTAGTCTCTTTATTAGGTGACCACTACACTCCCCTTGCGAATATAATAGCTAGCAAAACAATCTGCTGAAAAGAGATTCTGATCTCATGCTCTACTTGACCGATAGATATAATTATCATATTTTTGTCTAAAGTTCTTAAAACAGAATACGCCAGTGTAATTCTAAATGGAAGCGAAGCTGCAGGCAGATGCAAATATTTCTTATAATCCCTGAAGATGATCAACGAAATTTCATCAAAATCTTATAATTTTTTGCCACATGCCACCAAACTCTAAACACCTAATACAGTATAAAAGCAGGAGAAGATCAAACAACAATTATCAATCTGCATACCTCGCCAATGTTTGTTGTAGGCTTGCAGAAGTATTCAGAAAATGAGAGCAGTGCTGGATCCGATGTAAATGCAGATATTGCTTCTGGCTAGAATGTCAAGGGGACAAATGAAATTACATAATTACCTTCTGGACCACTACTAAAATGTAAAATTACTGTCACAAATCTCACAAATTAATGTAGTCACAAATACTTCATGACGGAGTTATTCATTTTAGATTGCCACAACTTGCTAGTTGGTAATGACTGTTGCGCTGCAATCCCAGGTTACCCAGCAGAAAAATGATCAATTTGCCAGGCACTGTTGGAGATGAAGGCTGACTTCTTCCATCAGTCTATCCAGGCGTGGTTCACTTCCTCATTCATTTGATGTTCAGTGGAAAAAAATACTGCCTTAAGAGCTAAGCACACCAAGCGCTCGCTTCGGTGTGGAATGGTAGCACTGCTTAGTGCATTGGAAATCCCCAATGTGTACACACAAAACAGATAAGAACACTTGCTATTATATCATGGTGAGGCATAGAAAGTTACTCTAAAGCAATGTATGAACAAGCATTTGCAATGCAAAAGGTCTCACATTTGGGAGATTTTAAGCTATTGGCATTGTCAATGATAACACCTTTTATTTATGTGTTTTCTCAGAGCAACCAAACAATAGGGACGAATCATGCAGGGGAATCCAGACTCAATGCATCAGAGTATCAGAGTCAGGAAGAAACCATTAGGTTTTTAAAAAGAGCCCTCACCCACCAACCTAGTTGGTGACATGCTTCATCATCGGGTTCCCACCTGGGGTGCCGAGTGCATCCCAGGTGTGCTTAGACGCCTGATTACAATGGAGCAGGTGGTTTTTTGTGAAGGGAGTGAAGTTGGTGTGCAGATAAAATTGCCTCTAGGATCCTCCTTCAAAGTAGAAGTGCTTTATTAATGAGGTCCTAGGACAAGATTAAAAAGGAAAAGATGGATATTATTAAGACTACATTTTCTCAAAGCAACACATATATAAAAGGCATTGTCATTTCTAATGCTAATAGCTCAAACTCACGCAAATGCAGGACCACTTTAATGGTGGCTGCGCCTATTTCTTTAGACGCTGCTTGCCGTAATCAGGTTACAGTGAGCAGCATCTAAAGAAAGGGGCGACACCCACATTAAAGTGAAAGCGCGTATGGGGCGCTTTTACACAAAGTGTAAAAATAAAGAAAGAAAGCTTTTGTAGCTTGGCCGCTAAAGTGAAAACGGATGCGCTGTAAAATAAAGAAAGAAATAAGTGCGGCTGCTAAAGTGAAAGTAGCTGTGTCATAAATTAAATAAGCGCATCCGCTATAAAGCGGACCGCGCTGGAAATGAAAAAATACGTGACTAATAAAAACATAAAAGGTGGCAGCATGCTGCGACGTTGTGGGTGGAATAGGGAAGATCATTAAAGAAAATAGTGCTCACTGACTAGATAAAGCAGACCGTGTAACAATACAAGTAAAAAGTCCAGTACTCATGGGAGGTTACAAATGCAGACAAGGCGGTACCAAAGAGGGACTACTAAGCCTATTCAGGAATGAAAAGCAACGATTTTGATAGGGCAGTAACAGGAACCAATTAAAAAGATAAGCGGGAAATAGGCAGAGCTTATACGCCATACCTCAATACAGCATGCCTCGCAGAGCAGCACATGCGCTGTCCAGGCTCGACCTAACAACACATGCATTGCTCCTTGACCGTATGGTGCAAATTCAAGCAGTGCAAACCAGCACAGTGTTACATTGGCGTTACTATTTCACAAGGATACTTGGTAATAGTGAAAGTACTGCAAGGGCAAGCAAGAGAATGTTGATTGGAGCTCTATTTACACAAACATTAAAGATAATTGAAAGCCAGGGTGATTCAACATAAAAGTAACAATGTTCTCAAAGACAAAGTTTGAGATATTAAAAAGACCCTTGTGCCCCTTCTGTACTGCACCACAGCGACATCCTTTAAGAAAGATATCTGCAAAGGTATATACAACAGGATGGGTACCATCTTCCTTTTCCATACCCAATCTATTAACGAACAAGCATTGGCAAATTCGAAAGGCATAGACTCAGCAAGCTTGTGAACGGTATGCCATAAAAATAAATAAAAAACCTGCTACCACCTAAACACGGCTGCTATACCTCTGAAATAAAAAACCTGAAACTTCAATCAATCAATCAATCAGGTGTTGGTAAAGAGTGCTACTCACCCATGAGGGTCTCAAGGCGCTGGGGGAGGGAAAGGTAGGGCTGCTCCGGTCACTCGAAAAGCCAGGTCTTGAGAGCCCATCTGAAGGTGTGCAGGGTTGGCGAGCGTCTTATTTCTACTGGGAGAGTGTTCCAAACTGTGGCTGCGATGTACGAGAAAGCTCTGCTCCGGTGGTTGCGTGGGACCTCTGCTAGCGCGAGGTCGGCTGAACGGAGGTTCCGCTTGGGTGCGTGGAAGCTCATTCGGTTGTTGAGGTATTTGGGTAAGATGTTGTTGAGGGATTTGTAGGTGTGCGTGAGTAGGTTGTAGGTGACCCTCTTCTCGACGTGGAGCCAGTGGAGTTCTCGCAGGTGTGGAGTCATGTGTTTGTGACGCGGTGTCCCTAGGATGAGCCTGGCGGCCGCGTTTTGGATGGTTTGGAGTTTGCGTAGTAGGGATTTGTTGATTCCGGCATAGAGGGCGTTGCCGTAGTCGAGCCTGCTGGTGATGAGTGCGTGGGTGACGGTCTTTCTGCAGTCTGGGGTAATCCACTTGAAGGTCTTACGTAGGATCCGGAGGCAGTTGAAACTGGTGGAGGAGATAGCGTTGATTTGGCGGTTCATGGAGAGGGAGGAGTCGAGGATTATGCCGAGGTTCCGAGCGTGGTCCGTCGGGGTGGGTGGGGGTCCCAGGGCGGGAGGCCACCAGGAGTCGCTCCAGGCGGAGGGGTGGGGTCCGAAGATGAGAACCTCGGTCTTTTTGGAGCTGAGTTTGAGGCAGCTGTCCTTCATCCAGGTGGCCACGTTTTTCATTCCTTCCTGGAAGCTGAGTCTAGTGTCTTCTGGGTTGCTGGTGAGGGAGAGGATGAGCTGGGTGTCGTCAGCGTAGGACACGATGCTGAGCCCGTGCTGCCTGACAATTGCGGCGATGGGGGCCATGTAGATGTTGAAGAGAGTCGGGCTCAGAGAAGATCCTTGGGGAACTCCGCAGATGATGTCGGTGGGTTTGGAGAGGAAGGGGGGGAGCCTGACCCTCTGTGTTCTATCGGAGAGGAAAGACCGGATCCAGTTGAGGGCGTCTCCCTGAATTCCAGCATTGTGGAGCCTGGTGGTTAGTGTGCGGTGTGAGATGGTGTTGAAAGCTGCGGAGAGGTCCAGGAGGATGAGGGCTGCGGTGTGGCCCTGGTCGAGCAACATACGGATGTCGTCGGTGGCGGCGATCAGGGCTGTCTCGGTGCTGTGGTTGCTATGGAAACCGGATTGGGAGGGGTCAAGGATGTAGTTATCTTCGATGAAGGTTGTCAGCTGGGCGTTCATGAGCCTTTCTGTGACTTTGGCAGCGAAGGGGAGGAGGGAGATGGGTCGGTAGTTCTTGAGGTCAGTCGGGTCGGCCGATGATTTTTTGAGGAGGGGCTTCACTTCCGCGCGTTTCCAGTCCATGGGGCAGGAGCCGGAGGCCAAGGAGGAGTTGATGGTGCGGGCTAGCTCGGGAGCGATGGCCTTGGAGGCTCTGTGGAAGATGTGCACGGGGCAGGGATCCATGGGGGCTCCTGAGTGAGTTTTCTTCATGGTGGTGGCAATAAGTTCGATGGATGCGGGGGTTCCAGGTGGTGATGGTTGGTTTGGAGGTGGTAGTGGTCGTAGGGGTGAAGGCATTCGTTGGCTCGTTGAAGTTGTCGTAAAGGGTCATGGTCTTCTGGTGGAAGAAGGTGCTGAGCTTGTTGCAGAGATCTTGAGATGGTGTGATGTCAGAGGCTTCGAATGAGGGTGTGGTGAAATGCTTGATGACGTTGAAGAGTTCCCTTGTGTTGGCTGAGGTGGTGTTGATTGTTTCCCTGATGAAGGTTCTTTTGGCGTCCCTTATCAGCTGGTGGTAGTTCTTCATGGCGATCTTGTGGTCGGTGTGGGCTTCAGTGGTCTTCTGGTTCCTCCACGTTTTCTCGAGGCGCCTGCAGGCCCGTCTGGCCTCTAGGAGTTCGGTGGTGAACCAGGCAGCCTTAGGAGGGCGTTTGGTGGTTCTCTGCCGGAGAGGGGCCAGTTTATCGGCGCCGCTGGTGATCCACCGGTGGAGTTCCTTGGCGGCGGCGGTGGCTGATGGGGGTCGTGGAGGAGGGTGGTGTTAAGAAGGTCTTCGGTGATCTTACTCCAGTTCCGTCGAGGCGGGCGCGGGGCTTGTTTGGGTGCGGTTCTGGAAGTGAAAGTGAAATGGATGCAGTGGTGGTCTGTCCAGGGGTGCCGGGTGGTGTGGGTGAACCGGATGTTCGACCATTCCGCGAAGATGGGGTCCAGGGTGTGTCCTGCAATGTGGGTGGGAGTGTTTACCAGTTGATTAAGTCCCAGGTTGGCGAGATTCTCAAGTAGCCCGTTGGACTCGGGGTCCTGGCGGTTCTCGAGGTGGAAATTTAGATCTCCTAGCAGAATGTAGTCCGTGGAGGTGATGGCGTGGGATGCTGTGAGTTCTATGATGGTGGTAGTGGGTTGGGAGCGAGGTCCTGGTGGTCTGTAGATGAGTGTGCCCCGTAGCGTTGTCCTGGGGTTGGTGTGGATCTGGAAGTGGAGGTGTTCTATGCTGGAAAGAGCGCTGCTTGGGCTGGAGGTGGAGAGTTGGAGGGAGGTTTTGTGAGCGATGGCGAGGCCTCCCCCGGGCGATTAGGGCGGTCAATTCTCTTGAGCTTGTAGCCGTCTGGTATAGCCGTGGCGATGTCTGATCCGGAGCTTGCGTTAGTCCAGGTCTCCGTGAAGAAGGCGACGTCAGGAGCGAGAGTGTCGAGTAAGTCCCATATCTCTATGGCGTGCCGGTGAAGGGATCGTACGTTGAGAAGGATGCAGTTAATGGTGTTGGCGGGCTTGGCAGGCAGTACTTTGCTGGCTACTGGCGTGGCGTCCATGGAGAAAGTGCTTCGGCAGTGAGCGCAAGAGAAGGCTCCTTGAGTGTTAACGGGCGAGGCTCGTGCGCAGTTTTCGAGGTGGTTGGGTTTGAGAGCAAGGAGGCTGGCGAGGGTGTAGTGGTGTAGGCTTGGAGAACCAGGGTCCCTGGCGCTGGGCACGGTCCAGGCGCGGACAGGCTTGCCTTAGGCGCGCCCGCTGCTGAAGTCGCCGTAATGAAGGGGAGGGGGGCGGGATCGAGGGGGAGGGGGGCGGGATCGAGGAGGTGGTGGGTGGGAGTCAGGTAGGGGGCGGGGCTAAAACGAGGGCACGGAGCTTATGTTGCGGGAGGCGCCGAGTTAGGCAAGGAGCAGAACCTGTGGAGCAAAATAACACAAGAAAACACAAATGTCACACACAAGCGCTTGTCAGAGCGTGAAATCCCAAAAAGCAGAAACCTGTGACAGAGTCGAGCGCGAGGCTCGAACTCTGCTGCTGGGGCTGCTGAGGCGGTGACTGGCTGGCGGAGCTGCCGGGGAGCGTGCTGCCTAGACAGAGGTCAGGTCAACACACCAACAAACTTATAAAGCATTAACTGATGTGGCTGTTTTACTCGTTATGCTTTTTAAACAAGCCTTTCAGTTGTGCCATACATTTTTTTAAATTATTTGTGCATAAGAAAATAATAAATCAAGATCTAATCAAGCAGTCAAATCAGGCTTTAAAAGGGAGACAGAAAATAAATTATCTGAAGGGCAAGCAAAATAAATTGCTGTTATTTATAGATAAATAAAAGAAATAAGAAAGCACACCATAAACCAGCGTTATCACTAAAAAGAAAGGAACTATTATTAGGCGTATGTGAACTATGTGCAGCGGTTTTGGGCGGTCACTCAGCGAAGGAAGCCAATGACTAAAGCGGACGGACTTGATGGTGTATGCTGGGGTAGGCCGAAGCAAAATGTAAATCGGAATTTTTAAGGCCAATAGATGAAGTCCGCTGAGTGGAACCTCCTTTACGTGTACATTATGTAAGAGATTTGTGGGAAAATAGAGTTTGGCGAGACAACTCAAGAGGTCTCAATCAACAGTCCTCAAAATAACTTGTCAAATCAATGCTGCAAGTCTCAGTGACCATATTTCCCCATCTGTCTAGCATAATATTTCCGGTCTTCACAATCAAATAAGAGATTTGTTGTCTGCTTTGCCAATCTGCGCATATCCTGCCCTGACCCTCTTTTCACTAAAGCAGCAGTACTTGCATTTCACTTAGCAGTGTACATGGTATTGCCCCCTTAATCTCGGTGATAAAAGTGTGTAGCCTGATCACAGTGCAATTTCTAAATTCCAAACAACTAAATACCTAAAACAATTTTCTGGCCTGGATAGCATTAAAGACTTAAGTAGTAGGCTTAGAGTCTACAATAGGAGGAGTATGTGTGTGCCTCCAAATGATGAGAAGGAAAGAACAATGTCGGCTGTATAAAATGGTTTCTGTTACACTCCTATTTCAAGGATATTTAGAGTGGATACCTACCCAACAAAGCTCAACAAGCATTTGCAATGCAATAGGTCTCGTATTTACGCGAGTTTGAGCTATTGGCACTGTAAATGACAATGCCTTTATTTAGGTTTAGGTTTTTAAAACATAAAAAAATTGAATTTTCATTTACAATGCCCATATCTTAACCTTGTGCAAATGCAAGACCTATTGCATTGCAAATGATTGCTTCTTTTCTGGTTGATACCGTCTCTGGCTGATTACTGTGACAGGCATTAAAGTGGTCAACATTAAAGTGAAGTCATGCATTTATAGCACCTCCATAACTGTCCAGGGTGCTCGTAGCACTGTGTGCCTGAGCAAACTGATGGCAGCACGTGGCTTGCACTGCTTGCGGCAGGTTCGGGGGCTGGCTCAGCTGAGCTTGCAGTGCCACAATGTAGCCAATTTACCAGACACACCAGTGGCACCAGCACTGACGTTAGGTGGGTCAGTCTGATTTTGCCCAATCACACAAGCACAGACTAGTGTGTAACACAGAGACACCCTTATAGGCTGGCTTTGCCGCGCTAGTGGGTGGGGCACTGTAGTGCAAAGTTTTCAAACAGCAAGCAGCTTCCACCGCAGTTCGCACCGTGCCTCCTATTGCACCCACCGGCACCCACAAGTAGTGTGCCTCAACTGATACTTAGACTGCACTGCAGTCAGGCAGCCAGTGCAGGGCCATTATGCCACAGTGAGTCAATAGTTTTGGACTGCGTACAGGGGGAAGTCAGTCATGCAGCTGGCCGGCCCGTTCATCGAGCTCCACAGACGAGTAAGTGTCACTGTGAAGTGTGTGTGCAGCTCCAGCCTCAGCCTCAGAGTCTCTCAACTGAGGCGTGGCTTGCTCTGTGCTCCAGTCAGTCCTAATTTAATTTACTTTCGCTGTGTGTGCACTGCAGCCAGCAGCCCTGCTCCTTTGACTCTGAAATACAAGGTGAGCAGGCGCCCATTGTGGTGCAGAATGGGAAAGGGTTCCTCCTCTTAGGAGTGCCTGTTACTGGGACCTCCCGGGGCGTGCTGATGATAGTGCCATGCTGTGTTGAATTGGGTTTGAAGTGCCGAGGGTTAATCAGGAAGGGCAAGTGGCTTCAGGATGACTATCACCGATTTATATTTAAAGGCCCCTCCCAGCCAGGCACACTGCTGTAATAAACCGATCTAGAAGTGAACCCCACTGTCATTACAGCTGTAGGCCCCAAAAAACACAGAGCACTTGCCCACGTGTTCACTGTCATTACACATACACGCCCCAAACTGGAAACAGCCTGTCCCCAAGTGACAATAAACCTGAGAGGCCCCACACTTAACAGCCAAGGATTTTAACTGTTGTTAAAACTAAGGCCTTAGATGCTTGCAAAAGGCTAGACACTCCTTCTCACTAAACCGAGCATTGCAGCCAAGAACTCAAATGAAGTTAAAGATTAATTTATTAGTACATAGGTGCACATGCATCAACAAAAGCAAAAGCGATTCCTTAATAGCGAGAAATAAGGAATCGGTATTAAGGAATCGCTTTTGTGAATGCATCAACAGATTCGGTAAAAAATAGCGATTCCTTAAAAATCGCTATTTTTTACCGAATATCCAATAGCGGGGAATGCAAACACCGAAGAGCTAATAGCGAAATCGGTATTACCGAATTAGCTAATAGCGATTTCGGTATTAGCGAAATCGCTAATAGCGATTACGGAAAAGATCGGGTCGCTCCGGGAACGTGTCTATGACATCACCAACCAGGAAATACTGCAGCCCCACCCTCATTGCCTCGCCAGAGGAGCAAACAGGAGCTGGGACTGGAGACTGGCTGAGCATATTGAAGCCACACAAACTGACCTACCCTCCAAAACAACCAGGATGGATAAGGAAACACCATCTAGCGCTGAGGCTGCACGCAAGCGGAAACGCAAGTTTTCCGACCGGGAGCTGGAGCACCTGATAGAGGGAGTCAGCAGCAAGCACGATCGCCTTTTTGGTAAGCTGTCCCTAAAGGTGCCAGAGGGTGAGAAGCGGCGCATATGGCAGCGCATCCGGGAGAGGGTAAATGCAGTTGGAGTGACGCCCCGCAGCATTGACGAGCTCAAAAAAAGATGGTATGACCTGAGGAAGCGGGCAAAGGAGAGGATTGCGGAGAGGCTCCGGGAGGCATCCAGGACGGGAGGCGGACCTTCTACAGTGCAAGCCAACACTGCCCTGGAGGAGCTGTGGAAGGGACGATCGAGCATGAGGCCGTCGTGGGAGTAACCCAGATGGATACCTCCGGCGCAGCCACAAGTGCCCAAGGTAAGATGCATGCCTGTGCCCATTCCCAGCATAGCGTAAATCCATTCCCATGCCCCCAGCAGGATCAGAGTGTGCATGCAGCTTTGGCCCACACTACTTTACTCTTAACACTAGTGCATCATGGGAGTTGTAGTGAAGTCAGTCCGGTGTGCATGTACAGGATAAAATAGAATTACAAATCGCCACATCAGTTGAACCTGGATATAGACTGTTTATTTAGTGGATCACAGAGGGACATGTATGTTTACAATACTACGTAGGTGTAACTATCCCACTAACCATGCACTGTTTCACACACAGATGCATCTCCTGGGGATTCGGATGACAGCGGCCGGCTGATTATTTCCGAGACTCCTGCCGATTCCGACATGGATACAGCGCAGGATACGCACTCACCACCTCCACCTGCAACACCACCACCACCAGCACCACCAGCATCAGCTACACCTGCTCCAACTTCTACTAAAGCGCAGAGATGCAGGTCCCAAGTTCTGCCCATGCAGGTGATGGAAACACCCGCTACACCATCGGGTCAAAGTCTGCGCAGCATCACACCGCCTGCTGCACCACCTGCACGTGCCAGACTCCCACAGCGGCGCAGGTCTCGGCGCAGTTCACTCTCCTTAGGCGACGTTGATATCACCCCAAATGCTGGCATTAAGGAAAGGATGCTGCGTGTCCAGCGCCTGCAGGGAAGACACATGGCGACAATCAGCTCCAACATAGCGCGCCTTGCAAAGGAAATGCGTGCCATGACTGCGGCGATGAGGGACATGACCACTGTGGTGGCAGAGGGCAATGGGTACCTGAGGGAGGACATCCATGAGCTCACCCGTGCCATGAGGGAAGGCCATGAGAGCGAGAGGAGGAGGCACCGTCAATAACTTGGTGAGGTCCGCGGCCTCTACAAAGGCCATCACAAGGATGAGCAATAGCACCGCAGTGTTGGCACGCCGCTCGGTGTCACTGCAGGTGGACCTTGGACACTTTTGCGGGGATGTTGCCAAGGCTCTGGGGCAGGTCACCGCTGCAGTAGAACACCTGCAGAGCGGCACTTTCAGTGCTGGCGCTTTGGGAGGGGAAGACGGCAGTGAGGCTGCCTCGAGTGTGAGCAGTGTGTCTGTGGCAGAGGCCAGCACCAGGCGCCGCAGTTCGCGGTGCTCCACGGGGACAGGCCGTGGTGAGGCGTCGGAGACACCTGAGAGGAGGCTTGGCGTACGTGGCAAGCGCCACTAGACTGAATGACAGTCATACTTGACCGTGGTGGGGCAACCATGGTCCTCCCCTTCCTGACGCTGCATAGCCGTGACTGAAACGGACATTTGTTGTTACATTTTTCCTGGCGAGCATTCATTTCATTGCTTGTTTGGTCGCACATACCTCAGTGCTCCTGTGCATTAAACAGTTGCAACACCAATGAAATTGTAATGTTTCATTCTTACCTGCTTCAGAAATGATGTTGCATGATGTATGTCCGCCTCCTATGGCCCTCTGCTGTGTTAGGGACATGTGCCTGTCGGTGTTGGGCGGGTGGTTGGTCATCCCGGTGGTCGTCATTCCTGTCAACCTCTATGGGTATCCCCCTTCTGGTCGCAATGTTATGCAGCATAGCACATACAGCTACAATCCTGCAGCAGGTATCAGGTTTGTATAGCAAGGCGCCACCAGTCTTATGTAGGATTCTAAAGCGACTCTTCAGAATTCCAAAGGTCCTCTCTATGACATTCCTTGTGCTTATGTGGGCGGCGTTGTAACGTTGCTCCTGTGGTGTTGCTGGATTGATGTAGGGGGTGAGTATATATTCACGCAGGGCGTATGCACTGTCGCCTAGAAGATAGAAGCAAAGACTTAGCAATGGTGATGTACAGACATGTGTGGTGCTCATGTGTGGAAGAGGTATGTGTACGTACCAAGCAGGAGTCCCTCTCCGAATTCTCCGTTGAGTAGACGCCTGTGGATGCCACTGTGTCGGAATATGTAGGAGTCGTGTGTGCTCCCCGGGAATTGTGCCACTAGGTCCGTGATGATGTGCTTGGCATCGCACACAACCTGCACGTTGATTGAGTGGTATGACTTGCGGTTACGGAATATGTACTCATTTGCAGAGGGTGGACAGATGGGGATATGCGTACAGTCGATGCATCCAATTACATGGGGGAATTGTGCCACCTGGTAGAATGCCTGTTTGGTGCGGTCCAACTGCTGTGGGGTTGTGGGGAAGCTGATGTGGGTGTGGATCATTGTCAGCATGGCGTCTAAGAATTTCTGGAAGAAGCGTGAGAGTGCGCTTTGCGATACGCCTCCGGCTACGGCGATGACCCCCTGGAAACTTCCTGAGGCCAGTAGGTGCAGGCTGCATAGGACCTGGACGTGCGCAGGGATTGCATTGGTCCGATGTGTCTGGTGCTGCAGTAGTGGTTCCAGGTCTGCAATGAGGCGCATGATCATGGCACGATTCAGTCGATACTTCTCGTACACCTCGTCCTCATTCTGTCCGAGCAAGGTGATGTGCAGTCTGAATACTCTCTCCTGGACCCTTCTCCTGCGCTGTCCTGCGGCATTGATTCGCATCCTCCTTGCAAGCACGTAGAGGGCTGCCATTTTGTGCTAGCCAACAGGGTCTCCTGGGCCACATTTAAGGGTTTGCTGATTGGCACAATCATTTGCACATGTGTAAATTTTATTTTCTCTTTAACACAATTTTTTTTTTTACTTTACCTCCAGGTTCTGATTCCCCTTAGTTTGCTCATGCTAAATAGCGATTTTTGGGATTTTCGGTATTTGCGAGTGGTGTTGCATTGGGTGCAGATTGGTTATTAGCCATTGGCACTTTCCGGGAGCTATTTGTGTGTCCGGTAATTGCGACTTCGGTATTTAGCGATTCGGTAATTTTGGGGATTGGTTAATAGCGATTAGTTATTTTTCCGGTATTTATTTAGCGATTCTTTATTTGCTCACATTTTGGGTTGATGCATTGGAAATCGGTTTTTCACACTCGCTAACGGGTGATTTTAGCGATTCGGTATTTTACCGACTGGATTTTTGCTTGATGCATGTGCCAGATAGTGTTTTAAGACTCGGTATTTGCCATTGTATCTGTTATATGTACCGCCACTATTACTCAGTATGATGTTACTCAGTGTATTTAACTCAGAAGGATACAAGCTTTGGCAAAGGCTTCTCAAACTATTGGCTTTGCCAATACTGTAGAGCAGCAGCCAAAAAAAAAATGCAAAAAAAGTGTGATGACGTGTAATCATCAAGGTTGCTGTGGCGGCCCAGTGTGATGACGAATGCACATATATGCCTTGCCTTTTTTTTTTTTATTATTTACGATTTCAAGATGTCGAATGTCACCTGAAGAAGTCAATTTATTTTTGAAAAATACATGTAATTTCTGATGTTTATGTTTCCCTCGTCTTCATTTTGCTTGCGACAAAGTGTCTTCCATAATCGCTGAATGCCACTCAGAATTAAAGTGAAGTTATGAGAACGTCACACACAAGCAATATGAAACCTTGGCATCTATGCCTCTCTGCTGATGCTGTCTGAAGGTGGCGTGGGTGGTGGTGGTGCAGGAGAGGGTTGGGCTGTTGAGGCCTCTCTGCTGATGCTGCCTGAAGGAGGGGTGGGGGGCAGAAGAGAGCTGGGGTGCGAGGCCTCTCTGCTGATGCTGTCCGAGGGTGGTGGTTGGGGGGCAAAAGAGGGCTGTGCTGCGTGGCCTCTCTGCTGATACGGTCCGAAGGCAGCAGGGGGGGGGGGGGGGGGGGGGGGGAGGAAGGCTGAGTTACCGAGGCCTCTCTGCTGATGCTCTGTGGAGAGGAAGGATGGGCCGGGCTACCAAGGCCTCTCAGCCGATGCCATCTGGGAAAGGGAGGCTGACTTGAGACTGTTGTGGCCTCTCTGTTCACGCTGTCCGAGGGGAGGCTGGAAACAACAGCGTGCAACGAGTTATTTCTCGGCTGCTTTCCATGTTAGATGTGTGTATTATCGCCTCACATGTCATGCAGTGTTGGAAACAGAACACAGTGTATCTTGACTGCGTCTTTACCTTTTATCACAACAGCGCCTCGTTGAACAAGCACTTCTCGGTGTACACTGATGCTTGGCGCACACTGCCCCAGAGACGAACTCTTTATATAAACAAGCACAGAGCACCCCACTCATGGCCATTGGTGCACTTTGATACTTTGCACCCCATTTGCAGCCTCTGACCCAATACACTTGTTTTTGTTTCCACATTAATATATTCCTCGTAAGCACAAGCTGAACAAGCACTAAACTGACATGAAAGCGTGCGTGTGCAACTAAACAGATGTGAAAGCGAGCACCATTAAACTTAAATGAAAGCGAGCGCCGTGCTAGCGCAATACACATCAAAGCATTGGTCACACATGGGTTAAGATTCTTAAGGATAACAAAACTACTCACAAGAAAAACAAGCACTAAACTGACATGAAAGCGTGGTGTGCGTGCTACTAAACAGATGTGAAAGCGAAAGCCATTAAACTTAAATGAAAGTGGGCGCAGTGCTCGCGCTATACACATCAAAGCATGCAAGCGAGCATGCTGGGCTGCAAAAATCCTAAAAACAAGATCCCCTCAGACACAATTAAAACACGAAAGTGGACGAAAACTGTGGTTAGGCGGTGCTGCGTCCAGAAAAAACGGAAGTGACTTATCGCATCCAGAGCCAACCATAAGCCTGCTAAGAAGAGCAATGCCACAGTTAACAAATGGCAAGCAGCAGGAGAAATTACCTGGGAGTTTCACCCATGATACAGATTACTTGAAGTTTTGGAGAGACAGTGCATGCACGCTGCCTAGGCTAGCCCTAAAAATTATTTTGGAAAGGCGACCCCAAAACAGAAGAGCTCAACAGAGGAGAAATTGTAGTTTATCACTTATTGTATTGTCTCCAACCGAAGAAGGCCAAGCTCTGGCAGAAGGGAAACACATATTCTGATGAGACACAAAACACACTGATCCCTTATTTTCAAGGCAGGAACAAAAGAAAGGACTGTGTCAAACAAACAATAAGAAGGGTTTTCTGCATCCCCTTATGGAAGGTTATTTGATGATGTGAAGAATAACCTAAGAAAAGAGGAGAGGCTCTGAAAAGTGGGACAACTGAAAATCTCCATTAGAAGTGGGGCATTCTCGGCACCAAAGACTAAGAAAGCAAGCAGAGCGAGTTGAACCCTGAGAAAGGGACCCCAGAAGTTTAGAAGGTTAAAGTTCTGAATGTCAAAACCCCGCTGAAGGTGGAGGGGTTGTGGACTGTCATTCAAGAATGTGTGCTGCTGCTCCAAAATGGACAGCTAGCTGATGGGGCATCACAACCTTTTTCTAAATCTCAATAGGTGTTGGGACTCTACTGTTATGACTACCAGTAGGCCATATATTATGGGGCCTAGTTTCTGGACACAATGACCAATAGAAAAACAAGGCTTATTGGTTGCAAGAGAGGGGGTCACTACTACCAAATTAATATTCAAAGAGCCTTTTGTGGAGGCCTGAAACTTCAGAATGATGTGCAAGACATAAGTGCTCACGATTCTCTTAATTTCGTGATCCATGAGGCCCACAAAAAACCGAACCTGTCCTTTCTTTAATGACACTCCACCATGGCCCTCATATAACATTACCAATAGCCAAGGTCATGTAAAAACATGCCCCTCTAGTTTATTATATAAGCATATCACACCTCTAAACCTCTGATAATTTTGCCCGAACCAACTCCATCCAGTAACATAATTCCTATGCATAACTCTTGGCCACCCTTATGGAATACATTTCTTCACTTCCTTCAAACCACCGTTCTACTCACTCTTGGTCAACTATTTCTCCTCACACCCTTACAACCCAATTCCACGTCTATTACAACCCACTCTTAATCTGCAATCATTTTGCAATATGCAGTGTTGCATTAATCACATACCATAGTACAAGTATCTACCAAAGATTTTTGATAAAGTTTGATCTCAAACTTTATACCACACACTATATGCACAAATACCCCATCAAGATAATGTCCCTTTGTTAATGACCAAATAGTGGCTCTGCACCCTCCTAAATCTTTCGATGCAAAAGCAATTACTCTTTCTTCGTCATGCTTCATTTGCAACATTACAACACCAAAACCATATACACGGGCATCCATTGTAATTAACTAGATGGCAACTTTAATGGTGTTATGTGTAGGAGTATACTGAGGTGTGATGTGGAAAAATTATGTAATGTGGTTTGGCACCTTGTGGTGTGTGTTGTCATGAGATGGTGTGATGTGTTCATACACTGTTCCATCTAATTAGTGAGCTGCTGAATGTTTTTTGAGGACATGTGCAGAGGAGGTGAGGGTTTGCGTGGAGTGATGTGGTCACTGGTAGTAAACGGTAATGCCAACCTTAGTTTGGATGCTTGCCAGAACTACAGTAACTGTGGACAATATTGGTCATCATGTCAAATATTTATGCGTGCCATTTCTGAGAACTGCTGGGTTTTATTTGCTAAACACAGTTTTGTATTTACTCTGCCTGTAAAGGCGTGGGAAGCTGGTCATGACCAAACCAAACAGTTCTGATGCAGCACACAATAATTAATACCTTGAAAGCTTGTGCCTCTGAGTTTCTGTGTGTAACAGTCTGTGTCAATAGGCTGCGCCAGCCCTTCGGGTCTTCTTTGTAGGACAGTTGCCCAGCTCGAAGTTTTACGTACAGAATGCCATCCTTCGAAAGAATCGATCTGAAAATCAGAATAACATAACAGATACTAAGTCTGCAATTTAAAACAAAGTCAAACTGCAATCCACTTAAGAATTAATGTACCAGAGCACTCAACATTAAGTAAATCAATCGTATTGTCACCATATATAATAATATCCAAACGCATAAAGTTAAAAAACAGGAATCCTAGATTTGTTGTAGAAACACGAATTGTGGTCCAAAACACAGCCGACACGTGTTTCGTCACACAAGTAACTTCTTCAGGGCTGTAATTATTTACATTTTACAAGTAAATAATTGTGTAAGTGAAACAACTAGTACAAATACATATTCATGATTATCTACATGTAGTTGTTTCTTTCATAGAACGTTATGTGAGTCTATTACAGAGAAACGGTTATGGGAAACCACGAACAAAGCCCCCGCATGCAAAAGACCTTGATGCAAACGTGTACCATAAGAAACACCAAGCTAGAACAATTTTTTGGTAAAGGTTTTTTTTTCTTTTCAAAAGGTTGAAACAATGTGATTTTGCTTCAAAGATTTGTAAAGAGTAATTAAAAAATTAGGAAGTGATGAAATATAATATTTGGTCCTACACCGTTTTTAGATGTGTCTATCCATAGAACAGAAACCGTAAATTATGTACCTCACAATTCACGCTTAATTTGAAAAGAACATATGCCCATTGCATTTCAGTACATAGTACTAACAAAGACAATTTGGTGATGTCTTATCTTTGTGAAAAACATCATCTCCTTGTACTTGAAACCTTTAGCCATTCTTTTGGTATGCGAGTGATGCATATAGTTTATAAGTAAATAAATACATGTTACAATCTTACCTCCAAGAGGCCTGTTGATCCACGGGATCGTGACAACAGTTTTATTTCATTTAGGTCAGTTCTCCTTTATATTGATTAATTTGAAACTATCCCTTTCACCTTTTTACCTCTGGTGGCCGGGAACACAATTCATCACTTACTCACATTTTTTACTTACTCTTTACGAATCTTTGAAGCAAAATTACATTGTTACAACCTTTTTAAAAAAAAATAAAAAAACACCTTCACCAAAAGATTGTTCTAGCTTGGTGGTTCTTTTGGCACCCGCTTGCATCAAGGTTACTCCATTTTGCATGCAGTGGCCTTGTTCGTGGTTCCCCATAACCTTTCTCTGTAATAGACTCACATCACGTTCTATGAAAGAAACAACAATATGTAGATCGTCATGAATATGTATTTGTATTATATGTTTCACCTACACAATTATTTACTTGTAAATATATGTAACTACAGCCTTGAAGAAGTCACTTGTGTGACGAAACACGTGTCGGCTGTATTTTGGACCACAATACAAGAAATCTATATTTCCTGATTTTTAATTTTATGCGTTTGGATATTACTATATATGGTGACAACACCATTGATTTACTTAATGTTGAGTGCTCTGGTACATTAATTACTCATGTGAATGGAGGTGTCTCACCAATGTATAAAATGCATATTGGTTAGTTTGATGCATCTGTACCTTATAGCATCACAATCAAACTAAGCTTTGTATAAACCCTTTCTAAATATATTGGCACATGCTGACAAGTTGTGCAACCGTTAAACCATCAATACCCAGCCACAGTTTTGCAATCCACTTAATGTGCACAAAACTCTCTGGGACAGTTGCTTAATGAGTATAAAAATAAGAGCAGGGACTCAAAGTTTTTCTTGGGGTTGCAGAATACCAAGGTTGTCCACTGTTTGTCCCAAATCATGTCTCTTTCTTCAACTACCCTACATTTAACTTCTCTTTATCTCACTCTTGCAAGTTCTTTTTTTATTAATGTTTTCTGCCCTTGCCATGGTTTTCCTATCTTTCTCTTCCTCCTTATTTTGTTTTCTGCTTTGGTCTCTTCTGGATCAAACTCTGAAGATGAAAAATAATTTCTGGTCTTCAAAAATAAATTGCGGTGTCGCCCATCTGTAAACACTCACACTATTAAAGCAATTGCTTGGGGTTTAGATTCCAAGGAGTGCATTGAAAAGGAGGAGGCAAATCTAAAGTGAAAGATATGCAGAATAAAAATCACACTTTTAATGAGGCTTTTGGGGCTAGTCCTAAACCTAAAAGTCATAATGCTGGTGCAGATATATCAATTTCTAGTATAACACAATAAAAGGTCAAATACGAGCTATATGAAGATTTTATCTAAATTAGTGAGCTTTCTAGTAAAACAAAACAAACATCAGGGTGAAAGATAAGCCATTTGTTACTTTTCCGTTTTTAATGGATACTCATCAAATAGCAAATTAACTAGCTCCAGAAATGTATTTAATGCACAGACAAGATTCAAATAAGTTCAATGACTCAGAAGGGGGCCTTATGCAACTCCCCTCAAAATACAGTGTGGTCGGGGAAGGCGGCATGCCCCACAAAGATGATCCTCGTGTCTCTGATGTCAGATTTGCCCGATATCTCCATGACAAAGGACCATCCAGAGCAATGATTACAACAGTAGACATAAGTGCTACTTGCGGAACAGGAAGGGTGGAAGGGTAAATGAGAACCTGGAAAGTAGTAGTAGTACCTGCCAGCATAGGTAATGGCTACTAATCGTCACAAAGTTGTCATCTTTCGAAAGATTAAAACTATACTGCAAACGTATGAATTAAGGCACGAGGAAAAACAAGAATCAATCCATAGATCAAGAAATGTTCAGACAACGCAGGGCAAAATACAGTTTCCTCTCGAGAAGCAGAGTCCAGAAAACAGTGTTTGGCAAAGGTATGGAGATCAGACAATGCTCAGTCTGAGATGTTCAAAAATGGAACCCCTGCAGAAGTGTTGAGAGCAGAGAGCTCATTTTGGCAGCTCTAATGGAACACTGCAAGGCAACTAGTTTACTTATTTGGGCAAGAATAACAATTATGCCAGGAGCTAAATGATTTAGGAGGTATCTGGAGGTTATGAATTTCAATCCCAGCAAGGCCGGATCAGACTTCAATTCTTCAGAGGTGAGTACATTGAGTACCTTTAAATTGGCTAATAATAACCCCAGGTATTTGAAGCACTTTTATGAAGGGGAAATAAAGCTCTATATAAAAAATAAACAAATTATTATGACCTGAAGAATAAAGGAAAAGTTGCTTGCCCTCCCTCCACATGTGAGAACGAGACAAGGTGCCATAGAATCTAACATGAAGAAACCTTAGCGCCATACAAAATACCCTATGAAAAAATAAAAAAACATATATGAACAATTTTATTTTGAAGGGATGAGAAGGAGAACAAAACAGAAAAGATCAAAAGAAAGGGTTACTCATATTTGGTAACAATATTTCTGGTGGATACATAATCTTGCTGCAGATTCCTCACCGCTTTCTGTTTCGTACTGCCTGGTGTCGCATCATATTAGTTCAGTCACGCCTCCTCTCCGGACATGACAATACTGGAGTGTATTTGGCGGTAATAAGCATACTAGCGCTAGTTGCTTGTCCTGGTGTATGGTCGTGGTGTATGGCGAGGAAATGAGAGAGGGAAAACAGCAACAAATACAGCAGATAACATGTTTGCATACCTTTGGATCTTATTCATCACAGCACTAACTCAGAGGAAGAAGGAGCAAGGCGAGGAATCTGAGGGATGATTATGCATTGGCGTGTTTTTTCACCACCATGCCATTCTGGGCTAAAGTTATGTTAGGTTAGTTTTGTAGAGCGCACAGCTACCCACCTAGGGTTTCCCAGCGCTAAAACCAGACAGGGAACCCGAAGCAGTGGAGAAAAGTAATTATTGATTGAAAAGCCATGTTTTTTCAGATCTACGAAAATTCCAGAAAAAAGTTTCATTGCGAATGGCGATTGGAAGGGAATTCCAAAGCACCGAACCTAAATAGGCAAGGGAACGGCCACCCATTCTTGCAAATTTAACTCTAGGCAGCATAAATCTGCCCTGGGTGGCCGAGCGCAGTGCCCGAGAGGGTAGGTTGGGATGAACCAAGGATTGCAAGTATTTAGGCGACGAGCCACTTTTAATTTTATGCATAAAACTCAAGGCTTTAAACTTCACACGGTTAGCAATCTTAAGCCAGTGAAGTTTATGTAGAGCACTGAAGGTGGAAGAGTTTTTGGGGAGGTGGCATAGAAGCCTAGCCGCGGAATTTTGAATCACTTGAAGCTTTCGTATGACATCTTTATTGGAGCCCAGGTAAAGAATGTTTCCATAGTCCATTCTCGAAGTCACGAGTGCCTGGACTATGGTTTTCTGGACGGAAACCGGAAGCATCCAAATGATTTTCTTCAACCATTTTAAGATGGCGAAGCAAGTGGCAGCCACCTTCACGGCCTGATGCTTCATAGAAAGATTATCGTCAATCAAGACTCCTAAATTGCGGACATAGGCAGAGGGCTGGGGAAGACCACCCATCTCACATGGCCAGTGCTGAGGACCCCAGAGATTTTTATTTTTCCCAAAAATAAGGACCTCGGTCTTTTCGCCGTTCAGCTTAAGGAGATTATCTTGCATCCACGATGCAATGTTTCTTACACCGGTCTGGAGCACTGAGGGGCCACATAGCTGACCCGTAGAAAGGGAAAAAATAATCTGGGTGTCGTCCGCATAAGAGAACAGGGACAGCCCAGATTCCTCAGCTATCGTTGCCAAGGGTTTGACATACAAGTTAAACAAAAGGGAACTCAAGATGGAACCCTGAGGCACCCCATGGGCAACGGGATAGATTTCGGAGGAGGCACTGGATGAAAAAACTTGAAACGTCCGCTTAGTAAGAAAAGACGTAAGCCAGCCAAGCGCGGTGTCCGTAAGGCCAAAAGATTGCAGGGAATTTAATAATACAGTGTGGGATACCGTATCAAATGTCGCGCTCAAATCGAGCAATATCAGGGCTACGGTGTCACCAGTATCCAACAGCTGACGTAGCACCTCTGATACTCCAAGCAGAGTTGCGAAGCTGAAAAAGAGCTCATCATACACTGTCTTGTCAAGTGCACTCAATAAAGTAGGACATTTCATACTTGAGGTCCAGTCAATGCAGACGCTCCTGCTCCTTGGCTGGATGTAGAGGAAGGAAGAAAGATAGAAAAGTGATAGACAGATACACAAAAAGCAGAAACCACTTTGGGTAAGAGGAATGGGCAGGTGTGAAGGACCAAGTTTGTCTGGGTAGAAAACTGTGAACGGTTAACAAACAAAGAGGGTCTTAGGTTCTCCAGCAGTAGGTGCTCAAGTTATTGTAGAATCAAAACCATCTTCAGGGTAAAAGAAGTCAAGCCGGGCAACTATGCATTGGCTCAAAGAGGGAATGCCATCAAGAAATTCAAAGCAATATTTAAATCCTACTGAGGTGCAATGAACGGAGTAACAGAAAAAAAGCAAAAGTGCAACTAGTGGTGCACTAAAGAGGAGAGGTAGATCAGGAAGACAAAAATACATCATGAAATAGTCCTTACCAGCAACCATAAAGGGGTAGAGTTCTACCAACTTGTACTACTTAACAAAGTTGTTTTCTTAATCTCCTCAGATGGATTTAGAAGTGGGCTTCTTGCGGCCAAGACAATGTCTGCTATGTCATCAGGAAGACAAAAGGCCTCTAGCTGGCACCGATCAATCGCCACGTGTTGTCGCAGAGTTTTGGTGTTGGAGTTGAGGACCTGACCATTCCTTCGGGGAAATTAGGTCTGCTCTAGCAGGTGATGCAGTCAAAGTCCTGGGTTTCAACAGATTGGCATTCTAGATCCTCTCTGGAGTTACCAGAACCCACTGTTCTCTATCCTTCTGTAGTACCTTGGACAGTAGCAGAATCAGCAGAAATGCATTCAGCAAGCCCAAAGACCAGATGAACCTAAAGGCACTCCATGGAAACCAGTTACAGGTGATGTGTATAGCACAGAAAAAAATACTTACTGTTCTGGGCCCTGGTGAAGAAATTCACACACAGAAACCCCAATCTTTAGATCACCTTCTTCACTTCTGGGTACAACTTCCAATCGTAGTCCTCCACTGACGACAGCTGAGAGCATCCCTCTTATAACGAGTGAGCCAGTAAAATGAGCTGCTAAGGGGAGGAGTCCCTGTCAATGTGCCCACTTACATGGGTACATTTTTTCCTATGACAGCACACCGTTCTATCTGCTGATACAATGGATGGTAGTGGGTTTGTCTTACAGAATCTGAATGCTGCTCCAGGGGACTGAAGAGAGAAATGCCTGAATTTCAAGAGGGAACGCCTGTTGCTTGAGGGTGTTTTATGTGGCCTGGGTGATGAACTTCGCTCCGTTCGCGGAGTTTGCAGAGTTTTCTGCACTTCGCACTCTGCGGAGTTGGCGAAGTCCAGAAAACTCCGCTTTGCAATGTGCAGCGGAGTCTTTTCCCCGCTCGTGATCCCGAACAGTAAGTTCACTAGCGCATGATGCCGCTCGGGTAGAATTTGTACCCGAACAGCAGGAATACCAGCACAAAATGCAGTTCGCACTGCACTCCGCCACTCGCGGAACTTCGCGGAGTCTTTTTGTAACTTCGTGGAGTTTCGCGTAACAAAACTCCGCGAACTACGCCCAGACCTGGTTTTATGCCGTTTCTGGTCAGACGCAGCTCAAAGGCTTTGTGCTGTCATGTTGCATAGATGAGCACCCCAGGCCACTGAGAAGGTGTTCGTGAACACTCTAGTCTCAGCCGGGCTGGAATGACAACCCACTAAAAGGTTTAAATAACCTATCCACCCGTATATATCCAAATTAAGAGTGGGGGATCTGCACCACAGCCATACAACCCTCCGTATGCTGGAGCGACTATGACCTTTGGCACCTCTGATGGGCCCTCATTAGCCATTTGGTGTCAACAGGATGCACGAGGTCAAGCAGATGCAAGAACGTTAGAACCAGGATATGGGTCTCAGTCAGAAACATACCCTCTGAAGACTTTTGGGCGTTGACAGTAAGGCCTAAGTCATGGAGAAAAGTCACTGTTCACTGGAGGTGTTCCCCTTTCTATAGCCAGTTGCCAACGTATGGATAAAAAGGGACTCGCAATTATTACTGTGAAGCTGCTGCAACCACCAGCACTTTGGTAACGACATGTAGAGCCGTTCTCAGTCCGAACGATGGAACTGCTGGGAACTCACTGTGAATCTCTGGTAATATCTCTGGGCAGGAAAGATTGGAAGATGGGAGTATGTGTCCTGGAGAGTCCGGGACGTGAATCGATCTGCCGCACCTGAGGAAGAGACACTTTAAGGCATGGGAAAGTGTGCACTGCCCAGGGCCCCATCTTGTAAGAGGCCGCCTTGGAAGGCAAACTTTCTTTACATATTTGACTTTTGTCTGTCTACCCATTGTCGTCTAAGGATTTTTGAGTTCCTGTGCAAGAACTATATGAATTGTGTTTTGTGATCCTGTTAAAATGTAACATATAATTTAGTATTGTTTGGCATCATGCAGTTTTATATTCCCAGGAAATTGATAATAATATTCTAATTTGTTCTCTACAGGGGCCCCCAAAATAGAGCCAGAAAGACCTCACTCAGGGACAGCATCTTTAACTTGTCCTGCTGAATGAACAAGTTCACAAGGGAGAGATCCTGGATGGGTCTCAATCCTCCATCCTTCTTTGGTCATAGCCCTTGATTAGCTGAATGACCCAGCTCTCTGTTGTGATCATTTATGGGTTGGTGGAAAATGGGAGGCTTCAACAAAGATTCTGTCATAAGGGGAGAAATCCAGAAGGGCTTGAAGGCAGCACAACTGCAATAGGACGGCAGACTGGAGATTATTATGGGCTCTCATATAGCCACCCTTTGCCCAAAATGTGCTTTATAACTGAAGGTGTGTCTGAACAGGTGAAAAGGCTATCTCTGCTGGGACTCTACTGCTCCAGGATAGCCTTCATATGCATGAGGACACAAGAATCGCAGGCTATGGTGCTGGGTTCCGATCCCACTACATGCAAATGTCATGTGGATCCGCAAGAGACAGCTTTCCATGGCATCTACAACATGGCTTGAATATTTTAGAGGATATAGTTGACCTATCTGCTGTCTAAATGTTGAGGAGTTTTGTTGGTGAGACCTCACGAGATAGCTCCAGACCTGACCAAATAGGTGGGGAAAAGATGAGCTAACACCAGCCCACCAACTGGCGCTTTATATCTACTGTCATTATGTGCAGGGGCGGAGTGACAGCTGAACTCGAATGGCACCACTTGGTGGGGCTGGTGAGGGATTGAGGGGAAAAAGTGTTTCCAGTATTGCCTAAAGCTTGGAGATACAGCACATAAAGTGTAAGGTGGAGAATCTTAGGACAATAATGTATTTAGGAGAACTATGTTTTTTGAGTGCATTTTACTGTATGTAAAAAAAAAGTATGGTTTTATTCTTTATATAATTTTATATTTTAAACTAACAAGAGAATCGACATTAAAGACCTCATTTTCACTTGAGGTGACATGTAAAATCCACCCATTTCTAGAGATGGTGCAAATACATTCTTGGAATTTCCTTTACATACAATCCCTACCGTGATGGAAATTCCAGTACCTGACGCTTTTCCAGATTTTTCCGACTCTAAAAGATGGCCTCCGTGCTCATCACTTGCTAACCTAGCTAACTAATGCTAGCATATGGTCTTAATGGTAAACAGTTTTAATGTACATGAATTGAGAAGAATTAGGAACTTTTAGCACTAAATTAAAGTTAACTGATTTTAAGCACATGGCAAAAAATGAAGAGCAATTACCTAAATATTTTTAAACTGATCAACTATAGGAAATTTATCAAACAATTTATACCAGTCTGTCTGCAAACAAAAATGGCAACAAAAAATGCCATTTCTTGTACCAATCCTCTTCAGCCAAACATAATATAAATTTCAGACATTAAACCTTTGGGCAGAAGTTGTGAATATTCTTCTGTCCGCTAGAGCAGCAAATCGGACTGGATGAGGGATTTTTCTAAAACTTCAGAGATTAGAGCTCAATCTTCATATATCAAACTTGCATTTGACATGCATACAGATGACAGATTTTACAATCTACCATCAGCCCTTGTAAATGGAATAGTTGTTGATGTGTGCCTTCAGGCCTACCATTGTAGCCGGATTGTGCAACTCCATGTTCGTCGTCGTGGTCGCCGGTATGACGTTGCAGTAGCTACACAGACGCCGCCCTTGCACGCTGACATTAGTTCTGTACACGACTTTCCATGCCAGAAGCACAGAGCCATGCACTGACCACTAGTGCACAAAACTAGGGCCCTGAAAGGATGTCCTTAACCCCAGAAGTCAGTTCGCAGAACGGGGAGGATGAGTGAGGTGTTAAGGAATCTATAACTAATCTATGTTTCTTACAGATATATCGTTACCGAAGGTAAGTAACTTGTTCATCTAAAAGAAACAGTTAGTTATAGATTCCTTACCTTAGAATAGATGCCCCAGCAATACCAACCCCGAAGGTGGGTCTGCGAACTAAGTTCACACCAGAAAGTCCTGGAGAACAGAACAGCCAAAGAAGCCGTCTCTCCGGACTTGGTTGTCCAGGCAGTAGTGTTTGGTGAACGTGCCCAGCGATGCCCACGTGGCTGCCTGACAGATGTCATTAAGGGGGACTCCTCATCCCAAAGCAGTGGTAGCTGCCGTCGCCCTGGTGGAATGGGCGCGCAGTCCCACTGGCGGCTCCTTCTTTTCCAAAGAATAGGAAGCTTTGACCATTCTTAGCGCCACGTATCCAACAAAGAGCTGTTCATCCACTCGGAATTGTTTCGTGCAATCCAAGTAGAAGGAAAGCCCACGTTTTGGATCCAGACGGTGGAGTCTCTCTTGGTGGGCAAAGTGATGGTTTGGCCAATGTGGAAAGAAGTAACCACCTTGGGAAGAAAGGAAGGTCTAGTTCTAAGAAAGGGAGGCTTGCAAGAGACAGCTTGGAGCTCACTCACCCTGCGTGCAGAGGTGATGGCCACCAGAAAGGCCGTTTTCAAAGTGTGACAGGACAGTTATGTAGCTGCTCAAAGGGAGTGCACATGAGGTAGGTAGGAACTCAGTTCAATTCCCAGTGAGGCATTACGAAGGGAACAGGAGAAAAAGAGAAGTAGTGCCCTTAAGGAATCTATTTACAACAGGGGACTTGAAAAGAGAAGGCTGATCAGGAAGCCTAAGGTAGCCGACAGGTAGCCTTTTAGAGTGCCCAAAGCAGAGCCCTGCTGGGCCAAAGAAAGGAGGAACAAGAGAACCTCAGAAAGAGGGCGGAAAGGGGATCCACAGCCTTTGCTGTGCACCATGACACAAATTTGTTCCATCTGCAGGCGTATACCGTTTTAGTGGAGGCATGCCTGGCTGCCAAGGTTACATCACAGACTTCAGGAGGCAGGTCAAACGACGTCAACTGCCGCCGCTCAATCTCCACGCAAGGAGGTGGAGGCTGGACAGGTTTGGCTGGCGGACCGTCCCATGCTGCTGTGACAGAAGATTCTCCCAAGGAGGCAGGGTGATCGGAAGATCGATAGCCATGTTGAGCAGCTCGGAATACCAGACTCTTTGTGCCCAATCCGAAGCCACAAGAATGATTTGGGCCCGGTCGCGCTTGATCTTCTTCAGCACTCAAGGCAGAAGTGGTACAGGCGGAAAGGCGTATAGAAGACCGCAACTCAGCTCGCAACAAAAAGTATCGGCAAGCGTGTGCCGCCTTGGGAATTCCAATGCGCAGAACCGCTGACGAACAAGTTACTTACCTTCGGTAACGATGTATCTGTAAGAAACATTAGTTAGTTAGATTCCTCACCTTAGAATATCCCCAGGCGTCAGACTGGATCCGGAAGATTTTTCGTCAGCAATACCCCTTGCGCGTCGCTAGGCGTCGTCTGCGGCTCCGCGTCTGTCGTCGTGCGCCGGGATGACGTCGTCGGAGTACTTAGACGCCGCCCTCGCGCGCTGACGTCAGTTCTTGTACATAGCCTTCCGCGCCAGGAACGCAGAGCCATGCAAAGACCGATACTGGTGCCAAAAAGAAAATCTAGGGGCCTGAAAAGGATAACCTTAACCCTAGATGTCAGTTCGCAGAACGGGGAGGATGGGTGGGTCGGTGAGGAATATAACTAATGTTTCTTACAGATACATCGTTACCGAAGGTAAGTAACTTGTTCATCTGAAAGAAACATGTTAGTTAGATTCCTCACCTTAGAATAGATACCCAAGCAATACCATCCCCGGTGGTGGGTCTGCGAACCAAGATCACACCAGAAAGTCCTGGAGGACAGAACGGCCAAAGAAGCAATCCCTCCGGACTTGGCTGTCAAGGCAGTAATGCCTGGCAAACGTGTGTAGCGAAGCCCACGTTGCCGCCTGACAGATGTCCTGCAAAGGGACACCCCGTCCCATAGCAGTAGTAGCCACTGTGGCCCGAGTAGAATGGGCGCGCAGCCCAACAGGAGGGTCCTTTTTTGCCAAGGAGTAACAAATTTTGATGCACAAAACGACCCACCGAGAGATAGTCCGTTTGTGCACAGCTTTCCCCTTCTTGGCACCCACGTATCCAACGAAAAGTTGGTCGTCCACCCGGAACTGCTTTGTGCGGTCCAGATAAAAGGAGAGCGCACGTTTTGGGTCCAGACGGTGGAGCCTCTCTTCCTCTTTGGAAGGATGCGGAGGCGGAAAGAAGGTGGGCAAGGTGACAGACTGCCCAAGATGAAATGGAGTCACCACTTTCGGAAGAAAGGAGGGACGAGGCCGAAGGACAACCTTGTCCGGATGAACAGAGAGAAAAGGAGGTTTTGAAGATAACGCCTGGAGATCACTCACCCGTCTAGCCGAGGTGATGGCTACCAGAAAAGCAGTCTTAAGCGTCAGCAGACGAAGAGGACAATTATGAAGAGGCTCAAAGGGAGCACACATTAGAAATGTGAGAACAAGATTCAAGTCCCACTGAGGCATTACAAAAGGGACAGAAGGGAACGTGTGAGTAATGCCCTTTAGAAAGCGTGTAACTACAGGGGACTTGAAAAGAGAAGGCTGATCAGGAAGCCGCAAGAAAGCAGAGATGGCAGCAAGATAACCTTTCAGGGTGACCAGGGCAGAGCCCTGCCGGGCCAAAGAAAGAAGAAAGAGGAGAACCTCAGAAAGAGGGGCGGAAAGGGGATCCACAGCCTTTGCTGTGCACCATGCCACAAATTTGTTCCACCGGCAGGCGTATACCGTCTTTGTGGAGGGACGCCTGGCTGCCAGAATGATATCACAGACTTCAGGAGGCAAGTCAAATGGCATCAACTGCCGCCGCTCAATCTCCACGCATGGAGGTGGAGGCTGGACAGGTTCGGGTGGAGGACCGTCCCCTGCTGCTGCGACAGAAGATCCTCCCGAAGGGGCAGACGTATCGGAGGATCGGTCAACATACTGAGTAGCTCGGGATACCAGTACCTTCGTGCCCAATCCGGAGCCACCAAGATGAGTTGGGCCCGGTCGTGCCTGATCTTCTTCAGCACTCTGGGCAGAAGTGGTATAGGCGGAAAGGCGTACAACAGACCGCAACTCCACTCGTGACGAAAAGCGTCGCCGAGCGAGCGCCGCCTTGGAAATTCCAACGCGCAGAACTGCTGACATTGCGCGTTCTCTTCGGTGGCGAATAGATCTAACCAAGGCTCTCCCCACTGCTGAAAGAGACCTTGTGCCACTTCGGAGTTCAGACGCCATTCGTGATCCATCATGCACCGGCGGCTGAGTTCGTCTGCTCTGGCGTTCAGAGAGCCCGCCAGATGTTGAACCACCAGGGTGACGCCCTGGTGTTCCAGCCATGTCCAGAGGTGCAGAGCCTCCTGACAAAGGGTCCACGACCCCACCCCGCCCTGTTTGTTGCAATACCACATGGCGGTGGTGTTGTCCGTGAACACCTGCACGACACTTCCCCTGACAGAGGGAAGGAAGGCTTTCAGTGCAAGTCGGATCGCTCTCAACTCCAACAGGTTGATGTGGAGACGAGACTCCGCCGGAGACCAGAGGCCTCTGATCTCCGCCTCTCCCATATGGCCACCCCATCCCAGGAGGGACGCATCCGTCACTACGACATGCTCCGGTTGGGGAAGGGAGAGGCTTCTGCCCATGACCCAATCGCGGTCCGTGAGCCACCACTGCAACTGCTGTGCAGTGTCCTCCGAGATCAAGACATGGTCGGACAGGTTGCCGTGATGCTGGGCCTACTGAAACTTCAGGTCCCACTGCAGAGCCCGCATGCGCCGCCTGGCGTGATGCACTAGTAGGATGCAGGAGGCCATCAGCCCCAGAAGCCGCAACACTAGCCTGACCGAAACCCAGGATAGAGGCCGAAAGATGGGAATCAGGGCCTGTATATCCCGGACCCGCTGTTCCGGTGGATAGACCCGGAACTGCGCCGAATCGAGAACCGCTCCGATGAAAAGGAGCTTCTGAGAGGGACTCAGGTGTGACTTCGGCACGTTGATGGAAAACCCCAGCAAATGCAGGAGATCCGCCGTAGTCTGGAGGTGGGAGACGACTGCCTGGGGCGAGCCCGCCTTCAACAACCAGTCGTCGAGATAGGGGAAGACTGGAACCCCTGATCTGCGCAGATGAGCTGCGACCACCGCCATCACTTTCGTGAACACCCGAGGGGCACTGGTGAGGCCGAAGGGGAGCACGGTAAACTGAAAGTGCTCTTGGCCTACCGTGAACCGCAGGTAACGCCGGTGGGCCGGCAGGACGGGGATGTGGAAATATGCGTCCTGCAAGTCCAACGCTACCATCCAGTCTCCGGGGTCTAGGGCAGCTAGAACCTGAGCCAAAGTCAACATTTTGAACCTTTCCTTCCGGAGGAAGGCATTGACGTTCCGGAGGTCCAAGATAGGGCGTAGGCCTCCTTTGCCCTTCTTGGGAACCAGAAAGTAGTGGGAATAACAACCACGACCTACTTCTGGACTCGGAACGCGCTCGACGGCCCCCTTGGCCAAGAGGGCCGAAACTTCCTCGTGGAGAAGATTCAAATGATCCCCCGAGATACGGTGGTGCTGCGGTGGCATGGCTGGAGGGGTCGTCTCGAAGGGGAGGGAGTAGCCCCTTCGGACGATTTGCAGCACCCACCTGTCCGATGTGACGGACCGCCAGTGGAGCAGGTGATGGCGAACTCTGCCGCCCACTGGCGTGGAATGGGCCTGAAAGCTCGGACTAGGAAGGCTTTGAGGCGGATGCTGCCGGGGTGGATGTGGGCTGACCTAGTCGTCCTCCAGAACCGCCTCGGCGGAAACCACGTATGCGACCGCGCGCAGGTTGGTTCTGCGGCTGGTGGCTAGGCGCACGTGAGGAGGCACCCCTTCCTTGGCCACGAAAGGGGCGAAAGGCGGAAGATTGCGACCGCGGGGCCGAGAGGCACAAGGACTTGGCCGTAGCCCGGGAGTCCTTAAAGCGGTTCAGCACACTGTCCGCCTTCTCGCCAAACAGGCGAGTGCCATCAAACGGCATGTCCATGAGAGTGCTCTGGACATCGCTCGAAAATGACGTGGACCGCAGCCAGGCGTGACGTCTAAGCGCCACTGTGGTAGAAATGGCCCTACCCAGCGAGTCCGTGGTGTCAAGCCCACAACGTATAGCATGACGCGCGGCATCCCTCCCATCGGCCAGAGCCTGGGTGAGTCGTGTCCGGACCTCCTCCGGACACAGGGGCAGCGCGTCCTCCACCGCATCCCACAGAGAGTGGGAATAACGGTCCAAGAGACAAGCGGTGTTCAAAGACCGCAGGCCCAAACTAAGGGAAGAGAACAGCTTCTTGCCAAACTGTTCTAGTCTCTTGGAATCCCGGTCCGGCGGGGCGGTCGGGAAAGAGGATTGGGAGGTGGAGGCCTGGATAACCAGGCTCTCAGGGGTAGGGTGTTGAGACAGAAAACTGGGGTCGCCCGGAGCAGGGCGGTGGCGCCTGGCGACGTTCCTGTCCACAGGGGGAACTGTGGAGGACTTGGACCAGGTGCCCTGCAGAACGTCAATGAGGGCCTCATTGAATTGCAGCAGAGGCTCAGTGGAGCTTGCTGCAGACTGAAGCACCTCAGTAAGGACGTTAGTCCTCACAGCCACGGCAGGCAGCTCGAGCCCAAGGGCTGCGGCCGCCTTGCGCAGCACCACAGAGAAAGCAGCACCCTCCTCCGAAGCCACAGTCGGAGGAGAGACAAATCCAGTGTCTGGAGAGGTATCCAGGCCACTGGCCTCCCCCAGTTCATCTGCCCAGTCCTGGGACAGTTGAGCCTGAGCGGCCATAGGATCCTCGGATCCCTCCCAGTTGTCCCCATCATCCGACTCCTGGTATAGAGGAGAAAGTAACGGAGCCGGGCGGTAGACATAATGTGTCTCTAGCGGCGCCGATCTCGGCGTCCATCGACGCCGGACCGGCGCCGGGCCCGGAGTGGGACTGAACTGGGGCACGACGTCGAGCGGAGTCGACGTCGGCGTCGGGGGTGGTACCGGTGTCGACGCCGGCGGAGGAGGCGTGACGAGGTTGACCGGCGTTGACGGGGACTCGAGAACGGGTCCCTCGGGCGCTTGCGGCGTCGAGGCCAGAGCCGTCAACGGCGCCGGGACCGGAGCCACCGGCAGGCAAGGCAGCCCAGTCGGGTCCGCGGGGGCCCGAAGCGCACCAGCGGGCGCCGACGGCGGAGCCAGGTTCCTCATGGCCGAGAGGAAGGCGCTGACTTCCGCCGGCGTCGCGTTAGTCCCAGGGACCGGAGGGTATGGGGACAGGCGCGGCGCCTGCGGCTCCGCCGGAGCCGCGGGGGTGGAACCACCCTGACCCTCGGCCGAGTCGCGCGACCGGCGAGGGGAGTCCGAAGAGCGATGTCGCCTCTTGGACTTCTTGGAATGCTTCGACTTACCCGAAGACTTGGATCCCGACGACCGATGGTGACGTCGGCTGCGGCTCCGCGACCGATCCTTGGACCTCCTCCTGGACCGGGATCGAGAGGCGCGCGGAGCCTAGTGGCGAATCTCGAGGAGCTTACGGGACCGCTCCCGTCTAGCCTTCGAGGTCAGGGCCTTGCAGTCCGAACACGACTCCGCGTCGTGATCGAGGCCCAAGCAGTAAAGGCACCGGCGGTGATGGTCCGTAACCGACATCAATCGGTTACAGTCCGTACAGGCTTTAAACCCAGGCATCCTACCGGCACCGGTGTCGAGACACGATCAAAAAGGATCAAAAAAGTTAGTCAAAAATTGACTAAAGGGGTAGCTCTCCCGGATCTGCGCTTACTGGCGCGGAAAAAAGAAGAACTGACGTCAGCGCGCGAGGGCGGCGTCTAAGTACTCCGACGACGTCATCCCGGCGCGCGACGCCGACGACGGACGCGGAGCCGCAGACGACGCCTAGCGACGCGCAAGGGGTATTGCTGACGAAAAATCTTCCGGATCCAGTCTGACGCCTGGGGATATTCTAAGGTGAGGAATCTAACTAACGTGTTTCTTTCAGATATTGCACGTTCTCTTCGGTGGCGAACTGATCTACCTAGGCTCTAACCACTGCTGAAAGAGACCTTGCACCACCTCAGAATGAAGACGCCATTTGTGATCCATCATGTACCTGCGGCTGAGTTTGTCCGCCCTGGCGTTCAGGGAACCTGCCAGGTGTTGAACCACCAGGGATATTCCTTGATGTTCCAGCCATGTCCAGAGTTGAAGGGCCTCCTGACATTGGGTCCACGACCCCACCCCGCCTTGATTGTTGCAGTACCACATGGCGGTGGTGCTGTCCGTGAACACCTGCAACACTCTTTCCCAGACAGAGGAAAGGAATGCTTTGAGTTGAAGACTAATCTCCCGAAGTTTGATGTGGAACCCGGACTCCGCCAGAGCTCAGAGGCCTCTGATCTCTGCCTCCCCCATGTGGTTGCCCCATCCCAGAGGTGATGCATCGGTCACACTGTGAACTCTGGTTGGGGAAGGGAGAGGGATCTGCCGCCGACCCAATCCTGGTTCGTGAGCCACCACTGCAATTGGCATGCAGTGCCCTCCGAGATCTGGAGGCAATCGGACAGATTACCCTGATGTTGTGCCCACTGGAACTTCAGGTCCCACTGCAGAGCCTGCATATGCCATCTGGCATGATCCACAAGCAGGATGCAGGAGGCCATCAGACCCAGCAGCCTGAGGGTCATTCTGACCGAAACCTGGGATAGAGGCTGAAAAATCGGAATCATAGCCCAAATATCCCGGACTCGCTGTTCGGTAGGATAAACCTGAAACTGCGTCGTGTCCAGAACTGCTCCGATGAAGAGGAGCTTCTGAGAGGGGCAAGGTGAGACTTCGGCACGTTGATGGAGAACCCCAGCGAATGCAGGAAGTTGGCCGTAGTTTGGAGGTGGGAGAGGACAGCCTGGGGCAAGCCCGCCATCAACATCCAGTCGTCGAGATAGGAGAAGACTTGAACATCTGATCTGCGCAGATGAGCTGCGACCACCGCCATCACTTTCGTTAACACCCGAGGGGCGCTAGTAAGGCCAAAGGGGAGCACGGTAAACTGTAAGTGCTCGTGGCCTACAGTGAAACGTAGGTAACGCCTGTGGGCCGGCAGGAGGGGGATGTGGAAATAGGCGTCCTGCAAGTCCAACGCTACCATCCAATCTCCAAGGTCGAGGGCAGACAAGACCTGAGCGAGCATCAACATTTTGAACTTCTCCTTCCGGAGGAAGCGGTTGACCTTCCTGAGATCCAAGATAGCATGCAGGCATTTGTCCATCTTGGGCACCAGAAAGTAGTGGGAATAGCAATCACAACCTACTTCTGGGGCAGGAACGCGCTCGATGGCTCCCTTGGTCAAGAGTGCCGAAACTTGCTGTTGAAGATGGGCCAGATGATCCTCCGACATGCGTTGGTACTTAGGTGGCATGGATGGAGGGGTAGTCTCAAAGGGATGAGTAGCCCCTTCGGACTATTTGCAAAACCACCTGTCTGAAGTGATGGTGCACCAGTGGGGGAGGTGATGGCGGATCCTGCCGCCCACTGGCGTTTGGTGGCCCTGAAAGGACGGACTAGGAGGGTTTGGAGGCTGCTGCAGAGGGGCTGTGGTGGACTGTCCCGCTCGCTGGCCCACAGAACCACAGCGCTGGTTCCCACTTCCCCGGCTGTGCTGAGGCTGAACAGCTTGCGCTGGCCTGTCGCTCTGGGCGGGACGTGGCGGAGCACCCCTTCCGTAGTCACAAAAGGGGCAAAAGGCAGACTGCGCAGTGTGGGTGGTGGAGAAGCCCAAGGACCGGGCCATAGCCCGAGAGTCCTTAAAGCGCTCCAGCGCATGGTCTGCCTTGTCGCCGAAAAGGCGATGTCCATCAAAGGGCATGTCCATAAGAGTGCATTGGACATCCCCAGAAAAACCAGTCGATCGCAACCAGGCGTTGCATCGAAGGGCTACTGACGTGGAAATCGTCCTGCCAAGTGCGTCGGCGGTATCCAGCCCACAGCGATTGGTAAACTTCGCTGAGTCTCTCTCCTCGGCAACTGCACGGGATAGCACAGCCAGGGCCTCCTCTGGGCACTGGGGCAGCACCTGCACTACCGTATCCCACACAGTGTGGGTGTAACGGCCCAACAGATATGCGGTGTTTACCGACCGCAGTCCCAAGCGGGCAGAAGAAAACATTTTCTTCCGAAGGTGGTCCAGCTTTTTGGATTGCCTATCGGGTGGTGCGTTAGGGAATGCGCATTTAGAAGTGGAGGCTTGGATCACCAAGCTCTCAGGGGTGAGGTATTGGGAGAGGAAAGTGGGGTTGCCCGGGGCCAGGCGGTGGCATAGGGCAATCATCCTGTCCACAGTAGCCCCTGTGTGGGCCTGGACCAGGTGCCCAACAGGATGTCCGTGAGGGTTTCATTAAACAGCAGCAGGGGCTCCCAAGAGCTTGCTGCTGTTTGAAAGGACCTCTGCCAGGAGGTTAGTCCTGACTGCCACCGTAGGTAGCTCAAGGTGGAGCACCTCGGCCACCCTACGCAACACCACTACTTATGACACTCCCTCCTCTGTAGCCACGGTAGGAGGAGACAACAAGCCAAAGTCTGGTGAGGTATCCAGACCACTGGCTCCTCTCTACAGTCCTGTTCATACACCAACTGGTCGGTTTAAGGGTCCCCAGAACCCTCCCAGTCCTCCTCACCCTCCTCTGGCTGGTTAGAACAGGGGCACAAATGTACCCGACGGTGCCGGATTCGACCTCGGTCGATGCCGGTCCGTCTCCGTGTCTACCTCGAGGTGGAGGCCGGGTGGAAGTTGGCTGCGGACGCAGCCGAAGCCAGTGGTGGACGTGGTGCCGGTGGAATCGGCACCGGGGTAGGCTTAACAAGGTTGACCGGTAGCGATTCGGATCCAGGCCTGGATCCAAGGGGACCCTGTGCTGCCAGAGCAGCTAGCGTAGAAGGCCCGGGGGCCCCCAGCCGAGTCCACGGGGCCTGAAGGCAAGCCGGCAGAGTCAGGCTGCCCAAAGATTGCATTGCTTCGTAAAACTGACATAGCTGGTCAGGGGTCTGCACGCGGAGCCGTGGAGGGGCACCACCCGCATCCCTTGTCACGTCAGCCGACGGACGGGGAGAAGTCGAAGAGCGACGATGCTTTTTCAACTTCTTGTGCTTCTACTTACCTGACACAGAGTGCGAAGACTTAGATGAAGAATGGTGTTGGCTCCGCGACCGGTCCCTCGACCTCCTACGCGACCGGGACCTCGAGCGAAGCGGAGCCGACTGCCGGGCCTCGAGTAGCTTTCGGGAAGGCTCCCACAAAGACTTCGGCCCATGGTCCAGCAGTCAGAGCACGACTTGTGGTTGTGTTCGCGCTGCAGAAAGTAGAGACACATGCGGTGTGGATACGTCACCAACATCAGTCAGTTACAGGAACCGCAGGCCTTGAACCCGGGCATCCCTCGTGCACGAGGAGTCGATGGACTCAAAAAACAAAGTCAACAAAAGTTGAGAAAAAGTTAGCCAAAAAGTGACTGGAGGTACCGCTTTCTGGATCTGCGCTTGCTGGCGCAGAAAAAGAAAGAACTGACGTCAGCGTGCGAGGGTGGTGTCAATGTAGCTAAATCGACGTCATCCCAGCGACCACAACGCCGACGACTAACGCGGAGTCAACTGACGCCACCTTCCGATGCGCAGGGGTACTGCTGACGAAAAACTCTCCGGTTCCAGTCTGACGCCTGGGGGTAATTCTAAGGTAAGGAATCTATAACTAACTGTTTCTTTCAGACTGTAATGGCAAGGGAGAGGACAGCTCAGTCCTCCTCAGAGACTCTGGGCAGCACTTGCGCAACTGTATCCCATAGAGAATGGGAGAACGGCCCAAGAGGCATGCAGTGTTTACCGACTGCAATGTTAGGCAGGTGGAAGAAAAGATTTTCTTGCGAAAGCTGTTCAGCTTTTTGGATTCCCTGTCTAGGGTTGTGTAAGGGAAGGCGTCGTGGAAGGCGTCGTGGCAGGGGGAGGTTTGGACCACCAAGCTCTGTGGGGTGGGGTGGGTAGAAGAAGGCTGGGTCAACCAGTGCAGGGCGGTGGCAGTGGGCAATGGTTCTATTCACAGGAGCCCCTGTACTGGGCTTGGACCAGGTGCCCAGTAGAATGTCTGTTAAGGCCTCTTTTAAAAGCAGCAGGGGTTCTAAAGGGTAAACATCCTTTTGTACGGGGTCATTACACTGCGTACCATTACTATGCATGCTTTACTACGCATGCGCTGTAATAACGCGTAGCCATATCCACGCATGTTATTACAACGCATGCGTTGTAAAGCGAACCACATTGTTGTGAGGAAACTGAGGCGTTTCCTCACAACGACGAGCAAAGATGACCGCCTCTCTGAAGACGCAGGAAGGAGAACCAAGGACAAGAGGAGAGAGAGGTAAGAGGGGCTATAGGGGAAGGATTAGGGTAGTGTTGTGTTCGATGAGTAGTGTTTTGGGGTTTAGGGTAGTGTCGGGGGGTCGTGTAGGGGAGTGTTTGGGTGTAGGGACAGGATTGGGGTGGGGAGGGTCGTGCTGGGGGTAGTGTTTTAGGGTTTAGTGTAGTGTTGTGGTGTTTGTGTAGTGTAGGGTAGTGTTTTAGGGTTAAGGGTAGTGTTGGGGTGTCGTGTAGGGTAGTGTTGTAGTGTAGGGAGTGGATTGGGGAAGGGTGAGGGTCGTGCATGGGGTAGTGGTTTAGGGTAGTGGTGTGATGTACGTGTAGTGTAGGGTAGTGTATTAGGGTTTAGGGTAGTGTTGGGGGGTTGTGCAGGGTAGTGTTTGAGTGTAGGGACAGGAGTGGGGGTTGGGGAGGGTTGTGCAGGGGGTAGTGTTTTAGGTTTTAGGGTAGTGTTGTGGTGTGGTGTAGTGTAGGGTAGTGGTTTAGGGTAGTGTTGGGGGTCGTGAAGGGTAGTGTTTGAGAGTAGGGATAGGACTGGGGTAGGGGAAGGGTTGTGTTGGGGTAGTGATTTAGGGTTTAGGGTAGTGTAGGGGTGTTTCAGTAGTGTAGGGCAGTGTAGTGTTTGAGTGTTTTGGTAGTGTTTTCTATTTTTAGATGTGCAGGGTAGTGTATTTCTATTTATTATTATTTAAAATTAGTGTTGTGTTTTAAACATTTTAAAAAGGGGCTTAAATGTCTTTTTTTTTAATATAACAAGTTATTCAGCGTATCATTTTTATTACTAGGCAAGTTTTGACTTCGTATACATTAACACTTTCAATGTAATGGTATGCAAAGTAAAAACTTGCGTAGTAACGGTTATTGCTAAGTAATAACCGCGTAGTAATGGCATGCAAAGTAATGGCATGTGAAATAACGTGTCATATTCGTTCTAAAGAGGAAACACCAGGCTGCAGGACCTCCGCCGTAGGAAGCTGCAGGTCCAAGACCTCCCCAGCCTTACACACCACCATTGTGAATGAAGCTCTATCCTCTGTATTCAGGTTGGGTGGAGACAGCACACCAGGATCTGGGGAGGTGTCCAGGTAGCTGGCATCAGCCAGGTCCTTATACAGGTTCAGGTCTTGATTTGCTTGTGATATTTCTAAGGGATTCTGCTGCCCCTCCCACCCTTCAGCATCCATTCCTAACCCCTCAGAATATGGCAGGTGGAGTGGCATGGAGCCATGCTGCTCCGTCTGCGATGGTCTCAGCATCGTTGGACGCTTGACGGGCTCCGTCTCATCTGGAATGATAATGTGCAGGTGCCGCCGGTGGGTGCCGTCAACTGCGAGGGCCTCAACGTCTGACGTGGCGCTTGGGAAGGTTGCAGAGGTATAACCGGCGCCGGTCTGGATTCGGGAACAGGTCCATGAAGAGCCCGTGGCACAGTGGCCGTAGCCAAAGGCAAGGAACCCACGGGGTCTCCATCAGCTGAACCTGTGGGGACCGAAGGCACGCTGGCAGGATCAGGCTGCCCAAATATGGCACACATGGCGTCAAAAAATTATTTTAGTTGAGCGGGGGTTGTTTCCGGCCATGGAAAGGTTGGGAAACTTGGAGCAGACCTAGGCACCCGCTCTGCGAAGCGGGGCCTCGAGCACAGAGGCTCCTCCATCTCATGGCACGATGGACAGGACAAAGTCGAAGCATGCTTTGACTTCTTGTGCTTTTTATGGTGCTTCTTACCTGGCCGAGAGGACTTTGAGGAAGAAGACTTCGATCCCCCAGACCGGGATCAACGAGGCAACCTCCGTGGTACCGAACACCAGGCCGTGATCAGCTTTAGAGGCGCACCAAAAGGATGGTCAGTGAACGACATGGAGCGGTGATAGGCGCCGGGCGGCTTGAACCCTGAGGCTTTCTTACTAGACATACCTAGCACACCAAAAGAAGTTGACAAAAAGTCTGTCAAAAAGTGACAGGGGGTAGCTCTCTTCGACCGATCTGTGCTGGCTGGTGCGGAAAGAAAAGAACAGGCGTCAGTGCGCCTGGGTGGCGCCTATATAGACAACCCAGACTTCACGACTAAACTGATGCCTATGATTTCATGCGGAGTCGACCAATGCCACCTATCGACACACAGGGGTACTGTTGTCAAACATCTTCTGGAACCAGCCTGATGCCTGGAAGTTCAAAGGTAAGGAATCTGTGGCTACATGTTCAAAGGAAAGGAATCTGCAGCTACATGTCTATCAGATGATGGTTTTCACCACTACCATGGACAGATCAAGCACAATCAACAGCCACCGCTCAATTTCCATGATTTGAGGTGTAGACTGTGCAGATTTGGGTGGAGGACCCTAGTCTATTGCTCTCGAAGTGGCAGGATGATCGCAGGATAGGTGCTCATGCCCAGAACCTCTGAGTAACACGTTCTCCTGGCCCAATCTGGAACCACTAGAATGCCTTTAGCACTGCTGTTCTGATCTCTTTCAGAATTGAGGGCAAGAAAGGCAGAGGCAGGAAGGTGTACAAGAGTTCAAAGTTCCATTCTAGCCGGAATGCATCTTCTAGCCAGTTTTTCATGGATAGTCCAATGTGCAAAACTGTTGACACTGCATACTCTCAACAGTGGGAAAAAGATACAATCATGTGGTTCGCTGTCACAAAATGATACCCTGACTTTCCAAACTAGTTCAGAGGCATCTAGAGGGCCAAGGATCCCACGTTGCCCGGTTTGTTGCACTACCACATGGTGGGGGTGCTGTCCATGAGAACCTGCACCAGCCCTTTCTTGATGGATGCTAGGAAATCCTTCAAGACCTGCCGAATGGCTTGTAACACCAGCAAGTTGATATAGAGCCAGGCTTCCATTGGAGACCGGAGTCCTCTGATCTCCACCTCTCCTAAATGGCCTACTATAACCCAGCAGTGATAGTTCCATCATCGCTCTGTTTTGGGAAGGGAAAAGGGCCTGCTGCTTGTCAAATTGTGGAGAAGTAGCCACCACTGGAGAATGTGTGCAGTCTCCTCTTAAATTAAATGATATCTGAAGTTTCCCAGGGGATGAACAAACTGGAACATCATAATCTATTACACAGACCGCATACGTCACCTGGCGTAGTCCACAAGATGAAAGCAGGAGGATTAAAAGCCAAGAAGCTTCAAAGCTGTTCTCAATGAGATCCAGGACGGAGGCTGAAATATCTGGAACACAGTCCGAATGTCCTAGACCCGTTACAATGAAGGGAAGGCCTGAGCTGTAAAGTATCCAGAACAGCTTCAATGAAAGGAAGGCTCTGTGAACAGGAGGCAGGGGAGAATTAGGCTTGTCGCCAACGATTTTAGGAGGTTTGAAGTCATCTGGAGGAGTTCTATGACTGACTGACATGCCCACTTTTACCAGTCAGTTGTCGAGGTACGGGAAAACTAGCATACTGACAACCAAAGATGGGCAGCGACCACCACCATCACTTTTGTGAACACCTGAGGGTCACTGGTGAGGCTGAAGGGGGACATGGCAAACGTAATATGCTGCTAACCTACCTTGAAATGCAGGTAACGTCTGTTGGACTGCAGGATGGGTACATAAAAATATGCATCCTGCAGGTCCAATAAAACCATCCAGTCGCTTGGGTACAGACAAGACCGGTTCTGGCCCAGCTTGAGCATTTTGAATTTGTCCTTCCACAGGAGGCACTCAGAGGTTGAAGGTCTAAAAAGGGCTAAAGGTCCCATTCTTTTTCAGCAGAAGGAAAAAGTAAAAGGTGCAACCATCTCTAATTTCGAAGTCCATAATACTCATGATAGCTCCTTTGGAAAATAAAACTCGCACCTCTTTCAACAGAACGGGCAGGGGTTTTTCTGAGATTCACTCTAATTTGGGGGTGGGGTGGACTTTCAAGAGTTATCAGAAGGCCAGCGACATTGGGAGTAGAGCTTTGGATCGATGTCAGAAAAAGAAAAAGAAAGGAACTAATGCTAGTGCGAAGGGTTCGTGCTTATAAGAGGCTCTGCTAAATCACTTCAGGGGCGGTACGGCATCAGCACAGGGCCTCACGGTGCCACCTAGTGGGATGTCGGAGCATTCATGAGAAAGTTTTTTGGATGCCGTCTGGTGGCTACTGAGTATTCTAAGGTGAGGAATCAGTGGTTAGAATTATTCATTAGAAACATTAGATGTAAATTGAATATTACTGAATGAAATGTGGAAAAACACCAAATAAGTAGAGTGCAAACCTGCAAACTATGCAGGAGAGGGCATACAGTTAGAAGCACAAAACCTTGCAACTAAACATATATCAGTATAATTATTAAGAGCAGCAAAAAAAGTTGTATTCTAGGAGAATTCCTTTTGCGTAGAACTTACAGCAAGAGAACTTGGAGAACTTAAAAGCTCTTGCTGTGTCGGCAGTTTCACCCAATGAGATTACTGCAGTTGGATTGTTGTTTTCTTTTTTCACAAAATATAGGAACATTTTAAGAGGAATAATCTCTTGCAAACACCAGTGATTTCACAATAGGGGCAGGGATGGAAGTCTTAGCATTTGCTAAACTTCAGCTTGTTCTCTGCACCAGAATATGAAGAGGTTTTGAGTAAATATTCCAATTTAGGATATCAGAACAATCTATCTACAACAAGCAAAGTAACTGCATATCTTCTAGATATTGCCAATATGCCTTTCAGTACAGAGAGAGTCTCTTAAGAAATTTAAAGCGAACGTAATAGGCCTTTTGCTGGAGAAGCACAAAACTGATATTAATGATCCCAACTAGTGAGTTCAGGGGTTCTACATAGGTTCTCAATCATACCTCTGGTTTTCAATCTTTTCTTTATTATCATTAACATATCTGCCACAGGAATTTGATCTTATGTTTTACATGTATACATACAATACACAAGTGTTCTTTAATATGCAATTTCTCCTGGGTAAGCCCATAAGGCACTTGTGACTGTTCACAGATGGTTGGAAAAAAACATTGACAATAAATCGTCTATAAAGGAAAATCTGCTGTTTCAGAGCCACCTGAGAAGATAAGATGGATGGTTGTTTGGCTGTTTGTTTGTGCATGCCCTGACCTTGTGCGGGATGTAAGGAAGCTGGGTACTTTACTAGACTCTGAGCTACAGAGCTTACACCAATTAGCAGCCACATCTACATTTATTTTCCATCTGCAAATTTTCTGTACACCCTTTCCTTCTCTTACATTTGTTAACAAAAAAATATTGAAATAAAACTATAGTGATCAATGCATTAAACCTGCATTGATTTTGGGAACTCACTTTAACTGGGTGCCCCAAAGAAAAGTATTGGAAGACTCCAAAATGCAGCCACAAGCAGTCTATTTAGTCTTAAAAAACTTTTCACCATGTTTTGCGACCTTCAGCTGCGACAGGTGCACAAGATAATCTCTGGTTTACCTACAAAAGATAAGATACAGCATACAAGCAAACAAACCACTAATTTGTATCTCCAAAATTCACTAAAAATGATCGTAAGAATGTGGTCATATTGTTGACGCTGCTAACGTACTCAAACCAAATGTAAAAAACTTACATTTTGGAAACCAATGAGATCACCACCAAAGCAGCTCAAAAGCTCAATTTCTCTCTTAACAAACTAGGTGGATGCCCTATGCTAGATACACACAGAAAGCACAGTGCAAAGGTGCAGATCACACGGAGTTGCAAGAAATCATGGCTCTTTACAATTAATGAGATAGTCATTTATTTGCAGCTCCTTACGAACGCTCACAATTGTAGGGATAGAGGCCTGCAATGGAGAACATTACAGACCTCTAAAATTAACCAAAGTAAGAACCCCGTAATAAATGGCACATTGTGAAATGGATATCAGAGGCGAATGCATTGGTCCTTGTAACTGTTTCCTGCTTATCAAGAGCCAGCTGCTGTGCCTTCACTTCCATTTAATCATTGACCGTTTCCAATTTGCAAACAGGTCCTCAGTAATCATCTAATGCCTTGAGATTGCTTTATATGTCGCAGTGTACCAATACATTTTCCTATAAGCCACAAAGAAACTGAAACACTCTTCGGCACCACTTTTGCCTCACAGTTCCTGCAATGCTGATGTTGCATTTAGCAAATACTATTCGAAAGTCTCGTATGCTCCATACATCTAATGCCTCAAACACTTCCTGCACCTTATGCATACCTGGATATCCAGCACCTTTTCACACCACATTGACAACATTACTGTTAATTGCCAAGAACAAAAAGAAAGAAATAGAATAAACCTGTCTTGAATACATACGTTTTGATGGCTTTGAACCCCAACTTTCAACCATGTCAAATCACTTGCATTCACCCTGGACAGCAACCTCACCCGCAAGGAACACATTGACAAAAAAAGAAAGACGTTCCACAAAGTGACTTCAAAACTGTTGTTCAAGTCCTACTCTCGCATCTTGTTGATGGAAACACCCTGCTGCATGGCCTTTCAGACTTCAGACTCATTCTCCCCCAGCGGCAGTTTCTTTAAATGGGCAGAAGATCATCGCCTGACCTGCTGTGAGTGCAGTGGTAAACACAGAATAATAAAATGGTCATTACCATTTTATTATTCTGTGTGCCGCCAGCCCACGCTGCTGGAGCGTGAGGAAGGGGACGGGGCAGATTCCTGCGTATTGCAGGATGTCTCCCAGGGCACAGTGCACATGTCAGATTGGCTGGCTTGTCTACAGCCGGCCTATCTGACATGCACACTTCAGACACAGCAATCCGTGAGCTGAGAAACCGCCGGGGAATTGCTGGCACAGGCCCCGAGCCTCATAATTAGCACCGGGTTAGACTGCTCAAACCAATCCTGGAGCTGCTCTCATACTGAAAACAGCATGAGAGCAGCTCCAGGATAGGTTGGATTCACGCTGCACTTGGAAAGAAGTCCTTCCCTTTCCTTCCTGCTCCTTGTCACTCCCAGGATTGGCGCAGAGAGAGGAACACAGGACGGAGGGCCCTGTGGCCAGCAGCATTCATGGTGAGTGCCCCAACCATTTCATAATACTACCAGCTGTCACTGCTCTCCCCTGTTAAAGTAATCGTAAAAACTGCAGCTCATCTGATCCAAGGCCTGAAAAATATGATCACATAATCCACTACCCTGCTGGAACTCCACTGTGCTCCCAGGGTCCTTGCCATCAAAGCCAACTGCATTATTTACAAAGCCATCACGACCAGCAACCTAGCCTATCTGGATGACAAGCTCAACATCGCTGATAGTTCTCTGAACACCTGCGACAAATTGAACAAAAACAAAAAAAGTCAAGGCAACAGGCTTTTAACATCAACGCACCCAAAATCGGCAACATCTGTATCCATCAGGTTCGGGCCAACCTTTTTTAAATTTAAAAAAGTAGTTGAAGACGCACATCTTTAAGAGCACAATATCATGAAGCAATAACAGTCCACAAAAAAGATTCCTCTCTAATCACTTATTGACTGTATTCTTATCTTTGACCCTGGTTAGAGCACCACTGCCTTATGGCTTGGTTTGCGCAATACTAATACAACATACAGACAAATGCAAATTACAATCCCATTTTTTTTTCATTCGGCATTTGGCTTATGTAAAACCGGTCACCATATATTTTACAGGCTTTAAGGACACACAATTACAGAATATATATCACAACCTCAAGAGAAAAACTAGCCTTTGAAACACAATTGTAAACCAAAAAATTGAAAAGGGAATTTTTTTTTTTTTTAATTACAAGACAAAAATGATAATTTAATATATAAACCATTATTACGAACAGTTGTTCATGCTGCAATCCTACCTTTCCGGACCCCTGCAACTTCCTGTATTTTGAGACTCCCTCACCTAGCGTTAACTTTAAAGCTAACACTAATAATTTCCGTGCACTCAATTATTTATGATATTTTGGACTATGATGTGTCTTTTCTAAAGCTTGCAATTGAAGAGGTTAAAAATGTCCTCCATGTGGACATGTGGAATCTGCAATGGAGTAAATTCTTCACGGAGGACCTTAATTTTTACTGTTAGTAAATCCCACCTCAAGCACAGTCTGTCACAGTGAAAAACAATTGATACCATATTTTTATTTAGCCTAAAAACATTAACAAAGTATCACTACAGGATTTTCCTAAGAGATTTCTAAAGTGGAAAAACGGATGACTCCACAAACAAAGATGGAGGCTTGGCAAATGCACAGGCTTTATTTTAAAGAGCAGAAAGCAAGCAAGCACTGGTTTGCCAAAGCACATAACGTTTTTATGTGGATTAATCCAATGCAGGCACACATCCACTGAGTTAGGTTTTATATTTGTATCTCAAATGCTTACTTTTGAAATATGTAGGTTTTGTGAACCACACTTAAGAATAAAAAGCAATACTCCAGGGTATCAATATTTAATAAATAAATCAGAACATGAATCTAATTTGGAGTTAGTAGATGGACACAGTTTACTTTTCTACGTTGAAAATAACATTATCCGGAGGAATGTTGGCTGGAGACAAATTAAAAGCCAAAATGTATTTAATCTTTAAAAAGAAATTTCAGTATTTTAATCTTGGAGGATAAACAGAGTGTTAATTAAGGACATGAAAACAAAGTCTAAAATTTGCAAAAATATTAAAGTACCAGAAAAATAAAGGCCATTTCACCGCAAACACACATCATCAAACCTACTTACTTCAGTTGATGTGTCCCTTTGCTTAAATCAATCACTATTTCCCAATATCGTGGTCCCTTTACTTTGATCTGTGGACAGAAAGGCAACTTATAATATCTCCCATTCATCAAAATTACTCAGACAGCACAGTTACTTCAGGCAAACTTCTTTAAAAGTGAGGAAGGCAATGTGGCATCTTTACTGCCAAGTTCTCAATAAACTAATGTTGACTTAACTGAGTAAGAGTTTAATAGTACATTAAAATGTAATTTTCTTACCTGTTTTAGCAAGTGGAGCTCAGGTAGCAGAGTGGGGGCCATTAGTTCTTCTATTGTTTCCTGATACCACTGGGTAGCCTAGATAATTACCAAAAAGTGTTTGTTACTGCATAAACGTACATCACTATCCAGAAATCTCACTCAGCCTTTTAAGCGATTCCTAGGTTAGAATTTGAATTAAAATTTGAAACTTTAAAGACAGAATGTAACTAATAACTATAAATATTCTTGTCAGATTGTTTTGCCTGATGTGTCCATGCAGTGACAGAGAAGACGGTTGCTTCAATATATCCCGACTAAACTAGTTACCATTCATTAACACCATCACTACTACTACACTGACCAAACATATTTTGTATGTGTACGTGAATGAATATATTGAACTGTTTAAGAAGATAGCAGGTACTTGGCATGGGCATAAAGTGTGTGCAAAGGGTTCTTACTACAGAAATAAAAAGGAAATATTGTTTGCTAAGTGGTAGAAAATCTCAATACAATAACCACTCTCTTGAAGAAAGAGGCCAGAAATAATATTTGGTTTAGACAATTCCGAGAGTTAAAAGTCATTGGCGGAACTGAAAATTAAAATTTTGAACCATTCATCTTTCTTATTAGCAATGTAACAAAACGTCAAAGGAACAAGAGGGACCAGCAATGTGCAAATAGACAAAATATGTCTCATCTACTCAACCCTGCATGATGGCATAACACTGCACTCATAAGTAAATAAATCTGTTTTGCTGAACAAGCTATATAGGGGATTTCTATAAAACACAAACATTAAAGTATTAGAACCTGTCATCTAATATATTCAGCTTTCATAAACTCTTATGTAGGCTGAATTATGAACTCCTTCCAGCCTCGGCACTAAATTCAGTCGGTATAACATTAGTATTTCACTTGGCATGGCATGGCATTTACTAAGATTGTAGAATAAAAATGAACCCATCACACTGACTACACAAATGGCAAAAATATGGGTAATCATTTAATTAATGCGATGGTAAGTAAAGAGACTGGAAAATAAAAATATAGGAGCACACAAAAAAAGGAACATTTCATCTCTTCATTTTTTCACTTCCCAATACAAAATGAAATGAGGAATATTAAATCATTCATGCAGTGAAAAAACTTTTTTGAATTGAGGAATTCTGCAACATGCGACACAAGAGACGACGCATGGAATAAAATGTCCATGCGGATATTACTACACAGGAAAGAGGGAAAGACCAGTGAAACTAAGGTGAAATGAATACTATTCAAATTAATAACAGAAAAACTCAGGATCTTCGGCTGTAAAACACTTTGAGGGGAAATAACATCAAATATCACGGATACTCGTATCAAAACACTGAAGAGGAGGCAATATACACAAAAATTATTGTAAAGGTAAGCTTTTTGGTTTCATTTCTTAAATATAGTTGATCCATACGGATTGAAGAACTATATTTGAACTTTTTCTCATATATAACAACATTAAGAACAATGAACATTAAACAGGAAAGGAAGAAACAGGAAGAGTAAGCATCAATATAATGGCAATGGTATGTGAGAGCGGAAGCTATTTGACGATATTTTTTGTTTTTTCATTTTATCGATAAAACCATGAGGGTCATCATAGAGTACGGAATTACATTTATCAAACGTAGAAGCCTCAAAAAAATAAGAAAGCAGAATTCCACCATTTTGGAAAACATCATGCAGATGCAAAATGCAAATGTGATAACAGATGTTTATAGGCCTGACAGATCGAAGGAACTGTTATAGGTTTGACAGTGCATTTTTCATTTTTTTTTAAAGTATTAAATGCTACATTTAAAAAAAAACATTTATATATTTGTACTTTATAGAAAATGCATATTACCTTGTCTCTCAGGAAGAGGACTAATTCTCTGAAAAGGGAATATTCCTTTAAAATGTATGTCAAATAGCGGAATGTTTAAGAGACATAATCGACAAAAATAATAAGTAAATAAAGAAATAAGAATAAATATAAAGAATGAAAAATGGAAATTGATGATTACAGAGCACATGACTGCAAAAGATCAGACGGGATATCTGATCTTGGTTTTTTTGCAATTGAGAGGGGGGAGGTTGTAATTCTCACAGGACTCCACTGGGAACTAAATAGGAAATATATTTAAAAAACTTTTTAAAATAAGAAAATAATTGCCATAATGGAAGAGTGTTCACCAAAATATAAAAACAGTGGATCTTTTCTACACATCCGAATTTCCCATGAAGTAATGGACAGCATTATGCAGAGGCACAAAGGACAATATGCTGTTTAGACCATTGTTGAAGGGGGAGTGGACATGACTCATTAACAAACAAAGCCTTGAGTGGCTCATGGTGAATGGTTAATTAAATGCTGTTTTTTCATGCACCATAGTTATAACGAAAGGTATCGAACCATATCCATAGTACAAGGGGTTACATTTGTGCACTGAAATTCAACCACAATAACGTGACCTTGGGAGTATTGCCCAGTGCTGTTCTCTTGTAACACAATTCCATAAGGGAACCTAAAGTGTTATGTATCATTTTCACAAGTCCGGTATGCTACACTGTGGAAATAATTGGGGGTGTGTAATTTGTATAGTTTACTTTTGCATAATTAAGCAAACTAATCGGGGAAAATTGGTCCAAATGCAGATGTATCATCTACTGCATTATTATTGAGAGAAACGTATCACAAGGATGCAAGTCAAAGTAAAAAAAAAAAAAAAATAGCAAAAAAAAAAAACACAAGCAGTAGCCGCTCATGTTATTCCTGTACGCTTGTGATAAACTTTTGATATAAATGGCATGAAATAACACGTCATGGCAGAATTCTGTAATTTTTGGGACTTCACTTAACAAGCAAATTGCGAAGTTCAGAAACTATGCAAATTACACCACATAATTTAAATTTCACCAGAGCCTGGATATAGCATGCAATCTGACCTGTGCAACGTAGTGATATAGGGTTGGGTCTTGTATCTTGTGTCAAATAACATGAAATATTGGGCCGCACTTATTTTCACTGGCTGGTCATAAAGACTCCTAGCAGTAGCTCTCTTGCACCAGAAAACATTTTGCATTTGACTGATTATTATTTGCAGAACACACTTGAAAATAAGAACCAATACCTTATAGGTAACTTCCAATAGCACATAACAAGGGGTGTTTGTATCCACGTCTACTGGCACCAACAACCTAGGTTCTGCAGCCAGCACATAGAGGTGCCTTAAAGCCTGAAGGTGATACCTGTTTACAGAAAACACAGATCTGTCAAAAAAGTCAGTGAACATTCCATTTAAGACAATTTACCAGGGGCATAAATCTGAGATGTTCGTGTCTTTTAGCATTGTATTCCTGAAAAACTTTACAGTTAATTTGTACTCGAGGCAGCAAGTTGAGCAATTCATAAAACTAAATTAACATTGTCCTGCTCTACCTCTTTGCTCACCCCCTTTCTTCTCATGTGATAATGTGTCTTTTTAATCCATTAGTTTCACGACAAAGGCCTGCCCACAGACTGCCAAATAACACAGCATAGAAAACCAATAAGAAAAGAGCTGAAGCTCTCCTTTTATTTACAACTTACTAGGAGTAAAAACTCTTGCACAGTCTTAGTTTGGACATGGTGATCTATAAATATATTTTTACGTTTTTAACAAGTAGCCAAATAGAATCCTAAAGCTGTCATAAATCTGTGCATGGGAGCTGTAAGAGTATGTATGTTATAACATGAAGAACAAGGACCATGCCAGAGGTCCACCAGTATGTACATGAAAAGGAAGATACATATAAATTTACCAAAGGTAGAGTGTACAATTTGGCAGTACCAAACGTTAGGAGATCACCAAGAGCACAATGATCTCACACTTCAAGAACTCCAGCTAAATCAGAATGTGTGACAGCTGCACAGTTTTCAGTTGCTTTCTTGCAAACGTGTTGAACGTGGAGATGTATAAGGAGAGTGAGAAACATATTCGGGGGGCACTAGCAGTTGGAGTAGTAAACTAATGCCACCTCCAGCTGTAGCAGGGAGGCAGATCACACAAACAATCATCAATAAGTCATCTCAAGTCCAAGACATAGCACATTCTCCAGGAAGTAAAAACGTGCAAATTGACGGGGTCATGAAGTGGACACATTTGATAAAGAAGTGTCAAACAAGCCATCAGCCATGATTTCTTACAAGGAGTGCAGCTTTGAATTAGAACATGTTCCAACATAGAAACAATTCAGCATTGAAAAGGCATAGGTGTAGGGCACATTAAATAACTAAGACATGCTAGAGTGGGATGCAGATAGGCATGCTGAAAACTAAATGTGGGAAGTATATGATGAATAGTATAAAGGCCCAATGGACGGATTCAGATACGGGGAGAGCCAACCCATGGCTGAGCATCTTAGAGATGAAGCCCAAGTTACTACTTGTGTAACGATATATCTGTAAGAGACATTAGTTAGTGATAGATTCCTTACCTTAGAATATCTCCAGGGGTCAGAATGGATCTGGAAAGTTTTGCTTAGCAGTACCCCTGCGCGTCAGTAGGTGGCGTCATGCGGCTCCGCGTCCGTCGCTGGCGTCGTAAGCGCCGAGATGACGTCACGGAGACTACTTAGGCGCCACCCATGCGCGCTGACGTCAGTTCTGTACATGACTTTCCGTGCCAGGAACGCAGAGCAATGGAAGAAACTAACCACTGGTGCCATGAAACTAGGGCCCTGAAAGGGGGATGACCTTAACCCTAGATTCAGGTCGCAGAACGGAGAGGATGGGTGGGGCAGTAAGGAATCTATCACTAACTAATGTCTCTTACAGATATATCGTTACACAAGTAGTAACTTGTGCATCTGAAATAGACACGTTAGTGATAGATTCCTTACCTTAGAATAGGTACCCCAGCAATGCCAACCCCGGCGGAGGGTCTGCGAACAAGATTACACCAGAAAGTCACAGAGGACAGAAGGGCCAAAGAAGCCGTCTCTCCGGACCTGACTGTCAAGGAAGTAATGCTTGGTAAACGTGTGCAACAAGGCCCACGTAGCCGCCTGACAAATGTACTGCAAGGGAACGCCACGTCCCAAGGCAGTAGTGGCTGCTGTTGCCTTGGTCGACGGGCATGCAGCCCCACAGGAGGCTCCTTCTTAGCCAAGGAGTAACATGCCTTGATACACAGAACAACCCACCGTGAGATGGTCCGTTTGTGCACAGCCCGACCTTTTTTGGTGCCCACGTAGCCAACAAAGAGCTGGTCATCCACCCGTACTGCTGTGTACGCTTCAGATAGAAGGCGAGCGCACGTTTTGGGTCCAGACGGTGGAGCCTCTCCTCCTCCCTTGAAGGATGCGGAGGCGGAAATAAGGTAGGCAAAGAGATGGTATGCCCGATGTGGAAGGGCGTGACAACCTTTGGCAAACAAGAAGGACGGGTCCTCAAAACCACCTTGTCCGGATGAACAGAAAGGAAAGGAGGTATAGAAGAAAGAGCCTGGAGCTCACTCACTCTTCTGGCAGTGGTGATAGCTACCAGGAAAGCAGTCTTGAGAGTAAGAAGACGGAAAGGACAGGTATGAAGGTGCTCGAAGGGAGCGCACATCAGATATGTCAAGACAAGGTTTAAGTCCCACTGAGGCATTATGAACGGCACCGGAGGAAACGTGCCCTTCAGGAAACGGTTAACAACCAGGGACTTAAAAAGAGAAGGCTAATCTGGAAGCCGTAAAAAGGCGGGGATGGCCGAAAGATAACCTTTAATAGTGCCCAGAGCAGAGCCCTGCTGGGCCAAGGAAAGAAGGAACAGAAGGACTTCAGAAAGAGGGGCAGAAAGGGGATCCACAGACTTAGCTGTGCACCATGCCACAATCTTGTTCCATCTGCAGGCATATACCGTTTTAGTGGAGGGACTTCGGGAGGAAGATCGAAAGCTGTCAACAGTCTCCGCTCAATCTCCACTCATGGAGGTGGAGACTGGACAGGTTTGGGTGGAGGACCGTCCCCTGCTGCTGCGACAGAAGATCCTCCCGAAGAGGCAGCCGGATCGGGGGATCGATCGCCATGCTGAGTAGCTCGGGATACCAGTATCTTCCTGCCCAATCCAGAGCCACAAGGATGACTTGGGCCCTGTCGCGCCGAATCTTCTTCAGCACTCTGGGCAGAAGCGGTATAGGCGGAAAGGCGTACAACAGACCGCAACTCCACTCGCAACAAAAAGCGTCGCCTAGCGAGTGCCGCCTTGGAAATTCCAACGCGCAGAACTGATGACATTGCGCGTTCTCTTTGGTGGCGAATAGATCTAACCAAGGCTCTTGCCACTGCTGAAAGAGACCTTGCTCCACGTCCGAGTTCACACGCCATTCGTGATCCATCAAGCACCGGCGGCTGAGTTTGTCCGCCCTGGCGTTCAGAGAACCTGCCAGGTGTTGAACAAACTTGATGTTCGAGCCATGTCCAGAACCTCAGAGCCTCCTGACATAGGGTCCAGGACCCCACCCGCCCTGTTTGTTGCAATACCACATGGTGGTGGTGTTGTCCGTGAACACCTGCACCACACTTCCCCGGACAGAGGGAAGGAATGCCTTCAGTGCAAGATGGATCGACCGAAGCACCAAAAGGTTGATGTGGAGCCGGGCCTCCGCCGGAGACCAGAGGCCTCTGATCTCCGCCTCTCCCAAGCGGCCTCCCCATCCAAGGAGGGACGCATCCGTCACTACTGTGTGCTCCGGTTGGGGAAGGGAGAGGGCTCTGCCATTGACCCAATCGCGATTTGTGAGCCACCACTGCAATTGTCGTGCAGTGCCCTCTGAGATCTGGACATGATCGGACAGGTTGCCCTGATGCTGCGCCAACTGGAACTTCAGGTCCCACTGCAGAGCCTGCATATGCCATCTGGCATGTTGCACTAGCAGGATGCAGGAGGCTATCAGGCCGAGGAGCCGGAGGGTCATCCTGACAAACCCTGGACAGAGGCTGAAAGATCAGAATCATAGCCTGAATATCCCGGACCCGCAGCTCGGGAGGATAAACCCGAAACTGCGTCGAATCCAGACCCGCTCTGAAGGGGAGCTTCTGAGAGGGACTCAGGTGAGACTTCGGCACGTTGATGGAGAACACCAGCAAATGCAGGAGGTCGGTCGTAGTCTGAAGGTGGGTGACGACTGTCTGGGGCGAGCCCGCCTTCAACAACCAGTCGTCGAGGTAGGGGAAGACTGACACCCCTGACCTGCGCAGATGAGCTGCGACCACCGCCATCACTTTTGTGAACACCCGAGGGGCGCTGGTAAGGCCGAAGGGGAGCAACACAAACTGAAAATGCTCGCGGCCTACCGTGAACCGCAGGTAACGCCGGTGGGCCGGCAGGACAGGGATGTGAAAATACACGTCCTGCAAGTCCAAAGCTATCATCCAGTCTCCAGGGTCGAGGGCAGCCAAGACCTGAGCCAGAGTCAACATCTTGAACTTCTCCTTCCAGAGGAAGCGATTGATGTTCCTGAGATCCAAGATCTTTGCAGGCCCCCTTTGTCCTTCTTGGGGACCAGAAAGTAGTGGGAATAACAACCACGTACTACTTCTGGCCCAGGAATGCGCTCGATGGCCCCCTTGGCCAAGAGTGCCGTAACTTCCTGCTGGAGAAACAGCAAGTGATCCCCGACATGCAGTGACACTGAGGTGGCATGGCGGGAGGGGAGGACTGAAGGGGAAAAGAATAACCCCTGTGGATGATCTGCAACACCCACTTGTCCGATGTGATATCGCGCCAGTGGTGGAGGTGGTGGCGGATCCTGCCACCCACTGGCATGGGGTGCTCCACAAAGCTTGGATTAGGAAGGTTTGGAGGTAAAAGCAGCGGGGGCGGAGGTGGACTGCCCCCCAGTCTGATTCCCCGAGCTGCCCCTGCGGAAGCCGCATCTGCGCTGAGGCTGGTTCTGCACAGGTTTGTTGAAGGAACGTGCCTGGGCGCCCCTGCCTTGGCCATGAAAGGAACGAAACCCAGGAGAGGCCGGGCTGTTAGTGGAAAGACCCAAGGACTTGGCCGTGGACCACGAGTCCTTAAAGCGCTCCAGCGCACTGTCAGCCTTATCGCCAAACAGACGAGTACCATCAAAGGGCATGTCCATGAGCGAGCTCTGGACGTCAGGCGAGAACCCAGTGGACCGCAACTAAGTGTGGCGACGCAGTGCCACAGTCGTAGAAATCACCCTGCCCAACGAGTCAGTGATGTCCAAACCACACCGAATGGCGAACTTGGCCGCATCCTTACCCTCAGCAACCGCCTGGGAAAGCACAGCATGGACCTCATCATGACACTGAGGCAACACCTGAGCAACCGTGTCCCACACCGAATGGGAATAGCGGCCCAAAAAATAGGCGGTGTTCATTGACCGCTCCCCAAGCTGGCCGTCGAGAACAACCGCTTACCAAACTGCTCCAGCTTCTTAGAGTCCTTATCCGGTGGAGCCGTGGGAAAGGCACTCTGCGACGTCGAGGCCTGGATGACCAGACTCTCAGGCGTGGGATGAGTGGTCAGAAATGCGGGGTCACCAGGCGCTGGGCGGTGACGCCTGGTGACGTTCTTATCCACTGGGGTCCCTGTGGCCGGCCGCGACCAAGTGCCCAACAGGACTTTGGTGAGGGCATCATTGAAGGGAAGCAGTGCCTCCTACGAAGTCGACGCCGTCTGGAGCACCTCAGTAAGGAGAATAGTTTTGAGAGCTACCGTAGGAAGATCAAGGTTGAGGACCTCAGCAGCCCGACGAAGCACCATCGTGTAGGAAGCGCCCTCCTCCATCAGAGGTGGGGGAGAGGCAAACCCCGGGTCAGAAGAGACATTGAGGACGCCGGCGTCCTCCAGATCGTCCACCCAGTCCTGCTCGGAGTCACATTGACGGGCAAGAGGGTCCTCGGACCCCTCCCAGTCATCCTCCACCTCCGTTGCAGGAGGAAGTGGTTGCAGTGGCAGAGCTGGAGCAGGAGAGGGGACAAACGGCTTTCGGAAACGCCACTGGCCGGGGCCAGGCCGGCGCCGTCTCGCAATGCGGATCCCAGGCAGGAACAAAATGGTCCTGGAACTGGGGCAAGGGTGGAACGAACGACACCCACTGCAGCGCCTGAGGCGGAGCCGAGGGCGGCACTGGGGCCGGAGCAGGCAGCGCCGGACCTCGCGGCGCCGGGGCCGGAGCCAACAGCGTGGGATCCTGTGGCGCCGAAGCTGGATTCGCCGGCAGCGCAGACGGGCCAACAGGATCTGGACACGGGACCGCGGGGCCCGAAGGCGCGCCGGAGAGACCCCGAGGCCTAAAAAGGCGGTCCATGGTGGCAAGAGACTCTTGCACCTGTTCGGGAGTCGCAGACGGACACGGGTAAGGCGGGTAGACCGTGGGACTCCCAGGCTCCAAAGGAGCCACAGGGACAGAACCCCTGTCCCCCTCGTCCGCATCCGAGGCCCGACGGGGGGACGTCGGAGAGCAAACACGCTTCTTCGACTTCTTTTTATGTCGTCGCTTACCGGAATCCGAGGGCGAAGACTTGGAGCCCGAGGAGCGACGACTACGGCCCCGCGAGCGGTCCCGGGAATGGTCCCTGGACCTGGAGCAGCGTTGGGACGAGTGCCGGACCTCCAGCAGCTTCCGGCGCCGCTCCCTTAAAGCCTTCAGGGCCATGGCTCGACAGTCCCGGCAGGACCGGGAGTCATGTTCGGTCTCCAGGCAGTAGAGGCAGACATCATGGGGGTCCGCCACTGAGCTGTTGCGGCGACAGGCCCCAAAAGACTTAAAGCAAGGCATCCCTATGAGCACCAGGAGAAAAAAGGGGAGACAAAAAGTCTTAAAAGAGTATTCAGAAAGTGACCAAGGTAAGTGCTCTCTCCGGATCTGCGCTTGCTGGCACGGAAAGAGAAAGAACGGACGTCAGCGCGCAAGGGTGGCGACCAAGTAGTCTCCGTGATGTCATCTCGGCGCTTACGACGCCAGCGACGGACGCAGAGCCGCATGACGCCACCTACTGACGCGAAGGGGTACTGCTATGCAAAACTTTCCGGATCCAGTCTGACGCCTGGGGATATTCGAAGGTAAGGAATATATCACTAACGTGTCTCTTTCAGATACAATGTCTAGCCCTTACCTCTCTTAGACCTATCTACACCCTGCTAAAGTATGCTTAGAACAAACATAGTACTCAAAACTGTTACAGACCCAGCTGGCAAGTCTTGAAAATCAAGGTTGAGACACTAACGTTCGACAATTTGTGCAAGAAAAAGATACGCAAGGATTTTAATTCTGTGAAGGCACAGAAGATAAGGTCACTGCCAGCTAGTATCCAGGCTATTTCAGTTGACAAGGCAATACCATTAGAAATCACTATCTATACTTCTATTAGGGAGCACATCTTTGCCGAACTGATGAGAAAGCAGAATCATATATTCCATGTCTTGATACCAGTGCTTTATTATGAACCTACTGTTACATATGTATGCCTTAACATGGAATAAGCTATATGAACACATTTCAATGTAATTTTTATGTTCATTTAAAATGCCAATTAACTTTAACATGTCTGCAAAGCTTCATGCATTTCTGTTGCCTAAAAGCCATTTTATCTAGTGTAGCACAATTGCACGTTTTTCTGCACTCCATTGTAAGAGTAGCCTTATTATGAGAACTCGCAGCAAGAAGCGTGAATTGAAGATCGTAGTGCACTCATAATGTGTTTATATGGCTATATCTCTGCTCCCCTACTCCAAGGTCTTTAAAATTGTTTTTCAAGAGAAGATCCAGCCTCCTGCTCTTAGTTGGTGTAATAGTTTCTATCATGTGTTAATTTTTCCATTGACTTGTAGACAGCCGCGGCTTGTACAGGTAAGAGCGGTGGGGTGGTGGTGGCTCGGTTCATTAATTTCGAATTAAGAGGGAAAATTATTTATTTAATTTTCCTTCATGGTTGTCTGTCGAACCCCCCCAACCCGGCCCTACCGCTCTTAACTGCACGGGCCGCTCCTGCTTGCAGAGAAAGAATTTTTTTATAAAATTGTGTCTGTAATGTATGGATTTTAACTTGAAATGCTCGAAATGAATTATCAGTGGATGATCTGGCCCACTAAAGCGACAATTGCTGCTTGTTGTTTTGCCTGCACTTTGGCTATTTTTGCACTGAACGCATGTTAGACTTTTAGGCTTTCCGATCTGTTGTGTTTTATTTTATTGATGGTGCATTGCAAGTGGGAAATTGTCTGAGGTACCGAACAGGGGAGCACTGGACAGGCCCCCTCGCGATTACCCCAGGTGCCAGGTCGTAAGACAGAAGTTTCTCAAGGGGGACTGGTGTGGAGCATGGCCCAGCACTGGACCTGGTGAATTGGCTAAACAAGAGTCAGCAAGTAGAACTGAGTTTTGATAAGGTGTAGCTGTGCTTAGCGTATTCTATTTGCTTGCTTGCATGGAGCGTACTGTTCTATGTCTGTCAATAATTGCTTCAGAGTGCAAATATGTGCTCTCAGGGTAGGACGGGGCAATAAAATAGACTGATTGGGTAGGTAGGAATAAGAGTAGTCCAGAGAATAAAAAGAGTGTGTGAAGCCCTGTACTTCTTGACCTGTAGACTGTGGGACCCTGGGGGGGGGGGTTGGGGGGGGGGGGGGTATTGGGGGATCTGTGATGGCTATTCGGGTCTGCGACTACTTATAACATAAAATGATATTACTAGATTACTAAAGTGCATATAAATAAAGAAGCTAAATGTAAATTTGAAAACTTTCAAATGTTCTGTAAATGTGAAGGATTTTGAAATTGGAGCCACAAAATCTAATTGATATACTCAGATTGATTTGTGGGAGCAGTACAAGTGCATCAAACAGAATATAGCAGAGACAATCGATGGCCTCGATTGAATTTAGAACATTTCTAAGCTTCCCATTAAGACAAAAATGTTGACGTGTGTAAAATTTGTTTGGGAATTAAATAAAATATTTAGCCATTTGCGTTTTTAATAAATGCTTGTTTCCATATTCTTTACAGATCAAATAATCAATATATACTCGGCGGTGTACCCAGAACTCAAAAATGAAAAAAGTGGGGTGGTCCCTGTATTCTAAAAATGAATCCGTGAGGGTCCCTGGATTCCAGTAATGATTAAGCGGGGATTCACAGAAGTCAAAAGGTTAGGAACCACTGGTTTAGAGTGAGCAGGCTCTAGAAGTAGTGCAGTAATGGGGGAGATAGGCAGCAGCACAAGGACCCAAAGAACAAACCTTTGAAGGATAAATGTGAGAGAGAGTCTCTAATCCTGCCACCCCGACACCTGTGAGCCGGGAGTCTGATCAAAGGCAAAGCAGAATGCAAGAGGATCTTTGGGTGTTAGTGTATGATACTATGATATCTTTACACCCCCCTAACTCCCCACGAAGTAAGTTAAGTAAATTAGATGAGGACAGCACAGTCCTCCTTTCTGTTTTCTTTCCACTTCTCTCAACAGGAGGAGTTCTGGCAGGAGGCCGGCAGAACTTTCCTTGTTAAACCATGTGTACCGTGGATAATATAAAATAGTGATGGAGGCCAAAAGTCATCTTAGCATAGCAAACCCTGTCAAATGGGACGCCTGCCCACCCTTAGGAACACCAGTATGGTAAAGGTATGTGCAAGTATTTAAAAGAGTGAATTGGACTCAATAACAATCCTGGGAAAAATTCCTTTCCTGGAAATGGTACCTCTGATATGGAAAGATTAGAACATAAATGATCCTAAAAATAAGACCGATGTGGAGCAGTAGCACTCCTTGTACAATGGCTTGTGAAGGCCCATAAACAAAAGCACAAAGCCGAAGCCATATGAAAAATACCCAGGAGAAGCTGGAGTTGATAGTAAACCTTAATGATGTTAGAAGGTTCACTGTTGTCTGGTGTTGGCTGCCAATTGCCTGGGGCAAGCCTGCCTTCAACAGACAGCCTGTCGAGGTAGGGGGAAGACTGGAATCCCTGACCTTCACAGGTGCACTGCAATCACGGTCATGACTTTTGTGAACATCCGAAGGGCATTGATGAGATCAAAAGGAAATAACGCAAACTGAAAATGATTCTGGCCTGCTGTGCATCTGTAGCGCCTATGGGTCTTCGGGATGAGGATGTGAAAGAAAAATGTTACTTACCCTGTAAGTATTCGTTTGAGCTGCATAGTGCTGTAGATTCACATGCTTTGGCTTCTTTTGCCACCTAGTGTTGGGCTCAGACGTTTGCAACTTGTTTTTCTTCAAAGAGTTCTCTCCAGTCACGATGTATAGGACACTTAATTCTTATGTGTGCACAGTGCATGGGGATCAATTCCATTTTAGATAGATTTAGTCCAGCAGGTGAGATTGCTATAAAGTGGTAGGAGAAGCTGGTGTACATATGCATTTGTAAGTAAGGGAGTATAAAATAGTAAGTAAGATCTGCAGCCAGAGCCACATGCTTCCAGGGAGGAAGTAGGCGCACATGAATATATAGCACTACACACTACAAACAGATGCTTACAGGGTAACATTTTCAGTTTGTAGCATGTGTTGCTGTAGTGTAGATACACATGCCCTGCGTAGACTGTAAAGCAGCCCTCTGTTAAAGAGGTGGCTAGCGTGAACATGGAGCAGATGCTTGAAATAGGTTCTGTAAAATTGTTTGGACAACTAGAGCTTGCGGTGTATGCAAACTCCGATTATTGTAGGTGAAGGAGTTAGCATATGATGTCCTTCACTGCAGGGTTCAGTGGATACAGTAGCAGACAGACCTTTTTGATTTTACTGTAAAGTGGCTGCGCTGATGAAGAGCCCAAATCCAGATTGTCTGAGCAAGAACAGAAAGGCGGAGCGAGAGGGGTCTCCTTGCTTGTGCAGGTAGCACACTGGTGTCATGTTGTGTTTCTGGACAAGCACTTTCTTGCCTTGTATCTGAGATAGAAAGGAATTAAGGGCAAGTTCAATTGCTAGGTGTTTGAAATAGTTGATGTGGTAACGCTTCTGTTTGTGGATACATAATTATTGTACTGCTCAGAGATTGAGATGTGCCCTTCACCCTGTTTGTGATACATCTGTGGTGATAGTGACCTGCATTAAAGGGTCTTTGAAAGGTTTGCCCCACAACAGGGTTGCTGTTCCACCACTGCAAAGAATGATGAACACTGGTTACACTAACCAGTAAGACCTTGAATTGGTAATGCCGATCACTTACCATGAACAGCAGGTAGTGTCTATGGTCATGGTGGATGAGGAAATGAAAATGTGCATGCTTCTGGTCCAGTGCTGTCATGAAGACTCCTTGCTGCAGGAAAGGTATGACATCCTGAAGGGGTTTCATGTGGAAGTGTTCCAGCACTATGTATCGGTTGGGACGATTGAGATCAAGAATATGTCTGAGGGGTCCATTGTTTTTGGGGATGAGAAAGTAAATGGAGTAAACCCGCCTTCCCTTGGGTTTGTGAGGGGACACTTTTTGTAGGAGGGCTTGCACTTCTTCCTCTAGGTGTAAGTGGTCCTCACTGAGGTGTTCTGAGGATATGAGTGAAACTCTAGACTGTAACTGTGTTGAACTATGGCTGGAACCCATTTGTCTGAGGTGTTCTCTTTCCATTTTGGCAAGAAACCAATGATTCTCCTCCCAACAGGTGTTACGTGGTTGGGTGGGAGTTGTAGGTAGTCAATGTGTTTAAGTGGTGGAGGTTCCCTTACCGGAATCTCCTATGGCTGTTACTTTGTTATTTCAAACACACCAGAGAGAGGAGAAGGTAAGCAGCCGAAAATAGACTGTAAACAGAAGAAATATGGCAGCTGCAGGTAGAGAGCACAATTTTTGATTATACCTAAACATAAACAATCAGTTTGTCATACTTGGATGATCCCGGGTAGCATGTGCGAGTGCTGAAAAGGGAGAAAGCAAAGGACGGAAAGGGTCCTCTTTATGGAAGCCTCACACACAATATTGTGTCATGCTTCATCATCAGCAACCTCTCCCCACCCTGGAAAGATAGTACCTCCAGGGTGGACTCAACCTCCTATTGGACTGAACACAGAAGGAGTTCTTAGATAAAGGCTACTGGACAGTGAAGGGATCCAGGTCACTAAAACTATCTTAAAGTATTCCGGCTATTTGCTTTTATTAGTGGCTACGTTAGGTAAGGTTAAAAAGGTATGAGGCGGCCATGGGAGAGCAATGACCATCTCCGCCATAAAAATTACTCCAACATTTTTCTGCCCTTCTACAAAGACCAAATGGGTCTAGGGCATTCTTCAGGGCCAGGGATCCCAATTCATTCTGTCCCAATTCATTCTAGGGGGCCTATTCTCCTATATAATGTGAGTAAAGAAAGGTAAATAACGATACGACAAATATTAAATGTGCTCAAGTGAGTCCTACCTGAACCAAGAACATCAGAATAACTCTAAATTAAAGGGGATACCGGTTCCTTAGACAGAGGGGAACGGTGTCCTTTGTGGTCACACAATCTTCAAAAGGCCCACTGTGCCAGACAACCTAATCGATGCCCACTCTCAGCTGCCGGTACCTCTATATCCACCTCATGTGTAACCTGTAGAGGTTTAAAGCTGAAAGAGTTGGTGCTGCCTTTGGTAAGAGTTCACATCTGTGGTGGTGGTCTTAGAACATGCATGGTATTGCTGCCTGCGAAATAACCCACTTTGACTAGTGGTTAGAAAGTCTCATGTCTTTAGCTGTATCCGTATCCTTTTTAAGTTTCTCTAAAATGTGATTGATCGGTGGGCCAAACAAACGAACCAAAGTAGGTGATGCTATACCTCAGGTTTAAACCCCAAGATATGAAGCTATGCCTGTCGGCGAATGAGGATACTTGTATTCACTCCTCATGCTGCTGTGTCTACTGCATCTAGGGCGCAACATATAGTCACCTACATGACCAATTTCTCTCCCCTTTGCCTGTATTCATGTGGCAGTTGTTGAAGTAATTCCCACATTTATTCCATTGGGCTACAACATATCTTACCAGTAAGTCAACAGAATTAGCAATGTGCCAGTGGTTAGATGTCCCTGTGGCTACCCTCTTGCCTGCTTAGTCCAGCTTTTTACTCTCCTTTCTAAGGTAGGACGTCCGCTGTCCCTTGAGAGCTTGCATGCTTACGTGCAGAGTGGACGACTAAGGTGTGCAATGCAACATGTCCCCTGATTTATGGTGGGTCAGAAGGTGAGGCCTTGTACTTCCAATGTACCCTATGGGTTACTACAATGGCTTTGACCAATCTTTAAAGGACTCTGTAGCTGGTTTAGCATAGCTATTAATAGGGGTAAAAACTGGATAGTAGGCTCTGTCTTAGAGAGAGGATCTCGACTAAGTCGTCGTCCTCCTCCTGAACTACATAGTGGTCCACTTTATGGTAATGGGCTGGCTGTTATGTTACCTCGTGGTATGAGGTTGTATTACCTTGTGAGGAGGGTCTGGAGGAATACAGATCTGGGTCAGGGTATCCAGGAGGATCTGAAGAATAATCATTCCATTGGTTTCCCCCACTTCGCTCCCCAGCTATGTCACACGGCTCATCCTTCTTGTAGGGGATACGTAGTCCTCAAAAGGATTGTGGTGAACCCACAAGTGTGTATGCCTCTGGTAGTGAGTTTGAAGGTAGCAGGGGAGGGAGGAGGAGGAGGTGGAAGACGAAGAGAAAGATGAAGAGGCAGTGGAGGTGAAGGAGAAGTGGTAATGGCAAAGAGGCTGGTGCCCTTGTGCCTCTTATTATGCTTGGAAGCGGTTCTTGGACTTGTAGCTAAGTCCTCTTCAAACGTCGGCTTCCTCCTAGGTGGAAAGGTGTTGACTACCTTGGGCGGTGGCTTAGTAGCAGTCTTTCCAATCTGAGTATGTATGTACAGTCGCTTTTGTTAGACATTGAGCTCTGTTTGGAGCCACTCGAGCATTGGATGCTGAGAATTTTGGGAGCTTTCTGAGCCACTTGTTCTCGATGTCGAAGATAAAGTTCTCAGAAGATACACCTTCGAGGTCAGCAGGCTCGGCACCTTGGTAAGTCTGGGCTCCTGGTGTTTTGCTGCCAAAGGTGTTGTCCGCTCCAAAAGGGCTTTCAGTGCCTGTATCGTCGTGGGGCCTGCTGGAGTTTGACGCCTGCATGGTTCATCTGTGCAGAGTAGGCTCAAATCTTAGGCCAGATTACGAGTTTGGAGGACAGGGTTACTCCATCAGAAACGTGATGGATATCCCGTCCACCGTATTACAATCCCAATATATCCAATAGAACTTATAATACGGCTGATGGGATATCCGTCACGTTTGAGACCAAGTATCCCTTACGCCAAACTCATAATCAGGCCTTGAGTTTTGACCGGTGGTCGGGAATGTTGGGAGCCCGTGGATGTAGGTGCTGCCAGCTCTGTGGGCTTTGTATCAATGTGACCTTTGCCAGACCCCTGTGGTGCCCAGAGTGCAGGGTTGCCTTCGAGGGGCAAATGGCCTTAGCCCCTTAAGGGTGGTGGTACGCTTCACCTCGAGAGACTTTGGTGGGTTTGATATGAGTGTCTACCATACTCACAGCCCGCAGTGTTGTCCGTGTGCATGATTTCCTTGATGTCGAGTTGGAATTGTTCCAGCTCTTTGTCAGTACTGGAAGAGAAGACCTACAGAAACAGTTGAAGGGCCGGAATATCGGAAGGCTCGGCTTCCTCGAAAAATCCTCGGCGCCCAGAGTTTCTTCCTCAGACATCAGGGGTGTCCTCCGTTGAGTGTCCGTAGTACATCTTATGATGTGGCCAGCATGTCTCCCTCTGTGGCACAGTCTTTTTGGTCCTTAACACTTGGCAGGCCTCACACTGGTTGCATGCTAAGGCGAAAAACACATATTACACATGTGGTGGTGGTCTGACTAGAGGTATTGCACGTTACAGCGAGAGCAGTGTTGAAATATAGACAATTCCATCACAGTCTGTGCATTCTTGAAGACGAAAACATCAAGTAGTGGCTTCAGGGCTGTAACAAGGGGGTCCCGACACGCGATATCTCTACGGGCTCGAATGACTGGTGGTCTGCATCTTCCCCTTTAGTCCCTCTGTTTTCTCCCCATCAGGAAGATTGGAGAGAAAGCCTGGACGACTGGGAGATGGCGCCTCCCCACGAGAAGAACCACGGCCCCTTTAACCCGATTCCGAGTCTGCATGAAGCCCCGCCTTCCAGCAACGTCATGGCGCTCTCACTGGACAAATATCCGGAAACCCCGAAGGAGGTGTGGCATGCAACCAGCGCGAGGAACACGGAGGAGGAGACTACGGAAGAGGTGGCATTTCGGAGTTCGGAGGAACGGTCGGAATCGGAGAGGACGAAGACGGGAACCACTGCGGAAGAAGGAGCAACGGAAGGCGAGCCAGGAGGCCAACGACCAGGCGAATCCCCGAGCCACGTACCAAGGGGTGCGTGGCTTCTACAGGTACGGGAGCGGCTGTCAAGGGTGTTGGGAAGGCGGGAGAGCGCGCCAGTAGAGTCGCGGCGTTTCGGACCAACATAACCGTGCAAACCTCAAATTATCGCAACATCTTTGTTCCTTCTCTCTCTCCCCCCCCCCTATTTTGCTTTAGGCGCACCCACCACCAATTCTTCACTAAAGTGCATGTTTAGAAAGCACTATTTTGTTTTGGGTGTACTCCTTCACTCCCGGTCCCTTGGGAATCATCCATTATATTGACCAACAACAACTGACCCCTTCCCTGTTTGTCCTTTTCTCCCACTCGCGAGGGAAAGCCCGGAGGACGAGACCAGATCCGAAGACGGTAGAAAACCACATACAGAGACTCCTACCCCTACCCGAGAAGAGGAAACATCAACTGCCCTTGATAAGAAAAGGACTGTTATACCACGCGGGAAGTCAAGGAAGACGGACCCCTCTAAAGAACTGTACAAACAAAGGCCCTTGTATGGAAAAAGTAAATACAGGGGAATAAAGCCTTATAACAGCAGACCTGGTCTCCGGCTGTTCACTGCCCCGTCCCGACAAGGGCTCATGGCCACTAGCACAGAGGTGAAAACCCTGTCAATACTCTGTGTAATGGAGCTCCTGGAAGCGAGTCAGCAGTAGTATGTTGCTTTCTGTTCTGATTAGTGTCAAAATACAACAGGGAATGGTGGAAGAAAGCGTCAAAGGGTGTCTGGATTCTGGGGCTTCAATTGAAATGTCCGAACTAGATGTCGGAAAAACAATCCAAATTAGAGCAGCACCCATGCTCTGTGCCCACATAAGGAGTCACCATACACATTGTGACTCAAGAGAATTCTTTGAAGAAAAAGAAGTTGCAAACATCCGAGACCAACACTAGATTGCAGGGGTATGCAGAGCATATGACTCCACAGCAACACATGCTACAATATAAGTGGCCTACAGGCCCAAAGTCACCATACAGTTTGTGGGATCACGGGCGGACAGGACTTGGTCTAGCATGAGCATATTGAATTTGTACTTCCTCAGGAAAGCGTTGATAGGGTAGAGATCTAAAATATGCAGCAGACGATTACAGAGAAAGGGACATGCAGGGACAAAGTAGGACGTTTCTTAGTAGATTCCAATTTGCTCCCCACAGCCTCTACATCACTCGGAGGAAGATAAGGCTTTATAATCTATCATTACAGCCATTTAAACAGCAGGCTGTGGGACCCCAAGTTTTTGCAAGGTGGATTCAGTTGTGTTACTTTAAAATGCCCAGTATTCCTTTTTGAAACAGACAAAACATTTCTCTGAGAAGAGGAGGGGAAAACAAAGCATGGCCTAGAAGGGGTGAGGTAGAGTGACATGAACTAGGTGGTGGGTCTATTCCCAGCAACTAGTGCCAAGATACCGTCTAGTGATAAGTGCACTTTAGATGAGACTATAAATATATTAAACGCTAGAAAAGACAGTCTGGTAAAAAAAAATACAAGGAAAGGGAGAAGATAGCCATCCAATTAAGGAGGTCTCTTTCTCTATAAAGGACCTAAAGAAACCTACCTGCAAAGGGGATGAAACGCAGCACAGGTTCATCATCTCAAAATAGTGCAATTATGGTGGAACATGAACCTCAATACCATGTCAACCTCCAACAAGAGCAAAAACTGGGAATTCATCTGGCTATTTGGTGGTACCTAGCAATATACTTCAACTGTTAACAATCATATGACAACATGCAATAAAATACAAAGCAAACACACAAGTTACTTGTCAATTGGACTGGCTAATCATGCAATAGCACAAGTTGTTTGCAAATCCGGGCCGAGAAAGCCCACAAGCATCCTAACCACAATAAGAAGCAGATAAATTAAAGGGCAACCAGCTTTGGTGCCAGGTCTCTTAACAGATGCAAGAAGTGCCACTCAAATAATCTGCAGAAACAAAGTCAAGAGTGGAGACACCCCTCAAGCAGTCAGCAATGATCTAGGTGAGAGAGATACTGAACATAGGAAGTTATATCATTGCGGAAGAAAATCAGATGATAACGATCAAAGAACTTGGAAAAAATAACAATTCTACTAAGCAAAGAGGAGGACATGATGCACAGGTTGAGAAGTAACATACACAAACAAAGTCTTCACAGATTAGCCATTAGAACACTGAGCGCAACTGTGCGAACTGGTTGCACTAAGCACAAAGCAGGTAGAATGCAAACACTAACACCCTTGAACCAAACTTAAAACAATCTCCATTTAGCAGACATAAGCCATCAAAGGGAGAAAGGCAATGTGGGAGATGAAGAGGCTAAATAACTGGCAGCGCTATTCTGCTAATGGGAGGAAACGTACATTGATCAGGCTTGTCATTTTCGTGCTTCCTATGCCTTTAAAAAAATAAAATATTCTAGAGTTTTATATAGCGCAAACTAGACCTGAGACATCGGGTATCAGAGCACTTTACATGAGCACCAGTTTTGTTATACATGGACAAATTAATTTTTGTTAGGCCCGGGAGATTAAGTGATTTGCCCAGAATCACAGGCTGTTGAGCGTCCTTGCGGAGACTCGAACCTGGTTCTCCAGCTTCGAGGTCGACCGCTCTAACCGTAAGGTTAAATCCTCTCCCCATCCGCTGCATCTTATACATCGAACACCAGTGCATTATGACTCTTCTATCTAGTAGTTGGACCACTAGACACCAAATTGTGAAAATAATACAATAAATCAAAAATCCTTTCAAAAAGGAAAAAGAAGAACAAGATATTTACTTTTGGTAACACTCTTTCTGGTAGAGACTATCTAACCATAACTTTCTCACCTTTTGAATACTCCTCCAGGCATCAAACTGGTTCCAGAAAATCTTCAGCAGTACCTCTGCATGGCAGCAGGTGGTGCCACTGACAATGCACTAACCTCTCTCCTCGTTGGTAGTGACATGCCCAGCCATATATAGACACCACCCATGTGTGCTGATATAAGTTACCTTCTTGAGATTGTCATGCTGAGATGTGGAGCTAATCAGATCAGTCGCAACTACTGTGCAGATTCCTAAATTGGGAAAAGAGACAAGTTCACAGAATAGGAAGGCAGAAGGGTTGGTGAGGAATCTGCAATTAGATAGAGTCTCAACTAAGCGGGAAAAGGATCCTTCTTGCAGCCCCCCGCAAGTAATGGCAGTGGTAGCAGCCTTGACTCTGGTAGAGGGAGCATGCAGGCCCTCAGAAGGATGTTTCTTGGCCAGTGCATAGCAGATTAAGATCAGTATGCCACTCTACATAGTCTCTGGTAAAATTGATGTTGAAGCAGAGTTCTCTTTTCTGACCAAACCGGTAGAGCCTTTCATTCTTTGCAGAAGTGTGAGGTGGAGCAAAGAAGGGCAGAAGAGTGATGTTCTTAAAAACAATTAAAGGGAGTCACTACCTTTGGAAAGAAGGGTGCTCAAGCCCAGGGAACCAGCTGTTATAGGTAGAAAGTGGTGTAAGGCCGGTTGACAGAGCCTATAACTCGCTCACATGTCAAGCTGGAAGTTATTGCAACAAGAAATACTCTCTTGAGAGAAAGAAGCCAAAGAGAAGAGCGCACATATGAAGAATGTGAAGACTAAATGTAAGTCCTACTACGGCATAACAAACGGAGAAGGGGTAAACATATAAACAGAAGCGATACAGATGGTCCTTTGTTAGCCATTCTAAAGTCGGTGGAAAGTGCTGTGAGTTTTCAAGGAACGGCAATCCTGTACCCTGCTGAACAAGTTGTAGGACCCACTTGTCTGATATTATCTCCTGCCACCTTGACAGAAAGTGTTGAATCCTGCTGCCATCAGGGGCAGTGGCAGACAGGGCTGCCCGCAGTCCCATTTGCCCTCTTCGAGGGGCAATGCAGACAACTTAAAGGCTGTGGTGATTGACGCACCCTATAAGGCTGCTGGAGGTATTGGGTTGAAACTGCTGATGCGAAGTGTGTGGAAGAAATACCCAAAAAGCATGCTGGAGGACCCTGCAACCCTTGAAGCACTCCAGAGACAAATCCAATGTATCATTAAACAATGGGGTGTCACAGAATAGCATATTCTTAAATCTGGCCTGAATGTCTCCCGAAAAGCTGGTGGACCGCATCCAAGCTTGTCTTTGGACAACCACGTCAGAACCAATAGCCCTCCAGAGGGAGCCTGTGGTGTCCAGTCTGAAGTAGATGGTGAACTTGGCTGCATTGCGGCCATCCTTCTTGGCCGGGGAAAGGATTACCCATAATGCATGAGAGTAACAGCCTAAGAGGCCCCTGCCGTTCACTGAACAAAGGAACAAACTTGTGGAGGAGAAAACCCTCTTGGAGAAGGTTTCAATTCTCTTCAATTCCCTGTCAAGGGGAGTAAAGGGAAAAGACTCTGGGTTCACTCTAGTGACGGAAGCCCATAACACAAGGCTTTCAGGAGTGGGGTGCTGGGAGAGAACGGCGGAGTTTCTTAGAGCACGATGATGAAGTCTGACAATATGGCGATGCACAGGTGGACCTCAACAAGGGTTGGCCCAGGTGTGTTTCTGTAAGGGCCTAATTAAATGGTAAAAGAGGATAGGAACTCATCTGGTCACGTTAGAACACCTCTGTCAGGACATTTATTTTGACCTCCCGAGTGGGAAGGTGGAGATCAAGGGCCTTTGCCAGCCTTTGCAAAATCACAGCGATGGAGACACCCTCTTCAGTGGCAGGTCCTGGTAGAGAAACTTGACCAGTGCCTGGGGAGACATCCAGAACACTGGCATTCTGTAGATTTCTGTACCACTTATCCTCCAAGTATGGTTGGGCAATCACCCCCTCAACATCATACCCCCATTGTCTAAATCCTTGCCAAAAAGGTCATGAAGGACCTGAGCCTTACCGGAAGGTGAAGGCTCTATGTCCAAATTAGAACGGTGGTACAGGGGCTGCTGTTCAGACAATGTAGCATGCAGCCTTGGTCAAGGTACCACTGTCTCTGCATTGGACACTATACTGGTTGGCTGTTGTCATCTGGAGTCGATGGCACCGGCATATCGCAGTCCGGTGCAGGTCGTGGAGCCAGGGAGGTAACTTGTACCAAAGTTGGACCCATGGGTGGATCCAAAGGGCACAACTACCACTGACAGTGGACCCGATGGCAGAAGCCCTGATGGGAGGCCCCTGGGCTTCTTTGGGCTTGAAGACAAAGCCAGAGGGAGTTGTTAATGTGCCAAAAAGACGCAGCATAGTGTAGCAACATTTCTCCATTTGCTGCAGGATTGCCGATGGACCCAGATAATCCAGTGTGGAATGGATTCTGAAATGGACCGACTTCGGGAGCATCACCTGGAGGCACTATGACGCCCTTGCCCATTTACTCAAGGTTTGAGTCAATAAGTACAGGGCAGATTCCCGCTTGGATTTCTTGTGCTTCTTTTTCAATTTCTGTGAGGACTTGGAGCATGAAGAAGACCAGTCACGAGAACGACCTTAGGAGCGGGACCTACCTTTTGACCTCAACCGATCCCAGTGGGGGCTCCTGAAGTGCTTCACCGTAAAGGGCTTAGCTTTTCAAACCCAAATGGTCTTGGGGTGCATTAAGGCACAATTACTGGAGGTCTTGGAGTCATGATCTGATCCTCGACACCACAGGCAAACCCCACGTTGGTCAGTCCTAGATATCTGTTTGCGACATTCCCCACTGGGTTTAAATCCTTTGGATTTGAGAGGTGACATAATACACTTGCACACTGGATTTTGTAAATTTGAAACAAGAAAAAGTCTTCAAGAGGCGAGGGGTAGCTCTGGATCCACATCTGTTGGTGCAGAAATAATGAAACAGATGTCAGCAAGACCAAAGCGAAGTCAGTGCGGAGCGATCAGTGCCACCTGGCGGTGCACAGAGGCACTGTTGAAGATCTTCCAGATCCAGTCTGATGCCTGATGAGAATTGAAAGGTGAGGAATCTACAGTTAGATAGCTATCTGAATAAGGGGAACAGCTACAAAACTGTGGCTCACTAATTAAATGTACTGAAAACATCTAATGCCCATTGCTATAGAACATTAATCAGACACACTCATTATACATTATTTGATATGCTTATATATGTGCCGTAAAGAAATATTATTTACGCCAATGTATAGTATTATTTGATTTAAAACGTACCTGTTGTCTGTGCTGTGCACGGGAAAATGAGGATAAAGTGCACAGAGTAGAGCAGCAACTGAAGCATTAGAAGTACTCAAAGAATATCTGGGGGAAAAAACAAACCTATTGGATTTTATGCCTCAACAATACAATATTGACTATTCATAAAAAACACAGCACAAACAGAACTGATTCAAATGAACTGATGTTATCATTCTCTGAAGGAGAAAAGTCAATTTTGTGGAGATTTTTACACAAGGCCTGCAGATTAGAGGTAAACAATTTTTCCGCTATTATTGATTGTGTACAATAGTGTTTCATTGTCAGAGCCAACTCCTTTAAGGGCTTTGTATTAGTATGACATTTTCATTAACAGTCAAATGCACTGAAGAGCATACCAAGCTTGTTGGCCATTAAGCTTTGAGGAAAGTCAGAGAACAGTAAAAGAATATAAATTGGAATAATTGAATGAGATGCCCAAAATAAAAAAAATAAAAAATTCACATAGATGCCTGACCCTGCGGGGTGGATGGAGGGAGAAAAGGAGTGGGATTGATATTTCACTGAAGAACATCAGTAAGAGGGGGTGATGGTTGACAATGTATCACAAATGAGACCCTATACACAGAATTATACACATTTCTTGACAATAAATCAGACAAGTGGACTGAACAGTAAAACAAAAAAATCTTACAGAAACTAAAATCACCAGCTATGATAAACTATACAACCTTGAATTCCAGATTGTACAAACTACCATAAAAATAGCATCATTGAGGATATCACATACAAAATCACCAATACAACCATGCAAAAATTCAGTGCTGTTCCATTATATATGACAAGTGATGAGCGATACCACCAAGGGGTAACCCTGGTGGGTTAGGGTTATACTACACAAAGCTTTTACTTTTCCCAAAAGGGAGGACTAACCCATACGTTAGAGCGGGGCTCTAAATTTTGAGTTGCATTACAATCCCCAGCCAGAATTATATTAGCAACTATACTTCTCCTCTGGTCAAGCTTTCTTATGAATGAGCCCAAAACATCAATGTTACCCACATTATGCGAGGTAGTATTACCATTATAAAAATGTATCAAAATTAACTAAGGAGCTATGGGGGGGGGGGGGCGGGAACCGGGAGGAGGGGGCAGGGGGTTAGGGGGGGAGAGGAGGGTGGGGGGATAGTATAGGTTTGAAAGTAGGAGTAGCATGTTCTTAGTTTAACAGTAAAACAAAACGGATTGTGATGTTGTTATTGTGATACACCCGCCTGGCTGACGTACCTGGAGGTCAGGGCTCAGCAACTGTAATGCAATCGCTTAATAAAATCTGTTCTTAAAAAAAAAATTAACTAAGGAGCGACTGGGTGGGAAATGTGATGAGGCCCATGTCTCCTTTAAAGAGATCACACTAAAACTCCTAATGAAGTTGAGCCAGTAAATGTCCTTCATCTTGCCTCCTAAGCCTGCAATGTTCCAGCTAATGAGTTCTAATTCTTTTGATATGATGGTGCGACAACTACTAGTAATGGTAAAGACCTGGCACGCTTCCAAGCATGCGTCTTGTGGTCTAAATTAATCAAAGAGATCCAGGGCATTGAGAGGTTCAAATTTGTTGGGTGTCTTTACAGAAAAAGGCTCAAGGGGACTCACCCTTGAGAATTATCAATGATGACATACTGGCTGAAAACTGGTAGGACACACCACCTCTGGTCAGTAAACAAAACTTCACCTATCGTGGAAGGGCCGCGATAGGTGAGGATTTGCTGATTTTAGACAAACCCATGGCAGCCAATACACGAGTAGCCATCCCAGGCTTATTAAAATATATAATCACGCAATCTTCTGCAAATATTTTAGTATCTTTCCCAATCCAGCCCATTCTTCAGACCATGTTAATCCAATCGTTAATTTTAGACCCCAAGCATCTTTTTAAGTTTCATATAACTTTCAGCAGTATTAACAACCACACAAGTAGTGGCCTCAGTAGGGAGATCGATGGTTAACTCCCACCATGGAGATTGTCTAAGCCAAAAGCAGTAGTACCTCTATAAGATCCCATTTTACACATCTGGGTACAGGAATCAGACTCGGGAGGATACTCTTGATTAACCTGAGAGGGATACTTCTCCTGTCCACTACTTTGATCAGACCCCATGTTAGAAGAGGTTCTCTCTCAAGAGCGGCAAACACCTCCATGATCCTATACGGGAGCCTAATTGGATTTTCTAGTGACTAAATCAGCTCATGCCGCCTCGGTTCTGCTAGCAACAATCGATTGTCCATAATTACCAGACAGGTTTCAATTAAGCAGTTTTACCCACCCTTTAATTCAAAGATTAAATGCTCAATATTAACTAGATGAATTAATGAATGAATGAGCCCATTTAAAGAGTGCACGGCTACTCAGCACAAGTGTCCCAGCGCTAATGGTGGCCATCTACCTTTACAATTACCTCTAGTTGCAGAATAGCCAGGTTTTTAGCGGTTTCCTAAAGACAGCCTGGTCGGTTAAAGATCCGAGGGTCACCAGGAGCAGGTACCAGGCTTAGGCTTCCAAGAACCTAAAGGATATTCCTCCAGATCGGGCTCAGCGTATCCTGGGAACCGAGGCCAGGCCATTAGAGGTAGACCTCAGCTTTCTGGATGGCGAGTAATGGGATACTCTCTTTCTGAGATAGTCAGCACCCATACCTTGTAGAGCTTTAAAAATCAGCACCAAAGCCTTACATCTGATCCTCTTATCACTGGAAGCCAGTGTAAAGCCTTCAGGTGAGGGGATATGTGTCCAGGGATTAAGCATAAGCACCAATCCCGCTGCTGCATTTTGAACTACCTGCAAGCGGTTGAGAAGGTACTCAGCTAAACCCATGTACAAGACATTTTCATATTCTAGTCTGGAGGTAACCAGCGCATGGACCAACATTTTCTTCGTATTCAGTGATAGCAGGGGTAGCAATTTCCTCAGCATTCAAAGTAGACCAAAGCAGGTACCAACTACCGACTGGACTTGAGATCTCATCGAGAGAGCACTGTCGATAGAGATGCCCAGATTTCTAACTGTGACTTGAGCAGAGGATGTTGGCGACATATCCCCAGGCCACCAGAGTCTCCACTGTTCCGAGGGACGTGAGCCAAAAAAGATAATCTCCGCTTTCTCAGGTTTACACTTCAATTGATTCCACATCAGCCAATTAAAAAACCCGGGAGAGGCATATTCTGTTCTTCTCACCCTCAAAGTCTGCCCCCTTTTCACATGTAAAAAGCAACTGGGTATCGTCGGCATATGAAATTATTTTAGTCCTGCATGCTTCTGCCAGTGATGCAAGAGGGGACATATACAGATTGAAAAGTGTGGGGCTCAATACTGAGCCCTGCGGGACACCCAATTTCAAACTGGGGATGGTAGCCACAAAGGGAGGAGTCCAAACTTCCTGACTTCTGTCCTCAAGAAAGGATGCCAGCCACTTTATTGCAGAGCTGCTGATTCCAATCTTCCTAATCCTTTCCAGGAGGATGTCATGTGGGACCGTATCAAAGGCTGCCAACAGGTCCAAAAATACTAGAATACGTCTACCCCCCTGATCTAACTTTTCTTTGATGTGTTCTGTGACTTCCATCAATGCAGTTTCTGTGCTATAGTTAGCCCTGAAGCCTGACTGACTAATATACAAAAGGTTATTTTTTTCCACAAAGTCCGAAATGACTGTGTTCACATAGTATTCCAATTATTTAGAGAAGGCCGGAAGTAAAGATCTGGGCCTGTAGTTAACTAGAACATTAGACTCTGCTGAAAGTTTCTTTAATAGCAGAATAATTTGAGTGTTTCCAAATGGAAGGCAAACAGCCAGCTGACAGTGAGGTATTAAGAACCTTATTAAAAACAGGATTAATGGACGTGGCCACCGTGGTCAACAGTTGAGCTGGACAAGGATCAGCAGGAGAACCTAACTTAAGACCCTTAATAATACCCAGGGATACTTCTAGCGGCAGCTGGGTATTTGCAGGAGAGCGGGGGTTTCTCTGTCTAACAGCTCCACAGCTGGGACTAACTAGTCAGAGTAGTCATCTGGAGGCACCTTAGAGAAGGAATTCTGTATAGTCACGATTTTATCATGAACAAATTCCGCCAAATGGTTAGTCCATTTTATTGATGGCGGGGGATCTCTGATAATGAACGTCGGATTGGAGAAAGCTTTAACGATTTTAAAAATCTTCTTTCCTTTATTGTTGGATGTCTCAATTTTATCATCCAACTAGCTTTCTTTTGTATCCTTGACTTTAGAGTGGTAGGCCTTCAAGGCCGACTTATACTCAAGTTTGTCCTCCAAATTATAGTTTTTCCCCCACTTCCTTTCCAAACATTTACAGGCTCTTTTATTAGTTTTAAGAGTTCATTGAACATGGGGGGCAAAAACCTAGCGTTCTTAGTAGTACGTATCGTCATATAGGCTAACTCATGAACGCTCTGCCTCACCCAGGCTTCTAGCTGAATCACATCCCCTTCTGGGTTCCCTGAAAGAAGAGGGGCGGAGGTTTCAAGGTCCTCTCCCAGGACAGCCGCTGAAATTCTGTGAAAAGCTCTATGTCTACTTTCTACCCAGTTAGAGTTTTTATGGCCATTTTTAGAAGAGAGTGGCCATCTAAAACTGATTAGACAGTGGTCCAACCAAAGCAGAGGTAGAGGCAGATCAACCTCCAGCTCTACATTCAAGAACACCTGGTCTAGGGTATGTCTCCTCCTGTGCGTAGGATGAGACATAAAGGAAACAAGGTTAACAGCTAATAGAGTCTCAGTTAGATAAATGACCTCCAACTCCATAGGTTTATCCATATGAAAGGAAAGATGGTTGCCGTAAGACTCAAGTAGCTCCTTGATAAGTGAGTCAACCTTGGAATACTGCTTTTCCGATACTGTATGACTCCAGTTATTATCGGTGTCCGAGTCCTCTAATAAACCGTCCAAACATTTCACACTGTTTAAAGTACTTTTTGACGATCAGCCTTCTGGGCTGCCCACTCTCTTTTTTTCCTCTTCTCGGCCAGGGGTAGAGTCAGAAACAGTATCCTCAGAAGGAGGGACTAACTACCTTAGGGCAGGCCCGATGAACTTCTACACATACCTTCAAAGACTACCTCTACAAAAGGGCCCATCCTCACCAGAACACTAAGACATGATTGTTGGCACAGAGTCATTATTGCAGACCGGACTGGGACTGTTTGAACTTTGGGAAGCAGGGTTACAGGCATTATGACCAACATGAACCTGATGAGCCAGCTCCTTCTCCACATTGGCAATCTCTTCATTGAAAACCCCTACTGCTGATGACAAGTACGATAAGATACCGGACTTGCCCTGGTTGAGCCCCTGCTGCTCGGAAACTTTCCTTCCTTGTCATTGGACCCAAAGGGGCAGTTAGTTTGCATTTCTCCATAGTTCCAGCACCGGTACATCTGATGTCACAGGGGCGACCCGTCAGGTCTGGTCTCAGACGGGAGCAGTCAGGACGGCTTTTGGAAGGGTCCTGCAGCTTTCAAAATACGCCTGCCCGGCGCAGCAACGCACTCCCCTCTCCTCCTGGCGTACAATAGCCTGGGACTTAGTGTCCAGGTCCCAGGCAGGTCATGGCAGTGCAGGCTGCGAATCTCATGCAGCGTGGTCCCGCAGCTTCCAAAATATGCCCGCATGGCGCTGCAATGGGCTCCCCAGCCTTTTGGTATGTTGCAGCCTGGGACTTGAGGGCAGGGCAGGCTCAGAATCTCGAGCAGTGGGGTCCCGCATCCTCCAAAAATAAACCTGCACAGCAAGGATCTCCCCCTGCCTCCTAGTGTGTTAGACACTGGAACTTAAAACCATGTCCCTAAGCAGGTCATGTCAGGTCTGTGCAAGCTGTGAGTCCTTAAATCATTAATTGTTCCTATATTTAAGAAGAGCGATCAAATTGATCCAAGGAATCATCTCCCCACATCCCTTTTCGATTCAACAGTAAATATTGAGGGCATAATTCCGTGTGCATGTTTGGAAGTTTGGGCTGAGCATAATTCCATCTTCCCAGAGGTAAAATATGGACTTTGACAAGGTCTTGGAACGGTTGACCAGTGTCTGAATTTATATATATTGATGAGAAAGTATATGGTTTCAAAGAATGGAGTGATCCACCACACATTTATGGACCTGAGTAGTGCCTTTAACAGCACCAGTCGTTCAAAACTCTGGACCACTAGGTCATCAATGGAGGGGGGACAAGCTTATAGCCAGTTTATTGCGACAGATTTGGATGCATCAGCCAAGGTGTGCCTTGGACTAAATGGAGAAAGCACTGAATTGCTCAAAATAAATAGGAGAGTTCATCAAGGCTGTGTTTTGGCACTTTAAAAAAACCTTTTATGTTAATAATCTGAAACGTTTTTATTGACAGGGGTGCATGATATACCATTGATGAGGGCATACCCAAGACCAGCTCTGTGTGAAGATGATGCTGTGATAATTGCTAGAACAGCCTACAGCCTGCAGAAATTACTTGATGTCTTCATAAATTTTAGGGATCAACTGGATTTGAAAAACAATCTTTCCAAATCTCTAACTATGGTTTGTGGGCTTAAATATGCGAGAAGTCATCAACATAACATCTGTGGCACAGTGGTAGGGAGCATTCAAACCTCTAACTATATAAGGATACCTGTAGACTTATCACGAATCAGGAGGAATTTATACATCATCATATGGCAACAATTTGATCGAGCAATAGAGGCTGTCTTCAGGATTGCAGCTAAACATGTCGGGAAATGCTTACAGCATAAAACAGCAAATTCTTACCTGTGGCAACTTGGGGTGCTGGCATTTGGGGGATATTCAGATATAACTAGTTTACAAAAGGCTTATTTTTATTTTTATGAGAAGACTGTTGTCTATCTTGTATAATTGTTCTACTGAGAGCTGTCAAACGGAATTGGGGATTTCCTACTTAGAGGACTTTATTAAACAACACCTATTTCTTTTAAAGGCTTCAATTTGGTTGACTTCAGAGGCCAGCTTTACAAGGTCAGTTATACAAGATTGCTTAACCCTGGATAATGCATTATGGATCCTTTTTTATCTTGCACCGAAAGGGTCTCTCAATTAGGTGTTACTGTTTTATTCAGCAATCCCGACTCGATTAATGCCTCTAGTGAAAGCTTATGTAAATTACTTATTTTTTAAATATTGAGAGAATACGAGGGTGCCAAGAGAATGTTGTAAGCCTGAGGTAGGAGAATGCTCGACCTCCGGTTCTGGCCTGTCGGATGCATGGAGAAAGCTGGACGGGCTGTGCTGTCTTGTCTGCGTGTAGAAAAGGAAACAATGGTTAAGGTATGCTGGGCCTTTGTTGTGTAGTGCTTTTTAAAAGTGTATGAGGAGTTTGAAGGGAGCACATTTGTGGATTGGGAGCCTATTTAGATCTTTGAGGTATTCAGATATGTTCATCTGGTGTGGGAGTTTCAGTGTAGGTCTTCCGGCTGAGGTCTGTAAAACTTGGAGCCTTTTGCAGAGTTGGGCAGTGATGCCAACGTTATGGGAGTTCCTGTAGTTGAGCTTACAGGTGATGAAGTTTTGATGAAGGCTTGCTTGTGATGATTGCATGCTGGTGATGAAGGGGTTTTGTAGGTGTCCATGGGGATCCATTTTTTTAGTAGTTGAGGATGCGGAAGCGACGATGTTGACTTGATTCGCCATGGAGATACTGTTGTTGATTACAAATCCCAGGTTCCTGGCAGCATTGGACGGACAAGGACTAGCATCTAGCTCAGTGGGTCACCAACCCAGGGACCATAAGAGGTGTATTTGCCGAAAGGGCACTTCTGTTTTTTCGCTGTTGAGATTGAGGCAGTTCCTTTTCATCCAGTATGCTATGCAAGACATGCATATGACAACATTGGCTTGCGTGGTGGAGGTGTCTTCGGATACAGAGGATGAGCGGAGTGTTGTCCACATAGGAGGTGATGCAGAATTCATGGGAGTGGATGATTCTGGTGAAGGGGGGCAGGCAGAGGCTGAGTGTGTGGCTTAGGCAGAAGCCTTGCGGGACACTGCAGCTCAGGTTGGAAGCATTAGATGAGGAGAGGGCCAGGCTTACCATTTGAGTGCATCCTGAGAGGAAGGAGCTGATCCATCGTAGTGCCAAACCACCTCCTGAATCTGTATAAGGAGGGGTCCAGGAGTGGTTTGCATCGAGATAGTTCGTCAGCCAGGCGTTAATTAGGTTTTCCAGTGTGGGAGAATGAAGATGGGCCTGTAATCGGCAAAGTTCTTGTACATGTTGATTTTGTTCATGAAGTAGTAGGAGAGTTGTGTGAAGAGTTCTTAGGATGGGGTGATTGTTGTCGTGCTGATGCTGAAGATTTCTTTGGAGGTGTTTTTGATCCTTTCAATGAGGGCTAGATGCTTGGTGGTTTTGAGGCGTGGTGGTAGATCCGGAGGGCTACTTTGCAGAAATCTATCGATTTTGTCATGGGAGTGGCACTGCCGTCTTTCTAGCTGCTTGCATTAACGCTTCGTGAGGCAAGGGTGTACCAGCTTGCTTGAGGCTTGGCTCCTGATGTGGTGGTTGTTCCCAAAGGAGACAGGGAGTTCACACACAAGGTAATCCACATGTTGATGTTCACGATTGAGCATGCTAGGTTATCCCAGTGCAGTGGGTGTCTGGGCCAGAGGTTTCAGAATCAGAAGTTGTCTCAGATTTTGCTCCATTGGCATCAAGTGGTGTGGGTAGATCAAGACTGGTTGTGTAAGTGTAGGCTGCAGTGAATAAGGAAGTAGTCCGTCTAGACGACAGGCATGGGCTTGTCTACCATGATGTTGGGAAACTTGGTGTAGATGGAAGTCAAGAAGATATATGGCCAAGTGGGTGGAGTCGTTCACTCATTGGGCAAGTCCACAAATATTGAGGTGCTCCCTGAAAGTAGTGGGGATGGGGCTGCACTGATCGTTTAGGTGGAAGTTGACTTCGCTGAGTAGAGTGAAGTTGGATGCAAGTGCCAGTGATGCGATGATGTTGGGAAGAATGGAGCTGAAGTTGGATCTTTTAGGTGATGGGGGTGTGGGACTGGAGGTTGGGAGCACCTGAGTTCCTCGCAACAGATGATAGCAAGTCATCCATCCTCAGGGTTTGTTGGATCTGTCTTGTCTTCCAATCTATCCGGGGGGGGGGGGGGGGGGGCTGCAATATTTGGAGCAGAAGCTGGGTTAGGCCAGGTTTCAGTGAGAAATAGCAGGTCAGCAGAGAAGTCCCTGACTTTTATGCGTGTTTAACGAGTGAGCAGGTGCTGAGGGGTACAATGGTGAGCGTGGGGTGTGTGTTGTTCAAGGCAGCAAAGAGTTTGCTGAGGTTGTGTGTGTGGTGTGATGGGATGGAGGATGATGGTGGGTGGAGGTCGGTGGTGGTGCAGGAGAAGCGGCAGGTGAAGCAGAAGATTGCCCCATCTGTCCGTGCGAAGAAGGCTTGTGCTCAGTGCAGAGATGGGCCTCCATGGCTGAGGTTACGGAGTGTTCCAACCAATTAGCATCTCGGGTTTCAGTGGGTGGTTGGCTGGCAATGGGTCATAGGTGCTGTCGGGGCACAGAAGGGAGAAGACAGGCTTCCCATTTGGTACATCAGGGACACGCTCATTCCATGGCCATTAGGAACTCAAGAGAGGAGAGAAGAGTGCGGCGATTGGGCTAGCGCTCAAGCGGAGTGTGAAAGGGTGGAATAGGTAGGAAAGCAGAACAAGACCAGCAGAGGAGGAGAAAGTAAAAAAATAAAATAAAAAACAACCGGCAAAGAGACAAGCATTGGCAAAACCAATGGGTTTTGCCTACGCGAAATCTATATGCTTTGTAAATGTCTTTTAGCCAGGTTGTACAGCAGTGTGGAGTGGAGCGGAGTGGAATGACATGGTGTAAAGTGGCCTCGAGTGGAGTTGAGTGACAAAGAGTGGAGTAGAGTGGTTTGGAGTGGGGTAAAGTAGGGTGATGTAGAGTGAAGTGGCGCAGAGTGGAGTGGCATTGAGCAGAGTGGCATGGAGTGGCACAGGGTAGAGTGGCGTAGAGTATAGTGGAGTGGGCTTGCATAGAGTGCAGTGGTGTAGAGAAGAATGATGCAGAGTAGAGTGTATGGCGCAGAATGCAGTGGAGTAGAGAGATGCAGAGTAGAGAAGCATATAGTGCACTGGGATAGAATGGAGTGGACTAGAGTGATGCAATGGCGTAGGGTGCAGAGGAGAGTGGAGTAGAGCGCAGTAGAGTGGCATACAGTGCTGTGATGTAGAGTGCTGTGATGTAGTGCAATGTAGAGTACAGTGGCACAGAGTGCCGTGGAGTAGAGTAGTGTAGAGTAAAATGGTGCAGAGTAGAGTGCAGTAGTAGAGTGGTGCAGAGTAGATTACAGTGGTGTAGAGTTCAGAGGCCCAGAGCTCAGTAATGAAGAGTAGAGTGGTGCAGAGCAGGGTGTCAGAGTGCAGTGGGGTAAAAAGTAGTGGAGTGGTGCAAAGTAGAGTGGCATAAAGTGCAGTGCAGTAGAGTGCAGACTCCCCATCTCAATTTGAGTGCCTAGAGCAGGGCGGTGTAGAGTGCCATGGCGCAGAGTGCAGTGGCTTTAAGAGCAGAAGCACAGAGTAGAGTGTAGTGGAATAGACTGTAGTGGTATAGAGTACAGGGTAGGGGGATGGGAAGGAGAAGAAGCGACTTGGAAAGGGGACAGGTGGGAGGGAATAGAAGCTTCAGAGACGGGGATATGGCAGACAAACTGAAAACACAAGCACTCATATGGAGTGCTTGAACACACACAAAAAGGTAGCTCCGAAAACGGGAGCATTGGTTGGACACACATACATGGTCCTTGCTCTAGGGGAGGGCCAGACACCGGAAGTGGACATGATGCCCGTATGCCCTGAAATGAGAGCGACACATAAGCTAACAAATAGTAAGCTATTAGCTGGCTGTACACTCTCTGTATCTAAACAACATGTCTCACAGACACATGGCATGTGCTGTTTAGGTGCAACTTAAAAAAATATAGCAAATGGAAAAATGCAGCCGAAGAGAGCAAAAGTGTGAAAAGGGTAAGAAAAAGAGCAACAGAAAGAGGCAAATGCAGCAGAGTGTGCACAAAGAGACACAAAAGCATTAGAGAAAGAAGGGTAGATGCATGAAGAGAGACAGAAGAGGGCAAAAAGAAGCACATAAAGGTGACAGAAGGCAAAAGAGGCACTTAAATGAAGAGGCCCACAAGGAAGACAGCGGGAGGAGCAGGAAAATGTTGCATGTCGCAGGTTCACAGTGGCCCAAGAGTCATGGTTGGAGTAGGGAGACAGGGGTTTGGGCGTCTACTGAAGCACCTCCTCGAGACAGGCGATAACCAGTCTGCCTCCTTCAATCCCTAGCTAGATTTGTGATTTAAAAGTGCCACAACTTAGTCTTTTACACAATTTAAAGGAGTATTAGCTATGCTATACATTAAAAATTTGTGGTAAAATATTGCCTCTAATTACATATACTTAGCAGAAAGGAGCAATTTATTAAAGGTGCTTACTTAATAATTATAATGCAAATGCTTCGATTTGACAGATTTGGCTCAGTGATATTTAATTTTATTTTATCAACTTAAGTGTGAATGCATACCCCACTTAAGGAGGAAAAGGGAGCAATATTCTTTTCAAAATGACAACACAAACAAGTCAGGGCAGAAAATGGAGTTTTACATCACATACAATTAAGGTTGAATAAGCACATGAGTTTAGTGGTAAAGATGGGGTAACAGGAGGAGGGATATATGCAGAATGAAACTGGCACATGAGGACATCATTTGAGTATTCCCAGCCTCCAACAGGTCAATAAAACACCATCGGAAAACTGGACACTCAGTTCATGCAGTCCAACTCTTTGCAAAAAGCATGGGCTAGAGAGATGCAGAGCCTTATAAAACATTGGCTCTATCTTGGATCTGGCTAATTACAGTACTCACGCAGCAATTGATAAGTAACAAACTGATGTCCATTTGCCAAAGAAAAGTGATACTATGGACACAATTAGTCAACAAAGGGTTCTTAATTATCCATTCCAGACCCAGAGAATGGATAAGAGCTAAAAAGAAAACACAAGCACTATAATAATGAAAAAAACAACATTCACACCTATCGGGTAACTGTGGTCTTAGACTAAGTTCAAGAAAATGTAGACGCTGTGGACGATGGACTAGGGAAATGGTAGAACCCTTGAATTGAAGGGAGAAATAATTCACTACCTTCTCCTCCCAATTATCAGTCCTGACTCAAAGCCTATTATCATGATCCTCAATTTAAAAACAATAACCTTCACCTAATCCCCCAACTACCAGTTCAATCAAGGAATGAAAAACAATTACTGAGTGTCATCATCGGACTGCCATGGAGTAAAACATAATGTGACAGTCATTAGCATAGTGTTGTCATGCTAGGGATTGTTGTCTTGTCTCCATTTCAACCAGAGAGGAAATAACCTACTATCATAGTCCTCTAAAGCCACAATGACGCATACAGAAAAAGTATAGCAGTGGACAAAGCACTAAATGAGTTCTAAATGTGCTAGAGTCCTAACGCAAGGAGTATAAAATTGAGAGAAAACCTCACCCACATTGTTGTGGTATGCTTTATAACAGGCGATTCTGTCCCACCTGGTTCGGATAATAACAGCAAAGTGGTCTTGACTAAAGACTAGCGAAATAGAAAAAATGTTTGCTCTATATAGGTGAGGGACACAGATTAAGTAATACAACTACCTTGGTGCAAGTCCAAACAATATCTCTTTATTAAAAGAGAACAACAGATAGGATTAAGACAATATAAGCAGGTAAGCAGGGGCATTCACACGGTTTCCAGGGTTAGAAGAACCAGAAGTGGGGGCTGCTTCTTCCCTTTTTTTGTTTCCATCTTTGCCCATCATCTTGGGATTAGAAGACAATTTTCTGAGTTTCAGAAAGAAATTGAAAACCCATCTTTTCCCTTGATTCCCTTAGGTACTCGTACTCTAGCTAGTCCAGACCACGTTGGGAAGCCGCCCTGGTAGTATAGCCATGCGCTTTATAAATCTGCTGAATAGAATAGAATATCATGCCGCCCTAACTCTTCCAAATCACATGTTTTGCCTCCCATTTTTTTATGTAAGGCTCAGAAGGGTCTTGGGCCTTCATTAGGGTTAACAGGATCCCTACACATCACAGTCCTGACTCAGACCATTATAAATGTAAGAACAGATCTTACTGTGCCCGTTTGTCTTGTTGAAGCTGCCTGTAAAGGGGAAAGAGGGGGGTAATTACATGCACCTTCTTGCAGATGATTAGTTGAGAACAATCCATAACTTTTTTTTAATTACTATGTCATTTTGGTCAGTGATTCAAAGTGATAATCACACACACAAAAAGCACTCGTATTACAAACATGAGCATATCTATGTGGTGAATTTACTTACCCTATACTTAAGGAAAATAGTCTCCACTGGTCACACCGGCGGGGGCAGGTGGGGGGTTCGTGTGGTCACAAACATAGGGTGAGGGGGACACACAAATGTAGTTCTTAACCACAGTTTTAGGACCATAAGGACTTCTGCTGATGAGATCTGCTCCTTGCCATAAAGTGATGTCACAAGGTTTCGGCTGGTTTGTTGGGATCCATAATCACTGTGTTTTTCAGTCTGTTCTGTACACCAGGACTGCTATTTCTGAATGGGGGTGGTAAAAACTCCCTGGATTGTTGCGTTGTTCCTCCAAGAGTTAAACCCACAGGCTCGTCAACATATCGCGTCTCAAGCAAACAATGTAGAGGCAGAGGAAACATTCCCATATAGTTACAATCTCCTTCTCGATAGAAATGACCCCTAGGCGTAGCCACTATCTTGTGATGAGGTCGGAAATGATTTAGAGTGCTTTGTCCATTACCATACATTTTGTGTACATCATTGTTGACTTGTTTCATTCCCCAAATATTACACAATATACATAGCACATAATAATTTATATATATTGGAGTATGTTAGAAAATACCATTAAGGGTAATACGTACCGGCCTCCTCCCAAGAAAAGCAGCCCCAAAGCCATGGAATGAGCAAGATGAAATCCATAGTTCATTTCACCTCCAGTCTTTTTGAGCATGAAGCGACAAAGCTGGAGGGCTTTTAGAGTGCCGGATCCAGCCATTACCATGGCAAGTGAAAGCAGCACAACACTCAGGCAGGTTTCAAGATTATAAGGACCAGTCTAAGTAAATTGAGATGGGGAGAATAAATTGATTAGAGTGGTTTATTATACTGTTGCTCTGCTGAAAAACTACACTGTTGACGTTTATATTCTACAATGAATTGGGGCTTTGATCACTATTTCTAGTCAAGAAACTTTGCATGTCACCTGCCATTCATAAAGAAGAGATTAACCATTCACCAAAAGCTCTGTAGAATGATCAAGCATGGGTTCTGTACAAAATGAACTGTACAATTTCCAATGTATGTCTATATATACACACACACAAACACACCAGAGCCCATTTTGGTTCTTCAAGCCAAGCATGAGACCAGAATCGCAATTTTCTATGAATGTTCATCAGATTATTTCTAAAAGAATTAATGGAATTACATTGCAGCATCTTTCAATAGAAAACATTTTGCAATGAGGCATGAATGTAAAAAAGCAGACTGTAAACTTGCATTTAGGCTATCCAGTTTTAGGTTTAAACCTATATTAACTGATAAAACTCCACTGAAAAGGTAACATCTATATCAATGTAAACAAACACTGAAACAGCCACAAAATAAAGTTCCATTCAAAGAAAAAAAAGAACAGAGAGAATGAGTCATTTTTATTTCTTTCTGAAGAGGTCAAAACAATATAACTTTGTAATACACTGTAGCAGCAGGAAAGACTAGTCCAGGATTATTATGCTTGAGATTTGTTATTTAGGGACGACACTAAAATATTGTAGCTTCTTCCTTTTGTTTCCTCCAATTTTGTATGGTTGGATTAAAGTTTGAAGGTTTAGAATATTCATTTTCTTTTTAGGTTTGATCTAATTTTTATGCACTGTAAGGACAGGGTGAATATCAAAACCATATTTGATCTTTTGGCAATGTTTAATTCTTTCACTAATTTGTGAAATGGCTGGCTCATAGGAATCTTGGCCAATATGTACTATCGCATTTATCCCAAGACACAGAAAGGGTAAACCCATTTGATACAACAGCCCCCTTTCTTACAAGTCAGTATTGATAGCAGGTTAAAAGTCGAAGACCCCAGGATTTAAGCATTCAGTGCAAAGTGCAGAGACAGGTACATTTGAAAAGAGTGCGGTCATTATGCACATGGGATACTGGTAAAAACATAACACAAGAACTTACACATACCAACAAAATTCATAGCTTCAAGGTGACCAATTATGTGTGATTCCTTCAGCTAATCTTGACTTTTTACCCAACTGCACTTTGCTGCTGGGGTTTTTGTGTCTATAGTTGATTAACAGCAACTGTTCAAGTCCCAAAAGGCAATGTGGCATTGTTTGAAAGGTCGGGCCTGACTTAAAGTAAGCCATTGCCAAGGGGGCAATTGGCATCTACAAAGGTCCACACAGCAGCAGCACCACATTAATATAGTTGGGCAAAGCATGCAGAAAAGCAGGGGCAAGTATGCTTAAAGCTTCAAGTTTAAGGTGCCTTAGAACTATTTAGACTACAAATCTGGAGCAATTCTAACTTTTAGGTTTAAGACCTTTTTATTCGTATCAATAAGGCAAGAGTGATACAACAGCAGCCCACCTACATCCACCAGCCGGTGGGGAAATCATCAACTGCAATCATCTATGGGTTAAAGTAAAATCAAAACAAATTCACAAACAAAACAGGGGTGGGGGGTGGATTGCACCAAGAACAGCCTGGAAAGAGGGGGAGGAAGGGGAAAGAGACACCATTTGTAGCACCATATTACCTGGAAAGTGTTTAATGAGTAATTAGCCATCAGGTAGTAGTTGTTGAGAAGTCCTGACCTGGGTTGGCTAGTCGAAGGACCCACAGATATAACAGGCATGATAATTCTTGGAACTCCTTCAAGAGATATCTAATACAGGGCACCAAAGTCTTCTCAAATATGGGAAGGGTGTGTCTCGCAATGGCAGTCAGTCTCTCCATACACAGTATTGCCCAAAGATTATGCAAACAGTTAAAATGCACAGAGATTACGTCAGTGGCCCCCCTGGAGAGGACGACCTGCCTATCGGCTCCCAGGGCCAGGGTAATCGCTCGACCCCTAATTGACTTCACTGGGTACGTCACAGGATTAGGGAGGCCCAAGAATACACAGCTGGGAAACTCTGGAATGTACGTATCAAACATGTCAGTAACCGTTGCTAGTACCTCATCCCAAATGACCTAAGTTTGGGGCATTGCCAGAGCAAGTGTGTAAGAGTGCCCATGTGCCTGCAATGGCACCAGCATGTGCTGTCTTTACTCAAATTCCTCTGGGCGACTCTGGCCAGAGTGAAATACCAGTCGTGAGCGATCTTCAGAAACATCTCTTTACTGGAAATATTGCAGGCAGAGGCACGAGCGCGGTGAAGAAAATACCGCCCCCTTAATCGTCCGTAAATATGCGTTCTCATTCCTTCTCCCATCTACACCACACAGGAGATTTTAAAAAGGTTCTGCGGGGTGGTGAGAAAGGTATAAATATTAGAGGGGATGCGCTTGTCAGAAAAGCAAGTAAGGAGCCATTTATCAAAGGGGGTAATCAATCAATCAATCATAGCATTTGTATAGCGCGCTACTCACCCGGAAGGGTCTCAAGGCGCTGGGGGAGAAGGGTCCGTTACTGCTCGAAGAGCCAGGTCTTGAGTTGCTTCCTGAAGGAGAGATGGCCCCGGGTCAGCCGAAGGTGGATGGGGAGGGAGTTCCAAGTCTTGTCTGCCAGGTAGGAGAAGGATCTTCCTCCGGCGGTGGCTCTGCGGATGCGAGGTACGGCGGCGAGGGCGAGGCTGGTCGATCGTAGCTGGCGGGTGGGCGTGTAGAAGGTCAGGCGGTTGTTGAGGTACGTGGGGCCCAGGTCGTGGAGAGCCTTGTGTGCGTGGGTGAGGAGTCAGAACGTGATTCTCTTGCTGACGGGGAGCCAGTGCAGGTCTCTCAGGTGGCCGGAGATGTGGCTGTGTCGGGGGATGTCCAGGACGAGTCGTGCGGAGGCGTTCTGGATGCGTTGGAGTCTTTTCTGAAGTTTGGCTGTGGTTCCAGCGTAGAGGGTGTTCCCGTAGTCAAGTCGGCTGGTGACGAGTGCCTGGGTGACCGTCCTCCTGGTTTCGGTGGGGATCCGTCGGAAGATCTTACGGAGCATGCGCAGGGTGTTGAAGCATGATGATGAGACGGCGTTGACTTGTCTGGTCATCGAGAGGGAGGAGTCCAGGATGAAGCCCAGGTTGCGTGCGTGGTCTGTTGGCTTGGGAGTGGTGCCCAGGGCAGGGGGCCACCAGGAGTCGTCCCAGGCAGAGGGCGATGATCCCAGGATGAGGACTTCCGTCTTGTCTGAGTGCAGTTTCAGGCGGCTGTTCTTCATCCATTCGGCGACGTCTTTCATCCCTTCCTGGAGGCTGGTTTTGGCGGTGGCGGGGTCGTTGGTGAGGGAGAGGATCAGTTGGGTGTCGTCGGCGTAGGAGAGGATGTTGAGGTTGTGTTGGCGTGCGATGGCTGCGAGGGGGCTCATGTAGATGTTGAAGAGGGTTGGGCTGAGTGATGATCCTTGTGGTACGCCGCAGATGACTTCGGTGGCGTCGGATCTGAACGGGGGGAGGCGGACTCTCTGAGTTCTTCCGGCGAGGAACGAGATGATCCACTTCAGTGCCTTCTCTTGGGTCCCGATGTTGCTGAGGCGCTGTACTAGGGTGCGGTGGCAGACAGTGTCGAATGCTGCAGAGAGGTCCAGGAGGATGAGGGCTGCTGTTTCTCCGTTGTCGAGCAGGGATCTGATGTCATCGGTGACTGCGATCAGTGCGGTCTCGGTGCTGTGGTTTGCTTGAAAACTGGACTGCGAGGGGTCGAGGGAGCCGTTCGTCTCGAGGAAGGCGGCGAGCTGTCTGTTGACGGTCTTCTCGATGACTTTGGCAGGAAAAGGGAGGAGCGAGATGGGACGGAAGTTCTTGAGGTCGGTGGGGTCCGCTGTTGGTTTCTTCAGGAGGGCGCTGAGCTCGGCGTGCTTCCAGCTCTCCGGGAAGGTGGCGGTGTAGAAGGAGGTGTTGATGATGTCCCGGAGTTGGGGTGCGATGATGGAGTCTGCCTTGTTGAAGACGTGGTGGGGGCAGGGGTCGGTTGGAGATCCGGAGTGGATGGTGTTCATCGTGCGGGTGGTGTCTTCGGTGCTGACCGGGGTCCAGGCGCAGAGGGTGGTGGTGGGGGGCGTTGGTTCGGCGGTAGGGTGCGTGGTTGGTGCGCCGAAGCTGTTGTGTATGTCGGTGATCTTGCGGTGGAAGAACGAGGCGAGTGAGTCGCAGAGGTCTTGTGAAGGGGTGATGTCGTTGTTTCCGGCGCTGGGGTTGGAGAGCTCTTTGACGATGCTGAAGAGTTCCTTGCTGTTGTGGGCGTTGTTGTCCAGTCTTTCTTTGAATGCTGCCTTCTTGGTGGTGCGGATCCGCTGGTGGTGCTTGCGGGTGGCGTGCTTGAGGGCGGACATGTTGTCTGTTGTCTGGTCGTGGCGCCAGGCTTTCTCGAGGGTGCGGCAGTTCTTCTTGGAGTCCTTGAGTTTGTTGGTGAACCAGCGGGCTTTCTTGCTGCCGGGTCTGCTGGAAGGGTTCTTCAGTGGTGCGAGGTCGTCGGCGCAGGCGGTCAGCCACTGTTTGAGGTTGCTGTCTGCTTCGTTGGGGTCCGTTGTGCTGGCTGGAGGGTTCTGGCTGAGGGAGGTGGTGAGCTGCTCGGTGGTGATCTTGCTCCAGCTCCGGCGAGGAACCTGTTGCGGGTGGTGGTGGGTCGTGGTTCTTCTGAAGCTGAAGTGGACGCAGCTGTGGTCAGTCCAATGAAGTCCGGTGGAATGGCTGAAGGAGATGTGCTTGCTGGGAGAGAAGACGGGGTCAAGCGTGTGGCCGGTGTAGTGGGTGGGGGTGTTCACCAATTGCTTGAGTCCGAGGTTGGCGAGGTTATCCAGCAGAGTGGTGGTGTTAGAGTCCTTGTTGTTCTCCAGGTGGAAGTTGAGGTCCCCTAGGAGGATGTAGTCAGCGGAGGGGAGGGCGTGCGGGCTGATGAAGTCTGCGATGTCTTCGCTGAATTGTGTGCGTGGTCCCGGGGGTCTGTAGATGAGGGTGCCTCTGAGGGTCGTCTTGGGGGTCGGTGTGTATCTGGAAGTGGAGGTGTTCGGCGGTGGTGAAGGTGTCGTCGGAGTTGGTCGTGATGCGGATGGTGTACTTGTGTACGATGGCGATGTCTCCTCCGGTCTGGTTGACGCTATCCCTCCGGGTGATCTTGTATCCGTCCGGGATGGCTGTGGCGATGTCGGGCGCTGAGGAGGCGTTCATCTAGGTTTCTGTGAGGAAGGCGACTTCTGGCGATGTTGTGTCGAGGAGGTCCCAGAGTTCGACGGCGTGCTTGTGGATGGAGCGGGTGTTGAGCAGGATGCACTTGAGGTAGTAAGAGCCCAGCTAGCATGAGGAATTAGACAGGACTGCATCAGCCAGGGGCAAATGGCCATGTACTGACAGCAAGCAGAACAAAGGCAGACAGAATCTGTAAAAAGCCCATAAGGCCATCTATGTCAAACAGGTCACCCACCTGCTTACAACTGGCTTCCTGCCAAGCGGCAAAAGCAGACCCGCTCTGTGCCAGGGAAAAGTCTGGGTTACCTATTATTGTTGTCTGTGGAGACAGAGGAGTGGAAAGACCATGGCGAAGTTCCACCTAATCCCAAACTCCCACTGTGGCACTCAGTACTGGAGATATTTACACACCCACAGGCCTATATGGCTTTGGCAGCCAAGGCACCTTCCAGACAGGGATACCAGCTACTGCCTGATCAATAAACCACCAATGATTTTCGGACCACTCCACCATGTATCGCAACTGCGCTTGCTGGTAGTAGTGTTATAAGTTAAGAAATCCTGGTCCACCCTCCGCTTGCAAAAGATGCGCCCATGATTTAGCCATCCGCTACCTATTTGCCCTTCCAAATAAAATATCATATGAGGGACTGCAACTTATCTAGCATCCGTGGGGGAGGCTGAAGCTGTAACGTTTGCATTGTATATAAGATTTTCAACAAGAGTGTCATCTTGACCGCCGCCAAGCGGCCCAGCCAGGAAAGGCCGTAGCTCTTCCACCTGGAGAGGTCTGATCGCGTGGTTGCCAAGAGGCTGCCACCGGAGGTAAAATGTATTTGGAGGCCTAAATAGTTTATCGCTTGTGCAGCCCTTGTAAATGGGAACCTGGATGCAAGTTGGGACTGGGTTGTTTCAGAAATGGTCAAATTGAGTATAGGGGACTTCTGCAGATTAGTTTGGAAGCCAGAATCTCTCCCAAATGCCTCAACTTCCCCCATCACTCCAGTCAGAGCAGCAGAAGGCTCAAACAGGCTTAATAGGTTATCGTCAGTGTATAACATTATTTTATGCTCCCTGCATCCCAAACGATGTCTGCAAATTGTGGATGGGCACTTATAAGGTCTCCATATACATGGCAAACAATAAGGGTGACGGGGGCAACCCTGTCGGATACCTCGAGCGATCAGAAAGGGTTTGGATAGGATTCCAATAACTTGTACTCTGGCCTTGGAGGAGGCATAACAGCATTAACAAAACCGTGGTCCCAGGCCTTTGCATGTCAGAACTGTGCAGAGATATGGCCAGTGGACCTTCTCCGCATCGATAGACGGAAAAAACCTGGAGTGCAAGAATGCTGCACTTTGTCCAAGAGATGACAAACCTGTTTCATATTATCACTACATCCTCTCTCTGAGATAAAGTCCTTGTATGTATAGTGCTAATCTACGTGCCATGATTGCTGTAAAAATTATGCTGTCTACATTTAGCAGCGAAATCGGACAGTAGGAGGCGCACTGCCCAGGATCATTGCCAGCCTTGGGGATCACCATAATAGTGGCAAGCTGCATCGAGTCCATCAGCGTACCACTGGCACTAAATCCATTATAGAGGAGCGTTAATAAGGGAGCAAATAATGCACCAAAGGCCTTACAGAATTCTATGCCATAACCAGCAGGCCCAGGGGCCTTCCCCGCTTGCAAGTGTTGTATTGTCATGAGGACTTTGTTGGTGGTGATATCTCTATAGAAGGAGGGGGCAGCATCCAGCAGAATGTTAGTCAAGGTAACCGCAGACAGATAAGCGACAATATCTGCCACCGAAAGATCTTTGGCTGGGTAAAGGGTGGTGTACAATCCCTCAAATTCATGGGCAATCCCTTCTTCCTGATACTACAGGTGCCATCAGATTCCACAAGTTTGTTCACTCTATGATTCACTGCCTGGGCACGAAGGTGGTGGGCCAGCAGACGGCCAGGCTTGTCCCTCCCAACATAATATTTCTGCTTTACCCGCAGGAGCGCGTATTCCGCCCTACCCATGTCCAGAGTTTTCAGTTGTTTACGGTCCATAGTCAACTGACGGCGAGTTGCCAACCTATGTCTGTTAAAAAGGGTGGCTATAGCAATAAGTGGCAGAGCAGAACTGCCGTCAGGGTCTCCAACATCAGCAAAATTGGGGTGTCCAGTGTGTCGTTAATCTCTAGGAAAGAGGTGATGGCGGTGGAGATATCAGTGAATGTGTGATCGTAGGTGAGAAGTTTTACATTAAGGTGCCAGATCCGCGGGACCAAGAGGGTACTGTGGGGAATGTATATGAGGACAACAGGGGAATGGTCCGACAGTGCTGCCGCACCAATATCTACAGCTGTTGTTTTGGGAGTAATATGAGGAGAGGTAAGAAAAAAAAATCAATGCTGGTCTACGTTTGGTGCCCAGCCGAAAAGAAGGTGTAGTCTGTGGCTGAGGGATGGGTGAGTTGCCATTTGTCCCTCAGGCCTGCATCTGTCAGCAACTGTCTAATTGCGGGCGAAAGGGCACCGGTCTGTCCCAGTCGGTGGATTGATCTATCCCTCTGAGCCCCCATCACTATGTTAAAGTTCCCAACTACATTAATATCCATGTCTTGCCTGGATAATACCTGACCCAGGCATCCCTTATGAAAGCTTCTTGATGGTCATTGGTGATACAGAGGCTTGGCAGAGTGAGCCTATGCCCTTTCAGGTCTATTCGCAAGGCCAAAAGTTTGCCAGTCAATTCATTATGAACCTAAGTCACTCACCATGAAAAATGTGTCACCAGTAGGATCTTAACCCCTGCCCTCTTCACTACCCCAGAAGAAAAATACTGCGGATCAAACCACTGGGAGTGTAAACGTTTCCAGTCGGTTTTGAGCACATGGGTCTCCTATAAGAGACAAATGTCAAACTTCATGTCACTGAGAAAGGATAGAAGAGCCAGGTGCTTCACTAGAGCGTTAAGGCCCCTAACATTAAGGCTGAGAATAGTAATCATCTACCTGTGATTGTGTGGTAGGCTGGTGTGGGCCATGCTCGGACAGAAAAATAAACCATCCTCAGAATATAATCATTAACACATGGTGTCAATGGGGTGAAAGGACAGACTGAGGGACTCAGGGGGAAATAGAAGAAAGAACAAAGAACTGTGCAACAAAAACTTCCCCACTTGTGAACTATATTAATCTGTCGAAGAGGGTCCATGTCTTTTGCGATAAATCTCTATGGTCTTTAACTCAGTGTGGCTACGGAGCTCCACCCCTACAGTTCATCAATGAGAGGGGAGTGGGAATCGCCGTGAGCTGAAAATCTGTACTCAGAAGGGTTAAGCTAGGGGCCCTTTGCCAATCTGACATGGAAGATCTAGGTCTAGCATGCAGGAGGTCAATGGTCAATTTCAGCATCTGTGGCACTATTGCAACGCTTTAGCTGCTGAAGGAGCGCCGCCTGCTCCTTGCAGCTTTCGGTCTCCAAGGGCTTACATAGCGTTTTCTTCCTCTGGCGGGTAAAGTGGCGTGTATCCGATGTGGCAGTTGCGGAGACTCCGGGGCGAGGAAGCATGTGTCATCTGGCAGTGTGGACATGTCCACCAGTGATTTTGCTTCATCCAGAGTGCTTTCACTCCACAATTCATTGTACCAAACAAATTGGAGGCGGAAGGGGTGTCCCCATTTATACCCGATGCCTTTCTCCCGTAGTAAGTCTGTCAAAGGCAGGAGGTCCTTTCATCGGTGCAAAGTTATTGGGGAGAGGTCTTGATACTGCCACAGTTTTAGTCCCTCAAACTCTATTGCAGTTTATCCCACGCTGCAGCCATGATGGTTTCTTTTTGCCGGTAATAGTGAAGAAACATGAGGATGTCCTGGGCCAGCCTTGAAGTACTGGCCGGGCGGCCCGCTCGATGGGTGCAGTAAATGATCTCTTGATCAGCAAACGCTGGAGCCACATGGCGAAAAAAGCAGACAATGAAATCTTCTAGCTTGCAGGTACCGCCTGTAATGGAATTCCTTTGATAGGTATATTCGAGCGTAGGAACCTGTTCTAAAGATCCTCCAGTTGGTAGCGAAGCTTCTTATTCTTGTCTCACAGCTATAAAAGTTCTTGTTGGTGGATGTCCAATTTCTCCTCCCGAGAGTCTTGGGTCTGTTCCAGGGAGCTTACTCGTTGCCCAGGTTGTCAACATCATGACAGGTCCTTCACCTACGCAGCTATGCCCTGTTTGAGAGTTGCGAAGTCCCCTCTGAGAACGCTGTGTCCCAGAAAAGCCCTCATAACTGGGGCATCACCGGTATGCGAGTTTTCCGCTGCTAGACGATCAGAGGGTGGCATAGTTGGTGGCACCTCCCGTACTTGATTAGGCATCTTTGCTGATATCTTGGCAAACAGGTCTTTTAATGAAGCATCTTTTTCAACACTGCGTTGAGAAGACTTAGTGGGATGGGTACCAGGTTCTTGTAGAGAAAGTCAGGGGCTCCAGGTCACATGGTTCAGGCTCTGATGTCTGAAAGAGGAATGCTCTCTCAGGGTTCAATGTTTCGCCAGGGCACCGCCGGCACGAAGATATCGCCTCCGCTGAGCGTGAGCCCGTTCATGTAATCAGGGGGAATCCTATCCAGGAGGCCTCAGTAGGTTTGAGTTCCAAACTTGGCACCGGAGGTGCTGGCGTGATCTGTGAAGGCTCTGCTGTGTGAGCCTGGAAGCACCCACCCTAGGCCCGGGTGAGTAGTGGAGCTTGTAGGGCACTGCTGGGCCTAGAAGTCACTTGAATGCATTAGGACCGACAGCGGTTCAGAGACCAAGGAAGACGCAAGGTGTCTTCCTGAAAATATATCTGGTAGGTGCAGGGGTCCGTTGTACAGTCCTATCAGTTGGTGCCCTGAATGAGAGTCCTTGGGTCAGTCTCCACTATACTCAAGCTCCTGGATGACAGATTTCACATGCTAGTTAAATAGCTCTGAAGGGAAGGGGGCCAAAACCGCCACACGCAAGGGAGCTGCAGGCCGAGGAAGGAGAGGTCCCAGATGAAAACGGATCAACAACCACCCAGGACCAGTGTATACTCGCAGGCCAGCACCCCTGCAGGTTGTGCCAGGCCCTCCTTTGCATATTAGTCCGTGGCGGTGGTTGTGCAGGGGAGGGGGAGGGTCGGGTGCCCAGATAGGCCAGACCAGCAATCAGCAGAAGGTCTACACCAGTCAGACCCTTGTCCCACACCACCCCAATGTAGTCAAGAAGCCCAGAGTATAAGCCGCAAGTCCGGTTTAGGCGGGTACCAGGCCGCTATGACAAGAGCACTGCAGGTGGGATGACAGGGGCCCGTCGGGAAGAGCACAAATGCGTTATAATATGGCAGGTCCACCTGTCTCGGCTGTTATTACTAAGGGTGAGGGAGAGGGTCAGGAGGTTGGACGGACGGCTGCGCCACAGGAGAGGAGAAGAGAAGGCCGCAGAAGGTCGGCCACACTCGTCCCACCTCATGCCCCCGGCCCACAATACAGGCGGACACCAGCACCCCACACGCACAGAGCAAGGGACAACCCTCAGGAGAACAGCGGGCACCTCCGGGAAGGAAGCGCCCACTGCCCCGGTGCCCAACAGTACAAATTGGGCCTACTGTATAGTGTCTCTCTGTCAACGCCAAAAACCTTTGGCGCCTGCCATTTTGTCTCTATTGGGCCCTCAGACAGCTCTGCGCCATCAAGGGCACCCTCCTCGTTAGTGGTATGCAGGGGTCCGTTAGGTTGCGGTAAAGGGGGCCCGGTGAGTGACGGCATCCATCCCAAGCAGTAATTGATCGACGGAGCTCCCTCTTATTAAAACTTTTAAAGGCTTCACAAGGTTCTTTGCTGCTGGTAGGGATGACCCTCCTACAATGTCATAATATTCAGCAATGAGTTGTTGAATGAACCCAAACTGTGTTGGGGACTTTGTTTATTTAAACATTTAAATATAGCACGCTTACCTTTTTACTCCATTATTAGTCCTGTAAACTACACAGACAAAGTGTGAGAGGTAATGAGATGTGACTGAGGGTAATGAGGTGTGAATGACTGCAATGCACAAGCTTTCTATGGTTAAAACAGTCTAACATAAGTCCATTGGACATAGTGGTGATGGAGAGACAATAAATACAATGAATTGCATCTCCTTTAAATTAAATAGGTGATTTATAATAATCACTAAAAAAACGACATGATTATTGAACACTGGAAAAACGGATGTATGTCGTTACAACGCACACTTTTACAACGCATGCACTTACAACGCATTTTTTACAACGCAAAATCCATCACAACGCATTCCATTACAACGCATGACACTACAACGCATTTTTAAAAACTACCTTTACAACGCATTCCATTACAACGCATACTACCTTTACAACGCATACCATTACAACGCATAATATTAAATTGCATTTAAGGTTAGTATTAGATAGTATAGGGGTAAAAATTACTTTTCTAACTCCAGGGGGTGCAACAGTAGGGTAAGTGTTGGATAGTATAGGGGTAAAAATTACTATTCTTACTCCAGGGGGTGCAACAGTAGGGTAAGTGTTGGATAGTATAGGGGTAAAAATTACTATTCTAACTCCAGGGGGTGCAACAGTAGGGTAAGTGTTGGATAGTATAGGGGTAAAAATTACTATTCTAACTCCAGGGGGTGCAACAGTAGGGTAAGTGTTGGATAGTATAGGGGTAAAAATTACTATTCTAACTCCAGGGGGTGCAACAGTAGGGTAAGTGTTGGATAGTATAGGGGTAAAAATTACTATTCTAACTCCAGGGGGTGCAACAGTAGGGTAAGTGTTGGATAGTATAGGGGTAAAAATTACTATTCTAACTCCAGGGGGTGCAACAGTAGGGTAAGTGTTGGATAGTATAGGGGTAAAAATTACTATTCTAACTCCAGGGGGTGCAACAGTAGGGTAAGTGTTGGATAGTATAGGGGTAAAAATTACTATTCTAACTCCAGGGGGTGCAACAGTAGGGTAAGTGTTGGATAGTATAGGGGTAAAAATTACTATTCTAACTCCAGGGGGTGCAACAGTAGGGTAAGTGTTGGATAGTATAGGGGTAAAAATTACTATTCTAACTCCAGGGGGTGCAACAGTAGAGTAAGTGTTGGATAGTATAGGGGTAAAAATTACTATTCTAACTCCAGGGGGTGCAACAGTAGGGTAAGTGTTGGATAGTATAGGGGTAAAAATTACTATTCTAACTCCAGGGGGTGCAACAGTAGGGTAAGTGTTGGATAGTATAGGGGTAAAAATTACTATTCTAACTCCAGGGGGTGCAACAGTAGGGTAAGTGTTGGATAGTGTAGTGTAATATTATGCGTTGTAATGGTATGCGTTGTAAAGGTAGTATGCGTTGTAATGGAATGCGTTATAAAGGTAGTTTTTAAAAATGCGTTGTAGTGTCATGCGTTGTAATGTCATGCGTTGTAATGGATTTTGCGTTGTTAAAAATGCGTTGTAAGTGTAGTGCGTTGTAAAAGTTGCGTTGTAAAGGTTGTTCCCCCTGGAAAAACAGTTAGTATGTCTATTATGGGGGCTGGGCAGTGAACAAAAGGTTTGGAAAACACTGTGAAAACACCACTAAAATCCCAACAAAATAAACAAGGAAAACAGGACAGCCTTTTACAGTTAACAGACAGAAAAAAGAAGCCTTTGCCTTTAAGAACCTGGGAGGCACCCCTTTCCAGAATGCTGGTACTGGCAATTGTTTCTCTCAATTTTTTCAAGGTAAAGTGTAGACAGAACATGTATAATCACATATGTGATAAATATCCCAGCAGCCGGGGAGGACGGTGGGTCGTTTATTACTTCAACTAAGATACACAAGTAGCAAAACCAGGACCACAGGTCCGTAACTGTTTCTTCTGCATCGTAGGAACTTCATTGATAGCCCTAAACGCCTGAATAGAGTAGTAAGGTCAATATATAAAATAGCACCTGCTAGAAAATGTATTCCATGTATGTAAAAGCCTACTCAAATAAGTGCCTGAGAGTCTCTTGTCGAACCTTGGTTTCAGCTTGGGTATCTATGTCTAAACAAGAGTGGCTAGTACATGTGAACAGATTTCCATGTTGTGGTTTTACAGATATCTGCAACAGGGACATTTCTAATCCATGCTGTTGTAGCGGCAGTGCCCCTGTGGTATGAGCTTTAAGCTTTCAAGGTAATGGTTGGTTTGAAAGTTAATAACAGTGAAAGAATAGCCATTATCGATCTAGCAATAGATTGTTCTGAAGTGACCATAATTGATGAAAAGGTGTATTGCTTTTCTTATGTCTTTGGTTTTATCTAAATACAAATGTAATACTTTTCTAATTTCAAGATAATGTAAAGACCTTTCACAGGAGTAAAGGGACTGGGGAAGAATGTTGGTAATGTAATATTTTAATTGATGTGAAAATCACATGCTGCTTTTGGTAAAAAGGGTGGGTGTGTTCTTAAAACAGCCATGTTATTATCGAATACCATAACAGGTTCTACCAATGAAGCTTGGAGTTCCCAAACAGTTAGACCTTTCAGCCTCAGGGTAGTCTTCCACAAAACGTTTTGCCTTCCTCCTCTTACTTTTGCTGATCTTTTTTTGCTGGCCTTAGGACTCTGCACACTTTGTCACTGCTAACCAGTGCTAAACTGCATGCGCTCACCCCTTAAAACGAACACGTCAACATTGGCTTATCCCCAAACTGGCATATTTGATTTACTTGTAAGTCAATAGTAAAGTGGTACTACATGTACCCAGGGCATTTAAATTAAATGCTACAAGTGGGCCTGCAGAACGGATTGTGCCACCCACTTAAGGAGCACTTTAAACATGTGTCAGGCCTGCCATTGCAGCCTGTTTGTGTAAAGTTTAAAATTGCCATCTAGACATGACAAATCAAACATTTTGCCAGGCACAAACCTACATTTTTAATACATATAAGTCCTAAATAGAGTAGGCCCCGACCAGCCCAGAGAACAGCGTGCTGTGTATTTAAAAAGTTGGACATGTACCTTTAAATTGTGGGACTGGTAGTAAAAGAAAATGTTTCAATTAGTTTTTCACTACTTCAAGGCTTATCTCTCCCATAGGGTAACATTGCAGTTACCTTATTACATTTAGTAAGTGATAATTTTCAAATGGGGGCATTTAGTCAGTGCACGTTTGGTGTCTTTGGAATTGTTATGAAAAATCCTCTCTCATGGTAAAGTCAGATTTGAAATTACAATTATTTTTTAAAATGCCACTTTTAGAAAGTTGACATTTTCCTGCCTTAGCCATTTAGTGCCTGTAGCCTGTCTCTGGGTCACATAAATGAATGGGTGCAGCCAACAGTTAGGCTTTGTGAATTCCTTCTAGAAAGTCGCACATAATGAGAGCTTAGGTGTAACTGGATGGGCCATCATTGGCAGGATGAGAGGGAGGAGCTGGGCACAGCCCCATTTACACTTGAATAGGCTGTGTCATGTCTCCACACAAAGGGATCCATACCCACTGTAGTTATTCTGGAGCCAGGGTCTTGAAAGCAGGGCATCTGTGCACTTCAAAGGCATGCCTCTAGAAGCTTCTCCCCACTTCAAAGGTGCTACTGTGTAGAAAAGAAGGAATTCAGACAACAACTCTTCAGTAAACTTCTCGACCTGTGAATACTCTGCCAGGAAGAAGGACTGTTGTGCTGCTGAAATGGCTGCCACGCTGCTGGACTCTAGCTCTGAAGGACTGCTGTCCTGACCTGATGCCCTTTTGCCTGCATGCAAAGGACTGGACCGGCATCTACTGAATCCAGTACCCCCAAAGTGACTCCAAGGACTAGTTGGCTGGCCTCCTAGCTAAAGACTCAGGGACAGAAAGCTTCCAGGATGGGAGAGCAGAGCTGGGCATTGTCACAATCATACTGGACTAAGCTGCGTCCTGCCTCCATGCAAAGGGCTGCATACCCCCTGTAGTTAGTCTGGGGCAGTGCAGGGAAGGCAGGAAGCCTGTGTACTTTAAAGAGAATTTCTAGCAGCTTCTCCCGCCTTGCAGTGTAAGTGTAAGAGCACTAGATATAAATATCGGACCTCAGACACCATGTCTTCAGTGCATTTCTGGACCTGTGGATACTCTGCCAAGAAGGAGGACTAGTGTGCTGCAGAAATGACTGTCACTCTGCTGGACTGCTGCTCTGGAGGAACTGCTGTCCTGCTGTGCTGACCTGCTGCTCTCTTGCCTGGGTGAGAAGGACTGGACATGCATCTGTTGAATCTAGGACCCCAAAGTGACTTCAAATGCTGGTTGGCTGGCCTCCTGACTAGAGCCTCAGGGAAAGAAGGCTCCAACAACCTTGAACCCAGAACCTGGATTCTGCCATCTGTGAGTCTTACCCTGCTCAGTGGTGCCACCTTGTTCTGGACCCTTGGAGGTGGGCCTGAAGGTGCTGTGCCAGCCCTTCAGTGCACCCAGCAGAACAGACTTATCTCCTCTGCTGAGCGGCGCAAAACTGAGCAGGACAGATGCATCGCCTCTGCTGTGAGGTTTCTCCTGATGCAAAGGACTATGCATCGACCTTGCAGACTGTATCTGAACCACTGCCTATGCAAAGCTTTTCCAACACAGGCCACTCATCGCAAATCTCTACAGCAGCTTCGACGACGATGGAGGTTCACGCAGTGAAGCTCCACAGCTCCTCGTAACTGATGCATCTTAGCAGCAGTGAGACGCATCCTTGATGTAGGACCTCGCAATGTGCTGTAAACCAGGATTTAAGGTACTCTTGTTCAGCAGGCCTCACACATAGCCTCTAAGTTAAGTCTGACTGCTCTATGCCAAGTTGCCGGGGGGTTGAGCACAGGTTAATTTAGTGTTTGCTTGTGACTTTGCCCTAACAAGGACTGAGTAGGGTTTTTACCCCCCTCACCCAGCAACCTTATTTCTTACACTAACTCTGCTCACTGATGTAACAGCAATCAAAAGGGCCTTTTCCAAGAAAGATGCTGTAATATTGCCCTATGAATAGTTTCAAATGGAGAGTTCATTAATCTGGATAGTACACGGTTTAGTTCTCAGGGTGGAAAATGTTTTTTCATAGGAAGAAAAACTTCATTTAAACTTTAAACGAAGTCGTAAACTTGATGAGTCAGTTTCCTTTATGGCATAATAGCTGCTTAATTAACTTTTATGTCAGAGAACTGTAGTTTAGATTTTGCTAAATTTAGCAAATATGGAAGAAGTGCTTCTTCCTGACAAGAAATTAGTTGAACACCATATCTCAAATCGCTTCCACTTTAATGCATAACAGGATGTTCTTGCAGATGGACCTTTAGCCTCTTTAAGAATGTCCACACATTTCAGAAGTTTTAACTGTCCCTATTGTCTGACATCAAGTGCCATGCAGGCAAATTCAAAGGTTAAGGTAGTAAATTTGGCCCTAAAGTCTGGATGGTAGATCTGGCATGCAAGGTAATCTCCTGTGTTTGATCATTGGGAGAGGTAGGAGATCTGGGTACCACCATTGGCCTGGCCAGTCTAGAGCAATTAGGAGCATTCTGATCATGGATTTTCGCAGTTGCATGATAACTGTGGAATTGGTGGAAAAGCAGAGACAAATGAAGTCGACCATTTGATCAAAAGTATATTGCACTTCGAGTTGTGTTCTGGAGTCCTGGACACAAACTCTTGGCATTTTTGTTGCTGTTTGCCATGGCGAATAAATCTAACGTTGGGAATCCCCATTCCTATGAGATAATTGATACTATATCATTGTTTAATACCCATTCATTTTCCTTGTGATGTTTGCTGAGGAAATTGACTCTTTAGTTCAGGTTCCCTAGAATATTTATAGTTGTCAGAGTAGTTTCCCTGGCTAATGCCAAACGCCACATTATTTGAGCTTGAAAGAACCGGTGTCTTGATCTTGCTCCTCCTTGTTTGATTATATAATGCATGGTGGTGTTTGTATCATTATGTTTTGATCTTTAAAATGGTAGGAAAGCTATGAGGGTAAGGTATACAGCTTCTAGTTCTAGCAAGTTGATGTGGTAGGTCTTTCCAGAGGGGGACCAAGTCAACGGACTTTCAGGTGATCAAGGTGAGCTCCTCAACCTGTAAGGGGGGAATCTGTCACCATTACTGGGCAAGTTTTTCTCAAAAAGGAACTTCCTTCATACGATTCAAATGTTTTCACCACCATGCTAAATACTGCTTTGCTTGGATTAAGAGAAGAAGGTGATCCTCCCAACTGTCTTTCTTTTGCGACCACTCATTCTTTAAGCATTGTTGTAGTGGTCACCTGATTAGTCTTGCATTAAGACTATGTATATGCGAGTTGCCATGGACCTTAGGAGGGATGCAATCTGGGGAGCAGTGGGACTGCAAGTACGTTTGAGGTTGAGGTATTTTTGAATTTTTCAATAAAACCCTCTCCTCGAAATACACTTTTTCTGTTTTTATTTCCGCTCCTAAGTAAGGATTTGCACTCATTTTTGGGTTGATTTTTTCATATTGATATTGAGCCTTAAAATTTGTCATCGATTCGCTATTGAAAATCTTGTTTTGCCTTAATTTGAGCATTTGATTTGTGAGCCAATCGTCTAGATAGCGGTAGAAAAAAATTATATTTCTTCGTAGATGGGCTGCAACCAGTTCCATACATTTTGAAAATGTTCTTGGTGCGGATTTAAGTCTGAATGGCAGAACTGTGTATTGATAATGAATATTTCCCACCAGGAATTTTAGATATTTTCTGAGTTGTGTGGCAATTGGAATGTAGATATGCATCTTGAAAATCTATAGAGCATAGCCAATCGACTTTTCTGATATCAAGAAAAGTCTGATGAAAAGCCAACATCCTCAATGTTTATTTGGGGATGTACTTGTTGAGAAGACAGATGTAATACTGGGCAATATTGTATACAGGACTCTTTTTTTGCATTAGGAAATATCTTGAGTACCCATTTGCTTTCTTGACGATCTGGGATATTTTGAATTTTGTTTTAGCTAACAGGAGCTGAGTTCCATCCTGAACGATGATAAGCTGAGAAAGCAATGTTGGTTTGGGGAGATGCATCATGGCAGGGTCCTGACGCAAATGTAACAACCTCTATGAATGATGTTCAAAATCCACTTGTCAGTTACCACAGATTTCCACTCTATCAGGTGAGCCATCACCACTTCCCCCACAGGAGTGGGTAACTGAAGGGTGAGCAGTTAGGTCTGTTTCCTGAGGAATTTCTTCCATTTAAGTGCGAGATCTTAAGAGCCGTTGTTTTCTTTTTTTTTTTATACCGCTGATGGTATTGAGGTTTCTAGGTTTGTTTTTGTTGCAGTTAATAAGGTCATTTTGGATGCTGAAGTCTTTGTTAGAAAACACTATGCTCCTTTGGTCTGTATTATCTATAAAATGTTTTCTGTTTCTACCGACCAACTGAACAAGTAACTTACTTTCGGATACAATATATATGTAAGAAACATAGGTTAGTTACAGATTCCTTACCTTAGAATTACCCCCACGCGTCAGACTGGATCCTGAAAGTTTTTTCGTCAGCAGTAACCCTGCGCGTTGGAAGGTGGCGTCGTGGTCGCCGGGGATGACGTTGCGGTAGTTACTTAGACGCAGCCCTCGCGCGCTTACGCCAGCACTGTACACGACTTTCCGTGCCAGTAACGCAGAGCCATGCAAGACACTGACCACTGGTGCAAAAAAATAAGGCCCCGAAAGGATGTCTTAACCCTAGAAATCCGTTCGCAGAACGGGGAGGATGGGTGGGACGGTAAAGAATCTATAACTAACCTATGTTTCTTACAGATATATCTTTACCAAAGGTAAGTAACTTGTCCATCTGAAAGAAACAGTTATAGATTCCTTACCTTAGAATAGATACCCCAGCAATACCAACCCCATAGGTGGGTCTGCGAACCAAGATCACACCAGAAAGTCCTGGAGAACCGAACGGCCAAAGAAGCCGTCTCTCCAGACTTGGCTGTCCAGGCAATAGTGTTTTGTAAACGTGTGCAGCGATACCCACGTATCTGCCTGACAGATGTCATTCACAGGGACTTCTCGTCCCAAAGCAGTAGTGGCTGCCGTCACCCTGGTGGCATGGGCGTGTAGCCCCACTGGAGGCTCCTTTTTACCTAGAGAATAGTAGGCTTTAATACACAAAACGACCTGCTTGAGTGCGGCCTGACCTTTTGTGGCGCCCACGTAGCCAACAAAGAGTTGATCATCCACCTGGAACTGCTTAGTGCGATCCAGATAGAAGGAAAGCACACGATTTGGGTCCAGACAGTGGAGCCTCTATTCCTCTTTAGAAGGATGCGGAGGTGGAAAGAAGGTGGGCAAAGTGATGGTTTGCCCGATGTGAAAGGAGGTGACCACCTTGGGAAGAAAGGATGGACGAGTCCTTAAGACAACTTTGTCCGGATGTACAGCCTGAAAAGGAGGCTTGGATGAAAGAGCCTGGAGCTCACTCACTCTTCTGGCAGATGTGATGGCTACCAGGAAAGCAGTCTTAAGAGTTAAGAGTCCTAGAGGACAGTTGTGAAGTGGCTCAAAGGGAGCGCACATAAAATAGGTCAAGACCAAGTTCAAGTCCCACTGTGGCATTACAAAGGTAATAGGAGGAAATAGATGAGTGATGCCTTTTAAGAAACGATTTACAACCGGGGACTTGGAGATAGAAGGCTGATCAGGAAGCCTCAGAAAGGCAGAAATGGCTAACAGATAGCCCTTGATAGTGCCCAGAGCAGAGCCCTGCTGGGCCAAAGAAAGGAGGAACAAGAGAACCTAAGAAAGAGGGACAGAAAGGGGATCCACAGCCTTTGCTGTGCACCATGTCACAAATTTGTTCCATCGGCAGGCTAATACCGTCTTAGTAGAGGGACGCCTGGCTGCCAAGATTACATCACAGACTTGGGGAGACAAGTCAAATGACTTCAACTGCCGCCGCTCATCCCCACGCAAGGAGGTGGAGACTGAACAGGTTCGGGTGGAGAACCGTCCCCTGCTACTCCGACAGAAGATCCTTCCGAAGAGCCAGTCTGATTGGAGGATCGATGGCCATGTTGAGCAGCTCAGGATACCAGACTCTTCGTGCCCAATCCAGAGCCACAAGAATGACTTGGGCCCACTCGCGCCTGATCTTCTTCAGCACTCTGGGCAGAAGTGGTATAGGCGGGAAGGTGTATAGATGACCGCAACTCCACTCGCGACGAAAAGCGTCGCCGAGCGAGTGCTGCCTTGGAAATTCCAACGCGCAGAATTGCTGACATTGCACGTTCTCTTCGGTGGCGAATAGATCTGACCAAGGCTCTCCCCACCGCTGAAAGACACCTTGCACCACCTCCGAGTGAAGATGCCATTCGTGATCCATCAGCCACCTGCAACTGAGTTTGTCCACCGTGGCGTTCAGGGAACCTGCCAGGTGTTGAACCACCAGGGATATGCCCTGATGTTCCAGCCATGTCCAGAGGCGGAGGGCCTCTTGACATAGGGTCCATGACCCCATCCCGCTTTGTTTGCTGCAGTACCACATGGCGGTGGTGTTTTCCGTGAACACCTGCACTACTCTTCCCCAAAACAGTGGGAAGGAAGGCTTTGAGTGCAAGACGGATCGCCCGAAGCTCGAGAAGGTTGATGTGGAGCCCGGACTCCGCCGGAGACCAGAGGCCTCCAATCTCTGCCTCTCCCATATGGCCGCCTCTTCCCAGAAGAGATGCGTCTGTCACCACTGTGTGTTCTAGTTGGGGAAGGGAGAGGGATCTGCCGTTGACTCAATCCTCTGTTCGTGAGCAACCACTGCAATTGTCGTGCAGTACCCTCCGAGATCCGGACGTAATGGGACTGATTGCCCTGAAGCTGCGCCCACAGGAACTTCAGGTCGCACTGCAGAGCCCGTAAATGCCACCTGGCATGATCAACCAGAAGGATGCAGGAGGCCATGAGGCCCAGCAGCCTCCGGGTCATCCTGACCGAAACCCGGGACAGAGGCTGAAAGATGAGAACCATAGCCCGAATATCCTGGACTCGCTGTTTGGGAGGATAAACCCGAAACTGCATTGTGTCCAGAACCGCCCCGATGAAGAGGAGCTTCTGAGCGGGGATCAGATGTGACTTCGGCACGTTGATGGAGAACCCCAGCGAATGCAGGAGTTCGGCCGTAGTCTGGAGGTGGGAGACAACAGCCTGGGACGAGCCCGGCTTCAACAGCCAGTCGTCGAGATAGGGGAAGACTGGAATCCCTTATCTCCGCAGATGAGCTGCGACCATCACCATCTCTTTCGTGTACGCCCGAGGGGCGCTGGTAAGGCCAAAGGGGAGCACGGTAAACTGAAAGTGCTCGTGGCCTACCGTGAACAGAAGGTAACGCCGGTGGGCCGGCAGGACAGGGATGTGAAAGTAAGCGTCCTGCAAGTCCAACGCTACCAACCAGTCTCCAGGGTCGAGGGCAGACAAGACCTGAGCGAGTGTCAACATCTTGAACTTGTCCTTCCGGAGGAAGCGGTTGACGTTCCTGAGATCCAAGATAAGACACAAGCCCTTGTCCTTCTTGGGTCCCAGAAAGTAGTGGGAACAACAATCACAACCTACTTCTGGGGCAGGAATGCGCTTAATGGCTCCCTTGGCCAAGAGAGCCGTGACTTCCTATTGGAGAAGGCCCAGATGATCCTCCGACATATGATGGTACTGAGGTGGCATGGCTGGAGGGGTAGTCTCGAAGGGGAGGATGTAGCCCCTTTGGGCTATCTGCAAAACCCACCTGACCGACGTGATGGTGCGCCAGTGGGGGAGGTGATGGCGGATCCTGCCGCCCACTGGCAATTGATGAGCCTGAAATGTCGGACTAGGAAGGTTTGGAGGTTGCTGCAGAGGGTGGTTGGTGGACTGGACCGTCCACTGGCCCTCTGAACCATGGTGGTGGTGCCCACGTCCCCGGTCACGCAAAGGTTGGGGAACTAGCGTTGGCCTGTGGCTCTGGGCGGAAGGTAGTGGGGCACCCCATCCGTAGCCTCGAAAGGGGCAAAAAGCAGACTGCGCAGGGTGGCTGGAGAGGCCCAAGGACTTGGCCGTAGCCCGTGAGTCCTTGAAACGCTCTAGAGAGTTGTCTGCTTTGTCGCCAAAAAGGCGACAGCCATTAAAGGGCATGTCCATAAGGGTATTCTGGACATCCCCATAAAAGGCAGACGATCTCATCCAGGCATAGCGTTGAAGGGCTACCGACGTGGAAATCATCCTGCCTAGAGAGTCGGCGGTATCCAGCCCACAAGATGGTAAACTTTGATGCATCCCTCCCGGTGGCAAGAGCCTGGGAGAGTACTGTCCGAGCCTCCTCCGGAAAATGAGGCAGCACTTCCGCAAGAGCTCACTTGCGTAGCACCTCTGTCAGGATGTTAGTTCGGACCACCTCTGTACGGAGCTCAAGGTGGAGAGCCTTGGCCGCCCTAAGCAACACCACTGCGTATGATGCTCCCTCCTCCGTAGCCACGGTAGGAGGAGATAACATGCCAAGGTCAGGGGAGGTATTAACACCACTGGCATCCCACAGGTCCTCTCTCCAGTCCGGATCATACTCCAACTGGTTGGTCAGAGGGTCACATGACCCCTCCCAGTTCTCCTCCTCGTCCTCTGGGTGCCAATCTGGCCTGAAAGGGACCCCAGGATGAACAGGGGCACAAAAACCCCACTCGGTGGCGGATCTGGCATCGAGCGACGCCGTTCCGGCTCCGTGTCCACATTAGGATGGAGGCCGCGGTCAACGACGGCCAGGGGCACGACCGGAGTCGAATGCGGGTGTGGTGCCGGAGGGAGCGGCGCCAGTGGAGGTGTAATGAGGTCAACCGGCGCCACTCCGGATCCAGGCCTGGATCCATGGGGGCCCTGAAGCTCATGGGCCGGAGCCGCTGGCAGAGAAGGCCTAGGACCCACAAACGAGTCCGCAGGGCCCGAAGGCATGCCGGCGGGTTCGGGCTGCCCAAAGATGGCATGAATCTCGCGTAAAATTGACGAAGCTGGGCAGGGGTCACTCCGGGTCCTGGGAAGGGAGGGAGGGAGGGAAACTCGGTGTCTGCCTTTCAGGCTCCGCACGCGGAGCCGCGGGAAGGGCACCGCCCGCATCCCTTGTCGAGTCAGCCGACCGATGGGGAGAAGTCGAAGATCAACGTTGCTTCGACTTACCTGACACCGAGTGCGAAGACTTAGAAGACGAGTGGAGATAGCTACGCAACCGGTCCCTCGACCTCTCTCACGACCGGCACCACGAACGGCATGGAGCCGACTGCCGGCGCTCAAGAAGCTTTCAGGACCGCTCCCGCAAAGCCTTCAAAGCAATGGACAGGCAGTCCAAGCATGACTTGGGGTCGTGGTTGCGCTCCAGGCAAAAGAGGCAAACGCGGTGCAGATCCGTCACCGACATCAGTTGGGTACAGGAACCGCAAGCCTTGAAGCCGGGCATCCCTACGTGGACCAGAAGTAGTTAGGACTCAAAAAGACATCGGCAAAAGTCGCTCAAAAAGTTCAGTCAAAAAGTGACTGGAGGTACCGCTCTCTTAGGAATTGCGCTGGCTGGCGCGGAAAAATAAATAACTAACATCAGCAGGCGGCGTCTAAGTAGCTACCGCGACGTCATACTAGCAACCACGACACGCGGAGCCGACCGACGCCACATTCCGACGCGCAGAGGTACTGCTGACGAAAAAACTTTCCGGATCCAGTCTCACGCCTGGGGGTAATTCTGAGGTAAGGAATCTATAACTAACTGTTTCTTTCAGATACTCTCTGTTACGCCGCGGACAAGGTCACGGCCCGCTGCACCTCCTGCTTTACTGCCGCGGGCTCCGCACCTGTTTTTCAATCTTGGGTGCCCCGCGGTTCAGTGCGGCGGCCCGCTGTTTCTTTTCTGGGCGCCAAGGTGCGTCCCACAGCACCTCTCTTCTCTTTCAGGTCACGCCGCGAGTTTAGGAGGCAGCCCGCTACTGACCATTTTATGATTAAAGCACTGCAGATCCACTCTTGGAACTGCAGTTTCTCCCACAAATACTACCTGAGCCCCCTCTGCTTACCGGATATATGGAGAGGCTTATAAGTGAGTTGCCTGCAGCCATTTCTCTTCTCCGGCCATTTTCCTTGTAGCTTCTTCCCATGATTCTTCTGTCTGGTTCCAAGAGTGCCTGGGGAAGGTTTTTCCTGCACCATTCCAAGATGGGGTTTTCCTTATCCTTTCACCTCTTCCTTTCCAATCCAAGATGGTAGTTATCCTTTCTTGTTGCATCGCTTCCTGTTCTTGGGTATTTAATGCATTTTCCTTGCGTTGCAACACTCATCGCTCCTGTTGGTGTCTCTTCTCTCCTGTTGGCTTTCCTTCGCTCCTGTTGGTAGTCCTTCTTCCTGTGGGTGTCCTTCCTCTGCAAGTCTCCTCCTACTTCCCTGATCTGATGTCTCCTTGCAGAGTATTCTCCTTGACTTGTCCTGTTGCCTGGATTGCTGGAGTCTCCACCTTTACCAGAGGTTTTTTCCCTTCTGGGTTTTTCCTCTATGGGACTCCTTTGGGAAGGCACTGTCTGCCCTGACGTTAAATTGTCATCAGCACCTTAGCTAACGGAAAGGGTCGCCCCTATCTTGGACAGACCAGAACCTTCAAGACTCGGAACCGGGAAACATCTCTACACCATAAGATCAGAAGAAAAAGTTCCGAACTTGGCAACTTTCAATGTTTCAACCTAGTTTTTTATGCGAAGCATCTCCTTTTTGGTATGTTGACCAAAATAGGTCATGCCTGAAAATGGGAGATGAGTGATTTTAATTTGGGCTTCAAAGTTGATAGTCTCAATCATGAAGAACTTCTGAACGAAATACCATGAAAGTAGCTGAAAGTGCTGCAAATGTACAGCAGCAGTAATCACTTTCGCCCTTCACCATTTACCTGAAGTCTTTTTGCTGATGTTTTGGCAAATCTTCCATAAAAGACTTCATGCCATCCTAAATTTCTCTGTACTACCTTCCGAGCAGTGGTGCTAAGAGTTCTTTAAATGGGTATATGCAGTCCCACACATATTCCTGCCAGTCACATCAGTTCTCTTTCTCTCTGAAAGAGCAGCAGACTCTTGCTGAAGCATGTTTTTGTCTGTCCACTGTCACTATTACAGAGTTTGACTTAGGATCTGATCCAAGGGAAACTGGATACAGGGCTGCAGATGTATTTTTTTTTCAGTAAACATGATGTTGCTGCTTTTACTGTAGCAGTCATTTTTCTTGAGCTATTTCCAACAGTCCTCAGACTAGTGGCAATAGAGGTTTAGGGGCTGATCTACGCTAGAGAGTTTCCAGACTTACTGACAATGAAGGTTGAAGAGTTTTCATGGGAAGGTTACGTTTTGTTACTCCTTACTGTCTTGAAATGTGATATTGTCATCAACTAGCAATACTAGAGTTGGAGAATGAGCAGTACATGAGGTCACACTCGTATATGTGTGGGGTGAGTTTGAACGTGATCGAGTTTTTTAACCTCTAGATGAAGGAGAGCGGAGGTGAAGTCTGTCAATTCCTGTGACGTGAGAAGATGGAGGCTTCCACATTCTGATTGGTGACATGGAAGTCACCTTACATGTCTTTCTTGGTGCTGAAAGATTCAGAGTTGTCAAAGGAGTCTTAACAGGTTCCTCAAATGGTTTTATCAGGGCTTTAGGCCAATATGGCAATGGTGCTGAGTCCAGAGAAAATACTTGATGGAAGCGAGATGGAGGTGATGTTGATTCCTCCCTGTGCTTCTTTCTGGATCAGTTTTTTACTAAATTGTAGTCCACACTCAAAAAAGAAAGAAGTGTCGGCAACCAAGTAGTACAAGCAGCGCTCTCAACATCATCTGCTAAAACCACCCTGCGACAAATTTTCAATTTACCACCCATTCAAGGACATCATAAGTATGGTACATGTATTTGCTGTAACCAAACTATTGAAGGGTGCGTGCTTGCACAAAAAAACATCTTTTAGAAGCATAACATTTTTTCCAATTGTAAAACGGAGTAATCTGCCTATGAAATACTCCGCATAAGTCCAGAATTCGTAGAAAGGTACTCACTGCTCCATTGGTCAATCACTGGATAAACCAGAATCATGTTGAAAGTGATTTGCAGTGGATTATTTTTATCATCAATGGAACCTGACAATCGCGTTGGAAACCCAGAAAGGCATCTCATTCAGAGAGAAGCTTCTTATAGTGAAGAACAAGTTACTTACCTTCGGTAACAATATATCTGTAAGAGACATATATTAGTTATAGATTCCATACCTTAGAATTACCCCCAGGCGTCAGACTGGATCCGGAGAATTTTTTCTCAGCAGTAGCCCTGCGGTGTCGTCGGTCGACTCCGCGTTTGTCAGTAGCGTCGTGATCGCTGGAATGACATGGCGGTATCAACTTAGAAGCCGCCCCTGTGCGCTGATGTCAGTTCTTTTACACGTCATTCCACGCCAGAAGCGCAGAGTCATGCAAGACACTGAGCACTGGTGCACAAAACTAGGGCCCTGAAAGGGAGTCCCTTACTCTAGGAGTCAGTTCGCAGAACGGGGAGGATGGGTGGGGCGGTAAGGAATCTATAACTAATATAGATCTCTTACAGATATATCGCTACCGAAGGTAAGTAACTTGCTCATCTGGAAGAGACTATTAGTTATAGATTCCTTACCTTAGAATAGATACCCCAGCAATACCAACCCCAGAGGTGGGTCTGCGAACTAAGTTCACACCAGAAAGTCCTGGAGAATTAAACGGCCAAAGAAGCCGTCTCTCCGGACTTGACCATGCAGGCAGTAATGTTTAGTGAACGTGTGCAGTGATGCCCACGTGGCTGCCTGGCAAATGTCACTGAGGGGTACTCCACGTCCCAAAGCAGTAGTGGCTGCCATCGCCCTGGTGGGATGGGCACGTAGCCCCACTGGAGGCTCTTTTTTAGCTAGATAATAGCAGGCTTTAATACACAAAACGACCCATTTAGAGATGGTCCATTTTTGCATGGCCCGACCCTTCTTGGTGCCCATATAGCCAACAATGAGTTGATAGTCCACCCGGAATTGTTTTGTGTGATCCAGATAAAATGATAATGCACATTTTGTATCCAGATGGTGGAGTCTCTCCTCCTCCTTGGAAGGATGCAGGGGTGGGAAGAAAGTGGGCAAAGTGATGGTCTGTCCTAAGTGTAAAGAGGTAACCACTTTGGGAAGAAAAGAAGGTCTAGTTCGGAGTACAACCTTGTCCGGATGGAAAGCAAGGAATGGAGGTTTAGAATACAGAGCCTGAAGCTCACTAACCCTTCGAGCAGAGGTGCTTGCAACCAGAAAAGCAGTCTTTACAGTCAAGTGGAGAACCGTCCCCTTCTGCTGTGACAGAAGATCCTCCTGAAGAGGCAGTCCGATAAGAGGATCGATGGCCATGTTCAAGAGCTAGGGATACCAGACTCTTCGGGCCCTATCCGGAGCCACAAGAATGACTTGAGCCCCGTTGCGCTTGATCTTGTTCAGAACTTTGGGCAGAAGTGGTATAGGCGGAACGGTGTATAGAAGACTGCAAATCCACTCGGGACAAAAATCGTCGCCGAGCGAGTGCTGCCTTGTAAATTCCAATGCGCAGAACTGCTGACATTGCGAGTTCTCTTCGGTGGTGAACAGATCTAACCAAGGCTCTCCCCCACTGCTGAAAGAGACCTTGCACCACCTCCCAGTGAAGACGCCATTCATGATCCATCATGCACCGGGGGCTGAGTTTGCCTGCACTGGCGTTCAGAGAACCTGCCAGGTGTTGAACCATCAGGGACATGCCCTGATGTTCCAGCCACGTCCAAAGACGAAGAGCCTCTTGACATAGGGTCCACGACCTCACCCAGCCTTGTTTGTTGCAGTACCACATGGCAGTGGTGGTGTCCGTTAACACATGCACCACCATTCCTCTGACAGAAGGAAGGAATGCCTTCAGTGCAAGACGAATCGCCAAGAGCGCCAGAAGGTTGATGTGGAGCCCGGACTCCGCCGGAGACCAGAGGCCTCTGATCTCTGCCTCCCCCATGTGGCCACCCATTCCAGGCTGGGGAAGGGAGAGGGATCTGCCCATGACCCAATCCTGGTTCGTTAGCCACCACTGCAATGGGTGTGCCGTTCCCTCCGAGATCTGGATGCAATCGGAAAGATGACCCTGATGCTGTGCCTACTGGAACTTCAGGGCCCACTGCAGAGCCCGCATATGCCACAGACCACTGCCTGCTCTTTATAAATGAAAAGAAACGTTTCCTTTTTCATTTTGTTAAGCATCTCGTTTTCCTTTAAGGAAAACAGGCTCATTTACAAAAAATAAGATTGCTTTATTTAAAAGCAATCACGGACATGGTGGTCTGCTGATCTCAGGAGGCCACCACCACAGTGATTTTTGCGATTCCTAGGAGGTCGCAAATTGCGACCTACCTCATTAATATTCATGAAGTAGGTCAGTTGCGAACCCCTAGGAATTTGCAAAAAGTGTACTATACACCTTAATACATGGCATTTTACGATTCCCTAATTGCGAATCTTTGTGATTCGCAATAAGGGAATCGCAAATAACTATCTTGATACATCTGGCCCAAAATGCTTCTTTGCAACTATAATGGACGGAGTTCAGAGGCGACACAACAAACAGGGATCGTTTTCCAACTCTTGCTGATGGTGAGGGGGACAGATGTATGGTGTTGGGTGTTTTGGACAATAATGGTGGCTGTGTAGCTATAGAAGGTGAGTCAGTAGATGTAGGATATTGGCTGTGTGGAGGTATGATGGAGGGTTTGTGGGCACATCATGTTGGGTGTGTAATGTATGATGGTGAGACAGTTGGAATATGATGCTGCTTGGGCGGACGTGTGACAGGTGTATCCCAGCCTTCCTGCAATCTGTGTGCTGCCATGGTCACCACTGTATGTGGTCCACACGCCACCTGCAGTACCTCTGTACAGCTCAGCCTCTCTGTGGTCCCTCTGCCCCTTCCTTCTGCTTGCCCAATGAATGTCCTTTGCCCCTTCTGCACCACTGTGCACCAGTTCCCCTTCAAACACTCTGTGTGACACTGCCCGGATGAAATCCCTATGTGCTAATCTGTCAATTCCCTGGTGCCCAGTGTGCCCCAGCACTATGCGTGGGTCCAATGACTCCTCTGCATCCCTTTTAGTGCCAATCAACCCCCGACTAACCCATGTGAGCCTCCATTCACCTGAAGTTTGTGTGCCATCCTACCTAGTTTCTGCTAGAACTTTGTGTAGCCTCCTGCTGCCGCTGTAGCTTTTCTATGTGCCAACTTTCCCTGCAGACCTTGTATGTCACTCTCAGCCCCTCAAAGTCCTTAGGAGTGCCCCAAACTCTGCTGCCTTACAGTCCCTGTGTATTCTACCCATCCTCCCAGGCCCTCTGCTTGTCCCCAACCTCCCCTTTGTCACACCGCTGTCAGTATCCACTACATGTGCCCTGTCACCCTAGCAGCCACTTGTTGCCTGGCCTGCCCCTCTTGATTTTCAGTATGCCACCCACCAACTACACATCACCTGTATGTGCACCAGTTACCACTGCAGGCCAAATCTGCCCCCCTGCCTTATTCACGCTGGGTCTCTGTGTGTACCACTCCCCTCCTGCAGCCCTCTCTGTGTGACCCTGCCTCTCCTCTAAGTGCCTCTGCCGTCCTGTCACTCCTCCATCTTGACCTGACCTGATGCCATATTGTACTGCCCTGCCCCTACATTCCCTCTAGCACCACAGGATCCCTAATTTGCTCTCATGGGCTTTTTGTGTCTCTGCACCTCGCATGGTCTTTGCTACCCTGGCAGCCCTGTGAGGAATCCTGCGAGACCTCTCGCCCTGTGTGTTCCCTCTGCCTCTCTGCAGTCCCTCTGTAAGTCCATGCTACTTCCAGACCTGTAGTGTGATGCTATGCCTTGCCATCTACCTTACTTGTGTGCCTCCACATCACCTGTAGCCCATCTTTTCGCCTCCACCCCACTACAGTCCCTTTGCTCATCAGGCTTGCCTGCCTCCAGCCACATTTAGCCTCTATATGCAGCCCTTTTGGGTGTCCTCTGCCTCTCCTCTATGTGTCCCTGGGCCCCGGCAGCTCTCGTCTTTAGCCCCTGTGTACCATCCTGTCCTGCCCCTCTGCAAGCCGCACCACCCCCCTGCCTCTGAATGCCCCTGCCCCTCAAGCCCCTGTGTGCCATGCCACTCTTATCCTACTGCTGCACTGGGTGCCTTGGCTCCCCTTTAGCCCCTCCCTTTGTTACTGACTATCCCTTTAATTGCTCAAAGAGATTCAGTCTTTCCAGACACAGCCTTTGGAGAAAAATAAAAGGTGAGCCTGGATATTGGAGAAGTGTTAACCTGGAAAGATTGAAGAAAAACTGCAATGTACAGGATGCAATATAAATCTAGAGAGGAGGCCTCGGAGAGCTTCTGCATTTCCGTCTTGCAAAAAGGCATAGGCGTTATTTATTAATTTCTACCTCAACCTTTCCCTTGGTCCTGGCTAACATTTACCACTTTCCCATACGCAAGATTAAGTGGGGAGGGCACAAAAAAAAAGCTAAGGGCGATGGTCTGCCACCCCCTGCTGCAATCCAGCTGAGGACAGACCTAGGGGACACATGCCACACCTTCAGACTCCACGGCTTTTGTACCAAATAAACACACTGTGACAGTTTAGTATCTGAAATTGTTTACAGCACACTGTTTTGTATTCAGTGATTCTGTGAAACAATTTTGAATCCTCAGAAATGTATTATGTTACAAAATGTAAAATCTTGTAGCCAATTTAATAATGATCTATCAATATTAGTTATATTATGAATCATGGCAGTACTAGTACAAACCTACAGGACCGACTTAATGGCGGATGCAACAAAGCAGGTGAACCGAACCAAGCTCATCTGCACCAGTCTGCTCCTGGACCACCTACAGCACTAGGGAACCCTCGTCCTCCCCCCTACTGACTGCTACTCTGCCATGCTACTCTGCGCTCACAACCTTGGCCCGCCCATCAGCGCCAGCACCTTCACCCTCTCGAAGACCTTATCTTTCATCTAGAAGACTGCACCGACCCAAACTCTACGTCCCTTCTAGAAAATCTCTGAAACCTCTGCCTTACTCAGCACGTTACCGAACCCTCCAACACCGCCAGACACCTATTGGACCTGCTTTTCTCCTCCATCAACAACACAATTGACAAGCCAGCAACTAAACTATGAGCTGAGCAGACAACACGCTTAGCAGTTATAGCATACCCATCCCGTACCATCACAGACTTACCACCAGACCTGTCTGACACAGTTGGAAAAGCATCACAGAAGAGGACTGGGCTTCCGTCCTCTCTGCACACCGTCTCGAACAAAATTCAAACGGCACACAAAGAACAAGTATAGCAAATTAACCATGTCCAGTCAGCAGGAGAGACGTTAGCGGGTGCTATGTAGTCAATGGTGCATTTTGGAGACCACTGTTGCAAATATATTATTATAACATGGTGCAGTAATGCATTGTCATTTACAGGAAATACTTTTTCCATTGAAATGTCAACAAGCTTCCCACCGACATGCACCGATATAAAAAAAAGAATTATAAAGCACACAAACGATATTGTGCGGAAGGCGAGTTGCAGCAAATATTTATATTTTTGCATCACCAGTGTCTTGGTTTGCTGTGATCCTATTTAAACTTTGTTTTCATCCCGCTTCAGAATTACAAAAAATCCAGAATTATATTTGATTTCCTAAATGCTGATATTGTTTTGAAATATTTGTACAGTTAATTTATAGGTATTTAAATGTAAAAAGATTGTCAGATAATTTGGTTTACAAAATCCTCTAACTTTCCAGTTCGAGAAAGAAAATAAACACTAATCTCAAGACTAAGCACCAATTTGTCAGAATATATTTTACCTCGGTCTGTGAACGCATCACAAATGTGACAAGCAAAAAAAATATAAGGGCTTTTTTACTGTTAATTTACCTTCTGAACTTCAGCATGTTAATTTTGGGATGCTGCTGCATCCTCAGCATCCCTGCTTCCAGCGCCTATGCCACCAGCAGATATGTAACATCAAGCATACAGCTCTTGCAGACTGCATCAACAACCACACAAACAGCAGCAAGGAAATCTTAGCCATCAGATTTCACCGCACCTCCTGCAACAGCAGTGCCTCAACAAGACCTTTGCAGTAAGCTCTCAGAATTCTTCTGTACCAAAATTGCCTCCATACATGGCAATTTCAGTCCTCAAACGGACTATGTCAATGTCGCAGCACAATTTTCCATCATGGCCAAAGAGTGTACCCATACCTGATAGCCCGATGCCGCACCATCAAGACCATCCACTCAGAGGACACATCTGAACCCTGCCCCCACTACTCCTTCACCAAAGGGCTCCGAGTGATCAGTGAAGCACAAACACACATTCTCAACACCTCTATCAGCTCATCCTAATTCCCGAACACCTGGAAACATGCCACTGTCATCCTGCTGCTCAAGAAACCATCCGCTGACCCATTCTGTCTCTTCAACTATAGAGCAATCCCCCCTCCTACCATACCTTAGAGAAACGTATCAAACCAATGTCTCAACGACCACATCAGCAACTAACAGTTCCTCCAAGACACAAAGTCTGGATTCAGACCCAACCACACAGACACAGATGAAACTGCACGATCACTGACAAAATAGGACCAGCAGCCCTCATTCTACTGCACTTCTCTGTAGAGATATGGTATGGCACCCCATCCTCATCAGGCGCCTGCACGAGATTGGCATCCAAGTACCCACTCTCTTATGGATGTGCTTCTTTTAACAGGCAAAACACCAGCTGTCAGCCCATCACCTTACTCCTCAGAAGCCCATGAACTCATCTGCAGAGTGGCTCAAGATTCATCGCTCAGCTCCACCCTCTTTACGCATCTGACCAACGGCATCCATGTACACATCATCCACATCCTCTCCAGATGGCACGCAACTCACACTCGCCCCTCTCGGATGAGATCCCCATTTTGAGAAACAAGTTTACCACTTGCATGACCAAAGCCAACTGTCTCAAGCTTGACACTGACAAGACAGAAGTAGCAATCTGTGATTGAACTCCTACCTGCACCTAGCATCCATGTCAGGAACCTCAGAATCATCATCGATAGAAAACTGGAAATGACCGCTGTTGGACTTGGTCCCTTTTGCAGGTTCATTCCTAAACATTTTGCCTTTCTCCTAGCCTTGTTTCTGACATGGTGTTAGTGGTTTTAGAACTCTTGGCACTTTAGCACTGCTGTCCAGTGTACTCTCTGTGTTAAATATGGTAAGATTGGTCTACACCTGTTTGGCCTATTTAATATACCTGTCAGTCCCTTGTAAAGTGGTATCTCATATACCCAGGGCTGGTAAATTAAATGCTACTGATGGGCTTGCAGCGCTGATTGCGCCACCCACCAAAGTAGCCTTCCAAACCTTTCTCAGGCCTCTGCCATTGCAGGGCCTGTGCGTGCAGTTTTACTGCCGCTGTGAGGTGGCACCTAAAGTTAGTGCTGTGTCTGTGACCCCCCCCCTTTTACTGCATGTCAGTCAACCCTAAGGTAGGCCCTAGCTAGCCCTATGGGTAGGGTGCATTGTAGGTAAAAGGTAGGACATGTACTTTAAGTGCGTGACATGTCTTGGTCGGTAGGTTTCCAAGAGAGGAGCCCCAAGATGGAGGGGCTCCCCAGGCACAGTGGTGCCCGGTCAAATTTCACAGCTGCGCCGTAGTTGCGGGCAGCTGCAGGGGTAATTTTGGTTGTAGAGTCCCAGTGGGGACCCCTCCAAAGGGCATAGTGAATGCCAGTGCCTACACTTATTTTCACAGCTGCACCGCAGTTAGCGGCAGCTGCAACGTTTAGACCAGATTATTCGTGAAGAGTCCCAGTGAGGACCCAGGAGGCACAGGAGTGCCAGTGCCACTATTTCTTTGAGGGCATTTTTATTCATTTGAGAAGAAAGGAGTGAGATACACTCCTGCCCTTCCCCAGTGCAATTGCGCACTTTGATTCTGCTGCATTGGCAGCCCAGCCCTGACTTTTTGGACATAGGGCATTTGAGTCCCAGAGAGAAGGCCACTTGGCCAGGGGGTCAGTGTTAGGTTGGTACGGCGCCAGGCCCTAATGTGATTTATGTGGTGCCTATGATAAATGTGATTTATGCACCCTAATGTATCCCTCTAATGTGATTTATGCTGATGAGGTTATTGCATAATGTGTTTATGCTTATGAGGTTGGCACATAATGTGTTTTATGCCTAATGTGATGCTAATTGCATAATATGATTTATGTTGCAGGATATAATGCTGAGTACAGTGTTTTGCCAGTAGTTACTGGCTGAGTTCTACATTTACTATTTGTGCTTTGTGATGGTTTTGACAGCGGCCCAATTGGCCCTGTCAGGTGTATATAATCCCCTGTAAATATTGCCTAGTGCCAGTTGGCACAGTGTATATTGTGTGATTAATATTCTGTGTTTTGACTAATACAAAGGCTATTTTTATATAGAACCTTGTGTGGAGTTTCTTTAGTGGTGTACCTAGTGGGTTGCTACTGTGTGTGTGTTGCACAAACACTTTACACATTGCCTCTGGGATAAGCCTGACTGCTCGTACCAAGCTACCAAGGGGGTGAGCAGGGGTTATCTTCAGCGTGTAACTCCCTTGCCCTGATTAAAGTGGTGGTTTCTGCCTGGCTTAGGCGCATGCCCTAGGCAACCAGAAATCCCATTTCTAACAACCGCTCAAGTCAATGCTGACACTGCATCCTGCTTCCACACCCTACAGCTGCTGCGGGAGATCTTCAAATAGCTCCCAAGCAGCACCAGTAAAATAGTCATTCCCACCTTAGACACCAGCGAGTTGGACTAGGGAAGCGCCCTCTACCTCAGAATCACCAAGCAACTCACCAGCAGCTAGGCTCATCTTCAATCTCACACACAGAACTCATATCACACCAATCTTCAGTGAGCTCCAATGGCTCATTTCAAATGCCACACACAGACATTCAAAGCCCCACCTACTTGAAAAGTCACAACTCTTTCCAGCAACACCCACATACCTCTAATCTGCAGAGCTCACACACATCTCACTCATACAAAGAACCAGATCAGCAAGAGAGGCATTCTCTTACATCTCTCCGAAAGCGTGGAACAACCCCTCACTCCATATAAGAGTCTCCACCTCTCTTCTTGAATTCCACAAGAAGCTGAAGACCTGGCTTTTCAGCTAATCAACCTACCCAAGACATGGCTAGGCACACACACCTGCACAGGAGATAGTGTCCACATTACAAAACATAACCACTAATATCCTTGGCATAATCTCTGAAAGATAGAGAACTTTGTGAAAATGTTGCAGTCAAATTGATGACAGGGAGAGGAAGTCAAAATGTTAGAAAACATGTAACACTCCATGATACTGTATCAGAGCTTTGAATGCAAAACAACGATATACAACTACATCATGACCCATTAAAAATTAAATAAAAATGTCACTATTTTGTTACAAAAGCATTTTAAAAATAAATACTTACAATAGTTGCAGCAGCAGTTGACAAGCACTCAATGAAATCTTTTGCAAACTTGCACTACAGAGAGAGGGCAGAAGAGAGGACATAGCAAAGAGTGAGGACAAAAATATTGAACCTATGAAATGTAGAAAACGATGTACATCAGTCTTTTCTTACCAAGCAGTTAAATGCTGATGTGTTTGCCGAACCAGCAAATCGAAAACCCAAGGCCAGACATGCTCCAGCAATAATGTAGATATGAGCTTGTCTAGTTAAGAAGAAAAAAAAGTAAATCAATGTCATTTATTATAATTTTTATTACAAAAAACAAGCACAGCAGACTTTGTGACCCGTAAATAGAAAATATTACTTGTAAGTACAGCTGTCCAGCATTGCCATCTTTTACAGATTCGCAGGCTTGAATTATTCTCAATCACCAGGACGAGAATCCACGGTCTAATAGCACTTAGCACTAAGGGTGTGCAAAACTCACGTAATTTACTGTAGCGCACTTACGTGAAATTACCTCAAAGTTACAAAAACTGATGGGTAATTCCGAAAATTACCCAAAGGGACAATTCAGGTACAAATTCAACTCAAAATTGGAATTTTGCGTTCATTTCCTGTTGCTTGCGTTCAAAACACTGCCGCTGTCATTCAAACTTGTAGTTTTGCACGCTAACATTACCCGAATGGTCCTCTTGGGTAAAACTCTACCTGAAAAGTTTGTTGACTGCCCACAATAAAGCAACTGCTGCGTGCGTTGAAAACACTGCTGTTTGCATTCAGACTTGTTCTTTTGCGCTAAAAAATTACCCAAATGATCCAAATGAAATGCCGTTCTGTTAAAAAATTACCCAAATTATATATTTTGAACTAAAATTTCGCAGCAAAATTGCGTGTTGTGGCATACTCTTGCCTAGAATATGTTATGAAAAAATAACAGAAATTACATCAACCACACTCGCGTAATTAAAATTATGCAGAGGCCTTCTAAGTACTGTATGAGACAGACGCTTTCAGGTCTTCAACCTCTGGAATCAACCAGAGCAAAGCTTTTAAGAGCATCAGTAGTGAAAGTTAACTGACAGCATTTAGTAAGGGGAAGAGGTTGCATGTGAATCTATGAATCATACCAACACTGGAGAACTGCACAGGTTGCTATATCTTCCACAGCAATAGATCTCACAGAATCACATACATGAATTAAGACTCAACCAGTTGGTTCTTATCGTCCACTGGCCCTGCTGAACACAGACTATAAAATACTTGCCTCCGCCCTAGCCAAACGAATAGCACCGTTTGTACCAGCTTTGATCCATAATGATCAAAATGGATTTGTCCCAACCAGGAGCACCTTTCTTAATATACGCAGATTATTTAGAGTTCAGAAGTACGCAACGAAGAAGTGGCCGCGGTCTGGATGCTTGGTGCTGGACTTAGAAAAGGCCTTTGATTCGTTGGAATGGCCCTATCTTGCAGCAGTTCTGCGTAAATATTAACTAGGGGATGGGTACATCCAACTGGTGCAATTGCCATACCAGCGGCCCACAGTACGGGTCCGCACAGGTAAACTCGTATCTGACACAATCAGGGTCAGACGTGATACTAGGCAGGGATGCCCTTTGTCCCTGTTACTTTTCTCCATTGTCATGGAACCGTTGGCAGCTCTGCTCCCGGAGAGCGGCGCAGGCTGGGGTGTCCCCCTGGATGATGGTCTTCGCACGGTGTCCCTGTATGCCGACGACTTGTTGCTGTATGTACGAGACTTGCATGCTATACCGCCGGCCATATCTGAGATATTCCGTAACTTCAAGGAAGTGTCAGGCCTAAGGCTAAATCGGGCGCCTATTCTTTTCACGAGAATGTGGCTGCGACTGACATAGTTATTAATGGGACTGTGCTTGCTTGGTACCCGACCACATTCAAGTACCTAGGCATATATATTTACAGGTCCCTGGCAGAAATACTGGAAGGTAACCTGGTACGTGCCATTTCCTCCATAAGGGCGCAGATACAATTCTGGAAGACTCTACCGCTAAATGTCATGGGCCGTATCACTCTGACCAAGATGATTGTACTACCGAGACTGTTGTATTATTTTGCAAACCTCCCAGTGTATGTTCCGGTGCGACTGTTTCAGGAGCTAGAGGGATAAGTTAGAGGTCTGATTTGGAATACGGGACAGCCCAGGATAGCACTGCAGAAATTATATGCACCACCGGAGAGTGGGGGCTTAGCAGTTCCTTATTTAGAATTATATTACTTAGCTGCACAGCTACAATGGGTTGCAAAGTGGCTGAGTGGCAAGAACCTAATGGGCACTGCGACCGAATCATCATCATGGACACAGACTCAGATTTATAGCTTATTTCACCCACTGGCGAAACTTCCCCGCCCGACACAGGTACATATAGACTTAGCCCAAGAATGCTATCGAAGGAGCCTTCAACTCACAAAAGATGTCATTCCTTATGCCCCAATACTACCACTTATCGGGACACCCATAGGTAGGGATTTTGTAACGGACATAGTACTGACACCCTGGACAGAAGCAGGAGTGGAGATGCTAAGAGACCTATTCGCGGATGGTGCCCTGCTGCCTTTTGCAACCCTGTCGACGGATACTGGTTTGCCGGTGGGTCCTCCTGCATGCAGCCATCATGCGGACGCTGATGCTATTGTGGGGAGACTTGACTGCTGAGCCGCCGACACATCAGTTCTTACAGTATCTGCATGTGATGGGGGAGGGGTCGCATGTGGTCCACTGGCTGGTGCAGGCCCTGCTTACTCGCGTATTAAAACCACCACAACGACTCCGTGCGCGCTGGACTGAGGACAGGGGTAGGTCCTGGGCCGATAAAGAATGGGAATGTGTCTTAGCCAGTGCCACACATACCACGCAATTCACGATTTAAACTTATACAAACATTCATATTGCATAGAGCGTATCTTTCACCAGATAAGATCAATAAATACTTTACTATCACCACCTCTGATTTTCCGAGATGCCATCTCTTAGATTAGACGCTGACCTGCTACATATGATGTGGTCCTGCCCCCTACGTCTGTCCTATTGGCACAAGGTAACGGAAACACTCACAAGCAGCACTGGCACTGAGGTACCAAATACATGGGAGGTCTGTATTTTAGGACTTTACAAACAAACAAAAGCAAACAAAGTAAGTTCTATTTTTCGGGACTTAGGCCTAATAACCGCGAAACGATTGATAACCAAGAGATGGAAACACAAAGACCCTCCGGAGGCACTCCACTGGTTGAAATCCCTAGAGGCCTGGGCACAGGCGGAGAGCACTTTTCTTCATAGGGAGGAAACGACTGGGTTGCGCAAGTTCCCATCGCACAGGCCTGGGATGATATTCTTAAAACCCTTACACAAACTAATGCTGCGCCACATACACCTCTCACGCAGCAGGCGGGAGATGATGCCTAGCTTGTAGCTTGGGTAGACGGGCTGTACACGCAAGACTCCTCAGCCACAGCTGTCAAGTTAGGCAATGACCCCACATTCCATCATGACATTTCACAGACATAACTCCAGACGCACGATACCTTACTGCTTTTATGCCTTTGCACAAAACACGAAGAGCAACCCGTATCCGCTATGCACACAGGGCCCTCGGCACGACTCCACTCGGAAGGCGCACAACACGCTAAATACACGTTCCTTTAACTAAATTATATCTTCCTTTCTTATGCTTTTACTTTATTTTCGCTAGTTGTGGTTAAAATGTTATAAACGAAGATATCTTGTAATCCGTTGTGATATTCACTGTTTATCGCCCATGCACCATTGTTTATTGTGATCCTAAAGCTGAATTATGTCTGGGCCACGCACCCCTATAATAATTGTCATGGCTGCATATGGTTAATTACTGTTATGGGGAAGCGTATGTAATAAATGAGTCCTGCCCCTTGATTGGAGGTGACAGTACGCGTGGGCTACAGACACCCATGCCAATTTGTACATACACATTAACTCCGCCGATACAGATGCTACTTGTGCTATGGTTAACAGATGGAAACACCTGGAATAGTGCTCATAATGGCATAGCAACAACGATTTTGTTAAAAATAACAAATGTGATATGTATCATGCTTAGTTTGTTCGTATCAGGAAAATGATAAAAAAAAATGCAATAATGATATAAAAAAAAACTCAACCAGCAGCAGAATAAATAGCAGAAGGCAGGAATTTAGCTAAGCTTTAAATGAAAGGTATTTTGATCAACGTCTTTTCCATTAAGATTTTTGATTTGGCCTGAATGTCCATGCTGTAGTGCTTTGGGAAGGCAGGACACGTTTTCCAGGCTACTGCTTTGCAGATGCCTCAGAGTGACAGCAGCAAAGAGCAGCACCATTACTGGCATTCATCTGAAAGAACTTGTTCTCAGTGTATTAGAAAGGTCTTCCTCCGGTGCATAGATAAACTATGAAAGCCACAGTCAAGTGATAATGTCTATCCCTTTGATTATGTTTCCAATAGCGATATGCAGATCTGTTGTTTCCCCCCCAGTAGAGGTTTAGACAACCTGTGATATTTAGAGAGTAATAAAACCTCTTATTTGAAGATTTCAGATTCAGAAACAAAGTAAGGGGCATCAAAACAAGAACTGATTTCAATTGCTTCCGAAAGAGAAAAATCGCCATTAGTTGGTTTCTGTTTTTAGGCTCTTACTCCATAGCTTTGTTAAAAGTAACGGGAAAGGTAGAATATAATGAGGTTTCATTGATGGGGGTTAGGGCTCTTTTCCATGTCTTAAAAAAGAAACTACCCACTTAAAAGTATAGGTTTTAAATTTGGATTTTGCTTTGACAACACTTGCAGGGTATGTCTAGGGATCCAAAGTCCTCAGGAGCCAATCATTCAGCTATAAGGAAGACTCGCTGTCGTGAAGAATATGGCCACATTCTTTGTTCAGGAAGGGAGGATGTGCTTTGAAAGTGATTGGTGCCATTGCTAATAACCTTTAGAGATCTACATACAAGTCCAGCCTTGCCATGCTAGAACCATGACGTTAGGCCTACAGCTTTCTTTCATCACCTAAATAAGTGGCTTGGAGAGCAGCAGGGGGTGGGGGAAGACATAAGCAAACACTCCAAAATATGGCTTTGGAAATTCTCCCTTGCATTCCACCACCCTCTTCTCTGTGCTCCATTTGGAAGTCGTCTGAGATACAAATAGGACAAATGGAGGCCCATCCTTTAACAAGATCAGTTAGTTGCTGTTTGTTCAACTCCATCTCATGACAGGATGTGCCATCCCTACTAAGGAATTGTCTCTCATAAGAGTCAACTACTACGCCGATCTATATGCAATAATGTAACAACACTCAGCACATTGTCCGGATGACTATTTGATGGCAATTCATGTCAAAACTGCACACACAATCACATTGTAATGAATGTGACCAGCGGAAACATCAAAAAGATGTTAACTTAGAAAAGAATTTTAAAATGGATGTTTTAATAACTTAAAAAAGATATTAACACATCCATTTCAAAATTCGCAATACTCCTGTTTAACAATGATTTGTTTGGGAATCTTGCTTAGTCTCACAGTTTAGGGTTATGATTTTTACAACCTTTAAAACTGGCTATGTTGCGATACAAAAATTCTAGTTGTTTAGAGACAATACCTCCTTTGCCCCTGTGACCCAGATGTTGATAATGAGGGATCTGACACAGTAACAGTGATTGAAGGGATTTCAGAGGAATGCTTGGGAATTCTAATCCATGGCTAAATTAAATGATCTTCAGAACCAATCTGTCAGAAGTGACTGCATTTCAGGCCTTGAAGTGCTAGAAGATCCTGCTCCTGGTAGAGAAGGACATGGGGGAAGATTTAAATGAAGGTAGGTTTGTTTGGTCTCATTCTTCGAACAGAACTACTGTGTGCGAAGTTCAACCTGGTTGGCTGACTTTGCTGCTGGTATAGTTGATAGCTGGAGAGATTGCAAAGTTAATGGTAGAAATGATTAAGACCCTTGGCTTGAAATGGGGCCCCACCTCTTGGAATCTGAAAGGAATAGCATCTTCTAGACTACAATGAAGGTCAGTTTTGGGGACAGGTGATGTTCTGAAGCAATGGCATATGGGCCTATTCTGACAAATGAAATGCTAAAATCTTGCCCGAACCTCAGGTCTGAACTAAGTACCGATCACTCCATTTACCAACCGGCTGGATTCCATGCCAGCTCAGTTTCCAGCTCTGTTGATAATGTAGGCAGCATATCCTCAGGCACAATACCATCCTCAGACGTTCTGTTCTCTTTAATTGGATGCGAAGCAATATCATTCTCCACCCTTGTGGATAATATCTCCCCAAGATAGCCAGTAAACTGGAAGATTTAACAGGAGTTTCCACTGTAATGTTCACTGCACCCATGCCTCCAAGTGTATTATCATTGGGGTGTGGCCTAGGAACATGGGCGACTAGACCCGTCTCGCACAGCTCCGGTCGGCATACAGTAATCCTGATTGCAACCCAGAGGCATCTGGCTCACTGATGCCACAAAACTATCCTGAATGGCACACAGAACAAGATGGAGTATAGAGAGGGAACTGGCGGCCGGGGAATGCGCTACCAGTGAGGTGAAGACTGGCAGCAAAGGCACGATCATACAGTATCGCGGCGGCTGCACCTGCATGGAACCGAGGCCTTTGCAGGTGCTGGGGCATGAATCAAAAAGGATGGAGCGCGCTGAGCAATGCAGCCTGGCCCATTAGCGGCTCCTGGGAGGTGGTGAGACTGGGCGGCCGAGGGGGTGGGGAGACTGGGCGGCCGAAGCCATGAGGGGCACCTTGGCAGACTGGCCGCGTGGAAGACCTCGACAGGCACCAGAGTCCCCAGGGCATGCGGGTGGCCTCCCCAATCAGAAGGCGAGAGAAGCAGAGCGGCAGTCGCCCACCAAAGCAGGGCCCTTGAAGGAGCGCAGGCCGGCATCAGGGGAGAGTACACTGAGCACTATGGCACCCAGCACACACTAGTGGCTCCGAGGAGCAGGGAGGTTGGGCGGCTGAGGGCATGGGTGGCCGTGCGCATAGAAAACCTCGGTGGGAACTGGAGTTATCAGAGCATGGGGACGGCTTCCCCAATTGGTAGGCGAGTGAAGCAAAGCGGCGGCAGTCTGGCACAGCGGGCCGTTTAACGAGAGAGAGTTGACTTCGGAGGCACATCGCCCGGAGGCAGTGGCCTAGATGCCAGCCGAGTCTGGACAGAACCTTCCTCATTTTCTGCCCCCACATGAAAGAATTTCGACATGGTTCATTCACCCTCAGGCACTTTGGGAGGATTTTTATTTAGAGGAACAAAATGAACAAGTTACTAACCTTCGGTAACGATGTATCTGTAAGAAACATTAGTTAGTTAGATTCCTCACCTTAGAATATCCCCAGGCGTCAGACTGGATCCGGAAGATTTTTCGTCAGCAATACCCCTTGCGCGTCGCTAGGCGTCGTCTGCGGCTCCGCGTCCGTCGTCGGCGTCGTGCGCCGGGATGACGTCGGAGTACTTAGACGCCGCCCTCGCGCGCTGACGTCAGTTCTTGTACATAGCCTTCCGCGCCAGGAACGCAGAGCCATGCAAAGACCGACACTGGTGCCAAAAATAAAATCTAGGGGCCTGAAAAGGATAACCTTAACCCTAGATGTCAGTTCGCAGAACGGGGAGGATGGGAGGGTCGGTGAGGAATCTAACTAACTAATGTTTCTTACAGATACATCGTTACCGAAGGTTAGTAACTTGTTCATCTGAAAGAAACACGTTAGTTAGATTCCTCACCTTAGAATGGATACCCAAGCAATACCATCCCCGGTGGTGGGTCTGCGAACCAAGATCACACCAGAAAGTCCTGGAGGACAGAACGGCCAAAGAAGCCATCCCTCCGGACTTGGCTGTCAAGGCAATAATGCCTGGCAAACGTGTGTAGCGAAGCCCACGTCGCCGCCTGACAGATGTCCTGCAAAGGGACTCCCCGTCCCAAGGCAGTAGTAGCCGCCGTGGCCCGAGTAGAATGGGCGCGCAGCCCAACAGGAGGGTCCTTTTTAGCCAAGGAATAGCAGATTTTTATACACAAAACGACCCACCGAGAGATGGTTCGTTTGTGCACAGCTTTCCCCTTCTTAGCGCCCACGTACCCAACAAAAAGCTGGTCGTCCACCCGGAACTGTTTTGTGCGGTCCAGATAAAAGGAGAGCGCACGTTTTGGGTCCAGACGGTGGAGCCTCTCTTCCTCTTTGGAAGGATGCGGAGGCGGAAAGAAGGTGGGCAAGGTGACAGACTGCCCAAGGTGAAATGGAGTCACCACTTTAGGAAGAAAGGAGGGACGAGGCCGAAGGACAACCTTGTCCGGATGAACAGATAGAAAAGGAGGCTTTGAAGATAAAGCCTGGAGCTCACTCACCCGTCTAGCCGAGGTGATGGCTACCAGAAAAGCAGTCTTTAGAGTTAGAAGACGAAGAGGGCAATTGTGAAGAGGCTCAAAGGGAGCGCACATCAGGAATGTCAAAACCAGATTCAAGTCCCACTGAGGCATTACAAAAGGGACAGGAGGGAACGTGTGTGTAATGCCTTTGAGAAAGCGTGTAACCACAGGGGACTTGAAAAGAGAAGGCTGATCAGGAAGCCGCAAGAAGGCGGAGATGGCAGCAAGATAACCTTTCAGGGTGCCCAGGGCAGAGCCCTGCCGGGCCAGAGAAAGAAGGAAGAGGAGAACCTCAGAAAGAGGGGCGGAAAGGGGATCTACAGCCTTTGCTGTGCACCATGCCACAAATTTGTTCCACCGGCAGGCGTATACCGACTTTGTGGAGGGACGCCTGGCTGCCAGAATGATATCACAGACTTCAGGAGGCAAGTCAAATGGCATCAACTGCCGCCGCTCAATCTCCACGCATGGAGGTGGAGGCTGGACAGGTTCGGGTGGAGGACCGTCCCCTGCTGCTGCGACAGAAGATCCTCCCGAAGGGGCAGACGTATCGGGGGATCGGTCAACAGACTGAGTAGCTCGGGATACCAGTATCTTCGTGCCCAATCCGGAGCCACCAAGATGACTTGGGCCCGGTCGCGCCTGATCTTCTTCAGCACTCTGGGCAGAAGTGGTATAGGCGGAAAGGCGTACAACAGACCGCAACTCCACTCGTGACGAAAAGCGTCGCCGAGCGAGTGCCGCCTTGGAAATTCCAACGCGCAGAACTGCTGACATTGCGCGTTCTCTTCGGTGGCGAATAGATCTAACCAAGGCTCTCCCCACTGCTGAAAGAGGCCTTGCACCACTTCGGAGTTCAGACGCCATTCGTGATCCATCATGCACCGGCGGCTGAGTTCGTCTGCTCTGGCGTTCAGAGAGCCCGCCAGATGTTGAACCACCAGGGTGACGCCCTGGTGTTCCAGCCATGTCCAGAGGCGCAGAGCCTCCTGACAAAGGGTCCACGACCCCACCCCGCCCTGTTTGTTGCAGTACCACATGGCGGTGGTGTTGTCCGTGAACACCTGCACGACACTTCCCCTGACAGAGGGAAGGAAGGCTTTCAGTGCAAGCCGGATCGCTCTCAACTCCAACAGGTTGATGTGGAGACGAGACTCCGCCGGAGACCAGAGGCCTCTGATCTCCGCCTCTCCCATATGGCCACCCCATCCCAGGAGGGACGCATCCGTCACTACGACATGCTCCGGTTGGGGAAGGGAGAGGCTCTTGCCCTTGACCCACTCGCGGTCCGTGAGCCACCACTGCAACTGCTGTGCAGTACCCTCCGAGATCAAGACATGGTCGGACAGGTTGCCGTGATGCTGGGCCCACTGAAACTTCAGGTCCCACTGCAGAGCCCGCATGCGCCGCCTGGCGTGATGCACTAGTAGGATGCAGGAGGCCATCAGCCCCAGAAGCCGCAACACTAGCCTGACCGAAACCCGGGATAGAGGCCGAAAGATGGGAATCAGGGCCTGTATATCCCGGACCCGCTGTTCCGGTGGATGGACCCGGAACTGCGCCGAATCGAGAACCGCTCCGATGAAGAGGAGCTTCTGAGAGGGACTCAAGTGTGACTTCGGCACGTTGATGGAAAACCCCAGCAAATGCAGGAGATCCGCCGTAGTCTGGAGGTGGGAGACGACTGCCTGGGGCGAGCCCGCCTTCAACAACCAGTCGTCGAGATAGGGGAAGACTGGGACCCCTGATCTGCGCAGATGAGCTGCGACCACCGCCATCACTTTCGTGAACACCCGAGGGGCACTGGTGAGGCCGAAGGGGAGCACGGTAAACTGAAAGTGCTCTTGGCCCACCGTGAACCGCAGGTAACGCCGGTGGGCCGGCAGGACGGGGATATGGAAATATGCGTCCTGCAAGTCCAACGCTACCATCCAGTCTCCAGGGTCTAGGGCAGCTAAAACCTGAGCCAACGTTAGCATCTTGAACCTTTCCTTTCGGAGGAAGGCATTGACGTTCCGGAGGTCCAAGATAGGGCGCAGGCCCCCCTTGCCCTTCTTGGGAACCAGAAAGTAGTGGGAATAACAACCACGACCTACTTCTGGACTCGGAACGCGCTCGACGGCCCCCTTGGCCAAGAGAGCCGAAACTTCCTCGCGGAGAAGATCCAAATGATCCCCCGAGATACGGTGGTGCTGCGGTGGCATGGCTGGAGGGGTCGTCTCGAAGGGGAGGGAGTAGCCCCTTCGGACGATTTGCAGCACCCACCTGTCCGATGTTATGGACCGCCAGTGGAGCAGGTGATGGCGAACTCTGCCGCCCACTGGCGTGGTATGGGCCTGAAAGCTCGGACTAGGAAGGCTTTGAGGCGGATGCTGCCGGGGTGGATGTGGGCTGACCACGTCGGCCTCCATTTCCGCCACGGCGGAAGCCACGTCCGCGACCGCGCGCAGGTTGGTTCTGCGGCTGGTGGCTTTGCGGACGTGAGGAGGCGCCCCTTCCTTGGCCACGAAAGGGGCGAAAAGCGGAGGTGTGCGCCCGCGGAGCCGAGAGGCCCAAGGACTTGGCCGTAGCCCGGGAGTCCTTAAAGCGGTTCAGCGCACTGTCCGCCTTCTCACCAAACAGGCGAGTGCCATCAAAGGGCATGTCCATGAGGGTGTTCTGGACATCCCCGGAAAATGACGTGGACCGCATCCAGGCGTGGCGGCGGAGCGCCACCGTGGTGGAAATCGCCCGACCTAGCGAGTCCGTGGTGTCAAGCCCACATCGTATGGCGTGCCGTGCTGCATCCCTCCCATCGGCCAAAGCCTGGGTAAGACGCGGCCGGACCTCCTCCGGACACAGGGGCAGCACGTCCTCCACCGTATCCCACAGGGAATGGGAATAACGGTCCAAGAGACAGGCGGTATTTAAGGACCGCAGGCCCAAACTAAGGGACGAGAACAGTTTCTTGCCAAACTGCTCGAGTCTCTTGGAATCCCGGTCCGGCGGAGCGGTCGGGAAGGAGGATTGGGAAGTAGAGGCCTGGATAACCAGACTCTCGGGGGTGGGGTGTTGTGACAGGAAACTGGGGTCGCCCGGAGCCGGGCGGTGGCGCCTGGCAACGTTCCTATCCACAGGAGGAACTGTGGAGGGCTTGGACCAGGTGCCCTGCAGAACGTCAGTGAGGGCCTCGTTGAACGGCAGCAGAGGCTCAGTGGAGCTTGCTGAGGTTTGAAGCACCTCAGTGAGGATGTTGGTCCTCACAGCCACGGCAGGCAACTCGAGCCCAAGGGCCTCAGCCGCCTTGCGCAGCACCACGGAAAATGCTGCACCCTCCTCCGAAGCCACGGTCGGAGGAGAAGTGAATCCAGCGTCTGGCGAGGTGTCCAGCCCGCTGGCCTCCCCCAGTTCATCTGCCCAGTCCTGAGAAAGCTGTGACTGAACAGCCAGAGGGTCCTCGAACCCCTCCCAGTCGCCCCCTTCTTCCGATTCCTGATAAACAGGAGGAATGATCGGAACCGGACTGTAGAGATGGTAGGTCTCAAGCGGCGTCGGATGCGGCGTCGGCGGACGCCGTGCCGGCGTCGGGTCCGGATGAGGGCTAAACCGGGGCGTCGGCGTCACAGGCGTCGGCGTCGGTGGCGCCGGTGACGGCGTCGGTGGTTCAGGCGTCGGCGCCGGTGGAGGAGTGACAAGGTCAACCGGCGTCGACTGGGGCCCAGGCAAGGGCCCCGCGGGGACCTGCGGCGTCGAGACCGGAGTCGTCGACGGCGCCGGGGCCGGAGCCGCCGGCACGCGAGGTCGCCCAGTCGAGTCCGCGGGGCCCGAAGGCGCGCCAGCGGGCGTCGACGGCGGGGCCAGGCTCCTCATGGCCGAGAGGAAGGCACTGATCTCCGCCGGCGCCGCGTCAGCCCCAGGGACCGGAAGGTATGGGGGCGGACGCGGCGCCTGCGGCTCCGCCGGAGCCGCGGGGGTGGAACCACTTGGACCCTCGGCCGAGTCGCGCGACCGGCGAGGGGAGTCCGAAGAGCGATGTCGCCGCTTGGACTGCTTAGAGTGTTTGGACTTACCCGACGACTTGGAGCCCGACGATCGATGGTGGCGTCGGCTAGGGCTCCGCGAGCGATCCTTGGACCTCCTCCTGGACCGGGATCGCGCACGACGCGGAGCCGAGTGGCGGAGCTCGAGAAGCTTGCGGGACCGCTCCCGCCTAGCCTTCGAAGTCAGGGCCTGACAGTCGTTGCACGACTCCGCATCGTGGTCGAGGCCTAAGCAGTAGAGGCACCGGCGGTGGTGATCGGTCACCGACATCAGTCGATGACAATCTTCACAAGCCTTGAACCCAGGCATCCTACCGGCACCAGATGTCGACAGACAAGGATCAAAAATGATCAAAAAAGATTTAGTCAAAAAAGACTAAAAGGGGTAGCTCTCCCGGATCTGCGCTTACTGGCGCGGAAAAAAGAAGAACTGACGTCAGCGCGCGAGGGCGGCGTCTAAGTACTCCGACGACGTCATCCCGGCGCACGACGCCGACGACGGACGCGGAGCCGCAGACGACGCCTAGCGACGCGCAAGGGGTATTGCTGACGAAAAATCTTCCGGATCCAGTCTGACGCCTGGGGATATTCTAAGGTGAGGAATCTAACTAACGTGTTTCTTTCAGATGCTTTATATTTTTAGAGAAATGTGATATTGTTAGTCTATCCATGAAAGTTTTGCTTAAAATGATTGGCTATTCCTTAAGGAAACGCATGGCCCAGGGAGACTTGGAGACTTAAACAGGGATGGATAATCCGACAGACAGAGGAAAGCACACAAGGAGGCTAAATAAAATTTTACAGTGCCAATAGCACAAGCCCTCAGAGCCAAGGAAAGCGAAAACCACAACACATACCTTAGCCTGCAAGGGATCCACTCCATTGTCCTTACACCATGCAACAAAGTTGCTCCATCTGCTGGAATAGACCATCTTAGTGGAGGGGCAACCGCAGAGGACGTCTACCACCTGCGGTGGCAGCTGAAAGGAGGTCAGTTGTCCCTGCTCAATTTCCAAGCATGTAGGTAGAGGTCTCAGAGATTGTGGTGCAAAACGATTCCCATGACAGAAAGAAGGTCCGGCCTGCATGACAGGCAGGCAGAGCCGAAGGAACGGGGAGAAGTGCAGGATGTCTACATATCACACCCTTCTCTGCCAATCTGAGACAATGAGAATGACTTGAGCCTTGTCTTGGAAAACCTTGCTTAGAGCCCATGGTATCAAGGGTATGGTAGAAAACATATAGTGCAGCTGAAAGTTCCACTTCAAATGAAGTGTGTCTGCCAAGTCTGCCCTCAACAGTTACCGGAGGACGCAAACCTGCAGGCAATGAACATTTTCTGAGGAAGGGAACAAGTCCACCTGAGGAGTGGCGCACTGGGAAAAGATGTTCTGATTTACTTACGGCAGAAGATGCCATTCTTGATTCGCAAGAAGACGCCGGCTCAGACTGTCAGCTCTGACATTCAGAGACCCCGCTAGGTGATTGGCAGTGAGGCAGATCCCTTGATGGTGTGCCAAAGACAACAGCGTCAACACTTCCAGACCAAAGAGGTGAGACCCTACTCCCTCCCTTGCTTGTTGACATACCACCTTGCCATCGTTGCCACAATCTGGGTGGACTGACTGACAATGGAGGGGAGGAAGGCCTTGAGGCCACTCGAATCGCCTGCCATCTGATCACCAGAGCCTCCAGATGAGCACCCCACCTCAGGGTGGATGCATCTGTCACTACCAGAGCCATAGGTGGCGGAGGAATGATGGCCATCCCGTAAGTCAGGTTCACCTCATTTCTCCACCAAGCGACTTTTGCCGCAGCGCTGGGTAACATCACAATGGAATCTGCCAGATCTCCCCCGTATTGTAGCCACTGCCTGTGGAGGCACTACTGCAGGGTCCTCATGTACCAGTCTGCCTGCATAAGAAGGAGAATGCAGGAGTCAAACAGTTCTAGGTATCGCAGGTCTCTCGGGACTGGAATTCTTACACCCGATTGGAAGAAGGGAGTAATTTCTAGGTTGTGAACCCTCTGTGAAGGGGGAAAGGCGGACAGAAGGTTGGTATACAATACCGACTCATTCAACTGGAATTGTAGCGAGGGCCACAGGTGAGGTTTGGGCTAGTTGATCGAAAAACCCAAGTCGAACAGCAGAGATGCTGTTAACTGCAGATGGCACTACACCAACTCCAGTAAACTGGTTTTGAGGAACCAGTCGTTTTCAGGTATGGAAATATGGGGATGCCTGACTGTTTGAGGTGTGCTGCGACCACTGCCATTACCTTCTTGTAGAATAGAGGATCGGATGTCAGACCATAGGGTAGTACTGCAAATTGGTAGTGCAAAGAGCCCACCATAAACCACAAGTACTGCACGATAGGAATGTGGAAGTATGTATCCTGCAGGTCTAGGGCAGTAGTCTCCAGACTTTTCTGTAAAAACAGCTATTTATGGTCAATTCAAAGCATCCGAATCTGCTAATTTTAATAGAGTTACAACAGAGACCACATCAGACAAGATTACATTAGTGGTCAGCATATGCAACATTACAGCAGTGATCACCTCGGTTTATCAGGAACAGTTGCTCACATTTATGTAAAAGGAATTTCTCAATGTGGAATGTCTCTACATAAGTGATGTAAAGCAAGTATAGCAGCAATGCTCCTGCCATCAAGGACATTTTATGGTTTTATTTAACGCTGCATGGTTTATCACTTAAATATATTTAGGAAATTCAAACCATTTTTCTCCAAACATCAGCTTATGAGTTCTGACAATACACTCATTTTTGTCTCAAATACGTTTTTCTATTTTGGTATACATGTATTAATTTAGCAAAGGAAAACCTTCTAGTTTAATAAGCTGGTCTGCACACAGGAGAGGAGGTAGATGATAGAGTTACCAGTAACTCACGAGTTACTTGTTGGAGAAGCCTGGTCTAGGGACACCATTCGGCCTCCAATCTCCAGCGCCAGTAGAACATGAGTTAGGGACAGCATTGTCAACTTTTCCTTTTTGGGGTAGGAGTTCAGGCTAATGAGATCTAGGATAGGATAGAGACTGTCACCCTTCGTGGCTACCAGGAAGTAGCATGTGTAACAACCTTGTTCCTTTTTGTTCTCTGGCACTAGCTCCACTGCTCCTTTGAGAAAAAGAGCTGCTGCCTCTTGCTGCAGGGTGGACAGATGGTTGGAGGGGATGAGATGGGGTGGTGGGATGGTAAGTGGAACATGCAGGAAGGGAGGGAGTAACCCTTTTCTACAGTTTGTAGAATCCATAAATCCTAAGTAGTGGCCTACCAGGAATGTAGAAAATGGGACACCTTTCCTCCCAGAGCCATGGCATGGGGTTGAGGAAGAGAACTAGGCCTTTTTTCCTTGGGGCGCTGGGAAGGAGAAGGGCTGCAGGGTAGATCCTCGACCCCTTGCCTTGCCACGGCCTCTGTACTGTCTGACAAGTGGGTTCTGCTGCTGCTGTTACTGGAAGAGTGATGGTGGGTGCTGATGAGGATGAAAAGAAAATCCCCTTTCAAAGCCTCGACAGCTATGAAATCTTCTATTCTCCTTAGAAGGCGATGTTGTAAGCCTAAGGATCACATGGTGGGTTTGCTGGTTTTAAACCTCTCCAGCGGAGAGGCGCCTTTATTCCATAAGGCCGAACTCCGTTGAAAGGGAGGTCCATAAGAAAACACTGGACATCAGAGGAAAATGTTTTAAGTATGAAGCCAAGCGTGCCTTCTTACCAAGATGGAGGTGCCCATCGCTCTGGCAACCTAATCCACGGTATCCAAGCCGTATTTCCGCAAAGCATTTTGGCCTTCTGCTATTACTTCTTGGAAGTGTTCTTTCATGTCAGGCTGTACATGAGGGAGGGTCATTCACACCATATCCCACAAAGCACGGTTATATCGGGCCAGAAGACAATTTGCATTACGGGTTCCGAGGGCCATACTTCCTGCCAAGAAGACTTTCTTTCCCAAAGTCTTCATCCTTTCTGACTCCCTGTCAGAAGATACCATTGGGAAGGTGCCACCAAACTGGCCCCAACAGGAGGCCTGTATAAGTAGGCTTTGTATGGGAGGGGGCTAAGTTAAGAAAGCTGGGTCGTCAGGAGCCGAACGATACCTGCGGGCCACAAGGCAATTCACTTCTGCTGAAGAGGAGGGTTTCTCCTGTGCAGCTAGTACTGGGCCCAGCAAAGCACAATCGAACGTTAGAAGTGGCTCAGCTGAAGTAATCGAAGGAAGTAGAACCTCTGTGAGGACATTAGTTTTCCCTCTGTGGTGGGAAATTTCAAGTCCAGCACCTCAGCAGTCTTGGGAACAACTTTGTGAAGTGATACAGCCTCTGCTGTAGGTGGTCCTGTTGGGCAATGCATAATGTGCTCTGGCGAGATGTCCAGTCTGCTTGCAGAGGACAAACCTTGAAAATCAAGAGGTTCCTGAATGGGACTGTCTTGAGGTTTTGAATAGTTCATGGAGACGGGCTTCATATGTCTCTTCTTACAGGATCTGTGTTTCCCAAAGGGAGTGAACACGTAGCTCGACGTTGGACTGCAGCACTGGTGGCTCAGAGTTCAAGGCCGGAGAAGATGGTGGAGGTGGTGGTACGAACGGAGAAGGTGGTAGCAGCATCTTCCATAGACAAGGTTGCAGCGCTATAAATTGAAGTGCCAAGTCGAAGCAGTATGACGTTGGCTCCTAAAGGCATAAACAGCAGGAAGCACTGCAGCTCTTCAGACCCAAAGGGTCACCAGACAGCAAAACTCGAGATTAGGGTCTTAAAAAAAATATGTGTTTTTATTAAGGTGCAAATAAGATATTCATCCAAATACAGCTCGAGATTAGATTCAACGCCAACCAAAGTGAGATGGCACTGCCGGTGTCTGTCGTCATGATAAAGTTACAGATCGCGGAAAACAACTTTATTCTCTATAAATAAGGGGGTTGCGGAGCGGGAGCCGCTCTGTCCAGGACTTGGGCGTTATAAACACGCTCTATCAAGTGGGTTCTGCAGTCTCTCCTCGCTGTGCTTGGTTTTCTAATAACATATACCCTTCTTCCTCTCGCCTCTCTATCCCTTCATCTTCCCTTTCTCTCTTTCTTCCTTCCATACTTCATCCTCTTGGCCCCCACATCCTTGATCCCGCCTCCCCGTCCTTTGCCATGCTTTCTTTCCTCTTCGTTCTTCCTTCCCCCTCGCCCCCTCTCTCCAACGCCTCTTTTTATCCCTTTCATGTCCACCTGTTGCTCCTTCCCTCCTGTCTCATCTTTCCTGTCCTTTCCATCGCCCATCTTTACTTCTGCCGTCTCCATTTCTTCCTCCACCCACCACCATCCACTCCTCCATCCCGTTCCTTTCTTACTTCCTCCCCAGGCATTTTCTTTCCTTCCTCTTCCTTTTTCCACCCCCCTCTCCCCATCATCCCTCCCCACACCCATGAACTCAAACCTACCCTACCCTCCCCTTCATCATCATTTGAGGAAACAAACGCACATGACAGTAGGTGAAGGTTCCTAAAACCTTCAATAAACAATCCCCTCTCTTTTTAAGTATCTGTAAAAAGTTGTTCGGACAGAGATTTAAGGCAATAAGAAAGGAGGAATGGTGGTGGAGCTGAGGGGTGTGTGGGCAGTGATTGCAGCTGGTGCTTTATCGAAGGGACATTGCACATCTCTGGTTCAGCTTTGAGGAAGATGGCGCGAGTCATCCCTCTGCAGTCACTGAGATGTGCGATTGATGACACTCCACCTCTGATCTGGCAGTTTACATAATGTATGCTTGACTGGAGTAATTCATTCTTCGTGCTTTCTTCCTGTGTCCTCACTAGAATACAAATGTCAAGTTTGTGATAGTACGTGCTCTGTATCACAGGCCTCGCTGTAACACAGTCTTTCACACTCCACAGGCCTCGTTACTTTCACATTTCACAGCACGTTTTACCTCACGCTTCCCCCTTAAGGTACCGGCTTCTTTCACAATTTCCAGGTACAAGTTCAGTTTCGATGGTCCTCTTCACAGGCCACAAGTCCTAAACAAGCATTGGAATAGCCAATAGGTCTCGCCTTTGGGACCTAATAAGAATTTAGTTATGCAGCACAATATCATTGGTACAACAGCATCAACATGGCTAAACACTTATAAGGTCCCAAAGGCGAGACCTATTGGCTATGCCAATGCTTGTTTTAGCAATAGATCTGGATATGCATCAGAGGTAAGGAAAAAAGGGAACTGAAGTCGGTATGCCAGGATGGGTGCTATATGGGCTCGGTGGCATCATATGTTGTCACTTTCGGTGCCAACTGAATCTAGCGCCCTCTGACGACCTCCAAGCTTTGAAGTTCCAAATCCAGTTTGACGCCCAGGGTTGTTCTACAGGTGAAAAATCTGTAGGTGGAAGTATCCATCAGAATTACATTTATATCTTTAATACTCCGGTGTTATACATAGTAGGCTTTCACTGTCTGACAAAAGGAAATAACTCAAACCATGTGAATCTACAGAAGATTGTTAGAGAAAGGTTTTGCAGCTAAATAAAACACCGTGCTGCCAAAATTGTGTAACTACGTCAGTGTTGTCCCATCTTAAACAACAATGACCCAGCATGGGTTGAAAGTAAAAATCATTCAAATGACAACAGAATTTGGTGTTTGAGTGCATGTCTATGCACTATATTCACAAACACTTAAAAAAATATTTCCTTATTTATTTATTTTCCAATAAGTAGTACAAAATGTCAGACATACCACATGCAGGAAAAAAAGTGTGACCGTTCAGTTTGAACATGCAAGTTAATAACATCATATTTGAAAACAAATCCTGAAGCCCCCTCCTCCCCTCCAAACATCGCTCCAAATAAGGGGAAGAATGTGGCCAAAACTTTAAGCTGCTAACCATTCTGTGGAATCAACCCCCCACTAAACAAGTATAAGAGCAGGAGCTAATCGCAAAGAATGCCCAATCAAGACTCTAATTATTCCCTAGTAAGTGAACAAGTTCAATGTTCATCAGGGAGGTCAAGAAACTGTATAACCAATCAGAAGGTAGGTTACACATGACAATCGCTTAATAGACATTTTGTTGCAAAGGAGAAGGAAGTACTGTACGAAAGATGAGGAACCATTTTGCTGCCAATGAGTAGCTAAGGCCAGTTTCACATCCCTCAAACAATTCAACATTTAGAAAGTACCTAGCTCTGTTTGACACTCTAAGAGTGGAGAGTGCAAGCCTTAAATTACAAAAGCCATGTCCACGGACATGTCGTGACATAGGACTTCCTTTAATGCAGATAAGATTTTCACCCAGTAATGTTTACTCTGTATTCAGTCCCAGCATGTGTGACAATACTTACATAAGAGTCCAAACCGCCTTGAGCACTGGGAACTAGTGTTAGGGTCTTCATTCCCATGAACACTGCAAGAGCTCTTTTTTAAGCCATAGCATAGGTGTTTCCATGTTTCATCCGCTATTCCCTTCCTAGCGTATTGTCTGATTTAACCCCAAGACTAAACAGGAGTTTGGGATTATGTCCTCCGAAATTTTATAGATGTAAGATATTGTACCCCTTCAGCCTGCAGATGTGGCTGTACATTTTTTAAAGGAGTAATATCTTTTACACTTGCTTCCCTTATCTCAGGGTGCTTTTTCAGTTTAAATTGAGTGTAACAAACTCACTCCCTCATCCAGTTCATATCTTCATTTGCAATCTTCAGATGTTTTAATAGTGCACATGTTAAGCATTTCCACAATCCTGATGCAACACCCTGGTCTTCATTCACCAAAATGCCTCTGGATTAACTGTGGGGAAAAAAAGAGTATTGAAAGCGAATGAGGATGTAGGGTTGATGTAATGTGGTCAAGCCCCAGTCTCCAATTTACAGAATTCCAGGTCATTAGGGGTGCTTAGATAAGCATTAGAAGGTACATTTTGGGGCACAGCAGGAGCAGAGAGCCAACCAGACCGGTCTCTGTTCCACTCCATGCTGGGGCTCCTGTCACAGTAGAATGACAGAAATTGAGAGAAAACAAAAATAAGATGGGTAGAATGCTTGAATTAACCTCAGCAACTGTTAATTGCTCAGAGACACATTTCAGTTGATATATTTTGTTCACCAAACCACTTGAGACAGGACCCATCCATAAGCAAATTAGTCTTTGAACTGCTCCAGTAGAAACACTCCAGCTCTAACTACCAGCAAGGTCCCCTCCAAACAGATACATAAGCAACCCCATACAGATGTAGGTCAAGTTAGGCTTTGCTGTAGGAAGCTGGCTATTTATGTAGTGTACCAAATGTAGGGGTACATCATGTATATTGTCCAGATTCTAGTGGTTGGGAGGACGAGCAGCTTAGGCTTATCAGAGGGGAGTGTTGAGCATGTGTTGGACACACAGTCAATAAATGAGAGACACACTCAAAAACAAAATCAGGGACCAATTTAGAAAATTAGCACAGATTTTTTTTATAATTTGAGGCACCAAGAACTTCGGGATCAGGTAATTATTTTAGCTGTTATAGATTTTTTACAGGTAAAACAGCAGAAAATCACAGCTGTCAGGTTTGGGGCATGAGCCTCGAATGCAGTAATTGTATCCTTTGGGAGGAAAAGACATGCACTGCATGGATATATTTGCAAACTGTTGTAGAAGGTATCATTTATGGTTTAAGGTGTTTAGGGCCCAGGTTCCAAGAAACCACCAACAGTTCGGTCACACTGCCCTGGGGTGTCCTGGTGCAGAGGTGCTGGGCGCATGGGCAGCCTAGAGTGCTATGCAGAAAAGTTTAAAGGAACCTGTCAAAACAACAGAGTCTGCAAGCGCGGACTTGGGGACAAGTCAGGCACAGCTCAATGTGGGGCTCTGCACATGGGGACTCATAGGCCAAGGGCACACAGGCAGAAGTCGTGTACTCCGGCTGTGGGGCTCGGGAGCAGAGGTGCTGATTGGCTGGCTACTAAGCACTGGAGGTTCTCATAGTACATGGGGAAAGAAACACAGCAGGGCCACTCTTTGTGTGGAGCTCATTTCTGCTGAAGTCGCTCGACATGCAGGTAAGTTTTTTGTGGTGGTGGTGTTCGGACTGAACACAAACAAGCCTTAGTGGGTGCAAGTGCCCCGGTAGTCAGGGTACTGGTACAGGACAGCTCCTGGACAATCTAGTCTTGAAACTTGGCAGAGAAATGGGGCTGACCTCCTACAGCCTCAGGGACCTCCTACTGTCAAGCTGATCCTTAGGTGGGCCTGATTACCAATAGCACGGGTCACAAGACAGATGCTTTTGGTGCCTGCAGATGCAGGGGGATGGCTCCTCCCTCCAAGGGAGATGCTGCCTAGTTGTTGAAGTTGCTGGATGGTCCTCCACAGCTTTGGGAGGATGCACATCTTCTGGATGAGTCAGGTCGGTGTAATTGTCTTGGTTCCAGCAGCAAAGCAGGGTTTGGCACTAAGTTGTGGTAAGGTCCTCAGTTCTCGCAGTGACTGCTCTTCTTTGTCCTTCCTTCGGTTCCCAGTAGATGAATCCGAGTTCCTGGAGTCAAGGGGCCACCTAAATACCTAATTTAGGGGCATTAAGGGGTGTGTAAGGTAGCAGCCAATGGGCTACTTTTTCCTGAAGTGACTACACCCCCTATATGACCACTTCCTGGGGAGAGCGGGCATAAACCTGATCCACAGTTCCTAGTGATTGTGAAACCCTTCTTTGAGTGTCCATTTCAGGTAGTCCACCTTAGGGGTGTGCCCAAACTGATAGTGCAAAACGCCGACTGACTAGCTAATTTTCCTGCCTGCTCTAGTGCCAAATGGGCCCTAGGACAGGGAATAGTACTCTCCAGGTCTGTAGAAACCCATGATCGCATCCCAAAAGCAGCAGAGGCTTTAAAGCCTCTGGTCTTGGTATGCTAATTCAATAGCAATCCTGCTGGAGTAGGTGTTATCACCTTCCTTCAGAGCAGGTATTGTCCCTAACCTCTGAGAGCATTGGCTCTCCCAAGCAGGGGGTCAGAAACTCATCTGTGGTGACTTGCTGGAAGAGCCCTATCAGCCAGCACACTAAATGACTGATAGGTTTCAGGGAGCACCTCTGTGGCCCCCTCCTGGTGCTAGTCATAATAAATCCAGCACTGGTATCAGTGTGGATTTATTAAGACAAGGTATTTGATACTAAACACCAATATTTTCAGTGAAGCCATTACGTAGCTGGGTAACTCGTAATGACTAGTGCCCAGCAAATGTGCTTAAGATGGCTCCCTGAACACTTGCAATGTCGTGGCAATGGAACCAGACATCGCAGGGGCATATGTGCTCATGCAGATCTGTCCTCACATATAATTCACCCTGCCTTAGTGCTCTGTAGGAGTGACTTGCATTTAGTATATGCAGCGAGCACGGGTATGGCACAAAGGAAGTGTGCCATGTCCAGTTTTCAAAATGGTTTGCATAATTTCATGCAGCCTGCACTGGCAGTCTGCATGTAATTTGGGTGTGGGTCCCTTAGAGTGGAATAATAAATGCTACAGCCCTTAGGGACCTTCTTTATTACCCATGCCCTAGGTACCAAGGGTACCATTCACCAGAGACTTACAGGGGTGCTAAAGTCCTTGCCAACTTGGTTACAATTGACCATTTTACCTGTTTGAAGGGAAAGAGCACTGGCAGTGGGGAGCTGGTTAGCAGGGATCCAGAGCACTTTCAGCCGAACAGTATCAGTACTAGGGCAAAAGGTGGGGGTGACCATGTCAAAAAGAGACACTCTTGAGCACTTGCTTGTCAGTCGTGCCTTGATTCCTGTAACATAGTATGCCCGGGACCCAGGCCTGGGCACACCTGTTGCTTTTAGGGTATCGCACTGAGGAACACAAAAAAATGATCTGGGGAATGCTTTAATAAGTCTTAGCCACTGCTACTTACATGAGCCACATTCCAGTCCATCATTTTTTTGCCCTCTGTTACCTCAAACAGGAACCAGCCAAAGGCAAATAATCCTTGGTGCCGCTCCAATATGAACAGTTTAGTCCAACCTGCCAGGAACCCTCTGGGAAAACGGGTAACCCGAGATGGGTTACGGTCTAGTAAGGCCATGTTAGTGAGTTATAGCTTGGGTCCTGTGGCACAGTGAGCACAGACTTCAATCTAGGCATACCTGCACAACATGGGGTGCTGCAGAGAGGAAAACAAAAAAATGATGGGTGGAATACTTGGGTCACACAAGACCCCCAGTCTTCCTCTCTGTGGTGCACTAGCCGCCGTCTCCATTGCTGAAGAAGGGGACCACCTGTAAGCAAGACCTTGGCCAGGCGATAATCAAGGATCATATGATTTACTAAGTGGATAAACGTAACCCTAATTCTTCAGCGTTCAGGTGATCTAGTAAGTACATGTAGATTACACCTCAGAGAGAAAAATCGCATGGGAGCGCAGAGATACTATGCATGGCCATGCTAGCACAATAACCACACCCCCTCCACAACTATCCTTTTTGACATACAAGATTACTTGTAACTGAGTATACACAAATCAGTATAACATTTCTAAGAGCAATGTAAATGTTTGGTAAGCTTTAGCAGATTCATCAAGTGATTTATTTCCAGTAATGTTTACAAAGCAGTCAAAAAATTATCATCTCCAAAAACACTCTTTAGCATATTGTCCCAATATTTTGTGGTCAAAATTATACATAAGAAATTGAAATCAAATATATAAGTGCTGCATGAATGTAGAAACAAAAACTCAATGCTTGTAAAATGGCATGGTAAGGCTCTTCAGGTACCCTCATTAGGTATACTTCTACTTACGCCAGTGTCTCAAGGTTCAGGTCTTCAGATGTTGGCAGTTCTGTGGCATGAAGGGATATGCTGTTCTCTCGAATGATCTATAAATTGAAAGAAAGGCACATGTGCTCGACATTGTAGACCACTTCTAATTTTCACAACCATTACAGAGTGGCTGTATGACTGCATGCTAGCTACACACCAAGTGTTCCGTTCTGGGTTTTCCTTTTAAAAATCACTTATCAGGAACATGTTTGTAAAATTGCAGTGAATCATGACCACAATACCCAAATGCACAGATTTATTAAACTGAAAATTAGGCCTGAAAAATGAACCTTCATTCGACAAGGATTTATTAGTTTGGCTTTAGTGACGCACAGGTGTATTGAGAGGGTCTATTAATCAATGATCAGGGAAACCTTTCCAGATGGGAAAGTTACTTCTGTAACACTCTTTCTGTTGGGTACTCTACCTAATCACAGATTCCTCATCTTATGAATTCTTCCCCCGGCATCAGAATGGAACCAGAAACCTAAAAGACATGCTTCTGGCATCGTGTGGCTCTGAACCAACATTGTTCTGCTCCAGAAGCGATGAGTGGGCTGCATTTTAATGACACCAATAGGTGCTGACAGTCAGTTACTTTTGAAGGCTTATCTGTGCCCCCAGACACACAGCACATAAACAAATTGACTTGACCAGTGAGCATAACTCTAGTTTGGGACCTTTTGAGATGGAAAAGAGTCCATTCTACAGAACGGGGAGAATGGAAAGCGTTTGAGTATTCTGCATATAGATAGAAATCCACCAGAGAGTGTGTCAATGAAGGTAATTGACTTGTTTGTCTGATGGATACTTCTAACAGTAAATCCCCACCTTGTGAATATATACCCAAAGCAGTACCTCCTCGGGTGGTGGGTCCGTGGAATGTTCAGACCAAAACGTCCAGGAGGACCAAACAGGCAGGATGCCGATCCTGACAGACTGGACTGTCAAGGCAATACTGCTTTGTGAAAGTGTGTACCGATGCCGACATAGCAGCTTGATAGATATCCAGGATAAGCACTTCGAGTGTCAGCACACAGGTAGCAGCCTTGGCTAGAGTGGAATGAGCCCTTAATCCTTCAGAAGGCTGCTTCTAGTGCATAGCAGATTTTAATGAAGAGGACTATCCATCTAGAGATTGTTCTTTTCTCCACTAATCTTGAAAAGTCCTTAAAGTGCTCTTCCGCTACCTGATTGTCTTTGGTACGATCAATTTAAAACAAAAGGCTATTGGGATTCAAATTATGGAGTTTCTCCTCCTCTTTTGAGGGGTGAGTAGGGGCAAAAAAGGCTGGAAGTGTAATAGCCTATCCAACAGGAAAGGGTGTAACTGCCTTAGGCAGGAATGTCGTTCTTTTTCTCAGAACTAGGGAAAATTATGTGTGAGGCTGATGGACTGAGAGTGCCTGAAACGTGCGCACATGCTGAACCAATATAATTGCAATTAAAAAGACAATCTTTAATGTCAAAAGGCGCAGTGGATGATGGTGCATTGGCTCAAAAGGGGTGCACATGAGGAAGGTAACGAGCAGATTCAAGTCCCGCTGTGGCATCATAAAAGGCTTTGCTGGAGACAAACGATGCAAATCTTTGAGAACTTCATCACTACAGCGGATTTAAACAAAAAAGGCTGAACGGTAAAAATGCCAAAAGAGCTGACAAATAGCCTTTAACAGAGCCCAGAACAAGTTCTTGCTGGACTAACAACAAAATAAACAACAACAATTCAGAACGTTTAGCTTGTAGCAGGACAATCTGACAGGTGCCACACCAAGCCACAAACTTGTCACAACGCCTGGATTACACCGGTTTCATAGATGGGTGACTGACTCCCAAAATAACATCAATGACCTTGATAGGATGATCAAAAGAAACTAGCTGACAGTGCTCAATCTCCATGCATGGAGAAGCAGGTTATAGCGGCCCCCTGCATGACCCTGTCTTGTTATTACATTAGAAGGTCCACCTGAAGTGGTAGCTTGATCAGAGGACAGATCCTCATGCAAAACCCTTCTGGTCCAATCTGGAACCACTTGGATAACTTGGGGCCAGTCGGTCTTGATCTTCCTCAGAACTTGATCCAAGATGGGTAGAGTTGGGAAGGTATACAGGAGTACTGAGTTTCACTGTAAGCAGAATGAGTCTCAGAGAGAGAGTCATCTTGGTAACTTTACATGGAAAAATTCTGACATCATGCCTTCTTGGCAGTGGTGATAAGATTGAGCCTTGGTTCTCCCAACTGCTGGAAAATGTCCTGTGCCCCATCCGGGTCAACCAGCCATTCGTGATTCATTACGCATCAGCAACTAGATTTGTCCGCCCTAGCGTTTAGAAATCCCGCCAAATGGTTCATGACCAGAGAAATGTCCTGGCCTGTCAGTCACTTCCAAAGGCACAGGGCCTTTTTGAACAGGACCAAAGATTCCAGTCCAAGCTGCTTGCTGGTTGGAAGTATTGTTGTCTGTGAAGACCTGTATTAATCTCCCTTTGATGGTATGAAGGAATTCTTTCAACGCCAAAAAGTTACCTGTAACTTCAATAAACTGGGGTTTCTGCCAGAGACCAGAGTCTGCAATCTCCACCTCTCCCAGATGGCCTCCCCAGCCCAGTAGAGATGCAACAGTCACCACTGTAACCTCTGGTTGAGGTAAAGAGAGGAGTCTGCCACTGGCCCAATTGTGGTCTAGCAATTATCAGTGTATATTTTTTGTAGTCTCCTCTGAAACCTGGACGGAATGTGATAGGTTCTCCTGTTGCTGTGCCCACTGGGACTTCATATCCCACTGCAGAGCCCACATGTGAAATCTGGCGTGCTTGACTAGCAGGATGTAGGAGGCCAATAGTCCCAGCAACCTCAATGCCATCCTCACCAAGATCCAGGATAGAGAGTGTTCTTGATTCTCAGCTTTGGGGGAAAAGCACAGAACAACACGGTATCCAGGATGGTTCCGACAAACAGGAACATCTGCGAAGGAGTCAGGTGTCACATTGGCATGTTGATAGTGAACCCCAATTGACTTGCCCTTTTCGCAGAGAGATGTAATGAGAGGGAGAACATCTAAGAAATGACAGAGGCCCTCGTCCTCCTTCGGTACAGGAAAGAAGCAGTAGTAACACACCATTCCTGCTTCTGAGGCCAGAAGCCTTTCTATCTCACCTCTGCCCAAAAAGGCCTGAACTTCCTGTTGCAAAATGGATAGGTGACCATCAGTCAGCCACACTGATGGAGGTGGAAGGTGCGGCGGAGTAGGATGTATGTGAGGAAACGGGGTGCATTACATGGTGTGATTGGGCAACTTCACCGTGTAATACACTTACTAACCCCTTTAGGACCCTTAGGTTTTGTTTGCACAGCCTTCAGCTCAACCCTGGAAAGCTGTGGCTCTGGTCAGCAACACTTGTACACAGGAACATGTGTAAAGCAAATGAGAAGAAATCGACAAGGCACCAAAGAAATACGACACCAAGTTATAAAAATAGACTTATTTTAATGTATTTTTAGACACCACAATGAAAGGATCCACCGAGGGTTCGAGAGATATAGAATTTACAAGGTATAGTAAATTAAGTTATTTCACTTAACTGCGAACAAGCACTGGCATTTGACACTTAGAAATCTTTTCACCCTAAAGTCAGAGCTAGTTGCGGTGAGGTCACTTAGAATCACTTTAGGCGAATAACTCCAGTATGGAGCAAGTCTGGAGGACCAGCAAGGTCAGCAGAAATAGTTACCTCAGCAAGTAAAGAAGTCTTCAGTCAGTTCCAGGCAATTTTATCCTTTGCAGGGCTTTCCTGTAGAAGTGGGTCTGATGCAAGGGATGAAGGATGTTGCAGATGCTCAAAGGATTCTGTGAATGTGATGTTGTCGTCGGTGGGTCTTGCTGAACTACTCCTCAGTCCACAAAAGGGGTAAGGAGGTCCTGGTCACAGAGTTGATGTCTCTTGGTGTACTCTCAGTGCAGAACTCCAGTAGCCACTGGACTACCGGTCGCCCAGTATTGCGGTTAAAGGCCAATACTTCCAGGCTCGATAACTAATCCTCTGGGGGTCCCAAGTGCTCTCCAATGGCACTCCAGGTCTCAGCGAACTCAGAGGGAACTTTGTGCATCGGGCCCTGGATCCTGGTGCTACAGTGCGGCAGGCTGAAGACTGAGTTATACACAATAAGGAGCATAAGAGGGAATTATCAATCAGGTCGCCCTCCACTCAATACATCACAATATATAAAAGACCTGACTGTGCTTGAACACCAACCCTTTTCAAGAATCCCGGGGTAGTATAAAAATATCTCAGCCCAGATGCTGGCTTCTAAAAAATGCCAGTCAAATCCGGATCCATGTGTCAAGTTCTCACTGTTTGTCAATCTACCACAATGCAAATCCTCTTGTTAGTGTAATCAAGAAGGAAAAAATAGGTGAAAGGTCAGAAAGTACTTCACGTAGGCATAACCAAGGAAGCTGGTGGTTGGTACTCACCAGTTTGCTCACGTTTTCATCATTGATGACGTTCATGAAAGTGAAGAAAGGAAACTGTTGTCAAAATTATGTTTGAGAGGTGAAGAAAGAGACAGAAGTGATATGTGAAAGAATGCGCAAAGAGTGCTTGTGTCATTCTATGCCAACTGGACCCCGTAGTGAGAAAAAGATAAACTTACTTCTCCAAGCTAAAATGAGTTGTGACTCGCTCGCAAATGTACATACGTTATTGGATGCTGTGAGCACACTCAGATTAAAAAGAACGGTATGTTTTAGACCATTTCAATTAGGAAAGGCCAACATGTTTCATTGCCAATACCTTGCGGCAATTTTATCAGGGGTCAGGGATAAGTCTTCACCTCGCTGGTACTTCAAGCTTAGCCAGGTGGTTGCTATCGGTATTCATACAGGCAGCACACCTCCTGGGGAGTGTTCTCAAGTTTTTATCCATGCATCCCCTGTAGACAATCACAGTCGCCGCCAGTCAACCGCGTATCAGGGCTCATCCAGCTTGGAGGAGTGCAAACTGGACACGAACGCAGATGTAAGGAACAGGCACTCCATGCAGTAGTAACAGCCTTAGACAGTCTGGAGGTTCTCTATGACGGATTGTGACAAGCCTGCCTTAAATAGCCAGCCATCCAAGCTGGGTAAGACTGTTATCTCCAACATGCGATGGTGTGCTGTGGCCACTGCCATCACTTTTGTGAACATGTGAGGGGCACTGGTGAAGCCACAGGGGAGCACTGCAAACAGGAAATGCTTCTGGCTGCCCTTAACATTCATAACGCCTATGGGACTTCAGAACTGGTATAAAGAAATATGCATCCTGCAGGTCCAATGACACCATCCATTCTCCTAGATACAGAGTGGCCATGATCTGGATTAACATGAGCATCCTGAATTTGTCCTTCGTCAGGAAGGCATTCAGAGATTGAAGGCCCAATATAGGCTGGAGGTCCCTGTCCTTTTTCAGCACAAAGATAGAGGGAGAGTAACTCCCTTTCCTCTTTCAAAATTCAGAATACTCTGGATAGCGCCTCTGGAAAGCAACACTCACACCTCTTGTGACAGAATTGTGAGGTGCTCTTCTGAAAATTGATGAGATGTGGAGGGGAAGAAGTGGCAGAGCACACATAGGATAGGGCAGTACTGTGCTCAACAAATTGTGTGATCTACCTGTCGGATGTAATAGATCACCATCCTTGAAGGAAGTACTGAATCCAGACCCCTACAGGGTGGGGTGCATGCAACTATGGGCAAACTAATGCAGTTTAGAGACTGCCGCCACAGGAGAGGGGACTAGGGGGAATTAGGCCCCTGCAAGTCTGCACAGTGCCTGTGAGACCCCCTTACTCATCATAAATAGGAAAGAGGTGGGTGCTGCAGTACGGAGGTGGTTGTCACTGTCTATATGCTAGGCACCTGAAGCAGCTCTTGAATTTCCTAAACTGATTCTGGAACTGCTTGGCAGGAGTCCACAGTCCCAGGGAGCGCGCTGTGGCTCTATTGTCCTTAAAATGCTCCAGGAAACAATCAGCCTTTTCACCAAATAGGCGAAAGCCATCAAAGAGCATATCGATAAGAGAGAGGATTGCACATCTCCAGAAAATCCTATGGAACACATCCATGCATGGTGGTGGAGTACAATGCTTATGCCAACCACCCTCCCCAGGCAGTCAGTAGTATCTAAGCCTGCGACCTGTCCATCGTTAATTGTCAAGCCAGAGAGGGCCTATGCTCTTCTAGGACCATCAGCAGGATACCGCTGGCCATGTCCTAGAGGGCATATGTGAGCATACCAAAAGACAGCATTGACCAATATCAACGCCAGGCTGGCCAAGGAGAACATTTGTTTTACAACTGCTTCAATCCTCCTGGGCTCCCTATTCAGAGGAATTGTGGGGAAAGGATTGAGGTTCACCTTACTGGTTCAAGCCGGACTCCACCTGGCTCTGTGGAGTTAGATGTCTCGTAAGATATTCAAGGATGCCAGGAGCTGGTTTGTAAAACCTAGCCGTCTGCCTATTTACTGGAACAGGACTTTGTCCAAATGCCCACCAGGGTACCAGTGTGGGCTTTGTTGCAGGAGAGCACGGGCTCAGTCGTGGCAGGCCTTGGCTGTAGACTTTTTATAAGGATATTTGTCTTGGTCTCAAAAGAAGGCAACTGCAAATAAAGACCTTAGCTGCCCATCAAACCAATGCTACAAATGACATCCTCTCCAGTTGGTGGGCCAAATGGAAAGCCCAAGCCCATATCAGGGGATGTTATCAAGCCCACTGGTTTCCTGTACATCCTAAATTGTCATCATCAGAATTAGGGGGAAGATCACCATCCATACCTTACCATTATCATACTCATCTCTGGTTGGTGGAGTACCTTGTTCAGAGTCAGAGCCAAACAAAGAATATTGGTGGGAACCGCCCTGATGGAGGTATCTAAGCAGAATCAGACTGTTTGATGGCGATCAGTACTTTAGTAATTTTGTAGTTTTAAATTAGTCAAGATTGGGATGCCGTCGGTCCAGGGTAAAACATCGGGATCAAGTTTGGATCCTCTTCTGGTGCTGTCGATGAGTGGTGGCCTGCCACCGGTCCAAGTGCTGGAGTAGGTATTGTGCCAGAGACTACACTGGACCTGGAACAGGTTCCAAGGGGTCAGTCTGTGACAGGGAATGACCCTCTGGTGGTAATCCAAGTAGAGGACCCTGCAGAACCTTGGTGCCCAAAAGCGTGCCAGTGGGAGCCGTGAAAGCACATACAATCTGCAGCATGGACTCTTTAAAGGCCTCGAAATGCTATGGCGAAACTCGTTGGGCACCAGGATTAGGTAACAAATCGGTACCTTGCTCTGGGACTCGAGAGGAGAGAGTCTGAGCTCCTGTTGCCCTTGTTACTTCCCCTTGGACACAGATTGGCGGGCTGAGTTAAAAACCAACTTCGTTTTTTTATATTTGCGCTTGGACTTCAGTTTGGACTTTTAGAAGGACTTCAACAGCAAAGTAGAACCCTCGCAAGAACAGCCCTAGAAAGGAGACAGAGCCATGCATGTGGGAGTTACACAATCATGACTTCTTATGTTCCGAGACGTAGAGCTTCTCCTCTCGGTACGGGATCACCTGTAGGTGATTCAGGGCGCTCTTGTTGCACAAATATAAGTTGTGCACTGAACCCAAACACCAAAGAGACACTACATGTCGGTCTGTGACCGATATCTGTTTTATATAATCAAGACATGGCTTGAAGCCTGTCTTTTTAGGAGGGGACATAAATCCCTAGAACACTAGTTTTAAAGTTTTGTACATGTCCTCATAAGGCCAACGAGGGAGTGGAGCTCCAGATCCATGTCGAAAGATGAAGAAAGAAAGGAACTGACGTCAGTGAGCTGGGGTGGCGCTTATGAATCTCCACTCTATTACATCTGAGAAGCTAAGGAGCTCGCTGGGAGCTGTAAAGAGCCACCTAGTGAGGGAGCATTGCCAGAAAAAGCTTCAACATCCAGGCTGGGACCTACAGAATATTATAAGGTGAGGACTCTGCAGTTAGAAGTATCCATCAGAAACCGTATGCAGAGATTCCTGAAAGTGTTTGAAAAAAAACATAAGCCAGCTAAAAGAAAGTGGAGTCAGTCTAGGATTCTACCATGTAGGTTATGCTATGGACAAATGATTCAAGAGTAAATGTAAGCTACCTTTCAATCTGCCTTGGAAAGCACCAATACTAGAATGCATAATTTAACCAGAAATCTTACAACATTGATTAAAGAGGTTCAAATAGAAGTTGATTGCTCAAGATTTTCTAGATGCAGTCTGACGACCAGGGAATAGACTAAGGTGAGAAATCTGCGTCTAGAAGTCTCTATCAGATACATGCTACAATTGAGGGTGGAACGCTATGGCTAATACTTTACAAAATTTCAATAGTACCCTCTTCGCTGTGATTTGCTTACCAGGTGACACTTCAGTTCAGATGGTGTGAACATATCCAACTCACTTAGTTGGGGAGGGTACGATGTAAAGAATGTGTCCTTCTTTGTCATGAATCGAAACAAAAGGAAATATCCATCAGCATAGGAGCATATGCTTCCATGCCCATTATACTCCACACACATCCATAACATTATCTAGTAAGTAACTGCTAATATTATAAAGCACAGTCCAATGCATCATCTTATTCTAACCTCAGCAGAAACTATCTAATATAACTCGAATATAAACCAGAAGAAACACAACCGAACACATGGTCAACAGATCACTTTCTTTGACGCCAATCAACATGGATCCTAGAAGTGTCCAGATTCCAAAAGCACTTTGGTACTACACAAATGACTGGAATGCACTATAAAAAAGCACAGACACTGTTCTTAAACCTGCAGTTATTTTATTAGAGCACAGTTTTAGAAGTAACCCAAACTTCTGATACTTCCGATTAGTATGTTCAGTATTTGAATTCTATAGAGCCACCTATTGAGAGACCCAAATATTAAATATGAAATGTACTACACTATTTGCAGGTTGTTTCTTGATGGCAAGAGATGCTTGAAAAGGCCCTTTGTAATTGAAATGCACAGAACAAACTAGGAATACATTTTATTTAAAGGAGAGCACAGTGATATGGGTATTTTCTAATGAAATTAGCAATGTGAATGAATTACACAAACATTTACTTTGTAACATAGACAGGACCCTGCTGAAAAAGAAGTTCCAATGCTCCTATACAACACAAAAGCATACCTAATACGATCTGCAAAACATGTATTAATTTTCCTTCTTAAGAAGCCTTTGAATGTTGTTAGTACTGGGATCTTCTTTGTATCCATGTGTGTTAAAATGTCAAAGCATCTATGTAACACCACTGAAAGTGCTGCACAATAAGTGTTTCTTTGTGTTGTGTGCTGAATCATTTGTCCTTTCTTGAAGCAGAATGTATTCCACCTTGCAGCACAATCCGGTCTTCCATACCCACAGAATTACAATTGCCCAGGTTTACCTGCATCCAAAAGACTAAGAAAACTGAAAATCTTAATGAAAATTGATCATGTCTGGAAATTACATCCTCTACAGATTTTAGGTTTGTTTTGTTGGAAGTTTCTGTATCTGCATTATAATCAACTTTCCGAAGAAATAAGAGTTGGGTGCTAAATGCATAAACAGCAAATATTACCTTGAACCACAAATGTAACAGTTAATAGTGAAAATCTGTTTTGTTGTTCATTAAATGAGAAGTAATACTTATCTGAACTTACACGGGGAACATTACTATTCACCCACTGGGTGTTTGGCAAAATATCATCCCACAAAATGAGGCATCTGGCAAGTGTCTGTAAGAGTTGTTCAGAGGGAAGAACATTAGAAATGATAATCAGCAAAAATGGCAAGGTTATAAAAAAATTACCAGTAAGCATTTGACAGACCTGTTCTTTTCAAGACAACCACTAAAAGAGCCAACATTTTCTAAGTAATAGAAAGCATCACAGCTAAAATAATTAAGAAACTGTTGAACTGTTCATGGTATGCTGCAGTTCAACTCAACCTTGCTTACCAAAATAAAATGGCTGCTCTCTTTGTTCTCTTCCAAGACTACCCTTTGTTATTTACCCTTCTTGAGCTTTCCGATAGCAAAAAATTATTTACCTTAAACCGTTCTCTCCTGGCATGAAATCTTCTTTAGATTAACAGATGATATTCCATTATCAGAGCAAGGATACCACATTAGATCAACGTACATAATATTCATCGATTATGAGATACTTCAGTTAAGGAAGTGGTTTATGCTGTGAAGCAAGTGAACTGCAAGGCGCAGAGGTGTCCCAGAGCAGGGCTCAACCTTTGTGTATCTTGCATCTTAGATTATGCAAAAACAAAACCTGTTCTTTAATGCTTTAATGAGCTAAAGATCAGAATACACATGAATTGGTAATGAGTACAACAATAAAAAGTTAACATAGCAAAGTATTGCTTTGTTATCAGTTACAGGTCCCCTGTAAATTTAAGTAATGATTGATTCCTAAAGATGTCAAAGTCTCCCTTAAGTCTATGGATGACTAGTAATTTTAACTTGAAAAAAACAAAAGCACATTAATAATAGCACATTGCACTAAATAGGACTTATTGGCAATATAGAGACCATATGAACAATGAGAGATAATTGCAACAGGTAGTTAACGTTTTCTGTTCCTTACTAAGAGCTACAATGTAATATGCAGTGAAACAAAAAAAGAACATTGCACAATGATACTACACATGAGGCTGTGTAAGAGGGTGTCATGGCTCTCCAGTGAGTCAACCTTCGGAATTCACATCAAAGCAACACATTACATTGGAAATGTGACATTACATCCAATTGAAGTCGTTATAAATCTCAGCTAGCATAGTATTGCCCAAGATGGATATTCGAACAGATTTACATGTATTTTGATCGATAATGAAGTATAATAATGCCTTTTTGGTAACATTTTATGAGAAAGACGGTGCAGGGGGAAAGTACATAAGGGAAGTAGCCATTCACCACCCTGCTCTTCCTTTTCCCATTCTGAATGACCTGTTATTCTTTTCTGTGCACACTTCCTCTGGTAAGATCATGGTCTTTGGCCTACCCACCAATCCTTTGTCTTGAGCTTATGGAGAAGCAAAACCTGGCTTGGGCAGAGAGCCGTCGGCCTTGAATCTACAAATTACAGTGGAATGCCACCTATTCCAATAGGAACCTTTCATATCTGGTTGCTGAATAAAACACATACAGAAAGATACATTTTTTGTTTGACTGGTTGCCACCAAAGCTTTGGGGACAAATTAGAGTTGTCAGTTGGCCTAGAACAAAATGCCACAGTTTCTAACCATAAGCTGGTCCTCTATAGCTTATTCACAGCTCACCTTTTTACTTGAAAGACCATGGGACAAATGTGTAGAGAAACAATGACACGAATATCTAGCTTAAACTCTCTGGAATCTGAAGTTCGACTGACCTTTTTAGATTAAGGGAAAATCTTAAGACCTAGACCTAGATTTAGGTTTACGTTTTCAGTCTCCCAACCCACCACACCTGCTACTCCTTGTGTCCGGGAAGAAAAATACATCTTCCTTCTGAGGATGTGACAAAACTTCCTTCTCAGAGAGTCAGATTACTTCCAATAAGAAGCTCAGGAGCCTCTCTCAACATCATGCCCACTTTGAGGGCACAGTTACGTATAGGAAGTCACTGCCAAATTCCTTTTAGGAAGGCCATCATAGCGTAATGCTAAATTATTTTCTCTTCCACTGTAATGCAAATATGTTCTACTGTTTCTATTGCCCTCAGATCCATTGTGGTCATCAAGCTTTGCAGCACGGTACTAGAACTCTCATTTTCGCAATATCAAACCTGGTGTGTCTTTTGTTCTATCGCCCTAAGTGCGCCAGGTATGCTCAGACATGAGTCCTGGGCTCACTGTGCCACTGGAATCAAGCTATCCTGGCTGAAGAGGGGTGAAACCCCGAAACCGGTCCTAGGATGCTTGTTTCCGGTTCAGGGAAGATCTGGCTTGGCAGTTCGGGTTGGACTGTTCCCATGAGGCACAGGGTCAAGACTGATTTGCATATAGCCAGGTCTAAACTGGGGTGGCATGGTGAGCAAAAGAATGATGGATTTAACCCAGATCTCTTGACTGGGGGTGAATGTTTTGATTTGTTCTGCATTCCGTCCATCAATTGTGTGTCTTTTGCTTTCTAGCCTTGATCAAACATGCAGTGCTCCATGTCTGAGGAACCTGGTTCCTGCGTCTTTGATATGCCACTACCTCCATCTTTCATAGAATTGTAGTACTCTCCAGGTTACCAGCAATCGTTTCAGTAACAAATTGTTCAAGTTCCATAAGAGGACTTAGGAAGAGTTATCAACAGTCTAACGTGCACCGATTACACAATCGTTTCATAACTTATAACTTGATCATGCAGATATTTATTTAACATTCATGGATTATGAATAGGGCTCTGGAAGAATACCATACGTGCCATACAGTGTTAACAATATTAGGCAGCTCGAAGACACACTGTGGGCCTTTTGAGATTATTTCCTTCCAACAGGAAATCTCATTCCTTTTTGGCTTTGAATATGAATATGATCCTAATCATACTCTCTGAGGACCAGGTCTGCATTTAGGCGCTCTTGTGATTTGTGTAGGAAGGTGGAATCTGACTGCATGGTTACCTCCACTTGTTGCCTAGTGTTTTGCTGGTTTTCGACTTAATTTGACTGGGATCCTGCTAATCAGGACCACAGCCTATCTGCTTTCTCCCTAAAACTGATTCCATGTACTTTAGGTACACTCCAGATTGGATTCCGGGGTACCCTTACAAGTCCCTAGTATATGGTATACTATGTACCCAGGGGATAGGTACCCCAGGGGCCTACCAGGGGCTGTAGCATGTATTATGCCACCCCAGGGAAGCCATTCAAAATTACACAACAGGTCTGCTACAGCAGCCTGTGTAAGGTGGTGTAGGCACCCTTACTTAGATATAGGTTCCCTATATCTATCCATATCACTGCACATATAAACCTATCAGTCACCCCTATGGCAGGCCTTATCAATCCTGGATGCTGGGTTTTATGTGAGAGGGTGCCCATGCATGAGCAGAGCCCCTCTGCAGCCTTTGGAACCTTTATTCTGGGGGTTGTTTGTGATGTAGCCAAACCATATACTCTTAAGTGCATTATAACTTCGCGGTAAATGCTAACTTTGGAATGGCTACATGGAAACATGTCGTGTTTGGTGTCAAACACCTTGGAATCATACTTCCCCGCCAATAACTGGCGGGGGAGGTATGATTCCACCCTACTAGAGGGAGAAACATGACTTCACCGGTACACCCGGTACCAGCTTCACAGACCCAGGCATCACAAAATGGATGCTGCCAGCCACAGACACGAGTCTGCCCTCCTGCTGCTGGACGAAACTCCAGCAGGGGAGGCCTGGACAATAGGTTTCCTGTCACAGGGAGGTGTGACCACCTCCTAGACAGGCTTTAGTGTATTGGAGCTGGGTGGGTGCACTCCAAGAGTGCTTTGATGTTGGCACTGGGGGCTCATTTGATGTCCCTGTGCATAGTCCAGCTCAAACCGCTTGCAGGGGCACTCAGCTCTGGGCCGAAGCTGGACAAAGGACATGGGTGTAGCCAGCCCTCTGTCCTGACCCTCCCATAGGTGGGTCCCCAGTGTTTGCCCCACCCCTTCCTTGGGTATAAAGTAGGAACCCCTGACTGCAGGACTTTAGATTTACCTGGATGAAACTCTGCTACAGATTCCAGAACTTCAACTATTTACAAGACGTTGGATGACCGAAGAATCTCCCTTGGAGTAAAGAAGTTACTCCACTGCAAGACAGGCACCAAAGACGCATCTGTCCAGTTTGCAACTACGCAGCTCTTGAAGGACTCCGAAGACTTTGCAACACAGGAGATGGGTTTCCAAGCTTCGCCGAGGCAGATTCGTGCTCTCAGCAACCCTGAGATCCAAAGCCCTCGTGGGGACTGTGCAACCCGAACCCCTGGACACCGTGCACATTTGCAGCAGCATATGCTTCTTGGTGATCCCGGAGGCTGTGCTTTGGGCTACTTGTAGCCCCGACCCCGAGCAGTGATTCCACTGAAGATTACTTGCCTACACTCCTCGAGTGACCCCTGGGCTGGTATTTAGTTATCCCTCTCGAAGTCTCTTCGCGATCCCTTGTCCGTCGCCTTGTGGGTCCCTGAGAAGGGTACTTTTACTTTCAACGGGCTTACCGGATTGCTCCAGACGTGCCCTGACTCTCCATCGCTTGGGGAGTCCACAGGACCTTGCTGGTCCACACCGAAGCCGTTTTACTCTTACCGTGTTGGTTGCCGTTGCCAAGGCTTGTTGGTCTCCAATCCGGACACCGACCCCCCAGCACTCGACATCCTTCTTGGGACAGCTCGCCTGCAGACTGTGGTCGTCGTCGACACCTCCTGGTCTCCGTGGCAGTGGAGTCAAGCTTCACCTCATTGCACCTGAAACACCCGACATCGGTGGGCATTCGTCTATCGTGCCTCTGGTGACTGGCAAGTGACCCAGACTCTATCCCCTCTGCTTTCAAGTTCTTCACATCTTCGATCCAGGCTTGGATTACACAGAACACTTTCCCTTTCCACGGCAGCAGCACATTGCAGCAACTCTCCATTGACGACATCGAAGATTCCCAACACCATTAGACACCTATGCACCCGGCTTCCCTGGGTTAGGTAACACAAGTACTCCGGTGCTCACGTGGTTGCTGGCCTTAGAACCTTCTAAGTCTGAAAGGGTTTGCTCCAAGTCCTCTCCTAAGTGTCCTTAAACTCAAATTCCAACCGCGACTTTCTCATAGGATTGTACGGAGCTCACGGCTGTGTTCTCACACTGCACGCGTCCCCCGTGGGTCCCCTGTGTCACTACCTTGGGTAGTTCCTTGGGGTCCCAGCGATTCTAGTGCTCTAGGCACCGTGTCTAGTCAAGTCGTGGTTCTTATACCACTTTCTTAATATATGGTTTGGTCTCCCCCTGGGGCCCATTGTATACTGTGCTATTTACTGTCGTTTTAGAACTGTATTATTGTGTGCCTTGCTCTCTAATCTCATAAAGAGGTTAGTAGAGAGTGTTTAGAAATAAATACATACATTTTATATATATACCTTGTGTGGTTCTCCTTTCATTTAGTTATTCGAGAGGTTATAATCTGGTAATCCAAGCCGCTTTACACTCCTTCAAGACTTAGCCTGAAGGCTGCTCTCCATAGCTACCACTAGGATAGCTTTCTATAAAGGTTGTCATAAACCTAATCATCAATAAGGGTTGTTTGGACTGGTGCAAGGTGCCCACTATAACTAGTGGAAAGCATATACCAGGCCAACTTCTCACAATATTCAGTTAGTTATTTCATGGGAGATCATCTTTTAGTTGCGATCACTTCAGCTTGAATAATTAGTGAGCTGCAGGCACTCTCAGAACAGAAGCTATATTGAATTTAACAAAAAAACTAAGTTGTTATCGGAACGGTTTCTTCTCTTTTTGAACCAAAATGTATTGCATGCTTTTTCTGAATCCTTCTGAGGTATGAGGACCTCTTCAGAAACTTGATCTCCAGAAGGCTCTCTCATCCTCATATTTATTTAGAAAAGTTGAATGGGTGCCAATCTGATTTAGTTTTCAAATTTGCTAGGTGCTAAAGTGGGTCCTGCACCTGAAGGACAGGCAGAATCTAAGTGCAAGGCAGTCTGCATCGAAGTGGGGTCTAAATTTCAACTGGGTCCGAGTGTTATCTACACAAGTAAAGCAGGTAGTGCCAAAGGATTCACTTACATAGATTAATTGTCTGAGGTAGATTATAACCAGGATTGGAGCAATCACAGAGCACCGTGTCACCTTGCAGATAGTTGGATGAGGTGATGACAAAGTTGCAGTTGCAGTTGCAATGCTCTGTGTGATGTTCGAGAAGAAGAGGTAAACCCTGTCTACAGCCTTGACCCTAATGCCATAAGCATGCACGAGGAGAATGGAGGGATGAGCAATATTAAATAGAAGACAGGTCCAGAGGTGTAAGGACTTCATCTCTGTTCTTCTCTACTTAAGATCTGAGATCATCCCAGGTAGTGAAGATGGACAATGCTCTACCACAGCATTAGGGGAAGACGATGTGTGCATCAGGCAGGAGTTACTGCTCTTGTTAAGTTGGGTGAACACACCTTTCACTAGCTTACCATAGAGACGGGTCTACAGTTGTCTGGATTATTTGAACTGCTGAAGAGACTGTGGGAAGTAACAGGGGATTCTTGACGATGGCTGGCAGGTAGAGGTCAACTGGTGATCCTGATTTTCCGCTGGAGGTGGCATCTGCTAGGATATCAGTGTTACATAGTTAAGAAAATGAACAGACTACAACAAAGGTTAAGAGGATGGAGTTTGTGCCTGGGTTGGGCTGGGAGTTGAGTATACTTGTCAGTGTTTCGGTAATGCGAGATTCCAAAATCAATAGCTTTTTATCAAAACCCTCAGCCAGCATGATTCACAAATATTTAGAAGAGATAGGTTTTGTTGTAGTTGCCACAGGGTTGTGGAATTCAGATATAATCTTCAGTGTGAGCGGCTTGCATTCCCAATTTAAATTCCGAATAGTAGAAGTGGCTGGTTAAATAACCAGCTTCTATGCTGGGCTTCGGTTTAAGTTCCGGGATGTGATCCTTTGATTTTAGAGTAGAGAGATTTTTTTGTAAACTCTTCTTGGCGGCGGGAGTAATTCATCTGGCATTTGAGCAGTGTCAAAGGGTTGGGGCCCTTGAGATTCAACTAGAGGCAAAGACTTGTGGTAGGGTTGCTGGAATAGTTAAGATTTCTTCAAATACGGAACAGTTCAAAGTGCTCTAGCAGTGGTATTATTGGAATGTGGGACCTTTATGGAAGGTTTTAAGATCAACATAACCAATATTATTTGGCAGCCCAAAGGAAGGGGTAAGGCTGGTGGTCAATAAATATTTCCTACTATTAGAATTGGCACACAGGGTAAGCCTAGCTGTGAATGTACATGCATGACAGGTTAATAATGTTCATCAGACTGCGGTGTGGGATAGATCTTCAGTAGCTATGGTTTGGGAATGCCAACTTGATGCTGAAATTGCCAAGATTTGTGAAAGACTAGCAATGAAATCAAGTCACATTAATGAGAGAATACAGGTTGGATGGGGGTGGGTCGCTAGCAGCTTAGCGGAGAGTTGAATTGTGGAGGAGCAGTGTATTGCAGGCTTTCCAGCCGAGGGTCTTAGAGATTAGTTGCACACAAAGTTCCCTTTAGCCTTGTTGGCTTTGGCTTGAAGTCCAGGCCAGACACCCTGGGAAAAGCGCATAAGTATCGCAAATGCCAAGGTTGTGACAAGTGGATGGGGAAGAAGGAAGAGATCCAGAGAGAGGAGGCAGCACCCTGGATCAACAAAGAGGGGTAGTAAAAAATACAACAAACAGTAAAGAAGGAATTCAACAATAACAAAACAGCAAGTAAATAGTCTACAACACCGCTTTTCAGATACCCTAATAGGCAGTGGTCAACTTACCACAAAGAGAGAGCACGCACCAGGAAGCTCTTCAGTGCGGTCTTTCCCTTAACCCAGACAGCACCAAGATCGAACAAGGAGCAGCATTATTTCAGAATGAATGTTCTTTCTGCTCACAACCTTATCTTTATCGTATCTGTTCAAAGCCTCATAAATGCACTGCATGATTTTATTGCTTAGCACTTTGAGATTTATCTACAGTTACATGTTAAATACATACCCTCAATAATAGAAACTCTGGTTTAACAAAGTCAAGCAAGTACATCGTGTCAGGAGCTCGGAGCCAGTCAGCAATAGACCTGTTTAAATAGAACATTAAAGTAATCAGACAACATGCTGTTTCCAGATATACACATTCACAATGGGCAAGCACTTTTTTTCAAAACTAAGATTACATGTATCTGCTTCAATTTTACCCCAACATCTTGTTAATTGTAGAGAATGTTTTTGGGAAAATGAAATACCAATGAAATGCATGCCTTCCTTGTTCTCCACACAGATCTTTTTTTTCCCAAAGTTCAGATACAATTTTGCATGCTTGAGCAACATTTTGAAGCAGATGATATAAACGACAAACCTTTAAACAAAAGCTTTCAAACGTGTTATGGAATGGGTATTCAAAGTAGGTCCCGGACAATTGGATCCACGTTAGATCTTTAAGATTGCCTCAAGGTAAACTGGCATATATACATCTAATAGAAATCATTTACGTCAAAGGCTAGTCTTAAAAGTTTACATTTCACATGGATTTAAAAAAATAAATTGAGTTAGATAAATGTGAAGATTTTGTTGCGTTACATAGGGAATATTTCCTTCTTTTTCCTGGAGCTGGCGTATGTATCTTATGTTAGGTACACATTACACTTTCAGTCAGTTGCAATGGCCCCAAGCTTATGATTAATGAAATGCACCATGACTTTGTGCCAGCACGTTTGAGAATGTAGAAGGGGTAACATTTTAAAGGATGTTCCTTTAGCAGTTCCTTGAAATATAACTTTTTGGTAGGGTACCAGATAAAAATGCAGTTCAGTATGGTGGACAAACATTAAGTCACGATCAATCTCTTAACGGGGTTTAGATGATGCTTAACACAGACAAGGCTTACTAACCAAAGGCAAAATCAACACTTCAATCTTTGGTAGAAGATTGCTTCCTTTCAGAAGTATGCTGCAAAAATAGATCTGTGCAGTACTGTTAGAAAACGCTAACCGACCTTCAGTGTACTAACATTAAAAAAAAAAGAGCACAGCTTGTTTTGGGGAGGGCGAGATGGTGTGAACACGCACACTGGCATTTCCGCCTCCATTTTAATTATGTGTGCTGGCCTTGCCCCAACAGGTTGGTTCCATAGAGTCATTCCCCACTCCCCCACATCCTCAACTACAAGGTACTCTCTCACCCGCCATTTTCGCTATTGAGAAATAGTATGGGAGAGCCATCCTGATGGAGAAGACTCACACAGGCACATTGTGATAAATTCTCAACTTAAAGCACTACTGAGGCAAAACAAAGGGAGAGTAAGAGAAGATGTTGGTCAGACCTTTGAAAAAGTCCTCTCACAACAGGGGATTTGGAAAGGGATGGCTGGTCCAGAAGGCAGAAGAAGGTTGACAAGGTCACAAGATATCCCTTCACCGTACCTACGGTGCATCCTTTTTGGGCAAAAGAATTCTTCAACTTAAAGACGCCCGATAATCGAGCTTTCAAGAGATTTGTCTGGTCGAAGAGACAAGCTCATGCCACGTACCAGAGTAGACAGTTTTAGTGGACGAGGGATGGGATGACAAAATGACATCCACTTCAATTTTAAGCAGATAAAAAATAGACAAATGTCTCCACTCAATCTCCAAGCATGAAGAAGTAGCCTCTGACGATTAACATGGGGGACCTGCCCTTCTGATTGGGAAAGAAGGTCCACCCTATAGATGAAGACTGAGTGGGGGGTAGGCTGCAGAACCTCAGTTAAAACATTGGCCCCAATTTCCACCATGGGTAAGCCCAATGTTTCAGCTGCCTTCCTAATGGAAGTATGGTAGGAGGCTACCCTTGAGGACGAGGGTGCCTGAAGGGGTCAGAAACTCTTGCTCGGGTGAGGTGTTCAGCCCACTGCCCTCAGCCAGCTTTAGAAATCCCTCAAGGATCTTACATGCATCTCGAGGGTCATATTGATCCGAATCCTTGCCAATGAGGTTATATAAAGAGCAATTTTACTCCTAATATCGTTATTCTTCTAGGAGGAACTGCACTACTCTCCTTGACCTCAGAACAGGCTCCGGAGGCTGTGAAAGAAAAATAATCTGGTCCAGAACCGGGGGCTTGGCTGGAATCCAAGTTGCCACCATTGAGGCACCAATGGAGCTAAACTTCACTGGCAATAGCAACAAGAAGGATGTGAACGGTGCCATAGGAAAACCTACTGGCGAAAATTTGCATAACAACCGAAGGGGCCCATGGAGCCCGAAGATGGTCCAGAGGGGATAGTCACCCACCCACCCTGAACACCTTAACCATGAAGTTCAGGTACGGCGCTGGATTTGAACCAGGTGCCAGGAAAGCAGGGCATAGCTGGTGCCAGTTCCTAGAGTCAACGGTAGTGCTGGGACATTCACTAGTGTCGGGTTCCAAAGAGGGCCTGATTTCAACCAGCTCCAAAGACGAGCCTGAGTGGGGTGGAGAGCCTCTTGGAGACTGACTTATCTTCAATTACCGCAACTGTGTCTTCTCAGTTTCTTATGCTTGTCATTGGAAGATTTCGACATCAACGACCCCGCTAACCTAGACCTTAACCGTGGCCTTGATCTGCATCTGCCTCTTCTGTCACCCTTGGCTCAGGCCATAAAGTGTTTAGCCTGACACTGGGTAATGGCCTTCGGATGCATACTCTGGTATTACTCGCGGGCCTGAGAGTCATGCTCTAAGCCTAGATACTAAAGGTAAACAATCATGGGGTCATAAGTGACATCTGATTAGACCCCCCCCTCCCAGTCCCACGCCACACTCTCCCACACCCAATCCCTTCAGGGTTTAAAACCTGTGCGTTTATGGGCAACATGTTCACTGTTGCACTTATTTGCTTAAATAAAGAAAATCTTTTTTTTTGTGAAAGAAAAACTCTGCAGACCGCCAGACATTGTGAATAAAGAGACCTGATGCTGTCTCGACTTTCGGGCACAACATAACATCACTTCCAGTGCCAGAACCTGCCTCCTGCAGGGTGGCTGTGTGTTGGTAGGGATACATCATAGAGTCTTGGGGCTGCAGTAGTCCAACGGGTAGAAATCTGGTCTGCACACTGCTCCTGCAGTCCACGTGGTCTATGGGACCCCAGCTGTGGCTACCAAAGGGTTGGAACGGCTGCTGAGCCGGCAGCTTCTGCTGGAGATGCTGAAACCCCCAGCCAACGCCATGGAGGGGGCTAAACTGGGAAGACGGCTGATGTGGAGTAGCAGACACCCCTGCTATCTTTAAAGCGCTCCACTGCAGAATATGCCTTGTCACTGAAAAGCCAAGAACTGTTGGATGGCATTTTCATGAGGGTTGACCGGACATCACCAGCAAAAGCTGTTGACCGTATCCAGGCGTGTCTCCGAATGGCAATACTGGTACCAACAGCTCTGCCCAATGAGCCAGAAGTGCTGAGGCTGCAGTGAATTGCAAATTTAGCAGCATCAAGGCCATCCTTCATGGCTTGAAAGAGAAGAGCCCATATACAAATCCTGAGTTACAAATGGTAAAACCTGGGCCACTGAGGCCCTTAAGCAGCCTAGGAGAAATGTTGAATTCACAGAAAGCAGGGCAAGACTAATGGAGCAGAAAACGTTTCGCCCAAAATTGATGTTCTGTTTTGATTCCCTATACGGAGGTGCTGAAGGGAATGCATTTGGGTTGACTTTACTGGCTGAAACCTGCACAACCAGACCCTCATGGGAAGGATGTTGGGTAAGAAAGTCTGGGGCCCCAGGTGCAGGACAGTGATGGCAGGCAATTTGTTAGCTGGCCGGGGCCCAGGGCAGCACCTGACCTAGGTCACCGAGAGAGTATCAGTCAATGCCTTATTAAAAGGCATGAGATGATCTGAAGAGGTTTGGACAGACTGTGCGCAGGGAGCTGGAGGGCAAGGATTTCTGCAGCTCTGCGCACTACCATGGCGAATGGTGCACCACTCTCTTCATTAGCCTACCCTGTTGGAAGGGGAACAAGACAGTACCGAATAGGTCATGAATAAACTGCTCCCGGCCTTAGGGCAGGGGAACAGTGTCCGTGCTAAATGGATTGCTTGACCGTGTTGATAGGAATAAGTGGCGTTGAGCACAGCCTTGTACGAGGTTGGCACAGCACCGTCTCCAAGCCGGACAGTACAAGCGGTCAACATTGGTGTCGGAGGATCGCGCTCCGGCATAGGGTTTGATGCCAGAAACAGGTTCAGTACCAGAGTTGGTACGAGTGGGCACAGATCCATAGGGCCCAACTGACACCGAAGGAGGCTTAGCCAAAGGGAGTCTAGTTGGGAGGCCTCCTAGCTCCATGGGCCCTGATGGCCCTCCATAAGCAGCCTGTTGCACAAATGGGCACATCATCGCCTCGTGACCTCCGTGGCTACTTGTCACAGGAGCGGCTTCAGAAGTGGGACCATCTTCCCCATGAATTAAACCGGCGCAGTTCTTCCGATGTCGGGCGACAAATAACTTGCGCCCCCGGATCACCTTGAGGTGCATTCATCAAACACACAGGAACCAGTCAAACACACAAAAGGTGATGGGAGGATGCTTGCAATGAGTCTAACCATTTGCACAGTAGGAACAGCATAGCCCAAGCTAGCAAGCAGGTCCTCTCTGAACCGGAGCTCAAGCAACCCAAGAACGGTAGCGCCCTGATTTGGGCTCTTCAGCCGGGTATGGCACGGTTAACAAGGACTCTTGTCTGGGTATACCCTTTGGCGACTCCATGTGCATCAAGGTACAGTCGCTGCAGGCAGCCAAGTTGTGTGACGACCCCAGACACCACAGACAAAGTGGGGATCTGTCACAAACATCTGTCTGTGGCATTTCCCGCAAGGCTTAAACTTGTTGATTTGTTGGGGGACATGTAACTCGCACTCTGGGATATCATTTCGAAAACAATGATCTCCAGAGACCATAAGTATCTCCGGATCAGAGTCTGTAGGCGCAGAAAGAAATGGATATCAGCTTGCATGGGTGGTGCCTATATAGGCACAAGCACTTCAAGTCTGGTGCAGGTGGCGGCAATTAGGATTCACAGGCACCACCTTCAGGCATTAATAAATAATGCTAAGTTTGCCCGATCTGGACTAATACTCGTAGTAGTTCTCTAAGGGGAAGAATATGTGGTTAGAAGTCTCTATCAGAAAGTATTAACCAGGACATATTTATTGGAAATTAACAAGTGAGCCCTCTAAAATGCATAATGTGTCTTAATAAAACTGCAATTGAATAAAGAGTTGAAAAAAAAAAACGTATTGAAAATCAAGCTACGAATGAGAAAGTACACACCATACACATCCTATACGTAACACTTAACATACCTATTGTTGGTTTTCAGGTAGATCATGGCTAGCGCTAGTGTTGCACCAGGACAAGTCACATCTACATTTATGGAGTCTCCTTCCTGCCAAAGAACAATATTTTTTTTTAAGTACTACTTTATAACATGACAAACGGAATACTTTCCCACCAAGCCTTTAATCAATTCTCCTTGTGTTTGTTTTCCTTGCAAGCCGAAGTCTCCATCTCTCCCTGACTATCCCAGTCCAGTTCCAAGCAAGAGAAAATACTCTTATTTTTCTGGACTCTTTAGTATTACAAATGTATATAAATCTTTTCGGCTCTTTAGTTGGAACTTGTTTCTTATTTAGGAGTCTTAAATAATACAATGTTCTTCAAAATACTCCAAATGTGCAATGGAAGATCAGGTACAAACATCTATGCAAAAATGTGTGTCAATATTCAAAAGCTTATTAATAAGATACAAACAGTTGCACACAATTTATAGGCCATACATCGGATACCATAGTAGCATGTACTTTAGTAGCCTAGCAATGGAGAGCTCATCCAATCTAGAGATTCTTGCAAGATGTTCCCATTACTGATAAGAGCCAAGTTTCTCTCTAGAGAGCACACATAGGAAGGGAGTCTGGATTTCACATGATAATTACTAATCAATTTAACAGAAGGAAAAACACTAATTTTAGGTGCTGGATTCCTTTAGACTAATCTATACTGAGGCACACGAGTGTACATCAAGAGAAAGCATCTCCCATTAATATGACCATTAAGCAGTATACAAATAATGCAATCCCCACATTGTAAACCTACTACAGCCACAAATTAATGTGGAGCCTACTTTCATAATTTCTCACTAAATAGTTCAAAGAGCATTTGCTCTTCTCCAAACTGCTCAGAACATATCATTGAGAAGTAGCCCTATTACCTAAATAATCTCAATTGCTGGAGCGTAGTAAATCTGATAATATTAACATTTGGCAACCACATGCTTATGAAGTACCACCTTGATTTGATAACTTGGGGACTTGTGTTTTTCTCTGTTGATTCCAACTTGGGAGCGCCGATGGCCTCCAACCATGTACTGGTACAGCTGCTCGGGAACGTTGAGGTCAGACATGCCTATCAGATTGCTGCCGTGCTATAATGACGAGAAAAACATACAACATGCTCAGGAGCATATGATCTGGTAATTCATACAGAATCCATGGTGTGCAATCATCAATGTTGAAACCCCAAAAAAACGTCAATCGAAATACTAGACATCTGAAATAGTATTTTCATTCTCTATGCTAAGTGTGTTCATGAAATTATGCTCAGAGCAGTCTCCATTTATATATCTTGAAACATTTTCCCAAAAACCAAAAGACTAAGTTACTAACCTTCAGCAACGCCTTATATGATTAAGATGCCATCTAGCAGCAGATTCCTTACCTTAGAATATCCTCAGGCGTCAGACTGGATCCGAAAGATTTTTGGGCAGTACCACTGCATGTGGATAGGTGGTGTTGTGCAGCTCCGCATAGGCATCATCCATGCCAGAAGTGACGCCTGTGGTACCAAATCGGCACGCTGATGTCTGTTACTTTTGCGACAATCCACATCAGGAGCGCAGAGCCACGATGAGAACAGACCACTGGTTTGAAAAAAACTAAGGCCATGAGAAGGGTGTCCTACTACAATCGGCCTGCAGGGCGGGATCGGTTAGTAAGAAATCTACGGCTAGACACTCTCTCTACCAGATAAGGTGTTACAGAAGGTAAGTTACTTGTTCATCTGATAGAGACTTCTAGACGCAGATTCCTTACCATAGAATAGATACCCAAGCAATGCCTTCCCTGGAGGCGGGCCAGTGGAGACAATTTTAAATCAGAAAATCCTGTATGACCAAATTAGCGAGGTGCTCGTTGCGATGGACAAGACTGTCCAGGCAGTAGTGTTTGTTACACATGTACCTGACAGCTATTCAGGAGAGGGACTATGTGGGCTAACCATGATCGCAGCCTTGGCTCTGGTGGAATGAGCACGCAAACTCTCAGGTGGTTGCTTCTTGGGCAATGCGTAGCAGATCTTAATGTATAGCACTATCCATCTTGAGCCTTCCATTTTCTGGTCCTACATACCCCTCGAGGAAGAGTTGATCGTTGTATTAAAGTGTCCCTTTTTAACATGGTCACCCCCACTTTTTGCTTAGTATTTGATGCAATTTTGACTAAAGTGCATTGAGTTCCTGCTAACCAGGTACCCAGAGCCAGTATTCTTTCCCTAAAACAAGGTAACTGCTCAATTGTTCCCCAACTGGCACATACTTTAGTACCTCTGTAAGTCCCTAGTGATTGGTACCCTGGTATCTAGGGCATGGGTACTAAAAGAGGGTCCCTAAGGACTGCAGCATGTATTGTGCCACCCTAAGGGTTCCGCGGTGCAAACAAATGTGAAAAGACGACATGGCACACACCCTGTGGGCCATGCCCACAGACACTGCATGTGATATATGTAAGTCACCCCTACAGCAGGCCTTATAGTGCTAAGGCAGGGTGCAGTATATTACATGTGAGGACATATCTGCATGGGCAGATAGGCTCCTGTGTTGTCTAGTTCAATTGCTAGATAGTACAAGTGAACAGCAAAGCCATCTTAAGTACATGCACTGGGTACTGGTCATTACGAGTTCCCTAGCTACAGGATGCCTTCACTGAAACATATGGTGTTTGGAATCAAACACTGTCTTAATAAATCCACACTGATGCAAGTAGTGGATTAATTAAGATATGCACCCAGAGGGCACCTTAGAGGTGCCCCCTGAAAACCTACCAGCCTCTTATTATAATGGCTGACTGGTATTGTCCGGCCTGCCGCCACAGACCTGTTGCTGACCCCCTGCAGGTGAGAGCCCACCCTCCTTGAGGGCAGAAACAATAAATGCTCTGGAGGAAGGTGTTCACACCTCCTCTAGCAGGATGACTAGTGAATCTGCACACCAAGGCCAGGAACTTCAAAGCCCCTGCCACCTTCGTTATGCGATCCTAGCTTCCCCCAGACCTATGAGTTGCCACCCCCTGCCCTGAGGTCCATGGCACTAGGACCGGTGGGAAATTTGTGATGCAAGGAGGCCTGGTAACCACCCAAGGAGGTGTGGTGCACTACCAGCCCAGTCACACCCCTAAGGTAGGCTGCCTGATGTGCTCCACGAAAGAAGGGTTCCACCATTTTGATGGAAATATCAATTCTGTGGCAGGGTTATGCACACTCCCAACAGGAAGTGGCCATATAGGGGGGTTGAATGACCCAAAGGTTAAGAAGTCCATAGGCTACTACCCTTCACTCCCTTTACCGTCCCTAAATTGAGTATTTTGGTGGCCCCCTGACACCAGGAACTCAAATTCCCCTGACACAAAAAGAAGAAGGATCAAGAAGAGCCGAAGAAGGGAGCATTGCGAACTACTGGTGGACTCTGGCACCAAATCCTGCCTGCCTGCTCCTATCCCGACAACAGCAACAACCTGATTCTTCCTGCAGCTGTGTATCCTCCGAAAGTCTTGGAGAGCCTCCAGCACTTCGCCAAGCCATCAGCATCTCCCTTGAAGTGGAGGAGCCACTTCCTTGCAACCTGCAGCCACCGACAGCAACTTCAGGTTCACTGTTCTGCTGACAACCGTAGCAGCCACCCAGGAGGAGGTCACCATGCTCCAAGAGGTCAGATCTGTCTCCCCACCAAGTGTGAAGACCCCAGGACCAACATGAGTTGCCCTGCACCAATATTCAGGGTACAGGACACCTTGCAGCAACCAAAGATTGCTTGAGTCCAATCTTGACTCCAACACTGCGAAGACCGACCAGTCGCCGAGGGACGCCAGCATCGCAGAGGCTAACACGGAGAGTAGCCCAGCTGTCCCGTTTTATTTTCCTTTAGCAGGTCTGGGTGCCTTTGACGCATGGGCACGAGTTAACTGAACCCATTTGCACTAGAGCTCCTCGCACGGGTCCACGACAATAGACTGTGCTCCCCTGCTCCCAAAACCCCACAAACTGAGACCCCTGTTGGGAGCCCCCGGACTTGCCAGCAAGTCCTCCTCTGCAGCCTGTTTTTAGGTGCCCCTCTCTCTTTTCTTACAGTGTAGCGGGCAAGGGTACCAACCAGACCAGCACCTATGCACCTGGAGTAGGTAAACTCAAACTGCTTGTTTTACTTTGGACCTTGGCCCCCTAGCACCTAAAGTCCTAAAGGGGACCCCGAGATTAGTTTGCAAATACCTGTATGTAGGATATGTTTCTTTCTTCATAGGAAAGCAGTACCGTGGAAAAAAGCATTTCTGTGGAATTTTTACTTACCTGCAAAAATTGATAACCTGAAAAGTACTTACCCAATAATGAGATTCTTGGTGTTAAAATACATATAAAAAAATACGTATTTTTTTTAGATGGGCCTAGAGTTCCTTCTTGAGCATGTGCCTTATTTATTGACTGTGTGTTCAACAAATGCTTAACACTACCCTCTGATAAGCCTAAACTGCTCAACCACACTACCACAAAAGAGAGCATTTGAGATAATTAATTTAAGCCCTGCAAACCAATAAGGGTCAGCTGGACATTCTACATAGTGTACCTTGTTTTGGTACACTACATAAAAAGTCAGCTTCCTACGTTAGTGGGTCAGAGGTGGAGGTAAAAGACTTTGCATTTGCTGATACAGCTAGGTCAATAGGTGATTCCGCAAGGAAACCCACAATTGAATTGGTCCAAAATTATTTTTTAAATTTTCGATTTTTCCAAAGGTTTTTAATCTAAACTGTTAGGGCCTTGTGTTAAATTCCCCCCAGTCCTTGGTATTTGAAATGTAAAATGTGTACTAGTCAGTTAGGCCATAAAAGTCTGTTTCGAACTGTACTGTCAATCTTCAAAAAAGGTCCCAACTTAACTAGAAATAGCTTCCGCAGGGGATATGGTGCAGAAACGCAACCTGACCCCTTATCTGCAGCTTAAAACCCAGCAGTTAAGGCTCCTCTGTAAAAACTATAACATTAAAACTGTCTCACATCCTACCAAGGGCAAGCTCCAGGAGCTCTTGGCAGAGTATGATTTAGCCAATGCAACAGAAGGCACTGACCATCCTGAAGGGCAGGATGAGGGTAGTTAGCATGAGGATGATCCTCCCGAATTAACTTAAGAGGGTGAAGCTGTGCATACACACATCTACCTAAAACCTGTACCTGGAGTGCCTTACTTAACTGAGGGTAGACCAGGCAACTCAGGGCCTACAGAAGGGCTAGAGGATGAAGATAGTGCTCTGAGAGACTAGCCAGAAGAGTAGCCCGTGAGCCCAAAGTCCTGGCCAAAGAAAGAGAACGAGCTGAGATGGGCCGAAAATCTGCCAATAGTGGCAGAAAAGTAAATAGGAAGAAGGAGGATACTTTCAATGCCAAAATCACCAAAGGGATTGTCCCTAAATATGTTGAGGGAGATGACATTACCCAAATGGTTTACTGCCTTTGAGAGGGCATGTAAAATAAGGAGGTTACACCAGAGAACTGCCCTCTCTACTCTGGGAATTGTTCGCAAGAAAGTGCAGGGATATACTCCTGACACTGGATTAGGCAGAAGCTGAGTCCTATGACCTCATGAAGGATACCCTGATTGAGGGCTTTGGATTCAACCCTGAGGAGTACAGGATTACATTCAGGGAGTCTCTCAAAACCTCGAGTCAGTCCTGGGTTGATTTTGTAGACATTTTAGGCAAAACACTAGGTGGTTGGATAAAAGGAAATAAGGTGCAAGACTATGATGGCCTTTATAATTTAATGATGAAAGAGTATTTGTTAATGAACTGTACTTCTGAAAAATTGCCTCAATACTGGGTGGACCTAGGTTTAGTCTCTTCCCCAGGAGTTTGGGAAGAAGGCTGACCATTAGGACAAGACTGGGGTTCCCAAAAGAAAGGGGTTGCTAATCCCCCAAGGGTAAGATGTTAAAGTTAATACTAATGTTAATGTTAATACACGCGCACCCCAAACCACTACCCGTTTGTTTCTCATTTAAAAAAGTGCAATAGTGCTGGCCCGGTCATAACTCCTTTTTCTTAAATAATTTTCAGCTATGCTGTACAGCAGCTGTGGTGCTGTGCAGGATGGATAAAAATGATTGCCGAAACTAATAGCCATCGTAAGCAAGAGCTTTTAGCTTTGCCAGTGCTGGTTTTAAAGTGTTCTGATTCGGGGTCTGTGCCTGATAGGAGGGAAATTCATAATTGTAGAAGCTGTACAGAGAGGTGGCCTTGGCGTATCTATATTTAAAGTGGAGGATTTGTGGCCTATCCAAGGGAACATGACTGTCGCCAAATAATAAATACAACCAGTAGATAAGTGACTCCAATTATTCTCAAATCACAACTTAGGTGTACAAGGATGGTACTAGAACCATTTTCATAGTGCTAAAAGATCCTGGAAGCGATCCCCAAATAAAAATCTCGATAACAGCTTTGCCTGAAAACTCCATATCGAGAGTGGCGCGTCTTGTCAAGTTAACAATAACTACTGCTGCAACTGGATTACCTAAGCTGCTCCTTAAAAATATATATATAAATATACAGACAGATTTCAGACACAAAGACTCATTTACCATAAAACCACTTTCCTATCATAAGATTGTTCCACACCTCGAGACTTGCACAATTTCACTAGAATCCTCATGTTCAATCTGCATGGTGTCACATGCCTTGTATTTAGCATCAACATATCACAATTCAACATACCATGAGTCTAAGCTATGGGAATCTTTGCTATGACACCTACAAATGGGTCTGGTGCTTCTCAAATGAGCAGGAAAGTAAATCAAATGTACAAAATATGACAAACTTGCTAAACACACGCTCAGCAGTAGCATGGTAAACATGGAGCATGGTTTCCAAGCCAGGTTGGCGCACCTTTGTCATGTTTGGTGATGTAGGTTCCATCTTACACGTCCATCACTCTTTGGAGGAAAATGATTTACTGTTGTCTGATGCTCGAAGGTACGTAAAAGGATTTCATTTGTAGATACATTTCAGTAACTGCTCACAGATTCCTTACCTTTTGAATACTCCTCCAGGCATCAGACTGGATGCAGAAAATCTTTAGCAGTACTACTTCGTGCTGGCAGGACCACATCGAAGTTGGTCCATTCCAGATGTGGCGTGTGCAGACCTATATAGGAGCCACACATGCTCGTTGACATCAGTTACTTTCTTGAAACTTCTTTGCCCGCAGAAGCAGAACCAATCAGATTAGTTGTGACCATTGTGCAGATTCCTAAATTAGCATTTTTTTGTGTGAAGAGACCAATTCATGGAGTAGGGAGGTGGGAAGGTCAGTGAGGAATCTCCTGAAGGAACGAGCAGGGAAAGTGCCCTCCTTGACATACCTGATTGTCTAGGTAACAGTGCCTTGTGGATATTTGTAGTGATGCCCACAAAGTTGCCTGACAATTGTTCAGAACTGGCATCCAGCATTCACACATATAGGTAGCAGACTTGGCCCTGGTAGAATGAGTTTGCAAGCCCAGAGCACTGCTTTTTGTCCAGCACGTAGCAAATTTTATAGTATGACCCAGCGTGAGTTGGTCCTTTTCTGCACAGCCTTGCCTTCCTTTGCCCCAGTGAACCCGATGCACTAGTTACCTACTAGTGTAACGATATATCTGTAAGAGACATTAGTTAATGATAGATTTCCTACCTTCGAATATCCCCAGGCGTCAGACTGGATCCGGAAAGTTCTTCGTTAGCAGTACCCCTGCGCGTCTGTAGGCATCGTCATGCAGCTCCGTGTACGTCGCTGGCGTCGTAGCCGCCGAGATAACGTCGTCAGAGTTATTTAGAAGCGCCCACGCATGCGGACGTCAGTTTTGTACACTACTTTTCCGCGCCAGGAATGCAGAGCCATGCCAGAGACCGACTACTGGTGCAACAGAACAAGGGCCCTGAAAGGGATGACCCGAACCCTAGAGAACAGTTCGCAGAACGGGGAGGATGGGCAGGCGGTAAGGAATCTATTACTAACTAATGTCTCTTACAGATATATCATTACACAAGTAAGTAACTTGTGCATCTGAAAAAGACACGTTAGTGATAGATTCCTTACCTTAGAATACATACCCAAGCAATACTAACCCCAGTGGTGGGTCTGCAAAGTGAGATTACACCAGAAAGTCACGGAGAACTGAACGGCCAAAGAAGCCGTCTCTCCGGACTTGACTGTCAAGGCAATAGTGCTTAGTGAAAGTATGCAGCGAGGCCCAAGTGGCTGCTTGACAGATGTCTTGCAGGGGGACACCGCGTCCCAATGCTGTAGTAGCCGCAGTCGCCCTGGTAGAGTGGGCACGCAGTTCTACCGGAGGTTCCTTTTTAGCCAGAGAGTAACAGGCTTTAATGCACAGGACAACCCATCGGGAGATAGTCTGCTTGTGCACAGCCCGGCCTTTCTTGGCACCCACATAGCCAACAAAGAGCTGGTCATCTACCCAGAACTGTTGTGTGCGGTTGAGATAGAACGAAAGCTCAGTTTTGGGTCCAGACGGTAGAGCCTCTCCTCTTCTCTTGAAGGGTGTGGAGGCGGAAAGAAAGTGGGCACAGTGACAGTTTGCCCAAGATGAAAGGCAGTGACTACTTTTGGTAGAAAGGAGGGACGCGGTCGAAGCACAACCTTGTCCAGATGAATCGCCAGGAAAGGAGGTTTACAGGAAAGAGCCTGGAGCTCACTTACCCGCCGAGCGGAGGTGATGGCCACCAGGAAGACAGTTTTCAAAGTTAATAACCGCAAAGGACAGTTATGAAGAGGCTCAAAGGGAGCGCACATCAAGTATGTGAGAACTAGGTTCACGTCCCACTGAGGCATCACAAAAGGAATAGGAGGGAAAAGGTGAGTACTGCCTTTGAAAACTCTATTGACAACTGTGGACCTGAAAAGAGAGGGCTGCTCAGGCAGCCTAAGAAAGACAGAAAGAGCAGTAAGGTAGCCCTTGACAGTGCCCAGAGCAGAGCCCTGCTGGGCCAAAGAAAGAAGAAACAAAAGGACCTCAGAAAGAGGTGCAGAAAGGGGATCCACAGCTTTCGCCGTGCACCATGCCACAAACTTCTTCCACCGGCAGGCGTATACAGTTTTAGTCGAGGCACGCCTGGCTGCCAGAATCACATTACAGACTTTAGGAGGCAAGTCAAATGGAATCAACTGTCGACACTCAATCTCCACGCAAGGAGGTGGAGGCTGGACAGGTTCGGGTGGAGGACCATCCCCTGTTGCTGCGACAGGAGATCCTCCTGAAGAGGCAGTCGTGTCGGGGGATCTGCGCTCATACTGAATAGCTCAGGATACCAAATTCTTCGAGTCCAGTCCGGTGCCACAAGAATGACTTGGGCCCGGTTGCGTCTGATTTTCTTCAGCACTCTGGGTAGAAGTGGTATAGGCGGAAAGGCGTACAGCAGACCGCAACTCCACTCGAGACGAAAAGCGTCTCCGGGCGAGCGCTGCCTTGGAAACTCCAACGCGCAGAACTGCTGACATTGCCCGTTCTCTTCGGTGGCAAATAGATCTAACCAAGGTTCTCCCCACTGCTGAAAGAGACCTTGTGCCACCTCTGAGTGAAGACGCCATTCTTGATCCAACATGCACCTGCGGCTGAGTTCGTCCGCCCTGGCGTTCAAAGAACCTGCCAAGTGTTGAACCGCCAAGGAAATGCCTTGACGTTCCAGCCATGTCCAGAGACGCAGAGCCTCCTGACATAGGATCCACGACCCCACCCCGCCTTGATTGTTGCAGTACCACATGGCGATGGTGTTGTCTGTGAACACCTGCACTACTCTCCTCTTGACAGAGGGAAGGAATGTTTTCAGTGCAAGTAGGATTGCCCTAAGCTCCAAAAGGCTGATATGGAGCTTGGACTCCGCCGGAGACCAGAGGCCTCTGATCTCCACCTCCCCCATGTGGCCGCCCCATTCAAGGAGGGACGTGTCCGTCACCACTGTGTGCTCCGGTTGGGGAAGGGAGAGGGATCTGCCGCTGACCCAACGCTGGTCTGTGAGCCACCATGCAAGTCCTGTGCAGTGCCCTCCGAGATCTGGACGTAGTCAGACAGGTTTCCCCGATGCTGTGCCAACTGGAACTTCAGGTCCCACCGCAGAGCCCGCATATCCCACCTGGCATGATTGATGAGCAGGATGTAGGAGGCAATGAGGCCCAGCAGCCTCAGGGTCTTCCTGACTGAAACCCAGGACCAGGGCCGAAAGATCGGAATCATAGCACGAATGTCCCGGACTCGCAGTTCGGGAGGATAAACCCGAAACTGTGCCGTATCAAGAACCGCTCCAATGAAGAGGAGCTTCTGAGAGGGAATCAGGTGCAACTTCGGCACGTTGATGGAAAACCCCAGCAAATGCAAGAGGTCGGCTGTAGTCTGGAGGTGGGAGGCGACTGCCTGAGGCGAGCCCGCCTTCAACAGCCAGTCATCGAGATAGGGTAAGACTGAAACCCCCAATCTGTGCAGATGAGCTGCGACCACCGCCATCACTTTCGTGAACACCCGAGGGGAGCTGGTAAGGCCGAAAGGGAGCACGGTGAACTGAAAGTGCTTGTGGCCTACCGTGAACCATAGGTAACGCCGGTGGGCTGGCAGGATGGGGATATGAAAATAAGCATCCTGCAAGTCCAATGCTACCAGCCAGTCTTGCAGGTCTAGGGCAGACATGACCTGAGCAAGCTTGAGCATCTTGAACTTCTCCTTCCGGAGTAAGCGATTGACGTTCCGGAGGTCTAAGATAGGATGCAGGCCCTTGTCCTTCTTTGGAATCAAGAAGTAGTAGGAATAACAACTAAGACCTACTTGTGGCGTCGGAACGTGCTTGATGGCCCCCTTGGCCAAGAGGGCCGCAATTTCGTTCTGGAGAAGTGCCAAGTGATCCCCCGTCATGCGGTGGCACTGAGGTGGCACAGCTGGAGGGGTAGACTCGAAGGGGAGGGAGTAGTCCCTTCAGACTATCTGGAGAACCCACCTGTCCAAAGTGATGGTGCGCCAGTGGGGGAGGTGATGGCAAATCCTGCCGCCCACTGGCATCCGGTGGGCCTGAAACACCAGACTAGGAAAGTTTTGAAGCGGTGGTGGCAGGGGTGGTGGTGGACTGACCTGCCCGCTGGCCCCGGGACCCACAACGGCGGGCCCCACAACCGCAGCTGCGCTGATGTTGCGGTTGCGTTGGCTGGCAGTTCTGAAAGGAACGTGCTTGGGCGCCTCGACCTGGACCTTGAAAGGAGCGAAAAGCAGACCCCGAGGGAGCGCGCGTGGTGGCGAGACCCAAGGACTGGGCCGTAGCCCGAGAGTCCTTAAAAGCGTTCCAGGGTGCTATCCGCCTCGACACAAAAGAGGCGTGTGCCATCAAAGGGCATGTCCAACAGAGTGTTCTAGACATCTCCGGAAAAGCCAGTAGTTCGGAGCCAAGCGTAACGGCGGAGCGCCACCATTGTGGAAAGAGCCCTGCCGAGGGAGTCGGCCGTGTCAAGTCCACAACGGATAGTGAATTTGGCAGCATCTCTTCCCTCAGTAATGGCCGAGATTCCACAGAGCACTGAGGCAGCACCTGTGCCACGGTGTCCCTCACAGAATGTGAGTAGCGGCCCAACAGGCACGCAGTATTCACCGCCCACAATCCGGAACTGGCAGAAGTGAAAATCTTTTTCCCAAATTGCTCCAGTTTCTTAGATTCCTTGTCCGGAGGAGCAGAAGGGAATGCGCTTGGAGAGGCAGAGGCCTGGACAACCATACTCTAAGGCGTCGGGTGTTGTGTGAGAAAGCTGAGGTCGCTGGGCGATGGCAGCGTGCTACACTCTTATCCACAGGAACCCCTGTGTGCTTACCAGGATGTCAGCAAGGGCGTAGTTGAAGGGCAGCAGCGGCTCCGCGGAGGAAGACGCTGGCTGCAGCACTTCAGTCAGGAGATTGGTCCTGATAGGCACAGAAGGGAGCTCGAGGTTCAGAGCCTCAGCCGCCCTTCGCAACACCACAGAAAAAGTCCGAACCTCCTCTGTAGCCACAGAAGAAGGGGACAGGGTACCAGGGTGTGGAGAGAAATCCAGATTGCTGGACCTTCCATATCACCCTCCCAGTCCGGTTCATCCTCGCATTGAGCTGCGAGAGGGTCCTCAGACCCCTCCCAGTACTCCCCTTTGTCCGCCGGCTGTGGAAGAGGCCGGTAAGGGCGAGGTGCCCGGGGAAATGGGAAAAACTCCCCACCTGGAATTGGAATTGGGGGGTAGCAGACCAATCCAGAGGCGGCACCGGACCCGGCGGCGGCACCGAGGCCGGAGCCGGTGGCGCCGCAGGGGATCGTGCCGGACTGCGTGCGGCGACACGGGAGCAGAACCACCCAACGGGTCCACGGGGCCCAAAGGCACTCCGGAGTGACCCGATGGGGCGAACAAACGGCCCAAGGCCGACAGGAAGACCTGTATTTCGTTCGGAGTCACGTGCGGGCCCAGGAAGAGTGGGTAGGCCGCAGGCAACAACGGAGGCTCCATTGGAGCCGCGGGGGAGTGAACGCCAGCCCCCTCCACCGCATCCCGTGACCGGTGAGGGGTAGACGAAGAGCGACGTCGCTTCTTCCACTTCTTATTGCGCCGTGACTTACCTGTCCCCAAATCCGATGAGCAATGTTGTCGGCTTCGCGATCGGTCCCTTGACCTCCCACGGGAGCGGGACCTCGAGTGGCATGGAACCGATTGTCGTACCTCCAACAATTTTTTGGGAATGCTCCCGCAAAACTTTCGGTGCCATGGCCTGACAATCGGGGCACGCCTCAGGGTCATGGGCGTGCCCCAAGCAGAAGAGACACACGTCGTGCGGGTCCGCCACCGACATGTTCCGACGGCAGGCCCTACAGGACTTAAAACCGGGCATCCCTACTGCACCAGGGGTCGAGAACTCGACAAAACAAGAGAAACAAGTTCTCAGAAGCCAAGTTAAAATATTAACTAGTGGTACCGCTCTCTCCGGACCTGCGCTTGCTGGCGCGAAAAAAAAAAAGAACCGACGTCAGCGCGTGTGGGCGCGTCTAAGTAGCTCCGACGACGTCATCTCAGCGGCTACGACGCCAGTGACGCACGCGAAGCCGCATGACGATGCCTACCGACACGCAGGGGTACGAAAAACTTTCCGGATCCAGTCTGACACCTGGGGATATTCTAAAGTAAGGAATCTATCACTAACGTGTCTCTTTCAGATAAATAAATGATCCTCCAATCCGGGTTCTTTGGTATGATCGATATAGAAGCTAAGAGACCTTTTTAGGATCCAACTGGTGAAGCCTCTTATCCTCTTTAGAGGGGTGAGGTGGAGCATATAATGTTAAAAGGGTGATACTCTGACCAATATGAATGGGAGTCACAACCTTTCATAGAAGGAGCCTCGAGACTGCCAAACCAGTTGTCTGGGTAGGACATGGTGTAGGGCGGGTTAATAGAAAGGGCCTGCAACTCGCTGATCAAACGTGCCAATGTTATAGCAACAATAAAGACTGTCTTGAGGGTAAGGAGCCTGACGAAGCAAGTTTGGAGAGGCTCAAAATGTGTGTACACGAGGAATGCGAGGATCACATTTTAATCCTGTTGAGGCACAACAAACTGGAGAATCGGGAAGCATATGTTGTTACCCTTAGAGGAAATGCATCAGAACCGGTGATTTAAATTAGGATGGCTGCTCTGTCACCCTTAAAAAGACCAAAAGAGCCCCTTTAACAGTGTCTAAAGCAAGAACTTGCTGTATGAGGGACAACACAAACAACAGAACTTCAGACAGTTTGGCCCGGAATGGGTCGATTTGTTTAGCAGAGCACCAGGCTATAAACTTAACACAACGGTAGGCATATACACATTTGGGTGAGAGATGCCGGGCTGCCGAGATGATATTCACGACTTCGGTAGGAAGGTTGAAGCATTCAACTCTCGCCACTCAATATCCAAGCATAGAGGTGCAGGTTGAACAGGTATGGGTGCACGACCCTGCCCTTCTGCTGTGACGGGCGATCGAACCAAAGAGGCAGCCTGATTGGAGGACAAATGCACATGTCCAAGAGTTGGGGATACAGCGTGTTTCCCAGTCCAGTGCCACTTGGATGACTTGGGCCTGGTCAGTCCTGATCTTCTTCCGAACTCGAAAAAAGAGGCATCAGCAGGTGTACAAGAGTCCAGAGTTCTACTGTCCTCGAAACATGCCTCTGATCAAGAGACTCCTTGGAAAGTCTAACATGCAAATATACTGAAATTGTCTGTTCCTGGTGGAGCTTCACACACGCTGGTGAGACGCGGCAGGGGGGACTAGACATTGGGGAGTCACCCCGGGGGCACGTGATCGGAGTACGCGTGTGCCAGTCTAAGACGGTTGCAGGTACGAGGAGACTTCGAAACCAATTGGTTTGATGCGAATCTCACGTGAAGTTTGTATTTGGAACCCCAACAGCCCTGAAGAAAGTGCATGACAGTTCAGCAACGAAACATGTTGGCTTTAGAAAATTGATTATGGTTTGACTGAAACCATTTTTAATTGGGGAAGCTTACAGCACCTAATAAAGTTACGTTGAGCTAGTAAGCTTTACCGGTTTTTAATGGTGAGAATTATATTTTTATATTCTCACAGGGATCCAATGGGCACTTGCAAAGACATTAGGCACTGATAGTTCATTTACAGTTGAGTTTTAGTATCTTTCCTTACATCACTGGGTTTGAGATATTTTCAAGTGAATACACACACTTTCTTTTTAGGTCTCGCCTGACCCAGCGCATGCGCTGGTCTGGGGAGAATTATTGAGAGGGCTCTCTAAAAGTGCTACCAGGCCAGCCTAGAGCTACAGTGCATGTGCGCGGGAACGCGCGCCGCGCTTTACCGCGATTACTTTCACTTTCGCGGCCGATTGGATGTTTGATCACGATCACTTTCACATTCGCGGCCGCTTGGCATAGCCAATAGGTCTCGCTTTTGGGACCTTATAAGTATTTAGTTATGCAACTGTTGCATGGCTAAACACTTATAAGGTCCCAAAGGCGAGACCTATTGGCTATGCCAGTGCTTGTTCTGTATGGAGAGAAAGTAACCTATGATGATAAGTGGGTATGCCGGCGAGTACCAGCCAACAACCCCCTTAGTGTTGCTACTGTGAGGTGCATCCTCTCCTTTCCCACACTTTTTCAGGTCACTCCTGGGTGGGATTTGCCTTATGATGGTTTGATGACATTTTAAATTTGATACACCACGACACTCTGAGTAGTGATAGGGAACACACTTCCGAGGGAATTGAAAAGCATTGGAAACCCTTCAAGTGTTGCATTCTCAGTATCAGGTGTACTGTAGGTCAGGCTAGTTGTTGTTTATAATACGTTGAGTGGGAGGCGGCCTGGCCTTTCTTTCCCCCTGTAGCTCCTATTGCGTTGTTGTGTTGTTGTTCTTGGTGGTGGCCAAAAGATCAAGCCAGGTCTCTCCTCATTCATAAAAATAGACCCTGCACCACTTCTGTATGTAACTTCCGTTCGCGATTCGCAAGGTATTGATGGCTTAGTTTACTCTGTCATTCAGGGAACCTGCAGTCGGCGAGAAAAATTCCTTGGCGATCTAACCACTACCAGAGACGCAAAACCGCCTGGCACAGGGTCTAAGACCTCACCCCACATGGAAGTAGTGTTGTCCGTGAGCATCCTCAGCAGCTTTCCTTTGATGGAGGGCAGAAAGACTGTCAACACCAAACAGATGACTCTTGGCTCCAAAATTTGATGTGGACCCAGGCGTTCGCTCCACACCAGACTACTCTGAACTCCATCTCTCCAAGATGGCCTCCCCAACCCAGAAGTGATACATCAGACACAACTGTGAGCGCTGGGTGGGGTAAGGGGACGGGTCTGCTACTGATCCAATCACAGTGTCACAACCATCAATGCAGATCTTTTTCAGTCATCTACAAAATCCAGAATACACGGGAAAGATACCCCTGGTGCCGTGCCGACTAGGACTTCAGATTTCACTGCAGTGCCTGCATATGAAATCTAGGATGCTTGACCAGCAGGATGCAGGAGACCCTCAGCCTCTTAGCCATCCTCAGCATCCTCAGCAAGATCCAGGACAGAGGTTCCAATATCAGGATCATAGCCTGAATGTTCTGCAATCTCCTATCTGGGGCATAGGTGCATAACTGCACCGTGTCAAGACTGGCTCCGATGAAGAGGAATGACTGCGAAGGAGTCAGGTGTGACTTTGGCACATTAATAGTGAAGTATGTCAGGAGGTCTGCCATAGTAAGGAGGTGGCTGACTACTGCCTGGGGTGAGCCTGCCTTCAACAACCAGTTGTTGAAATTGGGGAAGGCTGGAACCCTCTAACCTTTGATGGAGACGTGCTACCACGCGTGCCATCACTTTCATGAGCACCCGAGGGGCGCTGGTAAGACCAAAACGAAGCACAGCGAACTGAGGCAGCTAGTGCTCTACCAGGGACTGGAGGTAATGATTTTTGCCCTGCAAGAAGGAGATGTGGAAGTAAGTGCCCTGTAGGTCCAGCATTACCATCCAGGTTCAAGAGCAGACAAATCCTGGTCCATGGTGCACATTTATAACTTTTCTTTCTACAGAAAGGCATTGAGATGGTGAAGGTCAAAAATGGGACCGAGGACTCCGTCCTTTTTTTCTGGCACCAGGAAGTAGTGTCCCTGTTCAACGTCTGGAAATACCCTCTCCAGAGTTCCTTTAGCCAAAGAAGCCTGGAAGGGTTATGTGACGTTACAACGCATACCATTACCACGCATGCCGATGCAATGCCAAACTTTAACCCGACTTGCTGTCAGGGGAGGGCTTTAAGTTGGAATAGATTAATTTTCTCCAGTGTGTGCAACAGTAGGGAAGGTGTTGGAGTTAAATACAACACCTTTTACCCACTGCTACACACCTTTTTCGTTGCAACGGCATGCGGGGTAAATGCATGCATTGTAACGGTTGCAGTGTAAAGGCTGTTTCCCAAAGTGTAACTCAGCTGAACACTTTGCTGTTCCCACTTATCCAAAGTTATCCCTGTACCCTGGTAGAAATGGTCAGATCCTGCATCCAACAGAGTAGCTGAATGCAGTAAAGAGAAAGCAAAAGAGGCTTGATGAGTGCGCATGGGGGAGGTTCTCAGGTGAGGGGGGGTGGAAAAAGGAGCAGAAGACAGGCATGCACACTGTTCCTTTTGGACTTTCCTGTGGGTACCGTGGCCACAAAAAGGCTGGGGTGATTGTTGCACCTCCTGTGGCTGTTGTCGTATTGGAAACCCCTACCATAGCCTCGGAGGAGGCAAGACTGCTGGTACCACTGGCAAGGAGGAGCTGAAAGAAAGGCCATGGAGCTCACTGTGGCACTGCTATCTTTGAAGAGGGCCAGGGTCGAGATCGCTATATCCCCAAAATGTCGTTGGGTATCAAACGGCATGTCAATAAGACTGGTTCGATGCCTTACAAAAAGTCAATGGACCGCATCCAGGTGTGCCTGCAAATGGCTACAATGGTGCCAATAGCCCTGCAGAGTGAGTCAGTGTCATCCAGTCTGCAGAGAATGGGGAACACTGTAGCGTCAGAATCATCTTGCACGTACTGGGAAAGTATGGCTTGGGCTTCTTGCAGGACCATGGCCAAAACTTGGATTAAAGAGTCCCAAAAGGCATGAATGAAGCTGCCTCAAAAACAGCTGACATTCACTGAGCGAAGTGTAAACCTATAAAGGAAAAAACCTTCTTACCAAAAGTCTATCTCCTCTTTGATTCCCTGTTAGGGGGAAGAGTTTGGGTTTACTCTACTGGTCAAAGCCTGCACCATACAGATCTCCGGTGTGGGGTGCTAGGTTAGAAAACCTGGGAGTAGTCGTGCAAGGCACAAGTGGACCTGAGAAGAGGTTTGGCCCAGGTACCTAGGAACGTATTCGTAAAAGCCTTATTGAGTGGGCGCAAGGGCTCACAGCTTGACTTGCCTTGCTGCAACACCTCCATCAGAACATTGGTTTTAACTTCCTGAGTGAGAAGTTGAAGATCAAGAAGCTCCACCGCCCTTCACATTACCATTGCAAAAGAGGGTCTGTCTTCCGTGGCAGGGTGATGTGGGGAAACTAGGCCAGCATCCAGGGAGGTATCCGTATCACTGGCATCCTGAAGGTCCTTGTACCAGGTGTCCTCTAGGTAAAGCTGGACAATTTCTTTCCCAGCTTCATAGCCCTTATTATGATAGTCTGTGCCGAACAACTTAAGACATCAGCCCTTCCAGAAGGCAGATGCATTGTGTTTGAATCAGAAGGGTGGTAAAGAGGTTGCAACTCAGATAAAGGAGAGCCCAGAGAAGGTAAAAGTTGGGGTGGCGGCACCTCAGCATCAGACAGCATTATAAGTTAGATATTGTCAGGAGTCGATAGCGCCAGCATCAGCAGATCACTTCCTGGGGTGGGTTGTGGCACTCGGAAAGGAAAAGGTACTGAAGTCGGTTTGGAATCCTGCGCGGATCCAGAGGGCCAACTGCTGCCAAAGTTGGACCTGCTGGAAGAAGCCTAGTTTGGAGTCCTCTTGGCTACTTGGGGCTCGCAAGCATGCTGGAGGGAGGCGATAATGTTCAAAAAAGCTGCGGAATGTGTCCGGTAAAGACCTAGATGTGCTGCAGTGTTGTAGGAGAACTGGGAAATTCCATTTGGAATCGAATCGTAAGGAGAGGGACTTCGAGAGCACGACGTGGAGGCACGATGCCACCCTTGCGACTTCTCCGTAGATAGGGATGGAGCAGAGTCCCGCTTGGATTTCTTTCTCTTCTTCATGGCTTTCCATATAGAAATAGATCGTGAAGACGACCTATCGCAAGAGAGACCTTGAGAGGATGACAGAGACCTATGTTTAGACCTTGACAATCCTGACACAGGGTCATGCTGTGCTTACCATGAAGAGCTTTCCCTCCCAGTCTCGAATGGCCTTGGGGTGTATCAAGGCACAATCAATGCAGGCCTTGGAATCTACGTCTGACCCTGGGCACCACAGGCAAACAACATGTGGGTCAGCCACAGATATTTGTTTGCGACATTCCCCACGGGGTTTAAACACTGTATATTTGTGAAGTGACATATTTCCCTTGCACAGTGATTTTTCAGTAGAAGTTTGTTGTAAAAGTAGCTCAATGAAACAAGGGGTAGCTCCAGGTTTGTTGGCATAGAAAGAAAATAACTGATGTCAGAGTGTATAGGTGGAGCCTAGATAGGCGCATGCACATCCTATCCACCTAGGAGCATTGTCGAAGCGAAGGCGCAACCTGAAGATTTTCCGTATCCAGTCTTACACATAGATGAGTATTCAAAAGGTGAGAAATCTCCAGCTGAAAGTCACTGTCAGAAGGTACTTTTTATAAACATCACACAAGAAAAAAAGATATTTTAAATACAGGCAATTTTCAAGGTTTAGTGAAAAACAAAACTTTGATCTTTTTTAGTATGGAGCCAAAGTATAAGTTACTGAGAGGTATATATAGATCTATCTTACCCCTAAGCAAACCATGCCTAACGAAAGACCAGCTGCTAGAGAATAGGATTCCCGGTCAGTGCAGTACTCCATCTCTGGGCCTGGGGGGCGTCCTAAAATAATACATTTTAAAAAGACATGTTATAAAGGCTATTTTCAGCACACAGCAATACCTATATCTATTTCTTTCACTGCCTGCATCGGTGTTTGAAACATGTTAATACAAAATTGGTGGGAGCCCAGAAAAACAAAGGTTGGATTTCTAACCCCAATGCAAAAACTAAGTTCAATGCACCAACACTGAATTAGAAAGCCAGCTGGACGCCAGCCCTAACACAACCCTGAACAGCAACCCTGTGCAGGCAGTGTTTTCTGGTTACTATCAGTCCTGTTAGATGAGTTCAGGGACACAGTGGCAATCAAAACAATATTTTCGTTATGAATAACACACTTAAAGACCGCGCTTGGAAATGGCCACACGCAATTCAAAATGTTTTTTTATTTTTATTTAAATTCCTCAGTCTAGTGCATACAATATGAACGGTAACCACAACGATTGAATAAAATATGAACGGTAACTACAAAGAATGCAAACATTTCTAAAGATTATTGCGAGTTTTTGACATCCTAACATCCTAAAGATATTCCTAAGGGCTATGCTAAACCTGCCTTTTGAGTTTCTCAGGATGGATCGCACATCATACCTTTGAATAGCTGGTTCAGCTATTCTTTATCAGAGTTCTGCCCATTACACCTTCTGCACGGAATCAACTATCCCACTGAGAGTGCCTGGTTCTGCAATCTGGTATGAACTCTGGCAACACTTCTAACATGAAGACCTCTCCTAATCAATAGTCAAATCCTATATTTGGTCACTGATTTTGTCCCTAGTTTGCAAACTAAAACAGGGTTTGAAGACACTAAGACTACTGCAAAACTAAACTAACATGGCATAAAATACATCTGCTGTATCTGCATGTTGACATCAATCATCCACCTTTGTAAACAATAAGTTTATACAATAAGAGGCCATATTGTAATGGCTGTGCCCATTAATTTTTTTATTTTTTTTAAACGTCATTACGATATCACTATTTTTGTGTGTGCTCTACCAACTTCACACTTTACATTTGAGATAAACAAAGTCAACAGCTGGAATAGAAAGAAAACAGACTAACTAAATGAGAACAGTTGTGTTTACGACAGTGTCCTTCTGGGAGGGCTTTCACAACGTAAACAATCTGTCTATAACACTGTGGATGACATGTCCCATGGTAGTGAGGATATCGGGTAAACACCCAAAGAACCTGTGCATCAAAGTAACAGTATTCACACAGTAAAAACAAAACTAGACTAAAGGCAAAGAATTAGAATATCAGTTATAAGCTACTCCGGCAAAATCATCTTTACAGGAATGCTCACTAGGTATTTAAATATTTGTGATAATCCCCAAAAGTTGGGAGAAGACTTAGCGAGAAACTTTCTTGCTGGGGGTTATGTGCTGTGCGTGGGTAACTCATCATGTTTGGACCATGAAAACATACACCACTAATAGGAGGAACAGTAACCAATGTGCCTAGGATGAGAACCAGAGATGCCCACTATCTGGATTATATTTTGCCCACTTTCAAAAGTTGTCAGAAGTAGTACAGGGAAATAACAAACCTCAAGCTTCCTGTACGTCTTGATTCCTGTACCTCCAAGAAGTGCAAGGGGAAATACCACTTCAGACGTAACGTAACATTGCAGAATTATATCAATGGTAGACTATGGGCCACTCACAGCGTTTCCTTGACTAAGAAACAACTAACTGCCCAGTACTATCCGAAAAACACTGACTGAAAGAAGTACTACGATTCATTTTATTTATTCTCAGGTTGGTTTAGTTTATTTTTTTAATATGAAAGTGCGTCAATAAAAGGAAATAATATATCTATGGTACTATATTTGCGGACCATTTCAACAATAAATGCTGTACAAAGGTTGACAGTGGGACATATAACAATACCAGCAGTAACAGTGATTATTTCAGAACACCCAGGATGCCCAGATCCATGCGTGGGTAGCTCATCTAGTCCATGATTTTCTCTGCTTTCTTGGACTTGTAATTCAGATTTTCTATTGGATAAATGGCACTACAAATCCCAGAATGCTAAAGAAAAAAGAACATCTTAACTGGATGAGCTACTCACATGGACCCGGGAAACAAAAGCTCTGTAAGGAAAATGCTACTATCCACAGTATACATCTGTTCTTGGCATGTAGAGTTGTAGAATCTCATGATATGCATAGATCACCATCTAGTGTTGGGTTCAGATGTTTGCACTTTGTTTTTGTCCGAAGAAGTCTTTCCAGTCACAAGGTAGGTGACTCCTACTTTCGGTGACAGTGCGCATGGGCATCGACTCCATCCTTAGATTGTTTTGCCGCAGAGGATGATGATGGAGTTAATAAGAGTAGTAAAGAGAGATGTCCATGTATATTGTATCTAAGTAAGAAAGTATTGCAACAGGTATAGGTTCCCGGGGAGGCGGGCGGGCGCATGAGATTCTACAGCTCTACATGCCAAGAACAGATGCATACTGTGGTAAGAAGCATTTTTCGTTCAGGGTAAGTGAGATCACATATGATGCATAGACTATATAGCGGTGGCTAACCTGTAGTTGTTGTAGCTGTCTGAAATAGTGTACGTAAAACTGCCTGGCCCACACTAGCTTGTTGTCTAGCTAACAAATCTATGCAATAGTGTTTTGTAAATGTGTGTGGTGCAGACCATGTTGCAGCTTTGCAGACGTCATCTATGGGTATATTTCCTAAAAATGCCATAGAGGCTCCTAGTTTGCGAGTGGAATGCGCTCTAGGGGGAATTGTTAATGTGCGTTTAGCTTTAATGTAGCATATTTGAATGCACTTAACTATCCACCGTGCAATGTCTGATTTAGATATTGGATTGCCTTTATGTGGTGGAGCAAAAGCAACAAAAAGTTGCTTTGTTTTCCTGAAAGGTTTTGTTCTTTCAATGTAGTATAGTAATGCTCTGTTTACATCTAATGTGTGAAGAGCCTGTTCTGCCACCGAATCTGGTTGAGGTTAGAACACAGGCAACTAAACAGATTGGTTGATATGAAAGACAGAATCGACTTTAGGTAAAAATTTGGGGTTGGTCCTAAGAACCATTTTGTTTTGGTGTATTTGTAAACATGGCTCTTCTATAGTTGGTGTGCCTGAAGCTCACCCACTCTTCTTAGAGATGTGATGGCTATGAGGAAGGCTACCTTCCAAATGAGAAATTGTAGATCACATTTGTCCAATGGCTCAAAAGGTGGACCGATGAGTCTTCTAAGAACAATGTTGAGATTCCACACAGGAGCAGGTAGAAGTCTGGGGGGAATGACTCTTAAGTCCTACCATAAATGCTTTAATAGCAATTACTCTAAAAAGAGACAAATGCTGTCTGTTTTGCAGATATGCAGCTATTGCAGCAAGATGTAAGCGTATGGATGTGTATGCTAAACTGGAACGCTGTAGATGTAATAGATAACAAATGATGTTTTGGAATGAAGCAGATTGATTTGATTGTAGTTACAGTAAATCACAAACGGCTCCCACTTTGCTTTTTACTCCATGGCTCTGAGTGAGAAGATTGGGAGTGAGATGTAGTTTTTGGTGAGGAACTACAGATAACTCCAACAGGGTTGCGAGCCAGGGTTGATGGGCCCATAAGGTAGCAACTAGGATTAGTGTCAGGGACTGCTGTCTGAGCTTCTGAACCACTAATAGAATGAGTGGGAGAGGCGGAAAAGTGTCAGCAAATATCTCTGACCAGTTCATCCATAGTGCATTGCCTATGGACAATGGGTGTGGATACCTGGATGCAAAGTTTGGATATTTTGCGTTAGGTGGGTGGCCAACAGATCTATCTCTGGAAAGCCCCAAATTTGGAAGAAAGGGAGGAGAACCTGAGGGTGAAGTTCCCATTTGTGGATCTGTTGTTGTTGACGACAGAGCAGATCTGCAATTTGGTTGTTTATTCCTGGAAGTTGTTCTACAAGGAGATATATTGTGTGAGGTATGGCCCATCTCCAGATACTCTGGGCTAGTTGGAGAGAGTGCACCCCCCCTGTGTTTTTTATGTAGTACATTGCAGTCAGGTTGTCTGTACGAATTAGGACAGCTTTGCCTGCTAGATAAAGTTGAAATGCTTTCAATGCTTGAAAAATTGCTAGTAGGTTTAGATGGTTTATGTGGAGTTGTTTTTGTTGCAGAGTCCACATGCCCTGAATGGTATGTTTTTAAAGGTGAGCTCCCCAACCAGTGAGCGATGCGTCTGCTGTTAGCACCATTTGTGGAACCGGGTCGAGGAATGGTCGAGGAATGGCCACCCCTTGGAAAGATTTTGAATGTTCCACCACTACAGAGAGTGATGGGTGCGGCTATCCACCTACACTAGATCGGATAACTGACCTTGAGCCTGGTTCCACTGAAGTGCTAAGCATTCCTGTAGGGGATGCATTTGGAGTCTTGTGTAAGAAATGATAAAAATGCAAGACACCATCATTCCTAGCAATTGTACGAACAGACAAGCGGGTAATGAGTATTGAGGCTGAAACTGAGATATCAGTCTGCATGTTGCAGATAATGACTGGGTTGGGACACGCTAAAGCTTTGAGTGTCTATTGTGGCTCCTAGAAACACTTTTGTGTTGGACAGTTGGAGATGAGATTTGGTGAGGTTTACAGTGAATTTATTACGGCTCCCTTGAGCTAACGGGCTGATGAGCCTTGGACCTGCACCTGCGTGCCATGAGAGGTACTCTACCTGTTTTAATTACTTTTTGGCAGTCCACGCGGCACCCCTATACACTTACCTGCTCCCTGCTGACGAGAGGCAACTACCTCGAAACACGTGTCCAGGGATGGCTAATGCGACACATACTTTTTTGTAAACACTGTGGCACAGGCGTACTCGCCGTCACCACTACATTGACCACAGTTCCTTGGGGCAACTTGCTGGTGTGACGAGCAGGGTGCGGCCTATTGGATTGGATTTATTACAGCTCCCTTGAGCTATCGGGCTGACGAGCCTTGGACCTGCACCTGCGCGCCATGAGAGGTACTCTACCTATTTTAATTACTTTTTGGCAGTCCACGCGGCACCCCTATACACTTACCTGCTCCCTGCTGACGAGAGGCAACTACCTCGAAACACGTGTCCAGGGATGGCTAATGCGACACATACTTTTTTGTAAACACTGTGGCACAGGCGTACTCGCCGTCACCACTACATTGACCACAGTTCCTTGGGGCAACTTGCTGGTGTGATGAGCAGGGTGCGGCCAATTGGATTGGATTTATTACAGCTCCCTTGAGCTATCGGGCTGACGAGCCTTGGACCTGCACCTGCGCGCCATGAGAGGTACTCTACCTATTTTAATTACTTTTTGGCAGTCCACGCGGCACCCCTATACACTTACCTGCTCCCTGCTGACGAGAGGCAACTACCTCGAAACACGTGTCCAGGGATGGCTAATGCGACACATACTTTTTTGTAAACACTGTGGCACAGGCGTACTCGCCGTCGCCACTACATTGACCACAGTTCCTTGGGGCAACTTGCTGGTGTGACGAGCAGGGTGCGACCTATTGGATTTGATTCACAAACGGCTCCCACTTTGCTTTTTACTCCATGGCTCTGAGTGAGAAGATTGGGAGTGAGATGTAGTTTTTGGTGAGGAACTACAGATAACTCCAACAGGGTTGCGAGCCAGGGTTGATGGGCCCATGTGGTAGCAACTAGGATTAGTGTCAGGGACTGCTGTCTGAGCTTTTGAACCACTAATAGAATGAGTGGGAGAGGCGGAAAAGTGTCAGCAAATATCTCTGACCAGTTCATCCATAGTGCATTGCCTTTGGCCAATGGGTGTGGATACCTGGATGCAAAGTTGGACATTTTGCGTTAGGTGGGTGGCCAACAGATCTATCTCTGGAAAGCCCCAAATTTGGAAGAAAGGGAGGAGAACCTGAGGGTGAAGTTCCCATTTGTGGATCTGTTGTTGTTGACGACAGAGCAGATCTGCAATTTGGTTGTTTATTCCTGGAAGTTGTTCTACAAGGAGATATATTTTGTGAGGTATGGCCCATCTCCAGATACTCTGGGCTAGTTGGAGAGAGTGCACCCCCCCTGTGTTTTTTATGTAGTACATTGCAGTCAGGTTGTCTGTACGAATTAGGACAGCTTTGCCTGCTAGATAAAGTTGAAATGCTTTCAATGCTTGAAAAATTGCTAGTAGGTTTAGATGGTTTATGTGGAGTTGTTTTTGTTGCAGAGTCCACATGCCCTGAATGGTATGTTTTTAAAGGTGAGCTCCCCAACCAGTGAGCGATGCGTCTCCTGTTAGCACCATCTGTGGAACCGGGTCGAGGAATGGTCGAGGAATGGCCACCCCTTGGAAAGATTTTGAATGTTCCACCACTACAGAGAGTGATGGGTGCGGCTATCCACCTACACTAGATCTGATAACTGACCTTGAGCCTGGTTCCACTGAAGTGCTAAGCATTCCTGTAGGGGATGCATTTGGAGTCTTGTGTAAGAAACGATAAAAATGCAAGTCACCATCATTCCTAGCAATTGTACGAACACACAAGCGGGTAATGAGTATTGAGGCTGAAACTGAGATATCAGTCTGCATGTTGCGGATAATGACTGGGTTGGGACACGCTAAAGCTTTGAGTGTCTATTGTGACTCCTAGAAACACTTTTGTGTTGGACAGTTGGAGATGAGATTTGGTGAGGTTTACAGTGAACCCAAGGTGGAGAAGCAGTTGGACTATTTTTCAAGTGTGACGTAGACAGCTTTGATGCAAGTTGGCTTTTATTAGCCAATCGTGTAGGTAAGGGAAGATGTGAATGTGCTGTCTTCTTAGATGAGCTGTGACTACTGGCAGGCATTTAGTGAAGGCCCTGGGTGCTGTAGTTACTCCGAATGGGAGAATTTTAAATTGATAATGTTGGCCGTCCACCACAAACTAGAGATATTTTCGGTGAGCAGGGTGAATTGGAATATGGAAGTGAGTATCCTTTAAGTCCAGGGTGGACAGAAAGTCACCTTGCTGAAGGAGTGGGAGCACCTGTCAGAGTGTGACCATGTGAAAGTGGTCCTACTGAATATACAGATTTAGTTCTCTGAGGTCTAGTATAAGTCTGAGAGAGCCGTCCTTTTTGGAAATTAAAAATTACAGGGAGTATACCCCGGTCCCCTGGTATTGTAATGGGACTGGTTCTATAGCGTGTTTTTCCAAGAGAAAGTGAACCTCTTGCTTTAGAAGGGTTAGATGCTCTGGTGACATTGCATGTGATCTTGGAAGAATATTTGGGGGATTGTCTGTGAGCTCCAGGCAGTAACCATATTGGATAATTCATAGTACTGACTTGTCTGAGGTGATTGAATTCCAGACAGGTAGGAATTGAGAGAGACGTCCCCCGACAGGGGTGGAATGATCAGGGGATAGCGGAGGGATGTCACTGTTTGTTTGCGGGGGAAGTGCATGTGGAGTTACCTCTGCTTCTTTCCTGACCATTATTTCCTCTAAAACCTCCTCTGAAATCACCCCACCTCTATAAAAGGAGTAGCGAAAGGAACCCTTATTCCTGACCGAGACCTGGCTCAACGAGAGCTCCACACCAGATGTCTTGGATGCGATCCCAAGCGAGTATATGTTAACAAGACAAGATCGGGAAGGCCAAATAGGCGGCGGTATCGCTAGAATTCATAAATCCACAATGAAATGTGAGATTAAACAAGCCGACCTAGAAAACTGTGAGGCGTTTTTATTAACCCTATCAGCAGCAGAAGATACCACCATAGCTGGTTTGTTAATCTACCGACCACCAAGCCCAGTAACGCAATTTATGGCGAGTCTGGAAGAGAAAGTAGTGCACCGAGCTCTCCGATATAAAACATTTCTGGTGCTGGGTGATCTGAATATACACTTCGATAACAAGCAGAACCTGCGCAATGTGCAAGGACTGTGCAAGGACTTACTGACACTAAATCTGATACAAAAAGTAGAGACTCAAACGCACCAAAAGGGCCACATCATAGGTCCAATTTTCTCCAATTTTATAGAGATAGAGGTGGGAGCACCATGGCCAATTCCCTGGTCAGATCACTACCTAGTTCCATTCAGAGTACCTTCTCACAGAAAAAAGTCACAACAACCAACGAAGAAAATTACTACTAGGAAGTGGAACAATTTCAATTCCGCTTCTTTTACACAGGCACTGATGGAGAAAAACCTCATACTAGATGAAGATATAAACCTAGCTAATAACTAACTGGAACCATGGATTACAGAGGTACTAGATGAGATAGCGCCATGGAGCACTAGGACTCCTAAGAGACAGAGTGCAACAGCGCCATGGTTTAATGATGAACTGATAACGGCCAAAAAAATGGGTATAAATCTTGAACGAATATGGAGGAAGGAATATTGTAGTAGGGCCAAAGAAAATTACAAAAATGAACTAAAACTATGTCATTCACTAATTAAGAAATCCAGATGTATATTTTATATGGAAAGAATTGAAAGAGCAGTAACGCCACCAAAGAAATGTTCACCATACTGAAATCTCTCAAAACATACAAAGAGAGTAATGACACAACTGCCTCTGTAGACAGCTGTAATAAGGTGGCAGAATTTTTTGCCGAGAAGGTGAAAAAGATCTATGACACATTCCCGGTGGAAGCGAGACAGGGGACTAGCCTAACTTGTGTAAGCCAAACAAATTTCGCAGGCGTGACCCTGGATGAATTTAAGATCCAGGAACTAGTAGAACTTAAAGCCACATCAAAAGGAATAAAGTCTGGCTCCCTCTTAGACCCAGCACGACCAGAGATAGTAATGGAAACAGGCTATTGTCAGACCACTGAAAAAGAAACCATCAATCGAGAACACACTGTTAGAAAATGTACGCCCGATCTCACTATTACCATTTGTAGCAAAAATTGCTGAGAAAATAACTAATAAACAACTGGAAGACCACATCAATATGAATGACCTATTACACCCCTCTCAGTCAGGTTTCAGAATGGCCCACTCGACGGAGTCGGCACTACTCCTGGCCACAGAAGCATCGAGAAAGCATGCAGCTGAAGGACAAACGGCCGCACTGATCCTGTTGGATCTCAGTGCGGCGTTTTACATCATATCACACAAGCTACTCTTCCAAAGACTTGAAGCTTGTGGCATCAGGCGAAGTGGCACAAAAGACACACCTATCGGAGAGTATTCCCTTGTCCCAAGGGGTCCCACAAGGTTCAAATTTGAGTCCCGCTCTATTCAATCTCTATGTGGGACCACTGGCTGAACGAGTGGAGCAACATAAAGTGTCGATCGTTTCCTACGTGGAGGACACACAGCTAATTGTGCTGCTGTCTCAAAACGAGGATCAGGGAGCAATCCACTTTTCCAAATGTTTAGAAGAGGTGGCAGACTGGATGTTGAGCCATTGCCTCAAACTAAACGGGAGTAAAACGGAGGTAATGGTTGTGGGCAAGGTACCAACCATATGGCCATCTGCGTGGTGGCCTGAGTCACTAGGCCAACTACCCACCCCAAAAGCAGAAGTAAGACACCTAGGAATATGGTTTGATGCCAAAGTGACATTCGACAGCCAGATTCGGAAGGTAGCGGGTAAATGCTATGGGGCCATGAAAATCCTGAGGAAGATCCTTGATCTTCTACCATCCAAGGCCAGGAAAACAATAGTACATGCGGTAATAACCTCCCAATTGTATTATGGGAATGTTCTATATCTTGGCGCCACAAAAAAAGGACTGTCCAAACTACAGAGGGTGCAAAACGCGGCGGCTTGATTGGTGCTTAGTCTGCCGAGAAGAGCTAACACCAAGAAAGCCCTGATAGGACTGCACTGGCTGCCAGTAGAAAAGAGAGTCATGTTTAAGGCGGCCCGAAATACCTTCAACCACTGCTAACCCAATACATCCCGGGACGGAGTTTAAGATCCATGGGGAAAGCACTGGTGACGGTACCAAGAATATATAGAGCAAGAATGGGGGCACGCTCCTTCAGATACCTTTCAGCAAAAACATGGAACACCCTACCGATGGCCCTAAGAACAAAGCCATGTGAAAGTAGATTCTGCACACAACTAAAGACCTGGTTGTTTGCTAAAACGGAATAATGACTACACCAGGGAGTCTATGCATCCTGGTAGGATAAGCAGATGATAGCAACACCTCTTCAGATCCGATGTACTAGCTCAGGGACACACCGTCGGTGTAACCAGGCGCTCTACAAATGAATAAATAAATAGTGGCAGGTAATTGTAAAGCCCCCATGGACTTTGCGACCTCAGTGTCCTTTTTCATCTTTTCCAGCGAAGTATCAATCGCCGGACCAAAGAGATGCTCCTTGTCGAATGGTTGGTTACGGATGGAGGTTTGCACCTCCGGCTTGAAGCCTGATATTCTCAACCAAGCATGCCTGCGTAAGAGTACACTGGTGTTCACTGTACGAGCTGTTGTGTCTGCTGCGTCTAGGGCACACCTGATGGATGTATTGGTGATAAGTTTACCTTCTTGGATAAGGTCATTAGCCTTAGATTTGTGTTCATCAGGTAAATATTGTATGAGGTTTTTCTAACTCATCGTAATGAGCCCTATCATAACGAGCCAACAGAGCTTGAGCATTGGCAATGCGCCTGTGAAGCCCTCTTTTGTCCGAGGCATCAATAAGCTTCGACTCCTTATCAGGAGGAGGAGCCACACCTGTGGTTTGCGAGTTAGCTCTTTTGCGAGCGTTGGAGACTACAAGAGAGTTTAAAGGCAGCTGGCCTCTAATGTAAACAGGGTCTGTGGGTGCTGGTTTATATTTTTTGTCCACCTAGATGTAATTAATCTGGTGCTTACAGGGTCTTTAAATACTTCATCCGTGTGTTTTAGCATGCCTTTGACCATTGGTTAGGTATGAGTAACTCTTTGGGAATAAGTAAGCATTTCAAAGAGGAAATCCTCTTCTAAAGGCTTTTTATGGAACTCCACTCCATGATATTGAGCAGCCCTGTTAAGGATTTCAATGTACCCAATGTTGTCGTCAGGTGGGGAGAGTCTGGAGGGATACAAATCAGGGTAATTGTCTGTGTTTGGGTCAGTATGATAATCCTCCCAAGCGTCAGTGTCCTGTGGTCTATCCTGATCCCCATCCCTATCCCTTTCATCCTGTGGGTCAGGTGAAAGTGGTGGTGAATTTGATAGTGTGATAAGCAAATTGGGATTAGTGGGAGAAAGAGGTGGAATGTAAGGGGGAGAAGGGTTAGTACCCACACTCTTCCTTTCTAGAGGAATGTGGTAGTTCTCAGGTAGGTCTATCTTCCGGTTTTTTTGGAAGAGTGGCATGAATCTGTCCTGTTTCAGGGTTGATCACAAGTTTTTTCTGCTTCAGATCCGAAGGCGGGGCATCAGGCCGAGGTTCTTTACACGGAGTGTCTTTCTCCTTAGTTGCCTTTTTCGGCGTGAAAGATTTAGTCTCCAAGCCTTTCGATGTTGAAGGTGGATTCTTCGGCAACGGTGGTATTGTGACCAACACATGTTTGAACCTGGGTTTTGGCGCCGAAGGTGTTGGTTCTGTGCCAGAGTGGAGTCGACACGAGCCCGAGCCGGAAGGCTTCTCTTTCTGTTTTGTAGCCGGGCCCATGGGTGGGGCATCGGAAACTTTTTGTCGGTGCCGACCTTGTCCTGAAGACAGAGGAGGGACTGGAGCCTTTGCTTTGGTTTTTGAGGGCAGAAAGTGGTATCTTTACTCACGGTAGGCTGACCCGGAGTAACCCGCTCCTCTTCTTCCATGTCAGAGTCGGCTTCGGCCACGGAGATATGTTCTTCCTCCTCAGCTCCTTGAGCTTGATGTTCTGTGTTGGAATCTTCGCCGAAGATGTCCGGTGCGGACCTGCTCTGATGTTGCATTTTGTGGTGTCGAGTCCTACGATCACGAAGTGTCTTTTTCGATCGAAACGATCGACACGCGTCGCAGTCTTTCTCATCGTGTTCCGGGAACAAGCAGAGTTTGCACACTTCGTGCAAGTCGGTGCGTGGAAATTTAGCACGACACCCAGGACAGAACTTGAAGGGAGTCTGTTCTATCAACCGCTAGCGTGGTCGGGACGGGTAGGCCCGACAGCCTGCCACGAGTTTCCCGATCTAAGGTTTTCCGAGGTGAGAAGATATGTGTCGAATGGGGAACCGCGATCGATAACAATACCGTCAAGGGTAGTGGATTGCGCGTCGAAGGGGTCCAAAAGCGGTGCCGAACCTGAGCGCAGAGATGCACATCCGATCCCGATGGCGGAAAAAAACAATCTAAGGATGGAGTTGATGCCCAAGCACACTGTCACCGAAAGGAGGCATCACCTACCTCGTGACTGGAAAGACTTCTTCGAACAAAAACAAAGTGCAAACATCCGGACCCAACACTAGATTGCGATCTATACATAGCATGTGATCTACAGCTCACATGCCTCAAACTTTTACTTTAGACAGCAGAGAGTGATCATACTGTTTGAATGTGTGGTGGCTGCAGAGGATACACAAAATAGGAAGTTCTGTGAACTGAAGTATGTGGTATAACAGTTCTATTATGGAGATTATACGTTTTATTGGGGGAAGAAGGGGCTATTCCCATGGTATGTTGCATGGACATAATATTACCTGAACACTGAGAGGCAGGATGAGGGCTCTGTCATTAAGAGGTGGTGACATGTTTGTTATCAAGTGGGGAGCACAGGAATATAGAATCAAGGTAAGTTGACAGTTGACTGGACTTATCTGGCCACAGCCGTTTGGAACTTGCATAGGAATCCATTCTGGAAGCCTCCTCGATTGTCATCTTGAGGGGATGGGGGATCTGGAAAGCCTGAGCACTGTGGGTGTACCAAAAATAGTCAAAAGGGGTTAGAGGGAGACTGGAGTGATTGATTGCTGAAGTTGTGGATCATTAACGGAGAAAAGTGGAATCTTGGACGGCAATGAAGGAGAGATTGTTTATCGGAAGCTAGAATTAGGGATGAATACAGGGCCATAGCTACAATTGATGCAGCAAGTGCAGTAGTACTGAGGCCCTGAAGGGCCCACTGAGCCCTGATTTTTGTTATATTTACTTCTCCAACCGCAGTCAGAGGGGATATTTTCCTTCCTTGCACCAGGCCCCATGGCATCATTGCTACACTACTGGAGGAATTTGATATCTGTCTTAGCGGTTCTGAGCATTAAATAGCATATTGCCATGAAGTACAAGTCAGTCATGGAGGAAGGAGTGAGTTGGTGAGAAAAATAAAAGAGGATTTGGGTGGGGTTGTTGGGTAAGGAGAAGATGATGGGGCCAGGATGACACTCTGGGAGAACAACCCATCGAGAGAGATGGGTGTAAAGGTGGAGGAGCACCACAATGCAGAAAATGGTTGGATGGTAAGGTAATTGAAGAGCATGGAAAGTGCTGTCTAAGTGGTACGTAGGTTTGACATGTGTGCCTGAACCATGTTTTGCTAATCATTTTCTAAGTCAGTAAAACTGTCAAAAAGGATGGGGGAGAGATGGCCAGATGTAATTAACTTCAGTAACATGACACTTGTTGAATGAGTGAATCAGAAGTAGTATTGGAGGGGGCTGCAGAGGCACTGATGCTGGACTACTGCATTGGTGAATCAAAGAGTAGTCTTTTTAGTGCTATTGTGTGACCTATGTTACATGAATATGTGTAGTCAGAACAGCAGATTAGGTTTTTAATATGGGGATCGCTACGGTAGACATAATGTCAGGGGAGATGAAAAGAAGGAGGGAAAAGATGAATGTGAAACCTAGGTGAAGGTCTGTTGGAGGAGAGTAGTCTTTTACAAATGTCAGGGAGACATTCAAAAGGAGTTCGTCGAGTTGAGAACAGTTAAAATTCCTGGAAGGTCAGAAGGGAAGTAGGGAAGGAGAAGTGGATAGGACGATTGGGTGGTGTGAAGTAAGAGAAGTGAGTGTGGTTTCCTGATTATCTAAACTTAAGAGAAGTAGATGGCACAAGCATTGGGAGGGTAGATGATGTATACACAGAGGATTGGAAGAGAAAATGGGGCCTGTGAGAGCTGGCATGAGTCAGAGAGGCAAAGAGGGCGTTCTAGGAGCAGGCTGCAAGTCACATCGAAACTTCACAAATAGAGCGATCAGGACAGATTTCATAGTCACCTCTCTTGACCCTTTGGAGTGTGTGTAAGCTAAAGAGAACAGCCTACAGTATTAAAGCACTACTAAATGTTGCAGGTTAGAATAAGGACTGTTAATCCACATTTTGGTGGCAGTGGCGCTAGCAATCAGCCACACATATATCATAGTAATCATAGATAGAAAGAAGATTTCATACGATCCTTTTAAAGTGCACGAAAATCAGGGACATATCACCCCGTCCTCCAAAATAAAACAAAACCATTTATCTATTTTAACGCTACTGAAAATATGGTTCAGCATTCTACATATAGTATGTCACTAATGTAAAGTAAAACCAACATAAGAGAATATAAGTGCGCTCAGAAGTCATTTTGTGATCACATGATGATTCAATGAGGAATACAAAGAGAGATCGCTTTTAATTAACTTCTTCAAATTAATTAATACATGAACCAACTTTTTGCTGTAGCCAATGCATTTTCTTTATAAGAACTTCTTCAGGACTCATATATCCAATGTAATTCAGGATTAAACGGAAACGTGCATCAGTCTGAAGGCTGACAATATGAAATGTGGAGTCTGCACCCCATCACAAAGCATTATACATGACTATTAACCCAGAAATGGATGACTGGTGGTGATGCATGTTTCCGCTGGATCATGTTTTAATGAATGTCTAGAAGTTTATGATACAAAGGCTATCTCTGTATATTCTGCATTGGATTATCGTGTGATTGCAAAAGGACTTCTAAGCTCGCTAATGTGCTCTTAAGTTAGTTTTACTTTAAATTTGGGCTTTACTGACATACTATATATGGAGTGTTGAATCATATTCTCAATAGAATAAGAACTGTAATGCAACTAAACATGCACAAGGAGTGGATGGAGTAACACAACTCAATTACATTTCTTCAAGATTGAATTTCAAAGATTTAATGAAACAGATGGGTAATAATTGTACAAAAGGACATGTTGCAAGTACAGTCCTTGCACCATCTGACTAAAGGCGACATTACATTTCCGAAGTTCTAACAAAAAGGTGGATCGGTGGAACATCAACCAAGTGGCAAACAAAAAGCATATTAAACTGGGGAACAATAAATAAATAAATACAGGGCTACATTATTTTCACTTTTCAGCATTAGATGTATATTGAACATTCTGACTCTCACAAACACTTGCCAGCTCCATCACTATAGCCTGCTGAAGGCTCAGGCTAAATTGAAGCTGGCACAACAGAAGGCAGAATGTCAGGAAAACAGATTATACTGGTAGACATTTCTGCAGTATTACAAGGTGGTTCTACTCAAGATTGACACAGCATTCATAGGTGTTTATAAACTGAACAAGCACCATTCATCTCTTACCTATTTCAGCTAATAAAACCTCAGCAATATGCCTCTGTGCAGTCCCCTGGTACACTAAGCCAATTCCGATAACTGCAGCCACCTGCACATTATGAGGCACATCCAGTTCAGTTGAAGTTGGTGGCAAAAGGGCAGGAATGTGGATGCTAAGTAGTCTGGTGACAGAAATATCCATTGTTCCTAATTTGGCAGCAGAAACTCCCAGCAGGAGACCAATGCTCGTCATTTCATGGCCCTGCGATGGGAGAAAGGAAACTGCGGTTAAAAGAATTAATCCAAATATTTTTCTGATTATACGTAAACTATGCGATAATATTAAAAAGAAAATATATGCTTTGCTTATTATGACAGCTGTTGCTGATGATGATTGTACAATATGTTTCTGTCTCTATTTCAATGCTGGCTTTCTTATGGGCACTATACACCCCACAAACTCCTCTGCCTTGACCTATCCCTTTTATGTTGCGTTAGGCGCAAGAGCAGCAAAAGAAATGTGACCTGTTTTCTGTATTCCATCTGGTCTATTCTGCAATTCCTGAGAGGAAGTATTGTAAAAAAGCTCTTAAGAGTCAGAAAATATCCGTTAACAATACATTTCTTGTGCAAAAGGAGTTGCATTCAGACCCCCATGAGATTGAACCCCTTAAGTATTTATCCATCTTGAAATACACCCCACACATGTTCACACAAGCTGAGAACATGCACCGTGCTCATTTTATGTGCTACATTCCACTCAACTAACTATTCTTACTACTGTATCACAGTTACGGAGATGGTATATTAGCGGATCTCTTGTTTCACCTGGATTTATCTATTCCTATGTCAAGAATAAAAACAAACTAAAGTTGGATTCTTGCTCTTGGACTGTATCAACAGTGAGTCCTGGTCAAGCAAATTTAATCCCCTTCTAACTGCTGCAATTTTGCATTCTATGCCGAAAAGCCACTCTCACAGCCAAGATCTGTTCCCATGTACATATAGTGTCATTTTGTGGGAATTCCCCTTTCTGTAAACATGGATTGCTCAATGAGCATGGCATGTGTATGGAAATGTGATAAAGTTATCGAGCGACTGTCCTGTGTGCAAGTGCAATTGGGTTGCTTGTAATTAGAAAATTTTGAGTCCCTTCATTATGCTTTCTAAGTTTAATTTCTGAGTGTACCTTCTACTCTTATCATGCTCATAGTGGGAGCATAAATGTAGTGAATGTCCTAGCTTGGCATGATGTAACAATGTGGAATCATGAGCTCTGTAGTTTTGCGTGTTCCTAATCATCAATTTGCTTATTGCTGGCCTAGCATTCCGCAACCTGGTGCAGCAATTAATCTATATATATTTCTAAGAATTTAGATTCTTCTAATGATATTTGGTAAATAATACCTATATGGACGAATAAAAAAACAAGAATAAATGTATGTATTCACCTTGTCGACGATTAGGAAATAGCTGGACTCCACAACTTATGTAATAACAAATGAAAAGGACATTTTGCTCATCTATTCCAACTATACGCATCTAAAATTCCCCTGACATTACTATATGGGGCAGATTGTGCTTTACATGGAAAATTGGATTATTTAAAAATAATCGAGTGGAGGTTTTTTAAATTATCCCCTCAGTACGCAAGTCACACTTGGTTGAAGAGAGACAGCTTGAGGCTAGGTTAATTAACGTAGATGCCTGAGCTTTAGGGGTAATGCTAAGAAGAACTCATCTTATGTATGTTGCACCAATTAACCCCTAGCAAGAATTCACTCAAAGAGAAATTAGGACCAATACAACAGCAAGTCATATTCTCCAAAAAGATATGAATCAATCATTTGCATGTCTAAGTCACAAGGAATGTGACTAATTTACACTGACCACTATAAACCACACCCTAGCTATCAAGGACGCTGTGGAGAGTTCTAGTTTTATATAAGACAAAAAATACTGCACAGCTAGCTTTCAAAGACCAAAGCTTTATAGGGAAATGCGCAATGATCAAGCAAAGTCAACCATGCTTGATCAATTTAATACAACACAAAACCACTTTGTGAATTTGCAGCAAATGTCCTCCCTTAAATATATTGCACTAGAGACTGGGAGGAATAAGTTATAGTGAGAGCATATGTCTCAGTATAAGGGACTGGTATACGATTTAGGGCATATACTATTTGTCAGCTCTTCGTTAAGGTTTGGTTATTCTAAATACTTTTAAAGTCTGTTTATATGAAATGTGGTAGTATGTTAAGCGCAGACCCTAAATTTTGTTTTACCTCCTCTCACAATAACAGATTGTGACTGCCAACATAAACGTTTTATGGCAGAAACTATTTTTAAACAGACTTTAAACTGCTGTTGTGTTTTATTGTATAATAAGCTGTGAGGCTAACTATACTAATTTTTTTTTATAGACGGTGAACATCTAAGGATGGACTTGTGCGCTTTCATGTTCTCATTTGTCGTCACACTTAGAAGGAATATACCCAATAAAGTAAAGCTACAAAAATTAGGGCACTACAATCAAAAATATCTATAAAACCTTTAAAATGTCAACAAGTCTAAAATACATTGAAACTAGACTTTCTTTCATTCTTGGTAAGATGCAGCTTTTTGTAGACGTGGTGAGAGAATGCTCCTTAAGCACTCTCCCCGAGGTGTTGTCCAATTACAAACTACTTAATACGAGGGCAAGAGGATGCTAGATCACCTCATGTGAGATATATAGCAACAGTAGATTACAAAACCAATTATCAATTAATGGGGTTGTCTAGTAAACCAAAATGAACCACAATTTCCCATGTAAAGAGGTGGAAAGAGTTGTATAAACATTGCCAGATAATAATGGGCAACCATCAATTCATCAGCAAACTCCTTTAAACAATTGTTTCGCAATATTTTTATACCCCGGGTATCCCATTAGTAGCTACCATCATCATCATCATCATAATCATAATCTTTATTTCGGTCACTACGGACCATAAAAGCAATAGCATTTCACCATATTTACAATAAAAGAGTAAGATTAGATGAAAATCAACACATTAAATCCAGTAAAACATTTTTAGACAAACATAAATTATTTAACAGATGGTACTAGTGGCTTTCATTAATCGGTTTCGAATGAACCACATCGTCGTTAAAAATTTGGCAACGGCAAATACAGTTGGTGCGGATATGTCTGACTTTAGGACTCTGTAAGCAGGGTAATGTTCCCTAAAACCCAAATTTCTAAGGAGTGGGGTAAGCCAGTATTTTCGGGGTGTATTATATGCAGGGCAGAAAAAAATAACATGTATATCATCTTCTCGCCTAGATGGACAGTTTGGGCAATTCACTGTAGGGTGTGTTTCAGACCAGTGTGCAACATGTGCCCTCAGGGGAAGTGTACCGTAGCGCCACTGCATAAAAAGCTTCCTTGTTAATTGGGGAGCTATATCGTCAAGGACTATTTCCAGATGATAATGATCTTTAATAGTAAGAAACTGATTAGAAAGGGATTCCTGGCACAGGGACTCAGTTGCAACCTGTAGCTTGTAATCATAATACACCTTTGATAGGGTACTACGGGATATCCTGCAGCAAGCATTCTCCGGATTTGACCACAGATCCGGCCTCCCCAGCATATCAAAACTATGCTTGATATATTTAAACCAAGGTATTTGTAACAGTTTGGGAAGGCGCAGAATTTCTGCCAGTTCGGCTCTATAGCTGGCCAGATCAGGTGAGCTCCATAATCTGCGCCAAAAAGTCAGGGGTTTTAGACCCAACTCCTCGGAAATTGGTCTAATACCAAGGTCAAATCTGAACGGTAGGAGTGGGGTGCTAGTCGGGAGTGCAGCCAGTTGTCTAATAAAGTTATTTTCGCTAATCTGTAATTTCTTGCAGGGTATGTGTCCCCCATATCTCACCCCCATATATTACTGCCCCTCTAGCCTGAGTTTTATAGATGTGAAGGGGAGGGCCGAGGGGTTTGTATGTTGACCCAGACATCATCCTGCATATGCCACCCGTGCGTTGCACAAGTTTCAAGTTCGCCTTGTTTATATGAGAGTCCCAGGACATAGATTGGGTAAGGGTTACCCCCAGGTATTCAAAGGATGAGACCCGTTCCAATCTAACGGACCCTATCAAGGGGCTTGGACGGGATGAGGGTAGCGGGTTGAAAATCATGAACTTGGTTTTAGTCGCGTTGATTTCCAATCCGCGGCCCTCACAAAAGTTTATGAAACCGTCCAACACCCTCTGGAGGCCCATAGGGGATTTAGAAAGCAGCAGGGTGTCATCCGCAAACATAATGGCGGGCACCCTGCTGCCATTCAACCTGGGTGCATCAATGTCACTTAGCCCTAGCAGAAAATCTATAACCCCATTGACGAAGAGGCAGAACAGGGTTGGTGCAAGGACACATCCCTGTCTGATCCCCGTGTCTACGGGGAAGCTATCGGAAAGGGCTCCCCCTCTACCACACCTTACCCTAGCAAAATTGCCCTGGTGCAATCTCATTAGCATAGATGTGATATCGGCCGGAGCATCTAGATCTTTTAAAACTAACCATAACTTGTCTCTAGGTACCAAGTCAAACGCCGCTCTTAAGTCGACAAAGACGCTATACAGAGTACCGCCCTCAATTAATACAGTCTTCCAGTATAACAAGTTAAAACGGAAGATCTGATCGGTGGTGGAGACCCCCTCTCTGAACCCAGCTTGATACGGGCTCAGTATCTCCTGTTCATCCATCCAGACCTGTAAGCGATTTAATAGCAGTCTGCTAAACAGTTTTTGGGGAACGTCAATCAGACTGATGGGTCTGTAATTGGAGGGGAGTAGGGGGGAGCCCTTTTTATGTATTGGTACTATCTCAGCACCCAGCCATGTGTATGGAACCTCCATTCCATCTAGAATAGAATTAAAAAGAATTAATAAGTAAGGGGCCCATACAGCGGGTTCATGTTTAAATAAATCTCCAGGAAGGCCGTCTAGGCCTGGGGCCTTACCTGAGGGTAGCCTACCTATCACATCTTGTACCTCTGTTAATGTAAATGAGAGACTGCTCGGTTTGTTTGTGTCGAAGGTAATGGGGTTAGGTCGGGGATCATCAAGTGCACTATATAAAGCTTTAAAATGGTTGTCCCATGCGGCGGCGGAAATGTTCGGCTCAGTTGCACTGATCAGCAATTCTGAACCTGTGTTCACAAGCCGCCAAAATAAGCGGGAGTCTCCTCGTGCCAGAGTAATTTTGAGTTTCTCCCATTTATCATATTCCCATTCCTTTTTGGCATGGTGGATCAAAAGTTTATAGGCAGAGCGTTTTGCCCTAATGTCCTCGATACCCTTCCTCTCCTTTAATGCATTCAGAAGGGCGGTTTTAGCCTTCCGGCATGTGGAATTATACCAAGTAGGACGAGGGAGGCGTCCATATTCCCATGTTGGGATGAAAAGAGGATGTCAGACACTGCGGATATTAGTTTGTTGTGAAGCGTGCCCCACACTATCCGATTTTCGGGGATAGTGTCGTACTCCATGCTTATGGAGGCTTTTTCAAATATAGGAGCAACCCGGGCATAGAGCCTAGATAGCTTCTCTGGGGAGGAGGCTAATCTATCCCATTTTACTCTACGTCTGTTATTTGCCAGGGCTAGCTCTTTTTGGATGGTCGGCCTCTGTTCCCTCCTGACCACGGGGGCAGGGAGGTTATATTCGAGCTCCAAAGCATTGTGGTCACTCTCCATCCTTGGGGATACCCGGGAATCCTCAATGAGTGGCCACGTTGCTAGAGGAACAAGAATATAATCCAGTCTTGATTCCCTGCCAGCTCTGTTATATGTGTATTTCGGAGGAATATCAGATTTTATCCGACCATTGCAGGCCCGAACTCCGAACTTTAAGGTAAATGTTGTAATTTGGACAGCCAATGGTGTCCAGGCTCGAGGGCCAGGTGCCTCAAGGGGAGGTATAGACCACAAAGCATCTTCTTTGTCGGTCAGGGCATCGGTCGGACCGTGGAGTGGCTCAAAGTGGCAATTTAAGTCACCACCAATCAAAAAAGGGATACCGTCCGGGATTTCTCTCAAGACATCCGTGAGTTCCTCTATAGTGCGGGATTCATGCCCGTTATTTACTGGGCGGGAATAAACATTTATCAAAAGGAGTTTATTTTGGTTAGACCATTCCAATAACACAACAAGGATGTCCTCCTTAGTGAGTGGATCCATAGTTGCACTACACCCTAAGTCTAAAGCCACCCAAGTTGCAAGTCCACCGGATGGGCGACCCATACCACCCCATTTTTCCCTGGTGGAAAATGTGGCATAACCTGTAAAAGTTAATTCGTCGCGTGCCCAGGTTTCTTGGAACATACATATGTCTTTGCTTTTGACATATGCGTTCCAATCTGGGCAGTCCAGCTTATTAGTTATGCCCGCCACATTCCATGATAGTAGTTGTAATAAAGGGGATATGGTACTATCATTATATCCAATTAAGGGTTGAGTTCTGTTAGAAGGGTTCTGCTGGAGTGAACTGGCGTGTAAATTAGAGGCTTGGGAAATCACCGGGCTCCCATTAGTATCTACATATTATGCCAAATGACCTCTTGTAAGGGACTAGGCCTTGTTATTGGGCATATGATAAAGAGGCATATATATTTTATTGTAACATTTCAATTATCTATTTTAATGCTGGAAACAGAATACACTTGAACATATATGTATACGGTTCTTTTAGGTATTGTGCCTATCGTGAGTCACTGTGTACCTAAATTTCTTTATAAATGCAACCAATTTAGTCAATTCAGTATCTACTACTTTATGCAACTGTTCACTTCCCTTTTCTTAAACAAATGTATGGCTTGCCATATATTGTGCATATTTTAATTTGGTATACCTTAAATTCAATCAAAAACTTTCAAAAGTTAAAAAAGAAAGAAAAAAAGGTTAGTGAGAGGCAGGATTTCAGAGGTAACTTATCTATGGAGCTCATAAGTAGACTTGCAAATATTAAACATCTATCACCCACAGATTTAAGTGTTTACTAACAAGTGAAAAATGCTCTAAGCAACACGGAAGTCCACAACAAGACACATTTTCACATACAATCAGTAAGGAGTAATAATTAAAATACAATCAATTACTTCCAGTTGGCAAATAACAGGTTTGCTGTGTTTAACCTAGTAAAAGTTCCAACCTTTGTCAAGTAGTCATGTATGTTGAGTGTGGCCAGTTTTGTGAGGTGCCCATTGAGGCCAAGGGCCATCAGAAATCCTGCATATTCATTGGCCAATTCAGCATTTTTTGGTTTGTTGTACACAATCCAGGCAGAATCTATTTGGGATGCTGATGCAATCTTCAGCCCTGCAGCAACACCATTGTGAAAGCTGGCCCAGCAAGCCATATTTGGTGGAACATCAATATTTCCACTATTGAGGTCTACTGTGGTGTTCCTTGGGGGAGCACGGCCTGTTCATGGAAAAAAGCATAAAAATAATTAAAATGATTTTTACATACCATGCTTTGTAAATTAAATAGGTGAAAAAAATACAAAAAGTGCAGTGCTACTGATAAATAATATTCACTGATGGGAATGTGACAAACTTAAAAGTAAAAGCTGGCTGGGTCATAAAGCTACAACCATTGTCCCTAGAGGGATGCTGCCGGCTCTATGCATTCTTCAATCTGTCTTGCATGAAAGCCATTTTATTTGGATACACTACTCTGCAATCAAAGATCCAATTCTGTTGCCAACTTACTCTACATACTGGTAGTAGCCTCTCCAACATAAATCATTGTTTTTACGTACTGTGCCCTCTGTTAGCAATAATAGCACCGCTTCCACCACTGGTAAAAAACGATTTTCTGGGGCTTGGGAAAATAGGAGACATTTAAAGTTTCTCTACTTGATCCCTCTCAATCAGCTGCAGCCCCACACCTTTGGGTCTTCTGTATTAGGTTTATAATCTGTATATCCCGAGGTACGGCTTCGCTGCTTGTGGAATGTAAGAATTATAGACCCAAAGGTGTGGGGTTGCAGCTGATTGAGACTTGCAAGGTGTGTATGGGGTACAGCAATACTACCTGGAGCTTAGGGATCACTCTGCACTCTTGGACCCGCCTGAGGCAGTCAGACACATGAGCCCAGAAGCTTAGTTCTGCTTCTTAATGTCCATTTAAGGATATAATATTGGTGTAACCTGTGATTTCGCTCTGGTTTTTCAGCCTTTAAGATATAGCAAACTGATAGATAGGTTTGTGAAGTCTGTGCCTTTAAAATCTATGAAATCTGTGGATTAGTCCTACAGTTTGAGGCAAGCTCCTGCAATATCAAGGCAATGTCACAGATAGGTTTTTTGTTTTGTGCTGAGTGATAGCTGTCACAGCACAGAACAAGTTACCTGGCCAGCTATCATTATCTTACAGCCTGTATGATCTTTTAATCTAGAGGATAGCGCTGTAAAAGTCCAGACCTGAAAAGAATCAGTGTTACCTGTTGGAGTTCCCTCCTGTCTGAAAGCTGTGGCTATAATTTGAAAGTAATAGGTAGAATAATCCCACTGTCAGAGAATGTATAGATCTGTATGTCCCAAGGCATAACGCTACTAATTCCAGAGTCTGTGTATCCGAGTTATAATTCTGCTGTATGAAGTAATGGAACTGTAACCTGAACTTCAGTCACATGCACATCCCCTACACACCCTCCTTTTCACCCGTGCGGCAGGTGCACTAGATTATTATGATACCTTATGGTATTGAAATCTCTGATCTGGATTTTAAACATTAAGTTCAATACCAATTATATTAATCTTGTCATCTCTGCTTTAGAGATTGGAGTTTGTAAACTCCAGGTTACAAAAAGATATGTGCAGGAAATGAATTAATCCCGTAGGCTATTTTACTGGGATTGAACTGGTGATCTATGGGCAATCTCTGTAGAATATTTGTACATGTTTACACTATTTTGCGATCAGCACTTTACACACAATCCTCTGCATGCTTTGTATTAATACCCTACCTATCTTTGCATATATTGCAGAAGATCTAGGCTTCCTGTTAGGACTTATGGCAATCTTTATCACACCATTGCAAGCATTAACAGACTTAAAAAAAATACCACCATCAAAACATACAAAAAAATGCAATGTGTCCATTAAAAACTCACAATCACATACACTTTACAAAATAAATGTGACAATATGTTTAGCTACTGTAGTTTTGTTACTGGGTCCATAACTTCAAAGCAAAAACTCTTGCCTACAGGCCTATGGCCAATTCAGAATACAGGTGATAGATGATTGATGGCGTTTTTTGCAAGAGTTATCATTTGGGAAAAAGAAGGCATAAACGGTAATTTCTAAAAAGTAAATTAATGGGAGGCATAAGGTTGAATGCACCCGACTTACATTTTCCAAATCGAAGAGCAAACCTGAAGGCAAAGCAATCAATGTAATTCAATTGTTCCTCTCAAAAAGTAACTTTCGAACTGCTGTTCAAGCCCATATACTCTCACATCTGAATGGTGGAAACACATTGCTCTACGGCCTCCCAGACATCACAGTGCCCCTTCACGCCCATGAGGGCATCCTGCATTCCACACCTCATCCAAGACCTGAAGAAATATGATCACATTAACCCACCCTGATCCGACGGAACTCCACTGGTTTCCCTTGTACAACAGCTGCATCATTTACAAAGCTATCACAACCAGAACCCCACCTATGTGGCTGACATGCTCATCATCTCAGGAAGCAATAGGTAAACGCACAGTCATGGAAACCATCAGACAGGAGTAAATGAAGTGTAAAAAATATTAAACAAGGCAATAGGCCTTTTCTAATAATGCATGCAGCATCTGAAACAACATCCGTTTATACATCAGGACCCACCAAACTCTGCCCAATGTGTGACACAGCTGATGGCACACCTCTTTAAAGAACACAACATTAAACTTTTGCCCACAGAAGCAGCCTACCTCTCTCAACAAACTACTCGTAAAGGCAGTAATCCATTCAAGTTCCCAATAGGTGTTTTTAAAGATGGTTGAAAATTGATTCAGTGTGGTGCAACAAGGGAGAGCACATTATCACAGTCTGTGCGGCCGTACTTTAAAGTTGCAGATGAGTTATGTGGTCAGAATGTCATCATGACGAGAGATCATTTTTCTCCACCTGTAGGTTTGAGATGAAGGTAATTTGATTTGGCACATGAGAGCCATTTGACCAGTAAAAGACTCAAGGGAGAATTTTGGTGGCCGGGTCTAAATGATCAAATCAAAAGGTGGGTGGATTGTTGTTGCATTTGTAGGGAGAGTGAGAAGAGGTTGAGAGTAGAGTGCAAGAGTGAAGGAGGGGACACTGATGATCCGGGGGAACCCTGGCATACCATTGGTTTAGAGTTAATTGGTCATGTGATGGAATTGTATGTGTATCTGAGGTCTGCGGTTAAAAAGTCTACCACTTCTGTGATGGAGGAGATTTTTGAGGAAGGAGGTGTTCCTATGGTATTAAAACTGAAAATGGCAAAGAGTTAACTCACACAAAATTGTGAATTTTGTAAAGAAATATGGCATAAGACATGAACGTACCTCGCTATATAATTCACAGGGAAATTGTTTAGCAGAAAGGGTCAACAGATTGGTGAAGGTACAATTCAACTGGCCATTATGAACCATTGTGACATAGGGAAAATGGCAGCCAGTATGGTGTGGGACTATCGCACCACTGTGCATAGTGCTACACAGAACATTCCCTTCCAGGTAATGCTAGGGCGTTTGCCAGGTACTAAGTTAGTATCTGCTTGGTTGAAGAAATGGGTCAAGAGTGGAGGAAGCGGAATGGACAAATCTTCAGGAGACGAAAACAAAAACACCATGTTTGGTTTTGGTGACTGTGTCAAAATAAAATAAAGAAGGACTGCAAGGGTGCTTTCTAAGTTCAGAGGACCTTTTTGCATTGCCAGAGTTGGAAGATATGTTGTCATTTTGGAAAATGGCAAAAGGTGAAATTTCAGAAATAAAGCATTGTATCACACAGTAGGAGGATGATGGATGTTCAGCGGCGAGGTTTATGAAGTATGGAGCAGTCAGAGGTAGTAGACGGGGGTCCTAGTGGTGATCCTGCTGTTGAGTAAGGTGGTGGTTAAACATCTATGAGAAGTTCAAGAGTTCGTAGACCACTCACTTACCTTGAAGACTATGCTAGATCGTAGTCTGGGCCATCCTACAAGGTTCACATACCACCCTCTTACCTTTCAGAATATTTCAGGTTTCACCCTACATTTCCTCATATATATTTCTCATTGTTCTTTTTTCTTTTTTGCTCAGGAGGGAAGGGAAGGTGAAATGTTAAAATGTGTGTACATTTGCATGGGTTCTATTCTTGCAATTGCATGAAAATAAATTCCTAAGAAAACTATTGGCCCTACCATCCAGCACCCCACTCCTCCCATTGAGGTTAGATCTGGGTATAAGATCGATCGCCCACGAGCTTGGCGTCAAACCCTTAAGGTTTTGGCGTAGGCTCTGGGCAACTCCTGAGTTATCAAATTACAGGCTGGAATTGGCAGAAATACTATGTATGCCCAAGATATGGAAAATACCCTGCCTTATGTATGTTAAGAGCGAATGTGGTAGGTTGGGCATACCTGCCTTATGGGACGACCCTTTGAATGGTTGTAACGCGATCTCTCGTAAACACCTCTCTAGATTGTTTTATGATAGTAAGTTGGATTCTCTCCTCCATAATCAAGCGGTGGGCACTCTCACAGAATCTTTTTTAAAGATAAAACATGTATACAATTTTGAACTTTTTTTAGATGACATCTACCCCATTTTAGCCAGGAAACTGCATCTGCAATGGAGATATGGAACCCTACCGCTTAGAGCATTTACGACCAGGTGGTCTACCTCTTCTCCAATGAATTGTCCCGGCTGCAATTGTGATAATAAAAATTAACTTCATGTTTTATTTTTTTGCTCGGCTTATAGTAAGCCTAGAAAGTATTGGCTCGTACCTTTGTGTAAAAATCTGGGGTTCGCTCATTGCATGAATGCATTTCGAATACTTAAATCAGATGTGACGAGATCTACTGTATTCGCTGTTTCAAAATTCCTGGCTGCTAAGTGGTTTAAGCGACGAGTACTACTGAAAACTGCATAAAACGTTAATCTGGATGTACAGTTTCTTTTCCACATTTTTAACTGTTTTTAATATTATAACTAGTTTTGGGGTTTATTTTATATATGTTCTTCTTTTATGGCTATTATGCCAAAATAAAGATTTTATAGCAGCAATTGCATGTATTATATTTTAGGGTTCTGGAATAGATTGAAAGGCGGAGCGAATTCCATTGTGGTTAGTTGATGCTGGAACCTTGGGAAGAACCGACGCCAGGTTGTGTCTCCAATAAAACTTATTGGAAAACCCACCACACTTGGTGTGCCATGGCATCCTTATTCTGCAACAGCATCCAATAAGCAACACAATAGTACTTTTGAGCTTATGGTAGAAGCCCTTTTCCACTATCCAAATGCCCAATAACCACTGACTCTGCCCAGTATCAGAAGAAAAGGCCTGGCATGATTGCAAGACTAAACTAAACAGCTCCAGCAAAGAACTTGATGAAAAGTACATCTGATAAGACACAGCTAGGCTGAAGAAATATCTGCCCATTAAGATTGTTGGGGAAGAAGGAGAAAACACAGGCATGTTACAAAACAGGGCAAAAAGAAGAATAAGAAGTAACCTATCCATTCTGGTGAGTGTGGGTCAAAATGGTTGGCATGCTTACAAAAACATATTTACTGTATTGAAATTATCCTTCACAAAGGAAAAAGAAAAATATGTGAACAAACCAGTTAGATTCAGCTTAGGTATCGGTAGCGTTTCTGTTGGAACAGGATGATGTGAGAATAAGGTAAACATTCCTCGTCCTAATGGAAGTGACATTGTCCTCTGGCATAGCTGGAGGAGTCTACAATGGAAATCAGAAACATTATTAGCATAAAATGAGTTCTGCACTGCAGTTATTTCGATACATCACTGTCAATGATATAATCCAATGGTCAGTACAAACAGAAAATGAAACAAATAATTTTCCTGCAACATTTTTGTAGCCTGGTATTGTCACATGTTCACCTACTGTACATGGTTATGCCCTCAAATCGGAACTTTCAGCTGTGTTTCTCTAAATTTTGAAAATTTGTGGACACTCACTATGGAACAGTCAGTAATGTGCTCCCCTTATGACACAGACTAGGCTTCCATAATGCTGTGAGCACCAGCGCTATCTATGCATTTTTGGTTTTATCACATCCTTTGGTTTATGGGTTGCCTAAGCTGTATTTAAGAACTCCCATTTCTTCAGAGGGCTAAAGATTCCATTTAGAATAATGATTATCAAACTTCAATACTGTTAGAGTAAATTTGTTTATTTTGCTGTGCAACTGTCACATGGTGCGCATGGATTCTAGTGTAGAAAAAACAAAGAATACATACCATTATTATGTGCAATATTCAGGTAGTATTTGCAATATTAAGGCATGAACTAAAATACAATCATTAAATCTTTCAGTCCTACAGCAAATGTAGTGCATGTGTTGCAAGGATTCTGCCCCAAAACAGAACTATGCGCAGGATTATAGGACCATGGTGTATAGGGAATGAGTCATCCTACCACCTTAGTACCCATAAGCCCAGGACCGCCTAGCTATAGTGTCTCACTTGCTCTCCAACTCACTCACAGAGAAACAAGTGAATAGACACCCCAGAACACAACACTCCCAGATCTCTCAGGAATCGCGGTAACAAAACACACTCTTTCGCCTCCACTCTTGTACTTGTCCACAATAAGATCTGACAGACACAAAACAGTTTAAAATATTTATTTTAACTAACGTGCCGTAACATGCAGTATGCGTGCCACAACAAGCTGAAAAATGCACAGTACAGTCAACATAGCAGCTAGTCCATATATCATTAAGGGAGATGTCATAATGAAAAGACAATAGAGAAAAGACTATAGAGCCTAACCTTCCTCCCATTGCTAGGAAACAGTATTATTATATGTTAGAAGATCTCTGGGCTTTGTCAGCAGACACCATACCTTGGCTTAGCCTATAGAGAGTAGATCTACAGCATAGGGGCTGTCTCGCTCTTCTCCCTGGAAAGGTCCCTCTCAGAGTTTGTGCTACCTATTGGTGTATCCCCATAAGACCAAAGTACGTTGCCCCAAATAACAGCTGCATCAGTATGTTTTGTCTAGGTGATTAGGCCTGACCAGAACAAAATAACAAGGGGCACTGTTTATCGACCTGCACACTATGTTCAGACTAAATCCCAGGGACCTGCAGAAAGTGAAAACAACGATGAGTTCTCACGTGAAAGCAGCCATCGAAAGTGTTGGAAAACAAATTTGTGTAGTAACATGTGCAAAGCAGCTGACAAGCTGTAATGTGCTCATGCTAACTTAGAGAAAACGACAATGTCCCCACGGGCCACAAGGAAATACCAATGCTATTCTCTCAGGCCACTAAATTCCCAGCATACAAAACTAGCCACATGACCCCTGGGCATGCATGGGCATAGGCCAGGGGCAACTATGAAGACAACAGAAAAAGGAGGCTGTTCTGCGTCCTAATCAGTAGAAATAGGGAAACAACCTTGGAGCCAAGAAAGCAGAGCATTCTATGAAAAATGGATGGTGCTCTTGGTAGCTGCTCTAGATAATCTAAGCTGGAGCAATATACACATTCCAATAAACTTGTTGTCCCAGTGTTTGCAGACAACAGGAATGCACAACAATGCCTGCACTCCACTCTCAGCACCTCTGTGACAAGATTATAGCCATCCTATCCCAGTTCAAGCCAGGAACAGAAACAGCTGGTCAAGAGCAAATCTGAAGAACCCATAGACCACTGAATACACTGGACAATTTTCTGGCATTCTGTAGATTGATGTTAACGTCTCATTTGACATTGACTTCTCTACACTATGAACTGCCTGGCCGAGAACAACACAGCAGATTCCAAGAAGGTGGGCTGTAGAACCCGGTGCAAGAAAACATAATGACCTTGGCACTGATGCACTCTGCCCTTCATTTGCTCATATGTATTGAGTGTTGCTTCAATAAGAACCTTATTTTGATATGAAATGTAATCTCTTGTTCGAATACTATTCTCATGTATGCGTTAATAAGTATGTACCTATGTGTACCTGAATAGCATACGCCTAGCTGTGGAGAAACAAAGCACTGTACACAGTAACATGAGAGAGGAACCAGACAAAATCTAAATCTCTATATTAACATGTGTTGGAGAACAAGTCATTATTGTGCATACTGAAATAGATAGAGCTACTCATAAGAGGTTTCTTTAAGAGACAAGCCTATACTGCGTTCCTTTTCTGCATTTCTTTGTATCAGCATTTCTTTACACAATAAGGTAACCTCTCTCAAGGAGTGATGTTTATAGCTATAATGATAGTCTGTATGGTGTTCTTTTATGTTGAGTGGATAACCTAGAGAAAATGTGATGGTAGATTGTGTTAGGTGAACAGCCAAATAACACATTTACTGTGAGGTAGACTTGGGGATGGGGGCGGGGGTCGGCTGCTCAGTCTCCTGGTACTAACAGATGCAATTACAGTTTTTGTTTAAACTCAAAACAGAAGGGGGTAGCTCTAAGATGAAGTGGGGGGAAGTTTCAAAGATATAAACCAATACGTTTGATAGGTCAGAATACGGAAAGGTAAGGATGGATTTTAGAAGGCTGCTTTATTCTCCTGATTATAGGCATATATATTGACAAATCCCATGGCCCTGAACCCTTCCTGATTTCAAGACTAACAATGTCATGGCTCCTTGTGTCTGTGTTGGAATCTTCATGATGAAAGTCTTGAAGGCTAATGCACAGCTGTTACTAACGTATATGTGATATTGAAGGTCTCCAAGACGTTCCAGGGGTGTAAGGGTTTTAGTTCATATTTCTTCAGTTCACAGAAGAAGGAGTCACACCAAAGCGTGCAGGATGCTCTTCATTGTCACATCCCCTTGCTTCGATGCTAAAACATTATCATGCACCCTGAACTCTTGTGAGGTGTAATTGACAATTCTATTAGAAGAGATTCTGTCTGGCCAAAGGGAATGCAATAATATTGTCACTGCAGATTTAAACATTTTCCTATTTTGTGGTATAAATGGATTATAAAACACAGCCAAATATACCAGATGATCAACCGGACTTTCCCTATGGATATTGCGGATGGATTCTTGGCATGTGTAGTCATGGATTTAAATATTTTTTTGTTTTCACTTTTTGTGGATGTAGTTACTTAACTTCGGTAATGCTTTCATTTGACGGGTAATCATCTTGAAGATGCTAAAAATAATCCCCAGGCATCTAGGCTAGATGTGAAATGTTTTAGCAATTCACCCATCTGATGAGAGGTGGCCCCCAAGTGGCACTAGGAGCACAGCCACAGATGTCACCATCACATGTGACGCAACAGCTCCTTGTAAGAGTAGCCTTGATTGTGAAGATGGTTCCATTTAATTTCCCGGTGAGTAGTACCCTGTTAAGAATGTGAGTAACTGAATGTAATTAGCTTTTCAGCGGCATTTTGGAACACCTCTACCCTGCCAGCACCACTGTAGAATTGCATTACCAGGTTTTGTTTAGGAAGTTGTTTAGCGAGACGCAGCGTTCATGTACTGTTGTTTAGAAAGAAAGAAGACAGAATGATAGCAGAAGCTCGTATGAGAGCCCAAAGTGACTAGAATTTCCAATATAAATTTAGATTCTGCCTTCTTGGCAGAAAGCTGAAAATGCAGGGCAACTGCAGCTTTTGTTTTACAAACTTCAGCTAAAAGAGTTATAGGACTTCGAGAGGAAGGTAGGGATTTGGAAGAAGAAAACTACCTTTCGAGCTACTTGTCCACTCCAGAGGCATTATGAACTAGTATGAGAAGCCCCATGTTGGAGAGAAGATAAGTGAGATCCCTATCATCCTCTCAGGCATCATCATTATCTCACACAGCTTAGCACTTGGAAAAGCAAAGAGTATACATCCCTGAGACCAAAAAAGTCCAAAAGTGCTGGTATTTCTTCTCAGAGTGCAAATTGTTTGCTGAAGGTTCATAATTGAAGTATGTTGCAACAACCCCTTGTTTTGGTAGTATTTAACAGAATATCTGCAACTGGATTAAGTGGTATAATAATGGCCAACATCTTTGGACACAGTTTGACCATGAAGGACATTTCTAAGATCAGGAACCTACCAGAAGTATATAAAAGTATATATTCTGGGTTGTGCTGCGTCCCCAACTTGTAAACAAACTTTATAAAATCAAACATGTCACGTCCAGGCAGACATGTATATGACACCCTGTAGAGGCATATATATGTACATCTAGATGTCCGTAACAAAGACTTCAAGACTACTGGGACCTCGTCACAGCCTAGCATGGAAAAAACATTTGCTACCATTTGGAACTTCTGAGATCTTATTCGACCCTTATGTATCTTAACTGCCATTGTTTTATTATTTTTCAGTAGGTATGGTTTAAATGTTCATCCTGCTGACATTCCTTCTAACTATATCTGCTTCCTTCCCACCCACCAACAAAGGCAACTTTTAACGGCCAATGTGGAAAGCTTGTGCTTGGACATATTTTAGTGTCTCATGGCGAGAGTGCTAATACAATTTTACTTCAAAGAATAGAGAAAATGGAACATTCATCATAAATATCTTGGTAAGTGTATTGCAGTCTTGACTAAACCAACACTACTGGTCCCTTAACTAAGAGCAAATGACACAGCTAATAGAAACATGGAAGTGGGTACCTGTTTTCTTTCTCTTCTATGAATTCATGGTCGCTTACTTCAGGCATCTGTACAACATTAACACGTACAGGAAGGCTACTTTGAAGCAGTCTACGTACTTCCTGCACTCGCAAATCTTCACTCCATATCAACGACATCACTTCCGGATTCATATCATTCATACCATCATCTTCCTCTTCCACTTCACCTCCAACTGGGATCTCTGAGGCAAGCACCTGGCCAACAGACTAAAATCAAAAGGAGAGGCAATTAAATCAAACTGGTAATACCACTTTCTCTACGATTTCAAACATTATATTACTTTAAAACTATTATGTATGCTCTGAATCCTTTTTTATTATGTATAACACTACTATGCATGTATTTCATTTTTTTTGTTTAGTAAACCTGAATAAAAGTCTCTTTCATGTGTTGGTATATGAAATAGATTTTAACACAGATTTCAAAGCATTCTTAGTATCAAGAGAAGGAGAAACAAAAAAAATCAAGACATTGAAAAACAATTATTATACTGTTGGCATTTCTTCATACATAATTACCAATGCACTTTGTCACAGGTTCACCAAAATAAGCGATATTGCTCTAAGAATATCAGTGGATTACAAGTATATGAAAATAACAATTTTCGCACAGCACGGTTAGTGCTTCTTTAGGCAACTTTGACTTTGCACCCAGAAGACACATTGCTAAAAGCCTCTACTTGACTAACAAGCATGAGACTGTGTAAAAGACTAATGACAAAAATGTATGGAATTCTCTATACCTGGAACAAGACAAGAAAAATAACTAAATAGTGTGACATCAATTATCATCAAAAACTTTTCTGTCATAGCCTTATATTTATTTTATTTACATGAAAAGTTAACACAATGTACCCAAGATAACCAAACAGCAGAACTGACATACATCGTCTTGAAAGGGTATTAACTAATTGAATGCAGTGGGTGATATTGGAATTGCTGGTCATTATTCACCAGCTCTTCTCAATCACCTAAAGCCTATCTTACACATTATTCTCCTCTTGGGACCCACACAACCTAACAACAATGCATTTCTCTCCTAGTTCAGCAATGACTGAGGAATGGACAGAGCACCATTTCAAATGTGAAGGGGAGTAGCTTTGTAATCAATCATTTCACTCACCAAGAGATGTGTTGCAGGATGATATATTCTATAATATATTCTATATTGACCCTGCTAAACTGGAAAAACGTATCTAAAGAGTATCAGCATATTGCAAATTTGACAAAAGGAAAACAGGTATTACAGAATTTGTCAAACAAGGGTCCGCAAGATTTTCTTTACAGGTCAAGCACTAATCAATCACATAAAGAGACTTGAATGTCTTATTGCATTTGGTACTTATTACTAAGAGTAAAGCACATGTCACGCTGGTTCTCATACAGGGATATAAACCAAGTCTGTAACAGCTGAAGCAAATGTTCCAACACAAATCCAATTAATGGAGCCAACTAAAATATAATAAAACTATTATTTCTAGTCAATATAAGCTGTTCTGAAAAACATTTTAATGGCTGGAGTGCATTGTATATACAAGGTTTCCGAAAACGAGGTGTAAAAGTAGTATGCATCACAAATCAAGTAAAACGATATCACAGCTTAATAGTATGAAAGTAATCGCTACACGTGACAGTTTGTCAGTACAAAATGTAAGATGGAGATAGATACTTACAGATTTTCCCTTTGGAATTTTATCTTCACATGCCTGTTTAGAAAGGTCCTGCCGACCAATTAAGAGACAGACTGCTTCTGGCCAATCAGAAGCAGGCTGTTCACGGCACTGATGAATAGCATGTCTGACTGGAAGAGCAACTCCAAACGGCAGAGATTCCAAGTCCCTTAAAGTGAAACCTTTAATAAAGAGAAAGATAGTAGGATTAATATTTAAGCCACTTCATTGAAGAACCCCACTAGCATATACAAGTAGCTAATTTATTGATTAAAGTAATATGTATGTTATCATTGAACTGGCTGTTTGCCTTAAAACATACAATATCACATATAAACATACTCTAAATTGAAAGAAAATACTGTCATTCAGTTTAGAAATAATTACTCCTCAACAGATGAGGCAAAAGGTAATGTAGGGGTGTGTGTGTGCGTATATATATACTGCACCAGATTTGGGTTCGCTGTGTCTTTGTTCGAGGAAACGAACGTGAAAGAGACATTTCATGCATATATATATATATATATATATATATATATATCAGAAAAACAACACTGCAGTCCAAAGGTATATTTTCTCCGTCTTTTATTTGCTAATTTTCCAGGCTATGGCGCGTTTCGGCAGGATCCCCTGCCTTGATCACACACCGAGCCAGAATGCGACACTTTTTGTATCTCATATGTTACCATCACGTGATACCATAGAAGTAGACAAGATACTACAATTTGCATTTCTTTTGTATACTCGTAAACTTTCAGTTAAAATTTCTTTTACTTTTGTATGCATTTTCACAGTATTCTTACTGATTTTTCACTTTTTTTGTTTATTTTCTTGGGTTTTTATGCATGTCTTACAGTAATGTGTATTTTCAAAAAACTTTATTGTACCACAGAAATAGTTTTTTTTAAACAGGACACTGTGTTTCATTATCTTTTTATTGCTCAATGTGCAAGACTGGCCTTAAAGGCTCATAACTTCATTCCATACTGCCGGCAGTGAGACAGGCTCAGAGATATTAATAAAGTGCAAGTGCTTTTAATCTTAATACTCTCCATCTCAGAGTAACAACTGTCACTATTGCTCAACAGATTATAGAGCAATGAGACGCAAAATACACGCATCTCGCAATTTTAATATATATATATATATATATATGAAAAAACAAATGATTCTGTAATTGATTGCAATTGTAAAGGGGGGCAGAAAGCTACACAAAGCTGCCTGCTATATTTATGTGATGGATGCACATATATTGTACCACTTTTACAAACCCTTTCAAGATCATTCCACTCTACTTCATTTCAACATTATTCTTTAGTTTATTTTTTAATTATCAATCCAGTATGATTCTTTATTGTATGTTGTAGATTTTCCTTTCATAAACAATGTGATGTATGTTTGCAGATTAATATCATGGTATTTAAAAATATGAGGCAAAATAACACTTTTATTTAGAGCAACTGTACTAAGCACCACATGTTTCCACATTTATTGCTGCAGTGCTAAGATCAAAATCCAGTTTATTACCACAACAGGATAAAACTGAAGAAATCACTCTTTATTGTCTTCACACTTTGCATGGTATAATTACTTTATACAAATGTAATACTGTGTGTCCTGGCTAAAACCGAAAAACACACTTACATTCGATGTTATAGGGTGAACCAGAATCCATAACAAGCACATGAGCCATGCAAACCATAATTTGCCAAACAAATGCAATGTGGAGGCCTTTCACAATATATATGCAAAAATATAACACTACTTAAGAGCACCTCATCCCTAAACAACGATACATAAAGAACAAATCACTTACCTTCAGTAATGCCTTATCGGGTAGAGACTCTATCTAGCAATGTTACCGAAGGTAAGTAACTTGTGCATCCGATAGACATTTCTAGCCACAGATCCCTTACCTTAGAATAGATTCCCAAGCAATATCTCTACAGACCCGACTGTCCAGACAGTAATGTTTGATGAACGTGTGCAATGAGGCCCATGTTGCTGCCCAGCAGATATCCTGGACCGGATCTCCACAAGCTAACGCAATGGTTGAGGCTTTTGCTTTGGAAGAATGAGCACAGAAACCATCAGGGTGTTGCTTTTTGGTCAATGCGTAGCAGATTTTAATGTAGAGCACGATCCATCTCGAGACGGTCTGCTTCTGCACAGACTTGCCCTTCTTCGTTCCGACATATCCCACAAAGAGTGGTCATCCACCCGGAAGCCTCGTGTACGGTCACGCTAGAATGGCAATGCTCTTTTTTGGGTCCAGGAGGTGGAGTCGATCCTCTTCCTTGGAGGGATGCAGGGGAGCGTAAAAAAATCGGCAAAGTGATGGTTTGCCATCCATGAAAGGGAGTGACCACTTTTGGAAGAAAGGAAGCCCTTCTACGAAGCACCATTTTGTCTGGATAGATGTTTAGAAAAGGAGGCTGGATGACAAGGCCTGAAGAAGACGGACTCTGCGGGCAGATATTTTCGCCACCAGAAAGGCTGTCGCGATGATAAACAGCATGAGTGGGCAATTGTGCATAGGCTCAAATGGAGCGCACATAAGCAAGGTGAGGACGAGATTGAGATCCCACTGGGGCATAACAAAGGGAGTGGGAGGGGACATATGTTGCAAACCTTACAAAAACCTATGTACAATAGGTGGTTAAAAAAGGGAAGGTTGTTCAGGAAACCGAAGAAAAGCAGAAATTGCAGATACATATCCCTTATCAGTGCCCAGAGGAGAGCACGGCTGGACAAGGAAAAGAAAAACCAGGAGCACCTGTGAATTGGGGGTATAAAGGGGATCTATGTGTCTTTCTGAGCACCATACTACAAATTTAGCCCAACGGCAGGCATAAACCGTCTTGATAGAGAGACGCTTGGCTGCCAAAATAACATACTCAAAAGAAGAGAAGGAGGTGGACAAGAGGCTTGATAAAGGTCCAGTGCCCGGGTTTTCAAATAATGAATCAATCAAAATAAAAGGGTGACTGTTCCAAAGAGAAGACAGAGGGAGTTGTTTTAGAGAGATCAGAAGGGAAGTCAAAGTGACTTTAACTTGGTGCCCTCACACATTCCAAGGATGTGATGCTTCATCATAGGGCAGTGCCCCTCGTAGGGCCGGCGCTGCAATGCCCTACGGGTCTCCCGAAGGGACGCTTTGGCAGAGATCTTTTCATTTATACGCCGTATGATGAGTGCAAGGTAGTGCTCGTGAAGTGATAGGTGAGTTAAAAGTGGCTAGAGGGTATCTGTAATGAGCAGGTTTAATGAAAGAGACCCCTCTGTAACAGTTAAAAAACCAAAAGGTTGGTGGCTGCTCAAGGGTAGTAATGGCCCTCAGTAGCTCTAATATACTGTGCAAATGTGTATGTGGAATGTACTAGGTCAACATGTTTCGCACTCTTAATGGTCTCAAGGGGAGATCGATAGCGCTTCTTCAGGACCAAAGAAAAGGTAACATACAGTGTTTGCGTATAGAAGGTGGCCTCATCAAATGAAGTAGTGCCACCAGTGGAACCCTGAAGGTTGTCCAATTTAAAACCACAAGAGGGAGGGGGTAAACGGAAAACAAACAGATAATACAAGAATTAGCCATGTCTATGATGTATAAGTTATAGTACAGCAAGATGGTCCCTGTAGGGTGAACCATGTTAATATTTCTGGCCTCAAAGTTATGGACCAGCCATGGTCTCAATAGTGGCTGAACAATTTGAAAACAATGGTGAGGTGGACGAAATCTGTCAAACAGGTATAGGGATGGGTACCCCAGCATGTTTATCACAATGGTAATCAAGTAAGTATGGGGACTAGTACACTTGAAATGCACAGTATGCCAAATGTCAGCGACATTGCGGAGGAATGCTGTGAGAAGTACAGATTGTCAACAAACAAGGTAGGCTTACCAATTACTTCAAAGCGAGAATAGTTCCCATTAATGGCATAACCTTTCTGCAAAGGTGAATAGTGCCCCGAGGTAAGGGAGGAAACATGAGGGGACCTCTTACCTATGGGATATAGAAATATATCCCAATGAGTCAAACAAGAGCGTGCATTCCAGCACGATCTGTGTCAAAGAAATGCACAATTACCGGTATGCGCAACTCGTACCAAGATACTCTTGTATTGTAAAGCCAAAGAGTGTACTCATGGTAATGTTGAAAGGCACAAACCACTGCACCTACCCGACCTTTTGAATTCTCGGAAGAAGAGGCCTGGTGGGGTGCCCCCTGGTATTGTTGTTCCCAGCTGCAGGAAGTGGCTGTCGGAATACCAGAAGCCGCATCGCGGTCGCGTGGTAAGTGGATGCCATATTGAGGTGGTGAATATTTCTTCAAGGTGGCATGCCAGAGTTTGTTGGATGTGAACGGCCACTCTGGAGCTGTAAAAGGCTAATGATATCCATGGACAGGCTTATAGAAATATGCAATATAGAGTATATAAAATATAACGGGGACGCCATAGTGCACAACTTGTTTTTTTTTGGAAGATATGGCGAATAGCACATGGCAAAATCGGCAAGTGGGTGTGTATATGTGTGGGTAATGCATGACGAATGGCAGTGTGGATCGGGTTGTTGTGGATCGAGAAATACAGAGAGCAGGGGGAAAGGAAAGCCATTGCATAGGAAACAGTAAACAGAGTACTAAAAAGGGCAAGCTGAGTATGCGAGTCAATCAAGTAAATGCTCGCTGGCAGATTGTAAATAAAGTAGTGCACATATTCACCGGCCTTGTGTACGTAAAGTAGTGCACAATATTAGTCTGGGCCTAGAAGGTTACAGAATGACTATGATGCCTCCCATAGAGATTGGTCGGGGTCTCCAGAGGGAGGGAGATCTAACATATGACATCAAAGGGGAGAAGGCCCAAAGACAACAAGTGTGTGTGGGCACATACTCCACAGACCACATGCGTTTACAGTTTAGTAGAAATTAAGAAATGGCTGTTTATAGAATGGAAGGTGACACACAGGGTATGGAGACATTGTTAAGGAAAGACAGAAATGGTGGTGATGTGCCTAGACAATAGGTGCTATTGTAGTTCGATCCAGGGTAGATCATCGTTCAGGCTGTTGATCAGTGTGTGAAGGCGGAAAACCCAACGTTAACCCTTTCTAAAAAGGATAGTGGCACTCCAGGTTGGGTTGGCCTCCAAAATAGTCCATGTCAGGTGGTCAGTGGTATGTTGAAACTCATTGTAGTGGTTGCACATTTTGGCGGTGCTGCGGCCGCAGCAGATATTGCTTTTGTGCTCACTAATCCTAGTTTTGATTAGTCTTGTGGTCATGCCTAATGAGATGGACACATTTTTTCGTATTACAGTTTGTGTGTTGTTTCGGCGTCCATCAGAAATCGCCTATCTCTAAGCTTTTCATGTGGCGTGTGGGACCACAGGTGCTGCAACTACTGCATGGGTAATGACCTTTCACTGTTCTGTTATTAAGTTCCATACTGTTGTTTGTTTTTTGGTCATCTGGGGGCGCTGTCTTGTGTTTACCAGGATGTCCCTGAGATTTTGTGTTCTCTTGAAGGCGAATCTAGGAAGTTCCAAGTTCAGCTCCCCTGTGTTGGCAATCTTCCAGTGTTTTAAATGATGTTCTTAATCTTGTTGTACATCGGGGTGAATGTAGTGACACAGGTCATAGTCTCATCTTTGGGTTTGGGAAAAATTTCCAATAAGGCTTTGGGATGGTTGTTGCGTGCTCTCATATTCGCACTTCAGATTACTTTGGTAGGATAGTGTCGAGCCTTGAGGTTTTTACTCAGATCGTCAGCTTGTTTATCGTAATTACTCAGATTGCTGCAGTTCCTGTTTTGGCAGTTGGTTTTGGCATTCAGTGTCGTAGTCTTCTGAGTTCATAATGACAACACATTTCTTTGACAAAAAACACGCCCCTGATTCTCTACGGTGGACGGTATTCCAATCTTTTAAGAACATTAGCAAAGCTAAATTGTTCTCTGTTGAACAAAGGTGGGTTATGAGATTATCGTCCCACCAGGCAGGATTGAATGAAGATATCCCTTGGTCCAGTCTGCTTAATACCTGATTCTGATGATTAACTACTTACTGGCCTATAACTTGGGAACTACCACCCTGGGCGCACATCATGTAACAGATTACCTATTCAGATAATGGCGGCCTGAGATGGGGTTGGCAGTAATGAGTTTGTACACAGTTCTTTCCTGACTTGTGTCTTTATCTCTCTGGTAGCTTCAGTACTCGTTACTCAATCAGCAGTGCTCACCTGTGTAAAGGGTCTGCCCCTTTCCTGCTGTATTAATGTATGATAGGTATTCTATTTATCTTTAAACTTGCTCTTACTAATATAACCCATGAGTTGTATGATTTGCTGGATCACATTTTTTGGTTCACGTCACCATCTCCCCTATGACATACATCATTTACGAGTACTGTAAAATGACTCTAAAACGCAATCGCGTTACCTCATGAGCGTTTTCACGAGGACAACACCGTGGGCTCCTTTTTCAACCTTTCGACTCTTATCAATTTATGTTTTCGAATTTGTGTGCTAAATCAGCTACACGCCTTGTTCTCATGCCCAACTACGAACAGCTTGGCGGTACGAGTTTCGATACATCGGCCACAGCACCTCGTTGCTTAGCGACTGTTGCCATGAGTTATAGTTCATTAACTTCTTCTCTCATTGGTTGACAATTCTGCCCCTTAATGCCGATTGGTTGCTGATCACCACCTGACCGGACACAAGAACCAATCATGACGGGTATAGTTCCCGTACGTGCTGCATCCTGGAAATGCACCGATGAGCCGAGAATTCCGAATGGCTCTGAGGGCCTATGTATGCTCCGCGCCAGCGATCAGTGTTGTCCACAAAGCTGGCGCGGTCAGAGGGTAGGAACCAATGCATTCGGATTCGCGGATTGCCGTAAGTACCAACCACGGTCCTGGGGAGAGCTTGGGACTCCGTTTAACTCCTTATTGAATAGTATTAAGACAAGACTAATACCCTCCCATCATGATAAACTAAAGATAGACAGTACTACTGTCCTTACTGTGATCTCACGATCTTGTTGTTATCGCTTGAAATACATGTCCCCACGAGGGATATTAAATAATATTGCTATTTTTAACAAACCTGTGAGCATTATGATAAACAATAGTTCAGGTCACACTCACCTGATTTAATCCTTTGCACCCCTTTTTCTGGGGGGCGCTTTTTGTCAACAGAACACTGTACTTTTCAGTGTTTTCTCAGCGCCATCTCGCTGACACCAGAGACCCGGGATACCAGGGTGAGTGTTATTTTCCCTTCAGTGTTAACTTAGGTTAATCCCAAGCCTGGTTTAGATTCATCTAACACCGACATTTTTTACACATCATTTCTGCAGTAATGATTGTCACACTTGACTAGTGCATTACCTTAGTCATTGAGTATTTTAGAGACCACTATTTAGCATGTTATAAATTTGCACATCACCAATACTGCATGACACCTCGTGGGTGCAGTTCATGAGGCGAATTGAAATTAAGATTGTTTTTAGCAAATATGCTTATTTAACGTGTACTTTTTGTCCACCCATTTTCTTTTTTACCGGCGTATTATTTTATATCTTAAAGTAACCACTTATTAGGGTGCTGTATCGGTGGTAAGTATTAGTTGCTACCACTACCAATAAGTGTGTGAACTTTCTGGTCCTGAAGAATTGCGGCTAACTTGACCGATGCAAGAAACATGTTGACCACTATTCACTAGTGCGTAATTCAGACACCCTCACTGGAAGATTACGCATGTTATTGTTTTTAATTAAGAGTGGGACCTTTCTTATTAAAATTTGTTTTCTAGGATCTCCACTACTTATTTTTAACACACTTAGTCTCACACGCACATCACAATAGGGCCCTCACTTGCACTCACCAACCGGCAATGAATGGAATAAAGATCTCCACTAAAAGGCGCCTCTAAGGTCGCCGATCGGGGATTGCAGCGCCGCCCCGATTCGGAGCAGACCTGATGATGATACTTGACATCTGGGCCACCTGCTGACGATACATGACAGCTAGTTTGCCGGATGTGTGAGGGTCTTTTTCCAGAAGGAGATACTTCCTCCTGACTTACTCTTTTCCACAATCTCTAACAGCCTCTCTAGGAACAGCATACCTTTGTACTTTTAGATTCATACCTGGGCTAAGTATGCTGGACCTGTCTTAAATAGCCCCCTGTTCCTCCTCTTTTGTTATAATACTTAGCACGGGGTTTTCCTCGTAGGAACTGATTAGGATACCAAGGACACTCAGAATCCTGAAGCCTTGGCCCATATATATCATTAGGGGACAGAAAGTTTTCTTGTCCTTATTCTCACCTCTTTCCTTTTCACCCCTTGCGTCAACTTTACCATGGACGATTGCCAGGGTTTAAGTTTTGGCGATGACGCAGCTGCAGAAATTTTACGTACACCATCTTTACTGGGGTTAGATACCAGCTCCACTTCTGGAGCTCAATCTGACGATCTAACGACCCTGACTACCTTGAAACGAGAGTGGTTAAAAATCACATTGCATGGGGCGATGATGACGGAGTACCTGAGGGCCAATATCGCCCCGAATGGACTAATAGTAAAGAACTTTCCCCGCCTTTTTCTTGAAGACATGATCTTCAAGAAGGAATGGTCCTTGGTGTCCTGGAAGTGCACCAGGGACTGGTTGATACTTATAATCAACACAGCAAAGAGACTAGCGGATGCACTTCTGATCAGAATCCAGAATTTAGAGGGTATTGTTAAAGTCTCCCTTACTACCGTTGTCTTTAAAACTAAATTATCAGAAATTAACAATGAGATAGCAGAAAATAAAGAATTTCTGATGAAACAAAAAATAACTAAGTTACAAAAAGACATTAAAAAATTCGATAAAGAGAAGGTTTATCCATATCTTAAGGCAGACTACACATCAGTGTTAAACAGCTACTCCTCAGATGAGGATTCTAATAGCTCTAGACGTAACTCCAACACAAGTAGTGATTCAAGCAGCGGAGGCTACTCGAACAATAGGAATAGACAAGGGCAACAGAATTACCCCTCATATCCGATGATCCCATTTCAGGGACAATATCAACCGACTCCACCGTTCTGGCATTTTCCCGGTTTCCAACAGGGTCCCCCTCCCCCCTTTTACCAACAAGGCCCCCCTTTTTTAGGCAGAGGCTGGGGCAGAGGAAGAGGGCGGAGAAGAGGAGAAGAGAAAAGGGTACACTGGCATGATCAACCCTCAACATCAATGGAAACCAGGAGCCAAACGAAGAACAAGAGACGTTAATTGTCAACCTCTCACCCCGCATATTGAATGAGACTGAGAAAACAGTTCTCCAAAAAGGTTTGGGGTTTGTCCCGACATCTAGGATCGACTCGTTCAGAGATATGTGTGAAATACAGGCCTTTTTTCGCAAAATACGTCTGAAGGCTTATTTCTATGGAGAACCAGAGATCTCTATTGAAGACTCGGGGCTACATAAACCCTCCACTTTCACACCACACAGTGGGATGATCCCTAATGAGGTCTTAACCTTTGAGCAGGCAGTCCTGAAGGACTGGAAACAAATAAAACCTACCAAGACCTTTCACAACATCACTACTGGTGAAGAATCTGCACTACGATCACTGAGTGACGATCCTTCGATCACTATCAAACAAGCAGATAAGGGGGGAGCAACGGTAATAATGTCAACTACAGATTACCGTATGGAGTGTGAACGCCAACTTAGTGATAGGAAGTATTACTTACCAATCACAGAGGACTCAACTACTCGACTCAAAACATTGATTAACACGATGGTTTTCCATGCTGAGACCCACGGGTGGATTACTACTAAGGAAGCTACCTTTCTGGTGACTGCTGAACCAAAAACCCCTTACTTCTACTGCCTTCCAAAAATACATAAGGGGACTAACCCGGTTCCTGGCAGACCCATCGTGTCCGACATCGGATCTCTCCTTGAACCACTCTCACAGTTTGTTGATCACTTCCTCAAGCCTGTGGTCCAAAAAACTCCCTCTTTCCTTAAAGATACTATGGATATCCTCAGACTTCTAGAGGGTTCTCAACACCAGGGACAAGTGGATCTCCTCGTTACCCTGGATGTTGAGGCCCTATACACCAACATTCCTCAGAGGGCCACCCTTGAGGTGATAGAGGATGTTTTTAGTGAACTGGAGTGGGGATCATCTACACCGCGTCCCTTTGTTCTAGAATGTGCTTCTCTAGCTCTCACGGAGAATTTCTTCGAATACGAGGGCCAATTATTCCATCAAATACAGGGCACTTCGATGGGGAGTACATTTGCCCCTAGTGTGGCCTGTATCTATATGGCAGCATCTGAGGAGCGAGCCATTCACCACGAATCGAATCCCTTTAGGTCTAACATCTTATTGTGGAAGAGATTCATTGATGATATTTTGATTCTGTGGAGAGGTGACCGAGTCCGTTGTGACGAATTTTGCAAATGGGTTAACACCTTAAACCCTTATCTGCGGTTTACCCATACAATATCTGACAAACAAATCCCTTTCCTGGACCTCTTGATCCTACTTAATGATCAGATGATGAGCACCACACTCCATCGCAAGTCTACCGATCGAAATAGTTTGCTACATTTTGATAGCTACCACCCTGTAGCTCTTAAGCAAAATCTCCCTTTTGGACAGTTCCTCCGCATTAGGAGGAACTGTACTTCTTTACCTGACTTCTTACAGGAATCTTCGATTCTGACTAATAATCTCCTCCAACGGGGATATCATAGTCATGATGTAAAGAAGTCATTTAAACGTGCCCGCAATAACAACAGGGAAGGGCTATTGGAACCAAGGGATCGTACCAGCGATGATTGCCTTACTTGTGTATCTACATACACGCCTAATTCGACAAAACTGAGAAACATCATCAAGAAACATTGGAATATCCTTAACACCGGGATACTTTCATTGACTACCCCACGGTTTGCTTTTAAACGCACTACCAATCTCAAGGACAGGCTTGTACACACGAGACCCAAACCACATAACACCAAACAGGCCACTCTATGGAATCTACCTCCCGTAACGGGCCATTATCCTTGTGGCACGTGTGTTGTATGCCCCCTCACCAAAGTTATGAAAAACATTGAATTTCCTAATGGGTTCACATGGCAATACAGAACCCATACAAATTGCAATACCCAAAATTGTATTTACCTAATTTCATGCCCTTGCAATCTCCCCTATATAGGGATGACCACAAGACCGGTTAAAACCAGAATCATTGAACATCGGAGTAATTTTAGGTGTAACAAAGTCAACACCAAAATGACAACATTTCTTTGACAAAAAACACGCCCCTGATTCTCTACGGTGGACGGTCCTCCAATCTTTTAAGAACATTAGCAAAGCTAAATTGTTCTCTGTTGAACAAAGGTGGGTTATGAGATTATCGTCCCACCAGGCAGGATTGAATGAAGATATCCCTTGGTCCAGTCTGCTTAATACCTGATTCTGATGATTAACTACTTACTGGCCTATAACTTGGGAACCACCACCCTGGGCGCACATCATGTAACAGATTACCTATTCAGATAATGCTGGCCTGAGATGGGGTTGGCAGTAATGAGTTTGTACACAGTTCTTTCCTGACTTGTGTCTTTATCTCTCTGGTAGCTTCAGTACTCGTTACTCAATCAGCAGTGCTCACCTGTGTAAAGGGTCTGACCCTTTCCTGCTGTATTAATGTATGATAGGTATTCTATTTATCTTTAAACTTACTTTTACTAATATAACCCACGAGTTGTATGATTTGCTGGATCACATTTTTTGGTTCACGTCATCATCTCCCCTATGACACACATCATTTACGAGTACTGTAAAATGACTCTAAAACGCAATCGCGTTACCTCATGAGCGTTTTCACGAGGACAACACCGTGGGCTCCTTTTTCAACCTTTCGACTCTTATCAATTTATGTTTTCGAATTTGTGTGCTAAATCAGCTACAAGCCTTGTTCTCATGCCCAACTACGAACACCTTGGCGGTACAGGTTTCGATACATCGGCCACAGCACCTCGTTGCTTAGCGACTGTTGCCATGAGTTATAGTTCATTAACTTCTTCTCTCATTGGATGACAATCCTGCCCCTTAATGCCGATTGGTTGCTGATCACCACCTGACCGGACACAAGAACCAATCATGACGGGTATAGTTCCCGTACGTACTGCATCCTGGAAATGCACCGATGAGCCGAGAATTCCGATTGGCTCTGAGGGCCTATGTATGCTCCGCGCCAGCGATCAGTGTTGTCCACCGAGCTGGCGCGGTCAGAGGGTAGGAACCAAGGCATTCGGATTCGCGGATTGCCGTAAGTACCAACCACGGTCCTGGGGAGAGCTTGGGACTCCGTTTAACTCCTTATTGAATAGTATTAAGACAAGACTAATACCCTCCCATCATGATAAACTAAAGATAGACAGTACTACTGTCCTTACTGTGATCTCACGATCTTGTTGTTATCGCTTGAAATACATGTCCCCCACGAGGGATATTAAATAATATTGCTATTTTTAACAAACCTGTGAGCATTATGATAAACAATAGTTCAGGTCACACTCACCTGATTTAATCCTTTGCACCCCTTTTTCTGGGGGGCGCTTTTTGTCAACAGAACACTGTACTTTTCAGTGTTTTCTCAGCGCCATCTCGCTGACACCAGAGACCCGGGATACCAGGGTGAGTGTTATTTTCCCTTCAGTGTTAACTTAGGTTAATCCCAAGCCTGGTTTAGATTCATCTAACACCGACATTTTTTACACATCATTTCTGCAGTAATGATTGTCACACTTGACTAGTGCCTTACCTTAGTCATTGAGTATTTTAGAGACCACTATTTAGCATGTTATAAATTTGCACATCACCAATACTGCATGACACCTCGTGGGTGCAGTTCATGAGGCGAATTGAAATTAAGATTGTTTTTAGCAAATATGCTTATTTAACGTGTACTTTTTGTCCACCCATTTTCTTTTTTACAGGCGTATTATTTTATATCTTAAAGTAACCACTTATAAGGGTGCTGTATCGGTGGTAAGTATTAGTTGCTACCACTACCAATAAGTGTGTGAACTTTCTGGTCCTGAAGAATTGCGGCCAACTTGACCGATGCAAGAAACATGTTGACCACTATTCACTAGAGCGTAATTCAGACACCCTCACTGGAAGATTACGCATGTTATTGTTTTTAATTAAGAGTGGGACCTTTCTTATTAAAATTTGTTTTCTAGGATCCCCACTACTTATTTTTAACACACTTAGTCTCACACGCACATCACAATAGGGCCCTCACTTGCACTCACCAACCGGCAATGAATGGAATAAAGATCTCCACTAAAAGGCGCCTCTAAGGTCGCCGATCGGGGATTGCAGTGCCGCCCCGATTCGGAGCAGACCTGATGATGATACTTGACATCTGGGCCACCTGCTGACGATACATGACAGCTAGTTTGCCGGATGTGTGAGGGTCTTTTTCCAGAAGGAGATACTTCCTCCTGACTTACTCTTTTCCACAATCTCTAACAGCCTCTCTAGGAACAGCATACCTTAGTACTTTTAGATTCATAATGGCAGTGACACCCCCTTTATCAGCTGGTTTGATGACAATGTTCGGGTAGGTTGTGAGGTCCACGATTGCCCTTATCTGTCTGGCAGGTAAGTTGTCAAAGGATGTTGTAGGTATTAGATGGCTCACATCTTTTAAAACAGCCTTTTCAAAAGTGAGTATTTCACTTGCCATCATAGCTGTAGTAAGGTATGAACATGGATGTATTTCTCAATGCTGAATCAGACGAGTTTGTGTTTTCATGTTCTTTAAAGAAGGACCGTAATCTAATCTTCCCGAAGAAGGTGTTGAGTTCCCAAACTAGTCTGATTTGGTCTTCTTTAGGGGTGGGAAAGAAGCCTAACCCCTTCCTAAGAACTGTGGTTTCATCTGCAGTTAGATGTCTGTTGGATATATTGACAACTAATTTTTCTTTGCAGTCTGGCTCCTGGTTTGCCGGTGGTTCCCAGAGTACATCCACTGAACCAGTTTGTGGTTGTTTCTTCTTATTTCTCTACCTCTACCCCTGCCTCTGCTTCAAAAAGGTTGGGGGGCTTGGTGTTGAAAGAAGGGTTGGAACCGTGGTTGAGGTCCGGAGAAACCAGGGTACCATAATGGTGGTGCTCCTGAATATCCAGGTGGGTGATAACCATACATCTGTGATGGTGGTAAAAGTCCTGGGCCTCTCCTGTTGCTGTCCCAGCTGATGTTACTCGAGTCACTGTTGGATCGATTTGATCTAGTGGATGTTGTAGAGCCATCATCAGAGGATGCATCACTTCTGATGCTAGATAACCTTCTTTTGTGTATGGGTAGATCTTTTCCCTTTCAAAATTCTTGATATCCTGCTGAAGCTTGGTAATCTTCATGAAATAGTCCTTGTGTTCGTTCATTTCTATATTGATCTCTGCAAGTCGTGATTTAAAGCCAGATTTGCTGGTTTTCCAAACGTTCTCTGCAATATTAATTTTAATGATAAGTGCCTCGGAGAGTCGTTTGGCGGTATTGATAATCAGGATGAGCCAATCTGGCATGCATTTCCGTGCAAATTGGCTCCATTCTTGTCTAAAGATGAGATCTTCCAAAAAGAGTCGTGGAGCTATTGTTACGATGAGTCCATTGGGGGCTACATTAGCTCATAGGTATTTGGTCATGATTGCTCTGTGCATTGCTATTTTGATTTGTTGTTTTAGAGAGGAGATGGCGTTCGTCTCCTTTGGGGGTACTTGTAAAAAGAGTCCAATCTGCCCTTAAAAGTGACAGAGTTTTTTGAATTTCAGAACCAATGTCCTTACCAAAGCTTAATCTCAGGTGTTAGTTTATGGTAGGGGTAAAGAGAAACAAAAAGATGTTGAAGAAATAGGATAGATATGTCCCTCTGCTGATCTGCAGTGCACAAGTACTCAAATAAAGAGAAGGAGGGGGACAAGGAGCTTGATGAAGGTCCATTGCCTGTGCTCCCAAATGATGAATCAAAATAATATTTCAGACTGTGGGTGGCAGGTCGAAGGCTATCAACTGTCGCTACTCAATCTCCATGCAAGAAGGCGCAGCGTTGACATGTTTGGGAGGAGAACCCTCTTCTGCAGCTTAGACAGATGATCCTCTCGAAGGGGCAGCATGATCGGAGGGTCGATGGTCATGCTCAACAGTTTGGGATAGCAGACTCAGCATGCCCAATCCGGAGCCACAAGAATGACTTGGGCCCGGCTCTTCCAGATCTTCTTGAGAATTATGGGCAGGAGTGGTTTGTCTGGAAAGGCGTACAGGAGGCCTGAGCTCCACACGAGATGAAAAGCGCCTCCGAGAGAGAGCCGCCTTGAAAATTCCACGTGCAGAACTGTTGACATTTGCACATTCTCAGCGGTGGCAAACAGATCTAACCAAGGCTCTCCCTGCTTCTGAAAAATACCCAGCGCCACTCTGGATGGAGACACTAGTTGTGATCTGCTAGCCATCGTCGGCTGAGTCTGTCCGTTCTGGCATTCAGAGAACCTGCTAGATGTTGGACCACTAGGGATATGCCCCGCTGTTCCAGCCATGTCCAGAGACGCAGGTGCCTCCTGACAAAGGCACACAACCCAACCCCGCCCTGCTTGTTGCAGTACCACATGGAGGTGGTGTTGTCTGTGAAAACCTGCACTAGCCTTCCTTGGATAAAGGGTAGAAAGGCTTTTGATGCCAATCCGATCACTCGGAGTTCCAACAGGTTGATTTGGAGTCCAGATTCTGCCGGAGACCCGTATCCTCTGATCTCCACTTTCCCCAGATGGCTGCCCCATTCCAGGAGTGAAGCATCGGTCACTACTGTCAGATATGGTTGGGGAAGGGAAAGGAGTCTGCCAATGATCCAATTGCAATTCGTAAGCCATCACTTCAGGTCCTTGGCAGTTCCCTCTGAGATCTGGACCATGTTGGAGTGATTAACCTGATGCTGCAGCCGCTGGATCTTCAGGTCCCACTGCAGAGCCCGCATATGCCAACAGGCATGTGTCACATGCAGGAGGCCATAAGGACCAGCAGCCTCAGAGTCAGTCTCAACGAAATCCAGGATAGAGGCTGAAACATCAAAATCATAGCCGAAATATCCTTGACTCTCCGTTCGGGAGACTAGGCCCAAAACTGCACCGTGTCCAGAACAGTTCAGATGAAAGGGAGCGCCTGAGAGGAAGTCAGGTGTGACTTTGGCAAGTTGCCAGTGGACTCCAGCGAATACAGGAGGTCCTCCGTAGTCTGGAGGTGGGAGAAGACAGCATGGGGCGAGCCTACCTTCAAAAGCGAGTCATCAAGATAGTCTTTCCCCTATCACCCCTGATCTCCAAAAGATGAGCTGCAACCACCACCATCATCTTGGTGAACACCCGAGACACGCTGGTGAGGCCAAACAGGAACACAGCAAATTGAACATGCTTGTGGCCCACCGCAAACCACAGGTAACGCCTAGGGGCAGGCAGGACGAGAATGTGGAAGTATGCATCCTGCAAGCCCAACGCTACCATCCAGTCTCTAGGGCAGACAGGACCTGCGCTAGAGTGAGAATCTTGAATTTCTCCTTCTTGAGGAAGAAATTGAGAGAGCATAGGTCGATGATAGGATGAAGGCCTTCTTCCTTCTTGGGCACCAGAAAGTAGCAGGAATAGCAACCACGACCTACTTCTGGCACCAGCACTCTCTCTATTGCTTCTTTGGCCAAAACAGCCATCACTTTCTGGAGGAGAAGAGACAATTGGTCCTCTGTCAGCCTGTCGTAAGTGGGTGACGTGGAGGGAGGGGCAGCCTCAAAAGCAGAGGGAGGATCAAGTGGGTGACGTGGAGGGAGGGTCAGCCTCAAAAGCGGAGGGAGGATCCCCTTTGCACAATCTGAAAAACTCACCTGTCTGGTGCTATGGACTGCCAGGAGGGTATATGATGGCGAATCCTGCCGCAGAATGGGTGCACATGATAAGGGGGCAGACTAGGAGGGTTTGGAGGCTGCGGCTGCAAGGGGGGTTGGTGGACTGACCTGACTACTGGCCACCTGACCCACAGGCCGTTAGGAACAGTGTCCACGGCTATGCAGAAGCTGGAAAGTTTGAACAGCGACTGTGGCAGGTCAGGTAAAGACGCGGCTGCACGCCCTTTCCTTGGCTACCAAAGGAGCAAAAGGAGTATTAAGGGTAAAAAAGGGCCATATAAAGGCCCAAGGACCTGGCCGCAGCCCTGCTGCCCTTAAAGTCCTCCAGTGCCAAATTCGCCTTTTCTCGAAGAGACGGGAGCCATCGAAGGGCATGTCCATGAGTCAGAACGGGACATCCCCAGAAAAGTCAGTTGTCTTCAACCAGGTGTGGCATCACAGGGCCACTGTCAACGAAGCCTTTCTCCCTAGTGAGTAAGTGGTGTCAAGTCTACAATGGATGGTGAACTTCGCAGCATCCCGCCCATCAGCAATAGCATGTGAGACCATAGCCCAGGCCTCCTACAGGACTGTTTAGCACCTGTGCAACCATATCCCACAGCGGGTGGGAAGAGCAGCCCAAAAGGCACACAGTGTTCACAGACTACAGTGCCAAACTGTAGGTAAAAAACATCTTCTTTACAAGATTGTCCAGCCTTTTGGATTCCGTGTCCAGGGTGAGGTAGGGAACGCACCAGGATTTAGCTGGGACGTAGGGGCTTGGACAACCAAGCTCACCAGGGTAAGGTTGTTGGGTGAGGGAATTTGGGTCCTCTGGAACGAGCAGTTGCAGCAGGCAATCGTTCTGTTCACAGGAGCCTCTATGTTGGGCTTGAATTAAGTCCCTAGCAGGCTATCAGTAAGTGCCTCATTGAAAAGGAGAAGCGGTTATGATGGGGACCATCCTGGCTGAAGCACTTCCGTCAAGACATTAGTCTTGACTGCCAGCGAGGGCAAGCCAAGGTCGGGGTTCTCAGATGCCCTTCACACTACCACTGCGAATGAAGCTCCCTCCACCATAGCCAAAGTGGGAGGGGGGGAGCTGCCAGTATCTGCAGAAGTATTCAGTCCCATGACTTCACCAAGATCCTTAGCCCAGTCCAGTTGTTCCGCATAAGACAGGTATTCTTCAGCGTCCAGCGACCCCTCCCAATCCTCCCCTAATCCTAGCCAATAAGATAGGCCTAAGGTTTCAGCCCGGAAGGCATGGTACCAGTCAGTGCTGGACGATGTCCCTCTGGCTCCATGTCAGAGTCAGGGGTATGAATGGGGGTGGCACCGCGGAGAGAGTCAGCTTCGGAATCGGCATTGGGGAATGTCGAGGTGGCATGACTGGCGCCGATCCGAAATCTATTTCTGGATCCTTGGGGCCCGACTGGTGCTGAAGCCACTGGCATGGATCCAGTATGGGCCCTTCCCAAACCCGTAGGGCCTGAAGGCAGGGAGGAGGTAACGGGCCACCCAAAGATGAGGTGGATGGTCTCATAAAATTTTCTCAATTGAGCGGGAGCCTCTCTGGCTCCCGGAAACTCGGGGAGGCACAGAGCTGACCCAGACGATTGCTCAACCACAGAGCCAGGCCTCGAGTGGCGATGCTCCCTCGTCTCATCGGCCGACAGATGAACTGAAATCGAAGCACGCTTCAACAACTTCTTCTTCTAGGTGTTGGACCTACCTGAATGGCTTGACGACTTCGGGCACCACGACCACTCCTGGGACCCTCCTCTCGACCGGGACCTTTAAAGTTGCGGCGTTGCACGTTCAAGCCACCATATGCTTGAGGGATTGCTCCTTCAAAGCATTCTGGTGCATGGTGCCGCAGTTGGGGCAGGCCTTAGGGTTGTGGTCCTGCTCGAGGTGCTGGTCTGTCACCGACATCTGTTGGTGACCAGCGCTACAAGGCTTGAAGCCAGCCTTCTTCGATGACATCCCTGCCACACCAGGAGGTAAACCTCAAAAAAGACTTCAACAAAAGGCAAAAAACTAGCCACAAAGTGACTATGGGGTAGCATTTCTTGGATCTGCACGGGCTAGCACGGAAAGAAAAGAACTGACGTCTGAGCGTCTTGGTGGCGCCTATATAGGCCCCGCAAACGTCACTTCGGGTGTGGACGACTCCACGCAGAACCAAACTACACCACCTACCGGCTTGCATTGTTATGAAGATAAGGAATCTGCTGCTAGAAGTCTCTATCAGATCAAATAATACTACATATAGTTGCCTCTTTCATAGTGAATGGGTTCCGTGAAGGGTTTAGTTGGTGAAGGAAGAATGGCGCTCAAACATAACACACCAAGGGTCGAGTTTGAAGAGTAAATACGGTGCTGCAAGATCAGGGGAAAACAAACCCTGGCAGAAAAAGAACCCCTGCGAGTTCTGGCGTAGGAAACACCCACTTGAAATTGAAACAGGTTCTGCGCACACGTTAAATGTTATAAACAATGTTGTGAAACCATAGAGTACGGTAAAATACACAGGTGAGGTCAACACCAGAAATGTCTTTGTAATGGGATTTAATAGTGCGTTTCTTCAAATGGTTTGAAAAGGACAAACACAACCAGCCGACACGTGTTTCGTCAACGGGAAACAACCCGTGACTTTTCAGGGCTGGGAAGGACAACAAGGATACAAGGTAAAGAAACCAATTGGGTCAAAAGAAAATACATGGTGAGAAACGGCGCACGGCACCGAAAGGTGAAGACCCTAAAGGCATGGTGTGCAGGAGGTGACTAGCGGTAAAGGCGAACACAACATTACATAGTTACCAAGGATACGAAGTGATGGTGTACAAATAAGTAGTGCAAGGTGAGAAGAGGTGCGACAATTATTGAGGGAGGCCAAATAATTGTAAGGCATGAGGCTGGTCGCCTATGACAAGTGCAAAATCAGCAGGTGTCAAAAAGAGAACAAAAGTGGAGTCAAAAGCACATAAAAACAAATACACTGCCGAGGGTAAATTCAAAAAGAACTACATGGTGCAAGCAAGGTTACGAATTAAATGCGAAAAGCTTGAAAGAACGAGAAAAGGAGGAGCTGGGAGAGAGAAAACAGCACACAGTAGAAAACAGAGTCAGCGCGAGTAAGTGACAACCTAAATCAGAACGGTGCGGAGAGAGCCCCACCAGTGTCGGAAGCCAGTATTTAGTCAAGAAACTGAGAAGTGTGTGGGTGTTGTAGTAAACCAATAGCCACAAATGCGTCAAACGTCACAAATTCAAAACGTGCTAATCAGAGAAAAGGTTCCAATACAGTAAGTAAGGACAGTCAAATAAGAACATGAGGAAAAGGGAAAGCGAGAGCATAAAGAGATTAGACAAGCAGCGGGCATAAATGAAATAGGTAGAAGAGAGAATCTACCTGAGTGAGAATGACCATGGCTAATAAGGTAATCAGTAAGCGTATGTTCCAACGGTGGTCTGTAAAGGTAGAGGATGAGCGGAGACGCCACGGTCAAAGAAGCGGTAACTTCAGGGTAAATATCCGTAATAGGAATGGATGACGGATATGTCAATCCAAGGGTCGATCTGAGGGTAAAAGATAATGCAAAAGGGCAAAGAAAAGAGTGAGGGTGACGTGCCGTTGGGTACTGGTGAAGGCTTACCGTTGTGTTCAGGCAATCGGGGTGGAATCGTCTCGAGCTCTGTAGCGGGAGGAGACGAGCGAACAGGAAGTGAATAAATAGGAAACGGAGAAAGACTAGACCGTGTTAGGCATAGAGGGCGGACCGGAAGTGAGGGAGTATGGTCGGAGTGTGACCACCATGTACAGTGGAGTGGAAGTTAAAAAGGAGGGGTGGGCAACGTAAGAGGATTGAAAATTATAATAATAAGGAAGAGATATCAAAAAAGGAAGAAAAGCCAGGCAGCACAAAGGGGTGAGAGACAGCAAAGAGAGATGTAAGCTGTGCGTAAGGGCAGAAGTTAATGAATAAGACAGAAAAGAGCAAAATTTGCGTCACTGAAACCAGAAAAGACTGGAAAACACTTCAAGAGGTAATAAAAGTAATGTCAAGGTATGGTAGGTAGAGAAGAAAGAGCATCAAAGTGGCAGTGAGAAGAGTGAACGAGAGCCAACTGTAATATTCCTAGTACAAAAAGAAACTGAAAAAATCCTGGAATGAATGAAACAGAGTAAAAGAGTAAAACAGAGGGAAGCCACAAGAGAGAAACCAGCAATCAGAGATAGCGCTGGATAGTAATGCGAAAAAATTCAATAAAGACCAAATGGGCTGGAAAAGAAGGAAAACGGTACAGAGGCAATCAACGTAAAATACGGCAGTATAGGGTGAAATACACATGCAACAAAGTGCAAATGATAAGCGAAAACATGATACAAAGCTCAGGGTATAATTACAAAAGAATCATTCAAAACAAAATAATGAGAGAGAGTTCAGCATAGTATCCTTGTTAACTATGTAATGTTGTGTTCGCCTTTACCGCTAGTCACCTCCTGCACACCATGCCTTTAGGGTCTTCACCTTTCGGTGCCGTGCGCCGTTTCTCACGATGTATTTTCTTTTGACCCAATTGGTTTCTTTACTTTGTTTCCTTGTTGTCCTTCCCAGCCCTGAAGAGTCACGGGTTGTTTCCCGTTGACGAAACACGTGTCGGCTGGTTGTGTTTGTCCTTTTCAAACCATTTGAAGAAACGCACTATTAAATCCCATTACAAAGACATTTCTGGTGTTGACCTCAACTGTGTATTTTACCGTACTCTATGGTTTCACAACATTGTTTATATCCTTTAACGTGTGCGCAGAACCTGTTTCAGCCTCTTTCATAGTGGTTCTTAATATGATATGCAATCTCATTGTAGGAATATTTATAATTGCACCTGTTACATCAAGGGTGACATCAGGAGTATTGCATTTGGTGCGAGTTATGGATTGAAGTCTGAAACATAAATTGCAATTTCATTGACAATTTGGAAGGAACTACACTCCTCCCCCCCCAAAAGTAAACAAGGACGTTATAGTTAGGAAACGGAAATAAAAAAACCTTAGAAATTCTCTGAAAAAAACGAAGGTTACAAGGACGTTTTAATTCGGCTCACATTTCACTTGTTCAAAACCAAAGAAATTTAGCAGTTACAGTTACCTGAGCTAACTATATCTAACGGCCCGCAATGGACTGCTTATAAACTCACATATTGCATCACTCATGGCATGGTCATGCCACTCAATGTTCTGCTTGAAACGTGGAGTTTGGCAAAAACTCTGCCAACTCGCCAGCAGAGCGTAGTTTGCCAGAGCACTCACCCCTAGTGTCAGCAATCACGCAGTGGGAGACTTAATTGTGGCAACAATAGGGTTTCATGGCCCTAAGTACTTTCAGCACCCAAGTGGACTTCATCCACCAAATCGGTAGTGTGACAGGAGGCCCCTTTGCAGAGTGGTTGAGAAAGGCGGCGGGGCCTTCGAAGAGGTCTCAGCAATCCCTCTGTTGGGGACAAACTTGTGGCAACAATAGGGGTTCTTGGCCCACAACTACTCTCAGCACCCAATGGGAATTCATCCCCCAAACAGTAGTGTGCCAGAAGGCCCCTCTACAGAGTGGTTGAGAAAGAGGGGCGGGACCTCTGACAAGGTCTTAGCAATCTCTCTGTAGGGGACTTACTTGTGGCAAAAATAGGTGTTCTTGGCCCCAAACGACCCTCAGCAGCCGAGGGTACTTCATCCTCCAACCAATAGTGTGTCAGGAGACCCCTTTGCAGAGAGGTTAAGAAAGGGACGGGCCTCTGACAAGGTCTCAGCAATCCCGCTGTGATAGACTTACTTGTAGCAACAACAGGGGTTATTGGCCCCCCAACGACCATCAGCAGCCAAGGGGTTCAATCCCCCACCAGTAGTGCGCCTAGAGGCTGCTTTGCAGAGTGGTTGAGAAAAAGGACTGGTTTCTGACCTTTATTCCGCCTTTTTGCATGTTTCTGACCTTTATTTTGCCTCTTTTCTGTTTGATTCCGACATTTACTCACCATCTTTCTGATAATTTCTCACCTTTTATTGTCTCTTTCTGCTCATTTCTGACCTTTATCTTGCCTCTTTCAGTTAGTTTCTGACCTTTATTCAGCCTCTTTCTGCTAGTTTCTTACATTTATTCTACCTTTTTCTGCTCGTTTCTGACATTTATTCTGCCTCTTTCTGCAAGTTTCTCATCTCTATTTTGCCTCTTTTTGCTCGTTAATGAACTCTACTGGGCCTCTTTCTGCTTGTTTATGAGCTCTATTCTCCCTCTTTCTGGTCGTTGCGGAATTTTTTTTGCCTCTGTGCTCGTTTCTCACCTTTATTTTGCCTCTTTCTACTCGTTGCTTTCCTTTATTTTGGCTCTTTCTGCTAGTTTCTCGCCTATATTTTGCCGCTTGCTGCTGGTTTCTGACCTCTATGTTGCCTCTTTTTGCTTGTTTCTGACCTGTATTCTGCTTTTTCATGCTCCTTTCAGACCTTTTTGTGCCTCTTTCTGCCCATTTTTGACATTTATTGTGCTTTTTTTGCCCGTTTGGGACTTTTATTCTGCCAATTCCTGCTAACTTCGGACATCTAATCTGTCTCTTTCTACTTTTTTCTGACCTTTATTCTGCCTCCTTCTGCCCTCTATTCTACCTCTTGCTGCTTGTTTCTCACATTTATTTAGCCTCTTTCTGCTTGTTGCTGACCTGAATTCTGCCTCTTTCTGCCAGTTTCTGACCTTTATTGTGCCTCTTCTGGTTGTTTCTCACCTTTATCTGGTCTCTTTCTGTTCGTTGCTTACTTTTATTTGGCATCTTTCTGCTAGTTTCCGACCTTTATTCTGCCTCTTGCTGCTCGTTTCTGACCTCTATTTTGTCTCTTTGCGCACGTTTCTGACATTTATTCTTCCTTTTTCTGCTAGTTTCTCATCTTTATTGTGCCTCTTTCTGCTAGTTTCTGAACTCTATAGTGCCTCCTTCTGGTCGTCTCTGACCTCTAATCAGCCTCTTTCTGCTCATTGCGGACCTTTATTTTCCTCTTTGTGCTTACTTCTAACCTTTATTTTGCCTCTTGCTGCTGCTTTCTGACCTCTATTTTGCCTCTTACTGCTCGTTTATGACCTTCATTCTGCCTTTTTCTGCTCTGTTCTGACCTCAATTCTGCCTCTTTCTGCTCCCGTCTGACCCTTATTCTGCCACTTTCTGCTCGTTTCTGACTTCGATTCTGACTCTTGTAGCTCATTTCTGACCTCTATTCTGTCTCTTTCTGCTCGTTTCTGACCTCTAGTCTGCTTCTTGTTGTTTCTCACCTTTATTTTGCCTCTTGTTGCTGGTTTTTAGCTCTATATTGCCTCGTTCTGCTCCCTTCGTACCTTTCTTCTGCTTTTTCTGCTCCCTTCTGACCTTTATTAAGACTCTTTCTGCTTGTTTCTGACATTTACTTTGCCTCTTTCTGCTTGTTACTGACCTTTATTCTGCCTCTTTCTGCTCGTTTCGGACCTGAATTCTGCATCTTCGTTAGTTTCTGACCTTTATTCTGCCTCTTTCTGTTAGTTTATGATCTCTATTCTGCCTCTTGCAGCTCATTTCTGACATTTATTCTGCTTTTTTTTTCTTCGGATCTTCACTCTGCCTCTTGCTCTTCATTTCTCACCTTTATTTAACCTCTCTGTGTGTTGCTGACCTGCATTCTGCCTCTTTCTGCTTGTTTGTGACCTCTATTCTGCCTCTTTCGGCTCATTTCTCACCTTTAACGTGCCTCTTTCTGACCTTTATTCTGCCTATTTCTGCACTGCCCAAGAACCGCAGGGGGAGCGTCAAGGCCCCCGCGGTCCCAGCCAGCTTGCCGCCTCCTGCGGGAGCCAGCATTGCTTTTACACACAGGGAGCTGCATGTGAGTGAAAGCAATTTTCATAACTCTTGATTGCTGAAAGCAGAGTGTTTGCTGTGACTTGGCAGGAGTTAAAGCTACAGAAAATAGCAATGTCCTGGGGAGGGCACCAAACATAGGAGGAGCCGGCCCTGAGGGGGGGGTGGCGGTCCACAGGGCCATCTATGGCTCCAGGAAGTGAGCCATGTGCCCCCTACATTGCAGTACTTAGCGCCGGGGAGGTGTTGGTTCCTGGGTTTGCGGGGGGAACGGCAACACCCCCCCCTACTTAAATGAATGGCCCCTGAGACGTGGCGGTCCCCAGGGATGACCACGGCCAAACACATTAATTTGATGTTTAGCCCTAGAGAGGTGGTGGTGTCCGGGGCCCATGTGGACCAAGCGGACCCGCCCATATACATATTTATAAGTGGCCCGGAGTGAGAGTGGTCCCAGAGGCTGCCGAGTGGAAACCCCCACATACATATAAAGCAATGCCCCTGGAAGGTGGTGGTCCCTGGGGCTTTCATAAGCTCTAGGAGGGGGGCCCTGTCCGCCCCTGCTCCTATTTTTTTATATGTCTCTGGGACCTGGCCAACCCAGGGGGTTATTTAAAAGCAAGTTTAGGAGCCTGTGCTTTTTTTAATTTTTGAAATTTTCCAGCAAATTCGCAAATATTGCATTTTCACAGCAATTTGAAAAAAAATGGTTTCAAGCCATGGCGGGGCCTCAGGGGCACCCCAAGACCAAGGGCTTGGGGGTCAGGGTATTCCTTCCCTGCCCCGTTTTCTTTTACCTTTTTTGGGGGGGACTCGGCTAAAGCAGATTCCCAGGATGGCTGCCAACACTTCCTGGTTGAAGTGTTGGCAGCCAATTAGAGCTCTGCATTTCCCCACATGAGCTTGTTATTGTTCGCAAAGTCGTTGCGGCCACAGATCTCACTAACTTTATTCCCTTAAATTTCTCAAAAACTACAGAATAGATTTACACCAAATAACTGAAAGCATGATCTGTAAAACCCAAACTTTTCTGCCAAATTTTTGCTTCTAGCTGTAGGTTTGACTAAAGGTCCAATAGGAATTAACATGTGAAATGCACTTATTTTGACTCCCCTCTTTTTCTCGGCCCCTACTTCACAGATCGCCCCGGAACTTTCTATGCACAACAAGATTCACCAGTGCATTTTTTGGGAAAATTTCGTGAAGATTCATCAAACGGCGCTAAAGATATAGGCAAGACAAAAACGCTTTTTCTATGGAAGCATAGGCCTAACTATAACTAGCTACTGGCAACCGCAGGAAGAAAGTATACATGTATATATTATTATCGTCAGTAGGTTGTCATAGTTAGGACCTAAGGCCTGATTAAGTTATTGGTGGGACCAAGGAGATTTTAAGCAACCTGAGCCAGATTCTAGGCCGAGTAGGCCAAACACTGGGTGAGCCAGATGGTGCGGTGGGGGGGGCGGGGGGGGGGGGGGCGGGGTAGTTATGATTTACTGTTTTTATTGTCTACTAACCTGCACCTGCCACATGGCGCAGATTGTATGCTAAAATGCAAAAGTCACACGCCTGGGATCACTTACCACCCGCCCCTTTTCAATGTATTTTATATGCTAGTCCTAGGAACGCTATGCTCCCCATGTTGGGAAACAGTATGTTGTCTGTAATAATAATCATTTCAGGTGCTATGTCTTGAGAAAATCAATAAAATATGTTTTAAAAAAAAGTTGCTGGTGAGATAGCGAGGGAGTGGGCTTTTTTGCGGTCTTTCTCCCTGCCTGGCCAGATTAAGATGTTGGCTGGCAATGGGAGAAAAACCACTGCAGTCCCGCCGACTCCACCAGGACTTCGCTTTCTGCCCCTACAGCAGGATGGGCTGTAGGAGGCGGCGGTGGGATTTCCGCCCCCTACATTTAGATGTGGCCTATTTCGTAGGGAATTCCTCCAGGAATCCTCCTACTTCAGATCAGTGGAATGGGTAGAAAAAGGGTGAAAACTCAACTTTTTCAGGATTCAGGCTGCGGTTTTGTCCTACTCCACTTCGCTCAGGTCCTCCCTGTCCTGCTGCACCTTGACCGAGACGGGCCAGCACCCAGTTTCGATGGACTCGAAGGTAGGTGTTTGTGGTGTGTGGTTATACATTGCATGCATGGTGTGTGTATGTTTGTGGGGTGCAATGCAGAATGTAAACATAATGGTCACAACACATCACCTACATTTGTCTTACATATTAAAAAAAATTATTTACCTGTCTTTTTACCACCACGGTCGTCCCCATCAGTCCTACGCCAAATGGACATCGGCAGCCCAACAGGAACATCCAAATCTGCTCGGCAAAACCCCGCCGTCGAGGCGGCGATGGCGGGTGGTACGCCAACACAGAAGACCGCTGCAGAGACAGCCTTCTGTGTATCGCCTATACACCTAAATGCGCTGGGCAGAACAATGTCAGCTCGGTGGAGTACTTGATTTCGCCGCAGCGGCAGACTGGCAATAAGACCACCAGGATACAAATCAGGCCCCTAGTTTCGATAGATAAAGCATTTTTTTGTTTTGCCAATAACTTCCATTAAGATCAATGGGATCACCGTTTCCCTCAGAACCTGGGTATTGACATACAAAGCTACAAGTGGTTCCGGTGGGTAAGCACCAGGGGGTTCTTATTTAGAACCAACCCGTTTCTTCAAACACCCATTAATTATAATAAACAACCTTGAATGCACCACATCTCCAACAACTTAGCCAATATACATGAATTTATTTAAATTGATTTGCTGTCTTTCTCATAGAAAAGAAAAAAAAACTGTCTCATGTCCAGGCTCACTATAGCTAGAAATTAAAAAGACAAGTGCATGTTACAGTGAAAGACCAGAGGAGAACAGAGCATCTATGTTATTGTTTTGATTATGTTTGAATCTGAAATGTCACGTATTTCACTTCTTTTCACTTCAGTCACTTATTGAATTGTCTCCGTATTGTTATTGTGTCTTTTTGTTTGACAGCCCGTATTTATTGACTTTGCAAAATTGTTTTATGTGGATTTTTTTCCCATGAGAAAGACAGCAAATAAATTTAAAGAAATAAATAAATGTATGTATATTTCCTAAATTGTTGGAGGTGTGATGCATTCAAGATTGTTTATAATAATTAATGTTTGTTTGAAGAAACGGTTTGGTTCAAAATAAGCACTCCCTGGTGCTTACCCAACGGAACCAACGGAACCACTTGTAGCTTTCTAGTGCCAATAACTTCAGCACCATTTGTCGAATCTTCACAACATTTTCAAAACTAGTAAGTAACTTACTTTGGCTGCTGTGTGGAATGTTTCGGGGTGAATCGTCAAGTGGGGGCCAAGTAAAAGAGTGGGCCTAAATGTTTTTCCCCCATGCAATATCCCATAAGGATTTTAGACACAACTACAGGCCGAACCGCTGAACGGAAATAAGCCACATTTGGCAGAAAGCTAAATCTTGGTCCAGAGTACTTTTGGAGTTATTAAAGGTAAATAAATTTGTATTTTAGGGGACGGGACTCCAAAGAAAAAAGGCGACAAAAATAAAAGAAGGGGGCTGGGTAGGAATACCCTGACCCCCCCCCCCCCCCCCCCACCCCCAGGCCTGGTGGTAGGGTATCCCAGAAACCCAGCAAGGCCCAAAACTTTTTTTTTTTTTTTTTAATTACCACGAGTTTACAGCGGATCCACTGTAAACCAAATAATTAAAAACCAAGCTTGGACTCCGGCGCTTGTTTGTTATATGCCCCCGGGTGGTCCAGGTTCCGAGGGTGTATTTATTCATATAACTGGAACCGTTTTAAGCTCCAGGAACCACCACCTCCCTGGGGCCTGGCCATTTATTAAAAGGCAGAGGGAGCTGCACAGCCCGCCTTCCAGGGCCGTTTTTGGTCACGGGGACCACCACCCTCCATGGCACAGCCATGCACAAGGAAAAGGAGGGGAGCAGTGGCTGTCTTTCTATTTTATGAAAAGGGAAATTCCAAATGAAAAATCATTAAGCCTCTGGTCACTGCATTTGGCGTCACAGACCGCAGTGACCACTTTTGGGAAAGGACTACTTTTCTGGATCATTGGCAGGCTTCATACCAGAGTAACCAGATGCTTAATGATTTTTCATTTGGGTTTTCCCTTTTCATATAATAGAAAGACAACAGTGGAAAATCTCTTGGCTTGCATGCCTCCATTGGGTGAAACATGTGTTGGCAAGTTGTGGAGTCAGTCTTGATCATATACAAAATGTGATTAATAACGACTCTTAAAGCAAAGAAAAATAAAGCAACCTATTGTGAAGAATGTGATGGAATTATCCAGCTCAGTGTTTTTTGCAGGAGCCTTGATCTATCGGCCTCCAGGGGCAAGTCTTGACTTTTTAGACACCCTTGCTGAAAGTCTTAGTGCCCGGATAGCAAGATATTCAAACTTTACCATACTAGGGGACTTTAATCTTCATTTGGAAGCAGATAACTCCCCACCTACAAAATACTTTCTGGAAGCTACAGAAACGCTAGGACTAAAGCAGCTGATAACAGGCCCTACACATGAGGCTGGACATACCCTAGACGGAATCTGTACGAATTCCAACAAACTTACAGTGGATACTCTGGCCACACTAACCTGGTCTGACCATAAGTTCATCCCTTTCGGGATCGCAGACATCACTATATATGCAGTGAAACAAAATCCCGACCAACTCCGTAAAATTATCAAAAGGAAATGGAACAAAATGTTAACAAGTCCTTATTTGCACACTTTGGCAGAATCAAGTAAACCCACACTAACAGGGGACCCTGTACTTGACACGAATATTTTTATTAATGATTGGATGCCCGTGTTAGCCAACAAAATGGCACCGGTGGCCACACTTAGTAGAGCCTCCCTGGGGAAAACCTCAGCACCTTGGTTCACTCCTCAGCTCAAAGAGCTACAAGTCAAATGCAGGAAGTGGGAGCGAAAATAGAGGGTGCACTATAATAACAATGATCGTATTATCTTCAGAGCAGCACTGAAAGAATATCATAGGAAGATCAAACGTGAAAAGAAAGTTCACTATACTAACCTTAAGCAGGCAGCGTCTAATCAAAAAATGTTTTTTAAAATTGTAGAATACTTTACCCACCCTAAGATGTTCAATCAGGAAATTCCCCCGTCACTTAGCGGACTACTTTGATGAAAAGGTCAGAGACCTTAGAAAGGATTTTAAATTAACAGATACACCATCTACAGACAGTTCAAATCAAAATCTAGAAAATAGACCAATGCTAAACCATTTTAAGGAGATCATCCTCGAACAGTCCAGACACGCTATCTTGACATGCAAATCAGGCTCTCCAGGCGATCCCTGCCCCCCAAAAATTCTACATGCACTGATTGATACTATTAATCCAATTATTAATCAGATCATCAACTCTTCACTTAGACGGGCTGTAGTACCAGACAGCTGGGAAACTGCCTCGGTTAAACCACTCCAAAAAAAACACCTCCCGGATCCAACTACCTTGGCCAATCTTAGACCCATCTCTTTACTGCCCTGCTTAAGCAAGATAACGGACAAACTTGTAAACAAGCAATTAAATGACTTTCTCCTATTAAACAACGTGTTACACCCCAGGCAATCAGGTTTCAAGGCTGGGCATTCAACAGACTCAGCACTGCTACACACTGCGGAGAAGCTAAAATTCACACTGGATCAAGGAAAGATGGCAGTTCTGATTCTGTTGGAATCTCTGCCGCATTCAACAATGTTTCCCATGTTGTTCTGGGTAAACAGCTAAGAAGAGCAGGGATCTCACAGAAAGCATTGGCTTGGCTAACTTAATTCCTGAGGAACAGAAGACAATCAGTAACACTCTGCAATTGCACTTCAACAGAGAAGCAGCTGCTCTCGGGTGTGCTTCAGGGCTCAATTTAGAGCCCCACACTTTTTAACATATATATGGTGCCCCTGCTAGACCTGGTATCATCCTTTGACATCGAGACTGTGTCTTACGCTGATTATACACAGCTCATCCTTATCCTGGATAAAGAATCCACAGCAGCAGAAGAAAATTTCCAACAATGTCTCTCTGCTGTCTTCGAATGGATGAAGACCAATCATTTTAAGTGCAACAGCCAAAAGATGGAAATTCTGTTGCTGGGAAAATGTAATATCTTCACACCCAAAATGTGGTGGCCAACAGACGCAGCCCCACCCCCACATACAGTGGACACTTCCAAAAATCTAGGAGTCCGATTTGATACTTCCCTCTCCTTTCATCGGCAGGCATTGTCAGTAGCAGGAACCTGTTTTCATTGGATAAAAACGCTGAAAAAATTCTTTGACCTCCTCCCAGCCATAGCTCGCAAGTTCGTGGCAGTGGCTTTGATCTTATCACGCCTAGATCATTGTAACAGTCTCTATGCAGGATTAAAGAAGAGTACTCTGAAAAAGCTGCAGACTGTACAAATTGCAGCAGCCCGAATGGTACTGAAATGACCAAAGGGGTCATCTGGCTCTGAGGCCCTCCAAATCCTCCACTGGCTACCAATACACAAGAAAATTCTCTTCAAAATCCTTGTGATAACTTTCAGAACTGTAAAATAAAGCGGCCCCAAATACCTCAGGACCAGATTAAAAGCCTATGTACCTGCACGTAATTTGAGATCCTCCACGGAAAATCTGCTAGTTACCCCCCCCATTTCCGTCTGAAGTCCAAAGGAGGAAAATCTATGGCTGTACTGGGAACAAAAGCTTGGAACTATTTACCCACCCAACTGAGACTTACACAGATGGAGTTCATGTTTAAGAAAAGACTGAAAACCTGGATCTTCACAGTTCCAGATAGTCTGGCCCTGTCCCTTATCTGACCATTGCAACATTAGAGATTCACACTCTTTGACACTCAGTCTACCCGTTTCCAGCGCCAAGATGCTCCATTGGAGTGAAAGCCAGCGCTTTACAAATGACATCATTCATTCCTCTTTATTCACGCATTGGGTGCACATTGACTCTCACTGAATTTGACCTATTTGAAGAAACCTTTGAAATTCTGGGGGATACACTCATTTTGTCTAATATAAGCAAAATACTTGTATGGTTTTACAATTGTCCTGCTGCGCAAGATTAGACATGTGTGGCTGGGGTAGAGGATGCAAAATATCATTGTTGCTATGGGGAAGGGAGTCAGAGCACAACTCCTTGCGTCTAGTATTCCTATGCACACACATAATTTATTAGGGGGCCAAGCACATTAGTAATGGTAATACTGACACATTTTACTTTAAAAACAAAGAGTCTCACCTACAGTGGTCATCCAGACAACCAATTTCTCAGAGAGGCTGGAGACACAGGTGTTTTGTTTGAAACTTAGCCTGCCAAAGAAAAGTATCAACACATTATCAACACATTATCAACACACACACACACACACACACACACACACACACACACACACACACACACACACACACACACACACACACACACACACACACACACACACCTCTCTAAATAATGCCATAATTACCGTTTATTATCCTGTTCCTTTAGCTGTTTTCTTTGTCCTAGCAAAGAAAGAAAAACATTTTTCTATTGGGATCTTCACATACTTTGTGCACACCCGTGTCAAAAGCATTAGGCCTGAATGTGTTGTAAAGTAGTTTATAATTAATCATAATTATGCAAAAAAGTAAACGTACCTGCAGTTATTTTAGACAAATACTTTGATGACTCATTTAAAAGAGCATTCTCATCACCTAGGATGTACAAAGCAACACTCTGTAGGGGAGGAAAATAAGAAATGTTTAAACCCAGCATCATACAATTATCGTCTCTCCTGCACCCTGTGACTTTATGCAAACATTTCTTTAGGGACAGGATATTCAACAAGGTCATGGTTCTTTATTTTAATATCCCCATGACTACTTATGTCTCCCATTAAGTCTCAATTGTTCACAAAATGCATTAACGTTAGTGGTTTTAAGTTTAATTTATTTTAACCACCATTTTAACGCCTTCTTATATTTTATGCATGTTTGATAAATATTAATCAAAAATAGGAATTGAATTCAGCAGAGTTTTACTATATTTGCTGATTAATCTAATGTCATCCATCAGATAACATAATAAACATGGCTGCATGTTCTGCTTGATACTGAATGAGCTCTCATCATATAAAAAAACAGTACATTGGCACAAGAAAACATCTACAGCAATCTGAATACAAGATTATGGAATAGGATCTGAATAGGCGTCGTGTGGTCCTTACACCTGCATAAAGAAAATCAAGCTCTTCTATCTTCCTTTCGAAAGTGTGTGCCACACATATCATAAGCTTGCATGCACTGACATTCAGGAGACTTTACAGTAATTGCCAAGATTCTTCGCGACCATTTGGACTTAGGACCACCGGACAGTATCAAAGATGAAACTGCATGCATCCTCTACTCACCATGCACTATGAACCTGGTATAACATGGAAAATCATGTTTCCAACTTCTCCTTGAGAAATTAGAAAGCGTGGCCATGCAGTTTTTTTCTAGCTTGTTGTGGTTGGTGTGAAGACTAAGCCAACTCTAAGATATCATGCTCAGTCAGTAAGATTACTTTAGTAACTGTTAGACCTGGCACCATTGGCGTGGGTCTCCCTTCCATTTTTTGCTGTTGCCGCCTGTGTTTTTGCTATGTGTTTTGCTGGTTTAGATGCTTTGGGCACTGTGCCACTGCTATTCAGTGCCACAGTGCACGTGCTCCCTAATGTAAAGTGTTGTATTGAATTAGTGACTCCATGATTGGTTTATTTGATTTACTTGTCAGACCCTAGTACCATGTGTGCCCAGGGCATGTAAATCAAATGCTGCTGGTGGGCTTCCAGCACTGGTTGTGCCACCCACAGAAGCAGCTTGTAAAGTGTGTCTCAGGCCTGCCATTGCAGAGCCTGTGCGCAGTCTGACCGTCATGTCTACTTGGCACATGCACCCACTTGCCAGTCCCTAAACCTTTCCTTTTCTTCATATCAGACACCTCTAAGGTAGGCCCAAGGGCAGGGTGCTTTCTAAGTATAAGGTAGAACATGCCCTGGTGTGTGTGGCATGTCCTAATAGTGAATTACAGCCATTTTTAATTTTCACTATTGCAAGGCTACCAGTCCCCATAGGCCAGAATGGGCAGTTTGATTATAACATCTTATAATCATAACTGACCCAGGGACCATGGTAGAAATTTGAGTTTAGTATGCCTGAACTCAGAATGATAAAATACATCTTTTAAGGAAGTTGTTTTTAACATTCTGTGTTTGAAAATACCACTTTTAGAAAGTAGGTATTTTCTTGCCTAACTGTCCAAGCCTACCTCTGCTAGGTTGTGTATTCCCTGTCTGGTTTGTGAGTGACAGGGGCTGGAGATTCCAGGAGACAGGGTGAGTCAGCACAGGGCTGAATAGACCTATCTGCATGTAAAGTGGTGGGAGGAGCAGCACCTGGGTCTGAATGGGGCTGTGCCTGCCTTCCACAATGCTGGCTCCACCTCCTGTGGTGCGTCTGATGTCCCTGGCCCACACTGTCAAAGGAAAGAAGGAGTTCTGTAAACAAAGTGCTCCAGGACTGCACAGAACTGGTTTGGACTAGGTACAGACACTCTCTGCCTTCAGAGACAGGATTTTGGTGTATGAATACTGGGGACCAGACCCCAAGACTTTAGATTACTTCTAGAAATCAAGACGACCCTTTGCCAAGGAGAAGAACCAAGGAAACTGAAGGAGGAGACTGCCCCTGTGCTGTGCTGTTGCGGTTGGCCTGCAGTGGTTACTTTATTTGCCAAGGAAAGGAGAAAAGGAACTTTGTGCGTACTTTTGCAATCTTGAAGAAGAATCTCCAAGGGCTTGAACAGAGCTTGCCTCCTGCCTAAAGTCTCAGGGATATAAGACTTCACCAGCATCTCCCCTGAATTCCCTTGCTGTGGAATTCTGCCTGCAGAGGGGTGCCTACTGTTTGGGCCCTCTGAGAAGACTGAGTCGGTGGGAGCTGGAAAAGCGATGCAGCGAGGAGAAGCGCGTCGCCGCCGCAGCAGTTGCCGTCGCATCGCCAAAGCATGCCGCTGCTGCAGCTGTTCGCCACCGCATCACCAACGAAGTGCGTCGCATCACCGGAGAAGCGTGTCGCCACCGCAGAGGTCGCCAGCACATCACCGGTGATTCGTGTCGCAGGGCCTGTCGCGGCTCCGAAGTTACCAAGTTTGCTGCATGGCCATCGGGCGTGCACGCATTGCATCCAGTGTTGTCGCATTGAATCTAAACGCCATTTTCTCGCATCGCACCGGATCGTTGCGTCGCACCGAGGCGCCATCTTGTCGCATTGCCCCGGATTACATTAAGAAACCGATCCATCACCTCCTCTCCGGTACGCAACCGACACATCACCTCCCCTGCGCTGCAGTAAGGAACCGACGCATCACCTCCCCCGAAGCCAGGAATCGACGCATCACCTTCCCTGCGACCCTTTTGTTTGTATTGCGCGACGCATCCAAGGTACTTTGAGAGTAAAGTGGCGCATTTACCATTTACATTGAACTAAGCTATTTTCTACCATTTTAAAGTCTATTCTTGAGTACAGTATTGTGGATTTTTGTTGTTTGGTCTTGTGTTAAGTCTAGTAAAGATTACTTATTTTTCTAAACTGGTGTGGTGTCCATTTGTAGTGTTTTCACTGTATTACTGTATGTGTTCACAAATGCCTCTGAGATAAGCCTGTCTGCTCGTGGCAAACCACCAAGGGGGTGAGCAGGGGTTATTTTAGGTGTACCCCCTTACCCTGACTAGAAGCAAGGATCCCTATTTGGCCAGAGGTACCTACCTCTGCCAACTAGAGACTCCAGTTCTAACAGTAACAAATAACTATTTGATGGACACTTGAGAAGTTTTAGTTCAGTATATATGAGAAATAATATTTAAAGTTTCATGTCTTTAGCTTGAGAAGGAAAAGAGATATACAAGGAACTGCCTTAGAGTTAAGGGCCTGTCTCTAGGATGGGCTGGAGGCTTGGACTGTTGTGAGGATTGTTTTAGATATCTTTCATGAGATACAGTAGGCCAATGTCATCATGGATTGCTCTGCCCAGTTTGCAGACACTTTTTTACCATGGGAGTCTACAGGTGTGCCCTACATATATATAATGTGCTAGACTATTATGGAGAAGTGTTCAACAACATAATCCTAGGCTGTATACCTTTGGTCCATAACTGAATTTAAATGTACTTTTCAGTTACACTTTTTTTTTTAATTAGCCTCAATCAAATAAACTGAAATCAATGTTGAATAAAACGTACACTTCGCTTTTACTGGGCGCCAACAAACTATCAATTCTCACAAAGGTACTATGACTTATTCCAACTCATTGAAGGGATAACAGGTCATTGAGGGATAGTGGAATCATTTCCCAGTGATCAAACAGTTGGAACCAAAATGATCTCTGTACCAGGGGAATGGGGTATCTGGATAGCTTCTCTTTATGGGTATGTAAACCCAAAAGTAGAGACCCAAAAAACTGCCTGTAGATGAAAAGCTCCTATAGTTTTGTGCTGCTGTTCCTCTGTTAAGGAATCCCAAAATCGAAGGACTGCTATATATTTGGAGACGAAGTAACTTACCTTCGATAACGCTCTTTCTGGTGGATACTTTTTCTAGCTGCAGATTACTCACTTTTTGAATATGGCCCAGACTCTACAAAGGATTCAGGCATTTGCACAGAAGACCTCCTGTGTGCCACTAGGTGGCACCATGAAGCTCTGAGCTGACTTTTTTCTTTCCTGGAAGTGACAAAGCATCTAGGCTACCGTGTGTGCCAATGTCAGTTTCTTGCTGGACTCTTTCCACTCCATCGGACATAGAGCACAAAAATAGTTGGAGTTACAAATGTGCATATCTCTAGTTTGGGACCTTTTTAGATAGCAAATAAGGCCACTTCACAGAACAGGAAAGTGAGAGGGCACAGAAGAATCTGTGGTTACAGCGAGTATCCATCAGAAAAGGCATTACCAAAGTTAAATTATTTGCTCTTCACCTTTAGAACAGAATACCAAAGCTGTGCCTCTGAAGGTGGAGGCTCTATAAAGTGAGCTCAGAACAAAAAGCCTTGCGGGACTGAACGGGTGAAATGTACATCCTGTCGGCTCTGGCTTTCAAGGCAGTAGTGTTTCGTGAACATGTGCACTGCCACCTATATTGCACCATGGCAGATGCCAAGAGCTGGTACTCTGCGTGCCACAATAGTGGAAGCAGTCTTGGCCCTGGTGAAATGAGCCTTTGATTCTTCTGTAGGCAGCCTCTTGACAAATGCAAAGAAGATCTTGATGCTGAGGGCTATCCACCTCAACACAGTCCTCTTCTGCACTGACTTACCCCTTGAGAAACCTGAAAAAATGTGATAGCTCACCCAAAGGTCTTTGGTGTGATTCATGTAAAAGCTGAAAGCTCTTTGGGGGTCCAGTCAATTAATTCTCTCTTCTTTAGAGGGTTAAGGCAGGGCAAAGAACATTGGAAGGGTGATGGCTTGTCCAAAGGGAAAAGGTAAAAAGGCTGCCCTTGCCCTCAGCAAGTTTGTCTGGAAAAAAGCTGGTGTATAGCAGCTGCACTGAGAGAGCCTGCAGTTTACTCATGTGACAAGCTTAAGTGATTGCAAAGAGGAAGACGGTTTTCACAGTCAGTAGGTGCACCGAGCAGTTGTGTATTGGCTAGAATGGGGTAGACAAGAGGAACATTTAGACCAAATTAAGATTGCACTTTAGCATTACAAACTGTTTTGGAGGGAATGTGTGTGTCAAACCTTTAATAAAGATCATCATAATAGGTGGTATAAACATGGACACCTGGGCTAGCAAATGCATAAAGACCACAAGAGCTAACAAATAAGCTCTAATGGTGCCCAACGAAAATGTTTCTGGGCCTAACATAAAACAAATTGTGTGACAGTTTAACCTGTTGGGGATCAGTGTTGCAGAGGCCACAAATTTGTCCCAGCAAGCTGCATAAATAGATTTTGTAGAGGGGTGCCTGATGGCGAGGAGAAAATCTACAACCTCAGGAGGCAGACTGAATGCAGTCAACTGCAACTGTTTAATCTTGGTGCATGGAAGTATCTATTGTGCATGTTCAGGTGCAGAACTCTTCCCTGTTGATGCAACAGAAGATCATTCCGAAGCGGTAGCCTCATCGAAGGACACATCCTCACGTCCATATAGTCTGGGTAGCACACTCTCCTGGTGCAATCTGGCCACTAGGATGACTTCGTCCCAGGCGTTCCTGATTTTGCTCAAAACTCTGGACAGAAGAGGTAGGGGCAGAAAGGCGTTCAGGAGTTCTGTGCTCCACTTCAGCCTTAATGTATCTCATAGAGAAAGAGTACAATGCATAAAAATGTTGACACTGAACATTATCAACTGAGGCAAAAAGATCAAGCAAGGGTTTTCCCTACTATTGGAAAATGTCTTGCAACACTTCAGGATGAAATCAGCGTTTTGTGATCCACCAGGCATCGCAGAGTGAGCATGTCCACCCTGCCATTTAAAAATCACATCAGGTGGTTCATGACAGTGGTATGCCATAATGCTCCAGTGAACTCCAAAAGGGCTCTTTGCACAAGCTCAAGAGAACCCCATTCCACCCTTCTTGTTGCTGTACCGCATGTGTCCTTAAGAAACTACATCAGCCTTACCTTGAGGTACGGTATGAAAGCCTCCAACAGGCAGATGGGCTGCAGCTCTGACAGATTTATGTGGAGTCATGTTTCCATCAGACAGTAGAGTCCTCTGATCTCCAGCTCTCCCAGATGATATTCTGAGCACAGCAGGGATGCATCTCTTCCCACCTTCAGCTCTGAATGATTGAATGAATGACTGGTATTTATAAAGCACACAGCTACTCCAGCAGGTGTGTCCCAGCGCTAAAGGAAGAGAGAGGGATTGGTACCTGGAGTACCTTGATAGTAGGTACTCCAGATTTGAAGTAGACTTGAAATTGAAGGTTACAGAGGTTGTAGACGCAGGTTCTTTAGTTCAAATCGTCGCCATAAAATTGTAGTAATCACGCCAGGATCCAGGATGTAGTTTCATGTAGTTTTATTGAGGTTGGTTACAAGATGTAGTTCAGATGTAGTAATCCAGTAATAAACAAGTGAATAACCCCAATGTAGCCCCACCAGGAGCAACCATCCAGGTGCTCAGCCCATCTCCAACTGTCCATTCTCACTCCCAACATTCCATCTATCATCATACTATCAACATTCCACTGGCACATCTGAAACCATACCAGACCAGGATACTACAGTGGGGAAGACAGAGGGACTGGTCATTGAACAGGCTGAGAGCAAGCAGTGACCTCTGCAGCTCTTATGTAGTCTGGTCTGAAACTTGGATTACGTCTGACAGGTTCTCTTGGTGCTGGGCCACTAAGACTTCAGATCATACTTCAGAGCAGAGCCTGCTGTTTTTCCAAACAGGAGGACCCATCGAAAGGCATATCCATAAGGAAACATGACAAAATTAAATGATAGACCGAGTGTTGAAACACTCACCCCCAGTCATAGTTCTGGGTTTAATCCATTGTTCTTTTGCTCACCACGTCACCCAAGTTTAGACCCAGACATATGCAAATCAGTCTTGACCCTGATCCCCATGGGAACAGTCCAGCCTGAAATGCCCGGCCAGGTCCTCCCTGTACTGAAAACAAGCATCTTGGGACTGGGTTTCAGGGTATCACCCATATTCAGCCAGGCCAGCTTGATTCCAGTGGTGTAGAGAGGAGCAAGGGGCCCAGGTCTGGGCATACCCTTAGCCACTTAAGGCGCACACAGCAACATCACAAATATGGTCAAGAATGATTTGCATTTGGCTGGGTCCAAACTGAGGTGAGGTGGTGTGCAAAATAACAATAGATTAAACCCAGATCTGTGACTGGGGGTGAGTGTTTGAAAAGTCTCTTTTCAGCCATATAATGACAACCTGTGAGGGTACTCTGTCCTCCTCCTCCTTCATCTCTATCATAAAAAATGGTTTGTGAGGGAGATTTATGCGGTTTGCAAAAACATCTTGAAATTATGCACATCTGCTTTGCGCTGGCGCTTTTCTGATTTCATGATGAAAAATTTGGCTATTGTAGCCTATGTATATAGACTAGATAATCTGTCTCTTTCTTAAGTGTCTATGGAGGCCTTCTTCAAGAAAGACAAAATTCTACACTTAAGAAGATACATATTGAAGAAGATATATATCAAATAAGTGCTACGGGGTTCCCCGCACATGGGCGGGACTATTCAGTGCTTATGACTATACATGGAAATCCCCTACGAGAGAACCAGTGATGCTGGCATGCAACAGAGGCAGTCTCATTGATTCACTGGATGGTGAGGTGGTGCTTTTTGGGGTGAAACAAGCTGAAATCTTCACCTTATAACTTCTAGCAAAGTACAAAGGTGTGCCCCTGAGCACAGACCCTCATAGCAAAGGCACACAGGAAAGCCCTATAGGACACCCGAAACAGCTCCACATCCAACAAAATGGGCAAGTATGACCGAAAGCAAACAAAACTGCAGTTTGAAAAAAATCCTGTGGCATGGAAATACGCTTCTGAAACACAGGCAGAAAGCACAAATTCCCCGGCACAACCAGCATTAGAGAAAGACCTAGACCTTCACCTATTATTGCTATGAAGCACTGCCTGGAGAAAATCGACTGAGATTGATACACTCAGGGACTGCCTCGATCACATGAATGCAAATGTAGCCAACGAGGAAACTCACATAGATCAACTTGAATAAAGATCACAATGCAATAACCTGTGCCTCTTAGAGATCGTGAAGTTGCCAAAAAAGAGCAAAATGGAAATATACAGCAAAAGTTACTTATGAGCATCTTTCTGAAAAACAGTTTCACTTCTATATTTTTAGTAGAGCGTGAGTATCAATCACTTCAAATTCGTCCGCCATCTGGGGAGTCTGCTCACCTAGTAACAGAATGTCTCTTTACAATTTCAAGGATTGGGAAACTATCATTGCCTCTCCAGAGAGCATAGGTACATCAACGAAGGTGAAAACTCTGTTTTCTTCTACCTCGACTTTACTTTCACAGTGCAGGCAGCATGCAGGGAGTTCTTCCCAATATATATATATCCCTCTCCTGCCATCATCCAACCCGCCGGCTGTGGCGGCTCAGGGAGACGATGCTACAGAGGCCCACAGTTGTAGAGCGAATTACTAAGGCTATTGTTGAATACCTGGTCATCAACGACACACCAGACAACCCGATCACCATCCTATGGGACGCCCTGAAGGCGGTGGTTTGGGGAGAATTCTGAGCTATATCCGCACATGACAATAATGCCCATAGGGAAAAGAGGGACCAGCTCACCAGCGAATGAACAGAATTGGAGCAAATACATTAAAAAACTGGGGCTCCCAGGGTCTGGATACAACTCAAAGCAGTGAGGGCACAGCTAGCAGGCCTAGATACCGACAGGGCCGAACACGGGGAGACCGGTGTGTGAGACTCTTGGCCAATAGACCAAGGGCCCAGCGACAGTCATCCAATATCTCCATGGTTATGGACAACTCCGTGCAAGAGCAGACCACGGATCATGGCATCGCAGGCACGTTCAGGAAATACTACGCATCCCTATACAGGGCACAGGGACTCCCCAGTTCCCCTGTCCAATATTTGAATGGGGCAAAGACTGTCAAATTGGTCAAGAGCCAAGTTGAAGACCTCGAATCCCAGATTAGGCTGGAGGAGGTCATATCTGCCATTTCCAAGCTAAAACCGCTTAAGTCACCGGGCCTGGATCGATTTTCCTCCATCTTATTCAAAACCTTCCGCACCATGCTGGCCCCGCTGCTGGCGAGGGTGTACAACTCGATTGGGTCATTCCCTCTCATACCACCCACGATGCTAGAGGCACTAGTCACTGTAATACCCAAGCCAGGGAAGGACAAACGACATTGAGCATCGTACCGTCCTATATCCCTCCTCATGTGGACTTACAAATCTTCACTGGGATCCACCGGATCAGTCAGGTTTTGTCCCGGGATGCCAGTGCTCTGAAAATACCAAGCGGCTTTTGCACCTCATAGATAAGTCTGAACATTTTGAGGACAAACGCATGATACTCTCTGTGGACGCCGAGAAGGCTTTCAACAAGGTGCACCGGCTGTATCTCAAGGTGACCCTGAACCATTTTGGCGTTCCACAGCGCTTTATAGACTGGGTGCTCGACAGGTACACCAACCCAGTGGTCTCTGTCCGGGTGAACGGCCTTATAGCGCACTCTTTGCCCATACAACAGGGAACAAGACAGGGATGTCCACTCTCGCCACTCCAGTTCGCTCTGTACATGGAGTCCATGGCCCAAAGAGTGCGTGATGATCCCTCAATAGTGGGGGTGAAGTTTGGGGGTGAGGAGCATAAAATTAGCCTCTATGCCGACGATGTGGTCGCCACCCTGGAAAGGCCTGGAGAGTCACTGCCTGCCCTTCTGACAGAACTAGAACGCTTTGCACAAGCGTTGGGGTTCAAGGTTGATGTTCACAAGTCACAGGCCCTCAGTCTTTCTCTCAGTTCAGCCACATTAGAGGTGCTTCAACGGAGGCATCACCTTCACTGGGCACAAGAAACAATCCCCTATCTAGGCCTGCAACTCACAGCTAGCACCAAGAAAACTACCTCCCTGAACTACACTGCACTATTCCACCATGTACAAGACAGCCTCCTGAGATGGAGGCCACACTCTCTGTTGTGGTTGGGCCGTATAGCGGCGATGAAAATGGCAATTTTACCTAGATAATATATTTATTTCAGATGCTCACACTGCCTCCCACCCCTACTCGGGAGTGTTGCACTCACTACAACGTGATTTGGAGAACTTAGTTTGGGGCGACTACACCAGGAGTTAAGTTACAGGGCCCCAACTGAGGGAGGGTTAGCGATCCCTAAACTGCAAGATTACTATTGGGCAGTGCAACTGCGGCCACTGGTGGAGTGGTCGCGGCCAGAATCCGAGAAACATTGGCTGTTTATGGATAGAGCCTTAGCCAGACGACCACTCTGGGGAGTCCCCTTTCTCACTAAAGCAGCCAGGCCCCGCAACGTATACCTATCTAAGGTAACACACTCTACTTTATCAGCTTGGGACAGGGTTGCCACCCCTTGGGGACTCATAACCTTCCCCTCCCCAATTACACCAATAGTCATTAACTCTGACTTCCCACCAGGATTGGATAGGACAGCGTTCGCAAAATGGACAAGCAAAGGCTGCCGGTCTGTAGGACACCCCTTTCATGTGGAGGGACCGCTGTCCTTCACTGACCTACGCATGCTGCAGAACCTCCCAGAGACGGAGCGCTAGCGGTACCTGCAGATTCGAACAGAGGTACGGGGAGGTGCGGAGAGACCCCTTACGCCATTTGAAAAGTGGTTACTCAAGAGGCAAACAGATGCGCACCTGGCGACAGATCTTTATAGATTCCTCAGACCCAACCCTGGGACAGGGAAATCCCCCAGACAGCTGAGATGGGAAGGTGAACTGGGTAGGACGCTCACACAGAAGGAGTGGGCAGATATTTACCATAGGGCTCAATATGCAGTGCATAGCGTAGCAAACATTGAAACAGCTACGAAAATAGCCACATACCGGTACTTAACTCCCCTGCGTCTCCACAAAGGCAATCCGACATGAAGCCCCCAATGTTGGAGAGCCAGTGGATCACTGGGAAATCTGACCCACTTGCTGTGGGAATGCCCCCACTTGTCTAGCTACTGGAAACAGGTATTGGACGATATCAACTCTCATTTCAACACCCAAATACCTCGCTTCCCTACTTACATTCTCCTGGGCCTTCCTAATCCCCGTACTTTCCCCCTCAGAGCACGGAGAGGCAGGCAGAGGGCACTAGCGCTGGAGACGGCCCTGCAAAATATCCTATCCCACAGGAGCACGGCAACTACACCCTCCCATTTAGGGTGGCTTCATAGATTGTGGGGGATTCTAGGGATGGGGAAAATTTCCCTTTCACTCGCCAATCCTGGGGCCTCCTTCCAAGACCTATGGGAGCCCTTCCTGACACTGTTAACCTCGGAGTTCACAGAACTCACCTGCCCGAAATACTTGAGATTGCTGCGCCTAGCAGATCCACCACAAACTGCATCAACCGACGACGCGTCAATCCACCGGGCACACGCCCTATAGGGACAGATAACTAAGGACCAGGAACGAGTCTGGAGGTACCTATTGTATACGCCTTGGACTTTAAAGGAGGGGGGAGGAGTTGGGAGTGGGGAGGAACTTGTTCTCATGTGTTTCCTCTTCTTGTTGTTTCTTGTTTCTCACCTCAGCCAGCCTGCCTGATGGGGTACATACCAAAAGTACAGAATGACTCCATTTTGTATGTTGTATGTTGTATGCTTGATCTGAAAACCAATAAAAGAAATGTAAACAAGTGTGATTCCTACAGCCCATTATCCATCATCAAAAAAGATAATAAAACTCTAGCTAAAGTACTTGTTAACCGCTTTCACTGCTGTTGTTGGACTTGGGTCAGACCAGACCAAGCCAGATTCATACCAGGAAGATCAACCTCCCACAACCATAGAACTCTGTTTGCACTCCTCCAACAGTTGGCCCCCAGCTGGAGTCTTTCTGGAAAGTCCCTATCTCTTTTGCCTAATTGACCGATTGGCTTTAGAAGGGGATTTACAAAGTGGGTAGGACTCTTATATAAAGCACCGTCAACACGCATTGTAGTAAACGGCATGCTGTCAACCCCAATTTAAAAAACAGAAAGGGCAGAGGCTAGGATGCCCTTTATTACCTATCTTATTTGCCATCTGAATGGAGTCGCTAGCGGCTAGGCTCCAACAACATGCAGACCAAGGACTCTGCTTCACTGTTAGATACATCATAGTATCACTTTATGCGGATGATGTCGCAGTGCATGTGCAACAGCCTGACTTAAATTATCACCCCTCATCTGATAATGCATGAAATTTGCATACCTTACAAGCATTTACATTAATTGGCCTAAATCTGTAATATTTCCCCTCACCTCGTCCACCGCAGATGCGGTTTAGAAAACCTGCTACAATGGGATACCTCAGTAAAATATGTAGACATTCTGGTAAGTAGGAATATAAAAGTGTTCATACAAAACAAATATGGGGTATTGCGCTCTAAAACAGAGCGAGAAACAGACCAATGAACCAAGCTGTTCCTATTTTTAGCGGGTCAGTAGCACTGCCAAAAATGATCATGCTGCTCAAATTTTTATACATATTCAACAACATTCCCATCCCACTCTCAAACGCCTTTTTTTGTCTACAGAAAATAAATAGCACTATGAAATGGACCGACCTTGCATGGGCAAATAAAACACCTTCATTGAGGTGGTGGGTCATAACACATATTCGAACAAGAGTTGTTGACCGAACCAGACTTGGAACTGTATTATCTAGGCACAGAAGTGCATTACATTTACTTTTGGCGATTTCCTACACCATATCAACTATATAGTTCAATAGTTCGGGACAACATTGGCTCGATGTGACTCAATAAAATAATCTGCTCTCAGAGCACACTGCCCAATAACTCAAACTAACACAGTGAGATGTGTGACCTGGAAATGGGATCGACTAAAAGCTTGAGCAAAATTACACAAAATTTACCCCACTAGCCTGGCCCTGGTCTAAAACCTGTGCTTGCAACCCAAGTGTGACCAAAAGAAAGTCAACAGCTAAACACACTCCAACTTGTATGGGGGGGGATCTCTACCCCGGGGAATCTTTTCTTCCGATCAGTACAATACATGATAATGCCAATCAAACTGCATTATATATTTTTCTTTATCTTAGGCTCAGGGAAGGAAGTTGGAAAGTTAATAATAGATTTCCCAGCTCCTTGCAGGTATTTCGCAAATTGGAGGATGTACTAAAACGTCATCTTCCAGGAGACTTATAGCCACGATCTACCGGATGATGCAAGGTGAGGCACCAATATATGACCAACTGCTGAAATCAAAAGTGGAGAGCCGAACTATATACCGTCCTAAGTGACCAACAATGAAAACTCTTTTGAAAAGAGACAGGAGCGTTATCTCCTTATTACAGGCTTGCCTAGTGCATTTTAAGTTTGGGTATAGGGTTACCAAACAACTGAGTCACTATATAGACTCCGGTCAGATGCAAAGTGTGGCAGACGTGGTACACTAAGCCCTAGGTTTCTACATGTCTCACAGCAATGCCCCAAAATATCTAAATACTGGCCGGGCATGGAAAGGGTGATCTTTGACATCTTTCATTATTATACACCAGTCACCTCACTTGTGAAACTTCTGGGTTAAGCCAAGAACACCCGACTCATACACAGAAAATGTATTGCATTGGCATTGTTACTGGCCAAAAGAAAAATTGCAATTAATTGGTGTTGGGCCCTCCAACAGTCGAGGACTGGATACGTGATGTACTGTGCTGTAACAAGCAATTGTCTGCTTACTAGGAACTTATGCCCCTCCAATCTAGACCCAAAGACATTTGGGCCTCCTTGCATTCCTTTTCATTAAAGCAGCATAATGACAGCGATAAGCAGGTATTGGTGGCATGGGAGGAAAAAGGAAACAAAGCACCACACCAGTACGCCCAGAGGCCGCCCACAACTCTTGCGAGTTTATGTGGACAAGAGATACAGACTAGAAAGATAATAATATGAAAAATAGCCAAGGACATAAAATTCTATGTTCCACATGTGATATCGTTCTTCAGGGCTCTAGCTCATAAGACGTGGGGCAGTGGGAGGGTAACAATTGATAATGTTTGTGGTATCATTAACATATGTATTACACGCTACTCTATTGTTCTGTTTTCATTGTAATATAGCAAAAACTCAACAAAAAATAGGATTTCCTTTGCGGTAAATGCCAGGGCCACCAAACTCTAAGGAGTAGGATACTGCGTAAGAAAACCTGTGTCACCAGTCACTGGACTGTGGCTTCTGGCTACTTGCCTATTCATTAGAGCGCAAGAGCAAAGTTTTGCCCAAGTGCCCATAAGGTTGTCACGTCAGGGCCTCATTAAATGGAGGTGAGGGGATCCGACAAGGCTGGCTTAGGGAGTAAATCCTCAATCAGGACATTTGTTTAGATTCAACATAAGGCAGATGTAGGATCATAGCACATGTCTAATCGCTAAGAAGCACTCCGCTCCGCGGGTATCCAAGAGGCAAAATCAACCTAATATCAGCGGATGTATGAAGTCCACTGGCCACCTGCAAATCGGTGTATCCAAAATTGTCATAGTGCGGGGGTAAATCGACCCCATTATCACAATAATCATTGTAGTGACAAACTCTGATTGGAATCCGATAAAAAAAATGATGGAGCTTCTGAGGAAGGCTACATTATACAGTAAGTGTTTTGTCTAATTCAGAACAATAAGGTCAAGATGGATTTGGTTTGGGGTTGGTTAATGGAGTGAGCAGGGGTTTGAACTGCAGCTCTGCCAACACCATCATGGCGTCAATGAAGGAACCAGCGCAGATATTGTAGCCAGAGTGGAAGTCAGTACCGGAGTAGGTGTGGAATCTAAAGTGAGTTTGAGGGACTCAGACAGTGCCAATGGCTGACCCACCAGAGGTAACCTCACTGAAGGGCCCTACAGATCCTACCGCCTGACAGCTTGCCAGATGGAGCCAGAAGAGTGCCAAAAATATGCAGCATTCTCTCGCTATAGGTAATGCTCTGCTTTGGCATCACCATTGGCCCGAAGAATTCTGGGTGAATCAAGATCAGCTGTTGGATCAGAGGTGAGACTGATTGGCTCCTAGATGCATGTTCAACTTCTATTTGGACAGAGAAAGGCTAGACGGTGTGGAGTACCTCTTCGACTTCCTATGCTTCTTCTTTAACTTGGACTTCGGCTTACCAGACTACTTCGACTGCGAAGATCTGTAGAGAGAATGCCCTTCAGAACGGGCATGTGTCCACACCCTCAACTTGGAGTAGGACTTCCATGAAATCTGTAACTTCTTTCGGTGTTTGGAGATGTACAACTTCGCTTTACGGTCACAGATCACCTTCGGTTGTATGAAGGCACATTCTTAGCATGACTTGAAGTCGTGCTCTGAGCCCAAATACCAGTGGCACACTTCATACAGGTCCATTACTGACATCTGATTCTGTCAGCCACAGCACAGATTAAGCCCTGTAGTCTTCAATGGCAAATCTGTTTCTTTGCCACCTGGAAGAAAATAATTTTGAAAGCATTCACCAACTTATGTATAAAGGAGCAATGCTTAGGATCCATGTCCAAATGTGAGGAATGGAACAAACTGAAGTTGGTGCACAGGGTGGGGGGCACCTATTGTACCTTGCCGCCATGACTTCTGGGGTGGGATTAAGTAATCATGGAGATGTGTGGCGCCACCTAGAGGCTCACAGGAGCACTGCTCTGAAAACGTCTAGATCCAGCCCGGAGCTTGGGGTTCTAATGAGGAATCTGTGGTTAAAGGTATCTACCAGAAATTGTAGTTAACTAAACAGCTGCTCTTGGCGATCCAGTGGTTCAGAAATCGGTTGTAGTGTACAAATGTTTCCCGAAAAGCTGGGTCTTAACTTCTTACCCACATCAGCCCAAGAGTCAAAGAGGGTTAGTAAGGGCAATGTTCTATCCCAGGACAATGTATCCAGAGGTACTCTAATTAGTCTGGACGCCCAGAGTTCATGCTGGCCTCAGCAACAGTACACACAGGATAAAAGGATTTAGCACATTACCACATATTGACACCACATTAATACTGGTGCCATGCTGTTAGATTTGGGGATCTCCAGTTGGTATAGGTAGGTACCTGTGACAAATAGGGAGCCTTGCGTCTAGTCAGGGTAAGGGGCTACACTCCTAAAATAACCCCTGCTCACCCCCTTGGTAGCTCGGCACGAGCAAGCAGGCTTATCTCAGAGGTAACGTGTAAAGCATTTGTGAACACATACAGTAATACAGTGACAACACTACAAATGGACACCACACAGGTTGTATTATAAAAATAAGTATTTTTATATAGACTTAACACAAGACCAAACGACAAACATCCACAATACTATACTCAAAAATAGCCTCTCAAATGCTATAAAATAGCTCAGTTCTCTCAAGTTGTAAATGCAACACTTTACTCTCAATGTACCTTAGATGAGTAGCGCAAAGAAAACAAAAGGGGTTGCAGGGAAGGTGATGCGGCAGTTCCTTACACGCAGGAGAGTGGATGAGTCGGTTCCTTACTGGTGCGCAGGGGAGTTGATGCTCGCTTCCTTACTTCGTCGGTTACTTACTGCTCTCCGGTGCGATGCGACACGCTGGCACCTCGATGCGATACTCTTCTCCGGTGCGATGCGACAAAATGGCGTCTTGGTTGCGATGCGACAACGTTGGTGTGATGCGTGTACGCCCAACGGCCGTGCGGCGACTCGATCTTTGGAGCCGCGACTCGATCTTTGGAGCTCTTTCAGCTTCCTGGTTCTTCTCCTCAGCAAAGGTTTGTCTCGATTCCCAGAAGTGATCTAAAGTTGGGTCTGAGTCCCAATATTTATACTCCTTTTCCCTTTGTTCTCTGAAGGCAGAGATGCCTTTGCCTAGTCCAAACCAGTTCTGGTCAGTCCAGGTGCACTTGGTTGACATGTCTCCTACTTTCCTTTCATAGTGCTGGGCAGGGACATCAGACACACCACAGTACTAAACTCTGGGCTGCTGCTCGTATTTTCGTATAGATATATACAGCGACGCGAAAGTAATGGTGAGTTTCCGTTTAGTACTTCACTTCGTTAGCGCTATTTTAAAATACAAATCCCTTTGTACTCTATTTGATTTGATATTCTTTGTTGTTCCCTGATTTTATTCATATTCTGAACCCGCTTACCTGCACTATAAAATTCTTGCATTACACCGCTCTTTGGCGGATCACGTCATTAGGAAGTGTGGGAGATCTTTACAGCCATTTTGGTTTGGGAACTGCCAAGTGTATGTTGGGCGCCATTTTGGGGGAGTAGGCGGGCAGTGCAGGCTCCGACGGTGTATTTAAACCAGCCTTCTGCACGCGCAGCGGTGACGCGCAGTGGTGTGCGCCTCCCTGCGCCGGAGTCGTGCCAGAGTCCTGCCCGTCTGCGCTCGTCTGCGTCTCGGGAGTGTCAGGGGCAGGACGGAGGTGTCTATAGCTGTACCTGCAGGTAATACGTCTGTGTTATGTTGCGGATATGTTAGGTTACAGTACGGCCGATTTACTTGCCTTACGCCCCCCTAGTGGCCAATGTCATCCCTCATTTCCAGGCAGCCGTGCTTTTCGGAAAGGCTGTCTTGCTTGTGGGTGGCGGCTTCCACACATTACTAGAACTGCGCCGGACAATATTCCGCCCCGTACCAATGCCTTCTTCTCAATACTAGATCCATGATCGGTCACTCCCTTGATATTTGGAATTTATTACATAATTCCGATATATCTTGCCTATTTCTTACGGAGACATGGCTGAGTGATTGCTCTGCACCTGACTTAGCCAATGCCATCCCTCCGGAATATAACATCTTCAGGAGGGACAGAATATCTGGCAGAGGGGGAGGGGTTACTCTTGTGGTTAATAAAAACATTGCCTGCTCAACCTTTCCGGTTGAAAATATTCAGGGATGCGAAGCCTTGGGCTTCACCCTTCAGCTCTCCCCCCTCCAGGCTTGTACCGGGATCCTCTTGTATAGAGCCCCGGGGTCGGTAGGGTCTTTTTTTGATGAACTACAAGTCGCTCTCTCTGTCCCTTGTCTTAGATCAGAGCACTGTATCCTTCTGGGGGACCTCAATTTCCATATGGATATTGTAGAGGACCCCGATGCAATAAAATTAAGTGACATTACAACTACATTAGGACTATCTCCGTTTCTAATGAAGCCGACGCACAATAAAGGCCATATTCTTGACCAGATTTTTTCTACAAAAGCTATTGTGATTAAATCTATACAACCTGTACTGTGGTCAGATCACTTTTTGGTCTCTTTCTCGGTACCTGCCACTGCTCTTATTCGGGTGAGAGAATCCAAAAAGACCATGCGAACCTCGCGCCCTTTCCATCTACTTTCGGCGGAAATGCTATCTGAGGCCCTTGCTATCTTTCCATGTCCTCTTTTGGGTTCTTTGGAAGAGAATCTTAGTCTCTTTCAGAATTGGCTGACAGCAAGACTCCAGACCTTAATTCCCGAAACTAAGATTAAACAAGGCGAACGTAGAGCGTCTGTCCCTTGGTTCACCTCTCAGTTAAGGGAGCAGCGGCAGGGCTGTAAAAGGGCGGCGAGAGTCTGGCGACGGGCCTACGATTTGACTGAGAAAGCGAAATTCCGAGCAATAACTAAAGCTTACCATCAGTCAATTTGGAAGGAAAAAAAAGCTTATTTTGAGCGACGAATTGATGAGGCCGAAAATGGCTGCAAGGAAATCTTTCAAGTAGTTTTGGATTTTACGTCCCCTGCTATCTGTACTGTATCTCATACTCATTCTGAAGAATGGATAAAACAGCTTGCAACTTTCTTCACCAGCAAAATTACAACTATTCAAGCCTCCCTTCTCCACTCTAGCTCTCAGTTGGCCACGGGTCCTTCATCCCCCCCTATACTTATGGAGAGCTTAGGCCCTTCTCTTTCACTTTTTCCACACCTTTGCCTGGACACTTCTTTGGAGCTTTTGTCAGGCTTGAAATCAGGCTCCCCACTTGATCAGTGCCCAGCTAAACATCTGGGGAAAGTGGCACCTGCTTTAAATGCCCTGCTGAATCCACTCTTGAATTCTTCACTGCTAACGGGAGTAGTCCCACAAGCGTGGAAACATGCTTTGATCCTGCCATTAATCAAGAAGCCCACCTTGGACCCCCTCATCCATGCCAACTATAGGCCCATCTCCCTTCTCCCTGCTCTGGCGAAAGTGGCCGAGAAATTTGCACATCGGACGATTTCTAATTTCATCGAGGAGCACGATTTGCTGCATGACACGCAATCTGGATTCCGTGCTAATTTTAGCACAGAGTCTGCCCTCTTAGAGGTCACGGATGCCATCAGGGAAGTGCTCGACGCTGGAGGAAGGGCCATGCTGGTAATGTTGGATCTATCGGCGGCCTTCGACACAGTCCCTCATGACCGCCTCCTTGTAAGACTCTGGGAGTGCGGCATTCGGGGGACTGTGTGGAGTTGGCTTAAATCCTTTTTGGGCGGCCGCCGACAAACGATCTGGGCGCCCCCTTTTTCCGCTGATATGGCTCCGCTAGAGGTAGGGGTACCGCAGGGCTCCATCCTTAGCCCCTTGCTATTTAACATCTTTATGGCCCCTCTGGCGGCAGTCGCGGAGTCTTTTGGTGCCCAGATCATATCTTACGCCGATGATACCCAGCTCCTCGTCACCTGTGACAGGGACGGGACGTTCGATGGCGTACAGATCAAGGATTGTCTGGGAGCGGTCTTCGAGTGGTTTAGGTGCAATGGGTTAAAGTGCAATTCCGACAAGTCGGAATTGCTTTTTTTTGGTTGCACCTCTGAGCCAGACTGGAAAGCCTGGTGGCCTCAAGATTTGTTTCCACCTGACAGTGTGTCCCTTAAGGCTAAAAACCTGGGAGTGATTGTGGACAGTGAATTGTCCTTTGGGCCACATGTTTCGTGCCTTTCTGGTAAATGTTTTGGCATCTTACGGATGCTGAGAAAGTTCCTTCCTCTTTTGTCTATTCAGCATAGGAAGACTATTGTTCAGGCTCTGATCGGATCGCGATTGGATTACGCAAACGCGCTTCTTTTGGGTCTTCCAAAATATCTTTTGACCCGTTTGCAAGTGGTCCAGAATTCGGCAGCCCGTGCTATCTACGGGCTCCCAAGAAGAACTGGTGCTACGGCCCTATTAAATGCTTTACACTGGCTGCCGATCGCTAAAAGAATTCAATTTAAGTGCCTGACTCTTGCCTTTAAGGCTCTACAAGGCTCTGGCCCTAAGTACTTAAGGAAACGTCTCTCCCGATATGTACCGGGTAGGGCCTTGCGATCATCTTTGCTATCCAAAATGACAGTCCCGGTCATTAGGCGCACAAGGATGGGTGGTCGCTCCTTCCGCTACTTGGTCCCGAAGGGGTGGAACGAACTACCATTTTCTCTTAAACAGGCTCCCAGTCTCCTCGCCTTTAGAAAGGAGCTTAAAACGTGGCTGTTCACTAAATAAACTATTTCTTCAGACAATTTGGTCTTCTTTCTATCTCCTTTCTGTGGTTGCGTTTCTGTTGTGTCTGCCAATGTTCTTCAGCAAAGCGCCGGGATGCTCCTGGGAGTAGCCGAGCGCTATAGAAGAAGTAAATTAACATAACATAACATAACAAGTCACAGTGAGGTTCACGTTATAACGAACAATGTGTGCTTATACCGGCGTTTTTTGCTCTACAGAGTGCAAATCATTCATTTAAACAGTAGCTTTGGGCTCGAATATCAGCTTACAGTTGGTCCACTTAAAGGTAGTTAGTGTTGTCATTGAAATTGGCAGACACACATTTATTTAAATTTTCTGCGCACTGGGACAGACGGCACCCTGGTGTTCTGAGGGCTATATGGTTCTTTGACTTTCTTGTTCCACAATTACTTTTCTGGTCCAACCTTCAATCCTTGACAAATATGTATAGCTCCACTCTAATCCTCCTGGTTAGCAGGGTACCATTCTTTTCTAATAGCATTTGGATTTTATTATAGATAAACCAAGTTAGAGATGTTTTTGAATGTGATGAATTCTTTTGTCAATTTCATTTGTAGATAACCCCTGAAGAAGGGTGACGAAATCACCCGAAATGCATTGGGATTGAGTAAAGTTTTTTCTACTAGATGGATTGTTGGATTTACAATTTGAACTTTGATTTGCAATCAGATGTGTTAATAAAGAAGAGCACATCAAGAAGAAGGATTCAAATTTGGTTTATTGAGTTATCGTTTGGATACTTTTGATTATGTTATGTAGTTCGTGTTTCATTACGTGTTTATATTGTGTATAATTAAGTAGAGTACATTTAAGTGTTAATGAATTGTTAACACACACTCACAATTGAGTGCATATGGTAGTGCACATCCTGTCTAGAACATAGCGCTCTAGCAAATGTTTTTATTATCAGGTGGCAGGGTAGAACCACCTCAGGTAGTGCACACCAAACCAGTACAATAATAGTACATTTGGTCAAGTAGGTTTACTAGTTTAACTTGAGTGCACGCCAAGCTGTCACTATTCTTATCATTACTTTCTAAAAGTGGCATTTTCAAACACAGAATGTTAAAACCAACTTCACTAAAAGATGTATTTTATCATTCTGAGTTCAGGCATTCTAAACTCGAATTTCTTCCATGTTCCCTGAGTCAATTAGGACTATAAGATGTAATAATCAAACTGCCCATTCTGGCCTATGGAGAACAGGTAGCCTGGCAATAGTGAAAAACTAAAATGGCTGTAATTCACTATTAGGACATGCCACACACACCAGGGCATGTCCTACCTTTTACCTATAATGCTCCCTGCCCTTGGGCCTACCATAGGGGTGACTAATATGTATAAAAGGGAAGGTGTAGGGACTGGCAAGTGGGTGCACTTGCCCAGTCAGCATGGCAGTACCAGACTGCACACAGGCTCTGCAATGGCAGAGCTGAGACACACTTTACAAGCTGCTCCGGTGGGTGGCACAATCAGTGCTGCAATCCCACCAGCAGGATTGGTTACAAGCCCTGGGCACACGCAGTGCACTGTACTAGGGTCAGACAAGTAAACCAATCAAGCCAATCATGGAGTCACTAATCCATACATCAATTTACCATATTGAGCATTTGCACTGTGGCACTGAACAGCAGTGGCATAGTGCCCAAAGCATCTATAACCAGCAAAAACACATGAGGCAACAGCAAAAAATGGAAGGGAGACCCACGCCAATGGTGCCAGGTCTAACACATGCTAAACAACATGTTGACACACATGAAGAATTAAACTTTCTGTTTTATCACTGTACGTACCAGCACCACCAACCTGCTCCTCTCACATATCCCTGGTACGTATGGATAGGGATCGGCTCCTTCTCCTTTCAGACAGGAACTTAGCCACTGATAGATGCTTGGAGGCTCATCAGTGAAATATGAAGGATGATGCATGAATCCGGTTTGGCCTGAGAATTAAATGCAATCCATTACAGGAGGCAAAAAACTGAATTTGTTACAGAAAAAAAAGACATAGAAAATGAGAATTTTTTACAAAATATTTTAATTATTGTACACCAAAAGAACAAGTTATATACCTCTGAAAAAGATCTTCCTGGTGGATACTTATCTAATCACAGATTCCTCACCTTAGAATATTCCTAGATGCAATACTTGATTCGGACACTTTTCCACAACAGTGCTCAAATACTGGCTTCATACTACCCCAAGAATGAGTGACGAAGGGAAGCTGCATAGAAGTCCAGTCCAGATCACTGTTGGCAGTTTCGTATCTTAGACTTTCTGGGCCCTCAAACGCAGAGCATGAACAATTACTGGTGACAGTGTGCTGAGTGCTTGCAAGGGACATTTCCAGGTGTTAAAAATTGGCCACTCCATAGAACGGAAAGGTGGAAGATCAGTGAGGAATCTGAAAATAGATGAGAATCCACCTGAAAAAACATTACCAAAGGAAATTAACTTATTCCTCGGATGGGTAGTTCTAACACAGATTCCTAACCTTTGAATAGATACCAAACAAATTACTCCCCAAGGTGGGGGGTCTGTGAAGTCAGCTCAGACCAAAAAGTCTAGCAGAACCCAGACGCAAAGAGTTCTTCCCGCCAGATCGGGCTGTCCAGGCAGTAGTGCGTTGTGAACGTATGCACTGACGCCCATGTCACAGTCTGGCAGATCTCCACGTGCGAAAACAGAGGTAGCAGACTGGAGCCTGGAAGAATGCTCTCCTAGATGTTCCAAGGACTGCTCCTTGGCCAGTGCATATCAGATCTTAATACACAGGACAATCCACCTCAATAAGTACCTCTCCTGCACTGCCTTCTCATTCTTTGCTCCACTGTACCTCACAAAAAGCTGATTGTCCACTCAATGGTCCTTGGTATGATTAACGCACAAGCTTAAAGTCCTTTTGGGATCAAACCAGTGGAGCCTCTCCCCTCGAAGGGAATAGGAGGAGAAAAAACAATGGTAGAGTGATGGATTGCCCAAGATAAAATGGGAGTGATTACTTTAGGTCAGAAAGTTGTCCAAGTCCTCAGTAGAAGATTGCCTTAAAAAAACATAGTTTTGTGCAGTTGCACTGAAAGCATGTATAGTTCACTCACATGACAACCTACCACAATCACAATGAGGAATACAGTCTTCAAGGTCAGGGGACGCAGCAAGCAGCTATGAATCAGCTTGAAGGGCTACACATAAGAAATGCCAGGATCAATTCAGATATTGCAAATGACCTACAAGGAAACTTGTGTCAAACCAGCAATAACCCTCATCACAACAGGTGATTTGAAGAAGGAAGGTTGGTTCAGCTAACTTAGAAAGGTTGAAAGAGCTAACAAATAACCTTTTAAAGTGCCCACTGCAAGGCCCTGCCGGGCTAAAAACAAAGCAAACAAAATAATGTCATATAGCTTCAGCCGTAAAGGGTCAGTTTTGTTAGCACCACACTAGGTTACAAACTCATCCCAGCATAAACAGAATTTGTTAAAGGATGCTTGGCGGCAAGATATGACATCCACCACTTCAGGGCCGGCAAATCAAATGCAGTCCTGTGCTGCACCTACATCTCCACACATGGAGGTGTAGATGATGAGGACTGCCCTATTGCCATGACAGGAGGTTCTTCAGAACTGGCAGCCTGATAGGAGGACATAAGCGTATGCTCAGGAGTTCCGGATACCACACTCTCAGGCCCAATCTGGACCCACTAGGCTGACTTGGGCCCAGTTTTTCTTGATTTTGTTCAGATCTCTGGGCAGAAGAGGAAGTGGTGGGAAGGTTTAAGTTTAAACTCTCTCTCTATAACAGCAGAAATGCATGATCTAAAGAGTGTTCCTGCAAAAACACCAAAGTACAAAATTGCTGACACTGTGCATTCCGGACATTCGCTCCACTGCTTGGAGACACCAGAAGTCACCTGTGAATGCAGATGCCACTCCTGATCTGCCCTACGTCTGGTAAGTGATTTGTGACCATGAAGATGCCCTGATGTTCCAAACAACTCCAAAGGCAAAGAGCCTCCTTGCACAGGTACCAGGACTCCATTGAGTCCTTCTAGTTGCAGTACCACAAGCCAGTGGTGCTCTCTGTGAGAATTTGCACCAATCCCTCCAAACGCCCCTTTATGGGAAAGCCTTCAGAGACCGTCAGATGGCCTGCAGCTCCAGTAAACTGACGTGGAGCCGACCCGCCTCTAGAGACCAAAGTCCTCGGATACCCACCTCATCCAGCTGACCTTCAAAGTCCAGCAGAGATGCACTGTCATCACAGTTAGCTATGTATGGGGAAGGGAAACTGTATGAAACTGGAATTTTGTTGGGGTTGTCCCCCCAATGCTAGTGCTCTTTCCAATAAACACTAGTAGTAACCCAAATGGCATGGACTTTAGCACCCCTGTAAGTCCCTAGTAAATAGTACCCCTGGTACCTAGGGCATAGGTACTAAGGAGGGTCCCTAAAGTAACTGCATGGAATATATGTAAGCCAACCCTACAGCAGGCCTAGAAGCCCTAAGGCAGGGTGCATTGTATTACATGTTAGGGTATATCTGCATGAACATATATACCCTCGTGCTGTCTAGTTCAATTGCTAGATGGTGCAAGTGTACAGGAAAGCCATTTAAGGTATATGCACTGGTCATTACGAGTTTCCCAGCTACATGATGCCTTCACTGAAAACACTGTTGTTTGGTATCAAACACCTCATCCTAATAAATCTGTACTGATGCCAGTACTAGGTTTATTTTAACATGCACCCAGAGGGCACCTTAGAAGTGCCCCTTGAAACCTTACTTGTCTTCTAGTGTGCTGGCTTCCTGGATCCTTCCAGGCTGCCACCACAGGCGCATTTATGACCCCCAGGAGGTGACAGTCCAAGCTCTCAGGAGGTCAGGAACAATGTTTGCTCTAGCCAGAGGTGTTATCAACTCCACCAGCAGGATGGCTAGTGAATATGCATGTCAAGGCCAGGAACTTCAAAGCCCCTGCCACCTTTGATATGCGACCCCAGCTTCCCCCAGACCTGGGAGATGCCACCCCTGCTCTAAGGCCCATTTGGCACCAGAACAGGCAGGAAAGTATCTCTGCTAGGAGGCGTGGTGCACTACCAGGCCAGTCACACCCCTAAGGTGGTCTTCCTGATGTGCCCCACGAAAGAAGGGTTTCACCATTTTGATTTTGGTGGAAATAGGAATTCTGGGACACGGTTATGCCCGCTCCCACCAGGAACTGCTCATAAATGGTGTGTAGTGACCCCAAGGGTAAGTAGTCTATAGGCCACTACCCTTCACTCCCCTTAAAGCCCCTTAATTGAGTATTTAGGTGGCCCCCTGACATCAGGAACTCCGATTCGACAGACTGAATAAAGATGAGGACAAAGAAGAGCCTAAGAAGAAGGAACTGTGGACTGCTAGTGGACTTTGGTGCCAAACCCTGCCTGCCTACCTGCTTCTGCCCCGACAATTGTGACACCCTGACTCGTCCTGCAGCTGTGCAGCCTCCAAAACCCTCAGAAGGCCTCCAGCACTTCGCCAAGCCGTCAGCATCTTCCTTGAAGTGGAGGAGCCACTTCCTTGCAGTCTGAAGGCACCGACCGCAATGTCCGGTTCACGCTCTGCTGTTTACCGGGTCCGCCGATGGAGCAGCTTGCAAAAAAGAGGTCACGGTGCTCCAGGAGGTCAGATCCGTCCCCCCACCAAGTAAGAAGAAGTCAAGCCCAACTGGAGCCACCCTGCCTCAATACCCAGGGTAGCGGACCCCTTTGAAGCAACAAAAATTGGTTTCAGTCCAAACCGGACTTCAACTCCACAGAGACTGAGCAGCCGATGAGGGATGTCAGCATCTCAGTGGCCAGAACAGAGAGTGGCCCAGCAGTCCTGTTTTGTTCCCCTTTGCAGGTCTAACTGAGATCCGTGGATGCCTTTGGCACACGGGCACCAGCCAACCAAAACTCTCTGCACCCAACCTCCCTGGCCCAGCAAACACCAGTGGTGCTTTTCTGCCTCCAGATCCCCCCCATGAATCAAGCCCCCGTTTGGAGTACCTGGACTTGCCCCAGAGTACCCCTCTGCAGCCTGTTTCTAGGTGCCCCCCCCTTGCCTACAGTGTAGCGTGCAAGGCTACCAACCTGTCCAGCACCTCTGCACCCAGAAACTCTTGGGCAGGTAAACTCGAACTGCCTGTGGTACTTTTGACCCTGACTCCTAGCACCTTTATTCCTTAAGGCACAGGTCTTCAAACTGTGGGGCGCGCCCCCCTGGGGGGGGGCGTGGTTGGGTTCCCAGGGGGGCGCAAAGGCCTCTGCAAGGACATGTAAATGAGGACGCCTGGAAGTGCAGCGATGTTTATTTGCTGCATTTCCAGGCTGTCTTCATTTTCTCCGAAGCCCTCAGAGTGCCGTGGGGCCAGAGGTCAGTGGGTGTGCTGCTGGGGGCTTGGCTGGGAAGACCATTTGCATACCTTTGGAAACTGGTTACCAAGGCTTAGTTTTATTCTTTTTCCAGTACCCCCGGGCCCCGACTCAGCCTCTTCCTTACATTTGTATTGTAAATTTACTGCTGTAGTGTGAAAATGCATTTATGAAAAGGAATACAAAAAAGGGTTGCCAATAGAAAAAATGCCAGCCATGTATGTTTAAAGAGCCTGCAAAGACCTTGCTTTGACACTAAATAGGGTCTTAAATAAAAATGTATGTACTCATTTGTAATTTGACTTTGTCTGTTCCTTTTATTTTCAGTCATGAAACATTCAGGCAACCCTAGAACACATTTAAAAGTGCTTCATATTTGCTTTTCGAAGTACGCACAGATAGGAGCTGAAAATAGGGCTTTAGGTGACTGTTTATTTTTGTACCATCTGCAACATCAAAATAACGAGCTGCCAACCCTAATCATAAGACTGGAAGTTTGCTGCAGGATCAGCACATTATTTATTTCCTTCACCCTCGATTCCCTGATTAATTCCATAATAGCAATAGTTTAACATATATCTGAAACCCTACGCCCCGTCAATAACATGCTGATTAACTTGAAGTGTCTGGGAATTCAGCCTGCATTCAGACAACTCACTCCTCATTCTCACCCTTCACTTTCACGCTCACCCTGCACTCACAGCGCATAGTTATGTTTTTCCCGCATTTGCCACATAATCTATCGTCTGCTGCATGATTTACAGATTAAAAAATGCAGCAACACATGTTACCTCACAGTGGAAGGCCCTTTCTACAGGTTGACTGGTCACCTTTCTGTTGCTTATTGCTATATATTGGGTGTTAATGTGGTACTTATGAGGGGCAATAAAGGCCAGGACAATGTTAACAAGTGTAAAAATAGCAAAATAGTGAAGTAATGCTATCACAAAATATGAAGCATAATTCGCCTTTGCTTGCTGCAGAATTTAGTTATCCATGCTGCATAATTTGGCCTTCTCCTGCCGCATGATTACAATGGCCCTGTTTCTAGTGCTATGAGGTCCCAGCCTGTGGCAGAAAGCACTGTGAATATGTCATTATTTTAAAACAGTATTTACATACTCTAAGCTAGGCCGCTGCAAAAGGATGCAGTGATTGAGATAAAATAAGTTCTTACAAAACATACTTTTTAGTAATAAGTAATCAAACTGTATCTAATGCAGACATTTTTGTAAGTGTCTCCACTGTTCCAGATCCCAGCTGATAACTCCTTTACATTACATCTTAAAAAGAATAGATCTTTGCCACCATAAAGCTTTAAGCAGATCCACTAGAATTATTCAGCAGAAGAGGACAACATTATGCGGCAGGTTTGACTAAATTATGCAGCAAGAAAAGGTAAATTATGCGGCACAATGCGCCACATTTTGTGGTTAGCATTACTTCATCATTTTGTCATTTTAACTCACGGTAACGCTGTCAGGGGAAATATTTCACCTCATTAGCACCAGTGTAGCACCCAAATACAGCAGTAAGCAACTACAAGATTACAAGTCAATCTTTGCAAAGGGCCTTCCACTGCTCCGGAACACTTTGTCACGCTTTAAGTAACTTTTGTTCCGTTTGAGCTAGAATCAAGATTTTTTTTGTTGAAATCTGCAGATTATGTAGCAAATGCAGTACACTGATAATTATGTGGAAAACGCTGCAGCTGCTACAGAAACTCATAATTCCATGGTTTCTTTTTTAACTTTCTGCATTACCACCCACACTTCGATTTCAGGCAGAGGCATCTTAAAGTCAGTATTAGCCATTCAGGGGCAGTTTTTTTGTGAAAGCTGGGTCCATGGGGTGGCAGGTAGAAGGCCAGCAGGGTTGCATTCAGATGCATAGCCCTAATCTTCTCGTTCCCTGGGGCCTCACAGTAATGATCTAGAAGACAGAGGAAAGGAGCGCGATTCATAGATATTGTCAAAGAGAAGGCCCAGAATAGGGAGCACTGTATGCGGACTCATTTTTATGTTTACAAATGACCAGAGACCCCTTCTTCAGAGAGATACGCCAATATAAGTGTTTTTTTTTTTTTAAAAAGGACATTCATTAGTGAAGCTGGTACTGCTGCCAAGTGTGTAAGTAGCCACTGCTGGTTATCATAAAGGAGCAGATACAGCAGGACTAGGGCCCTGGGATTTGGGGGGCCCACTGCATCACAATTATGACGGTCTACCTTTTAAAAAAAAGGGGCATCGGAGCTTATTGTCCCCTCAAGCATTAGGACAGAGGTGATGATCCATTCTGGAGGGGAAGAGGTAAAAAAGGCAAAGGAGGTAGCCAGATACTCAAGACTGCAGTTATCATTAGTGCAGCAGGTATAGTTGCATTGTAGTCAAAGAGTGTGAGGGGCTCACAACACCCCAATTATGTGGAGCAGTTTGTTTGGGATATTAGGTTTTGTTGGATGCTTTTGCTGTTTTACAAGTCTCATATTTGGTGCAATTCATAAGCTATAGAAAAAATATTCCTGAAATCATCTCATAAGCCCTGCTCCTTGTACACAGCCATGTCCCTCCCGCTCCCTCAATCCTTGTCATAAAGTTTTGGAGGGGGGCCCGACCTCAAAATATTTTGCTTAGGGGGGCTCAGAGTAAAAAAGTTTGAAGATCTCGGCCTTAAGGAGACCCTGAGAACTGTTCACAAAGAACCGTATTCAATATATGCCTTTTTTTCCAAAGGAAAGCACTACCGTGTAAAACGCATTTAAGAAAACATTTTACTCTATAAAAAGTAGTTACCAATTAACAAAGTTCTTGGTAAAATAAATATAAAAATACTGGTAATATTTCTAAATTAGTCTTGAGTGTGTGCGTCATTTATTTACTGTGTCTGTTTAACAAATGCATTAATACTACCCTTTGATAAGCCTAAACTGCTCGTCCACAAATCCACATAAGAGACCATTTGGGATTATTAATTTAAGACCTGTAAACCAAATAAGGTTATATGGACTTTCTACATAGTATACATCGTTTTGGTATGCTATATAAAAAGCCAGCTTCCTACAATGACATTAGACAAATTGCTGTCGATCAGCCACCTTTGCACATCCAGAGCCGTCTCCTCCAACACCTGGATGGTATCGGCAAGACTGCCCGATGCTGGGGCCATGGGAACTTAAAGTTCCTTTGCAGTGCCCACATGAGCCAACTGACAGAGGTGATGAGGCGTATGCATGAGGCCAAGAAGCATCTCTGTTACACCGAACAGAGCATGAAATATCAGCTGTCCTGGACATGTTTCTGTGGAAATAAGAAGCCCTGAACTCCACTGTGTCCAGGATGGGCCCAATGAATGTCAGCCTCTACAAAGCAATCTGGTGCGACTTTGGCTCGTTTATTGTAAACCCCAATTATGTCAAGGGTTCTGCCATCATCTGGATGTCCTCCATGACTGAGTGCAGCAAGCCCGCCTTCATCAGCCAGTAGGCAAGGTACAGGAATACAGGAGCTACAGATGTCCAAAGATGGGCGGTGGCCACTGCCATTACTTTTGGGAACACCAACCAACCCACCAGGGAAATTTAATTATTTAATTTTCCCTCGTGGTCGTATCACGAAATCCCCCCCAGCCGGCCCCACCGCCCCACTGCTCTTACCTGCAGCGGCCGCGGCTAGTGAATACCCTGGCAGCGCTGGGGAGGTCAAAGGGGAGCACAGCAAACAGAAAATGCCTGCACCCAGTCTTGAACTACAGATAACGCCCGTGGACTGTAGGACTGCTACATGAAAATATGCAACCTGCATGTCCAAGTGCAAGTCCAAGGGCACCCTCCACTCACCCAAGTCCAGAGAAAACAAGATCTGGGCCAGCGTAAGCATTATGAATATGTCCTTCCACAGGAAAGCATTCATGGAGAAAATGCCCATAACAGGTTTTAGTCCTCCATCCTTTTTTCAGGACAATGAAATAGGCCAGTCTCTTTTCAATTCAGCCTTGGACAGCAACAGGTGCACCTCGTGTAACAGAATGGGCAACTGCTCATCCGAAATCTGTTTTGATGGGAAGGAGAGAAAAAACGCAGAGTGCTCATTAAAAGAAAAATCTGTAATTCTCATTTGCAATATATGATATATTGTCCATTTTGAAGGAAATACTGAACCTGCACCCCACCAGTTAGGCATGCCCGGCTAAAGGCAAACGAAAGCGGTTGGATGGCTGTTGTATCAGGGGTGGAGGGATTATAACACTGATGCCTTCGGCTGGCCTACATGGTGCCTGCCAGATCCGCCTGCACAACCTTGAACGGACTGGGGTGTCTGCCAAATCACTGGCTGTGGTATTCAAACCCTTCAGAACTGATGTGGGAACTGCTCGACAGGAATCGATAGTGCTAAGGAGCATGCCCTAGCTCTGCTATCTTTAAAGAGTTCCAATGCAAAGTCCACCTTTTCTTAGAAGAGGTGGGACACATCCATTATGGTGGTGTGCACATTGGTGAAGAATTCAGCTGATCACATCCATGAGTCTTTACGAAGGGCAACAGAGGTACTGACTGCAGTATCCAGACAAGCCATAACAACAAGATTTGCATGGATAACATTCTACCCCATCCGGTTCATCATGAATTTTCTGGGACAAAAAACCTTATGGTTTACTAGGAAGGTGTGCAAGATCTTGCTGGCCATATTGCAAAGGGCATAAGAGTGGCAGCCAAGCAGACACACTGCATTTACGGACTGCAGAGCTAGACTTGCAGAAGAAAACATACATTTCTTAAAGGCATCAGTTCTCTTGGCTTCCCTATACAGAGGAGTGGTTAGAAATGAGTTTCAATTAACTTTATTGGGCAAGGCCTGCACAATAAGACTCTGGGGTGGGGTGCTTGGTGAGAAACTCCAGGTTACAAGTTGCAAGACTGTGATGTCTGATCACTTGCCTATTCACAGGCAAGCAAGATCAAGGCTTCGACCAAGTAGCCATCAAAGTGTCTGTAAGGGCATCATTAGAAGAAGCTAAACGTTGCTGGCACCAGCTGCAAAATTTCAGTCAGAACATTCACTTTGGTTTCAATGGAGATTAGCTGCAATCAGAGATCTCTGTTCTGACCCCACCACTGCAAACCAGGCATTTTCTTCCATTGGTGGACAAAGTGGAGAGACAAATTCCATCCAAGCCCAACGATGTTCTGTAAATCAATGGGAAGGGGAGGGGGACATCACAATCATCAATTTAGGGTGCCCCCTGCTCTGGCATAGGATTAGAGTAAGAACCAAAAACAAAATGGAGGCCTTACTGGTAGTTTGAGACGTGGCAGATGCACCGGGTTAGCGTCAGGCTGCGTAATAACTGGTTGTGCTTTTGTGATGTCAATGCCAGACATCGGTTGAGCAGGAGCCAAAGTTGGCCCGGGGTCCAACATCTGTGTCAGCACTGGCATCTGAGTAGAAGGAATCGGCATGGACCGCAAAGCCAGAGTGCAAGTCTGTACTGGAGTCAGCACAGGCCAGTTAATGGGTTCCAGCATGCAGAAGGTGCCAGAGAGGAATGTGCTGTCAGTCACCCCAATGGAAGCCCCTGAAGTCCATAGGCATTCTAGAAGTGCATCCAACATTTTTAAGAAGGTCTCTCTGAAAGTCTCAATTTGCTGTGAAGTTGGCGATGGCCCAGAAAATTAGGGGCATGTCAGGCCAGCCAAGAAATCTAATCTGTGGCTGGAAACCTCGAAAGTGTGCGACTTACATCGTGATGCCCTCGCTTCTTGTCCTTGGAGTCAGAATGTTAGGAAGAGGATGAATCTAACTTTGCTTTTTTCTGCTTCCATTAGATTGAATACTTCAGCTCTGAGGAGCACTTTGAAAGCAACATTGGACAGTCACAGCAGCAGACTCTAGACAAGGCAGAGTTCATGTCCGCGACTTAAAGAGTTTTAGTGCAAAGTATAGGAATGCCTCAATTTTACCTTTTGTTTGATAACTGCGCCTCCGGGTCTCGGATTACATCAGATGCACAAGGGTGCACTTATCACGTAACTTAGAGTTGTGCCCGAACCCAAACACCCAACACACCAATTGTTCCCTAGCACAGTTTAATTTGTAGCCAGAAAACATACAAAATGGGACTGGATCCGTATCGGAAGGCACAGAAGGAAATGGAGGTGATCGTGCATCTATGCAACTCTACTCCGTCTTTTCCGGGGTAAGATGAAGCTAGCGCAGACTCGCACATCATCACCCAACGGTACAAGGGATCAATGCTATGGAAATGTTTCCAAAAATAACGTTTAAATGTCTTGAAAACTTCAAATACTTATTTACACCTCCACTGACAACTGGGGAGGCTTTAACAAAAAACTGACTTCTGGCAGCTGTCTTTCCAATGATTCCTAAATTCCAAAGATCTTCTTCCTTGAAACACCCTCTTCAACATTAATAAGCTTGGGACCTCAGGAGAAGAAGAATTTCTATTACAAATTTAACTATATATTGTAGTGAAGACCCTCCTAGTTCATTTTGTGCAAAGCAGGAGAAATTTTTGTTTACAGAGGAAGGTTACATTAATTTGCAGAAGGGACAAAAGACATTAATATCTCCTTAGATTAAATATCAATGTCCTTAGGTTGTCTCTTTGTAGTTAATGAAGAGCAGTCTGGCAGTTTCAAAGCAAGGGAGCTTTTAGCTCAGGAATAAAAGGCGTAAACTCTAAAACCCATTTCAAGTGAAATTCTTAGGTAAATGGTAAAGACTCATTTAGTCTGATTAGGACTAGGGACAAAACTGAGACCTGTGAAGTATATGGAAGACCCTGCCACGCCTGCCAAATGAGCTCCAGAATCATAAATATATTACTTTCAAACCAACCCCATAGGTAGGGGGATGGGAAGGTTTCAAACTGCTTATCCCAACAGAATTTGTATTGCTCAGATAGAACATCCTACACCATACCCATGCGTCTACCCCACTAACCATAAAGGTCTCCAAAAACACTCCTCAAATTATGGATGGACAGCCATCATGAGGTTCTCCCATCCCTGTTTGTTAAGAACTGCTTCATAATGGAACTGCAACAGAAGAGGCCTACTTGACCAGAGCAATGCAGATTGCTCTGGTCAAGTGGAAAAATAAATAGTCAAGGACATGAGGCAACACGCAAATAAAAGGTTTTTACAACGCAGGAGATTTTGCAGTTTCCCAGTTCTTAATGGAGATCCTGTGAATGCATCCTAACAGCAAGACAGATTAAACTTTTCAGAAAGGAAAATAGGATAGCACAGATATCACAATCTAATCAAATCCTGCCCCTCCTGTCCCAAACTTCCATGCTGCTGATTTTCTTCTGCATAGAGGATGACAAACCTGGGCAACTTGTACAGACTGGACCTGGGATCTTCAGAAGTGTTGGATAATCCCTGTAGTAAAAATCTATATACTGTTCCAATCTCAAGTCCCTGAAAATAAAAATAAAATTTGGTGTGAAGTTTGGCTAAACAACACAAATACAAGCACAGGAAATGAAGATTACATAGTACAGAAACAAACACTGCTATTAAAAAATATAATCATTGCTCCTAGCCATCAAAGTCACTGAACAAGTTGCTATATGTTAACAACCTCAGTGAATCGGTTACCAAATAATGTAATCCCTCGCCCTGGTGCATAGTTGCATCAGTACTCTGGGGAATGTACATTCATATTTGGAGATGCAGTTTAATATTCCTTTAGAAATACCTCCCAGTTTTTGGCCTTTCCGGGGGCAAGATGGCCGCGGACGGGCTGGGCTGAGTAGTCGCTGCTGACCTCTCCTATCGGTAGCAAAATCGGCACTAACTGACGATGCACTGGTTATTATAATTTAGACCCCTGATGGCTCTGATCTACAGCTGGTACACAAATCTACATTCTCCGATCCGGCCTTCTACTATAGCGCCTAAACTATCGGAGCTGGTCCGGTTGAAGGAAAGCTTTGAGAGATTTTGGAGCACCTGCTGGAGTACCTGTTGTAGCCTAAAACTATGGTATACACAGTTGTACAAAATGCCACCGCGCCCTGCTAAAGCTGATAAAGCGAGGGAGAAAGTAAAAGACCAAGCGCAGGCCGGCAAAAACCCCCCCTCAAAAGATTCAAATGAAGAAACGGCGGCGAATGCCAAGAAACTAGGCAACGGCTCCGCAGTGGCCTAAGAAGATTGAGACAAGGAGGGCAGAGAAGACCGTCGCAATCACCCCTACTGATTCAGGCAGCCAGCCAGATAGCTCCGCTGAGGCAAAGAGTCAGAGGCTGGCAAAACACGATGATGGGGCTGAAAAGATTGCTAGATCGGACAAACAAAGTAAAAAGCAGAGAGACCCCCCTCAGACAGCCTACCTTATCGGAAGTATTCTCTGCTCAACCCGTGGCACCAGGCACTCGGACGCGAAGCGAAATTGGCAGAAGCAGAAACAGCGGCGGACTCAGCGATCTTGGAGGCGTCCTCGAGGACGCAGGAGGCGCGCCAAGCACAGACGCCCTCGTTGCTCAGCAACAGCAGCAACAGCAGACCCAGCAGTCTAACAATACCGCCGGGACCCAGGAGCAGGTCAGGCTTCAGACAGACTCAGCCTCCGCAAGGGGTTCTCCCCCTCTACATACCGAGGAGCCCCAACCAGGTAATGCAACCTCGTGGGAGAGGCGGAGTGTGGATGCAGAGATGATGGAGGCAATTATGATGCTCGAGTCAGAGTTAGGAGCTCCTAAGGCCTCCAAAACCTTCGAAAAGACCAAGGGGTCTCTACTCACAGGTGGAAACTCTATTAACCTGGCAATAGGGGCAAGACGGCTTGATTAAAAGGAGGTTGAGATAATGGAAAAAAGCGATGTGGGATCGGGTGAAGGTGATGGTGAGAGGTTTTTTTCCCTCAATGAAGACTCAGACTCACTCTCAGTGCAGCTAAGCGAGGAGATTACAGAGGAAGAGGAGGAGGTGGAGGAAGCTGAGGAGGTCTCATTATCGGACTCTAGTTCTTCTGGGGGGAGTATTGGTGTTGGTACAGGTAACGACTCGACCCTGAGGAAGAGACGGGTAAAGTCAAAACCATGTAGTCAACAGACTGGATCGCTGGGAGGCACGGAGAGAGGATTATTGTGGGATTATTCAGGAACTTCCCAGACATATCAGGAGGATGACGTCACTGGGTCACCGAGACAGAACGCTCCTTTTGACACCCTGCTCAATATGCTGAAACAGATGCAAGCAGAAGCTAGGGTTGTTAGCCGGAAAGCAAGGCAAGACGCAAAAAAAATACAATCTTCATTGAGGAAAACTAATAAGCTTTATGATGACTTGGTTGGCAGAGTTACGGAGGTGGAGGAGCGCACGAGTAAGCTCGAAGATGACCTTGGCAATTGGCAGACTTTTAAAACAGATCAAGAAAGGGTGACAGAAGATTTGCAATGGAAAATGGAGGATTTTGAAAATCGCCAAAGGCGTAACAATGTTAGAATTTTGGGTGTGGCTGAAGGGGTTGAAGGGCAGGACATAATGCACTTTGCGGTTAATTTATTTAGAGGAGCATTCCCGGAGTCTCAGTGGCAGTGGGACAGGGAAATTCAGAGAGCGCATAGGTTCCCTTTTACACTCAAAAAGGGGCATGGGCAGATGGTGGAGGCAAGGCAGTTTTCCCGCGTGCCATTTTAGTCTATTTCGGAAATTTCCTCCTTAGACAGGAAGTTATTGAGAAGGCTAGACCTAATAACAAGAGATCATTTGAAGGCACCACCTTCTTTGCTAGGCCGGATTTTTGCCATGTGACGGTTAAACGGAGGTGGAGGCTGAGGCAGTTGATCTCAAAATTTCAGGCACTAGGTTCAGAGGCTTATTTATTGTTCCCTACCAAGTTGAAAGTAATCACTCAAGGAAGAGTCAGGATGTTTTTTTCTGAGATCAAAGCCCAGCAATTTATGGACGATTTGAAAAAGCAGGATGCATAAGGAGAAAATGTATTCCTATTGTAAGTCAGGGGGATAGAAGTTTTTCCCGGTCTCAGGGGGCATTAGTTAGTTTTAGCATAAGATCTGAGATGAAGATGGGAGAGGGGTGCGACTGTAGCAGCCCGGAACCGGCTACGTATAGGTCTTATTGACCTATTTGCCTGTTCAGGGGAGGGTGGGGGTGGGGTTGAAGGGAAGGGAAGGGAGAGGGTTAGGGTGAGGGGGGTTTCATTATGGGTAAAATTTTGTGTTTTTTGTGGTTTGATAATGCACATTCTAATGCACATTCTTATTCTTTCTTTTTTCTTGTGTGAATCATGGTACATACAAAATAGGTGGTATAAACAGTATCAAAGGAATGTAGGTCGCTGTAATTTTTTGATGCTTATTCCCTGGCTGACTAGAAGAAGGAACTCCTCTGATCTCCTGTAATGCCTTGCAAGATTGCTTCAATTAATGGTTGTGGCTTGAATAATCCTGGGAAAAGAGTGAAAGTAGCAGGGCTGTTGAGATCTCTGCAATTGGATTTGGTTTGCCTCCAAGAAACCCATATTGAAGCAACACAGATTTACCTTTTAGTAATACCTCCAACTAGAGAGCTGTGAATGGCTCAACCTGGGTCTCATCAAGTGATGCAATACCTCGCTATAGCTTTGTAAGGGTGTCACTGGGTGAAGCGGACCGAGGAACGGGGCGTCCAGGTCAAGCCTCTGACCAATACCCTCTCCCCTCCTTCTCTTCCACAGCAAAGCGAATGGTTCCCTATAGGAACCCCGACACCCGTCGTACCTGAAGATCCCGGGGGCTGTTCCTTTAACTGGCAGGCCTGTGTCGAGAGCCACACCCCCAACAGCGATGACGAGGAAGCCTGGGCGGATATAGGAAGTGCAGCCTATTCCCCAGTGTGCATGGACACCGGAGAGCGGAAGGAGTTGGTTGCGAGGAACAGGAGCAGGACATCGAGCATTGGCGGAGAGGAAGGCGACGCATCGACGGAGAAGAGCGGGAGACGTCCGGACGAGACGGTGAGCAGCGGAGGAGCGAGGGAGGAGCAGAGGACGGCCGGAGACGACGTTGAACCCCAGCGACGAGAGCCAGGAGGCCAACGACCCCGCGAGTCGCCCAGCCACGTTCACGGAGGAGCGTGGCTTTCCAAGGTACGAGAGCGCATACGGGGCTGGGGAGAAAGAAAGGGAGGGACCGAGTAAGGGGACAGCCGGGCACTAGCGTTGGTGTATGCATCCCGACACACCCCTTCCTGAGCACTACCTCACCACGATCTCTCTACCAGTGCACCAAGTGTTCCCTCACCCCCGTTCCCCTAATCCGACCGGGCTGAAACCCGAGTTCTCAGGGCTGTTTTCTCTCTTCCTTTGAGCGCATGAGATCCCGAGATCAGGGGAGAACCGTCCAACGTAAACCTCCACGGTAGAAGAATCCGGAGAGGAAGGACCACGGCGGGAAGGAGAGAGCCCAGAGAAAGAATCCCCGAGGCCCCCCTACCGTACTATAGACCCTACCCCATTCATAAACGAAAGACTAGGAAAATAAAAGTGATCAAAACACCACCTCGGTCTCCAGAGTTGTCAGATCCGTCACAAAGGGGTTCTCTCATCTCTCAAGCTGAAAAGGTGATGTAATACATGGGAGGATACTGGGCATTATTAGGAATGAGCATAATAAATGAATTGTGACATAAGGAATTGCTATGGGTCTTAGTTCTCACGTCCTGCCTCCGTGCAGAGTGCATACACAATTTCTAATGAAGGAATTGAGACATATACACAAATTAACTTTCTAAAAATGTAGACATACAACAGATAATGCACATGATTCTATTTTGATGCAGAGGCAGATATGGTCAATGTCTCGGAAAGGGGCATGGAAGTGGGGGTGGATCGGACAATGGAGAATAAGTCACATCAGTTAAGACTAACGCGCAAGAAAGAACATCCAATAGACAAAGGAAAATCAGATGAAGCTGGAACTTGAGCAGTTGAAAGGGTGTTTCCACCTCAAGTTTTGGAACTGCCAAAAGTGGAAAAAGAGTTCAGTCAGATAAGGACCCAAAGAGAAGTCTAACCTGTGGAATTTGATAATGCATTTGCATTAGTGAACAGGAGAAGGCTTACTAGGTTGAGAGGGGAGGTAAGGGCTAACCAAAAGAGAGGAGATTAAAAGGTAAATTAAACAGAAAATATATTATTTGTACATGTTACTCACTGGAGTGATTCCTTTACTCCTCAATATTAATGTAAGGTTCTTTCAATGAAAGAAAGGGTTGTAACCCTTCTGCCCATCTTAAAGTAGATTTTTTAATTTGGAAAACCAAGTGTACGCGGAGTACTGCTTGCATCTGGAATCCAACATTTAAGCTAATCTCCTTAGTGTGACTACTGTTCCTTTCCATTCAACCGAAGACTTACACCTACAGACTTAGCAGGTTAGCAGATAAGTCACCTATAGAAATGCTGGAGGGGCTTAACATATCAAAGTGAAGGTATTACTATGAGGAGTAATATGTAATCACCCCTTCATCTCCACTGCCTTTTTCTGGTCGAATTTTAACACTATAAACTTTAAAAAAGCTAAAAAAGGGTAACATTAATCCAAACCTTTAGAGGACCAGCCACAAGTAGTTAAGCGCTGATTAGCCAACCTCAGTATTCGATCTAAAGTTGGCATCTAGAGCACACAGTAACGATTGCAAAGAACAAGTTACTTACCTTAGGTAACGATTTATATATTAGTTATGGATTCCTTACCTTAGAATTACCCCCCAGGCATCAGACTGGATCCGGAGAATTTTTCTTCAGCAGTAACCCTGCCCGTTGGTCGACTCAGCCTACATAATTGGCGTCGTGATCGCCAGAATGACGTAGCAGTATCTACTTAGACGCCGCCTCTGCACGCTGACGTCAGTTCTTTACATGACATTCCACGCCAGAAGCGCAGAGCCATGCAAGACACTGACCACTGGTGCATAAAACTAGGGCCCTAAAGGGGAGTCCCTTACCATAGAAGTCAGTTTGCAGAACAGGGAGGATGGGTGGGGTGGTAAGGAATCCATAACTAATACAGGTCTCTTACAAATATATCGTTACCGAAGGTAAGCAACTTGTTCATCTGAAAGAGACTATTAGTTATGGATTCCTTACCTTAGGAATAGATACACCAGCAATACCATCCCCAGAGGAGGGTCTGCAAACCAAGTTCACATCAGAAAGTCCTGGAGAACCGAATGTCCAAGGAAGCCGCCTCTCCCGTTCGGACTGTCCAGACAATAATGTTTAGTAAACGTGTGCAGTGATGCTCACGTAGCTGCCCGACAGATGTCATGAAGGGGGACTCTATTACCTACAATGGACGAAAGTACTATATACTTCGGCAGTGGCCAGAGTGAGACTGGGATCGTTGAGATCACCGAAATACCCGGTAGAACGAGGGACGAGGCAGGGATGCCCGCTATCCCAGTTACTGTTCGCCTTGGCGGTGGAGCCCCTCGCGGTTAAGATTCTGACAGGTCAACACTACAGGGGCCTGGATAGCAGAGACGGACAACAGCATATATCGCTTTATGCAGACGATAGGGCAATGGCAGGCGCGGAGAGCTTACTCGCGGACTTTAGGGACGTCTTGGGCCTGAGAGTTAATTTGTCCAAGACATGCCTGTTCCCGGTAAGACAAGGAGAGACTAGACCGGACATGAATCGAGCAGTGAGCTGGGAACCCACCTGCCTGAAATACCTGGGCGTACACATCTATCACACGACGGCAGATACGCTGGAGGGGAATGTGGGCCACAGTGTGAGAGCGCTGAGAGGTAGTATGGCCTTTTAGGCCACCCTTCCGTTGTCGGTGACAGGCCGCATATCCCTCTTGAAAATGGTGGCACTCCCTCGTTTGTTATACTATTTTAGGAGGCTGCCGGTGTGGATACCCAGCTCCACTTTCAGATTCCTGAAATCGATGGTGGTATCTTTTCTCTGGGGTGCGGGCAGGCGTAGAGTTGCGCAGGCGTCGCTTATGCGACCCAAGGCCGAAGGAGGACTAGCGGTCCCAGACTTTGAACTATACTATTTAGCAGCTCAATTGCAGATCTTCACACAAAAAGTAGCGAGGGTATTCCGAGGACCGGAACACAGGAGGAGAGGGGGAACACCGCGCCACGTCCTTTCATATATTGCTTTGCAGCAGAAACTAGACCCCAGGGATCTTCTCACAGAGGAGACAACGATCAGACTCTGTTGGAATCGTTCCCAACGCAGGGCGGGAGCTCTACATCCGTATGCGCCCGAGATACCGCTTGGGATGCTGACGGCATTACCGCACAGCGGAGATTGGTGGCAATTACAACTCTGGGAAGAAGCAGGACTGCAAGTGGTAGGGGATCTATATGAAGACGGGGCTCCGCTACCCTACCAAACTCTCCAAGAGAGATTTGATCTACTAAGGGGAGGTTTCTTGCTACACGCAGCGCTTACTAAAGCGATTCAGGCGCACTGGAGGGAGGGGCTGCTGGAGCCTAAGACGTCGATGGCCTGCCAGTACACCATGATGGCGGCAGGGACCTTCAAGGCGGTCACGTGCCTATATTCTAGAATGCTTCATGAAAACCTGCCGCCCCTGGCTGTATTGAAGGGAAAGTGGGAAACTGATCTAGGTAAAGATATCCCTGAGACAGCTTGGGCGCAGATAGTGCGACGAGCCTGGAAGAGCACGCGGAACGCAAGGTTTCAACTAGTGCACTTCTATATCCTCCACAGAGCATATTTGACACCTGGGAAAATCCAGAAATATTTTAAGGTAGAAGAGGCAGCATGTCCCAGATGTACGAGAGCGGGGGTGGAATTGGAACATATGCTGTGGTCTTGCCCAGCGATGGGACTTTACTGGAAGGAGGTGGGGGATACCCTGAATGAGGTGACAGAGAGGCGACTGGAGTTCGATATGGCCATTAGTATACTACACTGGTTCCCCCACACGTCCAAGAATAAGATTACGAGTAAGTTCATAGATCTGGGACTTCTATTAGCAAAATGAGAAATTACGAAACGTTGGAAAGCAACAGTGGGTCCCACCAGTAAAAGATGGAAGGGCGAATTTCTCAAATGGGCCACCAGTGAAAGCGCACTGCATTATCAGTTGGTGCGCAGGCGAAACGACGATAAGGTGCAAGAGGCGGCGGCTGCATGGGAGGCGCTAGTACAGGCATTGCGAGACTATGAGTCACACGACGATGAAGAGGGGCAGGTCACGGATGGGGGGATAGCCCCGGAACAAGACGGGTACATCGCATAACTCAACACATAGCTACTCCTAGGAATGTATGGTAAAAGAGGACAGAGACGGCTACCTGCGTCGTTGGTGGGGAATGAGGAAGGGGGGAGGGAACTTACAGTTTTCATAGTATTTAAGTGTAGGGCCTAAGTTACGAAGGTTTCCATTTTATCCGATGCACAGCTCGTGAAGGGCTTACATATCCTCATACCATGTACTGTATAACTGGTTGGGGGCTTTTGATTGATCCTTAGTGAGTATGCTGATAAATATCAAGTAAGGATTTGTATATGTTTGTACAAAAAACCAATAAACTATGTTTTCAAAAAAATGAAGGGGGACTCTATGTCCCAAAGCAGTAGTGGCTGCCGTCGCTCTGGTGGAATGGGCACGCAACCCTAATGGAGGTTCCTTTTTCGCCAACGAATAACAAATCTTAATGCAAAGAACGACCATCGAGAGATGGTTCGCTTTTGCACGCCCCAAACTTTATTGGTGCCCACATAGTCAACAAACAGCTGATCATCCACCTGGAATTGTCTTGTGAGAGCCAGATAAAATGAGAGCACATGTTTTTGATCCAGACAGTGGAGCCTCTCCTCCTCTTCAGAAGGATGCGGGGCGGGAAGGAGGGGGGCAAACTGATGGTCTGTCCTATGTGGAAAGAGGTAACCACTTTAGGAAAAAAAGAAGATCGAGTTCTAAGGACAACTTTGTCTGGATGAGCAGCAAGGAAAGGAGGCTCAGAAGAAAGAGCCTAAAGCTCACTCACCCGGCGTGCAGCAGTGATGGCAATCAGAAAGGCAGTCTTCAGAGTTGAGGGTCTGAGAGGACAATTATGTAACGACTCGAAGGGAGCACACATCAGCTAAGTCAGAACCAGATTCAAGTCCCACTGGGGCATTATGATAGGGATAGGTGGAAAGAGACGAGTAATGCCCTTTAAAAACCTATTTACAATAGGGAACTTGAAAAGAGAAGGCGGATCTGGAAGGCAAAGAAAGGCCAAAACGGCCGAAATATAGCCTTTAAGAGTACCCAGAGCAGAGCCCCGCTGGCCTAAGGAAAGTAGGAATAGGAGAACCTCCAAAAGAGGGGCAGAAAGGGGATCCACAGCCTTTGCTGTGCACCATGCCACAAATTTGCGCCATCTGCAGGCGTATACCAATTTAGTGGAGGGGCACCTGGCTGCCAAGATGACATTACAGACTTCGGGAGGAAGGTCGAAAGCTGTCAACTGTTTCCGCTCAATCTCCATGCAAGGAGGTGGAGACTGGGCAGGTTCCGGCGGAGGACCGCCACCTGCTGCTGCGAAAGAAGATCCACCCGAAGAGGCAGTCTGATCGGAGGATCGATGGCCATGTGCAAGAGCTCAGGATACCAAACTCTTTGGGCCCAGTCCAAAGCCACAAGAATGACTTGGGCCCGGTCACGCTTGCTCTTCTTCAGCACTATGGGCAGAAATGGTATAGGCGGAAAGGTGTATAGAAGACGGTAACTCCACTTGCGACGGAAAGCGTCGCAGAGCAAGTGCCGTCTTGGAAATTTTAACGCGCAGAACTGCTGACATTGCGCGTTCTCATTGGTGGCGAATAGATCTAACCAAGGCTCCACTGCTGAAAAAGACCTTGCACCACCTCCGAGTGAAGACTCCATTCTTTTTTTTTTTTTTTTTTTTTTGAAAAGATTTTATTGTGCATAAAAGGGTTACAAACACGGGCCTACAACCACCAGGGCCGGCCGCTAGTAGTCAAAGTGTTCCAGCATATCAGAAAACAATGGCTAGCCCACAGGGGCTCCGCACTATCACAGTAAATCAGACTGCACATAAAGGAAATCAGGATACACACTTTTAGTATAAACAACAACAAAAAAGGAAAAATACAAAAATACAACAAACAAGGCGAAACGACTTATGAAGGGCGGCGAACACCAGCCGGGGGAGTCAACACCCAACCACCCGAGGGCGGTCAATAAAAGAAGACCTGAGAGGGAGGGGGGGGGCAACGAGAGAACCAAATCTGTACTCCGAAGTACGAGATGCACAAGGAACCCTCAAGGATCAGGGGGACGAGGCAACCCCGGACATATCTACCAAAGGGGGAGCACAGATAGACCCACGATACGCGTTCCACTGCCCCCAAATTTTACCCCAAGCCCCCGGTTTACCACGGGCCACATACACCGTTTTCTCCCTGAACATGCACCAGTCCATGTTTTCCTTCCAGACGGACACGGTGGGAGGCCGCTGGGAACCCCAAAGCTGCGCAATATCTCTCTTTGCAATCATGTTCCCCAAGGCCGCCCACCGAGCCTGAGCCGCATTGCAGTCATTGGGCTCCCATACATTCAGCACACAACGACGCACCTCCGGCAGCAGAGCGACCCCGGTGACTCGTCTCATACTATCATGTACCCGGCGCCAGTATTCCGCCACCTCGCGGCATTCCCATAGGATATGGAGAAAAGTAGCACTGAGCCCGCAGCCACGCTTACAGAGTCCGTCGTCTGAAAACCCCATCGAAAGAAGACTCCATTCTTGATCCATCATGCACAGGCACCTGAGTTTGTCCGCCCTGGCGTTCAGGGAACCAGCCAGGTGTTGAATCATCAGTCGGCGAGATAGGGAAGTACTGGAACCCCTGATCTGTGCAGATGAGCTGCGACCACCGCCATCACTTTCGTAAACACCCGAGGGGTGCTGGTAAGGCCAAAGGGGAGAACAGTGAACTGAAAATGCTCGTGGCATACAGTGAACCGTAGGCAACGCCGGTGGGCAAGCAGGACAGGATGTGAAAATAGGCGTCCTGCAAGTCCAACGCTACCATCCAGTCTCCAGAGTCGAGGGCAGACAGGACCTGAGCCTATGTCAACATTTTGAACTTTTCCTTCCAGAGGAAGCAATTGACGTTCCTGAGATCCAAGATAGGACGCAGGCCTTTGTCCTTTTAGGGCACCAGAAAGTAGTGGGAATAACAACCACAACCTACTTCTGGGGCAGGAACTGGTTCGATGGCTCCCTTGGGCAAGAGAGCTGCAATTTCCTGGCGTAGAAGGGCCAAGTGATCCGCCGACATGCGATGAAGTTGCGGTGGCATGGATGTAGTGGTAGTTTCGAAGGGGAGAGAGTAGCCCCTTCTGACTATCTGCAAAACCCACCTGTCTGACGTGATGCTTTGCCAGTGGGGGAGGTGATGGCGGATCCTGCCGCCCACTGGCAACTGGTGGCCCTGAAAGGTCAGACTAAGAGGGCTTGGAGGCTGCTGCAGAGGGGGCACTGGTGGACTGGCCCGCCCGCTGGCCCCCAGACCACGACGCTGTGTCCTACGTCCACGGCCGCGCAGAGGCTGAGCAGCTTGTGCCTGTGGCTCTGGGAGGAACGTGAGGGGGAAGGCACCCCTTCCGTAGCCACGAAAGGGGCGAAAGGCAAACTGCATGGGACGAGAAGTAGTCGAGAAGCCCAAGTAACTGGCTGTGGCCCGAGGATCCTTGAAGCGCTTAGGCGAGTGGTCTGCCTTGTTGCCAAACAAGCGACGGCCATCAAAGGGCATGTCCAAAAGTGTGGATTGGACATCACGCAAGAAGCCAGTTGACCTCAGCCAGGCATAGCGTCTCAGGGCTACCAACGATGAAATAGTCCTGCCTAGTGAGTCGGCGGTGTCCAGTCTGCAGCGAATGGTGACCTTTGCTGTATCTCTCTCCTCGGCAACGGCATGGGAGAGTGCGGCCCGTGCCTCCTCCGGGCACTGCAGCAGCACCTGCTTAACCGTATCCCACACAGAATGAGTGTAACGGCCCAATAGACATGCAGTGTTCACAGACCGCAGTCCCATTCTGGCGGAAGAAAACATCTTATTCCCAAGGTGTTCCAGCTTCTTGGATTCCCTATCTGGGGGAGCAGTAGGGACCGAGCCCTTGGAAGTAGAGTAGAGTAATGAGGTGGCCCAGGATCAGGCGGTGGCGTCGGGCAATCATCCTATCCATAGGAGCCCCTGTGCTGGGCTTGGACCAAGTGCCCAGAAGGATGTCCGTGAGGGCCTCATTGAATGGCAGCAGGAGCTCCGTAGAGGCCGCTGCCGGTTGAAGCACCTCAGTCAGAAGGTTAGGCCTGACTGCCACTGTAGAAAGCTCAAGGCCTAAGGCCTCAGCCGCCATACGCAACGCCACAGCGTAGGAGGCTCTCTCCTTCGTAGTCACGGTAGGGGGAGAAAGCATGCCAAGGTCTGGAGAAGCGTCCAGACCACTGGCCTCACCCAACTCCTCTCTCCAGTCTGGATCTTCAAGTTGGTCTTCAAGAGGGTCAATAGACCCCTCCCAGTCCTCCTCACCCTCTCCTGGCTGCCACTCGGGGGATAGGGAATACCAGGATAGAAAATTGGCACAAAATGGCAGGTGGGCACCGGTACGGGCTTCGATTGACGCCGGTCCGGCTCCGTATCTAGGTCGAGGTGGAGGTCTGGGTCGACGCCGGCTGGGGATCCAACCGGCGGTTGAGGCGGCAGAGGTGTCGTCAATGTATTCGACGTCGGAGGAGGTGTCGGGAGGTCGACCGGTGCCGATCCGGATCTAGCCTAGATCCTTGGGGGCCCTGCAGCGGCAAAGGCCTGGAACCCTCAACAGAGTACACGGGGCCCAAAGACGCGCCGGCAGAGTTGGGCAGCCCAAAGATGGAGTGGAGAGCTTCATAAAATGTACGAAGTTGGGCAGGGGTTGCTCCAACTCCCGGAAAGGGGTGGGAAACTCAGAGTCGACTGAGAAGCCTCCACGAGCGGATCCGCAGGATGACGACCGTCAGCATCCCTCATCTCGTCGGCTGACGAACGAGGAGAAGGCGAAGAGCAACAGTCCTTCTTCGCCTTCTTATGTGCTTCGACTTACCCGAACACGAGGAGTGGTGGTGGTGGTAGCTCCACGACTGGTCCCGCGGCCTCCCTCTCGACCGGGACCTCGAGCGGCGGGAGCCGACTGCTGGGCCTCCAGAAGCTTTCAGGACCGCTCCCGCAGTCAGAGCACGACTTCGGGTCGTGGCCACGCTACAGACACCAGAGGCACACGAGGTGTGGGACTCGAAAGGAAGTCGACAAAAAGTCGAAAAAACAGTTAGTCAAAAAGTGACTAGGGGACAGCTCTCTCCGGATCTGTGTTGGCTGGTGCGGAAAAAGAAAGAACTGATGTCAGTGCGCAGGAGCGGGTTCTAAGTAGATACCGAGACATCATTCGGGCGATCACGACGCCAACGACGAACGTGGGGTCGACCGACGCCACTGACCGACGCACAGAGGTACTGCTGCAGAAAAATTCTCTAGATCCAGTCTGACGCCTGGGGGTAATTCTAAGGTAAGGAATCCATAACTAATAGTCTCTTTCAGATTTATATTTTGCCTAAACTAGGAGCCGCTTTATACTTTACCGATTATTAGGAAGCCATCAATGCTGCTTTGGCCCTAAATACATCCACAGATTTGCATTCCAATAGAGGGAGGTTTGTCATGGTGTAGCACACCTGATAAGAGCCCCAAGCAATCGAGTATTAGAAGCCTTTGTCATGAAATAGTGTGGCTATGTAGGAATGCCTGTCTGAGGACTGGTTGGGAGTGGTACAATCCAAGTGGAATCTGAGAATTCCTCATATGTCCTAGTTGTGAAGGGTCTGATGTAGAAATCCAAATGGCAATGAAGCAGGAGTCGGGAGAAACACTCCAACACCTTCCTTTATCAAACCCTCCCACCAGCTAAAATAACATACAGGATTCTCCATCTCAAAGATTGCAGTAAATTGTTATTTAATTCCTTCAGTCTAAAGCCAGAAGAAAGGGTGCGATGGTCTGACGAACATGGATTGAAAAACTCCTCATTGGCCCAAAACAGAATAAGAACTGATTAGGTATGATGAAAACTAGGCATGTTTGGTTCCCAAAATACACTTTTGTCCATAAACTGTATTGCCATTATTTTGCCTAGGTCAACTGTTCTGCACCAAGAGAAGGACGGCTACAAGTGTGTCTCTCCTCTAACTCTAAAAAGTTGACAGTCCTGCTCTTGTGATTTCAAAAAAACAATGATTAACATGTCATGGTCAACCAGGCCACTGCAGATGAAAAAGCCAAATTTAGGCTCATTTTGTCCAAAGGGATCTTCAACTAGACAACTGTCTTGGAGGTTACTCCACTGAAGGTCTGTGCACAAGGTCAGGTAAGCTGACTGAGTAGCTGAGATCCAACCAGGATTCCTACAGGGACCAGAAACCACTGGAGGGACTCTTTTATAAACTGTGATAGAGCAGCAAGGGCATACACAATGCTTAAGTCACATAACTGAAGGAACAGGACTGTTCTCTATGCCCCAGGAGAGGGAACAATCATTTGCAATGCAATAGATCTCGCATTTGCAAGAGTTAGAGCTCTTGGCGTTGAAAATGACAGTGCATGAAGAGGTGAACAAACTCCGTATATAGGAGCAGAGAGTGTGAGAGAAAAAGAGAAAGAAGGGGAGAGCAGGCAACAGATGGGAGGGAGCACCTGGGTACACAGAAACACCCCATGAAGAGGAGGCATGGAAAAATGGTGCTCCAAGACCTGATGTCAACCATATGAGAGAGGCGGGAAGAGTGTGTGAGAGAGCGAGAGAGAGGGTGAGAGAGAGAGGGACGAGTGGGGTAGGCAAGAGGTGGGGGAGGCAAGAGGTGGACCAGTGCATAGCAGGAGGAGGCCCAACAAGGTAGCATGTGTGAGCAGGCAGTATAGAGAGGAGAGAGGGAGGGATGAGCTGGGGCAGTGAGATTGCGAGATGAGAGGGGTAGAGGCATTGGAGGGGGAGATTAGAGGGGTGGGATGCAGGGGATAGATGACCTGATTGGTGGAAGTGCGAGGGAAAGATGGGTTGTATTGGAAATGTTTATTGTGGAACAGTGTGGCATGGATTTGTGTGGTGTGATGTGGAGTTGTGTAGTGGAAATATGTGGCATGGTGTGCTGTGAAATTATGTGAATAGTAATTAAATGGGATTACGTAGTACTGGAATTATGTAGAGTGAGATTATGTGTTATGGAGTTTTTTATGCGGAGTGGTATTGGTGTTGCGGAGTAGCATGTTGTGGAGTTGAATTATGTGGTGTGCTGTTACATTTTGTGGCATGATGTGGAAATCTGTGGTGTGAATGGGAGGCATATGATGTGTTGTGGAATTGTGTTGTGTATTTGAAATATGTTTGGTGTGGAATTGTGTGGTGAGTATTGGAAATGTGTGGAATTGAATTGTGTGGCGTGGAAGTGTGTAGCGTTGAGTGAAATTATGCTTATTGGAATTAAGTGTCATACCGTGGAGTGCATTTATGTGGACTGCTGGTATTTGGCATAGATTGCATTTATGTGGGGTGTATTTATGTTGTTTTGAGTAGAGTGTAATTATGTGGAGTGTTAATATAGAGTACTGAGTGGTAATATGTGGAATATAATTATATTGCCTTTTCTAGAACTGTTTGGTATTAAATTGTGTGGTCTTGTGTGGAATATAGTGAGTGGGTTGGATGGGAATTATGCGGGATGTGCGAAGTTCAATTCATTTTGTACAATGCCTATAGGTCTCACATTTGCAAGAGCTATTGGTGTTGTACATGACAATGTCTTTTACTGGTGTGTTATTGGGTGGAGTGGACATATGTGGATTGGAATTATGTGGATTGGATTAGAATTGTCAGTTGTGGAACTGTGTGGTTTGTAAATGTTTGGTGTGGAGAGAATGTGTGTAGTGTAATAATGTGGCATGATTGTGCAGTGGAATTATGTGGACAGTGATTATATGGAATTGAGTGCACTGGAATTATGTAGAGTGTAACTGTTTGTCATTGAGTTAATTATGTAGAATGGTATTGTGGAGTGGTATGTAGTGGAGTTGAATAATGTGGTGTGCGGTTAGCTTTTGCGACATAAGGTAGAATTCTGTGGTGTGGATTGGGTATGTGGCATGGATTGGTTGTGTGGTGTGGATTGGTTGTGTGATGTGTTGTGAAACTGTGTTGTGAAGTTGAATGGTCTCGAATTATGTGGTATGGAATGGAAATGTGTGGAGTTGAATTATGTGGCATGGAACTGTGTGGCTTCGAGTGCAATTATGATGATTGCAATTATGCCACATGGTGCGCTACATTTGTCTGTCGTTTTGTAGACTGTCAAATGCATTTGTTCACTGCGATGCAGTAATCCAAGAAATACTTTACACAATTTAATTAAGAAAGAACACATCACTTTACAAGTATCTAAATTTGATGAATTCATTGCAAAACATCTGCTAAAAGCAGAAAATGCCACTACAGCATTAAAAGCCAACTGCACACACAGCAATATCACTGAGAAGTGTGCCATGTTTAAGTATCTGGCAATAGTAAAGAAACATTATGCATAAGTGGAAACATGGAAAAGCCTCATAACAGTTCAAATGAAACACGTTTTGACTGCTGCTGGACCAGTGCCTCATAACAGCATGCAAAACACGTACGTAAGTAATTTATTTTATGGAATCAATGAGCTTGTTATCAAATGCAGGCGATGGGTACCATTTTTAACAAAAAATGTACAGAACGCGTTTCCGCTGGGGATATCATTATAACTAATAAACATGTACTTGAAAGTTGCTGTCTGCCCTCATCACTTCAAGCACTAAAATATATCTGTAGATATGGAGGTTTTCTAAATTAATCAGCTAAGAACCAAGGAACCGATTGTTAAGGCTGCAAGGTAGCTGAACAGTGTGAACCGGAAGTTGTGACATATTAGTGAACTGTAAACACTTGACCTTGGGAGTGGACAGGACAGTTAATCGGAAATGTAATTAGAAGAATTTGGAAGCACATTGGAAACCTGTGAAAGCAGAACCTGAAAGATCTGGAGAGCTGCAAATCATCAGGGAGATAGAAAGGTGAATTGGGAGCACTTGCTGAAGCAGTGTGGAGCTTGGAGTCATGCCTACGAACTTGCTGCAGCCCAAAGAACATAGAGATGTGTCCGGGAGAGTACGAGCTTTGGAAAGGAGATACAAGTCTTGTCTTTGGACAGACATTGTTGACCGGCAAATCGAAAGGCAACTGCAGACGCTGCAAGTGTATTAGCAGTAGGAATGTGTAAACGCTTAGAGGAAAAACAGCTGACATTTCGAAAACAGGAGTTAATAGAAACAAAAAAAAGTGAAGCACAGCGCTGAGCCACGTGGGCTGCAAAACCATGTAATTAATTAAACTTTAATCTACAAGAGAGCGCAGTGTCATGAGGAAAGTATAAGCACACAGCAGGAGAGCATGTCGTGCCTGCGAGACCAACTACGAAATAAGCGGGGCCATCAGCAAGTGGGAGAGTTAGCATTGCAGTCTGGGAGGAGCCTGAGAAGCACTCGTAAAAACTACTGGTTAAAGAAGAAATAAAAGCAACAGGCGGAAAAGCACGCGGGGGTAGAAAGCTGCAATAAAAAAAAAAAACCAAGGCCAATGCTTTAAACAGGGATGTACACACGGACATATTTAAGCAAAATAACGTGGGAAGCTGCAGACCATTCAAGGTCTGGGGTTTGGTGGAACACAGACATTGACAGTCTGGACGGGGCTGCAGTGCATACAGGAGTCCCATTAGAAAACACTAAATCGGTGCAGCAGAGTAGTGTAAATAGATTTGCACCAACCTACTTGGAGCAACACATCCCTTTTGCCGAGAGTCTTCGGTCAAAGCATTGTTTTTGCACAAGGTGATTGGGGCAGTTTTTACTTTTGCGTTTGCTGTTTGGTGCCAATGTTGGTGCACAGTTACATTGCCCAACTTTTGCTCCATTTACTCAGGCCAACATTTCCCATGCCAATATTATATAACATGTTGTATTTGTGTGAAGAGACAGAAAATCAATTTTGCACAATTGTTACCGCTTACGTGGTAATGAATGGAACAAACAGGTTTTGCTCCAAATTTAACTTGGACCATGTTGCATTATGATTTAAAAAGGCCAAAAACGGATCAAACTGATTTCGCAAATGTTTTTTGCTATGTTGAAATTATATGGAATGAGGAAATACATGTACTTCTGTTCTTCATATGTAAAACATGGGTCCAAGGATGTAGGCAAAATCTCTTGGCTTAAATTTCTGTAATGAAGTCAACAAGCGGCAGGGAAAGCGTTGGCTTTCACTTCTGATTGAAAATCAAACACGCTCGCGAGTGGTGCACGTGCACCACTGCGAGCCTGCTTTCAATTATTGCGCCTGTGTCTGGGCATGATAATTGAAACCACATGGCCTATTGGTGTCTATTAAGCGCACCAAGCGCGTAATAGACACCAATAGGTCATGGGCGGAGCAATGCGATCGCCTTTGGCCAATTGCGTGCAGTCTTTTATAAAAAAAGATGCACGTAAAGGCCAATGGGGTAGCACAAAAGGAAAAGCACACGCACGAGCCTGTGCAATTCCTAGGTCAGTACTAAAACCCTGTTTTTCAACTACTAAAGGTCTTGCGCTGAGCGAGCAGGACCTAAAATACTACCACTACCGAGAGGGTGGTACGGATCCTCCACGGAGGACAGAACGTGTTTGCCTGTGCCTGGTGTGTACGTACACGTACACACACACGTACACACACGTACACACACACACACACACACACACACACACACACACACACACACACACACACACACACACACACACACACACACACACACACACACACACACACACACACACACACACACACACACACACACACACACACACACACACACACACACACACACACACACACACACACACACACACACACACACACACACACACACACACACACACACACACACACACACACACACACACACACACACACACACACACACACACACACACACACACACACACACACACACACACAGGAGAGAAAAGCCTAATCTGTGAAGGTCAGAGAGAGGAATAAAAATGGTTCTCTAACTATGACTTTACCAGACAGACAATTGTCTCTAAATGCTATCCGCAGTAGGAAACGCAGAAAGCACAGATGGGAATGTAAGAGGATGTGAAAGGAATTGCTACTTACCAGTAAGCATCTGTTCTTGGCATGTAGAGCTGCAGAATGACATACTTGTGCATAGATCGCCATCTGGTGTTGGGCTCGGATGTTTGCAGTTTGTTGTTGTCTTGGAATAAGTCTTTGTAGTCACAAGATAGGTGACTCCTCCCTTGGACGATACTGCGCATGGGCATCGACTCCATCCTCAGATTGTTTTTCGCCATGAAGCGAAATGATGGAGTTTGTAAGAAACAGAAATGATGTCCATCTGTAATGTATCTAAGTAAGACAACACTGGAACAGATAGAGGTACCGGGGAGGCGGGTGGGCATATGTCATTCTGCAGCTCTACATGCCAAGAACAGATGCATACTGGGCGGTATGGTTGGGGGAGTTGTGGTAAGTTCCAGGCAGTAACCATGCTGGATAATTTGTCTTACCCACCTGTCTGTAGTGATGGAGTTCCAGAAAGGTAGGAACTGTGATAGTCTTCCTCCGACCGGAGTGGAATGGCCAGGAGGGAGCGGTGGGAAATCATTGTTTGGTAGGAGGAGAGGTTTGGTTGTTACCTCGACCTCTTCCCTTGTTATTATTTCCCCTGTATCCCCCCCAAAATATCCCTTGTTGGGGGATGTTTGTGTGGAACTTTTGTAGGAGGAGAAAGTAATGTCTGTGCTAATGTTTTTGGATCTGCCCCTATAAAAGGAGCGACGAAAGAAACCTCGTGGTGTCTGAGATTGTAATGCTCCCATAGATTTTGCAGTCTGTGTCTTTTTTCATTTTTTCTAGAGCTGTGTCCACAGCTGGGCCAAAGAGGTGTTCTTAATCAAACGGCTGATTTAAGATAGTTGTTTGCACTTCCTGTTTAAAACCAGAAATGCGCAACCATGCTGTCTGCAAAGTAAGACATTGGTGTTAATAGATCTAGATGCGGTGTCTGCTGCATCGAGGGCACATTTGATGGATGCATTTATAATTAACTTGCCCTCTTGGACCAAATTGTTAGCCTTAGCTTAGTATTGGTCAGGTAAATGTTGAATAAAATCTTCAAGCTCATCGTAGTGAGCTCTGTCATATATGGCAAGCAATGCTTGTGTATTAGCTATTCCCCAGTGATTGGCTGCTTGGGAGGCAACTCGTTTACCTGATGCATCCAGTAGTTTAGACTCTTTGTCGGGGGTGGAGCATCACGAGAGCTTTGGGAATTAACAGGTTTTCTTGCATTGGAGACTACTAAAGAATCTAAAGGGAGTTGCCCTTTAATGTAGATAGGGTCGTTAGGGGACAGCTTATACTTTTTATCAATTCGATAATTGAGAATCCTGGTCCTGACAGGGTCTTTAAATATGTCTGGTGCAAGTTTAATGGCACCTTTAAGCATGGGCAATGTATGTATTGTTTTTTGTGACTGAGCAAATGTGTCCAGTAGGAAGTCCTCATCCATGGGGTCTGAATGTAGTATCCATGGTATTGCGCTACCCTATTAATGAGCTGACTAAACCTTATATTTTCATCCGGGGGGGATGGCTTAGATGGGTATGCATCTGGGTCAGGAAGGTCTGGAGGATCTGTGGGATCGTCGTAATCATCCCATGTATCCTGTGGTGGAGTAGTGCTATCATCAGATGGGTCATCTAAGGGATCCTTATCATGTCCACCCCATCCCCTAAATCATCCTCATCCTGTGGTGGTAAGGGGGAGTATGAGGAGAGTCTAGGAGAGTGCATAGGAGAGTTTATAGGAGACAAAGGTTTGGTAGGTAGAATAGGAGAAGAGGGTCTTAGGGGTGACGTTGCAAAGTCTCTCTTCTTTGCAGGTACCTCAGGAGAGTGTAAGGTATCAGATTTCCTCTTCTTTGATGTGAGACTGACAATATGGCCTGTTTTAGGGTACACATGTAATGTCTTTTGTTTCGGATCGACAGGATCTGTCCGAAACAGTTCTTTCTGCTTGTTGTCTCCTTTCAGTGCCGATTTTTTCGGTTCCGAACGTGATTCCAATTTGGTCTCTGGAGCCGTAGGAGGGGCCTTGTGCTCTTTTGGCTTAGAAGTCGGTGTCGAGTCAGAAATCTTCTTCGGATCCGAAGGTTTTCAGTGTTTGTTCGGTTCCGAGGCCTTATGGTCTTTCGGTGCCGAAGGGTTCAATACTGAGGCCTTTTTGGACGTAACGGGAATAGGGTGTATCCCTGATTTCGGTACCGAAGGTGTTTTATGGGTACTGATATGCGGCTTGCTCGGTCCCGAGCTGCCAGAAAGCTTTTCCTTTGTCTTCAGACCCGGGTCCGGAGGTGGGGCTTCTGAAGTTTACCCTCGGTCTCGACTAAGGCCTTCAGGCTAAAGTTTTGACAGGAGCCTTCTGTTTTTCGGGTGGGGCAGGGGCATTTGTACTCACTTGTTGACCTGGAGTGATGTGGTCATCGGAGTCATCAGCTCCGGAGACAATGTTGAACTCCTTTGAAACCTCTGCCTCTGGAACGTCGGGCCTTCATCGAAAATGTTGTCTGGCACCTGTGCAGCCTGTTGAGCCATAACGTGTCGTCGAGCCCAGCGATCACAGATAGTCTTTTTAGATCGAAAAGAGGCGCAGGCTTGGCAATCCTCTTCCTCGTGTTCGGGCGAGAGGCAAAGGTTGCAGACCTTGTGGTGGTCGTTGTGTGGAAATTTAGCTCCACACTGGGGGCATTTTTTGAATGGAGTCCTTTCCATTAGCCTTAGGCCCGAATGGCGCCGATAGGCCCAGCAGCCCACGTCGATGACCGGAATTGAGGATTTGGGAGTTAGAGCGTCGAAGGGCACACAAACGAAACAATACCGTTGAGTGGTGATGGGTTGTGCGTTGAAAAGGTTTGGAAACACGGTACAGAACCGGAGCGCAGCAAGTCACATCCGAACCCGATGGCGGAAAAAAACAATCTGAGGATGAAGTCGATGCCCATGCGCAGTATCGTCCAAGGGAGGAGTCACCTATCTCGTGACTAAAAAGACTTCTTCCAAGACAACAACAAACTGCAAACATCCAAGCCCAACACCAGATGGCGATCTATGCACAAGTATGTATTCTGCAGCTCATATGCCCCGAACATAGGTTATCAAGTTACAGGAGTCCAGTCAAATGTACACCACATGGGGCTGGAGAATTTACATTGGCTGGCCTTCTAGAACTTATAATCGCTGAAGAATCTCTTTAAAAATCCTAGATCCAGAATTGAACAAATGTCTCTATCAGTCTTCAGTATTAGGAAGTACATAGTGCAGAATGACTTGCCATTTGCTGTTTCTGGCACAGGATCTACAACAAGCTTGCAAAGTAGAGTTTAAACTTCTTTCAATGTAGGAAAGATGTGGGGAGGAGTGAAGACATGGACTCTTAGTAAGTAGAAGGGTGCATCCAAACCCATATCCACAAGACCCAGGTCGGAGATACATTTCCTCCATTCTTTCAAGGAGGTCTACACCCACCCCCTCCAGTGAGAAATCGTGACTCACACAGAGATCTCTATTGAAGTAGTCTGAGACTGTGTGTGCAGCTGGCTGTAAAAGTGTCAGGGTAAAAACAATTGTCACTGAGGCTGAGAATTACATTCTGCTTGTAAAAATTAGAGCCTATAAAAGTCCTTCCCTTTCTATTATGTTGGTTAAACACTTGTTTTTTACCCACCTTGTTACCAGGCATGCATTCACCGTGAAAGGAAGACAAATAATACAAGCTCAGGCATCTCCAGAAGAGCCAGTTGATCTCAGACAAACATAGTGGCTGACAACAACATCTGTCAGTAGGAATTTGCAGCCATACTAACAGTGTGGCAAGAAGCCCTTAAAATATATAGAAAATTCAATTCTAACATTTAGCATTTGCCAAAATGGTCCCAGCATTATGTGCATTAAGTGATGTATCGCCAATAGGGACATTACCCATAATTGGCTTTTGTGGGGCTGCCTGAGGTAGATGTGCACACCTTTTCGTCCTTGTGACAGAATCTCTGCAAAATTTCATAGCTGTAATGACATCTTTTAAGCAAGCCCTAGAAATCTAGCTTCAGGGCGACTCCATTTACAGAATTCTAGAGAGTGATAAGCTTTTTCGCAAAACAGGCACTCGCTATTAAAGGATGCAGTCAGCAATAGTCTCCTGACATCCCCAAAGAACGCAGTGGCTCTCATCTAGGCATGGCAACGAATGATGATGCTGGTATCCATTCAGAGACCCACTGCACTGGTAGTTTTCCTGCATTGAAGCCATGCTTAACAAATTTATGCAAATTCTCAGAAATGTGTTCTGGAAGACTAACTTCAGCAAAGGAGGCCATCTCTCGTAGGAATGAGCGTAGGGAGAGACTGTTAGCATTGGTTTTCTCTGAGGGCCAATTGCCTTCCTCGCCACTGCATCCCTATTTGGACTCCCTATCAGGAGGTACAGTTGCAAAGGTATTAGCTGCCTCTGGTGCACAGGAGGCTAGAATTACTTGGCTCTCAGGTGAGGTATGTCTGGAGAGAACGACTTGGTCAGGTTTAAGGTTTCCAGAAGCTGCACATGCAACTGCTGAGGCAGAAAAGAGCTCATCACGAAGCTCCTTCAGAGCAGAAAACAAGGCATCATTGAAAAGCAATTCAGAAGACTGAAATTTTGAGAGGATCCTAGTAAAAATATTCAACGGAGACTCCTCACTAAGCAAGTGACGCTGCAGCATCTCAGCCACTTCGCCTATTATCGCCGTGGCATGACAGTGGTCTGCCAAAAAAAAAGAGGTAAACTTCTTCTTGAGGAGGTGACTAACCTGCTGGTAGTTTGAAGGCCCATGAAATTAGAGACATTAGCATTCAGAAGAGGCAGGTGGTTATCATCCTTGCAGTCATCATCCGGATCAAAAACTGGTAAGTACAGGAATTGAGGGTGTCTTTTCAAACCCAAAAAGGTCAAGGAACCTGGTGCCTTCTATTTTAATAATTGTTGTCATATGTGGCGTCTCAGACTGATCCAAATACTCAGGGGAGCGCTTCCCTCTCTTTGGTAATATTATGTTCGTCATGGGAGTCAGAACTGTCAGGACTGGCACAAAGACCTCAACCACCAGCTTTTTTTTTTAAATTATAGAATAGGTGCTAACAAAAAGGGGAGCCGAAGCAGGCCAATGAAGAGTACTAGTGGGAGTTCGCACCACTGCCGAGTTTCCTAAGGTAGATGGCATTGCAGGACAGATGGCAAAAAACAGAACAGGATGGTATTCAGAAAAGCCTCCATCTGGTTGTTGTAGACACCAGGTGAGGGAAAACTGCTTGCTGCACAGACTGAAAACATATACCAGCCCTGAGGAGCGACTTATTCCTGGAACCCCAATGCTTTTTTTCCTTGTGCTTTAATTAAGAAAACTGATTGTGTTCCTTGTGATGCCTTGGTACTTTTTCGAGAGGGAGAGACTGGTAGTCAGAGCCTGAAACATCATGGGGGTCCTTAACCTCATTTTCACCTTTGCCAGTGCAGCTTTGCCTCATGCTTTCCATATGGCCTTGGGATGCATGAAGTGACCATGTTGCAGTCTACACTCTCATGTAATGATCTGAGCCACTGTATATCGACCTAGAGTGGGTTTGTAATGGACATCTGTTAGCAAGAAAAGTCACAAGGCTTAAAGCTTGAAGACTTTGGGAATGTCACAAAATTGCTGAAATGTGATGAGGAAATCTCAAAAGGAACTGGTGGAAAACCTGAGAGGCTCTGGGTTTAATGTCTGAAACTTCAGTGGTGGCGCCTACAGTATTCTCATGAGTCACTTCTGGTAATATGCCCATCTCTAACACTCTCAGTTCTACCTGATGTCTGAGAATGGGTACTACTGAAATATTTCCTGACCAAGACTGATGCTTGGAAAGATGTTTAATACAAGGTATGTGTGGGAGAGAATATTCATTAGACACACGCATTTCACTATCTCAGCATATAAGGTACAATCCAATAAAAGATCAAAACGACTGAAGATGTAACACGTGACATGGGGCCACTGTATAACTATGGGTCAATATAGTTTTAAAAAAAAGCTAAAGTATTCATGGTAGAATATTGCTTTTTGTGGTGAGGTTTAGAGAGTTGACCATACCTTGCCACCTGAGCCAGCAACATGACAAAAGAGCGCATGCTCTCTCTCATTAGACAATTCAGCTTCAGTTCTTCATAGGTGAGATGCAGCACATAGAAGATGGCAGGAATGTGGCTGAAAAGAAGAGCAGAGGAGTCCAAACTAAGGGTGTATGGAGCATTCTCCCTTGCCAACAAGCTTTCCAAGGGATCCAGCTGCAGAGTTCTGGCCAGAACATGAGACTCCACATTTTGATGGTACTCTGAATTCAGCAGAAAGGCCCAATCCTGAACAGAGAAGAGAGATAGCATGGAACAAAAATGAAAGACACTTTGGGAAGAGTAAACAACTAAGACATACGATCTTGACAAAAGCCTCCGCCACGGATTTGGATTAGCACTATGAGGCCTCAATGCAAAGGATTAGCCAGGTGCACACCATCCTCATAGTCTTCCTCCGCCTCACTTAGATCTCATCATGTACAGCATTCTAATAGCCCTTTATTAAACAAGGCAGGTATTTCATACACTGACTGCATTCAGCACATTTTGATGATACACATTCAGAGAGACCTGCATTTCCTAGCCCCGGAAGCCAGGATTAAACTGTCCTGTCTAACAAAGCAGTATTACTAACTCACCAACTAGCCTGCTCAACATCGGAACGGGTGAAATAAGGAAGGACTCACAGTTCAGCTGTTCAACTCCTTAAAGTATAAGACCATACTTTCACGGGGTGTCATCATCAGAAGAATCATCGTCTTGGAACTATGGCCCACATATATCAACCAACTTTGCATTCGCAAACGGGCCGATTCACAGAATCAGGCTGTTTGCGAAAGCAAAAAAGGCTTTTTACATGTATCAAAGTACAAGTTACTTACCTTCGGTAACGATGTATCTGGTAGAGACAATTCTAGTCGCAGATTCCTTAACGTAGACTTATACCCAGGCGTGAGATTGGATCCAGAAAACTTTCTTGCCCAACATCTCTGCGCGCTGGGGGGGGCGGTACCACGCGACTCCGCCCCAACATCCTCCACGGGTGTGACGTCAGCGAGGTCACATAAGCCCCACCCCGGCGCACTAACGTCAGTTTGCTTCGGAGAACTATTCCGCGCCATAACGCAGAGCCATCACAACAAAAGTGAGGAGAGCATGGGGACAGTGTGTGAAAAAACAGAGAAACAAAATAGAGAGAAACAAAAGGTGAGAAACAGCACCAGGTGGCACTAAGGCACCAGAAGGCGACAACAGGAGGCCAGAGCAGGAAAGGAGCAGAGCATCACTCTGAGGAACAACCGTGCAAGCCAAGGCGAAAGTACCAGGATAGCCAGAAAAGCGTAAGCACCACTCGGTGGAACCACCGTGCAAGCCAAGGCAAGAGCCCTCCTGGAGGCACATGCATATGAAAGCACCATGACAGAAAGAGAGAGAGAGCCTGCAACCACAACCACAATGAGAAGGGCCACAAGCCCGGAACAGAGGAGCAACAGCAATTCATCCCCAGACCACACCGCCAAGGATGGCTATACATCCTGAAAGGAGCAGGAAGTCAAAGGACAGGGAATACAGCGGCAGACTACAGTGCCAAGGAGGCCCACAACCTCTGAAAAGAGTAGGAAGTCAAAGGACAGGAAAAAGGAACTCCCAACGAAGAAGACCGGTGGGAATCAGAGACTCTGACAACAGAGGAAAAGAGCAAAAGGAGGCCCACACGCTGGAGAGAAACCAGCTGTAGGGAGGCCTGACCGGAAGAAAACGAAGAGGACACCCACAAAAGACAAGTCACCCAGAGGGAGGCGACCGCAGAAACCCAAGCAGAGGGTCCTCGCAGAACGGGGAGGAAGGGCGGGTCATGAAGGAATCTGCGGCTAGAATCGTCTCTATCAGATACATCGTTACCAAAGGTAAGTAACTTGTACATCTGATATAGACTACTAGCCGCAGATTCCTTAATGTAGAATAGATATCCTAGCCATACCCAAAAGGGAGGATGGGCCTGCGAGAGAGCCTCCCCACAAGGAGAGACACAGGGCCCCAGCAGGGGACATGCCACAGGGACAAGAAGGGAAAGGCCAGGAAATCCTAAGCCAAATCAAGGGAGAACCGCCCAACACCCGCAGGGGCAGACAGCACCCTAAAAGCCTCAAGGAACACAAGGACCACCTCAACCCCTAGGGTGAAGAGATAGAACCGGAGGCAGGGCCCACCAGAAGAAACACATACACAGTGACAGAAAGAGCTGTACACACCCCGGCCGCAAGCAGCGGACAAGGCAGGGACGGGTGCACCGCCAAAGCGCAGACAGAAGAAAAAGAGCACAAGAGAATGCATCAAAGGCAACAACGGTGTAGCAGAACAAGAGGCTAGCACTGGTATTCACAGCCAGCAGCAGACAACACCATGGAACGGTGCACCCAGGACCAGCTAGGCACCAGCCAAATGCAGAGACCAGGAAGGGCCAAGAAGGGTCAGGACCCGCCCCAAGGGAGGGGCCGGCACACACTTATCCACGAAGGAAGTGGAACAAGGTGTATAGAAAGAGAGATAGAGAGGGGGGGGGGGGGCGGACCAAGCCGTCCACCAGAACACAAAAACCAGGAAAACCAGTCCCCCCCCCCTTGAACACCAGACAGAGGACCAAGGCAGACAGAAAGGCAAAACCGCTACAACGCAAAGCCACAGACAGCGGGCCGGACTAGGCTCGTGATACAGCGATTCAGGAGAAGGACGGACCGGGGCGCCATGCAAGCCATTCCAAAACCATTAGCAAGAACATCGCACCTGAGACATACCGTGACGCCACGGAGAGCAGAAGCCCGAAGGACGACCACATATCACCAGCACAGGATAGAGCTATATAATAGCTACCAGTACCCCACATAGGGCAAGTTACGTCCCAGAACATGGGAAACCTCTTAGGAAAAAAATTCCGCAACAGAGGAAAAACAGAAAAAGCTGCAGAGAAAAACGCAGATGGCTTGCCAAGCAGCCAATAAAGAATACACAGAAGTCCTAATCTCAGGGCCTATACGGCTTACAAACAGCCAAAACCACAAGTCAAACCAGGGCCGGACCAGTAGCTAACAGCACCAAAGTCTGAACAAAAGGACCTGAAGGCACATCAACCACACAAAACAGACAACCGGGGCTACTCGCAACAAGGCCCCAGGAAAACAACGGAGGAACACCCCCCGAAACACAGACCAACTCACAGGTCACTGAGGAGGAGGAGGAGGAGGAGGAGGAGGACGATGACGAGGACGAAGCCCCGCAAGAAACCTCTGAATGGCAGAATCCGCAGGGGAATGGAACAAAAGAGTACCATCAAAGGGAAGGTCCACCAGCCGTTTCCTAACGTTCTCCGGGAACACACTATCCCGTAGCCAGGCATGCCGACGAAGGGCCACTGAAGAAGCAATGGTACAACCAAGCACCTCCGAAATGTCCAGAGCCGAGCGAAGAATAAACGCCGCCAGCTCCCGGCCATCCAACACATGGTGCCTCAGATCAACACAGGCACCCTCCTGAGAAGCATCAGACATAAGGGACTCAGCCGAATCCCACAAGCAAGAAGTGGCCCTGGGCCAATACACAAAGAGTGTTAAGGGCCCGCAAAGCTGCACTGGTGGAGGCGAAGATATTGCGCCCCCAGGAATCCACCCAGCAGGCCTCCCGTGACGGGGGAGACAACACCGATGGCAGGGAGGGAAAGGCAGTCTGTAAAAGAGGGCCCCTGGTGGAGGGGGGGGAGGGAAAGACAGACAGGATCACGCGGCTCAGGACGGTGGCGGTGCAGAAGTTGCTGGGGCACCGGGTCCCCTGTGGCGGGCCGCCCCCAAGCCTCAAAAAGAGAAGTGTGGAGCGAAGCCTCGAAGGGAAGAAGGAGCTCCCAACCACCAGAACCCTGATGGAGGACCTCCAGAAGATTATCCGTCGGGAAACGGGCAGCTGGATCGCCCATGCGCAGCCCTGGAAACAGCCCGAGCGAAGGCAGCACTCCCCTCCGTAGGGCCCCGCGGCGGGGAAAGCAGTTCCTCCGTGGGCGACGGCTGCAAGCTAAGGCGGCCGTCCCCCAGCCCAACCGGTGGAAGGAAAGGCCAAGCCCGAAACGGGGGAGGGTGGGCCGATGAATGGGGAACCTGAGGCACCTCCGGCTAAGACTGCGGGCGCGGCGACGGCGAAGAGCCATCCTTAGAGGAAGCCGGGGAAAAAGCCACGACACGACGACCTGTCTCCGGAGGAGATTAAACCAACAATCGCCGAACCTCTGGAGAAGAGGTGGCGTCCGAAGACGAATCAACGAGCCGACGTCGCCCCGGCGCCGTAGAGACCGCCACCGGCGTCAGGTCAATGACCGGTGCCGAAAGGGAGGCCGGAACGACCTCCGCCACAACGCGCGGCGCAGCAGACCGACTCGACCTCCGACGAGGTAGCCGTCTGTGTGGAGGGACGAGAGGGGCCAGGGTACACGCCCTGACCCATAGCCGGCCCCTGCGGTGCCGCCAGGGCCAGCAGCCACCGGCGCCTGAGCAGAATCACCGTGGCCTCGGACAAGGCAATCACCTGCCCAGAGGACTGAGGGGGACTCGAGGACACGCCCAGATCCCCGGCAACCTCCCGTGACACCACAGGGACCCCCGTGGGGGTTTGCGGCGAAGCAGAGCCACCGTGGACCGAAGGAGGGAACCCCAAAGGGCCGCACCCCAACGGCACCACATCCTCCGAACCTGGATCCGAACCTGTCGGCGCCGGAGCCGCCGGCGATGTCGCAGGAGCCCCTGCACGCGGCAAGGGAGCCACAGACGTCCCAGGAAGAGAAGAAAAAGAAGGAAGAGCCAACGAGGCATGCAAGGCCGCCGCATAAGCCTCCGTCTGGGCCCTGGTCGTACCACCCGCAGAGAACCCATGCCCCCAACAGGCCAGGGACCGGGCCTCAGGGACAAACTGCGACACTTACCAACAGGTGAGCGACACCGTTGCGGCCTGGGAGAGGGACGATGTCAGAGACGGAAGCAGCGGGTCTTGAAGCCTTCCGCGGGGGACTGGAGTGGCGACGACGCCAATCGGGACATGTGCGTCTAAAGGAGCTTCATCCGGCGCTCCCTCCGGGACTTCGGCTTAATTTGCTGACACGCCTTGCAGTCCGTGGAGTCGTGGTGCTCCCCTCAAACACCACATGCAGATGGGGTGAGGATCCGTCGCCAACATCTGGCGCGCGCAAGACGAGCACGTCTTAAAGCCCGAAGGCATTCGCACACTATTCAAGAAAATAGCCTAAAAGTGGAAAAAGAAGGCCTGAAACAGGCCAGGGACAAGATCCGGATCCGCGTGGCACGTGGAAAAGAAGAAAACTGACGTCGGCGCGCCGGGGTGAGGCTTATGTGAACTCGCTGACTTCACGCCCGCGGAGGACATCGGGGCGGAGTCGTGTGGTACCGCACCCCGGCGCGCAGAGATGCTAGGCAAGAATGTTTTCCGGATCCAGTCTCACGCCTGAGAATAATTCTACGTTAAGGAATCTGCGGCTAGTAGTCTCTATCAGATCCATATTTTGTGATTCGGTAACCTGTTACTGAATCGCGAAATGGGTTTGGGATTCGGTATTTGGAAGGTGCGTGTTTACGGCGTTCCTTCCAAATAGTAAATCCTAACGGTATGTATGAATGTTTTGGGACCGTGAATGCGGTCGCAAAACATTTTCATTTAACCACCTACTTCAAGTAGGTGGTAACCCTTACGCAAATGGGAAGGGGTCCCCAAGAGACCCCTTCCCCTTTGGGAATGTTGTGAAAACGTTTTTTTAAGAGCAGGAAGTGGTCTCATGGACCAGGTGCCTGCTCTTAAAAAATGAAAAGATTTTTTTTTTTTTTTGGTTTTTTAACACAACCCGTTTTTCTTTAAGGAAAACAAGATGCATTTTTTTAAATTGCTTTATTTAAAAGCAATCACGGATATGGTGGTCTGCTGATGCCAGCAGGCCATCATCCCCATGATTTTAGCGATTCCAAGGGGTCGCAAATTGCGAGCTACCTCACTAATATTAATGAAGTAGGTTTGATTTGCGACCCAGTAGGAACCGGTATATGAAACTCATGGAGGTTCATACATTGGAAATTGTGATTAGATAATCACAATTTCCTAATTTCATACATATGGCCCTATATCCCTACTGTCCTGAGAACCCATACTCTCTTCACTTTCAGAATCTAATGTATTTAACAATGCTCCTCAAGCTACAATATTACTTCATCTTTCTCAGTGTTTCGTTACCATGTTTTGCACTATATTATTAAGCAACCTAGGGTTAAGTTCTTTGAGAAGCGCACAAATGTGCTATGGTGGAGGAGTCCTACATAAAACTGTTAAATAAATATCCTCAAATTGCAGAAAAATATATTTTGTGTCTAGTATATAGGACACCAAATAGCCACTGCTCAACACTCTTTCTTCTATTGTCTCGTTTTTTGTCATCGTCTTAACGATTAGCAAAGCCATCTGTTTTTATCTTAACTGTGTGTAAAATCTTCCATCAATAACAATGAAGTTTCTAAACTTTCCTTTTGCAGACAAATATTGCATTTTGGCTATAGCACAGCTGTATACGTAATCAGAAAAAGTCATGCAACTGGACAAGAGAGTAACAGCAACAAAACCAGAATCTCATGTTTGGGGGGCAGAAAGGAGTAGTGCAACTTTGCACCTTTAGGGAAGAGCATTTGAAAGTCTTTTGCACTTTCCAAGAGCAGTTCTGCAAAAATCTATATGGTAAGTAGATGAATCAACTCAGAACATTTTACTTGGTAAGAGTTGTAATAATGGTGCTTACCTCATCTGATCCAGCTTCAGAAGGCCGTGCTTTTTTAGGCGCTACCATTGGAGAAACGGCTCCTTCGAAGTCATGCTGAAAAATGTATTACATTGATTAGAATCAGAAGACCCCCTAGCAATACAAATCAGCAGGTGACAACAGCTGGAATTCGTTGACATGAAGTATGCAGTGCAGTTCATGTACCCACATGAGGCAGTTAACACATTTCATAGGGAATCTATTAGCTGGGAAGATTGCTGTGGCAGTCAGTGTCCATGTACCCAACTGGCCCATGTGTCGATGTCTGCAACGTCATCTGTTATGCATTCAATATTGTATTGTTCTCTTTTTTGCTATAGATCAATAATAATTGATTACCTCGCTTTAGAAATTGATCGAACAGCCAAACACGTAATTTCAAGATAACATACAGGGTCAATAATTGGGCGTAGGGTACCCCTTTGTACAAGCTTCCTGATGCTTCCCATTTTTTGCCCCAACACATAGAGGCTATACAGGAGAACAAGCCACCGTTGTGAGCAAGCTCTACTTTAAACCCACCAGAATACTGAGCGGCCACCTGTTTTAGGAAATTTGAAATAATGGAGCTTGCTATCTTCGATCAGTTCTCAACTGCTTTATGATGGGGCTGTCTAAGACCGCAGCAGGCAAGTGACAAGCCTAACACCACATAGAGAGCGCAGACACCCGTGCATTACATTACAACCAAAAGAATAGGGACATTCATGAGTGACTCACAACAGAGAGAGAACAGGGCCACGATCGCAATAGATCACAACCAAAACAATTGAGCAACACCACTACAGCCCACATTTAGTGAACCTGTATTCAGTAAATTCTCTAATAAAAAACAAAACTTTCTCTACGCATTCTATTTCCCAGAAATTTGTGTTTGCACCCCTCAAGTGTCAGCTTGTAGAACCGTTCCAATCACCTGCATCTTTACCTTGCAGAGGTTATCAAGTTAATCATTGTGATAAAGCTGTCCAAAAAGAATATTTACAGAGAAAGCCAGGAAATGAGACAAAAGAATATGAACTCTTACGTGGTCATTTTTTTCTAGGCACTCTGGATTAAGTCGCTAACTTTATGTAGCAACTTCTCATCCCACAGTTTACAGACCAAGCACCTCACTTCCGTCCTACATGTCTCTCTACCAGAGGTGCTTAACAATGCAATTGTAAAAAGTTTGAGAAACCATCATGAAGATGTTAAGTCAGCAGGAAGCAGTCATAGTCATCAGGAGTCTAGACGTCTAGTCAGCAGACCATCATGTCTGCTACACTTTGAGCTTGGCATTTCCATTTTAATAGATTTTTCATGCAAATGTTCAAAATGTTGAGTACAGGTTGCTTCTCAAGAGTCTCTCCTGCACAGAAAATCCACATTTCTCTGGAGACAGAATACCATTTCTTGGTCGGCCATTACACAGAACATTTGGGATCTTCAAAAAAGATATAAAAAATCTAAATAACGGTGCTTGCACAGTCCAACCCACACAACAGCTCCATGCATGTTGGCGTTTATTATCTTAGTCTCTGCAGAGAGAAGGTCAGAGGTCATGCAGACAACTAAGGGCAGGTAGAGAGTTTGTCTGGAGAAACATGGACTGAGGCCTACAGCTGTACGAGTCACTCGAGATAACGTGCACTGATTGGTACATCTAATGCACCAGCCCCAGACTCAAGGGAGAGCTCTAAAGTTTCTTTCAAAGATTAAAGCCGGAGGAGTAACCGCTGCAAACCAGATAGAGGCACCTCAGTGTGATATGATGAAGTGGATTGCTAGAGAGAGCAGAGTGTCAATGGCAAGCATAAAACAGAAACAGACAGGGCCTAATTATCAAACATTCAAATAGTATGAGGAGCCAAGACCTCCTGTGGGAGAAACAGAAAGGGCGGTGGAGGTGTCAGACAATTTGTGTCAGGCCAATGAGTATTTATGTTTTAACCCCCACAAAGACTGGGGCATGAAGGAGAGAAAAGGATGAGAAGAAATAGGAATCCCCCAGCATCTCAAGAACAAGCTAAAAGACCTGACTCTGCCGTAGTGGAAGTCGGCATAATGTGGTAATCTTAAAGGTGAAGAATGCATCAAAGGAAACAAAAGTTAACACAATCGGACCACAGAAATTGACAGAGGCAAATTCACCAACAGACAATGCAGAAAACCACTATAAGTGGCTAAAAAGTAGTGAAAGAATGGGCACTAAGGTTTTCAGGCAGCAGCCAAAAACAAACTGAGTTCTACATTTTATGATCAAGGGAGGGAGATTTTGCAGAGCTGCAGCTGACTGTACATTCATGTGTTTGATAGTAAAGAAACAGAGCACTTCTGGAGGGCACCAGCAAGTAACATTCGGTGCCCGACCTGCAACAGCAGCGCCTTTCACAACCTCTGGTCGAACATCCACCTTACTGAAGCTGGTGAATATGACTGGATGAAGAAGACCTTGCTTGCAATGGTGAGGAGCAAAATGTCATTGTTGGATCCCAGAAAGAGGAACACAGACAGTAGCCAAGCTTCTCTGACAGTTGAGATTCCGAAGGCAGCTCTCTTGAATGCAGTATACACATAATTGAAAGAGAATGTGAGCAGGAGCAAAAGTCTGTTAGAGATGTAAGGAAGTATTCCTGTAACCATTCTTGGCTGGCGCCACCAAAAAAAGCTTGTAGTCCCTTACGGGACGGGGGGTGGGGTTGCAACCTCTCATTTCAACCTCGACTGCAGCATAAAAGTGAGCCCTTCAAGACACAAGAGCGGACCTTAATTAGCACAGGAATACTGCTCGGTGTCCAAAGGCAGTAGATCCATTGAGATTGACACAAAGGCCCTATCTACCATGAGATGGATGACAACAGAGAACAGTAGCCCGACAAAGAGTCATGGTCAGGAGCTCACATGCAAAGCACTAAGGGGCCCCAGTGTGAAGAAATAGCAAAATATAATTTTAGACTGAAAAGATGTCAAAGGAGAAGACTGCCTAGGAGGAGGGTAGGAAGTGTAGTGCGCTAGGCAGCACAAGGAGTTTAAGTATGAGGGGTACAAAGGAATTTAAAAAAAATTCCAAAAGAAGTCAACTTAGAAAGACAGTCACGAAAAACTGGCAACTTTTGAAAAAGGGCAGAATCCTTCCCAAGTCCTTTACTAAATTAAGACTCTGATCAACACTGAACGAGGAAATTATGGGAGACTCCCGCCAGTCACTCTCTGACTGATCCCATCAAGGTGACCTAGAGCATGGTTAACTGATGACGCGCAGCTTTTTGCTCCCATTTGTTTTGTTGCTAAGGAGCTGAATGGAGCTTGAGAGTTTTAGGATTGCATTCGTGTTTAGCAGAGTTTGTTGCTGCTCTGGGGAAGTGATGTAAGTTCTGTTTTGCAAGGCCAGAGAGTCACAGAGGGTACAGGCTTGATTGAGGTGGCTGAAGGCAGTTTCTACATGTCCGGTCAGAAGGTGACAAGAAATTGGTGAACACTACATTCATTATTCAATATTCTGCTTCCGGATCCTCCTGAGTACACGGAAAGAATTGTAATCCGCACGCTGGGAGAGGTTTGGAATCTCTGCCTCTTATTCAGCTTTCCCTTCCAGGTAATACACCTGTGCTTGTGTTCCCGCCGCCCCCTTGCTGGCTCTCCTTACCCCCAGTGCTTAATTGAGTCATCATAAAAAGGGGCAGTGAACGTAGGCAGCAATAGATTGGACTATTCATTTTTTAAGTTGAGCATTCAAGACCTCTTGTATATACTTTAGTATATACTTCTCTTGTGGGCTTAAAGCAATCCCTCTGTTTTCATTTGTTTGTTTCAGTGTCCTTTAAAAATACCTGCTTGCTAGTGGTCAGTCCTGCCTCTTTGTCCCTCCTTTTTAGGTCAAGCCTAGAGCAGCGCATGCGCTGCTTGCTCGACATTTAGTAGGTGGGTTTTCAAAGAATTACCAACAAGCCTTTCCTGGCCTCAAGCTTGCGTGAACGCTCGCGTGCACGCACGCAGCCGCCATCTGCCTTTCTTATCTCTTCCTCCGCATTGCTGGCCATTTCTTTCACTTTCGCGGCTTTTTTCATTATAAAATATCCATCCCTGAAACACCAATAATATAGTATGTATATACACAGTTTACCTGTGTGAGAAAGTTTACGTTTTGTTCATATTTAATATTCTTTACTTTTGTAACATAGTATTGTTTCACCACCATATGTATTTATAGTGTCTTAAGTTATGCTTGTGACATTTTTATAAAATGGCCATGCTTTTAATGCGCTTCTGCTGCAATGGGCAAAGTTGTATAAGCGTGCATTGCATACACTTTTCGTAATAATTAACGCATGTGGTATTCAACAGATATTATACATGACTGTGTATGTTTTAATCAGAGCCATATTGCTTTAAATTTTTATCGCTTGGCATGCCAAAGGCATATATTATCGAAGTCATTCTCTTAGTCACTATGTGATGAGTTATTACGTTTAAAATTATTTTTCTAATAACATCCTTGTGAATGGATTTTGCTTATACAGCGTTTTATTTTCTTAAATATCGTTCCTATGAAATGTGTTTGCTTGTACAGTGCGCTCCGAACGTCCTATGATTGTAGAGGGTTCGGTTCGTGCGGTGGTAGTTTCCCAGGGGCGGGGCACTCTCGCATTAGCACCCAGATGCTTTAATGCATATATTGTAATTGTTTTTATAGCTGGCTGGCTCTCGGTACCCACTTCTTAACAGTAGAGAAAAATATAATTTGCCCTTAAAAGAGCTTGGCATAAATGGAAAGTCTGGTCCACTAATCCTCGAGTTTAAGGAGTAAAACTTTCCACATAATGTGTTTCCACATTACAAATGTCTGACTGGGACAGATTGTCGGATTGGGCTTTTTTGGAGCAAGAACCTTGGAAGAAGGTGGCTGGGTTCATTATTAGTGCGTTTAATAATAATCGCTCTTTAACTCAAACAGGCCCGGCACAGAGTTCCTTTCTTGGTTTTGCATCACGTGTGTTGCACCTTAACGACGTAATGAAGTATTCCTAAATGACACAAAAACACTAAGGCATGAAGGCCTGTTTAACTATTAGGAATCGTGTATGAGCATAATGTCTAAAGATGGGAACAATATATTCATGACCCCGCCCCCACCCAAAAAACGGGCCCATGCTACAATATATTGTAGTACAATGTGTACATGGATATGCTTGATTTATTTAATGTTTGTATCATTTTAACACGATATGTGCAGACGTAGGTAGCACGCCTTCCGCTGAGGGCGAAGAGAGAGGAGAGTGTGTTTATATAGCTACCATTGGTGCAGCAGGTGCAGTGGCACCGGTGTCCACTGAGCCCTCATAATTGCTGTAGTTTGCTACCCCAACAGCAGTCAGAAGGACCATGTTCCTTGATTGCACCAGGACCCATGGCATCCTTACTGCTCTACTGCAGATAAGGCCACATGTACACAACATCCCAGAAGCCTCAGCAGGGCAGTGGGTGTTCAACTCTTTAACCATCAGTGAGGGTGGCGCGTGCAGTTCACATTGGGCTCTTCTGGACTCCGAGTGACACAGCCCTTGAGGAGGACACCTTGGAAACGTGGGCAAGGGGAGAGATATTTCAAACGCTCCAGTTTTCCCCGGAGTCCTGGAACCTATTGCATTTGGGCATCTAGCCCCGTCGAGCAACAGTTGTGATTTATACATTGCTTGCGATTCATGTATTCACAGCCATTAGTAGCGCCGAAAAGCAACGAGAAGCGCTTTCTATTCTGGGAACTGAAGTCAATTCTGGTAAAAACATGTTCGAAGCAGCTCCCAGTGAGAGCGAGCGCGGTGACCCTGTCTCTGGGAGGTGTGTTTGTTTGGAGGGTGTTCCCCAACCCCGCCCCAGGAACTTATAGAAACAAGCATTGGCATAGCCAATAGACTCGCCATTGGGACCTTATAAGTGTTTAGCCATGCAACAGTTAATGTTGTTGCACCGAGGATATTGTGCTGCATAGCTAAATACTTATGAGGTCCCAAAGACGAGAACTATTGGCTATGCCAATGCTTGTTCTCTTTTGTTCCTCCCACGGAGCAGGAACCAAATACTGTACCTTTACGATTTGGTTATTTATCTGTTGGTTTGAGGGACTATTTTTTTATTTGTAGCCTGCTTGTGTGAAAGCTTGCCTGTGTTCAGTGTTGGTGTCCCTAGATGCTTGTTTCTTTTGTTTATGCATGGCTCTCACTATCACAGCTGCTCCTCTTACCTTTGGAATTCCAAAGTGATTGAAAACAGGCCTGTTAATATTTTGCCTCTCTTTCATTAGCATAGCGCTGGCTTTCATGTTTCGCTATCACACGCATTTGATTTTATCAGCAGGGCATCCTAGAAGCTGGTCATCGGCACTGCAAGGAAATCTGGGTTGATTTTTACGTTTAAACATTTAAATTGGAACTTGCCAATTTCTGTAATACAGCACTGGCAATTTAGTTTGGACTGGTACTCAACACTTGTCCCTGGGGGCCTTAGATTATTTAATGTCTCCCACTCCCCTGCTGGCCCCTTCGAAATATCTGTACCACACCACATTTAAGATCTCTCTATCACAACAAAAGGGATTTCCTAGAAGTCCGAATCACGTTGCAGAACATACTCGCTTTCCCGTTTGCCACCCTCCGCGTCACGTGACATTGTCAAGACCTGTCCTTAGTGCATAGCCTTGTTGATTGCAGGCAGGTGAAACCAGCTAGGACTGCTCCAGGTTGACAGAGAAGCCCAGGCGGCGCCGAGACCACTGCCGGGCATGAAGACTTCACTTTACTAATCCCGCTGAAAGCAGCCCCTGAGCCCCCATGCCACCCCCCCCATTGTGAGTACTGACTGTGCGAGAGGAGGTATTATCCCACCCAGGCCCTGAGGGTAGTAGTATGACTCTGGCTCCTTGTTACAAAAGCTGCAGCCTCTGTGCCTGAGAATGTCAGTCCTGTGCCTCTTTATTTACAGCTCTGAGGTGCATAACAAGGTGTCTATTCATGATAATGTTTTTGAGTCTCTATTCCGTATATATATGTGCATGAGGGGGGCTTTGAACACACGACTGTGTACCAAAGCATTAAACTAGACAGCAAGCTTGACCTGTGAGGAACGCAGGAAGCTCAAGAAACACCATTTTGCATAGTGTGTAGGAGACAGCCAATCTCGCCAAAGTTGCTACTCCTTCATGCTTCACCCTGATTATGCTGTTCAAATACTTACAAGAACAGACTCTGTGAATGACATTTATTATTAATTGCGTTATCCATCTGTGTATTCTACTTTGTAGTGTGTTTTCTATGTCTTCAGCATCACAGTGTGCATATTCTTTTGTATCTAATTGGCGCTGCTCTGGCTTGACAAAAGATTGCAGGTCCTGAACTCCAGATGTGCAGAAGCCAGGCAGAGGATTTCTGATTTGGCAGATGTGCTATTAACTAACTGAGAAATGATGGCTCAAAACTGGAAAGTGATTCATACTGCTAATTACAAGTTTAAAAACCTTGGAGAACAGATCTCAGTGAGCAAATTTAAGGTGGGTGGGATTCCTGAGAGCTTTGGTCAGAATAAGGACATGGTCAAGCAGCTTTCTAAACTGATCTCCAGGTATGGTTTATCAGAGAATGATACAGATCTCTACATTGTAACAGTGCATAGGGTTTCTCCTGGCCCTTTTAAAGAAGGATCAAAACTACTGACCATTTTGGTCTACTTTCAGAACTTCAGAATTCAGGGCAAGTGCTAAGGATGGAAATCAGTTAACCTGTATTAAAGTGGAATCTGATTTCACCATTAAAATCTTTCCAAATCTTGCATATGAAACCTCTCATCACCACTCGGAGTTCAAACTGGCTGAAACATTTAGCGCGAAGGAAGTCCAAGTCCAGCTGGTACTGCTTTGGGCAGGCCTGTTCCATATTTTCTCAGAACTAGCAGAAGCTGAAACGTTTTTGACCCATATGCGAAGTCCTAAGGAAGGGACCGGAGTTCTTGTTCACCATATGTGCAAAACGAACGCACCAACTGGAAGAAGGGGATGTTTGGTCTAAGCTTTCGGAGGTTAGGAATGTCCGAGGACAGACTGGGTTTCAAGAAGTAATGAAAGATGGGGAAAGAAAGGAAAGATTGGGGGAGGGGGTTGGAAAAAAGAATATTGGGAGCACCACAAGGTTTAGTACATACTAAACTGTCTATGCTACGTCTACACTGCTCCTTCTCTTGCTATACCATCTTATACTTACTTTATAATGTCATCACCTGCATTTCTACTGTATTGATAGTTTCCATAATATCCCCTCTCAATCTGACTCTCTTCCAATGTACAACAAACCTACTTATTATCCTCAACCTTTTTCCAAATATATGTTACTCTATTGTCCTTGTCTAATTGCCCAATTTTATATGTAGCTCCTCGTTTATTCTGCTTAACCACAATAGATCTATTTGCTATGTGAACTGTTATTACTTTGTCACCTAGATAGGGGCAAGTAGGTCTACAGCAAAAGATATACATAAATATGATGCAGGTCATCGACCTTCCAAAAACCTGAAGACAATCACATCCTTCCATTTTAGATAGCGAGCAGACATCAGTACAGTAGCCCTCCAAAGGCAAAGTGCCAGGCCACGCTGTGCATTCAAATTTTCTTGCATTTCTGCATAAATATTACAAAGCAGAAGATACAGGGTAAACAGGTGTTCTCCTCAGAAAAAGGATAAAGATTTTTTTTTCTCACAATATATTACTTACATTACGGGTCCAAGGCAATTTTTCTGTGTTGTAACCCATCAGGTTCATGAGAAAAACTGAAAATAAATTCCACTCGGAGTAGTTGCTGGGTCCCCCAGGGGCGTTATGAACATTGTACCATTTGACAAGCACCTGCACAGCAATCTCTTTCGGTAAAATATACTTTATGGCTTGCAGACACTTTTTAACTGCATGAAAGCAAAAATGGGGAAACAAATCAGACGTGCAGAAAAGAACATATCAGAAATTAACAAGTGTTCTTAAACTATTATCAGTGTACCAAGTTCATGGAATTTGGCACGAGCTATTGAGTTTAATTCAAAGGGCTATATGGAAAATTGGAAGACATGGGTAATGCGAACAATCAAGGTAACAAGGAGCTGAGGATCAAATTCAATAAGTCCTGAGAACTCTTCTAATGTCAGGTTATCTGACTTAACCTCAGGAAGAAGTGCAATGCAATTCTCACTCACTGGCCACTAATATCTTGTGTTGAGATGCACCTTGTGATCTGCTCAAGATGGAATTGCATGTAATACAAAAAAGGGATTTCAGGAGCAGCTGCACATATGTACAAAGTCAACAGGAAAACAGTTGCACACAACATTGTTGGTCAACCAGAGCCCAGGATGCACCACTTTAACCAGGTTTGCTCTCACCAAGAAGTAACAATGCAAGGATGGATCAACCTTGAGATGTGCGGGCCTATTTAGCATACATATTGTGTCCTATATATTGTTGAAAAAATTGCCCACTGGGTGTTTTCTATTATCAACTCAATGGAGTGATACTTTTGTAAACAAAATTTAGGACATTTTTACGCCAGACAATATAAGCCAGCAAATCCCTTGTTACACTCACTATCTCACCTCCTTTGAACTACACTCTTCCCACGGCACCATTCTTCTCTTCTTTCTCCTTCCATTCATCAACTCTGATTATATTGAGTCCCCTCATATCCTTACGTACATTTCCTTATCCATTCCTTACCAAATAACTGTTCACTGCATACTACCCTTGACTAATGATCTCCTCCGGCAAATATCTTAACTTACCATTAATGGACATAATCTCCCAACCTCAAACACATTAATTTCTGAATTCAAAGATCTGCTTTTCATATGCTCTCCCCCTAACAAACACTCTTTGCCCAGAAATCCGACAGAGAATTCCTTGTCCAAGACCTTTACGATATAAACTAATGTACGAAGGACGAACTCCACTCCATTCACATACCCACTCTTCTACTCAGAGCAGAGTTCACCCCTCATATCTCTCTCTAGTTTCTTAACCCGGTCAAATCTCTCCTGAGCCATCTGGATAGTGATCACACTTAGCCTGTGTCACCTGGATCTCCCCCAGTTGCCCACTCCCGCCTTTCAGCGGCACCCACTCTGCCCTCCCTGCCTCCATCTGCACAGAATTTTCATTAACACTTGATCCATGCTCAAGAAAATTGGTCATCCACAACCTAATCATGACACCAAAATCCTTTATAGCACAAATGCCTACCAAAAGAAGCAGCCCAAGTGCTCCCTGAAGTCACACCTCACTATCAAATCTAACCAAAAACTGAACATAGAAAAAAAACAGAAAAGTTGTAGCAGTCTTCAACACTTTCCAATCCATACCAGCTTCCTCGATTCATGAGCCGCAAAATGTGAATTCATTTTGGTTAGAAGCCCACCTTTTTACATTCTCATCTTTCTTCCTGGGGATTATCAAATGGCTAATGCACAATACAGCCTTCTCAGAAGCCTTTCGACTCAGTTGTCAATATTGCCCTTAATGACCTGCTCGATAGGTTTTAAACTAGACCCCTCCCCCAAATATATCCCTGAAGCATTGACTATTTCAACTGGTCTTCTGCACCACCCCTTTAACAAGACAGATTTTAGCTGCTATATTCACCCCCTCAGGATCCATTGACGTGACCGGACATCACACCCTCTAGTTGGAGTGACCACCATGAAATGAGCTTCTATTTAAGCTTTCCTATTGCATTGAAAATCACTACCTCAGCACCCTTCAATCACTACTTTCTATTTCACTGCCAATCAAGCCAATCAATACAGTACAGAAATTCAACAATTAGGCTAACTCGCTATTGAGATGCTGATTCCCCCCTCCCTGCTTCAAGGACTACACCAACTCAGAAAACTGGAGCACGTCATTATTGAATGACTGGAAGGCAATAAAAGTTGACAGCTGAACAATCAAAGAACAAGGAAAAAACTGCACAAGAATGAGAAGCTTTGTTTTCAACGCTTTTGCAGAGTACAGAAAGCTATCATCAAGAAAGCAAAGCGGCTCTACGTCAATACCTGCATTTCAAGCACCATGCCCTTTTAGGGAAATGCATAAAATCACTGATGAATTACGATGGTAGTCCATTGAGGAATTCTGACTGATGGCAGTCAAATTCTAAAGCAACAGAGCTGGGGGCATAGCATACAAATAGGGCTCCCGGTTTTATGGTATATATGTTTTTTGACATTTCCGTCTGTATTTATCCATATTTATTATGGGTTTTGTGAAGAAAATAAAACTGAAACGGTTATATTTCAGCATTCATTTAACCAATAAATATGCAGTCACGCTTCAATGCCTCCCAAATTTCAGTGATATGAACACCCGCAGAAGATAAATCAATGCACTTAGATGACAATAGGCACATATCAGTATCAGCCTTGTGCATTTCTACAGCTGTTTAAGCTTCTTTACTAAGATTCCTTATTTTGTTAACCTCGTTACCTATCAATCATCACAGTTATTGGTCTGGCAGTAATGGCAAAGTGTTTTGAGATTCACTCAAAAAGCACCAAATTTCCGCTTGTATCCACGTTTAAAAATAAATACAGAAAATAAATGTTTTTGCGTCTGTATTTATCTGTAAAAATCAGTAAAAACGGAAAACAGGGAGCCTTACATACAAAGTACCCCTGAACTGCAACAGATGTGTTTGCCCTCGGACATTTTGGTATTTTAGAAAGGGACGCAGACAGATAGAGCAAAATGCATGCCAGCGCAATCACAAGGGTGAGTTCCCTCATTTGCACAAGGGTGTGTACTCCTTGAGAGGGGCTAGTGGGTCCAAGGGAACGTCTTTACATCCCCATGCAGGCAGGTGCATTCGAAGACACAGCAGCAGTTTCAAAACTCACCTACGGTTTCACTAATGTGCTTTCCTCAGAAGAGGTGCTAACTGTTAGCTTTCTTATTTGCACTTAGGGCAGAGCACTTTTTAATGAAATCAAATGTGCTGTTCCAGTCTGCACTGGGTGCACTGTTTTAAGGGTGTGTCGTGATGCAAACAGGCAGTGTGTCCGATGTATAATTCAAGCCCTAGACAAATCACTCTGGACCATGTTTCTGGAAAACTATAATATAGCCTTCAAAATCAAAGTATTTTCAATCCACTAGACATAAGGACTAGTAAGTGGAGTGCTTATTTTGTACAAAAAAATAAATAATAATAAGAGCCAGGGCTCTTGTCAGGCGGCCACTGCAGCCAACGTCACACATTGCCCCTGCCATGCTGCCAAAGATCGTAACAACACAGCTACTAGCTATCACACTTCTACAAGTGTGGCAATTCAGACTATTCCAGGCACCCAAAACTATTCTTTGGTGGTAGGGAATACTAATTTTTAATGTGTATTGAATTAAAAATTAGCCGTTGTTGTGCTCAACTCTAAATTAGCCAGACAGCACCACCTTGTGGCAGACTGTCACAAGACCCAGTGTTAACAATTAAGTGCTGGTACTAAGCACCGGAAAGCACCAGCTCAAATTAAGTGTGCCTACTCCTACACATCTTGGCACCAACTAGACTAAGCATAAAGCAGTGCTACACAAGTGACGTTTATGTGTACTACAGGGAAATAAAGGAGTCCATTTTTCGTATTTCAAGATGAAAAGCAAACAACAGTGTGAGGATAACACGTTCAATGAACTTTGGCTAAAGCCAGAAACGGTTTAAGAATTGATCCGAAAGACAGAGCGAAGCAGCAATTCATGCCCTGGTTCTATTCCTATGTAAGATTGGATGCCCATTGACCCTGCCAGTTTGAAACCAAGGTGCAGTTGTCAAAGACCTTTGCACTTTCCACCCATTTTTTTTTTATTGAGTATGCTGAGTTAGCTGAAGCAAATGCAACAGTCACTGTCTTCCAGATGTGAGCCACGCGAGGGCCTCGGAGACAACCAAATTTCTCTGGCATGGAGGAGACCCATGATTTCTAGCCAGGAGATGTTTTGCCTTCCAAGAGTGGGGTTAGGAGAAGTGAGCAGAATATCCGCTTTTGAAGGGTTTGTATTAAGAAAGTTGGTGGACTTTCACCACTGCATGGCATCCACGTAGTTTGACAAGGCCCTAGAGTCCCTTAATTTCCCAAAGGAATACACTAAAATAGGGAGTTAAGGCAAGGGGATTTCGGCAGGACTTCCTATCCCAGAAATCTGCAGTGCTGCACTGAGGGGCAGGAGAGCAACCCCCGTCACTCCTGAGCACTATATAGCGCATTTGAATACCTTGCGGCATGGGATACAACCGCGCAAAGCCCGGGCCAAAGGTGGGCTCGTTCTGAGTCCGTCATCAACTGGAAGATGACGAACTGGGCCATCCCTTTGGTTTTGTACTAGTCCCCTAAGAGCTCGGATGAGTGCTCGACGTGCCTTGCTGGCTATTGCTTTTGGACAATTATTCCACCTAACTTCCACCCGTGGGTGCAAGTATTTGGTATTTGAAGTCTTGTATTCACTACCTCTTAAAGGACTACAGGAAAGAATAGTTGCCAATGTCATAGATGAATGGCCAAAAACACGTAACTCCATTTTAACGTTTCTAAATAACACGGTGGGTGTCATAGAAATTACTAATGTGGAAGACCCGCTGGCACTTACCTGTTCGGAAGAAATTGCAGAAAAAGTTCGCACAGAGGCTTTATCAAGCTCCACATCTATTCGTCTTGCCTACTGATCATAACACAGGTATCTTGATGGGGGTACAGGCGCTGGAGCGCAACAAAAGAACTCTGATATAGCCCTGATGAGCACTGTGGATGGTTTATCCGAGGAAACAGGGTGAGAACAAGCATTTGCATTTTGATAATTAACACATAAAGAAAAGGCATTGTCATTTACAATGCCAATAGCTCAAACTCTTGTAAATGCGAGACTATGATATTTGGGTGGGCTTACATATTTCAATACTTGTTCCCTACCTAAGCCCCTAGCGCTTTTCACACTTTGTCTTGTCTTATTGGATGTGACAAGAGACTGGATCTTTTTTCTCTTTTTATGGTGTATCTTGATTTTTGCTGACCTAACATCTAAAAAGAAGGTGTGATATTTTATTCTCATCACTTTTGGTCGATGGGATATGATATATTACCCATGCGCTTATACATCTGAATCCCCCTTATGGCCACTTGGAATGCCTGTTATCTGGATATAAGATGCCACGTACTATTGGGGTTGATCTAAACCTACTTGTACAGATTTTCCTTTCTGGGAACGTCCTATGCTTTATTTTATTTTATTGTCTTTCGCTAATAATTTACCAGTTAATTATCCTTATTGAGCATAACACTCCAATTTTATATATATTTTTTGGGCTCATAACAATCAGATTGATATTTATTGTATATCGATTCTCAACTGCCTGTTTATCCATGACAATTTATTAGTTTCAATTGGTTACTTTCTATTATATCCCAACGCATTGAGTTATAGCAAGCATGGGTTGAATTTGCAGTCTCAATTTGTATGTATGACGTTATGTACATTCTTTTGTCTGTTAAATTGACATTCTTATAGGTTTTGCTATCACTACTTTCTATTTGCCTAATGAACCATTGTAATTAATACATATTTATCTACCTTTCCGTGTTACATTGCCCGTTTCAATATGGCGTCCAAATTTTGCCGCATTGATGACCATTACACTTTTTCATTTTTCATATTGGATATTTTTTTTTTTTTTAATTTTATTTAAGACTTTTATTACCCCGTGTGAATTCCACAGGGCAGGACACATTTCATACTGATCCACATTTTTTATACATTGTTCATTATTATTTCCTTAAATCTTTAAACAATACATACATAATCATATATTATATACATAACACAATATCTATTAATTATATTCTATCAAGATATACTAATTTGCACAACATTCTTTCCACTTAGTTATGGGCTCCCAAATTTGTCTACCTAATCTCCTTCCCTTTTTCCCCTTCCTTGCATAAATTGCCATCTCCAAATTATAAATCTGTGTTAATCTAGCTAACCATTGATGAAAAGTCGGGGGCAGGGGTGTAAGCCATTCCGTAGCGATACACAGTCTCAGAGTTGCCATAGCAATAAATATAAAACAATCATATTCGGGTTGCCTGCCTCTGTCGTTGACTCCTAACAGTATAATCACTGGTGTTAAGCTACACTCAAATCCTAGTGACCTAGAAAAAAAAATCTCAATGTCTCTCTGTGTTTTTTGCATATGCGGGCAAATAGCAAAAATATGGACAATATCAGCCTCTAAGCTTCCGCATCTCGGACAATTAATACCTGTTGTCCCTCCCCATTGCGCTATTCGAGCAGGGGTATAATATAGTCTGTATAGGGTTTTATAATGTTGTGCCTGGAGGGCCGCGGAACATAATATATTCTGTCCCATTTCTAATGAATCAAGAAAAATTTCTTTCCCTACATCCAGCTTATTTGCCCAGTTTTCCGCCCATTTTTCTAAGTCATCCTGCTTAGATTCTATCAATTCCGAATAGATTCTTTTAATTGTACAGTCAGTTCCTCCCTGAATAATCTCCATAATTGAGTTTTTCTTAAATCCTGCCGGCCCTCCCTTCTTTGTTACCATATAGCTTCTAACCTGTAAATATTTAAAGAAGTCTCTTAGGTCCAATCCAAATTTTCGTTGTAACTCGAGGAACTGCATTATCCCCTGCCCATCCAAAATATCACCAATCTTATTTATGCCCTTCCTTCCCCAATCTTTAAACACAAGATCAGAGAAAATATCTTGAGGAAAGGAGGGATTCTGTCCCATTCTTGTATATCGATTATATCTCCCAAGGCCGAATTTTTTTGTAAACGCTTTCCAAATACAGAATGCTGCCTTGACTGTCTTAAATCTGGTTCTTTTGAAATAGGTCGAGTCCATCTGCTTCAAAAACACATTTTCTGATACAGCTCCTAGTGCTAGGCCGTATATAGCAGTTGTACTGAGGGGTCCTTGTCCCTCAGATTCTGCCCCCCCAATAAGACCTGACATATATTGCAGGGCAGCTGCCCAGTAGTAAAGTTTTAGATCGGGTAACGCCCATCCCCCCCTACATCGTGGAAGCGCCATAAATCTCAGTGCCCTCCTCGTCTTACCCTTAGCCCAGATAAATCTATTTATCAGATTCTCTAAAACTTTAAACCACTGGTCCTCAAACATTAAGGGAATTGCCCTAAATATGTATAAAAATTTCGGGAGGATCAACATTTTAATGATGTTTGTACGGCCCATAATAGAAAGATGTAGATTATGTAGCCTGTCCAGATCTTTTCTCACCTTCAAAATTATTGGAGCGATATTCTTTTCCACAAGAGTCTCTAGGGCAGAGGTGATAGTTACACCCAGGTAAACACCAGAGTCCACCACTCTATGATCCAGGCAATGCGCAAACTGATTCTTAATTATTTGTGTTTTAGAGCTATTCAACGCATAGCCCGATAGGCGTCCAAACTTTTTAGCCTCAATCTCAATCTGTTCTATTGCCTCTGTTGGGTTTGGTGTTATAACCGCAACGTCATCGGCATATGCTAGTATCTTGCATTGTCCCAAGCATGTAATTACTGGGGCTATTCTTTCATTTATCTCAAGCCTGCGTATTAGCGGATCCATATACATCGCAAAGAGCAACGGTGAACAGGGACACCCCTGTCGTGTTCCCCGTTTTATCTTTACCGGAGTAGTAGTACCAGCATTTACTCTGATCGATGCTACGGGATTTATATACAAAGCCTGCAGTGCCCTGACAAATCCTTCCCTAAGCCCTGCTTTCTTTAAAGTATGCCACAAATAGTTCCAGGAGACACGGTCAAAGGCTTTCTCTGCATCTAAGAGCATAGCCGCGACCGGTTCTCCTGTAGCTTCTCCAATATCAAATAATGTAACAACTTTCCGCGTATGATGAGTAGTACCCCTACCGGGTATAAAACCATGTTGGTTATCACTGACAAGGGTATGTATTATACTAGCAAATCTCATAGCTAGTACCTTTGAATATATCTTAGTGTCCGCGTTCATTAAGGTTATCGGCCTATACGAGCCTGGCTCAGTAGGTGGTTTCCCTTTCTTTAGGATTATCACAATGTCCGCTCCTCCCCATGAAGCTGGTATAGAAGTTCCGATTTGCGCCAACTGCACTGTGGTCAGAAAATCCCTAATTATCTCATTCCAGAATACCTTATAAAATTCAATCGGGATTTGGTCCGGGCCTGCTGCTTTGCCTGAGGGTAAGTTCTGAATAGCCGTTATAACTTCTAGTTTATCTATGGGTATCTCTAAGGTCTCAGCATCACCTTCAATCAATGTTGGTGCTGGTATCTCCCGTAAATATTTATCAATTGCCTGATCCTCTTTACCAGATTGCTCATCATATAGATTCGCACAGAACTGCCTAAATACTTCACGAATCTCATCAGTATCTGTATGTAACCTACCCATATCGTCTCTAATTTCCCTAACTTCCCCTGTAGCCAACTTCTGCCTAGTACGAATGGCAAGTGTACGTCCCACCCTCTCGCTAAACTCATGACATCTCTCTTTATTTGCCAAATAAATCTTAGCGGCCCTGTCTGCCACAATTTCTTCTGCTCGCAATTTTGCCCTGGCAAACTTAATAAGAGCTTGTTCGGGTACTTCCCCCAGCAAAATACATTGCTCTAGCTCCTTCTCGGCATCCAGAAGCAGTTTAGTCACCTCTGAATTTCTCTGGCGCTCTTGCTTTCTTTTATACGTGCTGTAGCTAAGAGTCTCTCCCCGGGCACCAGCCTTAAAGGCATCCCACACCATCCCTGTTGCCGCTGTACCCCTATTAATCTCAAAAAATGTGTTTATCAATAGTTTCATATGCTGAATATACTGTTCATCAGTTAATAAAGCTCTTTCAAATGTCCATACCCTCTCCTTCCGGGTCGCAGCTTTCATAACAAATCTTAAAATCAAGGGGCTGTGATCCGAAAATAGTCTAGGAGATCTTTCGATCTCTAAGCTAGGGATCAGTGGGTTGGTTACGAAGTAGTAATCCAGCCTTACATGTATCCTGTGCGGAGCTGAGTAGTATGTATATCCTGCATCATCTGGTCTTAAACTTGCCCATACATCTGTTAAGGCATTGTTTTGAGCAAGGCTGGATAAGGCCTGACATACTCTTTTTTTCCTACCCTTATAAGCCCCAAGCCCCAAGCCCCACTCCATCTACCCCGTTAATATTGAAATCCCCGGCTAGGATAACACACGGTGCCCATGTAGCTAATTCCAAATCCAAGTATTCAAATATCTCTGGGTCATCGTCGGTTGAACCATAAATCGACCCCAACGTAATCCATTTTCCACTAAGTAAACATTCAATCATTGCCCACCTACCCCATTGATCCTCTAGCTTTCTCCTTGTAATTATATCTTTTTTCCTGGTTAGAATAGCCACGCCTCTATTTTTTGCCCCTTGCTTAGAATATGCTAGTACATGATAGCCCAACTGTCCCAGAAGATGCCCTTGTGATCCCATTATATGCGTTTCTTGTAAAAAAACAAAATCCACATTCATCCTCTTTAATACTTGTGCGATTGCCTGTCTCTTCCGATAATCATTTAATCCACATACATTCCATGTAACAAATCGAATACTCATTAAGTTATTTCTGTTGCTTGTCTCAACCAATAGATCCTCCTATTTTCTTTAGAGTATTTCTCAAGTTTAGTATTTGTCTGCATTCCTTTTTTTTACCCCATACATGTCTTCAAACCATCCATCTCTGCCGCTCCTTTTTCCTTAGATATTGTGTCTGTACATTCTCCCAATGTGTCTTGCCCTGTACCCGTGCACCCCCAGCCCCCCCAACCCTCCCCCAGAGGCCCCACCCTGTGAACCCACCCCCCCTTACTGGCAAATAGGTCAATCCTGACCTATGCGTGTCCGTGCGCTCGCAGTTCGCCGCTCCCACCCCCTACTCTCTTCATTGTCTCCCCCTACCTCAAATTCCCATAATTAACCAAGCTTTATATTGCTAGCTTTAAATTTACCTTACAGTTCAGTATTTATATCCATAAAAGATATTAATCTCTTCTTAAGTTCTTGAGTTTGTCCTACTATACACTTAATTAATCTAATCTTACTTCGTCTTGCTGCCTGCCTGCCTGCCCTTCCTGACACTTAGACAATTTTATTTCATTAAGGTATTCCTGGGCTTGTATTTCAGAGTAAAATACCTTAAACTGGCCACCAGATCCTACTTTCAAACGAGATGGGAACATCAGATAAGCTTCGTACCCTATAGTCTGAAAAGGTGTAATAAGCTGTCTCAACCTCCACCTCCTTTCCACAGTGGTGTGGCAAAAATCAGGCTGAGCAAAGAAAGTTATATCGCGATATGTGCGCTTAGCCACAGGTTTCGCTTTGCTCATGATCTCCTCCCTTAATAAAAAATTTCCCACATATAGCAAAATTGCTCTAGGTTTGACTGGGGGTTTTCCCTTCTTCTGAAATATGGGGAAACGATGAACACGCTGAATCTCCTTTTCCCAGTCCCAATTAGTTATCTCAGGGAGGCCTTCTCTGAGCAGGTCTATAACAAAGGATCGAATGTCTTGTCCTTCTTTCCCTTCCCCCACACCCAGCAGTCTAATGTTATTGCGCCGTTGCCTGTTTTCAAACGCTTCAAGTTTCCACGAAAAGTCCGTCGCAATTTTTTCCTGCTCGAGCCTAGTATCTCTCCACTTGGCGACCTCATCTTCCAATTTTCCAGTCCTTTCTTCTACCGCCGCAACCCTGTCCACCATATCTGCGTAGATTTTATTCACTTTTCGAAGTGATCCCTGTATTTTTTTGTTAGCCTGTCTGGCCCTTCGGCTTTCAATCCTCACCTCACCCTGCATCTGTTTCAATGTTGAAAATAAGAGTTCAAGGCTAGGGTTCTGTGCCTGAGCCTGCGCTGATGCTTGATTTTGGTCTTGTGATTGAGCCAGATATGGTTGCGGTGGACATTGCGGATTGTCTCCTTCCCCCTCATGGTATGTCTGGGAAGTAGCGGAATAGTCCCAATCCAGTTTCCTTGCCACCTCTGACTGTTGAGGATCTTGCAGTTGCTTTAACCTACTTCGAGCCCTCTCCTTAACGCTTTTTAACTTTCTTTGAGAGGAAACCCTATTTACTGTATTCTCCTCTGGCTCTGAAGTATCGGATCCGAGCTCTGAGTCTTCTGTGTAACTCCCTGAAGACGGTGAGCAAAGCCCTGTATCAGACCCAGGGATTGAGACTAAGTTATCTTCGTCGTCTTCCTCATCATCTTCATCATCGTTGACCGAGAAAAAAACATCATCCCCCGGTGAAACAGGATTAGGGGCAGGTACTGCAAAATTGCAGATTAGCTCCAATTTCCCCATGTCTTGGGGGCCTCTTATTGTGCTCTGTTCTGTCATCACATCGCTTTTACCCTTTAGTTGAGGTTTTTGAGCCCCGTCCAGCAGAGTTGTAGTTAATTTATCACTGTTGTCCGTAACCCTAATATCCCTACTCACAGCACTTGTTTTGTCCTTTGCATGTATCTGCCCTCCCTCCTGTTCACCATCTATTACTCCTACCTTACAACGTGAGTTTAACTGCAGTACCTCCTGTAGAGCTGAGTCCGTTACCTCCAATGGGTCCGCTGCAGAATGCACAGCTCTCGAAGCTGTGAGAGATCCCTGCTTTTCCGAGCCAAATGACTGCACATCGGGGCTCTGCTTACTGCCTTGCGCCGACCGCGCCTCCAATTGTTCTGAGCTCTCAGCCGGCATCCCTGGCTGCGTACAGGTACGCTCAGCTATATCTGAAGCGGCTGAGAGCGGCTTCTGTAACTCCGACGTCAGTATTGCGGCAGCCCCTGAAGAGGTAGCAAAAGATTCCATCAATGTAGGCTGGCGTAGAGCTGTCTCCTTCTCCGAGCAGCCGTCTACCTGTCGCACTTGGCTCGCCTTTCTTGCAGGTAAAGCGACTTCCTTGTTCTTTTCTTTAGATGTTTATCTATGTGATTTTATGGGCACTTTTAAATGTTGTCAAAAATCTGTTTTGTCTTTATAATTTACATATTATATGGTCATTTGTTCGTGTTGCTAGTCCTGTGCTTTATGATTTATTGGTAATATCTATGTTGTTTTATCATGTTACAGCCCTGATGAAGTTCTCCTTGAGGGAATGAAACGCGTTGGCTGACCATTCCTTTTATCTACTGAAATTTAATTGAAATTAAAGAGGACATTTAGTTTGAACTTTGGCTCATTGGACTATCTCATTCGTGCACCCCCATTTTCATTTGTTTATGTTGTATTGCTCTGGAGCACAGTAGCGCCATTCAGCGGCTGGCGTATGGGGTGGATTGCACGACAATTATCACATTTATCTCAAGAACTGGTGTGAGGTGCGGCAAGAAGGGCCCGCCGTTGTTGCAGTTGGAATAAATGCGAGACCTATTTAATTTCAAAGAAGCAGCAGCCATTGTCCTGGCTGCATGGAAAGTGAAAGTGTGCATGATGCGCTGAATGTTGCAGGAAAGCATGTCCTGTCTGCAGTAGGAGAAACTCATTAAATAAAATAGTGCTTACAGGCTAAATAAGACATACCGTGTAACAACAGAAGTAAAACAGCCAGTCCTCACAGGAGGTTACAAATGAAGACAAGGCAGTACTAAAGAGGGACTAACAAGCCTATTAATGAATCAGAAGCCAACCTTTACAAAGGACAATGGCACAAGCCAATGAAAAATATGGGCAGAGAATGGACGGAGCTTCACACCCTTCTCGAATACAGCATGCCTCGCAGAGCAGCAAATGCGCTGCACAGGCTCGACCTAAAAAAAGACTCTTGAAGCCCTTTGCTGTTCTAAACCGAAAAGTAAGCCTGGTAGAAGGGGGAAGAGGGGACTTCAGCTCAGACAACAGCCATGCCTTTGAAGCCTTTAATACATTGTAAATGTACCTTAATTGTCAAGTGACCCCACAGGGCCTGGATTTGAAAATTATTTCTGCCCTTGAAGCATTTAACGGCCGTTTGTCCATTTTAGAGGAGATGGTGGGAAATTAGGGGAACACCTTAGGGTCTAGCACTCGGACCACAGAGGAAGTGGAGAATGAATTATCTATTTTTTGGCTCCAAGGCAAAAAATTCTCAAGTTTAAGTCAAGGCCCGCCCCGCTCTCGTTTCCCCCTCCCTCTGCCCCTGCCCCTGCCCCTCCCCTGGTCTGCCCTCAGTTTTCCAGACAGAGGTTCTCTCCGTGCCCTTGAAGTGCTCAGGGTTTATTGGAGACTGCCCCAAGCTTCCATCGGAGGTCGTCTCTTGTAGTAATAAGTGCCCAGACTTTCAGTTTCACTCACGAGGCATCAGGAGTAGCAGTTATCCTTTTATGCCTTTCCCTTTAATTAACAATGTGAACTCAGCAGCCGGTCTCTCAGGGGGGATGTGTTATCCATCACTCTCTGAGGAATGAAACTAGCAAGATTAAGCCCTGTGAGGTGATTATACAATTGCCTCCCCCTTTAACACCTTATGTCCTGGTGTGGACTAATATCCCGCCTTTAAAAGGCTGCAACTGAAAGTTTTGAGTAACTTAAAAATAAAGTGATACATTGGCATACAACACAGGTTACCTTAATATCCCCCCTCCCACCCGCCTATTTGACGAGATAGTCATGGTTTGAAGGGTGGGCTGCACTGGTAATACCAACAAGTCCGGCCCTGGTAACCGTGTAATCATAGATTTTCGGAATACTAAGTGGGTAGGGTGGATTTTACCTAACATTGGTAATGACCGGGCACCTAATAGTAACATCTCGGCTCTCTCATTGGGCTAATTTTATCCACCCCTTTTGATGGGATCCATTCAGGGAAAGGAGTTGGCCTCTAGAAATCCATTTGTTCTCTTTTATCCGCCCCATTGTAGCCCACAGCCTAGTTTACAGACGAATAATAGATATGAGCATCTGGTCCAGCTTAGCAATCAGGACTGACTATGATACAATTAACGTGACCATTAAAGGGCTTTACACTCTACCAGGACTCTTAAGATAGCTTGTTGGAATATAGCGGGGCAAGAGTGATACTTCTTAACTTGAGTTTGAATTGCAAAGTGGAGAGAGTATTGTATAATCCCTAAATATACTAAGTGTTCTTCTGATTTTCCCTTAATAACTATAGTCTCTTAATAATGAATGTGTAAAATACAGTTTCAACCAGGGTCGCCACTGATGTTATAATGGAACTTAAAATGTTCCTGGATGATTACCAGGATTGTCTAAATTCTAACTGATTCGGTTAGAGGGGGATTTTAATTTACATCCTTGTCTAGTCTGCAATAATACCGATGTCTCTCTCAACTCATCCTTTATCTCGTTAGGGAGAGGTCTTAAACAATCTGACCACAGAATATAATTTAGTCAACCTGCTGTCTGGGGTGGGGTGCTGTCTTTTAAGGTTTTTGCCTCAGCTTGCCTCTTTTATCCCTCATAGATTCTGAGGCAGTTTTGGGTAGCATAAAATGACCACAACCTACTCCCAGCATCTTTCATTGGGAGGAGGATTTACGAGAGGCTTTGCCCTATACATTTAAGGAGCCCGTAGTACCGTCAGACCAGAGACATATGATCAGTTGGGCTAAGACTGTCTCCATGGATTTGCTTGCTAATCTGCTTGTCTTGAGTCATTCTGATTTTGCTAGCTGCCTAGATGAGGAGGTTTCCAATCCAGGCATCTTAGAATCTTTTCCAATATATGTAAAGCAGTTAAGTCCGCCTTTACAAGGTCATGTTTGACCTTACACAGCCCCACCCCCCCCCACAACCCACCCCCCCGGCTGCATAAAAGGTTTAATAAGAGATGCTCGAATACTCAAAGATCTGATGGCAGGATGGCGGTTTTGCACAAGAAGCCATGTATAAAGGATGAGGTAAGGAAGGCCAGGGCTCAATATAATCTCAACATCAAAGAGTGCAAAAATGATCTTAAGAGGGACGCTTGGAAGGGTTTATTTGCTGCTAGTGCGTTAAAGAACATGGCTGCATTTTAGAGAGTGAAGAACCAGCCTTTATTTCACACTGAGAGTCTGTCCAACTAAGCCCTCACAGTCTTAGAAAGTGACTGGATTTCTCATTTTGAGGTCATTTATGGTTCAGTGGGCCCAAATCCGCCATCTCCAGGAATTAGGACACAGGAGCACCTCAATTTATGTTTTGAGGAAGCTAAAACGGTCATCTTAGCCTTCCCCTCAGAGAAAGCTACCGGACCCAATAGGGTGCCGGGAGACTTATATAAAGCCAGTGTTGAACTTTGAGCCCCTATTGTTAACACAATATCTGAATGCGGCGTTCCGAGGACCTATGTCATTATCTTGGCACAGGCCGGTAATTGTTCCAGTATTTAAAAAGGGGAATATATATATATATTCACTGAAAAAACCAAAGGTTTCAGGGGCGTTATAGTTAGCTGGACTTTTCACTCGTACAAAACCATTGAAATTCCCCAGTTATAGTTAGTTCAGCTAACTACAACTCGCGCGCCCACAATGCACTGCTCATGACGTCACATATTACATCACTCATGACATGGTCAGTGACATCACTCATGACATCACTGATGACATCTCAAATGACATCACTGATGACATCACTGATGACATCTACAAACCTCTCATGACTATTCCATGCTCCTGCTAGCCGCTCACTAACCTTATATGGGCTTGTATATATGTTCAAAATGTAGCCTATTACTTTAAACTACTCATGGTATTTCAAATGTTGACTGATATATATGTGTATATATTACCCTTTGATGACTAATGTTTTGTTCTAATCTTGGTAAGCATCTAATGACTTGTAACGTATAAGGTTCTGTTTCGCTGAAATGCTGCTGTAAAGCACTCTGATACCCTACGCAGGGCCATGTTCATGCTATAGAAAACACTAAATAAATAAAAATAAATAAAATAAAATAAAAATGTGTGTTTTTCTGAAAATTACATATGTTTTATATATGTATATCTCAAGGTCGATGGAAGAATAAATGGGTATATAAGTGTCTAAATGGATGATTTGTTTTTGAAAAATTGATTGTATAACTGACTGATTAAGTGTATCTCAGTGAATACATGGCTTAGTGAGTAATGTTTAAATATGTAAATATCTGTATTAGTCTCTCACTTTGTGTATACGTGGCTGCATGGGTTGATGAGTAGCTACATGAGTGTCTATATAGGTTATTACTTGGTTTTTTGAGTATCAGTATGAGTGTCTGAGTGTCTGTATGGTTCGGTGGGGGGTATTACGTAGTGCATAGGTGCATGAATAAGTGACTCACTGTTTGTATGTGTTGAAGACAGCATGTGTGCAGCACTGTATGGGTGGATGAGTGTGTGCATGGGTGTGTTAGTGAGTGAATGACTGTCTCAATAGTGTCTTTATGAGTAACTACATATGTTTTAAACTAGTATATGTGACTATTGGTGTATAAAAGTGAGTATATGTGAGAGTGAGAGATTGGAAGAGTTCCTCTATGAATAAGTATGTGTTTGGATAAGTGATTGTTTAAAAGACTAAGTATGTGTAAGTTTCTGTAAAAGTAAGTGGGGTGGTGTGTGTACAACTGTATATGCAAGTAAATGGATGTTTGATTCTTTATTAGCATGAGTGACAATGTGTGTGAGTAACTCTATGGATGAGTGGCGTTGTGTAACAGGATGTATAGGTGTATGAGTACATATGATGAGTGAGTACATGTATGAGTGACTGTATAGAACTGTTGGTGAATGAGTGGATGTGTATGTGGATCTTAGACTTACTGAATAGGTTGTTGTAAATGTTATTGGTATGTCCATTGTTTAGAAAATTGTTTCTATTTTTGAATGTGTGTATCAAAGGTTATATTAGGGGGAGAGGATGTCTGCCACACTATTACAAGGATGATCTCATCAGTGATGTCATTTGAGATGTCATCAGTGATGTCACTAACCATGGCATGAGTGATGTAATATGTGACGTCATCAGCAGTTCATTGCGGGCGCACAAGTAATAGTTAGCTGAACTAACTAGAACGGAGGAATTTCAATGGTTTTGTACGAGTGAAAAGTCCAGCTAACTAGAACGCCCCTGAGACCTATGGTTTTTTCAGTGAATTTCAAAGGTTTTTTAAATGCTAATTTCTAACTATGCCTACAGAGATAGGACATGTGAAGAAAGAAGAATAAACGCACAGAAAGAAAAAAAAGAAATGCAGAAAGAAGCAACAGAAGTCCTCAAAGACAAAGAATAGTGCAGGAAGAAGGATAACGTGCAGAAAGAACAAACAGAAGAGCAGAAAGAAGCCTTGTTGCAAAATCATCCTGTACCCTCAACTTTTTCAGACGGATACTGGTGGTAACGGAGTCTGACTAACCAGTCCTAGAGCCAGTGCTATGTTAAAAGACACTCAGAATACAGTGAAAACACCTACATACACTAGGGAACACTATGCGTTGGTGTCCCCCTGTGATTAGCATGACCTCCTCTGTAAGCCCCTAGTATATAATAGGGCAGGGGATTAAAACTACCTCTTAAAATGCGCCACAGGGCATGTTTGCACACGTCACCTGTGGTAAATAATTTAATTACCGGTACTTAATTTGATGCGGAAAATTAATAAGAATAGCTCAGTAAAATAAGAGGCAGAATCCGTGGTATTAGAGGTTCGGAACGGGCTTTATTCCTATACAAAGGAACATAATTCGAATTATGGGCCTTCTATTCCATCACCACGAAAGTTCAGGAAGGAAGGGGCAATACATTATTGACAGGTAATCATTTTTATAGAAGAGGCATTACAGTGAAACAGATGCAGGAGGCGTAACAGTTGATAACAGAGATAAAGATATACATGCGTAACTAAAATGGGTGTAACTAGGCGTAACTGAAGAACGTCATTAGGTATGATGTCACAAATGGGTGGTTCCATGAAAGAATTTCGCAATGTCAGCAAAAATACTTGGCAGAGATGCGCGTGCAGCAGCATGACGTGTGATTTGACGTGCAACTAGGGGGAGAATGGGACTTGACATTTAGCTCTACATGTGGAGACAAAAGTCTGGGGTTATGTCAACCTAATCCCAAATCATATCTAATATCCTATGTTTAAAGAACTGTGTTATCCAAAAAGAGAGGTCTCTTAGGATAGAATCTTATTCTATACTGACTATACTGACTGTTAGTGCGTGTACAAGCGTCTAAGTGTCTACATTAAATGCGAGGGGGTAGGAATATTCCATGGTAACGGGCTATGAATTACTTGCATGAGGACAGCGAGGCCTGGCCCCTTTGCACGGTAGCTGGAGGAATGTTTACCTAAACTGCTAGACAGGAATGCATCGGATGAGGGGCGGAGGAGATAATCTTGAAGGTGAAGTACAGTTTTCTGGCAGGCTACGGGCTGGATCAGGCACCGTTAGCCGCGCAGGGAGTAAGACAAAGTTCATGGTTACAGATGCAGGCTCAGACTGGAGCTTTCAGAGGCAGAAGGCAGAAAAGGCTTGATGACAGAATTCGGGCCTACTCGCCTGAATCTGTGAAAGGTGGAAAGTGAACCACATAAAGTCGGTGGCCTTTCATACTTAGGAATGGAATATCTGACCCATTCATGGCGGATCTGAAAGAGGACATGTTGACGGTGGACGCACATGTGTTTGCATCTTCATAACCGGAACTGGAGGGAACATACATGTACTTGTGACTTATACATGAAACCGTTGGGGTCCAAGATAGGGGACATAACCGACCATAAAAATCCATATTTCCACATTCCCTCCTTGTCCCCTACTTGCCCTTAGGAGATATCAATCTTCATCAATCCATCGATCTGTTCATATAACATCATTTGTTCTTCTTTCTTCTTCCGGGATCTCGAACGAATACTAGGATGTGGGATACACGAGGTGGCACATAGACCACAAATCGCTGGCCCACATTGTAGACATAAGCAGCAACTGAATAGTATGAGAAAGCCAATACCTAGGAAGGAGAGCATTCTCCATCCCCAGGCTGACAACACGCCCCAGAACCAACCGGACCAAGTCCAGGTGCCTGGACTCTGGTGTATCTGGCTTACAATCTTATGAAGGCGGGTTATGGCTTTATATACTGACGGTGAATTTTCTGGTATGAAAATGCAACAACTTGATCCGATGACCCTACAAGCTCCGCCCCTATCGGCCAGGATGACGTCAAGGACAAGACGATTCTGAAGCACAACAATCCGCATAGCAGACTGCTCTTCTGTTAAATTGCCTAAGGCGGAAATAGTTTCGTTCACTACTGCTTCAAGGGTTCTGGTTAATCTACGTATCAACTTACTATTAGTGACTGTACCTATATAGGGGAAGAAACCTTTATTGAAATCTGTGTATTTTTCCCATGCTGTTTCAGTGTAATCGACTATTGGGAGATCTCTCTGCTGTCTATTGTGTACTAAATGAGTATTTCTATGATAATCAGGAGGAGCTAGGAAAACAGGTGGTAGGAGGAATGCTATGTAACAGGTACCATCCCAATCTAGAGGTAGGCGTATATATGCGGTCTGGCCACATATAAAGTAGGAATGACGAGAAGCTCTAAATGTAGACTTGCCTTGATCACTGAATTTTATCACAGTGGTGCATTTACTATGGCCCATGTGTATGGAGCCATTCTTTCTTATACATAGTTCCCCTTTTACTGGGAATACCGACATGGCGGGCAATATTGGTGTAGCTTCAGATTCAACGTTCAGGATCATGAGGTTAAGTGTAAAATTACCTAATCCATATACTTCATTTTCTAGATCAGTTCCTGTTCTTTTGGGAAGTCCCTCCTTGTTAGGGTAGCAGACTTTAAGCAAAACTAAGTTCAGGTTTCCCCATACCCAGTTGTCTTGGTAAGCTACTGAGTTTGAATCTAAGGAATTAATTAAACTAAACCATGCTCCACAGGAGCCATTGTGTGTGAACGGATATGGAAAGAGGGGCAAAACTCCCTTATAGTTCTGATAGGGAGGGAGTCGGCCACATATCCAACAATTTGTAGCATTGCTAGTCTGATGGGAATGATGTAACATACTAATAAAAGTGTTATTGCGCAGCGCAAATCTATAGGACAACTCATGTGGGGGTAATTCACTAAAAGAATGTTCAGCAGTAACATTGTAAACATGTTTAGAAATAGGATAATATATGTGCAACAATATACTTGCAGCGATTATTAAAAGACATAAGAAAAACAAAATTAATAACGTCACTGTGCAATGACTAAGCAGTGATTTACAGTACGCATGTTTTTTCAACTGCATCTTTCCGTTTCTTTCTCTATTCAGGTCTAGGGGATACATGTCAGAGACAAATTCGACCGATTCACCTTGGAGAGGACTTAAACAATCAAATTGTCTGACTTATTAGACCGCAATTTTAGTTTGTATAGTTCCTTATCGCTTTGTTCAACCAAAGGAAGCTTTGAGTCAATCGGTGAAGACACGCGAGGTGTAACGTTTACATCAGACGGTAGTCCATGAAATTTCTTGATATGACTTGAATGTAACCAGCCTTTGCGACCTTCGATCTTCACGGCTGTCCTCGTGGTGAGTAGTACAAGTTGAGGCGATTTCCACCTAGGATCCAGCTGAGTCTTCCGGTCAAAATTCCGCACTAACACCAGGTCCCCGGGAACTACGTCATGGGGTTTCACCTCGGTGTTGTCGGGAAAGGCTGCAGCTACCTGTGAACGACAAGATTGTAGTGCAGACATCAAGGAAGCCAGGTAATCTGTCAGCATATTACAGTCAACGTCAGTTATTTTGCGTGGTATAGGCGTCCCCCACATATTTGGTGGTCTACCGAAGATCACCTCATACGGGGATAGCCCTGTTCGAGAATGTGCTACCATTCTCATGTAAAAGAGCGCAACTGGTAAGGCTACTACCCAATCGACACCTTTCTGTCTACATATTTTGGACAATCTAATTTTCAGAGTTTGATTATGTCGTTCCACGAGACCTGCTGCCTCGGGGTGTCGGACACAGTGAAATCTCCATTGATAGCCTAACAAAAGTGAAACGTGTTTCATTAGTTCGGATGAGAACGGCTGGCCGTTATCTGAGTAGACAACACGTGGTAAACCGTACCGTGGGAAGAATTCTCGAACCAACTGTTTGGCAGTAGTCGGGGCAGTGTAATCTGAGACCGGGTAGGCTTCTGTCCAACGGGAAAGAGCACAAACAACTACGAGAACATATTTGAATCCTCGACATCGTTCCATCTGGATATAATCCATCTGGAGGACTTCAAAAGGGTGATCAGGAGGCTGAAATCCACCCTGTTCTACGGGAATGCTTTTACCTGGGTTAAACTGACAACAGATCATACAGGTACGAACTTTTTGTTTAGCTGCTGCTCGTAAATGTTTGTTGAACCAAATGTGTTGAATGCTGTCTAGCATAGCTTTTTCTCCTAGGTGCGCTGGACTATGTATAGTGTTAACGATGACTTGGACCATTGAGTCGGGAAGAAACCATATAGATTTTTCCTTCGTCATCCATCCTTGATTCGTTTGGATCCCTCCTAATTCAGCCCATTTCTTTATTTCATCTGGTGTAGCATGTGTCTGTATGTCAATTACGTCAAGAGCGGGATCCTTAACCGTCATGCAATGTGTTGGTGTCAGAACTATTGTCTTTGTCATGTCAGATGTGTGAGTTTGATTCTGAGCAGTCTGTTTAGCTGTTCTGTCAGCTAGGTCATTGCCTTGGGAAATGATATCAGTAACTTTCGTATGAGCTTTACATTTCATAATTGATATTGCAGTGGGTAGATGTATTGCATCTAATAAGGCATGAATGAGGGGTCCGTGCTGAATGTGGGCACCGTGAGAAGTTAAATAACCTCTCTCTCGCCACAGTACGCCGAAGTCATGTACAACTCCGAATGCATAACGTGAATCAGTGTATATGTTGACTTTCTTATTTGTGGCTTGAATACAGGCTTGTGTCAGAGCGATGAGCTCTGCTGCTTGAGCTGACAAGGTATTTATGCAATATGTTTCAATGACTTCAGTGTCTGTTGTGACTGCATACGCGGCCACTAGCTCTCCTGTACTTGTTCTCATACATGAACCATCTACATACAACGTCAGGTCTGGATCTGACAATGGGACGTCTGTCAAGTCTTGTCTGGGTTTCGTCGTGATAGTAATAACTTCAATACAATCATGTGCTAGTGGGTCTGTTCCGTTTACTGGCAAAAGTGTGGCAGGATTCAATGTACTACAACGTCTGATTTCTATGTGTGGCTGAAACAATGTCAATTCGTAACCGGTAAGTCTTGCTATCGTCAAGTGTTGTGTTTGCGTTCGGTTCACAAGAACCTCTACTGCGTGTGGTACTTGTACTGTCAGTTGGTGTCCTAACACTGTGGCATCGCTTTGTCTGATTGCTAAAGCTGTTGCTGCCACTGATTTCAGGCACGCAGGCAGAGCCTGAGCTACGGGATCTAATGTACTAGAAAAATAAGCACATGGTTTGTGTGTTCCTGCTTGTTCCTGTGCGAGTACTGACAAAGCAGTACCTTCGCGTTCTGTAACAAAGAGTGTAAACTGTTTACTGTAACATGGTGTTGCTAGGACAGGTGCTTGACATAAAGCTTTCTTTAGGCTTTCAAAAGCTTGTGTATGTTCCTGAGTCCAAGGGAGGACAGTCGATGTGGCCGCCTCCTGTGTTGTCAACTGAATGAGTGGTTTTGCTAGAAATGCATACTGAGGGATCCACTGCCTACAATATGAAGTGAGGCCTATAAAAGCCCGTACTTCCTTTTGTGTCTTGGGTATTGGCATGTTAACAATTAACTGGATGCGATCTGACGTAAGCTGCCTTCCCTCCTTGGACAGCGAGTGCCCAAGGTAAACAACTCGCTGGACACAGAATTGCAGCTTAGAAGGGGACACCTTGTGCCCCTTTTCGGCCAAAAATTGTAAAACCGTCAGTGAAGCTTTTTCACATTCAGTTTCGCTTCTAGCGGTGATCAGCAGATCATCGACATATTGAAGCAGGGCAGTGTTGACTGGCATGTGGATACTGTCAAGTTCTCTTTTCAGTGCTTGGCTATAGATGCTGGGGCTTTCTGTGAATCCTTGAGGTGCGCGTGTGAATTTAAAGCTTCGTCCATTTAAACTAAATCCGAACAAGTATTGGCTTTCCGGATCTATTGGGACGCTGAAAAAGGCATTCTTGAGATCAATTACAGTAAAGAATGTTGCTTCGGAATCAATGGCTGTCAGTAATGAAGAAATGTCTGGAACTACGGGGTATTGTGGTACAATACATTTATTTAATTCGCGCAGATCAATAACCAATCGATATACTGGCGGGGCTTTTGGATCAGTTCGTTTAAGGATCGGAATTATCGGGGAATTACATACATTGGAGTCGGTTTCCACAACCACTCCTTGGGTAATAAGCTTGTCAATGATTTGCAGTGAAGCCACTACAGCATCTGGGGGTAACTTGTATTGTCGCATTCGTGGTAGTACCACTCCTGTCTTTAGGGTGACTCGATATGGTGTAATGTTCATGCAACCAACATCTGTAGGGCCTTGCGCCCATAAATGTGTGGGTAAAGTCTGTAGTCGGTGATCCATGTCTCGGGACACATAGTGCCCTTTGAAATCACGTAAAAACAATCTTACTCCTTCCGGAGAACAACATATTATAGCTCCTAGAGCTTTCAATGTTTTTATACCTAACAGGTTTTCTGGACATGATTTAGTAAGCAATAAATCTGTAGTTCGTGTCAAGGGACCAATCGTAAGTGGAAGAGGCTGTGATACTTCGTTAATGATAGGTTTTCCTGAAAAACCAAGGGAGATATTCTGTGAGCCTGAGAGGGGTGCCCCTGGAACTTCACTACGTTTTATAGTTGTTCGGCTTGCCCCTGTATCAAGTAAAAATTTTCTATCCTGGCCTAATAGTTCACTATGTACATAAGGTCCTTCTTGATCTACAGGGACCTCGATAAGGGGTAAGCCAACTTCCCTCTCTAGGCTGTTTCATGAGTATCGTTGATAATCAGGGTAGTCATACTGTGCGGTCTGGTACATCTGTCGTGTCGTTGTTGGTGTGGCAGCAATAGGCTGCGGTGGTGGAGCTGGCATAGACTGTTGCGGAGCTGGCATGGCCTGTGCATGCTGCGAGGCTCCTTGTTGGTTCTGATCCTGTCTAAGTGGCCGTGGTCTTTCTTTTGTATTACCTATGGCGATATTATGTTTTAAAACTGGACAATCGTGTACATAATGACCTGGCTGTTTACAATAGTTGCATGTCCCTTTTACAGAACCTGCTGAAACACTGGACTGTGTCATACCCTTTTTATGACCGTCAGCTGGAACTGTCTGGGAAACTAGCATTTTCATTTTCGTGTCTTTCATGCGTCTTTGTTCATGTTCTTGTTCCTCTCTAATTCTATTGTGATGGTACTGTAGCATTTGTAACATTTGTGACGGAGTGTTACCTTGCCAGGTACTCTCGAATTTCAATACTCTATTCTTAACTTGGGGCAGGGCATTTTCAACTAATTTTGTCACAAACAGATGTGGATACGATTCGCTACTTGCTTTTATTCCACTATTTATACCAAAACATTTTTCGAATCGGGCATAAAAATCACTAGTGTCTTCATCTTGCTTTTGTTTACAGGCTGAGATTGCACCCCAGTCTTCCTTTTTCGTAGTTAATAAACGTGGCAGTACCTGTACTAATAAACCTGGTAGTATTTTGGTCTTTTCCCCAAGCCCTAAACCTGGACCTCGAGCTGTTTCTTCGTTTTCTAATGCTGTCCAATCTATCTTTTGGTCTCCCACCTCCCAATCCTTTTCTTTGAGTTTTTCATAAATGCCCGCAGGCATTAATACCTTTAATATTTTCATAATGTCGGGATAGGTATACTCTCCCATGAGCAACATGTCTTTAATTTCACGGTGGAAACCCGCTGGGTCTTTGTCATGACTGGGTACCACTTTCTTCATTTCTAATAGTTCCATTTTAGATATGGGTGTGTATACAAACACACGTTTAAACTGATTGTCATCACCTTTTATCGGGTGGACTTCGCGTAAGGGATTCTGTCTATCCATATAATACGTCGTTCTTTCTTTGATGGGCAGTGAGACATGTTCGGGGCATACAAAAAGAATGTACTGCTTTCTGGATTCTAGTATTTCTCTAATTAACTCAGTACCTGAACCTCTCCATTTATTCGTGAGTAATTCAGTTAATATATCAGATAAGGGACCAGGATCGGAGTGTTGGCTTTTATATAATATAAGGAGTTGTTGAATCATGTAGATACCAGCTAAACGCTGTTCATCTGGGGTGAGGTTCAAAAACGTGTGTGCTAGTGTATCATCACTATATTTTCCGGGACTGTCAACCCAGTGAACGGCTGACCTGGCTAATTCTTGTTCGTCCATAGAATCGAGTATATGATAACCCCTTCGTTCTCGGAGTAATTTGTCAGCGGCTTGGAACGAATGTTCGGGGGACCTTATATTTATTATAGGGGTTTGGAAATTTCTGTTATTTTCTGGACGTATCGGATCAGTAAAGCATCTAGTATTATTACAAGATCTTCCTCTACCTACATAGGCCATGGTTTCTAACTGTCCTGTGGGCAGTTCTAATTCTTCCTCCTCCTCATTTTGTTCAGGCTGGTCTACCGCCAATCTTTCTTCGTGTATTCGTTCTACTTCTTTGCGGATCTTTCGGCACATAGCTACTATACTTAATAGTCTATCATGTCTCCCCTCTGATATATTCCGACTCCATGTGGTAAGAATCCGCATTTCTTCCGGATTTACCCCTGGTCGGTCTTGATTTCTGATCACACAATTTATGAGGAAACGTAACAGTTCCCCCTGTATCTCCACTTTCTGGTACTCCATGGCTCTATTAATACTTTCAGAATCTCGCCCTGACTGGACAAAGTGATATATATTTTCTAAATGTGTAGTCATTCCTGGTAGCCTCCCTAAATATATTGCAGCTCGTCGGATACGTAATGATGCCAGCAGCATTTCATCCTCTTTGCCGGGCACAGGGTCATATCTACAATCTACTAGAAGTTCCTTAAGCATGTCGGGAGTTACTAGTTTGGGCGTACGTTGGTGGGCTAATTCTTGAAAGGAAAGTTTATTTACTCTGGGTGGCGTGGAAAAAATGTTTGTTGTACCTCCTGTAGCACCGCCTGGGGTGCTGGATGTGAAAGGATTCGTTGAACGTGATATAGCAACCATAGGTGTGGGTACAGCTGTAGAAACAGATGTGCTTGCCGGAACTTGTGTCGGAGTTTGTTGTTGCGGAGGTACAGACGGAGGGTCTTGGCGTTGAACCCCCTCGGCAGGCGGTCTATGTGGTGCAGTATTAGCATACTCGGGAGCTGCGTCGTCTAAATAAGAGGAAAGGAAAACATCTTCTGCGGTTCTGGGATGCCCTTTGGGATGTGATTTTATCGGAAACAACGGAGGTGGCAAGTCTTTTGGTATCTCCGGAGTAGCCTTAGGTAACCCTTCGGCCAGAAGAGGATACATACCATTCATAAGGGCATTTCTTTGTCTGTCTACTTGTTCTGCTTTTGCTCGGGTACCTTCTTCAATTAATAGATTTTCTCGGACTTTATTTGAATTCTCCTTACTCTTCTCTTCCTGTCTGAGTGCTTTTTCTGTACGTCTATACGATTCTTTACGCCATAATTCAATGGCATCTTTCTGTGATTGTCTAGCTTTCTTTTTCCATAATTCTTCCTCTACTTTCATGATGCAATCTGCATCCCAGGTCCCAGCTGCGGGCCACCTCTGACTTTCTGGTAATTCCTTGGTGTAGTCTACCCATAAATCAAGAAATAATATGGCGTCTAGGCCATGTTTATGATACATGAAGTACCCTGGAGTGTCCCTAGGAGGAATGGGAACAGCTTCTTCGAGTACCCCTTTTCTAGTTTTGATCTGTCTTAATTTCGAAAAGAGCGGCATATTGAGAACTGATCTGATACCTAATTTTGAACACGTTTAATACAACAAAACACAATAATGAACAGTCATTCACACCACAATATGCAGAACGTATTTAAAACATTTAACATTTACCATTTAATGAACAACAATGATGGCCATTTAGGGATCTAGTCACTAAGCATAATACTCGGCACTAACTAGGTAATTCTGAATTATATACTAGACATACTAGATATACTGCTAAACAGTACAGATACACTGCTGAAACAGTGCAGACCGGATTTGTGTACCCAAACCCGTCTTGACCGGCACAACCTATGTGCACGTCAGAACGCCTCCCCGGCAATGGTACTCACCGGGTAGCTCGGAACGGAAGGCCTCGGAACTGAACTGAACTGGACTTGGACCGGACTGGACTCGACTCGACACTTCGGAACTTCGGAACCTGGTGGGCCTCTGTATACCTCGGATCTTGCTCTCTCAGCTAGGCTCTGGTCGGGATACTTCGCACTTCTCACCGCCTCGTCTGGGTGTTGATCGCAGCCTCAGTTACCCCCGCTCGGCAGGAGGGAGATACAGGAAATCCTGTGGGTACGCGTTGTTGTCCGTCCAGCTGTGGCAGGAGACCGGGTCTGCAACGCACCTCCGGCGCGTGAGATGAGAAAGTGTCCCTGTTCGGGCGCCATATATGTGGTAAATAATTTAATTACCGGTACTTAATTTGATGCGGAAAATTAATAAGAATAGCTCAGTAAAATAAGAGGCAGAATCCGTGGTATTAGAGATTCGGAACGGGCTTTATTCCTATACAAAGGAACATAATTCGAATTATGGGCCTTCTATTCCATCACCACGAAAGTTCAGGAAGGAAGGGGCAATACATTATTGACAGGTAATCATTTTTATAGAAGAGGCATTACAGTGAAACAGATGCAGGAGGCGTAACAGTTGATAACAGAGATAAAGATATACATGCGTAACTAAAATGGGTGTAACTAGGCGTAACTAAAGAACGTCATTAGGTATGATGTCACAAATGGGTGGTTCCATGAAAGAATTTCGCAATGTCAGCAAAAATACTTGGCAGAGATGCGCGTGCAGCAGCATGACGTGTGATTTGACGTGCAACTAGGGGGAGAATGGGACTTGACATTTAGCTCTACATGTGGAGACAAAAGTCTGGGGTTATGTCAACCTAATCCCAAATCATATCTAATATCCTATGTTTAAAGAACTGTGTTATCCAAAAAGAGAGGTCTCTTAGGATAGAATCTTATTCTATACTGACTATACTGACTGTTAGTGCGTGTACAAGCGTCTAAGTGTCTACATTAAATGCGAGGGGGTAGGAATATTCCATGGTAACGGGCTATGAATTACTTGCATGAGGACAGCGAGGCCTGGCCCCTTTGCACGGTAGCTGGAGGAATGTTTACCTAAACTGCTAGACAGGAATGCATCGGATGAGGGGCGGAGGAGATAATCTTGAAGGTGAAGTACAGTTTTCTGGCAGGCTACGGGCTGGATCAGGCACCGTTAGCCGCGCAGGGAGTAAGACAAAGTTCATGGTTACAGATGCAGGCTCAGACTGGAGCTTTCAGAGGCAGAAGGCAGAAAAGGCTTGATGACAGAATTCGGGCCTACTCGCCTGAATCTGTGAAAGGTGGAAAGTGAACCACATAAAGTCGGTGGCCTTTCATACTTAGGAATGGAATATCTGACCCATTCATGGCGGATCTGAAAGAGGACATGTTGACGGTGGACGCACATGTGTTTGCGAATTCATAACCGGAACTGGAGGGAACATACATGTACTTGTGACTTATACATGAAACCGTTGGGGTCCAAGATAGGGGACATAACCGACCATAAAAATCCATATTTCCACACACCTCAGGCCCCGTCCCCTCCCTTCCCCACTGTGTAAAAACGCCCTGTGGCCGTTTTAAGTTGGGAGATTAAGTCCCCTTGAATCCTGAGGGTCCCTAGGGTCCAACTAGACCACTAGGTACCTCCAGTAAGCGCCACAGAGCTGCTTTGCAGAGAGATGTAAAAAGGGGCAGGGCCTAGACCACCTCTCTGCAACGCAGCGCAGTGGCGCTTACTGGAAGCACCTGGTGGGCTAGTTGGCCCCCAGGGTCCCTCAGGATTGAAGGGGAATTATTTCCCCAACTTAAAACGCGCCGCAGGGCGTGTTTGCACACGTTAACTCAGGCCCAGTCCCCTCCCTTCACCACAGTGTAAACACGCCCTGTGGCCATTTTTAGTTGGGAGATAAAGTTCATTTGAATCCTGAGGGTCCCTAGGGTCCAACTAGCCCACTAGGTACCTCCAGTAAGCGCCACAGAGCTGCGTGGCAGAGAGGTGTAAAAAGTGGCACGGCCTGGGCTAGTTGGCCCTCAGGGACCCTCAGTTTTAAAGGGGAATTAATTCCCCAACTTAGAACTGGCCAGGGGGCGCGTTTGCAGAGTGCTGCAAGGAGGGGGCATGGCCTCCGGCGCGATGCCGGTCTTTTATTTATTTTATTTTTTTAAGAAGGAGGGCTGTGTGGCACCCCTTCTTTTTCTAATGTATTGGCCCTGGGGACCCCATCCCCCAGGGCCTGCAACCGAATTGTTTTTGTTATAGGTCATAGCCTTTTTAAAAAAAAAATCTTTAGGAGGGGGCTGCGTTGCCCCCCTCCTCAGGACACTTATGGCCCCGGGGACCCCATCCCCCGGGGCCGGCCTTTGTTTTTTATTTTATTTTTTTTTAAATAGATTTATAGAAACACCTAGGACATGCTGGACAAATCGTATGTACCCATCACCATGACGATTTGCGTGATATTCATTAAAAGGCGACAACGCATACAATGAATCCATGTGGAATGTATTTACACGGCTAGTGAAGCTCTGACGTGTCTGACGCCCTACCGTGCCTAATCCCGCCACCCCCGCCGGTGGGTACTCTCCAAGTAGACACCCTTGTCGATTATTTATACAAACATGGGTAGCTATTGACGGGCACATTTAATACACACGCACACCAAGCCATTCAAAGGGGATTCGACAAAAATTCAACCAAACTATGCAAGAAACCCCCCTCACGGTTAATAAAACACATCCACCGCCGGATGTGTAATACTTTTTATTTTACTCTCTGGAAAGGAGACGAACCTCACTTGAGAGTCACAGCCTGCTCCTGGCTGAGCCCAATGCTGTGTTACACCCACCAGTGCCCGCCGAGTGCTATACACCTCTGTGTTGTATTCCACCAGCTAGTGCGTATGCTATGACACTCTCTAGCCCATGTGCACTGTAACACCACCCCGTGAATATGTCATGCCACACTTTCCTCCGCAAGGGTTATATTGCCCCATCTAATGTGCCTTCCTCGATGCCTATGTTATAACGCACAGCGCTATGCCATACATATTACAATCTGGGATCCATATCTTTGTCACAGTGCATATGCAACGTTACACTCCCCAGCACATATTTTATATTACAACTTTAGAGACTAGTTAGGTTACACAACACTGCCCTGTGCACATTACACTCCAAGGCGCACATCGCATAGCACGCGCTAGTGCCTGTGCTATCTCGCGCTCTCCAATGAATCTGTCATTGTGCACAATGTATTGCATATTATATTTCACGCCCCGGTTCATCTTATATCGCACTTTTTGGTGCATAGTTTATACCATATACTACATCTAGTTTTCATTTTCAATCGTGCTCTCAGGACTATGTTCTATACAACACTGCGTTCACCTACCCTTTTCACGGGCATTACATTTTGCGATGGGGGGTGGAGGGTCAGGGGGTGTTTCTGCCAAGTGAGCCCGGAGTCACAGTCACAAACGTCCTCTTCTTCCTGAATAAAAGTGAGATTATGCTGAATACTTGTTCATATTTTAAGTAGTTCGCACAGACACACATCTTAAAAACAATAAAGTTCCTAATACCCACCTTCTCTGAACAGTTAGCTTCCTGCCCCATCCACCTCCTCTGTTGTCTGAATCCATGGACTAGCCTCCTCCCTCCTGCTATGCATGGTCTGATGTGCTGCCACTGCCCTCCATTTAGCATGATGTACCAGTCCACTGCTCCTGCCCTCCATTGCCCAATTCTATGGCCCATCATTGACCTCCTGTTTAGCCTCTGTGCTTAGCTTGCTGCCCCTATTCTCCTTCCCCCTGCCCTCCAATGTCTTTGTGCATGCCACTGCTCCATCCTTTTTGCCCACCATGTTCCATGGACCTGCCACTCCTATCTACTCTGAGTGTTCTGTTGAGCTGCCACTCCCCTCCCACCTGCCTAGCATTGTCAGATGACGGTCACCTGTCCCTGCCACCTCCACCTGCCTGTCCACATGCCATGCCCCTATCCCCTTCCTCCTGTCCTCCATGGTCCATTTTATTGCCACACCCTTCTGCCCTCCCTGGTCTGTTGTGCTGCAACTGCTCCTCCTGCCTGACCCGCGCAGTCTGTTGTGAGGCCCCTTCCCCTGAACTCTCTTGTCTGTGCCCAGGTCATGACACTCCCTTCTATCCTCCATGGTCCTTTGTGCATGCCCCTGCACCCTCCTTCTTACCCATCATAGCCATTGTGCTGCCACTAACCCTCCCGCTTGCCATGCATGGTCTTCTGTGCTGCCATGGCCCCTCCCACCTTCCCTGTGTGGTCAGCTAGCTGCCCCATACCCCCTCCCACCTTCCCTCCATGGTCTGTGTGTATGCCATCATAGTCTCACTGTTGCTCTCCATGGTGTGTCTTGTTTCTAGTGCAGATCCTGCCTGACCTCCATGGTCATCTTGCTGCTCCTGCCCTGCCCCCTTGCCCCAAGCCCTCTGTTTCCATGTGCAGACCCCCATTCCCTCCCTCCTGGCTTGTCTGTTCCATTGTAATGCCCCTGATCAGTCCCTCCTGCCCTTTATGGTCTGTTATGCTGCACCTTTCTCTCCTGTCTGTCCATTATGATCAGCTAGCTACCATCGCCTCTTTCCCCTCTGTTCTCAGTTGTCCATGTGCATGGTCCTGTCCCCTCCCTATTGCTTTCTATGGATTGTTGTGCTGCACTCCCGTCCCGCATGCCCTGTGTGGTGTATTGTGCTGCTGCAAACCCTGATGCCTGCCCTGTAGGGTCAGTTTGGTGCACCTCTCCATGTCCCTTCTGTCCTCTGTTATCCAAGTCCATGTCCCTACCCCAATTTCTCCTGCCTACCATGATCCAATGTACCATACTTGCGAACATTTTGAACTTGGTAAGACGGAGATTTTGAAAAAAAACTGGGGTATTGATTTTCCCCTTGGAGTTACATTGAAAAAGAGGAGATTGTAGACAGGAGACAGATCAAATAAAGCCCATTTGAGCTTAAAGACATTGGACGTTTCCTGGCTGAAACGATTCTGTTGGCATGTATGGTTGTACTACCACTGCCTCTTCCTTCTGCCCACAATGGTCTATTATATTACCACAGCCTCTCTTGCCAGTCCTGTATTGTTGGTTTGTTGCCCCTGCCCCCCTTTCCACTGCCCTCCATGGTCTGTTGTGCTGCCACTGCCCTTCCTGCCTGCCCAGTGTGGTCAAATTGTTGCCTCTGCACTCTCCTACCTGCCTTCCATTTTCAGAGTCCGTGCCCCTGGCTTCTGCCTCTCAACAGTATCCCAATGAACAACTAGATTGCTAACATTCTATATTTATTACAAAAGTGTGGCGTCATCTTGATGTAATCAAAACTGTAATACCTAGAGCATTTCCTTTAGAAATTACATATATGAGAGGGTCTTATTTGCATCAAAATTATGGTTAGTGCTCTAAAAAACTAAAATGAGGACATATTTTCTGAGTTTTCAAATAGCGACAAAGAACGTTTAAATTATTTGTAATCTTTATGTTTTTTTATCCAGTTGACGACTTGATTAAATGTTGCACTTAGGGGAGAGGATGTGGTGTTACTTCCAGAGCTTCAGACTTTGCAACTGGGAAACCAGGTTGGAGTTTCTGCTTCAGCTCGACATTCTGTGATTCTGGTCAAATCACTTAATCTCCCCATGTCTACAACCAAAATGAATTTGATCTTGTGTGATGTAACCAATGGTCATGTAAAGCACTCCAATACCTGACAAGTCTGCACTATATAAAACTAAAATTAAGTGTTTTGCACACTTCTGTCATTGGGCTACATGTGGGCTACATATGGGTGATATTTGTGCTGCATTTGGGCTCTTTTGTCTCTGGTGGCCATCTTGGGAGATTTATTTGTTATGAAGTTTCCTAATTTCCTCATTTACTACAGTCTCCTCAGTAGGAAATGCTTTCAGTTTTTTACTTTGATTCCATCAAGAAGGTATTCAGATATGTCACACATTTGCCATAAATTCTGAATGTTAGCACTCTAGTTGCTTATTAGATCACTGTAGTAAAGCTCCTGCTCACCAGGGAAGTCTGCTGCTGGTATTGAAAGTGCATGTTTCAGTCTGCATGTCAGAATTTTTTAATGAAATAGAAGAGGATTTGAGAAGTCACTCAAAATGTGCCCTAATTTTTCTTTCTGCAGCACTAATCATACTTTCTATGGCAAAATGAACCCCCTCATGTTGTTCCTTTTTAAATTAAATGTTTTAAGAGTTACCACTTTATTCCAATCAAGATGGCTTCAGGTGTGCCATACTTTTGTCATAAGTAAGACTGTTAGCGCTCTAGTTGTTCCTTGGAACACTCTGGGAAGCTGCAGTAGAACACAAAGGAATCAACTGACAGTCTCTGCCCTTGTTGGATGTACATGTTTTACTGAGAATGTCAGACTTCATTCTCACATGACTGAGAAAGATAATGTGAATTTACAGAAAATATGCTCTCAGTTTAGCTTATAGATCACCTTCCAAACCTCTGTGGGAAAAGCATGAGAAAATAGTTTTCTCTCAAACATGATTCATGATATTACAGCAGAAGGCTTTTTCACATGGTAAAATCACCTTAGAACACACCACAATTCCTAAAATGAGTATGGTACCATCAACACATGATTTATAATGTAACTAAAGTCTTAAAACCTTCTATTAATTGCAATGCTTTTTAATGAGGTGCTATCATGTATATTGGTTTCTTTAATTCTTTAATTGTGCGCCCCCTATAGGCTGCTCAAATGAGTCTGCGCATACGCCTTCTGGTACCTGTAGTCCCAGAGGGATGTAGATATCCCCACAAAAGTGCGTTCAATGATGCATCAGCCTCGTCATGTGGGGCGTTGGACACTGGAATTGAGGGAACCCCTGACTATTGAGGCTCATTTGGGGGCTTGAAAATTCCGGCAGGACATTGAACGCACTTTTGTGGGGATATCTACATCCCTCTGTGACTACAGGTACCAGAAGGCGTATGCGCAGACTCATTTGAGCAGCCTATAGGGGGCGCGCAATTAAAGAAGTTCCTTACCTGCAGTTCCAGACTGTGCATGTTCCTTTCCACGAACAGCCTCTGAGGAAGATTTGTGAAACGCGTCAGGCAGTGGTGGTTGGGATGCTAAAGGTATCAGCAGTCCGTGGTTCCTGATGAATGAATGAGCTGCCGCTTGAGGCTCGTGTCCGCGCTCGAGTGCCTATCATATTGTTGGTGCAAGCCTGAGCTGGATATATATATATATATTTCCAAGATTCCTTCGCTCCTTTGCACGCTCCTTGCACGGCAAGAAAGTTCAAGGCACAACAACAGAGGTACATTTTTAAGGAGTGTTTATTTTCCACACCGTAGTGCAATTCAAACAATTGAGTACGGTCTACACGAGGAGGAAACTTTGTTTGTCACCACCCCCCTGTATCGCACTAACGGAGAGAGCTACGTCGCCCAAATGATTATAGGAAGCCAACCTGAGTATGCGGCTGGATCTGCGAGTCGGAGGACACGGGGTGAATGCCGGCATAGTCTTAGGTAGGAGGTTTAGGGCAGGTTGAAATTATCAATTTCTGGCTGTTGTTATTTATTTGCTCCTTACAATGTTGAATTAAAATATTTACGCATCTCTTGACAGTTATAACACTATGCGAGATTGATATTATGTTTTCATTTGGGGACAGATGTAAAACTACGAGTCTGTTTTCCAATGTATTAGTTGTGTAGTTCAACACGTGACTGGCGTCACATGCACAGGAATTAAAAAATTGTGGGAATTGTTAAAAACTTTATTGGTGAACAAGCCTGCTGGTTCAGACGAAATGCGTACGAGCAACTGACAAATAAAGCTTATTTTGTCACTACATGGCATCGTCCGCCCTTGGGAAACTGAGGTTTTGGTGAAATATAGAATATATTTCCAAGATTCCTTCGCTCCTTTGCACACTCCTTGCATGGCGAGAAAGTTCAAGGCACAACAACAGAGGTACATTTTTAAGGAGTGTTTGTTTTCCACACCATAGTGCAACTCAAACAATTGAGGACGGTCTACATGTTTCGGCTCCCAACCTTCTACTGGACCACAGAGTCCTCCTCTCTAGAACATCTTTTAAAGTGCTCAAGTGCTCAATCCCTCATTGCTTTTTACTGCTATTCAGTAACTAGACTGCTAATCCTCACATATAAACAGCTGCAATTTTCGGCAGCCATTTGGCTTATCATTTCTAAAGTACATTCATTTACCTTTCAGAAACCGAAAGTGCAAGCGGGAGAATATTTTTTATGAAAGTTAGGAATAATGGATTCAATTATATACAGTGGGATGATCTTTTCTCTTCAGAGTCTCTTTCATAAAGTATGTAGTCTAAAATCCCCTCAGTTCTATTTTAATTCTGACAAAACGTGCTATTACTCAAAACATGTCTGTACATGAAATGCTAGAGAAATCAACAGTTGAATAAAGTGACTAGTGCATTATGCTAGTCGGAAAAAATTGTTTTCGTTCCAATCAATGTAAAGTACAATTTGATATGAATTCGATGCAAGTCTACTTCATAGCTGTATCTGCATTTCCCATAGTGCATGTATGTGCATTCAAAAAGTATAAATACCATTGTTCTTCATGATACATTTTGTTCTAAAGTGCAATCATTCATTCCACATATTTGTTAATTTATATCTGCACATGAAATTCCTGGAGACGTTACCTGTTGATAAAGTGGCTAGTGCGCAAGTGCAATATTGTTTAAAAAGAATCCTCAATCTTATTCAATGCAAAGAACCAATTTGAATTAAAACCAATAGGTGTGTGCTTCAAGCACTTCATCAATTTTCCCATGAAGTACAGTATGCGCATACCTCATATAAGAGCTATATATTTTACTTATAGTTCATTCTGGTGTCATTGTATTGTGCTGCAATTTGATTAAAAAAAGGAAAGATAGAAAAGGGCAGAGGAGATGGAAGACTTTTGTGCTTCAGCTCTGTCAAATCATGTGAAGAAAAATATCCCCACACATTACATTAAAATCGATTTATTATGTTTCTGGTGACTTAGTTTAAAAATCAATTCATGATGTTTGATGACTTAGTAAGAGTTTTGTCAAATGAATAAAAGACCGACAAAACAGCACAGCACTGTTCAATTACTAGTATGTCAATTTGACGATCTTTTTCACTCTGTTCTTTTGTTTTCCGTATTGTACTTCTTATTGGGTGAAAATGGGGTTGGCAGGGACAAACATTCAATCGCCATGCAAAGTTCTTTCTTCAGTTTGAAATGTCATTTGTTTTTTTAGATGGATGTGCAATTCTGCACCCAGATTATGCCCATCTGGGTTTTCAGTGCCGATTGCTAAAATAAATTGTGATTCTGTTCGTCGTAAATTTAATGTTCTGTCACCTCCTCATTCTTTTAATTTCACAATTTTTATGCCAAAGTATTTTAACTGTTGGCTGTCACTCGAGTGGAAGTTATGAAAATGCTTGGCCATAGGATGCGTGAAGTCCTTATTTTTGATGGCCCGTAGGTGTTGTAAGATTCTCAATTTTAACTTGTTGATTGTGCTTTCCACGTATTGTTTCTTACAGGGACATTCTAGAATGTACACCACATATTTGTATTCACATGTGATGTGGTCTTGTATGCGTTCAATTTTCCCATTTTGGAGTCGGTAAGTTGTTGCGTTTTGGCCATGCTCGCAGGCTCTAAATATTGAGCGTTTCCAAAAACGATTTTTTCAACTCCAGGTGGCTTTGTGTTAAAATGTCTCCCATGGAAGCTGTTTTTCTGTATGTGAAGACAGGTTTCTTTTCATCTAACATCCATATTTCCCAGTTCTTCTGCACAATCCGTCTTAGTTCCCGCCAGCTCAGCGAACCCCAACCAAGCCGCCAACAACCTCACGGGGTGGATCAACAACTGCGCAGACGACCTCGCTCCACTGAAGACCCCTCCCAGCAGACCCGGCAGCAAGAAAGCATCCTGGTTCACCGACAAACTCAAGAGCTCCAAGAAGAACTGCCGAGCCCTCGAGAAAGCCTGGCGCAGAGACCCGACACCAAGCAACATGACCACCCTCAAGCTCGCCACTCGAAAACACCACCAACTGATCCACGCCACCAAGAAAACTGCATTCAAGGAACGACTGGACAACAACGCCCACAACAGCAAGGAACTCTTCAACATCGTCAAAGAGATCTCCAAACCCAACGCCGGAAACAACGACATCACCCCATCGCAAGACCTCTGCAACTCGCTCGCCTCATTCTTCCACAGCAAGATCGCAGACATTCACAACAGCTTCAGCACACAGCCGACGCATCCTACAACCGCACCAACGCCCCCCACCACCACCCTCCGCGACTGGACCCCGGTCAACACCAAGACACCATCCGCACGATGAACTCCATCCACTCCGGATCACCAACCGACCCCTGCCCTCACCACGTCTTCAACAAGGCCGACTCCGTCATCGCACCCCATCTACGGGACATCATCAACGCCTCCTTCGACACCGCAACCTTCCCTGAGAGCTGGAAGCACGCCGAACTCAGCGCCCTACTGAAGAAACCATCAGCGGACCCCACCGACCTCAAAAACTACCGCCCCATCTCGCTCCTCCCGTTTCCTGCCAAAGTCATCGAGAAGACAGTCAACAGACAGCTGGCCACCTTCCTCGAGACGAATGGATCCCTCGACCACTCGCAGTCCAGCTTCCGGGCCAACCACAGCACCGAGACCGCCCTCATCGCATCCACCGACAACATCCGAACCCTGCTCGACAACGGGGAAACAGCGGCCCTCATCCTCCTGGACCTCTCCGCGGCGTTCGACACGGTCTGCCATCGCACCCTAGTGCAGCGCCTCAACAACATCGGAATTCAGGAGAAGGCACTGGAATGGATCATCTCCTTCCTCGCCGGAAGGACACAGAGGGTCCGCCTCCCCCCGTTCAGATCAGAAGCCACCGAAGTCATCTGCGGCGTACCACAAGGATCATCACTCAGCCCCACCCTGTTCAACATCTACATGAGCCCCCTCGCGGCCATCGCACGCCAACACAACCTCAACATCATCTCCTACGCCGACGACACCCAGCTGATCCTCTCCCTCACCAACGACCCCGCCACCGCCAGAACCAACCTACACGAAGGGATGAAAGACGTAGCCGAGTGGATGAAGAACAGCCGCCTGAAACTGAACTCAGATAAGACGGAAGTCCTCATCCTGGGATCGTCGCCCTCCACCTGGGACGACTCCTGGTGGCCCCCTGCCCTGGGCAGCACACCCAAACCAACAGACCACGCACGCAACCTGGGCTTCATCCTGGACTCCTCCCTCTCCATGACCAGACAAGTCAACGCCGTCTCCTCGTCATGCTTCAACATCCTACGCATGCTACGTAAGATCTTCCGGTGGATCCCCACCGAAACCAGGAAGACGGTCACCCAGGCCCTCGTCACCAGCCGACTGGACTACGGCAACTTCCTCTACGCCGGAACCACTGCAAAACTCCCAAAAAGACTCCAGCGCATCCAGAACGCCTCAGCACGACTCATCCTGGACATCCCCCGACGCAGCCACATCTCCGCACACCTGAGAAACCTGCACTGGCTTCCCGTCAGCAAGAGAATCACGTTCCGACTCCTCACCCACGCACACAAAGCTCTCCACAACCAAGGCCCTAGATACCTCAACGATCGCCTGAACTTCTACACTCCCACTCGGCTGCTTCGATCGACCAGCCACGCCCTCGCCGCAGTCCCCCGCATCCGAAGAGCCACAATGGGAGGAAGATCCTTCTCCTACCTAGCCGCCAAGACGTGGAACTCCCTCCCCACCCACCTCCGCCTGACCCAAGACCACCTCGCCTTCAGGAAGCAACTCAAAACCTGGCTGTTCGAGCAGTGGCGGACCCCCCTTCCCCAAGCGCCTTGAGACCCTCCGGGTGAGTAGCGCTATACAAATGCTTTGATTGATTGATTTATAGTTCTTTGTTCTGGTTGTTAAAATCAATAATGAGTCGAGATTGTGTATCTTCTTTGTTATTTTCCTCTGGATTCTCTCAAAGTGATTTTTAAAGATCTCCTCTTGGTTTCAATATTACTTTGGCTTTTGCGGTTTCAATAACTTCCAACGGATAGCCTCTTTCACGGAAGCGATTATTCATTTTATCTAGTTGTATGTCAAGATCAGAGACTTCTGGGCAGTTTCTTTTCGCTCTCAACATTACTCCGTAAGTTATGTTCTATTTTAATTTTGAGGAAGTCCGCTGTTGGCTTGCAGAATGCTATTGCATAAGGTGGGTTTTCTGTGCATTCTGGTGTATAACCATTGGTCTTTGATAAAAACTTCAACGTCTAAGAAGATGATGCTTGACTCACTGATCTTGGATGTAAAGGATAAATTGTATTTATTCTTGTTCAGTGAGTTTATGAAGTTCTGTAGATCGGTGCAATCCCCCTCCCATATTACAAACAGACCGTCGATAAATCTTGTCCAGATTTTGATGTGAGATTGGTTTTGAGTCTTCAGAACTTCAGCTTCCCATACTGCCATAAGAAGGTTTGTCATAGGTCGGCGCAAAAGATGTCCCCATTGCGGTTCCCGGTTTCTGTCGGACAGAATTCACCTGTGAAGAGGAAGATGATGTGATTTAAACAGCATGTCAATATTTCTATTAACATCTCCGAGTGTTCTAGATAGCTTATGGAACTCGTTTGTAAAAAGTGTCTGACAGCGGCTATTCCATCAGTGTGAAGGATTGATGTGTATAGAGATGTTAAGTCTATTGTTGCCATGATGAACCCATCTTTCCATTGGATTTTTTTAATTTTGCTGAGGAAGTCCATTGTATCTCTTAGATAAGATGGCAAAAATATTACATAATTTATTAAGAAGATGACAATGAAGCGAGATTTTGTTTCCAGCAGAGATCCAATGGAATTTACTATCGGTCTTCCCGGTGGGTTTCTGATTGACTTGTGTACTTTCAGTAGTAAGTAGATTGTTGCCATGATGGGGTGGTCAATCTTTAGGTACATATATACCTCAAAATCAATTAGATCATGGTCTTTCCACCCCTGTAACATGAGATGGTACTCTTTAGTCCAGGCCTCAATTGTGTTCTCAGCAAGTTTTTCATAGTGGTCTTCATTCCCCAATTGTCTATTTGCCTTGTTTATGTAATCATTGAGGTTCTGGACTACGATGTTGCCTTTGTCTGAGGCTTTGATATTAATCTGAGGATCATCTCTCAATTTTCTGAAGGCTTTGTACTCTCTTGATGTTAAATTCCATGATTTTTTCTTCTTCTTTTTGTTAAGTTCTGAGATATTCAGCGCTATTTTGTTGATGTTCTCCACCATGATTACTTGGAATAGGTCGATCTTATTACCCGGTGGGAGTTGTGGGCAAAATTTAGATTGCGGTCTTGGACCAATGTTTCCACATTTGCATGTGTCAATCTCCATTCTCTGACACAATTCTTTGTCTGATTCCAAACGTTGTTAAAATTCTCCAGATATAGATTCCTCTCCTTCCCCCAAGGACGTTAATGCCCTTAAGGTGGGTATATCATCTTGATTTCAAGGTGATATGTCTAAGCGAACCGTTGTTGGTCGTGTTAGGGTTTGCGGTTTGTCTTCAAAGTATTTTTTAAGTTAAAATTTTTTTTTTTAACTTTATTTATTAAATTTTCTGATACACAATCAGACGCACCAAATCATATTGCAAACAGTCAGTGCAACATCTTCATATATGACACATATTACATCAACATATATCAATGAGATACACAATCCAATACATACCGCCTCCGCGTGCCATGCTGAAGGCCACATCCAGCCCACAAGTTCATAGGCCAGCAGTCTATGCTACATTCTCGTTTCTTATGGCAGGACCCACAAAGGTAAACAGTTATCTATAGTCCCCTTGTCTGGAGGAGGCCAAGCTGTTCTACGCCCAAAGTGCTGCTATTGACACTCCAGGCCGACCAATGTAACCTATGAGGAGCCTCCTGGGGCATGTAGCAAGATATACTGCTTAAGTGGTCCCCATATATCTTTTGGTCTCGAATTTCTGGGCAACGTTTCTGCATAGATGGAGTGTTGATCTTGACTACAGATCAGGTCCTCGAGCCATTCTTTAAATTTGGGGGCAAGTTTAATTTTTCTGAAGAATTTGTAGAGGTCAATACGAAGATTTTTATGTCGATGTCTTTATTGGGGCAAAAGGTTAGCCCTTTGTTGAACAGTTGTATTTGGACCGGACTTAGTATTTTATTGGCAATGTTAATCACTAAGTCCTTCTTAGTTACGTTTTTCTTTAACTTTGCTTTTACTTTCCTCTTCCTTTTTTGTTTTTTACTTCATTTTCTGCTTCTTCTGGTTATGTTTTGGTTTGTCCTCTTCCCCATGTTGTTTCTATTTCGCTCCCTCTTTGTCGTGTTATCATCTGGACTAATCGTATCTCCCTGAAAAAATCCAGGTTCGATGTGTTTGATTCCTCATCTGCTGAGCTTATATCAGAGCTATCCACAGTTCCTGTTGTTTCGTTGCCTGTACATTTATCCATCACTGCTCTATTCCTGTACATATTGTACTTCCTAGTGAAAGTCTGTTGAATTTATTAGCTTTTTTTTTTCTACATCTGCTTCATGTTTATCTATTTTCTTCTCCATTGTTTTAATGAATTATTTGTTTCCTCAGTTATGGGATTTCTGTCTAATTCTACCTCCAATTCTTTGATTTTAGCTGTTATTTTCTACAGTTTCTTTTCTGCGTGCATGATTAAAGTTCTCATTAATTTAAAGGAATGTGTCAGATTGCCATTGTTTTATTAGGTCCACCTCCAGATCGTTCAGAGTAGGAATTATTAGGGTTCTCAATCCTCCCGGTACTCTCTTAAACTCAATGTACTTCTCCAGAGTGACTTTCTCTCACCATTTATTTACTTCTAAAATGCGGTTTTGTTGCAAGTCTCTAATTACACATGCGATTGTCCTCTTTTTTCCTTCTCCATGTGTTTCCCTTATGTTGGATTTTGTTAAAGGTGTCGCATTGACATTTAACAGCTCACTTACTCTTTGCGTTCTGTTCTTGCTTCTTTCAGCCATGTTAATATGTGGGATTAGGATTGAATTTCTTTTCGCTTAGTTACAATGGAGTGATTTTTTTGGTTTTTATCGTTGGGTGAATTTTCACCTTTTTCTGTCATTCTTGCTATAACTTTTCCTTTTGTAGCAAGATTTGGGGAAATGCTTGACAAGAAATATATATGCTTTGTAGCGTTCTATTCTAAGGCTGCTTTTCCTTTGCAGGCGTTGATAAACCAGGTTAGAGGCCTGTCTGGGCGTTAGCAAGAGCTCCTGCACCACAGCTCAAAACACAATGACTTTCTTCGACGCGTGGTTCGACGGCAGGCTGCCTCCCTAAAGCTGCTTCCGCAGTGTTCCGGGCTGCTGTCTGCAACGCTTTTCCCTGCCCCTCTTACTCACCCCTGGAGATTCACCGGCTGCCGCGTCTCGATCTTCGGTTCCTACAGACGCGGTTGACAGCGTCACATCAAGAAAAGGCGTCAGTTGGGTTTTCTGTCATTCGCCTTGTTGTCAGCTGCAATTTTCCAAGCAGCTTCGCCTCACTCCTCGCGTGCTCATGATATGCAGCACAGCCACTGCATCCAATATCGCCCAAGATTGCCTCACACACATATATATATATATATATATATATATATATATATATATATGTATGAGTCCAATCCTCACTCCACACGAAGAATGAGGCCGACATATGCTGGGGTACACAAAGAGGATTTATTCCAAATAGTTGACAAGCATAAAAGCTGCAAATGTTCAGGAAACGCTAGGCAGACGCGTTTCAACAGGTAAGCTTTCTTCAGTGCCGGTTTCCAAACAGAGCCTCTCACCTGGGGGTCATTTGATGTCCTGTGACGCTCATATAGCCACTCTCATTGGCTGGATGTTACAACCCCGCCTCTGTTTAAAAAGGATATTGCATCTCGTGCTTCACTGAGTCCAGGTGCATGCTGGTATATATATATATATATATATATATATATATATATATATATATATATATATATATATATATATATATATATATTCAGGCTCTATTTCCTTTGGAAGGCAGACCGCCGAAACGCGTTTGTTTCTGGAAGAATAAAATATCTTCAAACGCCGCCCGTGAGTGCTTACTTTCCCGTAAAACAAAGGAAATAGAGCCTGAATATTTGCGAATGCACCGCCACACAACAGCACCCGTCCATGAGTGATTTGTGTTTGGTGCGAACTGAGCGCTAATATATATGTAAATATATATTTTATCTACTGGCGGTCGCCAGTAGATAGTTATAGTTAGGACCGAATTTCCATAGGAAATCTCAAAATTCTATTTTGAATAACTTTGGCGCCGGTTGACGAATCCTCGCGAAATTTTCAAAACTAATGGGGCGCTCCGCTCAGCTCCTACCCTGAAAGTCTCGGGGTGATTAATCAAGCGGGGGCAGAGAAAAAAGGGGGGGTCCCAAAACGCGTTTTCCCCATGCATTTTCCCATAGGACCTTAAGTCGAAGGTACAGCCCGAACGGCTGAACAGAATTACTTGAAATTTGGCAAAGAGGTAGTCCTCAGGTCAGGCATATGCTTTTTGCATATATGGAGTCAATCTGTTCAGTAGTTCCTGAGAAAATTGCAGTTAAAAGTACCTAAATATCTATAGCCGCGCACCGTGCGCGCACCATAACGTGCACGAGCGTAACTCTGATTGGTGGTTACATGACAGTCAACATTCGAATCGGTCGAAATCAGGAAGTGTCGGCCGCCATTTTGTGTGTTGTGTGTGTGACAGGGAAAAAGAAAGGTGGAGAACGTGAAAAGGGGGCAGGGTAGAGAGTTCCTGACCCCCTAGCCTTTGTCAGGGGGTCCCTGAAGGACCCTTAAGGGTGGAAAAAACATTTTTTTTAAACCGCGGGGTGCGCGCACCCCTAGCCGCCATTTTGAGTTTTAGAGGCAGAAGAGAGTTAAAAACACAAGTGGAGAACGTTAAAAGGGGGCAGGGTAGAGAGTTCCTGACCCCCTAGGCCTTCTCAGGGGGACCATGAAAGACCCCTTAGGTCTCCCTGAGAGTGCGCGCACGGTGCGTGTTGGTTGGCTCTAAAAAGAGCTGTTGTGTTCATTGAGTGTTTTTTTGTACCTACAAGAGTCTAAAGTTCAAGAGGAAGACTCTGTTGCCTTCATCTGTGAAATGTACACCGTCTCCTCTATAAATGCCTTGCATGGTGTAACGCAAGTTGTTGTGGTATATAGAACCCATACCATAGTCTCTGAGGAAAGCAGAAACAGACTTAAAGACGTGCTTTCTTGCTTTGTCAATCTGCGGACAATATTGGTTGGACCAGTTCCACTTTTGCCTTTGGCATATATTAGAATATACAAAGGTAGTTTGTGGAAAAAGTGACATCAATTGCACAAAGGTGTCCTTAACAAGCATTTTCAGACCTACCCCAGTTAAAGTGCCTAGGTCATTTCCACCACAGTGCACAATTATAAGGTCAGGCTGTGGGAGATGTAGAAAGGATTTCACCAAAGGCATTAATTGGTGCCACTTTAACCCTCTCTGACCAATCCATTTAATGTCTACATTTGGCAAAGCAAGGTCTTTCACAATACCTCTTTTTTCTGCATACTTTTCACTCCAGAAGACATAGCTATGCCCTACAATCCACACTGTGAACATCTTCAAGGAGATCTGGATGCACTCAGAAGGTGTCTTTCAGTAGAATGGCAATATGAAAAGAAAGATAGTTGTAAAATGAAGGCTTACATACATTTTTCTTTTAATAAAAAGAACTCATTGGCTGTTTCAGACCATTCAACACTAAAACCTAGGCTGTATGTTTAAATTTTTAAAAGCATGTTTTGTATTGGTTCAGAAAAATGTGTTCCCACAGAACATTACTTTGGATTTGCTGTTAGGTTTGAAAAGTCAAGCACTCTTGCTCTTTGGATTAGAAACATTGTGTGCTGAACTTCTGACCTCTCTGCTCACACCAGTGTTCCATGACCTGTTGCTAAGGTAGCAGGCAGAAGTCATGTTGGGGGTAGGGATCATTTGGAAAGGGTTGAAATTTGCAACCAATAGAAATGTGTGTTTCCATTTGAAAAAATGTGGGAAGCACTGTGATTTGAAGTTAACATGTATATGTGTGAAAAAAGAGAGGGAAAGTTTGCCATTTACTGGTTCTGGTGAGAGGTGTACAGCTCAGAGATTCTGGCTCTGATAATCTGCTGTGTGAGTGCCACATTTCTTTCTCAACTAACTATTTTTAAAGGTGAGTTATGAATTTGAGAGGGGATGTATGTGGTGCATTTTGATATAAATAATAGAAATGTGATTCTTCTTTTAAAGTTGTGTTTTACATTTTATGTTTTGGAAGATATTTAACTGCCTTGAACTTGTAAGATATTATGTAGTATGTCTTAACCATAAGTTAAGGTGTACTGGTATCACCCAGGAATACTGTTTTGTGCGTAGAATCACATCATGAGTCTGTGTGTACAAAGGAATTGTTGTCAGAGATTTAATTCGTGTTGGGCTGGTTCTGTAAGACTTGCATTCGTAGGAAAGGGGCAGCTTGTTTTCTTGAACTGTGATGGCTAGCATTCAGCACAAATCAATATCTCACAAATGAGAGGCAAATGCTAACACATTTGAAATCAACATGGTAGATTTTCCTTCCACTCCTGCAATGGGTGGGGTAGTTCCTACATGTTCCAAACTCCAATTAAAACTTACCACACATGTACTCTTACATACATCTGTGCAGTCTACATGCAGTTGTGCAAGCGTCCATGCAGATCTCTCTTGCACCTGACAATACACTGTCTCCAGAAGTACGCTCTTAGCACACAGCCAGCTGCTTCTCCGGCACTCTCATGCTTACTATTCAGCACTGTGTGGTATTTCAGATAGCAGTGAGTAACGCTAACACAATCACCACCACCAAGGCTCATTTCCTTTGCTGTAGTCTAATCACTCACCCAGGTTACACATGCTCATAGTCTCAAGTAGCTGGTAGGACATGTGCTCTTTTCTGCTTCTCTAAACTATAGGGAAAATGTGTCAGGCTGTTACAGTAATTATCACTTGCAAAACCACAGTAGTAAATGTGCTTTCAAATTGCCAATCAAATATCGTTTTCTGCCTAGAATCACACCATAAGTCTGTGTGCACAAAGGAATTGTTGTCAGAGATTTAATTCATGTTGGTCTGGTTCTGTAAGACTTGCATTCGTAGGAAAGGGGCAGCTTGTTTTCTTGAACTGTGATGGCTAGCATTCAGCACAAATCAATATCTCACAAATGAGAGGCAAATGCTAACACATTTGAAAACAACAGGGTAGATTTTCCTTCCACTCCTGCAATGGGTGAGGTAGTTCCTACATGTTCAAAACTCCAATTAACCCTTACCACACATGTACTCTTACACACATCTCTGAAGTCTTCATGCAGTTGTACAAGCGTCCATGCAGATCTCTCTTGCATCTGACAATACACAGTCTGCAGAAGCACACTCTTAGCACACAGCCAACCGCTTGTCCTGCACTCCCATGCTTAATTTTCAGCACTGTGTGGTATTTCAGATAGCAGTGTGTAACGCTAACACATTCAACGTCACCAAGGCTCATTTCCTTTGCTCTAGTCTAATCACTCACCCAGGTTCCACATGCTCATGGTCTCAAGTAGCTGTTAGGACATGTGCTCTTTTCTGCCTCTCTAAACTATAAGGAAAATGTGTCAGGCAGTTACAGTAATTATCATTTGCTCTACCACAGTAGTAAATGTGCTTTGAAATTGCCAATCAAATATCGTTTTCTGCCTAGAATCACACCATGAGTCTGTGTGCACACAGGAATTGTTGTCAGAGATTTAATTCGTGTTGCTCTTGTTCTGTAAGACTTGCACTCGTAGGAAAGGGGCAGCTCATATGATAGGATTTGAAAAGCTCAAAAAAATATAGTAATACATTTAAATTACATGAAGGTATTTTTTTTTTAGTTTCTTTTAAGTATTGGTGAACAACACTGAAATAAATTAAACATGCCTATAAAATCAAGAAAGAGAAAAGAACAGCAAAAACACCTATATTTGAAGCCAACTGGACAACAAAAATTAGTTGAAGATTCTCATGTTGGAAAAAAGAAAAAGTCTTCTGGTAAGCAGACTAAGGATTTTTTTACAAATATCTTCAAACATAGAAAAAATGTAAAAAATATATCTACAGCAAATAGTGTTTCAAGTAGACAACAACAAGACAATAGACAGAAAATACTAGATGCTAATGTACAATCAGAAGCAAGAAAGAATGACTTAAAAAGAAAAACAGAATTTCAAAACATTCGTAGAAAAATGATTCAGAGAAGAGTGATGTTCAATTTGCTAAAGGATGTGAAAAAATATAGGAAGAAAGCTAAATTTTATAAGAAAAAGAAACATATTGAATCAATTGTTGCAAAGGCTTTGGAATTAAAAAGAAAACTATTCATTTTAATTTTGAACAGGATACGTACATTAGATAAAATAGTCAATGTAATGAAGTCAAAAAGCAAAAGGAAAAGAGTAGTGAAAAAAAATAACTTTTGTAATGTGTTCTTAGGAGAATGGAAGCATAGTTCAAGTACTGAACCATTTTTTAATGAAGAGAGTTATCTTCAAACTAATAGTTTGTTGCATGCAGTTGACACCAGTGGTCGAGCTTATGAAGTTAAGGATGGTTGTGTAATGGAAAAGGAGAAAATGGTTCCAAGAAATGAGGAAGAAGTGTTAGCTGATGAGGTTATGGGGAAACGTCCTAAAGCCCCAGTGTACACTTGGAATTGTAGTAGTATTTGTACTGTACGACAAGAATCTATTAATAAATTACGTGACTTTCTAAGAGAATATAGTAAAAAAAAGTGTAAAACAGAAGATTAAGGTGCTTGAAAGACTAGATCCATGCAGAGTGAGAAAGAATACTGGTTTGCAAGGACATTCTCTGGCTTGCCTTTCTAGGAAAGTTTGTCAAAGTGTTTTTCACCATTTTAGGATGCTGGCAGTTCATCATACTGAAATGAGAAAGTTTGTGAGAAGATTGTATTTTGCTAAAAGGCCAGCACTAAAGTTACACGAGTTGAATAGTGCTCTGTTCCGTGGATCTGTATCAGATGTGAAGAAGGTTTGTGAGGATATTGAGTTTTGGTACTTTGGTCCAGAGCAAGAAAGTGCAGGAAATGACAGTTATTGAAGAAAATGTGGAAGAGAATGTAGAACCCACTGTTAGTAAAACATTTGAAGATCAAATGACAAAATTTACTATTATCTCTAATGAGAGACCAAATATTACTTGTATTTGTTGCCGGAGAAGCCATTATAAAACTCAAACAAGGAATGTTGATTTCTATAAGAAAAAAATCAAAAGAAAATAATTATGAGTGGAAGAATTTTGCTACATATTTGTTTCTGGAAAATTGTTTTGATTTGGATGAAGATTTGCGTATTTGTAAATACGGTTATAACAAGTTAGAAGAAAATAAAATGCCAGCTAGAGCTGTACATAATAATTTAGAATTGGTTGATATTCCTGCAGAACTTAGTGATTTAAATACGTATGAGTCTATACTCATTCAATGTGTCCATCCGTTTCAGACTATAGTTTGTATGGAGCCCAAAACAGGTAAATTACCTCCTTCAGATTTACAAAGAGGTTTAAAAGGAAGAGTTGTCTATTTGCCATTAGATTTGAAAAAAATATTGAAACAATTGATGCAGATAGTTTGGAAACTGAACCATTAGTTATTCTGGTTAATGGTGTACCTACAAAGAATAAGAACATTTGGCAGGAGCTAGTAGATGTACGAAAAGTACAAAGAGCAAATTTATATTTGAAAAGAAATAATAAATACTATAAATCAATTTATATGGATGAAGATGAAGAAGTTTTACTAACAGACACAGGAATACCAACTGGGCAAATTGAAAAAGTGGATAAGTCAAAAGAAGAAGAAATTTATGAACATTTCAGCATACATCCTCTTCATTCTAAAGAAGTTATGGGAAATACTATTGATCTGTTTCAGATGAAAAAAGCAAAAGGAACTCCTGTGAGTGTATGGAAGGAGAGCTTGGAAGCTCGTTGTTTTCCCCAGCTGTTTCCTACAGAAAAAGGTGGACGATATGATGAACGTCCAGTACAGATTCCTGCTTCTGAGTATCAGACTACAAGATTATATGCAGAAGATCCAAGATTTCATCAAAGTATTCCTTATTTGTTCCATCTTTTATTTGAAAGTGACTTGTCTGCACTATCTTATGCAGTAAATCACATTTTAAAAACTGGAGTACATCTACATAATGTGTCTGCAAAGGATTTTATGAACAAAGTGCAACAGCGAGATGATCATTTGGAATCTCAATTGATTAATCTGATGGCTTGTCAACGTGGAACTAATGAATATTGGTACCGACGCCATGGAGAATTGAAATGTATGTTTCGGAATTTCGGAACTCCTACATGGTTCCTTACCCTAAGCTGTGCTGAGTACGCTTGGGATGATTTACTGGATTTTCTTCGAGAGGCAAATTCAAATATTGAAACATCCAATACAAGACAGCAGGAGAATTGTGCTCATTGGATCCGGTTAATGTTTGCAGATATTTCAATCATAGATATGAGGCTATGATGTCCTTCATCTGCAATAAAAAAAAATCCACCTCTTGGAGAAGTTGTGGATTTCTTTTGGAGAAAAGAGTACCAAGCAAGAGGTGCTCCTCATATTCATATGCTGTTGTGGATCAAGGATGCCCCAAAATTTGGAACAGATTCTGATGATGCAGTTTTATCTTTCATTGAAGAATATGCAACATGTGCTATACCTAAAAGCACAGAAGAAAAGAACTTAAAAGAGCAAGTTTTACGTTTCCAAAGTCATCGGTGTGGAAAATACTGTCGACGAAAGTACAAGAGTAAAGATAAATTCTACACAAAATGTCGATTTGGATTTCCACGACCTGTTCTTTCAAAAGGAAGAGTAAACAGTTTTATGTCAGCTGTGCGACATACCATTACAAGAAAATCTCCGAAAAATACCTACAACCTAAGAAGAAAAGAAGAGTCAAAATATATAAACGACTACAACCCAGTCATTTTATCCATGTGGAATGCTAACATGGATATTCAGTATGTAGCTGACAATTCTATTGCTGTTGCTCGGTACGTTACATCTTACATCACTAAATTTGAGAAAACGGAATTGAAAGAAATGTGGGAAGAGATTTCTCACGAGAAGACGGTCAGTAAAAAGCTATATAGTTTCAGTTTAAAGATGTTATCGCATCGAGAAATTGGCTCTTACGAATGCTCAGATAGGTTATCATCTGCAAGTCTGTACTCCAAATCCAGAAGAATAATTTGGGTAAGTTTAGGCCTTGCAGGAATGCGAAATTGGGTACTGAAATCTATTTAAGAAATTGAATATTTAGCAGAGAAAGAACCAGAAAGTACAGACATTTTGAAAACAAATATGTTGGACAGATATTACCCAAACAGAAGTCATCATTTCAGAACATGTGCCTCTATGAAGTGTTGCAGAACTACATTTATAAACGGAATACCACAGAAGACATCAACAATGGAAAATATAAAGTCATTGGTGAGGAAGGATGTTTGGTGAAACAAACAAAAGGAAGTTTGATTAATCACAGGAAGCGGAGTTGTGACACTACTGACAAAAAGGAATTTTACTACTTAGCACTTTTACAGCTGTTTAAACCATGGTGTTCAGAGGATGAATTACTTGGAGATTTTCAGAGCTATGAAGATTCCTTTAATGCATGCAAAGATAACATAGAATACAGTAATTTCTCAAATTATGTACAAATGTTAAATGAAGAAATTGAACAAGAAGCTACAATTGCATCTGTAGTAGCTAGAGACAGTTCTCAAGACAGTCAAAGTTCTGGTACGCTCAGTCAAGATCCTCTAGGACAACCGTAGAAAATGAAGCTGCAATAGCCATGACTGGAGTGGAAACAGCTATGAATCAAGCTCAGGAAGATTTAATAGACTTATCAAATTTGGAACAACAACTGAATGATGAACAACAACAAATTTATGAATAAGTCACAAAACAAATTGATCATGGATTACTACATGAAAATAAAGAGTGCTCATGCACAGCATTTGAACCAATCAGAATGTATGTGAGTGGACAAGCTGGAACTGGAAAAAGTTTCTTGATTAAAGTAATTAGAAGCTACCTACAGAAAAAAACTGATTCAACATGGTCTTGTGTTGTTACTGCTCCAACTGGGTCCGCAGCATATAACATAGAAGGAATTACCTTACATCGTTTGCTAATGTTACCAGTAGAGCATGAGAACAAAATAGAATACCACAAGCTAACAGGAGAAGCATGTTTAGAAGTTTCAAGAGTATTGAAGAAAATGAAAGTTCTCATTATTGATGAGGTAAGCATGGTATCAAACTTAATGCTTGCCTTTGTGCATTTAAGAATGCAGCAAATTCTAAAGACAGACTATGACGTGTTATTTGGAGGAAAACATGTTATAGTTTTTGGGGATCTACTGCAGCTCACTCCAGTTTCAGTTTTCATAAGGCTTTATTCGAACAAAAGACAAGTCCATAAAAGCACAACATTAAAAGACAACAATATAAAATACAAAAGCAGGAGATACGACATTTTAAAACAGTTAAAAAAGCATACTTTTCCTTGAATTAATTGATTTAAGGAGAAAGGTAGCCGTATAAAAACAAACATCAGGGTGATGTAAATTAAAAAGCAAACTCATACAGTCTTGTATTGACCTGACTCCAAATTTAAAAAACAGGGGTTTCAAATATGCAGTCCGCAGGTTTTTGTACAGCCGACAGAGCAAAAGAAAGTGCACAGTACTTTGGGAGGTAGTATTGTCACAGGGATACGGGCCAGCGGGATGTAGATGCAGAGAGGGGAAAGCAGCAAGGTTGTGGGCTACACCCATTCTAAGTCTATCCAACACAAACCGATGTGCCTTCCAGGTCACTTGTGACAAATACGGTTGAAAACCCACAAATTCATTTAAATCATGGTAAAAAACACAGGATGAAAGATCAGAGCTATTTTGATGCCTCCTGGTGGAAAGCTGTTGTAAAAAACACTGCCTAAAACCCCAGGGTAGGTCGCTCCCCTGTCCTCACAGCGCCACCAGACCTGTGTGCCTTCTCCCTTTTGCTGTCTGCCTGCTTGGGTTTTGCCTGTGTGTGCCCTTTGCTGTCTGCTTGTTGTGATCGCGCTCCCCTCTCTCCGTGTACCCAGAGTGTGTGACCTTTGCTGTCTGGCTGCTTGGTTTTGCCTGTGCGTGCCCTTTGCTGTCTGCTTGTTGTGATCGCGCTCCCCTCTCTCCGTGTACCCTGAGTGCCTGCCTTCGCTGAGTGTCCCCGCCGTCCCCCCCCGTCCTTCCGCCGCTTTTCTCCTCGTCTGCCGCGTTTTTTCCCCGTTTTTTCGTACCTTTTTTGGTACTTTTTCGTCTTCTAGGCCTCCTCGCCATTCTCGAGGCCTTCCCGCCGTTGCTTTTCCCGCTTTTTCACCTACCCGCCCACCTCCCGCCTCCCAGCTAACCCCGCCTCCCCGGCTACCCCTTAAATGGCGGCCGCTGCGAGGCAGTGGTAGCGACCCTTGACCCCAGGGTAGGTCGCTCCCCTGTCCTCACAGCGCCACCAGACCTGTGTGCCTTCTCCCTTTTGATGTCTGCCTGCTTGGTTTTTGCCTGTGTGTGCCCTTTGCTGTCTGCTTGTTGTGATCGCGCTCCCCGCTCTCCGTGTACCCAGAGTGTGTGACCTTTGCTGTCTGGCTGCTTGGTTTTGCCTGTGTGTGCCCTTTGCTGTCTGCTTGTTGTGATCGCGCTCCCCTCTCTCCGTGTACCCCGAGTGTGTGCCCTTTGCTGTCTGCCTTCTTGGTTTTGCCTGTGCGTGCCCTTTGCTGTCTGCTTGTTGTGATCGCGCTCCCCTGTCTCCGTGTACCCCGAGTGCCTGCCTTCGCTGAGTGTCCCCGCCTTCCCCCCCGTCCTTCCGCCGCTTTTCTCCTCGTCTGCCGCGTTTTTTCCCCGTTTTTTCGTACCTTTTTCGGTACTTTTTCGTCTTCTAGGCCTCCTCGCCATTCTCGAGGCCTTCCCGCCGTTGCTTTTCCCCGCTTTTTCACCTACCCGCCCACCTCCCGCCTCCCAGCTAACCCCGCCTCCCCGGCTACCCCTTAAATGGCGGCCGCTGCGAGGCCGCGCAGCGGACGCGCGCAGCGGGCGCGCCGCTGGCGCGCCAAAGGCGCGCCTAAGGCAACCCCGTCTGCGCCCGTCCGCGCCTGGACCGCGCCCAGCGCCCGACCGCCTGGTCCCCACGCCCCCCGCCTGACTTACGACTCCGCCACGCTCACCAACCTCAACCCCGGCCGCACGCCGGGCTGCTACCACGCCACCCCAAAACGGATCCTTCACCTGCAACAACTGCCGCTTCACCTGCCTTCGGGCCCACGCCGCTCCCGCCGAGAACAACTCCCCCGGAAGCAATCTCCACTGCATCCTGGTCAACACCCGATCCGTCCACAGGCACGCCATCGAACTGTGGAACCTCATCAACTCAACAAACCCGGACATCGCCTTCCTCACCGAGACCTGGATGAACCCCTCCTCGGCACCCGACATCGCCATAGCCATCCCCGACGGCTTCAAAATCATCCGGAAAGACCGCACCAACCGCCTCGGAGGAGGCATCGCCATCGCACACAAAAGCTCCATCCGCATCTCGACCCACACAGACGACTCACTCCCCGACGCCGAACATCTCCACTTCACGATCCACAGCGACCCCAAGACCACCCTCAGAAGCACCCTCATGTACAGACCTCCAAGTTCAGCGAAGACATCGCAGACTTCGCCAACCCTCACGCACTCTCGTCCACCGACTACATCCTCCTAGGAGACCTCAACTTTCACCTGGAGAACCTCACCGACAAAAACACCACCGCCTTACTGGACAACCTCGCCAACCTGGGACTGAAACAGCTAGTCAACACACCCACCCACCACGCCGGACACACGCTCGACCCCATCTTCTCCTCCAGCAAACACATCACCGTCAGCCACGCCACCGAACTCAGCTGGTCGGACCACAGCTGTGTCCACTTCAGCTTCAAGAAGACCACCGTGCTTCACCACACCCAGTAACCACCAAGAAGACACTGGAATCGTATCACCACTGAACAGCTCGCATCAACCCTCTCCCAGAACCAACCCACCAGCACCACCGACCCAAACGAAGCCGCCAACAACCTCACAAGCTGGATCTCCGACTGCGCCAACCTCCTGGCCCCCCTGAAGACTCAAGCTAACACCAACAACCACAAGAAAAACTCCTGGTTCACCCCCGACCTCAAGGACTCCAAGAAAGAATGCCGCGCCCGCGAGAAGACGTGGCGCCTCAACCAGTCCGAAGAGAACATGTCAGCTCTCAAGGACGCCACCCGCCAACACCTCCGCGCCGCACGAAAAACAGCCTACCGGAACAGACTTGACAACAACGCCCACAACAGCAAAGAACTATTTGGCATCGTCAAAGAGCTCTCCAACCCGGACGCAGAAAACAACCCCATCCCTCCCTCACAGGACCTCTGCAACTCCCTCACAACCTTCTTCCACCACAAGATCATCGACATATACAACAGCTTCCCGAACGCCAACACGAACCCCCACCCGGAACCCGCCACCGACATCACCACCATCCTCACCTGGAGCCCTACCACCACCAAGGAGACCACCCGCGTCATGAACTCGATCCACTCCGGATCCCCATCAGACCCCTGCCTGCACCACATCTACAACAAGGCCGACAGCATCATCGCACCGCACCTCCGAGACGTCATCAACGCCTCCCTCACCGCCGCCACCTTCCCGGAGAGCTGGAAACACGCAGAGCTCAACGCCCTCCTAAAGAAACCTACAGCAGACCCCACCGAACTCAAAAACTTCCGGCCCATCTCTCTCCTACCGTTCCCCGCCAAAGTGATTGAGAAAATCGTCAACGCTCAACTCACCACCGCCCTGGAAACCAACGACTCCCTCGACCCCACACAGTTCGGTTTCAGGGCCAACCACAGCACCGAAACCGCCCTCATCGCAGCCACGGACGACATACGAGCCCTGACCGACAAGGGAGAAACCGTGGCCCTCATACTCCTGGACCTCTCTGCAGCCTTCGACACGGTCTGCCACCGCACCCTGATACGCCGCCTCAGCAACGCCGGCATCAGAGGCAAGGCCCTGGAATGGATCGTCTCCTTCCTCTCCGGAAGGACTCAGAGAGTCCGCCTGCCCCCCTTCAGATCCACAGCCACGGAGATCATCTGCGGCGTACCCCAAGGATCCTCCCTCAGACCCACCCTCTTCAACGTCTACATGACCCCCCTGGCGAACATCGCACGCAAACACGGACTCGACCTCATATCCTACGCCGACGACACCCAGCTCATCCTTTCCCTCACAAACAACCCCACCTCAGCTAGGACCAGACTACATGACGGAATGAAGGAAGTAGCGAACTGGATGACAGACAGCCGGCTGAAACTGAACACAGATAAGACGGAGGTCCTCATCCTCGGCCCTACTCCCACCGCATGGGACGACTCCTGGTGGCCCCCCGCCCTAGGCAGCACTCCCCAACCCACCGACCACGCACGCAACCTCGGCTTCATCCTGGACTCATCCCTCTCCATTACCAGACAGGTCAACTCGGTGACCTCGGCATGCTTCAACACCCTCCGCATGCTCCGCAAGATCTTCCGCTGGATCCCCACCGACACCAGGAAGACCGTCACCCACGCCCTCGTCACCAGCCGCCTGGACTACGGGAACACTCTGTACACCGGCATCACCACCAAGCTGCAGAGGAAACTACAACGGATCCAGAACGCTGCCGCACGACTCATCCTGGACATACCCCGCCACCACCACATTTCCGGACACCTGAAGAGACTTCATTGGCTCCCAGTCAACAAGAGGATCACCTTCCGACTCCTCACCCACGCACACAAAGCCCTTCACAACCTCGGACCCAAACTCATCAACAACCGCGTCTCCTTCTACACTCCTCCGCGCACTCTACGCTCTACCGGACAGGCCCTGGCAGCAGTACCCCGCATCCGCAAAGCCACCGCCGGAGGAAGATCCTTCTCCTTCCTAGCAGCGAAAACCTGGAACTCTCTGCCCAGCCACCTTCGCGCCATACCTGACCACCTCTCCTTCAGAAGGCAGCTCAAGACCTGGCTCTTCGAGCACTGACCCCCCCCCCCCACCTCCAGCGCCTTGAGACCCTTTATGGGTGAGTAGCGCGCTTTATAAATGCGATTGATTGATTGATTGATTGATTGATTGATTGATTTTAGACAGCTAAGTAGCCCCACATTGATCCGCAATGATGTTAATGTTAAAGAACTCACGAAAATTATCCACAATGTACTTTAACCATGGGATCTTTAAACGATGGTCCAAAGAGAGACAATCAGAGATAATAGCTCTGCACAATGAAGTCTCTTCTTTTATCCAAATGGAGCGCCATAGCATCAATGGCCGAAGAAGAATCAAGTCGGCAAGATGGTGAATACCCAATTAATTGTGCACTAAAGCATTAGAAACAGAGCTTGGCAGGCACAAAAGTCTTTTCAGGAATACCTGAAGCGACCCTGCCGGGGCATAGCCCCAAATGCCAGCTCCATACAAGGCAATCGAAACACAACGGGACTGAAAACATTTCAGCATGTCGTGGACCCGCCTGTCTCCCAGTTTCGTAGCCATTGTAAAGATTCCATGAGCACTCCTCGGCATCTTAGCCCGGACATTTTTATGTTCATTGGCCCAAGTGTTTTCATTCGAAAAAGTGACCCCCAAGTATGAAAAAGTGTCAACAGCCTGGACCTTCTGACCCTCCATAAAAAATGAGAACTGTTTCTTTCTATTCCTTCGCCCGCATTCCATAACATAAGTTTTAGATTTATTTAACACTAACTTTCTGCTGTTAATAAATTGCAAAAAGCCATCCATCAGCTGTTGAAGGCCGTTGGGGTGCGTGAAATAAGCACCGCGTCGTCCGCGTATAGTAGCACAGGGACGTAGTCCTTATTAATTTTGGGAGCATCCACTGCCAGAGATTTGAGGAATGAATCAATCTCATTGATGAAGAGAGTAAAGAGCAGTGGAGCCAGCACACATCCCTTTCTAATTCCACGCCCAATCTTAAACTTAGTTGTACATTCCCCATTGGAACCGTAACGGACACAGGCTCGTAATTTGGTATAAAGATGTGCTAGAAAGAACACAATGCCCTCAGGAGCCCCGATTTCAATTAGCTTTGCCCAGAGAATGCCATGGTCCACCAGGTCGAAGGCACTACTCAAATCCGCGAAGCAGAGATAAATAGTGCCGGTCTTTGCCAGGGTATATTTACCGATGAGCAGGTCTAAATTTAGACACTGCTCAATCGTACCACGACCCTTCCTGAACCCAAACTGGCTCTCAGCTAAAATGCCATTGTCCTCCGCCCATTCTTCCAACCTTACTAGAAGCACTCTACTCATTACTTTTACGGAGGAGTCCAACAAAGAGATTGGACGATAGTTCTTGACGTCCCCTCGGTTGCCTTTCTTAATATTGGGATTAGAATGGATTCTTCCCAGGTAGGGGGCACCTCATTACAGACTGCTGCGTGGAAAATAATAGTTAACAAAGGCCCCCATACTTCAGGGACCAATTTATAAACATCGATTGGTACCCCGTCTGGACCCTGTGCTTTTCCTCCTTTACTGACCCTTATGCTATCTAAGACCTCTTGGACGGTGATATTCAGTGGCGTGTGCGGCCACCTATACCCTATAGCCCTAGATGCACTGTCAGAATCAAAGATTTTAGAAAAGTGAGAAACCCACTCTTCCTTCATGACGTTAGAAGTTAATTCAGGAATTTTCACATCTTTGAGGAAAGGGGAATTAACTGTTTTCCAGAACAGGGTACAATTATTCAATTCAGCAGCCAGGGTCAGATTGTCTCACGCCTCCTGTTGGAGTTCCAATTTCCTCCGTTTAAGGGTTTCTTTTTATCTGGCTCTTAGATCTACAACCAAACCCTTATCTCTTGGCGTTACTGATAAGGCTGATTTTAGCTCCTTTAGGGCCAGGGTACAGGCTGAATTGAACCACCCCTGCGGACGATCCTCCTTGTACTTCAATGTACTAATAAACTTAGAGTCGATGACCGCATTAATACCAATAAAATGCTCAATAGAGCCAATGGTGCCTTGATTATCTTCTAAAATCCCTGTAATACCAGCTAGACAACTAGTAATAATTGAATCAGACATAATATCAGCCTTATCCCCTTCCACCTGAGTCTGGTGCCATTAGGGCGTACAGGCTCAATGCTGTTAACAATACAGGCCGGAATACGGGTCCCTTTGTTCTCCCATAGCATGGCCTTTACTATCAGGCAATTATGGACACTAAGCTGGATGTCTACGACTTTGGGTGCCGTAGTCCAGGCCACAAGACTCGAGGAGATACAGATAAAATCAATAACTGAGTTCGCTCCCAGACCTGTAAAAGTTGGACAGATCTCCTCCTGTTCATTTTTCTCGTTGACCATAATATACATATTATGTGAGGCAAGGAGACTGTTTAAGCCGTCTCCATAGTGGTTATGTTGAAAATGGGGGATTCCGTCTCCATGACAGTCCACCATCCCACATACATTGACATCTGAGAATGAGCAGGTGGTGGCGTTAAAGTCCCCTGCCATGAACAAATCAAAGATAACATTAGAATCCTTAAGAATTTCATCCAGTGCACTAGAAAGTGCTCTAGCCACCTGATACCTGGTATCATCAAAAAGATTATTATAAAAATTTATTAAAAGAATATTCCTACCTCCTGTTATGTGCAGCCATAAAATCTGGGAATGAACCCCAACTTGTACGTATTTTTTGACCAGCAGAGGGGTTTGGTCAGAAATCAAGATTAGAAAGCCCCCCTTAGCTCTACCCGATACTGAACCGGTTGCAGGTAACTGGTATGAGACAAAACCATTATATCCTTTAAAGTCCCTACACCAGGTTTCCTGCAAACAGATAATATCAAAAAGAGCTAGAAATTCCGTCCAACCCAGACAATCTGATTTGGACCGAATACCCGCAATATTCCAACTGGCAATATAACAGCTGGAAAAACCAGGGGCACCTGACCCCATAAGAAGACAGTTACTACCCTGTTGGGAAATAGCAGTATTAGAAGTGTCCAATAGTAACTCTGGGCAACCTGCTGGATCACCCTCCTTGCCCATAGGCGTACAATCTACAGTTGTCCCAGAAATGTTAACCATAGGCCCTGAGATACAAACACTTTGACCCATACCAGGCGAAACCTGACTCTCCGAAATTTCTGGGGGTACCATACCCGACTCCATTAATGATGCCGAGCAACCTACTAGGTCGCCCTCCTTGCCCATAGGTGGACAATCTACAGTTATCCCAGAAGTGTTACCCATAGGCCCTGATGTACAAACACTTTGTCCCATATCAGACAGAGCCTGTCTCACCGGAGTTTCAAGGGATACCGTACACAACTTCAGTCAGTCGTTTTGATCCAACCCACTAAAGCATTGGAAACGATTAGCGGTGTTCACCTGGAAACTGTTTGCAAGGCTGTGCAAAGCTTCTCCCCTCATTCTTCCCCCCCCGCGGTTGCTAGAATAATGGCTAGTGTGTTGTCTATAGAAAAAGCCCAAAGGACGGAGTGAAATGCCCTGATCGTTACAGGGGCGAGAGGAGGCTCGAATCAGGGCCGACGTGGCAAGGTGAGGCTTACTAAAATTAATAATAACGCAATCCCCAGGAATGTCCTTCGGGGACGTGCCAATCCAGTTGGTTCTGGTGGTAGCCAAGATTTGGTCCGCCAGAGCCACTGGGAAGCCACACTCCCGATTGAGCCATGCCACAGTTTTATTTTTAAGGGAGTCATGTGATTCCATAGAGTGATAAGGCCCATCCTCCCTAATTGGTGTAACGTTAGTCAGGACTGCTACATATGGTGCGCAGTCCGGTGGGAGGTTCGGTTGAGAGAGGCCACTATTGTTAGACTTCCCCCTTTCAGTAATCTTCAGCTGATTCCCCAGGGCATAGGTAGTAGGGGGGTTTGAAGGGATATCATTAGAGCATAAAGGTGTTACTGTAATGGCATTAATAGTGTCCCCTGTGGGCGGTATTTTTGATTTGCCAGTTACGCCCTGCTGCTCGATAGCTGTTATGGGACTACTATTTGGCTGTGCAGGAATGCTAGAGCCTGCACAAACCACTCCGACACTGGATGAGCCTTTGTAGGATTGCACGGGCTTACTAGTCCTGCCCCCGGCCACAGCAGTTACGGCAGCTGGTTGCGGACTATTGTTTGGTTTCAGGCCAGATTGCACCAACACACCCAATCTAATCACTTCCCTAGAAACAGCCTCGAGCTTATCCAAGAGTGGAAGGACAATTTTGTCTAACTTGGCATCAATCATGCCGATAAGCAGCTCAAGCTGATCCGGAGCTAGTTTCAAATGAGTGGAATTAACATCATTATGTAAACAATTTAGCTCAGTGGGGCCCCCATTTAATACAGAAACAATGTTCTTTTTAATTTTACGACCCCCCTTTTTAGACGAAACAGGTCTATTTAGATGTCTCCCTGACCTCAACACTCTATGAGGTTTAGGGACCACGGAGCTCAGGGCGTCGGAGTCATTAAGGGACTCGTTTGTATCGGATACCTTGTGGTGATCCTCAACAACAAGGATATCCTGTGGTGGCTCTATTTCGTCGGTACCCTCCCTGGTTGGAAAATCCATAGAGACCACTACACAGCTATCCTCAATTGTAGCAATCAACAGGGGGGTAGGCAATGGGACAGGGGTCTCTGCAGAAACTAATTAACTCATGGGGTCAGGGACACTACCAAGACCCAGGGATAGTCTTCGTTCCTTATTAATCTTGTCTACTACTTTAACTAAGTAGTTGTCAAGTGTGGAGACAATAGGACGGGAATTCCCGGCTGACTTGGGCATGTTGCCTTAAACAGATAAAAATAACCAACACAAATACTACCAAATGAGAATAGCACTTCTTATGAAATGACCTAAAATATAAAATATGTGATATACAACAACCAGTATCAGACCCCTAGATTAGCAATTAGATTTAGGGATGCTGTTTAGTTTTAGTCCAGGAGTAGACCAATGTTCAGGGAAACCGCAGTGTGTAAGCGTCCAAAAGCACTCCGAATTTTGTTAAACGTGTAACAAGCAGGGAGCGCGGGCCAGATCAACACAGTCAATGGCAGGCTAATACTAGGGCTATAAACATACAATTGGGTTACATAAATCCCATCAGTAGCAGCAAGGTATCTTATATTGGCGTCCACTGGATTAATGAATGGAGGCAAGGGTTACGGGAATAAGGGGGTGGCTCGACCCGGCCTCCTCTGGCCCCGGACGGCCACAGACGGCCCGCCCTTTGCCCGGGCTTAGCTCGCGACGCGGGGAGTTGAGCCGATTTTAGAGCGCCTCCGGGCGCGGGAGGGGTGACGCTGCTTCCGGGATCCGGGGAGCCTGGGTAATGGAGTCCTCTCTCACCCTCCCTCCTCACTGCGGCCACGAAGGACTTGCGGCGGCGGGAGGGAGGGGACTGCAGGAGCAGCAACAGCGGTGCCACACGGGGAAGACCACAGAAGTAAGTACGGGGTCCAACGGGGTCCAGCGAGGGCAGTCAGGGGGCCAAGGAAGTCACACCCGCTCCGCCGGGTGTTGAGCCGATTTTAGAGCGCCTCCGGGCGCGGGAGGGGTGACGCTGCTTCCGGGATCCGGGGAGCCTGGGTAATGGAGTCCTCTCTCACCCTCCCTCCTCACTGCGGCCACGAAGGACTTGCGGCGGCGGGAGGGAGGGGACTGCAGGAGCAGCAACAGCGGTGCCACACGTGGAAGACCACACAGTAAGTACGGGGTCCAACGGGGTCCACAGTAAGTACGGGGTCCAACGGGGTCCAGCGAGGGCAGTCAGGGGGCCAAAGCTTGTGTATTCAATGCGGTATTCCCCTGTTTCTCAAGGGGCGTAGTAACTAACCCAGCAACACCAAAATCCAATGACTTCCTCACCACAGCACCATTAGCGTTTCTCTCTCCAAAAAGTTTTATCCCCACAGATTGTTTCCCTACCTGTTGCGCTGTGTGAAAAAAGGACCTCTCAGCCTCTGCTACCCTTCGAGCCTTCTTCTCTGACTCCGATGGGCTTTCAGCTCTGTTGGGACTCGTACTCCCAGCGTTTGTGCTGTCTCTGCCCAAGCTGACCAAGGAGCCTCGGTTGGAGCGCTGTGCAACCGCCCTCCGACCCCTGAAGAGCTCCAGAGCAGGAGTCCCGGACGAACAGTCTCAGGGACTCCACGGGATCGCCTGCTCCCCTTCGGGGGTCTCACTCTAGGAGAGAGTGTAGGGGCAACGGCAGACTCAAGGTAGGCGCTACTTCTTCTTTTGCTTCTGGCGATAACTCCTCGCCTTCACGCGCTCGTTTCCCCCTGCAACTTTCACTTGTTGTATTTATACAAGGCTAATCTGCGTTTTATTCCGCCCGTAACCTTTCCATTAAATATGACCACCACTTCTACTCCTCATCTGTCCAAAGTCCACTGAGACTTTACAGAGGACTTCGTTTTACATCACCCTCCCTCGAGCACCTCCCCGACCTAGTTTCAACCGACCGCCATCCAATTAAAGGACAACCAGTATTTAATACTGTTACACATGAAGACACGAAAAAGTCATTAGGAAGTATAGGTAATGTGAATATTTGGTCATTCTTTGAGTACAAAGAACTCATTACCAATATGCGGCAAGCAAATGATGATGATTATGCAAGTATTCTCAAAGATATCAGAATTGGACTACTCACAGAACATGGCAGAAAAGCTTTACAGAGTTGATTGCTATGTAATTTGTTTCCAACAGAACAAATAGTTCCAGAGAAAATATACAAGAAAATTGCAGAAAAAAATACTGTAATCTGCTTAATGCCAACACTACATGAATGCTCTATATTTAATGAAGAACTTTTGAAATTGGAAAATGAAGAGATTATGAAAATGGAAGCAGTGGACAAAATACAGCATGAAGGAATAACTATTACATTGACAGGCAAATTGAAAACTAAATTGGATTCTCTAGAGAAAAACATATCGAAAACAGCTGGTTTACAAAAGAATCTTTATGTATGTATGAACTGTCGAGTAATTTTAAGATGTAATTTGAATGTAGAAAAAGGTTTAGTGAATGGAGCTATGGGTAAAGTTGTGGGTTTTGTTAATTACCAGAAAAAAGATGGAATTGAATTTTTAAAAATAAAATTTGATCAGACTGAAGAGGTTAAAGACATTAGTCGTTGTTCAGTTCGTTTTTTGCTTGTGAAAGACTTATATGTACATAGGAAGCTGTTTCCGTTTTCTCTAGCATATGCTGTAACTATTCACAAATCAAGGATTAACTGTAGATCGTGCTTTTGTAAACGTTTGATCTAGTGTGTTTAAAGAAGGTATGGCATATGTTGCTTTGTCACGAGTGAAAACATTATCTGGTTTATTCATGACCGACTTTTAATGACTCAAAAGTGAGTGCTGATGCAAATTGTGTAAAGGAGTATAATAGATTAAGAAGAAGCTATGCTCCTCATTTAGGTCAGTATCCTGTGTTTGAAAAACGTGTTGTTTGTCGGAAAAGGAGAATTGAGAATATCTGTAATGAGGATGTACAGAACAGAAATCAAAAGGAGAGTGATGTGATTGCAAGCAAAAAGAAAAAGGACAATGTTGAAGAGGTTGTTGGTTGTCATTTTGAAAATAGCTCTGGTGTCAACTGCTACGCTAATGTAGTGCTGAATGTTGTATTTTATCTTGAAAGTTTGCAAGAGCAGATAATACTAAATCATGAAAAAAGATTTTGTTCTCTGCTGAGTTTCCTTTATGAGAAGTTGAGTAATGATAAAACTAAAATAGAAAGAGCTTCTGATGTTAGAAATCTTTTAGATGTATGTTCTGGATGTACATAGTTTACACAAAATGTCCAGCAAGATGCACAGGAATTCTTAAAGTATATACTTATGGTACTGGAAGATGAAGGGGTAGAAATAGAAAATATGTTTGGTCTCTCTTATAAATGGGAACATTGTTGTGAAAACTGTTTGAACACATGCAGCTCTAATGTGGATTCTGAAAGGTCCATTTATTTAACATTACCAGAGAGTAAGTCAGTGACTTTTAGTAAATTAGTTAAAGATGCAAATCACAACATGGAATGTTCTCAATGTAAATCAGAAATGTTATCAACATTATTTTTATAGAAATATGGACAGTATATAATTTTAATGATGCAACGTTGTAGAGCTGATGGAACAAAATTGGACACTTTAATAAAGAAGTTTACAGGAAATCAATTGTCAAAATCAAGAAAGACTTTTGTTGCAGTTGCAATAATTTTCCATGATGGACCTTCTATAACTTCTGGTTATTGCACAGTTTATCTAAAATGTGAAAAAGGCTGGACACTGTGTAATGATTCTCAATTGATTTTCAAGCAACGTTTGCCTGCAGAATTACCAAATTCCTACTTAATTTTTCTAAAACCAAAATTTTAGATACAAATTGCAGCATCTGAAGAAACCATTATTTCGATTTTATTGGATTACCATTGGATATTTAACCAAAAAAGAATTTAAATATTACCATTTGGCCTCATGGAAAGGTAACTGTTTCTATTGTGGACTTCTTTGACAGATATTATTTTGGTGTATGTGCTTAAGCAACAAGATTTACAGACGTTATTTATTGGAAATAGTTATTTTTAATATATATGTTACATTTCTATCAAGGTATTTTTTACTGAGGATAGATTCAGGGCTTTTTTAAACAATCTTTCTGATTGTTTATTTTTTGCCCGCTGTTAAGTGATGAATGCAATTGATATCACTATTTTCAGTGAAATTCAATATATTCTGAAAACAGCAAAAAAAGGGCAAAAAATTACTTTGTTATATATGAAAATATGTGTACTGTATTCTAAAATGTATTGATAAATATTACTACTTTTTTTCCAAATCGAGAAAGAAAATTTAGAAAATTGAATCCATTTTTCTTGTAATTAAAAAAAACCCATTTATTTCTAATTAAGTTATTTTGTTGGTCAGGTAAGTTTAAAATATCTGTATTTGTCACCCCTTCACTTTCATGCTCCCTTTTCTTCACTTCTCCTCACTCTGCTTTTCTCATTCCCCTTCCCTCCCTCTTCTTCCTTTACTGCTCTTTCGTAACTCCCTCACTCCTTCTCTACTACTCCCCTAGGTTTACTGCCTCCATCACTATTTTTTCAACCATGTTTCTCTCCCTGTCTCCATATGTCTCAGTCATTCTAACTGCCTTACTCCTTCTCAGTTCCTTGCTCTCTGTCTCTGTTTCTGTCTCTCTCCCTTTGTCTGTCTTACCCTTAATTTCCTTAACATCTCTGTTTCTACCACTCCTCTCTCCATCACTCATTTTCCATCTATGTTAATTTTTTAACCTTGTCCGTCATTCTCCTTCCCTCACCTTCCCTAACTGTCACTATCCTTTACTCATAGTCACTCCTATTCTCCTACTTCACTTCCTCCTGTCTGTATCTCACACCCCCTTCATCTTTTTGCATTCTTTCCTTCACTCTCCCTCACTCTCCTTTGCCCATTGAAATCCTGACTCCCTTTCTCTCACTCCAGCTTCCTAAATCCCTCCATCCCCTCACTCCCCATCTCTCACTTTCCCTTACCCCCTTTTCTAATCTTCATACCCCTTATCTCACCATCACTCCACCTCTCTTTCTTTCAATCCCTTTACCCTGCTGTACTTCATCCGCTTCATCTGTTACTCCCTTTTCCTATCTCCGTCCCTTACTCCCCTTTTCTCACTCCCCCTACATCACTCTCCATTACTCACTGCCATTCCCTTACTCATTTACTCTTCTTACCTGTATCCTCTACCCTTAGTCCTTTTGTTGCAGTCAGTCTTTCACTTCCCTTTCATGACTGATCATAATTTCATTTTCTCACCCATTCTGTCTGTCCTTTCCTCCTCTTCACTCAATTTCAATCATTTCAATCATTCATGTATACAGTACACATTCATTCAATCAAAATAAAAAAAGTATATTAGGAATATAGCTCTTTTTGGAGAAGTGAAGTGAGTTCTTAAAAGAACTGGTTTTTTTGTATTTTTTTTGTTTTATATTTTTTTTTTAGTTTTTTACCAATTTTTTTATTTTTTGGGGATTTTTTTACAGCACCAAAACAAAACTGGGAATCAAAAAACTGCTCAACAGGAACAAAAAAAAAAAAAAAAAAAATTATGACCTGGAGCATGTGTGCTGCTGTATACGGCTTTCAATTAAATTTATGCTACTCTCTCCGTAGCAAATTACCTCATTGCACATATTGCAATGAATGTGCACTTTTTGGAACAGGGGCCGGATGTCAAGAGGCCTGGTGCATGGTGAATCTGCAGCCTCAGATGATGTGCTCGGCTGAGAAGGTCCAGGTGGAGGGTTCTCCCTTAGGGCTCTTGTGGTTTCACGAGCATACCGAATTGGATGCATTGATTTAAAATGCCTGAGCATGCAATAAATGCTGAAGGAGTATTTTTTGGCCGGATCCCCTCTAGACAGGACACTTCCGAAAATTGTACAAGTGACTTTTGGCGCATTCACTTTTTTTTGCCCCTCTGGAAAAGTGAAATAATTCCAAATGAAAGAGTGCTTTTGTTTGCTCTTTCTTGGTGGTTTTTGAAAGGTCTCCTCACTGTCTGAAGAGGACTGGTGTTCTGCCATTTCACTGGAGTAGCTCTTCAGCAACCTTCGCTAATGGAAATAAGTAGAAATAGTGAGGGGAGTGGGTGTGGTTTTTGAAGATTCTGGAACAGAAACTACTATGACCCAATGAAAAGTGTAGTTTTGTAATCACATGACTTGCCGTGTGCGCAAAGTGCACGCACCGTACACGTACGCATACCGTGCGCGCACGGAGCACGCACACATGCGCACATGGAGCACGCACAGAGCACGCACGCATGCGCACTCGGAGCACGCACGCATGCGCACATGGAGCACGCACGGAGCATGCATGCATGCGCACACGAAGACAGTGCGCGCACCGTACGCGTGCGGTGCACGCACTCATGCCCGCAAGGTGCACGCACGGATCGGAAATGAATTACTATGAACCCGAATTCCAAAACATAAAAAGGAGGCAGGGAAGACACTCCCTGACCCCCTAGACCTTCTCAGGGGGTCCCTAAAGGACCTCGTAAATTTAAAAAAAACATTTCGTTTGATAAAAAAAAAAACGGCCGTGCGCGCACGGTACGCGTACAGTGCGCGCACCGTGAAAAACCCTTAAAAAAAAAAAAACATTTGAAACGGTTTATAAGCTTATAGAAGATATTAACTATGATGTTCAACTTTATCCAAATTCAAAAAAAAAAAAAAGAGCTGAGCCATTCCATATTACAGGATACAGTCAATCTATAACTATATTAGGGTGTGAGAAGATGTGGTAATTTATCACATGGATGATGTCATCAGTGATGTCATTTGAGATGTCATCAGTGATGTCATGAGTGATGTCACTGACCAGGTCATGAGTGATGTAATATGTGACGTCATCAGCAGTGGATTGCGGGCACGCGAGTTATAGTTAGCTGAACTAACTATAACGGGGGAATTTCAATGGTTTTGTACGAGTGAAATGTCCAGCTAACTATAACATGTGTGAAACCTATGGTTTTTTCAGTGAATATATATATATATATATATATATATATATATATATATATATATTCACAGAAAAAAACATAGGTTTCAGGGGTGTTATAGTTAGCTGCCCATTTCACTCGTACAAAACCATAGAAATTCCTCCGTTAGAGTTAATTCTGCTAACTATAACTCACGCGCCCGCAATGCACTGCTGATGATGTCACATATTGCATCATTCATGACATGGTCAGTGACATCACTGATGACATCACTGATGACATCTCAAATGACATCACTGATGACATCACTGATGACATCATCCACTGAATGTGGTTTAGTTTGAAATTTAAATATGTATTATATATATATACCAATCTGTATTGAAGATTGAGTGGATATATAACTGTCTGGATGGAGGATTTAGTAGCTGTCTGACTGTCTTTTTAAGTGAGTAATTAAAAGTGTCTCACTTAATACATGGATTAGTAACTAAACTATGTGAATGTGTGCAGCACTGTCTCTGTTGTTGTATAACATGCTGCCAAAGTTGGACACTAACTACATGAGTGTGTATATTAGTTATTGATTAGTTGGGTGAGTATTTGTATGGGACACTGAGTTTGTGTGTGGTTGGATGGGGTGTGTGTAACTCTATGCATAGATGTGTGAATGGTTGATTGACTAGGTGTATGGGTTTAAGAGTGCATGTGGAAACAGTTGTTTGGGTGACTGAGTGTATTTATTTGTGTGTTGGTGAGCGAATATATGTTTTAGTTGTACATCTTCAACAAAGTAAAAAAATAAAAGGCATTGTATGTGAGAGTTGGTGTATATAAATAAGTTTGTGTAAGAGTCAGTGATTGTGAGAGTAAATATATGAATGAGTGTATAAATGTAATGGTGCTTTTTTAACGTATTAACGCTGAGTTACTATGTGTTTGAATAAATGAGGTGTCGTTGGATAATTGTGTAGGTGAGTAAATTTAAGTGCGATAAAATTTTTTCATGAGTGAGTAGGATGACTGCATAACCGACTAAGATGACTGCTGATGTGTCAATGTCTATATATGTGTATTTGATAGTGTTCTATTAATTAATGACTGCATGTATAGATGATTCTGTTGTTGAATGGGTAGTTGTGTGTGTAGACTTAGGAATCAGTGAGTGGGTAAGTAGTAACTGGTATTGGTGTGTCAATGGTTTCAAATATGGTACTCTGTATTTTACAGTGAGTGATGAAAGGTTATACTAGTGTATGATGTGGTGTATCGGATTGTCAAGTGGATGATGTCATCAGTGATGTCATTTGAGATGTCATCAGTGATGTCACTGACCATGTCATGAATGATGCAATATGTGACATCATCAGCAGTGCATTGCGGGCGCGTGAGTTATAGTTAGCAGAATTAACTAGAACGGAGGAATTTCTATGGTTTTGTACGAGTGAAATGGGCAGCTAACTATAACACCCCTGAAACCTATGGTTTTTTCAGTGAATTTCTAAGGTTTTTTAAATGCTAATTTCTAACTTTAACGTCTCTGAAACCTATGGTTTTTTTCAGTGAATTTCAAAGGTTTTTTAAATGCTAACTTTTAAGTGTGATAGTAGTTATATCTATTTTTTGTACTGATTTTCTACAGTTTTTTAACTGTTTATTTATAAATATTTTATTCATTAAATAACATTATATATTTTTCTGAAAATTGCAAAACAACATTGTTTAATTAAAACTGAAATATGGATTAATTTTCTTGTTTTCATTTTTTATTTTAATATATTTATATAATTTTCTTAAAAAAAAAATCCAATTTTTTTCGCAGTCGCGCACTCAAAGTGTACACATCACGGTGGGTGCGCGCATTCCAGCCGCCATTTTAGAAAAGTTATGAAGGATCCGTGTATGGTGTGCGACGGCTGCGTGTTTTTCAGTTACATCATATACATTTAATATCACGTGATATGCGCGATTGGTATGCGACCAGTCTGCGACTCCTGCTCCCGCGCATTCGTGACACATGCGCATTACGGTATGAGATGTTTGCACGCTTGCAGATCCCGCGTGACATCATATACGTGCTGGGGCGCGCGACTCCGGCAAAAAAAACTTTATGTTCCAAAATGATATGTATGTGTCTTTAATATACATATTAAGGCAAGAGATTATGTAAGATATTCATCAAAATAATATATTTGTACTTATAAGAAACTTATATTATTTTTAAATATATTTTCGCGAAGTCAGGTGCGTGCGTCGTGAGTGCAGAAAACCAGGTCAGCAGAGCTGCTCTAGAGCCTAAGAACTAGGTCAGCAGAGCTGCTCTAGAGTCAGAGAACCAGGTCAGCAGAGCTGCTGTAGAGCCAGAGAAACCAGGTCAGCAGAGCTGCTTTAGAGGGAGAGAACCAGGTCAGCAGAGCTGCTTTAGAGCCAGAGAACCAGGCCAGCAGAGCTGCTTTAGAGCCAGAGAACCAGGTTAGCAGAGCTGCTTTAGAGCAAGAGTACCAGGTCAGCAGAGCTACTCTAGAGCCAGAGAACCAAATCAGCAGAGCTGCTTTAGAGCCATAGAACCAGGTCAGCAGAGCTGCTTTAGAGCCAGAGAACCAGGTCAGTAGAGCTGGTCTAGAGCCTAAGAACCAGGTCAACAGAGCTGCTCTAGAGCCAGAGAACCAGGTCAGCAGAGCTGCTGCAGAGCCAGAGAAACCAGGTCAGCAGAGCTGCTGCAGAGCCAGAGAAACCAGGTCAGTAGAGCTGCTTTAGAGGGAGAGAACCAGGTCAAAAGAGCTTCTATAGAGCCAGTGAACCATGTTAGCAGAACTGCTTCAGAGCCATAGAACTGGGTCAACGGAGCTGCTTTAGGGCCAGAGAACCAGGTCTGCAGAGCTGTTGTAGAGCCAGAGAACCAGGTCTGCAGAGCTGTTGTAGAGCCAGAGAACTAGATCAGCAGAGCTGCTCTGTAGCATAAGAACTAGGTCTGCAGAGCTGTTGTAGAGCCAGAGAACCAGGTCTGCAGAGCTGTTGTAGAGCCAGAGAACTAGATCAGCAGAGCTGCTCTGTAGCATAAGAACCAGGTCTGCAGAGCTGTTGTAGAGCCAGAGAACCAGGTCAGCAGACCTGCTGTAGAGCCAGAGAAACCAGGTCAGCAGAGCTGCTTTAGAGAGAGAGAACCAGGTCAGCAGAGCTGCTCTAGCTGACACTGACTGACTGACACTGACTGACTGACACTGACTGACTGACACTGACTGACTGACACTGACTGACTGACACTGACTGACTGACACTGACTGACTGACACTGACTGACTGACTGACACTGACTGACTGACACTGACTGACTGACTGACACTGACTGACTGACACTGACTGACTGACACTGACTGACTGACTGACACTGACTGACTGACACTGACTGACTGACACTGACTGACTGACACTGACTGACTGACTCTGACTGACTGACTGACACTGACTGACTGACACTGACTGACTGACTGACTGACACTGACTGACTGACACTGATTGACTGACACTGACTGACTGACACTGACTGACTGACACTGACTGACTACTCTCTACTACTCTACTATTGACTCTCTACTACTCTACTACTCACTCTCTACTACTCACTCTCTACTACTCACTCTCTACTACTCACTCTCTACTACTCACTCTCTACTACTCACAATCAACTACTCTACTACTCACTCTCTACTACTCACTCTCTACTACTCACTCGCTACTACTCACTCGCTACTACTCACTCGCTACTACTCACTCGCTACTACTCACTCTCCACTACTCACTCTCCACTACTCACTCTCCACTACTCACTCTCCACTACTCACTCTCCACTACTCACTCTCCACTACTCACTCTCCCCTACTCACTCTCCACTACTCGCTCTCTACTACTCGCTCTCTACTACTCGCTCTCTACTACTCGCTCTCTACTACTCGCTCTCCACTACTCGCTCTCCACTACTCGCTCTTCACTCTCTGCTACTCACTCTCTACTACTCACTCTCTACTACTCACTCTCTACTACTCACTCTCTACTACTCACTCTCTACTACTCACTCTCTACTACTCACTCTCTACTACTCTCTACTACTCACTCTACTACTCACTCTACTACTCTACTACTCTCTCTACTACTCACTCTCTACTATTCTCTACTACTCACTCTCTCCTACTCTCTACCACTCACTCTCTACTACTCACTCTCTACTACTCACTCTACTACTCTATACTACTCACTCTGTACTACTCTCTACTACTCACTCTGTACTACTCACTCTGTACTACTCACTCTCCACTACTGATTCTCTACTACTCGCTCTCAACTACTCTCTACTACTCACTCTACTACTCACTCTCTACTACTCTACTACTCTCTACTTCTCACTCTCTACTACTCTCTACTACTCACTCTCTACTACTCACTCTCTACTACACATTCTCTACTACTTGCTCTCTGCTACTCACTCTCTACTACTCTCTAGTACTCACTCTAATACTCACTCTCTACTACTCACTCTCTACTACTCCACTACTCTCTACTACTCACTCTCTACTACTCACGTTCTACTACTCACGTTCTACTACTCTACTACTCTCTGTAATACTACTCTCTCTCTACTACACTCTCTCTCTACTACTCTATACTACTCACTCTCTGCTACTCACTCTCTACTACTTACTCTTTACTACTTACTCTTTACTACTTTCTACTACTCACTCTACTACTCACTCTCTACTACTCACTCTCTACTCTCTATTACTCGCTCTCTACTCTCTACCTCCCTACCTCTCTCTCTACTACTCTCTACCTCTACCTATACACCTCTACCTCTCTACCTCTCTGTACATGCACACACATATATATGCATATATATGCATATGCATTTATATATATATGTATGTGTATATATATATATATATATATATATATATATATATATATATACATACATATATATATAAACATATAAATATAATCTGCATATCTATATAAATATAAATTCATGCAAACATATACATATACATATATGCATACATATGCATGGTATGTATATGAAAGTTTGAAAAACGAATACAAGCAAAGCTAAAAAGCCACCTAATTACAAACAGAATTGCTTTAACTTAAACGAGGGCGAGACCTATTGCATTTTCAATGCTTGTTTACTTTGATTCCATCAAGAAGGCATTCAGACGTGTCACACATTTTCCATAAATTCTGAATGGTAGCACTCTAGTTGCTCATTAGATCACTGTAGTAAAGCTACTGCTCACCAGGGAAGTCTGCTGCTGGTATTGAAAGTGCATGTTTCAGTCTGCATGGCAGAATTTTTTAATGAAATAGAAGAGGATTTGAGAAGTCACTCAAAATGTGCCCTAATTTTTCTTTTTTCCTCACTAATCATAATTTCTATGGCAAAATGAACCTCCTCATTGTGTTCCTTTTATATTAAACTACTCACTCTCTACTACTCACTCGCTACTACTTTCTCCTACTCACTCTCTACTACTCACTTTCTACTACTCTCTAGTACTCTACTACTCTCTACTACTACTCTCTACTACTCACTCTCTACTACTCTCTAGTACTCTACTACTCTCTACTACTACTCTCTACTACTCACTCTCTACTACTCTCTACCACTCACTCTACTACTCTACTACTCACTCTCTACTACTCACTCTCTACTACTCTCTACTACTCGCTCTCCACTACTCGCTCTCCACTACTCGCTCTCTACTACTCACTCTCTACTACTCTACTACTCTCTCTACTACTCACTCTCTACTATTCTCTACTACTCACTCTCTCCTACTCTCTACCACTCACTCTCTACCACTCACTCTCTACCACTCACTCTCTACCACTCACTCTCTACTACTCACTCTCTACTACTCACTCTCTACTACTCACTCTCTACTACTCACTCTCTACTACTCACTCTCTACTACTCTATACTACTCACTCTGTACTACTCTCTACTACTCACTCTGTACTACTCACTCTACTACTCTCTACTGCTCACTCTCCACTACTGATTCTCTACTACTCGCTCTCAACTACTCTCTACTACTCACTCTACTACTCACTCTCTACTACTCTACTACTCTCTCTACTTCTCACTCTCTACTACTCTCTCTACTACTCTCTCTACTACTCTCTCTACTACTCTCTCTACTACACTCTCTACTACTCACTCTCTACTACTCACTCTCTACTACTCACTCTCTACTACTCACTCTCTACTACTCACTCTCTACTACTCACTCTCTACTACTTGCTCTCTGCTACTCACTCTCTAGTACTCACTCTAATACTCACTCTCTACTACTCACTCTCTACTACTCCACTACTCTCTACTACTCACTCTCTACTACTCACGTTGTACTACTCTACTACTCATGTTCTACTACTCTACTACTCTCTCTCTACTACTCTCTACTACTCACTCTTTACTACTCTCTACTACTCACTCTACTACTCACTCTCTACTACTCTCAACTACTCCCTCTCTAATACTCCCTCTCTACTACTCCCTCTCTACTACTCCCTCTCTACTACTCCCTCTCTACTACTCCCTCTCTACTACTCCCTCTCTACTACTCCCTCTCTACTACTCCCTCTCTACTACTCCCTCTCTACTACTCCCTCTCTACTACTCCCTCTCTACTACTCCCTCTCTGATACTTTCTCTACTACTCTCTACTACTCACTCTCTACTCTCTATTACTCGCTCTCTACTCTCTACCTCTCTCTACTTCTCTCTACTACTCTCTACCTCTACCTCTACCTATACACCTCTACCTCTCTACCTCTCTGTACATGCACACATATATATATGCATATGCATTTATATATATATATACATATATAAACATATAAATATAATCTGCATATCTATATAAATATAAATTCATGCAAACATATACATATACATATATGCATACATATGCATGGTATGTATATGAAAGTTTGAAAAACGAATACAAGCAAAGCTAAAAAGCCACCTAATTACAAACAGAATTGCTTTAACTTAAACGAGGGCGAGACCTATTGCATTTTCAATGCTTGTTTACTTTGATTCCATCAAGAAGGCATTCATACGTGTCACACATTTTCCATAAATTCAGAATGGTAGCACTCTAGTTGCTCATTAGATCACTGTAGTAAAGCTACTGCTCACCAGGGAAGTCTGCTGCTGGTATTGAAAGTGCATGTTTCAGTCTGCATGGCAGAATTTTTTAATGAAATAGAAGAGGATTTGAGAAGTCACTCAAAATGTGCCCTAATTTTTCTTTTTTCCTCACTAATCATAATTTCTATGGCAAAGTGAACCTCCTCATTGTGTTCCTTTTATATTAAACTACTCACTCTCTACTACTCACTCGCTACTACTTTCTCCTACTCACTCTCTACTACTCACTCTCTACTACTCACTTTCTACTACTCTCTAGTACTCTACTACTCTCTACTACTACTCACTCTCTACTACTACTCTACTACTCACTCTACTACTCACTCTCTACTACTCACTCTACTACTCACTCTCAACTACTCTCTCTACTACTCACTCTACTACTCTCTACCACTCACTCTCTACTACTCTCTCTCTCTACTACTCACTCTACTACTCGCTACTACTCACTCTCTACTACTCACTCTTCTACTCACTCTTCTACTCACTCTCTTCTACGCTCTACTACTCTCTCTACTACACACACTCTACTACTTGCTCTCTACTACTCACTCTACTACTCACTCTCTACTACTCACTCTCTACTACTCCCTACTACTCACTCTAATACTCTCTCTACTACTCACTCTCTACTACTCCACTACTCCCTCTACTACACACTCTCTACTACTCTCTACTTCTCACTCTCTACTACTCTCTACTACTCACTCTCTACTACTTCCTCTACTACACACTCTCTACTACTCTCTACTACTCACTCTACTACTCACTCTACTACTCTCTCCTACTCACTCTCTGCTACTCTCTCTACTACTCTCTCTCTACTCTCTATTACTCATCCTCTACTCTCTACCTCTCTACCTTTCTCTACCTCTCTCTCTACTACTCTCTACCTCTCTACCTCTACCTCTACACGCACACATATGCACATATATGCATATGCATTTATATATATGTATGTGTATATACATACATATATAAAATATATATATATATATATATATATATATATATATAATCTGCATATCTATATAAACACAAATATAAATGCATGCATACATATACATATATGCATGTTATGTACATGAAATTTTGAAAAACACTAATAAAAGCAAAGCTAAAAAGCCACCTAATTACAAACAGAATTGCTTTAACTTAAACGAGGGCGAGACCTATTGCATTTTCAATGCTTGTTTACTTTGGTTCCATCAAGAAGGCATTTAGATGTGACACATTTGCCATACATTCTGAATGGTAGCACTCTAGTTCCTCATTAGATCACTGTAGCAAAGCTACTGCTCACCAGGGAAGTCTGCTGCTGGTATTCAAAGTGCATGTTTCAGTCTGCATGTCAGAACTTTTTAATGAAATAGAAGAGGATTTGAGAAGTCAAAATGTGCCCTAAGTTTTCTTTCTGCAGCACTAATCATAATTTCTATGGCAAAATGAACCCCCTCATTTTGTTCCTTTGCAAATTAAATGTTTTAAATGTTACCACTTTATTCCAATCAAGATGGCTTCAGGTGTGCCATACTTTGTCATAAGTAAGACTGTTAGCGCTCTAGTTGTTCTTTAAAACACTCTGGGATTTCTGTCATTGGGCTATACTTGGGCTACATCTCGGTGATATTTGTGCTACATTTGGGCTCTTTTGTCTCTGGTGGCCATCTTGGGAGACTTGATATGAAGTTTCCTAATTTCCTCATTTACTGCAGTCTCCTCAGTAGGCATACTGTCAGTTTTTTACTTTGATTCAATGAAGAAGGCATTCAGATGTGTCACACATTTGCCATAAATTCAGAATGTTAGCACTCTAGTTGCTCATTAGATCACTGTAGTAAAGCTACTGCTCACCAGGGAAGTCTGCTGCTGGTATTGAAAGTGCATGTTTCAGTCTGCATGTCAGAATTCTTTAATGAAATAGAAGAGGATTTGAGAAGTCACTCAAAATGTACCCTAATTTTTCTTTCTGCAGCACTAATCATACATTCTATGGCAAAATGAACCCTCTCATTTTGTTCCTTTTTAAATTAAATGTTTTAAATGTTACACTTTATTCCAATCAAGATGGCTTCAGGTGTGCCATACCTTTGTCATAAGTAAGACTGTTAGCGCACTAGCTGTTCATTGGAACACTCTGGGAAGCTGCAGTAGAACACAAAGGAATCAACTGACCGTCTCTGCCCTTGTTGGATGTACATGTTTTACTGAGAATGTCAGACTTCATTCTCACATGACTGAGAAAGATAATGTGAATTTACAGAAAATATGCTCTCAGTTTAGCTTATAGATCACTTCCAAACCTCTGTGGGAAAAGCATGTGAAAATAGTTTTCTCTCAAAGATGATTCATGATATCCCAGCAGAAGGCTTTTTCACATGGTAAAATCACCTTAGAACATACCACAATTCCTAAAATGAGTATGGTACCATCAACAAATGATTTATAATGTAACTAAAGTCTTAAAACCTTCTATTAACTGCAATGCTTTTTAATGAGGTGCTATCATGTATATTGGTCCCAAGATGGCTGCCAACACTTCTTGGATGAAGTGCTGACAGCCAATCAGATCTCACAATGAGATGTGTGGTTAGGCTCCGCCCAGATATGTATATGATTTTACTTTAGATTTTCTCAGGAACTACTGAACGGATTTACACCATATATGCAAAAGGCACATGCCTTACCCGAGGACTACCTCTTTGCCAAATTTCAAGTAATTCTGTTCAGCCGTTCGGGCTGTACCTTCGACTAAAGGTCCTATGGGAAAATGCATGGGGAAAACGCGTTTTGGGACCCCCCTTTTTTCTCAGCCCCCGCTTGACGAATCACCCCGAGACTTTCAGTGTAGGAGCTGAGCGGAGTGCCCCATTAGTTTTGAAAATTTCACGAACATAAGTCAACCGGCGCCAAAGTTATTCAAAATAGAATTTTCAGATTTCCTATGGGAACTCGGTCCTAACTATAACTATCTACTGGCGACCGCCATATATTATCTACTGGCGGTCGCCAGTAGATAGTTATAGTTAGGACCCTCTTACCATAGGAAATCCGCAACATTCTATTTTGAATAACTTTGGCGCCGGTCGACGAATCCTCGCAAAATTTTCAAAATAGTTAGTGCTGGCAACTATAACTCACGCGACCGCAATCTTCTGCTGATGACATATGTGTCTTTATGAAAAAAAAATATTTGTAATATATGTATAGCTAAAAATGTATGGAAGAAGACATGGGCAAATAAGTGTCTAAATACAGTATTAGCATCAGCAGAGGATTGCGGTCGCGTGAGTTATAGTTGCCAGCACTAACTATAACGGGGCAATTTCATTGGTTTTTTATCAGTAAAATTTCCGCTAACTATAACATGTGTGAAACCTATGGTTTTTTCAGTGATATATATATATATATATATCAGCTCCAGACTGTCAATCGGTAATCGTACCTTTTCACAGAAGACAGCACTCACGGGGGAGAGTTCCGATAGTATATTTTATTTCGGGAACTGTTGTGCGCCCAGAGTTCCCGAAATAAAATATACTATCGGAACTCTCCCCCGTGAGTGCTGTCTTCTGTGAAAGGGTACGATTACCGATTGACAGTCTGGAGCTGATATTGAAGGCGGGAGCACCCCCGCCGAGACAAGCACCGTTCATGTGTGCGCTGGGCTGGTGCAACTAAGGAGCGAGAATATATATATATATATATATATATATATATATATATATATATATATATCTATCACTGAAAAAACCATAGGTTTCACACATGTTATAGTTAGCTGGACATTTTACTGATAAACCAATGAAATTCCCCCGTTATAGTTACTGTAGGCAACTATAACTCACGCGACCGTAATCCTCTGCTGATGCTAATACTGTATTTAGGCACTTATTTGCCCATGTCTTCTTCCATTAAATTTTAGCTATACATATATTACAAATATTTTTTTTTCATAAAGACACATGTCATCAGCAGAGGATTACGGTCGCGTGAGTTATAGTTGCCTACAGTAACTATAACGGGGGAATTTCATTGGTTTTTTTATCAGTAAAATGTCCAGCTAACTATAACATGTGTGAAACCTATGGGTTTTTCAGTGAATTTGCAAGGTTTTTTAAATGCTAATTCCTAACTATAACGTGTGTGAAACCTATGGTTTTTTTAGTGAATTTGTACGGTTTTTTAAATGCTAAGTTACTTTACGCCATTTGTGGCGTGCGCGCCCACTTAACGCAGTTCGTTCCGTGCGCGCACGTTACGCTAGATGGGCCATGAACGCACGATGCGCTTCGCGCACCGTGCGCACATGGAGGACATATGATGAGCATCGTTGTGACAGGTAAAATATATGTTTTGTTTTGCTGTAATAAGCCATGGACAAATGGTGCCCTTCGGGCACCATTTGCACACGGGGTAGGGAGAATGTGGATCTATATATATTTTTTTTATTATTTATTACCGTACGCGTACGGTTAGCGTAATCGGCGAAATTTTCGAAAAAATTAGAATTGCCTTTTTTCACTTGGGGGATCGTTGGGGACTCCCTCGACATGGCTAGGTGCTTGGGAGCTGTCTAAACAGCCCCTTTACATGTTTTTGCACTTTGTTTTTCAACCCCCTGTCAGAGTGCAAGAGAGAAAATGGCAGCCGCCGCTTCCTGGTTTCGACCGGTTCGAATGTTTACTAAGATCTAACGGCCAATCAGAATCGCGCTCGCGCACGTCACCGTACGCGTACCGTAAGCGCAGATTTCATTAAATTCTGTTCAGCCGTTCGGGCTGTAGCTCGTTCTAAAGGTCCTATGGAAAAATGCATGGGAAAAACGCGTTTTGGGACCCCCCTTTTATCTCAGCCCCCGCTTGACGAATTCCCCCGAGACTTTCAGGGTAGGAGCGGAGCGTAGCGCCCCACCTATTTTGAGAAATTCGCGAGGATTCGTCGACCGGCGCCAAAGTTATTCAAAATAGAATGTTGAGGTTTTCCTATGGAAACGTGGTCCTAACTATAACTACCTACTGGCGACCGCCAGTAGGTAATATATATATATATATATACACACATTAAAAAAAATCGGCCTGGACTACAGAGTATGTCAGGGCACAATAAAGCAGAGCCTGAACCTATACTTGCATAATAGCAAATATACTAGGGCCAAGAAGGAAGTGAACCATCCAGCCTTCATGGACCTTATCTCGGCGTTCAACACAGTTAACAGAGCTAAGCTTCGGGCCGTGATTGGGTCCATGAGGGTAGACCCTGCACTTTCCTGCTTAGTCTGTACAAGGAGCTCTCGGCCTCAGTTATATGTGGCCCAAATGGTGAATGCAATTAGCGCTTTAAATTGATGAGGAGTACAACAGGGATATATTTTGGCACCCTTTATTTTTATTCTTTATATTAACACAGTTTGCAATCTTTTTTTCTTCAGCATTGGCAGGCTGTTCCGAGGGCTGGGGATCAATTTGAGCCTCCCCTGTGAGACGCAGAGTATACAGTTTTAATTATGCGCATAGCTAAACACCTGCAGCAGCTTTTAGATTCTTTTATTCATTTTATGATTAATCTGGATCTAAACACCAATCTTACGAAACCATAAATCCTGGTGGTTGGTCCCAAATGTGCCAAACCCAGGAGGTATATAGCTAAAGTGCTTCATATTAGCAGAGTTGACAACTTTCGCTATTTAGGCATTCAGTTGGATTCCAGCTCAATTGGCAACCTTTGATTGGTATGGTGATTTTTCCTGGGGACTAGAGTGCACCCATGTGTAGACCATTATTGATATTTTTATAGCCAATTGCATTCCCACAGTGAGCTAAGGTCGTGAGAGCTGGAGATACTCCTCTATACGTTTTTTCCAGATTGAAGGAAAAATTGTTCCTGAGAAATTTATTAAAGATTCCACAATGTATCCCAGCAGAGTTTGTGCATTGAAGAAGTAGGTCTGGGTTATATTTCAGACTTTATTCGTCTTCGGTTCTTACTCCTATGGCTTTAAATTTGGTTGAAAGAAGAGCTTAGTTTTCATAGACTCATTTTAAGGGACTGTATGGGTTAGAACCATAGGCACAAAATTCCTAGGCTATTATACATTAAGAATACTCTGAGAGACTTAGTAGACCCAATCTCTTCTCTGAACCGGACTGTGTCATCAAAGTGGTTATCATGTGGGTGAAAGTGGCCTTTGCCGCCAAGGTGGGTTCGATAGAGGGAGGTTTTTAGCACAGACTAAGCGCACAATGATTGATTATCATGTGAATAAATCTAGGAGAGGCCTGGAACCTTATTTGACACTTGAGAGGGCCAGATACCACAAAAGGTTGTTGACTAAATAAGATCCCTCAACTAATACTTTGCAAGGTTGGTTAGCGCAAAACTGTCGAGCTACCTGCATGTACTTCTGACAACGTCTCTTTCCCTGATACTTTGCACATTGTTTTTATTTGTCCAAGGTTTAATAGCCTTCGTTTTAGATATATTCAGCCCCTCGTAATATCTTTGAATGTTACACAAGTGAAATCTACCTTATTATATCTACAATCCTTAGTGTTTCTTTTAGCTTGTTTTTTATCAGGGGTTTCAAGACTGAAATTGTGAGATAAACTGTTATTAATCTTTTAAATGTGGATTGTTTTATATTGTAATGAGGTGTGTTTATTTGATACACTTTGTTCTTACTGTTATGAATTGCTTTGCTCAATATGAATAAAGTTATTTGACTTGACACTCCTGCAGGACAAAACAGTTCCAAGTTTTGGCTTCATATGGGAAAGCCAGAGGAAACTTCTTTGGTCTCTTCTTTCAAAGAAAGAATTAATCTCCTTCATGACTGAACCAATTATCCCTGCTCCATTCAGTGTTTTAATTAGGATGCTATGGTTAATAGTGTCAACGGCTCCTCAAAGGCCCAACAGTGTCAGTACTCTGACATCTCAATAAGCTGCAATCGACAACATCATAAGCCCTTTAGCCCTGCAATGTGCCAGCCAGCTCTGCTTTATTTAAACTCAGCCATGCAACATGCCAGCAGCCATATAGAAGAAAACATATCAACCTATGACAACTTTATGTAATGTGCACAGAAAGCATACCCCCAAAAGCTGCATTCCACTTTCCTTCTACGACAACATTAGATCCAGAATGCGCCCAGGCAGAGTTTCTTATGCAAGCTTGGCTTTCTGGTGACCTCATTCCCTTCAGTGATGATCTAGCACCCATACCTTTTTGAGAAATACAGGAAAGATGAGCCTAACAAGGTGTGAGGTGCCCCTAACTGAAAATGATCCCCGGACCGTCTTGATTGAATTATCAGATTTTGAGAAGAATAAACTGCGCTGTATTAGAAATGTGACTCTTAAGCTCAGTTGACAACTCTATTACCTTCGCCTTGACACAAAATTCTGGGGTCCTTTCTATATCATAATTCCAGCGAAACCAACAACCTAAAGACTCCTATCAGCTCTTTACACACAGAGTGGAAGAATTATCAGCTTGACACAATGTCAGGTATTCCTTCAATCTTTGACTTTTGTGTGACAAATCAGGCCTCGACAAACGTCTTTAATAGTATGTTATTTACTGTCAGAGGTGACATATATATATATATATATATATATATATATATATATGTTCCTCAATGGCTGCACAGCCGACATTAATAAATGTAAATACATGAGATTATTGATTTCCGATATGACCCTTACCAAGTTCTGAAGTTGCAATTTCTGGAATTGTCAGCCTCACCATAGATCCATTGCTGAGTTCCTGAAATAGAACAATTTAAGAGCCTTAAAAAAAACATAAGAAGAATTTTCCATAAAAAATATCAATTAGCTCATCTTTTCGACTGAAAGAGGTAAGTTTGCTGGCCACAGCATAGGCAAAATCAATGAGTCTGGCTTTAATGTGCCAGAACTTGCATGTATTTGAATATGTTGGTACACATATCCCTTTACTGGGCCCTCCTGCTGACCACACCTTGCCTGTGAGATGACATTAGACAAAAGTTAGCCACTTCTAAAACAGTCCATTGCAAGATGGATAATGATTCGATTTCATTATATTACCATTTTCAAACAAGCTATTGCCAAGAAGATGCAGAGCTCACTCCACAAGAGGGAAAGTGGCTACCGCAGCAAAAATGTCCATATTGTAGACATTTGTAGAGCCGCAACATGTAAATCTGCCCATATGCTCACTAGGCACTGGTGTCTATTGTTGGACACCGAAGCAGAACCCAAAGTGGGGCAAGACACATTTAGCAATCACTATACCCATATATATATATATTCACTGAAAAAACCATAGGTTTCACACACGTTATAGTTAGGAATTAGCATTTAAAAAACCTTGCAAATTCACTGAAAAAAACATAGGTTTCACACATGTTATAGTTAGCGGAAATTTTACTGATAAAAAACCAATGAAATTCCCCTTTCAGGGTAGGAGCGGAAAGTAGCGCCCCATTAGTTTTGAAAATTTCGCGAGGATTCGTCGACCGGCGCCAAAGTTATTCCAAATAGAATGTTGCGGTTTTCCTATGGAAACAGGGTCCTAACTATAACTACCTACTGGCGACCGCCAGTAGGTAATATGTATATATATTTATATTCACTGAAAAAACCATAGGTTTTAGACACGTTATAGTTAGGAATTAGCATTCAAAAAACCTTAGAAATTCACTGAAAAAACCATAGGTTTGAGGAGCGTTCTAGTTAGCTGGACTTTTCACTCGTACAAAACCATTGAAATTCCCCCGATATAGTTAGTTCAGTTAACTGTAACTCACGCGCCCGCAATGCACTGCTGATGACGTCACATATTACATCACTCATGACATGGTCAGTGACATCACTCATGACATCACTGATGACATCTCAAATTACATCACTGATGACATCACTGTTGACATCATCCAGTGAATGTGTGTTTTTCTGAAAATTACATATGTTTTATATAAATATATCTCAAGGTGGATGGAAGAATAAATGGGTATATAAGTGTCTAAATGGATGATTTGTTTTTGAAAAATTGATTGTATAACTGACTGATTAAGTGTATCTTAGTGAATACATGGCTTTGTGAGTACTGTTTAAATATGTAAATATCTTTATCAGTCTCTCACTTTGTGTATAAGTGGCTGCATGGGTTGGTGAGTAGCTACATGAGTGTCTATATAGGTTATTAGTTGGTTTTTTTGAGTATCAGTATGAGTGTCTGAGTGTCTGTATGGTTCAGTGGGGGGTATTACGTAGTGCATAGGTGCATGAATGAGTGACTCACTGTTTGTATGTGTTGAAGACAGCATGTGTGCAGGACTGTATGGGTGGATGAGGGTGTGCATGGGTGTGTTAGTGAGTGAATGACTGTCTCAATAGTGTCTTTATGAGTAACTACATATGATTTTAACTAGTATATGTGACTATTGGTGTATATAAGTGAGTATATGTGAGAGTGAGAGATTGGAAGAGTTCCTGTATGAATAAGTATGTGTTTCTATAAGTGATTGTTTAAAAGACTAAGTATGTGTAAGTTTCTGTAGAAGTAAGTGTGTGTATAATTGTATATGCAAGTAAATGGATGTTTGATTCTTTATTAGCATGAGTGACTATGTGTGTGAGTAACTCTATGGATGAGTGGTGATGTGTAACAGGATGTATAGGTGTATGAGTACATATGATGAGTGAGTACATGTATGAGTGACTGTATAGGACTGTTGGTGAATGAGTGGATGTGTGTGCGGATCTTAGAATTACTGAATAGGTTGTTGTAACTGGTATTGGTATGTCCATTGTTTTGAAAATTTTAGTTTCTATTTTTGAATGTGTGTATCAAAGGTTATATTAGGGGGAGAGGAGGTCTGCCACTCAATCACAAGGATGATGTCATCAGTGATGTTATTTGAGATGTCATCAGTGATGTCATGAGTGATGTCACTGCCCGTGTCATAAGTGATGTAATATGTGACGTCATCAGCAGTGCATTGCGGGCGTGCGAGTTATAGTTAGCTGAACTAACTATAACAGGGGAATTTCAATGGTTTTGTACGAGTGAAAAGTCCAGCTAACTATAACGCCCCTGAAACCTATGGTATTTTCAGTGAATTTCTAAGGTTTTTTTAATGCTAATTCCTAACTATAACGTGCCTGAAACCTATGGTTTTTTCAGTGAATTTCAAAGGTTTTTTAAATTCTAATTTCTAACTATGCCTACAGAGATAGGACATGTGAAGAAAGAAGAAAAAACGCACCGAAAGAAAAAAACAGAAATGCAGAAAGAAGCAACAGAAGTCCTCAAAGACGAAGAAAAGTGCAGGAAGAAGGATAACGTGCAAAAAGAACAAACAGAAGAGCAGAAACAAGCCTTGTTGCAAAATCATCCTGTACCCTCAACGTTTTCAGACAGATGCTGGTGGTATCTGAGTCTGACTAACCAGTCCTAGAGCCAGTGCTATGTTAAAAGACACTCAGAATACAGTGAAAACACCAACATACACTAGGGAACACTATGCGTTGGGGTCCCCTTGTGATTAGCATGACCTCCTCTGTAAGCCCCTAGTATATAATAGGGCAGGGGATTAAAACTACCTCTTAAAATGCGCCACAGGGCGTGTTTGCACAAGTCACCTCAGGCCCTGTCCCCTCCCTTCCCCACTGTGTAAACACGCCCTGTGGCCGTTTTAAGTTGGGAGATCAAGTCCCCTTGAATCTTGAGGGTCCCTTGGGTCCAACTAGACCACTAGGTACCTCCAGTAAGCGCCACAGAGCTGCGTTGCAGAGAGATGTAAAAAGGGGCATGGCCTAGACCACCTCTCTGCAACGCAGCGCAGTGGCGCTTACTGGAAGCACCTGGTGGGCTAGTTGGACCCCAGGGTTTCTCAGGATTGACGGGGAATTATTTCCCCAACTTAAAACGCACCACAGGGCGTGTTTGCACACGTTAACTCAGGCCCCGTCCCCTCCCTTCACTACTGTGTAAACACGCCCTGTGGCCGTTTTTAGGGAGATTAAGTTCATTTGAATCCTGAGGGTCCCTAGGGTCAAACTAGCCCACTAGGAATTAATTCCCCAACTTACAACTGGCCATGGGGTGCGTTTGCAGAGTGCTGCAAGGAGGGGGCGTGGCCTCCAGCGCGATGCCAGTCTTTTATTTATTTTATTTTTTTTAAGAAGGAGGGCTGTGTGGACCCCCTTCTTTTTCTAATTTATTGGCCCTGGGGAACCCATCCCCCAGGGCCTGCACCCTAATTTTTTTGTTGAAAAAAATAAATTTGCCCCCCTCCCAAGGCCTTAATCGGCCCCGGGGACCCCAACCCCCGGGTCATGGCCTTTTTTTTTTTTTATTCTTTAGGAGGGGGCTGCGTTGCCCCCCTCCTCAGGCCACTTATGGCCCCGGGGACCCCATCCCCAGGGGCCGGCCTTTGTTTTTTATTATTTAAAAAAAATATATATTTATAGAAACACCTAGGACATGCAGGACTAACCGTATGTACCTATCACCATGACGATTTGCATGACATTCATTAAAAGGCGACTATGCATACAATGAATCCACGTGGAATGTATTTACACCGCTAGTGAAGCTCTGACGTGTCTAACGCCCTACCGTGCCTAATACCGGCACCCCGCCGGTGGGTACTCTCCAAGTAGACACCCTTGTCGTTTATTTATACAAACATGGATAGCTATTGACGGGCACATTTAATACACACGCACACCAAGCCATTCAAAGGGGATTCGACAAAAATTCGACCAAACTATGCAAGAAACACCCCCTCATGGTTAAAAAAACACACATCCACAGCTGGATGTGTAATACTTTTTATTTTACTCTCTGGAAAGGAGACGAACCTCACTTGAGAGTCATAGCGTGCTCCTGGCTGAGCCCAATGCTGTGTTACACCCACCAGTGCCCGCCGAGTGCCACACACCTCTGTGTTGTATTCCACCAGCTAGTGCGTATGCTATGACACTCTCTAGCCCATGTGCACTGTAACACCACCCCGTGAATATGTCATGCCACACTTGACTTCGCACGGGTTATATTGCCCCATCTAACGTGCCTTCCTCGATGCCTATGTTATAAAGCACAGCGCTATGCCATACATATTACAATCTGGGATCCATATCTTTGTCACAGTGCATATGCAACGTTACACTCCCCAGCACATATTTTATATTACAACTTTAGAGACTAGCTAGGTTACACAACACTGCCCTGTGCATATTACACTCCAAGGCGCATATTGCATAGCACGCGCTAGTGCCTGTGCTATCTCGCTCTCTCCCATGAATCTGTCATTGCGCACAATGTATTGCATATTATATTTCACGCCCGGTTCATCTTATATCACACTTTTTGGTGCATAGTTTATACCATATACTATATCTAGTTTTCATTTTCAATCGTGCTCTCAGGACTATGTTCTATATAACACTGCGTCCACCTACCCTTTTCACGGGCATTACATTTTGCGATGGGAGTTGAAAGGTCAGGGGGTGTTTCTGCCAAGTGAGCCCGAAGTCACAGTCACAAACGTCCTCTTCTTCCTGAATATAAGTGAGATTATGCTGCATACTTGTTCATATTTTAAGTAGTTCACACAGACACACATTTTAGAAACAATAAAGTTCCTAATACCCACCTTCTCTGAACAGTTAGCTTGCTGCCCCATCACCTCCTCCGTATCCTCTGTTGTCTGAATCCATGGACTCCCTCCTGCCATGCATGGTCTGATGTGCAGCCACTGCCCTCCATTTAGCATGATGTACCAGTCCACTCCTCCTGCCCTCCATTGCCCAATTCTATGGCCCATCATTGACCTCCTGCTTAGCCTCTGTGCTTAACTTGCTGCCCCTATTCTCTTTCCCCCTGCCCTCCGATGTATGTGTGCATGCCCCTTCTCCATCCTTTTTGCCCACCATGTTCCATGGACCTGCCACTCCTATCTACTCTGAGTGTTCTGTTGAGCTGCCACTCCCCTCCCACCTGCCTAGCATTCTCAGATGACTGTAACCTGTCCCTGCCACCTCCACCCAGCCTGTCCACATGCAATGCCCCTATCCCCTTCCTCCCGTCTTCCATGGTCCATTTTACTGCCACACCCTTCTGCCCTCCCTGGTCTGTTGTGCTGCAACTGCTCCTCCTGCCTGCCCCATGCGGTCTGTTGTGAGGCCCCTTCCCCTGAACTCTCTTCTCTGTGCCCAGGTCCTGACCCTCCCTTCTATCCTCCATGGTCCTTTGTGCATGCCCCAGCACCCTCCTTCTAGCCCATCATAGCCATTGTGCTGCCACTAACCCTCCCACTTGCCATGCATGGTCTTCTGTGCTGCCATGGCCCCTCCCACCTTCCCTGTCTGGTCAGCTAGCTGCCCATGACCCCCTCCCACCTTCCCTCCACGGTCTGTGTGTATGCCATCATAGTCTTACTGTTGCTCTCCATGGTGTGTCTTGTTTTCTAGTGCCAATCCTGCCTGATCTCCATGGTCATCTTGCTGCTCCTGCCCTGCCCCCTTGCCCCCAGCCCTCAGTTTCCATGTGCAGACCCCTATTCCCTCCCTCCTGGCTTGTCTGTTCCATTGTAATGCCCCTGATCCGTACCTCCTGTCCTTTATGGTCTGTTATGCTGCAGCTTTTTCTCCTGTCTGTCCATTATGGTCAGCTAGCTACCATTGTCTCTTTCCCCTCTGTTCTCTGTTGTCCATGTGCATGGTCCAGTCCCCTCTCTATTGCTTTCTATGGAATGTTGTGCTGCACTCCCGTCCCGCATGCCCTGTGTGGTGTATTGTGCTGCTACAAACCCTGATGCCTGCCCTGTAGGGTCAGTTTGGTGCACCTCTCCATGTCCCTCCTGTCCTCTGTTATCCGAGTCCATGTCCCTACCCCAATTCCTCCTGCCTACCATGATCCAATGTACCATACTTGCGAACATTTTGAACTTGGTAAGAGGGAGATTTTGAAAAAAAACTGGGGTATTGATTTTCCCCTTTGAGTTACATTGAAAAAGAGGAGATTGTAGACAGGAGACAGATCAAATAAAGCCCATTTGAGCTTAAAGACATTGGACGTTTCCTGGCTGAAACGATTCTGTTGGCATGTATGGTTGTACTACCACTGCCTCTTCCTTCTGCCCACAATGGTCTAATATATTACCACAGCCTCTCTTGCCAGTCCTGTATTGTTGGTTTGTTGCCCCTGCCCCCCTTTCCACTGCCCTCCATAGTCTGTTGTGCTGCCACTGCCCTTCCTGCCTGCCCAGTGTGGTCAAATTGTTGCCTCTGCACTCTCCTACCTGCCTTCCATTTTCAGAGTCCGTGCCCCTGGCTTCTGCCTCTCAACAGTATCCCAATGAACAACTAGATTGCTAACATTCTATATTTATTACAAAAGTGTGGCGTCATCTTGATGTAATCAAAACTGTAATACCTAGAGCATTTCCTTTAGAAATTACATATATGAGAGGGTCTTATTTGCATCAAAATTATGGTTAGTGCTCTAAAAAACTAAAATGAGGACATATTTTCTGAGTTTTCAAATAGCGACAAAGAACGTTTAAATTATTTGTAATCTTTATGTTTTTTTATCCAGTTGACCACTTGATTAAATGTTGCACTTAGGGGAGAGGATGTTGTGTTACTTCCAGAGCTTCAGACTTTGCAACTGGGAAACCAGGTTGGAGTTTCTGCTTCAGCTCGACATTCTGTGATTCTGGTCAAATCACTTAATCTCCCCATGTCTACAACCAAAATGAATTTGGTCTTGTGTGATGTAACCAATGGTCATGTAAAGCACTCCAATACCTGACAAGTGTGCGCTATATAAAACTAAAAATAAGTGTTTTGCACACTTCTGTCATTGAGCTACATGTGGGCTACATCTGGGTGATATTTGTGCTGCATTTGGGCTCTTTTGTCTTTGGTGGTCATCTTGGGAGATTTATTTGTTATGAAGTTTCCTAATTTCCTCATTTACTACAGTCTCCTCAGTAGGAAATGCTTTCAGTTTTTTACTTTGATTCCATCAAGAAGGTATTCAGATATGTCACGCATTTTCCATAAATTCTGAATGTTAGCACTCTAGTTGCTCATTAGATCACTGCTACTGCTAATCACGGAAGTCTGCTGCTGGTATTAAAAGTGCATGTTTCAGTCTGCATATCAGAATTTTTTAATGAAATAGAAGAGGATTTGAGAAGTCACTCAAAATGTGCCCTAATTTTTATTTCTTCAGCACTAATCATACTTTCTATGGCAAAATGAACCCCCTCACTGTGTTCCTTTTTAAATTAAATGTTTTAAGTGTTACCTGTTTATTCCAATCAAGATGGCTTCAGGTGTACCATACTTTTGTCATAAGTAAGACAGTAAGCGCTCTAGTTGTTCGTTAGAACACTCTGGGACATTCTGTCATTGGGCTATACTTGGGCTACATCTGGGTGATATTTGGGCTACATTTGGGCTCATTTGTCTCTGGTGGTCATTTTGGGGGACTTATTTGTTATGAAGTTTCCTAATTTCCTCATTAACTACAGTCTCCTCAGTAGGAAATACTTTCAGTGTTTTACTTTGGTTCCATCAAGAAGGCATTCAGATGTGTCACTCATTTGCCATAAATTCAGAATGTTAGCACTCTAGTTGCTTATTAGATCACTGTAGTAAAGCTACTGCTCACCAGGGAAGTCTGCTGCTGGTATTGAAAGTGCATGTTTCAGTCTGCATGTCAGAATTTTTTAATGAAATAGAAGAGGATTTGAGAAGTCACTCAAAATGTGCCCTAATTTTTCTTTCTGCAGCACTAATCATACTTTCTATGGCAAAATGAACCCCCTCATGTTGTTCCTTTTTAAATTAAATGTTTTTAGAGTTACCACTTTATTCCAATCAAGATGGCTTCAGGTGTGCCATACTTTTGTCATAAGTAAGACTGTTAGCGCTCTAGTTGTTCTTTGGAACACTCTGGGAAGCTGCAGTAGAACACAAAGGAATCAACTTCTATAGTTGATAGCGACTATGTCCTGCAATCTGTGCCAAAATAGATCGTCGACGTTTCAACCCTATGGGCGCTTGGTGGAGTGTCACAAGCGGGCCTTCATCAGGACTGTGGAGGAGGAGAGGCCGCCCTAGAATTTCAAGGGCGGTAAAGGCAATTGATTGAAGGGGTTTGGTTTATTCTAGCAAGATGTCAACTGTGATATGAATTGCACAGAAGATCAAAGAATGATTGTATTCTGGTAACAAGGTCGACTATCTATTTTGGCACAGATTACAGGACATAGTCGCTATCAACTATAGAATTTGTTTAACTTACTTGTTACTGCTTCTTGAATTTGGCCCTCCAAAACAAACCGCATCCCCCCACTACCACCTCACTGCACTGTCTATCTATATCACCACTGAGCACCACTATCTCACCATTGTGTATCACTGTATGAATTTGGAAGTACAAAAATTCTGCAATGTATTTTTGTTTTATGTAATTTGGTTCGCATAACGAATGCTAATAATTCTGATACATAAATTAATGAAAAACCCTTTTTCTGTGTTCTTGTTCCTTTCCCCATTTGTTTAAGAAATGTTCTTGCTTTCAGAAATGTATCATATGTTATGCTGAAGTAACTGCGGCTAACTACAATACGCATTGTTCCTACCCAAGGGAACCATTGTTCTTTATATATCAGATACCCAGGTTCCTAGGGACACAGGGTCACCCCATTTTGTTAATATATACCTGCCTGGATAGGAGCAAAGGAATAGACCCATGTCCTGCTGGCACCCACAGAGCGTTCGGCTGATAAGCCGGCAGGGGTCACAGGGGCCTTTGGTCTCACCCCATGGGCCCTACGGTAAACTACATTGTGTGCGCCCCGGGTAAGAACTGGGGCAGCCACTGTAAAAAAAAAAACAAATAATGTTGGCTCCTTCTATGGCTATTGGCTGGGTAGCCTGCAGGGACTGCTGGTGCCTTAGGATTCCCCCGACACCCACAAACTACAGCAACATTGTGGTGCCATGGGTGGGCACTCGGGAACCCAATAAATATAAAAATATACAAAGAATAATAAGTGAGCACATGAGCCGCTCATTTATTATTTACTGCTCCAATCAAGGTGCATTCTACAATGCCCACATTGCCCTGCAAGGGCTCTTCAATAATATTTTTGGATCTTGGTGGTGCCCCTAAAATGGGCAGGGGTACCATCAAGCATTCTTTTTAATGCTCTGGAGGGCTACTGGGAGCCCAGTACACCCAGTAGCATTAAACAAAAAACACAGTAAATCTCCGGGGTCATTGAATCCATGACCCTAGGAGTGCTTACAATCATTCTTTAAAGCACTATGAGCTGCAGCTGGAGCTGTATACTCTTCAGCTGGAGTGCAGAGACCTCTTGTGGTTAGTTGTATGGCTAGATTTTGTGACCTGAAGATTTTTCGAAAAAAGACTCCAAGGCATGATTAAGGGGTTGTTTTTTCAATAATGCTTCAATGAACATATTTTGAAACAATCATTATTATTATTTTTTTTTTTTAATTATTATTATTTTTTTTATAAAAAGCACAGCAATTAATCATATAATTCCTTTTAAATCGGGTACATTGGGTACAGACCATCCAAATCAAGAAAAAAGGAAAAGAAAGGGTAGAGTCACAATACAGCATAGGTTTGGAGATACACCACAGAAAAAAAAGACTAAATACATTCCTTTTCTTTGGGAGAGAGTACTATATCTCACAGAGCATTTCATATATATATATATATATATATGTATATGTATCTTAATTATCACAAACGGTTCTTCCTTCTAACTCTTTCTTCCATCTCTGAACTAGACCCCATATACGCTCCCCTAATATCTTCCCCCTCTTCCCCTTCCGATCATAAATTCCTCTTTCGAGGTTATAAATCGAAAGAAGCCTGGCAATCCATTGCTGAAAAGTTGGTGGATTAGGGTCTAGCCAGGCCGTGCAGATACAGATTCGAAGCACCGCCATAGAAAGAAATATGAAATATTCTGAGGTCTTTAGTGCTTCATCCTCCTCCCTAATTCCCAACAGAATTACTACTGAAGTGAGATGAATATTAAGTTTTAAAGAATGTATAAAAAATTTCTCAATTTCTCCTTTTAAACACAGCAGCTTGGGACAGGTTGACATCATGTGAATCAAATCTGCATCGTAGCTCTCACATCTGGGGCACGTAGTTCCCTCCTGCCCACCCCATTGGGTGATTTTTGCTGGCGTATAATATAGTGAAAAAATAGTTTTATAATGTTGGGCTTGTAATCCTACTAAGCAAAGGGCAGTTTGCCCCAATTCTAAAGATCTCTCAAAAGCCTCCTGTTTTGTACCAAGTTTATCTCCCCATTTTTTGCCCTGCTTTTCCATGTCATCAGCCTTTAGTAAAGCCAGTTCAGAATACATTTTCTTGATGGTACACTCTTGACCCTTTAATATATCCATAATTTTTATTGGGGAGAGCCCAATTACCCCTCCTGTTTTCCCCTTTAAAAAACTGCGAATCTGTAGATATTTGAAAAAGTGCTTTTTATCCACCCCGTACGAAGCCTGAATTTCAGCAAAAGAAAAAATTCCCCTTACCCCCATAATAATCGCCAACGTTTTGAATTCCCAATCGTCCCCAATCTGCCACAACTCTATCAGAGAAAGTTTCCGGAAAATTGGGATTCTTGTATAGCGGTGTGTAATAGTGTATCCTGCCAATACCTATTTTTTCCCCTAGTGCCCTCCAAATTTAATAAGCGGACAATATCGTCTTAAATCTAGTCCGCTTAAAGTAGCTAGGTTCTGTAAACTTTAAGAAACAGTTGTTTGCCTCTTCTCCTAATAATAATTTGTATATCTCTGGAAGACCATTTGATGGCTCCTTATCCTGAGCTCCAACTAAAATCCCCATGTATTGTAGGGCTGCCGCCCAATAGTACATCTTGAAATCAGGGACAGCCCAGCCTCCTCTTTCCCTAGGGAGTGACATATATCGTATAGCTCTTCTCGTTTTGCCGTGGGCCCAGATAAATCTGTTAACCATATGCTCTAATATTTCATACCATCTCTTCTCAAATTCCAAAGGGATTGCCCTGAAGAGATATAGTATTTTGGGCAAAATGATCATCTTGACAACATTAGTGCATCCAACTATTGATAGATGCAAATTGTTCATTCTATCTAGGTCTTTCGTGACTTGGTTTACAATCGGTTTGATGTTTCTATCTACTAAGGTGTCTAAATCTGTAGTTATAACTATACCAAGATATGTTGCCGAAGCTAACACCCTAGGATCATCAATCACAGTCAGTTTATTTTTCACGATTTGCGTTTTAGTTTGATTAAGTGCATATCCAGAAACCGAACCAAAAATTAAAGCTTCAGTTTCAATTGCCACTAATGCTTCCCCAGGTTTAGAAGTTATCACAGCGATATCATCCGCATAGGCCAGTATCTTGGTCTCCAACCCTTGTGATATAATTGGATGTATTCCTTCATTAGCCTCTAGTCTTCGAATAAGTGGGTCGATATATAAAGCGAAGAGCAAAGGTGAGGATGGGCAGCCCTGCCGTGTACCACGCTTAATCACCAAGGGTGCCGTATATCCATCATTTATTTTTAAGTAAGCCATCGGGTCTCTATAAAGAGCCTGTATCGCCTTTATATACCCATCTCCGATCCCGAACCAACTTAGAACAGCCCATAGATAACCCCATGAGACCCTATCAAAGGCCTTTTCAGCGTCCATTAAAATTAGAGCCATAGGGTCTCCCGAGACTATGGTGGAGTCGAATAATGTTATAACCCTACGTGTATGTTGGGTAGTCCCTCTTCCTAATATGAACCCATGTTGACAGGGATGTACCATTTTGCCAATAATTAAGTTAAGCCGCATTGCTAAAACCTTGGAATAAATCTTTGCATCGCTATTCATTAGCGTGATGGGCCTATAAGAGCCAGGATCTCTCGATGGTTTGCCTTTTTTGAGAAAAACTATTATCTCGGCAATTGACCAAGAATCGGGTACAGCGTGACCTAACTGAGCCGTCCTTATAATATTTACCAGGTCAGGGCCGATAGCCTCTTTAAATGTTTTATAGAATTCAAGAGGAATTTTATCGGGCCCAGCAGCTTTACCTGAAGGTAAATCGCTGAGTGCTGCATAAATTTCATCCTGCGTAATTTCCCCTTCCAAACTATCCCTTTCTTCTTCTAGCATAGTTTCCCTAGGGATTTTTCCCAAATATTCTTGAATCCCGTTCTTCTCCATCAGCTGTTCCTCACTGTATAAATTTTGGTAGTAGTTGTGAAACACATTGCGGATCTCAGATACGTTTGCTACAGGGGAGCTGTTGCTATCATTAATCTTGGAGATTTCTCCTGCAGCACTCTTTTGTCTTATTCTAACAGCTAGTGTTTGCTCCACCTTTTCACTAAATTCGTGGCATATTTCTCTTTCTGCTAAATATCGCGCAGCTATCTTTGTTGTGGAGACATCCCCCATCTCTGATCGTATGACTGCAATTCTCAGCATAATATTCTCCAATGAATTACCACCAACAATTGCAGCCACCAATTCCTCTTCTACCAATGCTAATGCCTTTCAGAGTTTATCCAAAAGTGCCACTTAATTTTTTTGGCGTAACAGGCTATAGCTTAAAGTTTCGCATCTAACTCCAGCCTTAAAGGCGTCCCATACCATTCCTGCCCCTGTACTACCACGGTTAACCCCCCAAAAAGACGCTATCCATTGATTCATATGAATCTGATATTCTGGCTCCACCAAGAGCCCTCTTTCAAATGTCCACTCTCGCTTCTGCTTAGGGCACCCTGTTAGAGTAACATTGAGTATTAAAGGGTTATGATCGGAGACAACCCGGGGGTATTTTTCTATACTGCACCTTGATAGCATTGTACTTGAAACAAAGAAGTAATCTGATCTAAAAATTGATTTATGAGGCGCAGAAAAAAAGTACTACGCGTATCTTTAGGCCTGAGTCGCCCCCATACATCTACCAGAGCATAATTCTGCAAAAGATTGCTGAAGGCGTAATAGACTTTTTTTTTCCGGCCACCATAAGCCCCTCCGGTACTCCCCCAAGGTCTACCAATACCATCTATATTAAAATCGCCGCACATTATCCCTGGGGTAGACCATGAGGCTAGTTCGACTTCCAAAAATGTCAGAAGCTCTGGGTCATCGGCCGTTGATCCATATACAGTACAGATAGTAAATGTCTCATCCTGGAATGTGCATTCTACCAAGGCCCAGCGCCCCCATTTATCTGCAGCCTTTCTTTTAATCGCTAATTTCCGATGACGAGCTAGAACGGCTACCCCCCTTGTCCTTACCCCCTGTTTAGTGGCGATAAGAGCTTAAATCCCAGTTGTTCCAAAAGGTACCCTCTGGTTTCCTCAATGTGGGTCTCTTGAAGGCAAAGAATGTCTATACGCAGTGTCTTAAGATATGCAGCAACTCTAAACCTCTTTTGTTGATCATTAAGACCACAGACAATAACAGATGCCACTCTAATACTCATTTTTATGTTTTCGTTGAAGCTTAATACTATGCCGTGGCCTTCCTAATCCAAAAATCTGCCATCTCCCTTGTACCACCCGAAGTGTTCTGTGCTGTGCTGTGTTGTGTTCTTTCATCCCCTCCCCCTCCCCTCCCCCTCTCCCCGTCTTACCCCACCCTGTCCTGCCCCCCTAACCTCGCTCGTACTTACACCCACCCGACCCCCACCCCCCCAATCCCATCACAGACAAATAGGTCCCGTATGACCTATATGTGGCAGCGTTGCTGATCATCTCTAGTCGCCGCTACAGTGTCCCCCCCCTGGTTTTTCCCCCCTCCATCTGCTGCCTCCAAACCGCAGTTGACTTCTTGAATCCTTGTTATTTTTCCCCTTTTTTTTTTCTTTTTGCCCCTCCCCTAGGCCACATCCCACCTCACCTAGTACCTTTCAATTCTTCCAGATACTCTTGTGCTTTGATCTCTGATGTAAACATTCGGGCCCGACCATTCAGCACCACCTTGAGCCTAGCTGGATATAGCAAATACGCCTCACTACCCCTCTCCTGAAAAGGTGCAATCATCTGCCGCATTCTCCACATTCTCCACCGTCTCTCTACAGTGCTATGACAGAAGCCAGGCCTAGCGAAAAAAGTATGTCCGTCAAAGGAACGTTTAGTGTGAGGTTTTGCCTTATCTAGTATAGCTTGCCTTAATAAGAAATTCCCAATATAGACAAGGACTGCTCTAGGGTGTGTCGTCTGTCCTGCATTCTGGCTCTTTCTAGCTGTGAGAGGATACCGATGTGCCCTCTGCACCTCGGTGGCCCAGTTCCATTGAGAAAGATCCGGGAAGGCGCCCTTCAATAAGGACACCACAAAATCCAAGATGTCACCACCCTCAATATTTTCCTCAAGGCCCAGGAGACTAACATTGTTCCGTCTCTGTCGATTCTCAAAGTCTTCCATTGTCCACATAAAGTCTTCCGTCTGTTTTTTCTGTTCCTTCTTGGATACCTGAATCCTCCCTACTTCTTCTTCCAGTTTTTCAGTTCTCAACTCAACCTGGTCCACCCTTTCCACCATATCCGTATACAGCTTGTTTACCTTTTGTAATGATATTTGAAGTTTTTTAGTCGCTTGGCGTGCTCTGCGGCTCTCTTGCCTGGCCTCCCCTTGCATCTGCTTAAGAGTGGAGTATAGCAGATCAAGCGAGGCCGGAGGGGCCGCACCCTCTCCAGGAGCTTCTGGTGCTTCTGGTGTGTCCCCATAGACTTGACTAGTAGCTGAGTAATCCCAATTTAGCTCCTTAACTGCAGTAGCTTCCAATCTTGCATTTAACAGTTGTTTTGACCTCCGTTTCAGGGTCATGCATCTACGCGCTGCTGCCCCCTGGGAGGCAGAAGATGTTGCTGAATCGGATTCTCCTGATGATTTTTCCTCACTGCTTGAAAGAGTCCTCATTTACAGAATAGAACTTATCAGTATCTGGGGGGCTGAGTGGTGTCCTGTCCTTTGTTATTAAGTTACTCCTTCGCTCTTGCGTATTCTTCACACTCTCCTTATCCAGCACATTAAAGTCTGCGCCGCTGTTATTTTTAAAATTATTTGTAGGAGAATTTAGAACAGCCTGTACTTCTCTTTCTTGGCAGCACGCCATGGTTAGCTCACTCTCTATAGCGTCTGCCTCTAGGATTTTATTTAATCCGTCTTCTCCCTTATCTTCTTTTTGCGTTTTTTTGCCATGACTTTTGTTACCATAGGCGTCCAATTCAGCTCTTTCCAGAGTTTCACCATCTGTTGAGGGCACAGGAGCATCTAAAACGCACAGTGCTCACTTATCCCCAGCAGGGGGAGCCCCAGGTTCAGCTATGCTCCTTGGTCGACTTCCACAATCGTCTCCAGCTACTGTCTGCCCTCCGGTCTCCAGACTCGCCACCACACTTCCACCTGCAATCACAGCCTGCACAGGGGAGCCTGCCGTCGTCCTGAACGCTTCAATCACTGTAGACTGCCGCAGGGAGAGTTCCTTCGTGTCACCCTGTTAATCCCGAGCAACAGAGACATCCGGAGCACTTTTAGAACTCAGGGCTGGTCCGGCAGCGTTGGAGCCGGCTTTCTTCGCCGATTTGCCCCTGACTGATGCCGCTCGGCCACGGCCCGAAGACCCGGGGGGTAATTGTGTCATTTGAGTCCCTTTGGAAGCAGGAGGTTCAGTAGATCTCGTTGGTACGCCGGATCTATCCCTCGCCATCCTCGCCGCTTTCGGATCCGTTCTATTCACACCAACCATCGGCCCCCTGTCGGCGAAGTTTGGAGAGAGCAAAGCGAGCAGCAGCCACCTCGCCGCAATAATCACTGCAGCAGCCCTCCTCAGATAGCCTTTGACAGTCAGCCAGCAAAGTGAGTGCGAGTATATCACCATCCTTTCCTATTCTTTCCTATTTAATCGCAGCATATCCATTGAGTCCAGTATCCAGTATCTTCTTCAGGGAGGGGAGGGGGGGGGGGGGGTGGTTGTAGCAGCGACTTTTCGCCGAGATCAGTCAGCGTCCATCTTGCCCCCGAAACAATCATTATTATTAAACAGTTCAATTTTTGAATTTATGAAATCTTCATAACAGTTATTGTTGACTTTTTGACAACCAAACACAAGATGATGGACAGAGTGGAGTGCTGAAACTTTTCAACCACTCACCCCGGCAAATGATCTGGGTTTAATCCATAGTTCTTTTCCTCACTATTCTACCTCAGTTTGGACCAAGCCATATGCAAATCCGTCTTAGCCCTGCTCCTCATGAGATAAGTCCAGTCCGAACTGCCAGGCTAGGTCCTCTCAGGACCAGAAAAAAGCATCCTGGGACCGGTTTTGGGGCATCACCTATCAGCCAGGCTAGCTTGAATCCAATGGCACAGCAAGGAAGGGACCCACGTCTGGGCATATCCTTGGCCACTTAGGGCGAACACAGCAAACATAGCAAGTTCGGGTAGGACTGTTCCCATGAGGAGCAGGGTCAAGACTGATTTGCATATGGTTTAGTCCAAACCATCCATCATCTTGTTGTGTTTGCTATGTTTGCCATAGGTGGTCAAGGGTATGTCCACACGTGGGTCCCTTGCTCTCTGTCCACTGTATTCAAGCTATCCTGGCTGATGAGGGGTGATACCCCAAAACCGGTCCCAGAATTCTTGTTTCCGGTCTACGAAGGACCTGGCCTAGCAGTTCGGGCTGGACTGTTCCCATGAGGAGCAGGGTGAAGGCTGATTTGCATATGGCAGGGTCAAAACTGCGGTCGCATAGCGAGCAAAAGAATGATGGATTCAACCCAGAACTCTTGACAGGGGGTGAGTGGTTGAAAAGTGTCAACAATCCGTCCATCATCTTGTTGTGTTTGCTAGTTTTTGACAAAGTCAATAGGTCTGCATTATATGTGTTGATATGTTGTCCCTTTGATAAAGCCAGTTGGGTCTGCCTTACTTAAAAGGACACCCTACATGACATATTGAGCTGTGGAAGAGAGGGTGGTGCCTGCGTTTGGATAGATGCAGGGCTGGCAAGCATCCCAGCCCTGCTCCCAACCCCACACCTTGCACAGCGATTAACTTCTTACTGTATGTTAAAAAATAACAGAGAAAGGCACTGAAAAAAACAAAGATTGAAGTGATGTTATAGTTTGGAATTGTAATAATATTCTACATTAAAAAAACTTAGAAATTTACTGAAAATATACAAAGGATAAAGGCCGGTGGTGCAAGTTCTAGTTACTTTAGGGCACAATCTATAGTTCCTTGAGATAAGTATGACTGGTGATTTTCAGTGTTGATTTTTTGAAATGGTATATTTTAACAGAAATGTTCATCTAACTAAAATGTCCCTTTAACCTTTGTTTTTTCACTGGACTGCTTCTTGTGTCTCTGTGATCAATGTGAGACTAACAGGCTGCTTGCTTGCTTTTAGGTTCTCTGTTGAGAGTTGTTTTTACTGCCTTTTAATGCTGCAATGCAGTTCTATGACAACAGTGTGGATAGTTATTTTCAACATTTATGAAAGAATGAGGTCTCTATTAGGCTTCCATTCTACAGATTTAGATATCAACTCATGGACAAAGATATTCTATTATTCTATAATGGTGTTTCCATGGAAAAAAACGATACCAAAAGGTGTGCTGGGGTCCACACACACAGCAGGGAATTATTCTAGCATTGACGACCATCAACGAAGATCCTATGATGCATAAATAGCCAATTCCAAAGTATCACGAAGGTGCACTTGATAATTAAGGGACCGATTTAGATCTTGGAGGATGGGTTATCCTGTCACAACGACGACGGAAACTCCGTCTGCTGAAATATAAATCCCATTATATCTTATGGGATTTATATTTCAGCTGATGGGATATCAGTCACTGTTGTAACAGAGTAACTCGTCTGTGTCGATCTAAAATCGGACCCTAAGTTTGTGATCGAGACTAGTTTTCTACACCCCGTCATAAATTAGCATAAAAAACGAATATTTACCATTGTGACTCTGTTATGGACAGGATCTCTTACAGAGTGGATGTAGGTTCCAGGTTGATAAAAAGTGCAGTCATCTATGTAGGAGGACTCATTAAGTCTCGATGAATCCCTCAATTCAGGAACAGGTGACAGTAATACTCCCTGCAAAAGAAATGAACAAGGAAAACCATACGTTTTTTTGCAGTTTAGCACCAATTATGCATTCTGCAGTAGCAAAGACTACATTTTCTCAATTTTGCATGGGGCTAGACAGTCAATGTATACCATTCGTGTCACTGAACAAAATTAATTGGTCTGGGAGGTACGGAAATTTTCAAACCAACAATAAGATGTTTTACACAGTTTCCCTAAGATCACATGTATTGTGCTCATGCTCACACAACCACAAATCAATCTCCTTTCTCTCATGAAAACGGACATTTTTGGTTCTTTACAAAAAAAAAAAAAATCACTTGGTACTACAAATATTATGAGCGTACCAAATATAAGATGTGGGTTAGTTACAAACACTTTCATACATAATTAGAAGGAGAAGGGCCAGAATTGGCTAATAATCAGGTAGGGAATTTAATTATACATTTCCTCGATACTGAAAAACTTGAGCACTTGCTTGAATCTGTCTATACAGGAACATTAGTCTAGCACTGGAAAGCTTCTTTCATCTGGTCTGCTTCTCTGACATTCCTTTTTTTTTTTTTTTTTAGCATATAATACTACTTTATTTGTTTGCAGATAACCATCAAAGCGAACACACATAATAAAACACAGAAAAAGAGAAACATGGAGCAGCAAATATACATAACAAGTCATCATGACTCTGGAAGAGAATGTGAGTAAAAATTGTAAAATCAATACATAGCACATCTTCAATTTCATAACGTAACATAACATTACATCCGTAGCAGCAACAAAAGGGTTCTTTAAAATGATATTTTGACAAGAACACAACAAGATACGTCGTGCAAATAATTCCACACGGGAAACAGTACAAATTACGACCTGCAATTGGGTGCAAAAAGTTTACAAACACAGTTTCCCCATTAAGATCTCTCAGTTTAAAAAGATAGTGTGACCCACTGGAGGGTAAGAATTGGTCCAAGAAAATAACTTTAAACACGCACGACCACTGGAGGTAAAAAATTATTGAAACATTAACTACAAGTTCCGTCATGCACTGTAATTAATTCTATTATGAGGGGCACACCGGAAGCCTCAATCAAGACATGTAGGGAACTGTGGGTAATCTAAGAACTGCTGTGTGTTTGAATCTGCCTCTGAAGAAAGAGCGCGAACGCTCTGAAACGCGTAAGGCAAAATGGATTTAAAAAGGCAGAGATGTTAATCTGTTCCATGCAAATAAATATTTGTGAAACCCATCGGCTGGAGGAGTGCGTCTCTGTTGCAGGGCATCTTTTGGGAATATATATATATATATATACCATAAATAATTAAAAAAATTGGATATGATTTATTGGGGAGAAAGCTATTAGGAAATGGATATGGTGTTAAATGGCTACTTTTAAAATTGTATTCGTCTTATACCAAATTGCCTGTAAGAACATGCTTACTGCAAATATGATTTTTAGAGTAGTTTCACTTTGTAAAATTATAAATGCTGCCAGATATCTAGATATTCCCATATCACCGCAAATTTGAAGAATCCATTTGCAACGTGTATTATGGTACTCCAGGCAGAAAAGCATTATATGCACCTCATTCTCATCACTCAAGCCACGCAGAGGGCAAGAGGTAGTATCCCCATACAAGTGCCATTTTTTAGTAAACAATCTTAGTGGGTGGGTCCCATGGTGAAAGCGTATGTACAAACTCTTCACTAGAGGAGAAGGTATTAGATCTAAAAATTGTTCAAAAACTGGAGAAGGTTTAAAATCTAAAAACAAGTTGGTCAGGCTGCTGTTTGAGCTATTTTTTATGTAGCCATCATTAATATAAGCCCAATAGCGTGCCTTCAGGATACTGGGGTCTGCTTTACCAATTGCAGTAGGTTCATCCCAATATATTTGTAAACGCAGTTTCCCCAACTAGATACAAATAAATTTAACCCAAGGGAGAGTCCTAGCTTCCAGAGCTTTTAATAAATCTATGAGCAAATCTTTGTAATCTCCTAACTCAGGTGTGGGCCAAAGACAAATCTAATACACCAAAAAAATGTAAACAGCCAGTTTAGCGATTCTTTTCAGACCCACATCAAAATATAATTGGATAAGGGGTGAGCTAGATGGAACAGAAAGCAGCTTCCTAATGAAAATTATTTCAGCTATAGTTAACAAATGAAGGTCAGCACAACCCAGATCTTAGCGCCATAAAGCGCCGCACCTTGGGCCTTGGCACGATAGATTTCCAAGGCTGGTGAAACTGCGTGTGATGTTGTTTTTTATAAATTCTGATGATAGCGTTAGAATTATGTTCAATTACTAGGGTGTTCTTGTTCATTTCACTAGTCCACTTGTAATTTTCAATGAGTCTAACCCCTAAATACTTAAAATGATGTACTCTTTCTAAAAGCTCACTACCAGCTTGGACATTAGTATTTTTCCTCGTGCCCTTACCAAGCACCATATTTTTGGTTTTAATTGCATTTAGCTCCAGACCCCTAGATTTACCAAAAACATGGGACTTTGTCGATGAAAATTTGGAGCACCATTGGTGTCTTGAAAACATGAAGGGATTCGTCAGCAAATAAAAGAATTGGTACATTTATATTATTCAGGGCAGGAAATAATTTCTGCAGTGTCCCAAAGCATCCACAACATTATTCATGTATAAGGAAAACGGTGTTGGAGCAAGAAATCAGCCCTGTCGCACACCGCCACACTCAATGGGGATACAATCAGTCAGTTCTCCATTGGGGCCCCATCGAACTTGAGCATAATTTTGCTCGTGTAATTTACTTATAAGTCTGATAAGGTGTCCTGGGCCCACCATGATTGCAAAACTTGCCATAAGTTTGAGCGTGGGGTAGGATCGAACTTGGCAAAGCTTTTTTGAGCATTATTGATTAGGCTAACCGGCCTATAGTTTGAGGGATCGCTTGCTTTATCCTTTTTGAATATTGTTATGATTTCAGCACCACACCAAAAAATGTGCAATTTGCCCCCTGCCGCTATTGCATTTCACAGTTGATTTAGATAGACTGTCCATATTTGGGGCTCTGTTTTGTAGAAGTCTCCAGGAATTTTATCTGTGCCTGTTGCCTTAGCAAACTTTAAGGAGGCAATAGACCATCACTATTTACGGCGATTGGCAACAGATCAAAATGTGTGCAGAAGTCACGTGCTCCACTCTAGCCTGAATGAGTCTTCTAAAGAAAGCGTCCTTGGTAACACAAACACAGATGTTTTGAAACAATGCATTCTCAACGTTTGCAAAAAGGGTGATCCAGGGCTCTGCCCAGTATCAGAAAGTAACCTGCGCCATCTTGTGATGCAGCTGCCATTTGTGACCCGCTAATCTTCACCTCCTGAGCTTGACAACCCTTGTATTGCCAGATGGTTCATGATCCGGGAGGAACCCTGACGCTCAAGCCAACTCCAGTGCCTTATGGCACAAAACTGGCGACCCCACACCTCCCTACTTGTTATAGTGTTACCTGGCAAAGTGGACAAGCCGAATGCATAGGATGAAAAGACCACGAAGCCGCAGAGCTGCTCTCAACTAGATCCAGGACAGCCGCTGAAACCTAGGAATCACAGCTCAAATGGCCTGAACTCATTGTGACAGAGGAAAGACCCAGAACTGCACAGTAACCAGCAGAAGCTCCTATAAAAGAAAGGGTCTGCAAAGGAATCAGGGGTGACTTTGGCTCATTGATTGAGAACCCCAGCCTTGTCTGGAATGTTGCCACTGTCTGCAGGAGGTCTAGGATGGACTGTGGTGGGCCTGCCTTTAACTTCCAGTTTTTTAGAAAAGGAAAAATGGCACCAATACACCCCCCTCCCACCACCACCATCAAACCTTCAAAGACGGAGAGCAACCACGCCATCAGCTTTGTGAATACCAAAGTGGGACTGGTAAGGCTGAAGGGGAGCACAGCAAACTAAAAATGCAACTGTCTGACCTTAAACATCAGGTAACATCTATGGGACTGCAAGACAGACTGATACAAGTATATGTCCTGTAGGTCCAAGGCAACTTGGTCCAGTGTGAGCATTTTGAATGTGTCCTTCCACAGGGTGACGACATTCGGAGGGAGAAGATCTAAAATAGGACAAAGGTCTCCGTTCTTTGGCATGAGAAAATAGTGGGATTAACAACCCATCCTAATTTCCAAGGTCGGCACCCACTTGATGCCCCTTTGAGCAGCAGAGGCTGCATCTCTAGTAGATAGGTGCTACTCTGAAAGCCATCAGGATGTTCTTTAGGACCCATCTTTTTGAAGTGATGGACTTCTACCCTGGGAGAAAATGCCTGACCTATTCGCCCTTAGGAGGGTTGTGCATAGGGGATGATGCTCCATTTCAATTTTGTTTGAGGGTCTTACATGTAGAAAGCATTGCTGAATTGTTACTGCTTGCATGTGCAGTGTATCACTAAGATGGATGCACAGACAACAAAGCAAAGGGTACTTCAAATTACTGAAGTACCATGCATGAAGAGAGATACTTTTACACATACCATCACAGAAGTTTAGGAAGTCGATAAATTACTTTCATCATTAAAATTAATGTGTCTTCCTCGTTTCACTCCTTACGTAGGAGGAAAATCCCTCAAATCTATAAATAGGTAAACAAATAATTAGATAGGATTTGGGGAGAAGGGCCCTTTTAAAACCACTACCTCGAGTAAGTGACCTTGAGGTTTCTTGCTGCTTGGGGCTTTGGACACCAGCAACTTACCTCACAGGGTAAGCTCATCTCACAGAAGTAAAAGACTGAAACAAATAAAGAACGATTGAAGTAGCAGAGATTAAGTAAACCAAGCATCTAATAGCCCTGTATGTGTCAGTGCTTTTCTTGTATGTGCTGCAAGTGACATACAGGACACGCTATGCTTGAGGTCTCATGTACTGTATTTTAAGGAGAATTGAGATTATTAGCACTACACAGTTATAAAATGAATTTCAAGGCCTCAGCATCCCTGACTGATACAAGCAGGATTAAAGCAGAAGCCCCTAGCACTGCAGGATAATTGCCATTTGGCGTGGGGATGTTGCTCACTGGCGGACTTTACCACTGTCCTTAATGGGCAGAGTGGCTCTATACAAGATGATGGCCCTTCTGCGCTCCCTGTTCATGCTCCAAAATAAGCCATTCAAAGTCTCGCTGGAGTTTTTCGGAAGATTGAGCACGAGGTCAGACTATTACTATGTAAGTCACACAGGGGGGTATAAAAGGGTGGGCCGCCAGTCCCAGACATCCTTAAATACTACTGGGCAACACAGTTACTAGTAATAAAGGAATAGGTATTTCTCGGACCACCAAGAACCGGCCTATGGAGTAGATCGAAAGGAAATGGGCCACAGGGGAGGGGTAGACTCACCAACTTGACCCCATTATGGGATGGTGACTTATTGCATGAGGTGGGGGGGGGCTTGACGGACTTCTCAAGATGGGATTAATAGGTATTGAGCACCTGGGGACATCTGGAGGGAACAGGCCGTGATATAGTTCGAAGTCCTTCACCAAGAGTTGAACTGGGGAATCAGAGCAATATAGGTATCTACAGCTGTGACACGCTCTTAGGAAACACATCTTAGAGGGTGAACAACTACCAGAGGCTATGCCTCTGGAGGACTGTTTACTCACAGAGCCCATATTCGACAAAGGCATCGTTACAATATATAGAAAGCTGGTCAATAACTCCCCGGACCCATTGGGGGCATTGAGAGACTACTGGATGGCAGACCTAGGCAAAATAGACGAAAAGTGGGTAGAGTCATACAGAGCCCATGGGAAATAGCTGTTTGCACCCGATTCTGGCACATACAACACAGGATTCTGCACAAGTCTTACCATTCTATGACACTGATGCATTGGATAGGCAGAGCAGACACAGCACTTAGCTTCCGGGGGTGCAGCCAAGAGAGCACATTCTTCTATATCCTGTGGGAATGTGCTGTGATACAGGAGTACTGGCAAGGGGTCACTGAGGAAATGCCCCACGTTTTGTCTTGGGAGGTTCCCATGAACGTAAAATGGTTTCTCATGACAATATCAGGTGAAGAGACCTGGCCTACGCATCAAAAGATTTGGCTGGTGGGGGGCGGAGTGGCCAAGCACAACATAGCACGGACATGAGGCAAGGAAACCCCCCCAACTATCGAGGAAATGGAGTCTGACCTCAAATGGTGCCAGAGGGCAGAAAGGGTCCTTTATCAGAGCAGGGGCTGCCCCAAGAAATGGGAGAAAGTGTGGGCAGCCTGGCGTGCCTTAAGGGGCGATTGATGGGGGCAATCTGGTAGGGGGATGGGAGTGAAGTGTAGACCGCTCCTTTTGAGAAACTGTAGTAGGTGGTAAAAGAGCCACCCTAAATGCATATACAATCTTTGTCCTTGATAATGTAGATCTAGATTGCTATGTATGCCATGTGATAATTTGCTTTTATTTCCCGTACATGCTGTAAGATGAACAATGCTCAATGAAAAATTACTTGAAAAGAAGAAAGAAAAAAACAATTGCCTTTTGGAATGTTTTGTTCCGCTGAAGAGTCCCTCGTAAGAGCCCAATTCCTGCTTCCAAGTTGACACCACTATGACTCTTACAGTGGGGCCCCATAAGCTGTGATGTGGCATATTAGTGGAGAATAAGATGCTTTTATTTTTTTTTACAACAGTTCAAGGGAGAAAATTCAGCTTGCCCAAATACTACCCGTTCCTGCTTACCTCATTTAAAGGGCCAAGGAGCCTAGTCAGTGGTTTGGCAGGGGTACTGATACTTTCCAGAGGTGTGCTGGGGCGTGGCATCATGTTGGACAAGGAAAGAGAAGGAGCTGGCAATCCAGGAACAAATACCTTTCCCACCTTTTCATAAAGCACAAAAAAACACACTATAACAATACATTGCTTTGTGATAGGTCTTGAACAATAATAAAATGACAAACATATGAATAAACAGTTCACAATATGTTAAGCAGAAACCTATTAAGAAACAGGAAGATCTTATTTGGTTTTGTTTACATCACACTTGTATACATGGAATGAAAACTGGGGCGTGGACAGCCAACTACACAGATTGTGGAGAAGCACTGAGGACATACGGGTCAAGACAATCCCAGGTGTTATATTGTATATTCCTTTGTTTACTTAGAATGACATAGACCTTCAAAAAATGCAGTCAAAAACTGGCAAACAATGTGTGTGAGGTAGCTTCCATATTAAGGTTTCTGAAGTTTGTAAATGTTGCTGGAATTGCTGCTTTGGAGACATTCAGACCATTATTTATCAAAGCTACCACAATTGCTTTGTGGTCTTTTAATGAGGGAAACATGTAGAGCAGCTGGAGTTTATGGTTGATATGGTTATTGTAAATCACTGAACATTCTTGTGGCGTATATTATAAGTATGGGTACCAAAGTAGACCCCCCCCCCACCCACTCCCACATCCCTCTCTGGAGCATATGGCCTAATAAAAGGCCAGACGCATCACTGAACCGTTTAATGAGAAACAGCAGCAGAATATCGAGAACAAACTAAACCCAACTAAACTGCATACACAGAACATCAAATGCAAAACGCCAATCTTGCAGGGAGCACATGAGAAGAGGAAGACTATGATGGAGCGGTCACCCTTGTCCTTCTCCCAAACATCCATAATGGGCAGAACCTGGAGGAGTGGAGATAAGATAGCAGGGTGCACATTACTGCCAGCCCCTCACTATTTCAATGATCTGCCCTAGTGAATGTGAAGGGCACATAGGATAATAGGCAATATCTGAACCCTATTATTTTTACTTCCATTCCTCTTCTCCTTAAAATCCTGTTGTCCTGCCACAGCCAAAAATTGGGATGTAAGGAAGAGGGTCTGCAGTGGAATGGGAGAGACGAGTAGTTATCAAAAGGCCCAGCACAACCACTTCCTATCTCACCGCAGACTCGAAAGGGTTAATAATGGAGAGGATAGAATAGGAGAAGCTGGATAGGTCTTCCTATCCGCCATCACAACCTCATCCTCCATCAGATGATCCCATCCCATTCCCATAATAAAATGAGGGTTGGTAAGCCGGAGTAAATTGGGGAGGGTTTGGGTGTGGGGAGAAAGATTATTAATCCTAGTCAATCTCAATCCTAGTCCCTCCTCTGTCCTCCTGCAGTACGTGAGAAAAAGGAGGCAATACTATCGATGTCCCCTCCCTGCACACGTGTATGGAGTTCATGCCAAAATAACCAAGATATATAATGAACTGTATATATAAGTGGTGAAAGCCATGTAAGCCTTTAAGGGCCAACAAGAAAGCATGGTGCCATGTACCTTTAGTGGCACATGAATCATGGACTTGGAGAATTAGCTTTGTTTAAATAATCAGATAGTTCCAGTTTAGACAGAGGGAGATAAAGAACCAAGAGACTCAAAACATTAAGTCTGAGGACCAACAGTTTTGAGAATCTGCAGCTATGAGGTCCACCTCATTCTCAGATCATGCGAATAGCTTTCGTCATGATTTTCTTTTCCACAATAGTAAGATATATACAATAAGATGTGATGGCCAGGTCTTCACAGAAGATGCTTCAATGGAATTGTAACACTGCTAAACAATATTCTCTTAACAATAAGGAATAGGTCCTGGTGAGCCTACAGTTTAGGAATCCGGTCATTTATTCGAGGATATAAGTGTGGTATTGGCTGTAAGTTGCTTACTGAATACAGGTTCATCTGCATAAATCATGATAAACAGGGCTGTTGTTATTGTCCAAAACAGTTGTTCTTAACCTGTGGTCCAGTGACCCCAAGAGGAATTTGAAATTGAAGGCTAAAACTTATGTTGGTATCCTCAGATTGATTCATGGTATGGTGAAACTGCATCCAGCAGAATTTATTAAGGACAATGGGTTAACTTTATTGAATTTAGAAAAGCTCCAACCTTCCCATTATAATTAAAATTCTCTTTTTCACAATTATCCACACAAGTCAAAAGGTTAGGAACCACTGGTCTACAGTATTTCCGTCTCTCAGAAGACATCTAGCATACAAATAATCCTGCAAATGGCCAGAGACAAAGCTTCTAGGCCTCATGTGGGAGCAGACACAAATGTAACCCCTACTGTACCACATAACTCTGGAGCTGTTAAAAAGGACTGACACCTTCTTTCTAGAGGCATGAATAAGGGAAGACTTAGTGACACTGCTATGAAGCCAAACATGTCACTGTTGAGATGCTACTTGACTTGCAAAATGAGCTCTCACAGTCTCTCTTCACTTGCGATATTATGATTTACTGATTTCAGCATATCAAGATCAGTAATGAAAATACCGTGTAGCTAAGCATTATCTTACAGAAGCGGTGCACTTTTAGTTGAAAACAAAAGTTCAAGAAGGTAGTGAGAGAAGATGAGCCAAGCACACAGACAATACTAAGGGTAATGTATGACATTCTGAAGCCAATTTGGCGCTCTATACTGGGTGGTCTCCAATCTATCATTGTTTTGTGAAACCATACTCCTATAGAAGGCCCAACAGTTCCTCATTTAGTTAGCTCCAGAAACAAAAGGTGAGTGTCATTTAAACCTCTTGCTGATGATATACAAGGTTTGTTCTCCTGAATGCAAATTTAATGACAGAATAAATACTCTGATATCATCTTCAATGTAGGGTACTGGGATTTTTTCGGTGAACATAACTTGAGGCAAGAGGATAACCATAAAAGACTTGGAGATCTTTTTAATGCACTGATGGACTTCACCCACCTCGGCAGTGGCTATGGCTTTGCCAGATAGGCATACTGGCAATACATCGCCCTGAGGCACTGGGTTTCACAGCCCCACATTCGCCCACACGCTAGTCATCCGCTGACAAATTTTGAAAAATAGTTTATTACCTGCCAATCGGACAAACGCTTCCTCTCGGACAAATACTCCTTCCTCCTCACACCACTACAACACACCGAATCCCCAGTGCAGCAAAGGTAGGAATCTGAATGTGAGCTTGAATTTTCACTTAATGAATAGCAGGATATTATCCACAGAGCTAGGGCTTCTTCACGCAGCACCACAGGCAAGAAATTGTTTCTTGAAATAGCCCACTATTGATATTATACCCCCTGTCAGGGTGGCCCGTTGGAAGCCAGGAGGGGACCTCAGTGCCAGTGTCGCTTCAGTCTGGAGGGCTCACTTACACACCTGCTGTGGCAATGCCAGAAGATTCAGCAATTTTGGGTGGCCATCCTGTCTGATATTGACAACACGTATGGCACAGAATTGTCCAGGTTCCCTAGCTACACAGTACTGGGATTGCCAAATGCATTGATCTACCCTTTAAAATCTTGCCTGGGAGAGACCTCTATTTGGCTTTGGGGGCTGCTAAACAGATCCTACTGTCCCGCTGGGGTACCGAAACTGCCCTGACTAGACTAGACTGGCTGCATAAATTATGGGAGATTGTCGGTATGGAGAAACTGATGGAGAGTGTCACACACACGCTACCACGTTTTTACAAATTGTGTGCCTCCACTATACATTTTTTGGCCATCGAGTTTGTCGAACTAACTTGCCCAATGTACTTGCTGGTTTTTCACCTCACTCACTAAGTTCAGGCAAATGCATAATCTATCTATTGTTAATGTATATTGTGCCTACGCAAGAGTCGCTCTACCATCTGGCGACATCATTTACTTAAGCTGTTGAGTATCTACTTCTATTTATAATTTCTTATGATTTCTCGGTCTGTTCTGCATCGTCCCTTCTCATTTCTATTTCTCTCACGACGGTTTATTATTTCCAAACTGGCCTGTGGACGTAGGTGGGTGCTGTTGTTCTCCCTCTTCAAATCAATAAAAACAATTACATCTTAATATCACCTGAGCCACCATAAAGTTGATGCCTAAAACGTTTATTCCAGAGAACACAATGCTTTTATGGGCGCTAAAACTAGATTTATTTTCTTGTTCAACCCATTTTAGAGCCAGTAAAGAGGGAAGTGATGAGCATTTCTTCTTATCTATTATCTTACGAAAGACCAGCACATTGTTTGCTAGCAATTTGCTATAAATTCTTCAATGCAATGGGTGGGATGTAAATAAGATGCCATAGAGAGTAATATTTCAATAACCTTAAATAAAATAAATCCTGCATCGTGTCGTTTGGATGTCTAAATTCTGTTTTGCACAAATGAGGCTAAATCAATGTATACTGTGGGTAATATTGTGAGAAATAAAACGGATATCAGTCACAAAAGAAGGAAACACCTTCTGTTCTCTTGTTACTGGCCCCATTGGATTCAATAAGGCACTCTTAATGATGCCTATAATCAACTGGCATAGACCTCAACCCATCTAACATGCAGCTGATGAGCTACATAGAGCAATCTGAATTCATGAATAAAAAAGTACATACCCGCACAACTCCAGTGTACAGCACCAGGCTACCACTGCATTCCAAAACCAGAACTGTATCAATGCTCTAAAAAAATAATGTAACAAACATGGCCTCAAATTAGTAATCCATTTAGTATAACCATAGCAGTTGATCTCTTATGCTTGTATTTGTTGGTATGGCTAGTTTGAGTTAACCTGAATTGGTGCAGCATCTTTCGCTGGGATGTTAGTGACAGAACCAAAAATTAGCTGAGACTTATCGTTACTTTCTTCAAACTTGACAAACCTAAAACAAAGAAGATATTTCAGCAAAAAAGTCAGCATTTTGGCTTGAATATTAAGAAACACATAAAAAAATATTACCACAATAATACACAATGGGTTACAGTATGTTTTTCTAATTAACAGCGTAACTGTAACAATCAACACGAGGTACATTCCTCAAATTTACTTTGTGTTGTGTAGTGACATCAACTGTGTCAAATGTTATTGGACGTAAATGCATCAGATCATTTACATTATGTGAAACAATTATGTTTGAGGATTCAAATTATAGCTATAGTTGTCAACACACCCCTTATCAGCCACTGTGCAGATCGAGAAAGTCAGGGAAACTGCACAGGCAAAGTTGGATCAGAACTAAGAGGCTCATAGTGGCTCAACTTCTTTTAGTTAACTACTAGAGTAACCTGAAGCAATGGGATCAAGGGAAGGTATAGAGCCTTAACTTTCCTAAAAACGTCATTTTTTTACTGATCAGTATTAGTATTATTTTACAAACATGCGGGGTCTGATTCTTGGGTCCGTTCTCAAATATTCATATATTCAAACAACCTCAGCTCCAAAGGCCCAAATTCACAAAGCTTTTCTATGAATAGCTGCGTCTTCCTTTTATCATAGACTAACATTACACCATAACATTCAGGCCTGATTCACAAAGTATAACCATGTGTAGTTTCCACAAGGTAAGACGTACTTACAGAACCCAGTCTTACTCCTGGAAATACATAAGTAAGACACACCTATGCCTGGAGTAATATTTTTAAAACTGGAATTATTTATTTTAAAGTGTTAGACCTGACAGCCCTTTGGGTGGTCCCTCCTCATCATTATTTATTTTGTCCCACTTTTGCCTCAAACCCTGTTTGAATTTTTCCTTTTTGGGAACCACCAGACTTTTTCGTGTTGCTGCAGATTCAGGGAGCCATTTTAGCTACCCCTGAAACTTCTGTCTGAGGGCCTGAAGCACAAAATGGTGGCCACCTGTGACATCACCAGCATCCACTGGAACCTACCAGCACCTTCCAGAACATTCCAGAACCCTGTGACAGTTGGAGGCGTTTTAGAATGTTGGGAAGCTAAGACAGAGAGTTGGCAGTTGGAGCTGGCAGTTGGCACCTGACTGGTGAAGAGAGAGCAGCACAACAGTGAAGGAGGAAGGAGTGAAGCAGCAGGGGTGGAAACTTGTGCCTGGAGTGGGGTCCATAAACCCACCCTTGATACTAGTCCCTACTGATGGATCCCAGCCTGTAGCCCTGTGTGGGAAGAAGCCAGAAAAACTCATCCTAAGGACCTGGACAGCAGGAACAGGCCTTAGAAGCAGAAAGCAGCAAGATCCTGACCTGGAAACTGGTTTCCCTGGAGTCCGGCGTCGAGTAGCCTGAGACCTGGAGCCCGAGGTGGAGAAGCGGCGCTGACTGAAGAAGCAGACGTCGTACCCGGAGCCGCCTGAGGTCGTGAGAGGGCGCCGACGGAGGTCGTGAGGAATACCAAAGGTCGAGGAGGAAGTTAACCGAGGTCGAGTGAGCGGCGTCATCGGAGGAGTGAAGTCCGCCCTCCGGAGTCGTCGGAGACCGAGGTGAAGTGTACCGGAGGTCGGGAGTGAGGATCGCACTCCGGAGTCGCCCGGAACCTGTGAGGAGGAGCACCGGAGGTCGGGGGTGAGGATCGCACCCCGGAGTCGCCGGAAGTCGACATCCAGGCCAGGCCGGCCGACGTCATCGAAGCCGAGAGCGCCATCGGACCGGAGCCGCCCGAAGTCGACATCGAGTAGAGACTGCCCGACGCCGTCGAATCGGAGGTCGAGATCGAACCGAGGCCGCTGACGTCGAGACCGGAGCCGCCGCCGGCGTCGTCAAAGAACTGACATTGTGCCGAGGCCGCCGACATCGAGCTGGAACCGCCTCACGGCATCGACCCGACTCCAGCGGCGTCGGAGCATCAGAAAAAGGGCAGTAAGTGGAGTAGAGGGCGCCTAAGGCCCTGTGGAGACCTGAGAGACTGCTCTAAGGGGCTAGGGAGGTGCTGGAACCAACCTGACTGTGCCAGGGGTGAACTGGGACTAATCTAGAGAGGTTGTGTGGAGAGAGAGAGCCAGGTCTCTGGTATTTCCCCCCTTTTATCTACCTCAGTTTAGGCCTCAGCCTTGACCCAGCCAGGGAGTAGACCCCCTCAAGCCTTCCACAACCCTACAAGCTGTGCCTGGGCCAAATCAGCCCTTAGGAATTGAAAAGTGATCTGATTACATGAGTGTTGCTGTATACTTTTAATTATTTATTGGGGGCACTGTATTTATTGTGTTTAACCTATTTATTGCTTCACTATATTTATTGGTCCACAGGACTTGTTGGTGCACAATATTTGTTGGTACAGTATTTATTGCCTCAGAATATTTAATTGCCTGTATTACCTGCACTTATACTTATGTCCCTTGTATTTATGATCATCCCTATTTATTGAATCTTCAGACAGTATTTATTTGACCGGCACTATTTAAGATTTGTATATTGTGATTGACTTATTTATTTTCCCAATCAGCAACTAAGAGAAAAAGATAAAGAAAGATATTTTCATAATTTTTACGGTGTAGAGTCGTTTTTGGAACGGATGCGCGCATGGTTATTGTTTGGGTATGTTGTATGCTTAGCACGGAGCCTGATTCCTGACCACTCGAGCCAAGCTACCACAGTGTGTCCGGAAGACCACCACCACCCCTTCTAGTGTGGGAGTGGTTTTCCAACATAAATTGGTGTTCAGTGGTGGGATAGAGCTGTGCCTACGCATACTCAACAATAACTGTGGGTAGTCCATAGGCCTACACCGGGAGTTTTCTCAAAAGCGGCCTTCCTAATTGTGGGTTTTTGTTTTTTCCAAATTTACTCTGGTGGTGGGAGGAGGTATTATTAAAGGTACCCCCCTGCATAGTTACTGCACAAAAACCTGTCCTCTAACCTGAGTGGGCAAGATGGAGTTTGTACTAGAAAATCTAGAAACGTACACTGTGGCCCAACTCAGGGAGTTTTGCCAGCGGGAAGGGGTGTACTGTCCCCCAGGAGCAAAGAAGGGTGCACTCCAAACCAGCTTAAGGGCTTGGGGGGAGGCACGCCGAGAAAGCAAGGCTGAGGAGGAAGACAGGGATGGAGAGCCTGACCCCGAGGGGGCTGAGATGTACCAACCTGAGGTGGGGAACCTGTCAACAGGGCCCAGAACCATTTCTAGGAAGGGCAGCAGTGCCTCTAGCGGTGGCTTGTCTGAGGTGGAGTTAACAGACCGGAGGGAGAAAAGACAGCTCACATGGGACTTAGCAAGGCTGGAGAAGGAGAAGGAGGAGCAGAGGATGGCCCATGAATTGCGACTGAAAGAAATAGATCTTCAGATCTTGAGAATCGGGGCACAACTTGTTCCTAATGGTGGCAGCCAAACCCAAGGGATCACCAGGGAACCTAAACCATACCTGCCAAAGGACATAGTAGCTAGCTATGGAGTGGGCGACGACATCGCCAAGTGGCTAGCGGCCTATGAGGTCTCGTTGAGGGCCCATGGGGTTCCAGAGAAGTACTGGGGAGGGGGATTGTACAAGTACATGCCTCCAGCTGGTAGGGATGCTTTATTGGCCCTCGAGGAGGATGAGCAGACCCACTACCCCACCATGAAACTGGCGCTCATCAGAAAGTTTGGACTAACACCTGAAAAGTACAGACAGAAGTTCAGGGGTAGTCACAAACTGGGCACGCAGAATTGGGTGGACTTCCTGGACTATGCAAAGAAGGCACTGGAAGGTTGGATTCAGGGCAGTGAAGTGAGGAACTACGAGGGGCTGTTTGACCTGGTACTGAAGGAACACCTGCTCGAGAAATGTTTCCCTGAACTGCGGCAACACCTGGTGGATAGCAAGCTGACCAATCCCCGGAAGCTTGCTGAGGAGGCGGACATTTGGGCTAGTACCCGGGTGTCCACAAGGGGGACTGGAGGGGATACTCAAAAGGCCGGACAGGGCGCCCCCCAGAAGAAAGAGGGAGGGGAAAAGAAAAAGGAGTTCTCCAAAGGCCCCCAAAATAATTTCCAAGGGAAGGGAACAGGATTCACCCCTAAGGCTAACCCGCCCAGAAACCCTAATCCTGGCCAGAGTCAGCAGCCAAGGGTTGTCCATTGCTAGGAGTGCGGTGGCGTTGGACACTATAAAGGAGATCCGAGGTGCTTGAAACGACCACCCCCTCCCACTGGAGGAAAGACCCCCGGAGTAGCTAGTGTAGTGCTCGGGGAGGAGATGCCCTTAACTAAGGGAAGGGAGTGGGCGGGTGTCACTTTAGTGTCCCTGGGAGAACGGGAGATGGTTCCTAAGATCCAGGTGCCCGCAAATACCGCAAAGTATGGGCAATGGGTCACCATCAACGGCCAAAGAGGGAAGGCTCTGAGAGACACAGGAGCCAGTATGACTATGGTGCGTAGCCAACTGGTGTCTCCCGAGCAGGTAATTCCCGATGTACTCCACCCAGCCGCGATGGCTGACGGCAGAACCGGCCACTATCCAGTGGCCGAGGTTCCCTTTGAATGGGGGGGGGTTGCAGGTTCACTTCGAGTTGCCGTAAGCCCTGCCGTGCCAGTCGATTGTCTGCTGGGGAATGACATGGAGCACAACGCTTGGAAGGAGGTGGAATACCGGACTCACACCGAGATGCTGGGTACACCTGACTGGGCCTGTGTTAGCACAAGGTCCGCGACTACCCGAAGAGGGAGTTCATTTCGGCTGGAGCCTGGAACAAAGGCCCAGCCAGCTGCCAGTCAAGGGAAGAACCGAGGACAGGAGGAGCCTGCCTCGGCGTCCCCACCCCGTAGGACGGATAGGCCACCGGAGGTGGTGGACCAGGAGTCTGCGGTGGGGGACGTTACCAACCTGGAGGACCTACCCATCCCGGCCGAGTGGCACGTGGAGGGAGGCCCGTCCAGGGAGGAATTCTGCCAGGGCCAGAGGGAGTGCCCTACCCTTGAGGGGCTGAGGCGACAGGCCGAAGCCCAGGCAGCAGGGAACGTTGAAGGGAACTACAGTGTTTACTGGGAGGATGGCCTCCTCTACAGTGAACCCAAGGCACCCCTACATGGATCGTCACGAGCCTTGGTAGTCCCTCAACGTTATCGAGCCTTCCTTCTGGAGTTGGCTCACGAGATACCATTGGCAGGACACTTGGGGCAAGACAAGACCTTCGCCCGTCTTGTCCCACACTTTTATTGGCCTCAGATGAAAGTGTCGTCCGATACCTACTGCCGGACATGTGTGTCTTGCCAAGCCAGTGGGAAAACAGGGGTGAAGCTGAAAGCTCCCCTGGAACCACTTCCTGTCGTTAGCACCCCCTTTGAAAGGGTGGGCATCGACATTGTGGGTCCGTTAGATCCACCAACTACAGCTGGTCACAGGTTTATCCTGGTTCTAGTGGATCATGCCACACGGTACCCAGAGGCAATACCTCTGAGGACCATAACAGCACCTGTTGTGGCTAGGGCCCTGATGGGAATCTTTACCCGAGTGGGTTTTCCCAAGGAAGTTGTGTCCGACAGGGGGACCAACTTCATGTCAGCGTATATGCGGGCAATGTGGAAGGAGTGTGGAGTGACATACCGGTTCACCACTCCTTACCACCCCCAGAACAATGGTCTGGTGGAGAGGTTTAATAAAACCTTGAAGGGCATGATCAGAAGTCTGCCTGAAAGCCTGCGGAGGAAATGGGACGTCCTCCTACCCTGTTTACTCTTTTCCTACAGGGAAGTGCCACAGAAGGGAGTGGGCTTCAGCCCCTTCGAGCTTCTGTATGGGCACCCTGTACGTGGACCTCTCAACCTGGTGAGAGACGGATGGGAAAGAACTCCCAGAAAGCTTCCCCAGGATGTGGTGAGCTACATGCTGGCTTTCCGGAGCCAAATGGCTAAGTTGTGGAAGCAAGCTTCTGACAACTTGGAAGCCAGCCAAGCAGTGATGAAGGCGTGGTATGACCACAATGCTCACCCGGTGGAGTTGGAGCCTGGCCAGAAGGTGTGGGTGATCGAACCAGGAGAGCTTAGTGCCCTCCAGGATCGCTGGTCAGGACCCTTTGAGGTGTTGGAGAAGAAGGGTAAGGCTACCTACTTGGTGGACCTGAAGACCCCTCGTCAGCCCCTGCGGGTGCTACATGCCAACCGCCTCAAACCCCACCACGAGAGGCCCGAAGTCATCTTGATGATGGTGACTGACGGAGGAGAGGACGTGGAAAGCGAGCCTCTCCCTGATCTGTTTGCGTCTCAAGAGAAGGATGGGTCGGTGGAGGGAGTGATTCTCTCCCCATCTCTAACTCCTGAACAGCAGGAGGACTGTCGCCAGGTCCTGGGGCAGTACTCCTCGTTGTTCTCCCTTGTCCCGGGTAGGACTCACCTGTGCGTCCATGGCGTGGACACAGGAGACAGCCCACCTGTGAAGTCCAAGATCTACCGGATGTCAGACAAGGTGAAGGCCAGCATTCATAGTGAAGTCACTAAGATGCTGGAGCTAGGAGTGATCGAACCTTCTAGCAGCCCCTGGTCCAGTCCGGTGGTGTTAGTACCAAAAGCTGCACCACCGGGTGCCCAACCAGAACTGAGGTTCTGTGTGGACTATCGGGGACTGAATTCAGTGACCAAAACTGATGCTCATCCGATCCCTAGGGCGGATTAATTGATTGACCGGCTGGGAGCTGCCCAATATCTAAGTACCTTTGACCTTACTTCTGGGTACTGGCAGATCTCTTTGACTGATGGAGCAAGGGAAAGGTCAGCCTTCTCCACGCCCAATGGCCACTACCAGTTCTGTGTGATGCCCTTTGGGCTCAAGAACGCACCTGCCACGTTTCAGCGCCTGGTAAACCAGATCCTCACCGGAATGGAGAGTTTCTCTGCTGCTTATCTGGATGACATAGCCGTCTTCAGTAACAGCTGGGAGGATCACTTGCGTCACCTGCAAGCTGTTCTCCAGGCCCTGAGACAAGCTGGATTGACGATCAAGGCCAGCAAGTGCCAGATCGGGCAGGGGTCGGTAGTGTACCTTGGACACTTGGTGGGTAGGGGAGCGGTGCAACCCCTCCAGGCGAAGATCGAGGCCATCATGGCCTGGGAACCCCCCAAGACACAGACTGAGGTCCGAGCATTTTTGGGCCTCACGGGATACTACCGCCGCTTCGTGAAGGGGTACGGTACCATCGTAGCCCCCCTCACGGAGCTCACGTCCAAGAAACAACCTCGACGGGTAGTCTGGACGGAGGCTTGTCAACAAGCCTTTGAGAGATTGAAGAAAGCCATGTGCGAGGCCCCGGTCTTAAGGGCCCCAGACTTTTCCAAGGAGTTCATTGTCCAGACAGATGCATCAGAACATGGCATTGGGGCAGTGTTATCGCAACTCAACGAAGAGGGGCTGGATCAACCCGTGGTCTTCCTATCCCGGAGACTACTTCCCAGGGAACAGAAGTGGAGTGCAATAGAGCGTGAAGCCTTTGCAGTGGTATGGGCTCTGAAGAAGTTGCGGCCATACCTGTTTGGCTCGCACTTCCTTGTTCAGACCGACCACAGACCCCTTCGTTGGCTGATGCAAATGAAGGGGGAGAATCCCAAGTTGTTGAGGTGGTCTATTTCCCTACAGGGGATGGACTTCCAGGTGGAACATCGGCCTGGAGTGGACCACGCCAATGCAGACGGTCTCTCAAGGTATTTCCGCCTTAGTGATGAGAACTCCCAAGGGGTTGGGTAGCTCTCCCCACTTTCAGCTGGGGGGGACGCGTGTTAGACCTGACAGCCCTTTGGGTGGTCCCTCCTCATCATTATTTATTTTGTCCCACTTTTGCCTCAAACCCTGTTTGAATTTTTCCTTTTTGGGAACCACCAGACTTTTTCGTGTTGCTGCAGATTCAGGGAGCCATTTTAGCTACCCCTGAAACTTCTGTCTGAGGGCCTGAAGCACAAAATGGTGGCCACCTGTGACATCACCAGCATCCACTGGAACCTACCAGCACCTTCCAGAACATTCCAGAACCCTGTGACAGTTGGAGGCGTTTTAGAATGTTGGGAAGCTAAGACAGAGAGTTGGCAGTTGGAGCTGGCAGTTGGCACCTGACTGGTGAAGAGAGAGCAGCACAACAGTGAAGGAGGAAGGAGTGAAGCAGCAGGGGTGGAAACTTGTGCCTGGAGTGGGGTCCATAAACCCACCCTTGATACTAGTCCCTACTGATGGATCCCAGCCTGTAGCCCTGTGTGGGAAGAAGCCAGAAAAACTCATCCTAAGGACCTGGACAGCAGGAACAGGCCTTAGAAGCAGAAAGCAGCAAGATCCTGACCTGGAAACTGGTTTCCCTGGAGTCCGGCGTCGAGTAGCCTGAGACCTGGAGCCCGAGGTGGAGAAGCAGCGCTGACTGAAGAAGCAGACGTCGTACCCGGAGCCGCCTGAGGTCGTGAGAGGGCGCCGACGGAGGTCGTGAGGAATACCAAAGGTCGAGGAGAAAGTTAACCGAGGTCGAGTGAGCGGCGTCATCGGAGGAGTGAAGTCCGCCCTCCGGAGTCGTCGGAGACCGAGGTGAAGTGTACCGGAGGTCGGGAGTGAGGATCGCACTCCGGAGTCGCCCGGAACCTGTGAGGAGGAGCACCGGAGGTCGGGGGTGAGGATCGCACCCCGGAGTCGCCGGAAGTCGACATCCAGGCCAGGCCGGCCGACGTCATCGAAGCCGAGAGCGCCATCGGACCGGAGCCGCCCGAAGTCGACATCGAGTAGAGACTGCCCGACGCCGTCGAATCGGAGGTCGAGATCGAACCGAGGCCGCTGATGTCGAGACCGGAGCCGCCGCCGGCGTCGTCAAAGAACTGACATTGTGCCGAGGCCGCCGACATCGAGCTGGAACCGCCTCACGGCATCGACCCGACTCCAGCGGCGTCGGAGCATCAGAAAAAGGGCAGTAAGTGGAGTAGAGGGCGCCTAAGGCCCTGTGGAGACCTGAGAGACTGCTCTAAGGGGCTAGGGAGGTGCTGGAACCAACCTGACTGTGCCAGGGGTGAACTGGGACTAATCTAGAGAGGTTGTGTGGAGAGAGAGAGAGCCAGGTCTCTGGTATTTCCCCCCTTTTATCTACCTCAGTTTAGGCCTCAGCCTTGACCCAGCCAGGGAGTAGACCCCCTCAAGCCTTCCACAACCCTACAAGCTGTGCCTGGGCCAAATCAGCCCTTAGGAATTGAAAAGTGATCTGATTACATGAGTGTTGCTGTATACTTTTAATTATTTATTGGGGGCACTGTATTTATTGTGTTTAACCTATTTATTGCTTCACTATATTTATTGGTCCACAGGACTTGTTGGTGCACAATATTTGTTGGTACAGTATTTATTGCCTCAGAATATTTAATTGCCTGTATTACCTGCACTTATACTTATGTCCCTTGTATTTATGATCATCCCTATTTATTGAATCTTCAGACAGTATTTATTTGACCGGCACTATTTAAGATTTGTATATTGTGATTGACTTATTTATTTTCCCAATCAGCAACTAAGAGAAAAAGATAAAGAAAGATATTTTCATAATTTTTACGGTGTAGAGTCGTTTTTGGAACGGATGCGCGCATGGTTATTGTTTGGGTATGTTGTATGCTTAGCACGGAGCCTGATTCCTGACCACTCGAGCCAAGCTACCACAGTGTGTCCGGAAGACCACCACCACCCCTTCTAGTGTGGGAGTGGTTTTCCAACATAAAGCTTATAAAGCGCGCATCTACCCCCAACGGGGCTGTCCCGGCGCTATGGACGGTAGGCAGCAGTAACTATCTCAGCGTGGCTAAGGGATGGAAAACAGCCAGGTTTTTAAATTGCGTTGTATCAGGCATTCAGATTCAATCATACGAAGAGACAATGGCAGGCTATTCCATGATTGAGCAGTAATAACTGCGAAGGCTCTGCCCCCCCATTTTGGAGCGACAAAATCAGGGACAGCGTAAGAGGCACAGATGATTTGATCTAAGCGATCGATGAGACTAGGCAAGTTTAAGTCTGGCTCTGAGATAAGCAGGTGCTTGACCCTTTATTGCTCTAAAAGCCAGGACCAGAGATTTGAACTGTATGCAGCTAGTCACGGGTAGCCAGTGTAACTTTTTTAGGTGCAGAGAAATTGAGTGACGATAAGGGATGTTACATATCATCCATGCCGCCGCATTTTGTACAATCTGTAGGCATTTAACCAAATAGGCTGGTGCTCCAACATACAGGCTGTTCGCATAGTCCAGGTGTGAAGTTATAAGGGCGTAAATAATGGTCCTATGTGTGTCCATGGGCAGAAAAGGGAGAATTTTACCGATCATGCGAATCTTACCAAAGCACGCAGAGCTGACCTTATTTATTTGAACCTTGGAAGACAATTTGTTGTCAAATTGGAAACAAGATTGCTAGCTGAATTCACCGGTATGGGGAGGGGGGGTTCAACTCAGGTGGCCACCAAAGAAAAGGTAAAGGGGGATTTTTTTTAATTAAAAAACAACACCTCGGTTTTATCCAAGTGGAACCTGAGAGTGTTAAGTGCCATCCAGGACGAGATGTTGCTCAGGCAGCGTCTAAAGTTAGAGAAACTAGTGTCAGAGTGATCTCTAAATGAAAACACAAGTTGAGTGTCATCAGCGTAATAGATCACTCTGACCACACTTGATTCAACCACCGTAGCCAGCGGGAATAGATAGACATTAAAAAACAGTGGGCTCAGGGCAGAGCCCTTAGTGTTTTCTTCTCTGAGACAAAAGGTTGAAGGTGGACCTGTTGAGTACGACCACTTAGAAAGGATCTAATCCAGGCCAGAGGGGTGCCTTGAACCCAGAGACTATACAGACTTTATATCAATATGGTATGGGAGGCCGTATCGAATGCCGCAGACAGGTCGAGGAGCACAAGCATAGCCGCCTTGCCCGCGTCCACGCATTTGCGAATAGTCTCAGTCACCTCCAGAAGATCAGTCTCGGTACTGTAACCGAACCTAAATCCGGATTGCAAATCGTGGAGAAGTTGTCCGGACTCGAGGTAGTTAGAAAGTTGTTCTTGCACTACTTTCTCCAGTATTTTGGCTGGTTTTGGTAAAAGGGAGATGGGCCGGTAGTTACTGAACACCGATGGGTCGGCTTCAGGTTTTTTCAAAATTGGGATCAGCATAGCCTGTTTCCAAGACGTAGGGAAATGACCAGTTTGTAAAGAGGTGTTCCAGATCGTATTCAAAGGAGAAATGATAAGAGGGGCGAGTGACTGAATAATTGAGCCGGACATAGATCCAAAGGGGAGCCATATAAAAGGCTTTAACTGTGTACGTACGTAGTACTCTTAAAAGGAATTTTGCTAGGTTGCTAGGAATCTTGCAGTTAAGTTTGTAGGCATACATTTAACAAATGTTTTGAAAATAAAAAATAAGTATATTGGCTGTGAATAATGTGGAGGGTCTGAAATAAGATTGTGGCGCCATATCCTTTCAATTATAGAATAAAAACAGGTACAGAAGATAAGAAAAGAAAAACAGCAGACACCATCTGGGTGAGCATACAAAAAGTAAGACGAATTATGGTGTATAGGAGAAACTGATTTCATTGTACAAGGCAAAACCAGGCTTCGGATATGCAGAACTTTAATTGATGGCAGAATTTTAATCTGAGACAAATGTTTTCAAATGCATACAACAGGGATAAGCAACAATTAAGAAACTGTAACTTTAGAGAAAAGTGTTAAAAAAAAATAAGATTAGAAAAATAAAAGTCGACTCCATTGTGTTACTATTCCAAATTAATACGAGGTGGAAAACTGAACTACAGAGGTCACTTCAGTGTGTGCAGCTAGAGCATTTATTTTTTTCAACAAATTTCTATCCTACTTTGCTGTGCAGCAGACATGCCAACTATTTGTGAAAAATGGTTCTTTGATAGACAAATTTAAAAAATGTTCTTACAACTGATGGGTCTCTCTTCTGGAGCAAAAGCAGTAGAAAGCAGTTCGAAGCCATAGGTCTTCCATTGCTCGTAAAAAGTCAAAGGAGCTGCAATTCATCTTTCTTTTAATTGAGAATGTCTAAAGTAAAGGTATTATATTAACTACTTGTTGGAGGTTCATGAGGACCTCCACCCTTATGGGGTCATCAAAAAAGGTGAGACACAAGCATTTAACTGCCCTGAGATGAGCAGTCATAACTACCATGCACTTTGGAACTGAAAGACGTACTGAAGCTTTGGCCTACCTATGAAATGTACTACTTTCCTCTAAGCCACATTAAGGATTTTGATGAGGCAATGAAATCTGGGCCATTTCTGACTTGGCTTAATGCGTTTTTCTTGGCCAAACCCTGGAAAACTTGGGGTCTTGTAACAGCTGAGGCCATTCAAAAAATTCCTTAAAAATACCCAATTAACCAAGTTGTAAGATCCTAATACCAACATTTATTTTTAAGAATTTCGAAATTTTGTTTTGTTGAAAATCAAAAGCTTTCAAATCCATAAAGTTTGTATTTCTGTCATACTGAAAAAGGTCTAGCATTTGAAAAGAGTGCTCATCAGTTACAGACCTCTTAATGCAAAAGCAAGTATATACCCGTAAAATATTTTTTTCTTTTAACTCCATCTCTTTTGAAAAGCTTAAGAATACCTATTTAGGAAATGGGCGACTTTAGTGGTGCCCTTTGCCGTGAAAAAGCACATGTAGGAAAGTAGGAACTGCTTTTATGGTTACACCCACTTTTTTCCTGGTGCTACGCTGTTTCTGACTAGTCTGGCTGGGATCCTGCTAACCAGGCCCCAGTCTCCCTTAAATTGACATGGTAAGTACTTGGGTACATCCCAGATTGGATACTGGTGTACCCTTTTAAGTCCCTAGTATATGGTCCTGAGGGATCCAGGGCATACGTACACCAGGGGTCCCACATGGGCTGAAGCATGTATTATGCCACTCATGGGAGACCACTCAAACTGTAACTATAGGCCTGCCATTGCAACCTGTGTAAGCTGGTGCTAGCACCACTTACGACAGATATAGGTTTGCCTATATCTGAGGTCACCGCACTTGAAACCTATAAGTCACCCCTAAGCCAGGTCTTTCAATCCTGAAGGCAGGGTGTTCATTTCTAAGTGTGAGGATGCCCCTGCATGAGCAGGACACCCCTGCAACCCTCGGAGTCCATTCTCCTGGTTTGTAAGTGTATCATTAAAACAAGGTAAGAGAGGTGCTCTGTATTGTCAAAAAGGAAATAGAGCTCCGACAAACTGTGAAGTAAAAAATGTTTTCCTTTTCGAATCCAATGTTTGCTAATTCATTCACACATGTTATTGGTAACAACTACCAAGGTCAAGTATTCTCAAAATCACTCATTCTATTGGAACACTTAAATGCAAGGCAACGTCAATTTATAAAGAATCAATTAAATGGTTTATTTGATTCACAAAGTTTCTTTAACCACAATCAGATCATAAAAAATGCATTAGTTTTTAAATGAAACAAAGACACATTAAAAACAAGTTAAATTAAAAAATACTGAATAAAACAAAAGCACAAATCAAGGAGATTTTGAAAAAAGACAGTCAATTTGTCATAAGCCAGTTAATTCGGAAACCTTGTGGGCAACAATTGAATAAGGGTTAACTTCCTCATTTGACACAGGTATTGTATGCCCCCTTCCGACAACGCAGATCTGAGAGGTGCCAATAAAGATTTCATCAAACAATGCATCACTCTAGTCTTAAAAAACAACATGTTCTTGTTCAAAAATGAACTTTTCCTTCAGTGCAAAGGCACGAGCATGGGCGCAACCTGTGCGCCGAGCCTGGCATGCCTCTATGTGGCCCATTTCGAGGAGAAGCATGTGTTCAATGAGGCGGCGCCCTTCTTTGAGAATGTCAAGTTGTGGCGCCGCTTCATTGATGACATCTTCTTCATCTGGGAAGGCACGGTTGAAACTTTGGAAGAATTTCTTGAATGGCTTAACTTGGGAGATGAGAACCTCAAGTTTACAGCAGCCTTTGACAAAAATGTAGTGAATTTCTTGGATATTTCCATTAAAAATATGGAAGGAGCTTTGGGAGTAGAGCTTTATGTCAAACCCACAGACAAAAACACACTCCTACATTATAATAGCTATCACCCCAAATCACAGCGGGATAATATCCCCTTCGGACAGTTTCTCCGCCTTAGGAGAAACTGTTCCAATGTGCAGGACTTCCTTAAACATGCAGGGAACCTAACTGAAAAATTGATAAATAGAGGATACCCCAAGAAGTTAATTAAAAACTCCTGTAAAAGAGCACGATTTTACAATAGGGAATGTATGATACATCCAGAACCAAAAATCTCCGCAAGTCAAACAACAGCTGACCCCAAACTGGTATTTGTAAGCCAGTATTCAAATATCAGTAATAGACTGAAGAATGTGATTTATTCAAATTGGCACATTTTGAATGACGGAAAACTGGACAAAATCCCGAAACCAATCTTTGCCTTCCGACGTAATGAGAACATCAGACACAATTTGGTTCACACATATAGAGAAACCAATGACAATAACCAAATTACACTCACAGGGAACAAAGCAATAGGAAATTACAAATGTAACAGCTGTTCAATTTGCGACAATTGTATTGTAACTAAAACCCTCACCTACAATAACTACACTATGACTGCTAAAACACTTAACAACTGCAGGAGCAGCAACCTAGTTTACCTCCTCCTATGCCCTTGCGGGCTTGCATATGTGGGGGAAACAGGCAGGGAACTCAGAACACGCCTGTTAGAACACAGATCCGCACTCAAGACTAACAAAAATAATGCTCCCATGGTTGAGCATTTTACTAAATATAAACACAAACATACGGACTTCTCATGGTACATTATTGAAAAGATTAGCTGCTCAAAACGAGGCGGCAATATTGAAACAAAACGTAAAAATAGAGAACAATGGTACATTTCCGCTTTAGATACAGTCAATAAAGGCCTCAATACTAAGGAAGATTGGATGAAAATAGTAACGTAACTAAATGATCAACAGACTAGATCTGTGAGTTACGACTTATCAGTGAATAGCAAGGCCAGTGATTTAAAGAGAACATATAATAACTAAATCACATTTACCAATCATTGTCTCCAAAAAATACGAATTATTATGCCGTGAAAACTTGGCACTGTCGCGATGAATTGACAGATTTAAATATGGAGGACAATGCACTTGATATCTGTCCTTCGGGATAAATCTGGACTAAATAATAGATCTCTCTTTGAGAATCAAATTAAAATATGGATGCCAGTCCGTTTAATTAAATAAAATATTCTTCTTTGACTCCATTACACCAAGGTTTTAATTCTACTATATATTGTGGGATTCATATTTTCCCTTGACACACTGCTCTGGATATGCATATACATCATTATGTCTTTGTCCCTATCACATTTAACCTCACCAGAGACTTTAATATCATGAGATATTTATACATCATAACGTTAAGTTCTCGAGTATATGGCTGTGTTTTAATGACAGATTTAACAAATATCATAGCCCAAACGAGAAGGTAATTTATAAAATATATAGAACAAGATTTCCAGCGAGTACGCGCCGTTGTCCAGCATAGTCTAATGCGGCTTTTTGATAAAGATTTATACCAAACAAAAAAACCAAAAAAAAGAACTAGCCGAGTACTGTTCGCCGGCCCCCTATTATGACGTCTATCTCTGACGTTGAATAAATAGGCAGTCCCAGCCGCATAGTCCATCTTTGATGTTTGCCGCGATCGGAAGACGCGGAAGTAGCTGCCCGGGAACGTAGATCGTCGGACTTCAACAGGTACGTTCGAGACTGATCGGGGTACCGCACGCCGAAATTATCCACTCTAACGATTAGGCACTAGAGATACGTTGCCATTAGTTAAACTAACTCTCGTTTAAAAATAACTTCGTGGATTCATAACGTAAGACCTGGCCGGCATGCTACACTCAAAATAAACGCCAATCAGCCAATTGAGATTTTTGTTCAGGCGGTTACTACGTGACTATGCCACGAAGTATATATATCCTTTACCATGTTCTTTCGCTTGGTTAAAAAACAGTTGAGGTCTATTTTGCTAAAAACGTGATATTTAAGACACACGTGTGTACATTTTTTTCATACACTCGTTTCTATACACAGCCACGAATTGATTGTACCCGGAGCAGTAAAAGAATCCTTAACAGCTCAGAATTGTTTAACATAAGGTGAGCTATAAATCAAATTTATTATATTAATACAGAATAGACGCAATTAATAATGGGTACACGACTTCGATTAGCTAATAGGCTTTGTCATATACAACCCTAGCGTAACTAAATGTAGTTCCCTCGTTTGTAGGAACAAAGCGACCTACAAAGAAGCACGCAGTGAGGAAAGTAAACAAGATGTCCTTTGCCCACATCCACGAAGAACTTTGAAAGGTATCTTTAAGAATTTTGATACTAACTGTGTAGACAGATGAAGAGGGGAGTCAAAGTTAGAACCCTCCATTTTGAAGCTCCATTTGGGAGCTTCAAATCTACAGGAAAAGAAGAGATAGAGTATTTTCAAAACTCATTGAACGAGATACAATAAGCGTTTTATTATTCCTTTGACAGCCCAGGGAAGTGCTTAATCGAAAAAACCATTCCCGCAGGAGCGCAGCAAAACCAATTAGCAAGCCTAGTGCGCTGGTCGCACAGGTGAGTTTCTCAAAAACCTAATGAGATTTCATCACTAAGTCTTCTTACTAGTGTGGAGTTAAAGTATGAATGATGAGTAATGGATCAAGTGATTAAATGGAAACACTCTTGATGCGGGCTACGTTGCTTTATAAAACCAGAGAATTTAGATAATATGATTATGGTTATATATCCATGAGGGTACATTTCTTGTTTGTACGAAAGAATGAATAGTTAGATAACTGTAGTTGTCGCATAAACGTAAGACATGATATATATGTTTTAGACTCCTGTTTTTTAAACAAAAAAAAGGGGGAAAGAAAACATCATGTACATTGATAGTAAATATTGTTTTTCATTTGTGCCTTAGGCAAACGTTCATGGATAAGGAGATTCCATTTCTAATAGTCCTGAAGAAGGAGGTCACAAACTTCGAATAACCTCCGAAACGCGTCGACGCAATTCCGTTGTGTTAAATTTGGAAGGGGGCATACAATACCTGTGTCAAATGAGGAAGTTAACCCTTATTCAATTGTTGCCCACAAGGTTTCCGAATTAACTGGCTTATGACAAATTGACTGTCTTTTTTCAAAATCTCCTTGATTTGTGCTTTTGTTTTATTCAGTATTTTTTTAATTTAACTTGTTTTTAATGTGTCTTTGTTTCATTTAAAAACTAATGCATTTTTTATGATCTGATTGTGGTTAAAGAAACTTTGTGAATCAAATAAACCATTTAATTGATTCTTTATAAATTGACGTTGCCTTGCATTTAAGTGTTCCAATAGAATGAGTGATTTTGAGAATACTTGACCTTGGTAGTTGTTACCAATAACATGTGTGAATGAATTAGCAAACATTGGATTCGAAAAGGAAAACATTTTTTACTTCACAGTTTGTAAGTGTATCAGCCATTGTGATATATAGAGTGGCCATGCGTTATTACGCGATGACCATCTCCAAACTGGCTTTAATAACCCTGTCATGTTTGGTATCAAACATGTTGGAATCATACCCCCACTCCATAAGCGGTGTGTGAGGTATGATTCCATGCACTGTAAAGCTCTACCGGGAGGTCCTCATTGCTCCCGGGACCAGTCTTCTAGACCCGGACAGCACAACATGGCTGCTGCCGAACAGAGACACGATTCTGCCCTCCTGCTGTTGAGCCAAGCTCGAGCAGGGGAAGGCAGAACAATAGGTATCCTGTCACAGGGAGGTGTGACCACCTCCCAGGCAGGGTTTAGTGTATTGGGGCCGAATGGAAGCATTTGCCAGCACCACTCAGGCTGCTTGAGGGGCACATTTGGTGCCCTCCTTGCATAGTCCAGTTCAAACCAGTTCAGGGAGCCGTTGGCTCCCGCTCTGGCACGAAACGGGACAAAGGACATGGGCGTATCCTCCCAACTGTCCGACCCCTCCTCTGGGAGGAAACCTTGAATCGTCCCAACCCTTTCTTTAGGTTACTTAAGGGCTTACCTGTAGGTGTGGGACAAGATTCATATCAAGACACCACTTCTTCTTTGACCGTCTCGGCACTCTGTACTTCACTGGACTTCGTTCTAGGTACTGAGATTGCAACTGGGAAGACCCCTGCTGTTCCTGGTCTTGTCGCCCTGCTCGTCTGCTGCAAGTCTGTGCCTGTGCTCTATACAGGAACCTTCAAAGGCCTGTGGACATCCAAGACACATGAAGTCTCTCCTTTGAAGTGAAGGTGTCACTTCCCTGCATCTGCAGGCACCGCTACAAAGCTGACCAGTCTGCTGATGCTGAGCTCCCACAGACTACGAAAGGCTCAACAACACAGGTGGTGGTTCTTCACATCCCTCGAGGCCTGCCCTGCCGTCTCACCAAGTTTGAGGCCAGTATCCCTCGTCGGAGCCGCAGGAACCATACCCCTGTGCCCCCACGTCGACTTGCCGTTGAAAAGGCTTGTTGGCTTCCTTACTCCAAGATCTTCGGGCTCCAAGCAGGCACAACCTCCAGTATCTCCTGTGACCAAGATTTTTGTCCTCACTGCATTACTTGCACTGTGGGCCTGCATCTTTGGTGAGCTGCTTGAGGTCCTCTTGCGACTGCTCCCCTGATTGCTCGGGGCCTGCTCTGACTCCCCTGCTTGTGGCGAGTCACCTGTACCTTGCTGATCCCGACCCAGCACCTTTTTTTCTTTCCACATTGGTTGCAGTGGCCAAGGCATGTTGATGCTCCCGACAGACACTGACCCCTCAACTTTCGACATCCGACGTGGGACAGCTCATGAATGACTTCTGGTCTTCCACAGCATCCCCTGGTTCACACAGCTGCAACTCCAAGGTCACCGTCAGTTCTCCTGCAACTACCGACATCGGTGGGCATTAGTCTTCCGTGCCTCCTGGTCACTCCTTAGTGGCATAAACTCTGTTCCTTCTGCTTGCAGGTACTTCTCATCTTGAATCCTCCTTTGGGTGGACACTTTCACCATCTCCAGCAGCAGCACCTTCCTGAAGTCCTCCAATGAGTTTGACGGCGGTTTCCGATGCCAATTCACACCTATGCACCTGGCTTTCCTGGCGTAGGTATCCTGGTTCCTGGGGTACCACGGGTGGGGTGGCTCGCCAACCTTCTGTCTTCCACAGGATTTCTTCAGGGTCCACTTGCAAGAATTTAAAATTGGCTTTATATTTAAAATTGCAACCGCAACTTACCCATTGACTTGTATTGAGCCCGCAGTCAGTTCCCACTCTGAACACGGCCTCCATGGGGTTCCTGGTTACTTACCTCAGGCGGTTCCTTGGGTCCCTGGCACTTCTACGTCATCTGGGTATAACCTTGACTGGAGTCGTATTTCGCATACAACTATTTTAGTATATAGTTTTATCTCCCCCTGGCGACCACTGTGTATTCGTGCTACTTACCTGTTTTATTTGCAAAGTATTGTGTATATCTCCGGGCAGGAGATATTTGTATGTTTTAGTGAGTGTCTTATAATAAATACATATTTTTATAAATACACTGTGTGGTTCTTTTTCACTTAATCTATACCAATATGATTATCCTCTGGTAAAACAAGCTGCTTTTCACTCCTTCTGGAATAAGCCGGACGGCTGCTCTCCACAGCTAGCACTTAGAGACCTTTTTAAGGTTGTCCAAGACCACTAAAATCACCATAAGTGTTGTCTGTATTAGTGCAGGGTGCCCACTTACATAAGTGTGCACCATATACTAAGCCAGCTTCTCACAGCACATTTAAAATCTTGCCAATTGTTTGAAAACCGGCCAGCAGGACAGCTCACGTTTAAGAACTCATGACATTCATCTAAAGACATGAACGATGGTACAAGTTTTTTAACTGAAAAAAGTTACTGAGGTTTCAATGAGCAGGTGATACATTTTGAGCTAGAAATCAATTTCTCAATTCAAAGTTTTAAAAGTTTGCTTTTTACCAATAACAGGTATTTCTCCTGCGCAGCTCAATGGTGGATATATTTTGATATCAAAACAAAAGAAAAAATAATCAAATTTGGTTGGACTTAAACCGGGTATAATTGGGATAGAAAGATATAAAAAGATCAAACAAGCAGTGATCTCTCCCAGTAAACATTCTTGCAACAGGCAAAACATAAGAGGACAAATTGCGTTTTGTATCCATGTGAACACAAAATTTGCTTACCGTAGTTGGAACTGAGATTCGACCAGAAAGCATAAGTACTTTTGCCCACATAAATCAGTGGTGATAAATACTTTAAGAGCTTGAGAATTTTTTTCCCTAGAAATAAAAACAGAAAGAAATAATTTATGAATATACTAGTTTTGATGTACTAGTCAACATCTTACAATCTCATACACCATGGCAGTGAAAATAAATGTGGACCAATAACACATTGTTTAGTTCAACTGGACTAAAATATGTGCATTCACACATTTATTGCTACAATGCAAAGGTCAAATTCCACTTCATTACCATAGTAGAGGGAACTTAATATATATATTTTTTAAAACATAGTTTACTGCCTTATGAAGTTGAATATTACAATACATTCACAAAAGGAAACAATTCTCCTAATGGTCAGTTGGCATCTTACTCTACTATTTTTATCCCTTGCATCCTGGTTTTGGTTAATATATGAGGAAACATAGAAGAAAAATACCAAAACATATCTGAGTGAATTATTTAACATTATTTAACAAAAACATCTAAAATAATAAAGCTATAGGAGGACCACCCTCACACAAATCAGGAACAACTAACCCAATACTAACAAGCATTGGCATAGTCAATAGGTCTCGCCTTTGGGACCTTAGAAGTGTTTAGTTATCCAGCACAATATCCTTGGTGCAACAACATCAAGTGTTGCATGGCTAAACACCTATAAGGTCCCAAAGGAGAGACCTATTGGCTATGCCAATGCCAATGGCAGTTGCTGTGACTTCTGAGAGGGGAAAAACAGGGCAGTGCACCGGGTAGAGACGACCCCCTGCTAAAGAAGCTGTTATGGAACAAGTACTCACAATACTCGGTGAATATTTGAAATGTGGGGCTGCCTTCTGTGCTGCATACCTTTAGAGGAGCTCTCAAAGAGAGCCATGCACATCAGGAGCGGTATGCAATGTGTTTGCTTTGCCACAAGACCATACTGTACTGGCATGGGCTGCTGAGCCACAAATCTACATATAATGGAGTTGTGTAAGATGAACTGTGTGATAGATAACTTACATGGGAAATCCGTTGCTAGACTATACATTGCTAAAAGGCCATTTAAACCATAAAGTCCACCCATGATTGGCTAGGGTCCCCCCCCCCCTTCTGTTGTTTTTTAATCTGATTGTATTTTTTACTTGGCCAAGCCCTGTGGAGTGGTCAACCCCACAGGAGTATAAACAAAAAATTCCTGCAAAAAAGGTCTATATAGAAGTGCTCAGAAGACGGCAGTGTGTGCCCAATTAAAGCTGTGCATTCCATATGGGAGCTGTACGTTTGTCACGTGCCTGTCTCTTGGCATCGCTCCCATCCTCCTCTGATTTTATGCCGAGCCCAGCCTGAACCCTCATTTTAAAACAAGGCGTCCAAGCATACTGCATGGTAGAACAGATTGATGCGGAAGTACATCCGCATGTGAAAGCTTGTAACCCCTGTCTCCATTTAATGCTATGGATGGACTACGTCCTGCTTGTGATGCATGGAAACCTGGGAAGGTGAACAGAGCTCTGGAAACGTGCATCCATTAACTATGCATATTTTCGTGAAACTGGCACCAGTGGAGACCATAGTGACATTGCAGCTGCCGTTAGAAATAAGGGGCATAAAAAATAAGAGAGGGCAGAAAGAAAGGGCAACCAAGAGTCTGAAGGGCTCACAGAATGAACTAAATGGCTTGGGTTGAGGGAAAGGGCATCGAGAGACAAAGGGCGCAGACGGTCTACAGAATCTGAGAGATACAGACGGAGCACAGACACAAAGGACACAGATAGACGAGCATGACAGTAACAACATAATGCAGGAGAAAGATGGAGCAAAGAAACAGAAACAAAGAGGTAGGACAAGCACAGACAGGAATTTATAAGAGATGTGAAGGAAACATAGGTGCACAGAGGGGCAGAATGGCACATAGAAAGAGAATGGAGAATAGAGGACTAATTTAGGAAGCCTACACAGTAAGAAATAGGTGACCCCCCCCCCCCCATTCCCATCAGCCCACGAGTAAACTGCAGCAAGGAAATCAAATGCTCAGATTTTGCCTCATACCTTCAGAGTCCATATTTGTCACGATTTCAGATTGCTTGTGTAATACATGTTAAACAAGCATTGGCCGCGCGCGAAAGTGAAAGCAGCGCGACGCGGTGGGGGAGGGGAGGGGCGGAGATGCGTTGAGAGGAAAGACAGATGGCACCTGATCGGCGCTGAAACCTGGCAGTTGGGCGCATGCACGCGCGCGTGAACGCAAGCGCTAGGCCAGCCAAAGCAGCTTGTGGTAGCACTTTTTAAAGCCCCTACTAAATGTCTCTCCGAGCAGTGCATGCGCTGGCTCAGTGAGACCTAAAAAGCAAAAACATCCTGTCAAGCATTAAAAAAATAGTTCTAAATAAGAAACCGTACATTTTCTTCTGATAATAAGGCTCAAAAAGAGCCACTCTGAGATGAGTGAAGAATTACAGAATTGAGGTGCTTATATAAATACATGCGTTGAGAGCCATGGCCTGAATGCTGGCTCTATGCACATGCACCAAGACCAGATGCTTGGCTGCCTAAAATCAGTTTCAGGAGATGGAACCTTCCCGGAGATGTAGTGCCTGAAGAAAGCAGAAAAGATTGAAGTCACATTTTCCAACATCATGGACCCTGTTGTCAAGGGAGCTCTGGCATAAAGAACTATCAAACAACTCTTGTGCAAAACCATTCGTGTGTCGATATATCCTCCCCTCCACATTTTTTAGGAGTTAAGACGAATATTCACTGTGACAGAAACTCTCTATGCTTGGTCCTGGGAGATGCAGAAATCTACTCTGATCTCAGACAAGAGCATGAAATGAATTATTTCTGAAATCTTCCAAATATATCGCTCCAATTTTAAACCTCACCAAACTTACACAAAACCTGAGTTGTACCTCCGACCACACATTCTCTAATTTGAACCCCATCAGTACGCACTCAGCTAAAATAGTTTTACTCTCAGGCTATTGTAAGAACATGAGGCTTTTTTGCAGTACCACCCCCCCACCCCACACTCACACACTTTTTGATGCAACTTTAACAGTATAGTCCTGGGTCCCTGTTGTCCAGGTTCCCAGTACTAGTGTCCTTTCCCTAAAAACATGTCAACAATTTGTACTTCTGCCCATCTGTAAGTCCCTAGTAAATGGTACGTTGAGTTCCTAGGGCCTGGCGGCTGAAGAGGGTCCCCACACTAATACCATGCCACTGCCCCTGTGAGGTGAAAAAAGACCAAGTCGACATGGCACACTTCCTGTGTGCCATGCCAGCGAGCACTACCTAAGATATACATAAGTCACCCCTCAGCAGGCCTTACCAGCCCTAAGGCAGGGTGCACTATATCTCGGGTGTGGGCATATCTGCATGAGCAGATATGCCCCTACAGTATTAGGGTCTATTTCTTAATATTGTAAGTGCCAGGGAAGCCATAGAGAGTACATGGGCTGGGAACTTGACAACTTGAGTGCCACAGCACCATGATGGCTTCACTGAACCCAGGAGTGTTTGATACCAAACAGCTCCTTTTAATAAATCCACACTGAGGCCAGTGTGAGATTTATTAAAACATTTAGTCAGACAGCACCTCAAAGGTGCCCACTGAAAAGCCTACTGACCCTAGTGTGGGCACTGACTGGCTATAGGCAGCCTGACACACACAGATATGTTTCTGGACCCCTGGTTGGAGAGCCTCTGCTCTCTGGGACCAAACACAATGCACATTCTTGGCAGATGAGTCACACCTCCTCCCCCAAGATGGCCCAGTCCTCGAAGGGGAAGTTTCAAAAGCCTGCCGCCTTTGTAATGTGACCCCCAGCCTCTGCTGCTAGCAGCAGATGGCAGCCCCCAATTTACCCCCCCCCCCCACTTTGGGAGGAAAAACCGGTAGGAAAACTTAGAAAGGTTAGGAGGTGTGCCCACCTTTGCCAACTCCACCCCTTTGGGGGAGGTGGCAAAGTTAAGCACACTTTTCAGTCCCCTCCATCTTAAAGATGAGGTACGCCTCCAATCAAGGCTAGGTCTATGCCCCCTCCCATAGGAGGGTGGCATAATAGTGGGTGTAGTCACCCCAAGTTAGGTGTCCATTGGCCCTACCTACTACTACCCTAAAATGCCCCCTAAATGTTGTATTTAGAGGACTCCCCTGACCTATAAACTAACCTAAGAAAGAAGACATCCCTGCAGAGAAGAATGAAGACCACGACGGCCTTGTCCCCAGCCCTACCGGCTTCGAGGAACCTACAACCTGTCTTGCCACCAGCGACCTCTGAAAACCCTGGGAGGACCGCTGCCTTTGAAAAGGACTCCAATCTCCCAAGAACATCGGCCCTGCCCAGAAGAAACAAGGGCTCCAGATCCAGCTGAACGGAGATACCTGCCCACTATGCACCCAACGCCCACCGCCCGACTCTGAGTGGCTCACCTGCCCAGTAAAGTCTAACCAGTGATCCAGACCTTGTAGCCAGTGTTTTTGACCTCTCCTGGACTCCACCATGCCACCTGCAGCCTGAATCCAGAGTCTCCCCTGACCGCGACCGGCTCCGGTAAGAAAACTTCGATGTCCAAAGCCACCCCTGCACCCGAAGCCCCTGCGCCTTGGTGAGCAGAATTGACTGTGCACCTGCTACCGTCTACATCTCTACTTACCTCGGCTGTCATTGGTCTCCGGTGGGATGCCTGCAGCCGATTTGTGAAACACAAAGTCTCCACTGAAACGCATTGGGTGACCAACGACAAAATTGCACCCTGCAAAGGGCCCCCCGTACCACTGGTAGTGTATGTTTGGTGCAGCTTTGGGCCCCACCCCTGTGCTTAACCTAACCCCCAAAGCAACCATCAACCCGATCTACTTACCTGCAAGCTGTGTGACCTTGAGCACTGCCAGACTCCATTGAAACGTATTGGGCCGATCTCCAATTTTGACCTCTGCACCCAACCACCCCTGTGCAACTGGTGGTGCAGTTTTAGTACTCTCCTGACCCTTGCTGACCTTGTGTCCCGAAGACTGGAACTGTAAGTGTGATACTTACCTGTTTAACCGCGATATTGTTTTTCCCATAGGATAACATTGAACTGCTTCAGTGTCGACTTTTGAAAGTGAAAAGTATTTTTATTTGAAACCATACTTACCTCATTACGAAGATCTTGGTCTTCAAATTAAAAACAAAGTATTTTTTTTCAATAGTGGTGTGAATCTCCTTTTTGAGTGGGGTGTCCATATTGGTCAATGTTGTGCAATAAATGTCTTACATCTCTGTGTTAGGCCTAAGGATGCTCGCCCAACCTGCCACTTAGAGCACTTTGGGTTTTATATTGAGCCCTGTAAACGTTTGGGGAAACCCTGAACTCTGTGCACTGTATAACCTCCTAGTGGGCATACCATATACAAAGACAGCTTCCTACAGCTATATGCATTTTTTTTCCGGGTACTGAACGCCAAAATATACACTCAGACACACAGTGAGGCTAGTGAGGATACTGTTATTCTGAGGTCTAAATCTTCAACTTTGCCGTGATACACAGTATATCTGATAAGATTTTGCACACAGAATTATTGCTACGTTTAGGTTTATGATTTTTTTTAAATAGCTAAATATGGCCTGGAAAAGTCACTGTGTTAGAACACACTAAATGAAATATTTGTTGGCTAGACTGGAGTTTGATAGGATGAACAGGTGATAAAGATTACATTTGCAGACTTGACTTTCTGTTTATGACAAAAAATTGTACTGAATTTCAATCTTCGAGTATAAACTTTATTATGCTTATTCCTTTTCTTTTACTAATATATATCTGCTACGAGATGCAGGCCTACTTCAGGGTGTTGAACTGGGCTTTGTCGTTGATGACCACTAACACCATAATCAATAAAGCACCAGGGACCCAAACTCAAAATGATACTATAAATCGGAGTTACAATTCCTGAAAGTCCATTGGAATCACCTGAATGGGAATTCTGTCAGGACATAAGTTCTAATTATGCTTCTGCTTCTTTACAGTTTATTTTCACAGCAGCCAATGTAAGTAAAACATCCAAAAAAACTATATTTCCCATGAGCTTTGTGTGAGCCCTGTATGAGTCACTGTTTAATGTACCAATCACTTTGAACCTTGCCCATGAAACAGACTAAACACCATATTATTGCCTCTTTCTTTGCTATTGCAAGCTAAGTAGCCTTTTATTCATCCTTATAGCTGGTTTCTCACTTTGAAGTATGATATATGGTTTATATGTTGATAGATTAGCTTCCTAATGCTCATAGAAGTAGGTGGTTTGTTTATTATTCTTGTTTACATGGCTTAGTCAGCGTTCCCACATCTAAACCAGCTTCTGAGGTGGTAGAAAGCAAGAGCGCATGCTGGACTGTTTCTGTCCAGCATGCATTGTATGTGCCCTTCCCCCTGATAGGAGACAATTTCTAAGATCTCTTTGCCTGCTGATCAAACTCCCTTTAGGACAGACGGTGGTGGGATGGGAATTTAATTTGGTCATGGATCCCAACCGGGATAGTATTGGCTACCAATGCTCTAAAGCCAAACCTTTTGTGGGGGTGGGCAGTGGAATGGGCAGTCACTGGCTCTCAGCGATGTCTAGAGGATTCGCAACACTAACAGTCTTGAATACATGCACCTGTCCAACGCTCATAGCTCTCAATCGAGGATAATTACTTTTTAGCCCCAGCTGACAACCTTTGCAATATATTTGGTGCTCATATACTGCTGCCCAGATGTATTTCTGATCACTCTCCAGTGGAAGTAGCGTTCCCTGTGGTATGAATGGGGTGGGCTAGGGGTTGGAGGTTGAGCAGCTGGCCCCTGTGGGAGGTTGAATTGTTTGAAGAAGTAAAATAGGTAATAGCTTTGTTTTTTAAATGTAACTTAATCTCAGTCTACTCTTTGAGTGTCTTTTGAAAGGCTCTTAAGGCAGTGCTTAGAGGTAAGAGAAAGTCCTACATGGTCAAATTGAAAAAAGATCAACTAAGGGAGGTCACTGACCTTCAGCGTCAAGTGGCTGTGGTGAAGAAGAGGTGGTGACGTCTTCCCACAGCAGATACCCTGCGTTATTTGCAAATGGCTAGAGAGGAGCTCAATGCCACATTACTTGACTCTGCACGGATGGCATAGTTGGCCTGGTTGGCCTCCTATCACAAAATTTAAGATATCGGAGACAAGGTAGGGAAACTAATTTACTGGTTGGCGAATAGCAAGAAAGAATCCTTATTGATATTGCAAATTGGTGACCCTACGTCCGAGGTACCAGCAGACTTTCAGGGTATCGTCAATGCTTTTGCCAGATACTACGCGGCCTTGTACGCTAGAAGGGGCTTGAACAACAAATGCAAATGTTACAAGATCTTTCGCTGGCTAAACTGTGGAAGAGGATAAAAAGACCTTAGACCTACCTCTGTCAGAGGAAGAGCTGAGATCAGCAAAAGGGAGATATGCCAGTTAGGAAAACCACCAGGTCCAATAGCTTTCCAATAGAATTCTTTATACATTTGACCTGGTCCCTCAAATGCTACATATGTTTAAACAAGCATTTCAGAAGGGTACTCTTTCGCAGGATTTACGAGGCAGAACAGGTGTTTTGCATAAGCCCAGACCTCAGCCCCCCCTTTGGCTGCCCCTCTTATAGGCTGATCTCCTTAATCAACACCAAAGTCAAAATCCTGGCAAAATACTGATGAATAGGCTGGACAGGGTAATAAGCTCTCTGATCTAATGAGAACAAAACTGTTTTATGCCCAAGAGGAGTACCAGACGATTCTGTAGGTATGGACCGGAGAGTGGAACCTGGGACAGGGTCGGCGGGGGCTACGGGGGAGTCCATGCAGGACGGGGCTACTTAGGTACACTCATGGAGGACTCGGTATCTGCACTCTACATTGACAGCTGATGAGGAGTCTGGGTGGAAACAGGGCCGCGGAGGGAGGTCGCTGCGGGGCCCCTTCTCTCAGGAGACCACTGACAGGGTTTTCCCGTTTGTTCGGAGCTGGGATATCTCAGACCATGGGGCCCGATTGGCAGCGGGTGATGAGGGGGTTGCTGCGGGCACACTGACAGGGGGGGGGGGTAGAGAGGGCGGTGGGTGGGGAATATAAGGTGGGAACATAGCAGAGTGGTTTTCTCCTAATGTGTATTTTGCCTTTTATGATGATAATGTGTGTAATGTTAGTCCTCGGGACTCTGGGTGTGAAAAACTCAATAAAAATCTTTAAAAAAAAAAAAAGAGGAGTACCAGACACTGTATAAGATTGCAGGTCACTTTGGCGTGGACGGCAAGGCTTGGGCTGGTCTTACTTACACATCCTCCTGAAAAGGATACATTTCGGTCCCCTCTTTCAATCCTACATAAAGCTCATATACCCTTCTCTTTTTGCCAGAGTCTGAGGTAATGGGGTATTGTCAGAACCCTTCAAGATTCAGTGTGGTACAAGGCAGGATAGTCCTTGGTTCCCATCTCTGTTCACTTTAGCTATTGAGCACTCACCACTTGGGTCAGACTAGACAATGCTCTTGAACGGGTCAGAGGGATACCCATGACACTCAGCCCATGCACTGCCCTGCTCGGCATCATGGCAAATGAGGAGGGGGGCATTGGATACTGCTCAGGCTCCCTTTCAGTTACATGAACCTGGCAAATAGATATACTGCAAAACACTACCTCACACATAGGTGAATGGTATAGGGTATGGACAGATGTGCTGCTGTGGCTCAGAAAGCAGTATATAAAGCAAATGGATGTCCCCAAAAACATAAGAAAATACGTGGAGCGTAGCAGTGGTTTGTTTTCATTCTACAACTATTATGCTGTAACGTGGACTTGTGGTCCCAGTATGCAATATTTGTCTTCACCTCTAAAATATTTTCCTCATTCCTTGTTGAAATATCGAACATTTTGCTGACCTACAGCAGCTAAGATCGCAAAACGTCAGGGGATATTTGTTTTCTATTTTGACTTTGTCTTATGAAACATCAAAACAAATAAAGTAATTTATAAAAAAGGACTGGGAGACACCATGGCAGTTAACTAGGGTGTTCAAATATAACCACTAAGGAATTCAAATGAAATAAGCTCACTTTAAAAGTAAATGCATCTGCCACAAATGTGCAAGCATACTTAATGGGGAACAATCAAATATTCCTCAATGGGACTTAACAATAGTGGCGATGCTCACTATTTGATGAAAAAATATTTGCTAATGCAGCTGAATTTGCTTTTATTTAGTTGTTCAAGGTGTCACACCCTTCCAAATTATGTACAATAAATCAACAAGTACAACTACACATACAGACATGAAGAAATACACTTAGCAACATTTTTCGGTACAAACAATGTCAGACGCATTCATTAACAGTCGTCATCATCAATTGTAATTATGAGTTGTTTCAATCAACTGAAAAAGTGAGTCGCCCTTGTGGTAGCTCCGCCAATTTAGCAAACCCCGACATGTGCAGGGATATTATATATATATATATATGTATGGAATATGCTACTTACCAGTATGCATCTGTTCTTGGCATGTAGAGCTGCAGATCTACACACTTTTGCATAGATCGCCATCTGGTGTTGGGCCCGGATGTTTGCAGTTTATTTTTCCTCTTGGAAAGTCTTTGGAAGTCACAAGCTCAGTGACTCCTCCCTTGGTTCGTATTGCGCATGGGCTTCGGCTCCATCCTCAGATTGTTTTTCGCCAACAGGGAAAGATGGAGCGTAGTAATAATAGTGAAGAAACCCATGTGTGTTGTATCTAAATAAGATAGACTGAAACAGATACAGGTAGCCGGGGAGGCGGGTGGGCGTGTGTAGATCTGCAGCTCTACATGCCAAGAACAGATACATACTGGTAAGTAGCATATTCCGTTCGAGGCATATGAGCTGCAGATTACACACTTTTGCATATACTATATAGCAGTTCCCAACCTTAGCGGTGACCACCGGTATCTGTTGCAGTGGTTTGAAAAAGTGTTTTTAGTACAGCCTGGCCCACACTAGCTTGTTGCTTGGTTTGCACATCTACACAGTAATGTTTAGTGAAAGTGTGCGGTGTTGACCATGTAGCTGCTTTGCAGATATCATCTAATGGAATGTTCCCTAGAAAAGCCATAGAAGCCCCTATCTTTCGTGTAGAGTGGGCTTTAGGGGGAACAGATAGCGTGCGTTTTGCCTTGTGGTAGCAAATCTGTATGTATTTTACAATCCACATAGCTATCCCCGATTTAGAGATGGGGTTGCCTTTATGTGGTGGAGAGAAAGAGACAAACAGTTGTTTTGTCTTTCGGAAAGGTTGTGTTCTCTGGATATAGTAAAGTAAGGCCCTTTTAACATCCAGTGTGTGTAGAGCCCTTTCTGCAACAGTTTGAGGTTGCGAGAAAAAAAACAGTAATTCTACCGATTGGTTTAGATGAAAGGGGGAAATGACTTTGGGTAGGAATTTTGGGTTAGTACGGAGGACAATCTTGTTAAGGTGCATTTGGAGAAAAGGTTCTTGTATAGTAAGTGCTTGTATCTCACTGACCCTTCTAAGGGAAGTGATGGCTACAAGGAAAGCTGTTTTCCATGTGAGAAATTGCAGTTCACATTTATGCAAAGGTTCGAAAGGCGGTCCCATTAGCCTTGTGAGAACTATATTTAAGTTCCACACAGGTGAGGGTGGTACTCTGGGGGGAATTATTCGTTTGAGGCCTTCCATGAAGGATTTAATGGCAGGCCCTCTGAAAAGTGATAGGTGCTGTCTGTTTTGTAGGTAAGCGGCAATTGCTGCGAGGTGTAGCCAAATGGATGTATATGCTAGGTTACACCTTTGTAGATGGAGTAAGTAGCATATGATGTGCTGTATAGATACGTCTAGAGGGTTGATTGTGTTGTTATGGCAATAAACAACAAATCTTTTCCACCTGGCAGCGTAGCAGGCTCTAGTAGTAGGGCGCCTAGCTTCTCTGATGACGTTCATACAGTCAGGGGGAAGGTTAAGGTATCCGAATTCTAGGATCTCAGGAGCCAGATCGCAAAGTTGAGCTGGGCTGGGTCCGGGTGTCTGATCTCTCCATAGTTCTAGGTTAGGAGGCATGGTGAGAGGTGTAGCTTTTGGTGTGGTACTACCGAGAGTTCCAGCAGCGTGATGTACCACGGTTGTCTGGCCCATGTTGGAGCTACTAGGATCAGTGTGAGGGAATGCTGTTGTAGCTTTCGCACCACTAATGGAATTAGTGGGAGAGGTGGAAAAGCGTACGCAAATTTGTCTGACCAGTTCATCCATATCGCATTGCCCTTGGACAATGGGTGTGGGTATCTGGCGGCGAAGCTTGGGCATTTTTTGTTTTCGTGGGTGGCGAAGAGGTCTATGTGTGGATGCCCCCACATCTGAAAGAACGGGTGAAGAACCTGCGGGTGAAGTTCCCACTCGTGGATCTGCTGCGTCTGTCTGCTGAGCAGATCTGCCATGGTGTTTTGGACTCCTGGGACATGTTGGGCTAGGAGAAAGATTTTGTGTGGAATTGCCCATCTCCATATGCTCTGTGCTAGTTGAGAGAGCTGTGGAGAGTGTGTGCCGCCTTGTTTTTGAATGTAGTACATGGCCGTCATGTTGTCTGTGCGAATAAGGACGGCCTTGCCTAAAACCTGTGTCTGAAAGGATTTTGGGGCTAGAAAGATTGCCATTAACTCCAGATGGTTGATGTGGAGTAACTTTTGTTGCGGCGTCCATGTGCCCTGCACTGTGAGGTGTAGTAGATGAGCTCCCCAGCCGGAGAGCGATGCGTCTGTTGTTAGGATTATTTGTGGAACCAGGTCCAGGAACGGTCGACCTCTGGAAAGATTTATGGTGTTCCACCACTGCAGAGAGCGATGGGTGCGACTGTCTACCAACACCAGATCTGTCAGTTGCCCCTGGGCCTGGTTCCATTGGCGCGCTAAGCACTCTTGGAGTGGACGCATCTGGAGTCTTGCATGAGGCACTATGAAAATGCAAGAGGCCATCATCTCTATCAGTTGCATAAACACTCTTGCTGGGAGAGAGTGTTGAGGTATGAATTTTTGACGCAAAGCCTGAATGCTTGCAATCCTGGCAGGATTGGGGTAGGCTTTGGCTGTTGAGGTGTCTATGGTGGCACCGAGGTATTGTTTTGTGTGGGATGGTATTAGCTGGGACTTTCGGTGGTTCACCGTGAAACCTAGCTGGTGAAGTAGTTGGATTGCAGTGGCGGTGTGATGTACACATTGGTTGTGGCTTTTATTAGCCAGTCGTCCAAATATGGGAAGACGTGAATGTGCTGTCTTCTGAGGTGTGCCGCCACTACCGCTAGGCACTTGGTGAATACCTTTGGTGCTGTTGTGACCCCGAATGGGAGCACCTTGAACTGGTAGTGTTGCCCGTCCACTACAAATCTGAGGTACTTTCTGTGAGCCTGGTGTACCGGAATGTGAAAGTATGCGTATTTCAAGTCCAGTGTGGTGAGAAAGTTGTTCTGGGAGAGGAGCGGAAGTACCTGCTGAAGTGTTACCATGTGAAAATGGTCCGAATGCATGTATGTGTTTAGAGGCCGGAGATCTAAGATAGGTCGTAGAGTCTCGTCTCTTTTTGGTATCAGAAAATATAGGGAGTAGACTCCTAAATTTTGCTGATTGGCGGGGACTTGTTCTATTGCCTCTTTTTGTAGGAGGGAGATTACCTCCTGTTTTAGTAACGTGGAATGTTCTTGTGACATTGGGCGTTGCCTGGGTGGAATGTTGGGGGGGTAGATGTCAATTCTAGGCAGTACCCTGAACGAATAATTTGGGTCACCCATCTGTCTAATGTGATGGACTCCCAGACTAGAAGGAAATTTTGTAGTCTGCCCCCGACCGGAGTGGGATGGTCTGGAGGGAGCAGGGGGAAGTCATTGGGTAGGCGGTGTGGCAGAGCGGGCGGTATTTGTTTTGCCTCTGCCTTTATTGTTATTGCCTCTATATCCGCCTCTTTGATAACCCCTTGTGAAGGTGAATTGAGCAGGGGATCTGTAGGAAGTGGACGCGCTATCTGAGGAGTAGCCTCTGCCCGTGCCCCGAAAGGAAGAGCGGCGAAAGGAGCGCCTAGGAGTGTGTGACTGCAGGGCTCCCATAGATTTCGCCGTATCTGTGTCTTTTTTCATCTTCTCGGGGGCCTCATCTACCTTTGGACCGAATAGATGTTCTTGATCAAATGGATGATTTAATATTGAGGCTTGTACCTCAGGTTTAAAGCCTGAAACTCTCAGCCAAGCATGGCGGCGGGGGAGGACGCTAGTGTTAATGGCCCTGGAGGCTGTGTCTGCTGCGTCTAAGGCACAGCGTATAGAGGTGTTAGTTATGGTCTTACCCTCTTGAATTAATTCCTTGGCCCTATTTCTGTATTTTTCTGGGAGATGGTGCATGATGGTTTCTAGTTCATCATAATGCGCTCTGTCGTATTTGGCAAATAGCGCTTGAGTGTTGGCGATACGCCATATATTGGCTGCCTGTGACGCAGTGCGCTTTCCTGACGCGTCCAGTAGCTTTGACTCTTTGTCAGGTGGTGGTGCTTCGCCTGACGCCTGGGAATTTGACATCTTCCGTGCAGTGGATACCACTAGGGAATCCAGTGGCGCTGGCCCTTTGATGTAGGCAGGATCAGTGGGGGCAGCTTTATACTTTTTCTCTATGCGTGGGTTTAGGACCCTAGCCCTGACTGGGTCTTTGAAAACCTCTGGCGCATGTTTTATTACCCCTTTGAGCATAGGTAGTATAGAAGTAGACCTATGTGCGGTATCAAAGGTGTCGAGGAGGAAATCTTCCTCTACCGGGTCAGTGTGTAGTTCCACCCCGTGATAATGTGCCACCCTCTGAAGTAGGTGGTGAAAACCTAATGAGTCTTCTGGTGGAGATGGCCTGGATGGATAAAGGTCATCTTGTGGGACATCTGGAATGTCTGGATTATTATAATCGTCCCATGGGTCTGGGGATCCTGTAGGGGTGGGGTCTTGTGGCACATCTGCTGGATCGTAGTATGGGTCCCCCTGATCATCATGGTCTGGAGACGGGGTCGGAGAGCGATGAGGCAGGGGTGGAGAAGGCGGAGGGGGCGGAGGTGGAGAGGGTGGAGGAGGCACTCTGAAAGTGGAGGTAGCACAGTCTTTCCTCTTTGGAGGTGGAGGCGGAGCTGGTTTGTCCAAATGTCTCTTTTTAGCAGTAAGTGCCAAATGTCCAGTTTTTGGATCCTTGGTAAGTGTCTTTTGCAAAGGATCCGGTGTAAAAAGTTCTTGAGACAATGGTTGTTCGGTCGGCGCCGAAGGTTTCGGGGCCGATGGCTTTTTAGGCTTGTCCGTGCCGTGCTTTTTTGGAACCTCCAATTTTTTGGTCGGCGCCGAGGCCGGCTTCGGCGCGGGAGTGTCGGTGCCGAGGGCCTTATGATGTTTGGTCGGTACCGAGAGGCTGGGTTTCGACACCGAGGGCTTTGGTGCGGAGCTCGGTGTCGAGGTAGAAACCGGTCTCTTTTTCGGTGCTGAAGTGTGTTTATCAGCAGCGCTGGCAGGCTGGCTCGAGCCCGTGCCGCCGGAAGGCTTATTAGGCTTCTTCACCGGGCCCGAAGGTGGGGTCTTGGAAGCATTGTCTTTGGTCTTGCCTAGGCCTGGAGGCGAAGGCGTGACCGAAGCCTTTTTGGGTGTCGGCGCGGGTGTGGGAGGGGGTATTTTACTCACGACCCTCTGTGCCGGGGTGATGTCCTCCACATCCGAGTCGTCGGCTTCGGAAGCACTGACGAGGTCCTCTTCGGTGTGCTGCTGTCCCGGAGCATCAACGTCATCCCCGAACATGTCGACTGGAACGGAGGTCGAGGAGTGCGCCATGTTTCGTCTGGCCATTCGATCTTGAATAGTCTTTTTGGATCTGAAAGACTTGCAGGCAGGACAGTCTCGAGCCTCGTGTTCAGGGGAGAGGCAGAGGTTGCACACCTCATGAAGACCGGTGTGGGGGAATTTGGACCCACATCGAGGGCACTTCTTGAATGGAGTTCTCTCCATCAGCCGGGACCGGAGCTTGGATAGGCCCGAAGGCCGCCGTCGACGACTGGAATCGAAAGTGTGTCGAAGAGAAGGTGATTGAGGAGATCAGGATCTGAACAATACCGCGAAGAGCGAGGATTCCGCTTCGATCGTCGAACTGGAAATGTTCGGAACCGGAGCGCGAAATATTACATCCGAGCCGGATGGCGGAAAAAAACAATCTGAGGATGGAGCCGAAGCCCATGCGCAATAGGAACCAAGGGAGGAGTCACCGACCTCGTGACTTCCAAAGACTTTCCAAGAGGAAAAACAAACTGCAAACATCCAGGCCCAACACCAGATGGCGATCTATGCAAGAGTGTGTAATCTGCAGCTCATATGCCTCAAACATCTATATATATCTATCTATATCCATCTATCTCAAGGGTGCTTCCAGGCACCGAAAAGAGAGACGGACATGTTGCTTTTTGACGATACTGCCAGCCGCAATAGCGTTTATTTTCTCATTTCAAAAGTGCAAACTCGAACATGACGTGTTTCGGCCAACGCAGTGGCCTTGATCACAAGATATTGTTGCAGCAGGTAAGAGGAGGAAGGGGATCCCCTTCCTCCTCTTACCTGCTGCACCCAATGGAACTGAGTTGTGATTTTAAAGTACTGACACATAGTTGCTGCCTGTGGTTAAAGCAAGCTGGAGGAAGGCAGATATGCCATAACGCGTCCTCACAATAACATTTTTAAATTGTGCCCCGTGAGTGCTGTGCGTCTTACTGGAAGACAAGAGCCTTCATATTTTACATGGATCCTCCTCCATGTTACTTGCACCCGTCGAAGAAGAGAGCTGAGGTTGCCAGTAGGTGGAGAAATGGAGCTGAGAGAACTCTGGGTAGTTCTCAAGTTTAGTTTGAAAGCAGCTCCAGTATAATGCACTTTCAACACCAGCGACACTCTAAATTTGCTCACCTCAAATGTCTGCTAATCTATCAAAGTCTTTAAGCATAGGATTAGCACAGTGCCATCCACGCCCAGATAGAAAGGGACAAAGTCTTTTACCATGTCTACAGCAAAGTCTTTAAGCATAGCATTAGCACAGTACTATCCTTGCCGAGCTGTAAAATGATTAAAGCCTTTTACCACTCCAGGCACAGTATTACAGCTTTGTATTGATACAATACCATCCAAGCCAACCTGAAACGAATAAAAGCAAACCCTGACACGTGTTTCGCTCTCATTAGAGCTCTTCAGAGAGGTATAGCTTTGTCCAGACACAAGGAAGGACCCAGTACAAGTCAAAACAATTCCCTTTCAGGCATAGAGTGACGCATAAATTATTTTAAAAAAGAAGCAGAGAACTCTGGGTAGTTCTCAAGTTTAGGTGGAAAGCAGCTCCAGTATAGAGCACTCACAACACCAGCGACACTCTAAATTTGCTCACCTCAAATGTCTGCTTTTCTATCAAAGTCTTTAAGCATAGGATTAGCACAGTGCCATCCATTACCCAGAGTTCTCTGCTTCTTTTTTTGCATAGTCGTGGTGACAACTTTATAGTTAGGATTCCTCGTCTTCTATTCGCCAATAACCTTGCACCCGTTTGCCGAATCTTCACAAAACTTGGCAGACCTAATCCTTTTTCTACTATGGCGGATGATGCAAAGTTTATCAGAGGTTTGCCAAGGAGGTGCAAAGAAAAAAGGGGTGTCCCAAAACACGCTTTTATACCAATGCATTTGCCATAGACTGCACACTCACTCGTAGCGCAAAAACAGCTGAAAGCATTTGAATTAAACACAGCAGGAATATTGATGATGGTGTGCAGATGATCCTTTTGGGTACTACAGGTATTTTTAAGTTTTAAGGCATTTAAAATTAGTGATATCTGGGGTTGCAATAGTTTTACGAAATTTTACAGTATTTCATGAAACTACAGTGGAACATAGCGATGAGAAGCCATTATGTGATTGGCTAATGACTGCCTTTACAAACATAAAAGGCATCTATGCTTTTTTCAGTACACTCTGGATGTGTTCTGTTTCACGTCCTTAAATATAAGTATCGTTTTTTTCCCCCTACCTATTATCATTTTGATCAAGTGGTGCTAGGTAGGGTAAATTATTTCTAAGTTTCAAATATAAAAAATAAATAAAACAGAGTGCAGTACAACCTAGGAACTACGACGGTACATTAAAAAACAAAATAAACATGTGACAAGATAAAAAATACACTGTACTACACTATATTTTACAAATAAGAGTCTTAGTACATTTTCAGTTTTTGACATATTTAATGCTTTACAAAAAAAGTCTACGGACTACCCCACGAACACCTAAAATTTATTGTTAAAGTGCAGTCCTCTGTAAAGTGCTGTAAAAATACATAGAAAAATATAAATGCATTTCTCTAATAGCACTTACATGCAGAAGTAATAAAGTGGTAACAGGCAGGGAACAATATAACCAACTTCTTACAAAAATCTAAAGCCCTTACCCAGAACACAGCGGAAGTGTTCCAACAATGACATGACTGCGTTTTACATTTTGTAAAGACATCTATTAGCCAATACTGCCTTCTCATCAGCATGTATTGTGGTATACCGCGGTATTGCACACCCCATAATATAAAATTAAGTATTTTAACACATAACTTTAACACTATTTACACATACCACCAAAAATGACCATTTACACATCAATCTATATTTCTGACATTACATCTACATTCGTTCATCCACTTTCACACTATGTCTGTTTCCAAGTACCACAGTCCACTCCACTCCAGTATACCCCACTCCACTTTACACTATTATACTCTATGTCACTCCATACTGTCACACCATTCTAAGTCACTCCACTCCAAGCTAATCCACTGTATGCCACAGCACTCTAAGCCACACCACTGTGTGCAATTACACTCTACGCCACTTCCTTCTATGACAATCCAGCCCTTTCCAGCACACTGTATGCCCCTTCACTCTACATTTCTCCACTCAATGCTATTCCACTGTACACCTCTGTGCCCCTGCACTGTACTGTACTCTACTGTATGATATTACACTATTCACCACTACACACCACTCCACTGTACGGCACTCAACTCTATTGCACTCCGCACTAAGCTATACCACTGTATGCCACTCCACTGTACGTCAACTCACTCTATGCTATTCCACTGTATGCCACTCCACGCCACTGTATTCTATTCAATTATATGTCACACCACTGAACGCCACTCCTCTGTACATGTCACTACTGTACGCGCCACTCCACTGTACACACGCCACTCCACTGTACACGCGCCACTCCACTGTAATCTAATCTAGGCTGTTCCACTGCACACAACTCCATGCCACTCCACTGTATGCTATTCTACTCTACCGCACTCCCCTCTTCTGCATGCCACTCCACAGTACGTCACTCCAGAGTACATCACTTCATTGTACTCCACTCCACAGTATGCCACTATAGTACACTATTCCACTGTATGCCACTGTACACGTGCTTTCCACTCTACCACACTTCACTGTACGCCACTCCAGTGCAGGTTACTCCACAGAATGCCCTTTTACTCACTACCAAACTCTACTCCACTCTATGCTACTCCACAGTACAACACTCTACTCCAGTCTATGCCACTAAACAATACTGTAGTCCACTCTAAGCCACTCTACCATACTCAACAACACGCTAAGAAACTCCCTCTACGACACTCCACAACAATTTACTCCACTCTACTCTGTAACACACTTTTACACTGCATGCCACTCTCCATAGTACCATACTCCGCTGTACTCCACTCTATGCCACTACAATCTTGGACAATTTCCCCACACTACAACATGCCCTACTCTTGTACGCTACGCCATTCCACTTTATGATACTTTCCTCCACTCTTCCCTACGCCACTCCACAACATTTTACCCCACTGTATGACACTCCTCTCTATGCCCCTACACTCTACTGTACAACACTCTACTCCACTCTAAGACACTACGCAGCTCTCGCTACGCCACTCCACTTATCTGCTCTCCACTCTATGACATACTAGTCCACTCTGCTCCACTGTATGCCACTCCACACCGCTCTATGCTACTTGACTCTACAACACTCTATACCATTAATCTCTACAGCGCTATATATTATACACCACTCCACAACACTCTACACTATGCCACTTTAAAACACACCGCTCCACACCACTGCACTCCACCCCCCTATACTCCACACCAATCTCCTCTAGTAAACACTTCATGTCTCTCCAATCCACCATGCAATGATTCACTTTGTAGCACTCCACTTTACAACATTGCACTCCAGTCTATCCAAGTGTGCACCACCCTAATTTACTAAAGGAAAAAAAAGATATGCCAAGGTTGATTCCAAATGCAAAAAGAACAATTGATGGACAGAATGTAGAACAATGTCGTACATTCACCTCAGTACAGTGATCTGGGCCTAAATCCATCGTTTATTTGCTCCCCATGCCATTCCAGTTTGAACCCAGCCATATGCAAATCAGCCTTGACCCTGCGTCCAATGGGAACAGTCCAGCCCGAACTGCCAGGCCAGGTCCTCCATGGATTGGATACAAGCATCCTAGGACCGGTGTTGGTCCTAGGATGGTCCTGGGGTGTCATGGCGAGCAAAAGAATGATGGATTTAACCCAGATCTCAACAGGGGGTGAATGTTGAATTTGCTCTGCATTCCGTCCATCATCTATGTGTCTTTTGCTAGCTCGCCCTCAGGTTGATTCCAAAAGCATCCTATAAACCATTCTAGCTTAAACTGACTCAAGCACCATATAAAATCATGACCTTACCCAACAAAAGGGCATTATTCCCTCTCATTTGCATGTAGATACCGCCAACTTTCTGGAGCAATTAATTTAAACTTCTATAGTGGAGAGAACATATAGGCAGAAATTACGAGATAACTTTCGTTCATTGTTGCGGAGTTCATCTTAATCAGCAGGAAAGATTGTGAAGTTTACAAGTAGGCAGCATCTCTTAGTCCTCAAGATAGAATATTTAAGCAGTCTATGGATCAAATCTGAAATCACCTGTTGCAGGAAGAGATGAGAGGCACATGTGTAAGCGTCTCCTTGCTCAAGCAAATGGTGTATATATATATATATATATATATATATATATTACCTACTGGCGGTCGCCAGTAGGTAGTTATAGTTAGGACCCCTTTTCCATAGGAAATCCGCAACATTCTATTTTGAATAACTTTGGAGCCGGTCGACGAATCCTCGCGAATTTCTCAAAATAGGTGGGGCGCTACGCTCCGCTCCTACCCTGAAAGTCTCGGGGGGATTCGTCAAGCGGGGGCTGAGATAAAAGGGGGGTCCCAAAACGCGTTTTTCCCATGCATTTTTCCATAGGACCTTTAGACAGGGCTACAGCCCGAACGGCTGAACAGAATTACTAGAAATTTGGCAGAGAGGTAGTCCCTAGGTCAAGGAAGTGCCTTTTGTAGGTTTGGTGTAAATCTGTTCAGTAGATTCTGAGAAAATAGCCTTTAAATCAATATATATATATCTGAGCCAGCTTACGGTACGCTTACCGTAAGCTTACCGTACGCGTACGGTGGCGTGCGCGAGCGCGATTCTGATTGGCTCTTAGATCTTAGTAAACATTCGAATCGGCCGAAACCAGGAAGCGGCGGCCGCCATTTTCTCTCTCGCACTGAGAGTTAGATTGTTAAATAAAACCAATACACATGTAAAGGAGCTGTTTTGACAGCTCACACACACAGCCATGATGAGGGAGTCCCCCAAGACACCCCAAGGCCAAAAAAGCCATTTTTATTTTTTCGCTACTTTCGCCGATTACGCTTACCGTACGCGTACGGTAAAAAATATTAAAAAAAAAACACTATCCACACTCTCCCCACCCCCTGTGCTTTTGGTGGCCGCAGGCCACCAAATGTACACGGCTTATCTGTGGTGTAAAAAACCACAATATTTTCAACAAAAATAATCAAAGAAAAAATTATCCACACTCTCTCCACCCCGTGTGCAAATGGTGCCCGAAGGGCACCATTTGTGCATGGCTTATAAGCACCGTAAGCACAGTAAGCACCGCGTGCTTACCGTGCGCGCACGGAACGAACTGCGTTAAGTGGGCGCGCACGCCACGAATGGCGTAAAGTAACTTAGCATTTAAAAAACCGTACAAATTCACAGAAAAAACCATAGGTTTTACACACGTTATAGTTAGGAATTAGCATTTAAAAAACCTTGCAAATTCACTGAAAAAACCATAGGTTTCACACATGTTATAGTTAGCGGAAATTTTACTGATAAAAAACCAGTGAAATTCCCCCGTTATAGTTAGTGCAGGCAACTATAACTCACGCGACCGCAATCTTCTGCTGATGACATATGTGTCTTTATGAAAAAAAAATATTTGTAATATATGTATAGCTAAAAATTTATGGAAGAAGACATGGGCAAATAAGTGTCTAAATACAGTATTAGCATCAGCAGAGGATTGCGGTCGCGTGAGTTATAGTTGCCTGCACTAACTATAACGGGGGAATTTCACTGGTTTTTTATCAGTAAAATTTCCGCTAACTATAACATGTGTGAAACCTATGGTTTTTTCAGTGAATATATATATATATATATACACACAAATATATACATACTTATATATATATTATCTGCTGGCGGTCGCCAGTAGATAGTTATAGTTACAACCTAGTTTCCATAGGAAATCTCAAAATTCTATTTTGAATAACTTTGGCGCCGGTTGACGAATCCTCGCGAAATTTTCAAAACTAATGGGGCGCTCCGTTCAGCTCCTACCCTGAAAGTCTCGGGGTGATTCGTCAAGCGGGCGCCGAGAAAAAGGGGGGGTCCCAAAACGCGTTTTCTCCATGCATTTGTCCATAGGACCTTTAGTCGCAGCTACAGCCCGAACAGCTGAACAGAATTACGTGGAATTTGGCAGAGAGGTAGCCATAAGGTCAAGGAAGTGCCTTTTGCAGGTCTGGTGTAAATCTGTTCAGTATTTCCTGAGAAAATAGCATTTTAAAGCATAACAATATCAATACGCGCGCACCCTGCCGTGCGCAATTCTGATTGGTTGTTAGATGTCGGTAAACATTCGAATCGGTCGAAACCAGGAAGTGTCGGTCGCCATTTTGTCTCTCGCAGTCTGAGGGGGTGAAAAACAAAGGTGGAGAACGTGAAAAGGGGGCAGAGTGGACAGTTCCTGACCCCCTAGCCTTGGTCAGGGGGGTCACAGAAGGACCCCCAAGGGAGAAAAAAATTGTTTGTTTTTTTTAAATCGCGAGGTGCGCGCACCCTGCGCGCACTGCGAACCGTGGGCGCTTGGTGCGTGAAGCGCACCGAGTGCCCACAGAGAGCGCACGGTGCACGCACGGTGTAAAACCTGAAAAAAAAAAAAAAAAACATAACTTAGCATTTAAAAAACCTTGCAAATGCACTTAAAAAACCATAGGTTTCACACATGTTATAGTTAGCTGGACATTTCACTCGTATAAAACCAATGAAATTCCCCCGTTATAGTTACTGCAGGCAACTATAACTCACGCGACCGCAATCCTCTGCTGATGACGTCAGATATTACATCACTGATGACATATGTGTCTTTCTGAAAAATAAATATTTGTAATATATGTATAGCTAAAGATTAATGGAAGAAGACATGGGTAAATAAGTGTCTAAATACAGTGATGTAATATCTGACGTCATCAGCAGAGGATTGCGGTCGCGTGAGTTATAGTTGCCTGCAGTAACTATAACGGGGGAATTTCGTTGGTTTTTCACGAGTGAAATGTCCAGCTAACTATAACATGTGTGAAACCTATGGTTTTTTACGTGAATTTGCAAGGTTTTTTAAATGCTAATTCGTAACTATAACGTGTGTGAAACCTATGGTTTTTTCAGTGAATATATATATATTATATATATATATATATATATATATATATATACATACATAAATATACACACTGAAAAAAACCATAGGTTTTACAGACGTTCTAGTTAGAAATTAGCATTTAAAAAACCTTTGAAACTCACTGAAAAAAAACATAGGTTTCAGGGATGTTCTAGTTAGCTGGACATTTCCCTCGTACAAAACCAGAGAAATTCCACCGTCATAGTTAGTTCAGCTAACTATAACTCGCGCCCCTGTAATGCACTGCTGATGATGTCACATTTTACATCATTCATGACATGGTCAGTGACATCACTGATGATATCACTGATGACATCATCTAGTGACTGTGTGTTTCTGTAAAGTTTAAATTTGTTTGATATATATATATATATGCCAAGCTGTATTGAACAATGAGTGGTTGTACAAGTGTCTGTATGGAGGATCTAGTAGGTGCGTGACTGACTGTATAAGTGAGTGAGTAAATGTGTCTTACTAAATGCATGAGTTAGTGACTAAACTGTGTGAAAGTCTGTATCAGTCTGTCTGTTGTTGTGTAAGCTGATGCATAGGTTGGTGAGTAGCTGCATGTGTGTCGATACGAGTTATTGATTGCTTGCGTTAGTATTTGCATGGCTGCCTGAGTGTCTGTGTGTGTGGGTGGGAGGTGTGTGACTCTGTGCATAGATGTGTGAGTGGTTGAATCACTGGGTGTATGGGTTCAAGAGTGAATGTGGAAACAGCTGTATGGGTGGGTGAGTGTGTCTATGGGTGTGTTGGTGAGTGAACGGATGTTTCAGTGGTACGTGTGCAAGTAACTACATATGTAAAACGCAGTATATGTGAGAGTCAGTAATTGTGAGAGTGGCTGCGTGGACGCGTGTATTTTTGGATCAGTGATTCTAGAACAGAGTAATTATGTGTTAGTATCTGTATGACTAAGTGAGCTGGTGTCTGTATAACTGTGTAGGTGAGTAAATGGAATAATGATTGATTCTTTGCATGACTGACTAGCTGTGTCAGTAACTCTGGATATGTGGCAGTGTGTGAGTGTCTGTATAGGAGTATTAGTGCATATGATAGTGTTGTATTGATCAGTGACTGCATGTATGAGTGACTGTATGGGTAAATGAGTGGATGTGTGTGTAGACCTAGGAACCAGTCAGTGTGTATTTAGTAACTGGTATTGACGTGTCTATTTTTTCAAAAATGGTAGTCTGTATTTTAGAGTGGGTGTATCAAAGGTTATATTCAGTTGTGAGGAGGTGCATCAGATTTTCACGTTTATGATGTCATCAGTGTTGTCATCAGTGATGTCACTGACCATGTCATCAATGATGTAAATATGTGAGGTCATCAGCAGTCCATTACGTGGGCGCAAGTTATAGTTAGCTGAACTAACTATAACGGTGGAATTTCTCTGGTTTTGTACGAGGGAAATGTCCCACTAACTATAACGTCCCTGAAACCTATGGTTTTCTTCAGTAAATTTCAATGGTTTTTTAAATGCTAATTTCTAACTAGAACGTCTGCAAAACCTATGGTTTTTTCAGTGAATTCCAAAGGTTTTTAACCTCTTCGCTGCGGCGCAAATTCCGCCGCAGCGCTCCCGCGATGCTGACATTCCGATCGCGGGCGTGGTCATGACGTCTCCCGGCCGTCGTCCGCACACGCCCATCGTGACTCATGACGGCCGGGAGACGTCATGAGCATGGAAGAGGTTAAAATATTAAACTACTATTCTGCTATTTGTCATTAGTACTGTTTTTTCTAACTTTTCCAGTACAGAAAAGAAAATAAACTGTAAAACTATTGTGCAATGTAATATATTTCAGAAATTACAGTGTTACTTATCAAATAATACAACATAATTTAACATTTTGAATAAATTTTTTTCTCCCTTTTTCTGCTGTTTTCAGATTCTACTTAACTTCACTATTCACAGTGATGTCAGTGTAGTATCATCACAAACAGCTGGGAAAAAAGCAATCAACTAGATTGTTAAAAAAAATTTAAAAAAAGATTAATTCTTGCAACCAAAATACGAAATCAACACAAATAACACATTCAATACTATTTCCAATTTGTAAATCTAGCTAGCTCGTAGAGAGAGAGATGCGGCCCGTCGGCTCGCAGAGGGAGAGCTGCGGGCCGGCTTGCAGAGGAACAGCTGCGGGCCGACTGCTATAGGGAAAGGTGCGAGCCGTGTGCTTGCAAAGGGATAGCTGTGGGACGGTGAAGTGTGGAGAGGGAGCGTGAAGGGGGTATCTCGCATAGAGAGCTGCGATATATTTCCAGTCTTGGCTTGCAGAGGTACAACTGCGGGCCCGAGGACTCACACACGAAGAGCTGCGAGCCGACCAGTGGTTCGCAGAGGGAGAGTTGCGGGCCCGAGAAGGTTGTTGGGGGCTATGCTTCAGAAAGCTGTGGTCTAACTCGCACAGTGAGCAACGGGCCGACGGGCCTGCTAGCAGACACACAGCTCTGAGCTAATGGGCTGGCTCGCAGAGGTAGAGCTGCGAGCTGACGGACTGGCTTCTAAAGGCATAGCTGCGAGCTGGTGAAGTGGGGAGAGGGAGCGTGAAAGGGGTATCTCGCACAGACAAATCTCCGGTATATTAAATTGCCCCGGGACCTTTGTTTCACTAGATGCGAGGCACAAGATGGCTGCTAACACTTCCTGGTTTGAAGTGTTAGCAGCCAGTCAGAGGCAAGCTTGTGCTCGGGAGTTAGGCTACGCCCAGATATATATATATTTTTTTCCTTTAAAATCTCAAAAACTACAGAACGGATTTACACCATTTCAACAAAAGCGTGCTTTCTGGACCAAGACCTGTCTCCCTGCCAAATTTGGCATAATTCCGTTCATCAGTTTGACCTGTAGCCTTGTCTAAAGTTTCCAATGGAAATTGCATGGAGAAAAACATTTTGGGACCCCCCTTTTTTCTCAGCTCCCCCCTTGACGAATCACCCCCAAACTTTCAAGATAGGGGCTGATCTGAAAAGAGGAACTTTTTGGAAAATTTCGTAAAGATTCGTCAAACGACGCCAAAATTAACAGCACATAAAAAAATGCTTTTCCTAGGGAAACTAGGATAGATAGATAGATAGATAGATAGATAGATAGATAGATAGATAGATAGATAGATAGATAGATAGATAGATAGATAGATAGATAGATAGATAGATAGATAGATAGATAGATAGATAGATAGATAGATAGATAGATAGACTCGCAACACAGTTACGATAAGTTCCCTACTGATGAAGACTGGTTGTCCCACAAGTATGACTTATATGCCTTTACACAAGTGTCACCTCCTTATGTAGTACATTTTAAGTCATGCTTATATTGAACGCGTATTTTAAACTTCATCAATTATCTGTTCATTAGGCAGAGGATCTCATCATGGTCATTCAGCCCCTTGCTCACTGTCCTGAATGTTTCTAAGTATACAGCCTCACATCATACTAATCGTGACTCAGTCCACCTTCCTCTGACGTCTGTGGTGATTACATCGAGCCAAGTCCACATTATGTCATATTTATTATGTTGTGCATTTGTAAAATGTTCAACTAAGGGTGCCCAGGTGCTCTGTGTCTTATTCTTGATCTGTACTGTATTATCCTTTTTCTAACTTCTTGTGTGGTAAGTCTAATGTAGTGTAGGCCACAAGAGTATTTAATGGAATAGACAACATTTTTAGTGTTACAGTTTGAGAAGGTCTTTTGTCCGAGAACACGACCATTGATTGCCACTTACTTGGTGTTATTTGTGAACCACACACTACAGTTGTTGCATCTAAAGTGCCCTTACACTTGTGGTAATACTAACATAGAATAAATGTTTTATTTTTCTCAAACTGTCTAGCTGCTTGAACCTTGTACTTTGAAGGAAAAAAGAGGTAATGACAACTTCAAACTGTGGGGCAATTTCCAATTGTTCTTAATAGTTTTTTTAGTTTTATTAGCACACAGGATGTATGTTAGGACACATTTTAATAGTATTTCTTGCTCTTTAATATTAGGTGCAAGCAAAGTTTCTTTAGGAGTGTACCATCTGAGGATATAATCAACTACGAACCCTTGGAACTGAGTCATAACCCCGCATGGGTCAAGATTTATACATTTTTTTTATTAGTCCTCATTCTGCCAATTTACTTGCTGGATATACTCGTCCCCTTCTCTGGTAACCCAGGCCAGGTTGGAGTCCTTCCAATCAAGAGCAAAAAAAGCCGTTTCCAATTCCACCCTTCCCGGGAGTGCCAATAACACGGAAGGAACACAGGACCGACAGCTCAATATTGGCTTAATCATTGGACCACAGATTTTGGATCCAGTCTACCAACTTAAGCCATACTTTCTCTTTACTGCTAGATTCACACATTAGGTCCTGCTTACTTATATATATATAACACTTTTTTTTTTTTACATTCCAGGAAGTGCGGTGGAAGATTTGCCTTCCATGATTTACAAATCTCTCTTCTTCCTAAAACAATTACATAAAAAATAAATCTTGCGTCTAATCTACTAATGCTAGTAGTATTTTCATGCCAAATTCCAAAAGAGACCAGGGCTGGGCTGACCTTCACAGTGATACCTGTAACTTTGGTTAGAAATTGACACTCCTCGAGCCAAAACTTCTCGATTTCAGGGCATGTTAGAAACATATGGATTTCATCAGCTACGGGATCTTTGCATCTTGGGCATTCATAATGTGTCCCTAAAAATGTTTCTAGTCTCGCCAGGAACCAATATACCCTACATACAATGAAGAGGTGGTTACGTTTTAAATAGGCAGGTTCACACTTTCTCTCAGCAATGCAAAGGAGGCCAACCACGCTTCCCTCAAATCAATATTCACAATTCCCTCCCCCCAGAGCCTCTGAATATCTTTCTAAATCATCTCCTGCATTGATCAGAAATTGGTACCACAAAGTTACCTCCTTCTTAATAGCACCAGTTTTACTCGCTTGAACTAACCAAGTGTCATCCTCCTCTTCCCTCCAGTTTTGATCTCCCCACCAGAGAGCTGATAATGTTTTAAACTAGTTAAATTGCCCCCCCACAATTAGATTCAAAGTTTCCCAATTAACTAGCTCGGTTCCCATCTTCAAATCCCCCCCAGCAAGAAATACCCGAAGCCTTTAATGGGAGACTAAGTGAATCCTTCAAACAGTCCGGAGTCCCTGGGGACTCCCAAATCGGGGCCCTAGACCAGTAATATGGAATTCCTAAATTTTTCCGAATATGAACCCATGCTTTCAAAACACCCAGTAAAACTTCAACCTTACTTTTTTGAAGAACTTAGGGTCTCCGAACTTAAACAAAAATTGGTCTTGACCCTCCCTTAGTTCTCCAAGCATGGCTCCAAACAGACTACCAATAGCCGAACTGTCAGCCCTATTTAAAAGCATCCTGCAATTCTTAAAAAGAACAGCATACCCATACGTAATCAATTTCGCTAAGGCCAACCCACCCTTCTCCAATCCCCTCCTCAATCTCTTCCAAGATATGCGTGAGCCCTTGGAAGCCCAAATGAAGCTTCCTAGCCTTCCTTGTAGTTTAGCAATTTTCATTCTATCAAATAATAATGGTATTGAATTAAAACGAAAAGTTATTTTGGGTAGAAAAATCATTTTGATAAAGTTTACCCTACCGTACAAATTTAGTGGGAGATTTGCCCATCTAACCAGCAGTTTCTCTACTTCTTGCCTAATCTTTTCCCAATCTACTTTAGTGACATCCGTCAGTTTCTGCGTAATTATAACGCCAAGGTTGCGCGTGTTCGATTTTGCCTGTAATTGTTGCACTGGTTGGTTCCATTCCATAATTTCAGTCTTATTTGTATTTACTCTGTATCCTGAAACTCTTCCAAATGCTTCAGCTTTAGCCATTAATATGGGGACAGACACTTGCAGATTGAGGGTGTAGAGTAAAAGATCGTCTGCGTAAAGCGCTAACTTAATCTCAAGATTCCCATTTCTAAACGGAATAATAGCAGGGTCTTGTCTGATCCATGCCACTAATGGTTCATTATACATATTAAACAAAAGTGGAGACAGGGGACATCCCTGCCTAGATCCACGTAATATAGTGACCCAATCGGTTAGCTCCCCATTAACCAAAACCATTGCTCTTGGTGATTTATACAAAAGTTGGACGGCCTTTATTAAATTATGGGGAAAACCGAATAGGTTTGAGACTTCCCACAGATATGACCAGTGAACCTGGTCGAAAGCCTTTGCGGCATCTACTGCCACCAGCGTTACAGGACGATTATAGGTTTCCACTAAATCTATTACTCACAGTATTTGAAAAGTTAGCTCATTTAGCTGCCTTCCAGGAATAAAGTCTTTCTGGTCTTTGTGTATTATGCCCTTAATCATCTTTGCAATTCTGACGGCCAAAATCCCTGCAAACACCTTATAGTCCGTGTTTAACAGAGATATGGTCCAATATGAGTCAACCACAAGGGGAGCCTTATTGGGTTTAAATATCAATGTTACCGATGCCTCAGCACAACTTACAAGAGGACCTTCCCCCTCTCTTAGTATTAAATTAAAAAGTTCCCTGAGCTCTGGTACGACCTCATCTAAGAGGTTAAGATCAATCTTGGTTGGATGGCCATCCGGCCCTGCAGCTTTCCCTCTAGCCATTTTCCTAAACTGTTGTCGGATCTCCTCTTCTGTTATATCCGCTGATAATGTTGCCTTCTGGTCTTCGCTCAAAATTGGGAGTTTGATTTCCTTAAAAAAACCTTCGATGTTATCCCTCCCAGGGGAAATATCCTCCTTATACAATTTACTCATATGTCTAGAGACCTCCAGCCCAATTTTGGCATTAGTATCCAATATGTCCCCTGTCATATGGTCTCTCAGGCATTTTATTTGGTTACGCACTCTATCGGTCTTTGCTTTCCATGCCAACAAGGCACCACTTTTCTCCCCATACGCAAAATGCTGCAGTTTGCTAACCTTCCATTTATCTGTCAATATTTTATCCAGGGTTCCTTGATATTCGGATTGCAACAATTCTAGTTGTTTCCTAAGAGATGCCACATTCCTAGAGCTCTCAAGGGAAGCTTTTTGTACCTCTTGCTCTTTATTCTTAATGGTTTCCAACAGCCTTTCTTCTTGGTGCCTCGCACTCCGTCTTTTACTTGCCATAATACCCGTACCTATAGATCTCAAAAAAGCCTTAAAGGAGTCCCATACAATCTGAAGTTTAGCTGACCCCCTATTAGCTTCAAAAAATATCACAGCCTCTTCTTTCATTTTGTAGATTACTCCCTCATCCAACAAAACTGTTCTATCCAGAGTCCATCTGGTTATACCCCTCTTATTGGGGGGTTTTAGTGATGAGAGGACAACCGAATGATCAGAAAGTATAGCAGGTATATGCTTAATCGTTTCAACCCCAGATACCAGAATCATAATTCAGTAAAAAAAGAATCAATTCGGGAATGATGACCATACTTTTTACTAAAAAAGGTAAAATCTCTCTTAACTCCCATCTTATGTCTCCAAATATCAATTAAATTAAGCTCTCTAATCATATTTTTAAGCACTGCCATAGTTTTAGGTGGTGTAACATATTTAACTTTGGAGGTTCTATCCAAGCTTTTATTTAATACTAGACTGAAATCCCCTCCAATTAACACTGGGGTATTAAAAGACATAAAGCATAGTTCCAATTTGATTAATGCATCCGGATTATCCTCATTGGGCCCGTAATATCTAACTACAATTGCAGATGTTCCTTGTACTTTTATCTTGGCTAGGGCCCACCTTCCAGAAGAATCTGTCTGCTGACTTTCCACTATAATACCTGCATTATTTCTTATAAGAATGGCCACCCCCCTCGTGTTGCTACTTTGATCCGAACAGACGTTATCTTGCACCCAAGACCATTTTTTAAAGGCATTCACACATTCGTGTTTTGTTAGGTGAGTCTCTTGCAATAGTATAACGCTCGCCTCTGATCTCTTCACAAATTCCATTACTCGACCTAACTTCTTTGCAGACCTCAAACCATTTACATTCCAGGATACAAAGTGCACTAAGTTCTTCGTCATCTATCTATCCTTAAACCTCTACCAGTACCTTCTAAGATTTATTAAATTGACAGAACTACCATAAGGTGGATTCAGTTTTGCAAAATTTAAATTTAAAATAGATGACGGCTGTTAATTAATGCGCTGGACATTATTTGTGCAGTAAAATATTGCTACATGTGTTTTTTCATGTCCTTATGTAGACTTTTACTTATTGATTTATTTTACATAATTTGGAAGGTTGTGACATCTTTAACAAAAAAATTAAAGCAAATTCAGCTGCATTAGCAAATATTTTTCCCATCGAATGGAGAGTGTCACTACTGTTGAACCCCACTTAAGTGTATTTGATTGATCCCTATAGACAATTACCCCTTTGTTCTTCATGTTTGCTCAGGTTCTTCCCCCTCTTTTTGGATTGAGTAACAAACTGAATGAGACACTTAGTACATTACGGTCAGAAGTACAGATGCTTATATCACCTCAATGAGTCTTTTAGCTTGCTACACTCTTCACAAAGATTTCACCCCACATATCCCTATACTTGCAGTCACCCATACAGTTTTGCCTATCTATGTTGTAGTTTGCCACAAGTGTGAACTAAACAGGGACAAGGAGCAAAGGAAAACAATGTTATTGCAAACATACAAACTGGGCCAAGACTTTGAAGTAGAAAATGTTTTGAAAAAACAACTAAATGGCGCAACAGACTGGGAGAGAATAATCCTGTACCGAGCATGAGTTGAACCACGAGGCAGCAATACTACAGAGTCCGAAAACAAGGAGGAAAACCAACTGAAGAAAAGTTCACAAGCAGGAAAGACATCTTAAACATTCAAATCCTGGCTACAGGGACATAGGTAGAAGCCAATAAATGTGATGTTTTGAGGCAGTTTCAGAGTTGGTAGTACCCGTGACACACTCACTTTCGCACATAACTAAAAGGAGGAAAGCTCAAGGAATGGAGAGGTCTGGAGGAATGGCATTGACGAGTGGAGGAACTCCATCAGAAATACACACAGGAGTTTAAAGGTAGTACCATCCACAATGGGGCCTATCATTCTCCCCACTCTTTATTCTAACCATAACCCCCGAGTTAAATTTAAATGTTGCAGATTACTAGTAGATTCATACGTGCCATTAAGAAAAGTAAATAAGGGAAGCATTCCATCTGTGGTCAACCTCTACCAACTGTCCTTTGAGGCTCAGACCCTTGGACACCATCACTTTTTTTTTTTAGACATCCACAATCCCCTCCATCCTTGCTGTGGCCTCGTTCCTTCTTTGTCCTGGTACTCCACCACTTGCCACACGTTAAGTTTCTAATTTCCCATTTGCATTCCGAGCCCTGGATGGAACTTAGCATGGAGCCACTTATGTCACCCTTATTGAAGGAGGATGGTGTTGGACTTGGCCCTTTTTCCCTCATTTTTTTCGTTTTTGTAGTGTTAAGGTGCAGGTGCTTACTTCTCCCAAGATGGCTGCCACAGACCCCTGCTACTGCAGGGTGGTCGTTTTTCATAGTAGCACCCTAGCTGCCAGGAGCTGGCTGGGACCCACAACAATGTTGCGATACCAGCCCGCCTTTTTGTCCCATAGTTAGAGTGGGGAAGCTCCTGGAAGAAGCAGGAACCTTCTAGAAGGGAGGTGGGGTTTTACTTTTGCCGCCTTGGCTAGAGGTCACCTGACCTAGGGCTACTTAAGAGTGGGAGGGAAGCTTGTGTGGTGAGTTGGCCATTGGGGTGAAGCAGAGCTGGAAGAATCCACCAGGAGTGTAGGCGGTAGGGCCTAGCCAGGGACTTATGCCTCTGAGAGTGACAGGATTTAGGTACTGCCTCTTAAGTGAGTGAGGTGCCCTGTGAATCCCACTGATCTTGCCCAGTAGTAGGAGGACACAGAGACTCTCTGCCAGCCTGACTAGGAAGGACCTAGTCGCCCTCTCCATCCCTACCCCTGTAACCGAACCCCTTAAGGGCGCCAGATACATCTGCGCCAAAAGACTTCATCTGTGAACTGAGACCTGAAACCTAACTTTAAGAACTGAGACTGCATGACAAGAGCGAGCTGTAAGCCTTGAATGCCAGAGCTGAGACTGCGTGTCCAAGCTACCCTAGTGAACAAAATACTAAGCCGATTGCCAAGTCACCGGGGATCGACCAGGTACTAGCGCTGTGACCCCCGCGCTCCCTGCCCTGGTCTGGGACCCCCGGCAGCGTGCTCCGCAGAGCACCATATCCCCATCCTTAATTTGAGCCCCCCCCTGCGACGACGAAGTCAGCGCGCTCACCGCTGCGGCCTGGAGGCCTGGGAGAGTGCCCTGCTGTGTCGCGAGGCCCAGGCGAAGTCCGGGGCCCCGTCGCTGCCGTGTGAGGAGAAGCGCAAGGTCGGGGCCGAGTTCCCCCAACGTCGTGAGGACGGACGCCTGCTGACGCCGAGACGGAGGTAAGCCCGGAGGCCGAGATCCCCCCTGGTGCGCCCCCTGCTGGTCTGGAAACCACACCGCACTTGGCCCGGGTTGTCCCCTCCGTGGGAATCCCCTCCCCTGCCTGCGCGACGGAGAGACCCGCCGAGGGATCCTGTCCGTGTCCCCCCTCCTGTGTTACTAAGCACGGTGCTCTGTGAACTGCACCGGAGCATAGGGACTCGCTCCTCAAGTCCAGTAATCTTCCCCGCGGGAAGCCGTTCAAAGTACTGACAGACATTACTCTCGTGTGGCGCTTCACGCCACCGACTCTGCTTCCTCAGCCGGAGGGACCGGGACGGCGAGTAACCCCATGTGGTATATGCACTGCTCGACAGTAACTATATGCCAAGGAATGCGAGTAGCGCATTGTGTTATATGCTCTGCTCGAAAGTAATTACATGCCAAGGAATGCGAGTAGCGCATTGTGTTATATGCTCTGCTCGAAAGTAATTACATGCCAAGGAATGCGAGTAGCGCATTGTGTTATATGCTCTGCTCGAAAGTAATTACATGCCAAGGAATGCGAGTAGCGCATTGTGTTATATGCTCTGCTCGAAAGTAATTACATGCCAAGGAATGCGAGTAGCGCATTGTGTTATATGCTCTGCTCGAAAGTAATTACATGCCAAGGAATGCGAGTAGCGCACTGTGTTACATGTTCTGCTCGAAAGTAATTACATGCCAAGGAATGGGAGTAGCGCATTTTGTTATATGCTCTGCTCGAAAGTAGTTACATGCCCAGGAATGCGAGTAGCGCACTGTGTTATATGCTCTGCTCAAAGGTAATGACATGCGACTGATTACGAGTCACGCGATGTATTACATGTTCTACGCAACCGTATCCACATGCAACTGATTGCGCGTAGCGCTATGTTTATATGCCTTGCTTCACAGTACTAGGGGCCCTTGATCACGAGGAGCGCTCAGTTCTACAGGCGCCATGTTAAGTGAACCCAATGTGTCCCCTTTCAAGTATTACGCTTAGTTAGACGGCCGGTTCAGGGAAAGACTTTACGTAAGCGCACACGGCGCAAGAACAAGGTTAGGCACTGCATAGATATCACCCAGAGTGTCGAATGTAATGTCACAACGGTATTATGATTCATGTATTACCTTGTTATTTCCTGAACTGCATCTGACCAGCTATACTTGGATAAACTTGAAGTATTTGCATAATTTAAACGGTGTGGCGTCCCTTATTGTGTGTGACTCTAGTCCATGAGAAGCGTGTGGTGTATGGTTGCTTAACACATAGCCCTCTGGTTGCCCGACCGGCTCGCGCCACGCTACCGCCTATAGGGCCTGGTGAACCCGGGTTCCTACATTGTTGGCGAGCGGTGGGATCCTTGGGACCTGTGACCATACAGCACCCTTCCGTGAGGCGAAGGGCGCCACAATTAAACGCCTATTGTGTTCCAAAGCTCTAAAAACATTGATTGCTGCATTGTTAGTTCCACTGTCCAGGTTGAGAGTGCAAGAAGCCTGGTTAGCTATTGACTGTTGCCTACACCCTAGGAATTTTCTCCTTAGAGTCTAGGTCCCCACCTGCCAGAATGGAATCCCGGCTAGCTGACCTCGAGGGGTACACTGTGAGGCAACTGAGGGAGTTCGCGCAGGAGTTGGGGGTGCCTGGGATGCGGAGGGCCAAGGCGCCGGAACTCCGTACCGCCATTAGGGCATGGGTAGAAGCCCACCCAGAAGGGAGAGGCGATGAGGGACAGGAAGCGCCAGATGCACCTCAGGAGGAGAGCGCCCAGGAAGTCCTAGATATCCTGAATGTAGACATGTCCGAGAATGTGCCCCCAGGAAGACGTTCTGGGGCCAGTAGTAAGACAGGGTCTAGCAGGAGCGCGTCTCCAAGGGAGTATGAGGACAGAAGGGAAGAGAGGCAGTTAAAATGGGAGCTGGCCAGGCAGGAGAAAGAAAGAGAAATGGCCAGATTGGAACAGGAAAAGGAATTAGCAAAATTGGAATGGGCAATGGAGGAGAAGAGGATGGCGCACGAGCTTCGGATGAAGGAGTTGGAGCTGCGTGTCCTCCAGATGAGTGTGTCCAGTGAGGACACTGGTGGCAGCATACCGGAAGCTCCACAGGAGCTAGAAGTTTATTTACCCCAGGATGACATCCCCAGGGTGTCTGAGGAGGCATTGGGGTGTGAACCTGAAGGGGGTGGTGCAGGGATCTCCCAACCCAGCGAGGTGGGAGAAGTGGCAGATAGCCCAGCTAGGTCCCAGGGAGAGAGGGTTGTAGGGCCTCACGACCTATCTGTAGGAAGGCGTGAGACGGGGAGGTGTCCTGAGGTGCCCCAACCGAAGTCTCAGGGCCTGGAGAGTTCCGCAAGGGAGCCCCAGGTTGGGAGCCTAGGCTGTCCCGATGTGCCATCCAGTGCAGGGGAGCCCCTAGTGTCAGGAGGACCCAGGGCGACTGTAACCAGCGCGCCTGAGGTTCTGGGGTTGGCCCAGTTTCAGGGTTTAGATCCTGTGCTGGGGTGCCAGGCTCAGGGGTTGCCTGACCTGGCGGGTGGGACATCTATCAGCAGTGTCCCCCCAGGATTGACTTCCAGGGGTACCTTTCCCGGTGGGAGGGTGCGGAACTCTGGGAGGGGGTGCAGAGGGAGGAAGGTCTCGCCTCGGGCACTGACTCAGCCTAAGGGTTTAGACCCTAGGTTGAGGAATCAGTTGAAGGGTCAAGGCCCTAGACTGAGGAGGAAGTGGTGGTCTGAGGGTGCCTCGCAGGGTAGGGTGAGGAACCCCAGAAGGAGAGTTAGGGGGAGGAGAGCCTCGCCCCGGAAGGCTGGTCAGCCTAAGGGTGTGAACCCCAGGAGGAAGGACCAGAGGCAGTTTAGGACTGCAAGGAGGAGGACCGGAGTGGTCAACAGGCACTACAGGCCTGGGGCTACTGCCCCCCACTCCGCGAGATCACCCGGGCCAGAGACATCTGGACGGCCCAGGGGCCGGTCCTGGCCACAACTAGCTAGGGAGCCCCAGTGGGGTGGTTTCGTTGGTCCAGGGAGGTTTGTTAGGGAACCATTGGGTTCCAGAGCAGCGGAGAACCTGCCGGTGCTCCTGCCGTTGCGGGCCTGCGTCCACCTTTTCTCGCCCCAAGCAGGGAAGACCATCAAGGCATTGATCGGTCTACCCTGGCTTTCGGCTGGAAGGGGGTTATGTTGGACTTGGCCCTTTTTCCCTCATTTTTTTCGTTTTTGTAGTGTTAAGGTGCAGGTGCTTACTTCTCCCAAGATGGCTGCCACAGACCCCTGCTACTGCAGGGTGGTCGTTTTTCATAGTAGCACCCTAGCTGCCAGGAGCTGGCTGGGACCCACAACAATGTTGCGATACCAGCCCGCCTTTTTGTCCCATAGTTAGAGTGGGGAAGCTCCTGGAAGAAGCTGGAACCTTCTAGAAGGGAGGTGGGGTTTTACTTTTGCCGCCTTGGCTAGAGGTCACCTGACCTAGGGCTACTTAAGAGTGGGAGGGAAGCTTGTGTGGCGAGTTGGCCATTGGGGTGAAGCAGAGCTGGAAGAATCCACCAGGAGTGTAGGCGGTAGGGCCTAGCCAGGGACTTATGCCTCTGAGAGTGACAGGATTTAGGTACTGCCTCTTAAGTGAGTGAGGTGCCCTGTGAATCCCACTGATCTTGCCCAGTAGTAGGAGGACCCAGAGACTCTCTGCCAGCCTGACTAGGAAGGACCTAGTCGCCCTCTCCATCCCTACCCCTGTAACCGAACCCCTTAAGGGCGCCAGATACATCTGCGCCAAAAGACTTCATCTGTGAACTGAGAACTGAAACCTAACTTTAAGAACTGAGACTGCATGACAAGAGCGAGCTGTAAGCCTTGAATGCCAGAGCTGAGACTGCGTGTCCAAGCTACCCTAGTGAACAAAATACTAAGCCGATTGCCAAGTCACCGGGGATCGACCAGGTACTAGCGCTGTGACCCCCGCGCTCCCTGCCCTGGTCTGGGACCCCCGGCAGCGTGCTCCGCTGAGCACCATATCCCCATCCTTAATTTGAGCCCCCCCCCCCCTGCGACGACGAAGCCAGCGCGCTCACCGCTGCGGCCTGGAGGCCTGGGAGAGTGCCCTGCTGTGTCGCGAGGCCCAGGCGAAGTCCGGGGCCCCGTCGCTGCCGTCGCAGCCGTGTGAGGAGAAGCGCAAGGTCGGGGCCGAGTTCCCCCAACGTCGTGAGGACGAACGCCTGCTGACGCCGAGACGGAGGTAAGCCCGGAGGCCGAGATCCCCCCTGGTGCGCCCCCTGCTGGTCTGGAAACCACACCGCACTTGGCCCGGGTTGTCCCCTCCGTGGGAATCCCCTCCCCTGCCTGCGCGACGGAGAGACCCGCCGAGGGATCCTGTCCGTGTCCCCCCTCCTGTGTTACTAAGCACGGTGCTCTGTGAACTGCACCGGAGCATAGGGACTCGCTCCTCAAGTCCAGTAATCTTCCCCGCGGGAAGCCGTTCAAAGTACTGACAGACATTACTCTCGTGTGGCGCTTCACGCCACCGACTCTGCTTCCTCAGCCGGAGGGACCGGGACGGCGAGTAACCCCATGTGGTATATGCACTGCTCGACAGTAACTATATGCCAAGGAATGCGAGTAGCGCATTGTGTTATATGCTCTGCTCGAAAATAATTACATGCCAAGGAATGCGAGTAGCGCATTGTGTTATATGCTCTGCTCGAAAGTAATTACATGCCAAGGAATGCGAGTAGCGCATTGTGTTATATGCTCTGCTCGAAAGTAATTACATGCCAAGGAATGCGAGTAGCGCATTGTGTTATATGCTCTGCTCGAAAGTAATTACATGCCAAGGAATGCGAGTAGCGCACTGTGTTACATGTTCTGCTCGAAAGTAATTACATGCCAAGGAATGGGAGTAGCGCATTGTGTTATATGCTCTGCTCGAAAGTAGTTACATGCCCAGGAATGCGAGTAGCGCACTGTGTTATATGCTCTGCTCAAAGGTAATGACATGCGACTGATTACGAGTCACGCGATGTATTACATGTTCTACGCAACCGTATCCACATGCAACTGATTGCGCGTAGCGCTATGTTTATATGCCTTGCTTCACAGTACTAGGGGCCCTTGATCACGAGGAGCGCTCAGTTCTACAGGCGCCATGTTAAGTGAACCCAATGTGTCCCCTTTCAAGTATTACGCTTAGTTAGACGGCCGGTTCAGGGAAAGACTTTACGTAAGCGCACACGGCGCTAGAACAAGGTTAGGCACTGCATAGATATCACCCAGAGTGTCGAATGTAATGTCACAACGGTATTATGATTCATGTATTACCTTGTTATTTCCTGAACTGCATCTGACCAGCTATACTTGGATAAACTTGAAGTATTTGCATAATTTAAACGGTGTGGCGTCCCTTATTGTGTGTGACTCTAGTCCATGAGAAGCGTGTGGTGTATGGTTGCTTAACACATAGCCCTCTGGTTGCCCGACCGGCTCGCGCCACGCTACCGCCTATAGGGCCTGGTGAACCCGGGTTCCTACAGATGGACTCTATGGTTCTGAAATGCTGTAAGCATCCAATAACAGCCAGAAAAATTGATCCAATTGGAGGACTACTATATCAGTGCATGGCTCGTAACCCTTGTTAGCTTAGGCACGATAATTCTCATTTTTTGATAAGATATGGTTAGTCAGACATACAATGTAATTGAAGTAAGTCTTTCCGGAAGCGGGATATGCTAACTTTTGGATAGCCTACGTTATGAGTTCTGCAGGATGTTAATGTTGATGAGTACAAAACAAAACAATAGTTTGAAGAAAAAAATAAAAAGACAATTACCTCTGCCAGAGACTACCATCTAATAAAGAGAAGCACCAACTGAGACAGTAATGTGTGTGCCTGAACAAGCAAAGCACATTAACAAGAGGGCTGAAAATGTAACAAGAATACATTTGCCATCACAGGAATACATACCTTGTGGCTGGGTTACTCTCTGTCCACAAATGGTCCAAGCAGAGCTCTGGGACGATTGGCTCCGCTTCGGCTCCCTGGAAGTCGCTGCAGGTGCTATTCGGCGAGTGTGAAGCGCTCAGTCTCTTTGGTGAGGGAGAGTGGGAGGAAAAGTTGAACCGCTGCACTCCTGCAAAACTGTGCACAGCCAACGCGGGAGAATGAGAACGGCTGGAATATTGAAAAGAAGAAAATCTTCAGTGATGTTTTAAGAGAGTTCTCTACATGGATGTAATTTTATTTTATAAAAAGGAGAATTTAATACAGCTAAGTACTGCATATTGCCAGTTCCACAGTTAGTTTCTGTTTTTTGTAAGTTCCATGTCTAACGGTAAAGGACAGCTGAAAATGAGTAAGATATAAACAAATAAAAAATAAAATTAAAAGCATCGATAATATGAAAAGTAATAGTTACTGAAATGTAGTAACAGTTTATAGGCCTAGTCTACTGAAATGTTCCAGTTTAGCAGGTCACTGATCAATAACTGAGGTAATGAACCAGTGAAAATCATTTGATTTATGTGTTGGTAGAGTGGATCACAGTTGGGCCCTGATTATATGTGGAGGAGAGCAGAATCCTTACGAGGGATTCTGCTCAATCATGAGAGGGCAGGTCCTGCACCCAGATTTGCCAAGTACAGGAAGAACATAACTGATTATACGGGCCAGAAAATATGGCAGGCAAAATCACTTGGGAATGGACTGCACTGCTGCTCAGACCGGTTTTCCTGCATTCCCCCCTCTCCCCCGTCATTCAATCACAGCACAGGGGAAGCATCTATAGCTGCAGACTGCTGTATTCCCTGGCCTCCCCTCCCGCCCCACCACTCCCCACTCACATGTACTACTTACTCACTGCAGGTGGTAAATGTGACTGATAATCTCCATGGAGAAGGAAATAAAAACAGCTCCTCACTTTTTCCCCATTCTCTGTTGATACAGTCATAAAATTGAATAGTACTGGCAGGGCATTACGGCACAGCATCGTTTTTTTTATGGGTGGCAAATTACCACATCTGCAGTACCGCACATCTCATAATCAGGAAATTCGAATCTTTGTAAACACAACCGTTTACAATTCCCATTATTATAATAAATTGTAAGAATCACAGTGGTTGCTTATTTATGAAACTAACTTCTCACTTTGGTCCTCAGGTACAAAGATTACACATAAAAAATTGCAAATTACGACCCTTAATTTGCAAATTGTTATTTTTATTTGGAAAACATCATAATAGATTCTTTAAAAGTGGTCTCAATTTGCGCACCAATCTCTACCAAATACATTAGTATTTTGCAAACCATTCTATGTACTAATAGGTCGGCTCACGAAATACAGAATTGTAGTGGATTGCAATTCAACCTACCTCATCAATATTCCTGAGGTTGGCGAAAAATTGCGACCCACTGAAATTGGTCATAATCACACTGATTGTGACCTGTTGGTGGTCAGCAGACTACCATGTCAATAAATCAATCTTGTATGGATACAAAAAAATCCTTGAAGTAAAACAGAATTAATTTAAGAATAAAAAATGAACTGTTACAGATACCCAATGTATCACTGCCTATTCCTAAAAAAACAAAAATAAATTTGTCAACATTCACAAATGGAAAGGTATTCCTTGGGGATCGCTTACCCTTTGTGGCTGGCTTATCACCTTCTTTGAGTGGGTGGAGTATTAATGCTATGCGATCGGATTTTGGTCGCAAAATATGAATACATACCTTAAGGAATAGGTATTTGGAAGGACTCCCTTAGCAATTTACTGGCAAATAGCGATTCCAATTCATTTCACAGACCCATTTAACAATTCTGGAAAGATTTTCAAGTAGTTCAATGTGCTTAGCACATTTCAAAAAGGTTATTATCATTCACAAACTCTCTACTCTACCGAATCAAGGGGTTCGTGAATGCTAACTCTCTTTGTACATCAGGCCCTTAAGACTCTTATGGTCAACCATGCCATATTTACCATGACACAAAACACTAAGCAGTTTTTTTATGCCAAATTATAAAAACATACTGTAAAGAGCCTGAAATTACGCATATAGTTTAATGAAAGTATTTCACAGAGTTTAAGTTATGCCAAAAAAAGGTGCTATTATTGAAGCTAAAAATGGATTTAAACCTAAGTTTGTCCAACAGAATGACTTTATGGCCGGAAATATTGCAAGGTTCAAACAAAACTGAACCAACACTTTTCTTTAAGTTGTCACTAAACCTACTGCCAATGAAAAAGTAAATGGAACGAAAATCACAGTGATTTATTTCTTCTTAGTGGACCGATTCAAGATTTTGTGGACAGCAGACAACGCAACTTGACAATATAGCTGTTCAAAGGAATTTTATTGTAACTGTTCAATATGATGGAATTTGTATTCTTGAAAACAATTCTGCATTTGTGCAATTGTGATTCATAAAGTACTACTAATGCTCAAAGAAAGAGGTAACAAAGAGCAAGGAGGAATTTAGTTATTCGTAAAAAGCCAAGTTGTAAACATTTTTCAAGATTTATGAACGATCGACTGCACCACAAAGAGTTAATGGGAGTTTGTTCGAAAGTTTAGCTCCTGTGACTGATGCAGGGCAGCCTCCCCTCCAGATAGCACAACATTTTGAGGGAAAAACGCAGAAGAAACTTAAAGAGATTTGAGTATTCTAAATGGCAAATGAAACTTGAACAGTTTCTGAAGACTGTATGAACCAGAGTTGTGTACTGCTCTATGGATGAGAGTCTTGAATTGGATCCTTTTTTCTATAGGGGGCCTCTGGAATTCCTTTCATTTGGATTAAATCCAACAATGTCTGTCTGGAGAGATGATGTAATAATATGCATGCTAAATTCTGTACAAGATTGTTAATATGTCTTTTTTAACACCCAGGTACTGTGAATTTAAGTAATACAGTCTGGAGGTTTTAGGGCATGGGGCACGTCTTTTTATCCCTAATGTGAAGGAAGTCCAGCAGTTTGTGAAGAGTTTAAAGTAGCCTAAAACAGGTGAATGCGACTGTATGAATTTGGTGTTTAAAGAAAAGTTGACTGTTGAATGTTACCCAAAACGTCCAACTACTTCTGAGGATGAAGGAGGTGAGCCAAGTTTGTACGACCACCAGGGATCTTTCCAAGACTGTCTTCTGTTCCCAAAAATAAGTAATTCAATCTTATCGGTGATAAGTCTCTTTCATCTAGGATGCTTAAATCTTTGTTGCCCAAATCGTTGTCATTTGCCAAAGAGACAATCAATCATGTCAACTATGTGCCTTTCTGCATAAGACACACTTCAATCCAAAGCCCCGGATCAGGATTCCCATATGGGTCATATAGAAGTTAAGGGAGTGAGCTCAGAGATGACCTCTAAGGCACTCCACAATTTAAAGAGACAGAGGCCTTGGGAACAAAGGAAGATGTTCCTCTGAATGAGGATGGGATGTGATATGGATTCGAAAGATACCGAAAGAAGGATTGATTCCATGCTGCAAGAAGAATGATAACCACATTCTGAGACATCTAATATGTTGTTAGTTTCAAGGAACAAGGATAAGACAATGGAGGATTGATATGCATTTCTTGCACCTTTGCATGAGTTGGAAACAAAGATGCTGTTCTATAAATCATAGGAATATTGGGGTCAGCATTACTTTTCTTGAAAAGATTTGGGCTGATTTGCAGGTATCGGGTAATAAAGCTGTAGAATGGAAGAGTTAAGAATGTTAAAGGGAACAGAAGCAATCATGCAGGCCCCTAACTTAAGAAACAAAGGGAGACTGGGGTTTCTTCGAGAACCAGAATTACATTTATGAATAATATTAATCATTTCTGAAGATGGAATTAATGTGAATTCTCCAAGACCTGGAGAATCATTGGGTTGCAGGCTAATACGACATGGACTTAGGGAGGTGGTGAAAGAATTTTGAATGTAAAGAATTCTCCTTTTGAAATAGGAAGCAAGTGAATTGCACACAGCTTCTGAATGAAAACTCTTCTAAATCAAGGAAGTGGGCTGAGTCATACATTTCACAATTGTGAATACTTCTTTAGAGACATTTCCAGCAAATTCAATCTTATTGGTGCAGAAATTTGATATAGTCAATCTGATTCCTTTATGGTATTTTATAATGGCTACGCGATGTACATTTTTATCTGTCTCACAGAGGTCGTTGCACCGTTTTCTTTCAAGTTGATGACATTTTCTTTTAAGAGACATAAGGCTTATGTTAAACCAAGGAGGGGACTTGTTCAGTGATATGCATTTTCTCTTGTCAGGGGAGCTACGATGCAAAGGGCCAAAGTGAGCCAGTCATGGTAGAATTCAGAATTCACCTCAATGTTGCCAGTCAGCTGTGGCTTATTTACAGCTATGGTTGAGTTAAAAGAGTTCTCATATTATCTGGTGCTAAGGTCTATACATCGAGGTGGCTGCCACACAATTGCTATTTATGGTCAGGCCTCAAATGGAGAGATGGACATGCTAGATGGTCATTACAATTTAGAGGTACTGGGGTAGTACATTTGACATTGCCAGCGTTGGTGAAATAAGGTCAATGGTGTGGCCTGCAACATGCGTGTTGCATGAGACTATTTGAGATAGATTTTGAGAGAATATATCCTATAAGAATTGATTTCCCAGTCCATCAAAGACATCATCAGTGTAACGATTCAAGTCTCCTAGGATCCTAAATGTTGAGGTTATAATCATGTATGGTGAAAGCATCTCCACTTATGCAACAGACAGAATTGATGGACGGAATGCTGGACAATGCAAAAATTCACCCCCAGTCACTAGGATCTGGGTTAAATCCATCATTCTTTTACTCACCACACAACCCCAGTTTGGATCCAGCCATATGCAAATCAGTCTTGACCCTGTTCCTTGTGGGAACAGTCCAGCCCAAACTGCCAGGCCAAGTCCTCCCTGGACCGGAAACAAGCATCCTGGGACCAGTTTCAGGGCATCACCCTTCATCAGCCAAGCTAGCTTGAATACAGTGGTGTAGTGGGCACGGGACCCACGTCTGGGCATACCCTTCCCACTTGGGGCGACATATGCAACAGAAACAATTGATGGATGGAATGCTGGACAATGCAAACATTCATCCCCATGTGATTGTACTGCATCTGTCCATCAATTGTTCTTTTTGCATTTGTCACCCCGAGTGGGACGGGTGTGCCCAGACGTGGGTCCCGTGCTCCCCATGCCACTGGAGTCAAGCTATCCTGGCTGATGAGGGCTGAAAGCCTGGAAGTGGTCCTAGGATGCTTGTTTCCAGTCCAGAGAGGACCTGGCCTGGCAGTTCGGGCTGGACTGTTCCCATTGGGAGCAGGGTCAAGACTGATTTGCATATGGCTGGGTCCAAACTGGAATGGCATGGTGAGCAAAAAAACTATAGATTTAGGCCCAGATCTCTGTACTGGGGTGAATATATGACATTGTTCTGCATTCTGTCCATCAATTGTTCTTTTTGAAAGCATCTCCACTACATCTTTACCAAATGAGGCAGCACAGCCCGGTATTCTATATATTAGTGGGCAGAATCAAGTATAATTTGGAGTCCGCTTTAATGATAAATTAAAGCCTCTGCATTTATAATATTAGAAATAGTTGTAATGGAGCAATGAAAGGCTTGATTAAAAATAATGGCAAAACTGTCTCCATTTCTTTTCTCCTGGTTGAGATGCTATATAGAAAAAACAGGTAGGGATAGCTTCTGCAATCATGGATGCAGAGCCTTACATTAACCAAGTCTCAGGAAGAAACACAGCATCTGGATTTCAGTCATGGATCTCATTATATGTTTAGGGAATGACTGGTGTTGATTAGGTAAACTTTTAAAAGCCTTTAAGCAGTTTTTTTAGCAGCTGCTGAGCTAATAACCTAAGGGATACACTTATTAAGAAAGGGTGGGTGGGGAGCGTGGCCAGCGAGCCGAAGATTGTGGACATACGATCCGCGCTGGCCCAGCACTAATCCTGTGACATATGCGGCCCGGAGCCACCACAAACTACACGAAAATAGCGACAATACAGGTGGGCTCATGGGAGTCCCATATTCCGAAAAAAGGCCGGCCGGCGTGCAGCACTGAGGGAGTGCTGAAGTCGGAAGGTGACAGGCAGCCTCATTGAGGGTCACGGGCCTATGTCGAGGCCCTATAGAGGGGAGACTGCAGGACAAAGTTGGAAGGGTGTGGGCTACTCCAATATTCCAGTCCCTTATTTCCCTTTTTCTCCACCCCCCCCTCCCCCCCTCCCCGAGACTAGAGGATATAGGGCATCCAGACGTGGAGGCACCCTAGGGACCTGCCGATGCCCAGGAAACCCCCAGTTGAGACAGCAGCAATGTAAGAAAGCCCATTGTAACTACCCCTCATGAGGTCTTTGTGAGGCAACACTGTGCCCACTGGAACTTAAACATCCTCATCGTGGGGGGCTGTGCAGGGAAAGCCTCTCGCTAGGCCCAATGGACCTGGGTGACTGTACACCTCACCAAACACCCCCCCTGCTTCACCCCAATTGCCATCCCTGCGTGCCTCATCTCCTCGGTCAAGACCTTATGGCCCGCACCACAGACTTGGGCGGGACACTGAGGCGGCAGACAAACACTGCTTGGACCCACTGTGGACCCCCGCCTTCTTTTTTGCGCAAGCATCGTTGGGCCACTGCATGGACTAGCTCATCCTTAGCCAACCTGTGAAATGGGTCGTGAGCAGTGGCACACATACATGCAGTTGTTAAAACTTTCAGGGACATACCAGGTACTATCACATTGCCCAGGCTGGCTGCGGACAAGGTATCCGTACAGACCTTACCGCCTCCATGGTTGGAGTGGGTCCACCACAGACTCGGGTACTCTTGTCCATCGACGGGGCTGAAGAAACCACCCTCATCTGAGGCCAAGTGTCCCTCTCCCAGACCAAAGAGACATCTCTGTGACCAGTCCAACGCTGAACAGTTATTCCACACACCCCACCTAGAAGCCTGTACACGGGCATCCACATCAGATACTCTTGTGACCGACAACCCAAATATCTGAGGGAGGACTTACATGGCCAAAACAGATGAGGAAATCAAGCACAAAACATGCGGGCCACACTAGATCTGAGAGCTCACCCCTGCCCCCAACTGAAGAAACCCAGGAACCTGGATCCCCCATTGGGTCCAATACACCTCCAATTAGACAAAATCCTTGCTGCTATTGCTGATACCAAGTCTACCCTTCAGCAGGATATTAGCAGAGTTTCAGTATTCCTGGGCCTGCTACAGGCAGACCACCACAAATTGGCAGAACGCATCAAAGGAGTAGAAACCAAAATGGGGGAAATTGGGGCCCGAATACCAGGCACTGACTTGCTAGATGACAGAACTCACTGATAGAGTGCGGTCCTTGAACGGCGAGTAAAAGACCAGGAAGGACATAATAGACGAAACAATATCAGAGTGGTGGGGCTCCCTTAAGGTACAGAGAGTAACGATATGGCGAACACAGGCTACAAACGGAGGTTGCACCGGAGGTCCTGTCGCCGTTTCTTGCACTTGAACGTGCTCACAGGGTGCCGTCGCGCCCCTTGATCCCGGGGTGCCTCCCCCACACGTTGGTGGGTAGACTGCTCCACTACAAAGATTGAGATGTTATCCTGCAGAGGGCACGAATCGGGGAGGGGGGTAGGGCCTTCACAGTGGCCAATAGCAAGGTGTCAGTCTTCCCAGACTTCACTGCTGCCGTACAGACCAAACAAGCCTCCTTTCTGGAGGTCAAGACGGCCCTCCTGATGAGAGGATACAATATTCCCTGAAGTTCCCAGCCCAGCTATGGATAATGTTGGTTGGGGCCACACTTCTGCAAAGACCCAGGTGCGGCTTGGGGCTTGTTGCAAACCTACAGAACTGGATCAGCACTCCTGAAACCACAACCTAAACTTGGAGCTTCTCAGGGCAGATCGAAGAAACGCACTCATGGAGCCTCATGCGGCAGGACCCTGAAGAGGCCATCTGTATCACAAACCAAGCAGGAATGGCGCCGCTGCTCTCCAGGCAGTGGCAGAACTTGTGATGATGCAGAGGTCGTACTCGGAAACTGATACACCTTATGAACACAAATCTGTGCTCTCAAAATAGGAATCTTCCCAAGTTGATGGTACTGTCCTTTCTCTGGTGACACCGCAATTTGGTAAAGACCTGATTATATAACTGTTGCCTCTGGCTCTATGGAAGTTGGTTGTTGAGAAGAGCCTCAAGGTGGGAACCTCTAAGCACTGTAAGTTACAGAGTTGGCAGGGGCTTCTGCCTCGGGACCAATAAATATGTAAAGTAATATTGGTTTGCGTGGGATCCGGGACGGCGTTAGCGTTAATGTCGACTCTGGGGCTGGGCTAAGTGCCCGGAATATGGCCTTGTATAGACCCGGAGTGACACATTGGCAATGTTTAAACACTGCAGCCCACTCCCTCCTAGGTAGACCCTTGCCAGTAGACTGGTAGATACACTCTGTGGATTATGTTCATATGTTTTAAATTTGGGCGGCCACTCGTTTCTGGCCCGCTCTTGGGACCGGGAGTTACTAGTTGGGGATTGTTATTATTTTTCACACTCTACATGTTGAGATGGGGGGAGTGCAGAGGGGGCCGGAGTGGTCTGAGTGGACCATACACCACACACATTTAAATCTAAGGACAACACCACCCACTGCACCTCTTGTCCTGGAATAGCCGGACAATGGGTTCAGCCTCCAAAAGCCACAACATGCATGAATATTTAACGAGGCAAGGAGTGCAGATAGCCATGCTACAAGAGACACACCTTACCAGAGAAGATATTCATCGCCTGATTATAGATGGAGAGGCCAGTTCTATGACATACATTAACGTGCACGGACGGAGCACGCATCAAGGTCGCATGCCAAAACATTGCCGGTGAGCAAACTTTATGAGGTTGACTTTTGTAGTGTATTTTATCATTTATTATGTATAAAACTACAGTTTGTTTTCTGTCCTCAGTATAGTTTGCACCCTTGCTTGGTGTTTAATGTGTCAGTAAACAGGATTGTCAAGATTACAGTTACATTTTTTTAGTGTATGCAGCACAGGAGGTTCATTTTGATCACAGTCGCATGTACTTAAAGGCCAACAGTAATCTAAATCGGCAAACATTGGATACATATCCATATTTACAAAGAATTGTTAATGTTCCAGTAACTATATACATATGTGGACATCAATTGTTTCTTTATGTGTTGTTAGGACTTTGAGATTTTATTTGTTGCCATTGTTAAACATTTTGTTTGTTTACTTCAATGTTGCCTAGGTGATGAAGGATTTATCTAGGACTATTCATGTGTATTTTGTTTATTCAGTGTCACAATGCGCACGGTACAAACAAACAGAGAATTTTTTTCGCTTCATTTCTCTACACTGGTTAGCCTTGAGTCACGTAACCAGCACTAATGCACTCTTATAATTTAAGAGCATTTGGCTCACCTGCGTGACCAACAGAGCATTCGCGATGGATAGGTTAATTTCAGTTCAGTTTCAAAGTTACAGGTAAATTGAGAGTTTTAGCTCATGGTGTAATTATATTAATACTTTTAACCATATTCGTGCCATGGCGCAAGTTTTTAATACTATGTTTTTAACAGGCACGTTTTGTGTTTATTTTCACGGGGTGTTTCAGGCACAGAGCAGGTTTCTCAGTTATTTAGCATGAGCACAAGGGTATGCCATTTGTTTCACGTACTTGGTTTGCTCCACAATTGTTTTGGCACTCATTGTTTAGGTTAATCAAAGCGATATTGGTTTACAACATTTATTCAAGTTTAATCATCTCATATATGCCTGTATTGTGGAGTTATTGTATTCGTTGGATACATTCAGTGGAAGGTTTAATTGGAACATTATGAATGTGGTTGTTAAAGAAACAAAAGAGCATTTTTTCAAATGCATAGGACACTGTTGGTTATGATGCTTTTTTTTTTTACATCACCGTTATACCTGACGAAGGGCAGCCGCCCGAAATGCAATGGGGATACAACATCCATGTTGACGTTTGAGGAATACTGAACCCCCCCTGTGTTGCTGAGAAAAGCCTGGAATGGAAACTCTATGAACTTGTTGTTTGTAATATTGGAACACGAAAAGCCATGCATTAAAAAGGATTACTTGAATTGAAGAGGAAGTAACGTTTAAACTAGATTATGACTATAGTATCATTTTTACCTTGATGGTTGTGCATCCTGTTTGGGGGACCTGACCAGGCTCCAGTTCTATGACCTACATTGACATGCACGGAAGGAGTGCACATCAGGGTCGCACGCCAAAACATTGCCGTTGAGCATCACAAACTTTATGAGGATGACTTTCAGAGTGCATTCTATCATTTATTATGTATAGAGGCAATCTGTAAGCCACTTCATACTCCACTTTTCCCGGGGAAATCTGATGTGCATCAGAGCGGGACACCATTTGAGCTCAACCACTCCTCCACTGATAAAGAGAGCCGGTATGTCCTGATCAGGGGTAGACTATTGGGCAGGGATATAACCCTGGGAAGTATTTATGCCCCAAATCAAGATCAGATGGTCTTCCTTCATTCGCTATTAGCCACCCTGGCATCATTAATGACCGACGACCTCCAATTTGTTGGGGATTTTAATTGTGTGCAAATGCTTGGAGGGTACAACAAGGGGAGACACAGGATTATTCTTATTAGTCATACATTTATAAATTACACACCCGGACAGATAAATTTGTTAGTTCACTCAGGCTTTGTAAATTTGTGGTGTATAATGAATAATTAGGGCGCACCCTTTCAGACCACACAGTCTTCTGCTGTTGGGCCTCCAACCTGTTGGGAAACGCCCCCAAATCCCCATGTGGAGGCTTAACCAATCGTCTCTAGAAGACCCTTGCTTCCGGGACTTCTTGCAGGATGCACTCTATGGATACTTTGAACACAATCAGGGTTCTGCGTCCTCCAGCCTGGTCGAGTGGGAGACGTTCAAGGTGGTGGTCCGGGGTCACTGCCTAGGGCTCTCAGTCAGGGTCCAGAAGAAGCTGAATGGGGAACTTAGGGTCCTAGATATCAAACTGCATGAACTGGATAACACTTTGAGTACTGAAGCATCTGCAGCAGATAGCCTGCAAGAGGCTTGAGACAATATAATTGCCACCCTAGAAATACTATGCTGCCACAACTACAAGAACTATGTAGCTAGGGCCCACGAGGACGAGGGAAGCGGAGGCAGTTATTGGTCTGGCTTATCTGGCTTGAATCCTGAGAAGCACCCATAACACACATTAAGAGGAGCAATGACGAGTCTCTCTATTCTCCATAGGCCATAAATGCTTAATTCCGAAGATATTATGAAAAGGTTTATGAATGGCCAGACTTGCTCATACCATGGATCCAGACTGCCTTTTTGGACGACTTGCCACTAAGAAAGCTTCCCCAGGAGGGTTGGGGAGGACCAATAACAGTGCAGAAAATTCAAGCAGCTATTAAACAAATGGCCATGGGTAGACTCCGGGCCCAGATGGCCTCCCTGTGGAGTTTTACTCCACATTCACTGGGACACTGGCACCGAGACTGGAGTTGCTCTATGCCAACTCTTAAAGACTTGGGACACTGCCTGCTAACACCCGAGATGCAGTCATGATCCCACTCTCCAAAACCAAAACCCAAGGGGCTCGAACGTCAGACCTTAGTACACTCGCGATGCTGAATATTGATTACAAAATCCTTAGTAAGGTATTGGCCCTCTGGTTGCTCCCTCATATACCCACTTTAATTCATAACGATCAGAACGGATTCACACCGACCCGCAATACCTCCCTAAATCTCAGGAAACTGTATCACACCCTATACCACACGGGAGTGCAGTCCTGTTCCAGGGCCATGTTGATGTCGGTAGACCTCAAGAAGACCTTTGACTTTTTACACTGGGATTTTTTGTTTGAGGTCATGCGTCGGATGGGTTCGGGAGAACGCTGAGCTAACTGGGTCAAATCACTTTATACTTCCCCCAACCACACGAGTCAAAATGGGTACTAACTTCTCCCCCCCCAATGCAATGTGCACAGGAGCACCAGGCAGGGGTGCCTACTATGCCCCCTTCTTGCTCGAGCTGGCCATTAAACCCCTGGCTGAATTTTTCCACCTGAGGGGAGTGGGCACAGGGTGTAATGGTCGAGGGCTGAGAACACATTATTTGGACCTCCTACTTTATCTAGCAGATGGCTCTATGGGCTTGGCGGCTGCACTGCATCTTCTAGGTGGATTTGAAAGTGCTTCCGGCCTCCAGGTTAATAAAACAAAGATTATATGTGTTCCCCATGTCACCGGACGCTCAGAGGCTTCTGGATTACACATTGGACTTGGTGTGGTCCCCATCCTCCTTTCAATATTTGGGTATACAAATATTTCATTCTCTGGAAGACTTACGGGAGGGTGATTTGGGAAAAACCCTTCGCTCGCTGCAGTCATCTGTCGCCTACTTGGGCTACCTCAAATTAACAATTATGGCCAGGAACTCACTTTCTAAAATAATGATGCTCCCGAAATTGCTCTACTTCTTAAATAATCTGCCGGAAGGAATGCTGGTTTCTTGGTTCCGGTAGCTGAAAACCTGGAGAGATGATATGGGCCAGGGGCCGCCAGAGGGTATCACTAGAGGTTCTTTGGGGCCCACTTGACGAGGGAGGGCTGGGTGCCCCTGATTTTGAGTTGTACTTCTTAGCTGCGTAGTTTTAAAGAGCACTATCAGAGATGGCCCGCAACCCATTGCAACAAATATAGGGGGGGGACACTGGAACAGGATAACCGGACTCGGAGTGGCGTAAGATACTGGCATACCCTAAGAAAGTCTCTAAGAATATAAAGTTAAAATAAACACGATGAAATTACATCCATAGGACTTGTATGACCCCCCCCCCCACCCCCTCCCCCATGGACTACAGGTGATCTACATGCAGACACCTGGATGCAGACTAGGTACACATAACCTGGAGCTGTCCACGGCTGAGTACATCGTGGAAGATGGTAACAGAGACCCTAAATACCACACTAGGGCGCTACCTAACTTGTCCCCTAGAGGTCTGCCTGCTCGGATTATACCCGAGACCCCGCACCCAGAAGTTAGGCTCTAAATTTTTAGACCTAGTCTAAGTATTGTCCAAGAGGCGAATAGCAATGGCCCAGAAGTCCACGAAAGGGGCCAGAGGTGGGAACATGTGTGAAGGCTGTTACTCAATGGATTAGGGCTGAAGAAAGAGCTTGCGTCAGAAGGATGCCTGAGGGATACAGAGATGCCTGATAGCTAGTTTGTGGATAGAAGTCTTAGTAGCCTGGGAACACCGGAAAAACCCCTCCCCCCCCCCCCCCCCCCCCCCCCCCCCCCCCCACCCGAGTAGGAATCTGAGGGGGATGGGGTGACCTCCCTAATGGTAATGATCAGGGTGGAGAACACACACTGTGTAAGGCTGGACTATTGCTGCCCTTGCCTACCTGAGTGGGGTATTGAGTGGCACTGGACTCACTCCACTATCCTGGCACCCAGACGTGCTGCACTAGCCATGGGACAGCCCTCAAATGAACCACGAGACGGCCCCTTGACAGCCTTCCCCTCAAAACGCCTCCCTCCACCACCACCACCACTAGAACCTCTTTTATCCCACCTGACCTAGCAAGTTGAGCGGTCCCTGAGCCAACACACTAGTAATGAGCGAGGTGCAATAGGGAGAAATTAAAGTGAAAACTGGATCTCAGCAGATCCAGTGTACGAGGTCAAGCTTTCTTGCCTCCACACACTACAAGGAAACAAATCTGTAATTAAAATAAAAGTGAGAAAGTGAAATAATGACTATAAATAAAAGACCAAAGTGAGTCCAAGTGACCGGTGGGAGCCAGACACCTCTGACATACAAGGAAATAAAAACCCACAGTGGGTGGTTCAGGCAGAGTAGGGATGGCCCATCCCGGACGGATGTTGCAGTCCAAGGTGACAAGTGCATTTTCCTGACAGTGGAGTGATGTCACACCCACCACAATGGAACTGTTTTACATTTAGCTCCTAAATCATATTTTGCATTGAACAATTTCTGTTATGATACATCATTTCAATTAACGTCTAACTGTTATGTATTGTTTTTCTGCTGCAGGTAACAGGTTTTACTATTATACAAGTTATTTGCAACCAATGGGTCTACCTCAGAAGGAAGGGAGGTTCAGATGACCGTGCAGAGAGTCAAACTTGAAACCTACTGGTCAGAGATGTCACACAAGCACGTCACTCTGTAAGAACAACATACAAGAAATCGGGCAACACTATTTTCCAGAGAATCTTGGTAATCTGGTATCTGAATAGCAGAGGTGCCAATAGGTTCATTCTTATATCAGTTTAGCAAATGTAAGGCAGAAGTCAAAACTCATCAAAGATGCATGAATGTGGGACATGTTTCAAATATTCATGATTTCTGTAGGCAATCGACAACAGTACAGGGAGCTTCAAGATAATAAAGTATCTATACATTTACTGATACGTCATAAGTGCTACTAAACTTGTGACAGACAGCTCAAGCGACTCAAAAATGTAATGCAAAGTTGTTTATATAAAAGAGTGTGTACAGCATGTTGCAATAGGTTTGGATATTTAGTACCACTTTGAGCCTAATTCCTCTTCTCTCAAGTATCTAGTAAATCATTTTCCAACACCAGACCCCACAAATGTTCACAGAATAAGAGTCTTAGTACCCACTACAAGAAGGATGCCACTATCAATATGATGAGGCGGCCATCTTGGAATATATGCTTATTCGGCAACAAACAGTGGTTTACAGTTGAAATGTACCCGAACATTTTCAGTTTGGTAGGTTTTTACGAGGTTTTATTTAAACCTAAAACAGGAAACAGACAGGATTTTCCACACATTCCTGGCGTAAGTCCCACTGTAGAGAGAAGGCACTGTCACAGTGGCCTTAGGACATTTTGCTTTTCATTTTCTCATTCTGGTTGACCCAAAATGTTCTCCAATGCTAAAAGGCCTGTGTAACACGTATTATGATGTATCTATACTACAGTCTGCCTAACAATAATAGAGGTACAGTAACTGTGGTACTCCTTTAATAGTGACTGCTGTCCCCAAGACCAGTCCATGACACAATTAATGTGGGTGTGGTACTTGATTAATAGTTATGAGGTACATGGCATTTTTTTCTTTTAACACCAGTGGGTGGGCTGCCTACTAGATCTCATTGTAGAAATAGAGTCCTTCATGACTGATCCTTTTAATCATATATGTTGTGTGTAAGTAGTGCTTGGGAACACCGTGGAAACATATGGAGTAGTCCCCAGGATTGAGGAAGGAGAAGGAGACTTGCTGTTTCTACAAGCTGAAGCAGAGATAACGACGGCTGCCTGTGGTGTGATGGTGTGAAGCAGGTCCTATCTTGACGACCTTAAAATGCATGAAGATCGCTAGCAGTCAGGACGAGTGAAAGCATTCCAGTCCAATGTGAAGAAGGCAATGGAATACAAAGAGCAGAGTCCCCCATAAGGTGAAAAACAGAGCGATTGTGAATGCATTTGGTATGGTGGAACACACACACCATCCTAGATGTTCACTCTCGGTTTCTCCACTCAATCAGCATCAAAGTAGCGTTACATGCTGCATTCCAATAAATGATCCTTTTCTGGTTAGGCCCACAAAGGCAAAAATGACCTCATCCTCTTGCAGAGCACTCCCAATGTGGACCAGATTTCAACAAAATGATCTGCACCTATGAGTTGGATACCATGCTTCTACACTGATCCCCTGAGAGCCACCCACTTTTCCCACCCAAGCCTTACTGATGGGCTGTCCTGCAACTGCAGACAGATGTGGTCACACCTCAGGCACATCTGGACATCCCAGCTACAATGCTGACACAGAACAGTCTTCTAGCAAATTGGACATGTTTCCAATTCTCATGTTTCGACCATAAAGAGATTTTGTACAAAGAAAATTGCAATGGAATTAGAAGATGCTACCATTTGCTGCCTGACCTGGATCTCACTTGAATTACCAATTCCAAGAGTACACATCACCCTAGGCTGATGAGCCGCCTTATTCTATTCTATCTCCCCTGTCAGCACAATGATACTAACCTAAGCAGGGAGCGACAGAGGACTCTCAGACCAACTGCATCTGAGGACCCACTAGAGGACAGAGTCAAGCCACCATGTTAGATTACTCAACACCAGTGTGTCGATTGGGACAATACCAGTCGTATCTATACAGTGGCTCATCATAAACACTTGAATCATTGCTGGTAATATGCTTCTCAAACCAGAGTGCATCTACAGCACAGTTTGGCTTTCAAAGAGCAGAATACTAGAGCCAGCATAGCCCTTGGCATATGAAGGCACTTGTGAGTGTCACTGTGACAAATGAACCTAGAAAAATCTTACTGCTGACACAGATCTTTCTTAGCATTAGCTTCTTGGGGTTGGAAGCTCTTTCTAGAAGTGATCACTAGTTTTCAGGATAACTGAGTTGCAGATCAACACAAAGGGTAAAAAAAAAAAGTGTATAGCGCAAGAAAAAAAAAACAAATTGGGGTGCGAGAATAAAGTAACAAGAGCCAATATAGAACAGAAAGAGGCCCAACTAAGGAATCTGTTATATGAACTGTAAAGGTTTGGGTAAGTCAGTTGAGAAGATACAAGGCAAGGATGCCTAATTAAGGGCAGAAGAGTAAGGATTAGCTGGAGAGGAACCAACTGTGAAGCCTTCTCCATCTCTTAATAAACAGAGTGAAAAGCCATGAAAGCCTCACTCCAAAGTACTATAAAGCGAAATAAGCACCGGTATGAACAGACAATCAACACCCTTGTAGGATACATGTGTTCTGGCATGAGAACAGGAAACTGTATTCTCAGAAAGCGCACCAAAACCCAGCAGAGGTCTTTCTCTATTTTCTACTTAGTGATAACAAGCACGAGAACATCCATCGGTGTAAGCTGTTGGTAGAAAAACATGAGAGCATCAGCAATAAGATTGCCAAGTTCTAGGACATAAGGATCCAGGTCAATGATCCAAGTCAAGGAGATTAACCTGAAAAGGGTAGTATACAGATTCAAATCACTGAAATATCCAAGACATGGAGGGCAAGTTCTCTTCCTGGAATTATATCAACATCCCTATCAAAATAAGATCTGTGCCAGCTCTTCTGCAATTCAGAAAGTAACTGAAGCCCCCATCTCGTAATAAAACAGTAAATTTCATTGTAAACGTTCCTGTATTGTACCATAAGGCTCTTATTGCTCTTATATTTTTCAAGGCTCTCTAGCTCTGTTATCGCTGTTCAAAAAACTATACACAGGATGCATGCGAAGATCAGTTTTGTTTTACAATATGACTTAATGTCTAGTTAAACAACCAACATTATTAACTGGGTATGCTTAGAAACATTATTTTTCTTACACTGCCTATTTAAGTAAGCTCAGGTGTATCATTCGCCAGTGAAAGCATCTGAACGTTCAAACCGTTGAAGCGTAAAAACACACCATCAGGTGTTTTTTTAAATCATTATTCCTCTTTCTCCTGCTTAATTTTGTTTATCTCACCTCCCTTTCTTCCTCTATCTTTCTATACACATGCAGGTTGTTATATCACATCGGCTCTGTTTGATGCACCGGATGATCATTAACATTCAGACAATGTGTCTTCTCTTAGGATTCCAATCCTCTAAAACTGTAATTTTCACCCGTACTCTGCTATGATTACCACTCATCTCTTCTTGACCTTCCTGCCAACTTTTTACTAACTCGCTAATCTGTGCTCAACTCATTCAACCCTTTCATCTCCAAACTTCATACAACTGCTCTCTCATTATCTTCTATTTGATGGCTCCCTTTCCACTCTTGTATTCTATATTTCTTCCAAAATATTATAATAAAGTAGATGCAGGGGCCTGCCCATCATTCCTAGCTATTGTCTATACCTGTGCTCCAATTCTGTGGGGCAAGTTCGACTTCTTGCACTATTGCATTCACACCTAGTTTCAATCTTTACAACCTTTACTCTCCATTAGTGCCTAACATTGGAACGCTCTTCTCTTCCGCTCTGCATCTACCTACACACTTTGACTCCTGCGTAACACTTGACATTTTCACGATACAGGCCCTCAACATGAATGCCTCAAAATGCCAGATTCGGCTAGTAAAAAAAAAAAGTTATCAGCAGTTTGAGGATTTTAAGATGTGTGATAATTCCACCTGCGTCATTACCTCATGGGAAAAAAATGGAAGAAATGTGGGATGATTTGGTAACAGCTCACTGTAGATTAAAACAATACGCTGCATCATAATTTCAAGGTGAAGCATTAACAGTTGTGTAACTGTGAGAATGAGCGTTACAGTGTTTCTAACTCCCACAAGTTAAAATCAAGGCCAACATTGTTTCACCATACCACAATGAAGCACATACCTCAGAGCAGCCATGCTGGATATAGATGGAGAGTGTGAGCGAGAATGTATGCTAGGAGAAGACACAGATCTACTCTGACTATGAATGGAGGAATAATTCGGGAATGGCGACACAGCTGGTGAGTCTCCCCTAGAGATGCTTCTCAGGTGGGCTGTCAGAGAGCTGCTCGCTGCTGTGTGCTGTGGTGTGCCCAACTGATCTTGAAACTTCAGTACCACATTCTGCTCCTGCAAAGATAAAACATTGACAGACTATTACCACTGAATAGCTAAAATTATGACATGTTGCAAATAATCAGCTAAAATTGGATGCCCATTATCGAAAATATTAGGAACCATGAACACCATGATATAAATGTCTCTCAAGAAAAAACTCTCCAACACGAGTAGCCACTTTACATTCCCACATTGTAAAGGTACCATAGGTTTACTCCAGGGCTCACATAAATAGCATTTTTGACCGTAAAACACTGGGACTAACCTTGAAGTGAATTTTAAAACTGGGAAACAAATTGAAACTGCTAGTTTGAAAGAAACAAAATGTTTTTCCATGAGCTAATACATTCACAAGGAGCAACACTGTATGCAACCCCCATTTTTTGTAATTTTTTAAGATGGACTCCATTCCTCAGCCTTAGACAAGGCGCTGCGCCCAACCCCGGCAGGCAGCCAACTCATACTACACTTGGCTGAAGACAGTGTGCATCCCAGGTTCACTGCAAGACCTGAGCTTCTTCGACAGCAATCCTGATTTTTGTATTAATTTTTGGGGGACCTGCAAACAAGGTCACAGCGTTAGGAAATCCAGACAATGAATATTTTGTGTTTTAGAATGTAATGCCTAGGGCAGTCCCTTTGGGCCTACCAACTGTGTACCTAGGGATCAAGCAAAGCCCCCTCTATCTTCTATATGGATCTTTTCTTTTCCCTCTGGATGCAGGGACAAAGCGCCATGTCCTGTAATGGCAGCTAAAGCAAACACAAGGAGGTGATGGACGGAGCGGTGAAACTTTTCAGACACTCACCCCCAGTCACAGATCTGGGTTGAATTCATCATCGTTCTTTAGCTCACTTCGCCACCCTAGCCACCAATTTCTACCTTCATGTTACGTACCCAAAGTGGGCACCAACAGTGAAAAGCTTCCTTGTCCAATCACTTTTTTGAATTTGGGTTCTAGGACAGTTCAAGTAATTAAAAGCCAGGAAATACAAGTGTGCTAACCCGTCAAGCCGACAGTACCTTTTTGTAAAACAAAAATTCAAAGGTGTGCTGAACTGAATTACACCAACCCACACTTGCTGTTCAAAGTTCTACATTCATGTCAAATTTGGCATAAATCTTTTCAGCGCCTTTTGGTGTAGCCAAGGGCAAACTGTCATATAGAAGCTACAATTGAAAAAATAAAATGTACCCCTCCCCTACCCCCAAGCACAGCCCCACCACCTCCACCCTACTTCATCTCAATTTACCTTTTTTTGCCCCACAAGGAACTGCACAAAAAACATATCGAACAATACCCTCATAGGTTAAAGGAGTTAGACATTTTCTGCAGATCCTTCTAGGGAGACCAGAGTTGTAGGAAAATCAAAAGCTACCGCTTCAACGGAAAAGGTGGCTGACCCATCACTACAGTGTGGCAACATCCACTGTGCAATGTAAAAGCATTCTAAAAATGTCTTACCACTATACACATACAGCAGGCATTCTTGGCTGCTTACACCACACATTAAACATGAAAACCTTTTATTACAATCCCAACATAATCTGGATCACTGACTAGCCTAAGGAGCCAGCTAGACAGCTGATCCTTAGAGTCACTTTGATTACAATCAATGATGGACACTAAGTGTTTTATAACACAGTTGGTGTTTTATCTCATTAATTCACGAATGCTGCAGTTTTGCTTTCTTCTAACCAGTGGTAGCTTGTGATCTGTGAAATTGGTAGTGTAAAATAAGAATGCACAAAAATGCAATGAGTGAGGAAGTGCATCCTGCAGGCTTGACTAAGCATAGATGGTTTCACAGATTGTTCTCCCCTCACAGAAATGTGAAAAATGGTGCCAAATTTGGTATATTGTCAAGATTTTTAAATAAAAGGTCACAAGGCTGTAGGTTTTATACACAGTTCTGTAGGAGCTCTCATTAAATATCCCAATAATTTGCGTGACAAGAAAATGTTGTCAACATGGTACCAAAACAGGGCTTTTTGCAGCAGAATTCCATATGTTTTATAAGTCATTCTGAAACCTTTGTATGCAGATTGCCATAGTCTATCAGTTTTAAATATGTATGCATCTCCTTTAATGACTTTAACCTTCCACTTTACAATGCTAATCTTTCAGAGAAGATTCTAAATCATATGGTATAACCAATAATCCAGTTTGAAGGAGCAGTATGGGAAAGATAACTGTTACAGAGATCTCTCAGTCTCAGGATGTACATAGCAGAGCTATGCTATTAGGTTAAATAGGTACCACAGGCTGGGACAGTACAGTTACAGGTGGCATACAGGTTCATACAGCAGGTTTATACATCCCTCACTTTACTCCTTTTTAGACAATACACAATAATAGTTCTCCTCCATATGCTTCTACCCTGTGCTTCCCCGCCATGGACAACACTCTCCTCTATTCTTTTTATCATTATCATAATGCCTCTTTGAGCCTTTCTGTGGGATCGTTAACATTTTTCTTGAGATAAAAAAGAAACCTCACAATTGAGTTCTTCTTATTGGTCTTCAGGTGAGAGATCAACTGGTGAACCAGTTCTGGTTAACTGAAATGATGCATCTCATTATCATGCAAGACCTTTAGCAGAGCAGGAAATTTCATTTGGACCTCTGCCTCCAGCTTTTTTAGCTCATCTATTTGTTTCCTAGCTCCCACTGGCTATCTTTTGTAAAGCATGAGATATCTGACCGCATACTAAAGGTGATGTTCTGCATCTCTAGTGATTTAGATTTGAGAGCAATATCTAAAATCTGCTCTTTCACTGTGTACGCTAAAATATTTACCAACATTTGACTTGGTCTTTTCCAGGCTGGACTAAGCTTAAAAGGATCACTGTGTATGTTCTAGGTTTCTTACACAAAATTTAAATATGAATCTGCAGATAACACAGACTAATACCTGCAACCTTCCATTCACCCACACATTATTTTTCACCGTTCCCACCGCTCTAGTGTCTCTAATTTATTTTCTCTTCAAGAGGCAAATTTCTGTTGTATTTGCGCCTACTATTGTGTTAAGGTCCTGAACTGCTTTCAACAGTGCTTCGGTTTGAACTGTTCATTTATCTATGTCTTTATCAAATGCAGCATATGTTGCAAGTATCACTCTTTGATTTGCCTCCGAAACTTCAAAATGTTTTTTCATTTCCACTGAGATATTTAAGAGCATTTTGTGAATGTTCATCACCTCACTCTCAGTAGAAGTCTGCTGTGTTGCCCCACATACTAACTGATTAAGTGATATTTCTGACGACTGTGTATACCACAGATAGAGGTAAGTTGCTCAGGGTTATTGCGGTAATCAAGGGTAAGGTTTGCTAGAACTTCAAATCTATTAGAAGTGCTAGATCCATTATCCAACGTGCACATTCCTTCTAATAGACAGACCAGCTATTCTGTGATCTCCCTGACCTGTTCTCGATCACAGTATCAACATCGGCTCTTAGACGCTCTTTCTGATATTTCCTCTGATTCATCTGGTTATTCTTCTCTGGTCTATCCGTTTTACTCCTGATACATGCATTAACCTTTTAAAAAAGACCTATTTAGGGGGTCATTTATTTTAGGATTCGCAATTTTAAGCCACTTAGCATTTATTTTCTCCAAATTTTTATTAACATCATTGTGCGCCTTGAGTGCCCCTGAATGGTTTTTCCAGCCTCAACTCCTTGACCTTTTTTTACTGCTTTGACAAGCATTACCCCGATTCATGTTGACAGAGTCTCCTACATTACTTATCCTTTTGTAAGTTCCAAACACTTCTGATCTCAAGCTATACCTAGAAGCTTTGCTGGTTTCTTTAATAGTTTTTCCGGCTTTTTTACAGCGCTAAAAGAGTCAGCGTAAGGGGTTGACAAATCAATCACTTCATCAATTACTTTGTCATTTTCAAATACTTTGGCAAATAGCCAGAATCCTCCAAGAGTTCTAACTACTTGCCATTAGAGTTCCTGGTGGACTGCTTGCCCTGTTGCCATCATTGAAACAGACTTCTGTAGACTGCAGGTTTCGTGCACTGAGAGGACACTGCCCGCCTTGCTCCAGGTGGGGACGAGGTGAATTGCCATCCGTGCCCACCTAAGTTCTCGAGGGGCAAGAACCCAGCTATGCATTGTATACAGAGATAATTTCAGGGAAAACACTATTTAGAATACGCTACGTAATTTAAATTGTAGTGGGGGGGGGGGGGTTAGTTCACAGTTTACATGTGGTGCCCGATTAGGTCTTCGGTGTATAGGATAATTTTTCTTTAGCACTGTCTGATTTGCACTACATATCATGGCTAGTCGTACGAGGGAAGACCTTAAGTTCGCCCTATAATGGACCAATCTGAGTGTACACTATCTTTGACAGTATAATGCCCATTCTTAAGGGTGGTTCCCTGCTGCTAATTGGGTGGAATCTGCACAGCACACACCAGGGCTAGTTACCGAATGCACCTCCCTATTGGTTGCTACCCAAACAAATCCTCTGTGAAGCTCTACAGCTCATGCTACAGTTAAAGCAAGACTGAATCTTTAAATGTAGGTCCTTTAACCTCTGGACTGCTCTGTAGCCACCACACGCATGGTAGTATAAATTGTAGTTCAAAGGGAACTCTATAGAAGGTAGGTATCAGCATGTACCACCACATTTCTTCTCACACTTCCCCTCCACCCACAGGTTGGTGCAGCTACATACTTGAAGTGAAACAGCTCCAATGTACTCTCATATTTATTCGCACACTTTTTATCCATCCTTACACCAGCATATAATGCTAAAAACGTCTTGTCTGTCATTCCTTTTTGCTTCAAATTCACAGAAAATCACAGAGATCGAACACAATAAATCTTTAGCTGTAGCCCTCGATGTTACCAATTGGGTTTCTGGTTCGTAGAGTAATACACCCTGTCCAAGCAAGAACCACAATCCTAGTCAGGGTAAGTCAGATACAAAACACAAATTATACTGTGCTCACCCTCTAGTAGCTTGGCACAGAGTAGGCAGGCTAAACTTAAGAGGCCACCGAAAAGACTCCACACCACTTTATAAAAATTAAAGGTTAATTTTATAAATAATACAGGACCAAAATGACAAAAATCCAATACATTGAAGTAGAGATAAGAATTTTTCAAGAATATAATGTGAAAATAGTGCTTAGAAGCAATAAGCGCCTATGGGGGTTATCTGGTCGCACTGGACCAGGGCAAAGTTAAGAGTCCAGGTCAACCGCGATGGAGCGCAGGACAGATACAGCAGGCACGCAGGCCCACTGAACACCCTTGATCCTGGCAGCAACAGCAAGATGCGGGGTGCATCTGAGCGATGCATCGATGTTGATCCCGCAGTGGAGTGATGTGTCGATTTTCTTAACACAGTGGTGGTGGTGCGTCAGTTCCGTAGGCGATGCGCCGTGCCCAGAGGCGTTGATTCCATAGACAATGCACTGGGATTCTCCACACAGTCGAGGGGAAGCGTCGGTCTTCCCACACTGAAGCGGCAGAGCCGTGTTGGTTCCGATGCGTCGGTTCTTTAAGTTGGTCCGCTGGTTCTGACTGCATTGCTTTGATTATTCTCTCGCAATAGGGTTGATGCACCAGTTCGGCTACACGCGGGTTGGAGATAAGTCGATTTTACTGGAGCAAGCACCTGGGTCCACTTCTAATGGAACAGGCACAGGATCTGGTGATAAGACTTTGATACCCCCCGAGTCTCAAGCAACAGGAGGCAAGCCAACAAGCCCTTGGAGATCACTCTGGATTCAAGGCAGACTCCAGCTTTCCCTCAACAGGATCAGAGGGCAACAGGCAGTAGAGCAGCACAACAGAAAAGCAGTTCTTATAGAGCAGCAGTTTAGCAGAGTCACCATCCTTATAGAAGCACAGTAGTTCTTCTGACCAAGGTTATTTACAGGTCTAGAAGTGTCTGATTTGGTGGGGTCGGAGATCCAGTACTTATACCCAGTTGTGTCTCTGAAGTGGGCCAACTTCAAAGAAGGGTCTTTGAAGTGCACAGAGATCCTTTCTTCCTAGCCCTGGCTCAAGACTCAATACAGGGAGGTAATCAGCCCTTTGTGTGGGGGCATGACACTGCCTATTCAGATGTGTCAGCTCCTCCCTCCCACCCTGCCCAGGCTGAGCCATCAGGGTGCAGATGGGCGCTCAGACACACCTAACCTTCCTTTGTGTGTGGCTGTCTAGAGGGAATGAACAAAGTCAAGCTGTCACTCACCCAAGAGGTGTATTGGAGACAGGCTGCAGGCACACGGAGCTTTAAGAGCAGAGAAATCACAATTTTCTAATAGCAGCATATCTAAAATAGTAATGTTAAATCAAACTTTACCAGCACAGAGGATTTATCATTACAATTCCAATTATATAAAACATAACAGAGCTATGCCTTCTCAATCAGGAATTACAGCTTAAAAGTGTAATAAGGAATTCCCCATGTTAACCTAAGAGAGGAGTAGGCCTCACAGAAGTGAAATACGAATGTAGGTGTTTTTCACTACCAGGACAGGCAAAACTTAAAAGTACATCTCCTATCTTTCATACACAGCACCCTGCCCTATGGGCTATTAAAAGCCTACCTTAGGGGTGACTTATGTGTAATAAAAGGGGAATTTAAGGCTTGGCAAGGGGTGTTAAATGCCAAGTCGAAGTGGTAGCAAAACTGCACACACAGGCTCTGCAGTAGCAGGCCTGAGATATGTTTAAAGGGCTACTTGTGTAAGTGGCAATCAATGCTGCAGGCACACTAGTATTATTTAATTTACCATCCTTGGGCACAGGTAGTGTACTCCACTAGGGGCTTACAGATAAAATAAATATCCTTATTGTGGATAAACCAATGTCACCATGTTTTGAGGAGAAGCACATGCACTAAGGCACTGGCTGGAAGTAGTAAAGTGCTCAGAATCCTAAAGCCAACAAAAACAGAGTTCAGAAAAAGAGGAGGAGGAGGAGGCAAAATGTTTGGGGTGACCCTTCAGTTCAGAGAGGGCCATTTTCCAACACTCTGGTACTAATAACCATACGTGACACAAAGCAGACAGACATGCTTCAATCTAAAGCACTCAAATACAAGTGTGGTATCAATTTGCAAACGTGCTACAGAGACTTGTAAGGGGTACTAAGCACTTTAAACTGTAAACGTCAATACAACATGATAAAATAAACTGCTTACCTCAAGTTTTACTTTTCTAAGAGCCCAGACTGTGTGCACACCATGAAGAGTGTCGTAAGTCATCACAAGGGAGGGGTCCGCATTGGTGAAAACAATTTTCAGTGTATGGTCTGCAACATACTGTACTCGAGAAGAACCAAACATCCCTGAGAACAGCAAAAGGGACAACATTCATTTGTAGTTTAAAAGAATGAGCACAAGTGCCAAAACAAACTTGATGAAGCAAAGATTTTGAGGGCGTAAACAAGCAATCGAATGTTTCATATTAAAACAGCGAAAATCATGCCATACCCCGTAAAGCGACCATGAATGCAGAATTCAGATTGGAGCAAATCAAGATACTACATAGTGTTTAATACATAGTTGCACAGATGTTTTAGTTTGGTAGGGACAGCAATGATTTACATGCTTCGGCTTGTAGTCACATCCAAGATTTCTACCATACACTATGGATGTGCCCCTAACTGAATCCGTTCTGTGAAGGGGTTGGTAAAATTAACTAAGGACTCACCTGAAATTGAGGCAAACCCTAGGTTAATAGGCATTCGAAAAGAACAAACTCCATTGATTTGTGATTAAGGTTTGAAGACAGTACATCAAGATATTGTCAGGAAAATGGTGGTACTGAGGCTCTAAAAACTGTCAAATGGTGATCAAATATGAACTAGTGTATGCTTGTCAAGCAGTTTTTATAGGAAGCAAGGGTTTACCCAGGGCAATCTGAAATGGTTTGGGGCCACGGGATGATACCATGGAATGTTTTATTTGAGTGACAGTTTCTTCCCCGCACCCACCCCCCCCCCCCCCCCCCCATCAACTTTCTCCACGGTTTGCTCCCTTTGCACATCTGCACTGCTTCATTCTCTAACTGATCATCTTCTGTATGAATGCTCTCCAGGGGACTGAGAAGAGATTACTTATTATGCTGCAGTTACAAATTGGTTTCTCTAGCATAGAACACTAATTGTACAACACTGTTTAATTACCTCAATCCAATTGCGTTTGGTATTTGTTTGCTGATGTTTTACAGCCAGAAAGAAAAAGAAAATCAATAAAATAGTTGTAAAAAGAACAAAAAACTGAAATGTCCCCAACATGTACACTATTCAGAATAAAGGACCTGTAGCCATGGGGCTGTATGTTTAGGGAAACACATGCTCTTTTCAGCAGTTTCCAATACACGTCTGATGTGGTAAGCAGCCTTGGCTGTCACTGGCCTTTCTGCAGCACATGCCAAAGCCACAATAGTTGGGCTCTCGAATGAAAGCCATCTTTTATCCATAGTTGAGCAAACAAACACATCGAATTGTCTGCATCATTCGTATGTAACTTGTAATGCAGGTAATGACAGGAAAAGTCTTTGTGGCACAAATACACGGCAGCAGGTAAAATACCACATGTGGGCTGATGAGATTCACATCTGTCTGGAGAAGATCATGGAGAATCATGTGAATAATGTAGAGTGGTTGAATGCATCATCATTGGATGAAGGATAGTTTTCTATGGTTTAATGGATAAAAGACGGAAGCCCTAATTATGGAAAAGCTGGCCTAGATTGATCTCCATTTGAAAATTCCTACTGTCTAGCCTCTCCATTGACCCCTCTACAACCAGGCAAAATCAAGGATGTCATGTTTCCTGCGGTCGGCTACCTCTTAAATGATCTAATAATGTTGATTCAGCAAAATACACTAAATTGGAAGATCTTTTTAATTCTATATTCTTAAACACTAAAATACCTTTAGCCCTGAGCACTGAGATGAAGCTGTGATTCTTCAAACTGTCTCACCTTTCTGTACCTTCCAAGCAAGAGAGCATCTGGGAGAAGTAAAAAGAGCATGCAGGAGGAGGGACGTGAGCAATATGAAAACAATTGTAAAAATATTTAAGAGTGAGAGGGATGGGAACCAAGAATTGAAATGACCAGGAAGGAGAGGAAAAAGTAGGACAGAAAGCAATTACACACATACAGTCTCATGGAGTGTGCTATCAAAGGTAAAAAAGAGTTCACTCCTATCAGCAGTGGAAAAATACCATTCATCCAGTCGGGACACTGCTCCATCCAGGAGCATTTCTGTCTCACAAACACATGACTAGGAAGAGGACACATCAAATTAAGAGCAGAAACCAGAGACAAAGAACAAATCCATCTAATCAGAGGCAATGAACAGATTAAAAGCCCCCTCGGAGTATATGTACTTAATGAAAATATTGGATCTGCCAAAAGACTGCTAAAGCGGTCTGTAAAACACAGCTAAAAACAAGGTGAATTGAATAGGCAGCAATAATGGAAGATGTTGCAAGCTAGCCAGGGAAAAGGTGTTACAGTTTCAAAATGTTGGCCGGAAGGTTTCTGCTGTCCTAGTTTAGTAAGAGTTCCCCAGATGCTGCTTGTTTCACTTTGTCAGGATCCAGCCCCCTTGGACCCGGATCCCACGGACGAGACTCAACTTCAATGGGCCACACCTTTTTTTCCCCTTTCAGCCTCCCAGGTCTTGTGATTTACAAAGCATTGGAGACATTCCGGAGACGTAATACCACGGGCCCTTTAAGGATCAGGAAGATGGAGAGATGGGACACACCCCCTGAAGGTGGGGTTACAGTGCATCAGAAAGAGTAAAGGGACAAGAAAGCGAGGATAGGGTCGGTGAGCACCCGGAGGAGGAAGTTTGCGGATCCACACGACAAGACACGCTGAGGCATGTCCGAAAGCACAGAGGGACCAAAGAGGAACCAGAAACCCCGAGAGGCGGTGACCAGTCCTGCGTAGGAGAGCCAGGAGGCCACCGATACCACGAAGCGCCCTGCCAAGTTCCTGGAGGAACGTGGCTTGCACAGGTATGTGCAAGGTTCCTGGGAGCTCGGAGGCGGGCGGGAGTAACGCCCCCGGGAGGGAAGGAAGGAACCGAGTAGACCTCTTGGCTGTTGGGAGATTTCGCGGATGTTGTTTTCATTTCTGCCTCACTTCTTCCAACCCCACGGTGGTGGTCTGCCGACCCAGTACACCCTGTAGCCTGTTCTGAATGGGTGTTATCTCCCTCACTCTCTCTCTCGCATTTGGGTATATTCAGTGCAATGCACTGACATATTCTTTTCTCTTATTTGTTTTTGGTAGGGCCCTGTGTTGACAAGCCACAAGGTAGCGACGGACTTGGACTACGAGAGAAGATGTTAAGGAGAAGACGGTAATTCCCCTGAAGAGAACACAGACTCTTGTTGTCAATTGTTTACCGAATCACTTGTTAATAAACCCACTTTACTCAGTCATAAGTGTCGCGTGGATACCTGCCCCTCATGACACACTTGGATTCACTCTACAGTCAAGAAACTTCATTTGAGTCTTGACTAGACACCTTAACGATTCTGAGACCATGACTGGGATCCTACACTTGCTAAATAAGATGGCTGTCTCTATGGAACCTGTAGACTGAACCCAATGACAAAAAGAGAGAAATATACCATCCGCTTTCAAAGTGAGGAGACCTTTTCCCATATCTTTAATCCTATGTTTAGAGGTGATTTTCAAGCAGAGCAATTTCTTGGACTGGTGTATCTTTTGATGCAATGCTAGGTTAACTGGGACCAGAATCACAAATTTCCCTCCCATCGACTCCAATTTTGTCCACATTATGAAAAATATGTTTTTCTCGCATTTTTCTTACACCAACAGCTGTTTTTCCCTTTGTTCCTGAATTGAGAGTTGCATCTCTTGCATTCTTATCTGTGAGTGCAAACAAAATGTGCTCTTCTTCAGACATCCAAGCAGGGCATCGTCCTGTGTACCTTTGTGACTCACAGAAGTGGTGTTGGCCCAATCTATAAAAATTCTAGAATCTTGGGTGCCAAAATGCTTCTCGATTTCTGCATGATCCATGCTAGTAGAATACACAGAAGTCCAAGATTTTCAATCCTTATAATTTTTTCTACTATCTCAGGTGAAAGCAGCAGATATGATAGGGAGTCATATGAGAGAAATGAGCCACAGAGCCCCCATCGTCCCACTTTTTTGCAGGCATACAACTAGGTCGGGGAAGACAACTGCAAGCGGGCCAAAAGAATATTAGGTTTTTACAGGCAGAGAACCAGGCAGGAAGGTGATCCTTTTTCAGGTAAAATACCTTGGTGCTTAATGTAGCCCCAAAAAGCATTCCCAGAATTATAAGTAGAACTTTCACCATTGGTATGACAGGAAATTATGTGTGGTTTGAAAATGCTCCACATGTTGGAGTAAATTGCACTTAATTGCTACTTGTAGCTGTGTGATTACTGGAAGAAAATGCACAACAAACGTGGCAACAAGATTTGAGGAGAAGTAACCTGAGGAGCAACCACACCAGAGGCTGTATCCTAATGGCCATCTGAATTTTTACGCTTTCCTGGGAACCTACTACTGTGTGGAAAATGCAATTCTATGGTATTGATGGACTAGTGCAACCAAGGCCAGACTGGCCGTAGCGGACACCGGACGTTTCCCCGGTGGGCCGCCAGGGTGGGGGCCGGTTTGGGGCTCCTGGGGGCCAGTTTTGTTACCGGCAATATCGGCCCCTTGTAACAAAATCGGCCGAAACCGGCCGTTGTAAACAGCTCGACCACACCATTTCCCCCTCCCCCGGGGGCCGGCCGAGCAGTTTGCCAGGGCCTGTTTCGGTACCCTGTCCGGCCCCGAGTGCAACCAGCGAAGATCGTCATTGACAATGGATGCTTTGAAGGCCATCTGAACTAGTTACTATGTGATGATATTCGCCTGGAGGGGCGTCAAGAGACAAGCTTTACTGCTTAAAAGTTATGCATCTGTATCCACGTGCCTCGTGCCCACAAGTGTTGAATCCTTGTTGACCGGTGACACAGAGGAGGAGTGCTACCCTTTGAAACAAAAGAGAGGCTGGTTCCTACCAGAACTGGAGAAAAAACTAAATATGCATTTCGGAATTCAACAAGAATGACAGTTTTGATAAACTGGTGAAGGCCATTCAAGAGGAGTGTTTCTGGAGGCTTGTTTTTGGTCATTTTTACACATCTGTAATTTTACCGGACTGCCATTATTGTATCTTAGAGCGTTTCTCAGTTAACATCTGCTCAATAGCTGTTGGTGGTAGATTTGTCTGAAAGCTGAATGAGAGAAAAACAACACAGGCAGTTTATCTTGTGTGTGGGATATATAATTATGCTTCAAGAAACTGATCAATAGAGGAATTATAATCTCTCATGAATGGGTGTACTCTCAAGTGGCATAATAAACTTTAAACAACATGACTGCTATACATAGGAAAATCAAGTGATGTGGATATAATTTTTCGATAGTTGCTACAGCTTGCATCTTCTGTGGACAATTTGCCTGCTCAACAACAGTAATGGTGCATCTGAGGAAAACATATATGTAACAACTGAATGTGGAACGTAGGGCAGTTACATCAGCTGGGACTTGGGAGTGAAGTCATTGCTACTGGTGCAGCTTCCAGAAAAGGTTAATGCCTGCACTTTGTCAAGGCACAAATCTTTGTTTTAGCTTGAAGAATACTCTACTGTATTACAAAGGACAATTCCCCAAGAAGATAAGCAGTCCTATGAAAGAACTACTTAAGAAGAGTGTCAGGAAATGTTTCACAATCTCTAAATATCGCACATCTTTTAAGTATATCAGTGTTTCAAAAGAGACACTTGTTTTTGGGTGTTTCGCTTACTAAAATGTTATATTGATTACTGTGTAGCAGTTTATGCTACATTAAGGACACTACAAAGCATTGAACGGGCAAGAGACAATGAAATGTACCCAAGAGAGGTAACGGAGGGTACAAAATGGAGGAATTGAGGAAAGTGCCTTGTATCTGAAGTGGTCTTTCAAAATAAAGAGCAATAGTGCATTGTGAGTAGACATATGAATCTCAACAGCAAATGCTGAAGAAAAATGGCCAGTTAAGCAGGTAGGTGGCAGCAGGTTTCTGATGAGGGGGAAAGATTGAAGTAAAGAAGCAAAGTTGAAGAATAACAGTAAAGGGAACAAGCACATTATAAATTAGAAACACCACGGCAGGAGAGAAAGCAGACTGGAGATGCAGGATTCCAAACTCAGGCCCCTCATCAAACCTCTCCTGAACAATTACATTTAACTGTGTACCCACAGCAGATGAAGTGGTTGGAGGAAGGAAAGCTGGTGGGAAAGCAGGTCACTCATATCATCAAAGGGCTTGGCCTTCTGAAAGGACAGAGGCAAAAGCATAAGGCACAGCAGGAGGGCTCTGTGTTGCCGGCAGGGCCAGACTGGCTACCGGGCTTTTGTTATAAAACAATGCAAAACAAATGTTTTTAAAAGTACGCTATAAAGCTATTTGTTTTGTATTGTTCATTTAGAAGCACCGGCAGCTCCCCAGAAACAAAATCAGCCCCTCAGCAGTGAACCTGGACCCCACCCTGCATCCCAGCAAAAAACGCCAGGTATCCTGCCCGGCCCTGGGTGCTGGAGGTTTGATCCTCAGCCATGCAAAGTCTGGTATGGCCTGGACTTGGCTTTCAGTGCTCAACACTTCACCCTAGGTTTGTCTTCTTGGTAGATTAAGGAATGAACTACAGCTTGCATTTGAATGCACTTGGAGTATGTGAAAGACGCCATCTGCAGAATCCGTGCCATTCTGCTCCCTGGTTTTTTCTCCCCTGGCAGCTCTCAGCATGAATAGGAGATGAAACAGCCAGCAATTCGATATAATGGCAGAGAATTGCAGGGGCCTAGTTTTCCAGAGATATTGGAGGTAAGTAAATTGGCCTGGGTAATCAGGGTCTTCCTTCAAAATAATGTTTCATTGTCATGGGTGAATGGCGGGGCTGTGCGTGGGGAGAAAGGTCTCCTTTAGATATAAGAAAATGGTGTTTGGCATTTACATACATGCGGTTACAATATAAGTGGCACTTAGTGAATCAAATGCATCCCTTCATGTATTTTAGAATTCGATGAAGATGGCTTTCCATTCAGATGTCAAATGCATTCCATGCAAATCAGGAACACAATAGTGTAAGAAACCCAGTCTACATTTTGTTTATAGAGGGCAATCTAAACTAACTCAACTATGTCTTTTTTTCATAGTTCTTCTTGTGGTCATACGCAAACTACAGTGTTTTTCAATGAAATTCTTTAAAGACATCTACTCTTCTTTAGTTGGAAATTATAACCACCAAAGTCACTTACTCAGCATTACTAGCATTAATGCTTAAGAAGTAGCAAATATTTACTCCAAACAAAACTACCAACCAAATCGGTCTCATCCATCATTTATCCCAAACAAGCGTTTACAAAATACAATGCAACACGTACCTCCAGATTTACTAACCAAAGGAGTTATTTCATCTAATGGGTGAAGCATGCTGAATATGACTGGAAGAGGTTCCCTGCGAAAGACAAAAACATTCAGAATGAAAAAGATTCGAAAAAAGAAAGTAAAAATGTGCATCATCGAAAAATGTGCCATATTTTTGGCACACAAGTAAACAACGATTTGCGGTTGCTCCAACTACACTCCTGGGTGGGTCATGTGAGACTTACTTAAACCAGCCTAGTTTGGAAGGCCCAATTCTGCTTCCATGTACAACGATTATTGTGTGGTATTTGGTTAATCCCGAACTGACCAATCCCTGTTCAATATCATACTAACCGGTATAATGAGAACAGACGCAAAACAGGGTGCAGAAAACATGCATCAAAAAGATTTTCCAGGAGAGAAATTGGAGTAAATCTGTATTTATTCAATTATCAAAAGGATTAACACATCTCAATTGGAATTAATAGGTTTATAGTCCAAGTTTTCCTGTCTTAGATGTACATTGTCCATTTTTCGTTTGAGAATTGATATGGAACGGCGGTTCCCTATCTGTGCACCAGGGTACCCCACTGCGCCATCAAAACTACCCAAAACCCGCGAACCAAGCACAGTTTGGAAACCATTACTACTCAAACATACACACAGATACTAACAAACAAAAACAATTACAGACTCACGTGCAATGGATGCTATTCCACAGGAGAGGTAGGGAGAAAATTAGTACCGCTAGAAAAATAATGCAAAGCATAAAAACGGCATTTTAGAAAAATGTATGGCAAATTTCTCTTTTACGGGAGTGTCGAAAATCCTGTCAACGTTTTCAACTCTTGCGCCCGCGCATATCATGCAGGCCACCCGGCTTAGACTTTGCCGGAGACATAAGGAAAATAATTGACGTCAAATCGGTTTCTCCATCACTGTGAAAAGCTGAGCAGTTTCTGTTCTCAGTATAGGGGAGCCCTGGAAAGAAATCATGTTCAATACTTGCGTGTCTCAATCTATGCGCATGGGCCTGACCTGTATGGGATCACGTGATCAACAGAAGGGTCCGATAGTGAGATCAGAATATAGGCATATGCAGAAATATCCCCACAGTCCCTTGCTCCACATTAACGGCAGAAGAGTTAGTGTAGGGGAGCTGTAACAAGACAAGCACACTGTAAAAACGGGTCTCACGCGATGTTGTGAAGAGATGATTTATTCACAATTCAGCAATTAGTAAACCCACCAGTGCGGATGACAGAGACCCTCCAGCACCGGTCAACTCAGAACACAAAGTGAATCCTAACATTCCTCTAAGTATCTAGGTAACACAGAATGCACTCACATCAGAGTGCTGACATACAAGAATTCTAACACTCATAATAATAGTAAAAGGACACCACACGACATGTCCCCTTTTTTTTTTTTTTTTTACATAAACAAATACAAATAAAACTTAGGAGAAAACACAAAAGAAAACAAATCATTTTAAAATAAAATCTTCAAATTTCTTGGGAAATTTCACCACTCTTAACAGGAACCCCAGAAGAAACATTCTCGGAAATAATCTCCTCAGAAGAAGAGACATTCTGAGAATCGGTAATAGAAACGGACAAATCAGAACAAGACTTAGAATTATCATCAGAAGAAGAACTAGCCATATGTGTATCATCACTAGAATGTCTAAAATTGGAACCACAAACACTTTTCTCATTGGAAGTTCCAACATCCAAAAATGAATCATTAGCATCAATCACATTAAACAATTTTTCTTGTCCAGGTTTAAGAAGAACTACGGCACTCTTATTCCACCATCCCCTTTTGTGTAAAAAAACTGCAGTTTCCGAGACCTTAATAACTTGCACAGGAGCAGAAAATCTAGAAAAACCTTTGCGTGGTAAACCTGGATTAATGATGCGTACCCAACTGCCAACACAAATACTTTTGTGTTTGGTTCTATGTATGTCATCATGATATATCTTATTTCTCAAGGCAGCTCCATCTAAATTGTCCTTCACCTTATCTAATGTTTTCTCAAAATCCTTATGAACCATCAACTCACAAGATGGTGACACCAATGTACAACACTCTCTTCCTCTCATCAAATAGAAAGGAGAGAATCCTGTCACTGAGTGCGGCATGTTATGATACGCCCAAAGCTTCTCATCAAGAAAATTGAAAACATTCCTCTCACTCTCCAAAGCACACTGAATACCATCCTTAACAAATCTATTAGCCCTTTCCACTTGACCATTAGCTCTCGGACAATATAAAGGAGCTCTCTCAGCTCTAATACCACACTTTTTTAAGAAAGAAACCATTCTGGACGAAGTGAACTGAACACCATTGTCAGACATAAGTACTCTTGGAAAACCTTCAACAATAAAAATCCTCTCTAAAAATGTGATCACTTCGTCAGTATTAGGATTCTCAACAAAAGTGTGGTAAATCCATTTGGAAAAATTGTCAATCAGAACAATAAGAAATCTATGTTGTTTACCTAAAATATCATAGGGACCTGAAAAGTAAATGGATACCTTCTCCCAAGGTCCCTTGGGAATTTCCTGTAAACCAACGGGCTCACAAGAAACTTTACAATGCTTATCTGAACGCACACATATAGCACAAGCATCAACAAATCTTTCAACCAAAGTATCCATACCAGGCCACCAGTAGTGTTGTCTAAGAGCTCTCTTAGTTGCGGACACCCCATTGTGACCAAAGTGAGCTAACTCTACGAGCCTAGATCTGAGACCCATGTGAGGAACCAACATACTATGTCTGACCAGAAATCCATTCTCAATACTGAGTTCACTGGAAATGTGTGCAAAACTGTGCAGATCTGCCTCAAGATTCCTGAGAGGAGGCCATCCTTGAACAAGAAACTTTTTGACCTTGTTAATCACAATATCTTCATCATAAAATTTAACCCAGTCAGCTTCAGAAATTTTTCCCTCACAACTATTTAACACATCCACCAAAGCAACTACACATTCATGATTATCAACACATGAACTTTCATCGACTTCTTTAGCTGGCAATCTAGACAAACAATCTGCCGTGATGTTCTTCCCTCCCGAAATATGCTCAATTTTGAAGTTAAACTCCTGTAACCTAGCAATAAGTCTTATGAGTCTGGAAGAAGCATTGCCTGAGCGTACACCATCCATCATAAACACCAAGGGTTTATGATCCGTGATTAACTTAAAAGACTGTCCCCATAAAAAATTCTTGAACTTTTCTACAGCCCACACACATGCAAGCGCCTCTCTTTCAATTGTACTGTAATGTACCTCAGAACCTTTTAAAGCTCTAGAAATGAACGAAATAGTTCTTTCTTTCCCATTTACAAACTGAGTGAAAACTGTCCCTAAGCCAATAGAACTGGCATCCATAGTTACCACAGATTCCCCATTAGGATCAAATGTCTTCAAAGTAGGAGCCCTAGAAATGAGCTCTTTAACTCTAACAAAAGCTTTGTCATGCTCACCAGACCAGACAAAAGATGTCCCTTTCCTAAGCAAATGTCTCAAAGGTTCAACAACCAAAGCATAGCCCTGTACAAACCTAGCATAATACTCTCCAAGTCCCAAAAAGGACCTTAAAGAATCCTTGTCATATGGCTTAATAGCATTGTTAAGAGCACTAATCAAATCAAGTTTAGGAGCAATGCCCTCTCCTGAGATCTTGTGTCCTAAATAATCAATTTCCTTCACAAAAAATTTGCATTTTTCTTTGCTAACCGTCATGCCTCTTTGTGCCAGTTTGGTAAGTACTTTGCCTAAAATGGAATCATGTTCTTCATGTGATAAGTATGTCATGCTGAAATGCTTGTACCCCAACCACATCTTGAAACAATACATCCACCAGCTTTTGAAAAACACTAGCGGCGGAAGCTAACCCGAATGGCATACGTAAAAACCTATAGACTCCAAAAGGAGTTACAAAAGCAGTCAAGTCTTTAGATTCCTCGTCCAACATTACTTGATGATATGCAGACTTGAGATCAATGATGGAAAAAATTTTAGCTCCATTGACAGCCATGAGCAATTCCTGAATCCTAGGAAGCGGATGACTGTCAATAATTATATTCTTATTCAGTGATCTCAAGTCAATGCATAGCCTCAAATCACCATTTTTTTTTAATGCAATTACAATAGCCGAAATCCATTCTGAACTATCAGTGGACTCTATTATGCCCTCAGAACACAGATTATCTAAATGCTCTTTGAGCTTTTGACGAACACCAAATGGTACCATGCGTACTTTGTGCTGTTCAGGTATAGCATCTTTCTTTAACTTAATGTGATGCATAAAACCATTCACGTGACCAACTTTATCAGCAAAAACAGTGTTGAATTTTGATAAAATAAAGTCAGTATTACCATCTTGTGTTGCAATCTGGTTAACAGAAATGTCACGTAATCTAATGGGAGTATCCGTACCTGGACAAAGCATTATTCCTAGTTTGCCCAGATCGTACCACCCGACAATATTCTTACCATTAACTGCAACATAAATTTTTGTGAAAATACAACGTCCCTGAAAATTCAATTTTTCCTCAAAATAACCCAACATTTCAATATCAAAATTACCAAATGCTTTAGGGTTGACATCTGTGACAGAAAGTTGTATACCGGTCCACTTTTTTTCAAATGTAGCATCAGATAGCACAGTGATTGGAGAGCCAGAATCAGCCATTACTTCTAAAACAACATCTCCAATTAAAACTTCTCCTAAAGGTGCTTTGAATCCAACATTAATCATATTAACATCAAAGAAAGAATCATACAAGGTAATAATCATATTCTCTAACTCATTAGTCACATCATTCACAGAGTTCACTGTTAAACCATTGTTTATAGCCCATCCTCGTCGCCAATGTAAAAACGGGTCTCACGCGATGTTGTGAAGAGATGATTTATTCACAATTCAGCAATTAGTAAACCCACCAGTGCGGATGACAGAGACCCTCCAGCACCGGTCAACTCAGAACACGAAGTGAATCCTAACATTCCTCTAAGTATCTAGGTAACACAGAATGCACTCACATCAGAGTGCTGACATACAAGAATTCTAACACTCATAATAATAGTAAAAGGACACCACACGACACACACCTCTGTCTGTCCCACTACATCTGTTACTGCGGTTGCTGTGGTTTTGCAGTATAAACTCAATACCTAAGCACGTTCAGTTTGCTTAAATAGAGAAATATTTTCTGCTGGTTTATACAAGACGCAGGTAGACGCAAACACCGGCCTGGGTCGCTGCTTTATTTACTTTTCTTGCGTGTATTCAAAAGCCTTTCAATGTTCTTTCATCAAAAAGACGCGCCTCTGTCAGCTTCTGGGATTTAAAAAGAAACAACCTACAGATAGATGTCTATGCTGTGTTAATAAGAGCACGTGATGAAAGTGAATTTCGCTACGGCAGGCCGTGAAATGGCACAGCGGGTGCCAGGTTGGTGAGTGTCAGCTCCTTCACACCAGAGACAGCCTACCATTCTGCACAGCTACAATGTCTGCCTCTACCCTTCCCTATTAGTGGCCAGTTTTCACTCTTACACCATGATCACGATTGAAGAGGAAACATGTGCAAAGATTCGGGGTGGTTGGAATTTCCGTTTCCAGACGGTATCTGCTCAGATTTCCACCCAGGAGTTGAAAGCAAAGCCTTCTTGCGGAGCATGCTGCTCCCATTTTTACTGCAGTTACAGAATATAAATATTTGGAGTTTCCTTTCCTCTCCGGGAACTTGTGTCCCTCCAATCAGTCGTTGGCACTGCATGGGACGCTGCAGTGGATAGGATAGGATTACATCTATGATTATAATACCTTCATCAGCTTTACCTTCATCCCAATTATTACCAGAGAGAAAAATGGAAGAGCTCCCGAGGCCAGACTTGCATCCCCCACCCACCAGAAAAAGTAACATAATGGGGAGCCGCGGTCAACGGGCAATAGGTCAAGGGAACCGCAAGTTGAAAAAGCTTGTGAACCACTGATACAGAAAATGATTAGCCCGTTCATCTTCATCAAATCTACATTGGCGGGGTGTGACTTGGCGAGCCATCATGGCAGACGCTTCCTGGTTGAGCTCCAGCCCACCAAACCTCTAAATCCAGCATCATCTGACAACTCCCTTGTGTGAGCGGGTCAGGCAATACCCGGCCGGTGGTGGCTCACCTGGAGGACGCGCCGATGGTGGATGAGCAGTGTAGACCGGTGGGCGGGCATCCGGCTCCCTGGAGAGGCCGCCTCAGTCGGGGCCCTGCGGCCTACAAAGTTCTCATGCCCCGCCCTGCCCGCATCTCGGCCAGTGGCTGGGGCCCGGTGACAGCTTTGATCTTCACGACTCAGCGGGGGGCTCCGACACAGTGGCTGGCCGGGGGCCCCCAGGACGCACAGCAAATGGGAGTTGCAGTGTGGGTGGCACCTCAGCAATCTAGCTTAGTGCTGTGGAGCTGCCGCGAGGTAGCTGACTCAGCCCTGAAGGTCTTTGCCAGCTATACCGGGGCCCGCCTGTAGGCCACGACGCCTGCTGTGTGATAACCCCTTGTAAGCTAGGAGTGGCACCACATGCAGGGGCGTGGGCCGGAGCCCTACAGGAGCAGTGACCAGACAAGCCTGGTGAGGTAGGCCCGCAGTGCGGGTCTAGAGTGTTGCGGCGCTTGGGGTGGGAGGGCCCCCTCCCCCGTCTTCTTACTGTAGACTGGATTGGAGCCTCAGCTGTGCAGGGTTGAAGTATGGGCATGTGTAGCAGGGCCGAGTTGGGGGGGCGCAATGGTTCGGGGTGGCCCCGGTCCTTTACATATACTGGCTGGAACGCGGTCCAAGCTACATGACGAAGCAGCCGTGACTCGGGTGGGGCGCTGTGGGCTGGGGCTTTGGCAGGCATGCAGTTGGTCCCTCGGTGGCAGAGACAGCCGCACTAGGCCCGGTGCGAGTTGCAACCCAGGGCCAACCGACTCTGTGAGGCCCGGCTCGTGGTGTCTTGCCCTGACCCCCGCTGAGGGGCAGGCGGAGTGGCCAGAGACTGCAGTGAGGAGGCCATACTTGCAGAGCGACATTGAATGGAGGCCGTGTCCGGCCTACTCCATGTCATCATGACAAAAGACAAATCCTCTCCCCCCCCCCCCACAAAATAGTGCACCCTGGACTCGTACACCACCGCCATAGCTGGGGCGGCGAGTGGTGACGCGATGGGGGCCCAGTCCCAGACAACGCTGCCCTGCTTGCCGCAATCGCACAATCCCTCGACATGCTGGACACCAAAATTAGTGCAGTCTGCTCACATGTCTCATTCCTCAGAAAAGATCTTAGAAAGGCTGTGTACCACATCACCGAGGCTGAAACCAGGATGTCGTCAATGGAGGACACAGTAATGTCTTTTCAACAAGAAGTCAACAAACTTACAGTAGTGATGCAGGAACTAGCCACACGGGTGGAAGACACAGAAGGCCGCGAAAGGCGGAATAACCTACGCCTTGTGGGATTCCCGGAGGGATGCGAAGGTGCCTCGATGGAGGGGTTACTAACACAGTGGCTTCGATCTACCCTACAGGAGGACTCGCTCTCCCATTTTTTTGTTGGGGAGCAAGCCCATATGGCCCTTACGATGGAGCGGCCCCGACCAGTCATCAAATTGTTGAACTATATGGATAGAGACGAAATCCTCCAATTTCCCAGGGGCCACAAAGACAAGCTCATCTACAACTTCCAGAATATCATGATTTTCCCCGAATACACCTGGCTCGTTCAGAAACAGGGCCAATCATTTGCCGCTGCCCAGCGCAGATTCCGGGAGCTCAAAATTCAATATATGTTGTTTTATCACACACACGGATGAGAGTTATCTACGATCACAAACCCTATTCTTCCACACCCCAAAGGCAAATCTTCACATGGACCGATGAGACTGTTCACCTTAGGCCACATACGCCACCTCCGCTGGAGTCCGATTCCTCTCAAGGCAACAGGATGAACTGTCCAAAGAAATCCACACCAAAATGGCGACATAGATCTCATTTCAATTGGCGCTCACAGATGCAGGGTGAAGACTCATATTTAGAATAGTGGAGCCGCTCTGGAACTGGCCACAGGATCCTGGTCTAGCCACCTACGGACGTTCTCTGCCTGGTCCACTCTAGGGGAGTCACCGGGCTTGGTGGACCCCAACAAGTTTCACCTGCACGCCCTAAAGAACCCTGGTTGAGAGTATTGCGAGGTTGGGGTACTTTTGGCGGGTGGCCCTCCCAGACTCCCGTTGAGGTTTGGGGGGCATCCTGTCCGCGACAGATACTTTAGGTTTGCTGAGGTATTAGGGTGGGAGTGTTACATCCAGTTTTTAAATGTTCACTACAGTTAAGGCACAGACACCGAGACACCACAGTCCTCGCACACCCTGTCTACACATGGCTACCCCCCTGAACATTGATGGCTATAGATGTATCTATTGATAGGCTTGGAGGGATTAGCATCATGGACATGGAACGTTCGGAGGATCCTTGACAAAATGAAGCGGGGGTGTAGACATACTCTTAATGCAAGAAATCCACATGATGGGAACTAAAGCACCATGTCAAGGATGCTATGGGTTTGATCAGGTCTTCCACTCCGGGTTTACCGCAGGTCACAGCAATCCTGATCCATCGCAGTCCCCTATAGATCCTCCAAGGTATGGTTGGACCCGGGTGGGAGGATCACCCATGTGGCGGGTACACTACAAGGGGAACCGCTGACGTTAGGAAACTTCTACGCCCCCACTCTCCTGGGAGAAACCTTTGTGGACAGGGTACACAATTACCAGAGGGCAGTGGACCTTGAAAGATTGCCGCACCCACACCGTAACACCCCTAAGTTAAGTCAACTGGATCACTGAATATCATACCGTGTGCACTACCCTGTGAGCATCCTCCGCCCTAAAGGATGCTTCCCTCACAAAGGGAACATTTTTCAAATGTTGCAACAAGAGGTGCACCACATACAAACAAGAAATATCTTTGAATGATCACATCAGTTTTAAAAGATAGTAACAGTGAATTTCACAAATCAAGTGATTTCAACATCACTTGGTTTTTAAAATTCACGGATACCATATTTTAAAACGGTTGTGATCATTCAAAGAAATTTGTTTGTATGTGGTGCTCCTCTTCATGGACATGGACTTGAGCCTTTGGGTGGGAACTCCTGGACAGCTTATTGGTGATGGGGGGCGACTGGAACGATATCATGGCACCTATTGACAGGTGGCATGCGGAGAGCCTGGGCTACCACAGAGAAGAGTCTCCCTGGGGTGGTCAGATGCGTGGATAGCCTACCACCCAGCGGAACCTGGATAGACTTTCTTTTCAGCAGTTCATGGGTCTCTCTCTAGGCTAGACTACCTATTCCTCCCAATCGTTCAGATTCAAAGGGTCACGGCGGCTTGCGTCCTGCCCCGGGGAATATCGGATCACTCCCCAGTTACCTTTCGGAACCGGATGTCGCCCTGGTTCCTGAGCGATCCAGCCTATCAAACCACCCTCCACCGGGCAGTCACGGAATACTTGTATCTAATGTTGATACTGCCCCATCAGGCAAGACATTGTCAGACGCCCTTAAGCCCACTCTGCGGGAGTCGACATCAGTTACTGTATGGGGGAGAAATGTCACCGCCTTACGCAAGTCGTGGATCTAGAGACCTGTCAGCGTGCCGTCGAGGCCGCTGTGAGCGAGGGCAGGGGAGCCCAGGCCAAAGGCCGTTTTTAGGAAGCTGGCTCTGTATATACTATGCCTTTGGGGCAGAGGTATACTATATCTCTGCCCCAAAGGTAGGCAGAGGTTAAAGTAGATAGCACCTTACTCCCTATTTGTGGTAGTGTGGGTGAGCAGCAAGGCTTTGTCAGAGGGTAGTGTTAAGCATTTGTTGTACATATTTAATCAGCAAATGATTGCACACACTCCAAGACTGAACTCAGACCAATTTGTTTTGTATAAAAATATTGTTAAGGTATTTTATTTCTAGAACCAAGCCAAGCCTGGCACAGGTAGGTAAAAAATAAATGCTTTGCAAAATATTATGCAGTTTTTACAAGTGAATGCAAGTTCAAAGGCAGTTGTTTGAAATAGAAGTCAAGTATTAAAAATATTAAAAGTATTATAAATATAAGTCAAGGTATTGAAATTACTGTACAGATTATGTTTTAGTTACTTTTGATTACTTTTTAGATTACTTTTTCTACTCAGTGCGATATGCCTAGATATCACACTGGGACATTTCCTAGAGAAAAGGTAAGTAAAAACAGTTTTGCACAATTGTACTTTTTTAGGTTTACATGCAAATCAACTCCACACTTAAAACAGTGAATAGGTTCTTATGGAGAGAAATTAAGTTAACGGTTACCAGGTAAGTAAATCGGTCTTTGGGGTTGAGCTTCTGGGGTTAGAACAAGGGTTCCCCCAGGGTCAAGGATGCACTCTTTTTACACCCTCAGCGGCACTAGGGCGCCTGGGTGCAGAGTGCTGAGGCCCAATGTTATCTAATAGGGGGTATGGGGCCGTCGGTAGGTGGCTGCTTACAAGCAGGCCACTGGGTTGTGGGAGCAAAGCTCCTGGTGTTAAGCTGAGGGCAAAGGGGGACCCTGTTTAGAACAAAAAGTGCACCCAAAGCGGCGCAGGAGCAGCTGGGTACAAGGTGCTGGTTTGGCGTTGGGTGCCCTGTTTTTAATGGGGATTTTTGGTTTTGGTTTTCAGCTGCAGGCTCGGTCCAGGAAGAATTCCAGGAGGAACCAACAGCTGGGCAGGTAAGTTAGAGGGCTCGGAGACGTAGGTGCACCTCGAGTTATCTACTCCAGGGCGCAGGGCGGCTGGATGCAGGGGTGTCTTTGTGGTCGAATTTCACCTTACCGGGCCACACGCAGTTGGGGGGGGGTCTCCGTGCAGAGGCTGCAGGCGACGTCAAGGAGTCCTGGAGGGGTCAACCCAGTGTGGACTTGGACTCTGAAGAGCTGGGGGGCCTCACTGGGACTGGTGGGACACTTGAACTCGGGCCGTAGGCGACAGGTGCAGTGGTGGTTCCAGGCGTTAGGTTGGTCCTCAACAGGCTCAGAGTCTGTATTGGGCCTTTTCTTTTGAACAGAGCTGCTGTTCCCAGGATATTCGGTCTCTTGTTGAAGGCAGTCAGTCCATCCAGGGTTCTGGAGGTTGCTGGCTGCAGGACAAGGCGAATTTTGGCACAGAATCTCTGGAATCTGTAGACGGGCCGGTAAGGCTGGGGCCAAGTCAGTTGTTCTCTGCAGTCTCCTCTGCTCGGCGTCTTCTTTCGTCCTTTTTCTTCTTAGGTTGAGGGAATCTGCCTTCTTGGTTTAGGGCTGCCCCCTAAATACTGTATTTAGGGGGCGTTTTAAGGGTCTCAAGGTTAGTAGCCAATGGGCTACTGACCTGAGGGTGACTACACCCTTTGTGTGCTCACCCCATGTGGGCACAATCCCTAGTCCTGATTGGAGAGTGCCTGCCATCTGCAAGATGGCAGGCACTGAAAGGTGGTCTTCACCTCGCCTCCCCCTCCTGAGGGGTGGGGATGGCAGAGGTGGGCACGCCTTCTGGGCTGTGCTAATCTTTCCCCCATATCTTCCCGCCGAAAAGGAGGGGAGACAGGAAGGGGGCCTGCTCCTAATAGCAGGAGAGGCTGAGGGTCGCATTACAAAGGCGCAAGGCCTTTGAAGCTCCCCTGCCACAGGTGGCTTTTCCTGGCTTGGGGCAGGTGTGAACACCTCCGCCCAGGAAAGGCTTTGTTTTTGGGCTCAGGGAGCGAAGGCTCCCACCCCAGGGGTCCAGAAACATGTCTTGTGGTGGTACGCTGGTATGTACCAGTCACGGAACCCAACAGAGGCTGGTCGTTTTCAGGGGGCATCTCTAAGATGCCCTCTCAGTGCATTTTTCATTAAATCCCACACTGGCATCAGTGTGGGTTTAATGTGCTGAGAAGTTTGATACCAAACTTCTCAGATTTCAGAAAAGCCATTATGGTAAAGTGGAGTTTGTAATGACAAACTCCCAGCACCATATACCATTAATGGCAGTACTGCACTTACAATGCCTAAGAATTGACTTAGACACTGTAGGGGTACAGGGCCCATGCACCTGTACCCTCACCACTGGTATAGTGCACCCAGCATGGTGACTGATCGATGTCAGGGCAGTGGGTTGTAGGCATGACACACAGGTATGTGTGCCATGTCAACTCTTCACTTTGTCCCGCACTAAAACAGGCAGCCTGCAAAGGCAGTGTGTGAGTGTAAAGGTACAGGGCCTCTAAGGGTGGCACAATAAGTGCTGCAGATCTTAGAGGCCTTCCCTAGTGACAGTGCTCTGGGTACCATTTACCAGGGGATGACCTGTGGCCAGAGATTGCCAATTGGGGGTACAAGGTACAGTTTTTGGGAACGAACACAGGCCCTGGGAACCTGATTGCCAGGGAGCAAGCGATCAGTGGGTGGGTGATAAACCATGCAGGATACTACACCGTTTGTGTAAAATGGCACAGTCGCCAACCCTGGGGCCAGCGTTACAAAATATGGACGGTGACCTATGCACTACTCCTCGCTCGGTTGCTCAGGCGTTCGCATCTTGCTATTTGAGCTTATATCCAGAACGTGAAGTCTTATCCCAGGATCAAATTAGTGAATTTCTGAGAGACATACCACCAAAATCGGTTCCTGATCACATTAGAGAACAACTCGACACGCCAATCACGGTAGAAGAACTCACTAACACCACGTCGGCCTACTCCCCAACCAAGCACCGGGCCCAAACGGCTTCCCTAGTGAATTCCTATGATCTCATATGCCTCCACTAGGCACACATTTGCTAACAGCACTTCAAGAAGCCCTCGAGCAACAGATCCTCCCACCGGACTCGCGGAATGCAACAATTGTGGTGTTACTCGACCAGGCGCGTTCCCCTAGGAACCTTCCTCATATCACCCAATTTCTCTACTGAATTTTGAAGTTAAACTCCTGGGCAAGGTCCTCGCAGACCATCTCCTTATACATATCCATGAGCTTGTCCATCCTGATCAGGCTGGCTTCATGCTGCATAGATCCACATGCCATATTATGAGAGGTGTCCACAACTCCCTTGCAAAGGTGCTGGAACACGCTCGACCAGCAGCCCCTTTATTAGCCGACATTGACAAATCATGTGATTCACTTAGTTGGGATTACTTATTCCTGCTCCTGCAAACTCTTAACTTGGGTCTGAGGTTCCTTTCATGTATTTGCCTCCTCTACACAGACCTCTCTGCTTCGGTGCGCGTGGCTGGTGCCCAATCATATCAATTCCCTATCCAATGGGGCAAAAGGCAAGGGTGCCCCGTATCTTCTCCATTACTCGAACTAGCGATCGAGCCACTTGCCACATGGGTGAGGCAGGACCCCCTGGTGCATGGGTTTGAATGGTCCGCCGAGACGTCTGACAGGATTGCACTATACGCAGGAGACGCCTTACTTTTTCTTACAGGCCCAGGTTTCACTGGCCTGCGAATCCTGCAGATACTTTGCGTATTCAAGGAAACCAATGGACTATGCACGAACCCGGCGAAATCAGTACTATTCCCGGTTTGCGGAGACCAAGGAAGGGGCACATGAGCAATTCACCTGACCCATGCCACAGGGGGTGGGGGGGGTTCCAGTACTTGGGGGCATATATTTCACCCTGTCCGACTCTCCTGGTCACATAATATCCATACCCTACCACCATGTCACAGAGAGGATGTGACGGCATGGTCTATCCCTATTCAGGCGGTCTGCCATTTTCAAAAAGGTGCCCCTGGCGCGCTTCGGATCTGTACACAGTCCACCTATTGTGGAGGTATCGCAGTAGCAGATATACATGCTATGTTTCCCACCTGCTCAATATAAACGAATGGTGGTGCAGTGCGCAGACTGACCCGACTTTCGCAGTTGAGAGACGTGCGATGGGTAATCAAACTTTATTAGACTTTCTCTAAAAGCAGGCAAATATAGACCACCTACCCCCGCGGCTAAAGTGGTAATTCAATTATGGCGATACACGGTCAGGAGGATGGGATGGATGGGGCGGCTGATGCAGGCGACCCAACTATGGCATGGAACCAACCTTCGGCAAGTCGCTGCACTGCCTGGGTTCCAGGCATAGGACCCTTCGGGCTATCCACACTAGGGAAAATAATGAAAGGGACAGTGCACAAGTCCTTTCAACAGCCGCAGGCGGATTATCAACTCCACCATAGCCAGTTATACATATCTACAACTCAGACATGCACTGAGACCATATAGCTGGTCCCTGACAGACCTACCCAAATTTCACCTAGTTGAAGTGCAACTGTTGATGGGAGACTTGGGTGCCCATAAGATCAGACAAATATAACAAACGCTAGTCACACATAGTCAAACCACACTGGGCGAGCTGTGGGAGGGCGACATCGCGGATCTCATTGATGACAACAAGCCAGAGGCCCTGGCGAACCTCCTTGGTGCCACCATTGCAACACAGTATAATTTAATCCAATTTAAATACGTACACCGGACGTATTACACAATGTACTGCCTCTGCCGCATGGGTTTTATACTGTCCCCTACGTATCTCAGATGTGACGAGGAGGAAGCGACCTTCCTCCATACAGTATGGTGTTGCAGGGCACTCCAGCCCTTTTGGCGCAGGGTAACTTCTTGTTTAGAACAAGTACTGTCCTGGCGGCTCCCCTTTGAACCCAAGTTATTTCTCTTGGATAACACAGATGGGATTGGTGGAAAACAGATACAAACAACACCTCTTTTTCCTGTGGCTCACGCTGGCCAAGAGAGACATAGCCCAACACTGGAAGGGGATCTCTCCACCCTTGGTGGGTGAGTTGAAATGCGCCATGGACAAATGCATGGGGATGGAATTAGCAGTATTCAAGGCGCGGGGCTGCCCACAGAAACCTAACAAAATCTGGAAGGGATGGGCTGAATACAGGGGTATAGACCTGCCTCCCACATGACCCACAGAATCCCTCATCGAGCAGGAAATACGCTCATATGGCCATGGACATACTCATAGCTGGTAGACCCCGCCATTCCAATGCTGTTGATAGATATTCTTTGCGGAGTGGGGGGTGGTACCTGGTCTGTGCCAGGGTTTTTCTTAGTTTCTTTTATTCCTCTGTGGATGTCCTGAAACACTGGTACTGTACAATAATGTACTACATCTTGAGGTTTGTGTTTGGGCCTTTTCACCCATGTTGTACTATCAAAAACCTCAATAAACTCGGTTATAAAAAAATATATATATACACATTGACAGGTTTGTAGTTCCTAATCAATTTCAAACTAACACAACCAGCCAGCATGCGTTTCGCAGATAAAAATATAAAACTAATTGTCATGCCTAGCAAATTACATACAAGAAGTAATCTCTATAAATAGAAGTTCAAAGGCAGTAACATAATATATATCTTACTGCATTTTCAATAGTCTTTTCATGCACTTTAGTTTCTCTATTTTAGTGTGCACTTTTGTTCAGGAAATAATTCAAAGTTGGAAAATATATATATATTGCTTGTATTTTAGTTCATTACCAATCTACATAATCATTACTATTGTGATACAAAGTATTATTACATATTGTTTGGCGTATGTGCTCTTGTACTAGTATGCCTCAGTGTGGTAGACCGTCCAAGATTATCCTTTAGAGAACTGTCAAAAGGTCCTAATTACCATAGTCCTCTCTAATTGGGTTTACATTCAGGTAATAAACAAAGGTGGTATTCTGTTTATTGGTCATTAAAACGCTATTCTCATTGCAGCGGAACCAACAGCAAAGTCCAAGGACAGACTCTTGCATTCTCAAAGTTAAATCAATCAAAAGTCCATTTTTTTACTTAAGGGAGGATCCCAAACTACAATAATCAGCACAACTACCACTATCACTTTCATGAACACCTTAGGGGCATTGTTAGGGGCAAAGGGAAGTACAGAAAAATGAAAATGCTCCTGGCCTACCTTGAGCTACAGGTAATGGCTGTGGGACTTCCAAATGGGCACATGAAAGTATGAGCCCAGCATGTCCCAGATGCAGGGCATACAAAACTTGGGCCAGTGTGAGCACTTTCAATGTGTCCTTCAGCAGGAAAGCATTTTGAAGGCAAAGATTCAAAATAGGATAATGGGCTCTGTCCACTAAAAAAATAACAGGAGTAACAAACTGCTCATACTTCAAAAACGATGGATTTAAGCCCAGACCACTGTACTGGAGTGAATGTATTACATTGTTCTGCATTCTGTCCATCATTTGTTCTTTTTGCATTTGTCACCCCGAGTGGGGCGGGTATGCCCAGACGTGGGTCCTGTGCTCTCCATGCCACTGGAGTCAAGCTATCTTGGCTGATGAGGGCTGAAAGCCCGAAACCGGTCCTAGGATGCTTATTTCTAGTCCAGGGAGGACCTGGCCTGGCAGTTCGCGCTGGACTGTTCCCATTGGGCACTGGGTCAAGACTGATTTGCATATGGCTGGGTCCAAACTGGAATGGCACGGTGAAAAGATGGATTTAGGCCCAGATCTCTGTACTGGGGTGAATGTATGACATCGTTCTGCATTCTGTCCATCATTTGTTCTTTTTGCATACTTCCATGGCCGGCACCTTCTTGATGGCTCCTTTGGTCAGTAGAGTCGGCAGGTCTTGCAGCAAGGTGCGCCTCATAATACCGCTCCCATGTAGGAAGAAGGCTTGAATGGAATGAGAGGGCAAAACCTTGCGGGAAGATCTGGAAGACCCATCTGTTAGATGTAATGGCCTGGAAAACAAATGTCTGACTTCCTCCCACATGGTTGCTGTGGGCCCTAAGGATAAACTAAAGTTGGTTGGAGGCCAATGTGAAGGGGCAGAGGACTGGAGGAACAGTAGTCCTGGTGGCATGCTCAATGTCCGCTTGATCCCCGTCCACAAAAGGCTGGTATGACTGCTAAGGTGATGGCGGGGTCTAGCGGCGTTTATATGCCAATCCTCAGGAGTAGCCTGAGAAGGGTCAGGGCTGCTGAGGAAATTTTTGGGCCAAAGTAATGTGCTGTTGCTCTGGTTTCTTCAAAGTGTGTAAGGTCATTATCAACATTTTTGCCAAAAGGGAATATCCATTAGAGACGTCTGCACATCCCCAGAAAAGCAGTGGATCGCATCAACATGTGGCACCAGCACATATGGACTGGCTGCATATGCTTTGGGACCTATTAGGGATGAATTTACATACGTACATTTATTAGATGTTTTGGTTTTGAAACTAGTTTATTGTGATTAGTTAAAGTGCCTTTTACTGGCTGATGCTAGTTAGGCCTCAGTTAAGTCTCAATGCTATTGTGTTCAAAATGGACGTCTCACCCTGCACGTTTACTGTTTATTATTTCTGATGTATATACTCAAGCAAAGTTATGTTTGTTTATATCCATTAACGTTGTTCTTGCTGTTCTCGAAGAAAACTTTCCAGCGTAGACCCAGTAATACTGCAGATGCCCAGGCACTCTTCAGCTGCCTGCCGCATTGCATTCATGCTCAATAGTTCACTGTTGTTTTTGTAACTAATTTGTTCTGCCATCTTCAGATAACAACAGCCACTCCAGCTGGACCGATATTCATGTAGTGGGATAGTGCTTAGACAGAAGGGCAGGCGGGGACTACTTAGAGGCCGATGCCACAGACGCGCAGCGGATGCCTTTAAGTGGCGATTAGCACGCTGGGCAGCGCTTTTAAAAGAAACCGAAGTTTATTTTCATTTTTTACTTGCTGCTACATTCTGTTTTTAAATTCTCACTTACGCGCTTGCACGCTCTGACCCCGGTCCACCGCAGCTGTTGCGGATTGTGTGGAGGGCGGACCTGCATAGTGCACACCCCCTGCTTCGTCACACGCAAGGCGGCAGGCGGGGACTACTTAGAGGCCGATGCCATGGACGCGCAGCGGAAGCGTGAAGCGGGGGCGCTGCTGTCGCGCCTAAGGCAAGCCTGTCTGCGCCCGTCCGCGCCTGGCCTAGGACAAGAATCCTTGGTCCTCCCCCCTTTTCCCATCAGCACTACTCCAAAGAGCAGCTTAAAGACAGAAATCATGAGGCCATGACCTCAGGCTCAAAGAGAGCTTCCAGACTTCAATACTCCTCTAACCAATTAAGGGCCTATTACAATCCTTTGCTCCCCAAGTGTACCCGGCTACATTCAGGAAACATGGCGGAAAAATGCTCTAGTTGCGGTTTCTATCTAGAGACTACTCAAGGTCACACAAATATTTTCAAGGGCAATAAAATTAACAATACTAATCAGGAAACCCCACGTAACAAGGAACTTTCCTTTCTCAACACAAATGGCCGCTCTCTCCCTCAGCAAAAATCCGATAGGTTTGATCTATTGGTCAATGAACAACCGGACGCCGTTTTACTTACGGAGACTTGGCTCCATGAGAGTTCTGGTCCGGATGTTGCTGCTGCCCTACCATCTAACTATGCAATAGTTAGGAAAGATAGAGTTTCTAAGATTGGCGGGGGGTATTGCCATTATTTTTTAAAAAGGACTACCAATGCAAATTTGAAAATGTATAGTTTCCGAATTGTGAGGCAGCCCTATTTAAGCTGGCCCTGACCCCAAAATTCACCTTCTCTGGTATGCTCGTATATCGTCCTCCTGGACCGTCTGCACCCTGGGCCTCTTCTTTCCCTGACCTGATAACTCCTCTGATTATGAATACAGCCAACTTCTCAATTTTGAGTGACTTTAATTCACATTTAGAGGATCAGATATGTAAAATTAGCACTAATCTTATTTCTGATTTGGCAGCATTAAATGTTAGCCTACTTAACTCTGGCCCCACGCACGAGGCGGGCCATTTGCTGCACCCTATTTTCTCCAGTCTCTCCGGTATTTACTGTTCCCGGCACTCCCTATATGCTGGTCTGATCATTTTATCACGGAGTTCTGTCTGAAACCCCCTGAGAATTCTGCACCTACTATTTCTGTCTGAGGAACTTTAACTAGGGATTGGAAAAAACTAGATGCTACTGCTTTAAACAAGATTTTGTGCTCCCACATGCCCATTTCTAAACAAATGGTGAACACGCTTTCTACTGCGGTGTAGAAATGGCTTCTCAATGCCATTGATATCGGTCTACCTCTTTAAAAAAAAAAAAAGGGCTAATAATCATTGGCCTCCTGCACCCTGGTTCACTGAAATTCTGAAAACAGAGAAGGTCAAATGTAAAGTAATGGAACGCAGGTGGAGAAGAAATTATACCCCTGAATCTGCATAGTTACAAAAGAGCCCAAAACATGTATCATAATCTTTGTAGAACAGCCCGTGCTGAATATGTTTCATCTACCATCTCTGATGCCCTGAACAGCTCAAAAACACTATTTAGTATGGTTAAGGAGCTCGCAGGTTCCAAAACACAATCCTGGCCCCCTTCACTTAATAAACAGCAATGTGAGGATCTGGCTACTTTTTTTGTCCAGAAGGTTGAGGAAATATATTTGGACAAAGTGCGTGTGCAGTATGATAACCACCTTTTCCCTATAGTAACATCTGTACCATCCTCTATGGACAATATGCTTTCTGATCAGGATAGGGCGCCTAACATACCTTCTAACCATTTGGACACATGGCCCTTGTTAAACACAGCTACCTTAAAAAAACTTTTAGATAGTATTAAATCAGGATCACCTAGGGATCCTCTGCCTATTTCCGTGCTCCAGCAGCTAGCGCCGCCATCTCTGCTTGTTGTTATGGACCTTTTGAATGCCTCTTTGCAGGAAGCCATTGTCCCACCTGACTGGAAACATGCCATGATACTCCTTCTCCTCAAAAAGGCCAATGCTGACCCCGATTTATCCTCCAACTATCGGCCCATCTCGCTGCTGCTGGCCTTTTCTAAAATCTTTAAAAAACATGTCCACGCACAGCTCTTTGATTGTAGAAACCCAAAGGTTTCTTCATCCCTCTCAATCAGGCTTCTGAGCTGGCTTCTCAATGGAAACTACCCTGTTGGGGGTAACGGAAAGACTGTGCTGTTATCTGGATGCGGGAGACACAGTGGCCCTCATTTTGCTGGATTTAAGCGCAGCATTTGACACGGTGTCTTACACCGTGTTACTTAAAACTTTAAGATCTTTAGGCATCTGTGGCTTAGCTTTGAACTGGCTCACTTCTTTTATTACAAATCGCACTTTTCAAGTCTTCTCCCCCACATCTAGTTCCGACATTCACTCACCACCCCATGGGGTACCTCAGGGCTCCATTCATAGCCCTTTACTTTTCAACCTATACGTCAGACCTCTAGCTGATGTTGCGGAAGACGCTGGGCTGACCCGGTTCTCTTATGCAGACGACTCCCAGATCATCTTTTCTCTCTCTCCATGAAGAGCACGGCCGGGCCATCACCCCTTCAGTCGGGCCTGAGCAAAACCGCATCATGGATGCAATCAAATTACCTCAAACTCAACGGTGAGAAAACCGAGGTCTTGATACTTGGGAAAAATAAGGATCTCTGGGGCCCTCAACATTGACCGTGTGAGATGGGTGCACTTCCTTTACCTTCCTGCCAAGTTCGCAACTTGGGCGTCATTGTTGATGACTCACTCAGTATGCATCATCAAGCTTTCAAGGTAGCTGCCACTTGTTTTACCATCCTGAAGTGGCTAAAAAAGATCATGTGGATGCTACCAGAGCCCACTCAGAGAACAGTAGTCCAGGCATTGATCACCTCAAGGCTGGAGTACGGAATGTTCTCTACCTGGGTACAAATAAGGAGGTGACTCATAGGCTGCAGATGGTCCAGAACTCCGCTGCAAGGCTACTTTGCCGGGTTCCTAGAGCCACCTCTATCTCTGGCCATCTACGACATTTGCACTGGCTCAGGGTGGAGAACCAAATCAAGTTCAAAGCCCCGAGCTACATGTTTAAAATCAAAATAGGGGTTGCCCCTCAGTACTTGCAATCTCTGGTCTGCCCATATGTCCCTCCTCGAAATCTCCGCTCATCCACTCAGGGGAATTTCTTCATTCCTAAAATCAGACTATCTCGGATGGGCGGAAAGTCATTTGCATATCTAGGTCCCTCACTTTGGAATGCCCTGCCCATAGCTCTCCGAAATGAAACAGAGTATGTCCAATTTCGCAAATCATTAAATACTTGGCTCATTAACCAATAACCTGTAAGCCGTTTCATCATAGTCGCTGATCTGCTATGGCGCCGGGAAACCCTTTTTGGGTAGCTGTTGCGCCTTATAAATTAAATAAATAAATAAATAAATAAATGTTTAGTAAAACCGTGCTCTGACTTGCTGAAATAATAGTTATTTTGCTCACACCAAGATTAATCTGCAGTTTTAGTTATGTTCAAAGAGAAGATGTCCTTTATAAACCCTGAAATTTGGGGGGTCAGTCACATAACCCTTAAGACCTTTGCGATGCTACCAGGGATGATGTCCAATTTGTTGTTGGTTGCGTTGCTCATTTGGGACTTCAATTTTTTTTCCCCGTTTACTTTTCCTATTTTTCTGTACTGTCCCATTACGGAGAGCCTTCATGGCAAAGACTTTATGCACCAGCATTTATAATTTCTGTATGGCATCTTTTCGTAATAAATCTTCCTAAAATTTCTATTAATTACCTAGAACTGACTGTATTTTATGCTGGGTGGTGCCTTATGTCGGAGACAAATTGCCTAATGAACCGTCTTCAATTCATCCACCTGTGGGCATGCTGCTGAAGTGTCACTCTAGAGTATACGGTTTTAGGGGTTCCCCGTGCCCACAGTAGCTTGCCCGTCATGAAATTGAGTGACCACTTTCAGTAGAAAGGAAGCTCAGGTCCTCAACATCAACTTAGCCAGAAATAAATTTGTACAAAGTGGGTTGACAAAGAGACTGCAGTTCTCTAACGTGTCTAGTTGATGTTACGGCGATGAGAAAGACCAGCTTCTTTATCATAGAATATTCCGCAGGCGTCTTACTGGATCTGTAAGATTTTCGAGTGTTACCCCTTGCACACCAGTAGGTGCCATAGATCAGCTCCGTGACTGTGTCGTCCGTGCCGGAATTACGTGACCGGTATCTATATAGGTGCCACCCGGCGCACTGCTGTCAGTTATTTTTACAACTTTCCATGCCAGGAGCGCAGAACCACTAAGAGAATAGATCACTGGTGCGGCAAGCTAAGGCCCTGAGAAGGGTGACCCTTTAACAATAATCGGATAACAGACATGAATAATGGGAGGGTCAGTAAGAAATGTTCAGCTAGACAATGCTCAAATGTTGCACACAAGAGAAAGGTGAGGACCAGGCTGAGGTTCCATTGAGGCATGATGAATGGCATAGGGGGAAACATATGCTGCAGGCCTTTAAAGGAGCATAGCCTTAAAGAGAGGAGGTGAGTCCGGCAACTGCATACAGGACGAGATGGCAGAGAGATGGGCTTTAACTGAGCACAGAGAAGAGCCCTGCTGTGCCAAAGGTAAAGCAGACAAGATAACCTTAGATAATGGTGCAGAAAGAGGGGTCAACGTTGTGGGAAGACCGACATGAGACAAATTTATCCCTACAGCAGGTGAATACCAGTAGAGGGATGCCTGGCTGCAAGAATAACATTATAGACTTTAGTAGGTAGGTTGAAAGCTGCCAACTGTAGCCACTCAATCTCCGCGAATTAAGGTGTTGCTGCGACAGGAGATCCTTTACAAGAGGCAGCCCGACTGGAGGACTGATAGTCATGCTCAACAACTCGGGATACCAGACTCTCCGTGCCCAATCCGGAGCCAAAATGATTTTTTAGCCCGGTTGTTCTTCATCTTCTTGAGAAATCTGGGCAGGAGTGGCATTGGCAGAAAGCAGTAGGGGAGGCTGGAGCTTTACTTGAGACACAAAGCATCTAGTCGACTTGAAAACTCCACCACACAAAACTGCTGACATTGCGTGTTCTCAGCATTGGCCAACGGATTTAACCAAGGCTCTTCCCACTGCTGAAAGAGACCATGTATGTACCAGACCAGGATGGAGATGCCATTCATGATACGCTAGGCATCCTTGGCTGAGTTTGTCGGCTATGAGGTTCAGCGACACCGCCAGGTGCTGAACCACCAGGAAAATGCACTGACATTCCAGCCATGTCCTGAGATGCAGGGCCTCTTGACAGAGGTTCCACAACCCAATCTGGCCCTGTTTGTTGCAGTACCGCAAGGGGGTGGAGTTGTCTGTTAACACCTGCGCCAGCCTCCCCTGATCGAAGGAAGAAAGGCTTTCACTGCCAAGCAAAACGTCTGAAGCTCCAACAGGCTGATGCAGAGCTAGGACTCAACCAGACCAGAGTCCTCTGGTCTCCACCTCTCCCAGACGGGCGCCCAGTCCAGGAGTGACGCATTCATCACTACAGTCAGATCTGGTTGGGGAAGCAGAAGGGGACTGTCCATGACCCAATCGCGGTTCATCAGCCAACACGGCAGATCTCTTGAAGTTCCCTCCGAGATCTGGACCAAGTCACAGAGATTCCCCTGATGTTGCACCTACTGGGCCTTCAGGTCACACTCCAGAGCGAGCATATGCCAATGGGCATGAGTAACCAGCCGGAAGCAGTAGGCTATAAGGCCCAACAGCTTCAGAGTCAGCCTTACTGAAATCCATGATAGAGGCTGATATATCGGAATCATAGTATGAATATCCTTAACTCGCCGCTCGGGAAGATATTCCCAAAACTGTACTGTGTCGGGAAGAGCTACGATTAAAGGGAGCATCCAAGAGGGAGTTAAGTAGGACTTTGGCTCATAGACAGTGAACCCTAGTAAGTGAAAGGAGGTTTGCTGTAGACTGAAGGTGGGAGAGAGCTGCCTGGGGTGAGCCCAACTTCAACAGCCGATAGTCAAGGTAAGGGGAAGACTGGAACCCACGACCTGTCGCAGATGGGCTGCAACCACCGCCGTCACTTTCCTGAAGGCCCAGTGGCATTGGTAAGGCCGAAAGAGAGCACAGCAAACTGAATGTGCTCTTACCCCAACCGCAAACGACAGGAAACGCCTGCAGGCAGGCAGGATGGGGATTTGGAAATATGAGTTCTGGAAGTCCAACGCTACCATCCAGTCTCCTGGGTCCAGGGCAGACAGGACTTGGGCAAGCTTGAGCATTTTGAACTTCTCCTTTTTCAAGAAGAGGTTAAATAGAGACATGTCTAGGATAGGACAAAGTCCTCCACGCTTCTATGGCAGTAGAAAGTAGTGGGAATAATAACCATGACCTACCTCTGATGCAGGCACACTCTCTATGGCTCCCTTGCCCAAGAGAGCCTGCACGTCTTGACAGAGCCCTCCGTCAGCCGATCGCAAGTGGGTGGCATGGGCAGTGAGGTAGTCACAAAGGGGAGGGAGCAGCCACCTTAGACGGTCTGTAGGATCCAGCAGTCTAATGTCACTGACCACCAGTGGGGCAGAAAATTGCATATCCTGCCTCCGATCACCAATAGTTTGGGTGAGTATGGCTTGGGCCTCCTCCGAGACCATAGGGAGCACTTGTGTAACTTATGGAATGACGGCCCAACAGGCACGCTGTGTTTACTGACCGCAGTGCTGGGATGGACCTCCTGGACCTCTCGGACGTCTTTGACACTGTCTGCCACCACACCCTACGCACACGCAGGAATCAGCGACAAAGCCCTGGACTGGATAACCCAGTACCTCACCGACAGAACCCAGAGGGTCTGCCTCCCACCATTCCATTCTGAAGCCACCAAGATCATCTGCAGCGTGCCCCAATGATCATCCCTCAGCCCTACCCTTTTCAACATCTACATCGTTCCGCTCGCCAACATCGTCCACTCGCACAATCTCAACATCGTCTCCTACGCCGACGACACCCAGCTGATCGTCTCACTCACCAAGTACCCCGCCACCACCAAAACCAACCTCCACGAAGAATTGAAGGCCACCCGACTGGATGAAGAACAGTCGCCTGAAACTTAACTCGGACAAGACAGAGGTCCTCATCCTCGGCTCCACCCCCTCCGCCTGGGACGACTCCTGGTGGCCAGCCGCTCTGGGAGCCGCACCGACACCCACCGACCACGCACGCAACCTGGGGTTCATCCTGGACTCATCGCTCTCAATGACCCAGCAAGTCAACGCTGTCTCATCCTCCTGCTTCAACGCCCTCCGCATGCTTCGCAAGATCTGCAGATGGATCCCCACCGGAACCAGAAGGACGGTCACCCAAGCCCTCGTCAGCTGCAAAGTGGACTATGGCAACGCCCTCTATGCACGAACCACGGCCAAACTCCAGAAAAGACTTCAACGCATACAGAACGCCTCCGCACGCTTCATCCTCGACATCCCCTGCCACACCCACATCACTGCGCACCTGAAAGACCTACACTGGCACCCAGTCAACAAGAGGGTCACCTTCAAGCTCCTAACCAACGCTTACAAAGCACTCCACAACGTCGGACCTGCATACCTCAACAAACGTCTCACCTTCTACACCCTGAATTGCCAGCTTCGCTCCGCCGACCTCGCCCTTGCCACCATCCCACGCATACACAGAAGCACCACCGTCTGCAGATCCTTTTCCTACCTCGCCGCAAAGACATGGAACACCCTCCCCACCCATCTGCGACAGACCCAGGACCTGCTGACCTTCAGGAGACGTCTCAAGACCAGGCTGTTCGAGCAGTAGCTGAACCCCCCCTCCCAGCGCCTTGAGACCCTCACGGGTGATTAGTGCACTCTACAAATGATTGATTGATTGATTGATGGTGGAAGAGAACATTCTCTTGCCAAAGGCATCCAACCTCATTGATTCCCTAAAGGGTGGAGTTGTACAGAACATGCCGGGATTAATTCTGGATATAGAGGTTTGATCCACCAAGCTCTCTGGGGTGCAGTGCTGGGTTAGAAAACTGGAGTCCCCAGGTGCAGGGTGATGGTGGCAGGCAATCATCCAATGCACAGGAGCGCCTCTGCAGGTATTGGACCAGGCTATGAGTAGGACGTCTGTAAGGGCTGCATTGAAGGAGAGTAGAGATTCAGAAGGGGTGACTTCTGGCTGAAGCACCTGCGTCAAGACATTTGTCTTGACTGCCACTGTGGGCAACTGTAGGTCCAAGACATCAGCCGTCCTACACACCACCTTTGCAAAAGGCCTCCCCTTCACCTTCATAGCCATGGTAGGAGGAGAGACCAGGCCAATGTCCACTGAGGTGTCTAACCCACTGACCTCCTCAAGTTCCTCATACCAGTTGTCCTGTTCCTCATCTGGAAGCTGATAACCATAAGGATCCATAGATCCCTACCATTTGTCTCCCTCTCCAGGCTTATCAAACAAATAAGCCACTGGCTCCCCTCCGGGAAGTATGGACCCAGTTGGTGTCTGTGTTGGACAACACCCATCCGGCTCGGTGTTGGAGCCAGATATAACAATGGGGGCAGTGTCGTAGGCACTGGCGTGGCCACCAAGGAAGCTCTCATTTTCGCCATTGGCTCTGCTCCAGATCCAGCAGGGGACCCATGAGGTCTAACTGGTGCCAATGGCGAACCTGCCAGTGTTGGTTCAGTAGGGGACCCTCTCGCGTCTATGGGGCCCAAAGGCACTCCAGAGGGACCGGGCCTTCACAAAATGAGGTGCATGGCCTCGTAGAGCTCATTCAGCTGGGTGGGGGTCGCTCCAGCTATGGGAAAATCGGGGATGTGCGTAGCAGACCGGGTTCAGGTTCTGTTGACTCTTGTCAGAAGACTTCGACTGACTCGGCAAAGTCAAAGAGCTCTTCGACGTCCTGGATTTTTTGTTTGTGGTACTTACCCGACAATTTCAAGTGCAATGACGACCGCTGGGAAGGGGGCCTGTATACAGCCCTGGGACCTTCTGCGTGATCGGGACCTCACGCGCCACGGAGTCTACGGACGTCGAGCTGCTAGGAGCATGAGGAAGCACTCCTTTGGCGCCTTGGGATGCATGACATGACAGTTCTCGCAGGTCTTGTCGTTGTGGTCAAGCTCTAAGCACTTCAAAGACAGCAGGTGGAGGTCTTTCACCAACACTTGCCCGTGACAGGACCCACATGGTTTGAAACCAGCTGGTTACTTGGGTGACATACCTCACACCAAGAGAATATTTCTTTAACAAATTCAGCAAAACATCAAAAAAAGCCGGTCAAAAAGTGACTGAGGGGTAACTCAGACCGGATCAATGCTATCTGGTGGGAAAAGCAAAGAACTGATGTCAGAGCACCGGAGTGGCGCCTTTATATATACCGTAAATATTACTTACGACATGGGCGATGCTGACAGAACTGAACGACGCCACCTTCCGTGGTATACGGGTAATCCTCGAAAATCTTCCAGTTTCATTCTGACGCCTGGGGAATATTCTGAGGTAAGGAATCTGCGGCTAGAAGTCTCCATTAGATGGCAGCCCCCAACAGTGCCGACAGCCAGGGACAGAACAAACAACAAGACTTCTGACAACTTTGCTTGTAATAGGTCAATTTGTCGGGTGCCTCATCAATCAACAAATCTGTCCCAACGACTGGCATACACCTGCTTTGGAAACTTAAACATGCACAAGTGCTGACATTGCGTGTTCTCAGTGGTGGCAAAAAAAGTAAAAATTGAGCCAGTGTTTATCCCATTGCTGGAATACACCCTGTGTCACCTGTGGATACAACTGCCATTCATGATCCACTAAGGCATTGGAAGGGCGTTTGTCCGCACTGGTGTTTGGAAATCCCAGAGAGTGGTTTACAACCAGAGAACTTCCTTTGCAGCAGTGCCACTTGCAGAGGAGCAGAGCCTCCAGATAGAGGGTTCAAGACCCCAACCGGCCCTGCTTGTTGCACTACCACATGACATTGATAGATCACCTGCACCAGCCTTTCTCAGACAGAGGATAGGCAGGAAGGCCTTCAACACAAAGTGAATTACCCTTGAGTTTCCGGCAGAAAACAGAGGACTCTGATCTCCATGTCTACCAGAAGGCCTCCTCAACCCAGCAGCAATGCATTTGTAAGGAGAGGGGCATGCCACTGGACCTATCAGGTCCAGTAGCAGATCTTTTGCAAAGTCCTCTGAAATCTGGATGCCGATGTGCTCACTGGGTTTTCGGGTCCTAATGCAGAGCCTGCACGTGCCACCTTGTATGTATAGCCAGCAGGATGCAGGAGGTCAACAACCTCAAGAGACTTAATGTCATCTGCACCAAGATGTAGGACCAAGGATGAAACATTGGAATCATTGCCTGAATTTCCTGGACTCTCTGCTTCGAAGGAAGGTATGAAACAGTACTGCATCTAGACTAGCGCCAATAAACAAGAGCACCTGCGAAGGAGTCAGGTGTGAATTCAGCATGCCAATAATGAATTTGGATGATGTTAGCTGTGGCCATGAGGTCATTGACGATGACCTGAGGCAAGCCCACCTCCAACAGTCACTTTTGTGAACACCCAAGGAGCACTAGTTAGCTGAAAGGGAGCACTGCAAACTAAAAATACTCCTGGCCCACACTGAATTGCAGGTGGCGACTGCAGACCTGCTGGGCTGGGATATAGAAATAAGAGTCTTGCAGATCTAATGCGACCATCCAGTCTCCAGTGTCCAGAGAAGAAAAGACCTGGGCTAGTGTGAGCATCTTGAATTAGTCTTTGCGCAGGAAAGCATTGAAAGGGCAAAGATGTAAAATAGGATAAGGGCCTCCGTCCTTCCTCGACATAAGAAATTAGCAGGAGTAACACTTAGTTCCTACTTCTGAGGCCTAAGCCCTCTATATAGCCACTTTGGCCTGCACTTCCTGCTGCAAGACAGACAGGTGTTCCTCCGATTGCGGTTCGGATTGTGGATTAAGGTGTGGCGTGGCAGAAAGAAATGGGAGAGCTTAGTCCTGATGTACAATTTGAAGAACCAATTAGTTTGAAGTTGTGACATGCCACCGTTGGTGGAAATAATAAATCCTGCCTCCTAGAGGTTGGCCGTGCGCCGGTAAGGACACACTAAAGCGTGTTTGCAGATGCTTGAGGGGTGAAGGAAAGAGCTTAAAATTGACACTGCTGACTGTAGGCAGACAGAGGTAAACTTGCTGGGGGAATTGTTTGGGGGAGCAAAAAGGCCCGAGAAACATGCTGTGGCTCTTCTCTCGTGGAACCATTCCAGGGCAGAGCCATCAAACGTAATATCTATTGAGGATGCTTGGACATCTTTGGAGAAGCCCACAAACCTCATACAGAAATCATGGCAAAGAACCAATACAGTAGCCAGCGCTCAACCTAGTCAGTCGTGTTCATGTTGGCATGAATTGCAAACTTCACAGCATTGCTACCTCCTTGACTAGCATGGGTAAGAGACATCTGAAGGCTATCTAGTACAGTCGGTAAAACTTGTGCAAACAAGGGGCAAAAAAGTCGCAGTCTACACTGATGATGCAAGATTTTAAAAATCATAATATACAACACATTTACTGATTAAACCCAAGAAAAGCTGAAAGTCCACTTTGCACATGTTAGACACATGAAACTGAGACAAGTGTAGTAGAAGTACCGTAAAAGCGTGATTTAAAATGCAAGATGAAGAAAATATGCATGCAATGCAGTACTAATACATTTAAATGAGTTGCACTAATAAGAGTTTCTTATGAACGTGTTGCACAAGTTACTTACTTGTGTAACGATATATATCTGTAAGAGACATTAGTTAGTGATAGATTCCTTCCCTTAGAATATCCCCAGGCGTCAGACTTGGATCCGGAAAGTTTTTGTCAGCAATACCCTTGCGCGTCGGTAGGCGTCGTCGTGCGGCTCCACGTACGTCGCTGGCGTTGCAGCCGCCGAGATGACGTCGGCGGAGCTACTTAGACGCGCCCACATGCGCTGAAGTCAGTTCTGTACATGACTTTTCCGCGCTGGGAACGCAGAGCCATGCCAGAGACCGACTACTGGTGCAATAGAACTAGGGCCCTGAACCCTAGAGAACAGTTTGCAGAAAGGAGAGGATGGGCGGGCGGTAAGGAATCCATCACTAACTAATGTCTCTTACAGATATATCGATACACAAGTAAGTAACTTGTGCATCTGAAAGAGACACATTAGTGATAGATTCCTTACCTTAGACTACATACCCAAGCAATACCAGCCCCGGTGGTGGGTCTGTGAAGTGAAATCACACCAGAAAGTCACGGAGAACCAACCTGCCAAAGAAGACGTCTCTCCGGACCTAACTGTCAAGGCAATAGCGCTTAATGAAAGTATGCAGCGAGGCCCACGTAGCTGCCTGACAGATATCTTGCAGGGGGACACCGCGTCCCAATGACGTAGTAGCTGCTGTCGCCCTGGTAGAATGGGCGCGCAGCCCAACCAGAGGTTCCTTTTTAGCCAGAGAGTAACAGGCTTTAATGCATAAAACAACCCATCGGGAGATAGTCCGCGTGTGCACAGCTCAGCTTTTCTTGGCGTCCACGTAGCCAACAAAGAGTTGGTCATCCACTCAGAACTGTTGTGTGCGGTTGAGACAGAATGAAAGCGCACGTTTTGGGTCCAGACGGTGGAACCTCTCTTCCTCTCTTGAAGGAAGCGGAGGCGGCAAGAAAGTGGGCAGATTGACAGTTTGCCCGAGATGAAAGGCAGTGACTACTTTCGGTAGAAAGGAGGGACGTGGTCAAAGCACAACCTTGTCCGGATGAATCGCCAGGAAAGGAGGTTTACACAAAAGAGCCTGGAGCTCACTTACACGCCTAGAAAGATCGGAATCATAGCCCCTATGTCCTGGACTCGCTGTTCAGGAGGATAAAACCGAAAATGCGCCGTATCCAGAACCGCTCTGATGAAGAGGAGCTTCTGAGAGGGAATCAGATGCGACTTCGGCACGTTGATGGGAGAACCCCAGCGAATGCAGGAGGTCGGACATAGTCTGGAGGTGGGAGACAACTGCCTGGGGCGAGCCCGCCTTCAACGGCCAGTCATCGAGATTGGGGAAGACTGAAACCCCTGATCTGCGCAGATGAGCTGCGACCGTCATCACTTTCGTGAACACATGAGGGGCGCTGGTAAGGCCGAAAGGGAGCACGGTGAACTGAAAGAGCCCGTGGCCCACTGTGAACCGCAGGTAACGCCGGTGGGCCGGCAGGATGGGGATATGAAAATAAGCATTCTGCAAGTCCAACGCTACCATCCAGTCTTGCTGGTCTAGGGCAGACAAGACCTGAGCAAGCGTGAGCATCTTGAACTTCTCCTTCCAGGGGGAAGCGATTGACGTTCCGGAGGTCTAAGATAGGACGCAGGCCATTGTCCTTTTTCGGAACCAGGAAGTAGTGGGAGTAACAACCACGACCTACTTCTGGCGTCGGAATGCGCTTGTTGGCCTCCTTGGCCAAGAGGGCCGTAACTTCCTGCTGGAGAAGTGCCAAGTGATCCCCCGACATGCTGTGGTACTGAGGCGGCATGGCTGGAGGGGTAGTCTCGAAGGGGAGGGAGTAGCCCAGTCAGGCTATCTGCAGAACCCACCTGTCCGAAGTGATGGTGCGCCAGTGAGGGAGGTGATGGCGAATCCTGCCGCCCACTGGCGTCTGGTGGGCCTGAAACACCAGACTAGGAAAGTTTTGAGGCAGCGGCGGCAGGGGCGGTGGTGGACTGACCGGTCCGCTGGCCCCGTGACCCACTTCGGCGGGCCCCCCCGACCGCAGCTGCGCTGAAACTGTGGCTGCGCAGGCCAGCGGCTCTGAAAGGAACGCATTTGGGCGCTTCGACCTTGACCTCGAAAGGAGCGAAAAGCATACCCCAAGGGAGCGCGCGTGGTGGCAAGACCCAAGGACTGGACCACAGCCCGGGAGTCCTTAAAGATCTCAAAAGTGCTATCCGCCTTGTAACCAAAGAGACGTGTGCCATCAAAGAGCATGTCCAACAAAGTGTTCTGGACATCCCCGGAGAAGCCAGTAGTTCGGAGCCAAGCATAACGGCGTAGCACCACCGTTGTGGAAATTGCCCTGCCGAGGGAGTCAGCAGTGTCAAGACCACAACGGATAGGGAATTTCGCAGCATCTCTCCCTTCGGTAATGGCTTGGGAGAGCACCGCTCGAGCCTCCACTGGACACTGAGGCAGCACTTGTGTGACTGCGTCCCACACAGAGTGTGAATAGCAGCCCAACAGTCACGCAGTATTCACCGCCCGCAACCCGGAACTGGCAGAGGTGAAAATCTTTTTCCCAAACTTTAGATTCCTTGTCCGGAGGTGCGGAAGGGAATGCGCTGGGAGAGGCAGAGTCCTGGACATCCAGACTCTCAGGCGTTGGGTGTTGTGTGAGAAATCTGGGGTCGCCCGGGGCCGGGCGATGACGTTGTGCCACACTCCTATCCACAGGAACCCCTGTGTTAGGCTTGGTCCAGGTGCTTAATAGAATGTCTGTAAGCGCGTCATTGAAGGGCAGTAGCGGCTCTGCAGAGGAGGTCGCTGGCTGCATCACCTCAGTCAGGAGATTGGTCCTGATAGGCACAGATGGGAGCTTGAGGTTAAGAGCCTCAGCAGCCCTACGCAACACCACAGAAAAAGTCCCAACATCTTCCATAGCTATGGAAGCAGGGGACAGTGTACCAGGGTGGGGAGAGAAATCCAGATCGCCTGGACTTTCCATATCACCCTCCCACTCCGGTTCATCCTCGCATTGAGCTGCAAGAGGGTCCTCCGTCCCCTCCCAGTACTCCCCTTCGTCCAGCGGCCGTGTAAGAGGCCGGTACGGACGAGGGGCCCGGGGAAAGGGAATAAACTCACCACCTGGAATTTTAATCGGAGGATAATAGACCAATTCAGGGTCGACGTAGTCCGGCCCCGTAGTCAACGGCGTCGTGTCCAGCGTCTGCCCAGACGCCGGAGGCGGCATCAGGCTCGGCACCGAGGCCGGAGCTGATGGCACCACAGGGTATCTTGCCAGCTTAGCCGGGACCAAAGGCGGCGGCACGGGGGCAGAACCACCCCACGGGTCCACGGGGCCCGAAGGCGCTCCGATTGGGCTCTGATGTAGGAAACAAACAGCGCATGGCCGACAGGAATACTTGTATTTCTTCCGAAGTCGCGTGCGGGCCCGGGAAAGGCAGGTAGGCTGCAGGCAACAACGGAGGCTCCACCGGAGCCGCAGGGGAGTGACCACCCGCCCCTTCCACGACGTCCCACGACCGGTGAGGGGTAGACGAAGAGAGAAGTTGCTTCTTCGTCTTCTTATGGCGCCTTTACTTACCTGTCCCCGATTTCGACGAACGATGGTGTCGGCCCTGCGAACTGTCCCTCGACCTCCCACGGGAGCGGGACCTTGAGCGGTGCAGAGCAGATTGTCGGGCCTCCAACAACTTTCGGGAACGCTCCCACAAAGCCTTCGGCGCCATGGCCCGACAATCGGGGCATGCCTCGGGGTCATGGGCGTGCCCCAAGCAGAAGAGACACACGTCATGCGGGTCCGCCACCGACATGGTCCGACGGCAGTCCCTACAAGACTTCAACCCGGGCATCCCTACTGCACCAGGAGTCGAGTACTCGACAAAACAAGAGAAACAAGTTTCAAAAAACAAGTTAAAAGATGAACTAGGCGTACAGCTCTCTCTCGGATCTGCGCTTGCTGGCGCGGAAAAAGAAAGATCTGATGTCAGCGCACGTGGGCGCGTCCAAGTAGCTCAGACGACGTCATCTCGGCGACTACGACGCCAGCGACGTACGCGGAGCAGCACAATGACGCCTACCGACACGCAAGGGTACTGCTGACGAAAACTTTCCGGATTCAGTCTGACACCTGGGGATATTCTAAGGTAAGGAATCTATCACTAACGTGTCTTTCAGATGTTTAACGTTTATTGATGAAATTGTGTTGTTAATTAAGTGGCCTCGTAATTCCAATGCTTTCTGCTGTAATGCACCATTTAGAAAAGTTGGTGCAAAAATGTGTAGAAACTAGGTATGATCTTGAAATTTCCCATACTTTTACTAGAGATTCTATAGTTTATGAAAAGTGAAAAACAAATTTTGTAGTACGAATTTAGAAAATGATATACTTATATGAGTGATGACTAAAATTGTGGTTGTAGGGTATTTCTAAAGTGAACGATTTCCTTGTAATAATGTCTGGTGAAAGTTCTACATATTCCCTATTTGAAATGATTTATTGTGTTATATTTGATATTGATGTAGAGTTTATTTAATTTTTAATGTTTAATGCCAATTTAAAGGCTTTTTTCGAAAATGCTTTTTCTCGAATGCCGACCTTTCCCCTGACCTAATACAATGGCTCATGTACAATTAGTGAAATGTTGCTTGATTTGTTCTGTACATGTATAATTTTCGGCATTCCTAAATGTTTCTTCAATCTTCAAGGTGAAATTTTCCTGTGGGAACAGGATTTCCACTGTTGCTCTAGATGGATACTTTGTATTTATTTTTTATTCCAATGTAGGCCTACGTAGACTTTAAAATCTTTCATTTCTCATGACCAGCATGGGAAAGCATCTCACTGTTGCTAGTGTCCTAGGAGTTATTATGTGAATCTGAGCATATGACAGTCTTTCAATGGTAATGTGATGCTACTTCACTGGAATTTGCTAGAGACTTTATAAAAGAAGAAACTCCAAATGAGGGGGTACACCATACATTTTCTTTTCCCCTTGCGAGAGGATGCTATTGATTTTTGATGATCACTAAGAACTATTCTCTTACTTTTGCACTGCTTTGCTGATATTACAGTCGGTAACCGATGGACCGAAACCTTTGCCAAACCATTTTCATTCTTCATTTCCTTGTTCTATGCTAATGAACACACCCTTAATGGACTTTAAATATGAACACTGTCCCCTTCCTTGTAGGATTTGAGCAGTTAGAGAAATTATCTATCATTCTGCCTTAATGGTAGTGGGACTCTGATTCTGTAAATTGTTCTTCATAATAACAGTCTGATAAAGCTTTGCCTTAATATTTGGTGCCTTAATGCAAGCTGTGAAATTCTTAACTGAAATTCTAAAAAGATTGCTTATGGTTATGAATTTTGGATCTTAAATACAATAACCAAATTAATCTAATACCTGCCTGAGTCTTGTTGGTTCTTCCAATTAAACTGTGCTAATCTACAAATGATGGAAATGCATTGTAGGGAGAATCAGCAAGCTCTATCAGAACATCAAATATTACTCCTCTTGTACTGTGTTGCTGTTGCATAGCTTTTGTTCTAAAGAAGTCAAGTCAGATTAGAATTATGAAGGAGTTTGGGTCTTCCTGTTGCTATTCTTTATTTCTACAGCATGGTTTTAAGAGTGGCGTACCTAATTCTGATGTCAAATATGTGAGTTTGCTGGGAATTAAATATCCTCACTGCAAAGCGAACGTGATGATTTGGCTACCCTAATTTCCACCCCTCCTATCAGCGGAGAAAGATTCATCAGAGTTTATTGCTTCTGTAGTAAATGGAAATGTTGCAGATTGTTTAATCACAAAGGGCCCAGTACGGTTTGAGTAGTAAGCAGAGTAAGCGTATACCAAACATTTTACCATGCTTGCACTGAACCAAATGGCAGCTGGCATTCACTGACCTCAGGGCAAGGTTTACTGAGGAGAAAGGATTTTGTTACTTACCCAGTAAGCATCTGTTCTGCACATGTAGAGCTGTAGATTCACATGCTGTGCCTTCTCCTGCCATCTAGTGTCAAATCTGTATGCCTGCAAGTTGTTTTTCTTTAAAGAAGTGATTGGAGTCACAAGGTAAGGTGACTCCTCCTCTTGGTGATAGAGCGCATGGTCATCGACTCCATTGTTAGATTGTTTTCCCGCAAGAGGGTGAGAATGGAATTAGTGTAATTAAAGAGATGTCCATGCATGTGTAATGTAAATGAGAACTGCACTGACCATAAGTGTCCGGGTAGGAGGGAGGGCACATGTGAATCTACAGGTCTACAAGTCAAGAACAGATGCTTACAGTGTAAGTAACATAATCCGGCCGAGGCATGTGTGCCGTAGATACACATGCTTTGCATAGACTGTATAGCAGCGCCCTCCAAAAAGCGGTGGATAACTAGTGGATGTTGCAGTTGTTGAAAAAGTGTTGATAGTACCTCCTGTCCTACATTAGCTTGTTGGCGTGTTAACACATCCACACAATAGTGTTTGGTAAATGTGTGTGGTGTAGACCATGTAGCTGCTTTACAAATGTCAGCTATGGAAATGTTACCTAAAAAAAGCCATAGATGCTCAGATTTTACAAATAGAGTGTGCACTAGGAGGTGTCGATTAAGTCCTTTTGGATTTAATATTGCATGTCTGGATACATTTAACGATCCATCTAGAAATACCAGATTTTAAAATCAGTTTCCCTCTATCAGGGGGAGCAAATGCAAAAACAAATTATTTTGTTTACAAAAATCTTTGCCCTGTCAAAGAGCATTAACGCTCTTTTAACATCTAATATATGAAGCGCCCTTCCTGCTGCCGACTCTGGCTAGGGAAAGAAAGCAGGTAGCTCAGCCGATTTGTTAATATGTGAAGCAAATACTACCTTTGGAAGGAATTTTGGGTTGGCACGAAGAACAACCCTATCACTGTGAAGCTGGAAGAATGTTTTTTCTAAGGTTAGTGCCTGAAGCTCACTCACAGATCTTAATGAGGTGATAGCAATTAAGAAAGCAACCTTCCAAGAAAGGACCTGGAGGGGGCAATAATGTAAAAGTTCAAAAGGTGGGCCCATAAGTCTTGTTAGAAGAACACTGAGGTTCCAAGTAGCTGCAGGTGGGACCTTTTGTGGTATTACTCTTTTAAGGCCTTCCATAAAAGCTGGTACTCTGAACAAAGATAAGTGTTGTCTGTTTTGAAGGTACGCAGCCACTGCTGCAAGGTGTAAACGTACAGAGGTGTATGCCAGACCTGAGCACTGTAAATGCAAAAGATAACAAATAATGTTTTAGAAAGATGCATTTAGTGGGTTATTTGTTTGATTATTACAATAAATACATGTTTTTCCACTTGGCTGCATAGCAAGCTCTAGTGGTACATTTACGTGCTTCCTTAAGAATGCTCATGCTTTCTGGTGGCAGATTTAGATATCCAAACTCTATGACTTCAGGAGCCAAATCGCTAGGTTTAGTTCCCTTGAGTTTGGTTGCCTGATTTCGACATGGCTCTAAGTGAGAAGGTTTGGCATGAGATGAAGCTTCTCATGTGGAACTACTAAATGTTCGAGTAGTGCTGTAAACCATGGTTGACGAGCCCAAGTGGGAGCTGCTAGAATAAGGGAGAGGTACATCTGCCTGAGATTCCGAACTAGAAATGGAAGATGAGGGAGAGGCGGAAAAGCGTAGGCAAATATTCCTGACCAATTCATCCATAGGGCACTATCTTTGGATAGAGGGTGTGGGAAGCTTGAGGCGAAGTTTTGCCATTTTGCGTTTTGCGCTGTAGCAAAGAGGTCTATTTGTGGAAACCCCCATTTGTGGAAGTATGGGAGAAGGACTTTTGGGTGGAGTTCCCACTTGTGGACTTGTTGCTGCATCTTGCTGAGGAGGTCGTCAAAAATCGTTGTTCGTCCATGGGAAGGTGTTCAGCTAGGAGGGGGATTTTGTGATGTACTGCTCAACTCCAAATGGTCTGAGAGAGGCGTGACAGCTGTAGAGTGTGGGTGTGACTTTGTACATAATACATGGCTGTCATATTGTCCGTCCGTACTAGGACAACCTTGCCTATAAGGTGAGGTATAAATGCTTTCAATGCTAGGTGAACAGCTTGAAGCTCCAGGTAGTTGATGTGAAGAATCTGGTGTTTGGTGTCCCTGAGACGTTGAACTGTTATATGTTGTACATCCTGTGGAGGGATGCATTCGCTGCTAGTACGATCTATGGAACAGAGTCGACGAAGAGCCGCCCCTTTGATAAGTTTTGTGTGTTCCACCACTGCAGAGAGTGATGGGTGCGGCTGACTATCAACACTAGATCTTGTAGTTGACCCTGTGATTGAGTCCACTGAATTGCTAAACATTCCTGTAGAGGAAGCATGTTTAGTCTTGCATTGGGTACTATAGCAATGCAAGATGCCATCATCCCTAGAAATCACATGAAAATGTTGACTGTTAGATATTGATTGTTTTGAAATGTAGTAGCAGTGCTTGAATATTTTTTAATACTGGCTGCATTTGGATAGGCTAGACCTATTGGAGGGTTGATCATAGTTCTTAGATATGATTGCAGTTGTGAAGGTTGAAGATGGAATTTCTGCACACAGACTGTGAATCCAAGCTGTTGGAGAAGATTTGTGGTAGTTTTAGTGTGTTGTTGACACATATGATGTTTATTGGCTTTGATAAGCCAATCGTCTAGATAGGGGAAGACATTTGTTTTCTTCTTAAATGAGAGACTACCACTGCTAATCATTTGGTGAACAAGCTGGGTGCAGTGGTGACTCTGAATGGGAGGACTCTGAATTGATAATGATTCCCTTCTATGACAAACCTGAGGTATTTGCAACATGCTGGGTGAATAGGGATGTGAAAGTATGCGTCCTTTCTGACATGAAGACCCCTTCCTGTAGAAGTGGAAGCACTTGTTGAAGTGTTACCATGTGGAGGTGTTCTAATAGTATGTAAAGGTTTAAAGACCTTAGATTTAAAATAGGCTTTAGAGAGCTGTCCTTTTTGGGAATTGTAAAGTTAAGGGAGTAAACTCGTGACCCTTGATGTTGTACTGGAACTTGCTCTATTGCTCCCTTTATTATTAGAGCTTATATTTCCTGTTTGAGCAGTTGTGGATGTTCCAGAGAAAACCTGTGAGTGTGAGGTGGAATATTGGGAGGATTGCTGGTGAGTTCCAGGCAATAACCATGTTGGATAACATCTAAAACCCACTTGTCTGATGGTATTGACTACCAAGTGGGAAGAAACTGCTGTAGTCGACCCCCGACAGGTGTAGGATGATTGGAGGAATGATTATGGAGTCATTGTTTGGTGGTAGATGAAAAGGTATGGGTTGGTGTGCCTTTGCCCGACCATTGGATCTGTTACCCCTATAGCTGCCCTGTAAAATCCTCTAAAAGGAAAGGACTGACTTTGTGGCCTGTTTGAAGATGTGGAGGCATCAGTGGAAGTGGTTTATGAAAATCCTCTGTAATGTAAAAGATGCAACAAAAGGAGCCTCTATTGGAAGGTGTCTGAAGTGCCCCAATGGATTTAGCTACTTCTGTGTCTTTTTTTATCTTCTCTAAGGATTCATCCACTTGTGGGCTGAAGAGATGTTGTTTGTCAAATGGAACATTTAATAATGCCTGTTGGACTTCTGGTTTAAAACCAGAGATACGGAACCAGGCATGCCTCCTTAAAAGGAAGCTGGTATTGATCTCTCTGGCAGCGGTGTCAGCAGCATCTAATGCACACCTAGTGGAGGAACTGGAAATTAATGTTGCTTCCTGCACTAAATCCTGTCCCTTTTTGTTATGTTGTTCTGTGAGATATTGGAGCAATCCTTCCATCTCATTGCAGTGAGCTCTGTTGTATCTGGCAAGAAGACCCAGTGCATTGGCTTTACACTAGTGATTGGTTGATTATGATTTTGCCCAAGGCATCTATGAGCTTCGACTCTTTGTCAGAAGGTGGTGAATCAGCTGTTTGTGAATTTACCCTTTTGCAAGCATAAGACACATCCAATGAGTCTGATGGAAGCTGATATCTAATAAAAAAATTGGGTCAGATAGTGGGGGTTTGTACTTTGCCAACACTAGGTGTAATAATTTGTGCACTGTCCTTAAAAATGTCCTCTGCATGGCATATTAGTACCTTTAACATGGGATGAGACAGATTTTTTGTGTGAAGTACCTAAGGTTTCAAATAAAAAGTCTTTTTTGAAGGCTTCTTTGTGTAAAGGGACCCCATGATATGCAGCTGCCCTGGCTTCTGATATGAGGTGTTATCATCAGGAGGGGAGGGTTTTGCAGGTTAAAGATCTGGATCTGTGTCTCCTGGAGGCTCTATGACATAATCATCCCAGGAATCTGTGGTTCTTATCCCCTGCACACACACATATGAACAAGTTACTTACTTACCTTCGGTAACGATGTATCTGTAAGAAACATTAGTTAGTTAGATTCCTCACCTTAGAATATCCCCAGGCGTCAGACTGGATCCGGAAGATTTTTCGTCAGCAATACCCCTTGCGCGTCGCTAGGCGTCGTCTGCGGCTCCGCGTCCGTCATCGGCGTCGTGCGCCGGAATGATGTCGTCGGAGTACTTAGACGCCGCCCTCGCGCGCTGACGTCAGTTCTTGTACATAGCTTTCCGCGCCAGGAACGCAGAGCCATGCAAAGACCGACACTGGTGCCAAAAAATAAAATCTAGGGGCCTGAAAAGGATAACCTTAACCCTAGATGTCAGTTCGCAGAACGGGGAGGATGGGTGGGTCGGTGAGGAATCTAACTAACGTTTCTTACAGATACATCGTTACCGAAGGTAAGTAACTTGTTCATCTAAAAGAAACACGTTAGTTAGATTCCTCACCTTAGAATAGATACCCAAGCAATACCATCCCCGGTGGTGGGTCTGCGAACCAAGATCACACCAGAAAGTCCTGGAGGACAGAACGGCCAAAGAAGCCATCCCTCCGGACTTGGCTGTCAAGGCAATAATGCCTGGCAAACGTGTGTAGCGAAGCCCACGTTGCCGCCTGACAGATGTCCTGCAAAGGGACACCCCGTCCCAAAGCAGTAGTAGCCGCTGTGGCCCGAGTAGAATGGGCGCGCAGCCCAACAGGAGGGTCCTTTTTTGCCAAGGAGTAACAAATTTCGATGCACAAAACGACCCACCGAGAGATGGTCCGTTTGTGCACAGCTTTCCCCTTCTTAGCACCCACGTATCCAACGAAAAGTTGGTCGTCCACCCGTAACTGCTTTGTGCGGTCCAAATAAAAGGAGAGCGCACGTTTTGGGTCCAGACGGTGGAGCCTCTCTTCCTCTTTGGAAGGATGCGGAGGCGGAAAGAAGGTGGGCAAGGTGACAGACTGCCCAAGATGAAATGGAGTCACCACTTTCGGAAGAAAGGAGGGACGAGGCCGAAGGACAACCTTGTCCGGATGAACAGAGAGAAAAGGAGGCTTTGAAGATAAAGCCTGGAGCTCACTCACCCGTCTAGCCGAGGTGATGGCTACCAGAAAAGCAGTCTTAAGCGTCAGCAGACGAAGAGGACAATTATGAAGAGCCTCAAAGGGAGCACACATTAGAAATGTGAGAACAAGATTCAAGTCCCACTGAGGCATTACAAAAGGGACAGGAGGGAACGTGTGAGTAATGCCTTTGAGAAAGCGTGTAACTACAGGGGACTTGAAAAGAGAAAGCTGATCAGGAAGCCGCAAGAAGGCAGAGATGGCAGCAAGATAACCTTTCAGGGTGCCCAGGGCAGAGCCCTGCCGGGCCAAAGAAAGAAGAAACAGTAGAACCTCAGAAAGAGGGGCGGAAAGGGGATCCACAGCCTTTGCTGTGCACCATGCCACAAATTTGTTCCACCGGCAGGCGTATACCGTCTTTGTGGAGGGACGCCTGGCTGCCAGAATGATATCACAGACTTCAGGAGGCAAGTCAAATGGCATCAACTGCCGCCGCTCAATCTCCACGCATGGAGGTGGAGGCTGGACAGGTTCGGGTGGAGGACCGTCCCCTGCTGCTGCGACAGGAGATCCTCCCGAAGGGGCAGACGTATCGGAGGATCGGTCAACATACTGAGTAGCTCGGGATACCAGTACCTTCGTGCCCAATCCGGAGCCACCAAGATGACTTGGGCCCGGTCGTGCCTGATCTTCTTCAGCACTCTGGGCAGAAGTGGTATAGGCGGAAAGGCGTACAACAGACCGCAACTCCACTCGTGACGAAAAGCATCGCCGAGCGAGTGCCGCCTTGGAAATTCCAACGCGCAGAACTGCTGACATTGCGCGTTCTCTTCGGTGGCGAATAGATCTAACCAAGGCTCTCCCCACTGCTGAAAGAGACCTTGCGCCACTTCGGAGTTCAGATGCCATTCGTGATCCATCATGCACCGGCGGCTGAGTTCGTTTGTTCTGGCGTTCAGAGAGCCCGCCAGATGTTGAACCACTAGGGTGACGCCCTGGTGTTCCAGCCATGTCCAGAGGCGCAGAGCCTCCTGACAAAGGGTCCACGACCCCACCCCGCCCTGTTTGTTGCAATACCACATGGCGGTGGTGTTGTCCGTGAACACCTGCACGACACTTCCCCTGACAGAGGGAAGGAAGGCTTTCAGTGCAAGTCGGATCGCTCTCAACTCCAACAGGTTGATGTGGAGACGAGACTCCGCCGGAGACCAGAGGCCTCTGATCTCCGCCTCTCCCATATGGCCACCCCATCCCAGGAGGGACGCATCCGTCACTACGACATGCTCCGGTTGGGGAAGGGAGAGGCTCTTGCCCTTGACCCAATCGCGGTCCGTGAGCCACCACTGCAACTGCTGTGCAGTGCCCTCCGAGATCAAGACATGGTCGGACAGGTTGCCGTGATGCTGGGCCCACTGAAACTTCAGGTCCCACTGCAGAGCCCGCATGTGCCGCCTGGCGTGATGCACTAGTAGGATGCAGGAGGCCATCAGCCCCAGAAGCCGCAACACTAGCCTGACCGAAACCCAGGATAGAGGCCGAAAGATGGGAATCAGGGCCTGTATATCCCGGACCCGCTGTTCCGGTGGATGGACCCGGAACTGCGCCGAATCGAGAACCGCTCCGATGAAGAGGAGCTTCTGAGAGGGACTCAAGTGTGACTTCGGCACGTTGATGGAAAATCCCAGCAAATGCAGGAGATCCGCCGTAGTCTGGAGGTGGGAGACGACTGTCTGGGGCGAGCCCGCCTTCAACAACCAGTCGTCGAGATAGGGGAAGACTGGAACCCCTGATCTGCGCAGATGAGCTGCGACCACCGCCATCACTTTCGTGAACACCCGAGGGGCACTGGTGAGGCCGAAGGGGAGCACGGTAAACTGAAAGTGCTCTTGGCCCACCGTGAACCGCAGGTAACGCCGGTGGGCCGGCAGGACGGGGATGTGGAAATATGCGTCCTGCAAGTCCAAGGCTACCATCCAGTCTCCGGGGTCTAGGGCAGCTAGAACCTGAGCCAAAGTTAACATCTTGAACCTCTCCTTCCGGAGGAAGGCATTGACGTTCCGGAGGTCCAAGATAGGGCGTAGGCCCCCTTTGCCCTTCTTGGGAACCAGAAAGTAGTGGGAATAACAACCACGACCTACTTCTGGGCTCGGAACGCGCTCGACGGCCCCCTTGGCCAAGAGGGCGGAAACTTCCTCGTGGAGAAGATTCAAATGATCCCCCGAGATACGGTGGTGCTGCGGTGGCATGGCTGGAGGGGTCGTCTCGAAGGGGAGGGAGTAGCCCCTTCGGACGATTTGCAGCACCCACCTGTCCGATGTGATGGACCGCCAGTGGAGCAGGTGATGGCGAACTCTGCCGCCCACTGGGGTGGAATGGGCCTGAAAGCTCGGACTAGGAAGGCTTTGAGGCGGATGCTGCCGGGGTGGATGTGGGCTGACCTCGTCGTCCTCCAGAACCGCCTCGGTGGAAACCACGTCCGCGACCGCGCGCAGGTTGGTTCTGCGGCTGGTGGCTAGGCGCACGTGAGGAGGCACCCCTTCCTTGGCCACGAAAGGGGCGAAAGGCGGAAGTTTGCGACCGCGGGGCCGAGAGGCCCAAGGACTTGGCCGTAGCCCGGGAGTCCTTAAAGCGATTCAGCGCACTGTCCGCTTTCTCACCAAAAAGGCGAGTGCCATCAAAGGGCATGTCCATGAGAGTGCTCTGGACATCGCCCGAAAATGACGTGGACCGCAGCCAGGCGTGACGTCTAAGCGCCACTGTGATAGAAATGGCCCTACCCAGCGAGTCCGTAGTGTCAAGCCCACATCGGATAGCATGTCGTGCTGCATCCCTCCCATCGGCCAGAGCCTGGGTAAGTCGTGTCCGGACCTCCTCCGGACACAGGGGCAGCACGTCCTCCACCGCATCCCACAGAGAGTGGGAATAACGGTCCAAGAGACAGGCGGTGTTCAAAGACCGCAGGCCAAAACTAAGGGAGGAGAACAGCTTCTTGCCAAACTGTTCCAGTCTCTTGGAATCCCGGTCCGGCGGGGCGGTCGGGAAGGAGGATTGGGAGGTAGAGGCCTGGATAACCAGGCTCTCAGGGGTAGGGTGTTGGGACAGAAAACTGGGGTCGCCCGGAGCAGGGCGGTGGCGCCTGGCGACGTTCCTGTCCACAGGAGGAACTGTGGAGGGCTTGGACCAGGTGCCCTGCAGAACGTCAATGAGGGCCTCATTGAACTGCAGCAGAGGCTCAGTGGAGCTTGCTGCAGACTGAAGCACCTCAGTAAGGACGTTAGTCCTCACAGCCACAGCAGGCAGCTCGAGCCCAAGGGCTGCGGCCGCCTAGGCAGCACCACAGAGAAAGCAGCGCCCTCCTCCGAAGCCACAGTCGGAGGAGAGACGAATCCAGTGTCTGGAGAGGTATCCAGGCCACTGGCCTCCCCCAGTTCATCTGCCCAGTCCTGTGACATTTGAGCCTGAAGGGCCATAGGATCCTCGGATCCCTCCCAGTTGTCCCCATTATCCGATTACTGGTATACAGGAGGAAGGAGCGGAGCCGGGCGATAGACATAATGTGTCTCCAGCGGCGCAGAACGCGGCGTCCATCGACGCCGTATCGGCGCCGGGCCCGGAGCGGGGCTGAACTGGGGCTCGACGTCAAGCGGAGTCGGCGTCGGTACCGGTGTCGACGCCGGCAGAGGAGGCGTTACGAGGTCGACCGGCGTCGGCGGGGACTCGGGAACGGGTCCCTCGGGCGCTTGCGGCGTCGAGGCCGGAGCCGTCAACGGCGCCGGGGCCGGAGCCGCCGGCAGGCAAGGCAGCCCAGTCGGGTCCGCGGGGCCCGAAGGCGCGCCAGCGGGCGTCGACAGCGGAGCCAGTCACCTCATGGCCGAGAGGAAGGCACTGACTTCCGCCGGCGTCGCGTCAGTCCCAGGGACCGGAGGGTATGGGGACTTGCACGGTGCCTGCAGCTCCGCCGGAGCCGCGGGGGTGGAACCACCCTGACCCTCGGCCGAGTCGCGCGACCGGCGAGGGGAGTCCGAAGAGCGGTGTCGCCTCTTGGACTTCTTGGAATGCTTCGACTTACCCGAAGACTTGGATCCCGACGACCGATGGTGACGTCGGATGCGAGTGGTGAATCTCGAGAAGCTTACGGGACCGCTCCCGTCTAGCCTTCGAAATCAGGGCCTTGCAGTCCGAACACGACTCCGCGTCGTGGTCGAGGCCCAAGCAGTAAAGGCACCGGCGGTGATGGTCCGTAACCGACATCAAGCGGCTACAGTCAGCACAGGCTTTAAAACCAGGCATCCTACCGGCACCGAAGTCGAGACAAGATCAAAAAGGATCGAAAAAGTTAGTCAAAAAATGACTAAAGGGGTAGCTATCCCGGATCTGCGCTTACTGGCGGGGAAAAAAGAAGAACTGACGTCAGCGCGCGAGGGCGGCGTCTAAGTACTCAGACGACGTCATTCCGGCGCACAACGCCGACGACGGACGCGGAGCCGCAGACGACGCCTAGCGACGCGCAAGGGGTATTGCTGACGAAAAATCTTCCAGATCCAGTCTGACGCCTGGGGATATTCTAAGGTGAGGAATCTAACTAACGTGTTTCTTTCAGATCTAATAAACAATTGACATACGTTCAATTAAACAACATAAAAGAAAAATCATTCTGGACTTTTCTTTGTCTTTTAATTCCAAATGCCCAGCCAACACATGTTTCGTCGAAAGGGGAAGAGACCCCACGACTTCTTCAGGGCTGTCAGAATCTCTATTCACTTATCACTCTTTCCTCTCTGCCAGTTCTACTTCCGACCCGGCTGGTTTATTTTCAAAAGATGCCTCTCGTATATGCAAAAAAAGTTCCTGCAACAGTACTCTGCGTGTTCACCCGACTGCAAATAAGGTTGGGTTTACAATGCTGACTCCACTTACTTTGACGGAGCTTACTCGCTTGCAGAGCAGAATAAAGAAAATCACGGACAGCGTTGTAAACCCAGCTTCTGCCTCTGCATTTTCCTATGTCGAGCCAGATGGTCCTGCAAGGTCTTTTTAGATCGGAACAACCGACAGGTGTCACAGTTTTCTGCTTTGTGCTCTAGAGATAAGCACAATGTGCAAACTTTATGAAGGTCGGTGCACGGGTACTTGGAGAAGCACTGAGGGCAGAATTAAAACAGAGTCCATTCCATCCCCTTGTTACGTCGATGGAGATGGTATCGAGTAGAAGGTAACCTGGACGGCAAGGCCCAAAGGCCGCAGTTGTGGTGTTCTGACCCAATGAGTGAAGTTTTCCAAATTTTCGACATGAGAGTGATAGAAAAAAGCGTTTGAAACACTACCGACAAGAGTAGAGTGGATTGCGCACCAAAAGGATCCCAGAGAACGGTCTTGAACTGGATCACCGAAATACACATCCGAACCCAATGGCGGAGAGAAAATAATCTAACAATGGAGACGATGACCATGCGCACTATTACCAAAAGGAGGAGCCACCTTACAGTGTGACTTGAAACACTTCTTCAAAGAAAAACAACTTGCAGACATCCGGACCCCACACTAGAGGGCAGGAGTATGCAAAGCATGTGCATCTACAGCACATATCCTTCTAACATCCATTTTCCAAATGTCTCTATTATTTTAAATTCACAGTCAGGAGGCAGGGAAGGAAAAGTGTTGGTATTTACTTTATTTGTGAATGCCTCTGAGGTTGGGTATTGTAAGATTGGGTCGCCTGATGCTGGACAATGGTGCCTATTAACAGATTATGCACGAAAGGTAAGAGCTTCATTAAATGGTTACTGGGAGTCTCTCAGGCCTGACATTAGTCTTCACTTTCATAGAGGGAAGCTGCAAGTCTGGAACTTCTGCTGACCTTCACATATAAACTGCGAAGGAGGAGCTTCCTCTGTGGCAGGGCCAGAGGGAGACACAAGGAAAGTATCTGGAGAAGTATCCAGACCACTGGAAACTTGAAGTTTTTCATCTCAGCTTTCCTCATCATATTGGTGAACATAACCATCCCCTTCATTGGTATTGTAATTGTATAGATCAGTGTCAAAAAGATTGTTTTAAGTATGAGCCCTACCATGTGATAAAGAAAATGTATCGGAATATGAAGGATTGCATATAGGTTGCGTGCCCATCTCAGCCCATTCTCAGTTGAGGTGATGGTGGATTCTGCTCAGAGATGGATAGCATGATGTGCTGTATATCCTCTTCAACCATCAACATGAGAGTCAATGCAAAGGCAACTGGCACAGGGAATGGTTTCGGGACAGAACTCAGCATCAGAGTTGGTGCTAAACCCCATAAAGGATTTAATGGGCACAGATGCCGCCGAGGGCGGGCCTGCTGGCTGACGTCCAACCAGAAGTCCCTGTGGAACCACGGGTCCTGAAGGAATGACAGAGGCAGGAAGTCCTGAAATGGTGCTGCATGGCTTCTCTGAAGGCCTCTGCTTGCTGTGATGTCGCAGACGGTCCCAGGAATTCAGGATGTGCCAGGACCAGACTCTGAATCTGATCCTATTAAGACCAGGAGGCACGTAGACGTACTCACCCTTCTTGTGTTTGGCGATGGAAAGTTTAGCTTCATGGGTCAGTATTACCCAAGAGCTCATCCAGTCGCAGTCGTCACAGGCCCTGGAATAGTGCTCCAACCCCATACAGACGTCACTAATATACTTCGTGAGGGTCCATCACAGACATCTGCTTACAATAGTCTATATGCTCTCTCATCTTAGAGGGTGACAATTTCCCTTGTAGACTGGTAAATCTTGATAAGATTTGTGGTATTGAAGACTGTTGTGCTCCCAATTTCACCTCTCCTCCACCCCCAAAGACCCACAGAGAAGATGAGTTGAGAAGAGACGGCCACAGATAACAAATGGGAGAGTGCCATGCACCGTCTGCCAGCTGGGAACATGACACAAAAGGAACTGTGATCTGCCACTCAACAGGTGCAGGTCAAAGGCCTAATGTAAGACCTGGCATCTTTTAGCGTGTTTCCCCTGTCTTTTTGCTTTCTGCCCTCCAGGTTTTGACTCTGTTTTTGATGGTTTAGTGTCTGCGCACTTTCTCACTATTGATCAGTGTTAAAGCGCAACTGCTCCTATGTGAATTATGGTTATGGATTGGTGCTTCCATGTTGTCTTATTTGATTTACCTTCAAGTTCCCAGTACAGTGCACTGTGTGTGCCCAGGGCCTGTAAATCAAATGCTGCTAGTGGGCCTACAGTACTGGTTGTGCCTCCCACACAAGCAGCCCTTCAGATGATTCTCAGACCTGCCACTGCAGTGTGTGCGCGCAGTTTTGACACACATGTCGACCTGGCAAGTTCACCCACTTGCCAGGCCCCAACCCTTCCCTTTTCTTACATGTAAGACACCCGTCAGGTAGGGCCATGGTCCCCACATGGGCAAGATGCAGTGTATATGATAGGTAGGACATGTACTGGTGTGAGTGACATGTCCCGATAGTGAAATACAGTGTATTTATTTTTTCACTATTGAAAGGCTATCTGTCCCAATAGACAGAATGAGAGATACTTTGTAACATCTTACAAGTAAAATTTTCCATTGGGACACGATGGGAGAAAGGAGCTTAGAATGCCTGAACTCAGAATTTAAAAATACATCTTTTAGTAAAGATGGTTTTTAAGTTGTGTGTTTGAAAATGTCCTTCCATAGGTCGAAAACCCTGTACTAGGATGCTTGTTTCCAGTCCAGGGAGGACCAGGCTTGGCAGTTCGAGCTGAACTGTTCCCACAGGGAACAGGGTCAAGACAGATTTGCATATGGCTGGGTCCAAACTGGGGTGGTTTGTTGAGCAAAAGAATGATGGATTAAACCCTGATCCTTGTTACTGGGTGTGAATGTTGGCATTTCCCAGCATTCCGTCCATCAATTGTTTCTTTTGCACTTTTAGAAAGTAGGCATTTTCTTGCTTAACCATCCTGGGTGCCTCAGCTGGGTTAAGGATTGACTGTCGCTTTGGAGGGACAGGGGCTGGGGAGGTGAATTCCCTGGTCTCACCAATAACGAAGCCTGATGACACCACCAAGCCGCTGCTTGCACAGCGACCTGTTGGTACCGTACTTTGCACCGCATCACTTCACACCAATATAGTCACCACTGCCTGCACCGTTTGACCTGCCAGCACCCTGACCAGCACCACATCACTTTGCACCGCAGTCCAGGTCTCACAGATGCGGCTGGACGCCCGTCCCTGTGTCGCTGCCTGCACCGCGGCCTCAGGGCACCGCACCCGCACTGCTGCACTGTTGCACTTCACACCGCAGCCCTGATGCCGGCGATGCCGGGGCTCCCGACTTCAACCACAAGAAATTCAATCTGTAATGTGTGTGACTTCGAGGGCCAGACAACTCCTGCACTGACCTCCGGAACCAACATCAGCTCTTCGGAGCTCAACGAGAGGTCGCTGACCCCTGCATTTATAAAGGTACTGTTTGGCAGATCTTCCTGACACCGCAGCTGGCCCGTGGCACAGCAGTCATCCAGAACTGTTTGGATTTGTTGTTTACGATGCCTTGATAGTCCCAGGCAGAGCTATCTACTTCAAAGAACTGTATTTGAAGTTTTTTTTTTTTTTGCTTATTGATGTTTCTAAGAATTGTATGGTGGATTGCTATCTTTTTTGGTCTTGTTTTATACAGATAAGATATTGGATTTTTTTTCTAAAACTTGTGAGGTGTCCTTTTGTAGTGTTTTCACTGTTTTACTGTTGGTTATGTGAAAATGCTTAACACAATGCCTCTGAAATAAGCCTGACTGCTCATGCCAAGCTGTGAAGGTGGTGAGCAGGGGTTATTTTAGGAGTGTATCCCCCCCTTATCCTGACTAGGAAGAAGGGTCCCTACTTGGACAGGGTAACAACCTGCCAGCTAGAGACTCGAATTTCTAACACCTACACATTAGGAATTCCAGCAACCAGTGCATTACTTGACTTACTTTTTACTTTGACTCCCTTTTCCAAAGTAATTACTGACTGCACACCTTTAAGCATATATGGGATAAAGTACCCCATATCATACTTTATAGTGATAATGTGAGCTACCAAGGAGCCCCGTGATCACAAAGAGTAATGATGCTGAAGGCAGAGTACCTTTACAATGTAATGGAACTCCAAGGTGACTTACAATTTCCTTATAATGCATGGCAGCGGGTTCTTTATTTCTTATAATACATGGTCACATCGCCACCCTTACCACATACTGCTTGAATCCTTGGTGTTTTGCTCTTTCATATGAAAGAGATAACATGTTTGACATGAAGAATAAAAGTAGACTGTGGAGTGCAAACTTAAAGTCACCGAAAAGCAGTTTGATATTCACTGCAAAAAGATATCAGAATCAATTTAATACAAATCAGATTTAAAGAAATGCTATAGGCACAGAAACATGATGTGTGGTTTTCTTTTTCTTATAATACATTTTGCAGAAAATAAACATGTTGCCATAAATATCCCCTTTTTGCTGATCACTGCTCATCTAGAAAAAGAAAGCAGAAGAATACCCAAGTTTCAGTTTCTCTGTTTAAGCTGCAGCTTTAATAATGCTCCCTGATGTGCCTTTCACCCTGACGGTAGGCACTAAGCGGGCATTATGAGGTCATATCTAAACGATATTAAGCTATTACATATGAGCTGCAAAACCATTCCTCTATGACAGGTAACTAAAGACGTCATAAGATGCCTGAATTAAGGAATTTAGAGGCTGGACTGCAGGCCTCTGTGTTTAAATTAAATGAGCTTTAACAAAGTTTACATTTTGACACTTTGATACCACGTTGATGCATTAATAGCCATGCCATTTTGCATTTTATGTACGGTCTCATTCACAACATGTGAAGGGAGCTCTGTTTATTCAGATGTTCAAACCATAACTGATCTACACACAGCTATGAACAAAGTAGCCAGTCAATAAAAGAAAGCAACCCTCGTACCTCCATGTGTTAGTGATACTGCCATTACAAAGAAATGTTGCCTATGTGTAACTCAGTGACCAACTGTAAGGGTTGCTGAAGACAAATACCCCTTTTTGCAAAGCACTCCGGTAGTCAGAGCTGACTGTTGTTGAAGCTATAGTCTCTGTCTTTCTTCAAATAATCCACCTCTCTGTACATGAGATGAAAGTGAGCCAAACAGGCATGAAAGCACATGGGCAAAAGCAGTCCCCAGAGTGACATGGAGATTCACTCCTGTGCGTAGCTTCAGGAGTCTAACCGAGATCGGTGTGTCGGACACTGCTTGGGGCTGGCTCAGGTCCTTCTTGGAAGGACGGGCTCAGCAGATATGGCTTCCATCGTCCTCTTCCTTCTCCCAGTCAGTGACCACAGGAGTCCCCAGGGGTCCTCCCTTAGCCCCCTTCTTTTTAACATTTATGTCACACCTCTGAAGTATCTGGCAAAAGACCTTGGGGCTAAGGTTATGGCCTACGCTGATGACACCCAGCTTCTCCTTACATGGAATAAGAATGTTGACTCTGTCTCCTCTGCTCAACACTGCTTGACTTCTATTTTTAATTGGCTAGCTGCCGCACAACTCAAGTGTAATGAAGAAAATTCGGAGATTCTCCTCTATGAAAATTTTTCTTCCAATTTTAGGGAAACTCTTTGGCCGCCTGAGTTCCCTCTTCCCTCTTCTACAGGGAAGCCCGCCAAGAATCTGAGGGTGTGGTTTAAGGAGAATCTTTCCTTTTCGACGCAGATCAGGAAACTTGCTGGGACCTGCTTTGGCCTTTTGAAAACCCTGAGGAAGTGTCTCCCTATACTGCCTAGGGTGGCGAAAGAAACTGTAATCTGTGCCCTTTTTCTGTCTCGGTTGGACTACGCTAATGCCCTTTATGTGGGCATCCCGGGCTATCTGTTAAAAAAACTCCAGGTGGTCCAAAATGCGGCAGCCAGACTTCTTCTTGAGATTTCCTCTAGGATTAGCATGAGACCCCACCTACGCTCTCTGCATTGGCTTCCCGTAGCCGACCGGGTCAAATTTAAATCTTTAGTTATGGCCCATCGCGCTCTTCATGAGCATAGCCCTATCTACCTGCAAAAACGCTTTTCCTTCTACACTCCAGCGTGATGTCTGCGTTCCACGTCCCAGTGCCTCGCCCAGGTCCCCTGCTTTAAATGTCAGAGGCTTGGAGGCAGCTCTCTAGCTAGGAAAGCTGCTGTTGCATGGAACGCACTCCCTTTCGCCCTTCAGAACATTCAGGAACTGTTGATTTGCAAGAAGAACTTGAAAATACATTTATTTGCCTAATTTCAGACGTTTGCTCCTCTGTGCTTCGCACCGGGACACTCTCAAGTATCTGTGCGTGCTACAAATTAAATTAACATAACATTTTGAAAGGTTCTGCACCTCGCCTTTGATAACAATCCACTAAAAAAGATAAAAGCAATATATGTGAGGAGAAACAAAGATCTCAACATACCGTGGTGGGCTCTGTGGTACTTCATGTGAGGGACTGCAGCGCTCAAACAACAATCCATATTTAGATGGCCAGACACAGCCCACCTGCAGCATAATAAATAATATACAATAACATATACAGAAAAAGGACGAGAAGAACTTGTAAACTGATCAATCTGGCAAATATCACATTCAAATCTTACAGGACAGTGTCTCATTATGTGAAAAATATGGAAAAAACTATGTAGAATTCATGCAATCTTCGAAGATTTCTACGTTTGCCCAAAACTCAGAATACCTGTTCTGGGAAACTAGGAGCGGGCCAAAGGTTCGGAGCACAACTAAGTAAGAACAATAGCACCATAATAAAAAAAAGGTGTCCAAGAGAAAAACGCAGCTACTGAAAAGGCAGAGCTAGAATAGATGCAAGTACAGCAAGACAGGCAAATAAGGTGTCATTTACATGTTGACCCCTGGGTGTGTCCTGAGGTGTTAATTGGGAAGCAGATGAACAGGACAGGGAAAAAATTTACAGATATCGAATTTAGCGTGAAACAAAAAATGGGATGGCTAAGGAGAAAGGAGTAGAGGTTTCACGAAGGCAGTTTTATCAAAGAAAAACTTTTAAATACGTTTAAATCAGAAGTCAATGTGAATACTGAGTGGAGTGGGATGGGGCACTCTAATTCACAGACAAGTTATTCATGCTCCAGAGACGTGTGTTCCCGGGATTCACCCGGGTGAAGTCACTTGGAGAAACTTTGCCAAGAGCACCCTGAAAATGTTTCACCATTGAAGCCTCAATCCAAACAAGTTATATCGGCTACAGACAAAAAATTCTAAATCAGGAGCAGCTGGAAAGTTTGCCTCAAATGGTTTCTAATGCGCGTTTGTTTATGTATAAACACATAGACATCTCTTTAATTATATTTTATCCTTATCATACAAGTGCGAGTCAACATATTCATAGCAAATAAGTAGATTAGTTTATGCTTACAGATATATTTTTCAAAATGGCAATACAATTTATTAGGTACAGTGTAAGTGCTTAACTATTGTTAAAGAGAAAATGAATTGCGAGAAAATCGCACTACTGCAGACATTAGCAGAGAGAAACGCCGAGCGATACATGGTTGAATAGCAATATATGCCTTGGTTTCATAAAGATGCAATGTAAGTTAAAGATCCCCATAAAGCAGACACACGAGCAGGTTCTCAGTTAAATAGAAAAACATGTTTACAAGCCTTGAAGAGATTATAATCACAGCACACAAGCAGAGTCCATTCTCGTTGTTAATTGAGACGTGGTTCAGAAAATGTTGGTCGAAGGCGACTTTAATCTGAAGCATACAGATTCAGTTAAGAGGTCTTGGGTGCAGAGTAATGAAAATGAACATACCCCGGGAAAGCATATTAATGTTTCATTAAAGCTTTGTTAGAACCATGATAAAGAGAAAAGGTTACGAGGTTAAGGACACAGGTGATGAAACGTTTATGTAAAAGTATATCATTAACTCATGCATTCTTTGACCAGTTATTGGCTTTTTAGATAACTGCGCTGAGGTCATCACTTTTTAAACTATATAAGCAACTGCCTGCGAGCAGCAAATTGAGATCAACCTTTCAGCTCTACGGAGGTAACTGGTCTCCCGGCCATTGTGATTAAACCTACTTTTTCCTTGCCAGAGAGGTCTGATGGTCTTCCTTCTACCAGCTTCCGAATTCCACCTTCGGTCTTCCTCGATGCAATGCTACTGTGCTGCTGCATCGTATTGAGGAAGACCGAAGGGGGAGCTCAGATGCTGGTAGTCAGAAGACCTTCAGCATTGCAGCAATTCCTCCTCTGTGATGGAGTACGAGCGGGCGGCAGAAGTACGAGCTGGCGGCAGGAGTCAGCTCGGGGACTGGGAGGCCAATGGATTTAAACCTATGGAGACCCCCTCAGCCTGATGGCTGCAGTTTGCATTAACAATGAATTTTGACTGAGGATGAGGGCTGATGAAAAAACTGAGCGGTGATAACGGCCTCTGGTGTGATTTCACTTTGAGGTACATTGATGCAATGTAATTGCTTGGTGGAAGTAAGGCCAGGGCATTTTTGGAATGCAACACTTATTGGTGAACAGTACATTTTAATGCCAGACGCAATGAAAAATCTGTCAGCTACTTGTGGACTTTAAATATGGTTACTACTTGAACAGACAGTCGGAATGACCAAGTGACATCAAAGGACTGGATACTAATTCTAGGTCAGGACCGGAGGTGAGGATTATGCTATCCTTTCTTTGCTTTAATCACCAAATTCATAAACAGCAGCCATTAACACAAAAAGATATACAATTCCCATGAAACAAGGGGAAAATCAGAACAGCAATTTCATTAGTCCCTTCACAGTGTCCACATTCCAGGCTGTATAATACTCCATGTCACTTCCTGCAATCCCTCTTTCTTTGCAGCTCGGCAGCTAGTTAAGTACCATTTTATTGTTCCTTACTTTGGGCTGAATGTTTTTCATGTGAGGCGCCAAGCTAGGAAGTGGAAGCGTGTTTATAATTTGTTTATACTTTCGATCCCTTAACCCCTTGGCTGCGGCAGGAATTCCGCCGCAGCGCTGGGGGGGGTTTGGGGGCAGCTCGGTGGGGCTGTGCTCATGACGGAGCCACTCCGTCATGAGTCACGGTTGAGCTGTGCTCATGACGGAGTGGTTCCGTCATGACTCCGCCCACGGCACTAATCTCCCGCACAGGCGGGGAATTAGCGCCGCGTGGGCGGAGCTGCGGCCAGCGGCCGCAGCATGACGGAACCACTCCGTCATGAGCACACGGCACCCGTGGCTCATGACGGAGTGGTTCCGTCATGAGCGGGGAAGGGGTTAATTAAGTCGCTGGACCGCTTGGCGCTCCTTACGCAACTGCTTTTCCAATCCTGAGAGCACAGTGTGGTCCTCCGTCTGCTAGAGGTCGCTGCGGGGTTCCACGACTCGCTGGCTGCGGATCACGCTTCCCGTGAGGGAATTCCCAGTCGCGCTCCGCTCAGCCGGTCACTGCTCGCGTCCCCGGCTGGTTGCTCCGCCCAGAGTGTCTGGGTCTGTATTCCAATTCCCCCTTTTGTGTATATAAATGCCCGTCTAGACCAGTAGTGGTGCGGTGCACCAAAGCATTACTCAGTTACACCCTGAAGTGATTCTAGTCAGAGTAGGTGAAGCGCTGGGCCTCCTGGCCTTCGCAGGGACGCCTCTCTGCAGGCAGGACATACCCTGAGTATTTGGTGGGTGTTAGGTGTCCTGAGGCTCGTGCCTCGCAAAATTGTGTGCCTCTGGCCACCAGGAATTATCTGGGGCACCCCTCAGCCTAAATCTTCACACGCTGCGTGTACTTGCTCCCCTAGGGACGCCTCAACCCTTGTGGCTTAGTGATTACCCCAAGTAGCTTAACAATAGAGCAGGATTATTACGAGGAGGAGGACTCCTTAGCCTACCTACAGTGGGACGATAATTTCTATGAGGCCATTGATACCTCTGTTGTAGCCTATTAAAATAATAGGATTGTCCAAGCACTTGTTGTAAAAAAACAAGTTTTATTGTAGGTTCAACGAGCCACCGCTTCACACATCCAGTGCCATCAGGATTCCCCAACTGTCCCACCCAGAACCCTGTGACATCAGAACATAGTGACTTCATATAGAACATTCACCATACCTAACAAGCATTGCTAGGCATAACATATTACCTCTCTTTGAAATAAACAAAAACAAAAGCACACAGAACACGATAAAACAAACAAACCCAAAAACAAAACAAAATAACTCTACCCCACATCATAGTACCCATTACCGCAACTTCCACGGAAGTTGCTTTACACGTGTGGACCTTCTGGGCCCCATACATAACCCACTGCTACCCCCAGTACTACTACCCCCAGTACTACTACCCCCAGTAGAACTAGAATGCAATGAAGGAGAAACACCAACATCGGAATGAACTTTGACTACTTTGCCCAAGTTCCACCAGTGTCCACCTTCAACCATAACAGCACCACCACACACTCTTTCTACACGAACCGGTTCACCAAAATTCTTTGCACCCTTGCAGACGTACCTCGGACTTTTAATTCGAACCAGATCACCAGGATTAATCCCAATCAGCTTGACAGAATTTTTAATATTATATCTGTCTGCCATTTTCTCCTGAGCAACCTTCACACGTACCTCCAAAGCATTCTGATCAAATTTAGAGGACACCTTGCTGGCCACAGTCCTCAATAACCAAGCAGGATACAAAGTAGAAGTGGGAATTCTCCCCTTCAAGGACACAAAAGGAGCAATTTTGGTAAGTGAATGAGGCGTCGTACGATAGAACCACAACATGGACCTCACCGCACCTTCAATATCAAGACAGTTCTGCTTTGCCCATTTGATACAATCTCCTACGACCCTATTCATTCTCTCCACCAATCCATTGGTCTGTGGATGCCCAACTGAGCTCTTTAAGTGTTTTACTCCTGACTCCTTCAGAAAATCCTCCATGTCCTGGCTTACAAATTGCACACCATTGTCAGACACAATGACCTCCGGGAAACCCTCTCTCATGAAAATTTCTTTGAGAAACAAAATGGCATTATTAGCAGTGGGAGTAGCACAAAACTTCACCTCCGGCCACTTGCTATGGAAATCCATTAATACGAAAGCAAAACGAAGATTATGCGGAAGAAAGTTGAAAGGACCAACTAGATCTATCCCCACTTTCGACCACGGTCTCATGGGAAACTCAATAGGTTGAAGAGGAGGAGTAGCAACCCTCAGCTTCTTTTCCGCACCACAACACACTCCACACAACTTCACGCTCTCTTCAATATCCTTATCCATAGAAGGCCACCAGTAATGCAATCTAAGACGCCTTTTCGTCATGGTAGCCCCCAGATGGCCATCATGCGCACAATCAATGAGCTTGGACCGAATGCCTGAAGGAGGAACACACCTGCCATCCCTCATAATCACACCATCTTCAATAGACAGCTCTTCAGAGACCTTCCAAAAGGGTTGAACTTCCTGACTAACATTTTTTTCTCGTGGCCACCCCTTCACAATAAACTCTTTCACACTATCCAAACACAGATCAGCTTTCACTGCCTCATTCCATTCCAACTCACTACAAGCCTTGTTGTCAACTGCATCTACCACTGCAATAAAACAATCCTCCTTATCCTCTTCCAAATCCAACGGATCAACATCACTCAAAGGCAGCCTAGACAACATATCAGCCCTGACATTCTGTTTTCCAGGAATATGCTTTGTAACAAAATTATACTGCAACAACTTAGTGGTCAAACGCGCAATTCTGGGAGTTGCATACTTTACACGCTCACCTCCTAAAATATAAACCAACGGTTTATGATCAGTGTGAATCTGAAATTTCCTGCCCCAAACATACGTTCTAAATTTCTCACACGCCCAAAAGCATGCTAACAGTTCCTTCTCTATAACAGAATAATTGACTTCAGCATCTCTCAAAAGCCTAGACGCATAACTAATAGTAACCTCCTCATTACCCACAACTTGGGTAAGAACTGCCCCCAAACCATAGTTGCTGGCATCCACCGTAATGATACAAGGTATCATTGGATCGTAAGCCCTTAAAGACTTTGCATTTGTCATTTCAGCCTTGACCAACTCAAAGGTTTCTTGACACAACTCATCCCACACAAACGTGACATTAGATCTCAACATATTGGAAAGCGCCTTCATTTTTCCGGCATACCCTGGGATGAAACGCGAATAGAATTCACATAACCCCAAGAAAGAACGCAGCTCGTCTTTATTCTTGGGACAAGGACACTCCACAACAGCCTTAACCAAACCAGGCCTCGGACTCACACCCACACCGGAGACCAAATGTCCCAAAAACTCTATCTCCTTCTTCCAAAATTCACATTTGCTTTTCTTAACTACAATCCCTTTTTCTTCAAAAGTGGTTAAAACAGCTCTAAGGACTTTGTCATGTTCATCTAAATGTTTACTGAAAATTAATACATCATCCTGAAAGATCACCACCCCTTTCACATCCTGTAACACAGATTGCATAACTCTCTGGAAGACAGACGCTGCCGACGCCAACCCGAAAGGCATTCTACAAAATTGGAATGACCCAAAAGGTGAATTGAAAGCTGTGAAATGTCGAGAGTCCACATCCAACAACACCTGATGGTAAGCTGAAGCTAAATCAATTTTAGAAAACCATTCAGCACCTCTCAGTTCCTCCAATAAATCCCCAATTTTTGGTAAAGGATGTGCATCCACCCAAATTTCCTTGTTGAGACTCCTCAAATCAACACATAAACGGATCTCGCCATTGCGTTTACGTGCGACCACCAATGGACTAAGCCATAAACTAGACTCAATTGGCTCTATTATACCAAATTTTTCTAGCCTGTCCAACTCTGCTTTAAGGTCAGCTCTAAGACTAAAAGGCACAGACCTCACCTTGTGCTTAACCGGGATAGCATTATCTTTGATCTTAATTTTGTGTCTGAAACCTTTAATTTTCCCCAACGAATCAGAAAAAACACCAGGAAAATCACTTTCCAATTTGTCAGAACCCAAACAGTCTTGCACAACCAACACCTGTTCACTCGTACCTGGTCTCAATATCATGCCGAACAAACCTTGGTGAAACCACCCTAGAATGTTGAGACCACGCACAGCCACATAGATTTTACCATGGATCTTGCGCCCCTTAAACTCCAGCACATCTTCAACAAATCCCTCCAGATCTATCTTCCGTCCTTCGTAGGAGACAGGTGCTCTATCTGGTGGAAACAAGGGTCTGTTACCCCAGGACTTCTTAAACAAATCATGGGTGATCATCGTGATACGTGCTCCCGAATCCACCAACAAGTTCAAAGTCACATCACCCACCTTTATTTCTTCATATGGATCCACACAATCTGCAGGATTTCCAGAAACTACACTCTCATCAACAACAGTCACAATCATATCCTGAAACTCTTGCACCAACTCATTCTCATCCAAACTCTCGTCTTTGCCAACACTGTTCACTTTCTCATTTTTCAACAAGTTCGACTGACACACCTTGGCGAGATGTCCCAGTCTGCCACATTTATGACATTTAGCATTTCTCCCGGGACAAAACCTATCCTTCCCATGCGGAGCATACCCACAACGGTAACATATATTAGTTTTCTTGAAGGGGCCCTTGAACTGATTTTTATCTTTTCTAATAGTGTTCCCCACAGCACTAGTGGTTGCAACCGCACTAACAGTATCTTTTGTGACCAACCCACTACCCAACTCCTTTATAGAGTTTTGAGCCAACTCCAAACTTTTTGCCACTTTTATAATTTCCTCCAAACTAGGATTCCCCATTGTGAGTAGTTTTTGTTGTATCTGCTTATCTGCGCAGTGCGCAATAAATTGATCTCTTACCAACTGATCTCTGTAATCACCAAAATCACACTCAGCACACAACTTTCTCAACGCACTTAGATAGGTATCTACATTTTCTCCTTGTACTTGTGCTCTCTTAAAGAACTTGTGTCTTAAAACAACCAAACTTGGCTGAACGTCAAACTTAATTATTAGCTTCTTAACAGCCTCTTGGTATTCATCAAGAACTTCACCTTCAGCTAAGACCAACACAGGAAGATGTTTGTAAACTTCTCTTCCCTCAAAACCTAATGAATTTAAAAGTAGAAACTTTTTCCTTTCCGCTCTGTAGCGCGAAGCACCAATGGCCCCCACATAAGTTTCAAACGCATCAAACCATTGCCTCCACTGTATTGGTGGCGCACCCGGACTTTCCAGGAACGGGGGAGGTGGATTTACAGATTGCATCGTACTCTAAGAGAAACACCAACAAAATGTCACAAAGTACACTGTTCCAAATTCAGCCCAACAGTTAATGGCCAGGAGACCTGTAGATAACACAAATGGAGTCCAAAGATTACCACTAAAAAAAAACACACTGGATGGATGAAACGCTCACGAAGAATGACCAAAACGGGAGTAAAATCACTTGACCTTCAAAGTCCTCGAAAATGTCCACAGCCTCCCAGACGAGTGATTCACTTTTCACGTCTTTTTGAAAACGACTCAGTCACCAGCCGATGCCCCTAGACCGCTGATTCGGTCTTTACGTGGACGAAGAAAAACAAACTCGGCACCTCACGGAAGCTTTGATTTCTTTGACGAGAAACTGACGCGTCTGAAGCGTCGCAGCGGAAGCGTCTTCGCTCGTGATAGGCTGCTGCCCACAATGCTTCCACCAATCCGTTGCGTACAATGCTAGTACGTCAACATTACCTCTGATAGGCTGCTGTCAACGAAGCTTCCACCAACACGTCGCGTACCATTCTAGTACGTCATCACTCCTCTTCAGAGCTCCTCGGGGAAACAACCACTGGCACACTAACGGCTCTTTGATTGACCGAACAGCGTCGCCTCTTCACAACGGCTCTCAGACTGTCCGACAGCGACGTCTCCACAACCAGGTATTCCTACCGCTTGAAACAGGCACAGGAGTTGCCACGATGTTAGTTGTCCTTTTTTTTTCCGCTCAGCTGTCCCGCTAAGAGTTAAAAATCACAACTCCTGGAACTGTTTCGCTGAAATGACTTTACAAGAGCGCTGGCACAACACTGGTACGTAAGTCCAAAGGTACCACAACTTTGCTACCACGCGGCGCGTCGTGACCTGTCGGATGTAGGAACACCAGATTAAATCCAGACAAATCCAATCCACCATATGATGTTCCTTGCGATGGCTCGCCCGCTCGTCGCCAAAAATATGTTGTAGCCTATTAAAATAATAGGATTGTCCAAGCACTTGTTGTAAAAAAACAAGTTTTATTGTAGGTTCAACGAGCCACCGCTTCACACATCCAGTGCCATCAGGATTCCCCAACTGTCCCACCCAGAACCCTGTGACATCAGAACATAGTGACTTCATATAGAACATTCACCATACCTAACAAGCATTGCTAGGCATAACAACCTCCATTTACCAGGCTGTCAATGAGCTGATGATGCTCATGGAACAGAGGTTGGCCGATAGGATTGCGCAGGAGTGCGCCAAGATGGCACAGTCGGCGCAGGTGCTTCCCCAGCCCTCCCCAGGAAAAGGGCCCGGACCAAGACACCAGGGATGGACCTTCCCCCCCCCCCCCCCCCCCCTAAAGAAGAAGTGTGAGAAAGGGGTTGATAAGGATGTCTTTGCGCGCCTTAAGAAAGCCTTCCTGGCTAAAACCTCACAGGTAGAGTCCCTGCAGGAGCTCCTGACTCTGTTACCCCTCAGCCAGATTCACCCCAACCCCAGGAGGCGGACTCCGCTGAGGAGTCAGACAAGGAAGCGGGTTCCTCGAGATCGTGGCAGCTGCCAGGTCATCCGGAACCTCCTAAGGAGGGCATGTCAGACATGCTGGTTTCGGACGACATCGTCCATCCACTGTCTCCCGCAGATAAGGCAGCGAAGTATGTGGTGGAGCGCATCAGGAAGCCTTTGGAGAACGAGGCCCACAGTGGACTCAGGGCTGAGTTCCATCGCCCCACATTGGAGGGGAAGGTGGCGTGGTTACGCCAGATATCGATGTCAAAATGGCCACGTTCTTGGTGAAGTTTGTTAAGGATCCCAAAAAGGGGATAGATCGGTCCTGGCGGGCTTGCCAGGACAAGCTCCTGGATGCCATTGGTCTCATGACTAAGATTTTGGACATGGCCGAAGAGGCCCGGCTGTCCGGTTCCCCCATTGCCCCCGGATGTTCTTTTGGCGTGGGCACAGCGAGCCATCTGTTTTATGGGGAACGCAAATTACGCCCTGTCGACGGTGCGCCGACGGTCCCTGTTAATTAAGGTTGACCCGAAGTTAGGGGACCTGGTCTCCTCGGAGGTGAGGGCAGTAGTGCAAGGGGATTTGTTTGGCGAGCCTTTCGTCAAAGAGTTGGGCAAGTTTGTTGTGACTTTTACTTTGCTGCACAAAGCCCAGACGAATATTAAAAGAGTCTTCCACCCTCGGGTTTTCCAAGGGGCCGGACGAGGCAGGGGCCGCTTGACCAGCCGGTTCGCATCTCAAAACCCCCAGCCCTGGGGGAAAGGCTCCGGACACGGGCAGCACCAGGCAAACCCATGATTTAACAACTTCTACCCAACAAGAGGACAACTTTTCAAAGGCGGCGGAGGATACAAAGGCGGCAATGGCGGAGTTTCCAACAGTGAGTTTTTTGCCTTCAGCGCAGTTGCGGCCAGGGGTCAGCTGGCGCCGTTTCTCCCCGCTTGGGAGTCATTTACAGGAGACGCCTGGGTTCTCCAGACAGTACAGGGGTTCCAAATAGTGTTTGACGGCTCCCCCCACCAGTTCGACCGCCCTCTGCGAATCTCCTTTTCCATAGCCGATGCGGCGATGATAGACGAAGAGGCTTCTGCTCCCCTACGCAAGGGAGCAATTTGCTGCAGAGAGGTTCATCCAGGGGTTTCGTCAGCAATCTCTTTTTGGTCGGCAAGGTCAATGTGGGTCGGACGCCGGTTATCAACCTCAAGGAGTTCACGAGCCACAGCAAGATGGAGGGTATCCATCTCCTCAGGGACGTGCAGCTTCCATTCGATTGGATGGTACGCCTGGACCTGAAGGAAGCGTACCTGACGGTTCTCATATTCCCTCCCCACGGTCATTATCTCCAATTTCTGTGGTGTGAGCAGGCTTACGAGTTCCTAACTCTGGCCTTCGGCCTCTCGTCCGCCCCGTGGTGTTTCACCAAGGTCCTCAAGCCGGCGGTAGAGTTTCTTCGTGTGCCAGGAGTCAGGCTAATTATGTTCTGGCGCAGAGCCCCTCAAGACTGGGGGTTCACCTTCAGATACCCGTAGAGCTTCTAAAGGGCTTGGGCTTTGTGATCAACGTTCAAAAGTAGCTCATGGTCCTGACGCAGAGGGCGGTCTTTCTGGGCTTCATCATAGACTCCACCTCCTCCTCTCTAAGTCCTCCCTCGCGGAAGATCGCAAAGATCCGACACGAGATTCGACAGACCCCATCCAGACAGCGAACCTCCTTGAGACAGATCGCGCACCTCGTGAGTCTACTCTCGGCCTCGATTCAGGCGATCTTTCCCGGCTTGTTACACTACCAGGCCCTGCAGCGTCTGAAGACGCATCATCTAAGAAAGGGTCTTACGTACTCCCAAGTGGTTCCCCTGACAGACGGAGTGAGAGAGACGTTGGAGTGGAGGCTGGAACGGAAGCGCTACCTTTGGTTCCGTTCCCGACTTGGTGATAGAGTCGGGTCGCTAGCAGGTCAGGCTGGGGCGCTCGGTGTGTGGATTTCTCCACTGGCGGAAATTGGTCCCCTCAAGACCACCTGCATATAAACTGCCTGGGCTTTTGGCAGGGTCGTTTGCGGTCCTCTGCTGGACCAAGGAATGGGTTCAGACTTCTATGCTCCTGAATATAGACAATGTCTCGGCAGTGAGGTATATCAATCATCTGGGAGGCATCAGGTCTTGAGGCTTGGCGAACATGGCCAAGGAGTTCTGGAATTTCTGGTTGGACAACCAGGTCTCGGTGATGGAGGAGTACCTTCCTGGCTGAGACACCCAGTTAGTGGATTGGCATTTCCGCCATCTGTGGGTAGCCAGTGTCTGGAAACAGGATCCACAGGCTTTTTCGCCTGCTGGCCGATCGTCGGGGCCTTTTCTACATCAACCTGTTTGCGTGCCAGCTCGACCTCCAGCTTCCACGGTTCATCAGTTGGAGGCCGGACCCGCTGGCAGCAGCGACGGACGCATCCATCCAGGATTGGAGTCAGGAGAATGGGTATACATTTCCCCTGTTCTCGATGATCACGCAGACTTAAGCCCTGGTCTGCAGGCAGAAGGCAATGGTGGTACTGGTAACACTGCTTTGGAGGTTGCAAGTTTGGTTTCCAGTTCTTCTGGAACTTTCTTGGGCTTCACCAACCCGACTCCCACAGTTTCCTCACATTCCGACGAATCCGGAGTGTGAGTCCCACCATCTGGTGGAAGAGGGCTCAGTACAGCTCATGGCCTGGAGAATTACAGGCAAAGATGGAGACTCCCAGGCCTTTCGAGACATGGTGAGCTCTTACTTTCCAGAACCTGGGCCGACAGCACATCTAAGCGTTACCGGTCTGCATGGACGCGATGGGTATGCTGGTGTATGCAAAGGGAAGTGGATCTGGTGGGTTCAGATTTGACTCACGTTCTGAATTACTTGGCTAGCTGAGCAGAAAAGGGTTTGGCCTATAGGTCAATTAATACCGTCAGATCCGCCATTTCAGCGGGGCACGCTCCAGTTGAACGGGTATCTCTAGGCGAGCATCCCTTTGTCTGTAAATTACTGAGAGGGATCCGTTTGTCTCTTCCCCCGAAACCTCGATACTCGGTCCTTTAGGACGTCAATTTGGTGTTAAACCTTTTCTTATCCTGGCAACCCAACCGGTTCTTCTAGCAAAAAGAAATTTCAGCAAAGCTGCCGATGTTGTTGTGCCGCTTTTCTTGCTGGAGGGTCCCCGACGTCCGAGCCTTAGATATTACGGCTAGAGTTTTTTCCCTGGATGGGGCAACATTCACAGCGAGTAGACACACCAAGTCAAACACCTGCACGATTTCCTACCCGGCTTTCGCGGATTCCCAGAAGCTCTGTGTGGTAAAATACCTTAAGGCCTATGAGGAGGCTACAGAGGAAGTCCGTCCACCGGGCAAACAACAACTCCTGATAGCGCTCAGAAAACTGTTCAAAGTGGTTTCTTCACCCACAATAGCCCGCTGGGTCAGGTGGGTAATGCAGGAGGCGGGCATTAATAGAAAGGCATTCGGGGCTGTTAGAACTGGGGGTCTCCATTTGGCTGAGGTAGGTACCTTAGCCCCTATAGGGACCCTTGCTTCTAAGTCAAGGAAAGGAAGGACACCTTCTCAGATAGCCCCTGCTCACCCCCTCGGTAGCTTGGCACGAGCAGCCAGGCTCATCTCCAAGGCAAATGTGTAAAGTATTTGCAACCACACTCTCAGTAACCCAGTGATGACACCACAAATGGACTCCACAGGAGTTTATAAAAACAATTATTTGTTTATATAAAAAAAGATACACGATGAGACCTCACGATAAAAATCCAACATATGCATATTTGTAATATTTCAACTTGCCGGTTATTAGGCCAACAAGTCCTTGTAGGATCTTGCAGTATTAAAGAGCATTTCTCGATGATCCAATGCAGACCTAATGCAATGCTATTCAGCTCGTAATGCAAGAATCAGGCACTTCGTGATGTAAAAATAATGCAATGCGTAATGCAACAATCAGGCAGTTCGTAATGCCAAAATAATGCAATGTGTAATGCAACATTCAGGAAGTTTGTAATGCAAAAATAATGCAATGTGTAATGCAACAATCAGGCAGTTCGTAATGCAAAAATAATGCAATGTGTAATGCAACAATAATGAAGTTCGTAATGCAAAAATAATGCAATGCGTAATGCAACAATCAGGCAGTTCGTAATGCAAAAATAATGCAATGCATAATGCCACAATCAGGAAGGTCGTAATGCAAAAATAATGCAATGAGTAATGCAACAATCAGGCAGTTCGTAATGCCAAAATAATGCAATGTGTAATGCAACATTCAAGAAGTTCGTAATGCAAAAATAATGAAATGCGTAATGCAACGATCAGGCAGTTCGTAATGCCAAAATAATGCAATGCGTAATGCAACAATCAGGCTGCAACAGGGCACACGCACACATCGTCGCGGAGACTCACTTGGATTCCGGGTGCACACGACCACGGGGCAGTTCTTACGCAGGTCTCGGGCTGCAAAAAGTACACGCACGCAGCGTCGCTGAGACACACTTGGAAACTTTTATGTTCCTGAGATTCCATAACAGGGAGCCAGCTCTCCTCAGGCCCTTAGGGACAAGTTACTTCAGGACACAGCAAAGTCCTTTCAAGCAGGGGGACACAGCACACAGTAAAGTCCCTTAGCCTCTCCTTGGTTAAAGCAGCAGACTGCAGGCCAGCCCCAGAACACACAGCAAGGGTCAGTCCTTTCCTTCAGTCTCTTCAGCTGTTTCTTCCTTGGCAGAGGCATATTGTCTTTCCAGGTAACGATGGGTCAAAGCAAGACGCATGAAAAGGAGGGAATAGCGTGACTAGCGAGAAGAAAGAGGGATTGTAGGAAGTGACATGGAGTATTATACAGCCTGGAATGTGGACACTGTGAAGGGACTAATGAAATTGCTGTTCATATTTTTTCCCTGGTTTCATGGGAAGTTTAGTTTTTTGGGTTGATGGCTGCAGTTTATGAATTTTGTGATTAAAGCGAAGAAAGGATAGCATAATCCTCGCCTCCGTTTCCTTTATAGTATTGAACCTTACCTTCTCCATAGCTAGGCAAATTTAAATTCCAATACTTTTTAGTAAAGTAGAAGACAGAGATTATAGAAGATGATTGTGGGTCTATAGCAATCTGGCGACAAGTAAAACTACAAATGTTGGGTTTAATTGAATAGTAACCTGGCTGCAGGGAGACCATAAGCGTACGTAGAAAATGTGCCCACCTAAGGTAGCGTTACTTGAACATATTATCTTAAAATGCATTAGGTTCTCTAGCACTTAGAATAAGAGCAGCATTAGTCTGATTTATATTTAAATTGGAAATGTGACAAACGATAACCCTGCTTGATGCATTATTCTACAAAACCTAAATGTTTTTCTATATTTCATACACTATAGTCCTCTCCAACATAGCGGAGGATCCAGCATGAACAAATTAGTCCTTTGTTGATGTCCATGTCATGATGCTGAATGCAATTGGTGTAAAGGTGTTTAAAACAAATGAATGAAACGTAGGCCACTATGGTAAACAAGGAGTTTGCCCAAATCCGCTGATAGTCTCAGCCATTAAAACATAGATCTTTTTTCTCTCTTTTATATGCTCTGTATTTTTTGTTTTAAATATTTTGTATTCATGTGTTTAGCTTGCTCTTTTATGGCCTCTTAGGCCGAAATAAAGATATTGACTGGCTGACTTCTGGGCGGCTGTGCCTTGGGGTGGCATCTGAATCCTTAACACAACTAAAGAAAGAAAAACAGCTTCTGAAATCTGCTCACAACCAAGCACAGAAACTAGGCCTGTACATCCTTGCGACAGCTAAAATACTAAAAGTAAGCAAGCCTCTAATCTGCCCACACTTAAAACATTAAAATTGGGCCTGTGAGGCCTAGCCACTAATTTCTATTGACTGAGGAAATAAAATGCGCACCTTTCAGCCTCAAGTTCCCATTTGTGTTTTTTTTCCAATAGATTTGTATTTTTAAGGACAAATTTCAAGCACCTATGGCATACGGTGGAAGAAGCTGGTTTAACTGGGAGTGACAATGGAATGAATATTGTGTTACTTGATGAGAATGTTTTAGAGCATGTGAAGCCAAGCCTATTGAGTCTAGCTGGAAAGAGAATGATGTCCTGGCCCTGGAAGGGAACGAGGTAGTGCTGAGAGTCACTCCTGTGATGATATCTTTGAGAGTCATTCTTGTGGCAACAGTGTTGGATTTAAATGTAGTGCGAGAAACAGAGCTCTGCCTGAGATACTTATCAATTAAGTGTTGTTCGAGAGGGGTTATTCTACCATCTCTCTTTGGCTTAATGGTTACTTTTTCTTGTCTGTTCCCTCTCTTTATCCCTTAAATTATTTCCTCATTAGTTTGTTGGGAGAAATATGTGCTGCGCTTGAGTACAGCTGCTCTTGGAATGTTGGGTAGTTCGAATATGGAATGCTTGAATGTCTCTGGGGTTTGTTTTGGATTGTGGAATCCACGAGGAATTTGCAGCAAGATGGCAGTTGCAAGGTTGTCTTTCAGACTTCATACCCTTTTTTCCGTTGCTTGCTTACTTGCTTGCTTATCAGAAGGGCAAAAAGTATGTAATCGACATATAAAACTTAACAGGAGGAAACGTTAGAGGAAGAAATAGTGTGAAGAATAGTAGAAATTAAGCAAAAGGGAGAAGGAAGGTTAGAACCGTATAGATGGAACATGGAGAGGGTAGCAAAGTCAATAACCTGAGAAAAGAGGAATGATAGGAAGGAGATATCCAATGTGAACAAAGGCACATTTTGTTTCTGGCCTCCAAGTTAGCCTCTTCTCTCTCTAAGAGTTTGAAAGGTTTAATAAAAAATGTGGCAAATAAATCTTTCAAAAACAATAAGGTCTTGCTCCGGGAAAATTATGCTGTTGCTAATTTAAAATGATTCTTGCATTTACCAGGTTACTGAAACTGACACATTGTTGAGTTCAACTCTGCACCTGGTAAAGAAAGGTAGCCGAAGGCACTAACATAATTCTGAATAGCATCATGTTGGGTGCGCTCAGCTGAAGCTGAACTCAGCTCTTTATGTCACTCCATGGCACAAGATAAGAAAGGCCCCTTGCACCAATACATGTTCAGCAGCCGGTGCCATGTCAAAGGCTGGTGTCTAACTTAGCATGAGGAAAGGGTGTGGCACTGCGGCCAGAGCGCTTTGGAACTGGGGAGCCAGGTTTGAGTTTGGGCGTCAGCTCAACAAACATTCTGAAATATGAGTGAATATGTCCTTGTGTATTGTAACTGGTGCTCATGTAAAGCTCTCCATTAACTTCGGATCAAATCTGCACTATGTAAAAAATGATCAAAATTCTAATTTTGTGCGCATTTTTGTAAAAATCGCAGGATGTTTACATAGGAGCCGATTTTGCAGGATTTGTTTGGCAAATCACAAATCGCTATATCCGGGAAGGGTCTGATTTACAGGCCAAATCTTCTTGTCACATGAGCTTCCTACGTATAAGAGCTTCTAAAAATATCTAGAGTGCTGAACATAATACTGTTTTTGAGTGAACTGTGCAAAATACAATTTCTGATGACAGAGGATTAGGCTGGCTGTCTTGGAAAAGAGTGCAGACTTCTGAAAGTGTTAAAGGCCTTGGGAATGCACACATTGCAAAAGGTGTCTGATGTCTCTTTTGCATGAACTAGACTGAAATTCACACTAACCTTGTGACTTTTTCAGAAGAACATTCTTGAAAAATGTGCAATTATCTTTAAGACAAGACTCTATGCTGTGCCAGAAGTAGAAGGGAGTTGTGTATAGTGAGGATTGCACTTTCCTAATACAGTGAGCCACTTAGAGGTTCTCACTGAGCTTATATGGTTCACATGCAAGTATGTCGCAGGTGATAATAGATGTGAGGGTATCTTCTGGTCATCTCTAAGAACAACGTCTGTTACAAAACCTACAGATGGAAAAATGATCTAAGGAGAAGAAGCGAGCACTGCCAGCTTTGACATCACTGAATCAACCAGGCAGTTGCTCTCAGCTTATTCTGAGAAAGGCCGTAGTGCTGTCACTCACAGACGAAGCATTCAGCAAGGGTGCGATATCCGCGGCTGGGCTGCACACAGCTCCCAGTCTACATTTTCCATTATAGCAACAAAATAATACTGGACATCCAAAAATTAAATATCAGTCATAGCAACAAAAGTACAAAAAACACTTCCCTCATCCTTGGTGATCAACTTTGATTGGTTCTTAATTCACCACATCATCAAACGCATTTCTACCATTCTCTTAACTATTCTTTTTTTCTCCTGTCCATAAAATCATTTCACAGGTCTATTACTAGCCGAATAACTACTCTTGAGTGCTGCCATCATCACTAGAAGCACTCTCCTCTCACCTGAAAAGGAAGTGGTGCAATGTAATCCTTCCCCTCTGTGCTATGAATATTGATGCATGAACTCTGTAGAATACACACACATTTTTCTGTCTTCAGAGTACCTGAAATTGAGGGAATAAAACAGACAAAAATGTATTGTTAAAATCAAATAGTCTACTTTTCCTTATATAATGCTTGCAAATCATGGATTTTGGAAATGCCACTCTGATTTACAGGATCACCTTGGCCGAAAATCACAGACATCCTTAATTCTCTGTAAGGTTTTTATTTAGCTAACTATTTTGGCTAAAAATATTAATAAAAGTAAACTAATCTAAAAATCAGTTAAAAGAAACCCAGGATGTTTCATATTTAACAGTCAAAGCTTAACCTTGCTATGCGACTTCTGACACACAATTAAAATACCAAACACATTAAATGTATTAACTAGTCACTCTACCCTTTCTAAAAAGAGTAGAACTTGTATTCAGTTCAGGTTCAATGATCAAATACAATGTATGAGCGTTGTAATTAAATAGGTTTATGTCCAGACCGACAATGTGAACTCTTGATGCAGCGGACACTTCATTCTTGGGTTAAGGGCACAGAGAACGCTGGCCTGCTTAAATTACCAATCATGATGCATATAGGAAACAAGGGCAATACAGATTACAGACTCCTTTAAAGGTGTCCGACCTGTTTATTAAACCAGGAGGATTGTGTTAACATAGGGTCAGAAATCAAATCCTGAAAGGAATACAAATCTATTAAAATCCATAATATGTATTTATCCTAAAAACATTTACAGAGAATACATTAAAAGTAGACAGTACATAATACTCTTTAAGCAGAGTCTGGACTATATTTAGTCACACGTGGAAAACCAAATTGAAAAATATGGGTATCTGATATCATCCTGATGGACTGTGGTCTAAAGACATAAGTATAACACCAGGCATATATATGAATCACAATCCTCAATTGTAACAATCAAAGCTACAACTGCCACAACCCATCGACCAGACCTGCAACTTGTTGATTGTATTCTTGTCTTTGACCCCGACCAGCACTCAGCTGCCTTTTGGCTAGGGATGCGCTATAGAAATACCGCATACATTACATCAATGATAGAGAACAGCACAAAAAGGAGACAAGTGCTTTTACATCTGCTCTTCGAGGCAGGAGTCTAAACAATTATCATCTAGTTAAAAAAAAAACTGGAAAACAAAAAAGTCACTTACCATTGGTGTGCTCGGATTTATTCTCTGGGTCGGCAAAATCACACCACAAAGCCTACAAACAAACCAGTGAAACGGGTTTAGGCTAAGTTTCATATACAATACAATACAATACAATACACTTTACACATAATGCTGAATGTGGATTACCTATATGGTCAGTTAGGTTTCGGAAATGCTACCAAATCACTAAAATTGTGTTTTCCCGACTACTGGAATACGTTTTCCTACTAACTTCGTCATACATTTGAGTTAGAACACAAAGACATGGGCTTCTAAAAGGGAAGATCTACTGACCGGTGGCTAGCCACTATTTGAGCAAGCTCTTCATTTGCACATTCTTTCAAAACCTTATTCTCCAAAGAGAGGGTGAAACCACCACAAATGTTTTTTGCTGAAACTATGCAGATAGAATCCAGTTCAGTGTCCTTATTGCACACTGTTGACTTTCACACAAATTGTGTTACTGTTTAAGATATTTAAAAAAAATCTTTCTTTAGCAAGACATACAACCTTTCATTTGCACCAAGGTGGGTGCCTTGGTGTGTTGTTAAATGGTTGCCCTCCACCACCTCCAGCTTCACTGTTGCGATAGGTTTTAGTGGGCAGTTTTTTTCGACAATATATTTGCAACTGTATTTTGTGTACACAATCCACCCAAAGTCACCAGGTAATCTAGGGCCAAAGTGTTCATCCATACAGAACTATGGTAAGGTTGGGTTTTATTATTTTATTTAACACTAGTATGCCCAAGTGCTATCTTTGGAAACTACACCATATACAGTGACCTAGCTGCCAATTCTACATCTCAACCACATATTTGGCTGGCTTTGCACGCCTTGCAATGAAACTCTAGGCCTCAAACAAGCTGTATTATTGTTACAAGTAGTAGTTACTCAACTGGAATTTTCATTCACATCCAAAGACAAGCAGAGCCAGAGTATGAACCAACTGTACACCGCATAAATAGGGTAGATGCCTAAAACAATGGCTCTTATGTAGAGACATTACTTTTCTGTCATAGTCTAGCCTATTCACCTAGTAATTTGTGGCCATGTTTTTATTTCTGTATTTGCTCCTTTGACGTCCAAACTATTAAGATGAAAAATGGCCCAATATGATTCCGATATAGCTTTCGAAGCACGAATCCTGAAGAACTCATTTAAAGAAAAGGGGAATGGGTAAGCTGCAATTAAATAATCACACAATGGAGAACCGGTGTAGCAAGTTACCTTAATTTTAATGCTTAAGAGTATGCAATAGAATAGCAGCACTGAGAAAAAAAAACGAATGCGTGAAACGCTGACTGGCGAGCCGCATAGTAATGACTATTAATGTTACAGCTATTATGGACTAGCAATAATTAGTACTGATGGCCAATAATAAACTCTCCCAGGCATGTTTTCTTGTGCCGTCTGGTTTTTGTTATCCATTTTCTTATACTGTCATTAAATTCCCAGATTCAGGTATTAGGCCCTTACTCTTCAGAGGCCTCTGTGGCTTATGTGCTGTTATTTTTCTATCTTTGCTCTTTCCCCCATGCTTACATGTCATTTAACCTTCCCTCAGTTTTCACTCATTTTCCCCCCTTATTTGCTTCTTCCCTTTATCTCACTCATTCCCCAATTCACCTAATTTCACATTCGTAACACATTCTGCTTCTTCCAAGGACCCTCATTTAGTATTTACTCCTTTTAAGTTCATTTTAAACTCCCAGCCACACTCTTTGCTGTACCTTTTTTTCCTATTCACTTTCAGGTTTACATATCTCTCCAACTTGGGCTAATCTTTTCTCCTAAATAGGCCTCACACTATGCTATGCTATTTAATCTTGTCCTACTCTATATCTTGTCTCTTTGTAACGTCCTTGGTCCCAGTTATCCAGGTTCCCACCCACTCCCAATCCTCGATTCAAATTCTATAGTAGCCCCTATCTTACAGGAACTAAAAAACATTCCAGCTCATTACATACCTGTCCGCATAACTGTAGTATCAAATCCTCAATCTCTGGCCAGATAAAACACTCTCTTCACTATACCTACAGTGAAAATTACAACACAAATCCATGTGACCAAAACTGGAGGACAGCTGAGTCTTATTCACCAAGGGGACATTTCTACCTCTTACTACTGTATTACAAAAACCTTACTTCATATTACTGCAGGCTTGTAGTTACCTATCAACAAGCCATTGTTTCCTTCTCCTTCATTCCGAACATCGAAATACATCTACACGCTTTTTAAGATTAGCCAATAATTTCATATTTCCAACCTTTTAGACACCACTGTTTATCCATGCATGGATCGCATACTAAATTTGGCATTCAGAGGCTGCCCTCCCTTTCTTCAGTAATAACACATCTTGATGGGTTGCTCTAACTTTCATAACTTCCTATTGGTCATAGAAGATATCCAACAGAAATATGTGAGCCCGTACTTTGAGGTGAGGTGTGGTGGAGGCCACCCACAAGGCAGGTGCAAGTAATGGAAGGGGATTGTTTATATAGTTGTATTTTGTTTAAAATCTAATAAAAGGGGGCGTGGCCTGGCGAGCCAGCATGGCAGAAGCTAGCTGAGTGCGCTCCGAGCAGTCAGGCCTCATCATCCGTCACCATCCTGCCAACCCACACCGATAACTTACCGCCACGGCCCTGAGGCACCCCGGGACAGGCGAGACACCATCGTCGCTGGGTGGCGGCATCGTAGAGGTCGCTGGATACCCGGAGTGGAATCTCTGCCACCCATGTCTACACAGCAGTTGCTGGTTGGACACGGAGGGGGCCTAAGTGGAGTCTGCTCCTGCGAAGGGGCAAGCCTAGCGGCTATCTGCAGCTGGGCCGGGCATGGGCCTGCCCAACCCTTGGTGGCTCCGTGGTGCCGGCCACCAGCTCGTGAGGGGCTGAGGCCGAGGGGCTGCGGCTGAAGCTTGATGTGGCCCCGAGGAGACCGGGCTGAATCCTGTGGGGCCGAGTTGCCAACTGGCTATTGTGGTAATTGAGGGTGTGTAGCTGAACTGCATGCGGCCCACATTCCGGCTGTTGGCGCAGGGGCTGCTGATCTAGCCTCCTGTTGACCCCCGTGGCCTGCAGTGGTTGGGGCCTGTGCTGGGGTCTGCCTGCCGCCCGGGCTGCCAAGATCGGGCCCAGGGGTGCTGCTGGGGAACAAGTGCCCCTCCCTTGCTGCTGGTCAGGTGCGTAGCTGGTTGGCGGCCCGGCGTGTAAGATCCCTTTAGGGGGTCCACGTTGTGTCTGGTCCTGGGGCTGCATAAGCGGGCGAGCTAGGCCCCGGTGCAGCTTCTGGCCCCAGATTAGCCAAGTCTGTGAGGTCCAGCCGGTAGCGCATAGACACTGGATCAGTGTTGCTGAGGGGAGACAGGTGCCCAGCGGTGCTGTGTAGAAGAGGCTTGCTGGACCATCTGGGAGGAACTTTCCGGGCAGCTAGCGGGGTCTTCTGTGCCGTGTGAGCCCTAGTGCGTCAACAGGACTAAGGACAAATCATCCGCCACGTTAACCAAGGACCATTACATGAACACCGGGGTTAGCGATGCAGAGGGGGGTGCTGCAAAGTTCCCGGATAACGGCCTGCTGTTGGCAGCAACCACGCAATATCGCAACATGTTGGATGCAAAGAGTGGGGTGGTGGGATCTGGGGCTATCCTGTTGAGGCAAAACCTTCGGAAGGCAGTCATTCACATAACAGGAGCAGAGATCAGGTTGTCGACTGTCGAAAACACTGTGACATCACTTCAACAGAAGGTTAACAAACTTACAGTAGTCACTCAAGAATTGGCGGTGCCGGTGGAAGATGCAGAGGGCCGCGCACACCCCAACAATCTGCGTTTTGTGGTGTTCCCAGAGGGGTGCGAGGGCGCTTCAATAGAGGAATTTGTATGGTGGTGGCTGCGGTCCATCAAACCCGAGGGTTCCCGGTCCACATATTTCGTTCTTGAGAGGTCACACAGGGTGCTAAGGAGGAAGCCCCCTCCAGGTGCAAGCGCCCGGTCAGTGATTTCCAAGTTGTTGAATTACTTAGATAGAGACACTATTCTCAAATTCGCCGTGGGTCATGATAAACTTATGCATGATTCGCACACAATCAGGATTTTCCCAGATTACACAAGGATCGTTCAACAACAGTGGCAATACTTCGTGGCGGCGAAGCGCAGATTACGAGAGTCGAATGTTTCATATATGCTGTTATATCCGGCATGTATGAGGGTTGTCTACAAGTCACAGTCCTTGTACTTCGAAACACCTGAAGCGGTCTTTGCATGGACAGACGAGATGATACGCCTGCGGCCGCATACGCTTCCGCCTCTGGAGTGTGACTCCTCCCAGGGTGACCGACAGAATCGAGCAAAGAAATCCACATAGAAACGTTGACACCAATACCACTCCAATTGCTGATCCCATAATCAAAAAGAAGATCCACAATGTAGAGCTTGGGGTCAGGGATGATGGGCTGCTACTGTTGAATTCCGGCTTCAACTGGTGTCCTTGTTGTACGGGCAGAGGACTCAGATTTGCATGCCTCTGTAAGGGTAGGGGGTGATGGGGTTCAGGTAAGATTGCGTACCTGGAAGGGAGTTCCTGAGCCTCCCAAGGAGACACACCTGGTGTGACATATATTTCTGGTTTGTTGAAGTATTGGGGTGGGGGTGGTCTTGCTGATATCCGGGTTTGTTGGGTTTTAAGTTGGCAAAGACACAGGTACATCATGAACCTCAGACACTGACTTCGTATGGTTTCCTCCCTAATTCTAAATGGACACATACAACCTTGATAGACGGATTCGGGGGGGGGGTTCGTATCATGACGTGGAATGTCCGGGGCATCCTCGATAAGGTTAAATGTGGGGCAATCCTAAGGCAAGTTAAAAGGCTTGAGACAGACATATTGCTGCTACAATAGACTCATATGATGGAATCGAGGGCACCATGCCTTGTACGTTTATGTTTGATCAGATATTCCACTCAGGGTTTCTTAGGGGCTCGCGAGGTACAGCAGTTCTTATTTAACGTAGGGTTCCCTATAGGCCCACCAGGGTGTGGAAGGTACACCGTAGTGACGGTGAGGGAATTACTGACTTTGGGTACAGTCTATGCACCCCCCTCCCTTGGGTCAGGCATTTGCAGATAGAGTTTTACGCCTCTGGGGTGAGTTGCCAGATGGATTATACGTGGTGGGTGGGGATTGGAATGATGTGTTGGCACTAGAGGAGGATAGATGGTGCACGACCAATCTAAGCTGCACCTTTTGCCATGCTCTCTGGGGTGGACAGATGCATGGCGGGCGTATCACCCAGCAGCGGCCGGCTTAACCTTTTTCTCAGCCGTTCATGGATCCTTCTGCAGGCTGGATTACATCTTTCTTCCCTGGCTCATATGTTCCCAGGGTCTTGGTTGTTGTGATCTTGCCAGGAGGGTTGTTGGACCATTCTCCTGTGACCCTCCCTTTGCTTACTGGTCCTCATCAGTCCCCATTTTGATGGCATATGTCGCCATGGCACCTGCATAACCCGTTGTAGAAGTCCCTGCTCCACCGGGTGGTCGTGGAATATTTCTTTCTCGATGTGGACACGGCTTCCTCCAGTGTGGTCGTACGGGATGCTCTTAAAACCACACTGTGGGGGTGGACATTAGTTTTTGCGCAGGAGATCAGCGACGCAAAATGTAAAAGATAGTGGAACTGGAGGCTCAGATGCAGGCACTAGAGGGCGATGTCAAAGGGGTTGCAGCATCAGCTGCTTTTATCCCAGCAACAACTGCAGCAGTTGTACTTAGATGAGGCCCAGATGACGTGGCAGGCGATTTCGATAAGCAGGCAGTACCTGTTTACCCTTCTGTAGGCCCTGAACCTGGGACCACTTTCCTCTTTTATATTAGTCTATTATACACTGATTTGATGGTGTCCGTTCAGGTGGCAGGCATTGTTTCTGACCCTTTCCCTATATACAAAAGGCACTAAACAGGGGTGACCGCTGTCCCCTCTGTTATTCACGCTTGCAGTGGAGCCACTGGCTGCATGGGAGAGGTAAGACCCCCTGGTGCGTAGTTTCGATTGGTCCAATGAGATATCCAACATGATAGCACTATATGCGGATGATGTCCTGTTATTTCTTACCGACCCGGCCTTTTCTGGCCCGCTGATCATGCAGATCATGCGGGTTTTTTGGCGAGACCTCGGTGCACTACAGGAATCTGACAGTCGATCCGTTTTCCGGTATGTGGGTTTCCAGGGCAGAAAGGCATGGGCCGCAGACTTGACGCATAAAGTTGATGGTTTTCATTACTTGGGGTGTCTAAATTTCCCCTGATTCAGCGGTCTCATGGTCCCATTATATTGGCCCTCTGTTGTCCAGAGTTCGAGAAGAGGTGCGGTTGTGGGCCCCATTGCCCCCGTCATTGCTGGGACGGTCAGCCATCTTTGAGATGGTGTCTCTGCCGCAGGTGTTGTACAGGCTCCAATATTACCCCTACGATATTCAGAAACCGTGGTTTCAACAAATGAATGCTGTCCGATCTGGTGGGCGATCCAAGTGACTTTCCAAACTTGCAGTCAGTCCACCTTCTGTGGGTGGAAAATCGCTGCTGCCGACATACATTCGTATTATGCAGCCTCTCACCTTCTCAACATTAATGATTGGTGTTACAGCGAGCAAGATGATCCAGCTTATGCTGTGAAGAGGTGGGCGATGGGTGACCGGCCAGTCCTTGACTTCCTTTATAGCGACTAGGGGATGGAACATCTTCCTCCAGCAGCCCGGGTAGCCACTCGGTTATGGCAGCAGACTGTTCGGCGGCTGGGCTTGTGGGGGAGACTGACCAGGGGACCCCGTTGTGGCACGGGAACTTCCTACGACAGGTGTTCGCGCTGCCGGGTTTGCGGGTCTGGGACCTCATTGGCATTTCTACACTGGGGGATCTCACGAAGGGAATGGTACTCAAATCCAACAATTACAGGAAGAATACCAACTCCAATGCGGTCAATACCTAGAGTTCCGACATGCTCGACTCCCATATATTCGGAATGAGCAATTGCTATTCTCCCAGAGGACGCAACTCCTCTGACATTTCCTCATACGCTTTAAGGCAAGCAACCACACACAGCTTCGGAGAATCCGGAAACGCCGGATAAGAAATGGATCTCGTTCCAGACTTCGTTCGTCTGCGAACCGTAAAAAAGTGACCCCTGTGGGGGAAAAATTCTACTGGTAACATCAAGGGCTCTGACATCTGAAACCCTTCTGCATGAGATAAGGCATAGAAGCATTGCCAGTTTCGCCGATAGCTCTTTCCTAGAGAGGAATCTATTCGGCTGCCAAGACAAATTTAACACCTGGTTAACATCCCAAAGCTGAGAATAAAGAGGCTCAGGTGGTAGCGAGAGGTGTTCGCGCTGCCGGGTTTGCGGGGCTGGGACCTCATTGGCATTTCTACACTGGGGGATCTCACGAAGGGAACGGTACTCAAATCCAACAATTACAGGAAGAATACCAACTCCAATGCGGTCAATACCTACAGTTCCGACATGCTCGACTCCCATATATTCGGAATGAGCAATTGCTGTTCTCCCAGAGGACGGAACTCCTCTGACATTTCCTCATACGCTTTAATGCAAGCAACCACACACAGCTTCGGAGAATCCGGAAACGCTGGATAAGAAATGGATTTCGTTCCAGACTTCGTTCGTCTGCGAATCGTAAAAAAGTGACCCCTGTGGGGGAAAAATTCTACTGGTAACATCAAGGGCTCTGACATCTGAAACCCTTCTGCATGAGATAAGGCATAGAAGAAGCATTGCCAGTTTCGCCGATAGCTCTTTCCTAGAGAGGAATCTATTCGGCTGCCAAGACAAATTTAACACCTGGTTAACATCCCAAAGCTGAGAATAAAGAGGCTCAGGTGGTAGCGAGAGGCGGATGCCTCGGAGGAGACGACAGACCAAGGAACATTCGTCCACAGGGGACCCGTCAACCATAGCATGACCCGCCGAAATGGCGGAACGGTAGGTGTTGAAAGTCCTCTAAGCCAAGCCCTCCTCCGCCAGAGAGATTAAAAAATTCAAAATAGAGGTCACATCCGTTGCCACGGGATTGAGACACCGTTGCACACACCAACGATACCACCTCCTCCAGGTGGAGTGGTAGCGCTTGAGGATGCTGTTGGCAGAAGCCCTCGACATTAACTCCTCAGACGCTCCTGAAAGGCCTGGGACCGCCCAGCGTCCCCTGTAATTCTCCATGCCAGGAGAGTGAGAGAGCCCTGCTCTATCAATGGATGGGGAACTCCGTCCGGATTGAGAAGGAGTTTCGGAAAGTGGGGGAGTGGGATTGGAAAATCCCAAGAAAGTTCCAGAAGAACCGGAAACCACACTTGAGACCTCCAGATTGAAGAAATTAAAATCACGTCCGCATTCTGGCGTCGCACCTGGGCTGAGACCCTCGTGATCATGGCAAACGGGGGAAAGGCATAGCCTTGTTCGTTCTGCCAATTCTGAAGAAATGAGTCTGTCCGCGCTGCCAGAGGATAATCCTCGCCTCCGGTCCCGACATAGAATTGCGGGAATTTAACCCACTGGAGGACATGCTGTTGATGGGAGATTTAGGTGCCCATAGGATTAGACAAATTTATCAGACTCTGGTTACACATAGCCTCAAAACCTTGACAGCCTTGCCAGAGACTTGGAGGGGAGGCATAGAGGACCTGGACAACGATGAATGGATGGAGGTGTTGGCGGCCCACTGCAGTGCGGACATATCCTCCCGCTTCCGTCGAATCCAATTCAAGTATCTACATAGTGCCTATCATACCAGACACCGCCTATGGCGGATCAGTGCGATATCCTCCCCCATGTGTCTCTGATGCGGTATTGAGGCGGGGCCCTTCCTCCACACAGTCTGGAGTTGTGAAGCATTGCAGTTATTCTGGAGGGGGTGACCTCTTGCTTGGCCCGGGCATTGTTGTGGGAGGTTCCTCTTGATCCTAAACAGATTCTCCTTCACATCGATTTCCTGTGGGGGAAATCGAAACAAGCAGCATCTTCTGTTCTTGGGACTAGCCCTAGCAAGGCGCTACATAGCAGAGAACTGGAAGGCAGATTCACCGCCCTTGGTGGGAGTGTGGAAGACAGCTATGGATAGGTGTATGGGGATGGTGATTGAGATAGAGATGGCAGTCTTTCATGCGAGGGGCTGCCCCCAGACGCATGGTAGGGTTCGCCGGCAGTGGGCAGGTCATCGAGGTATACTGTTGCTATCTGTGTTCCAGCAGAAGTCATAATGGAGGTACAATCATATGGGCCTCAGATATAGTAGCAGTCCCCATTCCCTGCAATATGCATATGTCCATGGGTGTTATTAATGTACAGGGTTCTGGGGCATAGTGTTCTGTTTGTGCCCGTTTTGTTTGCTCATGTAACAATAGTATCATCAATACATGTTGCATTTATGTATATACAAACCTGTGAGGGCTAGTCAGGGTTCGATGTACTTAAACATTCAATAAAATTTGTTATACAAAAAATCTAATAACATTTTTCTTTTTTTTTTTTAAAGAATGAAGTAAGCCCCACTGATCAGTTTTTTTGTGAGCAGCGTTTGACAATCTGCATAAAAACACTACTATAGTATACAGCATGAAGTCAGTCGCTATTTTTATCTATGTAATTGCGGGAGCTGTTCTGCACCCTTCCCTCTCCTTTCTGCCCACTTCAATGTCCTACAAAGTTTGCAAAGGCTCCATCCTTTTGCCTACTGTGTTAAATGTATTTCTGACCTCCTAGCCCCTCCCTCGAATGCTCTGGTGGCGATTTCTTTATGACAACAAGCTCTAGATTAGCTTGTTTGGAAATGGCTCAATCAAGCTCTCAGTTAAGCCTAAATCTCAGTGAAAATGTACTTTTGACTTTCCCCAAACACCTCCATAGGCTTTAACAGATGTCCAAATTAGTTCCTCAGAACATTAGCAAAGAGGAGAAAGCATAAAGTATTATTAGTATAAATAACTCAAACATATCCTTGGTCCTCAGGTTAATACCTTCATGTCTTCCGGTAATCACATACTGAACTGCATGAGGAACATGAGAACATTTCTTCTAAAGGTGGACATAAACTTTTTTAACCAACTACCAATCACTTTGAAACAGGATTAATAAAACCCTGTCCAATAAGTGTTTACAGCCCTAGGCTTGGAAAAATTATGCTAATTTCAGCAGACAGATAAACTTCAATATAAGAAATTACAATCCCATTCACAAGTACCTCCTCGATCTTCCAATCATGGATTCTATTTATTCAAACTCTCCTCTTTGGTTGAGGACAGATTTGCAGTTCAAGTAGAAGTCCTCTGTAGTAGTCTTCCGCAGTGATCCTCTATACTTCAGTAACATTTAGGTTGTACTTAAAGATCGTTGAATAATATTTAATACGTATGATGCTCTCTATCCATCTTGTCACGTATCATCAGCCTGTAGGCGCTTGAGGTTTCCAAAGATATACTGGCCTTGGAAATCTCAAATAAATGAATCTATTTCAAAATATTTTTGGTACAGCTTTTCTGCCACATGGACAAAAGCTCAAGAGAGCATGTTCAAGCACAACTGCCCGCAAAACAAGTATAATACACTTTCAAGATGGTGTCTCCAAAAATGTCTAGAACCTCATTACTACACCAATATTTTGTTGTAAAGGAAGCAATGACAAGACCTGGAGAAGCAAGTACAATATAAATACTACAAACCCCTCCTGTTATCAAAATATCACGTAGACTCTTCAGTTGGCTCCAAGTAGTAGAAATGAAGGACAGCAGCTAAACATTATGACTGACAGGGAAAATAAACAACCTGTAATCAAATATTACACTACTTTCACTAGGTCCACACAGGAAGGATGTAATTCAGGATTATTTATTCAAGTTTTTAACAGGTAGTAAAGTTCAGGACATCAAATAGTTAAGGTGTAAACCAGAGCCCGACCAGGAGCTGCCTGTCAGCTGCTCAACCCATGGCCAACTGTCAATTCACCTCTGTGAGTCCCAACACTCCGAGGCATCATCAGACCCCAACATTCTGGCTGCGCAGGGGTTGTAAATTACCTTACAATATATATGCAGGATACTACATATATCCCTTTTGCTTCCAACAGAAGAGCAAATGCAATAAAGTTAAAATATAACGAGAGTGAACAAGGGAGAAATACTAAGGAAGGAAAAACGAAGTGATAGAGAGAAAGTCCAGGAAAAGAGCAAACCAAGCAGAGCGAGGAAAAAAAAGTGAGAAGACAAGAAGGAGAAGGGAAAGTGAAAGTTAGCAAAAGGAAACCCCAACTTCTACAACAATGAAATGGAAAGAAGGGGAAAGTGAGGCGGAAAAGAGAAAATACGACAACCCCTACGCACACCCACTGGCCAGGCAGGCAAGCAAGGAAAGAAGGACCAGGCACGAGACAGAAGAGAAGACCACTCCACGCACAGGGAGAAGAGAAGGAAGAGATTCCTCCAAAACCAGGAAGAACAAGAAGAATATTGCAGAAAGGGAAAGACTAAGAACCAAAGAAGAAAAAGAGAGAAATGTGTATGGAACAGATTCCAAAGATGAAGAGGAGTGATCATCGATAGGAAATCTGAACCGGAGAAAACAGGGAGGAAGCGAAGAGACACAAACACTATCACTATACTCCTCCCCATTTCCAAATGGACAATTGAATAAAGTAATATTGAAAATTAGCATATTTAAAAAAAAATCCAATAAGAATGAGATACAAGTGTAAAATTGCATTATAAAATAGACAGCAAAATACTGAATGTAGAAAGACAAAATCAGCCAATGGGACTGAAACCCATGACCGTCTTCTACTCCTATGCAAGAGTGTGAGGAGCACTGTGAATGGGACTGTGACCCATAATGTGAATGCCCGTGAAAGGACAACCCCCACGTAGAGGTACAATGCAGTGCAGAGTAGAGATGGGTCTAAAACCCATAAGACGCACCCTGTGTGAGGGTAGCAATGTCAATGTAAATGAGACTGTAACCCAAGCAACGGTGCCCTGAGTAAGGGTACCTGTGTAAATGTAAACGGGACTGAAACCCGTGGAATGGTGCCCTGTGTAAGGGTGAGAACCGTGTGTAGCCCATGAAGGCGAAAGTATATGGGGAAATGGGCTACACCGAAACCCATCCCTGAGTAGGGAAGAATATTGTGTAAAACATACACGTGTAAAAAGAACAATGAACCCAATGTAGGTAAGTACACAGAATCCATACACGAAGGATGTAGCCCATGTAGGCAAACGTGAGCGTGGTTAAAATAATGTGTAAAACGTACACATGTAAATTGAGCAAGATAAATGCATCAAGATAGTTATGCGGGAAATACAAAGTCCATGGTGACTATAAGGACAATCACCTCCTGTCCATGTAGAAAGCATATAAGTAGATTTGAGATATGTCAATAGCGCCAAAAAGGAAATCCAAAGGCATTATTTTGCTTTAACAGAAAGAACCATGAAGCAGAAGGTATATCTCCCTGTCCTATGTGGTCCGGAGAGGACAGCTGAGAAGCAGTGTCACTAGGAATCCCGCAATGTGGCTAGAATGCTGTAAAACGCCTTTTGAACTCGCTGCTGGACTTCCTGATACACCAGCGGCGCATAGCAAGCAAATGCAGATGAAGGAGGGAGGTGGAGGCTTAATGCACTCACCTAATAGAATGGAAGGCGGTGAACTCCTTGAGGATGCATTGTGTGGCAAAAGGGCAAAAAGGTGGAAGACCTCTGTATTATGTATGTAATTCAGGATGATTTATTCAAGTTGTTAACAGGTAGTAAAGTTCAGAACATCAAATAGTTACGTTGTAAACCAGAGTCCGACCAGGAGCTGCCTGTCAGCTGCTCAACCCATGGCCAACTGTCACTTCACCTCTGTGAGTCCCAACATTCCGAGGCATCATCAGACTCCAACATTCTAATGAGTCAGAGCACAAGCACTGGCTGAGCAGGGGTAGTAAATTACCTTACAAAATATATGCAGGATACTACACATTTGATGCCTTTCAAAAACGCCATTCGACAAGGCAAAATGTTTTGTTTTCGATTAATGAAAAGATTTTACTGTTGCATTAGCAAAGCCTACGTATCACCTGCAAATACTAGTGTCTGGGTTGTGAGGAGTTTTTTAATTTCATTGTTTTGAGTCCAATGGCTATGAAACGGCGGTCCTATCTAAACGTTTCTCCACAATGCAGTGGCCTAGGCAGAATGACTATTAAAAATTAAGGTAGTTGCCTTCAAGCATTCACTTTTGCACAGTGGTCATTAGCAAATAGAAATGGTTTGCCAGTTCACAAATGGGACAGCTGTAATTACTTGCCAGTTAAATTTCAAGCTTCCAGGAACCATGTTTTCAGTGTAGTGTACCTGTCTGCACTATGCCTTTTAGGAGCAAGGGATTCACTGCACTACACCGTTCTGTCCGGAGGAAGAGAGAACTGAGGACGCATGCAGAAAGCCTCCACTGCTAAGCATATGCTAAGCACATGTACAAATTGCTTGCTTCAGATAGACTTCGAAATCACAGACAGCAACATTCAGTACTAACAAGGCATTGCAACATGCTTGTAACCCAACGTAGCGTGCTTAGCATTTTGATTCAGGAAACATTTATACCATACTAAAAGCCTTTACAATACCTATGTGCAGCGAACAAAAAAAGAAACAATTGCCTATGTCAGACCATGCTTACATGATTAGAGACAGTGAACCTAACCAACTGCTAATTATTTATCAGCTTTATTAGTTTATTTACTGTATTTTGGAAATCTCCATTTGGAGTACTGGTGTGTATGCGCATATTAGCTTGTCAGAAAGAACAAACTGAAGAATAAATGTGAGTGGATGGAAAATAAGAGGAGAAGCCCAGATCTAATGCACTGGCTATAAATCAACTTCTGCTAGTACAAGTACACTTTAACGTACGTTTCCAGTGTAATGAAATGTCTACACCTGGAATTGGAAAGACGGCTAGCTGGGCTATGGAATAGTTCCTTATGGAGCAATTTGGGAGAGGTCGTCTTACCGCAAGCATTGCTTACACACTAGGCTCTCCTCTGCTCACCACGTAGGATTTTGTGAAGAGATCAACTTACAGCTTGCTTCCTGCTATTATGAGATCCACGGTTAACTTACCATTGCTATTGTTTATTTTTTTTGCAATTGAAATTTCAATTCAACTTACTCAATACCACATAATTCTTGAATACTGCAACATTATAACAGCACAAACAAAATACAAGATAGGCAAAGAAAACTGTATCAATATTTTTGTGTTTAATTTGACACGATTTGGTTTTAAAAACCACTTGCATTTTTAGTACGTTTCAAAATGTTACCACTTAAGTTACAAAATTGCCAGTTCTGTAAAATGTGGGTTTTATGGGAGCTTTGTATAAAAGCTATGCTAGAACTAACTGCTTTCTTCTAAGAGAGTCTTTTTCTGGACATGTGCACGGACTTGGAGGTGCAAGCAAGTGTCTCAAAGCACTAGAATGACAATCTTCTAATTCCTTGACCAGGCCACAGCTTACAGGGAGCCAAGTGGTTGATGCTAGTCAGAAGCATGAAAGGTACGCAAGGTAAAGAGAAAAGTAAGAGGGGGAGGGGGGAAGAGTGGGATTACATTTAAGGCACTCTGCTTGACTCATAAGGCAATAAACAATAGATGTGTCCCAAAATTAGAGGCATGGCTGTGCCATATGTCCTCATCAGAAGCCTAAGATCAGTTCAAGAACACCTTCTCATAACTACAAGAATCAAGACAACAAGATTCGTTTCACATATGGCACCTAAGCTTTTGGAACACATTGCCACTTGAATTAAGATTTGAAGAAGTGGAATCTAGCGTCAGGAAAAAGTTAAAGACATGGTTATTCCCGCAGTACTGTTAATATACTCACTTCCCTTCTTCAGCTCAGTCACCTAGCACTGGGAAGCCCTTGGGCAGCTATGCGTTTTAGAAATTCATATAACATAACATAACAGTCCATAACTGACCAGCAGCAACATAGCAAAGGATTAGCAGGAGAGTGGAGTGAAGGCAAGGTCAGAGAAAAGGTGAAAAAAGAATGCAGTCAGAATAATAAATGTCAAAGAAATGAGAGAAGTAGCTATATAGGTTATCAATACGGTCAACCTTTAGGAATAAGAGAAAAAATGATGCAAAACACACAAAGCTATTTGCCTGAACTGTGCTTAACCACAGAAAGCTCTTGGTTTTTAGGATGCAGGGATTCCTTACCTTGCTGAAATATTATGTAAAATAAGACAACCAACATTGATAGAGGATTTTTTCCAGGGTGGCTCCAAATAGTTTCCTCATGAAAACCTGTTGCTACCTTGGAATAACATAATTTCTGCCTGTGCACACATTTTGTTAGATGTAGAGAGGACGTGATGTACATTGTTCCAGCGCTTGGGCCCCTCTGGCAGGAAATCTGACCAAGATGACAAATTTGATGGACAAGTTAAATGGCTATTTGAAGTGTATGATATTTAAAATTGTAAATTACAAAGATCAGCTTGAACAACAGGGGTAGCAGTGTTTGATTAATCAGGTATGGGGTCATGGTATGCATTTTGTTAATCGAGTTAGGTTAGGTGCTTTTAAGAGAACCAAGAAGCATTCAGCAATCCTGTGAGTAGGGTGTTACCACTGTTCATTGAGGGATAGCCATAGGGCACTGACAGAGGTTTGCCATTTATTTTAATTTTATTTATTGAGTTTTATATAGCGCAAATTTGACCCAAGGGCATCAGAGCGCTTCACAGAGTTAGCAGCATATACTTGAGATACATTTGGAGTAAATGCAGATACATAGTGATAGAAAGTGATGAGGTATACGATGTATGAAATTGCATAAGCTTAAATATTTAAGTTACATTTGGGGTACAAATAGATACGCGGTGACATTATGTGACGAGGTGTACAAGGACATTGTGGGGAGAGAGTCAATACTAATTCGAGGTAGATACGGTATACACATTACATATCGCTATGCAGAGCACAGCTGCAATGGTACAAAATTACAAGTAGAGTAAAATGAAAACAGCAAAACAAATACTGTCAATAAATACGACAAAACAGGCTGAACAGAAGTAAAAACAGGAGTTGTAGGCCTGAGGTAGCTGGGGATAAGGCCTCTTGTGGATAGGGGGAACTAGAGCCACAGATTTCCCCGGGGTAGTGGTGCACAGATTTATTTTGAGGGAGTGGGGAGGAAGCCCGCATGCTAGGCAGGAGCTTTAAGGTGGGTTTAGGTATTTGTTGAAGAGGAGAAGCTTTAGTATCTTCTTGAAGTGAGGGAAGAGTTGATTTTCCCACATATCCCAGGGCTGGGAGTTCCAGATTTTTAGCGCATTCCCGGAGAAGGAGGGGGTGCGCAATTTCTCGTTCTTAAATTTTGGAGGGATCAAGAGTAGTCTGTTTGAGCTTCGTAGTGGTCTCTTTTGGCCGGCTTTTGAAAGTTTATTCGTGAGATAGATTGGCTTCTCACTCTGGAGCCCTTTGTGGGTTATGCAGGCAGTTTTTAGTATGGCCCTTGCCTCGTTTGGTAGCCAGTTGAGTTGTTTGAGGATGGGAGCGATGTGATCAAAGAACCTTTCCCTGACACAAGTCTAGCCACAGCATGGAGAGTGGCTTTCAGTGGGGCTAGATAAGATTTTGGGGCGCCCGGAACCATTGTGTTGCCACAGTGTAGCTTGGGTAAGACGAAGTATTGTACCACTGTCTTTAGGTCTTCGCTGGGGATGAAGAGTTTGACTTTTTTGATACTCTTCAGGGTGTAAAATGTGCTTTTTGCAGAGGCAATTGATATGGGCTTTAATGCTTAGGTGGGAGTCTAATGTAATCCCCAGGGATCTAACAGAGTTGGAGATGGACAGTTTGCAGTTTGCAAACGTGAGGTTGTCGAGCCAGCGTTCTATTGGAAAGGATTTTTGGAGGGATGGATGTGAAGGAGTTCCGTTTTGCTGGGGTTGAGTTTGAGCTGGTTGCTGGTCAACCAGACTTTAACTGCGACAAGAGTGTTATTTAGGTGCTGGATGTCTTTGACGGATGACATTTTCATGTAGAGTTGGGTGTCATCTGCATATAGATGATAGTCTATTCTAGCTTGACTCAGGATCATTGCAAGGGGTTCATTTTGAAATAGAGAAATGCTAGAGAACTCAGCAAATCCTCTATTTCCCTCTCAAAATGACTGACGTAGTCAACCGCAATTTGTCCCTTAGTTTCAGAAAAAACATAACACAAACAGCAAGTACCTGTAAAACCGGGCTATCCACTGTGAAAGCTTTATGAACTGCAGCTGCATCGCTTCTACTTCCTTTGCTCCAAATAACCATATTCCCTGTGATGTAGAGCTCTTCATCATATTCTACTTTTTCTCCAGGGGCACCAACACCTTTCCTCAATATCCAGCTCTCCTGTAAAAAAATAGCAAGCAAACATTACTTTTAAGAAAAGAGTTTGAGGTAAGTTCCTAAAAATAAAGAAACTGGCCCCAGATAAGGATAGTTAGGCCCCAATCGGTCACATAACCCACATGGTCTCAAGCGTTAGTTATTTCCCAGTTTCTATCCAGAGTCTTTACATCTTTTACTGTTTGTCTCCAGCACTTCACTTGACTGCACCCACTGCTTCTTGTGTGAACAAAATATTTTCTAATGTTACTCCTGAGCCTTCCCTTCCTGCAGTCTCATAACAGGTCTTTCAATTGTAGGATTGCTCTTTTAGCAAAACACACACTCTGCTTACCGTGGTTTGTTTCCTTTATTCTACTGTACCCCATTTTCCTCTATAGTGTACAATAAAAATCCGAGACCTCTCATAGGATATCCAGGTTGCAGCATGCACCATTTTTGTAACACTCGCCGAGCATTCTACCATTTTGTCTACACTTCTAAAGTTATGATCTTGAGAAATGGAGAAAGTATTCATGATGACTGACCACTAAAAATGAGGAGTTACCACAACCTCCTTTTTCTGCAGTTATGCTTTTCTCTGTGCAATCCTCCTTGACATTGTCCACTCTACAACTTGTATAACACTAAATAACACTAAATATAAATGTAACACTAAATAAATTCCAGTACTACAACAGAACTGTAAATAATGCGCAAATGGCACTTAGTGCCTCCTAGGGCATATGCAAAGTCACATATTTTTAAAAAGGCACATAATTAGGGCAGATTTTCTTGGCCTGTGATGAAATATTTTTACAAGGGATATTTGTGAGGGTGGTGATCATTTTAGACAAGCTTTTACTAATGAAATACTCGTTCTGAATTTCTTTAAAACCGGAAATTGGTTTTGTAGACTTTCTGGCGCTAAATACTTCGTCTAAATTTAAACAAAAGAAGCTTCCCTTTTGTATTTACTTAGTATATGCCGATAGTCAGTTTAGATATTATATATTGTGAACCCGAGACCTAGAATCTACAGACCATTACACTTCAAGTATCTAGTATAATAGTATTTATTAAAAAAAAAAATTCTCAAATTTATTTAAAATTATTACAGTCAATGTCACTATAAGTTTAGCAATCAACATTAATTCATAGAATTCATATAATTATCAATCATAAAAACATATATTCAACAAAAATAATCACAGTTACATACAATTAAAATGAACACTCAATAGATCATTTGAATTAACTAAGCATAACAAAATTACAGTAATAGAAAACAACAACAAATATAATTTGTGTCCTCTTGTCGACGCGTTTCGGTGCAATATCTAATATGTAACACCTTCTTCAGGACCAACACATTAAACAGCTCACAATACCGATTAAAAACAATCTATAAAAAAGGAGGATAGATACAATTAGTGTTCATGGTACTGTCTCATTCTCTTTCGTTCACAATATTATATTATATTCATAGGTATCTCATATGGCCCATACAGTAATTTCTATTATGGACCACTTTTAGAATAAGGAGAAGGGACCTATGTTATGACGTAACTCTCATTGGAGGGAATGAATAATTGTCCACCCACAGAATATAAAAGGGGGTGTTTCAATCACGCCGTCATGATATACGGGGGTCTAATGAACAGTGTATACTCCTTCATTTGATATTACACTCTCTGCTCATAAATGAAGAATTTTAAAGAATTTTTGAATAGAAAGGCCCATTTTGGGATCAATTCAGTGATTGTACTTACACTGAAATGGGACTTCAACTCCAATAACAAGGACGACCATAGGAGAGTGTATCAATTCACTGCATGCCTATACAGCAAGACAAACATATAGTCTGAATTCTGGTCATAGTTAAATAACTATCCAGGTATTAAGCTGTGGTCATTTAGTTTCTTTTTGTATTAATGGGGAGTACGCTTACCCAGGTTGTTGCTCAAGCGATTAAGTAAGACGACTCTTCAGTACTTGTGCTTGTGCTATTTAATTCTTTGTTCAAAAGGCTATGTTAAAATACAGAAATTGTAGGTATTAATCCACTCTGTATGTTGATTTTAGCAATATTTTAAAACCAAGACTCTTAATGGAACTCACCATTTGAACTTTAGTTGAGTTTCATATAATTATTCATTCTTCTTTAAAACTCAGTGTGTCGCAATCACTATGGTTCTTGGCTTTCAATTAAATTCAAGCTCAGGCCAGTATCTACAGTTAGAAACGAAAATACGTGCTCTCAGGTTATGTAACCCTAATATTTTAAACATTCAAATCAGTTAATTCAGTACTTTATTTCACTAAACTGCGCAACTATTTTATCATTACCATAGATTTTATTAACCCCGATGTGCGTTCTAAAATCTTCTTTAAATTCAGCACACCACAACAAAACCACTGACAGGCACAGATCTGTCCTACCCCTTTTCCGTGCTCCCTATTCCGTGGTTTACTCTAACATTAGTGCGTGGTTCTCCAATCCTGGTTTTTACGTGAGAGGACCACGTGTACGATTCCCCGTATATTATGGAAATACTTTCTATTTAGTCCTCCAATCTTGGTTTTTACTTGAGAGGACCACGTGTACGATTCCCCGTATATTATGGAAATACTTTCAATTTAGTTCGCCTTTTCTACATTGGCGAGACTGGCGTTACACCTACAGAGATGTTATGTGTGATACTATTAGTAATTATTACCAAAACCGGTTTCCCAATTTTAACTGCTTAGAATTGCGTTTTTAAAAAAACATACGCTGCCATTACAAAACACAGCCAGACCGACATGTTTTTACCTCGTTAATCCGCGCTGCCTGACGTCTCACGGGAGTTTCCAGATGATGTTTTCATAAGAAGCAACGTCATTTCCTCTTTATTTATACTCTACGTTTGTTGCTTACGTACGTTTATCTGCGTGGCGGCCATTTTAGTAGTCTTTTTCTTTACACTTTGAATCGCCCATACTTTATTTATTACTAAGTTACAACACAGAAGAACCGAAAAAAATACTGTCGTTTAGACATTTATGCTCTCAGTTCTTTTTCCGAACTATGTTATATCTGATATTATCACTCTGCAATCAGTTGCTTACGTACAATTGTCTACGTTTGTCCTTTTCGGTGGTTTTTCTCATTATACTTTAAATAACGTATACTTTATTTATTACCAAGGGCCAACACAGAGGAACAAGGGAAAGTATTGTTTGAACCCTTTTCTGTCCGATGTTATCACCATCCAGTCAGTTGCTAACGTACGTTTATCTGCGTGGCGGCCATTTTAGTAGTCTTTTTCTTTACACTTTGAATCACCCGTACTTTATTTATTCCTAAGTTACAACACAGAAGAACCAGAAAAAGTACTGTCGTTTAGACATTTATGCTCTCAGTTCTTTTTCTGAACTATGTTATATCTCATATTATCACTCTGCAATCAGTTGCTTACGTACAATTGTCTACGTTTGTCCTTTTCGGTGGTTTTTATTATACTTTAAATAACGTATACTTTATTTATTACCAAGGGTCAACACAGACGAACAAGGGAAAGAATTGTTTGAACCCTTTTCTGTCCGATGTTATCACCATGCAGTCAGTTGCTAACGCACATTTGTCTATGCAGCGGCCTTTTTAGTAGTGTTCTTCATTATACTTTGAATATCGTTTATTTTATTATTTCTAAGTAGTAACACAGAGGAATAAGGGAAACCACTAAATTTTAGATTTTTTTACCCTCATTTCTTTGTTTAAACCACTATTATCTTCATATTATTATCCCCCAACAGGGGTGCCCTTTCTTGGCTCGATCTGTCCATCATGTTCGTAAAACAATGATGTTCGACTATGTTATTCCACGAAAGAGATATAAATCTATCAGTTATTGGTTAGTGGATTTCGTGGACATAAACTACAGGGACTACTGTGTTCATAAACACCATTAATCTCCACAGGTCGTGTAAGTTTTACTACAACTGTACTGTTACTATTGATCCTGGTTCTATATACATTCATGAATAATCAATTGTAGTTACTGCTATTTTGTCACAGATGGTGTGAACAGTATAGACTCTGGATAACCGATGTTATCTAATGATTCTTTCCCATTCCTCTCTGTTATTTAAACCCTGATAATATCTTTTAAATTTAGACATGTAGAATTGTTCCCTTAGCTTTCTTTTTTTATCAATGTCTCCACCTCTTTCTGAAATTCTCATCTTTTCGAGGATAAACCATTTCAGATCATCTTCCTTGTGTCTCATCTCTTGCCAATGATCTACCAATGGCGCATTCTTTTTGCCATTTCTTATGGCTGATCTATGTTCTGTAAGGCGAAGTCTCATCTCTCTGCTTGTTTCGCCTATGTATCCCTTCTGACAGGGACATACAAGGAGGTATACTACATTTTTAGTTCGGCAATTGACCATTTCATTTATCCAATGCGTTATTCCATTTAGTACCACCTTTTGTTCCTTAATGATCAATTTACAATGTGTACAGTAACTACACGGAAAATTTCCTTTCAATATTGTTCCATCTTGAATGTTAGTTTGTACACTCCTACTCGGTTCTCTGTAGGTTTTTACAAGGTGGTTTCGAATGGTTTTGTTCCTTCTGTATGAAAAGAGGGGTTTATTAAGTGGGCTCTTCCCTGGTTTATTTAACAGATGCCAACTCTTATTAATCAGATTCTTAAGTTTATGGCTCAGACCATTGAAATTGCTAACCATCACTATTCCTGGGTCTTTTTTGTTTTTGTCAATGGTTTCAAAGATGCTTTCACGGTTGTAATATCTCGCTCTCTTATGGGCTTCCTTGACGAGCCTTTTAGGGTATCCTCTTTGTAAAAGTTTTTGTTGTAGGGACAATGAGTGATGTTCAAAGTCCCTATTGTCACTGCAATTACGCTTTATCCTTAAAAACTGACTAAAAGGAATACTATCCTTTTGACACTTAGGAGGATCTGGTATCCTTCCTCGATTGGCTCAATTGCGGTGATGTCAATTTGAAGTTTACCTTCAATAGAAGCAAAGAATCGGTTGCCTTCCTTGACATTACTATCAAAACAAAAGATGAAAAACTTAGTGTAGAACTTTATACTAAGCCGTCTGACAGAAATACGCTTTTACACCACACAAGTTATCATCCTAAGTGTCAAAAGGATAGTATTCCTTTTAGTCAGTTTTTAAGGATAAAGCGTAATTGCAGTGACAATAGGGACTTTGAACATCACTCATTGTCCCTACAACAAAAACTTTTACAAAGAGGATACCCTAAAAGGCTCGTCAAGGAAGCCCATAAGAGAGCGAGATATTACAACCGTGAAAGCATCTTTGAAACCATTGACAAAAACAAAAAAGACCCAGGAATAGTGATGGTTAGCAATTTCAATGGTCTGAGCCATAAACTTAAGAATCTGATTAATAAGAGTTGGCATCTGTTAAATAAACCAGGGAAGAGCCCACTTAATAAACCCCTCTTTTCATACAGAAGGAACAAAACCATTCGAAACCACCTTGTAAAAACCTACAGAGAACCGAGTAGGAGTGTACAAACTAACATTCAAGATGGAACAATATTGAAAGGAAATTTTCCGTGTAGTTACTGTACACATTGTAAATTGATCATTAAGGAACAAAAGGTGGTACTAAATGGAATAACGCATTGGATAAATGAAATGGTCAATTGCCGAACTAAAAATGTAGTATACCTCCTTGTATGTCCCTGTCAGAAGGGATACATAGGCGAAACCAGCAGAGAGATGAGACTTCGCCTTACAGAACATAGATCAGCCATAAGAAATGGCAAAAAGAATGCGCCATTGGTAGATCATTGGCAAGAGATGAGACACAAGGAAGATGATCTGAAATGGTTTATCCTCGAAAAGATGAGAATTTCAGAAAGAGGTGGAGACATTGATAAAAAAAGAAAGCTAAGGGAACAATTCTACATGTCTAAATTTAAAAGATATTATCAGGGTTTAAATAACAGAGAGGAATGGGAAAGAATCATTAGATAACATCGGTTATCCAGAGTCTATACTGTTCACACCATCTGTGACAAAATAGCAGTAACTACAATTGATTATTCATGAATGTATATAGAACCAGGATCAATAGTAACAGTACAGTTGTAGTAAAACTTACACGACCTGCGGAGATTAATGGTGTTTATGAACACAGTAGTCCCTGTAGTTTATGTCCACGAAATCCACTAACCAATAACTGATAGATTTATATCTCTTTCGTGGAATAACATAGTCGAACATCATTGTTTTACGAACATGATGGACAGATCGAGCCAAGAAAGGGCACCCCTGTTGGGGGATAATAATATGAAGATAATAGTGGTTTAAACAAAGAAATGAGGGTAAAAAAATCTAAAATTTAGTGGTTTCCCTTATTCCTCTGTGTTACTACTTAGAAATAATAAAATAAACGATATTCAAAGTATAATGAAGAACACTACTAAAAAGGCCGCTACATAGACAAATGTGCGTTAGCAACTGACTGCATGGTGATAACATCGGACAGAAAAGGGTTCAAACAATTCTTTCCCTTGTTCGTCTGTGTTGACCCTTGGTAATAAATAAAGTATACGTTATTTAAAGTATAATAAAAACCACCGAAAAGGACAAACGTAGACAATTGTACGTAAGCAACTGATTGCAGAGTGATAATATCAGATATAACATAGTTCAGAAAAAGAACTGAGAGCATAAATGTCTAAACGACAGTACTTTTTCTGGTTCTTCTGTGTTGTAACTTAGGAATAAATAAAGTACGGGTGATTCAAAGTGTAAAGAAAAAGACTACTAAAATGGCCGCCACGCAGATAAACGTACGTTAGCAACTGACTGGATGGTGATAACATCGGACAGAAAAGGGTTCAAACAATACTTTCCCTTGTTCCTCTGTGTTGGCCCTTGGTAATAAATAAAGTATACGTTATTTAAAGTATAATGAGAAAAACCACCGAAAAGGACAAACGTAGACAATTGTACGTAAGCAACTGATTGCAGAGTGATAATATCAGATATAACATAGTTCAGAAAAAGAACTGAGAGCATAAATGTCTAAACGACAGTATTTTTTTCGGTTCTTCTGTGTTGTAACTTAGTAATAAATAAAGTATGGGCGATTCAAAGTGTAAAGAAAAAGACTACTAAAATGGCCGCCACGCAGATAAACGTACGTAAGCAACAAACGTAGAGTATAAATAAAGAGGAAATGACGTTGCTTCTTATGAAAACATCATCTGGAAACTCCCGTGAGACGTCAGGCAGCGCGGATTAACGAGGTAAAAACATGTCGGTCTGGCTGTGTTTTGTAATGGCAGCGTATGTTTTTTAAAAAAACGCAATTCTAAGCAGGTAAAATTGGGAAACCGGTTTTGGTAATAATTACTAATAGTATCACACATAACATCTCTGTAGGTGTAACGCCAGTCTCGCCAATGTAGAAAAGGCGAACTAAATTGAAAGTATTTCCATAATATACGGGGAATCGTACACGTGGTCCTCTCAAGTAAAAACCAAGATTGGAGGACTAAATAGAAAGTATTTCCATAATATACGGGGAATCGTACACGTGGTCCTCTCACGTAAAAACCAGGATTGGAGAACCACGCACTAATGTTAGAGTAAACCACGGAATAGGGAGCACGGAAAAGGGGTAGGACAGATCTGTGCCTGTCAGTGGTTTTGTTGTGGTGTGCTGAATTTAAAGAAGATTTTAGAACGCACATCGGGGTTAATAAAATCTATGGTAATGATAAAATAGTTGCGCAGTTTAGTGAAATAAAGTACTGAATTAACTGATTTGAATGTTTAAAATATTAGGGTTACATAACCTGAGAGCACGTATTTTCGTTTCTAACTTTAGATACTGGCCTGAGCTTGAATTTAATTGAAAGCCAAGAACCATAGTGATTGCGACACACAAAAAGGAAAAAACGCAACACACTGAGTTTTAAAGAAGAATGAATAATTATATGAAACTCAACTAAAGTTCAAATGGTGAGTTCCATTAAGAGTCTTGGTTTTAAAATATTGCTAAAATCAACATACAGAGTGGATTAATACCTACAATTTCTGTATTTTAACATAGCCTTTTGAACAAAGAATTAAATAGCACAAGCACAAGTACTGAAGAGTCGTCTTACTTAATCGCTTGAGCAACAACCTGGGTAAGCGTACTCCCCATTAATACAAAAAGAAACTAAATGACCACAGCTTAATACCTGGATAGTTATTTAACTATGACCAGAATTCAGACTATATGTTTGTCTTGCTGTATAGGCATGCAGTGAATTGATACACTCTCCTATGGTCGTCCTTGTTATTGGAGTTGAAGTCCCATTTCAGTGTAAGTACAATCACTGAATTGATCCCAAAATGGGCCTTTCTATTCAAAAATTCTTTAAAATTCTTCATTTATGAGCAGAGAGTGTAATATCAAATGAAGGAGTATACACTGTTCATTAGACCCCCGTATATCATGACGGCGTGATTGAAACACCCCCTTTTATATTCTGTGGGTGGACAATTATTCATTCCCTCCAATGAGAGTTACGTCATAACATAGGTCCCTTCTCCTTATTCTAAAAGTGGTCCATAATAGAAATTACTGTATGGGCCATATGAGATACCTATGAATATAATATAATATTGTGAACGAAAGAGAATGAGACAGTACCATGAACACTAATTGTATCTATCCTCCTTTTTTATAGATTGTTTTTAATCGGTATTGTGAGCTGTTTAATGTGTTGGTCCTGAAGAAGGTGTTACATATTAGATATTGCACCGAAACACGTCGACAAGAGGACACAAATTATATTTGTTGTTGTTTTCTATTACTGTAATTTTGTTATGCTTAGTTAATTCAAATGATCTATCGAGTGTTCATTTTAATTGTATGTAACTGTGATTATTTTTGTTGAATATATGTTTTTATGATTGATAATTATATGAATTCTATGAATTAATGTTGATTGCTAAACTTATAGTGACATTGACTGTAATAATTTTAAATAAATTGAGAAAATTTTTTTTTTTAATAAATACTATTATACTAGATACTTGAAGTGTAATGGTCTGTAGATTCTAGGTCTCGGGTTCACAATATATAATATCTAAACTGACTATCGGCATATACTAAGTAAATACAAAAGGGAAGCTTCTTTTGTTTAATCTTACATACCCGGTCCCTTTTGGTACACCTGGGAAACTCTCTCCTTTTTGTCTACGCTAAATACTTCGTCAACAGGGCAACCTGAGACATAACAGCTGGTGGATTGCAACCCACTGAGCATTAAATCAGTGACCTGTGTTCTTGGTAATGATCAGTCCTGTGAAGTTTCAGATTTTAGTGGAACCCAAACTCTCTTTCATTATGAATGAGCACACTCAAGAACACCAGGAAAACAGGAATATTTTGACAAGATGTATTAAAATCTAAATCCTATTAAATTGCACTCAATATGTATATTAACTATTATAAAAATAAACAAGATAGTGGCAATGACATTTGTTAGGAGTGAGAGCAGTAAAAAATAATGTACCTTTACGATTGTATAATTTACATCAATATCCCCATCCCCGCTTTTCTCTCGGCTAACTAAGCAAACAAGACCCACTTTCAGTTTAATAGGTGGCTCATACCAGCATTCTGTTATGGATCATAGGACCAGTGTTCAGCAAAGAAATAGCCACCCACGGCTGTCCTCTGGTGCAACAGCAAGCGGACAGATAAGCAGTAAAACGGCTACATATGTCTTCCTCATAGCCTTCAGCAAGGCAGGGGATTACGGACCTGCATGGCCTGACCAGTGGCGTAACTAAACTTGAGGGGGCCCACCTGCAAAGTGCATGAAGGGGTCCCCCTCCGACCACACTCAGGAGCACTGCTGACAGGTTTCTGGGCTGAAGGGGCCCCCTGGAGCTCGGGCCCCCCTCCCGCACCGCGGGGGCTGCGGAGGCCTTTGTTACGCCCCTCGGCCTGTCTCGAGTCTTTAGTATGGACTTCCTCTGCATCCCACAACACTCTTTTCCAGAGTATATATTCTGGACAAACATTGTTGAAAGTTTAATAGTAAGCCCTTCTAACCTTTCACTTACTTACATTCTGAGAGAGCTGCTTATTGTTTAAAAACAATGTGAGAAGTAGAGACGCGTTACTAATTTTAAAAAACATCACTGGGATTGCAATTCAAAAAATAGAGAAAAAACATGAATATATATTCAAGCACTGAATTATCACGTTGCAATGTATAACAACATTAATACACATACATTTACACTTGAAACCTACACCAGAAAAAAAATTAAATATAGAATTCAAAAGGGAGGGGATACCTAGACAAGAACCCCTTGGGTTTCTGCTCTCCCAGCGCACAGCTCCACCACAGCGCACCCAGGCAGTGCCTCTACCTTTCACCGCCGCAGACCATGGTTCAAGGCCCTGTGCCGCACCCTCGGTCTGCTCCTGCTCCTGCCGGTTACTCTTGCCTGCCATTTTTTAGGTCTCGCCTGGAAAAAGCAGCGCATGCGCTGCCCTCGCCATGCAAGGGCCTTTTGCAATCAATTCTCCCAAATGCACACATGCACGCGTCGGCATGGACAAAGATGGCTGCTCTCGCCATTTGTCCAAAGCAAACAGCATGCGCGTGCCCGTAGGGACTGTGGACAGTCCGACGTCATCTTGTGACAAAAGCTTTCCATGGTCATGGCCACTAAGCTGCCGCTTCGTTGCCCGAGTTCGCTGTACCACCTAGAGGCAATTGTCACCCGGCGCGAGTGCGCGCCGTTACTGCCAGCTCTTTAAATGACCCTCTATGGGCGGGGAGCCTGGACCATTCTACTGGAGTCTGCGCAATTTTTACATACATGAGGAAGTCAGTTCCCAAGTGCCCGGTGCACCGAGCGCGGTACCCGCACCCCAGACTCACGCTCCCCGTCCCCAAGGGTAACCCGCCTCCGCTCTGCCAACTGGTGGGGGCTGTTACCTGGGTGCGTGGTCTCCGTTGGATCGCTGATTGCTTCGCAGCGGCTCCCCGGGCTCCTCCGTACTTCCTGGGCTGGCACGACTCTCAGAGCGGACGAGCCCCCTGGTTGCTGGGCAACGCCTCGCATTGGAGCCAATTCCAGCGCGGCTCTTCCTTGACGTCAGTGGGGAAGTAACCACAGTGCCCCGAGGCTCACGGGCCGGCAGCGGTGACTTTTCCACATTAAGCGCCACTCTCTCCTTTCGGGAATCGGGCCGGCGGCAGTAATATTAACCCCTAATGCTTCATCTCGGGAGGTGCCCTGGCAGGCACTCACCGAGACCGCCCGGCAGGGATCCGCGATGGGGGTACGGCGGACAGCACTACCTCCTGCTTGGTCATGCCTTACCACCTCGCCAAACTACTTAAAGGGTGATGGCGCTCTTAGGAGAAGTGTGCTCACATTAGTCAATAGCTGGATTTAAGTGTTGCAGAAGGTCAGGTTCCCTGCAGAGAAGCTCCGCTTGTTCTCTCCATGCATTCCACGCGAACCACAGCCCTTACCAGCCTGGCCTATCCTGGATGTGTCTGTTAAACATGCAGCTGCACATGGATACCGGGCCCATGGTACCTCTAGCAATTCCAAGACAGTGAACACCTCTAAGCACGGAGTGCACCTCTATCCGGGTACACAAAAGGCCTCTGCTTATACAAGAAAGTGACCCCATCTTCAACACCCACGCCCCCAACTACCCCACTCCATCTCTCCACAAGGAACTGAGGCGTTCTGACGCACCTCTGTCACGCCTCAGTTCTGTCCTGGGTATCTCACCCTCTTCCAGTAGTGAAGCACCACAGTTTAACCAAGAACACGTCAGTCCAGCCTGCACCTCCACAGGCTGGCCATAGGCACAGGCGCATACACCCAGAACCGTAGCACACACCTATCCCAGAAGGGGGCTCCACAAGGCGTCTCTGCCACTATGTATCAGTTCTGACCTGCTTCAACCGCAGTTACTCTGCACTTGGACCCTACGGCTCTTTCTTGTGCACCTCATCTCATACCTGCAGGATCCATCCCCATTGCCATTGATTTCTGGAGATAAACTGTACCTTGGTTAATTCCCGTGACCATGGTTTCAAGTAGCCAACTAATTACCAGGCAGCCAAACAAACTCCTAATACCACAATTTGAGTAGTTTCAGGTCTCGGGCGGATCAGGGAGTGTGGTAAACTTGCATAACCTTTCTTAATCCCAATGGTAAACACTGCGCAGCTTTCTCTCCTTACCTTTCCAGCCCCAGATCCAGTCATTCAAGACGGTCTGCAGTTTCATGGCAGCTTTTAGGAGTTGTCAGCTGCTGGAGAGGGAGAAGCGAAAGAGAGGCGATCTTGCTGGAGCTCGGATAATAAAAATATTCGCCAGCCAGAGATAGCCTCACCACACCAATCACATGCTGATTGGATAACTATCTGAAGAACAAGGTCTGCGAGGCCCGCCTCCCGCTTGCAGTTTCAGTGAGCTACGTGAAGCAGAAAAGCACTACTAGAGCTAGAGGGTGATCAGGGAGACAGACAAAGCTAGGGTTATTAGGGGTCCTGGATTTTCACTGAATCCTTAATTCAGAGTGGACTGGAAAACGAAATCAGTCCAGGCAAACATGTTCAAGCCAGCACTGCACTGCAGTAGGTGGCCACTAGAAGGGGGTCACAGAACACCCTTGAGTCATGGCAGCCCTTCCAGTTTTGAAAGCCCTGACATGCAGCTCACAGGGGAAATAACAGAGTGGCAGAATTGCCAACGCGGCCATGTTGTAGTCACTTTTCACATCACTTGAGCCAACTGAATTAAAACAAGCATTGGCAAAGCCAATAGGTCTCACCTATGTGAGATATATCGGCGTTGCCAATGTTTCTTAGCCATGTTGCAACATGGCTTAAAGTAAAGAAAAAGCTGTATAACACAGCCAGCGTTAACCGCGTCATAGTGCTGCTGTACAAGATGGCAAAAAACATTGATAAAAGCCAATAGATCTCACATAGGCGAGACCTATTGGCTTTGCCAATGCTTGTCCTTTTTTATTCCCTACTTATTGCCTTAATTCTAACTTAATTCTTTCTTAACTTCTTTATCTCTTACTCTTTTTTTTCTACCATCCATTTTCGCTTTCCTTTACCTCACAGCCCCTTCTGCAGTTTTCCCACCGCTGCTGCCCCCGCGGCCCTTCCCGCTTCCGCCTCCAAGCTGTCCCTCCCTCCCCCGGCCCCTACTTAATAGCAGCCGATGTACGGCCGCACCATGCCAAAGGCAAGCCCGTCTGCGCCCGTCCGTGACTGCCTGCGACCAGCACCAGGAACCCTGGCCCTCCGACCCGCCAACACTACACCTCCTTCGCTCTCTACACACTCAACGTCGGCAAAAACAACAACTGCAAGCTATCTTCACCTCTCGACACCCACGGACCTTTCACCTGCCGACGCTGCCACAACCCCTTCACCTTCGCCGAGACCCAGTACCCACCTCCACCCTCCTGCAATAACTCCACCGCACCCCAAACCCTGCAATGCACCCTCCTCAACGTCCGCTCCCTCCACAGACACGCTGCAGAAATCTGGGACCTCCTCAACAGCACCACCCCTGATGTCGCCTTCCTCCCCGAAACCTGGACGAACGCCACCTCGGGACTGGACATCGCGATCGCCATCCCCGAAGGCTACAAGATCACCCAGAAGGACCGCCCCAGGGGAGGCATCGCCATCACTCACAAGGCCGACCTCAGTCTGAGCACCTACACCTACAAACCCACAGACCTGATGGAAAACCTCCAATTTAAGATACAGACCAACCCATCTGCCACCCTCCGATGCACCCTCATCTACAGACCCCAAGGACCCCGTGCACCTTTCTCCGACTCCCTCACCGAAATCATCACCCCGCAAGCCATCACCTCCACCGACTACACCTTGCTGAGAGACCTCAACTTCCACCTCCACAACCGCCAAGACCCCCAACTCCACCTCCCTCCTTGACAACCTCCAAAACATCGGACTCAAACAGATCGTACCAGAATCAACATACCCTCAACCTCATCTTCACAGCAGGAAACTCCATCGCCTTCAGCCACAACTCCGAACTCCCATGGACGGACCACCTCTGTGTACACTTGACCTTCAAAACAAACATCCCCCGCAGACACCCACACCAGCTCCAGCGCAGGAAGTGGAACAAGATCTACGACGACCAGCTTGCCATCTCCCTCAGCGACTCCGCTCCCAGCCCCACAGACAACGACCCTACTACCGCCACCTGTACCCTACGCAACTGGATCACCGACTGCTCCAACACCATTGCCCCCCTCAGGAAAAAGTCCAACCCACACACCAAGAAATAACTTAGAGAATCTAGACAAACCTGCAGAAGCCTTCAAAAGCTATGGTGGAACTCCAACATCCCAGCAGACCTCGACAACTTCAGAGCAACCATCAACACCCACCACAAACTCATCAGATACTCAAGGAAGAAAGCTCTCCAGGACAGAATCTCCACCCATGCACACAACAGCAAGGAACTCTTCAGCATCAAAGAGTTTACCCAACCCAACAGTGAGACTATCGACATCAGACCCTCCCAAGATCTCTGCAACACACTCCGCGCCTTTTTCCATCACAAAATCAAAATCATCTATGACAACTTCGACAAGAACCCACACCCACCGTCCCCCACACCACGCAGCCGACATTGGACAGCTGACTGCCCTCAGTATCGAAGACACCCTAAAGACTATGAAGACAACCCACTCCAGGGCCCCCATGGACCCCTGCCTCCACCACATCTACCACAGAGCAGCAGACATAATCGCCCCCGAGCTTCAACTAATCATCAACCTCCCCTTCGAGAACGTCTCCTTACCTGACGACTGGAAACACGCCAAGATCAACCCTCTCCTGAAAAAACTCTCGGCAGACCCCACCAACCTCAAGAATTTCAGACTGATCTCCTTACTCCCATATCCGATGAAAGTCATGGAAAAAGCAGTCAACTCGCCTCCTTCCTAGAAGAAAACAAAATCCTCGACCCCTCCCAATCAGGCTTTAGGAAGAATCACAGCACCGAAACCGCCCATCTCACTGCAAAAGACGACATCCGCTCCCTCCTTGATAGAGAAGAGACTGTGGCCTTCATCCTCCTGGACCTCGCGGTCGCCTTCAACCCAGCCTCACACCACACCCTAGCCGACAGACTCCACGACGCAGGAATCCAGAACAAGGCCTTCTACTGGATCCGCACATTCCTCCCTGGCAGAACGCAGTGGGTCAGACTCCCACCGCTCCTCTCAGATCCCAAACCGACCACCTGCGGAGTTTCCCAAGGATACTCCATCAGCCCCACCCTGTTCAACGTCTACATGGCCCCGCTCTCCTCCATCGGCAGATCCCATGGACTCAACATTGTATCCTACACAGACAACACCCAACTCATCCTCTACCTTTCCAACAAACCCGTCTCCAAACTAAACTTTCAAGAAGGAATGGAAGCAGTTGCCAGGTGGATGAAGAACAGCTGCCTACAACTCAACACGGACAAAACTGAAGTACTCATCATGGGCCCAAACGCCTGGAACGACACCAGGTGGCCCCTATGCCCTCGGGGACCCCCTCTCCCCCAGACCATGCATGCAACCTCGGAATCAAACTGGACTACGAACTCAAAATGGACCACCAAATGAACGCTGTCACCCCTTCCTACTACCACACCCTCTGCCTACTCCGAAAGACCTTAAACTGGATTCCCCTTGAACACAAGAAAACCGTCACCCATGCCCTCATTACCAGCAGACTAGACTACGGCAATGCACTCTACACTGGGATCAACGAGAACCTCACTCGCAAACTCCAGAACGCCGCAGCCAGACTAGTCCTCAACCTTGCGCGCCACTGTCACATCAGCCATCACCAACAGACACTACACTGGCTCCCCGTCAAGAAGAGTCACCTTCAAGCTTCTCACCCACGCCCACAAGGCCCTCCACAACAATGGACCCACCTACATGAACCACCGCCACTCGTTCCATGCACCCCACAGATCCCTCCTCTCAGCCCAGCTCTCTTGTGACGGTGCCACGCATCATGAATAACAGAACAGGAGGACACTCCTTCTCCCTCCTTGCGGCCAAGGCATAGAACTCCCTCCCTCTCCGCCTCCAACAGACATCAACACTCTCCAAGTTCTTGAAGGACCTCAAGACCTGGCTCTTCGAAGAATTACGGTGAACACCCAGGAGCTACGCACCCCCCAGCGCCTTGGGACCCTTTCGGGTGAGTAGCTGTGCTTCACAAACCCCGATTGATTGATAATTATTAACAGGTGCAATACCTCACCTAGGGCACCAATAAGACGGTAGGAGTTACAACAGTCTTTAGCAGTTCAATTCCCCATGCAGTCTTCCAAGAAATATTCAACTCTAATGGGAAGGTCAGGTCACAGTGGTGGTAATGGAAATAAATGGAACGCATATTAAACCTGTTAATTTCTATAGCCCCAGTAGTAATAAAAAAACACGTTTGCCATCTTTTACAGACAAATTACTTGAGATCGCTCTGGATTACATAATCATGGGGGTGATTACAACCAATTCTCGAGCACTACTTTAAATAGTTCCAGGGAGTCTCCGGCATGACAGGGGCTGCATGAGGGCATCTAGGGAGTGTAGGTCTGGACAGGGGACGTAGTGGACATGTGGTGAGAAAGGCACACAGTGTAGAAGACCCATGTGCGTAGGTCAAACTCCCTTGCTGATTACTTTTTCATAGCACAGCGCAGCTAGAGGAACTGGAAAGAGTGCCGAAAGGAAGTATTTTTTTGACCACGCTGATGTGAACTTTCACTGGGGAATGAGCAGGTAGGGAAAGCAACACCTTGGTGGAAGTGCTCAAGGACCCAGTTCATAAAGCTGATCTAAAGTGTACTATAATCTCTTTTGAAAGTCAATAACAAAGATCCTAACTCACAATCTATTAAGCAGAACACTCAAAAGGCAAGCATACGGGGGAACCCTTCAGGAAACTTAAGTGTAGACTAGTGGAAAAATTACTTAAGACAACTTCTGTTGGAACTTGAGGCTCTACACAAACAATGATGCATCTTTAAGAAACAACTATTGATTAATAGTCAAACGACAGATCCACATGCTGCAGGCAGATAAAGCAGAGCACACACATCTCGGCTTAGGGGCACACCTTTTCGGATTCCCAGGATATACTGTTTGGTGTCAATGACAACATGTCAGCTGCTTTATTTGTCCACAGGACAAGTAGGTTTAATCTTGTGCCGTACAAACCCTTTTGCTACCTATGTAAAGTGTCAGAGTATGGTTGCAGGAAACAGGAGTATTTGGCACAAAGACAAGATTTGTATCAACATGTATAAGATGTGCAAAATGGTATTTGTGATTAATACAAAGTCTTTACTGTCAGTGTGAGCACTCTACGCAAAGACAATGACTTTAAGCTCATCTTACAATAATGACAGTAGATCCAATATACAAATGTGTTCACGTTTGTAAAACTGAACAATTCGTGGCTATTTACAATACTCCCGAAATGTTCCTTCATTATATGCAGATACATGCTGAAGAATGGAAACAAGACTTTTGATTTTAGTTTGAAGCAAACAAAATACCCAAAAAAAACTACTTGTAATTTTTTTTTTAATGGACGACGGTTCCAAACAGTCTTACTAAACCACAATGCATTTTTTAAAGAAAATTTGAATATAATTTCTCTAAAGCATCACCTAATGAAACCTGTTTGAGGCATGCCAATATAAAATAACATAATGGCAAATCAGTGTAAAACCTGATTGACAGCGTCAGATCAACAAGGGCCCTACGCTTAATGAAAGTCACAAACGTCCACCTGTAGGTCTATGTCCTGGCATTAGTGCAGATTCACAAACTCAGAAGAGTTTACAGAAGTTGATCTATACATATGTACATTTGCTCATACAAATATTTAAGTTCAAACTCACATGTTAAAAGCTTTTCTTCCTTTAGCCCCAGGGGTAGGGTAATATATTCCCCAGCACCCTCAAGGAGATTCCCTCCCACCTATTCAAAGTTTTCCTTCTGACATCGTGTGCAGGCAATTCTCCACATTTTCCATGGTGGTAGGGGAGAGTTGGTAAATATGCTTAAACCTGTTGTTTTGTGGTTGCGCACAATCTCTCTGAGTATTCAAGCGCTGGAAGGAACACTTATCACCTACTTCCTGTCCCTGTAAAAACATTTATGCAAGTAAATGCTTTCATGAGTGAAAAAAAACTACATTTGCATGTGAAAGGAGAAATTACATTTGTAGATAGCCCATACATTTCTGACTCGGATTAGACTTGCAGAGTTTATCTGATTGTAACATATAAATGGCAAGTTCTTGATGTAGCACTTGGGATGTATTCACATTTATGACAATCAAGGAGCTGTTGCACAGTTGAGATGAAATAATCCGCACAAGAATTACACAATGTGGTAAAGAGGAAAATGGCAGTCTGGGGCGATCGCCTTTCATCCTCAGCTGGCAACCTGAGCACGGGTCCAAAAACAGGGTCTGAGCTTATTTACAGTAACATTTTGTGAAATAGAGTGTATGCGTAAAAAATCAATTTTGCAGAGTAATTCACAAGATGCTTCTTCAATATAATGAAAGGTGCTGGCATATTCAGATTCCTAGAGTGATCACAAAGCTAACCGAAGCAAAATCATTCATAACACTGCCTCTTCATAAGCAGAGCCTGTGAATATTCAATATTCAAATTTCGGTGAGTCATCAAACCCTGGTGTGTGTTTAAAGTATATCATAATCAGAAAAGTGTATGATTAGAGCCTCAATAGAATCCAAGCCCAGGCTTAATATTAGCCCTGGCATAATTAGAGAAGCTATGACCATAGTTCTGATCCAATGAAAATACTGCCATAATTTGTCACCTGGTTACAAGGCACCAAATGGAACAAGAGAATTTTTAAAGGACATAATGGATTTCTGAAATATGAAGTCCCTTTGAGAAGTTTATAGTGTATAATAGTATTCCCCACTCTTAGACACAGACCCAGGACTTCAACCTCAGGTCAATACACAGTATCAGCAAAGCCAATAACGATAAAGGGATAACAGTTTCTGATAAAGTGGGGAAGCTTACCTTAGTCACTATCTTCTATGCCCGATTATTGGCTAAAGGACCTAACACACTACTTAGGAGAACCAAAGATCTCCCTTGCTGCCCTTGTGGTTTAGCTGGAAATGTCATGCAACTTCAAGTTTTGAGTTCAACCATACTAAATCAGAGATCCTTAACCTGACATGTGGATCAGATGAAATAGCACAGTTATTGAAGAATGCCTTCTTTCAGAGAGCTAACAATAAGTTAAGTATCTGAGAATTCACCGAGTGAACTCAAACTTTTCTCTCCTGAATCCTAACTCACTGAGGACTAGAGGAGCAGACTCAGGGAGAGTTACACATCAATATTTGTCATGGTTGGCCCAAATAAATATGGCTAAAATGAATACTCCACCGTGCCACCAATATTTATTTCAGATCATCCCACCCCGATTCCTTGAAATCATAAATTATCAAGTGTTTGAGAAGGAAAGAAGCCTCATTTGTCTAAGAGTACTGACAGTTCAGATTCAGATGCGGTTTTGGGGAGCATACATAATATGTTACAATTATACGGTGCACCTGAGGTTAGTAACAGGGTGGATAGGTCATGAATCCGACAAAACCATGGGTGCACGTGGACCAACCAATAGCACATAGTGCTCTGTGGCACTTATGACTACCCAAGATAGACCAGCCACATGGCGTTTGCCTTAGCCATGAAGCTAGAAGGCGTCTTGAAACCTGAGCCTATCTGGTGGCACACTACCATACCACAACATACCATTACCTTCTTGTACAACAAGAGATTAACCCTCAATTCACCCCTGGAATGCAGCTAAGGCATTCTTAAAATGGCCACACGAAAATTATATAGCTGGTGGTGACTTGTTCATGAGGAGTGTTATTAAGGGTTTTATACTGAGCAAAAATGAGTAGTAGCTTCGGGCGGTAGACTTTTCTACTTTCAGATCTGGTACTGGGTCATGAATCAGGCAACAAGAATGACAGCTGTATGAAACTCACAACATGAGAATAAAATGTAAGACGTGCACTGGAAAGAAGGTCTTTTTAAAACTAAGCAACTAAACCACGAATGGCTTATTTGAAGAGGAAGAGTGGCCTGACCTATGAAGTTACATTCCAGCTTGCTTGATGAGGGTTATGACCTATTTACCATGATTTATCCTGCACAGTCCGGAGTGGTGGCAAGAGGAAAGGGAAGGAAGTACATTATTTTGTATTTCATTATTCAATCTATGGTATACTGAACAGGGAAGTGCAGGTGTTATGCCCACATGGCAGCCTTTTCTCACTGTGCCATACTCAAAAAAAATGTTAATTCAAGAACAGAAAAAAAGGCACATGAATAGTTTAGCGAAGACTCCCTAAACTAAGGAACAGAACATCCACTGGATTAAATATCGGATCCTCATATTTAGCATACACTTCTGTTAAGACGTGAAATCTAGGCTTTATATTAATATGCATGAAGTCACAGAGACCTTCAATTTTGTATGCAGGACAAACGTAGAAATAAAAGGCGATTTATACAGCAGTGAGAACGCTCACAGAGGATCACAGTATGCTTCTTAATTTTCAGAATCATATTTAGTGCAGTATTTTGTCATGGAGCAATAGATGTGGACATGTTCTTCTTATTTATATGAAAATAAAACATGATCAATAGAAATAAACATGTCCAAATCAGCTGCATCCAAGTCAAAAGTAACGCAGCTTCATCTAACTAGTGGGAGATTGATTTTACTCGACACAAAAGCTGGAGAAACAACGATCTCTCGATTTGGTAAGAGGTCATAATGTCTAAAGACAAACAGGTTTGGCTGTCTTCAAACAACCTCAGTAACCTCAAGACTCAAATAGCTGCAAAGAAGCTTGCATTACTAAGGACTGCAACAATAAAAGAGATAAACTGCCATGTGCCTGACAGGCGTTCTAACTACCATTAGAACCAGGACGCAGCTACACATACATAGAGGATTACTCAATGAAGCATGGAGTGTAGCAGAGACCTTTGTCACTGTCCAGCTCAGCCCAAGACAATACTCTAGACAGCAGCAGTGCTCATAGTCACCCAACAATAGGAAAAGAAAGATCTCCAAATACTGTTGTGGTCACCTGCTGTTGCAGTGCAGCTTGCTTGCGGTGCTCTAAGCCCATGAGATCAGCATGCTGATGTGCACCAACCGCAGTCAGGAACTTTTCCGCAAAACCAGCACAGTGCACAGAAATCCCTTGCTTGACACGGACAACTCCATTCTGCATAGCAATCTGACACACAACACAATTGATCCCATTGTACTATCGGAGTGCTCAAAACTCTGGTCATGGACCACTTTGAGAATCGTTTTAGCTGACAACCTGCCCATGACTGGCATAGAGGAACTAGTGAAGTATAAAACTGATATTCAATAGTAACAGTGTAATAATGATGTACATTCAGCTCCAAAATATCAGTAATAAGCAGGCGTGCAAGTAGTATGTACATGAGTTTCTCTGTTGATTATTTACTTACCCACATGTGAATACTCACACACATGGAATGTGGTTGGGAGCTCAGGAGCAAGCATGCATTCTGAATAGTCAGTTGCTAAACTGCTCTTGGACTTGCTGGTTGTGTCCCTGCTATGGGTTCCTTATCCTCAGAATAAAGGTGATTTTCCATCAGATATTGTGGCATATTTGTCACTTAGACAACACAATTTGGCAATGAGAGTTTTTGTGTGGTGTCTTCCTTCAGGAAACTAACCAGCACATATGAATGTCAATCTGTCTTTCTAACTGGTTAAAAGGTGGATAAGGTCCTTCCAGTGCCAAGGAAGTATCTGGTGAGCTTCACTGTCAGTGAAAATTAACACAGGAACCGCCTTTACTGCTTTCCCTTGGTAGGCTGAGAGTATTCCCCAATGGCTTCGGGTGGCCCCATGAGCTGTGTCCTAACTCATGTGCACCACACGCTTCTGGCGGTCCCGTGCAGATCATACACTGATGTTCCCAGATACCCATGCAGTTCACAGCAAGTGACATATGACATCACATGCTTTCTAGCATCTTGGATTAGCCTGAAAAAAAGTTTTCTGTCATGCACTACAATAATTTTCAATTTTATTGAGGACATGGAGGCGAGGAATATGCCTCTCTCTTTTTCACTCTTTATTTTTCAGCCGCAAATCACATAAAACTTTTTTAGAACACTACGTTTCCCATGACCACCTCATAGTCACATGACCAAGCACAGAGCCCCGGCCCTATATAACCTTCTTGCAGCAATACAGCTTCTTCTTTCTTTGCACCAGTCCTAGAAAAACAGTTGAACAGTCCGAGACCCTGCAACGACAGGGTCATTAACCAACTGAAAATTAATCACAAGCAGTCACAATAGGAGCCTAGCTCAAAAATCTTGGCTTTATGGAACCTAAAGTCCTCCATCTGCAACATCAGGAAAATCGAACATTCCAAGACAAATTCTGGAAATAGCAAGGCACATTCCCATAATTTCAAAACACCGTCGAAAGATGAATCATTTGTCCACATTTCCTTGCAAGGAAGTAAAACACTGGAGCCGTAAACACTGATTCAAAGGGACATATCAGAACAAATACACAACGTCACCTGGGAGGGAAAGAAAATAGTCATAAAACGATCATTAAAAATACATATTTATTAAACTAAGTGTGTGCAAAAAAATTAATAAATGGGTGGGTGGGTAGGTGGGTGGGATAATCTTCTCCTCCGCGTCCTCAGTAGACTTGAAATTCTTGTTGCAAATGATAGAAAATGTGTCAGGAACGGAGGCTCCGATTAAGCTTGTTTAAAACTGAGCCGCCACCACGGAAGCAAAATCAATAATAGGGTCATAATAAAATGATTTAAAATGTAGATTCTGCTGACCAATCTGTTGCTTTTAAAAACTCATCAAAATGAGAATCCAAAGCAAATGATTTGAAAGCCATCGCCCCTCTAGCAGAGTGGGCGCCTAAAACAGAGGTATCAATACCGGCCTCACTCATCAATAAGGTGTTTATATAAAGTGCAGCTACCCACCCATGAGGGTCTCAAGGTGTGGGGCTGATGGTCCCTATGGGTGGAGGATCATTGGAAGAGCCAGGTCTTGAGGTCTTTCTTGAATTCGGTCAGCGACATGGATTGCCTGAGGGGAAGGGTGCTACAGGTCTTGGAGGCATGGTAGGACAATGAACTTCCTCTGGTTCTGGTCTTGTGGATTCTGGGGACGGAGGCTTATGGTGAGTTGGGCGGAACGGAATTGTCTGGCGCGGGCGTGGATTGAAAGGCATGGTTCAGGTATGCTGGTCCTTTGTTGCGGAGAGCTTTATAGGCTTGTGTGAGGAGCTTGAAGATTACTCTCTTGTTGAATGGAAGCCAGTGGAGTTGTCGGAGGTGTTGCATGATGTGGCTGCATCGGGAGGATGTCGAGGACAAGTCTGGCTGCGGCATTTTGAACGTTCTGTAGTTTCTTGAGCAGTTTCTGGGTGACATCAGTGTAGAGTGCGGTGCTGTAGCCAAGTCTGCTGGAGATGAGTGCGTGAGTGACCGTCTATCTGGATTCTGTGGGGATTCATCCGAATGTCTTTCGAAGCAGGCGAAGCATGTGGAAGCAGGCTGAGGTAACTGCGTTGTTTTGGTGGTTCATTGTGAGCAATGAGTCCAGTATGACCCAGAGGTTGCATGCTTGGTCCGTCGGAATGGAAGGGGGTCCCAGCGCGGCTGGCCACCAAGCGTTGTTCCAGGCTGAAGAGGTGGGTCCCAGGAGGAGTACTTCGGTCTTGTCAGAGTTAAGCTTGAGGCAGCTGTCTTTCATCCATGTAGCAACGGCCTTCATTCCACTTTGGAAGTTGGTTCTGGTGGTTGTGGGTTCATTGGTGAGGGAAAGGATGAGATGGGTGTTGTTTGCGTAGGAGACAATGTTGAGTCTGTAGCTTCCGATGATGGCTGCGAGGGAGGCCATGTAGACGTTGAAGAGGGAGGGGCAAAGGGAGGAACCGTGGGGCACTCCGCAGCTAATCTCTGTAGGTTCTGAGAGGAACGGCAGTAGTCTAAATCTCTGAGTCCGGCCAGTGAGGAAGTAGTGGATCCAGTCCAGTGCCTTGTCGCAGATGCCGGCGTCGTGGAGTCTCGTGATTAGGATACGGAGGGTGACGTGTTGGATCCATCTCATCCATCTGGCAAATGCTACCAAACTAAAAGGCTTCTGCAAAGCAATTAACAATTGATCTCTCATATCTGTTCGAAAATCAGGGGAACTCGCCTCATAAGCATTCAGACATTGCACTACACAAAGCGTAGAATTATCTGGAAAGGCTCGCTAAGATACTGAGCTGGAATTACATTTGGTCTGTCGAGAAATAGAAAATGTAACACCCTCAGGAGAAACACTCTCCCCGCCAGATCTAAAGCGCATACGTCAGACACACGCTTACAAGAAATCAGGCACAAGAACATGGTCAATTTGGCTGACAATTGTTTCTATTATAGATATTTATTGTCTGGCCAAAAATCTAAAAACCTCCGGACTAAGTTAACATTCCATAAGACAGAATTTTAGGTTGAGGGGGCTTTCCCATACAAATACCTCTTCAAAATATACACACTATTGGGTTTTCGCCAACTGGTTTACCATCAATCGGTAAATGATCCGCTGAGATAGCGGACCTGAACATTTTTGCTGCTCGATAGGCCAGGCCAGGGAGGACAAAAAATGTATGACCAAACTACAACCTGCTCCAATGGGATCTGCACCCCATTCATGGCACCAACTACACCAGCTCCTCCATGTGTATGCATATCATTCATGTGTGCCCGACGACCAGGCTTACCCGCTGAAACAAGTAGCCTCTTGCAAAAGTCCCGGAAGACTCCATCTGCAACTCACTAGAGAAAGGTGGTCCAACAGGATCAGTGGATGTGGACGGCCCACTGGACCCAGAAGGCGGTTCTAACAGGAAGGAATCAGAATTAATCGGTTTTTCTACTAACTGGTTAAAAGTAGGAAAAGGTCATTTCAGTGCCAAGAAAGTAGCTGGTGAGCTTCACTGTCAACAGAGAAAATGAACACAGGTACCGCCTTTAATGCTTTTCCATGGTGGGCTGAGCTTGCGCTCTCCAAAGCGGGGTCACTATGTTCAGCTCTGCTCCCTGGTATCTCAACTGTGGCAAAACCCTGGGAGTCACAAAAGTCATTCAAACAGAAGTTTGAAAAAGGCGCACTGTCCACCTGCCCTATAAGGTGCAATATTTTAAATGTGATAAGTATGTAACGTACAACAATTGCTAGAGATAGATAAATTCTGAGCATATGTATTCTGAAGTGTGAAAGGCAACCTATTTAGGTTGAATCATAAACATCGTCCTAAACATGAAGTAAACAAGTAACATATTCCAAAACACTTCTTTGTTGCCCACTGTTTCAATATGCTACAGTCTACGTATCAAAAAATAACTGCAAGTCCAAACATAAATCTGTGAATCATCATAAATTCTGTGATTCTTCTTTATTTTCTTAGTATTTTCAGAAGAACGTCAAGGTGTCCCAATGCATTTCGGTGTGAAACACCTTCTTCAGGGAATACTGAAAAAATATATATGTACGTATATATGTCAATTCAAATGAAAACTATACAAATGTCCAATCAAACATATATATATGTCAATGTCTGACATTTTTTAACATTGTGCTGCCCTTAACATCCATTGTTATCCAGCCAATATTTCAGCTTGCAATACAGAAATAGGAAACAGGAAGAATTAATTAATGAATGAGTGGGGTGCTTAGAAAACCCAACGAAAATGAAAAACCAGATACAAATAAGAAACGCCAGTGAATTCGAAATGTGAAAGCAGGTGAGCAAACTTGATGTGAAAAGTGCCCGTCAAAATGATAATAAAACTTGCTTAAAAATAGATTTCAATAATGTGCGCTCGAGTGAGACAAATGCCTTATAGCCAACGTGATCAGACAAGGTCTGCAAACGGAGGACTCACCTCCCAGCGTTCGAGTGCGAATTAACACAAGCAAGATGTCCGTATCGCAACTCGCAAGGATCCGAATGCTACAGATAAAAATAAATAAAAATAAACACTCTCGTGATTCCGAAGGGAATGAACCAGTGATGGAAAGCGGTTAAGCGTGAAGTGCCACTTACTTTGCCTACTCCATGATGCTAAAGCATCAAGAACCATTCAGTAGAGACAATGTGGTGAAGATCACATTAACAACGTCTACGAGAAAAATGAAGAGATAATGCCATAAGCATAATGCGTCCAATGTCTCAACGCTCAAGATTGTCAAAAGCAGTTACGTCCTGCCGCCAGTAAAGTTACCTGCATTTGTAGCGTGTTATTCGACCTCGGAGGGGTTCTGACTTCGAACGGCAACGACTCGATGAGTACAAGTCGTGCAAGTGTGTTAGTAGTTAAGCCGTCGCGGATCACGTGACAAGTAAGAGATCCATAGACAGAAAAAGTGGACTATCGAAAGCGCCATATTGAAACGGGTGCAGTCTAACCAAGGACCCAGTGAAAAACAGAAAAGACATGGAGATACACCATAAACAATCAATGTCTCGTAAATGGCAGAGATGCCTGTTAACCAAATACAATTAATTCGTGTGCAAAATACATGTATATAATCATGTGAAACATACATAAAGCAATGCAAAGTTCACTCATTATTAATAACTCAGCAGTGAAATTTCATCAAGATGTTAAATGAAATGCAACCACATTTTATCACAGGAAATGAATAAGTTCAATTTTGTCATTCAAACCCCCTGGACTCATGGTCTGTAAAAAACGTATCCAAAATGTTTCTCTTTGAGCCAAGTGCCTGTTGGGATCAGCATGTATGGAATCAGATATCTGCTCAAGAACAGTGAATCGGAGTTGGGGTATAGTGTGCTGGTGTGTGTTCCAGTGTAATGCTAAGCAAGATTTCAGATTGGAAGTGCGAATAGCACTTTTGTGCTCAGTCACCCGTATTTTTACTTTACGGGTTGTTCTCCCCACATAAACAAAGCCACAGGGGCATTTGATGGCATATATCACCATGGCAGTGTTACAGTCAGAGGAATGTCTAAGCTTGATGGATTTGCCCGTGTGTGGATGTGTGAATGTATCACCCACCATGACATTCCCACAGTGTCCACAATTATAGCATTTACGCATCCCTGCGTTTTTAAGCGTAGATTGATTGGGAATTTTTTTAGCCAGAATCTCTCTGATGTTTCTAGACCTTGAAAAGGCAAAAATGGGTTTAGCGTGGAAAACGTTTACAAAATCATTTTCTTGCTCTATGATTTCCCATCGCTTGAGGATACTCCGTTTGATCGCCATTGCTGTTGTGGAGTATTTGAGGACACAAACTTCACGTTTAGAGACTGATTTCTCAGTTTTTCGAAGTAGTTGCGTTCTTTCCATGCTGTATGCCTTAAGTTTCGCCGTTTCCAGAACTGGTGCAGGATAACCTCTATCCAAGTATTGCTGATACATGATTTCAGTGTCAATTTTCCCTTGATTGTCATCCGAGCTGATTCTACGCACCCGGATGAACTGTGATAGAGGTAAATGGTTTTTCAGAGAGTGTGAGTGAAAGCTCTGAAAGTGAAGTGCATTATTCCTGTCAGTCGGTTTCTTAAAAATCCTGGTTGTCAATGTGGAACCTTGTCTTTCAATTAGAATGTCTAAATAATTAATGGTGGTGGAATCAATAGAGTGTGTAAATTTTATGTGGGGGTGGCAGTTGTTCAAACTCAAAATCACGCTCTCCAGAGATTCTTTCGTACCCCTCCATAAAACCAAAATGTTATAGGGCAGGTGGACAGTGCGCCTTTTTCAAACTTCTGTTTGAATGACTTTTGTTACTTTTCAGGGCCTGTGTAGGGGTTGCACAGGCATTCAAAGGCTGCACCCTTGATTACTTTAAGATTACCGTAAGAACTTTTCAGCATTAGTTAAACAGTAGGTGTGCAGTTTGTCAAAACTCTTCACTATAGTCAAAACCCTGGGAGTCATCATAAATGGGGGAAAAGGCGTAACCCAGGAAGGGAGACCAGTCCTGATGAAACGCATCAGCGGCTTAGGCTTCTGGAGCCGGATGCTAACTGAAAAATGTTAGGAGCTGCCGGTTGAGGCGAGATGCAAAAAGGGCCTCTAAGCATGGTCCCCAAAGACAGTGGAGCGCTTGTAATACGTTTGGGTGAAGTCTCTATTCACTAAAGTCCAAAAGATGTTGAGACTGCCGGTCCACAATAGTACTGCTCTAGTCTTGGAAGTACTGCGCTACCACTGATATTCTATGTTGGAGACAAAAATGCCAAAAATTCTTGGCTATCTCTGCAAGAAGATTTCATCCCACACAACTTGTTCACATATCGTTCTGCCGAGATATAGTCCATATGAAGAAGTATGCAACAGTTGGACTTCTCCGGAGAGAGACTCTGAATCACAAACAAACCCACAAAAGAGTTCCAAGCAATTGATGGGGAGGTCCAGCTCTGCTGGGAACCAACGACCCACCATGGAGATATGACCACAATGTGCTCCCCAACCCCACTAGCCGGCATCAGACTTTATATTTATGTTTGGAGTCATATTAAAAATTGCCCTGCCATTCCTGGCCTCAGTGTGGTTCAACCACCAAGATATTTCGGTCTTCACCTCCTCCGGAAGAAGAATCGGTTCCTAGTAGCGGAGACCCTTTCGAAGATGCTGAATTTTGAGTCTCTGAAGGACGCAATAGTGGAGTGAACTGGGAAATATGGCCTGGATCAATGAGGCTAACAGGCTGAAAATGCAAGTTATCAACCTCAAGAATAGTGTCTGCTTGCTCAACGTGGACCTCAATTCTTTCTTGATGTTTCAGAATTTCTGGATTGAAAGGACCAGTTGCGACCCAAGGGAATCCACCTGAAAACACACAAACTCCAGCCGTTGGGAGGAAGGCAGGATCGACCTTTGAGCGTTTAAGATGAAGCCAGGATCTTAAAGGAGAATCGTCCACTCGAAGTGGGTTAGGGCCATCTGAGGACATGGGGTCATGATAATGATGTTGTCTAGATAGATGATCAGATAAACACCTCTGGCTCTCAGGGAAAATACCACAGGTCTCAGGATCTTTGTAAAGCACCAAGGGACAGAGGAGGGACCAAAAGGGAGCACTCGTAACAACAGCCTTGCCAGAGGAACTAAAGAAAGCACCAATGAGGCAGTAAAATAGGGACTGCTAGGTAGGTGTCTTTTAAACCAGACCATACAATCCCCCTCCTGAAGGATATCCTTTAAGAGATGGATTCCTTCCATATTGAAATGATGGTAAATGATCACACCATTGAAACCCCTCAGATTCAGCGCGAAGCGGTCTCCCTTCTTTTCTACTAAGATGATGCAACTCAGAAACCTGACTGGGTGGGGGAATGACTGAGGAGACAAAATCCTGCTTTTGTTGGGAAAAATACATTGTGGGAGGGGGAGAGGTCTGCATCGGAGAGCTGTAAATCTCTAACTTGTAACCCTGCAGAGCCTCGAGAACCCATTGGTCTTGTATTACACTCTGCCAGTTGTGTAGGAATAACCTGGTCCTGCCCACTAACACCACCTCTGAAAGTGGAATGATTGTCACCTATGGAACCAGACTCCTGGAAAGTGCCTTGCGATCCTCCGTATCACCCCTTCCGGAAACGATTCATGTTGGCTCGGGCCCAGAGGGGTAGGAGGTGGTATTGTAAGATTAATCTTGGCCTCCACCTCTACCTTGTTGACAGAATCCTCGCTGTAGGCCTTGGTGGTAGCCACGGCCAAATGCTCATCCCCGGAAGCTCCTGGCCCTGTCAAAAAGAGGACAGAAGATCTTCTTGAGGATCCCCTGTGCCTTATCCAAGTTACTGTAAGTTGCAACAAACTTCTACAACTTCAGAAAGGGGTTTTCAAACAGCAGTCCTTGAGCTAAGGGGCTTGACTCAGATGACATGAGCTCGGTGAACTTCAGTTCATATTTAAGGAGGATGGACCAGTGCTGTTCACTGGATATGGCGAAGTTTACATTTCCCAGCTGGCAAACAGTTCTTTGGGCCCAGCTGAGCAAGACATCTGTGTCAATAGGGGGTCGCTGACTCTTTAGTTTGATAATCTAGCCCAAGGATTTTAGGAGTGGATTTAATATGTTCAGTAGTTTATCTTGGCAACCGCACCAAGCCTGATCTATACCCTTCTTATGATCCTTACAGTATTTTTTCAGATAAGTTACTACGGTAGGGTCTACCTTTGGGATGTCACTGAGCTCGTCTGGAAGGTCTGGGGCACTGGGATCGCAGCCGCGCTCTGACAGTCTTGTTGAACCCTTGCTGGATATGTGATTGTACATAATCCGCCACTTCTTGTGGCAAGAGCCACACAGTGGACTTCGGGTGGATGATATCACTAGGTTCAAAGTTCCTGCACATTAATGTGGAGTGTATTGCGTTTGCGCTTACTGGGGCCTGGTGTGTCTCCTTGGTCTAAGCCCTGAGATGAAGCAGAGCTTGTGTCATTCTGCCTCGTATTGGGAACTGTGGGAACAGGTTGAGTGCTATAATCGTGATCCTTTGCCTGTGAATCCGCTAACTTCTCAAAATCTGCAGTGTTTGGCCCTTAGGGGTTTTTGCTAAGGACTTGGCTTGAGGAGCCAACTGGCTACTCCCAATCTGCAAGGGGGAGTGGTATGCAACCTTACTCCACTACATACCCACAGAGGTGTCATTTTAGAGGTTCAATAGCCCTCACAAGCGCTTTGTTCAGAGAATGCTGTACCCTAGCATCAAGACCGCCATCAGGTCCTGCTCCAAAGACCCCTCAGGGTCATCATAATAAAAGCCCCCCATATTTTCATCATAATACTCTGACATCCTTAGTATCTGCCCAGCAGAGATACAAGAGCCTCAGGAAGGTAATAAGGACCAATGTGCAGTAGGAGGACAAGGCCAATCCACCAATCGGGAGCAAATCAGGAAGAATAAACAGTTAGCAACCCATAAGTAGGTAAAGTCTTGCCACGTGGTGTGGTTGTATTACAATTAAGTGTGGAGGAAGGACCTGCTAGAACTATAGGAAGAGCCTATGCAAAATGTTCTAACACTGGGGGAGCAAGCCAACCCACCAGGGTGTAGAATGGGAGCCAAAAACAAAGGGCAGAGGCGAACACCAACAAACGCGTCTCACTGTGTTCAAACATGCCCGCAATAGCCGGAATCGACAATCCAATCAGTCGCATGTCCTCGGTCCCCTTCTTCCTTTCCACAGAATCAAAAGATGCAAGGGTGACACGCCAGCCCTGCCAGACGGGTAAACACTCCGTTACCTGCGCAGTTCCTGCATCAAAGGTAACGAACATTGAGTGAATGTGGTGATAACAGCTGATCACGGAATAAAATTCCAAATATGCACATGAACAGAGTCACAGTAACACAACAGCATAAACTGCAAAGTACATTCGAAATATTGCACACAATAACTAAAGCAAGGGAAACAACAGTAAGTAATAACAAGCATTGGCATAGCCAATAGGTCTCGCTTTTTGGACCCTATAAGTATTTAGTTATGCAGCAGAATATCCTTGGTGCAACAACACCAACTGTTGCATGGCTAAACACTTATAAGGTCCCAAATGCGAGACCTATTGGCTATGCCAATGCTTGTTACTCATTTGCCTTTGACCCAAAAGCCTGGACCTGTAAGACCGAGATAACCGGTAAGAAGCGTAAGTTATGGATAAAAGAGGCATGAGGTAGAATCAAAACTAGGCAGCCTTGGTATTCAGCACCTCAACATTCAATAGCACCGGCTGCAGGCTTCTGGGCAAAACATTGGGCCCATGCACTTATTCTTTTACAAATTAGGCACTGCTTTTATGCATTGAATCCTCCTACAATTTTCTTCATATTCCTTATTGGCACCTCCTCAACCTCTCACCGCTCCATCCCACACGGTTCTCATGTTTGACACCCATAGTAAACGGGATGACTGCACTTCCTCATGACCGCTCACTCACTAATGAGAAGTCGTAAAACAACACTTCAACTAAAGCACAAGAAGAAGTTTATCATAATGGGGCAGGATATATGGCCCTTGTGGCGACCCAATTTGTTAATCTGCTACAAAGTCTTAGAACGGAGACAGCCTTTTACCATCAACCGTGCTGCGACTGTGCTTCTCAGCCAAAGTGGTTTCCAATCTGCAATCTGTCTCTTACCACTGTTTGCCGTCCAGTGATACACCTGCAATGATATACTGGGATGGTAAAACTGAGAGTAAGATCCAGAGAATGCATTGTATTGTAATTGCATTTATATAGCGCTAACTATCCTTGAGAAGGCGTCGAAGTGCTTTTCCGGTGAGTAGCGCACTGCTCCAAAACCCAAAAGGATTAGTGTTGAATTAGTATAGTGAAATATGAAATTAATTTGAGTGGTGGATATGCTAGTCTGTTCTTTGGATTGAGGAGGATAGTGGAGGGATAGAAGAGGGAAAGGTTTGCATTTATATATTGCTTGCTACCCCTGATGAGGTGTTGAAACACCTTTCGGCAAGTAGCATGCTACTCCATAACCAAAAAAAGGATTTGTGGTAAATTAGTCTATGGAAATATGAGACTAATTTGTTTGCTAACGGCCAGAACTAGTCTAGCTCTGCACGCCTAAATACAGGAACTAGGGTGTACCGAGCACGTGACAGACTTATGAGAGACTTTAGGTGTCCTTGGATTCCAGCAATTATTGCCAGGTCCTACACACAGCCAGCAACGTTTTAAATGCAATTTTCACAGACCTAGTAAGGTAAATCCAGCTTGCGGGGTCACTCTGATCACCTTTTAATTCACAACTATCTTACAAGGCCCCCCTCTTTGAAATTCATTCCTATCAGGTCCCACCCTAATCAGGCAAAGCAAAATAGACTAAAAGCCACGGATAGGATAAAGCCAGCAATGATGTCGGAAGCTGTGGTGGACATGGAGGTATAAAGAAAGAAAAAAAGTAAAAGACGAGGCAAACAAGAAATAAACAGAAAAATGCAAGCGTTCATACAGAAAGAAAATAAACAAGTAAAAAATAAGAAGAGGCGGGGAAAGAGAAAGGAGTAATGGATGCTTGGAAGATGAGATGGAAGGAGGGAAGTGTGATAAGAAAAAAGAAAGCGAAAGAAAGAAATAAGGTTGCAAATACATTTAAACTGAGAAAGACATAAAAGTGACGAAATGGAAGAAAAAATCAAGAAAGAAAGGACGGAAGGAACAAAGCAAAACAGCAGAATATGGGTGAGAAATATTGGTAAAAGTGAGAAACAAGATAACGAAAGTGTAAAAAATAGAAGAGATTAAAAAAAGAACGGAAGGAATAAAGGAGGAAAAATGAAGAAACCTCGCTTAGTTGACATAATAGTAATACCTTTTATCGGACCTTAACCATAAGTTCTCTTCCTGCTGAATTAAATCACTGTCCCCGCTGAACCAGCTATTAAACCTTGGTTCTAGCCATCCAAGAAATTAGCCTCCAGTGCCTGAACTCTGTCAGCCTCCCTCCAGTGCACCGTAGCTCCCGAGGCCGACCTTTTGATCTGAGGCAGCTCGGATTCATCCATAAACCCTCCAACAGCAGCTCGAGGTGTCAACAGTACTCACCACCCCCCCTGCTTCCTCACATCAGCTAAAAAACTAAAACAAGAAGTGGTTTGTTTGACTTCGCCCCACTGTCATCTGGATTCAGTTCTCAGAGCCGAGTTACATTTTGTAGAATATTGTGAAATAGTTAAACAGACAGTCTCACTATAGTCTATTGGACGTGTTCTGGCTGTAAATCATTCTCAAACAGTGCGAATTTGGGTAGTTTTATAAACTATAGTTGCCTGTTGTGCATCCTGCCTTTGAGTCTATTGATTCGACATTGGTAATTATTGCCGTTTGCAGAGTTAGTAGAAACCATGTTGAGTGAACAGCTGACGAGACCCCTATGCTGGTTGTTTTTGGTTGCACCTCAGATCAGGAATGTGCTAGAATACCCGTACAAAGATGGCGCCTGGGATTAGGGTAAGAATGGCGGAGCTGCTCATCTATCCACAGAAAGATGTGCCCATACTTGCCAGACTAGGAGGATTTAAAGGGTGCGGCCTCCAGAGTCCATCGTGAATGAATAAGTGCAAGCACTGACTCGATTCATTACATATTGTTAATTAATCACATGTAAATGAATTTGCCGCGAACAAGTAAATGTTTAAATGAACAGCAAGAACACATACTAAGAATATATTGTAGAGTCATTAGATTTACCAATAAGTGAATCTCACGTTAAACTGTATGAATATGCAATATATTACTGTGTCACACACATGAAATGCACTATCTGCAATTACAGAGACATGGCTTCCATTCCTCATCATCTACTTGTTCCTCAGTGTTCACAAAGTGTAACTCAATGACCTCACATCAAGTCAAGTAAAAAGCATACATGTTAACCCATTGGCTCTTCCAAGACTTGTCCATAGAGTTGGCTGCCTCCGATTGGCTAGTACCTTTTTTCACCTGTGACTGCGATACATCATTAATGTTCTGCTGTGCCCATACTTAAAGTGCACCTTGATTATTGTTAAATACCACAGAAAACCTGAAATACAAATCTGAAAATAGAGGGATGGCAACAAATAATCCTTAAAAGGCTTACGTAAACGTCAGCCATGTGCCAGCAATGAAATGTACATGAGGCAGGAGGTAAAACACGCGCTGCCGATCTGCAGAGTTTTTTCAATTTCAAACTTTTTATGTACGCTCAAAGGTTGCATTGGTATAACTTGGTATGGGGATAAGTTAGTCGTTAGTGCTGTAGCTACGCAGGAAAGAAATTTTAACAAGCATCTGCACCGCGCGAGTGGTGTGCGTGATGGCTGCGATACAGCATTAATGTTCTGCTGTGCACATACTTAAAGTGCACCTTGATTATTGTTAAATATACCACAGAAAACCTGAAATACAAATGTGAAAATAGAAAGATGGCAACAAATAATCCTTAAGAGGCTTACGTGTACGCCAGCCATGTGCCAGCAATGAAATGCACATGAGGCAGGAGGTAAAACACGCACTGCCGGCCTGCAGAGTTTTTCCAAGCCCGCGCGCGATGGCAAAAGTAGGCTGGCGAGTGGTGTGCGATGCGGTGCAGGGCTGAAAGCTGGCGGATGCGGTGTGGGGCTGAAAGCTGGCGGGTGCCCGCATGAACGCAAGCGCTAGGCCAGCCAGCAGCTCTTTGAAAAGTCAACTACAAAATGTCTCTCCGAGTAGCGCATGCGCGCTGACTCAGCGAGACCTGAAAATGACTAAGATTAAAGGAGTCCACTTAACTGGCTAACTGGCTGTGAAGCAGCAAGCAAAGAGGAAGCTGTATTGCTGTAAAAAGGCTATATTGGGCTTGGGCTCTATGTTTGGTCATGTGTCTATGAAGTGGTCATGGAAAATGTAGTGTTTTAAAAAGTTTTATAGGATTGACTACTGGAAAATGAAGAGTAAAAAAAGAGAAGCATTCCGATCCTGGAATAGCATTAGGTGGATAGCACCATGAACATCGAGAAGCAACTGGGAAGCTCATCTGAGAACTTTAAGCGTCAATGGTGTGTTTTTGGTATCTCTGAAATTATTTCAGATTTCCTCTTGTCAAGATATCATGGTCGGTACTGTTTATGTCTTAGATACATCTACAAAATATTTTATTCTTTCCTGTGAGACAGCTCTAACCTAGTCTCTTGTGCGTTGTACCGGATGTTCTCTAATATGTTCTTACATTGTTTTACTTTTGATATACTCATTTTATTTAAATCAGCAAAATAGGCAAAGAAAGATAAACTTCAACTACTTTGACATCAACGTTGTACAGAACAGATACCTTCTAACTGTGTAGCTATCATGTATATGACATGGTGTCTATTCAGCATTCTGAAAACTGTGATAGCTATTGATGCCATGAAATACGAAGAACCATGTAAAACAATTCTATTATTTAATAGTTTAGGCCAGGGGACAAAAGAGTATTTGAACATTTACCAGAAGTAGAGGCGGCACAAGTAATTTTGTAGAATGGGGTGAATATATTGAAGCAAAGGAAAGAATGAGGAAACAGTATGCTGAGGAGCCAAGTATTTTATTGGAAAGACAAGTTCTTTAAACACAAACAGAACAGTGAATAGAGTGTCGAAAAATATATAGCTGTGCTTTGTAGATTAGCAGCTTCTTGTGGCTTTGAAAATTGTATAGATGTTTATGAAAAAAACATTTTACACTGGTTTTCACGTAAAGTACAGGAAAGACTATTAACTTACAGAAATCAACGCTTATTAGAATTGATAGATAGGTTCTGGGTTGTCTATGCGCCCATCAAAAGCTTTAACATGCAATGAAGGGTCTTCCACAGTGAACAATGTGTTTGAATGGGTACCCATTAACTTCATCTACCCTAAAGATAAAGTTAATAAAAGAAATGTGAGGAGATATGTTGCTAATTTCTACAGATGTGGTTCGAGAAACCACCTAGGCAACAACCCCACTTGCCCTGCAATATGTAAAATGTGTAATAATTATAGAAAGACTGGCCATTTTCTATTGGATTGTAAAGCAAGAAATGGGAGTTTGCAGATAAAGTAGTGACGCTGCCTGGCTCAAGATTGTGAAGAAAGATTGAAAAACGTGGTATTCACAATAGAAACTGATAAGTGGATGCTCACTGAAGCTACGATAAATGGTCTGCTGTGTGAAGCACATAAAGATGTGTGTTTGAAAGTAATGCCACACAAAGGTATTAACCCTAAGCCTTTCAGAGTCCATGACTTTGACTTGTTTGGTTATTTTGTCAGCCCATTGGAATGTTTGGGAAGGAAAATGGAAAGGAAAGTATGTGTAGCTGTAAAGGAGCAAGACATATTAGACTGAAGGAATTTAGCTAAACTTTGTTTGCCTTTAAGGTCTGCTTCTGAAAATCATGTTGTTCTAGGGGACATTCCTGTTCACATTGTTGAAGATGATAGTCAAGTACCCTGAAAAATTCACAAATTGTGTTGGTAAAATAAAAGTGGTTGAACATTGCACCAAGTTAAAACATAATGTTGGTTAAGTAATTTATAATGTCAGATAACAAGCATGAACTGAAATTATCTTTAAAAAGTACTGGATATGCTTTATTCTGAAGGCATCACACAGCCCACGGATTCATCGGAATGGGTTTCTCTAGTAGTTTTGACCAAAAAAAACTATCTATGGATTTGCGTCTGTGTGTGGACCTTTGCATACTCAATAAGAACATAACAGGTGACTTGGTAACCTAGGTAATGCTAAATGCTTATCCATTACAGACACGCATTCTGCATATCAATATATTCCGTCTCCATCCCAGGATCTCACAACTTTTGTAACACCGTTGGAGCCTACAAATATTTACTCCTGTCTTTGGACTTTCTTTGGCGAACAGTGTTTTTCAAAAGATGATTGATTATTTGGCAATTTTAGTAATATGCATGCCTTCCAAGTCTATATATATTTTATGTTTTACAGAAAATCCCCCTAAGCATGTGGCAATTGTTGAGTGTGTTTCAAGGATGCTCACTGAGAGGAGCATGGCAGTCAGCTCAGAGAAATTAAAATTATTTATCGAAGAGGTGGACTGCCGTGGTCATTCAATTACACTTTCAAGAAATTGCCTAAAGTGTTATTTAGAGGCCATTCAGAAAACACCACCCCCCTCTAATAAGGATAAATTATGGTCCTTCCTTGGACTTTGTGAATATTATGCTTGCTTTGTTTGAGGATATCCATAATACAAACTTTAAGACTCTTACTTAAGGAGATGTCAAAATTAGAGTGGACACATAAAACAAATGAAGGATTTGAAGTTGTTAAGAAACATGTAATTGAGGCTTACGCCATAAAATCTTACATGTCTATTGAGAAATGATTTGTTTCAGTTGTTGCTCCCCTGCACAGCTTAGGTGCCGAGTTAGAACGTGCGTCAAGGGACATGACCATACAGTAGCTTTTGGATACTGGATCATGAAGGAACCACAACTGAACAACAGCACTTTCGGAAGAGAGGCCTCAGCTTGTGTGTGGGCAGTTCAAACATTTAAAACATACTTATGTGATTCTAACTTTGAAGTTTTTATCAGTCACAAACCTTTAGTTCATCTCCTGAAATAGGAACGGTTTAGGCAAAGGATCATCTCGTTTGGTGAGATTACTATCCAAATTACAGGAGTATAATATAACATGATTACTAAATATGTTCAAGGTGGCAAGAACTACAAATGATTGGTAGACTTTGGAAGGGGGCTCTACAACTCGTGAGGCTTTTATTTGTGGGTGATGCATCGAAGGGTCTCCTTCCAATTTTGAACAGAACTAAAGGGCTGATTGCCTGCCCAGAATGCCACTAGTATACTTAGACTCAGATTAACTAAATGATCATGAGTGAGCACTGTAGCGCCAACTGATGCAGCTAAACTGTGTAATAATGTCTATTCCGAGTCTGGGTCAATACTTGCAAAGACGACACACTGTTGCAGGAAGTAATGCTCCGCGAAACACTCTTTCTTAATTGTTGTATACTTACCCTCCATTCTGCATGGCAACCAGACACAGAGACAATAGTTAATGTCGTTGAACTGACTACTAAAGTGCTCAAAACACCGGCCATGGACCACTTTGAGAATATTTTCAGCAGCCAAGTTGCCCATGGCTAGCATAGAAGAATATATAAAGTCTAAAGTAGATACACATTACTGGCAGTGTAAGAATTATGTACATTAGACTACAAAACATCAGCAACCAGCCTGTATGATCTTGGGCAAGTAGTACCTCTGCCTTTATCTGATCTGGGCACTTGGGAAACCAGTACCTTGCGCTTGTCGTGGATGGTGACTTCCTGCAGGGATCCTACCAGCCCAGCCGCTGCGCCGCCTCCGTCTGAAGATTGGCAGAGCTCAGAGGCTGGCTGAAGGCGGCGCGGCTGCAGGGTCAGAGCATTGGGGTGCTGTCGACTATGCTCTCGACCCGAGGGAAGGAACTCCTGCGGAGCACGCACTGTGATCATGCTGTCCCTGCCGCACTCATACAGGCTGCTCGACATGGGGCTCCGAGGAGGCGAGACACCGCGCCCCGCAACACACCCGCTACCGCTGCAGGGGACTGCCGCGCAGCATTCCTTTCAGCTCCAACCAGGACAGAAAAGCCAAGAAGCGCGGAGGCAGTCTCTGCTACAGCACCAAGACAGCGACAGCACAGGCAGCCGCGGGAAATACGGATTGCACGAGCAACAGAGAAAGCGAAAACAGACTTAATCGGCACTGCACATTGTGTCACTGTGATCAGGCGAGTCTCGTTCTAGTCTGTCTCCAAGTGGATTTGAACGTTGTAGAACGTGTGCTGGCAACTCATGTCTGTGCAGTTAAGCGGACCTTTTGAATTAGCTCATTAACAGCGCCATTTGATAAGTAAATAGTATTGGAGCCATTGAACGTTTTAATACATTTGATAAACATACAAAAACGACGGCTTGTCTACTTTATTCCAATCACGAAGGAGGCATCTGCCCTAATATTTTGAGTACATTGTGTAATTATGGGGATTCATTGCTGTTGATTACACGATCATTGTGAACTTTGAAAGTTTTACGTTTTGTAATGATTCATGGGTATGACGAGCCTTGACACAAGGCTCCTAGTTACCAATCGAAGATGGCCGCTGCATTTACGGATCGGAAGCTCTCGGCGCGGCCCAATCCCAGGTAGAGTCACCCGGATACACACTTAGAATCCCGGAAATGCCTGTTGTTTTACAAAGCTAACGCGAAATTACTACATTTCCGGTTGAACGTGAGTTTGGTTATTCTTGTTGCTGATTGTTTCTCGAGTTCTTTCGCCGCGATGACTGACCGCTACACCATCCACAGCCAACTAGAGCACCTGCAGTCCAAGTACATTGGCACTGGCCACGCTGATACCACCAAATGGGAGTGGCTGGTGAACCAGCACCGGGACTCTTACTGCTCCTACATGGGTCACTTCGACTTGCTCAATTACTTCGCTGTGGCCGAGAACGAGAGCAAAGCTCGCGTACGTTTCAACCTTATGGAGAAGATGCTCCAACCCTGCGGGCCGCCCACTGACAAACCCGAGGAGGCCTAGAGTCGCCGGAGCGGTGGGAGCAGTGTGAACCTGTGCGACGTCACACATGGTGGAGAACTGGAGCAAGCCGTAGGAGGTTTCATGTGCTTTGGGTGCGATGATTGGGAGCAGTGAGGGTTTCGACTGGCTCCAAAAGTGCGGCTATCAAGAGGACCTTTACCGTGCCCTCGATGGATTTTGGTGACCCGACCATATGATAAAGAGCCCCCATGCCACCCAACCGACCTTTAAATCTCCTCATGGTGTCTGTCCTCCTTTGAACATTATCAACGCGTCGAGCATGTCAGCCCAAATCACCGAAGAGTTTACTCATTGGAGAATTATTGTGTTTATCTGGCTTTTACCCTCAACTTACTTTTTTTTTTTTTAATTAGTATTTTTAAATAAACACATTCATCCTGTATGTAACGCTCCATGGTTTGTATTGCATTTTCAACGTGAAACCGAAAGGCTCAGTAAATTCTTTGAACGCATGTTTACGCTTCCTAGGCTGTCTCTCAGAATGAGGCGCATGTATGCTTGCAACGCAGTTGTGCTGCTAATTTCAGTTTCTGATGGTAACAGACGCTGTTATCTCTGTCTTTTCCCTGTATCTCCCTGCAACCGTATATCCTATTTACCGATTGCGCGCACACCTGTTTCACCGCTACGCCGGTCTTTCACATTGGCCCTCTCTAGAAAGCAATTTAATTGAATAGCTCGGGGAAATGTCCTTTTCAAAAAGCGTTTAGAACAGGATGTAATTTGCACGTCTGCTTATAGCTATAATTTATGAGCACGATGTCCGTATGCACTGTAGAGGAATTTTGCAATTCGTAATAAGATTTTAAATATATGAGCTAAGAGGAGATTGTGGGCAAAATGGGGTTGGTGGTATTTGAGTGCCAATATAAAGACGCGAGAGACGTATCGTATTTACTTTTAACATTATAGTGAGGCGATATGGAACTCATTTTGATTAGATGTGACCACTTTGCATTTAGAAGTAAAGCTTTTTAGGGGCGCCCTTGGAAGAGAGGAGATAGAGTAGGTGTCCTCAACCTTTTCTTTAATAAGAGCTACTTATGTTCCAACGAATTTATACCGAGCTACTATTATTTTTAGTGTGGAAATAGGGATCACATCAGACAAGATTACTACATTAGTGGACACTCCATGCAGTATGACCCACAATGATCATTTCAGTACATCACGCAGGGTTGCTATCAGTAATGTGAAAAAGGGTTTATCAATCTGGACTGCTTCTACAAGGTTAATACATGAAAGCCATAGCTACACTGGCACCAAGATATTATTAACGAGTCTCCCCAGTGCTTTATGGCTTATCATTCAAATATCCGCTTACTATATATTTTAGAAACCCAACAGTTCTTCTCCACACATCTCGTTGTGAGTTCTAAAAATACTCATTTCATCTCAACTACACACTTTTAATTTTGGGACCCATATATTAACTAAACCAAGCAAAACTATCTAATTTAGTAGGTTGAGTTATGCACAGCAGAGCGCACTTACTGGTAGCGGAGACCTACCAGTAGGTCACAAGCTACTTAGAGATACCTGATTTAGAGCATGATGCGACAGCAAACTAGTTTCATTCGTGTGGTCTGAGTTGATGGTAAGGAAACAGAAGGCAGCACTGGAATTCGTAGTGCAATCTACTTTACTTTTAAGTAAAGGGTTGGTGGGACACGTGTCTGGTTAACATTTGAGATATGTTGTACGCTGAGAAGTTGCTCATGGCATTGGAAACATAATTGGTAGTTTGACGCTCTGCTTTTGCCGACAATCACATTCTTACGACAATGTTGTGATATGCTTTGGTAGGTTAGAGGATGTGGCTTAACGGCTAGAGCAGTCAACCTTGAAGCTGGGAAACAAGATTTGAGCCTCGGCAGGGGCGCTCAACATCCTGTGATTTTGGGCAAATCACTTAATCTCCCTGTGCCTAATAAAATAAATTTGTCCGTCTGTAACACAACTGGTGCTCATGTAAAGCGCTTTGATACCGTCGGGTCGAGTTTGCGCTATATAAAACTAAAAAAATAAAAGTGCTTGTGGCAACATTCAGGTCCGTGACCAGTGGTAGTAATGGAGGGGGCCATGTAGTAAGCTTTCGCAGACATCCATCTTGCTCGAGACCAGCACGGAGTGTAGTGTTTTACTGTCATTACACAGTTTATGAATGTTGACTAGTTGGTGTCCGGTGGCAGTAGCTGTTGTTGTAGTGCAGGATTCCAAGCTCATAGTTGGGTTGAAGTTTATTCCAAGGTTATATTGGCACATACATGTAATTATTTGAAGTTTTGGTTGGTGTAGGAATTGGGCACTGATGTTGCTGTCCCTTTTATTGCTACCACAATGCCTTTCCTTAAAACAGAACTCTCGATAAATTAAGAATATTTTGTGATCACGTGGAAATCAGTTGAATTGCATAGAGCCTTCTAGTAGTGCAAAGGTACCGCAAATGTCTTGTCACTTATAACAATTAATGCAGTGTAAAATTACTTTTACTCCTTTATTAAAGTCTTGCACACTAACACAATCGGCACACTAACACACTCGGGGGGTGGGGGGGGGGGAGGACAGCACAGTAACCACACCGCGTCTGCTCCCGCCAATAACTCTCTGCATCTGACAGTTGCTCATGAATCAGCTGACATTCTAGATTGCCAGCTGATTACATTACAATGGAGGTGAATAGCAGAGGGTACTGAGTCCTATTGTGAAATGGATGCACATGCAGATACCTAAACAAATACCTACCATCACCACGCATCTCACCCCTTATACCTACACTAGAAAAAATAATATATATACATTACCTATGGGAGCATTTTAAATCTACAAAATGGAAGAAGGATGCTCCTTTGGAAGGAAGAATTCTTCACAAGTTAAGCTAAACAATACAAATGAGGTAGTCCCAGTCTAGGAGGAAATCTGTAAATATAAAAGTAAAATGCACCTTCATGAGGAAGGATACATCATGTGTTGCAGTGCTGCAAAATGCAAGGAAGTTAAACAAGCTAGAGCCACACAGCATTGCTCAGCAACACATGCATGAATAAATATGTATTATGGAAACAGGTAGTCATTTACATAGTCCTTAAACCTACTAGTTTTAATGATAGTACGTCCTGTCCTGCTGGTACTACTACTCACATGGTAGTCTTCTGTTTCACTATGTTGCATGTAACTACCTTTGTTACGGGAAACTTTAAAGTGCTCAGGGCATCATCCATACTCCCCAGACTCTGGTCATTTGCATGGTCATTGGGACTACCTTGGTTCTGGGGAACTTCAGAATCCTCATTGATCACGGCATCATTTTCATCATCCATACTCTCCAGACTCTAGTTGTTCACACAGTCATTCTTACCAGGCACTATCATACTATGGTTGTCCGCCCCTTCATTACTTTGTGCTTCATCCTCCTCATGTAACCACTCAAATTTATTGCTTTTCACCATTTGGTCCGGGAACCCACTATCATCTTGTGAACTATAGATATCGTTGCCCTTCCCCCCCCATGTTCTTGCATATGGAGAGCACGGACAAGCACCAGACCTTTCTTTCCATCTCTTAACAATACTGGATTGCAATAGTCTCAACTACCAAGAGATGAGTAAACCGACATTGGTTTTTCCAATTGAAACCACTTCTTTTCACTCTGTGCCCAATCCTGATTTGTACAGCTTTACCTTTATGCCTTAAGTCATAAAGGTTTTTCCATTTGTTCTGTGCTTGTACTAAGTTTTCTCTCACAGCATCCAGTGACCAATCTGCTCTTTTGGCAGTTTTCATCCATCCTATGTTATCTTTGGATATGGGGGTTCTTCCCCCATATCAACTCAAATGGACTGGACACCGTACTCTCATTGGGGATAATTCTGTATGCCCACACCGTCTTGTGTAATTAACTTCTCTGTAGTAGACTGTTATTATTGGCTAGCTGGACAATACCCTTAATGACACAGTTAAACCGTTCTACTGCTCCATTCCTACAAAGGATGGTACACAGATGTTGTCTTGTGTGTACTGCCATTCCTTCCCACAAAGTTTTTGACATTTTCTGACATGAACTGGGGTCATTGTCACTAAGAATGTACTTGGTAACCCTTCCCTAGTGAATACTTAGTCCAGGATATTGATGATGCTACTCAAATCAGTTCTGTGAAGTATTTCAATTTCAGGCCACTTAAGAAAAGTGGTCTATAAGAATAACGACATACACTTGTGCTTCACGCTCCCATATAGGCTCCTTTATGTCAATACCTACTTTTTCCCCAAGGCATTTCTGGACTGGGAAGGGGAGTTAATGGGGCGTCTGAGGGTCACTTGTGTTTTGTCTGAATTTTTTCACTGTATACAATTCTGACCATTCTTTCTATTTTTGTGTCGCACCCTACCCATCAATACCGACATTTGACTCTATTCTTAGTCTTGCCAATGTCTAAATGCTCTTCATGGAAAAAATCTAGAACTTTCTTTCTTAACGTTGCAGGGGGTACCACCTTCTCTTGTCTTAAAATTAATCTTCCTTCTAAGGACAATTCATGTCTAAGTTCCCAATATGTGACTAACTCTTTACTGATAGCTTTCTTATCAGACCAACCTTCCAATATTCTTCTTACATTTTTGAGAACCAAGGGGCTCATTATCATGGCGGAAGGACCGCCGGGTCGGCGCTCCTTCCGCCATCACTGAGCATTTTACCCACCGCCAAATTAGGATGGCGTTGGGTATCGCAGCGGACGCACCGATTGCCTGGCGGATGGAACCGGGCCACTAATATGGTGGCTGTGCCTAGCAGGCACCGTCTGCCATATTATGATGTGCCCTGGAAGAGGCCTTTCCATGGCGGAGCTGCCACCATGGAAAGGCTGGCGTGGATTTGGTTTGGGGGCCTGTTGCCGGCCCCCTCAGTGTGGGGGGAGGGTGTAGGTGCACTGGTACCCCCCTACATTCCCATGCAGAAGGTGGCAGGCACCGCGTGGTGCCTGCCATGTTGTGCATGGAAATGCACATCGTGGCATTTTGGCATTGCGAACGGTGCTGCAGCCAGCAGCACCGTCCGCAATGTTAAAAGGCCAGTATGCGCCCCCCAACTGGCGGGCACATCCTAATTGGGCTGGTGCGACCGCCGCGCGTCTAGCGTGCGGTCCCAGCGCCGCTATGATGGCGGGCGGACTGATGTCCGCCTGCCATCATAATGAGCCCCCCAAATCTTGTTCTTGGGCTTTATTCCCACTCCTCACCTGTGATGTTAGGGACTTCTTCAGAAATGTTAGCTACACAAAATTCTTCCCTAACATACGGATTGGCTTCGCACATTTATTTATTTATTGAACTTATAACGCGCAACAGCTACCCGCAATGGGTTTCCCGGCGCAATAGGAGTGGCATACGACTAAGGAAATCTGTTGCCACATTCTTGTAAACTGGGATGTATTAACTTCGTAGTTGAAATCAAATAGTCTTGCATACATGAGGGCTAGTCTGGGAGATGTAGCATGCAATTCCTAAATGCTAACACTTTGCTAATGGGTATATGGTAACTGCGTAAGATTTCTCTTTTGCCCCAAATAAATTGGCGGACGTACTCTTAAGACACACACACAAGCAAGTGCTTCCCGCTCTCTGAGTATTTTTCCTCGGGAGTATGTGAACAGGAAGCAAATGAAATGGTGTCTTCTGTACCTAGTTTATTCTTCTGAGTAAGGACTGCACCAATCCCCTTTTCACTGGCATCTGTAATGACAATGTTAGCAAATCCTTGTAAGGGTGGAGCATTTCAAATGTCTTCTTTGAGGGCAATGAACATTTCTTGACACTGACTGGACCACTCTAACTTGTTCCTCATTTTTAGTAGTTGACTGACTTCAAACGTTTTAGTGGAAAAATCCTTCAGACTTTAAATGCACTTCTTCCAATCCCAGAAACACCCTGAAGTCGTCTTTGTTTTTGGGGACTGGCGCCTCTCTGACGGCGTTCAACGCTTCTCTTCTTGGTTTAATCCCATCCCTTGTTATTTCATACCCCAGGTACTAACCTGTTTCTTTGCAAATTTGCATTTGCTGAATTCAGCGATCATGCTTTTTTTAACCCAAAAGACTAAGTAACTGTAGCAGTCTCTGGTCATGCTCTTCCCCATTATCGGGATGTCATCTTGGAAGATAAGGAGGTTCTTGACTCCCTGGAAGATCATGTGCATCAACCTTTGAAACATAGCCATGGCTGAGACTAGGCCAAAAGGTACACTTTAAAACCTATAGCACCCAAATGACATTACGAAAGTGGTGAGATTGATGCGGTCTGGGTGTAATGATGCCTGATGATAGGCCGCAGTATGATCAATAGTGGAAAACCACTTTACATTCTTGGTGCAGGCTAACATCTCATTGATTCTAGGTAGGGGATACTGGTCCACCAGAATGTCCTGAGAAAGATTGCGGAAGTCAATGCATAACTTTAAATTGGCTTTATTAGTTACAACCAGGTGAGCCACCCTCTCTGACGATTCAACCTGTTCCGTCACTCCAGCTTTTTGTGGTTCTACCAGCTGCATTCTCACTTCATCATTTAGGGAGCACAATATGTTTCTAACCTTGTGAATTCAAGGTTTAGCGGTGGCCTTAAGTTGGATCTTATGTTGATACACCCTCAGTTTCCCTATATTGCCTGTGAAAACAGTGGTGACTTTGCTAGAAATTTGGAATCCAAATTATTCTTCTGGTTGTACAATCAAAGCAGGTTTTGGACTATTGGGATTCAAGGTCATCCCAACTTGCCTTGATCTCTCCACCCAGTACGGAAGGACCAGTAGCAGATACATACAGTTTGCCCATAATTTCTCTGTTCTTAAACATGAATTTAAGTTTTCTGTAACCAATGATTTCAGTGGCCTCACCAGTGAATGTCTTTAGCGTAATATCAAGTAATGCCAACTCTTGTCCCAAAGCATGCACAAATCTCACCCCATACATCTTTGTTCACTATTGTGTCAGGGCTTGAAAAATCCACTTGCATTGTCGACCAAGATTTATTCAGGACAAGGTATTTTAGGGACTGAGCTGAAAATTCTCTAATTTGTCACAGAACAAAAAGTAAATGTGACAAGATAACAGGATTTAAAGGCGTCTTTATTGCTCACAAAGTGAAAGCGCAATACAAATGCCTTTAAATCTTGTCACATTTGCTGGCTTTCAGAGACAGAGGTCAAAAGTCAATTTGTCTTCATTTATTTTACTTTATTTGACAGAAGTTAGAGGATTTTCTTTTAAAGTGAACTGTGTGACAAAGTATGTGAAATGAAAGGCTGTAAGATGTTGGGCTTTTTTCTAACACAAAATTGAAACAGCTAAGTGAACTTCAAATACATTTGACTAGTTTATGAAGACCCATTTTTGTAATTATGTGATGAAAAAAATATTTTTATAGGATCAAATTAGAGCAGTTTACTTGGTGATGTGCAATTTTTTTTTTTGCTGAAACCCAATTTTCAAACATTGATTATGCGCTATTATCATTAAAACTATGTTAGTGGGAACATTTTGTGGCCATTTCACTGGAAAATATGCTATCTGTAAATGACAGTGCACTGCCACATCATGCTTTAGTAATATAGTTATGAAAAGTGAATTTTTAAACATGAACTGGGAATTATTACTGCTCCTGTCCAGATGACAATGCTATTATTTAACTGAGGGGCATATTTACGAGTAATAACAGAGTGTGGCGTTCGCCTCCTTGGCTTAACGCTGCACTCCACCACTTATGGAATGCAGGTCTGCATCATATTTACAAGGATACAGTGCAGCCCTGCACTTACCCCTGCGCTGGCGCTAATTTAGCCCGCGTAGCGCCAATGCAGATATCCTTGCATCATAGTGCAAGGGTGCCTGCGTTGCAAGGGTAGATTGTTTATGTGAAGGAGTCCCTTGCTGCACATAAACAATCTGAAATGGTGTTTTGTAACTTCTATGTGTGCTGCTTAATGCAGCACGCATAGAAGTTGCAAGAAGTCATTTTTTTAATGATTGTTTGTGTGCGAGAAGGGACACCTTCCTTCACATAAACAATCAATGGTGTTTTGCTGTTTTTGTGTGCTGCACATAACAGCACACATGGAAACAGCAAAAACGAGCCGTTGTAAATATGGGGCAGCATCAAAATCAATGGGTGTTGCGATGGAACGCCCACCGTAACACCCTTTGCCCGCCCCTTTCATTCTAAGTATAGTGTGAAAGGGTGCCTTAGTTACAAGGTGGCGTTAACCCACATTAAGTTGCTTAACTCTTCCTTGTAAATAAGAGGAAGCCCCTATCGCCACCACAACGTCAGAAAAAGTGTAGTATTGTCGGCGATAGGGGCTTGGAAATATGCCCTAAGAGGCAAGCCAGGGATCATGTGCACCCTGTATGTGGGCTCGATTCTGATTATACATGGAGCAAATGTTAAGTCTAGTAAATAAATAGTTTTTTTGTACAGCAGAAATAGTGAACTTGCATATTTGAAGGTGTTCTCTTATGTGATAATAAAGAAAAAGGTGGATATTTGAAGGTGTTCTCTTATGTGATAATAAAGAAAAAGGTGGATTCATAACACAAAATATTTGCCTAGGAACACACAATTTGAGACCAGTACACGGGTCAAGTACATTAGAATTAGGTTGAGTAGATTATTAAAGCAGGTCTAGTAAAAAGATTTTTGATTTTTCAAGTCCTGTGTGTGTGGTGAGCCCGAATCGGCCACAATTGAAATGTCTACCCCACCAATAAACATCACGCACATGGGTTTCTTCCTGTTACCACTAGCTCCTGTTTCTAAATTAAGTACTTGCACGTCATCTATATTCAGAACGCACATATTAATATCGGAATAATCAGATGGCCCTGAGTTGTCTTCCCCTTCCTAGTCTACCATTTTAACTTTATTTCCTGACTTTCTCTGGCAAACCTTTTCAGAAATGTCCTTTAATGCCAAGCTTGGTACATTTCTGTGCACGTGCCGGGTATTTTGTGTCATTTTTCGGGTGTTACCACACCTATAACATTTCCTTGGGGTAGAACTCATTACATACCTCCCCCCCCCAACCCCATCTCAGGCTTCTCCTTGCTCTTTTTTTCTTGAATGGTGCTTAAGAAGCTAGCTTGACACCACTTGCTTTGACTACAACTGCCACTTCCTACTGTTTTAACTTGTTTCAGATACTACAGCCTTAGTGATCCTTCCTGTCAATTCCTCTCTTTGAACAATGTCAATGACATCCTTTTAGGTTTTTTTTTAACCTTTTAGCCACAAGGAGTCTTGACTATTGGAGTTAGCAGCTCGCATTACTATCTGGTCTCTTATGACCTTGTTATGCAGGTTTCCGAATTGACATGTGAGGGCCAAATCTTTTTGCACGGACACGTAATCCTGTATAGATTCTTCTTTCCCTTGGAAAAATGTATAGTCCTCTATCACAACACACAAAGTGGGCCTGTAGTAGTTGTCCAAGTCTTCTAGAATGTTAACATACACATCACCATGATCCTCCGCACAATTTCTTTCATTAATCTGGTTGTAAACCTTTAGACCACTAGATCCCAAATAATGCAATATTATATATTTTTGGGTGGGGGGTGTTGTAAACGATATTTCCCTTCGTTAGACACAATCCAGTATTCCATGTTGTGTACAAGACTGCTCCAAACCATATATTTGACTGAGTGTTTTCCACCTCGACAACAAATCTCTATTGTTATATTCCTCCTATAACCTACACACGCAATGCACATTTGAAGCAGCCCCATGAAAATTCAAGTGCCCAACACTGCTCTGAGCCACGTAGTAGGTTAATCTTGCCACTTCAATGTTAGATTCATATGGATTTATGCGCTTATTTTGCTGTAGTTCATGCATACACATTAGCTTCTTCTGGCCATGGTCACAGACACAATTCATTTCATCCTAGTGAGCACAACTTGGCTTCAAACATCTGTCTGACTACTAACCCATCACTAAGCAACAACAATACACATTAGACACTTAGTGCCAGATTATGTGTCCGGCGGTCCAACCGATTACAACTCAGGCTGTCGGACTGCATTAGGACTGGTGGCTCTGACAGGGAAACGCCGTTCCCTGGCGTAAGAGCGGCGGTCAGAGGCCACAATATGCTTGGCGGGACGGTAAGCATATTACAAGTTTCCTCTCAGCCAGACTTTTCAAACCACTTTGCCCTTGCAACTAGAAACCATCGGGAATTTCGGTCCATTGTCAACACTGGCTCTGGGGAGCCGGTGTCGGCAATTGAACCCGATATAGCAGCGGAGGTTTGGGAGGAGCACTTCCGGAGCCTGTACAGCTCAGTTGAGGGTTTCGAATCTGAGGGGATCGATAGGAGCATGTTTATATCCACCTCATCCGAGAAGGTGTTCGAATTAACGCTAGAAGAGGTCCATGAAGCAATTGGTAAAGTTATACCCGGTAAAGCCCCGGGATTGGACAAACCTCCGGGTGACCTCTTTAGACACGAACCAAGGACATGGGTCCCTTATTTGTGCATCTTGTTCAATGCCATCCTGAGAGGCATGGAGGTGCCCTGTACTTGGCTGGGCGCAGAGATAGTCCCTATATTTAAGAGGGGCTCTCCTCTGCTCCCAGCCAACTACAGGCCCATCAGCCTTATAGATGTCCCGCAAAAGATCTTTGCAAGGTTAATTTTAATTCATCTGCAGGACTGGATTGATGAGCATTCGGTATTGAGCCCATACCAGGCGGGATTTAGGAAAAACACGTCCACTATGGATCAGATCTTCCGTCTATCTCTTTTATTCTGGAAGACGGTTACGCTGGAGGGCGGCAGCCTCTACATGGTGTTTGTGGACCTACGCGCCGCCTTTGATTTGGTTCCACGCCAGAAATTGTAGTCTGTGCTCAATGTGTTGGGTATACGTCATCATCTTTTGCTCATTTTGATGAGGCTCCACAAAGCAAATTTTGCCTGGGTAAGGTGCGGGAAGGATGGAGCCCTGACAACATGATTACCCGTTGAAAGGGGGGGGAAAGCAGGGGTGCGTTCTGGCACCGACCCTGTTCTGCCTCTATGTCAACGGAGTGATCGCTCATTTGAATACGGTTCGAAACACTGATGCCCCAAAGCTGGCGGGAAACCGGGTGCCTGCAATTATGTTTGCAGACGACAGCCTCCTGCTCTAAAAATCCCGAATGGGGGATTGAACGCATTCTGGACGGATTTGAGTCCCTTTGCCTTGAGCGGGGATTGGAGATCAACGCACTAAAAACTAAATTTATGATTTTCAATCCACTAGCGACCACGCCCCCCAGTCCAAAATTAGGCACTACAAGACTGGAGAGGGTCCAGATATTTGATTATCATGGGGTAACTATCAATGAGAGTATGACGTGGCCCCCCCAGCAAACCAAGTCCCAACTGAAATTGGCACAGTTGGCAGGGGGCATTCTAAAGCTTGCTAACAAGTCGACCATAAAGCCAATAGGACCACCATTAGAGATTTATAAAACACAAGCCAGGGGCGCGGTGATGTATGGGGGCGAACTATGGGGTCATGTTTGTAAGTCTGACATTAGCATGACTGAAAATAAATTCCTAAAAAAACTACTGGCCCTACCACCCAGCACTCCACTCCTCCCATTGAGGTTAGATCTGGGTATAAGACCGAATGCCCATGAGCTTGGCGTCAAACCCTTAAGGTTTTGGCGTAGGCTCTGGGTAACTCCAGAGTTATTAAATTACAGGTTGGAATTGGCATAATTATTATGTATGCCCAAGATATGGAAAATACCCTGGCTTATGTATGTCAAGAGCGAATGTGGTAGGTTGGGCATTCCCGCTTTATGGGACGACCCTTTGAATAGTTCCAACGCGATCTCTCGCAAACACCTCTCCAGATTGTTTTATGATAGTGAGTTGGATTCTCTTCTCCATAATCAAGAGGTGGGCACTCTCACAGAATCCTTTTTAAAGATTAAACATGTATATAATTTTGATTTTTTTTTTAGACGATATCTACCCCATTTTAGCCAGGAAACTGTATCTGCAATGGAGATATGGAACCCTACCGCTTAGAGCCTTTATGACTAGGTGGTCTACTTATCTTCCAATGAATTGTCCCGGTTGCAATTGTGATAATGAAAATGAACTACATGTTTTATTTTTTTGCCCGGCTTATAGTAAGCCTAGAAGGTATTGGCTCGTACCTTTGTGTAAAAATCTGGGGTTCACTCACTGCATGCATGCATTCCGTATACTCAAATCAGATGTGACGAGATCTGTTGTATTCGCTGTTTCAAAATTTCTGGCTGCTATGTGGTCCAAGCGACGAGTACTACTGAAATCTGTATAAATCATTAAAGCATAGTTTCTGTTCCACATTTTTAACTGTTCTTAATATTATAACCCGTTTTGGGGCTTATTTTATATATGTTCTTCTTTTATGGCTACTATGCCGAAATAAAGATTTTACAACAACAGCTTTGCGCCACCACTCCGCCAATATCTCGTAATTTGGCCATTAGTCTCTTCATGCGCACACCGCTGCTTTGATTCATCTAGTTATTTAAGCGTTTGCCACCTCAAAGATACATTCATCATGTTATACTGACGTGTGCGTTCTCTCACATAAAACCATATAAACTACCCTGAAGAAGTGATCTAAAACCTACTACACCCACATACACACAATGATATCACAGCCAGAAATAGCCAGAGAAGCCTCAAAACATAACAATCACATGCAGCTGGGCACTGGACAGGCGTACACCCCAGCAGAACAAAACAAACAGTATTCTTCTGCAGCACTCACATTCATGCATATAAAATGACACAAATCTACAGCAGGAGGAAGATTCTGATAGTCAAGCTTCTGACCTTGATGCACTGTAACTCGCTTCACAGCAGGCAAACACCTCCCCTGTCAAAGACTGCTTGTAAAGCACACCTTCCAATACAGAAATACTTGTTACTTTCATTTTTATGTTATCCTCTCCACCCCTGATTTACAAATGACTGCACTGCCTGAGTCCACATTTTCTGATCTTCTGTACCTTATAAGTATTTTCAGCTTAGAGCTGGTTATTGTCAGTTAACAATCCTTACGGCATCGGACTTGCCATAAGGAGCAAGAGGTGGTGTGTGAGTGACATTATCCAACCGATGCTATGAGTGTTTAAGTTACACAAGCGTTTGGAGTGCAGCTATGTATTTTTACAAGGTTAATGGTTTTCAATTCAACTTTCTACATTTTTTGTTTTTGAATGTGTATATTTTATTTTCAGTTAACAAGGCTGCATCATTGGAGATGGAGAGGAACAACTTGAAGTGCTTTGTATCCAGGTCCTGCGAACCTATACAGCTGAATGTGAAAGCATGCAAATGCCATCAGGGAGATGGATGGGTCTGAAAGGGGAAATTAGGTATCATCTGCACAGGAAGCGCCGGCCACAGCAGGTTAATGTTCGTGGCAAATAGATGCAGGAGCAGTATGTAAATTAAAGCACAGGGGGATCACATAGAGGCGTTGTCGGAAGTAACAGAATCCACCATCAACGGGTAGGTGTGATGGGGTGGCCAGATGTCTTCAGACCTGGAAATGGGTGGTTGTAATAAGGCATAACGTTTGCTAGTGTTATCAATATATCATAATCTTCAGCCAGTCATCCGTTTTATGTATTCTGTCACTACCCCTTTCAAGGGCAATGCGATGCTTAGCTAACAGTAACACTATGGTGGCAAATCGCCTAAGCCAAGGGCTCAGTTGTTTAACATACCCCAGGAGTGCTAGGAGGGGTTCAGGGTCTACAGTGTGTTCTAGCATGTTAGAGATCAAAACAAATATGACCTGCCAGTATGTTTGTACAATGGTACAGTTCCAGGTTAGATTAATAAAGTGTGCGCAGTCAGTTTCACATTTGGGGCAACGTTGGGAACGCAAGGGATCTAATTTTGCAAATCAAGGGGGTGGTGTATGTGAAAAGTCGGCCTGGCATATGCTGTCCATTAATTAAAGTGGGCACCATGCACCAGTCCAAACGACCCTTTTGATATATGAGGTCAAAGATAAACTTTAGAAAGCTATCCTAGTGGTAGCTGTGGAGAGCAGCCTTCAGGCTTAATCTGGAAGGAATGTAAAGCAGCTTGTTTTACCAGAATATCACCTCCTATATTAACTAAATGAAAGGAGAACCACGTAGTAGTTATATAAAAATATGTATGTATTAATATAACTTTCTCTAGTATCCTCTACACGAGGATAGTCCACAAAGCACACAATATAAGATCAATAGAACAGTTGTAAGTAGCACAATTAACGGGGTGACCAAACCATATACTAAAAGAGTTATATAACAACCACGACTCGGGTCAAGACACAGTCTAGAGCACGTAGAATTTCTGGGACCCCAAGGAACCACCCAAGGTAAGTAGATAGGGACCCCACAAAGGACGGGTGTAGTGTGCTAACACAACAGCGGGCTCCGTACAAGTCTATGGGGAAGTCACGGTGGCAGTTTTAAAATTTAAGGACCCTTCTAGGAGGACTTTGAGCAAACCCTTCGGAACTTAAGAGGTTGGAAAGTCACCCCACCCCACCCGTGGATACCATAGTACCCGAGTTACCTATCCCAGAGCAGCCAGGTGAATAGGTCTGGAGTGGTGTCAGGACACCGCAGTCGTTCTCAGTGGAGGGCTGTGAAGAAGTACTGCTACCGTGAAGGTGCAAAGGGTCCGGTGGAATCCAAACCTGGATCCTAGAAGGAAGGAACCTGAAAGCAGAGGGGGAAGAGTCTGGGTCACTTCAGAGTGACCAGGGGCTCGGTAGATTAATGCCCACTGATGTCGGGTGCTTTAGGTGCCAAGAAGGGATGTTTGACTCTGCAGCCACATGGACCAGGAGACAGCGACGATAACCAGGAGCCAGAGGAGAGCTGTCCCACGAAGGATGACGAGTGCTGAGGGATCGGTTTTAGGCGGAAGCACCTACAAGCCTTGGCAAAAGCAATCCACGCAGGAAGGTCAAGCAGGTTACGGTGTGGACCAGCAAGGTCTAGAAGACTCTCCAAGCAATGGAGAGTCAGGGCACGTCTGGAGCAACCAGGGAAGCCCAACGGAAATCAAGATGACCCGGAGGAGGACCCACAGGCCTAATGACCAGGAGTCACGAGGGGACCTCAAGCAAGATTGCAAAGTACCAGCCCACTGAGCACTCGGTGTGAAGAGTGCTTTGATGCAAATACTGCTCGGTGTCAGGACAACAAGAAGTCCAATGCACAAACTTGGGAATCACCAACAAGCATATGTAACTGTAACTGTAAATGTACACTGTGCACAGGGGTTCAAGTTATGCGGTCCCTACAAGGGATACTGGCATCAAACTTGCTGAGATGGCAGATCAATCCTCTGGATCCTTCAGAAACCCACCTCCTGTGTTCCTGAAATCTTCGGAGTCTGCAGGAGTTCGAGAGCAGCAGACTTGTCAGTCGGTTGTGGCACCATCTAGTGCAGGGGAGATGCTCCTTTACTCCAAGGGAGATTTTTCGGTTGTCCTTAGTGCACCTCAGGTCCTGCACGGAGCCTGTATAGAGCAAGGGCACAGACAAAGCTTTGGACGGAGAGGGAGACTAAGTCGGGCCGAGTCGAAGTCCAGCGAAGTCCAGAGTGTCCAGACGGTCGAAGGTCAGTGGTTTCTTCTTGTAGAATCTTGTCCACGTAAAATCTAAAGTCTTACAGCCAGGTAAGCCCTTTTGTACCCACTAGAGGGAGTTGGACAGATTTGGGGGACCCTCCTAGGGGAGGGTCAGGACAGAGGGGTGGTTACACCCATGTCCTTTGTCCAGTTTCGCGCCAGAGCAGGAGCAAATGGCTCCCAGAACTGGTTTGATCTGGACTATGCACAGGGACACCAAATGTGCCCCCAGTGCAGGCTTTCAGCCACTCTGAGTGCACCCACCCAGCCCCAATACACTAAATCCTGTCTGGGAGGTGGTCACACCTCCCTGTGACAGGATGCCTATTGTGCTACCTTCCTCTGCTCGAGCTTGGCTAGCAGCAGGAGGGCAGAAATGTGTCCCTGGTCGGCAGCATCCATTTTGTGCTGTCCAGGTCGAGAAGGCTGGCACCGGATAGACCAGTGACCCATCGAAGCTAGCTTCAGAAGGGTGGAATCATACCTTCCACACTGGTTACCGGTGTGGAGGTATGATTCCAAGGTGTTTGATACCTAACACGATATGTTTCTATGCAGCCGTTTTTGAGATAGCGCGGTTATAATGTATCTCAACCTATATGTCCAGCTGTGTCACAGACAATCCAAGAGAATGGTCTCCGAAGGCTGCAGAGGGGCTTTGTTCATGCGGGTGCACCCTCTCACTAAAAACCCAGTACCCTGCCTTCAGGATTGATAAGGCCTGCTATAGGGGTGACTTATAAGTTTTAAGTGTAGTGACCTATAGATATAGTGAACCTATATCTAATGTAAGTGGTGCAAGCAATATCGCACACAGATTGCAGCAGCAGACCTGTAGTTCCATTTTGCATGGCCTCTCATGGGTGGCATAATACATGCTTCAGCCGCTGGGAGGCCTCTGGGGTCCCTAAGCCCTGGGTACATGTGTACCATTTACTAGGGACTGATAAGGGTACCCCAGTATCCAATCTGGAGTGTACCAATTTAAGGGAGAAAGCAGATAGACTGGGGTCCTGATTAGCAGGATCCCAGTCAGACTAGTCAGAAACTTTGCAACATCAAGCAAAATGTAGGGGTAACCATAAGAAGCAGATCCTACTTTCATACAGCGTACGTTCTATGAAGAAACTTATAGCGGAGAAGTTTGTGCTGGCTGATACCAATTTGGTTTGTGTGTAACAGTATTGCCACGTCGTGTCAGGGAGGACGTAGTCCAGGTTGCACTCCCACGCCGCCTGGGATACAGTGATCCACACCGGTGTCAGTTCCAAACAGGTACGGTAGAGACGGGAGATGAGCCTGGAGCTCTGAATGATAGATATCAATAAAGTCATTGGTGGGAAAAGCTGCCAGCTTCTCGGGGTATGTAGGTAATATGCCACGTAGTATGTTGTGTAGACAGAGGCAAACAAATTGATCCATTACGGAGGTAGCCCTGTCTACTTAAATTCAGTGCGAAGATCTACTCTGCTGTTAGTCAAGAGGTCACCCATAGTATGTAATTGGTGAGTCAAAAAGTGTACGCTGCACCAATGTTTCTAGTGTCCTAGAGCACCATGGATTGTTTTTAAGGGGAATGTCCTGGGAGTACAGAAGCTCTTTTCCTAGGTATCTACAGAGTTTGGACCAAGCCAGCAGGTTGTCGAGATGGTGTGTATGTCAAGGGGTTTGCATGGTAGCCCTTTGAGGGGAATCAAGGATAGAGGTAAGATGTTCCACCTGGTCATGTTCAGGTTTCAAGTAGGGGAGAATAGTGTCAGAATGATACCAGTAGTAGAAGTGTCACTGTGCCACCAAATAGTATAAGTGGAGATCCGGCAATCTAAAACCACCCTTAGCATACAGAAGAATCGAAGTCCCATTTAATTTTGGGACTGCGGCAGCTTGCCCATTTGAGACATGCCAGGAGATTGCGTAACGTGAAGAAATAAGAACTATTTAATGCAATAGGAATGTTTAGGAATAGGTAGAGTAAACGCCACCATTTTAATAACGGTGATGCATCCAGCAATAGAGAGTGGTAGCCAAATCTACCTGACAATACGAGTGATGAGATTTTCGACTGCGGTTCCATAGTTTTGATATATAAAGGATAAACCAAGATACTTAAGGGAATCATCACAGCAGTGCAGTGAGTACGCCAGGAAATAGTGACATCTGTTAGTTGAAATAGTTCTGACTTGCTGTAGTTTATCGACAGACCGGAATGGGCCCCATGCCTTAGGATTTCTCTAATAATGGGGGGGGAAGGTGTGGGGGAGGGTCTCGTACAAACAGGAGTATGTTGGCGTACACAGACGCCAGTATCGAACCCCTTCGAAAGTGTAGGTCCCTGCACACATGTCACTCTTGTAAGTGTCCAGATTCGGGGTTCCAGGGCTATGATGAAAAGTAGAGGGGACAGTCCTAGCGGGTGCCTCTAGAGATAAGGAATGCATCAGAGATTTGATAGTTTACCTGCAGGTGATCATTTAGCTCTACTTGACTTGTAGCCAGCTAAAAGGTTTCAGTGCTGACAGGAAGTATCTGTATCGTTTAGGCCATGCAGCCTCATGGTAAATCAATGTAGGAACGCCTAATAGCCTCTGTTCTCCGCCTCATCTCAAGTGTGAGATACTAGGCTAATACAGGAGAAATAAGGGTTCTTTGGAAGATTATTTGACCTAAAAAATGAGATTTAGCGCCGAACTGTCTCACACTATTTAAATATAATGCTAAAGGTCAAGGAATGGAGGTCTATAAGTTATTTCATTAATGTCACTTTCTTTCAGTCAATCAGACTTTGTAGGCAGTCAATTTCTGGTTGTAGACCCTTTATTTTCTTTTATGAGAGCTATTGTCTTTGGCTATGTTTTGTGGCCATGCTGTACAGCAGTTCGGATGCTTTGCAGTGTGGCAAGAACTAATTAAACAAGCATTGGCAGAGCCAATGACTTACGCCTATGTGAGATCCATGGCTTTGCCAATCTTTTTTTCTTCTTCATGTTGCACAGCAGCGCAACCTGCAGTGCAACATGGCGTGAAGTAAAAAAATAATAATAATTGACGTGGCTAGCGTTGACTGCGTCATAGATTTTTTTTCATTGCTGTGCAACATATAAAAATAAACCAGCACAGTAGGGATGTTGGTCAAGCAACAGAACAGAGGAGGGCATAGTATATGAAAGAAACTATGGACAGCGGGAGGAGGTGGGGTTGGGGGAAAACACAGCAGTGAGAGAAGGGCGCAGGGGGAATTAAACCATGGACAGCGGAGAGGACAACAGCGGGAGGAGGGTGGAACACGTGGGGAACGTTGACAGTATGAGGAGGATGGTGGAGAGCAAGAGTAGAGAGTAGTAACAGTAGGTGGAGGGTAGTGGGAGGAAAACAGACGGCAAAAACCTGCACTCTATAAGGGTACATGTTAAGAAGTTAAAAAAGAGTACCTACAGGAGCCTGCGGCCAGTGGAAGGACAATGGCTGCAGACATGAAGCTGTTCTTAATCCATGCTCCATGGGAGAGACACTGACACCCAGAAGGAAGCAGAGGAACAGGCTCTGATGAATAAGAAGCTAGAAAACTAAAGTGACGTGAGAGTCAAGTAATGGGCGGGTTCTAAGCTCTTTGCAGGCCAAACTTAAATAAGCGCTATGATGCAGGCATGCAATGTGCTTTTTTTTTTTTTAAAGTGAATTAGGGCTGAATGCTTGATTAGTCCAATTTTATTTTTTATAACCCTGCTGCTCTACAGCCTGACTGAAAATCATTGCCAAAGTTGGCTTTCCTCATACAGCATGAACAATAGGCAATGGCAGAGCCAACAGTCTCAAAGGCAAGACCGATTGACTTTGTCATTGCTTGTTAGTTCTCGGCACAACACCCCTGTGATTCTGAGCAAATCACTTAATATCACCATGCGTGAAAAAGAAACAAAATATGACATTTGGCAAAAAAAAACTATCACCTAAAGAAAGCAATTGCACCCATTTCTTAGTGTGTTGTGTCGTGTTATTCAGATTTGTAGAGCACACTATCACCCGGGAGCGTATCCTGGCGATGAGCAGGTGTGAGTTAAGGCACACCTAGGGCATAGTTGGACTACGCGAAAAGCCAGGTCTTCAGCTTCTTGTGGAACTCAAGAAGCGAAGAGGAGGCTCTTTTGTGAAGTGGCTGTTCATTCCATGCTTTAGGAGCGATGTAGGAGAAGGCTTGCTTGCTGGACCAGGCATTGCATAAGCGTGGGACATGTGCAAGTAGGAGTATGGACAAGCAGAGGTGTCTGGAAGGTTTGTGAAAGCAGATACGATTGTTGAGTCAGTGTTAGGCAGTACCTTGAAAGTGTGGGTAAAGAGTTTCAAAAGTGTGAGCAGTGAAAATGCATTTGGAACCAGATAAAATGTATTGTTCAAATAAAAACTGATAACACCTGTTGTCACAATAAATATCAGTCAATCAATCAGGGATTCTTGAAGCTCACTACTCACCTGTGTGGATCTCAAGGCGGTGGTGAGGGGTAGGGGGTTGCGTGCAGCTTCGTCTCATCTGAACAGCCAGGTTTTGAGGCTCTTCCTGAATGCCAGCAGTGTGGGGATTAGTCTGATGCTGAGAGGGAGTTCTTTCCAAGTCTTGGCAGCGATCTAGGAGAAGGATCGTCCTCCCTCTCTGGCTCTGCGGATGCAAGGGATTTCGGCCAGGGCAAGATCAATGGCTTCTCTTGGGTCTTATGTTGTGGAGGGATTTGTAGGCGTGGGTGAGGGGCTTGAAGGTCAATCTCTTTTCGATGGGGAGCCAGTGAAGTTCTCGTAGGTGTTGGTTGATGTGGTGTTGTCGTGGGATACAGAGGACAAGTCTAGCTGCAGTGTTCTGGATAGTCTGGAGTTTGTGGAGGAGAGATTTGTTTATTCCAGCTTAGAGGGCGTTCCTGTAGTCCAGTCTGCTGATCATGAGTGCATGGGTGACAATTTTTCTGGATTCCTGGGGGATCCATTTGAAGATTTTGCGAAGGACGCGGAGGGTGCTGAAGCATGTGGAAGATACGGCGTTGATCTGTCGGCTCATGGTGAGGGTGGAGTCAAGTATGATGCCAAGGTTGCGAGCGTGGTCTGGGGGTGTGGGAGGTTTGCCAAGGGTGGTGGACCACCAGGTGTTGTCCCATGCGGAGGGGGTGGATCTGAGCACCAGGACTTACGTTTTCTCTGTGTTGAGCTTTAGGCAGGAGACCACGTCTTTCACACCTTCCTGGAAGTTGTGTCTGGTGATGTCGGGTTCATTGGTGAGGGAGAGGCTGAGCTGGGTGTGGTCAGCATAAGATACTATTCTGAGTCCGTGTTTTCTGACGATGTTGGCGAGAGGTGCCATGTAGATGTTGAAGATCGTGGGGCTGGGCGCCGGCCATGCGGAGTCTGGCAGTTAGTGTGCGGTGGTAGACGGTGTTGAAAGCTGCTGGGAGGTCCAGCAGGATGAGGACAGCCGTGTGGCCCTGGTCGAGCAGGGTGCAGATGTCGTCCCTGGCAGCTTGGTGCTGTGGTTGCTGCGGAATCCGGATTGGGAAGAGTCGAGGATCGAGTTTGCCTTTATGAAGTTAGTGAGCTGGTTGATGATGATTTTCTCGGCGACTTTGGCTACGAAGGTCAGGAGAGAGATGGGTCTGTAGTTTTTGATTTCCGTCGAGTCTGCGGTGGGCTTCTTGAGGAGGGGGTTGGCATCTGCGTGTTTCCAGTCGTTGGGGAATGTGCCTGTTTCGCGGGAGCAGTTGATGGTGCATTGAAGTTCGGGCTCCTGCACGGGGGCTAGGTGTGGGCTTGTGTGCAGTGGGTTCTGAGAAGGAGAGGTGGACGCAGTGTTGGTCCGTCCATATGGGTTGCATGGTGTGGCAGAAGCTAATGTTGTGTCCTTCCGTGAAGATGGGGTTTAGAGTGTGTCCTGCCTTGTGGGGGGGGGGGTGAAAAGCTGTCTCAGTCCGATATTGACAAGGTTGTTCAGGAGGGCAGTGGAGTTGGGGTCACTAGGGTTGTCGAGGTGGAAATTCAGGGCTCCGAGGAATATGTAGTCTGTGGATGCGAGGGCGTGTTGAGGTCTGCAATGGTGGTGGTGAATGAGGCACGCTGTCAGGGAGGACTGTAGGCAAGGGTGCCACGTAGAGTAGTTCTGGGGTTGATCTGAATCTGGAAATACAGGTGTTCCATGAGGGACATGGAGTCGTTCGTGCTGGATGTGGTGAGTCGGAGGGAGTTTTTGTGTACAAGTGCGAGTCTGCCTCCTGGGTGGTTGGGGCGGTCCGTCCTGTGGATCTTGTATCCATTGGGGACGGCGGTAGCGATGTCGGGTGCGGAGCTGGTGTTGGTCCAGGTTTCTGTGAGGAAGCCGACGTCGGGCGTGAGGGTGCTGAGGAGGTCCCAGATTTCTACTGCATGTCTGTGTAGTGAGCGAACGTTGAGGGGGATGCAGCTCAGGGGTTTGGGTGCACTGGTGTCCGGTGGGTTGGTGGCAGCAGTGGGGGTCCGGAGGTGGGTGAAAGTGTGGAGGCGGTGTCGGCAAGAGAACTGGCCTTGGGTGGTGTTGGGTGTCAGACAGCTGGCATTTGTTTCTTCCGGGGTTGAGTGTGTGAAGGGTTGTTGAGTCGTATCGCTGGTGGGTCGGAGGACCAGGCTTCCTGGTGCTAGTCGCAGGCGGGTCTCAGACGGGCACAGGCGGGCTTACCTTTGGCATGCCAGCGGTGCGGCTGCCTATAAGTAGGGGTGGGGGGAGGGCAGGAAACAGCTGAGAGACGGGCGCAGGGGCAGCAGCGGCGGGAGGGGACAGAGCGAGAAAAATCACAGGGAGAGAGGAAACAATGGTATGGGGAAGCAGGGATAGGGAGGGGGAGGATGGAGAAAAAATAAATAAAAAGGCAAATAATGCAAATATCAGGCGAGATGCCAAGAAGGCAGGAGAAGAAAGGCAACAAGAAAAGTCCAAAAATAAAGGCATGTAAGGGGGAATAAAGGCCAAGAATAAAGGTACTACAGGGAGATAGTGGTGAAGCGGAGAGTCACAGGGACTCAAACTGTGCTCGCCTGCAGTGGGGGGGGTCGAGCACTGGCAGGCAGGACTGAGGGGGATCTGCATGCTGTAAGAGCAGATCCATTTCAAAGGAGAATAAGGCTTCTTTGAGGTGTGTGTGGCATAGTAAAACAGCCACAAATGACAAGAGGTTCACCAAGGATGACAAGGAAAAATAAAAGTAGGGCCCCAATCATAGCACGATAATCAGAAGGACAGCAATAAAGCGGAAGCAATCAGTACTTGGTCTACGCTCCAGCTAAAAGAAGAGGAAGTGAAACCAGAATGCGCTGGCCAATTAGAAGGCAGCAAACAAGAGTGGGAATGAAGCCAACAAATGGTAAGCATTGGGCAGGCTGCAAGCCCCTTTTTATATGCAATATCTCTTGAAAGCAAGAGCGTAATATGATTTAGAAAAAGGAGATGCAAGGAACTGAAAATGCTCAGCGAGAGGTTATATATATCTCCTTGGTGATTGAAATCATCCGCATCTTACACCACAAAAGGGCTATATGCTGAGTGTTAGATAAGATGCTTAAAAACGTAGGGCCCGATTACTACTTTGGCGGTGCTGCACCACCTTTCTGACAGCACAGCACCGCCAAATATGCCAAAAAAGGGCACTGCATTCGGAATGACATAAAATGTTTGAGCACAGCATTGGCCGTGAACTGCATGCTGTGCTGGAACTGGGGGTGCAAGCAGACAGAGGGGCACATGTTGTGCCCCCCTAAATGCATCCCCATGGCGGGGGTGCATGACTTCCCCAACGCCGGCCCTTTTGTGGCGGGCTTACCGCCATGAAAAGGCTGGCAGTGGAGGAACTCGTAATATGCTCAGCTGGACCATGCCACTCCCACTTATCATATCACACCCCGCGCCACCACCAAGCAACAGCGGTTCCCTGACGCAGCCTGTGGTCCACCGCCGGACCGACTCAGAGTGTCGTAATCCAGCAGATGGACCACCGCAGGATTCGTTATCTGGCCCAAAGTTCTAAAGTCTAAAAGAGTGACAGCCTGACACACTTATTCTAAATCACCATGTGAGCACCACATGAACAAGTATTCTGAAAGCTGATTTCCCATTTAGTAAGACACCTCGTGAAAAATTCTGATATCTCAGAAGGTTAGATGTGACGTTACTATATTCTTCATAACTATAAGTAGGATGTATGTCGTTACAACGCACACTTTTACAACGCATGCACTTACAACGCATTTTTTACAACGCAAAATCCATTACAACGCACTACACTTACAACGCATGACACCACAACGCATTTTTAAAAACTACCTTTACAACGCATACCATTACAACGCATAATAGTAAATTGCATTTAAGGTAAGTATTAGATAGTATAGGGGTAAAAATTGCTATTCTAACTCCAGGGGGTGCAACAGTAGGGAAAGTGTTGGATAGTATAGGGGTAAAAATTGCTATTCTAACTCCAGGGGGTGCAACAGTAGGGTAAGTGTTGGATAGTATAGGGGTAAAAATTGCTATTCTAACTCCAGGGGGTGCAACAGTAGGGAAAGTGTTGGATAGTATAGGGGTAAAAATTGCTATTCTAACTCCAGGGGGTGCAACAGTAGGGTAAGTGTTGGATAGTATAGGGGTAAAAATTGCTATTCTAACTCCAGGGGGTGCAACAGTAGGGTAAGTGTTGGATAGTATAGGGGTAAAAATTGCTATTCTAACTCCAGGGGGTGCAACAGTAGGGTAAGTGTTGGATAGTATAGGGGTAAAAATTGCTATTCAAACTCCAGGGGGTGCAACAGTAGGGTAAGTGTTGGATAGTATAGGGGTAAAAATTGCTATTCTAACTCCAGGGGGTGCAACAGTAGGATAAGTGTTGGATAGTATAGGGGTAAAAATTACTATTCTAACTCCAGGGGGTGCAACAGTAGGGTAAGTGTTGGATAGTATAGGGGTAAAAATTACTATTCTAACTCCAGGGGGTGCAACAGTAGGGTAAGTGTTGGATAGTATAGGGGTAAAAATTACTATTCTAACTCCAGGGGGTGCAACAGTAGGGTAAGTGTTGGATAGTATAGGGGTAAAAATTACTATTCTAACTCCAGGGGGTGCAACAGTAGGGTAAGTGTTGGATAGTATAGGGGTAAAAATTACTATTCTAACTCCAGGGGGTGCAACAGTAGGGTAAGTGTTGGATAGTATAGGGGTAAAAATTACTATTCTAACTCCAGGGGGTGCAACAGTAGGGTAAGTGTTGGATAGTATAGGGGTAAAAATTACTATTCTAACTCCAGGGGGTGCAACAGTAGGGTAAGTGTTGGATAGTGTAGTGTAATATTATGCGTTGTAATGGTAGGCGTTGTAATGGAATGCGTTGTAAAGGTAGTTTTTAAAAATGCGTTGTAGTGTCATGCGTTGTAAGTGTAGTGCGTTGTAAAAGTTGCGTTGTAAAGGTTGTTCCCCCTATAAGTATAATGAAAACGTTTACATCGTTCAGAAGGTGTTCTAAAGAATACAAACTCTCTCATCAAAAATGGTTTAAGTTTCTGCAAAGATATAAACTGCAAATACTCCTGAAACATTTTTGATTTACATATAAAGTTTGGTAATTGTGATACAATTGAATATTCACATCTGCCCAACAAAATTCTTTCTTTATAATATATTTGATGTATTTGTTGACCCATACTAAATAATAAAGCTAAAAATAAAAAAAATGTATTGAGTGCAGCAGCTTCATTTCATAATGGTTCTTTAAAATGAATTAGTGTAACATTTGTTCCAACATTATTATGGCCAGAACAAAATTAATTTGCATCTTTCTTCAAACTGGTATTACCTAAATTGCTGACTTGTGTCATCTAAGGTTGATTGTTAGAACAAAATATAACAGGCACCCAGTGTAAATATGAAATCTTTATTCGAGTGATAGGTCGAAAAAATAATGCCAGTTTTGGAGATCCAAATACCAATTTATATATATAAGGACTAAATTATGTTTTTCTAGTCAGTAAGGTTCAAACGAGGTCATGATTGACTAAAAGTTATTGCTTACTATACTACCAGTTCTCATAAGTAAAACATTAATTCGGAATTACAGAGTTCCCTAAATATTAAACATCACATAATCGCCCTAAATTACACAGGCTGCAAGGATTTTTACTGTGAACTATAAATACCAAGAAACTTTTCTAGTTTACCGGCATGATAACTACTAATAATAATTCTGTGTTCAAACAACCTCACTAATCGGGCACAATTTTTTCTTACTTATAAGAGGGTCATTGGTGCATAATGATGCCAGTTCTCCACCGAGAGCGGGTGGTCAACTATATCATTAATCTAAAAGACTGGCAGCTAACTCAATTCGGTGTCATTAATATGAATGACATTGCTCTTCTTCATTTCACTTCTTTTGTTTTAGTTGATGAAAATAAGAAAAATCTACATTTTCCCAACAAAGATTGTCCAGTTCCAAAACTAGTCATTCCTTAAATATTCTGAGGTGCACAACAGTGCCCTACATGTGGCAGTATTTAAATAAAAATGAAACGTCTCGTGGCTATTGGTTACTGGAAGATGCACCTCCGATCATCCAGAATTATCAAGATACAGAACAAATCATACCAAGGATACTTACCTAGGATGCACTGCAATTTACCCTTTTTTGGTCTTGCTAGCGTCGCAGCGCATGCGCTGCACGCTTGTTAGATCTCACTGGCGTCGCAGCACATGCGCTTCTCGCTTGCGAGATCAATTGTCGTCACTTTGCTTGTGAAAGTGGGGTGGAAGCTCCGCCTCTGCTTTTTATTGGCGCGCGTCACACTTTATGTTAAACGTTCGCCTTTGATTTGCAGTGAGGCTTATTGGCCCCCTCCCGTTCTCCTTTCCGGCTCGCCCATCCGGACTGGAGATTGTGCACATGCACGGTGTCTCTTTGCTTGCGACGTGCACGGCGTCTCTTTGCTTGCGGCGTCTCTTCCGCCTTGGTGTGCGGTCCTAGTGGCTAACTGTCCACGCTACACATGTTTGTGCACTGAGATGCCCACTATTCTTTATCAATTTACTTGGTGCGAGCTTTTGCGGGAGTCGGGTTCAGTCAGTTGTTTGTTGTCAGGCGTGTGGTGACAGCTGAGCGGGAGCCGGCAAGTCAGTTCCTGAAGGACAGCCTGTGCGACAAACGCCATGGAACCCGGGCCTTCGTTGCTGCCCCTGCTACCCTGCCCGGGTGTCTCGGGCGTCTCCTTCACCATCCAAATCAGCCTCACACAGGAGTTTGTCCTGCTGCCGCCCTCCTCCGACCTGGGCCAAAAGGTAACGGCCAGCGGGTGCTTGTGACTGAGGTGCCAATTGTTAATTCAATAAACTAGGTGGTGAAGTTATCTGCACATTTGCATGACAACCTCTTCCGGGCGGGTGATGGTGTTCAAAGGTTTGGGACACGCCTGCCCCCGCTTTACCCCCCTCTGCCCCACCGCATCAGAACACGGAGTAATTTATATAGCGCTGATATAGCGCGTACTACGTCCGAGGAGGCATTTGAATCGCAAAACACTAGAAATAACAGAAATGAAATCGGTTTCGCGAAGTCAGATGAGTTAAATCGCTAACTCGTTTGTAACACATCCCTCATACACAAGGCGATAAAAGGAATCCGGATTCCTGCGAGGGAAAAATGTGACCCCGAATGGTCCCAGGAAATGAAAAGCGCCCGAGTTTAATGCGTCTGAAAGCCTGTAACATGCACACTGATTCCAGCCTGTTTTACCCATCTGAATCTAGGGATATTAACATTTCCTCTTTTTCAGTAGCTGCAGATGAGCATTGCCAAATGCAGTTTATGTTTAGTTCTGATCATACAACAATATATTACATTAAATTACATTTGTTGCTCATTGTATGTTTGTTGCATGGAGACTGGCGCAAATAACACGTGTTTTTGTGAATACCTTGGAACTTAGTCGCCTATTACTGCATTTTGCATAAGTTTCATATAAAACCCTGAATTTCAGGTGCGTGTCACTTCTCTTCGTTAGACAATATGTAAAAAGACATGCACAGAGCATCCCTGTATACTAGCCATTGGGTTCAAATCCTGTTGGGAGTACCCCCGTTTTTTAGGTCTCGCCTGGCATTGCAGCGCAAAGCGCTGCTCGCTTGGCGAGAGATATTGTAAGAGAGCAGATTTCAGAAGGGGACTTGAAGCCCCGCCCCTCATTTCCATTGGCTGGCGTCACCGTTTATGCTAAACAGTGGCCTGCCATTGGAAATGAGGTATTTTTGTTTCCGCCTTTTCGCCTTTTAGTCTCGTCTGCTTTGCAGCTCTCGCAAAGCATTTTCTTATCTTTGTCGGGCCATTTGTTTTCACTCAACCCCATGTTAATTTTTGCATAGCTCTTTCAGTGAAAGTGAAAGCGTGATGCAAATATAAACAAGGGCTGAGGGAAAACAGATGGCAAGCGCTTGTCTCTTCTCTGTCTCCTGAACATAGAGTTGCTCTGTCATTTATTCCGGGTATGGCTTACCCCACTCCACTCAGCTCCATAAACCGCTCCATAAACCGCTCCATCACCGCGAGGAAGAGTTGTTTATCGTCCCTCTGTTCTCTAGCATCCTTTGTGGAGTTGTATTTGATCATTTATGGGGGTGGGGGCTGACGCTCTCCGCTCAGAGAAGCATAGACCACTTCATCGCAATGAGATGGAGTGATTTCCTACCCTCTACCTCCTGCTTACGGAGATATCTACCCATGAGCAGATGACGTGCTCTCCGCACTGCTATAAACCGCTTCACCATCGCGATATGGAGCGGTTTTTCTATTCCACATTCCTCGATACAAAGGAGCTACGGCAATCGCTTTTACCTCGCCCGCAAATGCCCCTCCTTTCCCGCAGAGTTCCCTCTGTCACAAACTTTCCTTCTTTTCCACATTTTCTCCCACCTATTTCTCCTTTTCCTGCAACTTTTATTCATTTACCCGCAATTTTTGTCCTGTCCCTTTTTCCTCCTCTCCATCCGATTTCCCTCCCACGCAGATTTTTCTCTTTTCTCTCATAGAAAGAAGCCTATTCACTTTGGCCTGAAAATGTCCTTCGTCCTCCACAAACTCCCCGGAGTTCGCTTTTGACAACACATTCCTTCTTCCTCCATCTTCCCTCCACCGTTTCCACTTCTCATTTCTGCCCCCCAATAATCCCACCCTCTCACAAACTACCTTCTTCCATCCCATAGGTATCACTCCGTCCCACAAGGCGATTCCCTGCTGATTCCAAAAGTAATCCGGCCACTCGCTGCGTTTCACAATCATCTTTTCACTTTCACCGGCATGCTTCTAATCCCATGCTTTTCCACAGTTTCACCGCGCACTTGTGCCTCTCTTCCCTGCGCACCCTCCCTGCCTTCCTCCTTCTCTCCTTAGATACTTAGGTTTCTATTTCTCTATGATACCTTTAGCCTGCTCATACATGTAGCCTTCTACTAATCGCTCCGACTTCTATTTTTTTTTTTAACATATGTGGGACCTGACGGACAGGGGAGAAGGTGTCATTTGCCCAAGATCACACATCGCTACAAATCCTGGTTCCACAAAGTCTGTATGGCAGACACAAGAGCGCCTCTCACCCCGACTTCGGATTTCTCTGTTTCAAAAACAAGCTCCTTTTGCCCACAGATGTTTATTTGTGTAGGTTATTCTCCCCAGGGCAGGCTATGTCTATTTTTGGGTTATAGCGTGACCTCTGGTTTCCACACTATTCTCCTCCCATGCGTGGTCCTTTCTTCTTTCGCCACCCATTCTGTCCTCCACTCCCTCACATTTTAAAAATTTGTTTTTTACCCAACCACTTCCTGAATCTTTCAAAGCAAATGTCTTTATTTTCTCCTTGTTTTTGTGTTTCCACCTCACATGTTCTCTTCTGCACCCCACCTCTTTCTTCCTTTTCCCACAACATTCGGCCCTCTTCCCACGCTGATTTGTTTTCCTCCCACATGTCACGTCTATATTGTACCCCTCCTGTGTCACAGAGGAACTGGGGAACCCTTGTTAATTTTGGGTGTAGAGTTCTTGTAGGAGTTGGTGGGCCTCAACCTTCACAGGCCTCAAAGCGGCCCTCAACGCATGGTAAAAACCTGGCTAAGCGCACACGTGATTTGCTGCTGTGGTGAAATAAAGTTGCTGCATATTTTGCCAGTCACTAAGGCGCTGGAGTAGTTCATGGCTCCCATTCAGAAATACCTGAACACCCTAAGCCTTTTACACCGTTTAATTTGCAATGCTTTCCAATAAAATAAATAGTTTCGAACCATTTAAAATATGTATTTCTTGAGAAGGACCCTTAGAGCCCCCGCACCCTCTAGAGGTAGCGCTCAGCAGGAATTGGAGTTACTCCTTTTCAATAGCCGTTTTTAGCTCTTGGCGCTGCCTTCCCCGTCACCCGTTTCCCTTCTCCAGATCTGCTGGTATTTAATAAGCAAGCCCTGATTCTGTTCATAAAATGCGCCATACATTCTTCTTGAGAATGAAGCGCTGACCCGCCCCCGAGAGGAGTCTACGCCAGACCTCGCTAGAGAATAGAAACCGCATCAAATGCTCCAGTGGCGCTTTAATTCGCCCGTGTAATTACTGGCATAACCATAGCCGTGCGAGGCTGCGGGGCGGCCGGCGGTGCAGGTTCGGCCTGTTCCCGAGCCAAAAACTGACAGCCGCTCCGATAATCCGGATACACTATGGGAAGAGCGCCAGGAGCAAGAGGCTTCAAGGAGCTATAGCGCTTTTGCTTCGGTTCACGATGGGATGGACAGGTCTGAGCCCTCTGCAATGTAGTGCCACATGAGATTCGAAGAGCTACAGGGCCTGTTCTCTTTGGGCAGTCGGGACTTCAAGGCGCTGCAGCGAGCCCCTTGTGTTCTGTAGGCAGGCTGTGCCGGCTTCAAAGTGCTGCTACGGCCTGCATTTATTCACAGGGCCGCGGGAGGCGTGGGAGAGCTGGGGCGGCCTACCTTCCGGGGCTTGGCAGAAGCCCGAGCTCCCTGTGCTTCAATGGGATGTGGCGGCCGGGAACGCTCTAGGCAGCAGGGGCTTCAAGGAGCTATATGGCCTGAGCTTAGTAGGCAGCAACGGGCGTCAGTGAGCAGCGCAGGCCTCAATGGGCTGCTGCAACCGGTGCTCACTAGGCCGCGGGGCCTTCAAAGACCACAAATAGCCTGTGTCTTCTAAGCTACACGTTGTCCTGCAGCGCCATGTTCTCTAGGCATCCTGGCTTCAAGTAGCTGCGGCATCTTGAGCTCTTTGTGCAGCCTTTCCTTCCTAGGAAGTGCCGTTTTGAAGTGTCACAGAGGCCTGCGCTGTTTCTGCGTATGGGCCAGAAGGGGTTCAGACCAAAAATTCCCTAGGAAGCCAGGGCTTCAATGAGCTATAATCGTGTGTGCCCTGCTGGTAGCAAGGGCTTCAAGGAGCTGCAGCATCTTGAGCTCTTTGCGCGGCCTTTGCTTCCTAGGCAGCACGGCTTTGAAGTGTCACAGGGGCCTGTGCTGTCTCTGCAGTAGGAGCTAGAAGGGGTTTCAGACCAAAAAGTATATAGGCAGGCAGGGCCTCAAAAAGCTGTAATCGTGTGTGCCCTCCTGGTAGCAAGGGTTTCAAGGAGCTGCATGGCCTGCGCTGTCCGGCCGTTGCGGCGAGTTTTAGACGGTAATGCACTTTAGACTGCAACGGCTTCAATGAGCTGTAGTGGTTTGCACTCTCCTGGTAGCAAGGGCTTCAAGGGGCTTCAGCAACCTGTGCTGCCCGGCAGCGGCGAGTGATTTGATTTCTAGGCAGTAACGGATTCAATGAGTCGCAGCTGTCTGTGTTCTCTGTCTGGCTTCAAGATGCTGTACTGCCTGTACCCTCTGGTCAGCATAGGCTTGAGCGAGCTGCGTGGCCTGTGCACGATCTTCGAGGAGCCTCAGTGGCCTGGGCTATTTCTGCAGCACCGGCTTGAAGGAGCTGCGTGGTATTCGCCCACTAGGAAGCAAGAGCTTCAAGGAGCTTTTGCGGAGTGTTCTCCCTGCTTGGCGCTAGCCATAGTATCCCCATTGGCACCCCTCGGTCCCCCCTCCAACAAAATACATTACCCAATAATAACACACACTCAGACTGTTTGATTGGGTACAAAATGCTGCAGGTTTATTACATACACCGTTATGTAATAGGTGGGTTATCTTATGGGCGATCCAAGGGCAGGCAACCAACTGGGCCGCCTGCCCGCCTGATGAGCCGGGCAGCACTGGGGCGAACCCCGCCTATGCTGCCGTCCAAGTGATTCTCTTCCAGGATCACGTGACCGTTGGTAACTTCTACTCACGCCCCTTCCCTGGGCGGAGTGTAGCATAGCAAACCCCCGGTTGTTCAGGCCCACAACCGCCCGAAGGAAAGTAGGGCGCCGACATGGCTTTCGGGACCCTCCCATGAGGCTCCTCGGATTTGGCTCTGGCACCCCCTATGGTGCCGCGCAGAGGTACCCTTGGTACCGGCCTACTTCCAGATCGCCCTGTAACTCCGCCTGCAACGAAAAAAGGAAATATTAGAATATTCTCACCCCCACCTGCCAACCACGCCGGGTAAGCGGTAGGGAGGGATGAGGCGTGCGGGGCGACAAGAGGTCGCCGGCATGGTGTGGGAGGTCTATATAGCCTCCCCCCACGCCCAGAGGAGCCCCGGAAGTGACGCCCATCGCGTCACTTCCGGGCAGGAAAGAGAGGAGGGGAACACCGGCCGGAGTCCCTGCCCCCCCAGGAGGGAGCGGGGAGGGGTGACCGGTGCCCAGGCGACACTAGGGCGCCGACCGCTCTAGTGGCCCCCTGCGGGGGCCGCGGTCAGCGGCATAGTATCGCCATTGGCACCCCTTGGTCCCCCTCCAACAAAATACATTACCCAATAATAACACACACTCAGACTGTTTGATTGGGTACAAAATGCTGCACGTTTATTACATACACCGTTATGTAATAGATGGGTTATCTTACGGGCGATCCAAGGGCAGGCAACCAACTGGGCCGCCTGCCCGCCTGATGAGCCGGGCAGCACTGGGGCTAACCCCGCCTATGCTGCCGTCCAAGTGATTCTCTTCCAGGATCACGTGACTGTTGGTAACTTCTACTCACGCCCCTTCCCGGGGCGGAGTGTAGCATAGCAAACCCCCGGTTGTTCAGGCCCACAACCGCCCGAAGGAAAGCGGGGCGCCGACACGGCTTTCGGGACCCTCCCATGAGGCTCCTCGGATTTGTCTCTGGCACCCCCTATGGTGCAGCGCAGAGGTACCCTTGGTACCGGCCTACTTCCAGATCGCCCTGTAACTCCGCCACAGCTCTGGAGGCGGCCACCGTCGCCGCCAGAGCCCCCCACCAAAGCAGCTATAGTCTTACCTGCCACCTCTCCTGTCTGGAGCTTCCTGCAATCCAGATGAAAGAGAACCATCCCTGCTGGTTATAGATGGCCCCATCTATATCCCAAGCCCTTGACGCTATCCTGGGTCAGATAGTGTCTGCTGAAACCAGAGGCCCGTCAGGCCTGGGGAGTTGTGCCAAGAGCAATTCACCCCCATGCGTGAAAGTTCCTCTGCTTCACCTGCCTCCCCCCGAACCAGCTCAGGGCGGGGTGGCCGCCGACGCCCAGGCTCGCAAGGCCTCGTTTATGTGCTGGTTGCACCTAGCTGTCATTCTCCTAGCACTGAGTGCGCCTGAAAACCTGCGTGCCCATCTCTGGGACAGCAACCCGCTAGCTAGGTGACGACTCCCCCACCCGCCTGGCTACTCTGGCTATTCTGGCTAGGTGGATTCTATTTAACCTATGAACAGTCCCTATGTTTGCTAAATCCTGACGCGCAGGAGTGTTCATAACTGAAGTGTGTGGCCATGCGCAAGGGCTCTCACGCCCTTGCCATGTATCCCTTCTTCCATGTGGGAATTGTGCCAGTTCCGCTCACTCTGTGGAGAGACCGCTCAGGCATACTGGCTTAGATAATCTGTCTTATTTAAGAAGTGCGCATTGCCTGCGGCATGGTCCAAGCACAACCCCCCCAAGCGCGGTACCAGTGTCATTATCCCAGGTTCCCAGTTTCCTGCTAGCTGCAGTACACTACTAGTGGTTCCGCTGGGAGGTACCACAAACAGCAGTGGTCATCCGAACCTTAGGGAGCGCCCCATTCTCACCTGGGCGCACCTCTAAATGATAGTGGTTTAACACAGCTGTAAGGCCAGAGAGACACCTCTTAAACCTATCTACTAGTTTTACTACTCGACACCCTTATGGTTGGGGCTCTTTGTTTGCACGGCGCGCATGCCCCCTTGGCACGATGTTGCTGAAGAGCCGGGGTCTGTTACCTTAAATGTCTGAGGTGGGGGGTTGAGGAACACAAGACAGGTAACAACAACTGGAGGATGTATGTGCTTCTGCCAATGCCTGACAGCGGCCCCGCTGTGCCCCAAGACCTCGCAGAACTCACCCCCTTTGGCTGTTCGCCGGTGGCATGGCAGGCTGTAGTTTAGCAGCTCATGACATTGCCTCCGTGTATAAACCCAAACACCGTGCCTCACTACATGCCAGTGCCTTTGGCTTAAACAATGCTTGCTAGTAGTCTAAGAAAGCTGACAAAAAATTCTAGCTTCCCTGCGTAACCTACTGCGGATGCTTCAATTCTGACCTGGTGGGACAGTCACCTTAACGTGTTGACCCTTCCTCAACCGTCTCCCTTCAATGAATAGCGAGCTCAACCACGAATGAACCAACACACTAATCAACTTCCGCAACAGCCAGACAGGACACATACACGTGATCAAGGTGCGGGGGCGGGAGCCCTCTGGAAACGGAGTGGTGGCGCACAATCCCCGCCTTGGAGACAAATTGTTTCCCTCGCTGTACTGCGAGATCGGTGCATGCAGGAACAACATGACTATCCTTTGTCAACCCTGGGCCAGACCATAACTGTAGTCTAAATTGGGACCACGGAAGACCCTGGTAATGTCACAGCTCAAGTCTGTGATGTCATATATGACCTCTCCCCCGAAGCTTCGTGTGATGTTGGTCCTCCTAGGTGTGGGCAGAGCCCCGGGAAGTTTACATGGGTTCTAGGCCGATAATGCACCCTTGTTCGTGGAAACACACCAAATGGAATAATCTGAAAGCCTTCTCACGGCGCATGCCACAGAGGCACCGGCAGGACACCGAGGTTTAAACCAAACAACCCGATTCCAAAGTAATCCCAATGTGACCTTGGCTGTAGAAGAGCTATCCCTACCAGAAATGAAAACTTTGGAGCTGAAGCCACAAAAGCTAACTAAATGAAGCCCAGAGACCGGGTACTCCACAGGAGTCTATAGTCGCAAAGCTGGAGTCATGGACCCCGACACGTATAGGATACCAGAGCCTGTACAGTGGACAGCGAGTCAACCAATACTCATTTGAATATTGATCGATTTTGAGACACAGGCACCCTCCAAACTCTGAAACCAGGTTGGCATGACTAGTTTCATGGGGAAAAGCATTGAAAGAAACGCTCCTCGACCTCAAGTGACAACTACCCGCTTACGTCTACCTTGCTGGGAAAGGTGGAGCGCTAACTGGTGTGCTGCTTTGCCCCACCCAGGGCACCCTGTCCGGTAACCCCCATGGCAAATGTACCGCAATGCAAACTGAAGGCAGAGTAATAACCCAATTCTCACCTAGGGCTGTTCGCGGCGACACATACCTCGTGACGCCCAGTATAGCGCAAAACTAGGATCGGCATACGCGCGTGCCACATACCGCAAGGCAGTTCTAAGGAACGCCTGACCATTGTGCCACTCTAAGCCTGGACTCCTGTCCGGCGCCACTTCCTTATGCACCACATCTTGCTCCTGCCACGCTGCCGCTCAATAGTAACACCACAACTACGGACCCGGGTACTCGTGCAAACGTGAAAATTCAGCCTGTTTCAAACCCTCCGGATTAACAGGTTGGCTTGGGCAGCTGGGAGCAGTGATTTTATTGCCAATTGCATTAATCCATGCCTTCGGGGTCATCTCTAAAATATACAGACAGTACCAACCCGTGGCAGACTGTCCCGAGTGCCAGCGAGCAATTAAGTCACGGGCAGCGCACCGGCACCCACTTAGTCCGATTTCAGTGGCCCTATACTGGTCCCCTTGGCCCTTCTGTGACCATGTCGACATCCCCTTGGACTTTAAACTGTCAAACCAGCTGGCCCTGTGCTCCCAGCCCTATAATGGCCCCTTACCGGTCACCTGCGGCCCTCAAGCGCGGCGACTGCCAACTGGGGGCGTGACCCTAAATCTCATCACCTGGCCCCTTTTCACCGTCACGACCCCCTGTCCCACTTCACTACGAAGTCCCTGCAACCCACAAGAACATCAAACTCATTTCTACCATTGGCAAAACATTTGGGAAGTGCACAGCAAGCCTTCGCACTCATGGCCTGCGCCAGGCGGCAAACAGCGGCCACAGCCTCTGCAGGCCACCGCATGCTCAGTGGCACCTCCACTCAGGCAGGGCACACCATGCTTCCTGTAGACAACCCGGTACAAAAGGAGGTGGTGATGGACGGAGCATCAGAACCAATCAAACACTCACACCCAGTCAACAGATCTGGGTTTGATCCATCACCGTTCTTTAGCCCACTCTGCCATCCCAGTTCAGACATGGCCATATGCAAATCAGTCTGACCCTGTGCCTCATGGGAACAGTCCAGCCCGAACTGCCAAGCCATGCCTTCCCTGGACTGGAAACAAGCTTCCTAGGACCGGTTTCTGGCATCTCAGCCGTCTTCAGCCAGGCTTGCTTGAATCCAGTGGCAAAGTGAGCAAGGGACTCACGTCTGAGCATACCCTGCCAACTTATGGCGAACAAAGCGGTACAAAAGGAGGTGGTGATGGACGGAGCATCAGAACCAATCAAACACTCACACCCAGTCAACAGATCTGGGTTTGATCCATCACCGTTCTTTAGCCCACTCTGCCACCCCAGTTCAGACATGGCCATATGCAAATCAGTCTGACCCTGTGCCTCATGGAAACAGTCCAGCCCAAACTGCCAAGCCATGCCTTCCCTGGACTGGAAACAAGCTTCCTAGGACCGGTTTCTGGCATTTCAGCCGTCTTCAGCCAGGCTTGCTTGAATCCAGTGGCAAAGTGAGCAAGGGACTCACGTCTGAGCATACCCTGCCAACTTATGGCAAACAAAGCGGTACAAAAGGGGGTGGTGATGGACGGAACATCAGAGCCAATCAAACACTCACACCCAGTCAACAGATCTGGGTTTGATCTATCACCGTTCTTTAGCCCACTCTGCCACCCCAGTTCAGACATGGCCATATGCAAATCAGTCTGACCCTGTGCCTCATGGGAACAGTCCAGCCCGAAGCTTCCTAGTACCACTAGGAAGATTGTTTCCGGTCCAGGGAAGACATGGCTTGGCAGTTCGGGCTGGACTGTTCCCATGAGGCACAGGGTCAGACTGATTTGCATATGGCCATGTCTGAACTGGGGTGGCAGAGTGGGCTAAAGAACGGTGATGGATCAAACCCAGATCTGTTGACTGGGTGTGAGTGTTTGATTGGCTCTGATGCTCTGTCCATCACCACCCCCTTTTGTACCGCTTTGTTCGCCATAAATTGGCAGGGTATGCTCAGACGTGAGTCCCTTGCTCACTTTGCCACTGGATTCAAGCAAGCCTGGCTGAAGACGGGTGAAATGCCAGAAACCGGTCCTAGGAAGCTTGTTTCCGGTCCAGGGAAGGCATGGCTTGGCAGGTCGGGCTGGACTTTTCCCATGAGGCACAGGGTCAGACTGATTTGCATATGGCCATGTCTGAACTGGGGTGGCAGAGTGGGCTAAAGAACGGTGATGGATCAAACCCAGATCTGTTGACTGGGTGTGAGTGTTTGATTGGCTCTGATGTTCCGTCCATCACCACCCCCTTTTGTACCGAAAAAGACGGGGCTTAAATGGACAGACGCCCCTCTCCTCCAATGGCTGGCCTCCGTTTAGGAAGCCAGCCAATGGAGAAGAGGGGCGGGTTCAAGCCCCATACTAGAAAACATGAAATCTCGCCAAGCCAGACTGCGCAAGCGCAGCCTTCGCTAGCCGAGACCTAAAAAGAGAAGGATTAACGGTTGAGTCGGTCACGCTGAGGATTTGAACCTACAACCCGCTAATATTTAAGCGAGTCCTTGTGCGCCATGCAGACTACAGGCACTCACCGAACCCAGCAAGCCGACTCTGAACTGGCTCCACGAAAACGAAAACACAGTCACTGTTACAGAAAAATCAAGCGCAGTAGTAAATCAGTGCAACATGTAGACACGAATCTGACACAGCAAGTGCTGTACAGAGGCAGTTTATTCTTTTGTAACAAAATATATGCAAGATGACACTGCAATATCACCGAAAACTCAAAAACGCATCGCCGTTTATGAAACACAGTCATATTTTCCAATACAGATACTTTTGATGACAAGAGGGAATATATGATCGAGGTTATCTTATATTTTCAGGGTGTGGAGTACAAATGCTACGGATTCTGCGTTGCATATCGTGCGTGTGGAGCACCACAAAACTCGTAAACAAACATTGGATTACTTTACGCCTAACCGAGAATGTGTATTCACGGTGCGGTGCATCACTCGCACCTGAGTGATGCGATGTTACATTGCGTGTGCATCTGTCTGGGTCTACGAGCGAGTCGGTGGCAGAGAGCAGCGGCAGCGCTATATAGGCGCAGCTTCACTGTGCCTCCCGAGGGCAAGGGAGGTGGGCATGCTGTTCCTAGAATGCACCAGTATGAACCCAGTGCTGCATAGGGACCTTGTTAGAAGGGATGTTGGTATTACACCAGTGAGCTTAACAGCTGCTATTATTCCGTACCAATCTCGAATACAGGCGCAAACCCTCATAGCTATCTCGCGGTCTTACGTCAGCGCCTGTGGTGACGGGTTCAATGCTGTGCCACATCATATACTATGTGCTTGAGTTCCCTCATCCTTCTACCACCAGTATTTCCGCGCGTCAGGGCTGCTGGCCACAAAAACACAGAGGACAAATCATGTACATGATTATCTCCGAAATGCAACATAGACATATATTTCAAAAAGCGCCATGAAAAGCTGTGCGCTGAGCTAATTTGCGGTCTTACGTCAGCGCCTGTAGTGACGGGTTCAATGCTGTGCCACATCATATACTATGTGCTTGAGTTCCCTCATACTTCTACCACCAGTATTTCGGCGCATCAGGTCTGCTGGCCACAAAAACACAGAGGACAAATCATGTACACGATTATCTCCGAAATACAACATAGACATATATTTTAACAAGCGCGGCCTTATGTAGGAGCGACTTGCGGGCGTATGTGTAGGGGGGGACGTTAAACAAAGCCTGAGGATCAGCGAGGGACGGCGAAAAGCTATACCAAAAAAAAGTGCTTAGCGGTTAATTAGGAGACACTGTCTCCCGCCACCAGTAAAAGATGCAATCCCGGAGGGAGGGGCCAAAAGGAGACAGGATGGTAGCCAGGAGGGACAAAAACCCTCCTGGACAATCAGAACACCCGGTTGTGCATAACTGGTGGCGCAAAATGACGCGCACCAATGCAAAACACGGACGGAGCAGAAAGCGAGCTTCTGGAATCGTATCGATTCCAAGAAACCCTTGTATGATGAGAGCACCGCATGCGCTGCTTTCGTCAGGCCGAGACCTAAAAAGTGTCAAGCCAAATGGAGACAAAAACCAGACAAAGAACTATAGGAGGGAGTATGGAGGACAGATCCCGGCTTTCTTGTCCTCTCCTGAGCTGGTAAGGAATGTAGAGGCAGAGGGTTAACATTTATTCTTCACTCTTTAAGTGGTGTAATCTCTTTTTAAGTACACCGGTATCCCCGGAAGAGTAAGGGTAGGAGAAGGGTGGGACGGGATGGAAGAAGACACCAGAGAAGAGGGGAGGGGCAGGGAGTAGGAGAAATACTGAGAGAACACATATACAACCTTTTCTGGTACATTCTATTCCCCTCTCACCCAGACAAATGATGCCTCTAGTCTCAATGGCCAGACGTCTGTGCAGTGCATGTTTTTTTTTTTTTTAAATCAATTGCTTAGACATGTTAACAGCACGTTCGGTAATACAGTCCACCACAACAGTACTTGGCACCCAGTGTGAGAGGCCCAGGTAACACGTTCAGCCACGGGGCCCTTCACAAATCAGCTTGTTCTCATTGTGTTTCTCTTGGTTGTGGGGCTGAGGCGCATGAACATTGTGAAAGTTAATGGTGTGAGCAAGGGTGCTGCTGATACTATGCCAAATGAAAAATCGGTTAGGTACGAATCAAAGCTCAATGGAATCTGTGTCTGCAGGGTCTTAGGGCACTAGCCTTATGTGTGAGACTTTAAGGCCCTTCACGTGGCAGTCCGTTTGTGGTGATCACCACAGAAGATTTGTGAGCCTATGCTCGGTCAGGTAAGTGTTCTAAAATGAATCCGACTGGAGATGTGTTCAAAGCCCAGCAAAAATTAAATATGAGGCCAGCTCAGTGGTTTAACAATAACCCCCACTTTGCGGGGGACCCCGAGCTCCTGAGGGCCCCCTTCGGCACTGTGCACGGGCAGCAGGCCTGAAAGCTCACAGCTGGTCCACAGCGAGGGGGTCTCTGTGCAATTTGCAGGGGCCCCTCAAGTGTCGCTATGCCACTAGGCTGTCTCCTTCCTTTGTTCTCAAGGGTTTTGGTGTGTCTCCCTGTTTGCACCTCTGTGTTGTGTAAGTGTGTCTGTGTCTGCTGGCGCGGATGTGCGCTTTTTTTTTTTTTTTGAACCAACTTTTATTGATTTTAACGGTCGTGCAAAAGTCCATACACAGCTTGTTCGCCTACAACCATAATGGCCGGCAGCAGGTGACTAATCATTGTCAGGAGCAAAGGCACATAAATTAGCACAAGTAACATTACCTATAGCCCAAAAACCGGCCCCCACAAAGACATTTACTCTCAGAGGCTCCCGCCTTAGTGGCGTCGAGCCCTCAGTAAACCTCCCGCCCAGCAACCCTGCATAGACAGTTCATAAAGGGCAGAAACTCATGGCTAATAGAATGTCACAATTGTCACGGGCCAGCCGGGCAGGTAGCGTTAGGGTAAGACTGCAAGGGCGCCCCATTCGTGCAATGTAATAGTCATAGCATATTATAGCGAATATCGCCTAGAAGAGACGCTGTATAAGTCCAGTAACTTTCATCAATGATGTACAGGGCATTATGCAAGTCGGCTTCCGGCAGGCCTTCCACTGCAAGCGCAACTAAGGGTTGAGCCCTCCACCCCCAATATCCAGCAGCCATGCCAGGGCAAAGATACCGCCCCAATCCCTGCATCAAAGATTGCCAACGCGGCGACCAAACAACCAGGGGGATAGAACAAGGGAAAAGGGAGGGGGTGTGAACCATCGCAAAGGGCAACAATCGTGGTGGGGAGGAAGGGGTGTGCGCTCAATTATCATCATCAGATGGGGGGCTTACGGGGTGTAGTCCGCTAACAGCAAGATCTCCTCCCTTCCAGGCACGCTTTCGCTAGGGAATTATGTTATACACCCCCTGCGGGATTCCAGAACCCCCCCGGGTCTGTGGGATCTAGCACGTCATCAAAGAGCTTCAGGGCTCTAAGTCGTGGCGGCTGCAGACGAGCGTGCTCTAGCCGCCCCAGGTAATCAACCAAAGGCTTCCAGAGCTTCTTATATTTGGCGTCTCGGAGCTGCAGACGCGCCGTGAGAGACTCCATCGCCACCACATGCCACAGACGAGTAAACCACACGTTTACGGAGGGCGACTCTGGCTTCTTCCAGTAAAGGGCTACTGTTTGTTTTGCAGCGCCCAGCATGTGGAGGCTAAGGTGCCGATCACGACCAGTCATGGCTCTCAGGGTTGCTGGTCTAATGCCCAGAAGGACCACCAGCGGATCCTCCGGAAGGGGGAACCCGAGTACCTTTTTTACATGGCTGAGGACCTCTTTCCAAAAGATTTTCAGAAGCGGGCATGTCCACCAAATATGTATGAAGTCTCCCTGCGCCTGGGTGCAGCGCCAGCACAGGGCAGATGAATTGGGAAACATTTTGTGGAGTCTGGCGGGGGTGTAGTACCATTGGGTCATTACTTTGTAAGCCGATTCCTGTTGGGGAATGCTACGCAGGATTTTAGGGATGTCGCCCCAGAGCCGGGCCCATTGGGCAGGGGTGACGCCTGAGCCAGTAGAGGAATGCCATCTCGTCTGGTACGGGTGGGGGTCTAGCTGGCGCGAGCGCTGCAGCACCTTGTATATGCGAGATATTAGCCCCTTGTAGTTGCCGAAGTCACGCGCTAGCTGTTCGAACTGCGTGTAGGGTCGCGTGGCCGCCGGCGTCAGAGACGAGCCCTGTATCCAGTGACGCAGTTGTATGTACTGGTATTTGTCACCGTCCAGGAGCCCAAACTCCTGCTTGCACTGTGCAAAGGTTTTGAGAGAGTCACCGAGAAACAGGTCCCGTATCGTCCTGCAGCCCGACTCCGTCCAGTTCGCGAAGTGGGGTGGCCGACATGCCGGCGGGAATTGCGGATTTCGCGCAATCGGGGTGTGCGGGGATGGAAAGGTGGTCAAGCCCCTACTCACCGCCACTTTATCCCAGATCTCCAGGACCATTTTGGTAGGGACGGCCATGTAAGCGCTGCGATGGCGGGCCGCCCGGGGAAGCCAGGCATGGTCCCATAGCGGGCGACAGGTGACTGCCCTGTCCATGTGGAACCACACCTTCTCACTCTCCCACGCCCCCCACTCCAGGACACAGCGAAGATGCGACGCCCAGTAATATTCGAGAAGGTTAGGGCAGGCCAGGCCACCCCTATCCCGGGGGAGACTCAAGATTCTATTCGAAAACCGTGGCTTTTTCCCCCCCCACACAAATGCGTTGAGCTCGCGTTGAAGCCCCTGTATTTGGTGTTCCGGAATCGGAGTTGGCAGAGTTTGAAATAGATAGAGGACCTTTGGCAATATCGACATCTTCACTGTGTTGAGTCGGCCCAGCCAAGAGAGCGGCAAGGCCCTCCACGCCCGTAGGTCAGCTAGGACAGAGGTTTTGTATTCCTGCCAGTTGGCCTGCGTCCAAGTGGCCAGGTCTGGAGTCAAGTTAAGACCTAAGTATCGCACTGACGCGTCCGCCCACTGGTACGGGGCCGAAGCTCGGATCGCCGGAAGCTCTTCGGCCGGGATCGAAATATTGAGGGCCCAGGACTTGGCATGGTTAATTTTGAGCCCAGAGGCGCGTTCGTAGGTTCGGAGTAGCGAGTGCACCGCCGGCAGTGAGCGTAGGGGCTCGGAGAGGGTGAGAAGGAGATCGTCTGCGAAGAGAGCGATCTTGTGCTGCACTCCGCGAAGAGGTATACCGCAGATATCAGGGGACCGCCGAATCATAATGGCCAGGGGCTCCACCACCAGGGCGAACAGCAGGGGCGACAGGGGACAGCCCTGCCGAGTGCCTCTACAGATGGGGAAGGGTTGCGTGAGCTGACCGTTAACCCGTACCCTGGCAACCGGCGAAATATACGGGGCCATAATGCACGCCACCATCTTAGGACCCAGGCCTACTTTCCGCAGCACTGCTCGGAGAAAAGTCCAGTCAACCCGGTCTAACGCTTTTTCCGCGTCAAGCGACAACAGGCAGGCCGGAATCCTCCAGTGTTTAGCCTTCCCAACGATATGCGCAATACGCCGTACATTATCCGCGCCCTGGCGTTGATGGATAAACTAGTTATACGAGAAGGGTATACAGTTCCTCTAGTTGTACAGGAGTGTGAAGAATACACTCATCCTTGGGATCGAGACAAAGTGGGGAGCAATGTCTAGTTGGCCTGGGAGTGTACTAGCATGTGTTGGATGGGGGAACCCACATTGGTGGAACTAAAACCCTCACACACCCAGCAAGCTAGGTGTCATGCTTCATCATCTGGGTTTTGCTCCTCGTCGGGTCGGCGCTGCAATTCCCGACGGGCACCCAAAGATGGGGCTCTTTAGCGGAGATCTTTTGTTCCTTGCCGAAGGTGAGTGCAAGTGAGGGCCAGGTAGGTGTAGACGTTAGTGAGTGTGTTTTAAAACGGGGTTGGTTAGTCTGAATAATGGATTTTATTCGGTCAGTAAACCACCCTATTAAAAACGAAATGAGAGGCGGTGGTCTAGACACAATGGGTCAGGGACTACTCTGCTCTACTCAGATGGTCAACATGTTTCTTGCCTCAAGGTCAGGGGGATCCAGCGGCAATTCATCAGGACCGGTGAAATTGAACTATCTACAAAATTGTGAGGGTGTGCAAACAATTATTTACAGTGGTGTCTGGATAAAAACTACCCTAGGGAAGTGTCAGGAAAACTAAACACTTCCGTTATGGATTGGCCTAGAGGAAAAGGAGAGAGGAAGCAAAACAGGCCAACACAGTACATTAAAAACACACACTTAGTCATGTATATACAATTCGTAGTATGGAGCCAAGGACTCCTCATATGCATGTCCACTATAAAAGCAGTTGCGCTAAACAGGAGTGATCATGCATAGGTGGATGCAGTGTGCAGGTACATGTCAAGTGATAAACATCCAAACCACTCAAAATCTTACGTTATGAAGTCTAGTAATGCTCACCTAACGTTATAGAAAGTGCCGCTCCAGTCGGTACATGGCGAGCCTCTTGGGGTGGCGTGTTAGCCTACTGTAGATAGTAGTACAAAAATGTAAAGCAAGAGGCTCACACAGGTAGGTGTGTCCGAGTAACACACTCACTGGTGCTAGGTATAGTCAGGACAAAGTTAGCAAGGTCCCCCGGCACCAAGGTAACCGGAAGCCGCCGCCCGAGGAGCGACTCGACCCCCGGCCCCGAGCGTCTCCCAAGAGAGAACACGAGGTAGCCTAAGGATCGGTTCGCTGCAACAGCCGAGGTCAGCCGTCCACCGGAGCAGAGGGGATCTCTGCTCGTTCAGTCTAACGATTTTAATCGGAAGTAGCTACTTACAGTTCTGTCGCCCAAGGGTGGTCTGCAAACCTACCCCGCTCCGCCGAAACCGGGAAGTGTGGTTTGATTTCCACTGTTCAGTTAAGAACCAATCCGGTAAGGTGTAAGCGAGTTCTGATTGGGCGTCTGTAATCTGACGAATTAGTTCGGAAACAACCCCGTCTACATAGAGTGACTATGGGCGCCATCTTGGAATGGGGTGTTACGGTAGGTAACAGATGGTGTTAGTGCATCTAAGAGGTCAGGAGGGGGTTCTTGGGAGTGATAATGAACTTCATAAAGTCCTCGTCTAGTGTATCCCTGTCTAATCCAGAAAAGCAACGCATTGTGTGCATAATGCCATGAATCAGAAATCATATATATATATGAATGGGTAGTTGGTGTTAAAACAGGCATAACGGGAACACTCGCAATGTCAGTGGATGTCAGTGATATCCTGTAGGGGTTACAGGGTATGTCCGATCACTGTCAGTACTGTGAATCTAAGTCCATCCCTTGTATCCCTCGTGAGGACAGGACTGGTGGTTAAACTCGGGCATGCATCCGGATCTCAATGTGTCAAGGTACCCCATGGTATGTCGTCATTCAGACCTCTTGTGTCAGATGCCAATCTGTGTACCTATCTTTGTTCTAATCTAAACAAGGCTTGTGATGTAATGCCTGGATCTGATTCAAGAACGACCCATCTTAAGGAGTCTGCTGTGTGATGGAGACTTTTAAAATGGCAGTACAGTTTCGTGGTCTCCTTTAAGCATCTGATGTTACTTTTGTGCTCTGTAATACGTGTCTTGATGGGTCGTGTCGTCATCCCTATGTAATTCAATGTACAAGGGCACTGTAACAGATAGATACAATTCGTAGAGTTACAATTTGTATGACGTACCAATGTCCAGGTTAAGCTGTCGGACAGAATCAATTCCTTGGTAGTCATCGTCTGTTTGCAGGATGTGCAATTTCCACACGGGAAATGTCCAGTGACTGGTGGAAGCCCCCATAGAGTGCCCTGGGGGTTCTGCGTTACTTTTTTAGGTCTGGTGTGGATCAAAATATCTTTCAGATTTTGCGTTCTTTTAAAAGCAAACCTGGGTTGGGGCAGAGACAGGTTCCCAGCAGCTAGGATGCCCCAATGTTTTTTAATTACTTTTTTCATGTTATTAGAGGAAGGGGTGAACGAAGTGACACAGGTCAAGGTATCGGTTTGTTCCCGGGTCTTGGTCTCAAGTAAAACCTCTCTGGGGTTATTCCTAGCACGTTTCATGGCTTTTGTGATAGTAACGGTTGGGTACCCTCTCTCTTTTAAATTATTTGCCAAAATGTCTGCCTCTTTTTTGTAGTCTGACACAGAGCTGCAATTTCTCCTCACACGGAGAAACTGACCAAAAGGTAGGTTGTCCCTCAGTGCTTTGGGGTGGTGACTACTATACAGCAGAAGGCTGTTCCTGTCTGTTGGTTTTTTGTAGAGGCTAGTTGTCAACACCCCGGACTCTAATCTGATGTCTAGGTCCAAGAAGGCAATGTGGGAAGGAGAAATGTGGTTGGTAAATTTTAAATAGGGGTTCTGGATATTGATCCATCGACAGAATTCTTCACATCTGCTCAATGAACCCTTCCAAAGGATGAGGACATCGTCAATAAAACGCCTCCACATAATCAGATTCTCATCAAAGGGGTTGGTGGGGCACTGAATGACCTCTTCCTCGAAAGCTGCCATATAGAGGCAGGCTAGACTAGGGGCAAATGTGCTGCCCATAGAAGTCCCTTGGCATTGGTGGAACAGTTCGTTCCTGAATTCAAAGAAATTCTCCGTTAATGCTAGGGATGCTAGGTCCATGATGAAAGACACAGGAGTGGGTGATGTCCAGTCTTCCTTACGAAGGGCCTCTTCGATCACAGTTAGGGTGGCTTGTTGTGGGATATTTGTGTATAACGCCTCCACGTCTAAGGTGACCAGAAGGCTGATCTCCCCATTAGGTTCAAACCCTTCTACTGTTCTTAGGATGTCACTGGTATCTTTGATATAGGACGGTATTCTTTGGACCAGGGGTTGTAAAAAGTGATCCACAAATCTGGACAGTGGCTCTAGAACGGAACCGATCCCGGACACAATGGGCCTGCCTGGGGTCGGAAAAGAGAAGAAAGAAAGAACAACCGAACCTTCTATAATCGAGGGGAATCAATGTTCCCCGGTCCACCACAAACTCACTTTTGGCAATATCCTATGTTTCCCCCGTGCCCTCCCCAATTCTATCCAGGAGCCAACCCCCAACCTTTTTTAGGCAGAGGCTGGGGCAGAGGAAGAGGGCGAAGGCGAGGAACACAGCATGTCCAGTGGCAGGACCAAGTCCAGCCCCCGATGGAGACCCGGAGCCAACGCAGGGGCAGAAGGACCTAGTAATCAACCTTTCTGAAAGACCACTCAACAACGTTGAACTGCGAGTGATTCGCAAAGGACTGGGTTTTGTACCCACACCAAGGATAGACAAATTCAGGGAAGCATGCGAACTGCATAGTTTCTTTAGAAAGATTCGCCTAAAAGCCTTTTTTCATAACAAATCTTTTATAGATGCAGATAACACAGATACTGGGCTACATAATCCATCAACCTTTACCCCCAGCGCTGGCATGGTTCCCCCAGAAGTCCTAACCTTTGAAAAAGCGATACTCAAAGATCTTGCCGTGACACGAGACAGGTCTAACACTTTCTATAACCTCTCAAAAGAGGAAATGAATGCAGCCAGGGCTCTGGCTGACGACCACACAATCACAATTAAACAAGCAGACAAGGGTGGGGCTACAGTCATCCAGTCCACCCTTGACTATGAGAGAGAGTGTCGGAGACAACTAGGTGATCGGAAATACTATACACCTATAACATTAGACCCCACTCCTAGGTTGAAGAACGCTATCAATAGCCTTACCCTGGAGGCAGAGACTAATGGGTGGATCACAAAGAAAGAGGCCGATTACCTTAATACACGTAATCCCGTAACACCATACTTTTACACTTTGCCAAAAGTCCATAAAGGAACTTTTCCGACCCCAGGCAGGCCCATTGTGTCCGGGATCGGTTCCGTTCTAGAGCCACTGTCCAGATTTGTGGATCACTTTTTACAACCCCTGGTCCAAAGAATACCGTCCTATATCAAAGATACCAGTGACATCCTAAGAACAGTAGAAGGGTTTGAACCTAATGGGGAGATCAGCCTTCTGGTCACCTTAGACGTGGAGGCGTTATACACAAATATCCCACAACAAGCCACCCTAACTGTGATCGAAGAGGCCCTTCGTAAGGAAGACTGGACATCACCCACTCCTGTGTCTTTCATCATGGACCTAGCATCCCTAGCATTAACGGAGAATTTCTTTGAATTCAGGAACGAACTGTTCCACCAATACCAAGGGACTTCTATGGGCAGCACATTTGCCCCTAGTCTAGCCTGCCTCTATATGGCAGCTTTCGAGGAAGAGGTCATTCAGTGCCCCACCAACCCCTTTGATGAGAATCTGATTTTGTGGAGGTGTTTTATTGACGATGTCCTCATCCTTTGGAAGGGTTCATTGAGCAGATGTGAAGAGTTCTGTCGATGGATCAATATCCAGAACCCCTATTTAAAATTTACCAACCACATTTCTCCTTCCCACATTGCCTTCTTGGACCTAGACATCAGATTAGAGTCCGGGTGTTGACAACTAGCCTCTACAAAAAACCAACAGACAGGAACAGCCTTCTGCTGTATAGTAGTCACCACCCCAAAGCACTGAGGGACAACCTACCTTTTGGTCAGTTTCTCCGTGTGAGGAGAAATTGCAGCTCTGTGTCAGACTACAAAAAAGAGGCAGACATTTTGGCAAATAATTTAAAAGAGAGAGGGTACCCAACCGTTACTATCACAAAAGCCATGAAACGTGCTAGGAATAACCCCAGAGAGGTTTTACTTGAGACCAAGACCCGGGAACAAACCGATACCTTGACCTGTGTCACTTCGTTCACCCCTTCCTCTAATAACATGAAAAAAGTAATTAAAAAACATTGGGGCATCCTAGCTGCTGGGAACCTGTCTCTGCCCCAACCCAGGTTTGCTTTTAAAAGAACGCAAAATCTGAAAGATATTTTGATCCACACCAGACCTAAAAAAGTAACGCAGAACCCCCAGGGCACTCTATGGGGGCTTCCACCAGTCACTGGACATTTCCCGTGTGGAAATTGCACATCCTGCAAACAGACGATGACTACCAAGGAATTGATTCTGTCCGACAGCTTAACCTGGACATTGGTACGTCATACAAATTGTAACTCTACGAATTGTATCTATCTGTTACAGTGCCCTTGTACATTGAATTACATAGGGATGACGACACGACCCATCAAGACACGTATTACAGAGCACAAAAGTAACATCAGATGCTTAAAGGAGACCACGAAACTGTACTGCCATTTTAAAAGTCTCCATCACACAGCAGACTCCTTAAGATGGGTCGTTCTTGAATCACATCCAGGCATTACATCACAAGCCTTGTTTAGATTAGAACAAAGATGGGTACACAGATTGGCATCTGACACAAGAGGTCTGAATGACGACATACCATGGGGTACCTTGACACATTGAGATCCGGATGCATGCCCGAGTTTAACCACCAGTCCTGTCCTCACGAGGGATACAAGGGATGGACTTAGATTCACAGTACTGACAGTGATCGGACATACCCTGTAACCCCTACAGGATATCACTGACATCCACTGACATTGCGAGTGTTCCCGTTATGCCTGTTTTAACACCAACTACCCATTCATATATATATATGATTTCTGATTCATGGCATTATGCACACAATGCGTTGCTTTTCTGGATTAGACAGGGATACACTAGACGAGGACTTTATGAAGTTCATTATCACTCCCAAGAACCCCCTCCTGACCTCTTAGATGCACTAACACCATCTGTTACCTACCGTAACACCCCATTCCAAGATGGCGCCCATAGTCACTCTATGTAGACGGGGTTGTTTCCGAACTAATTCGTCAGATTACAGACGCCCAATCAGAACTCGCTTACACCTTACCGGATTGGTTCTTAACTGAACAGTGGAAATCAAACCACACTTCCCGGTTTCGGCGGACCGGGGTAGGTTTGCAGACCACCCTTGGGCGACAGAACTGTAAGTAGCTACTTCCGATTAAAATCGTTAGACTGAACGAGCAGAGATCCCCTCTGCTCCGGTGGACGGCTGACCTCGGCTGTTGCAGCGAACCGATCCTTAGGCTACCTCGTGTTCTCTCTTGGGAGACGATCGGGGCCGGGGGTCGAGTCGCTCCTCGGGCGGCGGCTTCCGGTTACCTTGGTGCCGGGGGACCTTGCTAACTTTGTCCTGACTATACCTAGCACCAGTGAGTGTGTTACTCGGACACACCTACCTGTGTGAGCCTCTTGCTTTACATTTTTGTACTACTATCTACAGTAGGCTAACACGCCACCCCAAGAGGCTCGCCATGTACCGACTGGAGCGGCACTTTCTATAACGTTAGGTGAGCATTACTAGACTTCATAACGTAAGATTTTAAGTGGTTTGGATGTTTATCACTTGACACGTACCTGCACACTGCATCCACCTATGCATGATCACTCCTGTTTAGCGCAACTGCTTTTATAGTGGACATGCATATGAGGAGTCCTTGGCTCCATACTACGAATTGTATATACATGACTAAGTGTGTGTTTTTAATGTACTGTGTTGGCCTGTTTTGCTTCCTCTCTCCTTTTCCTCTAGGCCAATCCATAACGGAAGTGTTTAGTTTTCCTGACACTTCCCTAGGGTAGTTTTTATCCAGACACCACTGTAAATAATTGTTTGCACACCCTCACAATTTTGTAGATAGTTCAATTTCACCGGTCCTGATGAATTGCCGCTGGATCCCCCTGACCTTGAGGCAAGAAACATGTTGACCATCTGAGTAGAGCAGAGTAGTCCCTGACCCATTGTGTCTAGACCACCGCCTCTCATTTCGTTTTTAATAGGGTGGTTTACTGACCGAATAAAATCCATTATTCAGACTAACCAACCCCGTTTTAAAACACACTCACTAACGTCTACACCTACCTGGCCCTCACTTGCACTCACCTTCTGCAAGGAACAAAAGATCTCCGCTAAAGAGCCCCATCTTTGGGTGCCCGTCGGGAATTGCAGCGCCGACCCGACGAGGAGCAAAACCCAGATGATGAAGCATGACACCTAGCTTGCTGGGTGTGTGAGGGTTTTAGTTCCACCAATGTGGGTTCCCCCATCCAACACATGCTAGTACACTCCCAGGCCAACTAGACATTGCTCCCCACTTTGTCTCGATCCCAAGGATGAGTGTATTCTTCACACTCCTGTACAACTAGAGGAACTGTATACCCTTCTCGTATAACTACTTCAGGGCTTGTATACTGGACCTCGTTAAATATAGCCCACCCGCTTTTATTTTTCCTTCATTTGATTGTGATTTCTTGCGCGGTTGGAAAACCGTAGGAAAGTATTGAGGTTACCTACAGTGTCAACTCACACTGTTAGGCCCACTCTGCAACAGACTAATCCCTCACGTTGGGTTAGTGGCCATTGTTCCCCATTTTCCACACAATGGATGGAGAATTAGGGATTAGTTATGGCGAGGATGCAGTCACTGACATCCTTAGAACACCGTCACTCCTAGGAGCAGACGGAACAACAGCAAGCGTGTCCAACTCGGATGACTGGTCTAACTTAGTATCCCTTAAAAAAGAATGGCTCAGAATAACGATGCACGGAGCTGTTATGACTGAGTATTTGAGGGCTAACATTGCCCCCAATGGATTGATCGTGAATATCTTCCCCAGATTATTTCTGGAGGATCCTCCATTCAAGAAGGATTGGTCCTCAGTCTCTTGGAAATGTACCCGTGATCTCCTAGTCCTTATAATTAACACTGCCAAAAGACTCGCTGATGCTTTGCTATTACGGATACAAGCCGCTGAGTCTACTATGAAATCGTCAGTACCCAACAGCACCTTCAAAACCAAGTTGGCTGAGATTAACTCAGAAATAACGGAGAGTAGAGAGTATCTTCTCAAACAGAAGATAGCGAAGCTACAGAAGGACATCTCGAGATTTGACAAAGAAAAGATCTTCCCCTACCTGAAACCAGATTTCACACCTAATAGGAATAATTATTCCAGCGACGAGGAATCGAGTAACAATAGCAGGAGGGACTCCAATAATAGCAACTCGAGCTCTGGCAGTTGGGACACTCCGAACCAGAGAAGAAAGAACAACCGAACCTTCTATAATCGAGGGGAATCAATGTTCCCCGGTCCACCACAAACTCACTTTTGGCAATATCCTATGTTTCCCCCGTGCCCTCCCCAATTCTATCCAGGAGCCAACCCCCAACCTTTTTTAGGCAGAGGCTGGGGCAGAGGAAGAGGGCGAAGGCGAGGAACACAGCATGTCCAGTGGCAGGACCAAGTCCAGCCCCCGATGGAGACCCGGAGCCAACGCAGGGGCAGAAGGACCTAGTAATCAACCTTTCTGAAAGACCACTCAACAACGTTGAACTGCGAGTGATTCGCAAAGGACTGGGTTTTGTACCCACACCAAGGATAGACAAATTCAGGGAAGCATGCGAACTGCATAGTTTCTTTAGAAAGATTCGCCTAAAAGCCTTTTTTCATAACGAATCTTTTATAGATGCAGATAACACAGATACTGGGCTACATAATCCATCAACCTTTACCCCCAGCGCTGGCATGGTTCCCCCAGAAGTCCTAACCTTTGAAAAAGCGATACTCAAAGATCTTGCCGTGACACGAGACAGGTCTAACACTTTCTATAACCTCTCAAAAGAGGAAATGAATGCAGCCAGGGCTCTGGCTGACGACCACACAATCACAATTAAACAAGCAGACAAGGGTGGGGCTACAGTCATCCAGTCCACCCTTGACTATGAGAGAGAGTGTCGGAGACAACTAGGTGATCGGAAATACTATACACCTATAACATTAGACCCCACTCCTAGGTTGAAGAACGCTATCAATAGCCTTACCCTGGAGGCAGAGACTAATGGGTGGATCACAAAGAAAGAGGCCGATTACCTTAATACACGTAATCCCGTAACACCATACTTTTACACTTTGCCAAAAGTCCATAAAGGAACTTTTCCGACCCCAGGCAGGCCCATTGTGTCCGGGATCGGTTCCGTTCTAGAGCCACTGTCCAGATTTGTGGATCACTTTTTACAACCCCTGGTCCAAAGAATACCGTCCTATATCAAAGATACCAGTGACATCCTAAGAACAGTAGAAGGGTTTGAACCTAATGGGGAGATCAGCCTTCTGGTCACCTTAGACGTGGAGGCGTTATACACAAATATCCCACAACAAGCCACCCTAACTGTGATCGAAGAGGCCCTTCGTAAGGAAGACTGGACATCACCCACTCCTGTGTCTTTCATCATGGACCTAGCATCCCTAGCATTAACGGAGAATTTCTTTGAATTCAGGAACGAACTGTTCCACCAATGCCAAGGGACTTCTATGGGCAGCACATTTGCCCCTAGTCTAGCCTGCCTCTATATGGCAGCTTTCGAGGAAGAGGTCATTCAGTGCCCCACCAACCCCTTTGATGAGAATCTGATTATGTGGAGGCGTTTTATTGACGATGTCCTCATCCTTTGGAAGGGTTCATTGAGCAGATGTGAAGAGTTCTGTCGATGGATCAATATCCAGAACCCCTATTTAAAATTTACCAACCACATTTCTCCTTCCCACATTGCCTTCTTGGACCTAGACATCAGATTAGAGTCCGGGGTGTTGACAACTAGCCTCTACAAAAAACCAACAGACAGGAACAGCCTTCTGCTGTATAGTAGTCACCACCCCAAAGCACTGAGGGACAACCTACCTTTTGGTCAGTTTCTCCGTGTGAGGAGAAATTGCAGCTCTGTGTCAGACTACAAAAAAGAGGCAGACATTTTGGCAAATAATTTAAAAGAGAGAGGGTACCCAACCGTTACTATCACAAAAGCCATGAAACGTGCTAGGAATAACCCCAGAGAGGTTTTACTTGAGACCAAGACCCGGGAACAAACCGATACCTTGACCTGTGTCACTTCGTTCACCCCTTCCTCTAATAACATGAAAAAAGTAATTAAAAAACATTGGGGCATCCTAGCTGCTGGGAACCTGTCTCTGCCCCAACCCAGGTTTGCTTTTAAAAGAACGCAAAATCTGAAAGATATTTTGATCCACACCAGACCTAAAAAAGTAACGCAGAACCCCCAGGGCACTCTATGGGGGCTTCCACCAGTCACTGGACATTTCCCGTGTGGAAATTGCACATCCTGCAAACAGACGATGACTACCAAGGAATTGATTCTGTCCGACAGCTTAACCTGGACATTGGTACGTCATACAAATTGTAACTCTACGAATTGTATCTATCTGTTACAGTGCCCTTGTACATTGAATTACATAGGGATGACGACACGACCCATCAAGACACGTATTACAGAGCACAAAAGTAACATCAGATGCTTAAAGGAGACCACGAAACTGTACTGCCATTTTAAAAGTCTCCATCACACAGCAGACTCCTTAAAATGGGTCGTTCTTGAATCACATCCAGGCATTACATCACAAGCCTTGTTTAGATTAGAACAAAGATGGGTACACATATTGGCATCTGACACAAGAGGTCTGAATGACGACATACCATGGGGTACCTTGACACATTGAGATCCGGATGCATGCCCGAGTTTAACCACCAGTCCTGTCCTCACGAGGGATACAAGGGATGGACTTAGATTCACAGTACTGACAGTGATCGGACATACCCTGTAACCCCTACAGGATATCACTGACATCCACTGACATTGCGAGTGTTCCCGTTATGCCTGTTTTAACACCAACTACCCATTCATATATATATATGATTTCTGATTCATGGCATTATGCACACAATGCGTTGCTTTTCTGGATTAGACAGGGATACACTAGACGAGGACTTTATGAAGTTCATTATCACTCCAAAGAACCCCCTCCTGACCTCTTAGATGCACTAACACCATCTGTTACCTACCGTAACACCCCATTCCAAGATGGCGCCCATAGTCACTCTATGTAGACGGGGTTGTTTCCGAACTAATTCGTCAGATTACAGACGCCCAATCAGAACTCGCTTACACCTTACCAGATTGGTTCTTAACTGAACAGTGGAAATCAAACCACACTTCCCGGTTTCGGCGGAGCGGGGTAGGTTTGCAGACCACCCTTGGGCGACAGAACTGTAAGTAGCTACTTCCGATTAAAATCGTTAGACTGAACGAGCAGAGATCCCCTCTGCTCCGGTGGACGGCTGACCTCGGCTGTTGCAGCGAACCGATCCTTAGGCTACCTCGTGTTCTCTCTTGGGAGACGCTCGGGGCCGGGGGTCAAGTCGCTCCTCGGGCGGCGGCTTCCGGTTACCTTGGTGCCGGGGGACCTTGCTAACTTTGTCCTGACTATACCTAGCACCAGTGGGTGTGTTACTCGGACACACCTACCTGTGTGAGCCTCTTGCTTTACATTTTTTTACTACTATCTACAGTAGGCTAACACGCCACCCCAAGAGGCTCGCCATGTACCGACTGGAGCGGCACTTTCTATAACGTTAGGTGAGCATTACTAGATTTCATAACGTAAGATTTTGAGTGGTTTGGATGTTTATCACTTGACACGTACCTGCACACTGCATCCACCTATGCATGATCACTCCTGTTTAGCGCAACTGCTTTTATAGTGGACATGCATATGAGGAGTCCTTGGCTCCATACTACGAATTGTATATACATGACTAAGTGTGTGTTTTTAATGTACTGTGTTGGCCTGTTTTGCTTCCTCTCTCCTTTTCCTCTAGGCCAATCCATAACGGAAGTGTTTAGTTTTCCTGACACTTCCCTAGGGTAGTTTTTATCCAGACACCACTGTAAATAATTGTTTGCACACCCTCACAATTTTGTAGATAGTTCAATTTTACCGGTCCTGATGAATTGCCGCTGGATCCCCCTGACCTTGAGGCAAGAAACATGTTGACCATCTGAGTAGAGCAGAGTAGTCCCTGACCCATTGTGTCTAGACCACCGCCTCTCATTTCGTTTTTAATAGGGTGGTTTACTGACCGAATAAAATCCATTATTCAGACTAACCAACCCCGTTTTAAAACACACTCACTAACGTCTACACCTACCTGGCCCTCACTTGCACTCACCTTCGGCAAGGAACAAAAGATCTCCGCTAAAGAGCCCCATCTTTGGGTGCCCGTCGGGAATTGCAGCGCCGACCCGACGAGGAGCAAAACCCAGATGATGAAGCATGACACCTAGCTTGCTAGGTGTGTGAGGGTTTTAGTTCCACCAATGTGGGTTCCCCCATCCAACACATGCTAGTACACTCCCAGGCCAACTAGACATTGCTCCCCACTTTGTCTCGATCCCAAGGATGAGTGTATTCTTCACACTCCTGTACAACTAGAGGAACTGTATACCCTTCTCGTATAACTACTTCAGGGCTTGTATACTGGACCTCGTTAAATATAGCCCACCCGCTTTTATTTTTCCTTCATTTGATTGTGGTTGATGGATAAACCCCACCTGGTCGGGCTCGATGAGGTTAGGTAGGTGAGGGCCAAGGTTCTTAGCTAGGATTTTGGTGTAAAGTTTTAAATCGGTGTTCAGCAAGGCAATGGGCCGGTAGGAGGAGCACAGCGTATGGTCCTTCCCGGGTTTCGGGATGAGAGTTATGTCGGCCATTGCCATATCTGCTGAGGGCCCTACCGACTCCTCGAAGGAATTAAAGAGGCGCAAAAGGTACGGCTGCAATTGCGGTAAAAAGGCGCGGAAGAACGACACCGGGAGCCCGTCCGGGCCGGGCGCTTTGCCAAGCGGGAGGTCGCGCAGGGCGCCAGCCAGCTCTGCCGGAGTGATAGAGTCCTCTAGAAGCCCGGATTGATGCTCACTCAACGGGTCCCAGTGGCAAGAGTCTAAGGCCTCCGCAACCAGCTCTGCCGCAGGGGAGTCGCCAGTATAGAGGGCTGCATAGTAGTCGTGAAACGTTTGGAGCTTCGCCGGTTCCGCAACGGCCCAGGACCCGTCCACCTTCTGTAGTTTCGCGACATGCGCCGTAGCTGCCCGCGTCCGCAAACGTCGCGCCAGAACAGCGCCCACCTTGTCGCCCCCCGCATAGTAGCGCTGCTTGAGTGCAAGCAGAGCGCGCTCAGCCTTGTTGACCCTGTGCGCGCGGAGCTGCCCCCGAAGGACGGCCAAGCGGCGCGTGTGCGTCGCCAGCGGGCGCTCTTTGTCCATCTGCTCGAGCACCTGTAGCTCCCTCGTAAGTTTTGTCTCGTAAAGCTGGGCCTCACGCACTCGAGCGACCGCCAAGGCTGTGAGAGTGCCCCGTATAGTGGCTTTGAAGGCGTCCCAGAGAAGGGGGAGAGGGGTCCCCGGCAGGTCGTTGTCTTCGAAATATGCCAGGATGGCTGTCTGGATCTCCTCTCTATCTACTGGGTCACGGAGGACGTGGTCCGGGAATCGCCAGCGGTGCGGCCGCAGCGGGTGGGGAGGACCCTCCCGTAGAAGCAGCTCAACATGGGCGTGATCCGAGACCGAGATGGTGGAATGGGACACCGAGACGGAGTCCTTGAGCAGTGAGTGCGATACGAGGAGGAGGTCAATGCGGGAGTAAGTGCGGTGGACATGGGAGTAAAAGGTGTAGTCTCGCAACCCCGGGGAGTGGTACCTCCAGACATCTACTAAGGTTAAGGCGGTTAGGGAGCGTTTCACCGCCGCAGACATGGCCCCCACCCCGTGGAAAGCGCCCCCACAGCGGTCAAGCTCCGCGTCCCACACCCAATTGAAGTCCCCTCCGACTATGAGGTCCGTGGTCACTGGCTCAAGGTGTTCCCTGATTATCCTACGCAAGAAGAGATCCTGACCCTGGTTGGGGGCATACAAATTACACAGTGTCAGAGCGCGGGAGCCCCGCCTGATCTCCACCCGCAGAAACCGCCCCTCCGCATCCCTATGTACCTTGGCATCCCCCCGGGATATCCCCGCCCTGCACAGGATCGCCACTCCCGCCGTCTTCGAGGGAGCCGAGGACCAGATCTGAAGGGGGAAGCGCGGGTGCGCCATCCGGCCCACGTCTGACTTGAGGAGGTGTGTCTCTTGGAGGAGGATGATATCGGGGTTCTGTAGGAGCAGGTAGCGCCAGATTAGGCGTCGTTTGTTGGGAGAGTTGAGCCCTTTCACATTGAGAGAGAGAATCTTCCAGGGAGAGGTGGTAGTCATTGTCGTAAAATCCCTAGTAGGGCACCTCCCGCATGAGCATCCCACCCATACACATGTCCCCCCCGCCAAGGGGAATGAATGAAAGAGGGTACTGAGGGGAACAAATAAGAACAAATACAACCATGTAAACCTGTAGTCGGCCAACAGGGCCGGAAGAGCCTATTCCAGTCAAGAGAGTAGCCAGGCACCACGGCACAGGCTGTCTCGGAGATGTCACTCTCCCAGAAATAGGAGGGGGGGTGCGCCATCGCTGAACCGCTAAGTTATGGTGTCAAGAGTCCATCCCGGGCCGCCGCCCAAGCCTGGGAGGCTGCGCCCCGTAGAGGAGACGGCGGTGCGCCTCCGAGTGAGGCGTCCAAGGCGTCGAGCAATGGGGGAGAGATGCAGCCCACAGCCGGCCGCACTTCCAGTCGTCTCAGTTGTCTCAGTTGTATAGCTGCAATCAGGTGAGATGTTCCGCAATGGCGTCGGTCATTTAAGGGCAGAGGCCTGTGAGCCCAGCGGCGAGGAGGAGCCCTCCAGGGATTTAATATGTTCGATAATGTCCTGCTTGTCCCGGGAGGCCCTGCTGCCCTCCGGCGACGATGGGTGTCTAGGGCGTCGCACTGTGGACCACTGCGGCTTCACCGGGACTTTAAGTTTGGGGGGGCGCCGCGAGGGGCTGGCCGGCGGCGAATCGGGAATCTGCAGTAGTTGAGCCGCCTCACGGTATGAGCGCAGCACCCGCCGCTTGGACTCCCACTGAAACATGAGGGCGAAGGGATGGGCCCATTGGTAGCGGATGTTGAGCTCCCTCAATTTGTCCGTGATGGGTTTGAAGTCCCGACGTCGCCGGAGAGTGGTGGAGGCCAAGTCCTGAAACAATTGGATGGGCTTTCCCCCGCAAAGGATTTCGGATTTGCCTCTGGCCGCCTTTAGAATGGCTTCCTTTTCAACAAAGAAATGAACCCGTGTCAAGATGTCAGGGATGAGACCCGGCCTCCCCATCGGCCCTGAAACCCTATGGGCGCGGTCCAGGGTGGGCGGCGAAGTATCATCATCCCCTCGGATGTCATGGAGTAAGTCCGCCACGAAGGACATAATATCTGCCCCTTCTGCCCCAGGCGGCACCCCCCGGATGCGTATGTTGTTCCGGCGCCCCCTATTTTCCAAATCCTCCTGTTTGATCTGGAGCTCAACATGCTGTTCTTCCAAGGTCGCCAATCTTTGCCATAGGTGTTCCTGGTCTTCCGTACGTGCATCCAGGGTCTTTTCTAAGTCATCTACTCGGCCGCCCAGCTCCCCCACGTCCTTCCGAAGGTCCTTCACGCATGCCTGGACTTCTGTGCGGAGGGACCCAATTTCTGACTTAAGTTCTTGCATGAACGCCGTCATGAAGGATTGCGTGACGGGGGCCGTCGAGACACCTGCCCCCGAAGGCTCTGCGCTCTGTGATGCTGTGGTAGGCTTGTTCCACAAGTCCTTGACAGAGGCGTCTTTGGGGGTTGCCGGCGGCTCTTTCCCCGGCTTCGTACGGGTCATGGTGTGGCCGCGCCTAGGATCAGCCTCACAGTGAATGGGAGTAGCAGCCCCCAGCAGCTCAAAGTCCCGCAGTCGTGTGGCGAACGTTCAGCCCCGACCGTCCAGTCTCGGAACCACAGGGGCGCAAGGATGAGCGCAGACGACAGTGTCGTGGCGCAGGGCGCCGCAATGCAAAAGGTTCTCGAGGCCCAGCACCACGAAGCGATGCGGCCGCTAAACTGCCCCCCACCACGGGATCCACCGCCAACTCCAGGTTTAAGCTCCCACGCCGTCCAAGGCCCCGGCGAGGGCCGCGATGCAACTCCGGAGGGGACTCCCAGTGCGAGGAATGGCCATCGCGCCTGCAACGCACGCCACCAGCAGGCTCCCAGGCCAAGGCGCGGCAACGGACCTCACCCAGCCCAACGCTAGTCCACCGTCTCTAGGTTTGCGGGCGCAAGCAGTAGGACACAGGCATCAGGTCGCCGGGGCCAGTCGTCCCCCTGGTGCGTTTCACTCTAAAGCGCCTCCCCGGTCCAGTCGCCGTGCGGGCTAGGCCTCTCCCACGTGGTTAGTCAAGGTGGCGGCTGGCCTCTCTCAGCCCCCGGCGCCGCCCGCGCCCGCCAGGCCACAGCCACACGCACACCCCGCGTCGTTCGCCGCTACCTTCGGGCCCCCGCCTCCGATCCGATCCCCAGCGGTCACACAGCTCGTCCGGGAGGTCCCGGCCTACCAGCTCTGGGCGTTGCAGGTGTCGTCCGCTGCACTGCTCATGGCTTCTCGGTGGCTCTCCGCTTCCGCGCTCCACAGATGGCCGGCGCCCCCAGGCACAGTCTCCTCACTAGCCAGCAGTACGACGCTCCGGTCTAGGCCCAGCCGGGCCAATCCAGGGGCCCCGGGCACCAGCAGCAGGGCCAGCAGCGCCACCACGCGACAGCAGCTCCACGTGTGCAGCGGGGTGTAGTTTATGGCGCCAGGTGCCCCCAGGTCAGCCTCAGCAGTCCGCTCCAAGATCAAGGCCTCAGCGTGGCCTGCCTCCTCCGCGGCACCACGAGGCGGGCAGCCATAGCTACGGGCCAGGGCCAGCCGCGGACCACAAGATGGCGGCCGCGACCGTCCCCACCCACAGAGCCCGATCCTCCTCGTCGTCGGCCCCGCACGCCTCGGCGCCGCCGCTGCTCTGCCACACGTCCGCGCTGCTTCTCCGGCGATAATCTTCCCGGGTCAGCCAGGCACAGTCCCACCGCAGCGCGGCGGGTCAGGGCATCAAAGATGGCGGTCGCGGTCTCTCCCGCCGGTGCCTCGCCTCAGATGTCGCCCCTACTCGCCACAGCCCAAGCCAGGGGTCTCCAAGGCGCCCGGCAGCTGCCCGCTCTCATTGTCCAGCCGGTCCCCCCCAGCTGGATCGTCTCCGCAGCCACTGCCCTGCTTTGAAGGCTGTTTTCCTCGGCGGCGGCCCGGAGCCTCAGCGATGTGCGACTCACATCGTCCACGGCGAGACCACGCCCCCCGGATGTGCGCTTTTGTATGAGATTTGACAGGATTGTCACTACCTGAACCCGTGTGTGTGCGCCTCTATGTATTTGTGACTGCATGCGCCAGTGTGTGTTTGTGACTGCTTGAACCCAAGCGTGTGTCTGTACATCTTTGTACGTTAGTGACTGCATGCGCCTCTGTGTGTTTGTGACTGCGTGAACTCATGCATGCACCTGTGTGTTGTAGTGTCGCGGTCTAGCCTCCCGGAAGTCACGTGACCCGCCACAAGGCATGGTGGGAGTGACATGATGCCGGAGGCATTCCGACCGCGATGTGGAAACGAGCATATCGGCTCTCCCCTAAAGAGTACAAATAAAGTACCTGTGTGCAACCTGACATATTGTGTACGCCCCTCCTTCCATAGTTGCTCAGCTCTTCTACCCAACAGTGGCGATGAGGCAGAGGAACCCGTGCACCGGTCCGACCGCCTTCCAGGTAGGGGAGAGCCAGCGCATGTTCTGTGGCGGGTGCGCACTGCTTACCGCGCTCTGCCGGGCCTGCTTACATGGGTGGCGGCTGATCCCGCCTTGCTCAATCAGCGCGCATTTCGGCACGAGGCCCACGTCCCAACTCGATACTGCGAGGCCTGTGTCCAAAGGGAGCCACCTACAAGCCTGCATACCAGGGAAGCCACCCATGGGCTTGAGTACAAGGGGAGCCACCTACAGCACCGTGATAATCTCGGTGCGTACCTTGGCGTGCACCACCCATGCTCGCAGTGCATCTGGCGGGCCGTGTGTCCCACAATCCACTTCTGCAAAGGGCCCAGTGCTGGCCTCCTGCGGTCTCACCGCCACCAAAAGGCCACTCTGCTGCCTGCCAACCAGCACGAGGGGCGCCTCGTTGCAGCACCCTGCAATCTGCATCTCAGCACGCGGTGTCCTCCCAGCCCACGTAGGGGTTGCACCCCTCCACGCCGGCATGAGCACCCCTATGGCTGTACGCACACCGTGAGGATCCACTGCCTTCCATGCCTCACGCACCATGTGCACCCAAACCTTTTCCTTGACCAATTCGGTGCCCTTCCTGCCTAAGCCCGGGGAACCAGCAATGAAATGGGCTGACTGGAAGGGGTATTTCTTGAACTGCTTTTCAGCCTTGGAGTATGAAGGCGAGGAGGAATTCTCCAGCAAACGTCGGAAGAAAATCCTATTACATAATCTGGGGCCGGAGGGTTTGCGCGTTTACGACCAAATGGTGAAGAAGCCCAGGGCGTCGCCCGATGACGACATCCTCCAACACGCCCTTCACGACCTGGACAGCCATTACCAGCCGGTGATATGCACGGCCATCGACCGTTACAATTTCTTCCAATGAAAACAGGCGAAATCTGAAACAGTGGAGGACTATGTTGCGTCCCTCAAGAAACTGGCCGTCAACTGCAAATTTGGCATCCTGCACAACGACCTTATATGGGACAAAATCATGATGCACTCTACCCACTCGAGCATCCAGGAGAAGCTCTGGGTAAGTGGTGAAGCGCCCCTTCTGGAGATCATCGCGATAGTCAAGCGAGCTGAGTTATCCAAACACTGAGTTCTCGCAGCCAAGAAAGACACGGCACAACAAGCCACAGTGTGCAAGATCACCGACCGGACGGTTCCACCCTCAAAACCCACGACAGACTCCGTCTCCACCAGGCAATCTACGTCCAAAGGTAGAGGCCCCAGTCGCGCCCCTCAGGGCAAACAAAGCTCCTGTTACCGATGCGGCAGCCACTCCCACATGGGGAATGACAAGAAATGCCCAGCGTTCCACGTCAAGTGCTCATTCTGTGGCATCACAGGACATTTCGGGATGGTCTGCAGACGGAGGCCCAGAAACGCTGCCATCAAGTACATCCAGAATGCCTCCGACGATCAAGATGGAGCAGATCTTTCTGACCAAGACAGCATTCTTTGCATCGTAGACCACATCCTGGGTATTGGTGGTGTTGCAACCAAAAAGCCTTCATGCAAGTTTTTAATCGGGGGCGTTCACGTCACCAAGGTAGCTGACTCCGGTACGCCATACACCATCATCCGGAAGCAGATTTGGGACCGCGACTTCGCCCACGCGGTGGGACCATCTTCACCCCACGGACGTCCATCCAGTCACTAACACGGGGGAAACGGATTCCCATGGTGGGATTCCGGCAACTCCTGTTCGAATTCAAGGGCAGGCACACAACAGCGAAATTGTACGTGGCATGGAAAGGCCCATCGGTCCTGGGATGGGCGGACCAGGGAGCGCTCAGCATCCAACTCAACCCTGGTGGCGACACACAAGTGCTCCTGATGGAAGACACATCCACGCCTGCCTCGCTCCAAGCAGAGTTCCCCACGGTTTTCAGGGACCAAATCAGGAAGAAGTCCAAGTTCTCCCACAAGATTGTGCTTAAAGAAGGAGCAGTACCAGTCTACCATAAAGTCAGGAACATCCCGTTCAACTGCTGAGAGGCGGTGCCGCTGGAACTTAAACGCTTAGAAGACAGCGACATCATTGTACCAATCGAATGCGCCGAGTGGCTCGCACCTTTGGTGCTGGTGCGCAAACAGAGCAGGAAGATACGCCTTTGCATCGATCTTCGCGAACTTAACAAGAACATCATCGTGGACAAGTTTCCATTGCCTAAAATAAACGAACTGCTAGCCCAGACCAAAGGTATGAAGTGGTTCTCCACCATTGACCTCAAAGCCGCCTACCACCAGGTATCACTCCACCCGTCATGCCGAAAACTTACATTCATCATCACGCCCTTCGGATGCTACAGATTCAGATGTCTGCTTTTGGGCTCGCATCCGCAGCAAGCGTCAATCAAAAACTGATGCATAAACTGTTCGAAGGGGTCCACAGTGTCCTCTACTTTCAAGATGATAACCTCGTCATGGGGAAATCCAAGGCTGAACATGATAACATCCTGCACACCGTTCTACACACACTAGCAGCCAACGGTCTCACGGCGGAATTAGAGATATGCAAATTTGGTCTTCGCAAAGTGACCTATCTGGGACATGAAATCAGCGACACTGGAATCACTCCCAAATCAGCAAACGTGGAGGCCATCATGTCCGCGCCCTCCCCCAAAACCAAGGATGATGTCCACTCTTTCCTGGGGCTGGCAGAGTTCTACAGTACATTTGTCAGGAACTTTGCGACCAAAACACATAGCCTACGCCAACTGCTCAAGGAGAAGAATGCCTTTTCCTGGCCAGAGGAGGCAGAAGCAGAATTCTCTGCCATCAAAAAAGATATTTGCAAGGCTGTTCCCTTACATGGATTTGACGGTGCTGCGCACAGCATCCTGGCCACGGACGCCAGTGACAAAGGACTGGGAGCAGCCCTCTCCCAGAGAGCCATAGATGGCACTGAGACAACAGTGGGGTTCGCCTCGCGATCCCTCACCTTCAGTGAAGAAAAGTACAGCGTAATTGAGAAGGAAATGTTAGCATCCATCTGGGCGATGGAGAAATTCTGACAATATCTGTGGGGGTCACGATTCACGCTCCGTACGGACCACAAGCCCCTGATCAAAGTCCTCACATCCAGTGGCAACGTGACAGCAACCCCACGCATCGCAAAGATGACACTCCATGTTTTGGACTTTGTCTACAATGTGGAATACATTCCTGGACCACAGAACAGAGTGGCGGATTTCCTCAGCAGGGCAGCAGCCATGGAAGAATTGGTCCCGCCCTTGGACTGGGAAGACTACAGTGTACAGTATGACGGATCACGAACACACCATCAGTGCCCAGGACTGGACAGAAGCCTACACGCAGGACACGGAACTCTCCCAGGTCAAGTTGTACGTCACACAGGGCTGGCCAGAGAAGAAGCACACCCAAAACAACCTCAGAAAATACTGGGAGGTCCCCGATGAACTCTCCATTGGTGAGGACTCCATATTTCTGCTGCGGGGAAACAAAGTGGTGCCCCCGAAGGCCCTATATGACCGCATTCTCCACATCAACCACGAAGACCATCTGGGCACCGTAAAAGCGAAAACACGAATGAAATTGCTGTACTGGTCGCCCGCCATAGACATCCAAGTAGAGAGGTTCATGAGAACATGCGACCATTGTGTCAGAGCTGATAAAACTCTCGTCACACTGAGACCCCCCATGGGCGAGTTCTCCACTCCCAACAGCCCTTGAGAGGACTTATCCATTGACATTGTAGGTCCTGTCCTGGACACCTGGGGCACGCCCAAACACCTCATCGTAGTTGTGGACTGCTACTCAAAGTGGCCAGAAGTCGAAATCAGCGAAACAGTAGATTCCAACGCCGTCATCAGCCGTCTCACCAACATCTTCCTGAGGGACGACATCCCCAAGACCATCACGAGTGACAATGTACCCTAGTTCATGTCAGCCAAGTGGACAGCTTTCACCAACCGCAACGGAATCCGGACAAAATGCACTCCGGTCCACCACCCAGCGGGCAACAGCCAAGTGGAACGCTTTAACCAGGTGATAATGGGCTCGATCCAGGCAGCCATCAGCGCCGGGAAGAACTTGGGTCCGAAGTCAGGAACACGGTATGGGCCTACTGCATCACACCCACCTTGACGGGTTACAGCCCGTTTAAGATCCTCAGAGGCAGAGAACCCTTCACCAGAGACAACACAGCCTGGATGAACATGCGACTCCAAAGCAAGTGGTCCCCGGCCATCGTCCGCAGCAACATGGAAAAGGCACAATGCATCTACAAGGCACATTATGACAAACGCCATAACGTCCTCGAAGCCTCACTGGTGGAGGGTGACTGGGTCTGAGTCAAAAAGGGCCACCCAGGGCTAAAAGGAGACAGCAAATTCAGTGAGCTCCTGCGAGTCGTAGACGTATTCACCCGCTCTGCCTTGTTGAGGGATGGCAAGGTGTGGTCACAATCCAGGATGGCCAAATGCAATAAGATCTTGCAGTGGGGCATGAACAACAGCGATCTAGAAGAAAGCACCAACGTCGCAGGAGTGGCAGCACCATCTACTGACCCAACAAGCGAGGGGATGGAGATGTGCAACAGGAGTGAGGCCAGAACCTCAGCCAATGCGGAAGGACAGTCAGCCAGGCGGCCAACGCCGTATATGCCCAGCCAGGACACAGACGATGCGGGTAGCCTGTGTGAGACATCTAACACCCTTGGGGGAGGCCAGGAAGAGAGCAAGGGATCAGAACGCACACCCCCAAGGGCCGTGCGGTGAAGCTACCGAAACATTTCAGTGACTTTCAGTTGTGACTCTCTCATTCTCTCTCTCTCTCTCTCTCTCTCTCTCTCTCTCTCTCTATCTCTCTCTCTCTCTCTCTCTCTCTCTCTCTCTCTCTATCTCTCTCTCTCTCTCTCTCTCTCTCTCTCTCTTTCTTTACTTCTCCCCTTCCCCCATCTTCGGGGTTCTCAGTTACAGTTATTGCCATTGTTATTAAGGAGGAAGATGTGTAGTGTCGCAGTTTAGCCTCCCGGCAGTCACATGACCAACCGCAAGGCATGGTGGGAGTGACGTGACGCCGGAGGTATTCCGACCGCGACGTGGAAACGAGCAGACCGGCTCTCTCCTAAAGAGTACAAATAAAGTACATGTGTGCTCCTGACATATTGTGTCTGCCCCTCCTTCCATAGGGGCTCAGCTCCTCTACCCCACATATGTCTTTGTATGTTTGTGACTGCATGCGCCTGTGTGTGTGTTTGTGACTGCTTGAACCCAAGCGTGGGCCTGTATGTCTTTGTTTGTTGTTTGTGCCGCGATAAGGAAAGAGGGGAGGAGCTTTATCCTAACCTTGGTGCTTGCGAGGAAAGAGGCAATGGTAAGCAGTGAAGGGGGACGAATATGCTAACGAGCCATTTCCCTCCATTCCCTCTGCCCTACCCGCAGGCTCACTCCGCCTTCGCAGTGATAGATCAGGGCTGTAGTATCGAGCGCAGCGACGGATTACTGTCACACCTTCATACTCCCCACAGAGCGCAGACCCATGATTTTAACGAGGTTGTCTCTGTAGTTCGAGTACATCGAACTACAGTGACTGCCCCATTAAACTGGCTCCTCGGTGTAGTGGTGTACATTACACCACTGCACTGAGGAGCCGTAGTTGGATCTAAGGCACATGGGACAAACATGTAAAGGGCGCCGTGCCTGCATGCAGTTTAAACGAAATAAAAATTGAATTATTCCTAAGCAGTGTCTTGCTGTTTTGGCCCCGCCCTCCCTGACCGCTGTCCGAGTTGCTTTGCTCCACCGTACTTATTGTTTTATGCTCTCCCTCCCTGCTGTGTGTGTTGCTTTGCCCCACACTCCTCAAATGTCGTCTGTTTAGCTCCTCCATGGGTGTTGTCTGTGTTGTTTTGCCCCTGTCTCTCTGTCTGTGTTGCTTTGACCTCACTGTCCCTGTCTGCTGTACGTGTTCCTTTGCCCCCACCTGCCCGCGTTGCCCACAGGACACGCCATAACAAGCATTTGCAATGCAATAGGTCTCGCATTTACGCAAGTTTGAGCTATTGATATTGCAAATAACAATGCCTTTTATTTTTGTTTTCGTTTTTAAAACATAAATAAAAGGCAGTGTCATTTACAATTCCAATAGCTTAAACTTGCGTAAATACGAGACCTATTGCATTGCAAATGCTTGTTTAAAGACCCATCGCTACATATTCATTTACCCTATCTAATCAAATTATAGTACTCAGCGAAACAGCACTAGCTGAGTGATATATTATCAACAAGTAATGCCCGACCACAATCACTGTTTATATGTGTTGAAGACAGCATGTGTGCAGGACTATATGGGAGGATGAGTGTGTGCATGGGTGTGTTAGTGAGTGATAGACTGTCTCAATAGTGTATTTATGAGTAAGCACCTATGTTTTAAACGAGGATATGTCACTATTGGTGTATATAAGTGAGTATATGTGAGAGTGAGGGATTGAAAGAGTTCCTGTATAAATAAGTATGTGTTTCTATAAGTGATTGTTTAAAAGACTAGGTATGTGTAAGTTTCTGTAGAAGTAAGTGTGGTGGTGTGTGTATAACTGTATATGCAAGTAAATGGATGTTTGATTCTTTATTAGCATGAGTGACTATGTGTGTGAGTAACTCTATGGATGAGTGGCGTTGTGTAACAGGATGTAGAGGTGTGTGAGTACATATGATGAGTGAATACATGTATGAGTGACTGTATAGGACTGTTGGTGAATGAGTGGATGTGTATGTGGATCTTAGAATTACTGAATAGGTTGTAGGAACTGGCTTGGGCTGCATCTAAACAGACGCTGTAGAGTCAGCAGAGACTTGAGCTGCAGTTGAGACAGGAGCTGGCACTGTAGCGTAGAGGGCAACCGTTGTAGAGGTCACTGGTGGGGCTGAAATTTGCCAGTAGTTGAGTAACCGCAGCCGTAGTTACAAGAGTTGCTTTAGATTGAGAGTAAGTACTCCAGACATGAAGTTGAAGGTCTCAGAGGTAGCAGACGCAGGTTCTTTGGTTCAACTCGTCGCCAATAAAATGTAATAATCAAGTCCAGGCTGATTGTGATGTTTCAAGAGGATTTATTCAAGTTGGTTACAGATCAGAAGTACAGTAGTATTCAGCCCCACCAGGAGCAGCCAGCAAAGCGCTCAGCCCTTCTCCAGCTGTGAGTTCCCACTCCCAACATTCCATCTTGCATCATTTAGGCAGCATTCCACTGGCACATCATGAACCATAACAAACCAGGATACTACATATATGTGACTATTGGTGTATATAAGTGAGTATATGTGAGAGTGAGAGATTGAAAGAGTTCCTGTATGAATAAGTATGTGTTTCTATAAGTGATTGTTTAAAAGACTAAGTATGTGTAAGTTTCTGTAGAAGTAAGTGTGGTGGTGTGTGTATAACTGTATATGCAAGTAAATGGATGTTTGATTCTTTATTAGCATGAGTGACTAGGTGTGTGAGTAACTCTATGGATGAGTGGCGTTGTGTAACAGGATGTATAGGTGTGTGAGTACATATGATGAGTGAGTACATGTATGAGTGACTGTATAGGACTGTTGGTGAATGAGTGGATGTGTATGTGGATCTTAGAATTACTGAATAGGTTGTTGTAACTGGTATTGGTATGTCCATTGTTTTGAACATTGTAGTTTCTATTTTTGAATGTGTGTATCAAAGGTTATATTAGGGGAAGAGGAGGTCTGCCACTCTATCACAAGGATGATGTCATCAGTGATGTCATTAGTGATGTCATTTGAGATGTCATCAGTGATGTCATGAGTGATGTCACTGAGCATGTCATGAGTGATGTAATATGTGACGTCATCAGTAGTGCATTGCGGGCGCGCGAGTTATAGTTAGCTGAACTAACTATAACGGGGGAATTTCAATGGTTTTGTATGAGTGAAAAGTCCAGCTAACTATAACGCCCCTGAAACCTATGGTTTTTTCAGTGAATTTCTAAGGTTTTTTAAATGTTAATTATAACGTGCCTGAAACCTATGGTTTTTTCAGTGAATTTCAAAGGTTTTTTAAATGCTAATTTCTAACTATGCCTACAGAGATAGGACATATGAAGAAAGAAGAAAAACCGCACAGAAAGAAAAAAAAGAAATGCAGAAAGAAGCAACAGAAGTCCTAAAAGACGAAGAAAAGTGCAGAAAGAAGGATAACGTGCAGAAAGAACAAACAGAAGAGCAGAAAGAAGCCTTGTTGCAAAATCATCCTGTACCCTCAACTTTTTCAGACGGATACTGGTGGTAACTGAGTCTGACTAACCAGTCCTAGAGCCAGTGCTATGTTAAAAGACACTCAGAATACAGTGAAAACACCTACATACACTAGGGAACACTATGCGTTGGGGTCCCCCTGTGATCAGCATGACCTCCTCTGTAAGCCCCTAGTATATAATAGGGCAGGGGATTAAAACTACCTCTTAAAACGCGCCACAGGGCGTGTTTGCACACGTCACCTCAGGTCCCGTCCCCTCACTTCCCCACTGTGTAAACACGCCCTGTGGCCGTTTTAAGTTGGGAGATTAAGTCCCCTTGAATCCTGAGGGTCCCTAGGGTCCAACTAGACCACTAGGTACCTCCAGTAAGCGCCACAGAGCTGCGTTGCAGAGAGATGTAAAAGGGGCACGGCTTAGACCACCTCTCTGCAACGCAGCGGAGTGGTGCTTACTGGAAGCACCTGGTGGGCTAGTTGGCCCCCAGGGTCCCTCAGGATTGAAGGGAAATTATTTCCCCAACTTAAAATGCGCCACAGGACTTGTTTGCAAACGTTAACTCAGGCCCGTCCCCTCCTTTCACCACTGTGTAAACACACCCTGTGGCCGTTTTTAGTTGGGAGATTAAGTTAATTTGAATCCTGAGGGTCCCTAGGGTCCAACTAGCCCACTAGGTACCTCCAGTATGCGCCACAGAGCTGCGTTGCAGAGAGGTGTAAAAAGTGGCACGGCCTGGACCACCTCTCTGCAACGCAGCTCAGTGGCGCTTACTGGAAGCACCTAGTGGGCTAGTTATCCCCCAGGAGCCCTCAGGATTGAAGGGGAATTATTTCCCCAACTTAACACGCGCCATAGGGCGTGTTTGCACACGTCACCTCAGGCCCCGTCCCCTTCCTTCCCCACTGTGTAAACATGCCCTGTGGCCGTTTTTTAAGTTGGAAGATTAAGTCCCCTTGAATCCTGAGGATCCCTAGGGGCAAAATAGCCCACTAGGTACGTCCAGTAAGCGCCATTGCAGAGTGGTGTAAAAAGGGGCACGGCCTGCACCACCTCTCTGCAACGCAGAGCAGTGGCACTTACTGGAAGCACCTGGTGGGCTAGTGGCCCCCAGGTTCCCTTAGGATTGAAAGGGAATTATTTCCCCAATTTAAAACGCGCCACAGGGCGTGTTTGCACACGTCACCTCAGGCCCCGTCCCCTCCCTTCACCACTGTGTAAACGTGCCCTGTGGCCGTTTTAAGTTGAGAGATTAAGTCCCCTTGAATCCTAAGGGTCCCTAGGGTCAAACTAGCCCACTAGGTACCTCCAGTAAGCGCCACAGAGCTGCGTTGCATAGAGGTGTAAAAAGGGGCGTGGCCTCAGAACACCTGTCTGCAACGCAGCTCCCTGGCGCACACTGGAGATACCTAATGGGCTAGTTGGCCCTCAGGGACCCTCAGTATTGAAGGGGAATTCATTCCCCAACTTACAACTGGCCAGGGGGCGCGTTTGCAGAGTGCTGCAAGGAGGGGGCGTGGCCTCCAGCGCGATGCCGGTCTTTTATTTATTTTATTTTTTTAAGAAGGAGGGCTGCGTGGCCCCCCTTCTTTTTCTAATTTACTGGCCCTGGGGACCCCATCCCCCAGGGCCTGCACCCTCATTTTTTTTGTTGAAAAAAATTAATTTGGCCCTCCCAAGGACTTAATCGGCCCTGGGTCATGGCCTTCTTTTTATTTAAATTCTTTAGGAGGGGGCTGCGTTGCCCCCCTCCTCAGGCCACTTATGGCTCCGGAGACCCCATCCCCCGGGGCCGGCCTTTGTTTTTTAATATTTTAACAATATATATATTTATAGAAATACCTAGGACATGCTGGACAAACCGTATGTACCTATCACCATGACGATTTGCGTGATATTCATTAAAAGGCGACTATGCATAGAACGAATCCACATGGAATGTATTTACACCGCTAGTGAAGCTCTGACGTGTCTGACGCCCTACCGTGCCTAATCCCGGCGCCCCCCCCGGTGGGTACTCTCCAAGTAGACACCCTTGTCGTCTATTTATACAAACATGGGTAGCTATTGACGGGCACATTTAATATACACGCACACCAAGCCATTCAAAGGGGATTCAACAAAAATTGGACGAAACTATGCAAGAAACCCCCCTCACGGTTAATAAAAAACACATCCACCGCCGGATGTGTAATACTTTTTATTTTACTCTCTGGAAAGGAGACGAACCTCACTTGAGAGTCACATCGTGCTCCTGGCTGAGCCCAATGCTGTGTTACACCCACCAGTGCCCGCCGATTGCCTCACACCTCTGTGTTGTATTCCACCAGCTAGTGCGTATGCTATGACACTCTCTAGCCCATGTGCACTGTAACACCACCCCGTGAATATGTCATGCCACACTTGCCTTCGCATGGGTTATATTGCCCCATCTAACATGCCTTCCTCGATGTGTATGTTATAACGCACAGCGCTATGCCATACATATTACAATCTGGGATCCATATCTTTGTCACAGTGCATATGCAACGTTACACTCCCCAGCACATATTTTATATTACAACTGTAGAGACTAGTTATGTTACACAACATTGCCCTGTGCATATTACACTCCAAGGCGCATATCGCATAGCACGCACTAGTGCCTGTGCTATCTCGCGCTCTCCAATGAATCTGTCATCGCGCACAATGTATTGCATATTATATTTCACGCCCCGGTTCATCTTATATCACACTTTTTGGTGCATAGTTTATACCATATACTACATCTAGTTTTCATTTTCAATCGTGCTCTTAGGACTATGTTCTATATAACACTGCGTCCACCTACCCTTTTCACGGGCATTACATTTTGTGATGGGGGTGGAGGGTCAGGGGGTGTTTCTGCCAAGTGAGCCCGGAGTCACAGTCGCAAACGTCCTCTTCTTCCTGAATAAAAGTGAGATTATGCTGCATACTTGTTCATATTTTAAGTAGTTCGCACAGACACACATTTTAAAAACAATAAAGTTCCTAATATCCACCTTCTCTGAACAGTTAGCTTGCTGCCCCATCCACCTCCTCCCTATCCTCTGTTGTCTGAATCCATGGACTAGCCTCCTCCCTCCTGCCATGCATGGTCTGATGTGATGCCACTGCCCTCCATTTAGCATGATGTACCAGTCCACTCCTCCTGCCCTCCATTGCCCAATTCTATGGCCCATCATTGACCTCCTGCCTCTGTGCTTACCTTACTGCCCCTATTCTCCTTCCCCCTGCCCTCCGATGTCTTTGTGCATGCCCCTGCTCCATCCTTTTTGCCCACTATGTTCCATGGACCTGCCACTCCTATCTACTCTGAGTGTTCTGTTGAGCTGCCACTCCCCTCCCACCTGCCTAGCATTGTCAGATGACTGTAACCTGTCCCTGCCACCTCCACCCTGCCTGTCCCCATGCCATGCCCCTATCCCCTTCCTCCTGTCCTCCATGGTCCATTTTACTGCCACACCCTTCTGCCCTCCCTGATCTGTTGTGCTGCAACTGCTCCTCCTGTCTGCCCCGCACGGTCTGTTGTGAGGCCCCTTCCCCTGAACTCTCTTGTCTGTGCCCAGGTCCTGACCCTCCCTTCTATCCTCCATGGCCCCTGCACCCTCCTTCTTGCCCATCATAGCCATTGTGCTGCCACTAACCCTCCCGCTTGCCATGCATGGTCTTCTGTGCTGCCATGGCCCCTCCCACCTTCCCTGTGTGGTCAGCTAGCTGCCCCTGACCCCCTCCCACCTTCCCTCCATGGTCTGTGTGAATGCCACCATAGTCTCATTGTTGCTCTCCATGGTGTGTCTTGTTTCTAGTGCCCATCCTGCCTGACCTCCATGGTCATCTTGCTGCTCCTGCCCTGCCACCTTGCCCCCAGCCCTCTGTTTCCATGTGCAGACCCCCTATTCCCTCCCTCCTGGCTTGTCTGTTCCATTGTAATGCCCCTGATCCGTCCCTCCTGCCCTTTATGGTCTGTTATGCTGCAGCTTTCTCTCCTGTCTGTCCATTATGGTCAGCTAGCTACCATTGCCTCTTTCCCATCTGTTCTCTGTTGTCCATGTGCATGGTCCTGTCCCCTCCCTATTGCTTTCTATGGATTGTTGTGCTGCACTCCCGTCCCGCATGCGCTGTGTGGTGTATTGTGCTGCTGCTAACTCTGATGCCTGCCCTGTAGGGTCAGTTTGGTGCACCTCTCCATGTCCCTCCTGTCCTCTGTTATCCGAGTCCATGTCCCTACCCCAATTCCTCCTGCCTACCATGATTCAATGTACCATACTTGCGAACATTTTGAACTTGGTAAGAGGGAGATTTTGAAAAAAAACTGGGGTATTGATTTTCCCCTTTGAGTTACATTGAAAAAGAGGAGATTGTAGACAGGAGACAGATCAAATAAAGCCCATTTGAGCTTAAAAACATTGGACGTTTCCTGGCTGAAACGGGTCTGTTGGCATGTATGGTTGTACTACCACTGCCTCTTCCTTCTGCCCACAATGGTCTATTATATTGCCACAGCCTCTCTTGCCAGTCCTGTATTGTTGGTTTGTTGCCCCTGCCCCCCTTTCCATTGCCCTCCATAGTCTGTTGTGTTGCCACTGCCCTTCCTGCCTGCCCAGTGTGGTCAAATTGTTGCCTCTGCACTCTCCTACCTGCCTTCAATTTTCAGAGTCCGTGCCCCTGGCCTCTGCCTCTCAACAGTATCCCAATGAACAACTAGATTGCTAACATTCTATATTTATTACAAAAGTGTGGAATGCCTGACGTCATCTTGATGTAATCAAAACTGTAATACCTAGAGTATTTCCTTTAGAAATTACATATATGAGAGGGTCATATTTGCATCATAATTATGGTTAGTGCTCTAAAAAACTAAAATGAGGACATATTTTCTGAGTTTTCAAATAGCGACAAAGAACTTTTAAATTATTTGTAATCTTTATGTTTTTTTATCCAGTTGACCACTTGATTAAATGTTGCACCTTGGCGAGAGGATGTGGTGTTACTTCCAGAGCTGCAGACTTTGCAACTGGGAAACCAGGTTGGAGTTTCTGCTTCAGCTCAACATTCTGTGATTGTGGTCAAATCACTTAATCTCCCCATGTCTACAACCAAAATGAATTTGATCTTGTGTGATGTAACCAATGCTCGTGTAAAGCATTCCAATACCTGACAAGTCTGCACTATATAAAACTGTAAATACACAAAAAATAAGTGTTTTGCACACTTCTGTCATTGGGCTACATGTGGGCTACATCTGGGTGATATTTGTGCTGCATTTAGGCTCTTTTGTGTCTGGTGGCCATCTTGGGAGATTTATTTGTTATGAAGTTTCCTAATTTCCTCATTTACTGCAGTCTCCGCAGTAGGAAATGCTTTCAGTTTTTTACTTTTATTCCATCAAGAAGGTATTCAGATATGTCACACATTTGCCATAAATTCTGAATGTTATCACTCTAGTTGCTCATTAGATCACTGTAGTAAAGCTACTGCTCACCACGGAAGTCTGCTGCTGGTATTAAAAGTGCATGTTTCAGTCTGCATATCAGAATTTTTTAATGAAATAGAAGAGGATTTGAGAAGTCACTCACAATGTGCCCTAATTTTTCTTTCTTCAGCACTAATCATAATTTCTATGGCAAAATGAACCCCCTCATTTTGTTCCTTTGTAAATTAAATGTTTTAAGTGTTACCACTTTATTCCAATCAAGATGGCTTCAGGTGTGCCATACTTTTGTCATAAGTAAGACTGTTAGCGCTCTAGTTCGTTAGAACACTCTGGGACATTCTGTCATTGGGCTATACTTGGGCTACATCTGGGGGATATTTGGGCTACATTTGGGCTCTTTTGTCTCTGGTGGCCATCTTGGGAGATTTATTTGTTATGAAGTTTCCTAATTTCCTCATTTACTGCAGTCTCCTCAGTAGGAAATACTTTCAGTTTTTTACTTGGTTCCATCAAGAAGGCATTCAGATGTGTCACACATTTGCCATAAATTCTGAATGTTAGCACTCTAGTTGCTCATTAGATCACTGTAGTAAAGCTACTGCTCACCAGGGAAGTCTGCTGCTGGTATTCAAAGTGCATGTTTCAGTCTGCATGTCAGAATTGTTTTTATGACATAGAAGAGGATTTGAGAAGTCAAAATGTGCCCTAATTTCTCTTTCTGCAGAACTAATCATAATTTCTATGGCAAAATGAATCCCCTCATTGTGTTCCTTTGTAAATTAAATGTTTTAAGTGTTACCACTTTATTCCATTCAAGATGGCTTCAGGTGTGCCATACTTTTGTCATAAGTAAGACTGTTAGCACTCTAGTTGTTCGTTAGAACACTCTGGGACATTCTGTCATTGGGCTATACTTGGGCTACATCTGGGTGATATTTGGGCTACATTTGGGCTCTTTTGTCTCTGGTGGCCATTTTGGGAGACTTATTTGTTATGATGTTTCCTAATTTCCTCATTTACTACAGTCTCCTCAGTAGGAAATACTTTCAGTTTTTTACTTTGATTCCATCAAGAAGGCATTCAGATGTGTCACAAATTTGCCATAAATTCAGAATGTTAGCACTCTAGTTGCTTATTAGATCACTGTAGTAAAGCTACTGCTCACCAGGGAAGTCTGCTGCTGGTATTGAAAGTGCATGTTTCAGTCTGCATGTCAGAATGTTTTAATGAAATAGAAGAGGATTTGAGAAGTCACTCAAAATGTGCCCTAATTTTTCTTTCTTCAGCACTAATCATACTTTCTATGGCAAAATGAACCCCCTCATTTTGTTCCTTTTTAAATTAAATGTTTTAATTTTATTCCAACCAAGATGGCTTCAGGTGTGCCATATGTTTGTCATAAGTAGGACTGTTAGCGCTCTAGTTGTTCTTTAGAACACTCTGGGAAGCTACAGTAGAGCACAAAGGAATCAACTGACAGTCTCTGCCCTTGTTGGATGTACATGTTTTACTGAGAATGTCAGACTTCATTCTCAGATGACTGAGAAAGATAATGTGAATTTACAGAAAATATGCTCTTAGTTGGCTTATAGATCACCTTCCAAAATAGTTTTCTCTCAAATATTAAATATTAAAATAAAATAAAATAAAATATATAAAATAGTTTTCTCTCAAACATGATTCATGATATCACAGCAGAAGGCTTTTTCACATGGTAAAATCACCTTAGAACACACCACAATTCCTAAAATGAGTATGGTACCATCAACAAATGATTTATAATGTAACTAAAGTCTTAAAACCTTCTATTAACTGCAATGCTTTTTAATGAAGTGCTATCATGTATATTGGTCCCAAGATGGCTGCCAACACTTCTTGGATGAAGTGCTGACAGCCAATCAGATCTCACGATGAGGTGTGTGGTTAGGCTCCGCCCAGATATATATGTGATTTTACTTTTGATTTTCTCAGGAACTACTGAACGGATTTACACCATTTAAGCAAAAGGCACATGCCTGGCCTGAGGACTACCTCTTTGCCAAATTTCAAGTTATTCTGTTCAGCTGTTCGGGCTGTACCTTCGACTAAAGGTCCTATGGGAAAATGCATAGGGGAAAACACGTTTTGGGACCCCCCTTTTTTCTCAGCCCCCGCTTGACGAATCACCCACGAGACTTTCAGGGTAGGAGCTGAGCGGAGCGCCCCATTAGTTTTGAAAATTTCACGAAGATAAGTCAACCGGCGCCAAAGTTATTCAAAATAGAATTTTCAGATTTCCTATGGGAACTCGGTCCTAACTATAACTATCTACTGGCAACCGCCAGTAGATAATATATATATATATATATATATATATATATATATATATATATATATATATATATATATATTCACTTAAAAAACCATAGGTTTCACACATGTTATAGTTAGCTAGACATTTCCCTCGTAAAAAACCAATGAAATTCCCCCGTTATAGTTAGTGCAGGCAACTATAACTCACGCGACCTCAATCCTCTGCTGATGACGTCAGATATTACATCACTGTATTTAGACACCTATTTACCCATGTCTTCTTCCATTAATCTTTAGCTATACATATATTACAAATATTTATTTTTCAGAAAGACACATAATTAATCAGTGATGTAATATCTGACGTTATCAGCAGAGGATTGCGGTCGCGTGAGTTATAGTTGCCTGCACTAACTATAACGGGGGAATTTCATTGTTTTTTTACGAGGGAAATGTCCAGCTAACTATAACATGTGTGAAACCTATGGTTTTTTAAGTGAATTTGCAAGGTTTTTTAAATGCTAATTCCTAACTATAACGTGTGTGAAACCTATGGTTTTTTAAGTGAATTTGTACGTTTTTTTAAATGCTAAGTTATGTATTTATTAATATATATTTTTTTCAGGTTCTTCACCGTGCGGGCACCGTGCTGTGGTCACTCGGTGCGCTTCGCGCACCGAGCACCCACAAAGCGTTGTCTATGCCGTGCGCACGCAGTGCGCGCACGCCGCGCTTTTTAAAAAAAATAAAAAAATGTTTTTTTCATCCTTGGGGGTCCTTCAGTGACCCCCTGACAAAGGCTAGGGGGTCAGGAACTGTCCACCCTGCCCCCTTTTCACATTCTCCACCTTTGTTTATCACTGCCTCAGACTGCGAGAGACAAAATGGCGGCCGACACTTCCTGATTTCGACCGACTGGAATATTTACTGTCATGTAACCACCAATCAGAATTACACTCGCGCACGTCAGCGTGCGCGTACGGTATGCTTACCGTACGCGCACGGTGCGCGCCTATAGATATATATGTACTTTTAACTGAAATTTTCTCAGGAACTACTGAACAGATTGACTCCAGATATTCAAAAGGCACATCCCTGACCTGAGGACTTTCTCTTTGCCAAAAATTCAAATAATTCTGTTCAGCCGTTCGGGCTGTACCTTGGACTAAAGGTCCCTATGGAAAAATGGATGGGGAAAACGTGTTTTGGGACCCCCTTTTTTCTCGGCCCCCGCTTGACTAATCACCCCGAGACTTTCAGGGTAGGAGCGGAGCGGAGCGCCCCACCTATTTTGAAAAATTCGCGAGGATTCGTCAACCAGCGCCAAAGTTATTCAAAATATAATTTTCAGATTTCCTATGGAAACACGGTCCTAACTATTACTATCTACTGGCGACCGCCAGTAGATTATATATATATATATATATATATATATATATATATATATATATATATATATATATATATATATATATATATATATATATATATATATATATATATATATATATATATATATGTGTGATCAAGGCCACCTTGTGGCCGAAACGCGTAATGGCGTGCTGTGTGGGTGCGAACGCTCATTAAAATCCTTGAAGCACGAGCTGGTGTCCGTGTGCATTCTTCCTCGCCGTTTGGAAGTGGGAGACAGCGTTTGGATTGAATATATATATATATATATATTCACAGAAAAAAACATAGGTTTCAGGGGCGTTATAGTTAGCTGGACATTTCCCTCGTACAAAACCCTTGAAATTCCCCTGTTATAGTTAGTTCAACTAACTATAACTCGCGCCCCCACAATGCACTGCTGATGACGTCACATATTACATCACTCATGACATGGTCAGTGACATCACTGATGACATCATCCAGTGAGTATGTGTTTCTGTACAGTTTTAATATGTTTAATATATATAGGGAAAGGTCTGTTGAAGAATGAGTGGGTGTACAAGTGTGTGAATGGATGATTTTCTAGGTGCGTAACTGACTCTATAAGTGAGTCATTAAATGTATCTTACTGCAGACTAGTGACTGAACTGTGTGAATGTCTGTATGTGTCTGTGTGTTGGTGTATAAGTGGCTGCATGGTTTTGTGAATAGCTATATGAGTGTCTATATGGGTTATTGATTGGTTGTCTGAGTATCTGTATGGGTGCCTGAGTGTTTGTGTAGGTAGGGTGTGTGTGACTCTATGGGTGCATGGTTTTAAGAGTGCATCTGTGATGGACTGTATGGTTGGGTGAGTGTATGTATGGGTGTGTTAGGGATTGAATGTATATCTCAGTGGTACATGTGTGACTAACTACATATGTGAAAGGCAGTATATATGTGTGTAAGAGTATATAAGTGGGTATATGTGAGAGTGTGTGATTGTGAGAGTGGCTGTATAGATGAGTGTGTGCTTGTATCAATGATTGTATAAGAGCGTAAGAATGTGGTACTATTTTTATGAGTAAGAGAACTTGAGTGTGTTTAATTGTATAGGTGAGTAAATTGGACTGTGTTTAATTATTTGCACGACTGACTAGGTGTGTCAGTACCTCAATGGATGATTGGCGGTGTGTGAGTGTTTATATAGGTGTATAAATGCATATGATAGTCTTGTACGGAGTGACTGTAAGTATGAGTGACTGTAGAGGTGAGTGAGTGGAGGTGTATGTAGACCTAAGAGTTAATGAGTTGGTATGTAGTTATTGGTATTGGAGTATCTATGGTTTTCGAAATGGCCGTCTGAAATTTTGAGTCGGTGTATCAAAGGTTATATTAGGGTGTGATAAGATGCACTAATTTAGCACATGGATGATGTCATCAGTGATGTCATCAGTGATGTCATTTGAGATGTCATCAGTGGTGTCATCAGTGATGTCACTGACCATGTCATGAGTGATGTAATATGTGACGTCATCAGCAGTGCATTGCGGGGGCGCGAGTTATAGTTAGCTGAACTAACTATAACATGGAAATTTCTAGGGTTTTGTACGAGGGAAATGTCCAGCTGAAACGCCCCTGAAACCTATGGTTTTTTCAGTGAATTTCTAAGGTTTTTTAAATGCCAATTCCTAACTATAACGCCGCTGAAACCTTTGTTTTTTTCAGTGAATTTCAAAGGTTTTCTAAATGCCAATTCCTAACTATAACATGCATGAAACCTATGGTTTTTTCAGTGAATTTCAAAGGTTTTTTAAATGCTAATTCCTATCTATAACTTATCTCTAAAGATATCATGTTTAATGGTTTTGATTGGATTTCTATATTTTTCCAATTCAGTGTGTTTCATTAATTATGTTTATTTTAAAATACTTTTTTATCACCATTTTTTAAACTTATTTTTTCAATTAATTATTAAAAAAATTAAAAAACATTATTTGAATTTAATAGGTTTTTCAAACATATTTTTTAATATTTTTCCCATTTTTTTTTTTAACTATATGTTCAAAACTTTATTTTATATATATTTTTTCCATGTTTTTGGATCCGCGCACCCAACGCGAGAGGATCCGTGCACCAAACGCGATAGGATGCGCGCACCCTGCGCGCATTTGGCGGTTAAAAAAAAAAGAAAAAGTGGGGGTTCTTCTGGGACCCCCTAAGCAACTCTAGAGGGTCAGAGTATTTCCACTCTGCCCCCTTTATATGTTTTACACACTTATTCCCCTTGCTTCTTCAGCCTCGCTTCTACCGAGGCAGAAAATGGCCGCCAACAGTTCCTGGTTTCGAATGTAGACAGACACTCGACAGCCAATTAGCATTCAGCACGCGATCGGGAGGGTGCGCGCTCGGTTCGGGGAGGGTGCGTTTACGGTGCGGGTAGGGTGCGCGGATCCTCCCCGGCCATAGATATATATGTACTTTTAACTCTAATTTTCTCAGGAACTACTGAACGGATTCACACCATTTATGCAAAAGGCACGAGTCTGAACTGAGGACTCCCTCTTTGCCAAATTTGCTGTAATTCCGTTCAGCGGTTCGGGCTGTAGCTGCGACAACAGATCCTATGGGAAATTGCATGGGGAAAACGCGTTTTGGGACCCCCCTTTTGTCTCGGCCCCCGCTTGACGAATCACCACGAAACTTTCAGGGTAGGAGCGGAGCGGAGCGGAGCGGAGCTGGCCAAAAGTTTGGAAAATTTCGCGAAGATTCGTCAACCGGCGCCAGATTTATTGGGAATAAAATGTTGCGGATTTCCTATGGAAAATAGGTCCTAGCTATAACTATCTACTAGCGACCACCAGTAGATAATATATATATATATATATCTATATATATATATATATATATATATATTCACTGAAAAAACCATAGGTTTCACACATGTTATAGTTAGCGGAAATTTTACTGATAAAAAACCAGTGAAATTGCCCCGTTATAGTTAGTGCTGGCAACTATAACTCACGCGACCGCAATCCTCTGCTGATGCTAATAGTTTATTTAGACACTTATTTGCCCATGTCTTCTTCCATACATTTTTAGCTATACATATATTACAAATATTTTTTTTTCATAAAGACACATATGTCATCAGCAGAAGATTGCGGTCGCGTGAGTTATAGTTGCCAGCACTAACTATAACGGGGCAATTTCACTGGTTTTTTATCAGTAAAATTTCCGCTAACTATAACATGTGTGAAACCTATGGTTTTTTCAGTGAATTTGCAAGGTTTTTTAAATGCTAATTCCTAACTATAACGTGTGTGAAACCTATGGTTTTTTCAGTGAATTTGCAAGGTTTTTTAAATGCTAATTCCTAACTATAATATGTTTGATACCTATGGTTTTTCCAGTGTCTTTGCAAGATTTTTAAAATGGTAATTTCTAACTATAATGTGTCTGATTCCCAAATTCATTTAATTTGTATGGTTTTTTAAATGCAAATTTTTTTTATGTCATTTTTTGTAAGCCTTTTTATATAATAATTTATGTACTATATCCTGCATTATGGAAAGGTTTTTTTTTTTTATGCATTTTTTTCCGTGCGCGTACGGTTAGCTGACGCTACGCGCTTGTAGGATACGCGTACGGTAAGCTGACGCTACGCGCTCTGGACGTCATTAGTGCAGCGCGCCTACGTGATACGTGCGTGCCGTACGCGTATACCCGGAAGCAACGTCGCGGTTACGCAGGGGCGTGTAATGCGCATGCGCGAAAGTGACGTAAGCGCTGCGTAAGCGCACCGTAAGCGTCACGTGCGCGCACGGCAGGTCATGTGACTTACAAAGATCACTTTTTATTGGTTGAAATTACTTTCACTTCCAGAAACTTCCCACACCACACCCATTCCCCTCATTACTGCTTGAAAGAACACTTTTCATTGGTTGAAACTACTTTCAGTTCCAGATTCTTCCCACACCACACCCATTCCCCTCATTTCTGCTTGTGATTCTCTAGGAGCAGGAGCTGGATTGACATTGGGATACAATGGCAGAACAGCACACCTCTTCTGAGAGTGAGGCCAGCAGCACCACCATGATCCAGAGAAGGAGGAAACAAAAGACTTCTTTTGTATGGGAGTATTTCACTTTTCCAGAGGGGGAGAAAAAGGTGAATGCTCAATTGGACACTTGCATACTTTGTGATCGTGTTTTATCAAGAGGAAATCCAAGGAAGAAATATTCCTTTGGAAATCACTCTATGAAGAGACACCTTCAGGACAGACACCCAAGGACCTTTGCTCGACATACTGGAGAAAACTCTTCAGTAAGTCACCAGAGCCCAGCCTCAGATGCTCAGCCGAGTACATCATCGGCAGCTCAGCTGAGCCCTTCCTCTGTTGTTGGAGCATCACCTTCTTCTTTTCCTTTGGACATCAACCCTCGATTTGGGAGTGTTGAAATGAGGTGTACAAAATGTAGTGGTCTTATTGTTTTTGGGGAGGTCAGTCTTCCCCTTATTAACAATAAGATAGACCAGCATGTTTGTAGACGCTCATAATATTCCCATTCTTTCTTTCCTCTATCCCTGTATGAACCCAACGGCTCTTATAAGAGCCAACCTTACCTCACTATTGTTCCAATTTCCAGAGTTTGAGTCGTTGCTGGATAACCTCATAAAACTTTCGACAGTGCCGAAGAAAATTGCTCACTGATAAGGGTTCTTTTTGAATTTGTTGTACAAGTGGTCGTTGTTTTGATAAAACTGCGCGTGATATTCGAGTAAGCCCACTGGGGCATGAAGTTTTGAACCTGCATAACTTTAGGAATTGTGATGGTTCCATTTTTTCATTGACCCACATATTTTGAATATAAATATGAAGCCTCATCGAAATCGTGAGTACAGGCAGGAGCGTGCTGGTGCCCCAGTAGCAAGAGATGATCTTATTGATTTAATATCAAGCGGACGTGTGCTTAAAACAAGTGGATATGATCTGCCCCAGGTCTTTTGATTAGACCATTGATTTAGCCCACTTGGGCTTTAAACTGTTATATGAATAGCCATGATACCAGCACACGAGGGTGGTACTGTACTCCCGGCATGTCTCTGCGCGCACTGACAATTTGATAAAGTTTTCACATGTTTGAATTTCATCTATCGCATCACAGCATGATCATGTAAATGCATAATGTTGCTTGAGTTCCACATATTTTTGTGCTAATACTTTTGTGCTAATATTTTAAAAAACGCATTAGTTGCCATCCGATTTTGAACTGATTTAAAACAACATGAATTCGAGTATGTTTTCTATGTTTATAGCACGTGACCGGCACTTGCACTTTAATATTGTGAAAAAAACACAGTCTGTTGCCCGTGAGAAAGGAGTGCCATTTAACTCCGAAACGCGTCGGACCTGGTGTTAAAATAAACACGCATTTTGATTGTGGCCCCGGCTCCAGTGTTCTTTCGTCCTGTGATGGGAAAGTGAGACGCAGCGGATTGTGTGGAGTATATATTTATATATATATAAAACATATTTTTATACTTTACAGAAACACACATTCACTGGATGATGTCATCAGTGATGTCACTGTGCATGTCATGAGTGAAGTAATATGTGACATCATCAGCAAATGCATTGCGGGGGCGCGAGTTATAGTTAGGTCTACTAACTATAACGGTTGAATTTCTATGGTTTTGTATGAGCGAAATCTCCAGCTAACTATAACGTCCCTGAAACCTATGGTTTTTTTAAGTGAATTTCTAAGGTTTTTTAAATGCTAATTTCTAACTATAACGTCCCTGAAACCTATGGTTTTTTTCAGTGAATTTCAAAGGTTTTTTAAATAACAATTTCTAACTATAACGTCCCTGAAACCTATGGTTTTTTCAGTGAATATATATATAAATATATATTCAAAGCTCCAAGGTGCCTGCTGGCAGGCTCGCACTCAAACAGTGGTATCATTTTAGCGGGCAGAGGACCCCTGTGCGCGCCGGCACCTTGGAGCTTTGAATATTAACGCTGCAGTCCGACCGCGAGGCTTGCATCACCCCAAAGGAGGGGGTCACGGGCTCTGCAAACACCGAGTCCATTTGGGAAACAGTGGCAAGTGATTAATGGACCTTTTGCTCGCCGGAGCCCATCTGAGGGCTTTAAAATGGAACTGCACCCAAAAGGGACATTGACACAAACTACATTACCCAGAATCCATCGGGTGAAGCTCATTTGAGTCGCCAATCTGAGGGCTGTTAATTATAAATTAAAGGGAGTGTCTTAAAAATGCTTTCCTATGTCGAGCCTCTGAAGACGAGCAACACGGCTCAGAAACCCGTCAGGCTTCCATCCGTAACAGGGGAGCTGAAACTGCCGGCGCGCACAGGGGTCCTCTACCCGCTAAAATGATACCACTGTTTGAGTGCGAGCCTGCCAGCGGGCACCTTGGAGCTTTGAATATTAACGCTGCAGTCCGACCGCGAGGCTTGCACCACCCCAAAGGAGGGGGTCACGGGCTCTGCAAACACAGAGTCCATTTGTGAAACAGTGGCAAGGGATTAATGGACCTTTTGCTCGCCGTAGCCCATCTGAGGGCTTTAAAATGGAACTGCACCCAAATGGGACATCGACACAAATTACATTACCCAGAATCCATCGGGTGAAGCTCATTTGAGTCGCCCATCTGAGGGCTGTTAATTATAAATTAAAGGGAGTGTCTTAAAAATGCTTTCCTATGTCGAGCTTCTGAAGACGAGCAACGCGGCTCAGAAACCCGTCAGGCTTCCATCCGTGACAGGGGAGCTGCAGCTGCCGGCGCGCACAGGGGTCCTCTATCGGCTAAAATGATACCACTGTTTGAGTGCCAGCCTGCCAGCGGGCACCTTGGAGCTTTGAATATTAACGCGGCAGTCCGGCCGCGAGGCTTGCACCACCCCAAAGGAGGGGGTCACGGGCTCTGCAAACACAGAGTCCATTTTTGAAACAGTGGCAAGGGATTAATGGACCTTTTGCTCGCCAGAGCCCATCTGAGGGCTTTAAAATGGAACTGCACCCAAAAGGGACATTGACACAAACTACATTACCCAGAATCCATCGGGTGAAGCTCATTCGAGTCGCCCATCTGAGGGCTGCTAATTATAAATTAAAGGGAGTGTCTTAAAAATGCTTTCCTATATCGAGCCTCTGAAGACGAGCAACACGGCTCAGAAAAGCGTCAGTGTTCCATCCGTGACAGGGGAGCTGCAGCTGCCGGCGTGCACAGGGGTCCTCTACCCGCTAAGATGATACCACTGTTTGAGTGTGAGCCTGCCAGCGGGCACCTTGGAGCTTTGGAGCTTTGAATATATATATATATATATATATATTCACTGCAAAAACCATAGGTTTCAGGGGTGTTATAGTTAGCTGGACATTTCACCATTATAGTTAGTTCCACTAACTATAACTCACGCGCCCGCAATCCACTGCTGATGATGTCACATATTACATAATTCATGACATGGTCAGTGACATGCGCTGTCTCTCCGAGACCTGAAGTAATCTGTATCAGGGGGTGCAACTCCGCCTATTGCTGGGGAATTTCTCCTGCCACTTGCCATTAGATAACACTGGCATTGCTTTTCTTAAAGTGTTTAATATTGGATGTCGATTCCATGCGTCACTTCCATTCATCCCGGAAGCAGCCCCGCCTAACTACAATTTTCGTCCGCTGTGGTTAAAGTGTGTCCGAGGGAAACTTTCTTTGTAATGCCCCACTTCCATACATAATCTGTGCGGCGCTCGTGACAAGCGCTGCGCTGTTAATTATACATAATCAGCACGGCACTCGTCATGAACGCCGCGCCATTAATGGTTTCAATGTCAGCAGGCATGAGATGCTCCTCCACAATGCTTATTTCACCATCTCGGCGCGAACAATGGCGACGTGCCTTGATGCTGTTCGTTGCGATCGCATTTTGTCTGGTCCGCTCTGATATGCTGTGATACTAAAGCTTGAATCACCTCAAACACGAGCATACGCTTTGCGGGTGCCCGACTCTTCCGTAGAATGTAAAATGTTGACATGCGTGTCATACACATATGTTGACATGCCCAGGTTGCTGTTCTCACTGACGCTAATTGCGCGTGTTCGCTCGTCATTCATTCCTGAGGAGGGCTCTCTGGGCAGATTTCACATGTCTGCTCTTCGCCTCACAGCTGCTGTCATGGACTTCGATGCTGATATCTGACTGAAAGTACCGTCCCTATCACACGCAGAGCCTGGCAGGCGCCAAACCCCCCTCTGGGTGCATAATTAACTAATTCCCAGGCTGTTCATCAATAAAGGGCCCCGCCCAGCTCCTGCTACCAGATCTCCACCCAGCACACGCTTCCTGCACATGGATGGCGGTACCCAAGCCTCTGGAAATGAGAGCCTTAGCCTCGCGAAGGCATATCGTCTTGAAGACAAGATGCGGTCCTCCTGAGGGGACTTTATTCATTTTAATTATTTATTTGTCTTAGACAATTTTCGTTGGCCTTTCACCTACAGATACAGTTATCAGTGGGAAATATGTTTTTCTGGTGGAAAACCTTGTCTTGTTTAATGCAATCACTTCAGATCTCTGTGGGTGTAACCAGTGGTCCCCTAATTTGATTCCTGGTCGGTGCACTGGGGAAAAAGTGAGGTGTATGTATAGTGCTAAGAGGTCTAAGCCTATGACAAAGCACTATGAATAAGCACGACGTTAGATTAACAGTGTAATACACACAATATAAGATAGGACTCAAACAGTGTAAATGTGCCATTTTCCTATGTGTGCTTGTACCACCCTCTTTTGAGCCCCTGTGTGGGTATAAAAGACCCATGGTTCTTCTACTCCCTGTGCTACTTCCTACACTACCGAAGGGTGTTGTGTGAATGTAGTTCCACCTCATGAGGTTTAATAAATCTTTCAGCTTCCGCGCCAACTTCTATTTACTTGTCTGAGGACTTGCGTGCTGAGAAGGGCGAACCCCTAGCACTGGTAGGCCTGGCTGAGGCCCACTTCTACAAATTGCCGCCCAACTAAGTGGGGCTCATCGGCGACTCGGATGCCCAAAGGAGTGGTCGAAATGGAGGATTGGAATCTCGCTGCGGACGATCGGTGCCCGAGGAGATCCGCATCTTGGCAACCATGGTGTTTTTTCCTCTCTTTCTGATCTGACTCTCCGGTGGTGCCGGTCCTCGACTGAGATCTCTTCTGGTGTTCGCCATGCAGAGACCATTTGGTTAATTCAGAACTTGGCAGTTGGAATCTGGAGACCTATGCTCGGTAAGGTCATTTATGAGACAGTGAGGAAAGTGCGCCGGCTGCAAAACATGAGATATAAAGTGATATAAACGTGAGATACAACATTGAGATATATTGTGACATAACAGTGAGATATAAAGTGATATAACGTGAGATATTAAGTGATATAACATGAGATATAAAGTGAGATATGAAACGGGATATAGAGCAATATAAATTGATACAACGTGATATAGTGAGCTACAGTAATATGGAAATGAAAATTGGCCAATATATGAGAATATAAAGGAGAAATATATATAAATTGCAATTTATATAGGCAGGTAATGCAGAGATTTTTCTCTCATTTGTGAATTATATGTAATGGCACATTTTGTGTTAAAGTGCCACTGCTATTTAGTGTTGTATATCTTAAAATACTCTTGGACATGCCTGTTTTAAGCACACTTCGTAGAATGTGTTGCTGCTGTAATGGTACCGACATGAGTTTAGAGAAGAATCAGTTGGCTCCTCCCGAGGGTACGCTTAATAGGGACATGTATATTAAAAATGGTCTTTCTTCTATAATGTACAGCACGTTATGGAATAAATATACTAGTAAGGATCCTGAGTTGCGATGGCCTTTACATGGGTCATTTGATCATAAAAAGATTCAGTATGTGGAACAATGTATGTTTAAACGTAAAAGTAGACAAGACATGTTTGACTGTGTACGAATGTGGGAGAAAGAAGCGCGTGAGAGAGTGAGAAGGGACCAAGCTTTAATAGAAAAAGAACAACGCAAAAGCATTCACGCGAAAGCACTGGAACTTTAAAATAAAGAAATGCAGAAAATAAAGGAGAGGGAGACTAGGGAGCGCCATTTGCAGGTAAATGGCCAATACTCTATTCGCCGTCCCCTCTACCCCCTCCTTAATAAACCACAGGATGATTCAATTCTGTTGGATCGTCCTCCACCTCCATCTCCTTTTCCTTCTGCTCCTACTGACTCTGATGGTAATGATCCTTCTACGGATCAGGATAAGTTAGGATCTGATTCTGCACGAGAGACTCGCTCTATGTTGACCGCTGAGCATGCGGCTGAACTTAGATCTGCTGCCCGTAAAGTTGCTTGTGATACTCTTTCCATTCCCGAAATTTTACAGGATATAGAAAAATGGCAAGACAGGGAACAAGTATATTTTGCGGAAGTATTTGCCATAGACGTAATTGAATGGTTTAGGAAACAATCCAAAGAGTTAGAGCCTGATGATATAGTAACGGATTGTAAGCAGTTGCGTGATGGTCTTTTTCTCTCCTCTCAGATGGCTGACTTAATTAGATGTTTGGTTAAACTGCGTGCTGAGTCACTCAGTTTGTGAGAAGAGCAAAAGGCAGCTGCTGCAACTGCACAAACACTTCAGACCACCATGATGCAGTCTGACGCTTCAAGGACAGATAAGAATGTTGTAGTTCATGCAAAGCCCATGCGGGAAGACGCTCCTTTGTATGTTCCTCCTAAAGGTGCGGGGACAAGTGATGAAAAAGATTCCATTGATGCGAAGGGTTACTTTATTTATAACTGGGTTTATACTCCATGAAGTCGAGCAGATGTCATGGCTCTTAAAGCTGCTTTGCCCGATCCGCGCAAAAATCCAGCTGCTTTTTATGAGGAAGTTGAAGGAGCTATTAGTTCTTGTATTATGACCTTAGCTGATATTGACATGTTTTTGGGCTTATTTTACCCCCTGATATGTGGAGAACTATTCGTAAAGTCGATGATGACGCTGTGCAGAAACCACACAAACTGATTTTAGATCTTCCAAAAGCCATCTTAGTTAAATTGAAACCCTCATTCCTCCTAAAAAGATAGAATGGACTGTTTTAGCATCCTGTAAGCAAAAGGCAGATGAATCGGTCTCCGATTTCTTTACACGTTTTGAGGAGGCATTCCACGACTTTAGTGGCCAGTCATTGACAGATGACACGGGCAGGCATCTGTTTGTTGACAAATTTGTCGCGAACATGTTGCAAGGAATAGCTAGTTGCCTAAAGGCCAGCAAAAGTTTGTGGACTACGTCCTCCCCTGTTTCTCTCCTGAGTATGGCTCAGTATTACGAACTGCAGGAATTAGAAGCTAAGGGTAATGAAGATAAGAAAATCAAGGAGCTGAAAACAAAGGTTATGATTGCTCAGGTTTATGGTCCCTCTTATGATAATAGTGGTCGAGGCGGCCGTGCACTGTACTGCCCTGGTGTACCCCCTTTTTCCAGAGTTACTTTGTCTGCTGATCAGTGCGCTTATTGCAGGGAGATTGGGCATTGGGCTTATGAGTGTCCTCATCGGTGTCCTTTACAGTATCAGTGTGGTCGGGGACAAATGAAAGGCCGCCCAGGGACCCCAGGACGTAGGGGAGGTATGGATGATCGTGCAAGATTTGAGGCTGGTGGGCGTCCTCTGACTCCTTCAAATACGTTTGATAGGCGTAATCAATATCAAATATCTGACTATTTGAATCCGGATTTGCAGGGCTCCGCTTATACATAGGACTGCCTAGGATGGGGTTAGGAATCAGTTGAAGTCCCAGTAGATCAGAAGGGTCCCTATGTCCACACACATGTCTTGGGTTCTACTGATCTGTTTCTGGTTGATACTGGAGCTACTCATAGCGCCTTGTCTAAACAATTTGTTCCAAGGGCTCCTCTGCCTGGCTTAACCATTACATCGATAGGTTTCGATGGGACACCTTCCCTTAGCCCACTGTCACAACCACTTGCATTCCATGTTGATAAATTCACTGCTCCATGCCCATTTCTGCTTTCCTCTAACACACCGGACAATATTGTGGGTCTTGATATGCTTAAGTATTTTAGGGCTACGATACGTTGTTCCCCAGAAGGTGTGCGTGTTATTTTGAATGATAACTATCCAGTGATTGAGAAAACCTGTCTTATTAGAGAGGATATTGCATTGGCTTCACTCCCTAGTACTTTGTGGGCCACTTCGGACACTGATGTAGGGCAAATGGTTATTCCACCAGTGCATATTAGTGTCAATGAGGGTGCTTTGTTGCCACGATTGCCTCAATACAAACTTTCTCGAGAAGGTGAAGAAACACTTGTACGCGTTGTTCATGATCTGATTGAAGTAGGAGTTGTGGAAGAAGTCCCTTACAATGTTTGCAATAGTCTTATTCTGCCAATCTTGAAGAAAGACACTGATACTAAGATTTACAGGTTCATCATTGATTTACGAAAGGTTAACAAGATTGTAGTACCACAATACCCGGTGTTTCTGATATTACGACACTCCTTACCATGGTTCCTCCAACAGCGACCACCTTTTCCGTGGTCGATTTAAAGAACGCTGTCTTTTCAATTCCTATTCATCCTGACAGACGATATTTGTTTGGTTTCACTTTGAATAATCGATCGTACAGATTCTGTAGAGTTCCCCAGGGATACACAGAGAGTCCTAGTATTTACAGCCAAGCATTAAAAAGACAGCTTGATTCTTTCTCCTTGGCCACGGGAATGGCTCTCATACAATATGTCGATGACATCTTGTTGGCAGCTGATACGCCTGAACAGTGTGAAGAAGGTACACTGTCTCTGCTTTCATTTCTTGCATCACACCATCATAAAGTATCACGAAAGAAATTGCAGTATTGTAGACCGAAGGTGACTTATTTAGGACACCATCTGTCTAAGGAGGGACGTGCCCTCACACCAGATCGCATTCAAGTTATTTTAGACACACCAGTGCCCTGTTCTCAGAAAGATGTCCGTGCATTCATTGGTCTTACTTCTTTTTGTAGGCAATGGATATTAGGGTTTTCACGTTTGTTAAACCCCTGTTGGCTCTTTTGACTAAAGATACTCCAATGCCCCTTCCATGGACGACTGAATGCCAGAATGCTTTCCAAAAATTACAACAAGCCCTTTGTTCTGCACCAGTATTAGGCACTCCAGATTACACCAAGGCTTTTACACTCTATGTACACGAAAGAGATGGTTGCGCACTTTCAGTGTTAGTACAGACACAAGGTGATAAGCAGCGTCCTTGTGAGTATTTTTCAGCTGTTCTCGATCCAGTTGCCCGTGCATTGCCTGGGTGTTTTCGCTCTGTTGCTGCGGCAGCTGTGTCTATACGTCAGAGTGAAGGGATAGTTTTGTCACACGGGCTATTGGTGTTAGTACCCCATGCAGTTGACGTCCTTCTGAACCAAACCAAAACGCAGCACTTAACTAGTGCTCGATTGACAGGATATGAATTAACACTCTTGGCCCCTCATATCACTTTAAAAAGGTGTTCAACCTTAAATCCAGCTACTTTGTTGCCGTACCCAGTGACTCAGTCTCAGCCACAGGAGTCTCATGATTGTATATTCCTTACTGAGGAACAGACAAAGGGTCGTGTCGATTTGTAAGACACGCCCCTTTCAAGTGTTGATGGGGAACTATGGGTTGATGGGTCCTGTTTGAAGTTACCAAATGGTACAACGTCAGCTGCATATGCAATTACAACACTTCAGACGGTAGCTGAGACAGCTCGTATTCCACAGAAGTCAGCTCAGGCAGCTGAGCTAATAGCTTTGACACGAGCGTGTGAACTTAGTACTGACTTGTCTGTGAACATTTATACAGATAGCCGCTATGCTTTCGGAGTGGCTCATGATTTTGGGCTACTCTGGAAGGAGAGGGGCTTTCTTACATCCCACGGGATGCAAATAATGCATGGAGCATTAGTACATAACCTCTTGACTGCTTTAACATACCCGAAGAGAATAGCAATTGTTAAATGTAGCGCACACAAGAAAGTAACGGATAAGATAGGACAAGGCAATGCTTTTGCAGACCATACAGTCAGTGAAACTGCTATGCAGCGAAGCACCACATCTATGTTCATAGTGAAGTCACAGGCTGAATGCTGGCATGATACCAGACAGGAAGTGCTAGATATGCAGAGATCTGCTTCTGCAGAAGAAATTGAACAATGGTCTAAGGAGGGAACATTGGACGATGAGGGCTGTTGGAGGAATAAAGAGATGAACAAGTGGAGATTGCCTACAGCCTATTTACAACCTATGATTCATATGACACATGGGCCGGCACATGTTGGAGCCTCCTCGATAACGAAATTGCTCACGCAAGTTTAGGAGCATCCAGAAATTGCCGGCACAGCTAAAAAGATGGTGCAGTCTTGTCTGATTTGTCTTCAGCATAATCCTGGTAAAGGGACACAAACTCCTACAGGAGGGTTTGCTACACCAACCGTACCTTTTGAAGTTTTGCAAATGGATTACATCCAGCTTGAGCGCTGTAACAACTTAAAGTACGTTTTGGTAGTGGTATGTGCCTTCAGTAAATGGATAGAGGCATACCCTACGAAGGACAATACAGCTCTCACTACAGCAAAGGTACTTTTGAAGGAATTCTTCCCTAGATTTGGTGTTTGTAAACTTTTGTGGAGTGATAACGGACCCCATTTTATTGGGCAAGTTGTTGAGTATGTCCTGAAGGGATTAGAGATCAAGCAGAAATTTCATGCTGCTTTCCATCCACAATCAGCAGGGCTAGTGGAAAGGTATAACGCCACACTTAAATTGAAACTGGCTAAAATACAGGCTTCCACGTCTTTGAAATGGCCTGATGCACTACCCTTAGCACTGTTGTCCATTAGATCAGTGCCACATTCGCGATCTGGTCTTACACCATATGAGGTGGTATTCGGAAGGCCTATGAACATTTGGGGAATTCCTAAACCACGTCCCATACATGATGTACCATGTGTATTGATGAGTGACTACCTATCACAATTGATTGACAGTTTGATTTCTATTCATCAACAGGTTCGAGAAGCTCTTCCTGATAGGTCTGCAGGTGAAGGCCATGAACTTCGGCCTGGAGACCAGGTGATGATCCGATCATTCCAGAGGTCGAGCAGCTTGGACCCGAGGAGGCGCGGCCCGGAGCAGGTGCTCCTTTCGATGAGAACTGCGGTTCGAGTGATGAACAGGAGGAACTGGGTGCACTCCACCCTCTGCAAGAAAGTGCCGTTTACCTTGGTGGATCCTGCTGCCCTGATCGACCATCGGGACATCCTGGATACAGAGAGAGGCCAAGCCATATCACCTGACGAACCTGAGGAAGTCTTCTCGGACCACACGATCCCTGGTGTATCCCGATACCAACTGAGACCCCGGAAAGAACCTTCATTGTTGAAAAAGACTGGTTGAGCTACCGTCCTGGGTTTGTGAAAAGGAGCTGATGTGGCAAGGGGGGGAGGGGGATCAGTCCTACATAGTGACACCCATCTTGACCCTCAGTGAAGAAATCAACTGCTGCCCAGGACTTTAGAGCTCCAACGATTATTTCAGTAAAGAAGTGATTATGCCTGTGGAGAAATCAATTGCTGTGAGGATGTGTAATAAAAAAGCAATATGCATTGCAGGATTTGTTGTCAATGTGGTTGCTATGGCAGTGATAACTTGGGTTGTAGAGGAAGTGACTCCTGCTCGACAACTGTTGATTGCCACTACTCCAGTACCAGCTGAACACCATTACTTCGCTCTCCCATATCATGAGCAGAAGCATAGACAATCTTATCTGAACAACACGTCCATCCAGATGTTATACCACACCCACAATGCTACAAACAATACTGACTGTTGGGTGTGTGGGATGATACCTGCTCACCAGAAGAAGGGATGAACACCTTTCATTCCTCTTCCCTTCTCCCATAGTGGTTCTTGTCAAGCCTGGTTTGCCCTTCTAATCGCTTCTCAAAATGCTAACATTAGTAGTATGGCTGTAGGAAGAATAAATTATCATCTCAATAAAGTGTGTTACCCAGATGAAGATGGCAATCCACAAGCTAAAGGAACTAAATGGGAGTGGGAGGAGTACTGACCCGGAAATGTTTCTACGCCTTATGTTTTCCCAAATATGCGAACTACCAAGGGTAATGGACCATTTGTAATATCCGTTACTAGAGCCCGAGTAGACTTGTGTATAAGCAGTGTTGGGAGAATCCCAGTAGGAAGAAGTGAATGTACTCTGGTTTTGACTATTGAAGGTGTCAACAATAGTAGTTTCATGTCCTCACATAACACTTACTTTGTCTGCGGTAACAAGGGATACTACCATCTACCTGTTGGATGGTCCGGAGTATGCTACGTGTCATTTTTGTTACCTCCTGTGTTTTTGGCACCAGCGTCATATCACAAAGACTATCGACTGTTTAGTGATATCTCTAAGAACATATATAAGAGGACAGTAAGCAATGAGGAGGTGGACCAAACTGATACTGCATTACAGCAATATGTCGATTTCAATTTGGGACTGTTCTTTGTCGGTGCTGCTCTAAACAGCAGGAAAATCAGACGGTTGACTCGTGTTGTGGAAGCTGTTACCAACCAGACAACCATGGCACTTGGGAACATTACAGAGGAACTACAAATTGCAAGGATTGTGGTGCTTCAAAATCGTATGGTCCTCGATGTAATCTTGGCTGATCGAGGTGGTGCATGTCGTATCATCGGATGTAGTTGTTGTGTTTACATTCCAGATCCTTCTCCTTCAGTTTTTGATGCGATCTCCAAACTACACAAAATTGCTGCTGAAATCCATCCAAATACTGGCACATGGACTTTCGCCAGTTGGTTCTGGATGCTACTTGCTACCTGGGGCTGGAAGTTATTAACTGTCCTGTGTGTAATATCTATAATTTTATTGACATGCTGCTTCTGTATACAATGAGGTCCAATGCTTTGCTCCACCAGTATTACTGCCTGTATACCCGCTAAACGTAATGTTGCACAAATGAATGGCCAGAAAATATTAGATAAGGAAATTAGTAATATGATGCAAATTGATGTACAAGATGTATACAAGGACTATCCTAGATCATAAATGTCTTCAGCTAATGCTAAAAGGGTCGGCTGTGGAAAATTGACTGCGATCGGTGTTAGCATTTAGCTGAAGTCATCTTGTTTCCGGCAGCCATTTTGTCTGCCATGTGCTCACCACGTGCTGTTTCCTTCTTCACTGTTGTTTACCCTTGTGCTCTGTTTAAAGGACTGGCTATACTTAGACTCTGCTACTCTGCACATGCGCAGAGGAATCTGTAACTGTCCAAACATCTGTTTTTAGTCTATAACTGTCAGGTTGTTTCTACCGGAGTCAGCAACTGCTAGCTCCTCCTTTACTGTTCACTGTGCATTTCTGTATGACCATCTATGTATGTAATTCTCCTATGTGTGCTTGTACCGCCCTCTTTTGAACCCCTGTGTGGATATAGAAGACCCATGGTTCTTCTACTCCTTGTGCTACTTCCTACACTACCGAAGAGTGTTGCGTGAATGTAGTTCCACCTCATGAGGTTTAGTAAATCTTTCCTTTAACCTTTCGGCTTCCGTGCCAACTTCTATTTACTTGTCTGAGGACTTGCGTGCAGAGAAGGGCGTACCCCTAGCACTGGTAGGCCTGGCTGAGACCCACTTCTACATTCCCTGCAATGATTTGCAGAACCACGAAAAGTTCAAAATATCATTGGTCAATTGAAAGGAGTATAGTACTTAAACAAATCCACACTTCCAACTTACTGTGTCTTCCCAATGGCACTATCAAGGTTTAAAAAAAAAAGATGACACTGCCTTAGCAATGGCACCAACAAGGTTGTAAAAAAGCATTTGCAATGCAAATAGGTCTCGCATTTGTGAGTTTAAGCTATTAGCATTGTAAATGACAATGCCTTTTATTTATGTTTTAAAAACCAACACATAAATGAAAGGCATTGCCATTTACTATGTCAATAGCTCAAACTAGCCTAATTGCGAGAACTATTGCATTGCAAATGCTTGTTCTTAAATGAGGCCCTGGGTATGTACTGAGGATTAGATCATGATGGCGCAGATCTAAACACGCACTGAGTATTGAGCGCTACGGAACAAATGAATGTTGCACTTGTGTCCAAGCAGCCAAGACATCTAAGTTATGGTGCAAATCTTAAAATATTAGAATGCAAACTGGAACACACATTCAAGATTAATGAGTGATGGCTCAAATATAAACGCACACTCAGGATTACTGAGTGATAAGGCAAGTCTGGCCATGCGCTCAGGATACACCAAGACTACTGAGTGACGAGGCAGATCTGAACATTCATATCGGTAGCGATACATGACTTATGCATGGCAGCGCCCACCTCTATTAATGCTTGCACTGGCAAAATATCTCATTTTTGGCAGTTTTATAACATCATGACCCCTGCTCTATGAGGCCTGTACCTGTAAGATCGGTCTACATTTTCAGTTCATCAATACAGTCACATACTCATTCATCCATCATGCACTTACACATTCATTCAGGCCTTCATCCATGCTGAACTAACTAATCCGTGCAGCCTTTGACTCGTGCGAGATTCTCTCATTCACCTCTTCACATGGCCACACACAGAAACTCCCCAAGCAATGAAGAATCCATTTCACTTATAAAATAGTTGATAAAATGACTGTGCCAATGTTTGTTTTTCAGTGCCTGGGAGACATTCTGTGTTTTCCTCCTTTTCTAGCGACATGTATTAGTTAACTGTCTGTGACTTGCACTAAACAGCATAAGAATTAGTTCTTCCCCTCCCCCATTTACCACACACATACGCACACGCACGTGCACGCAAACACACACACACAGACGGACACCCACCTGCCCACTCAGGCACAAGCTATTGTTCCAGAAGAATCAAAAATTAGCTAGCATCCGCGCCAATAATTTTCAATTCTATTAAGGACACGGAGGCGAGAATTATGCTTCTCTTTCTATTTATTGCTACTCACAGCAGCCAATGAAAACTTATGTTATATAAAAAACAACAACATATCCCATGATGCATATACCACATCACTTCCTGCAGGGCCCCATAAGAGCCAGTAACACCGGAACTAGTCCTCTTTTTTTGCTCCGAACAGAAGTCCAATAAGTATTAAAGTTCAACAAGTATTAAAGTTCAACAACAGCAGCTTCCAACGTGGAAGAACACCAGACCAGCTGGGAAAAACGCCACTCCGTACACCGGATTAATCCATCTTCTTGTCAGATCCTGAAAGAACAGAAATAAACAACCCGTAACTTCTGTAAAACAGAGTATATACAACACGGGTGGGCAAAAATTACATTACAGTAATTTAACCGGGTGGGATAATCCTCGCCTCCGTGTCCTTAATAGAATTGAAAATTCTTGGCGCGAATGCTAGCTAATTTTTGATTCTATTACAGGACCGGAGGCTTCATATTATGCTAGTTTAACGCTGAGTAAAAACCACAGAGGATATATCACCCACCGGTTTATAATAAAATTGTTTAAACATGGATTCAGACGACCAGTCTGCAGAATGCATGATATCTTGCACCGTAGAACCCAGCATGAAAGTTTTAGAGGCCATGGCGCCTCAAACAGAATGTGCACCAAACACTTGGGTATCCACCCCTGCCTCCTGCATAACATTTTTTAGCCATCGGGCTATGGTAGCTGCAGTAACAGGGTTATACAGTTTCTGTAGAGCTATTAACAACTGTACCACACCATCAGGTCTGAGGGACCTGGTACATTCCCCATAAGCCTTGAGGCATTGAACCACACACAGTTTAGCATTATCTGGAAAAGCATGATAATCCACACTACGTGACATTGTCTTTGTTCTGGAAGTGATCGAGAATGATACTCCCTCTGGAGTAAATACTCTACCTGTAATATCGAGCGCTTTAACATCCGAAGAACGTCTGCAAGCTGCTAGGCAAAGTAACATGGCCAGTTTGGCCGACAACTGTTTCCTGGACAACCTATTGTTGTCTGGCCAACTATTGAAGAGAGACAGAACCAGTGAGACGTCCCACAAAGAGGAATACTTTGGTTTGGGTGGATTGGCTACTCTAATGCCCTTCAGGAGTTTACAGATTAAAGGATGCATCCCGACAGGCTTGCCCTCGATTTGAGAGTGGCCTGCCGAGATGGCGGAGCGGAAGTTATTGACCGAGCGGTAGGCTAAGCCTTGCGACGCCTTCTCCGAAAGAAAATTTACAATATAGGGTAATCCTGCCCCCACGGGATCCACATGTTGTCCCATGCACCAACGAACCCAGCATCCCCAGGCTGAAGAATATCGCTTCCTGGTAGAGGGGGCCCACGCTTGATTGATAAAGCTCGCAGCCTGGTCCGAAAAGCCTGGCATTTGCCAACGCTGCCTGAAAGTCTCCAGGCCATCAGGGACAGATGCCCCGATAGAACCATCGGGTGTGTCTCCCCCTGAGGGCCCTGGAGCATGGTCGAGGACCAGGGAATTCTCCTGGGGAAGTCGCAACTCGCCTCCATCAGCAACGGGAACCAAGGCTGCGACTTCCACAAGGGAGTCACCAATATCACTTCTGCTCTCTGGCGCATCACCTGAGTGAACACTCGGGGAATGAGGATGAACGGCGGAAACGCGTAATTCAACTTCTGAGTCCACTCCTGTGCCAAGGCATCTGTCGCCAGTGCCAGAGGGTCCGGCCTCCAGCTGAAAAACTGCGTCATCTGACGGTTCAGCCGGGAGGCAAAGAGGTCGATCTCGCAACGTCACCAAACTTCCTGTAACCAATGAACCACGTGTGGGCAAAGTTGCCAGTCGCTGTAGTCCCTGAGGTGGCGAGAGTTCCAATCCGCCACCACATTGGACTGACCCGGAATATACTCCGCTATCAACGATATCTGGTTGGTCAGGCAATAATGCCAAAAGGCTTTCGCTATCTCCACCAACATTGAGGACCTCGTGCCCCCCAATTTGTTGATGATCCGAAGAAGGATGCAACACGAGATCTGCCTGGGAGCCAATGTCCGGATCGCAAAGGATCCTGCTAGGAGCTCGAGACAATTTATGTGAAGATTTAACTCCTCTAGGGACCACCGTCCCCCTGTGGAAATATTTCCGCAGCGCGCTCCCCAACCCCAACGGCTGGCGTTGGATTCTATGACCACCTCTGGTAAAGAGCCGAAGATTGCTCTGCCGTTCCATGCCTCGACGTGGGCCAACCACCATTGCATTTCCTCTCTCACTTCTTGGGAGAGAGGGACCACATCCGTGTAAGAAAGGCCCTTCTGTAAGTGCTGGATCTTTAGTCGTTGAAGGGCCCTGTAATGCAGGGGCCCCGGGAATATCGCCTGAATGGATGACGCAAGGAGGCCTACCATTCGGGCAATCCCCCTGAGCGAGACCATCTGCTTGGTCAGGAACGAGCGTAGCTCCTTCTTGATATCCCGTAATTTGGATTTCGGAAGGCAGAGTTGGGCCGTCTGAGAATTTACGACGAACCCCAGAAAATCTATCGTCTGTGCGGGAGAAAGGACCGATTTCGGTTTGTTGATCACGAACCCCAGATTTTGCAAAATATGAATGGTCTTGCGTAAGTTTTGAGTCACTAGCTCCGGAGATTGCGCCATAATGAGCATGTCGTCCAAGTAGACAATCATGCGAACCCCTTGCTCCCTGAGGTAGGCCACGACCGGTTTCAGTACCTTGGTGAAGCACCACGGTGCTGAGGAAAGTCCAAAAGGAAGGACCAAATACTCGTACCACCGGTTCCGCCATTGAAATTGAAGGAATCTGCGATGGGGACTATATATGGGAACGGACAGATAGGCGTCCTTTAGGTCCAGACGGACCAACCAGTCCCCTTGTTTCAATAGATCCGCCAACAGATGGATGCCCTCCATCTTGAAATGTTTGTAAGTTAGAAAGTGATTGAAATCTTTCAAATTGAGTACCAACCTGTAACCGCCTCCTTTCTTCTGCACCAGAAAAATATTGCTGCAGAAACCGCGAGGGCCCTCTTCGCAAGGAGCTATCGCGCGTTTCTGCAGCAATCCTTCTATTTCTGAATCTATAAAATCGCACTCGAGTTGGGAAAAAGAAAGCTGCCTGGGGCGCTGTATCTAACGGGGCGTCTGAAAAAACTCTAGGTGGAAGCCCTGAACTGTCTGTAGTACCCAAGCGTCGTGTGATATCTGAGCCCAATTGTGATAGAAATACCGAATACGCCCCCCCAATGGAAGAGGAAGTAAGTCTGGAGTGCTCACCTGTGGACTCGGCGGGCTGGAATCCTCCACGATAGGATCCTTTGTTGAAGCGTCGCTTGTTGAAGCGCTGCCTGGTGGGATAAAAGGTGCCGCCACGGGTGGAGTCCCAATCACCTCTGCCTCGACCGAAATCACCTCGCTGGGGACCTTGAGAATGCTGACGGCCAAACAAGCGTCCCCGCCCTCGTCTGGCCCTATTGAAAACACCAGCGTGGAAAACGCGCTTGATCCCGGCCTGAGCCTTGTCTAGGGTCGTGAACGTGCCCACGTACTTCTCAACGTCCTTAACAAACCGGTCACCGAAGAGGTTGCCGTCCGCCAGTGGCCCAGGTTCCGCCGCAGCTAACTCGGTAAGATTGGCGTCCATGCGCATTAATATCGACTTCCTGCGCTCCGTAGATATCGCGCAGTTGGCATTCCCAAGCAGGCAGATAGCCCGTTGGGTCCAGCCTGCCAGCACGTGGGAGTCAATAGTGCTCCCCGATTCCTGTGCCTCCAGGGCCATCTCCAAGATCTTTGCTAGGGGCCCGGCCACGTCCAGGAGCTTGTCTTGGCAACCCCGCCAAGCGCGATCAATCCCTTTCTTGGGGTCTTTGGCGAACTTTTTCAGAAAAGTCAGTATGCTGGGGTCAATGTCTGGCGTCTCTGCCACTTTGTCGGAGAGGTCTGGTCTTGGGCATTCTGACCTTTAACCTGTTGCGCACCTCTTTATCAAACCCTTTGCGCAAGTTCTCGTGTAAGTACGCGGTCACTTCAGGAGCCGGTAACCAGTCCGATGATCTGGGGTGCACAATATCTGCGGGGTTGAAGGTAAAGGGTGTAGGAGCCGGCGGGGAGGGCTCCGCATGCTTAGTCTTCCTGGCCTTCTTTTTAGGAGGGGAGTCCTCCGGGGTGTCAGAAGAGGTGGACGTAGACTCTGTGTCAGTGCCCTGAACCTTCTCACGCTCTCTAACCGGGCGCGGAAGCGCCTCGTAGGACTCCGAATGCGGCCAAGACTTATCCCGGGAGTCACCTGACATCCCTTCTGTTTGTTTAGGGAAGCCATGCTTCTTTGCAAACCTCTCCAGCTGCTTAGTGATGGGCTTTAAAGCCGTCGCCAGGGCTTGCTGTACAGTTCCCGGAACTGTTTTTTCTAGGGCCTTGTTGACCGACTCCTGGACAGAAGCATCCAGGGCCTCAACAATATTATCTTCAATGGCAGGTCCTCCTACCTCCTCTTCATACAAGGTGTCATCCTACTCATAATTCACCCACGTATCCATAGTGGAACCACACTTGTAGCGGTATTTGCTCATAAGGTAAGAGCAGGGAGGAAAAATCCAAGGGGGGAGCCAACCCACAGCACAGCAGCACAGGTACCTAGCTCCTCAGCAGCAGCTGTAGACAATTATTACAGCCCACCGGGCATAGTGGAGCCCAAGAGCAAAATCAGATACAAGGAGGTGTGCTCCCTCCAGGCCCAGGTCGTTCTTGCAGCCAGCCAGGCGTCAGCAGTGCTCTTCGAGTGAAATGACAGCTCAAATGCCTAAAAGTGAAAGTAACAGGGTTGTTTCGACGTGTGTAGCCCAAATCCTACTAAAAAACAACCAGATTGGGCTACGCACGTGGGAACACTAACGGAACCAAAACTACCAGGCTCCTGGCGTCAGGGCATACAAGGGAAGCCTCAGCGCCCACAAGTCATAAATTCCTGCACCCGCCGAAGGCGGGGCGGTACCGGGTGCTGAAGGGAGTGAAGCGCAGCGCGCTACCTGGGGCATGCAAAGCGGCCGAGCGCCGCGTCTAATATCGTCAAGTTTAAAACATGCGCTTTCGCGCCTTGGCCGCTCATCGCTTGCAGTGCCCCCAACGCCACCGCGCTCTTCCGCGGTGGTCACAAGCGCCGCAGCGCAATTCCCGTACACTTCAACCCGAAGGTTGCAGAAGAGATCCGGCGCTCTCGCCGATACTACCGCACACTCGCGGCTGTCAACGAACACAATATAGGCATTTCAATCGCTACCACAATTGCATATCAAGTATAAAGCATTGCAACACAAATCAATTCCAATGAAATCGGAGCTGTCAACTTATTTGTCTGCGTGAGCAGCAAAGAAAGAGGACTGGTTCCGGTGTTACTGGCTCTTATGGGGCCCTGCAGGAAGTGATGTGGTATATGCATCTTGGGATATGTTGTTGTTTTTTATATAAACAAAGTTTTCATTGGCTGCTGTGAGTAGCAATAAATAGAAAGAGAAGCATAATACGAAGCCTCCGGTCCTGTAATAGAATCTCTTGGAAAATGTCATCCTTGAGCGCAGTGGTGACAGGATGCACTGCTATTGTCACAGCAGTCCTCATCGTTTTACTCAGATGCTTTCAGACTAGAGTGGGCGGGCCAAGTAGCAAAGAGAGCTGAGCCAAAGCCGAGCCAAAGGGTTTGACTTGGCTGTATAGGCGTTTGCACTAACAAAGCTAAGAAAGCCTTTGGCATTTAAATCAGGCAGCAATCATGTAAAAACATGATAACATTTCTTCAAAATTAAAAAAGTGACCCTGTAAAATAAAACATTTGCGTAGGGTCACATAAATTGGTCCAATAGGGAAGCCGGGAAATCGAAATGGGTGTCATCTTTAATCCCCTATTTACATCAAAGATGAATGCTTTGTCTTACACTTTGCGTTACAACAAACAATTGATGGACGGAATGCTGACAATGCAGACATTCTCCCCCAGTCAAGAGATCTGGGTTAAATCCATCGTTCTTTTGCCCACTACGCCACCCCAGTTCAGACATGGCCATATGCAAATCAGTCTTGACCCTGTGCCTCATGGGATCAGTCCAGCCCGAACTGCCAAGCCATGTCTTCCTTGGACCGGAATCAAGCATCCTAGGACCGGTTTCTGGCTATCAGCCGTCATCAGCCAGGATAGCTTGACTCCAGTGGCGTAGTGAGCACGGGTCCCACGTCTGGGAATACCCATCCCACTTAGGGCGAAATGCGTTACAACAAACAATTGATGGACGGAATGCTGACAATGCAGACATTCTCCCCCAGTCAAGAGATCTGGGTTAAATCCATCGTTCTTTTGCCCACTACGCCACCCCAGTTCAGACATGGCCATATGCAAATCAGTCTTGACCCTGTGCCTCATGGGAACAGTCCAGCCCGAACTGCCAAGCCATGTCTTCCTTGGACCGGAATCAAGCCTCCTAGGACCGGTTTCTGGCTATCAGCCGTCATCAGCCAGGATAGCTTGACTCCAGTGGCGTAGTGAGCACGGGTCCCACGTCTTGTTGTAACGCTTGTCTTACACTTTGGTCACATGAGGTTAGGGAGCAGGTGGCAGAAGCGCGTGAAAGCTCGGCTCGTTTCAGGCTCCAGCGTGCAGGAGGACTTCGAGCTGAGCCCGCCAGGCGCCTGTCTTGAGCTTTAAGTGGCTTGCCCACCTCTAAATGCTTTCCATTCCAAAGAAATGTTTGGATTTTCAGTATTCATGAGGACAAACCGTGCAATAATCAGACATCCAAGGAACCCTGCGCTTTACAAATGGAACTTTCTTCTTGTTCCTTTGAGGTCTGCGCCCCCTCCCTAATAGGGGATCTAAGAGAAAGCGAGAGCGCTCAATGGGCACAAGGGGGCGCCAGGCGGTTCCTTACTATCCCAGCAGGACAGCGATATAGCCACAGGAAAGTTGGGGGCTTTGATCAACCCCCGCTCACGGCGACAGATTCCGCCACCCCATCTCCTTTCAGCACCTTGAGCGAGAGCGTGAGACAGAAGGCGCTACGGCGAAAGGGAGGAGCTCACTCAGCGCCTACAAGCCCTAACAGCAAAGTCCTCGGCGCCTCATTCGTGGATAATGAAGTCAGAGCGTCGTCGCATCGATGCTGCTTCATGAATAACCTTCATGAATCTTGCAGTACATCTCCCGTTGTCTGATCGGAGAGCCGCAGCAGCAGAAACAAGCATTGGCTTTGTTAGTGAATGCAAGCTTTGGGGTACGCTGGCAGGGGCGGCTGGTGACATTTTAAAGTGGTGGGGCGTAAAATGATTGGTATACTTCACCGTTGCAAGCGAGCGTAGCGAGCGAGCCCGAACCTCTATAAGGAGGGTTCGGGGGGGTTCTCCCCCCGATAAAATTTTGAAAAAAGAGAAGAGAAATGGTGCATTTTCAAGCAAATTTGAGAAAGCAGGAAGGTTAATAAAGCAATTGTGAAAGTGCAGTTATAACATTAATAAAGAGATGTCATATAACATAGGTAGCTGCTTATTCAGTGTATAACCACAGAGCTTCATAACAGACTTCGAGATACAATGCATTTCTGAGTACCTCACTCACAGATGTTTTTTATTTAACAAACTAAACTGGTTGCAAAGTAGCAGCATTGAAAATTGTTTACTTTTTGTAAATGAAATCAGCACGTCTCTCTCTAAGAGCAGCAAACTTTTCAATAACTTTAGTGTTAAAGTCCGGGATTTTCTGAACTAGCTTGCTCTCTACAGAGAGCATTGCCAAAGCATTGAGTCTTTCCTCAAGCATGGTGTTTCTCAGGAATGTCTTAATCCTCTTTAAGGCTGAAAAACATCGTTCTGCCTCGCACCATCATAGCTTTGCGCAATAAGTTTTTTTTTTTGAGGCAGCTCTGGAAAAATTAAGCTCAGTTGACGCAGTATAGCTGCAGTAATGGTTTCTGCACTAGAGTCTCTTAAATGTGTGAAACCATAGAACCTCTCCACAACTTGTCTGTCATTGTCAATGTATCGAAACACTAATACGGACTGTGTTTTAGTGGCCACATCAGTGGTGTCATCAGTCTGAATAGCCACAAAGTCTGTGTTTTGCAATTCTTGCACAATATGGCTTCTCATAATTTCGAGCATACACTCAAGAAGTTCCTTTTGTATTGTTTTAGAGGTGCCCTTAAAGACTGTAGCACGTGCTAAATGTGCTTCCATATCCTTGTCTATGCTTGCTATTAAATCCACAAGGCCTTTGAATATTCCAGGATTTGGGGAACCTACCGATTCATCATGGCCTCGCAATGCCAGTTCAAAAGCACCACAGAAACGAATGCAATCAATTATTTTGGATAGAATCTGTCTGTTCCTATCAACTGCTTCATTGTGTTTCTGTATTGCTTTGCGGTATGCATCACTTATCTGCTGCTCAATCGGAGCATCTTCCCCCAACATTCCCAGTCTAGTCAGGTTTTCCATATGCTTTCTTGTGCGTGAATGCCTCTTTATTTTTTCAGACAAATGCTTCAAGTCTGTTACTCCTTGATTTGTCCAAGAAAACTCACCACCAAACAGCAAGCAGGGGAAGCAGAACAGAGAATTTCTTAAAGGGCACCCTGTAAGCCAATCAGCTTTTGTGTACCAGGCGTTTGAGAATGTACGTGTGGACATTTTTCCTCTGTCCTGGGAAGTTTGCTGTAGTTTTAGGTCAGGCCGATGAGGTCCCAATTGCTTTAAATCTATTTTCTCTTGAAGTGGCCGTGCCTGGAATGACCTTGTAATCAGCTCTTGTACTGTATTCATGATGCCGATGCTGGCCTTACCAATATATATTAAAGAAACCTGCCAATAATCAAAGTACAACATATAAGGTGCGGTGCAATAATATCAAATTTCAGTATAAATACATATATCTTGTGCAGTATCGCAATAAATCTCCAACAGCTCCCCTTTGCACAACATGACTGCTAAAAATACAGCCTTACTTCCTGCTGCCTCTGTGTGCCATAGTGGTTGCTGAAGGCACTGAAACAGACACTGCTTGAGGGCCTTGAACAAGGCAAGGGATAAATAGTGCTGTTAACAACCGTTATTGCCCAAATCACAGGGCTAAGGCTGTTAGTAAATTCCATCCACTGAGGGTAGAATGTTCAGAATGTGTGCCTACCCCAACCACCATGTACAGTGACCACACACATAGCTCTAACTCCAATCTAAAAATAGCATCAGTTTCCTTACCTTTAACTCTGGTGTTTGCTGGGTCGTAGCCGGGGGGTGAAAGAGCAGCAAAGGAGGTCTTGTTCTTCGCCGGAAATATGACCAAAAATTTGGTAAGGGTTGTCAAGCTTTAGAAGGTGCTGAAAATAAAAATAACGTGCTGTAACTAGACAAGCATTGCTTTTCAAATACAAGTAATCCCAATGAATTTTACCAGCGTCAGTTCTTCAAGTTAACATAAAATAACTACAGTGTTCTTAAAATATTTATTTTGTTTGATGTTTGGGGAAACCAGACTTTTTTTAGTCTGCTACGTTAAAATTATCCATTGGAACCTGCTTACATTTAAATGTAATAATGATATGATTTTTAGCTTTCAGTATCTTTATGGAATATAATAGATCACAATTTTAAATTCAAATGATCCTTTAATCAATACATTAAGAAGTGCAGCCTGTCAACTGTGTCAGTGCTCGCCCCCCAGCCCCACCCCCTTCATGTCCGACGCAACGCATCTTTGCATTGCCATTGCTGCCGGTCTGGGATTGATTTGCGTGCGTGTCGGACGGTAAGTGAGGCTCCGCCCCTGCGCCCCAATGGACGCACCGCCGCTGATAGAGAGTGCCTTTAACAACCGTTATTGCGCAAAGCACAGGGCTAAGGCTATTAGTAAATTCCATCCACTGAGGGTACAATGTTCAGAATGTGCACCCAAACACCATGTAGAGTGGCCACCAGGATACATATCCCTAACTTCAATGTACAAAATATAGCATCAGTTTCCTTACCTTTAACACTGGTGTTTGCTGCAGCAAAGGAGGTTGGGGCGGCTGGGGCCTCTTGTTCTTTGCAGAAAAATTGCCCAAAAATTGGGTAATGGTTCAGGTTGTTGTCAGCCTTTAGGAGGTGCTGAAAATAAAAATATAACAATTTATTATTGAAACATTAGGGAAATCAAACAAAGACTGGGAGAAAAAACACAACGCTCCAATTTTTACCCTGCAGTTTGCATGCAGCTCTTAGACGACAGTTAATATCTCACTGTTCTATGTTAGGATTTTAACTTACCAAAAACTGCAAGTGACAAAAGGATCTCTGACAAAAGCAGTGACTCACTGACCTATTACATCATGTGCATTTTGTGATCTGCATCAGGTACATATTCTTTGCAGCACATGTGAGGGGGAGAGGTGCAAAACAATTACTTTGCCATTTGCAAAGTACTGCAGCACTTCCAATCTATTCCCAACCACGTCTGCACATGTTTTAGTGAGTGTATTTTCAAATGATAAAAGCTGAAGAACTATCATCTAAATGTCTCACTCCCTGTGGGGGCAAACAAAAGCTTTTTCATGGGCGTTCCAATGTACAACCTCCATATGCTGGCAGTGAGAAACGTGCTTCTAGATGGAAAATTAATCAGTTCCTGAAGGATTAAGGGAGAGATTCAACTGCTGATGTTATATAATCTGCACAGGGCCAGTTTAGTTTTTGTCTGGTGGCCTTTTCTAACTCCAAGCGGGAAGGGTTTTGAACCTGCAGGTGTCTGCTGTACTGTGGAAGGATGCGGAGGAACCCCAGGAGCAGGGGCTGCTCTTGGCTGTCTCAAAATGCCCACCGACATGAAAAAAACTTACTTTTCATAGGATGGCTTTGCTTTCCCATAAGTAAAGGCCATATTTGAAAAACATGGTAACTTTGGCAAAATAAAAAGAAAATGAAGTCATGCAACAAAAAAGATATTTTCCAAGTGCCGCAGTCTCATACTCTCAGGGAGCTTGACTATTCTATTATTTAAATATAAGGAGTGCACTGCAGCCGCCGCGGCAACTGGAGGCCCTTACCGCACACAATTTTGCAGAGTGCTGTGCACAGTAGTAGACTAAGTAAAGTTCGCACTTCGATTCGACATGAATCGCCAGAAAAGTAGTAGGCCTGTCACAAAGGTGAGCCGACTCGGCTCACCTTTTAAGTGAAATGAATCATCAGGAACACTTCTGCACGAGGCTCCCAAACTGTTGAGATATGTTGCTTTGTGTTTGATGTTAAAACCTTCGCAGGGTGTTTTTATTGTCCAGTGCGCCTTATTGTTTTTGGCACGTAATGTTTGCTTGCCTGTTTTGGGTTGGCCCTCCGCAATTCGTCCCACTACCTAGGTTGACATTAAGGTTGAACCCAGATTCTTGTTTAAAAAGTAGGGTAAACACAGGATGCTCACTAGTATCTAAACAGGCGCAGCCCCACGGTTCCACAGCCCGAGGGGCAGAGGGTACACCCCCGAGAGGCCTACTTATAAAGGCGCGTGGTGAGGTTTCGCACGCGTGCCAGAGAGTGACCCTGCGCTCCTTACGTCACTGTGCAGAGTCCTTAAGCACAATCCCTTTGTTAACAAAAACCCACCCAAAACTCTGATTGCATTAAAAAATGTGGTTCTTGTGGTTTCGACATGGAAACAAAATACGCTTCCTAGACATGATAACTACTGTATAAACCCTATAGCAAAAGAAAAATACAGTACATTGCTTTATTGTGGTTCTCAAAATGTAATTAATTAAGAAATCGTTAAACGATCTACTTCATTGGCCTTAGTCTCCTTGATTAGTCATTTGACATCCTCAAAATATGCTACTCACATTCTGTGAGGGCATACCCCTGCATTCTGGGTCATTCATTGGCTGCTGAGTGCTGTTCAGTGCTTAATTTGTAAAAACAAAAAAAATACATAATTGCCAGGGCCCTCGTCCGGAGGCCACTGCAGCTTGCACTACGAACCGAAACCATGGTATACCCCCACAGGTTTATAAGCAACGCTGCGCATGAACACACCCTCTCTCGCAATCATTAAATAATTCCACCATTTAAGAATCCAAAATATATGTCTTCAATATTATGATTTTTTGCCTGATAATAGACTTGGTACAACGTTGCGCATGATTTTGAAACAGCCGTCATATAATAGGAACGTCCGTGAATGTCATTTGACAGTTTAATAGTTTTGCGGCCTTTTTCTGTGTTTTGGTCGGCTGGATTTAGTTTATTTTTTTTTTTTTGCTGCAGATTTATATAGCGCGAACTCGACTCGAAGTCGGAGCACCGGTTACGTTACACAAGGCTACATATCATACATTCATTCGAAGGGCACAACAAGTCATGCAACAAAAAAGTATATTTTCCAAGTGCCGCAATGTCATACTCTCAGGGAGCTTGACTATTCTATTATAGGAGTGCACTGCAGCCGCGGCGGCAACTGGAGGCCCTTACCGCACACAATTTTGCAGAGTGCTGTCGACTCGGACTAAGTAGTTAAGTTAAGTTCACAATCACACACACGTCTTCGATTCGACATGAATCACCACTCGCCAGAAAAGTAGTAGGCCTGTGGCTGCGCCTGCACCGCACGAGGTCTCGTGGTCACAGCCGCAGTCAGTCTCCTCGTGGCACTGAGTAACGACGACGCGGTGACCGTGACGGAGCCTGCGCAAGCTCCGGTCACGTCACGAATGTATGCCAGCCAATCACAGTGCGGCACAGCGGCAGGGCCACCCCACCCACGCGCGGCACCCAATGCGGCAAATGCCTGCCCTCAGGCTCAGGCTGCGCGGTGTCTCTGCCAATCCAGATGCTGCATTAGCAGCGCCCGGATTGGATTGGCTAGAGCACTGATGACGGCTCGCCCATTTGGAGACCGGGGGCTGCTGCATGAAGCAACCCTCGGCTCTGATTTCTCCCCCCCCCCCCCTCCTCAACTCGCTTCCCTGGTTGAGTGGCTTGTTCGGGATGGTCAGCTCTCAAAATCGAGCATGCGCACTTACCCGCACTGGTATTAGTATTGCAGCACCTGTCAGCTACCTCTGCTGTCACTCAGCCTGGCCCTGCCCCCACCCATCAGCGCCGCGATTGAATCCGCGACCGCGAACGCATAATGCGCAGCGCGCAGACTCTCGAGGATTTCTCTTTTTTTGATTGAGTTGACTCTGTGCTCATCATTGTGCTGGCTGTCTGGGTTAGTGGGGCATCGCCCCACCGCCCCAATGGACGCACCGCCACTGTCCGCTGGTGCACCTCGAGCGGCGCGCACGACTGGAGGGAAACAGTCATTAGCGGAAGTGTCACACTAGCTTGTGTTGTGACCGTGTCACATGTGCTTACATACCTCAGGACTCACTCCCCGCCCCCGGAAACTCTGATCCGGGATAGGTGAGCAGCAGCTCAAGTCCAGAGGCTGCAGATAAAGATCGCTGTGACATCACAGAAAATGCCGTCATTTAACATTTGACTTGGTAACATCAGAGGAAGAGACAATAGTGAAGCTAAAAAAAATTAATATAATAACAACACCCACCTCACTAAAATAGATAAACTAAAATCACACAACTGCGTGTGAAATATATGTGTGTCGAAATATGGAAAAGGTACTGCGTCACTGTGGATTCAAATCAAATCAAATCAATCAAATACAGCTTTATTCGATTAAAATCAATAATCATAAAAGCATGGATATCACAGTTCAAGTTAAAAACACAAACAAATATGACTACATTAACAACTGGTTCCTTGATTTGAAGATAAATTTTAAAAAAGCATTGACTGAAGCAACAGCAAAGACAGTATCTAACATTTGTAGAGCAATAAGTGCAGGTCGACAGTGCCTGAGGCCAAACAATTTCAAGACTGGCAAAATCCATCTTTTCCTAGGAATGGAATAGAATTTACACAGAAGTACAACATGCAACGTCGATTGAGTCGAGATATCGTCGCAGGGACAATTGCATAATTGTTTGGACCAGTCGTTCCGTTCCGGGAAACTTAATAGCCTGTGAATAATTCCCAGGCGAAATCGAACTAACAGAAACCTATTAAAGTCACCATCTACTAGTTTTATATATGGTTGAATTGATAAATGAGTAGAAATCAACTGGTGGCTCTGGACTGATGTTTTCTTCAGTTCAATGGCCAATCTGCGATCATTTAGGTAATCCAAACACATTTTTTTCAGATCTTTTCTCGCTATCCCGGCCAAGGTTGTGGGGTTATCGTAAAACTCACAATGATCTAATTTGCCACAGAATGATTTGACGTATGTTAGCCATCTAATCTTTAAGACCCCTTCCAATTTTAAAAGGTCAAGGATTATAGAGCGGTTCAGAGCCAGATTATCCGAGGTCCAAATCCTGTGCCACTCGAGTATTGGTTGTGTTTTGATAATGTCTTCTAAATAACCAATTCCTAATTCTACGTGGCATGAGTAAGTTGAGGTGGACTCTGGAACCGCCAATAAAAACCTTAAAAATTTATTTTCCACCGTCTGTAAGGTAGTGACATCAACGACCCCCCGGACACCTGCTCCATAAGTAGCAACAGAGACGCATTTTGCGTTATATATTTTTAACAATTCGTAGGGGGGCCTTTTGCCCAACTTTTTGCTAAAATTATGTAGGGCAGTCACTGTTCTAACGAACAGGATCCTCCTAGCTTTCACAGCTTGATGCCAACTCAATTTATTATCAAATAAAATGCCCAAGTATGCAAATGATTTGGTGTACTCTATAGGTTTGTCGTATACAAACATGGTCTTCGGGGTTCTACTCTGTCTAGTACCGCAAGACATAGCAAATGTTTTGGTAACATTAATAGTGAGTCCCAAATTGGTCATAAAATTCTCAAAAGCAGTGACAACACGTTGTAGGGCAAGGGGAGTACGGGCCATTAACACGGCATCATCAGCATATAGTAAAGCCGGAATGGGTCTAGAATCTATTTGAGGAAGGTCAATACAATTAAGTACTAAGTGTTTACCTAAACCATTAATATAAAGATTAAAAAGGAAGGGAGCGAGAACACAACCCTGTCTCACTCCCTTACCTATCCTAAAATCAGTAGTACATTGACCCTCAGTCCCGTACCTCACCCTTGCCTTGGCCCCTGCGTAGAGCTGTTTGAGAAAAGAAATTAGGGGAATATCCACACCTAAATCTTCTAGGATTGCCCATAGCTTATCATGGACGACACAGTCGAATGCTGAAGATAAATCGACGAAGGCTAAGTATAAATTGCCCCTTTTCGCTGTCGTATACTTATTAATTAAAAGATTTAAATTAAGGCTCTGATCCACTGTCCCCATACCCTTGCGAAATCCATATTGAGTGTCACTTAAAATCCCAGTGTCTTCAGCCCATTCTTGTAATCTGTTTAAAACCACTCGACCAGCAATTTTCATCGAAGAGTCTAACAGGGAAATTGGACGATAGCATGCCGGGTTAGCTCTATCGCCTTTTTTAAAAATGGGAACTAAAATAGAGACTAACCAGGTAGGAGGAAGACTTAACGCACTAGAAGCATTAAAAAGTAAGGTTAAAAGAGGTCCCCATAAATCAGGATTACATTTAAAAAGGTCCGCAGGGATGCCATCCGGACCTGGTGCCTTGCCCCGTTGGCAAGCCAAAATGGCCTCATTTACCTCATGGGGCTCAAATACCAGATGAGTTGCGGATTCTGCACCCGGCGGGGGCTTCTCAAAATCCACTAGGCCTGGGGCGTTTTCAGTGTCAATAGGACAACTATAAAGCTGCATATAATGACTAATCCATTCTTTTTCAGGTATTGCAATCTCAATGGTGGCCCTATTCTGGTTAATTAGGAATGGAGCATTGACGGCTTTCCAGAAGGCCGCCGAGTCTTTCGATAAGGCCGCTTCCTGAAGAGTGGACCACAGTATCTTTTTTACTTCCAATTTCCTATTTTTCAAAGCGATTTTATATTCCCTCCTAGCATTAGAAACATCGATTGGGTTTTTGGGATTGGCATGTAGCACTTGCTTCAGCTTTGAATATGCTTTAGTGCATATGTGGTCAAACCACCCAGACTTTGTAGCCTTACTTTTATTAGATTCAACAAAAAGAGCCTTTTTAATAGATTGTCCTATTATTAAGAAATTCTCCAAAATGGCTCTATAATCACCTGTATCTTGTAGACAGTTTATAATGTTACTATAACAATCTCTGACTAATGTACCCAGAAATTCTTCAGGATTAACTCGTTCCCAACTTAGTACGTATCCATTCTGTCTGGTGAGTTTGATGTTATCAATATTGTTGAGATCTCTGCCCCTCTTGCCAGATGGATGGGACTTCATCATCATGCATGTACTTTGGATTCAAATATAGGGGGTTGTGTGACCTCACCGAGTAATGGCACAACTCTTTTTTTAAATTTTCGGCCGAAATTCTAGCTGGGTGCGTGAATCTCACCGATTTTAAAAAAAGAAATGCTTTTTTGGGCGCTGGGGGTCCTTGTGGGACCCCCTAAGCAGGCCTTGGGTGTCAGGGTGTTTTTTTGATCCTGCCCCCTTTTCGTGCTTTGCGCATTTTTTTCACTGCTTTCTTGTGCCTTGGTTCTACCGAGGCACAAGATGGCTGCCAACACTTCCTGGTTGGAGTTTTGAGAGACAATTACAGCTCATGATCGGGAGGGTGCGTGGACCCTCCGAGGCCATAGATATATATGTGATTTTACTTTTGATTTTCTCAGCAACTACTGAACGGATTTTCACCATGTAACCAAAAGGCATGACTGTGAACCAAGGGCTTCCTCTTTGCCAATTTTGGTGTAATTCCGTTCAGCAGTTCGGGCTGTAGCTGCGATTAAAGGTTCCTCTGGAAAATTGCATGGGGAAAACATGTTTTGAGACCCCCCTTTTTTCTCGGCCCCCGCTTGATGAATCACCCCGAGACTTTCAGGATAGGAGCGGACCGGAGTGCCCCACCAGTTTTGACAATTTGGCGAAAATTTGTCAACCAGCGCCAAAGTTATTCCTGTCATACCTGTGCTCAAGAGAGTATCGAGGCGGCGTCTGAACTTCCGCATTTCTCCGTATGAAGCACATCGCGTAAGAACGACGGATGCTTCGCGTTCTAGTGTTCGGGTTTGCACGTCACTTCCGGGGCTTCCCTTTCCGCTTCCAGGACTTGCGAGCCGGTGAAGAAGCATTGCGGCTATTCCGGACCTCCTATCTCGTGTTGTAGAGGAAGAGCCATTCTACCTGAAGCCTCTGGAAAACTCCGGGGGTTCGGTCCTACGAGGGACCTTCTCTTCATTAAGGCGGTAACGCGCTTGCATGTAGTAGAAAGGGTTGGTCCCTCTATCCGGAGCTTTCCTCTGACGACCGCTCTGGAAACTCTTCAGCAGCCCTTTGAGTTCCTATTATCCCAGGCTCCTATGGGGAAGGGTGAACAGGGGCTTTTTGTCAGGGCGTTGTGACATCTGCCTCTTCTTTACTCCGCTACACACAAAACTGCATCTCCAGTTCTGCTAGTTTATGTTTTCTCTCTGTTGTATTATGTTAGACGTTTCTATATGATAAGGAACGCATATGCCTTAGTGAATAGCCACTAATAGGCATTTCATAGGGTTGTGACGACAACAACCTACGCGTGGGAGCACGAGTGAACATAACTTGGTTGTGCTCTTAATAACTAAAGGGGACGGGCTGTCACATAGCAGTCCAGAGTGCCTCTTGCTTCAAGAGGGTAAGAAGAGTAGCTACAGACCCTATACATTGCTTACACCACATGGTATGTTTATATGTAACGTTCTTGTTTTCTTTATGCTTAGGATCATCACCCTGATCATTTTTGTTGGGATCTTTTTTATTTGGACAACAGCGGAAGAGGGGAGAAGTACAGGTAGAAAATAGGATATTTGTCTACTCATTGTCATTGTGCCTATTAGGCTGGCTGTCTGCTAACGTAGCCTTTTGATTGCAGGACTTCATTGGATCTCGGTGAGGGTCTGGAGGTACTGGAGGTGCACTGGACCTGCCTTGTTTTCTCACTCCCTTGTCTCCCCTCTTCCCCTTATTCACTTGTTCTGCTTTGACCTTGTTGGGCGGACTTGTGGCGAGGGGAAGTTGGGATTAGTCGTCTGTTTCCTGCTTCCTGCCCCTGCACAGACCTCAGGTGAGCCTGACAATTCCAAATAGAATGTTGCGGATTTCCTATGGATAATGGGTCCTAACTATAACTACCTATTGGCGAACGCCAGTAGGTAATATATATATTTTACCAGCCGAAACGCGTCATAGCAGGCAGAAGGGAGTAATAAAAATCTCTATTCACCAACGAAGAGGAGTTTGTGCATTCATTTTCGCCGTGTTCTGGAAGATTCTGAATGCTTTGAAGTCGATATATATATGTATATATATATATATTCACTTAAAAAACCATAGGTTTCACACATGTTATAGTTAGCTGGACATTTCACTAAAAAAAAAACAATGAAATTCCCCCGTTATAGTTAGTGCAGATAACTATAACTCGCGCGACCGCCACTCTATCACAAGGATGATGTCATCAGTAATGTCATGAGTGATGCCACTAACCATGTCATGAGTGATGTAATATGTGACGTCATGAGCAGGATTGCGGGTGTGCGATTTATAGTTATCTGAACTAACTATAACGGGGGAATTTCATTGTTTTTTTACGAGTGAAATATCCACCTAACTATAACATGTGTGAAACCTATGGTTTTTTAAGTGAATATATATATATATATATATATATAGATTCGTTGTGAAGGCAAGCATGGTAAAGACTTGAATGGTAGTGTTGCAGTCCTTGTAATGACCATGTTTTAAAGCCATGTGTGGTAATGGCTTGTGAGGTGCCGTCATACATCCCACCAGGCCCTACGCTGCCATCCAATGGGGGTTATGAATGTAACTCTACAGGGTCTGACTGGGACAGAAAATAGGCCTTAGCATCAAAATTAAGAGGCATCCATTAGCGAATCAGAGAGCAAATATGGTTTGCACATCTGCAAATCGGGCGGTTTTGACATGCTGTGGAAGTGGATTGGAAGGTATGGGAGACTGCAGGCATTTGTGCTTGCTGCAGGCAATATTCATAGTAAGAGCACGAAAATCAGCAGTAAAAAATGGCCCACAATACCATAAAACAGGCCCACAAACAGCCAAAAATGCCTCATACACTAACCTGTCACATCAACCCTTCTGGACTGCTAGAATACCATGTAGGCCTGCTAGATCCTGTAACCCCACAGGAATGCATTTGGTGACATGTCCGTACAAATCATGCATGGCTCTGACTGAACTCATAAATATTGTCGAAGTGTTTCTTTTGTATTCATATGAGTGTGAAGATGTATGATCGAAGTTGATTTTCATAAGGAAAAGAATAGGACATATCGGTAAATAACACTTTTGAACTACAGTGAACGCAAGCCGGTGTATTTGGTGCCTGACTCTATGAGACGTTTTGCTTAGCTCGGGTTAAATCCACATGGATTATATAGAAGTGCTGAGTTTCCAGGTATCACTGTTTACCTAATGTTATGACTCGTCCCAATAGTAGTCGACGTTGCAGCAGACCATGTGAAAGAACCATAAGCACATGCAAAAGAGAGTGAGGTCAGAGATGGAAAGAATGTTGAAGGCCGGACAGTGAGGGACAACCGGGGTCTTCTTAATCAGGTCTGCCGAAGGACTGCATTAAGGACAATTTACTCAGCTGAGTAGTGGGAACTAATTGCCTCACAACTGTTTGGATGTATGGTTCCCGTATGCTCAGCTCACTCACCGTATTTGGCATCTCTTGCACCTGTATTTTGTGTTTCGAATTTCCCTTCTGTATCTTTTCTTTGCGGTTGGTACTTCACATAATGCTTGGGGTGTCAGTCCCCTGATTGCTACTCACCACTACGTCACTCGTGTCTCTTGGCGCTCCCAAGCTCGGTGCAAGCCTCTGTGTGCCTTTCTGGGCTCATTCACTGCCATCACTGAAGGATCTTCTGGAGAGAGACATTGCACTTTTATTCCAGAAGTTTTATATAGCGCGAACTTGACCCGAAGGTATCATAGCGCTTTACAAGAGCACCCGGTGTGTTACACGAGTACACATTCGTTTTTGTTACGCACAGGGAGATTAAGTGATTTGCCCAGAATCTGAAGATGTTGAGCGTCACTGCCGAGACACGAACCCGGTTCCTCAGATTTAAGGTCCATCACCTAGCCATTGAGTCACACCTTCTCCACTGTTGGGTACCTTCCATGTCTAATCCTATACCCTTGTCGTTATGGTCAGACTAGCAGTGCCGGTGACAGTTGGTCCCTTCAAGACCGCTAAACAAAAGAGAAGTGCTAACAGCTTGAACCTCTGCGAGATGAGTCATCCAACTTGAGAGTGTTTCTCTTTTTTTTCCCAGCCTCATCTTCCCTCTCAAGAACATGTAGGGTGGAGATGCCTGCTTCTCAGCCTGCAGCTCTCGTTTGGTAGACAGTGGTGGACAAGCATTCCTTCAACGTTTCCTACGACGCTCTTAGGGTGTGAGTCCTAATAAAATGGTGGGTATTTTTTTTAGACCTACCACCATCCACCACATTTGAGGGGGGCATTCAAACGAAATATGAAAGATTAGTGAAATAAATATTTTTTACCATAAATAATTTCGCAATTTGTGATTAAAGTCAATTTTTACATGAAAAAGAATTGCTTACTATTCATTCTTTCGTACATAAATGTACATTGTGTTGAAAGTGGAATTTTAAGTGCTGGACTAGAGAAATGTAGGTTGGGTGATGCTAAAATGTTTTTCCTTGTGAATATGAAAACTGTAGTCATAAATATAATACTGCAATTTGTCAGACTACATTTCTTGCACCTCTGCAATTGCTGACAACTTACTTAGCCATACAAATATGTATTCAAATGGTAAATGTAGATTGTTTCTTCAAACTGACTTTTTTCTAATTTAGTGTTTGACTGTTTGCAGTTGTTTGAATACTCTATTGTTCAGTAAAGGGAATGTATACATCCCAATATTTGGGAACAAGTATATCCTGATTTAGATAAACTAGGAAAACGAAATTAATTTCTCCATTAATGATTTTATGACACTATATCATGGTAAACAGTGTCAACCTACAATAATATTGCATCCACTATATATTTTTGTAAACTGTTTTTATTAAGTTTAACAACAAGGGTTATACTAGTAACGAGTTATGCTGTTTTATACATCACATTGGATAAGTATATCCAGGAACAAGCTATGAAAAATAGAAATGTGACACTTACATAAAGTGTTGGATCCAAAAGTATTAAAAATAAATAAATTGTAAATTTGATACTTGTATAGCGCACTACTCACCCGCAAGGGTCTCAAGGCACTTGTACGAATACCGCTGTAGAACCCATCCTGGCTTTCCCTGTGAGGCGTCCACTCCTGGGCACCCCCAAGGTGAGGGCCAGGCATCCTTAGTGTTGTGGGGGCCGTTGTGAAGATTAAGCAAGCTATTGCCCAGAGTTGCACTCCATGATTGGAATAGGCACCGAGGCGAGAATTATCAGGTCTGTGGAATTTTTGAGCCCAAGACCCGGCAAGGCAGGGAATTGAACCCTGGTCCCGGGCAAGATCTCTGCATCAGGGTCTGCTGCTCTAATCATTGAGCCACACTTCTCCACGCCCGAAGCTTCATCAGGTATACATGGGTAGGTGTTTCCTGCAGGAGGTTGGATGGCACCTAACTCTGGTGCAGGGTGGAACTGGGGAAGAGGGCAACAATGGGGAATGGCAGCAGGAGGTTCTAATGGGCAAGAGACCCCTGTTTGCAGGGGAGTAAGTGGCATAAGCGGAGGTTACAGTGTTGCGCGTCTAATTCCAGGGTCAAAAGCGTACACAGGTGAAAAGGTCATCAGGGGAGGATTCACCAGTTTACTGAGAGGGGCGCTGAGTGCTGGGGAGTTGAGATTAAGGTGTGGGGCTAGGTGTGCTGTGGGTGGTACAGGCTTACACAGTCAGTTTGAAGTGCTGACCTGTGCAAGTCACAGGGGTAGACCATAATTTTCCAAGTGCTGTAGAAAGTGGGTGAGAAGGGTAGCCTACTCAGGAAAGATAGGGCGCTTCTGCAGGTGGTGAACCTCCTCGTATTGGGGGGCCTCCTCCTCTGCCCACACTCATTTTGGTATTGCTCCATGCCAAGCTGCTATTGGCGGCACTTCCATGGATCTCCATTGGAAGGTTGTAAGTGCTCGCTTGGCCAGAAGATGCTCCAGAGCTGTGAATAGCGTGTGCACCCTATGCTCCTTCATGCACTTAAATATGCCTCGGTCGCATGCCTCCCAGGTGTGAGTGTCCTGTAGTTCTGTGATCTCTGGTAGTGGGGTGTGGATCAATTGCGAGTAGCCCTGTAGGGCCGGGCAAGACCATAGCATGTGGTTGAGGTCCAAGTCCAGTGCGTGGCATCGCAGGCAGTTGAGATTTAATTGTGCTGGGGTCAGGTAGGGCCAGTGGAGCATAAAGAACTATATGTCTTTAAAGCAAGTATTTCGGGAGATACGTTAGGGAAATTCTAATACCTGGTCCCATTCCTTGTCATTCAGTGCCCTCTCAAACGTATCCTCCCACTTGGTCCTTATTGCCTTTAGGGGACGTTCCAGTGATTTCTGGGATACTTTGTATATCCAAGTGATCAGGTGTTGCCACTCTCCCATGGTGAGGATAGCTTGCAGGACTAGGACCAGGTGTGTAACCTGCTCTGAATCTCGCAGGCCCCAAAGTATCTGGCAAATGTATTGGAGTTGTCTGTGGGTGAGGAATTGTCCTGGAGGAAGGCCATGTTCTACGGCATGGGTACTCGCAAACATTCTCTCAGGGGCCACAAAGTATGATCTGTCATTTTCCAGAGGGTCACATTAATGCCGGCATGGTGGGAGTGGGGCTTTGTGAGGGGGGAGGGGTTTACATGGTCGTAGGGGAAGCAAATCATGGTGTGGTCAGTGAGTCATGGAGTTATTTTCAGTGTTGCATTCCATACTGTCCTCTAAATGAAGCCCCTAGTCTCTAATAAGTTATAGGTTTGACAATACTGTGTTATGCTGTCTCTGAATTGCCATTCCCTCTACTGCACCTTGGGGTAAGCCTTCTCTGCTTGCTATCGTTACCTCGAGAGAGAGAGGCAAGTGTAAAAAAGAAGTAACTTAATTATTGAATCTGAATGAAATAGACTTGCACAATCTAAAACCAGAGAAAATAGTATCAAACCCAGCGACCCTAGTTTACTAAATTGTGTGTTCTTAGGCAACTATCTAATTTCATTTTGCCTTCTTTTTCTTCATTATGACATATAAGAGCACCTTGAAATACACAAGTTCAAGATATACACTGTACAAAACCTTCTCTTGTGTTAGATTTAACAAACTATAATGCTGTCCATGTCTAATAACAACCCAGGTCACCCAGACAGTTCCATGCGACAAATGATTTGCCACTTAAGGTCATGTACAACCTCTGCAGCCCAAGATCCAGATAATTCTGGCCTGGGAAGCTCCTAAGACCCAAACCCAAGTCAGAGCCTTCCTTGGCCTGACTGGATACTACAGAAGGTTTGTAAAGGGTTTTGGTACCATAGTGGCAGCAATAACTGAATTGACATCCAAGAAACAGACCAAAAAATGTATCTGGACTGAGCAGTGTCAGAAGGTTTTTGGCCAGTGGTGGCCGACACTGATCAGGGGTGGGGGTGAGGTGGTGTAATAAAAAAGTGAAAAAACTTACCTGATTGCTGCGTCTCTCCTCCGTCGTCTCTCCTGGCCAGAACAGGAATCAAGAAGCACTCGGCTCCCCATAGCCAATCACAATGCTGCAATGCAGCGTTGTGATTGGGCTGAGCGCCATGGCTCGGTGCTCAGAGAGGCAGTGGGAGCCTGGGCATGTTCTCCACCCAGGCTGTAATACAGCCTGGGTGGAGAACATCCAAAGTACGCATGAATGTTTAACTGGCCCGATTCGGCCAAACATTAATGCGCACTTGGAATGGGCAAACCACTCCTCCTCTGCTCCTGTGTGAGCAGCTCGGCCCGCCTCGCCCACAAAGCAGCCACAGCAGGAAGACATAAAATGATAATAAGATTGAGTTAATATCATTTTATGTTTGTTTTGTTGCACTGCTGCAAAGCAGTGGGGTGACGCTTCTCCGCCTTAGCGGAGGAGCCGCCACAGCTTTTGACACCATGATTGAAGCTCAGTGCTCAGCACCTGTCCTGAAGCCTCCTGATTTCAGTAAGGAATTTATTGTGCAGACAGATGCCTCTGAACATGGGATTGGGGCAGTGTTATCACAAGCCAATGATTTGGGCCAACATCAGTCAGTTGACTTAATTAGCAGGCGAATCCTCCACAGAGAGCAGCATTGGAGTGCCATTGACAGGGAAGTCTTTGCTGTGGTTTGGTCCCTGAAGAATCTGAGACCTTACCTGTTTGGGACTCACTTAAAAGTTCAAACGGACCACAGACCTCTCTGGTGGCTGATGCAGATGAGAGGAGAGAACCCCAAATTGATGAGTTTGGTCCATTTCCCTACAGGGTATGGGCGTTAGAGTGGAACACAGAACTGGGATTGACCATGGCAATGTAGATGGCCTTTCCAGGTTCTTGCACTTAGATGATGGGAACTACCAGGATACATTTTTGTTGCTTATCACCTTTTGTCTGGAGTGAGGTCATGTAAGGAAATGCCTCTTTTGTATAGTCACCCCAAGTTTTTGACTGATGCTACTGGTTTTTTAAACTCTGAGAGTGCATGGAGGCCTGTTTACCAGACCTTAGTGCCTGTGTCCTTATCCTTAAAAAGCAGTAGTGGATTGGCTCATGCCCAATTGGCTAAGCTAACTTACCTGTAAGTACCTAGAAAATGGTAACAAGGGCACCCAGGGCTTGTAAATAAGAGGGTCCCCCCAGGGATTGCAACACTGGTTGTGCCACAATGGAGATGACCTAAGTAAATTGAGACTCGCAGCCCACCACTGCAGGCTGGAAGAGTAGTTTAAACTGCTGGCCCGACTTTGCCGTTTACAGTGATGGCAAAGCCCTGGATATATGTGTCAGTCACCTCTATGGCAGGCTTACCGAGTCCTAAGAGTTACAAATAAAAGGGGTAACCCCAGACACGTCACTAGGACCTGGGTAAAGTACGGTACAAGAAAAAATGGCCCCAGTGGACACAAACTTGGAAAAGACATATACACAACAACACCTGTTAAATCAATTATAAATGATAATGTTCATTCTAAACATATTTATTCATATTTGAACATTGGATTCTCATGTTAAAAAAAATCACATTTGTTAGATACAATCATAAAGCCGGGCCCCAGAGGGGAGGAAGTGAAAAGTGCCGCAATTTTAATTTTAATTACTAGAATTTTAATTTTGGTAATTTGTTCTCTGCTCTTACTTGTGGGGGCTTGGGGGCATCTCAGAGCGGTTCTTTGGGCCTCTGTTGTCACGTCGGGCTGACCACTGGCTTTGCCGACTGCGGCCGCCATCTTGGGTAGGCTTTCAGACGGGTAGCGGTCTAGTGCGAGGGCGTCTCCTGCACCTCGCGCTTCATAAATGGCGACCATTCGTCGCCCGCGCAGCGGGCGGGCGCAGCGGGCGCGCCGATGGCGCGCCGGAGGCGCGCCAGAGGCAAGCCCGTCTGTGCCCGTCCGGGCCAGGACGGACCTAGGGCCAGAGACCCTGCCCGTGTCTGAAGCCACTCCCATCATATACACGAAAGAGGAATTAGTCCTTTTAAAGCCATCAAACTCGCGTTATTGTCATCATGGATTAGGAGCTGATGCCCTTTTCATGCCATGTGTCTATTGTCCATTTAAGGACCAGGCTGGGGGAAATAAAGCTCCTACTAAAGACCCCCTTAGGTTAGGGCTTCTGAATTGTAGGTCCCTGCCTAAACACGCACTACAAATCCTACATTTGATTGAAGACACTAACTTAGACATCCTGTTTCTTACTGAAACATGGACGTCAGCTGACTCTGATTCTGATTTAGTCAGTGTCCTTCCATCTGGCTATCTCATTCAGTCCCTCCATAGACCATTGGGAAAGGGAGGTGGCTTAGCTATAATTCACAGGGAGAAGCTGTCTTGCAGAATGGATAAAGGGCCCATCCAAGATGCAGAAAGCTGTTATTTTCGGATCCAGTCATCGCCGAATCATTCCCTTTCGGGCATTTTGGTTTATCGCCCCCCGGGGACAATAAAACAGTTTTCCTCCTCCATTCTGGACCACGTTCCCGTCTTAGCCGCATCCTCTCCCAATTTCATTCTATTGGGGGATCTGAATCTTCATTTTGACCTACAGGAGGATAAAATAGCATCTGACCTGAGATCGGAACTTATGACAGCTAACCTCAGGCTCCACAATCGAGAACCTACACATGTGAAGGGACACTTGTTAGACTGTGTGTTCTCCAATATCTCACATCTTCAGACGAGCCCTCCTCTCCCTATGCCCTGGTCGGATCACTTCCTGGTGCCGTTTGAATTGAACTTTATGAGGGACCCTCCTCCTCCCCTCGGTCCTAGGGCACCCCGTACTTTTAAGAGAATTTGGTCACGACTATCAACTGAGAATCTCTCCCTTATTCTTGAACAATCAGTCCCCCCATCTGGATGCGATCCCCTGGTAGCCGATGTTGCTTTCCATGACTGGCTCCGCCAAGCATTAGATATTGAACTACCTCTCAAAGCCATCTCCAATTAAAGGGAGCCGCCCCAAGTCCTCCTGGTACACCCCTGAACTGGGATGTATGAGAAAGAAATGTAAAAAGCTGGAGCGAGAATGGCGGAAGAATTGGGCGACCACCAAAAAAGATAACTATCGTGAAGCCATGAGAGCATACAAGGTGGCTTGCAATTTGACCAAAGCCGCCCATTTTGAGGAAAGAATCAGAATGGCAGGTAACTCTTCTAGAGAAACTTATCAGATCCTTAAAGAGCTTCTCACTGTCCCTACTCCCCCGGTAACCCATGAGGTAAATTCTGATAAATGCAATCAACTGGCCCAGTTTTTTGATGTCAAAATACAGAACATCTTAGCCAGCCTTCCTCTGAGTACAGGTAGGGTAGACAAAGCAGTTCCAGAGGCTGAAAAGGTGTTTGATAGCTTCCCCTCCATCTCAAAGGAGGCTTTTTGTGAGGAGCTTTCAGCCCTGAAGAGCGGCTCCCCTTCGGACCCCATGCCCATTCGGATCCTCAAGCAATTTACGAACACCATTGCAGGCCCAGCTATCGACCTGCTGAATGCCTCATTCACCCACGGCATTGTTCCACCTAGCTGGAAGCAAGCCATTGTCAAGGCCCTTCTGAAAAAGCCAGGCCTTGATCCGGCCGATTTGGCCAATTACCGTCCCATCTCGCTTCTGCCCGGGCTGAATAAGATTGCCGAGAAGTTTGCCAACCGCCACCTTTCGCATTTCCTGGAATCTAATGATCTACTGGGTCGTACTCAGACGGGCTTTCGGCCTGGCCAGGGAACCGATTCGGCCTTGATTTCGATGGTGGAGGAAGGCAGATGCATCTTGGATTCGGGAGGATCCGCTGCGGTGGTCCTCCTGGATCTAAGCGCTGCATTTGATACGGTTGATCATAATATCCTGATCAACCGTTTGGGGAAGATTGGAGTGAGAGGGTCGGCCCTCAAATGGCTCGCGTCGTACTTGAGTGGCCGGACTTATCAGGTCTGCGAAGGCAATCTTCGATCTCTGCCTACCCCCCTTCAGTGTGGAGTACCGCAGGGCTCCTCACTGAGCCCTACGCTTTTTAACATCTACATGACCCCACTGGAGGAGGTGGTTTCACCCTTCGGGGTGAAAATCGCAACCTACGCAGACGACACTCAATTGATCGTCTCGCTGTCCCTCTCGGAAAGCCAGGGGGAAAAGTTCGCATCATGTCTTGTTAACATCATGTCATGGATGTCGGAGTCCCGGCTCAAACTAAATGGGACGAAAACGGAGCTGATGCTTCTTGGCAATCTATGTTCAACTCTCCCCAAATCCATGTGGCCGGACAGTCTAGGTGCCCCCCCAGTTCCCAAAGAAGCAATAAAAAGTTTGGGGGTTTGGCTTGAACCTGAACTGTCAATGACCACTCAAGCTAAACGAGTGGCAGGGACCTGCTATGGACTGCTCAGGTCAGTACGGAAGATCCTCCCGCTACTCCCGGAAAACTCCCGAAAACTTCTGGTTCAAGGATTAGTCTTGTCAAGGCTGGATTATAGCAATGCCTTATTCCTTGGCTCACCAGAATCCACCCTGAATGTGCTCCAAAGAGCTCAGAATGCGGCTGCTAGAATGCTCACTGGTACTGCCAAAAGATCATCAGCTAAGCCTGCTCTCAAGGCCTTGCATTGGCTTCCAATCCGAGCTCGCATAAAATTTAAATCCCTTTGCATCGTGTTCAAAGCTTTGCAAGGATCAGGCCCTCCAATCCTTAGAGACCTGGTGCGCCCTTACAAACCTACGCGAGCCCTTCGCTCGGATGATGGTAATTTTGTGGTGATACCCAGAGCCAAAAAGGTGAAGTCCGGCGGTCGCCGGTTCTCTATTAATGCAGGCCAACTATGGAATGCTCTGCCGACGGCCCTGCGGAAAGAACCCAATCTAGTGCGTTTCCGCAAGGCACTGAAAACTTATCTCTTCCTCCGTTAGGCTTTGCTTTAGTTGTGTTTGGGTGGTGGTCCTGTGTTTTGTTTCAGCGCTGGGACGCTCAAGGGCAGCCATGCGCTTTACAAATCTCTTTTCATTTCATTCATTTCATTTCATTCATTTCATTTCATTTCATTTCATAAAGGGAGGGCAGTGAACAATATACACATCCAAATCGTCAGAAGTCAATCCAGCCTTATCCAAGGATAACCTATTTACAAAACCATAATAGGGAGGGGACACGGTGAATCTATCACTATTGCACAAAATAAAGCAGTTGACGTTTCGACCCTGGGATTGTTTGTAGGCAAATAGGGTCCTTACAGTAGGGTCTTCAGCCATTCAAGTTGGCCCATCATGGCTGCATTAGTCCTCCTCTTTACTTCTGCCCAAGCAGAGGTCTCTCAGTAATTCCCCAACAAACACTCTACAGAGACTATAGGAAGGACAGCTACTTTCTTTGGGCCCGTATTGTGACATTGTCAGCATTGACAGTCTCATGCACCTCCTCTGGTAGGATCTGGTCTGGGAAACCAGCTTGGCCATGACCATGGATACACTAGCAACTGTATCCCTCTAAGCCTTCCCTTCCACATCATTGTTTTTTTACCACTGTTGGTATTTCTCCATCTTGAAGGCCAGTGAGTCAAAGGTTCAATGTCCCCCCTACCCAGGGACACTAAGATGGCCTCTGCGTAACTTTTGCAATCTTTAGGAGCAATCTCCCACCCCATTCCTACACTTGCCAATCTCTTGCAGCGGTCACTGGTGTGTGCCTTTTTGAATCCCTCTTGTGTCCTGGAAAAGTGCATTTAAAATACACGCCAGCCTTCAAGGGGTCAAACTTCTTCCCCTGATATCCACACCCCTTGGTTTGGGAAGTGCCTCAGAGCTATTTTTGGGACTTCCTTCCTTTTATCTTTACTCCCCTCTTTCCCCCTCAAGAGGGACTTGATCACCTTTCTTCTGGTTACCTCCCAGGGACTTTTTGGGGACCCTAGTACGAACCCACTCCTTAGCTGTCTTGCCCAGTTCCTTAGGCTAGACAGCTTTGAGTCCATCGGATGTTGGTGCAACCTCTCTGAGTGACAATTTATCAAATTGTGCTCCTTAGCAACCAATTTGTAGAGCTCTTCAAATGTGTCTACTTTGTTGCCTTTAATCCCACAATCTAGTGCCTTAAATGAAGTGTCAACAAAGTCAACCCGTGTCTGTGTTGCCTCCTTCTGTGTTGTCCTCAGGCTCTAGGGCGGTGCGACCGGTGCCACCGCACCTGGTGCAGACCTCGCGTGGGGGCGCCTGTTTGCTACTTAATTTTGTTCTTTAAAGCACACGCTGCCGCGTTCCTGGCCTCCGGCAATGTTGAGCCAATAATAAAAATGTCAATTTAACTCTGGTGATTAATGTTCTTCCCGGAGAGAGACGTAGTTTTGTCTGGTGGAAGTTTTGATTCCTCATAAGGTAGTGCAGAGGGTTAATATGCCTGCTGCAAAGAATGTGTGCCATGCAAGTCACAAAGTGAATATAACATAAGTAGGTCAGTGGGTTACTGCTTTCCTCAGAGACATCCTTTTGTTACTTGCAGTTTACAAGTTAAACTCCTAATGTAAAACAGTGAGCTACTAACTGTCATTAAAGAACTGAAATGCAGATGTCAAGTATAGATTAAAGCGTATGGATTTTTCCCCCCAGACTTTCATTATTTTAATGTTGCACAAAGGGTTTATTTGGGTAGAAATCATTTCTGTTTATTAAAGCGAACCCCCAACCATGGTGTTACGTTTCAAATTCTGAGTTTGTGCTTCTCCAGATCAAGCCCCATACACTATACTGCCTACCATTATGGTTGACGTATAAATCCTACCCCTTGTGGTCCTACATTTTATGTAACGTTTCCTATACATTGAGTAACACATGATTGTCTCTGTAATGTGTGCGCAATGTAAAGTGCTCTGAACACCCTTTACTTTTATGAGTGACACTATAAAGCTAATTAAATGAATCTGAGAGAGAGTGGTTATGAAGACAGTTAAAGGGTGGTAGGGAGCGAATCCATTGCGGAGGTGGTCATTGGGGAAGAGGGGGGGGGGGCGCCAAAAATCATTGTTGCACAGGGCACCACAAGTGCTAAAGCCGGCCTTGGTTGTCCTATATTTATGTCTATACTCCTCAGGAGTGAGGCCAAACAAATTGAGAAGTGCTGCCTTCATGTGTGAGTAGGATTCTGCTACCTCATTCTCAAGTGTAAGCAGTCTATCCCTACCAATTACTGGCACTAATTCCCAGAGTAGTGTCCCCTATTGTAGTGTGCTCACTTTCCTCATCTTGAGAGCTCTCTCCCAGCTCTGAGTGTCTTGTTCAACTCATTTTAACCTATCCTTGGCACCCGTGTTGATCTTACTGTGTGTACAAAATGCCCTCAACTCGTCTTTCGTAAGGGACGACAGGTGTGCCATGTTGAGCTCCATGTTTCCTTGTTGAAAAAGTGGCTCTTGAAACTGTTTCAAAACTTTTTGAAAACGTTCTCAAACTTTTGAGCTTGCAGGAAACTTTGCCATAACTTTCTCAAACGTTTACCAACTCCTTGAAAAAGTTTTTGTAATCCTTGGAAACAGTCGCCTGGAGTTTCACTCACTCAACAATTACTTGGGAGGTAAGAGACTTCTTTTCTATGAGGCTACCTATGTGTATTTTCAGTGTCTCAACTTCAACAGTTGCATGGTATTGTTAAATACAAGTTTTGGATCCTATCGCTAGGCACCAATGTGAGGAAATGGGGTATATTATATAGTGTGGTTTTGGGGCCTCACCATGTAATACACTTACCAACCCCTTTAGGATCCTGAGGTATAGTTTGCAAACCTTCAGCTCAACCCTGGTTAGCTGTGGTCTGAGCAGCAAGGCTTACACAAAGGAACAAGTGTAAAGCATTTAAACAATACCTATATAATTGAAGATGAAATCGACACAACACCAAAGAAATCCGACACCAGTGAGAAAAGTATTTATGATCATTATCAGTTACCCCTGTGTCACGGGTAATCCGTAGCGCAAAAGGATTCGAGACTCCTAAGGCACATGGCACTACTGGGCAGCAAAAAGGGCTGAAATGGCTACTATTAGAAATTTCAAGAAAACGGCAGACAACTGGTTAGATTCCCCCTTCAAAAACGTAGGCCCTGCTTACAACTTTTGGCGGAACAGTGGTGCGGCGGTGCAAACTGCCATGCTGCCCTCTACCGAAGATTGCCGCCGCCCACCTGCCAGCCAGATTACGACTTATAAGTGGTCTGCCAGGCGGGCGGTGTGGCAGTCCTCCAGCGGTGCCTCTTTGAAAGGCGGCGGTGCCTTTGAAAACGGCACTGCCATGGGACCACACAATAAGGTTCCTACTTGGCATGTCCATGCTGTACAGGAACCTATGTGCATACACACAGGGGCGCACGTTATGCCCCCCTGTGTGCATCCTTGTGCGGTGGAGGCACAGAGGGCTCTGTAGGGCCCATTTTTTCCTCTCCGCCAGCGTTTTCACGGCGGTTACCGCCATGAAAACCCTGGCAGAGAGGAAACTCGTAATAAGCTTGGTGGGACCACGGCAATCCCGTTAAGATTATTGCGGCCTCCGGACCGCCGCGCGACCTCCAGGGAATGGTGATTCTCTGGCGGTGGCGGTCCTAAGGCAGTCCAATGGCCTAGGTAGTAATGGGGCGATTAGACCACCCGTGCAGCGGTGGCTGGACTGCCACAGCCGAGACACAATGAGTCTGGCGGTCCTTGGACTGCAGACTCGTAAATGAGCCCTAAGTGAGCAACTAAGAATAGAGGATAGTTTACACGTTTCTTCTTGTTCTACTCCTATGTAAAAAAGCATGAAATATCTAAGCATGACATATTTTGGTTGTTATCATAAGCTATTCGTGGTGACTTCTTCCGTCCACCTTTCCAAAGAGGGTCATGCTTGTTTTTCTAGATTGAAGAAGGAACCCCCTCTTGAGCATTGCAGTTCCCTACACACCACAACCATTCAAGGTAGTAGCCAGAAAATGTCAATGCACCACACTTTGAACTAAAGCTCTTATGACTCCAAGCAAGTGAAGCAAGTCATTGTGACCCTTCCCAGAAGATCTTGCTTGTCTCTTCCATCCAAGCATCTATCTATTCATCTTTTCATCCTTCCATCCACCCACAAATAATCACCATGTCACCTTTACATTCTGTCATCCATTCAGTTTTTCATCCAACATTCAGTCTGTCACCATTCTCTTAGACCATCCAGATTCAAACCTATCCATCTGCTTTCAAACCTATCCATCAAACATATCCATTGTTTCTCTCAGTCATCCATCCTTTCACTTATCCATCCCCCTTTCATCCATCCATCCTTTCGCTCATCCATCCTCCGTTTCACTCGTCCCTTTCTCTCTGCCATCCATCCTCTCACTCATCCATCTACCATTTGACCCATCCCTCCATTTACTTTTTCACTCATCCATCCATCCATTTACTTTTTTTCTCATCAATCCATCCTTTCACTAATTTGTCCATCCATTCACCCTTTCATCCAGCCATCCATTCTTTCACTCATCCATCATTTCATCCATCCTGTTACTCATCATTCATGTACCCTTTCACTCAATCCATCCAACCATTCACAAATTGAGCCATCCATTTACCTTCCCACTCATCAATCCATCCTTACACTCGCTCATCCATCCATTCTCCCATCATCCATCCATTCTTTCACTCATCTCTCTATCATTAATCTTTACATCCGTCCTTTCACTCACTTACCCATCCATCCAACCTTCCACCTAAACTTTCATCCAGCCATCCACCTATCCTCCTTCTCACTCATTCATTCATGTTTCACTCACCTGTCCTTACATTAATCTTTTTACCCATCCATCCATCCTTTCACTCATCCATCCACCCATCCTTTCAACTCGCCCATCCATCCACACCCACTCATCCATCCACTAATTCACCATCCATTTACCCTTTTTCTCTTCATCTATCCATCCATCTACCCTTTTAGACATCCATCCATTCTCCCCTTCACTCATCCATCCATCCTTCCATTCATTCATCCACTCATATTCCTACCCTTTTGCGTTAATTATGAGCGTTTGTCAGTCGAGCTGCAGACATAAGAGGTCCATCAAAAACCCCGCCCCTGATGCAGCTGCTGAAGCAATGGGTTAACGGCGCCCCTGCCAACATTAATCCACTCTTTTTGTTAGTGTGCATCCTTCGACTAAAACTATAAATTAGAAATATCAATGGCTAGAAATAGCCCCTCCCCCCCCCACTTCCCGCCAAGCGGTAGTAGAGTTTGACGCATGCGCAGCTCCTAGTAAACGAGTAAAGGAGCTATCGCAGGCGCAGAAACAACTAGGAAACTTCTGCAAGATTACGGAGCAGCACCAGCCAGAGCCTGCCTGCAGTCAGATCCCCATGGGCTCTCAGCTCCGGTGGAGGCCAGGCAGCGCTGCCGGACAGCGGTGAAGAATGGCGAGGGGAATCCAGCCACGCACCGCGCTCCACCCTCCGCTGCCCCTGCCGCGAGTCCCCAAACATGTCCACAGAGTCGCTGTGTAAGTGCAAGTGTGTAAGGAACCGTGCGATAGCCGCATCCTGCGGGTCACAGTGCAGTCCAGCTGCCGCTTTCCGAGTTGCTTCCTCCGCCTGACCTTTTTGCACTTTTGAAATGCCCTGACCCCCACCCCTGTCTTTGAAACTGCTGCCCGTTTGATCTTTTAGCCACCCTCTGATTTGGATTACCCTTCTAAGCCAGCTGCCCATCAGATCATGCCACTCCTGCCCCCGCACCCCGTTCCCACCCGCATACGAACTAAAGTACATGAAAGCTTTTGGTTTGCCTCATACCTTCAGCCAACCCAAAACGCCACCGTTTGACGAACCTGTATTTAATTTTATTTTGTTTGTTAATGGTGGTAAAGCATACTTGTCCTCGTCCCCTCCCCCCCCCGTAAAAAAAATCTTATTAGAGGTGGCTGCTGAATGTCATTGACTTTGTTTTAGATCTGAAGATTGTAATTCCTTTACTCTTTACGAAATTCGTAACACTGAAAATAATTTTAAATTTAGCGTTTAGCGTGCATAAACCATTTTCAGTTATAAATATTATGAAACGAATTCTGAATTGATCGGTGGAAATTAAGAATTCTGAAAAAAAATATGGCCGCGCGTAAACAACGAATAAGCGTAAAGTTTAGCTATATAGTTTTCATAATAAAGAATTGCATTAAAAGAATAAGTATTGAGTTGCAAAAACCGTCGAGCCGCGTCTGTTTCTGAACCTATTTGCTAATCCTAGTGTAAAGGGAAGTAGTGTGTGCATTGCACGGGTAATTTGCAGAAGCAGTATTCGATCCCCAAAATTCTGCGCGCATTGTGTGACGAAGTCTTGTGCATAAAGGGTAACTGTGCCGGTGTGAATTTGAAACAGAATGTTATCCCAGTCTTTTACTTGGTTTTCATTCATTTTATTTATTTCACCAACACGGGGAGGAGCGATTGTATATATAGCACGTTTGTTACGACGCCACAAGTTTAGATGAAGCTGTTACAGTCTGGGCATTTGATGTGTGGTGTGGTTATCAGAGCCGTGTTGAAAGCATTGTGGACTGCATTTTAGACACTGTTATAAACATGAACAATCTTTGCGATTCATATCAGAATAACTCCTTTTTTGAAAATATATATTCTAGAACGCATTTTGTTTACATGTAAAAAAGTATTGCGTATACAAAAATATAATTTGAAAACTTTTAGTTTGAAGTGTCAACATTCTCGTTATGAGTTTTGATCGTTAACAAGCTAACCACCCCTCCCGTTTTTATTAGACTGACTTTTCTGGTGTCTTTACTAGCCCCAAGCAATTAGATTTTATGTGTAAAGTTTACTAAGTAAACTTTACCGTTGTTTACAACTTGATTTGTTGCCTGTAAAATAGATAGGGGCGTTATGCACCACTTCAAGGAATCTGAGTTGAATACGAAAGTCAAAGGTTCACGCAGGGTTTCATTATTTGCTGGTTGCTACAAATGTACGGAGTAGCTTTCTTTATTTGTAGCTTTAAGGTTTGTTATCCACACTACCAAAAATACTGTACCTGTTATTACGTTTTGCTGTTTACTACTTTCTAAATTTATAGCTTCTTTGAGATGTATTTTGTTTTAATTGTTAATTGCACAATTGTAATAGGTCTAAAGTTATTTGGTTAATAATTTCATATTCTGCATTATTTCAAGACACTTGATAAAGGTGCAAATTTAAAGCAAGCTTGACCAATTCTTCATTATGTGTAAGAATTATTTTGGGTGTATTCCATCAGGACAAACACATTCAAAGCTAAAGAAAGATTTCTTTCAGCACAAGAAGATTCGTCTTTTCTTGCTGCAGGATTGTAGGTATGCTTAGAAAAACTCTTCTGGCACTGAAACACATTTGATAATTGATTTTGAACAATTTGAAGGTGGCTATTTTCATTAATTAGTCAATTTTTTGGCAACTCCAATCACAGTTTTTAAAGGCTTGCATGTGCGAGAAACCCAGCATTTGAGTGGCTTTAAAACTCAATTTTTAAGTTTATGTTGGTTTAGAAACAAGTCACAAAGAACTGAAGCATATTTTGATTTATAGTAATAACTTCATATTCTCAAAAATAAAATGTATTATTTTATTCACTGATAGCATTTTGTTCCTATCAAAACTATTCTTTAACATCTAGAAATTTATAACAAACTTTATTAATTGTAAATCCCCAATTAAAAGGATGAAAAGTAGACAAACCCTTTAATTCCCAGAATACTCATGGTTCAATTTTGAACAATCTTTTCATGTAAGTATTACATTCAAACGGGGCAACAATGTAGAATAAATTCACAGAATTTTCAATTTCAACAATCACGCAGTGAGCGCATTTTAGTTTGTATTAACCGGACACAATCAACATTATCATTCCTCCTTATGCAGAGAGGCCCATGCTCCTCCCACATCCAAAGTCAAGACTTGAGTAAAGTGATGCTGCATAAAAAGTTGGCTTGGTTCTTAACAGCAAGTTCTCCCTAAAAAGGTCCCTTCAAATATAGGGAATTTCATCCACCCACCTAAAAAAGAATATGTATTTAACCGCTCTGCCCTTTTCAACCACACCAAGATATTTTTATCTCTTGGCCTTCTAAAAGCCTGTTTTTGCCCACGCACGGCAGCAAGTATAGCCTTCTCTTGTGGGAGATCCTAGGTGACTACCTCAAGTTGTGAAGAATCTTTAGCATTTACTATTTGAAAAAGGAAATAATCAAGCACATTGCCTGCCCTTTTGCTAAAAATAGACCCAGTTCCAATAATATTGTCTCCCTGCAGGTGGCAGCTTCTAGAACAACAAGCATTTACAAAGCCAATGAGCCTGGTATTTCAATTGTGGAATGGTAAGCAGGAAATCGGTGCTTGCCTATAGCTTGTGTTGTAAGATAAATGAGTTAAAATTATTATGTAAGATGGGTGCACGGCAAAGGGGGAAGGTAGCCACTTCTGCACCTTGCAAATCTGGATAAATTCCAGCTTCTTTAATCATGACGATTGCTGGCACTCCCCCATTATATTATGCTCTGTTATGCAGATGTGTAGAGCACACTTTCACCTAGGAGGGCATCCTGGTGCTGAGCAGGTATGAGACTAGCCCAAACTAGTGCCTAGTGGGACTACTTGAAAAGCCAGCTCTTCAGCGTCGTTCTGAATTCAAGGAGTGAGGAGGAGGCTCTGATGTACAGCCGCAGGTCATTCCATTCTTTAGGAGCGCCGTAGAAGATATCTTGACCTCTGGTTTTGGTTTTCTGTATGCATGGAATGTGTGTAAGTAGGAGTCTGGGCTAGCAGATTTGTCTAGAAGGTTTATGATAGCAGATGCATTTGTTGCATTTGTTGACGTATGCTCTTTTGTGTAAGGTGAGCCGGTGGAGCTTCTTCAGTTGTGGTGTGATGTGATGCGAGTGCTGCGTGGAGGCTGAGAGTGATTCTGGACATGTGTTCCGCAGCCACGGCCAGTATAGGGCGTGCTACCGGGGCGGTGACGTGGGGCGGGTAAGTTACGAAAAAAAAAAACGAATTTTGTTGCGCGCACTGCATCGCATTTGGCGATGTAGCGCACGCAACGAAATTCGTATTTTTTTTTCTCGTAACTTACCTGAAATCGGCCGTATGCTGCATTTTACAACCCCCCACCCTGCCTCTCCCCCGCCCCACGTCACCGCCCCGGTAGTACGCCCTATACGAGCCATGGCTGGTGTTCTGAATTGTCTGAAGTCTTCTGGTGACTTTTTTGTTGATCCCAGCATAAAGGGTGTTCCCGTAGTCCAGCTTCCTTGTGACAAATGCATGCATGATGGTTTTCTGGGTGCTGATTGGGAGCCATTGAAGACAATTCACGTTAATCCAATGCAGTCCTTTGTTTTATTCGTGCTTCAGATCTCCAAGCACAACCAGTCAGCACATGTTTTGTCACAGTAAGTGTATGACCATTGATTTCATAAGGGCTTGTATAGCCTATAGTAATATCTGTACATAACAAAACCATATATGGTCTCTATTAGTGTTTTGGGGAATGGTACCCCCTTGCGTGGTCGGTTGTCACTTACTCCGATGAAACACGAGTTGGAAGGTTGAGTTTTGATGATTATTCACATGAATTATTGTCTTCACAGGGGAGTGTCGGACATCAGAATTATTCAGTACGTCTGGTGTCGGCTGCCAGTATTTTGATTATCTCAGGGGTTTTGTTTTATCATAGTGTTTGCAAAACATTAGTGTTGGGACCCTTGCCAATATTATAAAAATTGTCTAAGAATAAGGCTATTTCTTGTTTCAAAAAGTACACACTGCCATAGGGACCTGCTATGTATTGCTTGTGAAAGAGCAAAATGCTGTCACATTTAAGCCTGCCAATAGCTAAAGTGGGCTGACCCATTGCCCTATGATGTATGCTGCGGAGAACGGAATTAAAATGAGATTGGTACATCTACAGACCAATTGAGGAAGAGAGCTGGCTAAACCCCTAGAAGGTCTTGCTAATGGCACACCTAAAAACGCGTGTACACTGGAACCACTCTTAGACATTAAGTAACCGCATAGCTGCACCGCAGTGCGGACATGATTTCTGCGTGGTAGACTTTCGTCAATTACAGCAGCATCAGTCACCTAAACTCTTTCTTTGGGATAGAGGACCACTGAGACCCCCACATCAAAAAGAATAACCTACCCTACGCCTATGTTTCTTAACCCTGCAGGACCTTGGTCTTAACAATGGTTAATTGAAAGCTGATCTTCCACACACTAGGCATCGGCAGCTCTAAGTGCTCTTAAGATCTGAGCCAGTCTGAGTCTTTTTGGTCGGAGGCTGTCTGCATTTAAAAGGACAGATGTGTTCTCCCACCTTTGGTTGGGAAAAGTTAACAGTAATGCTTTTCTGGAAGCATCAGGGGCTAATGGAGGCCCAAGGTGTTTTCAGAGGAGCATCATCTATTTAAACTATTCAGCAGCGATGGCTTTCAGTCCTGAGCAGGGTTTCAATTGAATCTCTGAGCTGCAGTGAGTAGAGCTGCACCGAGGCAGACAAATATTAATATGATATTATCCGGACAAGTTAATGTCCCTAGATTAAAAATGCATCAGCTCCTTTGGCTGAAAATATTTTCAGTTTCCAGATAGAGCATTTAAAGATAGTTTCTGGATACATCAGTGAGCTTTATAGGAAACATTGACTGGACAAAGATACTGCTGTTTGACAGCAAATAAATATGTGGTGGTATTCAAGTCTACATACGCGCGGGGAGTGAAACATCGGAAGGCTCTGATAACGGAACTTGTGGCTAGCCTTAGCAGTTAAAGGAAGTACACCCTTTGACCTCTCTGTTCCGTATTGGAATGTTGAAGAAGGTAAGAAAGTAGGAACATTCCTGTCAAGGGCTGAAAATACATCAGTGTCCCAGCAAACGATTACAGTATGAGAATAAGAGGTGTAGATTCCTGACTGGCACTGTTCAATAGGTCTGAGCAAAGATAATGAAGGGCGAGAGATGCACATTGGGCAGGGCCACTGGAATTATGTGCTTCTCCAGCGTTTTTTTGCATAAATAGCTATTTGCCACACCTGCTACATAATCCATCATCTTCTACATCATTTGCAGATTTTACTTAAAAAATAGTTTCTAGTCCAATGCAGATCAAAAGGTAGTAAAAACACCTTTTTCAGCACAGTGGCAGACCCTTTACCGCGCAGTGACAGGTCATCTTTCTTTTGCTGATTGCTGCATTTAAGTGCTATAATGATACTATGATGACTGTATTATCATTGTAAAAATGAGAAAATTGTGAAGCAGTACCTCCACCATGTGCCACATTACGCTGCACAATTTGCCTTTTCTTGCTGCATAATTTAAATTACCATTCTGTATAAATTGTTCCTCCCCTGCTTAGTAATTCCAGTGAAGGAAAAAAAAAAGTGTAATTTAGGCATGAGAAGTATTAATCCATGGTGATCAAATTCTGTTGATCACGTGGCAACTTTCAGGAATTTGCTAGACGTTGGAGTGCCATCAACACCTGGATGGATACAGTAAACTAAAATCCATCGGCAATCCTGGTTACAGGCCTGCATCATAACTCTTAAGTCTAATACTCAGACTGTGCCTATCCAGTGCCCTCCTGCAGCCAGATTGGTGACGAATGTAGATCTCACCTAATGCCAACATCTGATTGGTAGTACAAGCTGTATTCTTTCTCCACAGAGCGTGGGATAATATTATAGCCTTATAGCCCGCCGTAGCGGGCTATACCGGCTGTTAAAGGCCCGCTGCAGTGTTAAAGGCCCGAGCCGAAGGCGAGTGCCTTTAACAAAGCAGAGGGACTTTAAAAGCCGGTATAGCCCTGCTACGAAGGGCTATAAGGCTATTAGAACATTCTGCCACTAGAGGGTAGAATGTTCTAACAAAACAAAGCCTTCAGGGAGCGCGCGGGGATTCAAATCCCCTCAGGCTCCCTGAAGTCTTTGTTCACAGCCAGAGCTGTGAACAAAGACACATTGGAATGTTGGTGCTCCGGGCTTATACCAGCCATTATAAGCCCGGAGCGCTCCATTGTTTTCAATGGAGCTTCCAACATTCCAATGTTCTAATTGTCATTAGAACATCAGAACGTTGGCAGCTCCATTGAAGACAATGGAGCGCTCCGGGCTAATACTGGCCGGTATAAGCCCGGAGCTCCAACATTCCAATGATTGTCATTGTTCACAGCTCTGGCTGTGAACAAAGACTTCAGGAAGCCTGAGGGGATTTCAATCCCCTCGCGCTCCCTGAAGGGCTTTGTTTTGGTAGAACATTCTGCCCTCTAGTGGCAGAATGTTCTAATAGCCTTATAGCCCTTCGTAGCAGGGCTATACCGCTGTTAATGGCCCGCTGCTGTTGTTAAAGTCCCTCGCCTTCGGCTCGGGCCTTTAACGCTGCAGCGGGCCATTAACAGCCGGTATAGCCCGCTACGGCGGGCTATAAGGCTATAGTATTCACCTCACCATAAGAGTGCACATAAAATCTATCACTCCTTCATAACACTAACAACTTCTTTCTCAGGATGGGGGCTTTCATTTCACACAATTGTGGCACCTATACAGTATGTTCGCCCAGATCCTTTTTCTCATGAGTTGCAGAAACTACATCAGTCCGGTACTGTGTTTCCTGTATTTCTTGGCACTCACTTCTATAAATGTGAGCTTCTATACCTTTCTTTCCTCATAGACTCTAGATCCTGTGCCAGAAACTCCTGGTGTGTGTGTGTTTGTGTGTGAGAGGCAGGTCCTTGAGATCTGCTGACAGCATCCTCCTCTCAGCTCCAATGCCTGTTGGGGCTTGACATAAGGGTTTTGGCTTTTCGAATCCTGTTTTTGTGCCTTTCAAATAAACTTCCTTGCTGTTTCTTTGTATTTAAAGATGCATGCATATTCATCATACACCTGAAGATGTAGTTGTTGTCAATCCACCATTCGCATCTTAGCTTACACCCCATCACGTACAATCACCTGATGGGTCCTTGTGTGATCCATACAAGATTTTAGGGTGAAAGATCTTAACAAGACCACCCTCATGTGGCAAACGTCTGTGACCTGCCTCGGTTTATGAATAGATGGTGTTTTATTTTTGAGCTGTTTATATGGGATACCGTTGTTGTTACCACAAACATCTAAAGGCCCTCTCCCTTTGGTCACCTTCAGCGAGTGAATTGTGAGGATTTATTACCTTGTAGGAGCACCTCAAACTGTCTCAATTTCTCCACGTTCTTGGGTGTGCAGCGCAAGAGTGCAACACAAGCCACTGCAGCGCAGGTGGGCCGCCACACATTCATGGCCCCCACACTCTTTAGGGTACCCATTCAGGCGAAGGTCAGTGAATATCCGTGAGATATTGGAGTCTCAGGGCTCCTTCATCATATTCTCCAGGTTGGCCACATCATTTTGCATTATGCCACTTGTGCTGAGCCTTCAGGCTCCCCTGCTATCATGAGCGTCAGTGTCTAAGCGGACCCATGCATACTAGGGCTGAACCCTGGCAATACATAAAGCAACTATATTGAACCAGTACCCTAAGTGGACTGCACTTCTGTCCTTCGTTGCCAGAATAAAAAAGTTGGACCTACTTGCTTGTAATGCAAATCAGCATCTCCTGAAGCCTTCCTTGTGACTTAGGAACGAAGGGACTCAAATGGATGCTGCTGTTTACCGTTGGTGTCCTAGAGCTCAAGATTTAATTTTAGTTGTATTGTATAATTATCCCCTTTGCACACGTGACTTTAAATTTACCTTGCTGAGTGTTATATTACCTGTGGCCCAATATAATGCTGCTGTCTGTACAGGTAAACAAATGTCTTTTTGTTTATTGATTTTGGTTATTACTAAACGCATAAGAATCAATTTCTGAATTTGTCAAGCACATGAATCTGTTTCACATGTTTTAGTTTGCAGACAAAGTTACATATGCCACGTTTCTAGAGGAGATTTATTAGATATGTTTTTTAAGCCACACACATGTCCTTTTTCATCCTACTGAGCTGCACATACTGACTCCTCACAACAGCAGGCACTCTGCCGACATCCTCATGTGTGCTGTTAAAAGCCCCCGAGCAAGTATCTAAAAGCTGTTCATGCTCTGCTATGAACAGAGCTTATCCAAAATCTACTTTTTGTCACTGCCATTTGTGCAGCACACAGCTGCCTTTTGTGTGCCCCCCCACCCCATTGGATTGATTTTTAAATCAGATCTTGCAAATGTGTCCTATATGGGAAACGCTTGCTCTTGCATGTGAGGGCCAAGTGTCTTCTCTAGTTGTGCCAGGATTTGTTGACGCTGTAGCCTCAGCCTAATGGCAAAAAGTAAGATAAAGGAGTGGAAGTTGCTGTTGTTTGTACGGATGAAGAAGCGTTTCGTTGAAGCTATCCTAGTTGCAAAAAGTCAAGTGAAGATCCGAGATGGCACTGATCATATTGCAGCAAACCACTCACTGGAGCAAACCATGCGAGCTTTAGATAGGTGTGTTAGATGGAAAGAAGCATTGGTCCCTACACACCCTCATAACTGTTGTGGTTAGATTTGAGACTTGACTCCTCATTGTTACACCTGGGACATCAGTTTGGAGATAGAGTAGTGGGCAAGTACACCTCTGTTAATCCCCTCAGGGTCCCTGTAGGCCTGCCATGCAGTTAGTAACAAGCATTTACAATGCAATGGTCTCGGCATTGGTAAAGTTAGAGCTATTGGCATTGCTCATGACATTATTTTTGTTTATGTTTTTGTTATTAAAACATTTAAAGAAACGGCATTGTTATTTACAATGTCAATAGCTTAATCACTCTCAAATGCGAGACCTATTGCATTTGCACCCACACACAGAGCCACCTACACACACACTGATTAAGCTATTGACATTGTAAATAACAATGCCGTTTCTTTACATGTTTTAAAAACAAAAACATAAACAAAAATAAATGTCATGAGCAATGCCAATAGCTCTAACTTTAACAATGACGAGACCGTTGCATTGTAAATGCTTGTTCGCTAGCCGAGACCTAAAAACGAAATAAAACATGTTCCGCAGAGGAAAATACAAGCAGCCTTCATTTTGTGTTCAGGCAGTGTTCTTGAGTGTGTACAGTTTTTCCCTTTCAGATGGTTGTAAAATCTATGATGGGGTTTAGTGGATATGTCACCTGTAGGATTAAGAAGACCTGTGTTGTTATCCTGGCTGTCCTCACTTGACTGGATTGTGGGATCCTACGCATGACTAACCCATCCTGTTACTACGGTGGTGCTGTATTGAAATCACAACCCTTCCTGTTGCCCCCGTGTGCAGAGCCTCTTCTGTGTTCCGGTCTTGGCACAGACATGCCTCTCGTAATAAATCACTCATGCATACATCAGTGCTAGTGTGCTCCTCGAAAATGCATTCTCTCAATTATTAACATTTTCACCTACCACTTGCTCTGTGATTTATCCTGGGGGTGTATCCATCCCTCCATACGTGAATAACATAATTCCGAACGAGAACCCATTAGTCACATCACACTAAATCACCATTTCACCTTCCAAAAGAAACACCCTCCCAGTCTGCAGGTAATAATCAAAGACAAGAAGGGCAGCCAGCAGTTGTAAACTGAAAGCAGTAGTAGAAGAAGTAAATGGGAAATCTCTCTCGATCATAAATGATAGCCAAAGATGCAAAGCAGGTATACGCAAAATCGGAGCATCTGAATGCTGAACGTTGTACCAAATACGTAATGGCTGCACCATAGCAATTGTGAGTGCACAACTGATACGAGGTACCTACTCTCGCTTCTATTTTACAATCAACCTTAGACCTCATTTTGAATCAATCTGGAAAATAGAATAGTAAACAAAAGTGATACTGTTCAGCCAACGACGATAAAAAACCTGCAGCCCCTTTTTAAGATTCAATACAAAACATTTAATAATTTCTCAGTAAAACACGCAAAACTGTGCACACCTTGAAATGCTTTTAAAACATGTTCACTTATATATGGTCAGTATCACAAATCGACTTTAAAAAAAACATAGCCCCTCAGAAAGGGGGAATTATTTGTTACTTTTTATCTTCAATAGCGCCATTAAAGGATCGTTTGTTTACTTCACAACATTTTTTGCATGTACATTTTCAACCGATTTGGCCATGAAAGATCTGTTTATAGAAGCTGTATCTATGAGAACAGGAAGTTGAGATATATGTGCTTGCATTCATAAAGAACGTAGAATGTTAATCAGATGCAAAATTCTCTTCACCAATTTATCGTGCACAAAATAGAAACTGATCCCAAAATTCATAAATAAACACACACCAAAAACTAAAGGAAAATGATGAGGCAATGTTAACAAAGTGTGCCTCAGCAAAGCGCACCTCGGCAGCCCTGTCACACAACCGGCTCAGAGATCTCCTCTGCAAAGCTTGCGTACACCCTTCGCCCCGCAGCTTTTGTTATGCGATTAGGATTCTGACCTCACATAATGCGATCTATGACCGATGTCGGTACATCTGAAGGAAAGCCCGACCGTAGATCGGCGAGTTAGCCGAAGATTTGTCCCTGTGGCCCACTTACAGGCCGCCTCCCTTTGCCGGATACTCTCGCGAGTTGCGAGAGAGCTGGAAGGCCTTGTGAGGTAGACTGCCGCCTCCCAGGTCCCCTCGACCGCTTACCGGGCCGCTGGTGCCTGCACCCCCGCCGCCGGATGCCGCAACCTGTCCCTCTCCTGTGTTCTGCGGCCTCTATAACAAAAGCAGCTCCTCCGTCTTTCCAGCGGCCGCCATCTTCCTCCGACCGCTGCCACTGAGCGCGAGGGGGGCACCCTGGGTAACCAGAAAGACGGCGTGGTTCCGGCGTTTGAGGGCTAGACTGTGCTCTGGTTGAAAACCCCGGGAAGCTAAAAGAATCTCCGTGCCCCAGGGGCACCGCTGACATACTAATTCCAAATAAGAATACAAATCTGATAGGAGTCTCCTTAAAAATAAAGCGTTATTTTTTTAACATGCGGAAGCGTTTGACAGTAGATCATTAGATTATTTTACTGCCAGTGCTGGAATTGGGAAATACATTGTCTACGAAAACCTACATTGTCTACGAAAACCTATTAATCGGCGGAATCATAAACAAGGCAGAGCAAAAGGCAAGCACACCACCGCCTTTCTCCGAGGCACAGCAAAAATGCCTCGGAGAAAGGGAGCCTCATTTTCGGATTTGGGGGCGTGTTTTGCTGTTGTCTCCTCCCTGAGACTTCTCGCAAAAAACACGCCCCCCGATCCGAAAAAGACGGGGCTTCAACGGAGTGACTGGACCTCTTCTCCAGTGGCTGGCCAGCATTTAAGAGGCCAGCCAATGGAGAACAGGATAGAAGAGGGGCGGGTGCAAGCCCCTCTTCTCAAAGTCACTCCAACTCATTAAATCTCGGAGCGAGACTGCGCAAGCGCAGCCTTTCGCAGCCGAGACCTAAAAATCAGATGTGATAACTCTGAGCCACATGCTTCAGTAAGTGAGAAACAACATTGAAATATTCAAATTAATCACTGTCCAGACAATTTTTAGTCCTCCGACAAAACACATGGCGGCCAAGTCCAACAAGATTTCTGATAGCCAGCCTCCTTGTAAAAAGAGTGCTTATTTATTATGAGTGCTCCATGGACTGGTGGGTAACATTTCCATCAGTTGTTCATTGTCTACAGTTTGTCATTTACTAATGCTAATGCTGGTAATACTCGAATGACACAATTAGAATGGATTGATTTCGCGTTGAAGTAAATAGTTTTTTGTTCAATTTGTTAACAGTTGTGTATCCATAGCAAGGGATTAGGGGTTGACTGAAAAACACACACGAGCACACAGCTATCGTCTTTCATAGGACCCCTAGGCGTAGACTCGACAGCTTAACAAAGTAATAGTCTTAGAAGTTGGAAGTATTTTTACATCACAGGAGGAGGAATGTTGCAGGCCCTGTGACCACTTAGATCATGTGAAACTTGAACTTCAACTCTGCTGTCGGCATACCACGGCTCACTTCTTGATCTGAAACCAGAGTGTTTGCAAGGGAAGAGGGGGTTACAACAGGAATGGTTTGCATTCTTAGAATGTATGTTTAGGCGGTGAGAGAACACAACTTTTTGGTCACATGTAAGCCTTAAATAGCCATGCTCTGTTGTCAGCGACAGTCTTTCAATAATTGTGACAACTAGTTGCGAAAAACATGACCATGGATAGAGGCCAGTTTGTATTTGGTTATAGGTGAACATCACTCCATTTATTTTTGTGATGGATTGTAAATTGTCTTTTGAAAGATTTTGTCTGTTTGACATTGTTTTAGCTGTTTTCTGTTTTTTGTTGGGCGCTCTCAAAAATATGCCTTTGCTTCACAGCTTTCTTAAGTTTAGGCTTACACATACAAGATCTGCCTCTCGAATTCTAGCAGTAATTTCTTTTAAGTTCTGCTCACAACCAAAGACATTATTCTTCATAGCACTGGAATGGCACTTTACAAAGTAAACCACTAATTAGTCGTAGCACTGTGAAGAAAAGGGAGTGGAAAAAATAAAAGTAATGCAGTGGGTGGCTACCATTGTGTGCTCGGTCCATCTCCTGAATTGTTAGTTAGCCTTTAAGGGAGCCCCACTAACACCATTGCTGGGGGAACAACCTTTACAACGCAACTGTTACAACGCACTACACTTACAACGCATTTTTTACAACGCATAATCCATTACAACGCACTACACTTACAACGCATGACACTACAACGCATTTTTTAAAAATACCTTTACAACGCATACCATTACAACGCCTACCATTACAACGCATAATATTACACTACACTATCCAACACTTACCCTACTGTTGCACCCCCTGGAGTTAGAATAGTAATTTTTACCCCTATACTATCCAACACTTACCCTACTGTTGCACCCCCTGGAGTTAGAATAGTAATTTTTACCCCTATACTATCCAACACTTACCCTACTGTTGCACCCCCTGGAGTTAGAATAGTAATTTTTACCCCTATACTATCCAACACTTACCCTACTGTTGCACCCCCTGGAGTTAGAATAGTAATTTTTACACCTATACTATCCAACACTTACCCTACTGTTGCACCCCCTGGAGTTTGAATAGTAATTTTTACCCCTATACTATCCAACACTTACCCTACTGTTGCACCCCCTGGAGTTAGAATAGTAATTTTTACCCCTATACTATCCAACACTTACCCTACTGTTGCACCCCCTGGAGTTAGAATAGCAATTTTTACCCCTATACTATCCAACACTTACCCTACTGTTGCATCCCCTGGAGTTAGAATAGCAATTTTTACCCCTATACTATCCAACACTTACCCTACTGTTGCACCCCCTGGAGTTAGAATAGCAATTTTTACCCCTATACTATCCAACACTTACCCTACTGTTGCACCCCCTGGAGTTAGAATAGCAATTTTTACCCCTATACTATCCAACACTTACCCTACTGTTGCACCCCCTGGAGTTAGAATAGCAATTTTTACCCCTATACTATCCAACACTTACCCTACTGTTGCACCCCCTGGAGTTAGAATAGTAATTTTTACCCCTATACTATCCAACACTTACCCTACTGTTGCACCCCCTGGAGTTAGAAAAGTAATTTTTACCCCTATACTATCTAATACTTACCTTAAATGCAATTAAATATTATGCGTTGTAATGGTATGCGTTGCAATGGTAGTTTTTAAAAATGCGTTGTAGTGTCATGCGTTGTAAGTGTAGTGCGTTGTAATGGATTATGCGTTGTAAAAAATGCGTTGTAAGTGCATGCGTTGTAAAAGTGTGCGTTGTAACGTCATACATCCCCATTGCTGTGTGTCATGCCAATGCCCAGTGAACGACATTTAAACCACCACCTGAATGAAAGGTCCAGGCCGGGATATTTATAACAAAAGACCGAGGGCCAGAAGTACGACCTGCCAATTAGCGATTCGCAAATTGCGTCGCATATGCGACTCGCAATTTGCGACTCGCTAATTGGGACGCACAACAGTGTCTGAGACACTGTTTGCCATTCCCAATGGGGTCGCAAATTGCATGCCTCATGCCTATTATTGAGGCTGTTGCAATTTGCAACCTCATTGGGAATGGCTGGCACTCCCAGGGATGGTGGCCTGCTGGGAACAGCAGACCTCCATGTCTGGAACTGCTTTTAAATAAAACAGCTTTTAAAAAAAAAAAATACACGAAAACGGGAAGAAATGAAACTTTTCAGTTTTATTTTTTAAGTGTACGTATTGGTCCCTGGGACCACTGCCTACCCTTAAAAAATATTTGCGGATGCATTCACAAAGGGGAAGGGGTCCCTTCCCATTTGCGAGTGCTTTACCACCCTTCTGAGAAGGGTGGAAAACTGAGTGTTTTGCGACAGCAATAGCGGTTGCATAACATTCTTACATAGCTTAAGGAGTCGCTATTCGGAAGAGACGCCATTGGAATGCCCCTTCCTAATAACAAGTTGCTTATCCTATTTTGCGAGACGCAAATTGATTTGCAATTCGCAAAATAGGATTTGTACATGGACCACAGGTTTTGTGCGGGCACAAACGGGTCTAAAACCCATTTGCGCTTGCAAACAATCTTTGTACATCTGACCCCTAGTGTATGAAAAGGTACAACCCAACCCTAGACGAGATGTATCAGCAGAAAGACTATCCTAGGCTCCAGAGTCTTGCCACAAGTTCCAGAAACACCACCAATAGTTCCCTGTCCTGGGAACCCCCAACAATTGGGGTTCGAAACTCCTCAAAAATCTTCCCAGGGAAAGATGGGCATTCTGACGGCGAAACATGGACTTACTAATTGTCCTTACTCTTAGAAATGACCATTCACAGTGGGACAAAATGAACACTGTTAAAAAAGGAAGAAAAAGTGATTCCCACCCTGAATCTAAATGACTGAAATGGTGTATACAGAATAAATATTGAAGCAAGTGAATTTGTCTGTTTTTAAGATTCTATTTCTCATTTGCAACACCACAGCATGGGTTGCTGTTACCATTGACATTTTTAGTTTTATTTGAACTCCTGCCATCTTCGTGACTAAATGAACTAATATTGTGACCGAATGAATGTTTATGTAATCAAATGTTGCCAATATAAGGTGCTCCTCGATTGGGAGTGATAACAAATTATTGCAGTCCTACAAACTAAATCATTTCAGATGACTAAGGCATTTTGCATATTCAGATTGAAATTCGAGTGTGCTCAAAAACATTTTATTGATCCTAACAGAGGCGGCATTTTCTTGTTCCTTTATAAACTATAGCAACAGCAAAATAATTGATTCCTAAAGAAAATGCAGATTTCTTTTCCATCTCAATAAGTTTCAACGTGTGGATACATGACCTTATAGTTACACCTCCAAGTTGCCTTTCAGTCTCTGTTATCATAGTCCAATTTTTTGTAGTTAGATGCAAGTATATGTTTTTAGAGCAAAGGTCAAATAAGTTGCACATTGTGAAGTAACCACCAGCATGGAGGACGACTACTGTTCAATAGTCCAGATGTCCGCGGACCCACATCTGTGAGGAATACTGACATATGGGAATTATGTGTACCCTGGTTGAAGTGAATTCAGGTATCACACAGTGGCTTGCGGCTGTCTATCAGATCCTTGTTGCCCATAACTATAATATCTCATACCCAAATATAGATATTCACATTTACTGTGGATGTTTTGAGATTATTTTACCATGTTCCGGTGTGATATGATGGTTTTTGTAGTTAATAATAGGAGCAGTTCAAGAGGGAGAAAATCGTTTAGGTCATGGACCGAAGACTTGGGACTCATTTTAGTTTCCAGGCTTGCTAGAGTTGGTTCCGACAGGAAGTAGATCGAGAAAATACTGGTGAGAGTGGTACAAAACTCTTCCCAAAATTGTTCGATGAATTTAAACTTAATGTCTATGAAATCGCTATCACTGCATTTTACTTAACTGGTTGAGCAGGGTAGTGAAGAGAGGAAATACAATTCATTCAATTTAGGTGATGTCCTACGCAAAGTGTGGGCAGTCATTCAGCGTGTTTGTGTGATGGCAGCTGTGGCTTTGAAGGGACATGGACAAGGATTTGAGGATAACTTTGGAGTGGTAGAAGTTGGAACAAGATTTCTGGAATGGCAGCAACCAAAGTTCTTAGTATCTGTGAAAGAAAGGGTTAACCTGAGCTGCCCTAACCAGCTGAGGGAACCGAAGGGGAGCAAAACAAAAAAGGTGCAGGGAACGCAATCCTTTTGAAATATGCTACAGGAATGCAGAACCCATCAACCACTGTTGCCAGGCAAAGTGTAATGCTGGTGCTTTTACCTTCTCAGCTCCTACTGATCTGGAAGTGTTTGGAATTTCAGACTCTTTCCAGATTGATCCATCTTTTCTGGAATGTTCCAGCTCTTCCAGAATGTCCTGTTTCTTCTCACTTTTCCCTGGAAGTGCTGACTTCACCTCGCTTCACTTCACCATTTATCATGAGTGTCTGCAACAGTCTGCAAGGCCGACCCATAACAAGTTGGTATCGTAGACTCGGAGAAATGTGACTTAGTCCCTGCAACACTGGGCACGAACCCCAGAGAGCATGATTCCTGACACCAGGAAGAGAAAAATTAGAGCTCAGCACGGTTGTATGAGAAGGCCACATTTTTATGGCACTTAAAGCCAGAGCATCTTACAGAAATATATATTAACAAATGTAATTTAGTTCACATCAATCGTTTCTACCGTGCAGCATGAATGATAGATGATTGGGGAGAGGATGTAGCCGTAAGGCTAGAGCGGTCGACTTTAAAGCTTGGGAACTGGGTTCGAGTCTCCGCAACGACCGCCAACATCCTGTAATTCTTGGCAAATCACTTAATCTCCCTGTGCCTAACAAAAATGAATATGTCCTTCTGTGACAAAACTGGTGCTATGTAAAGCGCTCTGATACCCGATGTCTCGGGTCTAGTTTGTGCTATATAAAACTCTTAAAAAACCAGACCACTTTTTACGAAATGGGCTGTTATTGCCTAATTATATCCACTCATTTTAAAGACCTTTATTAAATAAAAAGTTGAGTTTGTCCACTGGAATTCAAGTTTCATTTTTGCCTTTTTTGTTTCGGAGATTTGTATACTGAGATATATAACTAATTTGCTGAAATGTAAAATATCTTTTGTATAAATGTATTATCTTGTTTTACCTGTGTGCATACACTGAAAACCCATTTGACAGTAACCCTCCCTACTGTGTAAACTATCCCCAAATAGATTAAGGCCTGAGAAAGAGGTTATTTCTCTGTCGAAAATCCTTAGTTGAAAATGATGTCACCATCGCCTTTGGTAGACAAATCCGCTACCACCTTCTCACAGCTAGTTTAATTTTAGTTCACATTCCAGCATTCATCAGCCCCTCCCCATATATTGCTCTCCTCTTCCTCTTAGCCAAAAGCACTTGCAAGACATAAATGATTGATGACAAATAGTGCGCACACCTAGATGAAGGTCACCTTTGGGATACTAACAAACCTAGATTTGTAATGAACAATTCCTAAAAAAAAATAATAATAAAAGACATCATGCATTTGCTCACCGTATCTCTCTATTTGGCTTCATTATCGTTAAAGCAGATCACGACCTTGCAGTCCTTCTTTTAAAGCAACACACCTAAATCATGATGTGGCTGTCAAAGCTATGAAATATTTAACACCATCTAAACAATTGTAGGCCCACCTTTCTCTAAAACCCACCCTTCTCTTAAGCAGTGATCCTATAGACATTTCGGACAGGCATGGTCTGGTCAGTTTTTGATAGATCTATACCTTGTATTTTTTTTCTTTCTTGCATTTTTTTCTTTGGACAGGACAATATTAGAAGTCATTATAGAATTTTGTCTTTTAGGGTCAATTTGAAAATGGTTCTTACTACTTAATTTGGGGGTGACTAGAGAGATGAGAAGACTGGAATAAACTAAACATGCGAGTGCCAATTCACTTCACGTCCTACTGGTATTTAGACTCCCAGCTCATTGTATGTTTGGTTGCACATGCTGCAAATTGCCTCATTTGCAAATGCACCAGGTTAGATTTGGCTCACATAGGTTTCATATCTTGTAAAACTAGGCTCAATCTGCTCTTGAATTGAATTGAACAGGACGCTCAACTGAGTCAAAAGTATGAGAGGCTAAAAGACACAAAAACGGCATATAAGAAATTAATGTATAGTTGAAAGTTCCTAATGCAAAGTAGGAGATAGTTAAGAGATACACATCAATTTCTCAACAACAATAACAATCTATGACAGTCACTAAGGGTTTTAGAAGGAAGAAAGCAGGTTTTTATCTTTTCTATCTACTCCTTATGCTAAGAGGAACTAGCAGACATTAGCCAAACTGGCTTGAAGATAGCCGGAGAAGGGAATGAAACCATGTAAATGATAACAAATTTGAAAAGAGGCATATCGAGTGAACCATACAGGCTCTCCATGAGATCAGATTTGCCTATTGCTAATTATTTTAGATACCTGTAGTTAAATTCTGGCTAAAATGATGCTCCGTTGTATATAGAATGGACTAAAAAATAAGAAAATATTGCCCCAAATAGGGGTTATAACTTTAATGGACAATTGTCATACTCTTAAGTGGTTAATTGCAAAATTGTTATGAAATGTTTGTATGGACCATTTATGGACAAAAGACTGCATTTGATCTCCTAGATGGTAGACTACTATTGTGGAAACTAAGGCACCAGTGTCCCGATAGGTGTCTCCATACAGACCCTTGCTCGAAAGGAACAATATGTTGATAGACACAGGGATTTGAAGCAAGGTTGCCCTGTGGCTCTGACTCATTCACCCTGTTTGTCGCCCTGTCGCCTGTTTGTATTAGCTTGCGCGCCAACTTCACAGGTAGGGGGCCGAAAGTATCCACCTTCTACATTATGGGGATGAAGGAGTCCTGTTGACCAAAACCCAGGAAAACCCGTTATAGTCGGTTCTCTAACATAGGACAACAATACTAATATGTGAGACAGTGATTTACATTTGGAAATGGATGTCCTTCATTTACTGTTGTATTGCTGAGATTTACCAAACAGCTAGTTCTAAAATGCAAGACTGTAAGTAGAAATAATGCATTGCAAATGCTATATTCTGGCACCCAGTGGATATTTGCAATCAGCTTATTTAATTTGATATAAATGTGATGAATCGTGCTTGCGGAATCACCTCTGCTTCTAACACATGTTTTACTTTTCTGTAAAGTATGGTACACCTGCCTCTGCAGCCTGATGACATTTTAAATTTTGCAAAATACTTTAGTTAATACAAAAAAATACTTTAAAAATAGAATAGAATCCCAATACATTAGTTTTGCTTTGGTTAGAAATCTTTTCTTGTATTCTCAGTTACCCTTGGATGAAAACCCAATGTTTTTCCCCCCGCTATTTTGCGGACCTCGATATTTTTGCCTTTACTGAGGTCTATGTATTTGCTTCAGCCGCCATGTACTTCTGCTACATTTATCAACTTCTTAAGTCCTGTGCCAGTTACATTTGTACAATGTGTGTGGCCTGGCACTACCCAGGCTGATGTGCCTATATTTACAGAAATTGTTTGGCTTAAAAATTACCATAAAAAAGTATCCTTGGGGATATGAGCACAAAGTGCCTGCAAGCAATTACTTTTAAAATGGTAATAGCCTTTGAGATAATTCTTTTTTCCCACTGTGTGTTTTGTCCTAGTCTGTTGGGCTCTGACATCACATGTTGTATTCTGATGCTTGCAGGTCATGTTTTTTTAAGTGTCTGTATAACATATAAAAATACCCCCATCCTTGTGATAGTGGCTTTGTTTACCAAAATGTAAAAGCTTATATTTTTCCAACATCGTTTTAAAGAACTATGGGCCCCATTATGATGTCCGCCTGCCACCGTAACGGTAAACAGGACCGACCGCCTAGGTGCAGCGGTCCCGCTAGACTCATTAGGATGCGTCCACCACCCTGGCGGTCGCATCCAGCATATTTTACATTGCTGCGGGCGGTGCTGTAAGCAGCACCCGCCACAATGTAAAAGATGCATGTTGTGCATTGGCATTTACAAGGTGGCAGGCACCGCGCTGTGCCTGCCACCTTGTGTATGCCAATCCAAGTGCAGCCCCCCACCCCCCGGGGGCCAGCAACGCCCCCCCAAAGTTTTCACCGCATGCCTTTCCATGGTGGAGTCTCCACCATGGAAAGGCATCTAACCGCAGGCATTGTAATATGGATGGCGGTGCCTACAAGGCACCGCCACCATATTGTATGCCTCTTCCGCCCGGCCGGCAATCCGACCGGCGGAAAAGCGGCGAATGGTCTTACCGTCTGCCGCGGTACTCTTCGCCATACTAATATGGCGGGGGGGGTGCACCAGGGGCATTTGGCAGGCGGATCGCCACAGCCGGGCCGGCGGTGGCCACCGCCGACCCGGTGGTGGCCACCGCCGACCCGGCGGTGGCATTCCGCCCGTTATCATAATGGGCCCCTTAGTTTTTTTCAAATATTTCCGTACCTTAAACCCCTATAATGACTACATGATCTCCCTGTAGGAGATCTAGCTTGATGCACAAACCTTCATTAAAATGTTACCTTGTTCATCTAGGCAGGTTATAAGCAGAGTTCATTTAGAAGTTGCATTATTAATGCACATGTTGCATTAGTTAACAGGCTTTTTGTAAGTTTACAGCACCACAACCATTTTGAAGATGAGCCTATATCAGGGGTCTCTGTCCCAGCTTGTCTCTCTTCTCGGGCTCACATCCAAGCTAGTGGTGCCCTGTAAAGATTAGAGACTTTTCTGCTGTAATAAAAATCAGTGCTATTCAGTGATGGTGGAGCTTCACCCATCATTCCTTATGGAAATTGTTCCTATACGTTCTCTTGGCAGTAAAGATTTGGTGTAATCTCATATTTGTCATGTTGTATGTTGCTTGGTAAGTGAAACCATTTTGTGTGCAGCGAAAAGGTTTAGTGAGCACTATACTCTCGACATTGTGCAAACTTTGATCAATTTATTTTAATTTCAGTTGCTGGTCGAAAGTATTGCATAATGGGTAGTACTTAGCGTGCCGCATCGCTGGGGTTGTTGCGAGTTGCATTGCATAACTCTGCCCACTTATCACCTATTCCATTTGTCAATTTGTAATCAATCTTGCTAAAGATTCAGATCCCAAAGTATACAGCGTTGACAAAAGGAGGGAGCCATGCCCAGCGCTCCTAGGTGCTCCTAAGAACCATTTGAGAGATCAGTGTTTGTCCAAAATCTAAAAAAATTGGCTTGATGCTCGCTAGGCACTTTTCTACAAACACATACTGCAATACCACTAAAAACAACTCCGAACTAAGGGACTTCAATACTTTCTTGACATAGAGGGGCACATTTTCTTTTTATTCTTAATCTCTTGTTCCTTCTTCCATGATTACATTTAGTCACTATAAATTGTGTTGAATATTCTAGACCAGAATAAATCATGTCTGTGGAAGATGCACCACTCCAAATATAACTGACTCCCTTTCAAATAGAATTAGTGCTAACGTTTTCATATGTTGTTTTTTGGGTTGATCAATAGGCTAATCTATCCACTGCGATCCTAGTTGGTCTACTGAGTTGGGTAAAAAACATTGGTAATCTGTCAGTAGTAAGAAGTGGCCTCTCTGGTGAGTGAGCAAGCGCTTTGCAAATACACCTGTTACGATTAACAGGAAAGTCTTCTGTACGACTTGCTTAATGGCAAATCGGTATCGGGTTGAAGCAGCACAATGTCCAGGTATGTAGCTGTGGGTGGGAGTATGCCATCCTTCAGGACTTCTAGATGCAACATTCATATATGCAATACAAAAAATATGCATAATCCTGATAAAATGTTATGCTCATGCCACCATGATCTAGTTCCTGAATTTGTGCCACACTATTGTACTCAGTCTAACATCAGTCATTTTGATCTTTTATTCCAGTACGTTCTTTCCCTAGGAGTTTGTATAGCATGAGTGGCAAACATTATTTATGACTCTGTTCAGTGGCACTTTCCCCCACTTTTTTGTCTTTGTTTGAAAAGTATGCATAAGTCTCTCTTTGCTAGTCAGTCTGGCTAACCTTCCATGCCAAGTATACATTATCTTTGTTTTTGGTGTAACAATGCTTCCAGAGTGTGCCCATTAATGTCCCATAAACATAATGCATCTTCCTCAAAGTCCTTTCTGTCAACTAATCTACCATCTGTGTCAGCCATTGGGATTCCAGTGACTAAATTTCTTAGCTCCTGATCCACATGCTATGTTGTGTTATAGAAGCTTTATAAAGCGTACTCTCACCCACATGTTCTCATTGTGCTAAAACAGGAAGATTGTGAAGTAGGTGGCAGAAAGTAGTTAAGCGTCGGCTTGGGCACATTGAAAGGTTACACGTAGGCCCACGTAGATAGCTACATCTCAAATAAAGAGACTTCCTGCATAACTGAAATGTTGATTTAAGATCCTATATTGGTTGAAAAAAAGATCTAAAGGCTCGGCCACTAGCCCACCTTGATGAGAAGAGATTTGACACTAATTTTTATCTTTGTAATGGTAGACAATATTCCATGGTACCTAGTATGATCAATTTTAATGAATCTTACTTATCATTTCTTACAAATTTAAAACACAGATACATATTATTGAGATTTTGTTTATATTACATCCCTTTAATGCTAGGTCACCCTTCAAAAACATATGTGATCGATTCACTTCCACTCTGTCCTTGTGACATGCAGTCTACACAGAATCACCTGCATTTTATATTTTTCTGTACATTGTATACTTATGAAAGAAACAGATATATTCTTCCTCTTATATGCAAATTGAATTTTAGACAATGTCGCCCAGCCCTCTATTTCCTTAGGGCACTACCGGACCCTTTTATATGCTTTTGCTTGACATCGGTTTTTTTTATGTGCTCTAAACAGGAGGAGATTATCTGCTTAAACTTGTTTGCTCAGGTACAAGTAAAGGGGTTTTTGTATATAAATTATGAGCAACTCTTTATGAACCAAGAGCAACTATTTTGCAATTTTTATCTTTTTATTGTTAACTCTTGTTTTTAGTCTGATTTTATGTAATAGACTGTGTTAATTATTGATGAATTTGTTTTTTGTAGAATACTTTTTATGCCAGTTTTTACCGGCGAAATAAAGTTATGTGTGACTGACTATATTGGTTTAGAAAATCATATTTGGTCTTTAAACGTGTGTAAAGTTGGTGAGCAGATTGTTAGAATGTATGGAACCTCGGCAGAGGCTTTTTTAATTCAACTCTCTTTTTTAAATCACTTGCATCTATAGGAGGGGTGAGTTATCAGAATTGCAAGTCCAAGTTTGATAAGATTTGTTAAACTATTGTCAGAATTCCTAACCACCGGATAAACTGTTACAGTTTACACTTTATGAAATGTCGAACACTGAGAGTATGCTCTTTTTAGGTCTCGCCTGACCCAGCGCATGCGCTGGTCTGGCGAGACTTATTGAGAGTGCTCCAAAAAGTGCTACCAGGCCAGCCTAGAGCTACAGTGCACGGGCCGCTTTGATGTTTGATTGTGATCGCGATCACTTTCGCTTTCACGGCCGCTTTGCATAGCAAATAGGTCTCGCTTTCGGGACCTTATAAGTATTTAGTTATGCAACTGTTGCATGGCTAAACACTTATTAGGTCCCAAAGGCGAGACCTATTGGCTATGCCAATGCTTGTTTAACCTTGCCTGTGCTGCTACGCTTTCTTCATGCCCCACTAATCGCACTCTTCATTCAGTAGGCCCTTACATTTGAGGTATTTCTTCGCTGAAATGTACTCTTGAAATCTTTTAAATGAGGCTAGGGTTCTCTTTCGTGTTTGTCATCTCAAGCATCAATTGGTGGAAGAAATCTGGAGCATCGCAATTTGAATAGAATATATTGAAACTTTGACATACCTACAAACTAATTTCGTTCATGGTAACCCATCTTTCATGTTCATCCCTTTTCAAATGTAAATCTATCATTGCAAAATGCATATATAACAGAACACACACCTCTTGCTTGCCTGGTAAAATAGCTAATGAAAATAAGCCCCATCCAGCATTTCCCATGTGTCTCCTGACGAAGTAAATTGCATTTTTAGTGTTTTAGTCTGGTGAAAAAGTAGCTACAAAAAGACGGCTTTCTTTCTAGAATACATACAGTAAACAAGGAATTGAATGTGGCAAATAACGTGATAACTGAGTGTACTACTTTTCAGATGAAACATAGTCCCTCTTGCTTTCCAGTTGACGCCTTTCCTGAGAGGCGTAACGTTACATCAAATAGTCCATAGCACGAGGTCAGAGGTGAGAGGGTCATACTTTAGGTGGAGCCAAAAGCCAGAAATTAGCCATTTATATTTGAAAGAATTGGTAACAATACATCTTGCTAGCAGTCGCGCTGTAAAATGAGACGTAATGAGGCATACAAATTTGAGAGTCTCCTCTACCCTATACCCCAGTTTGGGAATTGTGTACCACAGCAAAATCTCTTGGGGCTGTGTACCAAATTGGGTGTGGAAGAATGAAGGTGCTGGGTGTCACACATGGGCTTATGGGCTTACGGCTCTTTACCTTACATTACCTTCCAGCAGAAAGAAGGTGATTTGCATTGTAGCGTTGTAATTGGTCTGAGCGCCGTGACTGGAGAGGGGGGCATGTTCTCCATGCAGGATGTAATGCAGCTTACATGGAGAACAGGGAAGTGCGGGCCGACCAAACAGTTGTTGCGCACAGGAGTGTTCTACCACTCCTCCTCTGCTCTGCAGTCCCACCCCTCACGTAGGCTGCCACAGCAGAAGGACAAAATAAAATGATAAAAACATTTTATTTTTTCCTTTCTTTGGCTGGCAGTGGGGCGACGCTCCTCCGCCTAAGCAGAGGAGCCGCCACTGTTTAAATGGAAGAACCAACTGGACTCAATAATAGACTCAGACAAGGTTTAGCTTAATTTGCTTATTGTATTAAAGAATTAAAATAAGACATTTCTGAAGAACTTTGGTCAAGAATATCACAGCTTACATTAAAGCACCAAACATTTAGGCAAATCCTTATCGAGTAGTTTTAAAATTCAGTTTGCAGAGTTACAGAGTCCCACTACCATTTAAGGCAGAAGGATGGTTCAAATTTCTAACAGCTCAGGTCCTACGATAAAAAGGGGAAGGCTCAGTCTTAAAGTACATTAGGGGCGAGTCCATTAGTTTAGAGCTAGAGATATAATGGAAAATTGAAAAATAGAATGCCTCAGTCGATCAGCTTCCGATCGTAGCATCGACAAGCAGTCCAAAGTAAAAAATCGATCAGGATAGCATCCTCTTGCAAGGGGAAAGAAAAAGTATGGTGTTTGGTACCTCTCCTTTGGGGTTTCTTCTTTTGAATAGTTTTCAGCTATGTCCAGTGGCGTGGCATCTCACCATCATGGAAAGACCATCACATGTCCATATTCGCATCACACCACCATGGAAAGACCATCACATGTCTATATTCACACCATGTCACCTGAGATGTTTGAAACGTCTAGCTGGTCTCCATGTTAGTCATGAGAAACGAAACATTTGTGAGTCATCATAGGCCAAACATTGGTAGAAAGGAAATACAAAGTTGCGACTTATAGCAATAGCTGAAATTGTGTTCCCACAGGAATATTTCACTGTGAATGTTGAAAAAATATTCAGGAATGTCAGGGGGAACTCATTTACAGAACAAATAAAGCAACATTTCACTATCACAAAATGAACCATTGTATTAAATCAGGGTAAAGGTCAGCACTAGAGAAAAGCATTTCAAAAGACCATTTAAGTTAGCATCACACATTTAAATGAAATGAACTTTAAACCAACATCAAATGTAATGAAATTAAAACAATTCAAATAAAGAATATGTAGAACGTTCACCAATCATTATTAAATAGAAATAGCTAACTTTAAGAATAGCCTACTACCACAATTGTCACAACATTCATATAAGTGCCCGTTTTTCCAATTTCATTATTCAAATATCGTTTACATAATTTCATAAACTTTAGAAGCTCTAGTATCACTGTATAAACTTTCAAGCCTAAACTTCACTTCTACAAGCTTTTGCACCAACTTTTCTAAAGGGGTCAGTCACAACAAAAAGCGTTTGAATCAGTAGGCCTCTTCAATTTAACATCAATAATTCCATCGTTATAGGTTAAAGTTGTACTTTACGTTTTTCATGCTTTCATTTGGCAAGTGTGTCATGATTTGCGATTTTGTAAAAAAATTTATAATCATGCTGTATCCGTTTCTCCAACTCTAAATAGAGCAGGGGAAACCACAGGTTTGGCAGAGTGGGAGGAATGCTGGTTTTATGGGATTTCTCCTGCACCACCAAACCCCCAAAAGGGCCTTAAGTGGGTTATTTAGAGTTCCCTGGATACAGAACATCTGCCACAAATTGGCAGATGTCTGGTCTGCTCTGTTTAGACTGTATACATAGATATACACTACATTTGCGGATGGGACGTTTACCATTTTTTTGCAGAGGTCCCTTGTCCTTTAAACTCTGAATACCCCCTCAAAATCTTAAACTATAAATGGTTGTGATTTGCAAAGTAGGTGCTTTATTGGGATAAAGTGGACTATATAGCTATCTGTTGTATTGTCTATGGGTGTTACATGGGAATGTTTTCATGTGTTGCTATGGTTGGTTTGCCCTAAAGACTTTAATTGTGCTGTATTTATGAGGGCTCTGATTATGTTTTGCTCGTGATTTTAAAGATGCCTTTGTTTGTTGGGCTTAACCGTTTTAAGTTAACTTACTGAATATAATAGGTTTTGCATTCACGGTACTTTACATCTGGTGAGTTGCATGCATATGATCTGCAGGGTTTTTGTCTTGAGACCTGGTGGGGGAGATTATTTTGTTAGGTTTTATTTAAGGAGACGTTGTGGTGTAAATAACTGTGCCTTCTTGTGAAAATGTTGAAAGTTTTGTCTAAAAAAATGCATGGCACTCTTTAAAATCGTTATTACACGCCCCTGCTATTTAAATGCCTAGGGAAAGTGTATTCGCACATTAAAAATATACATTCATGAGTGCGAGGGGTGGCCTGCCCTCATGGTAATTGAGTCGGAATGAAATGCTTGTGTTTGAGTTTTCCTGTGCCCGGGTCACTCAAATTTAAAAGGGTTTTTTTTTAAAGCTGGAACACATTACTTTAGATTCCAGGCAGGAAATCATTTAGGCTGGCCGTGCTTTGGAAAATTGATCAATTCAGAGCTTGTGTTGTGTTATGTGATATTCTCCCCTGAACATGACATTTTCTTGGATTTTCTCCAATGTTTCTTTTTAAGGCTTAAAGGTAAAATCACATTAGCATTTTGCTCTCTAAACTCAGTAACCCCTTGACTCCTGCTGGGAGAGCAGCCAGCCCACTCCAGCCTTTAGAGTAGCTCAACACATAGAAAAGTTGAAAGTGCTCTCCTTCAATTCAGGAACTATGGCCCCATTCACAAAAAAATGTGCAACTTAATGAATCGTAGCCATGTTTATGTTGCAGATTTACGCATTTTTCAGAGTCGCAGGATCCATTAGGAATATGCACCTATCTTTATGCAAACTACATTTCCACGCCTCCTTCAACTTCCCCATGCATAGCATACCAGAGCAGGCAGGGCATAAACAATCAAAAGTTCAGTTTGTTTTCTTCCCGGAATAACATACGGAGAAACATCTTCCCTTACACTCACATGAAACATGGAGGTATACTCTTTACTTCCCCTTCATTGGAAATAAATAGCTCCAGCATTTTACATGAACAATTTTCGCATACCTTTTGAGGGTGGAAATGACCCACAAATTCTTTGTGAAATTTTAAGTGGGCCTTCTGCATATTTTGCATAGTCATCCCTCCTTGCTGTATTAGCAGAGTGTCTTCAGCAGTAAGTCTAACCTGTTTTCACGATTCTATGGACCAGGGAATTGGTGCTTGCAGATTAGGCCTTTGTGCACTTAAGTTCTAGGTACTTACATAAAAACTTTCGTTTTTGGGCTCTGTGTATTTCTTTTACAGCTCTGTTAAGTCCTACTTTCCACTATTTTCTTGCTGAGTAAACCTTAAATTTCAAAGTTTCTAGTGCTGCAGCTCTGTGCTTTGCTGCCTTTGTTTACTCATTGTGGCCAACAGAAGATATGCTTTCATGTGCCGCAGACTCATTTCACAAGTTCATTGACAGCTACTCCACAGGTTGTGGATGTTTGCTCACCAACAGTGTCCTACTCTTTTAGACAATAAGGGCACACCCAAATCTGTACTCCTTTCTAGGTCTTGCTTGAGACAGGGCATGCGCTGTCCTCGCGAGACATTTTCTTTATGTACAGGCTGCTTAGAGCCCACCCATTGCTTACCATCTGTTGGCTGCATCGTCAGTCTTATTTGGTGGCTCCTGATTGGTCAGCTTGTGTTGGCTTCACTTTCTGGATGAGTGTTTCGCTCATCACTGGAGCTTGGATATGTACTGCTTTTTTTTTTTTGGATGGGTCCTTCTGCTGCTCCTACTTTTTATCTTGGCCTGTATTTTTGTCTTCCACTTGATGCATTTCATAGGAGTATATGTGTAGTTGTCTTGCACCTAGTTTTTCTCTGCACTGTTGCATCACCACTCATTTCTCGTTTTCATGTTTGTTCCGTTTTTTAACTTTTCATCCTTTCCCTTTTTACTTTTTCATGCAGCATAACCACACCAGCAGGCCACACCTTATTAGTGTTGCTTTTTACAATGATTTCAAAATATATTAATGGCTTTGCGCTATCGCTTTTAAGTAATCATTCATTTAGTTTGAAACACATTGCTTTGATGGCATGTGCTTCATGATTCATAGTACGTCTTGGACATGATTAAAATATTTTATGCAAAAGACAGGGTGAAATTTGAGTTGGTTTATGTTTGCATGATCATGGGTTGTTATAATATTCTAGTGTGAAAATAACATCATATTGTAAAGTGCTTTTTGCCTGGTTGCCTGCTCCTATTAAGCTTCTTCCCATACTTTGATGTGTAGCTTGTAACAAAGCTTACCATACCATACAGTGACAGACGGTACCATACCATACAGTGACAGACTGTACCATACCATACAGTGACAGACTATATCGTACCATCCTATACACATTGAAAAGCCATCCTAGACAATGACAGGCCATGTCATACTATAGTATACAATGACAGGCTATACTTTACCATTCAATGATAGGCCATACCATGCTATACAGTGACAGACCATATCCAGAGCTGCCAAGTTTTCAGTGCACTCGTGTGACATTTCCACGTTTTCAGTGTGCTTATGTGTGACATTTCAAGCCTTGTGTGCTACACTTTGAGTGACACTTAATTGTGGGCAGAAAACACAGCTATGTGTAAGTAATGAAGAACATGTCGTAAACTACACCCTTTGCTGCAATGGCGGTGGTCTAGACATATTCTACAAACCTCTGCAACACTCCTAAAAGTGCTTATGCACGAAGGCATGGCTTTTGCTTACTACTTAGTCTGTGTGCTGAAAAGTGTAACACTCGTGTAGCCCACAGTACAGCCTGGAGTGAAGGATGCAGAGGGAGAGGAGATCCATCATCTGCCATCCTCCAGTGATCTAACCTAGGAGGTCATTATGATGGCTATTCAGCAGTACATTTAACCCATTTTAATTATCCAGCCAGAGGCTTAGTGCTTTAAGGCATCTGCTGCAGTGTGCACAAGAGGCAGTCAAGCTCTGCAGACCTCCTCCCCAGACTCCCCATTGTCTCCCACCCATAGGAACTACAATCCATTTTTAGCCCTGTAAAATGCATGCATCGGATAATGTGAAAAGGAATCACAACATAGAGGGGCCGATTCCGTTCCGGGTCGGAAAGCTCTCCGACCGAACCAGAGTCCTGCAGTCCGACCGAGCGAGTACGATGCGGTCGTATGCTGCCGGACTCGGTTACGGTCGGACTCCCATAGAAGTCAATGGGAGCCGGTCGTACGACACGTACATGGGCTCCCATTGACTGAATGGGTACTTCTCGCACAAGGGTGCCCCCTACAGTGGGTAAGCGTCGGTGCCATCCTCACCGTACATGACTGTGTTGGGGAGACCCTTGGGTCTCCCCCTGTGTCCGAGTCGTAGGTCTGAGGGTGACAGGGGGTCCGACGCAGACCCCCAAAGACAACTTCCCGGACATTTTGCGAGCCGAACACTCCGGCTCGCACCGGCTGTCCGCGTACATTGTACTGGCTCATCATAAATCGCATCCATTGCACGCCACGGTTAGCTTACGGCTGAGACGTACGGAGCGGTTCGGACCCGGAAACGACTCGGTCGGTGAATTTCACGTAGCTCGCATCGTACTTGCTCGCTCGTACAGCTGTACGAGTCGGGCGGCAAACATGGTCACGGCTCGTAGTTTTTCTGGCCGGATCGCGTTCAGTGCCCTTCCGACCCGGATCGGAATTGGACCCAGAGCGTGACTGCAAGTAGAGATTCTTTAAAAGCATAAAACCTGCCCAGGTCTGTCTGTAACACACTGAGAGTCAGAGAGTTTGCTGGAGAGCCTGTATACTAGTATTTTAATTGAGAGGTTTATGTGAGATGTCTTGACTTGGTAATCCCTGGAAAATGCCTCTAGTGTGTGTCTGTGGTATGGTAGTTTGCTTCAGAGCCATCTCTCTAGTGTCTTTCTCTGAAGGCAGCTGCACCACAGAGGTTTCTCTTCTGTTATTTCTCCTACACTATTGTGTCCTAGAGAGGTCCCTCTAATGTCTAACACTGTGGCTCAGAGCTTTTTCTTTTTGGTCTGTCTATGGTCTCATACTATTTTCTAACATAGCCTTTGTTTGTATGGTCTGTCTCTACTATATTGTTCTGTCGTAAGTGACTAGTATGTGTATGTGCTATGATGCTTTGTTCCAAAGATGCTTCTATAATATCAGTCTCTGCTTTAGTATTCTGCTGTAGAGAACTCGGTCTACTAAATTATCCTGTCTCAGAGAGGTCTGTATAGATTATGTGATACCTTGCAGTGTCCTGGAAAGGGTCTCTGCAGTGTAATTTGAAGGTATGTCAATTTAACTCAGATGTCTCTGCTGTGTATTTGTTTGCAGTAGCTACAAACTTTAAATGGAGTAACCAGGATTTGACACCCTAAAGGTTGTTGACCTCTGATATTTCTGTAGGTCCCCCTGTAATAATTAAAGCACCCATAATGTCTTTAATTGACATTGTCATTAGCCATTTTAATAGAAAGACCTTGCTGGTTGAGAATTCACAAGACTAAACTAGACTAAAACCAGCCAAGTGAGATTTTCTTTTTGACCAAGAGCATTGGAGTGTTATATTATGTCTATTTGTATAGTGCACTAATCTGCGTGAGGATATCCAGGCACTTGAGCAGGTGCATAGTTGAGTGTCCACTTAGAGTAATTTGAAGAGGCAGGTCTTCAGCTTCTTGCGTAGCTCAAGAACTGAGGAGGAGGATGCTCTGATGTGTTGTGGTAGGCCGTTCCAAGTTTTTGGTGCAATGTATGAGAACTAACAACATTCTGTTTTGCTCTTGTCAATGCAAGCAATGTGTGCAAGTGTGAGTGAAAGTATATCCGGCTGTTGAGGTACGGTGGACAAGTGTTGTGTAAGACTTGGTATGTGTTTGTGAGGAGTTTGAATTGGCTTCGTTTGTCAATGGGGAGCTAATGCAGCTCTCTGAAGTGGGGTGAGATGTGGGTTCTGCGCGGGAAGTCGAGCACGAGTCTTTTGGCGGCATTCTGGATGGTCTGCAGTCTGTCTAGATGCTGCTTGGAGATTCCGACTTAGGCCACGATTTCGATGTCGTTCGGAAGGCCTACAAATCAGATTTGGCTTTTCCGGATCCGATTCGTAGCCCTTGTTTCAGACCGAACCGTACACAAGTCCGAAAGACCAAGTATGAAGCTAAGATCGCGTACGCGCCAACGAAATTGTTTCCGAACCCGATCCTGTCCGTATGACTCATTCGTAGCCAAATCGTGCAGCGCAATGGAGCCGTATTCTGACCGAGCGAGTACGATGCACGATTCAGACAGCCGCATCGACTCGGTCTCCCCAAATCTGTCACAGGGGGTGCCCATGGGTCCCCCGGATCCATGCACGCACAGTGTGCCACAGGGTGTACGCTTTTCCCCACCCATCCCTTTTTACTATGGGAGCCTGTGTAAGTATTGAAAACAAAAGCACAGGTGCACCACTCAGAAAAAACTTTATCAAAAAGGACAATTTTAATGTCCATATCTAATAAAGAGAGTTCTTGAATTTATTCTTTTTTTTCTCTTTTATTGTTTCATTTTCATTTCACGTAGATGAAACACAGTGTTCAAAACACAGAACAGCCGACGCGTTTCGTCCCATTGTAGGACTTCTTCAGGGCAATAAAAATAGGTGGAGTCAAAACCTCTCCATAAAGTTTATTTTGGTTCTAGGATTCTCTCAAGGAAAGCTGCTCCCCGTCCAGTAAAATATTGTATCAGGTAGTAGCGCCGTTTATATAGAGGTAACGATCATTCGATAAGTAGACAAAGCCCGTCCCACTTTAATAATGTCCAGCTCCGCCAATATGTATAGTATACAGGCTCAGTGTGAATCCTACTCGCAGCTGTCACGTCCCACAGTGCCCCTGTTGATTGCCACAACTTTACTTTGGCTGTTGTTTTCCTGCCTTAGTGGGTTGCAATTATTATGGTGTGCGTGATGGGACGTGTGCTCGGTCCAGATACATTGTAGGTGTTGCGGTTTTATTTATTACACTGGGCCTATCCCTTATCAGGGGGTGTTACTTGTCTTCCCATTAGGCCTTGGTGTGACAATTTGAAGACAACTTTGCATATTTTATTTCCTACCGTATAACACCACACCAATAACAAAACACTTCAACATTTTTAATTAAATGTATTTACATAATTAACATAATTAATAATCAGTAAAAAAAATTATTGATTAAAAAAATATTAATTGACTACACACACTTTACCACTATAATATCCACAACATACACCTAAATTAAACTATAAAAAAATAACAGAATTAAAACTTATATTAAAATTAAAAACTATTACCATTAACAACTAATAATTAAATAATTACGTTTTATTTAATACCCACCCTTTACCCCTTTAAAAGTAAAATCAACACACACAAAATAAACATTTACCCAAAATAAATATCAAATAATTAACATTAATTAGCAACTATATATTACTTAATTAAACACAAACTACTTCCCACCCTTTACTCCTATAAACACTACAACACACACCTAAAAATAATCACACAATTACCATAATTAATTACCAATTAATTAATTAAAATTAATTACCAACCAATTATTAATTCAGAAATTAAAACTAAATTACTTCCCCCATCCCACCTATAAACACCACAACACACACCTAAAATTAACTACACAATTAACATAATTACCAATTAATTAAAATTAATTAAAAACCAATTATTAATAATAGATTACACATTTAACATCTCAATTAAACAAATAATAATAAATACAAATTAATCAATACATTTTATATAATTAAGTTACTTCCTACCCTAGTCCCCTATAAACACACAACCTGCTACGGAACTAAAAACACAAAATTCAAATAAAATATTTAAAATAAATTTAATATAATCAAATTACTTCCCATCCTATTCCCCTATAAACTCACAACCTGCTACTGAACTAAAAGTGCAAAATTCAAATAATTTTTTTCAATAACGTCTAAAAATGTAACACATATATTAAAAATACAATCAAATCTTATTTAAAAAACATACATCACATACAGATAAAATATATACTAAAATACATAAAAATAATAAAAAATGATATTTTTAACAACTATATTTTTGCAAACGATATTAAACACTTTGATATTTTTAAAATCAATATTACTTACCTTAAGTAGATATTCTTGACAACGACATTCTTGCTGTCGATATTTCTGGCCCACGATATTAATGACTTGATATTTGTGCAACTCAATATTTTGTACTCGATATTCTGTCTCTGCACCAAATCAGTCTTTACTCTGCTTCTCATGGGAACAGTCCAGGCCGAACTGTCAAGCCAGGTTCTCCCTGGACCAGAAACAAGCATTCTGGGACCGAATCACCCCTCATCAACCAGGCTAGCTTGAATCCAGTGGCACAGTGAGCCCGGGACCCACATCTGTGCATACCCGCGCACTTAGGGCAAGAAAGCAAAAGACAAACAAATGATGGATGGAATGCTGAACAAATCAAACATTCACCCCCTGTCAAGAGATCTGGGTTAAATCCATTGTTCTTTTGCACACTATGTTGCTCCAGTTTAGGTCCAGCCATATCCAAATCAGTCTTGATCCTGCTCCTCATGGGAACAGTCCTGCTCGAGCTGCCAGGCTGGTCCTCTGGACCCTCATTAGCCATCCATCATTTGTGTGTCTTTTGCTTTCTCACCCTAAGTGTGCCGGGTATGCCCAGATGTGGGTCTCAGGCTCACTGTACCACTGGAAACAAGCTAGCCTGGCTCATACGGGGTGATGCCCCAAAACCAGTCCCAGGATGCTTGTTTCTGGTCTAGGGAGGACCTGGCTTGGTATCGATATGAGGTGCCTTCTGCTGTTCCTCGTGTGAATATTGCTGTAAAGGAACAAGTAGTGGATACTACCTCTTAGCAGAAATTATGTATTTGAGAACCACTGGAAGGTGTTATGATTACACAACTTGCATGTACGCCACACATGTTTTGATCAAGAGTTTCACGCGGCGATTACTGAATGAGACATAAAGTATCTCTCAGCAGACTTTAATATCGAATCACATGTGCTTTTAGAACACGGATACAGCTTTTTTCTTACCTGTAGGTTTTTAGCGTTTCCAGTGGTTCAGATATCTGGCCCTGATTAATAAGCCTTTGTAAGGTGAAACGTGTTGGCTGCGCTATCTTGAAAATATATCATAAGGAAAAATTCTGCACCATCATTCAAGACTTACAATTTCCCATTTTTACTAAATGTGTTTATCTCTTGTTTTTGGTATATAAGTTGTTCTTCACGGACCCAGGTTGCCTCAAAAGAAACCTCTGCAGCGGACTGCAACAGTGCTCCTGATGTGCCCCTGCCCAGTTTGACCTGTTAATATAGACTCCAACACTACGAGAGCAGGCGGGACTGACGAACATCACATAGGTAACCCAACAGCCATGCTATTAAAGGATCCTAACTCCATCTACATAGTGTTCGTGCCCAGAATCATCTCGTTAAACCATGAATGCGAGCTGTGATGTCCGGGTGCTCCCAGCTGCACCTGTCCACTTATCCAGTACTGCCCTACGGACTGCCTGAAGAGACTGAGAGACTCAGTGGTGTTTTGGTTTGTTGTTTTACTCATTCCCACAGGTTGGACTAGTTTGTCTTTTTTTCCATACATTTTGGGAGGGATATAGTGCCCGGCTGGACACGTCACTGTATCCAGCCCCAACCTGAGGAGTCTCCCACTCACCCCACACCCACACCCATCAAACACCCCATCAAACACAGGCTTCACAAGTGACTTGGTGCCTGCCAATAAAAGTAACTGGGTGCACCTGCCCTGGGCTAGTTGTATGCACAGCACATATGTGTCCGTGTCATCCTTTCCTCTGCATGTGACATAGGGCCCAGAACCCTATGAACAGGATGTTCCCCACAGTATAGAGAGCACTGCGAGGGTTCTCAGGACCGACGGAGTCACACTTGTCTGATGATAGTAGACATGGCAATGAAAAAACAAAGCTGCCTTCCATCGCTTCAGTATCTGCATGGGCCAATCTGCTACCTTTGGGGGGAGGAGGGGGTGGGAGGGGTGTGTGTGTGTTTTAAAAAAATGTAAGTAGAGAGTGTCGCTGAGACACCACGCGGGCGGCTGTCCTCACTGAGAGACTCAAAGGCACACTGGGCTGGGCTTGATTGGTCTGAAGCCCTGGCCCAACTTTACTTGTCAGTATTACTTTAACCCCTTCAGCGCTGCGCGGATTCCCCCGCGGTGCTGAAGGGTTCTAGCGCGGGCGGGGCCATGACGGAACGGTTCCGTCATGAGCACAGCTCAACCGATGCTCATGACGGAACCGTTCCGTCATGAGCATCGAAGGGGTTAAACCACACGGGCTGCTAGCGTGGTTTTGTGTCATAAATAAATGAATTTGGCGGCACAGTGAGATAATTCATTTTTTCAAGCTCTGGGCAGCACCAACAGCGCAGCAGCATGCAGAACAAGCCAGTTTTAGCACGTAGGCTTTCTAATAATACAACTCGCTCATTGAGCGTGTGCCTCTTCGTCAGGTGGCCCAAAGGGGTTGTTATGCCAGATTAATTTATTTTAGTGCGATGATGCGGTCACATGCACTAAAATGCTTTAGCTTGAACCCCATGGTACTTTGCAGAGCTGCATACCATACTATACACTGACAGGTCATACCATACTATACAATGACAGGCTGTACCATACAATCCTATACAATGACAGGTCACACCATACCATTCAATACAATGATGGGCCATACCATGCCATACAATACAATACCATACTATACCATACCATAAAATGACAAGTCATATCATACCATACAATAAAATGGCAGGGCGTATCATTTCCCACTATACAATAACAAGCCATATCATACATAGCATACTTTACCATGACAGCCATAACATAGTCATACTATACCATACTATACAGTGACAGACCATACCATACTCAGCGCCACTGGAATTATGCGATTGTGCGACTGCTGCGATTTTCGCATAGGTATAGACTTGCCGCATTTCTCGCCTAATCCATAATCTGCTGCATAATATGCAGATTTTAACCACAAAAAATTGTTTCTAGCTCAAACTTTTTAAATGTTACTAAAAATGCAGCAGCACATGTTGCCGCACAGGGGAAGGCCTTTTGCAAAGCTTGACTGGTCACCTTTCTGTTGTTTTATTGCTGTATTTGGGTATTAAACTGGTACTAATGAGCTGCGCCCAATGCCCAGCCAGTGTTAATAAGTGTGAAAAGAACAAAATAATGAAGTAATACTATTAAGAAATGTGCCGCATTGAGCCACATAAATTGACGTTTTGTTGCTGCATAATTTAGTCAACCCTGCTGCATAATTTGTCCCTCTCCTCCCGCATAATTCATGTGGCCCTGACCATACTATAGAATAACAGGCCATAACATGCCATACTATCCAATGAGAAATCAGACCATACTGTACAATGGAAGGCGATACCCTACCATACTATACAATCACAGGCCATACAATAGTGTACAAAAGTTATCATACAATCCTATTATAATATTATTGTATTATATATTATTTCTATTCTATTATGATATAATATATTATAATATGATAATCCTTTTGTACAGAAGTTGATTAACTTTGCTAAAAATAACAGTGACAAAGCCAATAGATCTTGCATAGACAAGACCTATTGGCTTTCCCAATGCTTGTGAAAACAAACCTCTAAACTGACCTATGTTCCTTTTCATGCGGCCAATGTTGGCTCTAAGCTAACCCTTCCCCAAATTCATGTCATGTGACACAATTGATTACAAATTTGAATTTTTTTATTTTTCATAATGCAAAATTATTTTATACGTTTTTTATATATGATAAAATTGTTCTATTATTCCACATATTAAAACAAAAGACAAATACAACATTTTACATACATGTACACAGCTGTTGAATGCAACAAATAAGTATATAAAAAGTGTATATTCACAAGAGTTCAAATGTGCTATAGTCACATATCATTCTATCTCTTGGGTTATCAGTTATCAATCAGATTATTACATATTGTTCTTTACACACAAACTAAGTAATGTACAAAATATTTGTTGAAAGCAACATAGGGTAACTCAGGAATAAACTCCAGTACATTGAAAGATGAATAGATAAATAACCCCACAATCACCATCCACAAAACTCACTCATTAATCATACTTTCTCATTCACTCAGGAAAGGGTTAGCTTAGAGCCAACATTGGCGGCAAGAAAAGGAATATAGGTCAGTTTAGAGATTTGTTTTCTACGTTTTTGTTTCCTCCTCCTCTTTGACCTTAAATTATTTAGGGGGTACCTTTCTTCCCTTGTTGATTTGCCAATGCTTGTTTCATAGGTGACTGCCACCAGCCTAACTAGGCTGTGGCATTGCTAAAGGATAGTAGCGATTATTAATAGTCGCGGGTATAGGCCTTTTTATATGCACGCCAGTGTGGATAGTGCTAGTGTAAATGTGTATACTCTGCCATGACTGGGTCCCTTGAGCCTCCCTGACAATATGAGACATATAAGAGTAGTGTTTGAGTATGTGACACTTTAAGGTATGTATGTAGCTGCTACGTTTGTAAGCTGTTTCATAGGGTTTGGTGGCAGTGAGAGCATCTGTCTCCCTACCTGTTCCTCTACTCTGCCCCTTGTTTTTACCCCTCCCTGCCAAAAACATTGGAAGGCAAGTGTATATGTCTGTTCTAAAATCACATAATTCACACAAAAACAAAACCTGGTTATGGAGAACACATTGTAATCTTTGAAAAATCTGTTAGACGGGTATTATAATTTACTCCTAGGTATGGCTCTGCTATTTATTTTTCAAGAAAGTGCCGATGATGACAGAACGAACAAACTGGTGAGTACCAACCAGTAGCTGCATGGATGGTGCTTACTTGAAGCACTATCTGACTTTTCTGACAATTTTTCTTTTGTGGGTGCGAGAACAGCTGTGGATGCTTGATCATTTTGTTTTAAATGAGGAACACTTATAGGTGGGCGTGATTAGATAATTAAGCAAAGACATACCTAGGAGTAAATTATAATACCCGTCTAACAGATTTTTCAAAGATTACAATGTGTTCTCTATAAACAGTTTTTAGGTCTCGCCTGAGACAGCGCTTTAGCGCTGCTCTGGCGAGACTTATAGTAAGCGAGTTTTGGCAGTGCAAACAGTGGCTTTTCAGGCCTCCAAATACAGTGCATGTGCGTCGGCCGGGCGCGCGCACCATTTGGAGGCACTCATTTGCTTTCACCTTTGCTTTCACTTTCACTTTCGCGGCCGCACGGCCGCTTTGATGTGTGATCGCGATCGTGATCACTTTCACACAGGCGCGCGCAGCATTTGGCAGCCTGCGTGACTGGCCCATTGTGCCCCTACCTCCCTGAAACACCGCCCCTCCATTTGCACTGCCCCCCATCGTGCGCTCTTCACACCCACTCCTCTTCACTCCCTGCGCAGCACAACTCTCAGTCTCACTCTGCCACAGCTGCACAATGAGTGGACCCTCCCTCTTCACCCCACCCTGCCCCCTGATCCTGGCGTCTTTTTTCCATACACACTCCACCCACCCTTCCGCTGCACATTGTGTGTCCTCCTTTTACATGCAAGTTCACCACCTCAGTCTTCATACACTGTACGTGCCTTTTAAAATGGTACCCATACGTTTCTCTACACCCCAACATTTCCTCGATCCTTCACTGCACCCCGTTACCTACTCTCCTTCACTGCACCCAGTAACCTACTCTTCCCTCTGCATAATCAATCCATATTTCCTTGTTATCCACTACACCTGGTTGTTTCCTTTCTCGGTACACTGCTTCCAACTTTTCTTCTGATTCAGCATTTCCGTTCTACCGCCTGATGATGTTTCCGCCTCCTTTCTTTTCTTGTTTTTGCACATGATCATCAGTTATGTTACACAAGGACACATTCATTCTTTGGTAGAAAGGGGGAGATTAAGTAATTTGCTTGGAATCACAGGATGTTGAGCAGAGGACGCCCATACTAGAATCTGGTTCCCCAGCGCCACAGTCGGCAGTCCTGGCCGTTACGTCACCTTCCTTTTCGGCCCTCTTGTACCTCTTGCTGTGACCGCTGCCTCTACTATGCCCTGTATGCCTCTCTGAGCATCTGCTTCCCCCGCCGACGCCTCCCCTTCCTTACTAGTGCCTTTATATCCGCCTCTTCCCCCTGCCAGCATGTTCTCTCCCCACCCTCTCTCTCTCTCCAGGCCTCTCTTGTCTCCAGACCTCACCTAAATCCTTAATGACTTTCGTCCGTCCCCTATGGACACTGTCATCTCTCTCCCACTCCCAGTCTGCTCGCCCTCTCTGCCAGGCTCCCTCCCTCTGCCCCTCCACCCACCCGTGTCCTCAGTGCTTTTCGCGCTTGGCTGAGCCCTCTGACTCCCGCAGCGAGCGTTAGTTTTTGACACAGCTGTACATATTGAGTGCATCAGTGGCTGCCTTTAAACACTGCAAATCCCCAGGTTTCACCACCACTTTCCTTTTCACCATTTATTTATTTTATTTTTATTTTAAAAGTTTTATATAGCGCTAGCTTGACCCGAAAGTATCAGAGCGCTTTATATACACACTGTAAACAAGCATTTGCAATGCAATAGGTCTCGCATTTACTCGAGTTTAAGCTATTGGCATTATAAATGACAATGTGTTTTATTTATGTTCCAAAACCAAAACATAAATAAAAGGCATTGTCATTTACAATGCCAACAGCTCAAACTCACGTAAATGCGAGACCTGTTGCATTGCAAATGCTTGTTATTTTTGTGTGAAATACGTGAGTGGAGGGCTACCTGGTTATGTTCTCTCTCTTACTCCTTATTTGATTGCTGTTAAAATCTTGGAAACCTGAATGCAGCATGAAGGGTCCTTTATGTTTACCTTCCCTGGACCATGACAGTTCCAACATGAGAACACATGGCTTGATAAATGCAACACCCGAAAAAAAGGCTACGGCCAAGGGCAGAAGCTCCACACTTGCACAAACTACATCCAGTGTCCTGCTCTGGCCGTGATAGGACAAACGGCAATTCCAGAGTGTCAGTTCACTTCGGTGGTTGTAATGGAGCTGTATCACACCTGAAGGAAATACACTTTTGAAGGCAGGATTAGTTCAAACCAGATATTTGGGGACAATTGTAAATCTGAGCAGTCCAGAGTCTGGAACTCGGCTCCCACTGTTTCAAAATTAGCTGACAATTTTTGCTTATTCAGAATTCACCTTTTTAGTTGGAAGGGCTCTGTACACTTGTGCTGTGAAAGACTAAGACTAGAGGCAAGAAACTTTGGATGTCTGGGGAAAGAAGACATTTTCACGGGAGCAGGTATGAACTCTCTTTATTCAGTCTCCCATCAATGGCCACTCTAACGTACACAGGTTCAAAACATGCAAGGAAACAACCTTGGATAACATCTGACCCAACACCAGGACTTTTGCGGGAGATACACATAGGGAACGAGGAACAAGGACAGTGTTAGTTGAGAGACAGGCAGAGAAGGGAAAAGGCACAGAACATGCAACTCGTAAAATGAATGGAGCAAATGTAATGCATATCTTCATAAACAGTGTGGAAAAGAATAACTAGCTAAATAGTCATTCAGATGTGAAGGTCTTCTGCTTGGTCTGGAACTTTGTTTTGACCTAGAAGAATTGTAAGACAAATTCTAATCAACATTTTGGAAATCAACATTTTGGGAGCCAGCATGTGCTTCTTGGTTTTCCATATTAGGTCCCTGAAAATCCTGTCTAACCTCATGGAACCCATCAGGCTTCATCATACGTCATCAAATCAAATATCAGAATGTACAATCGGGCACTTGGCAGCCCTCTCAAAACTCTACCGGTTCCCACATTAAAGTTTGACAGCAGAATTGGTTTTGACCAAAACTTTCTTGGGAGCGTAAAACCATGACAAGTCATTAGCTTTGCATTTAGCATTCTTAACCTTAACAAAATCGCCATCTATAGTATTACTTTCTTTTAATACTCGATTTGCTTTGTATCTGACTTTCATCCTCCTTTACACAGATGTCCTCACTTGCACCCTCAGGCATATCACATCTTACTTTCCATAATCTTGGACAACTATACTGAACTGAAATGGAATGTGATTCCTCAGTAACTCAAAAGGAGAAAAGCCAGTAGAAGTGTGTGTGGTGCGGTGATATGATCTAAATCTTTTCTGTAAGAATGTTTTGATATCTCACCTGTTTGTAATAGTTAGTTGTACCGCTTTCATAAGTAGCCCATTGATTGTTTTCACCAAACCATTACTCTGTAGTGAATAGGATATGGCGTTGAAACCAATGGAGATTTCCAACAAACAAGAGCTTTATCAAAGGCAGCAGTTTTTAACATAATTAGCAATCATCTCATGTACAGCCACCAATATATAGATGTAACTAATTTCTTTGTGGAACTATCATCCAAATGTTCTAGTGGGGGAGTCTTAATGATTTTACCTCTCACATTCTCTGATGGAACAAATTTATCACCGCTGAACAAAACTCCATTTTCAAATGCCATATCGTCTTTGACATTCCTAAATACCTGGAGATTCTTGAATGACAATCCTTCTCTGCAACCGTTTAGTTATGAAATCATTTACTTTTAGTAACTTTACAACCTTATCCATGATCTTGATCCATACCTCTTTGTTCAGAGTTTGCCAAAATATCAATTGAATCACCAATAAATACAACTACACAGTCTTTCAAAAACAGGTTCTTCACGTAAATCTTCATGCTCTTTTGCTGCACAAGGTAATCTTTACAAACAGCTCTACAACTCCTCTTTCCTGTTATATACTCAACATTAAAATTGAAGAGCTTAGTTAAAATCCTCACCAATTACAGAGGCCTTCCCAGTACCACTTCCTGTCAATAAGAAACAAGCATTTACAATGCAACGGTCTCGGCATTGTTAAAGTTAGAGCTATTGGCATTGCTCATGACAATGCCGTTTCTTTAAATGTTTTAAAAACAAAAACATAAACAAAAATAATGTCATGAGCAATGCCAATAGCTCTAACTTTACCAATGCCGAGACCATTGCATTGTAAATGCTTGTTTTAAAGGGGGTCCGCACTTTTTCAGCAAGGGTGCCAACTTTTAGCGGACGAGTACTGGCCTTATCACGAGCAAACAGTCACTCTCGGATGGATTTCTATTTCAAGCAGGGCGAAGGTCCGGGGCGACAGGGCTGGTTCAGCCACGCCGCGCCAGTGCCTCTGAAAGGACAGTGCGACGAGGGCAGAGGCGGTCATACGGCAGGCCAGTGTCTGCCGAGTATGGGCCTCTGAAGGGCCAGCGGGACTGGCAGAATCAGTTCTGTGTGTCGGCCTCACATTGAAACGGCCTATTGGGCCGGGGAGAGTCAGTTTCATGGAGTGGTGTGTTTTTTGAAACGCCATTTATTTGCATTAGGGCAGATTCTGTCACATCAGCTTTGACAGAGTCTCTGAAACGTCAGAGCAGTGCACTTCAGACATTTTAATGCACGCCCCTCCCCATCCGTGATAAAAAAAAATCATCGCGCCCCAAATAGGTCTAGACTTATTTAAATATTGTACTTAGGTTCTATCATCATTTTAAAAAACGCATTCAAATGCATGCTTGCCAAATATACTGTTCTGGACAGGCAGGCCTTATTAACATGTAAAAGTATCTACAGTGTGATTATTAGAAATGGGGGTGAGGGATTTGAAGTCCCTTCCCTTTTGACACCTTCCCCTACCCCGGATATAAATGATTAAAGATGTTAGTGATAGCCATTGACAGAGTGGCTTAGTGCCACGCATTTTTGGGCTGAAAACACACAGTTATCAGCAAAAATAGTTATTTTTGCCAGAGCCTGTCGACCCCCCTCCCCCCGTATCACTGGAGCCCTCTGCGTCAGAGTCATCGATGCAGAGTTGGTGACACACAAACCGGCGTTTCTAAACGTGGCGTGGACTTTGGCAGAATAATTTTTAGGGCAGGTTCACTTCTGAATACGGAGGTCCGGAGCAGGGTCAACTGTGTGGCAGGGTTTAGCCACTGAACCTACCACAGCCCTGCCGGAATTCCTGTTGAGGAACAACGCCTCGTCATGGGTAATTAGCGCTAAATAGAGTTTTTTTTCCAAAACGCTCGTTCCTGTGTGCCTTATAAAAGCCGCGCCCAGGTGAGGTATTGTTGGGCCTGTGAACTCTTTCTTGCGCAATCTCATGATCCCCACGGTTACATCACTTTCTTATCTCACGCTGCCTGCGGCCAAAATACACCTCCTACAGCCGCGCGGCAGCCTGGGGGAGGGGGAGGGGCGGAGGCCCAGCCCCACGGACAAGCCAATGCAGAGCTCCAACTTCCTGTCTACTGACTGTGCCCTGCTCATTTCATTTCATCTCTATTGCTTCACCCGAGGCCCTGTACAAATGACGCCACCTTCCCATAGCTCAGAAGTCCGTCTGTCAGCGATTCATAATCACGTAGTCCCTCCCGGTTTTATCTTTACATTCTGGTAATTGTATCAGCAGATAAGACAGAGCCAACTCTTGTCAGGAGTACAGAAGCTCGCGATTGATGCTTTTCCTTGCTCTCTTTGGGTGCACGCTGTGCGGAGGTCTGCCTTCCGCTGAAATTGGGCCTGTAGCCGCCACTCACACCGGTTGGCGCTGCTGCGTCCCTCCATCCGTGAGATCGGTGGATGACAGGGCGGCTGCGGGGAGTGGCACATCCACGCTTCAGCGACAGAAGGTGTGGATGGCGGCAAGGTGTCCCGAGCACTCAGGCGGCTTTGGGCACGGAGCGGAGGTGAGGCCAGGCGCCTGCACGGGAGTCCCCGCCCACCTTGACCCGCTCTGGTTGGGACACCGCCATTGCTACCTATATGAGGTGAGGCTGTGCTGAGGATCGCGCAGTGTGCGCTGCGAATGTACGTGGCCATCAGAGGGCCCTGGGAGCCATTACGACCTGTTGGGGGTGCCTGAGAATATCGGCAGAGCGGGTGTCTTTCACTGGCATCTGCGGAGGGCCCAAGGGGGAATCTACATACGAGGGGGCAGTGAGAAGCAGTGCGAGAGGTGTAGCGGTAGGAGACATCCTGCTAACAAACACACCACCGCCTTTCTCCGAGGCAGAGCAGAAATGCCTCGGAGAAACGCAGCGTCCTTTTCGGATTCGGGGGCGTGTTTGTCTTTTCTCTCCTCCAGCCATTGGCTGGAGGAGAGAATGAGACTTCTTGCAAAAAACACGCCCCCCGATCCGAAAAGCACGGGGCCTGATCGGAATGACTGACCTCTTCTCCAATGGCTGGCCAGCATTCAAGAGGCCAGCCAATGGAGAACAGGGGAGAAGAGGGGCGGGTTCAAGCCCCTCTTCTCCAAGTCATTAAATCTCTCGACTTCCGGTTCTGCCTTCGGCAGACCGGATGGTCCCGAGACCTAAAAAAGTGGCTTGTGATTTGCTCTATGGATAAAATATCTTCTCAAAAGAAATATTTTAAAGTGTTCTTCTGCCCATGTACAACTATCTTTCTCAGATGTAGCATACTTCTTGGTATCATTTAATGCTCTTAAGGCAATAGCAATGGTATGACATCCCGTTCTTCTCAGTTCCTGAGACGATTGTGTAAATACTGCACCTAACGCCACACCACTAGCATCCACTGTAACTATGCACTACCTGCTTAAATCAAAAGGTGTGAGGGCTGTGGCATTACAATCCTATCTTTAATCCTACGACAATCTGATGTCCTATGTTGAGATCAGATAAATTAGCCTTTTTGTTTTTCATCGTGTTTCTCATAGATGCAGTTATGGAAGAGAAACCCTCAGCAAACCTCGAGTAATACTCCAATAAACCCTGGTATGATGATAGTTATTCCCAAGCTTTAGGAACCCCGGTCTCTTTGATGGCTCTAATGAGTGAATTGTTAGATTTGATTCCCTCTGCAGATGTACAATGACCCAGGTATTCTATGTCCGTCCTTAAAAACCTAAAAAATGTTGTCGCTATAACGTCATGCCTTTGCTTTAGGTCATACTTAAAACCTTTACTAACATTTTGTAATGTTCTTGGGGGACTTTGCAAATATCAAAAATCGCATCTTGGAATGCTTTTTTTTTTGGTTTAAAGAAGTTTATTTGCGAAAAAATAAGACATAATACAGTAATCAAAGAATAATACATACGTACAGAATAATACCGCTTAACTATCTGAAAAGGGGGGAAGGAGGAAAAGAATGAAAAGATAGGGGGATAAAAAGAAAGAAAAGAGAGGGAAGGGGGTAGAACAACTATATTAATCATTCTATGCAAAAAGGTAACAATTATGCAAAAAAGTTCGTACTTATATTGAAATATTGTATAACTATAAGGTAAACAGTAATTATAGCAGCAATAATTGTAAAATGAAGGGGGGTTGGGTACTACTTCAATGCAGGGTTTGTGTGTAGTTAGCTTTTTAGCTGAAACATTTAAAAACTCACTAACGGGCAACCAAAGTATCTCTTGTTTAATATCAAGTGTGACTGGGTGTACATAAGCTCTATCCAATCTATGGTAATAGCAAACGCCATACCACCTTGCTTGAAAAGACACTGCAGAGGTGTCATTCCATGACTTAGTGATCTGTTGAAATGCAACAGCTATGAGCAGAACAATAATATGAAAATTGGTAGGGAAAGGGGACCACACTTTGGAGACTCTACCTAGAAAAATATGTAAAAAAGAAAAAGGGCTATGGAAATGCCAAATAGTATAGTATATAAGCTTTATTCGATATAAAAAATATCATAAAAGCATACATTTCCAAATATACACATTATTTACATAAATAAAAATAATTTAAAAAGTCATTAAATCATCATCTGGCGCAGCTTATATAGTACATTATCCACAACAAGTTAAAATTCATAATTCGATTGTTGTTTTTAAAAGAGCCTTAAAAAAGAAACTAAGTCTAGAATGTATAAACCCTGTAAAAGGAAGGGACCCCAGCCTCAGGCCTTAGCTAAGTGGGTGTTGGTCGCCATCGGTGTCTGCACTAGTTAGGCAAAGGGGCTTCCTGGCCAGTAACTTGCTTCTAATTAGCCAGGCTGCTCCCAAAAATATGGCCACCCCACATATCAGGGTAAGGGAAGAGGTATCAGTGCAAAGGATGCGGAGAGCGTTGCGATGGCACATTGGGCCCAATAGTTTGCAGACCGGTTTAAACCACCTCTTTCTAGAGAGCCTATACGCCGGGCAAGCAAACAAGAGGTGTGCCGTTGACTCATTGTGATAGGCACAACCCGGGCAGGGTAAAGGTGTCATAGTTGGCCCTTTCCAACGTGTAACAAAGCTGTTAGTCGGCAGCATCCCGAATCTCAGCTTCATATATAATACCCTATGACTAGGGATCTGGATGAAATCCAAATAGGGTTCCAATGTGCAACTGTGTTTATGTTGAAAGAAGCCCTCCGCCAGTTTCCCCAGTCTAGGGTTTTGAATGGCCTGTGACTGAACCCATTCCCAACACAATTTTTTATAACCTGTTTTGTAGGTGGGGTCTGGGAGCTCCAGGCCTCGTTTAGACCGATGGCGGTTAGGAGTTTTCGGAGGTCTGTTAGCCATTTTATCTTGCTCCCCGAGTCCGCTGCAACTAGTTCATTAAAAGCTGCAGCATAATGGGAGAGTTCGGCAGTCCTTTTTATACAGGCCCAGAACAAAAGGGGACGCAGCCGTACTATGTCTTGGAATGAGTGTCTCCCTAAGTCAAAAAATAGGGGCTTCAAGGGCGTCGAGGAAGGTAAGGAAAGCATATCTCTCATGAACTTGTTTTCCGCCACAACAAGATCGCTCACGTTCTGAAAGCCCCAGAGCTCAGACCCGTACAGGGCTGAAGAGAGTGCCGTGCCGGCGTAGACCGCAAGAACTGGGCCCACAGGCCTGCACCCAGCAAGGCGCTGCTCTCTCAAGATAGCGCCGGATGACCTCTTGTGATTTGAGAGCATCTTGGCGAGGTGGGGGCCCCAATTCATGTCTTTAGCAAGAGAAATTCCCAAATAGTCAAAACCTTCCCAAATAGTCAAAACCCTCCACATTGTCCAACGGGACAGCATCTAAGGTGAAATGGTTTCTGAAGCGTTTGGACGGATTAATGCACATGGTCTTAGTTTTGGAAGTATTAACTGTCAGGCCATGTGAATCACAAAAAGTGGCAAAGTTGTTCAGGAGTTTTTGTAGCCCCCCCGGGGATTTTGAGATCAGGAGAGTATCGTCTGCGAACAGGAGAGTCGGGATCTTCTCCCCCGGCCAGTGATGGAGCATCGGCCGGGTCCTGGCGTAAAACATCAACCACCCCGTTGATGTAGAGAGAGAACAGGGTGGGTGCCAGAACGCATCCCTGTCGGACTCCCCTGTTCACAGCGATTCTCTCAGTCAGTTGCCCCTGGGATCCCCATCTGACCTTGGCATAGTTGCCTTGGTGTAGGCGCTGGATCATGTCTACGACCAAAGGGGGAGCGCCAAGTCGTTGTAAGGTAAGCCAAAGTTTCTTCCGGGGCACTAGATCAAAAGCGGTCTTCAGATCTATGAAAGCGAGATACAAACTGCCCCTACCCAGAAGTACTATCTTCCAATAGATCATAAGGAATCTGAAAACCTGGTCGATTGTTCCCATTTTAGACCTAAAGCCTGCTTGGAAGTGGGAGAGAATGTTGTTGTCTTCCATCCAAATGCCCAACCTAGCTAGTAAGACCCTGCCAACCACTTTCTGGATCACATCGATTAAGCTAATCGGTCGGTAGTTGGCAGGGTCTTCCCATTTCCCCTTTTTAAAGATGGGGACCACCTCGGCACCCTTCCAAGAGTCAGGCACTGGTGATCCTCTAGCTATCAAATTCATGGTCAGAAGGATAAGGACTGCCCAAGGCTCAGCAAAATGTAAAAGCAAATCGCCAGGGAGACCATCTGGACCTGCTGCCTTGCCAGGGGCTATACTTTTAATTGCTTGCGTCACCTCATGTAAGGCAAAGGGATCCCGGTGGTGACCGGGAGCTCTAGTGGGGGATGAATAAGCCAATTCGGGAGTAGAGGGCGAATTAACATCCTCTGTGTATAGTTTGGAAAAGTGGAGCGACCATTGGGTGGCAGTTATATGATTGGACAATGGGGAGTTGGTGCTACTGGCCCTCTTGTTAATTAAATCCCAAAAGCCTTTCGAGTCTTTCTCGGTTGATGCATGTTTTAGTTTGGCCCAATGGTCCTCATCCCAGCTTTTCTTAGCCTCCCTCTGGGCCTTAGTATACTCCTTCCTTGCTCTAATAACTGCGGAGGAGTCTTTTTTCTTAACTTCAAGGATAAGTGCCGCCCTTTTTTCCTTACATTTAGTAGTGTACCAGGGATTCCCAGCCTTTACCTGTGGGCCTCCAGTGCTAACCTTGCCTCTAGTTGTAAAAAAGGCACCCAAGTTACAAATAAAATCGTGATAGATTTTGTAAAAATTAGATAGAGGCAAAGCGGAATTGGCATAGTTTGTGAAATTGCTAATCTCATCTTCTAAGGTACCCTTAATACTTGCCAATTTATGTTCCTTGACGGCAACTTTCTGCCATTTGAGGTGCTACGACAATTGGTAGGGGCGACTTCTCTTGTGGACAGGATCGGTCGGGTAATTGCATCAACACCAGATGCTTGCCAGAGATTATTTAAATTTAAGCATAAGGGATTGTGGTCACTATCTGTTGAGGGTTTAACTTCCATATCTAATAGGTCGCACCATAGCCTGACATCTAAAAGGATGTAATCAATCCTAGATGGAGAACAGATCCTATTAAAAGTAGGTGCCCCATGGAGATCTGAAATAGATCTTCCATTTACAGCTCTGAGGTTGAACTCTTGTACGAGGGCATTTATTTGAATAGCCCTCTGCGACCACTTTCTAATGGGAGGTAGGTTGAGGGTGGGGATGTTCCATTTGGCATCTACTTCAGCTGTACCCAGAAAGTCCTCCTCACCGAGCGGTTCAAAAGTACAATTAAAATCACCCCCTATAAAGATATACGAAGCATATTTTCCAATGTTGATATGGTTACAGATCCCAGGGCACCCTTGGATCCTCTAGCGTAGATGTTAAACAGATCCAATATGGGTTTGTTATGTGCTCTACCTATTGTTAAATGCAAGATGTCGTAAGAAATGCAGTTGTGAGAAGAGATTGACCAATTCAGTGAAGTCCTGACCCATATGTGGAGGCCTCCAGAGGGGCGTCCCTTTCTTGATCTAACAGCCGGGCAGAAATAGGTAGTGTAGCCTGACTTGTGTAGGGGTTTCAGGCTCCAGGTTTCCTGGAATAGGCAGATTTCGTATTTTTCAACCTGGGCATTCCATTCAGGGATGGCTAGCTTCTTCTCCAGGCCCGCTATATTCCAAGAAATAATGTGCAGTATGGAAGTATTTGGAGCAGCCAAAATTCCAGGGACGTTTGTAGAAGCGTGAGGTGTCAGGTTGGGAGGAATATCCCCAATCACGTGGTGGTCTTGGGAAAAGGGAGTGTTTAAGGTACTAAGACCAATACTAGATGGTGTTAGCAGTCAGTCCACCCTATTCAGGCCAGATTCCCCCCCGGTTTCCCCCGATGTCATAAGGGGTTTAACTCCTAGTGGGGGCCATAGCGGAGTTCGCCTAATTTGGATGGATGAAAAGTCGGGAGATGAGGAACGAAATTCAAGGGCTACCAGGTTCTCAGCCAGATTTGCATCCACGAGATCCAGCTCTAAACAATCAAACTGGGAGTTGGGGGTCGATAATCTCTTTGCAATTCTGATATCCTCCCTAATGATAGATCTGCAGCCCCGGACCTGGCGCAACCAATGTATAGCCTTATTACAAAGTGATACGCTCCCTTCAAATCCCTGATTGGGGGAAAGTTTGCGGACTTTGACCAAGAATTCTGTATTTGGGGCCAAGTGATGTGCACCAGATGTCTTGATGGCATTTACCGGGGCATCCTGCTTAGCGGGGAGATAGGTTTGAGGAACCCTTGGAATGCCCCCCCTGCAGATTTCAATAGGACGAGGAGATCTAGTTGCACTTGTCTTCTCCGCATAGCTAGTCTTGGGGGTAGGACAGGGGGGCATGAAGGAAGGAGTGCTTAAGAGGTGGAGCGGGCCGCAAGGTCCTCTAGAAGGAACCAATTGCGGGGCAACGGTCCGCAAACTAGCAGTATGTGCAGCTACGGGAGCAATAGTTAGAGAGGGTCGAGAGATATCAAGAGGCAAGGGAGAGCTTAACTTAGCATTAAGCGTCTCAATGGTCTTGCTAAGTACGATCACTATGCCCTGAAGTGAATCAACTTTCTCCATGAGGCTCTCGAGGAGTGCTTTACAAGTACAAGGAGACAAGTACAAGGAGACGACAGAGGGGCCACTTGGTCGGCATGATCACATCTGCTAAGAAGAGGGCAAACTACAGTCTCAACTATCTCTGGTGCAAGTTCTAACACTGAGAAGCGATTGGAGCAGGGGATAGATTGTAGAGAATCATTCAAAACTTTCATGGGTTCAGGGTCCCCTTTGGCTGTAGGCTTAGGCCGAGGAGCGGGGGAATCCAAAGCTGAAGTAAATCTAGTATCTAGTATCCTCCATTAGTGAACTGTGGGAAATTGGGTTGGGGTGTGTGGCAGTTTTATTAGAATTTTTTTTCTTTTTTAAAAACATAGAAGGTATGCCCTTTTGGGGAATTTTACACAACTCCTCCACACTGCCCACAACAGGCCCAACAAGATTCCCACCCAGGATGTCCTCACAATCCGTAACTATGTTCTCAATTCTGTCCATAACACAGTTACTAGCAGCATGCTTTATAAACTTCGATTTTTTGCCCCTTTTATTTCCTGTGGGGCCCCCGCCCTCCATTGCCTTTCTCTTGCCCATTCTCTATCAGTAGCAATTATAACTATAAACTCTGTGAACACTGATACAGCGCCGTGACCATTAAGCTATACCAAGAGAGAGCGGAGTGTCCAAGCGAAGTAACAGTTACATAACACAACCCTCAGAGTAATCCAGTCTCGTGAATTGTCAGGGGTGCAAACACACAGTACCTTGTGGCTCGTGGCCTCAGATGTTAAAGGGGGAGCCCTGCCCTGTCTCCTCCTGGCTCCGACGGGCAAGGACGGGCTCGCCCTTGGCCCGGGCTTCGCACGGGCGCTGCCCGCGCGCATCCCGCGCCTCGGGAGGCGCCCCGGCCAGATAAGGGCTCAGCTGCTCCACGTGATGCGCGACGGCGTCAGGCGCGCTATGGCTTCTGGGGATTGTAGTTTTGGACCTCACTCAGCCGTTCCCCTCACGGCGTTGCTGAGGAAAGTGACAGGTAAGAAAGGAATCAGGGAGAGTTCAGCAAGTCGGCCGTTTCCCTCACGGCGATTGTAAGATTCTTGGCGCGCGTCCCGCGCTGCGGGAGGCGCCCCGGCCAGATAAGGGCTCAGCTGCTCCACGTGATGCGCGACGGCGTCAGGCGGGCTATGGCTTCTGGGGATTGTAGTTTTGGACCTCACTCAGCCGTTCCCCTCACGGCGTTGCTGAGGAAAGTGACAGGTAAGAAAGGAATCAGGGAGAGTTCAGCAAGTCGGCCGTTTCCCTCACGGCGATTGTAAGATTCTTGGCGCGCGTCCCGCGCTGCGGGAGGTGCCCCGGCCAGATAAGGGCTCAGCTGCTCCACGTGATGCGCGACGGCGTCAGGCGCGCTATGTCTTCTGGGGATTGTAGTTTTGGACCTCACTCAGCCGTTCCCCTCACGGCGTTGCTGAGGAAAGTGACCGGTAAGAAAGGAATCAGGGAGAGTTCAGCAAGTCGGCCGTTTCCCTCACGGCGATTGTAAGATTCTTGGCGCGCGTCCCGCGCTGCGAGAGGCGCCCCGGCCAGATAAGGGCTCAGCTGCTCCACTGCTCCACGTGATGCGCGACGGCGTCAGGCGCGCTATGGCTTCTGGGGATTGTAGTTTTGGACCTCACTCAGCCGTTCCCCTCACGGCGTTGCTGAGGAAAGTGACAGGTAAGAAAGGAATCAGGGAGAGTTCAGCAAGTCGGCCGTTTCCCTCACGGTGATTGTAAGATTCTTGGCGCGCGTCCCCTATAGTATTAATTTGTCGTCAAACTTGGGCCCAGAATGCATGAATTGCTGGGCATTCAAAAAGCATATGTTTGAGATCTGCTAACAGGGTGTTACATGACCCAACAGGTAGAGGGGATGTTAGGGTCGATCTTATGTAGTTTAGCTGGAGTGATTAAGAGTCTGTTATAAATAAAGAATAAAGTTTGAGTAGTATTAGCCGCCCTAGGAGACTTTCTTAATTTAGTCCAGATTTTATTCCACATTGGAATAGGAAAAGATGCACCCAAATCAGATTCCCAACAACGTTCCACGTCAGATTTGTCACGAGAAATAGGAATGTCCATTAATTTTTTGTATATTAGAGAAGCAGAAGGAGAGCTATTTAAAAATGATGTGGAAATAGGAGTCGAGGGTGTAGGAGCATGAGAGGAAAGTAAAGAATTGTAGGAAGTTTGGGCAGCTGCCGTTAAAGATTTTTTCTTAGAGTGATATGAAAACGGAAGGGAAAAAAGAGACTGCAATGTTGAGAAGTGTATACAAGTATCATCTTGAAAAAGTTGGTGAGTCCATTTGAGACCATAAGATAACCAGTCTTTCCAGAAAATATATTTATTGTTAAGTTTAATAAGATTATTATACCAAAGTGATGAATTTTAAAAATTGTGAACGTTCATCTAAAACAGGAGAGAAAAGAGGTTGCATTATTTTCGAGCATTTTTAAGGATAGGAAGAGATAATGATGAGAGAACATAGGAAAGAGAAATATACTCTTCGAAAGAAAAGGGGTGAAAAAAGTTTTTTTCAATGTCTACCCATAATGGGTAAGAATTAGAATCAATTCCACTTTCAGACAGTAACAAGCATTTACAATGCAACGGTCTCGGCATTGTTAAAGTTAGAGCTATTGGCATTGCTCATGACAATGCCGTTTCTTTAAATGTTTTAAAAACAAAAACATAAACAAAAATAATGTCATGAGCAATGCCAATAGCTCTAATTTTACCAATGCCGAGACCATTGCATTGTAAATGCTTGTTGAACTAGGGGTCAATGTCCCCTATATCTCTGTTCCTAATCAGTATAACAAAAGGAAAAGTTGTTCAAAGGCCCCGTCAAAAGCAGTATGTAGCTGTTTCCTGAGGTTTAATTAAAAACATGCTGTGGGTAGGCTCGTCAACAGAACATGTAAATAAATGCGTATTTATTTTTCAAACACCTCGAACAGAACCGCTAAGTAACCGCTACGTACCTGCCAGGGACCCCTCCTCTCTCGATAGCTGCGGGAACAGCTCCCTTCTTATTTAAAAGGCTGAATGCACCGCTTAACTCCTCAAGTAAAACGTTAAATGACACACCTTCTGTCACACTTAAAACAGGAAGCGACCCACAACTTTCCAGTGAAAGTCCACCCTCATCCTGCAGGCGACGTCCGAGTGCCCTTCTCTACCAGTACAATGGGGGGTGGCACGCCTGTCTCCCACATGAGTCTGTGGGTACCCCTTATTAAATATTCTTCTATGTAACTTAGGCCGCGCAAATCCTTTCTCCTTATTGAAAACTGGAGACCCCCTGCTCTCTCCCAGTATAACACTGGAGACCCCCTTCCTCGTCCAATTAAAAGCTGGAGACCTCTTCTCTCGCAGTTGAGGCTCCAACGGGTTTCAACCAGGCCTTATAGTCACATCCTTAAGTTTGACGGCCAAAAACACTGGTCATGTCTAAACAACGTCACGGTAATCAACATGTCAGCGATGACCTCCATGTTTACACTTTACATATTTACTTCATCTTGCATTACTTTTTTCCATATGTTGTGTTTCTGTAGTTTTTTGTTTGTGCATTACTTTAGACTCCTGTATGTGTCTTAGTGATTTTCAGGAATGAGGGGGGGATTCATGGCAGGGCGTTACTGAGAGCTTCTAAGAGAGAGCTGGGGCTGAGGGTAGTTAGTGAGAGGTTCTCAGAGTGCCTGCCGGTGGTTCTGGCTACAAGCCCATCCGGTCACTGGCCTCTCGGCAGCGTGCACAGAGAGATGGTCACACGTGCTATTTACTGTTTTATGTGAAAGTGTCTGAAGGTGGTTTATACAGCTGTTAAAATATTGACAGTGCCAGAGGAAAGAAACTGCTGTCTCCAGCGAGACAGTGAGGAAGATAATGTGTTAGATATTCAGAGGCAGGCCATGAATTGGGCCGGGTCCCTCCGGGTCTCAGATCCGGCAGTAATTAAAAACAGACGCTGACACGGGTCTATATCGGGCCATATAATTATGCCCTTAACTTTATAGACCAACCACCCTGATGGGGTGATCAATCGCTCTAAAAAACAATCCATGTCAGCGTTGTAGCTCCGCTTGCATTTGACATGTTTTAATCAACCTCGCCTTCCCATAGAGTGGTTGCTGTTTCAAGAAGTTGTGTTTTTGTATATTAACGCCCTCCCTAGCTGTCTCTGTGAGTTCAGGCTGTGTGTAAGCATACATAGCAGGCCATTTGAGTTTGAAGGCAGTGCTAGCGCCTTTCAGTGGGCTATAAAGGGATTCAAAGTACATGTACATCCAATCCTTGGCCTCTCTGCAGATCTCACAGTGGAATGGTCATGTTTGCCAATTGGAATTGTGATTGTATGCAAAGTTTCTGGAAGGGGGTACACAGCTATTAAAATACTGACAGTGCGAACGTAAAAGAAAGTGGGTGCATTCTGTGGTGGGGACAGTGAAGTGAAGCAGATACAAAGAAATACATGCAAAAATGAGTGAAAAGAGGGTGTTTAAGAGGAAAGAGATGAGGTGTGAGATATGCAAATGGGGGATTTTACATATATGTGGGGAGTAAAGGAGGGTGGGTTGTGTGGTCTGCAGAGGAAAGTAGTGACTGTAAGAAAGGGGGTGCTTGAGATCCCAAGACTACCACACCTTTCACCGATCTTTAAATGTTTAATTCACTCATATTTTCCAAATTGAAAGGTTTTCAGTTCTAATTACTACACAATCATTGCTGTCACTCATTTATCTGTTACTGGTAACAAGCACTGGCAAAGGCAACAGGTTTGGCTTGGTTTAGGTGCATATCCATTACTGTGTGATATGTCTGACAAAAGCTTAAAGTGAGGCACCAAAATACTGGTGGGGTGGTACTATGGAAAGCATAGTATTTTACTTTACATATGCTAAGCCACACTGTTACTTAGGCAACACCCCTTGCACGGGATTCTTAGTTACGCATCCTAGGCCACACCCCTTTTGGAGACCATCTATTGTTTTCATCCCGCTTCCCTGTTCAGAGGGAGGATTTCAGAAAGATGAGAGGAGCAAAAGGGTGATACCGAGCGATAGACTTCAGAGTAAATTGTTGTTAATGACAGCACGGGAGTGACTGATGCTCCATGAAGAAAACTATCCCTTCCATAGACCTCAGTACTATTGAATTAATCGTTTCATATTGTCAGAATGTAAACCTTTTCAGTTATAATTTTTTGCAAGATTATCATTTTTTTAAACGTATTTACATGATACGGCTAACAGTCACTGACAATGCCAGGTCTCTTTTAGGTTATGTTCTTTGTTGTGCGATTAATTTGAATTCAGTAACCGAAAGGTCGCAGGGAGCAACCTATGTACTGATTAGGTGTCGTGTGAAGCACAGGACTCTAGTTCACATAATTTAAGCCACACCCTTAATTACAAAGACCTTGTCTCTCGGAAAGGATTCCTAGTTACACTTCTTTGGCAACGCCCCTTTAAGAGACTCCCACTTTTATTTTATTTTTACTCATACCACTGACCGAACCTCCACACCGCTTCCAGTTAAAGACTGGGGTGCAGCAGGAATTGAACCGGAAGGGCTTCTCTGCCAGGCTGATGACGCAGAATCGCACACTGCACATGTGTGTGCCACCTCCGGGGGTCGCCGCCAGCACGAGAACACACATCTCGTGCAGAAGAGCGTGAAAGTATCTCCAGGTGTGCCCTCTGACCCCCCCATCCCTACGTAACATGAAGGTGACAGCTGTGGGGTTTCCCTGCCCTTCCTGTACCCCCGCCCCACTACCGGATATGCAACAAACTCCGTGAGAAGCCACTCCTGGACATGGTGGCAACATCTGGGCCCCAGATGGGGACGGTGGCTGTCTGGGCCTCATCTGTTTCACCCCCCCCCACCCTCTCCCCCGTTTCCATCAAAAGCCAGCTGCCCTGAAACCTGAGAGCCAAACTTTCCTGTGTAACACAATCCTAACCGGGTCGGGCTGGCCGCTTGAAAAGAGGAGGGAGCGGTTATCTGGGGTGGGGAGGCGTTTTTTGTGCACCTTACTGTTTGGCATTTGCCCCCCAAATCACAGGTAAAATAGGTTATATGTCATCCTCCTGTAACGCATGAAAGTCTGATTTGGGGTTCTGAACTGCGATCGGCATGTTAAAAACAAGGCAGAGCAAAAGGCACACCACCGCCTTTCTCCGAGGCAGAGCAGAAATGCCTCGGAGAAACGCAGCGTCGTTTTCGGATTCGGGGGCGTGATTTGCTGTTATCTCCTCCAGCCATTGGCTGGAGGAGATAAAGAGACTTTCTGCAAAAAACACGCTCCCCGATCCGAAAAAGACGGGGCCTGATCGGAGTGACTGACCTCTTCTCCAGTGGCTGGCCAGCATTCAAGAGGCCAGCCAATGGAGAACAGGGGAGAAGAGGGGCCGGTTCAAGCCCCTCTTCTCCAAGTCATTAAATCTCCCGACTTCCGGTTCTGCCTTCGGCAGACCGGTAGTCCTCGACCTAAAAAGGAGGAGTGTTTAAGAAAAAATGAGGTGCGGTAAGAATACAAATCCAGAAAATTAACGCCACCCAAGTGTTTAGGCTTTTTAAGTTTACAAAGAGACATCCTGGGTAGTTTGTTTTGCCATAAAATATTTGAAAGAATAGTATAAATAGTTTTATAGAACGACTTAGGAATATTAATGGGAATATTGGATAAATAGAACAATATGACTGGAACAAGCATCATTTTTATAGAATCTAGCCTGCCCCACCAGGATAGAAATAAAGGATGCCAGCGTGAGGTAGAAGTGGTTAAAGATGATTGTAGCTCTTTTAGGTTTAAAGTAACAGTATCTTTAATAGAGGAAGTAAACCAAATTCCAAGGTATTTTATTTTTACTGGGTTCCAATGTAACGAAGAGGGTAAGAAATCAGCATGAAAACAAAGTTTGTTCAGCAGAAGGATCTCACATTTGTCTGCATTGAGTTTATAACCTGAAACAAGAGCAAAGTCAGACACTTCTGATAAAAATGCTGGTAGGGAGGAATGCAGGATTGAGATAAATAATAAAATATCATCCGCATATACTGAGAGCTTTAATTGATTGGTTCCAAATGAGAAACCAGTAATGTTCGTGTTTGACCGAATTTTTATTAAAAAAGGCTCTAAAGAAAGGATAAATAAAAGTGGAGATAGTGGGCAGCCTTGCCAAACTCCTCGATGAAGAGGGAAAGATGGGGATACAAGACCATTAGCTAAAATAAAGGACCTGGGAGAGGAATATAGTAAAGAGACATAATTAATGAATTTTGGGCAAAAACCAAACCAAGCAAGGGTTGAAAAAATGAAAGACCAACTAACTCTATCGAAGGCTTTTTCGGCATATAATGAGACTGCTGCTAACGATTTTTTATATGATTTAGATTTACTTAGGACATTAAAAAACAATCTAGTATTATCTGATAAGTGACAACCCTTAATGAAACCACATTGTTTCTTTCCAATCAATTGGGGCAAGAAGGAATCCAAATGGAAGGCAAGGATTTTTGTAAATATTTTATAATCTAAATGAATTAAAGAAATGGGTCTATAATTTTTACAGAGCGTGTGGTCTTTGTTTTCTTTTGGGAGTAGACAAATCAACACTTCCTGAAAAGATCCTTCCCATTTTCGAGTAGAAATAAAATATGTAAATAAGTGATGTAATTTTTGAAGAAGAAGAGGGGAAAAGTGCAAATAGAATTCAATGGTAAAACCATCAGGTCCTGGAGCTTTCCCTTTTTTTTAATAGCTCAAATAGCAGTAAGAATATCAGTAGTTTGGATATCTTCTTCCAAAGAAGAAAAATCTACATTAAGAAACGAAGGAGGAGGGATAGAGGACAGATATTGAGTAATATCAGATTGCTGAGAAGGAGATTCAGGAGTATAAAACTGTTGAAAGAAGTTTGAAAATTCCAAAAGAATATCTTCATTTTTATGGACTGTAGTATTAGTTGATGTTAAAATAGATTCAATTTTGTTGCGTTCTTTTTTGATCTTGAGATAGTTGTTAAGGAGATTACCAGCTTTATTTTGTGTGCTATACTATTTAGCACTAGATTTAGGTAAGTATAAATTAGCAGATTCAGTGGAGAATGTATTAAAAGTAAATTTGGCTTTAATAAGTTCACTCAAGTCAGCAGGGGCCTTTGTGGAATAGTAGGAATGCTCCAACTGTTTAATACGTGAATCAAGAGAGCGTATGATTTGGGCGGATGCTCTCCACTTTTGAGCCACAAGTGAAATAATGAAGTCTCTAGAAGCAGCTTTTAAAGTGTCCCAAATAACAGGAGGAGAGGTATGGGGAGATTAATTTTCTAAAAGGAAAGTGTCTGCAAATTTCTGAAAAGCAGGTGTAAATTTAGGATCTAATAGAAGGGCATTATTAAATATCCATCGCCTAGTTCCTTCAATGGGGGGGGAGTAAATCTAAATCCAAGGATACAGGGGAGTGGTCAGAGATTAATATAGATCCTATGTCAGAATGGGAAATATGTTGAGTAGGAGGTTTCGAAATAAATAAGTAATCTATACGGGATTGTGAGGAGTGAACTGGTGAAAAGAACGTATATTCCTGGAGAGTGGGGTGACATAATATCCAAGTATCCACAAGGGATCTTTGAGTTATAGTAGCTGTAAATTGATTGTGTATGGAAGAGGGGATACATTTAGACTTAGAGCATCCATCTATGAAGGGGTCCATAACCATATTACAATCTCCACCCAATATTAAATAATCATCAGTGTATAACATCAATTTAGACAAAATCTGAGGCCAAAAGAGCTTATCTGGGGTGGTAGGTGCATATAAATTAAAAATAGTTAGGGGAATTTTATTGACAAGTAACGAAACTGAAACCCATCTACCATTAGAATCCGCATCTTGATGAAGAAGTTGAATACCTAAACGTTTATGACAGAGGATAGCTACACCATTACGCTTGCCTGAACCAGGAGAAGCACCCATTGATGCAGGAGTTTGTTAATTTCTGTACTTGTTATGTGAATTTCTTGTAATAAAGCTATATCACCTTTTAATCCAGCGATATGAGATAAAACTCGATGGCATTTTATGGAGGAGCCTAATACTTTAACATTCCAGGTTATAACTTTCAACGACATCTATTCAAGCAAGATATTTAAGAAAACTTAATATGAACAGCAAATATTAAAATACAAGAATGCATCATAAGAGAACTCCCAGTAAGAAGAACCAAAAAAGAAAAGTCTTATGTAAAGGAGAGATAAAGTAGGAAAGAATATCATAGTAAAACAAAAAATTAATAATAATGGAAAGAAAGGGAAAAGACCAGTGGGAGACATAGAGAGGAAGAAATAGAGGAAAGGAGAAGCATAGAATCAGTATGAAAAGAAGTGAAGAGAAAGAAGAGGAGAAAGCAAAGCAAGTAAGGAAAAAAGGACAAGGGAAATACACTGGAAAACGGCAGTACAGAAAGAGAATAATAGAAAAACAAGAACAAAAACAAAAAGACATACCACGAATATGGAACCACATAAGGATGACGGTATGATCAAGCGGGAAACTCAAGGACGAAGACGAGGAAGGAAGACATCCTCCAGGCGGGCAAAGGGAATCGAATAGGATCAAATAGCAGGGGACCACCATAAACTGCACCTGACATTAAAGCAAAGGAACTGATTATAAGAGATACAACAAACGGCAATAAGAACAAAACATCAATCTGAATAAAAATGTGTAAAATGCAGACATATAACAGACAACAAGAAAAAGCATTCACAACATCGATGAACGAGGAATCTCCATGTTCTCTTCTCTGCAGGTAGCCAAGAAATGCTGTAGGCGGGCCGGATCTTCATAGGTAGTGGTTTTGTTATTATAAGTTACTTTCATAAGACTAGGATGAAATAGGCCATATCTAGCATTTAGGCTTCGAAGAGCAGGTCTCATGTCCAGAAATTTCTTCTGTTGATCTACTGTTGCTTTAGCATAATCCTGAGTGAAGAACAGATTGGAACCTTGCCATGAGATTTTCCCTTTAAGTCGAACAGCTTGTAGAACTTTAAGTAAGTCACTGTATTCCAAAAAATACAGGATAATGCCTCTTGGCTTGGTTGAGGAAGAAGATAATCTTGGGGTTTGCCCGAAGCCACGAGCTCCTTGAATATTCAGTTTTGGAGACTTCGGAAGACCCAGGTCGAAAGAAAATATTGAAAAAAAGGAGAGAGGATCCGCACTTTCAAAAACCTTCGCAAGGCAATAAATGCGTAGGTTATTACGCCTGTTACGGTTTTCCAAATTTTCTACTTGCTGTTTAAGATGCGAAATCTCCAAATGCAAAGAAGGGACTTGATTAGTAACACCTTGAATAGAGTCCACTCGTTGTTCCAAGTGAGTAAATGTTTGATCTTTGTCAGACCATTTGTTCTCAAGACTTTGCAGACGAGTATGTGTGTCCTCCATATAAGGTTTAAGAGCACAAATTTCCTCTAAAAGCAGCTCCATAGATAGTGCTGACGACGAATTAGAAGGAGAAGGTGGTTCTTTTTTTACACGTTTGCCTGTTACAGACGATGAGGCAGCAGGTATTTTAGAGGCTTGATTAGATGCATTACAAGGCATAGTGGGCATCAAACCTCCTATGGCAGTAGGACCAGAAGCCAGCTCTTCCATGTTTTCTTGCAAAATACTAAAGGGGTTGTGATCCTCCAACGAAGAAGAATTAGAGGAGACTACACCACCACAAGAAAAGCGCGCTTTTGCCATATGACAAGCCAAGCAGGTGCACCCCGCATCAAAAAGAGGCTAACTGAGGTAAAAAATATTGATTAAAGCTGTCAGAAGTCGTGAAAAAAGAAAATAAATCACTGTGACAGAGAATTCCCTCAGAAAACACTAAGAAATTATAAGTCATGCATGAGAGAAACAGGAGAAGAAAATTTCACATTTGCTAATTAGCAAAGGCAGAGGCATATGGGCCAGAAACTGCAGGAAAATGAGCTCTAAAAGAGCACAAATGGTGAAGATATATGGCTGGCCATAAAAAAAACCATGAGGGGAAGTTCCAGTCGTCAAAACAACATGAAGGGAAATTCCGGTCGTAAAACTGACATGAGGAGAAAGTCCGTTCTGCAGAGCTAAAACAAAATGGCGGCCGCGAGTGGCGATGGGGCGTCAATCCGGCAATGAAAAAAGGGAGTTAGAGCTCACCATTTATATAAAAAGCCAACCCAAAAAGTGCAGCTGCGCATTGTAGGACGAAGTAGGCGGCTGCATGGTCCAGGAAGCAGGAAACACCGCTATGGGAGAGCTCGCCCCCTCACGTCGTCACGGAGCCTCATGGCAGAGCAGCCATCTTCACAGGCGCCGAAGCCACGCCCCTTCATCTTGGAATGCTTGACTTCGGTTCGAGTTCCAGAATAACATATCCATGATTCTTTGAAACTGAAGTTAACCCAAGAGGTATAGAGCGGTAACAGAAAGCACTATTATGAGTTGTAAAAGAGATAGGGTGTTTGTAGGTGTCTGACAAGGAAATATGATGAGATTCTGCTTGCAAGTTCAATGTGGAAAAAAAATGAGGGGGGGCCTGATTTAGTGTTTGGTGGACACGGGACATCTTCGCAAACGTGATGGAGTACCCTGCCCGCCAAACCTTTGGCTGGCCTCCTCATTTAGAATTTGTGGACCATTCAAGGGGCTGACTGTGTAGGGGCACTGGAGTTGCCATGGTGATGGTGGTTCCTGTCAATGTAGAGATGATTGAAAGGCTGGTGGACAACTCTAAATTTGGCTGGTGGAGGTATTGTCCTCTTACAGCCTGATAGAGCAAACTTCTTCCGCCAAAGGCCATTAGGCCCTTAGCTTGGTGCAATGTAGTGAATACTTCTTGGGTGTCTTTTAAGTGACTATGGTGCACATGCATCAACATCCCGAAAATCGATTCCTTAATAGCGAGAAATAAAGAATCGGTAATAAGGAATCGCATTTCGGAATGCATGAACAGATTCGGTAAATTTCAGCGATTCCTTAAAAATCGCGAATAATTACCGGTTACACAACAGCGAGTACTGAAAATAACGATTAGCAATTAGCGAGTTCGGTATTACCGAAATCGGTATTAGCGAGTTTGGTATTAGCGAATTCGTAAAAACGGGTCGCTCCAGGAGCGGGCTGATAACATCACAACCAGGAAGTCAAGCAGCCCCACCCTCATTCACTGGCCTGAGGAGCTCATAGGAGGAGGCAGAGCACACAGGCTGAGGCAAGAGAATCCTCTCTCTGAAACCATCCACCCTACCCTCGTCCAGGATGGACAAGGATGCACCAGGCACTGCAGATGGTGCAGATCGGAGCTTCCGAATCCCCTCTACTTCCACGGACGGAGTGATTTCACAGTCACACACGCACACACACATCACACGCTGGTGGGGCCCATTACACCAACTTTCAAACCTAAACCACCTTATCCGTGCCTTGCATAGGGGAAACACTTTTCAATATAATACCTATCCGATCTGCCTGTACTTTGAGGTCAATGCGACCAGCTAGTTGCTTATAAATCTAGCGAGAACATTTCACACAATATGCAAATAAATTCAATAAACATGACAAGAAATAACCACCCGAGACAGAAATTCAAACAGAATGTTCATTTATCTAAAATTGTAGGAAAAGCCAATTAAATGCAAATTCATTTCTCTCATATTTACCTATTCTGTCTAAATGTCAGATCCTAAGTCAGAACCGGTCCTCAGTAGAAGAAACAGAGTTTTCTGCAGTCATGTAGAGTCATCGTCCTCTCTGTCAGCATAGGGACCTCGGATCATCAGCTCGGGAAGAAGTGGCGCTAGACCTCTCTAGTCTGCTAATATTTATACTAAAATTTACATTCTATAAAGTTACAATTCTTTGTTCAGAACGGATGAATGGCGGAAAAAATGTAATCTTGGTACATTTTCTTTTTTTTTTTTTTAAAAAACCTTTATTTCTTCAAGAGTCTGGACACAGCTATTCAGCCGACAACCCGGAGGTTCGGCAGCTTCGGTAGAGAAGAACAGATAAGTGTCCACATTGCATTAAAGGAGCAGTGAAAAGATTCCATTTTTAAGTAAACACCAACACACAACAAACCCCAGCAAGGCAAGAACGTTGAATGCCCATGGTGATAGCCCCCCCAGGGGAGGCCGGGCCCCAATCATCTAACAGTCACAGTACTGTGATAAGGGGAAGGAGGGGGGCAGCAGAGGCCCAAGAAGTCAATTAACAATCACATCTGTATACAGGGCTGGAAAGAATGTTAAGAAGAAAGTTGTTCCTCGGGGGGATCCAGATCAGGGGCAAGACATATTCCCCCTCTGTATTGGTTCCACCGCCCCCAGATGGCATGCCACTTCCGAGGGCACCCTCTAGCGCAATATACTGTCTTTTCCCTGAGCATACTCCAGTCCATATTTTCCTTCCACGCCGTCAATGTGGGGGGCCCCACGGAGCCCCACAAGCGCGCGATGTCTCTCTTAGCTACCATGTTACCCAGAGTCACCCACTGGGTCTGTGCCTCATCGTGATCAGTGGGCCCCCAAACATTCAGGAGACAACACCGCGCCTCCGGCTGCATAACAATGCCCGTCACCTCCCCCATCACTGCATGGACTCTCCTCCAAAATTCCATGATGACACCACATTCCCAAATGATATGCAGGAAAGTACCCACCATACCACATCCCCTCCTACATAGGCCTTCCTCAGAGAATCCCATATGAACCAGCCTTGGCCCCGTCACATACACTCGATGCAGTATTTTGAGCTGCACCAGCCTCAGACGCAACGGGATCACAACCTCCTTGGGAGAGGAAACAGCAGACTGCCAATCCTCGTCATCCAACTCGAGTCCATCCCTAGTCCACTGGTCCCGCAGCCCCAGAAGCATATCCGCCCGGACATTGATTAACTTCTTGTAGATGAGCGAGATCGTGCTCTCAGGCATATGGCCATCAAGGATCCGGTCCTCCAAAGGAGAGGACTCAGGCACCTTCTCACCCTCTACGAGGACTGACCGGAGGGCGTGACGCACCTGAACATAGCGGAAAAACTCGGATGTCCCCAGCTCATACTCCTTCTGCAACTCTTCAAAGGACTTCACCCTCCCCTTAATCAGCACATCTCCGACCCTGGAGATGCCGATCAAGTCCCATTTATCAAACCCTTTTGTGTGCCAAAGCCTACCCAGTCTTTCAGATTCAAACAGCGGGGTAGCGAGGGTGAGCCTATCCTTCCAGCCCAGCGAGTCAGTTGCCATCTTCCACACACGCACCACCACCCCAGTGGGCCCCGTGAGGGACGAGTCCAGGGACCGCGAGTACAACGCCCTGTGATAGTTACCACCACGCAGCAACCACCTGTCCATGGCATAACCAGGGCTGAGTGCAGGGCCATAAAACCCATGATTAATCGCACTCAGCTGGGTGGCCCAATAGTAACGTCGGATGTCTGGAAGCGCAATACCCCCATCATACCATGGAAGCGTCAACTTAGCAATCGCTATTCGCGGCCGCCCATCCCACAACAACGTTCGTTGGAGGCTTTCGACCTCCCGAAAGTAGTTGGCCGGTACCCAATCCAGAGTATTCTGCAATGCGTAGAGGAACCGGGGAAGAGACATCATTTTGAACAAGGCCGCGCGCCCAACGAGGGAGAGCGGCAGCCTCCGCCAGCCCTCCACATCCCGCCTCAGGCGCGCTAGGGGGGGGAGCAGGTTTCTCTCATACCGCAAAGCGGAGTCCATGGAGATAAAGATCCCCAGATACACGAAGCCCTGCTGAGCGATCTGGATCGAACAAGTTCGCGGGATCGGTGGAACCTCGCCACTCAGAACATATAAGTACGATTTACTCCAGTTGATAACGAGACCCGAGTTCCTACCGAAAGATGTGAGTACGTCACAGACCACTATAAGTGATTTCTTGGGTGAGGCAAGATACAACAGGATGTCATCAGCATAGAGCGAAATACGGTCCTCGTGTTCGGGCGACCATCTAAGTCCCCGTATATCCGGGTGCCAGCGTATCCACGCTGCCAGCGGCTCAAGGGCGAGGGCGAACAACAATGGCGACAGGGGGCAACCTTGCCGAGTACCCCTCCCAAGCTGAAACGGAGTCGACGCCCGGCCATTTACCACCACACTCGCAAGGGGTCCCTCATACAGCAACCTAACCCAGCTCACAAAACCATGGCCAAAGCCGAACTTGGCAAGCACAGCCCACAAATATGCCCATTCCACCGTATCAAAGGCCATCGTGGCATCGAGAGACGCCACAATAGCTGGTTCACGCAGCGTGCCCGCCCTGGCGATTACGCCATGAAGGCGCCGAAGGTTTAACGCAGTGTTACGATCCGGAATAAAACCGGATTGATCCGGGTGGACCAAGTCTCCCAGTACCCTGATCAATCGGGCCGCCAGGATTTTAGCCAGAATCTTCGGCTCGGCGTTAAGGAGTGAGATAGGCCTATACGAGGTACACTTATCTCGGGGTTTACCATCTTTATGTATAACAACAATTGTCGCCAGTCGCTGATCCAACGGGAGGGTCCCCCTCCCCCGCGCCTCCATGAACATGGCGCGCAGGGGAGGGGCGACCCTATCCGGAAACAGCTTATACAGGTCAACCGGCAAGCCGTTCGGGCCCGAGGCCTTGCCCGAGTTCAACGCGCGGATAGCTCCCGCCACCTCATCGACCGTTATGTCACCATCAAGATCATCCCTATCTACGTCAGAGAGACAGGGCAAAGCGATATCACGCAAGAGGTCACGCGAGTCCTCGGGCGGCCTATCCGACACTGAGGCATAAACCATACGGAAATAGTCCGAGAAACACTGTACAATCCTCTCAGGTTCCACAATCACCTCTCCCCCCTCACCCGTCAACTCCGGCACTACTCTATTATCTTGGTACATTTTCGATATTGTGCGAGATTTTCTCACACATAGATTGTCCCAAATAATGAATAGAAATTTGAATGTTCATGACTAATTTCGATACATCTACGGATGTCTCTACTGGGTGAATTTGTATCAAATGGTGGGATCATAATAAGTTCATGTAGTTAATATTTCAAATTTTGCAACATCTCCATCTTCCAGGGGCACTTGGCAGATTTCCCGGACTTGTCATCATGCTCATGGCTTTTCAGTTCATCGGAGGTGCAAGGTCACAGGCAACGCGAAGCCTATTTGTAAATGTTCCATCTACTCGAATGCAGGCTGCGGGTAGTAGCCATTTTGTAGTAGGCCACATCAGTCAACTTAAGCAAAAATGAACATAAAACAGAATTACTGCACGGAAATGATTATACAGTGTTATTCCCCTGCTAATACCCTTATGTGTGTGTATTTATCTAGCCATTTGCGACATCAAAAGCCATTAATGCATATTAATTATAAGCGCAAACACAATAACATCATATAAGCAACATCGTCAGTTTGCTCACCAACTTAGTTCACTTATTATTGTAGCCATGCAATAGCATTCCCACATGTAATTCTCTTGTTAATAAGGTTGATTAGACAACATTTGACAAACTTTTAATACTTAATAATTAATCAGTAGTACTTTTAGTTATAACATGCGAAAATGAAACAGGTATTCGGTTTTAAAGTAAAAAACCTGCTCCATCAATCCCCCCTTTGGTGATAACTAATCACCACAAAAATCAAAACCCCAAAATCAATTTAGTTTCCCCTTTTGGAAGAATTCAAAATCTTTTCTTGTTCGTGTTTTAAACCCTTGTTTCCATCTCATCTTCCTTTTTAGTTTCTATATACATGCTTTCTCTTAGCTCTTCTAATTCTATTTCTTGTGGATCTCTTTCTGGTTTCTTTTGTCTCCTTTTAACATTTTCTTTTGTGATTTTCTTTTTATTTCTTCTATATCTACAACACATACATCCTAATCTAAGGATCAATAATGCAAAAATTACACAGGTTAATGGAAATAATATCTTACCAAAAATGGTACTACCTATTTTAGCTATAAAATTCTTAATAGCAATCATCTTAGCCATTTTAGTCCAGATACTTTCAGCTTCCAGTGGTACTAATTCTTCATGCAAATCAGTAATATTTTTGATATAGACTTTTAGATCTTTACTTTCGTCAGGAATGTAAGTGCAACAATGTTGAACTTTCAGCATTCCACAGACTCCACCCTCTTTTGCCAAAAGAATGTCAAGGGCAAGTCGATTTTGCATCGCCATAGCACGCAAAGCAACCATTTCTGTATTAACCAAAAGAAAGCCTCCAGCGGTGCTTGTTGACAAGCGATCCACCACAGTTGACAGCTTCCGAATGCCAAATGCATTTAAAGAAATTCCCACTGCTGGAATTAAAGCTCCAAAAATATTTATTTATTTATTTATTTAAAGGTTTTGTAAAGCGCTTAGTAACCCAATGAGCATCCCAGCGCTAGCCTGCATCTCCAAGGGTTTCAGCCGTCTAAAGAATTATGTTTGAGGGAAGAGGAGAGTCTTTAATGATCTCCTGAACTGGAGGTGATTCGATTCTGTCCTCAGTCTTCGTGGGAGGTGATTCCAGTATTTGGCCGTGTGGACCGAGAAACGACGGCCACCGGTCTTGGCTTTTTTTACTCTGGGGACTGAGATGAAATTTTCTCCGCTGGACTGGAGATCCCTTTCCACCTTGTAGGGGATTAAGAGTTCCTTGAGAAGGGGGGGGCCGTTATTGTTGAGGGTTTTGTGGGCCAGACAGAGGGCTTTGAAGGCGACCCTTTCTCTGACTGGAAGCCAGTGTAGAGATTTGAGAGCTGGCTTGGCAGAGGATCTAGCCGGTGTGCCCGTAAGTAGGCGGGCAGCGGCGTTTTGGACTTTCTGCAACGTGTTAAGGGTGGCTTCAGGAGCTCCCAGATAGATAGCGTTGCAGTAGTCCAATCTCGCCAGGATGAGGCCCTGAATGAGGAGCTTCCTTGCGTTAGCGGGGAGCAGGGGGAAGATCTTCCTACAGGCTCTGAGGAGACCGAAGCATGTCCCTGCCGTCTTTTTTGCCTGGGTTTTGAAGCTCAGGTCCTTCTCGATCCACACGCCTAGGCTTTTGACCTCGTCCTTGGGAGCGGGAGGGTCACCCAAGCAATTGGGCCAGAGGTGAGGTGGCAGGGAAGGGCCCTTATGACCTAGCATGAGTATCTCGGTCTTTGACCCGTTCAGCTTTAACGATGAGAGATTCATCCATCGGTGGACTTCGGAGAGGCAGCTGTGGAGATCAGAGGGGGCGTGATGGGGATGTGAGAGAGTTACCACCAACTGGGTGTCGTCGGCGTAGTTGATAATTGAAACGCCGAACGAACTAACTCTCTTCTCCAGTGGGGCCATGTACACGTTGAATAACGTAGGGCTCAAAGATGAGCCCTGCGGCACTCCACAGCGGAGGGGGATGATAGGTGAGTGGCTGTCGTTCTCCCAAACCTGGAAGGAACGGCCTGATAAGAAAGATTTTAGCCACTTCAGGGCCATACCCCTTAATCCAATTTCTCCCAGTCATTGGATTAGGGTGGGATGGTCTACAGTGTCGAAGGCCGCACTGAGGTCCAGGAGGATCACTGCCACTGATCCTCCCGTGTCCAAAGTGCTTCTGGCCTTGTCCACTGCTGCCAGGAGGGCGATGTCAGTGCCCTGACCTGGACGGAACCCTGTCTGGGAGACCCCTAATAGGTTATTGCTCTCCAGGAAAAATGACAGTTGTTTGTTCACTAACTTCTCAGCGATCTTACTGTTTCCTGGGAGAAGGGAGATGGGCCTGTAATTGGAGAGGTCCTGAGGGTCTAGAGAGGGTTTTTTTAGTAGACCTTTAACTGCTGCCGCTTTCCAGCTAGGGGGAACTGTGCCCTCCGAAAGGGAGGAGTTAATCAGAGCCGTGAGGGGGGGGATGATGGTGCTAGACACTTTTTTCAGGGAGCGGAGGGGTGCGGGGTCGAGGGGGGAACCACTTTTAATTGAGGCCAAAGTTGCCCCTACTTCTTCCGTTGTCACTGGGCCAAAGACATCCAGGGAGGGTCGAGGGATGTCAGACGGATGGGGGGGGTTAGTGGTAGAGATGGTAAGATCCCGATCCGTGTGAGCCGGTTCGGGGGGGGTATAGCCAGGAGAATTTTTTTAATCTTCTCGTCAAAGAAGGTGGCGAGATTGGAGCATTTGCTTTCTGCTTCTTTAGGATCGAGAGGTTTGAGTGGGGGATCAGGGGCGTGGAGGAGTTCTTTAAGAACGGAGTAGGTTTCGTGGGCCGAGCAGGCAGCATTTATGATTCTGCTTTCGTAGAAACCGATTTTGGTGTTGCGTAGCTCCTTTTTGTAAGATTTTACGGAGGTACGAAATGTTTCTTTTTTCTCCTCTGTTTTTTCCTTCCTCCAGAGACGTTCATTCCTTTTGCAAACCTTACGCAAAAGGTTGAGTTCAGGGGTATACCAGGGTGAGGGGTTAACTCTCTTGGTGTGTTTCAGAGAGTTGATTTTAGGCAGGGTTGCGTCAAGCGATTGGGTGACCCAGGTGTTAAATTCCTTGTCCGCTGCTATGGTGTCTTGAGAGGGGTAGGGAACGTGTTCCCTTAGTTTGGCTGCCCATACGTCTGGTTCCAATTTCTGCCATCGTCTGGTATGAGTTCTGGTTTTGGGAGGTTGAGGGGGCGGAATGTTGATGTCTCATACGAAGGGGACCAGGAAGTGGTCAGTCCAGGGGAGGGGGATATGATCAAGGGTTTTCAGGTCTGGGATGTTTGAGAAGATGGGATCGAGCAGTTGCCCTCTTTCATGAGTGGCCTGTGGGTTTTTTAGGTCAAGGCCGATGGAGGTGATGTCCTGTAGCAATTCACAGGCCTGCTTGTCGACCGGGTCCAAGAAGTGTACATTGAAGTCTCCCAGTAGTAGGTAGTTGGTGGAAGACGAGCATTTAATGGAGGTCTGCTCGATGATTTTGTTCGGAAAGTCTGCTAGATTGCCCGGGGGGCGATATACCAGCGTTCCAGACAGCGAGGTAACTGGGGAAATTTGAATAGCGAAGTGACAGCTTTCGTGTCCCTTGATGTTGCCGTCAGATATTCTGCAGGTAAAGTCGTCCTTGAGGATTATTGCTAATCCACCTCCTCTACCCTCTGGTCTATTCAGCGAGCACATAAGGTACCCGGGGGGGAGTGCGAGGACGATATCGGGGCCACTGCTAGGGGTGAGCCAGGTCTCCGTGAGGAGCAAGATGTCTAAGGCTTGGTTTGTGATTAAAAGGTTAATTTCGTGCGAGTGCTTCACAAGCGACCTGCAGTTGAGTAGGCCTAGGTGCAGGCCATTGTGTGCCGGGTCTTGGTCTGCGGGGTTACAGGTAGTGCATCTTGTGAATTGGTTGTCACCCTTCAGGATGCGCGTGCAGGAGGGATGTTTTTGGTTATTTAAGGCTAGAAGCTCCTCACGGGAGTAGGTCTGGTGGTTCCTGGCTGAGATGGGCAGAGTGGCTGGGCCTGGGGCCGGCTGGGCCCGGACGGGCCCAGACGGGCTTACCTTTGGCTGCGCTTCCTGTGTTGACACATTTTAAGTAGAGAGGAAGGGCGTGGCCTGAGGAGTGGGCGTGGCCTCAGTGCGTGCCGAAGGCGTCGTCAATTTCCCTCCGTCAGCGCTAGGTCCGCTGCGTGGGAGTGATCAGGGGGGCGGCAGGTGAGTAAAATATGCACAAAGCACAAGTTGCAAGTTTTTAAAATGAACTCAGACAAACAAACAATCTCCCGGCTTCCGCCTCAGGAGTAGCAGTCTTCTGAGCGCGTATTGGTCAGCGCGCCTTTTAAACTATGAGCGGGGGGCGTGGCCTGAGGAGTGGGCGTGGCCTCAGTGCTCGCCGAAGGCGTCGTCAATTTCCCTCCGTCAGCGCTAGGTCCGCTGCGTGGGAGTGATCAGGGGGGCGGCAGGTGAGTAAAATATGCACAAAGCACAAGTTGCAAGTTTTTAAAATGAACACAGACAAACAAACAATCTCCCGGCTTCCGCCTCAGGAGTAGCAGTCTTCTGAGCGCGTATTGGTCAGCGCGCCTTTTAAACTATGAGCGGGGGGCGTGGCCTGAGGAGTGGGCGTGGCCTCAGTGCTCGCCGAAGGCGTCGTCAATTTCCCTCCGTCAGCGCTAGGTCCGCTGCGTGGGAGTGATCAGGGGGGCGGCAGGTGAGTAAAATATGCACAAAGCACAAGTTGCAAGTTTTTAAAAATGAACACAGACAAACAAACAATCTCCCGGCTTCCGCCTCAGGAGTAGCAGTCTTCTGAGCGCGTATTGGTCAGCGCGCCTTTTAAACTATGAGCGGGGGGCGTGGCCTGAGGAGTGGGCGTGGCCTCAGTGCTCGCCGAAGGCGTCGTCAATTTCCCTCCGTCAGCGCTAGGTCCGCTGCGTGGGAGTGATCTGGGTGGCGGCAGGTGAGTAAAATATGCACAAAGCACAAGTTGCAAGTTTTTAAAATGAACACAGACAAACAAACAATCTCCCGGCTTCCGCCTCAGGAGTAGCAGTCTTCTCTGCTACAATTTCTGTCCATGTTTCTCTTCTATAGCGTGTTAATAAATTAGTTTGTTCAGCATTATCTACTCTATCCATGTGAAAAATCTTTGGAAAGACCAGGCCAATATAACATGTACCAAACCAATGGTCAGGCAAACGGTAATAAGCCTTGTTCCCACAAATATAATACACTCCCGGAAAAACTGGATCTTCTCCTCCTCTAAATCCCCATCCAGTTGCAATAAAGTATGTATCATGGCACTCACTAGTCCCTATGAAATAATAATCATACTGGGATCTCTTCCTGGTAATGCACAGTTTTCCCTTCTGTGGGGCATCTATAGCCATATTTGGACTGGCTCCATTTTTCAACTCCTTTTCTTTCTCAATATCCCACATCGTCTCACTTATTTTATGCCCTTCTGCTTTCTTGTGCATGTTCAATCTTCTTCTCTCAACCATGTCTAGAAAATTCTTCTCTTCTTCTTTCAAACTGCAAGTTAGATTATTTCTAAAAACATATTCTAATGTTAATTCTTTGGTTTCTAAAAAAATCTCACATAAAGTGTTAGCTTCTTTTGCAGGATTCAGTGCTTTATTCATAGGCAACTGCCCAAGAATATTATCTACATTAGACATATTATAATCTAATTTCCCTAACTGATAAAAAATACTAATCAACACACTACAGGAAATTCCATACGTAGCCGGAAGATGATGATAAGTTACTCCTTCCGAAATAGAGGCAGGTAATTGCATGCAGACGTAGCAATCCCTTACTTCCATTGTCTTTACATACTCATACAACAATTTTGAAAAAACATTGCTAGAAAAATCATTAATTGACCTATCCTTATGTATATGTATATTGCTAGTTCTAGTCGGTACTATTTTCTGTGAACTTTTCCCTATATTAGTTCTGTTCTCTGTATGACCTTCTAAAGTGTCTATAGTGACTCTAAATGAAATCAGTAGAGCAAGTACGCTCCAAAGCAGCATTAATAAACCTGTACAGCAGCAGCACATTTTACAACTGCTAGTTCTTTAGGCAGCTGTATCGCCTCTATCAGTTTTCCAACCACTTCAGCATTCTTTATGGGAGTTCCACTTGAGGTCAGGAAACCTCTTTGTAGCCATAGCTGGCCAAAATCATGGACAACTCCGAAGCCATATTGGCTGTCAGTCATCACAGTCACTCTCACACTTCTCCCAATCTTGCATGCTTTTGTCAGTGCCACCAATTCTGCCACCTGAGCAGATTTAACTCCTTTCAAGGGTGAAGCTTCCACAACTTCCAAAACTTTGCACACAGCATATGCAGCACTCAACGCTCCTTCATCTGTTCTTAGACAAGATCCATCCACAAACAACACATGATCACTTTCAGGCAGTGTCAGATCTCTTATGTCTGGCCTTGGCTTTGTACAGTAATCAAGTACATCCAGGCAATCATGATCAACATCATTTCTCACTCCTACACATTCAGCATCAGGCAACAGTGTCGCTGGATTTACATTCACTCATCTCTCCAAGCTTACATTGGTTGCACCAAGAATGACTTTCTCATATTTAGTCAGCCGACTATGAGACATGAACTGTGTCCGGCTCCTTGTCAAAAGGATTGCCACATCATGAGGTACAAATACCCTTACAGGGTATCCCATTATGATTCCCTCACTTTGTTCCAGATTTTTGCAGGTAGCAGCTACTGCTTTCAGGCAACCTGGTAAACCCACAGCTACTGGATCAAGGGTTGCTGAGAAATAGGCAATTGGCCTCCTCAGACGTCCATGTTTCTGGATTAACACTGAAAGTGCACATCCATTTCTCTCACTACAGTACAGCTCAAATTCCTTTTCATAATCAGGCATTCCTAGGGCAGGAGCTTCACATAGTCTGTCTTTTAGCTCTCTGAATGCAGCCATTTCTTCTGGGTTTAGCTCTAATGGGTCTTTCACCTCACTTTTGGTCAACTTAATCAATGGTTTGGCAATCAGGGAAAAGTTACTTATCCACTGACGACAGTAACCCACCATTCCCAGGAACATTCTCACCTCTCTTTGTGTCATTGGGGCTCTCATTCCTCTAATGATTTTGATCCGGTCAATGGTAACTTTTCTTAGGCCTTTCTCAATATTGTGTCCCAGATACTGGACTTCTTTTTTACAGAACTGCAGTTTGGCTGGAGATACCTTTAATCCTCCATCTGCCAAATGATTCAGTAATGCAATGGTGTCTGCTTCACAAGCTTCATGTGTTTTTGATGCCACAAGTAGGTCATCAATATACTGGACCAAGACCGAATTTTCAGGCATTGTCAGACTTTCCAGAGATTTCTTTAGCAATTGATTAAAGATTGAAGGGCTCTCTGTATACCCCTGTGGAATTCGGCACCATGCCAAAATCCGTTCTCCAAATCTAAAAGAAAATATTGGCTGGCTGTCATGATGCAAAGGAATTGAAAAGAAAGCATGACATAAATCAATTACAGTATACCATTCTGCATCATGGGGAATCTGATACAAAATCACTGATGGTTTTGGCACAATAGGACAACATGGCACAACAATCTTGTTAATTTTTCTCAAATCCTGTACTATTCTGAACTTTCCATTAGGTTTCTTCAGTCCCATTATCGGTGAATTACATGGGCTGCTCAATATTTCTCTTAACACCCCTTGCTAAATCATCTTTTCAATTATGGGTGTTATTCCTTCAATTATTTCAGGTGTCAATCTGTATTGCGGTATGTTTGGGTAAACCACTCCCTCTTTTACAGTAATCTTTACTGGATCTACATTTCTCATCAGACCCACATCTTCTCCAGTAAAATCCCAAACTGCTGCTTTCACTGTCTGTTTTAATTCTGGGGGTAATGCATCTGGATTAAATATTGCATATGTTCCCAAAGCCTCACATTCTCTGTTATCCATGGTCATTCTGTACAGAACATCCTCATCAGGTGTCTCAAAGGTTATTCCATCTGGTGTACAGAAAATAGTGCAATTCATCTTACACAGCAGATCCCTGCCTAGCAAGTTCACAGGACTTGTGTCACACACCACGAATCGGTGCATGTCTGAAAATTTCCCTATTCTAACCCTTACTGGTTGGGTAAGTAGAGTTTTAATCTGTGTGTTGGACACACCAACTACTTGGATTGCTTCGTCCGAGAGAGGAAGGTTCTTTATATCAGCTGACCTGACTGTTGATCTCGTGGCCCCTGTGTCAACTAGAAAAGTGACACTTTCGCCATTAATTTTTCCATCTACAAAAGGCCCTGCCTGGTCTATTTCTAGAGTTGCGCCAAGTACGCACTCCTCTTCCTCTCTTCGGCAACGTCAGAAGTCTCCCTCAGAGTCACTTCCTTCATTTTCCAGCCAGTACTGAGAAACAGCGCATGCGCGTTTTGGTTTGATTACCTGCTCTTCATCGTAGAACCCCGATTCTTGGCTGTACTTCTGAGATCCTCTTCTCTGTGGCAAGGGTGGTTTTGGCACCTGATTCTGCTGCTTATCAGCCTTCTGCTGTTGCCGATGCTGACCACACCCCTCACTCTGCACCTGTGAATTCAATGATGGATTATCATCATTAGTAGACGGTGGGTTCTTACACTCGGATTTCCAGTGTCCCAATTTTCCACAGTTGTGGCATGGGAATTTTTTCTTGGCTTCTTCGATGTTCCCCTTTCCTTTTCCTGGACCAAACCTGGGTTTATTTCCTGGGTGTTTTGCCTGTTCAACCAACTGAGCTTCCTGTCTTTCTGCAACTTTCACCTGTGCCCACATTGCCTTTTTCTTTAGCTTTCTCTGTTTTGCCTCAATCTCATCACTGAAGTATTTTGCATGTCTCAGAATCTCATCAATCTTCTTACTCTGCCAGTCTACGGTGTGCTGACGTATCATTTCACTGATTTCAGGTCGCAAACCATACACAAATCTATACACAAAATGACTCAGATCCTTGTCACCCAGGTGTTCATCTCCACTGAACTGCTTAAAAGCTAGTATTAGTCTTTCATAGTAAGCATGGACTGATTCTTTCATTTCTTGGTGTGTTCGATCTATTTTAACCCAGTCTGTTTCCTTAGGAGGCACCTTATTTTTCAAGAAGGCCATAACCTGCTCATACTTCTTCATTACCTCCGGGTCTGGAGCTCCTGTTTTTGGATCTCTTGGGTATCCTTAGTGGGCCAGTCTATGACTATTTTACATTCTGCCCACAGGTCTGCTGGTACAATTATATTAAACAGACTGTTCAGGTCAATCCACAGTACTTTTGACAGCTTTACAAATCTGTCGACCTGTCTGTACCACTCAACGGGCTTTTCCCTTATTCGAGGGAAATCATTCGTAAATGATAAAATATCCTGTCTGGTCCATGGGACATGTACGTACCCACCTCCTGGAATCTCTCTCATGGGGTAAGCTGTCACTGCCTTCTCTTTTTCTTTCAGAGGGAATGCTGAGTAAGTTCTATCTGCCCCATCCTCTCACTTCCGGTACCATCTGTCTTTCCATTTCTCTACATCTCCCCATTTCTTTAGCAAAGCAATCATTTCCTTAATCTGTCCTGTACGGCCTGCATTGTTCAGATTCTCAATATCTTTATCTGTAAAATCCACTCGGTAAGGCTTTTGTAAAGCTTTTACCTTGTCCATGTCAATTCCCAATTCACTGGCTATTCCTTTCAACCTGTCATGTATGTTCTTTGCTCTCCATGTAATGCTTTTGCACAGGAAGAGGATCTCCCCTTCCTGATAATTCTTCAGCGTTTCTGTAGGGAGTGTCCCTACAATCATCTCCTCCATCTCCATATGTAGCCTAGCTACATCAATTCCCTGTGATTCTTTTTCTTTCCTTTGTAAAGTTTTCAGCCAATCATTCAAATCTTCAGCAGTTATCACAGATTTTTCTGCACCCCCTGGTTCTGTCATTCTTTGTGGTTCTAAGATCGATCCTCTGTTCCCTTGCACACATCCAGAATTCAAACTTGAGTTAGTCTGCACACTCAATTCTCCTCCACATATGGTATGTCTCCACTGATTTTCTCCTGTCCTCCACAGTGTTTCTCCCGCTCTCATTTCTGCCTGCTCCGGAGGAACAATCAATCTATTGCCCACATATGGTACCGTCAAACCACTTTCGCCCATCCTCTGCTTGTCAAAAATTGGCATAACCGGGCCTATTGTCACAGGCACTGTAACAGCCTCAAGATTTTTAGTCAGTTCTCTGATTTTCTCTGTCAGTTCAAAAGTAGTTCTTGCTAGTTCTCTGGTCTTTTCATCCTCAAGTTCGTTTTCTCTTTCTATCTCTCTTTCTCTCTCTCTCTCTCTCTCTTTCTCTCTCTCTCTCTTTCTCTCTCTCTCTATCTCTCTCTCTTTCTCTTTCCGCCAGAGAACAACTGCCTTTCAACCCAGGGGTGGTACCCTCTGTCTTAATAATCCGCAGGGTGTCACTCATCGGGGTCACTGCGGTTCCTACCTCTGGTTCTCGTCTATACGGGGGTGGTCTTTTATAGATCATGTCCTCTAAGACATCATCATCAGACTCATTTGCCCCATATCTCCTGGGTTCTACATTATGTTCTTTCTCTGTACACTTTCTCCCTCCTGATTCCTCTGCCGTTCTCACAGGATATAACCCCTCGGTCATGCTGGCATCACGCCACCTTCTCATCCGGTCATGATGGGTTTCGCGATCATACTTTCACCCAAACATGTACCTGTAGTTACCCCCACTCCTCTGCTTTTCTCGTTCATGCATTTCATCTTCCCATTCAGTCAACGCCTCAAACTGCGTTGGCCTAGGCCGAGGCTCTAGATTCATCATCTGTTCCCGTAAGTTCCTCAGTATGGCCAGATTGAATGAACCATGTTCTGGGAACGCTAACTCTCCATCGTCCTTTGTATACTTCACCCAGTTATCTAACCAAATACAGGTATGATACCCATGCTTCGCAACCATGAAGGATGCCGGGGTTCTTATCGGGGGCAATAACTGTCCTTCTCTAGTCACTATATCTTTATCCTTGTCGAACCAGTTCTTTACTTTACTAAGCAAGGATTTCTTCTTCTTTTCCTCAGCGTGATAATACATCTTTCTTATTTTCCACAAGCTGTTTGCTCTTTCTACAACTGTACGATCTCTTGTCCAATTGCAGCGCGACTCACACTAACGCACCAATCCTGGAGCATCTACGTCACTGACTCAGTCCGCGAATCCCAGCGCGACTCACACCAACGCACCAATCCTGGAGCGTCTACGTCACTGACTCAGTCCGCGAATCCCAGCGCGACTCACACTAACATACCAATCACCGTGTTTCCACTGTTCTAACCCACTGTCCGATCACAGCGCGGTCTCCCTGACGTCAACAGTCGCTGCAGTCGCTTCTGCTCCTGTCTCCTGTCCTTCTTGTCTACCCCTCCTTTACAAGACTACTTGGTAGACTTTGTTTCAACTTCTACGAGTCTGTTAGTTACAACATACAAACATCTCCATTGTCTGCTTCGCTAGCCATAGAATAGCAAAAGACCTTTCCCACGAGAATTCTGCCTTTCCCGAGTGCAGCGCTTACCTCTGCCCTACTACAGAATCGTTACTTCCGTTGATAAAGTAGCACATCCCTCTACTTTACCCTTCTAACAAGCACCAATCAACTGTTTTTCTCCGGAATGCTCCTAAGAGTTTTACAATTAACCAGAATGCCTTCATTCACACACTTTCACACCAGAAAATGTAGTACATTCACACAGAATTCTGTCTTTCCCGAGAACAGCGAACAGTCTGTCCTACTACAGCGCTTACCTCTGCCCTGTCCTTCTAACATGCTCCGAGAATACCTATTACCTCTCCAGTGGTAAGCTTTAACGGAATGCCATACGGATCCCTGAGACCTAAGACAAGAGTTTCACAGATAACCTTCGCTATCATACACACTTCTCTCACACCGAATAAACGTTTCTAATGGTAACACACGGCGATGCTACCTTATCGAACCCAGACAATGCGACGTGCAACTTCAATTGTCACACGTTTTTCCTCTGTCTGCATACAGGGCTAACAATCCCGCCTTTTTCCGAGAGCAACACTCCCTCTGCTCTACTACGGAACTGTCACCGACTCCCTACGTCCCAGAAGCCGTTCACAATACATAAAACTCAACACAACTTCAACATATAGTGTTAGTACAAATATCAATCAATAATCAACAAGCCTATATACACGCAATTTCGCCAGATCAAGACAATAGCTAACCATCATTCTGCTACCAAGAAACTGGTGCAGATCGGAGCTTCCGAATCCCCTCTACTTCCACGGACGGAGTGATTTCACAGTCACACACGCACACACACATCACACGCTGGTGGGGCCCATTACACCAACTTTCAAACCTAAACCACCTTATCCGTGCCTTGCATAGGGGAAACACTTTTCAATATAATACCTATCCGATCTGCCTGTACTTTGAGGTCAATGCGACCAGCTATTTGCTTATAAAACTAGCGAGAACATTTCACACAATATGCAAATAAATTCAATAAACATGACAAGAAATAACCACCCAAGACAGAAATTCAAACAGAATGTTCATTTATCTAAAATTGTAGGAAAAGCCAATTAAATGCAAATTCATTTCTCTCATATTTACCTATTCTGTCTAAATGTCAGAACCTAAGTCAGAACCGGTCCTCTGTAGAAGAAACAGAGTTTTCTGCAGTCATGTAGAGTCATCGTCCTCTCTGTCAGCATAGGGACCTCGGATCATCAGCTCGGGAAGAAGTGGCGCTAGACCTCTCTAGTCTGCTAATATTTATACTAAAATTTACATTCTATAAAGTTACAATTCTTTGTTCAGAACAGATGAATGGCGGAAATAATGTCATCTTGGTACATTTTCGATATTGTGCGAGATTTTCTCACACATAGATTGTCCCAAATAATTAATAGAAATTTGAATGTTCATGACTAATTTCGATACATCTACGGATGTCTCTACTGGGTGAATTTGTATCAAATGGTGGGATCATAATAAGTTCATGTAGTTAATATTTCAAATTTTGCAACATCTCCATCTTCCAGGGGCACTTGGCAGATTTCCCGGACTTGTCATCATGCTCATGGCTTTTCAGTTCATCGGAGGTGCAAGGTCACAGGCAACGCGAAGCCTATTTGTAAATTTTCCATCTACTCGAATGCAGGCTGCGGGTGGTAGCCATTTTGTAGTAGGCCACATCAGTCAACTTAAGCAAAAATAAACATAAAACAGAATTACTGCACGGAAATGATTATACAGTGTTATTCCCCTGCTAATACCCTTATGTGTGTGTATTTATCTAGCCATTTGCGACATCAAAAGCCATTAATGCATATTAATTATAAGCGCAAACACAATAACATCATATAAGCAACATCGATTTCTGTCAGTTTGCTCACCAACTTAGTTCACTTATTATTGTAGCCATGCAATAGCATTCCCACGTGTAATTCTCTTGTTAATAAGGTTGATTAGACAACATTTGACAAACTTTTAATACTTAATAATTAATCAGTAGTACTTTTAGTTATAACATGCGAAAATGAAACAGGTATTCGGTTTTAAAGTAAAAACCCTGCTCCATCACAGACTCGCCCAGGAAGAGGAAGAGAAAGTTCTGTGACAGGGAACTGGAGCACTTGATCGAGGGGGTGAGCAGCAAGCATGACAAGCTGTTTGGCATGCTGTCACTCAAGGTGCCCGAAGCTGAGAAGAGGAAAATTTGGCTTCGCATCAGGGTGAGGGTGAATGTGGGAGTGACGCACCGCAGCATCGACGACCTCAAGAAGAGGTGGTATGACCTCAGGAAGAGGGCAAAGGAAAGAATTGCAGAAAGGGTCAAGGAAGCAGCTGGCACAGGAGGGGGGCCATCCACAGTACCTGCAAACACTGCCCTGGAGGAGCTCGTCGAGGGGACCATTGAGCCAGAAGCGGTTGTCGGAGTAACGCAGATGGACACCTCCGGCGCAGCCACCACTGAACAAGGTAAGATGCATGCCTGCGCCCATACGCTGCGCATCGTATACCCATCCCCATCCCCCCAGGTCAATCACAGTGTGCAGGCAGAAGTGCATAACACATATGCCCTCACATCATATTGCATCATGGGAGTCGTAGTCATGTCTTCAAAGTGTGCATGTATAGTCACAAATGCAAAATAAATGAGATCAGCAGTACAGGGCCAACATAGAATAAAATAATGTAATTCATTGTAGGACATAAATGCAGAATGACAAACAGATGTAGTCACAAAATAAACTAACCATGCACTGTTTCATACACAGATGCATCTCCTGGGGATTCACATGATAGTGAGCGCCTCATCATCTCCGAAACACCGGCAGATTCCGATGGCGACACTCCGCAGGAGGGTCAATCCCCACCTTCACCAGCAACAATACCAGCACCAGCAACAATACCACCACCACCAACACCTGCGACAAAACCACCAAGATGCAGGGCACATGTCCCCTCCCTGCAGGTGATGGATGCATGCCCGAGTCCTGCACCCACAAGGGGGCCAAGTCCTATAGGTGTCACACCGCCAGCACCACCACCAGCACATGGCAGAGTCACGCAGCGGCGCAGGTCCATGCGCAGTACTGCCGAGGAAGCCGACCAGGCAAGGAACATTTATGGTGGAGTCGAAGCTCAGATGCTGCGTGTTCAGCCACATGGGGACAATGAACCTCAACATTTCATGTCTCGCAAAACATATGTGCATTCTAACTGACGCAGTGTGGCACATGACCACAGTTGTGGCAGAGGGCAATAAGGACATCAGTGAAAACCTCCAGAAGCTCACCCGTGCCATCCGAGCAGGACAACACAGCGAGCGCCGGAGGCATAGGCAGCGCTTGCTCCGTTCCACAGCATCGACCAGGGCCATCACAAAGCTCTGCAACAGCACTGCTGTGTTGTCCCGCCACTCCGTGTCACTGCAGGTGGACCTCGGACATTACTGTGGTGACGTGGCGAAGGCCTTAGGCCAGGTGACCACTGCAGTGGAACACTTGCAGTCAGGGACATTCAGTGGCAGCAACTTGGGAGGGGAGGATGGCAGTGAGGCTGCATCCAGTGTAAGCAGTGTCTCGGTGATGGAGACCTGCACCAGGAGGCGCAGTTCACGCTGCTCCACAGCCACAGAGACACAGCGTGGTGAGGTGGAGGAGACACGCGATAGGAGGCTGGGCGTTCGTGGGAAGCGCCACTAGACATTCTGTTCTGCATCCCTGACCATGGTGGGGTAACCATGGCCCACTTTAATTTTACTTTTGCACTCCCGTGAATCCAACGGTCATGTTTTTGCCCACAATGTGTGAGGGAACTCTAATTTGCATTTCAATGTAACATTACATACATCAGTGCTTCTGTGAACAGTAGCACTACTAATGATATCGTCATGGCTCATTCTTACCTGGCTCTGAAATGATGTTGTGTGATGTTTGTCCGCCTCCTTTGACCTTCAGCTGTGTTTGGAATGTGTGACTGTCGGTGTTGTGCGGGTGGTTGGTCATCCCGGTAGTTGTCATTCCTGTCCACCTCTATGGGTATCCCCCTTCTGGTTGCAATGTTGTGCAGCATGGCACATACTGCTACAATCCTGCAGCAGGTGTCTGGTTTATATTGCAAAGCACCATCAGTCCTATGTAAGATCCGGAAGCGACTCTTCAGGATCCCGAATGTCCTCTCAATCACATTTCTGGTGCTTAGGTGGGCCACGTTGTAGCGTTGCTCCTGTGGTGTTGCTGGGTTGATGTAGGGGGTGAGGATATATTCCCGCAGGGCGTATGCACGGTCACCTACAGGATGGAAGCAAAGGCTTAGCGTCAGTCATGATGATACATGTGTGATGCAGATGTTATGAATAGGTATGTTTTACGTACCAAGCAGGAGTCCCTCTCCGAATTCTCCATTGAGCAGACTCCTGTGGATGCCACTGTGTCTGAATATATAGGAGTCGTGTGTGCTCCCTGGAAATTGTGCCACTATGTCCGTGATGATGTGCTTGGCATCCCACACGACCTGCACGTTGATGGAGTGATAGGACTTCCTGTTACGGAAGATGTACTCATTGGCTGAGGGTGGACAGATGGGGACATGCATGCAGTCAATGCATCCTATGACATGGGGGAATTGGGTCACCTGGTAGAATTCCTGTTTGGTGTGGTCCATCTGCTGGGGGGTTGTGTGGAAGCTGATGTGGGTATGTATCATTGTCAGCATGGCATCAATGAATTTACGGAAGAAGTGTGATAGTGCGCTTTGTGATACGCCTCCCGCTGCCGCTATGACCCCCTGGAAACTTCCAGACGCCAGTAGGTGCAGGCTGCATAGGACCTGGACGTGCGCAGGAATGGCATTGGTCCGACGTGTCTGGTGCTGCAGTAGTGGTTGCAGGTCAGAAATTAGGCGCATTATCATTGCACGATTGAGACGGTACTTGTTGTATACCTCATCCTCATTTTGGCCAAGCAATGTGATGCGCACTCTGAATACTCTCTCCTGGATCCTTCTCCTGCGCTGTGCTGCTGCATTTATTCTCATCCTCCTTGCAAGCACATAGAGGGCTGCCATTTTGTGAAAGGAAACAGGGTCTTCAGGCCCAATTTGTATGGCTTTCTGATTGATTGCATCTGTGGAACACTTGTGAGTTTTTCAGGATTTTTTTTATTTTTTCTGCAACTTTACCTCCTGGTTCTGATTCCCCTTAATCTGCTCATGCTAAATAGCGATTTTTGGGATTTTCGGTATTTGCGACTTTTGATGCATTCATTAGCGATTCTTTATTTGCAATTAGCTAATGCCAGGCGCTATTTGTAATTTCGGTATTTCCGATTCTTTATTTTGCGATTCTTTATTTTAACGGGGAAGTTTTTTGCGATTCTTTATTTTAACGGGGATTTATTTTGCGATTCTTTATTTTTACGCTATTGGTGTTGATACATTGGGATTCGTTGTTTGCCACTCGCTAACGGGTGATTTTAGCGATTCGGTATTTTTGCGAGTTGATTTTGCTTGATGCATGTGCCAGTAAATTAGCACAGAGTCTCAAATCCCTACATTTTCTGTTGCAAGATTGTAGAAAGAAGATATGCTCACAGGGGAGCCTAAGAACGCTCTTTTTTCAGCTCCCAACTAATGCCAGCTGTAACGTTCATGGTTTCACACCTTGCAGGTAAACAAGGTTGGTGTACAGCTGATGCAACACAAGGACCTGGACATGAAACCTACATGGGGAATGATGCACAAAGACAACACTAACAGAAGACACTGTAAGGAAAGACAAAAATGCACATAACACGTAACACATAAAACAACTTGAAGGACTGACAAAGTGTTTGCTCTTACTGCTGCACCTTAAAGAAGGTAAGGAGACAGGCTGCTTGACTGTGTACAATTTGCCGTGCTTCAGCCCAGAGGCTAGGAATTTTGTGCATCTCCAAGGATGAGCTCTGTGTAAATGAGACTTTTGAAATCGGAGGCCTGTTACCAGTGCCCAACATGCCCAAAATTGCTTGCAGTGCCATGAGCACTTAGCAGGAGAGACATAGGAAGCTGTTGGGGCCAATCATGAGAACGGTGCGGCCTGTTCAAGATCTCCCTATTTTTCCTTTACGGCTAGACATCTCTACTGATGCCCCCCGAGGCCATATGTGCTTCCATGACTATCCCCCTACATTGCTTAATGGCTCCCATCCTTTATCCAATTGCTTGAGATAACACTCGCTAGGTTCCCTCTTCCTGCTGTTTGCACCCTCATCATTACCCTAGCATGAACAATTGCTAAATAGCGAGTCGCAATTTATTTGCGACTCGCTATTTATGAATTGCGAGTTGCAATTAGGAAAGGGCGTTCCCTTCCTACTTGCATCTGCAAATCAATGTACAAATGTTTTGTGACAGCAATAGCAAAACACTCGCAAATTTCCACCCTCATCAAGAGGGTGGTAATGCATTTTCAATTTGGGGACCCCTTCCACTTTGTGACTGTCTCTAAAAATATTTTTTTTAAATATTTTTTTAAGGGCAGGCCGTGGTCCCAAGGACCACTACCTGTCCTTAAATTATGAAACGAAAACATTTCATCTTTGTGTTTTTTAATGCATCCTGTTTTCCTTTAAGGAAAACGGGCTGCATTAAAAAAAAAAACCTGCTTTATTTAAAAGCAGTCCCAGACATGGTGGTCTGTTGACCCCAGCAAGCCACCATACCTGGGAGGGCCTGTCATTCCCAATGGGCTCGCAAATTGCGAGAGGCTCATTAATATTAATGAGACTCGCAATTTGCGACCCCATTGGGAATTGCAAACAGTGTTAAACACACTGTTGTACATGGCAAATTGCACCTCGCAAATTGCGACTCCCAAATGAGTCACAATTTGGAAGGCACAATTTTACTGGTCGTACCTCTGGCCCTAAATCATAAGAGTTAAGTGGTTACTTGGATTTGAACACAGATGTGTCCCTATCTGACCTGCTGAACAGTGACTGAGAACCATACAGAACCATGCTGGTGTGCTATGGAATCCCCACCAAATGTAATCTATATGACTAAAGTGAGCCTGTCAAGAACTGTGTCAGACCTTTATGCCACAGACACTTTTCTATCTTGTTGAACCCATGGTTGTGGTTACTTTAAAGAGTGTATCCCCGCTTCATAGAGACTCGGATTACGCGTAGACCAGTAGCAGAGAAGATGGAACAAAGTATCTACTGTCCCATCTTGAGAACATGTTTATGCTCTATATTATTTAGCAAATTATATTTATTAGAAATGTCTTCTCTTTTTCTTAAACATTACCAGAACATTGATTAATTGTGAGTGATACATTTGTTGTTTGAAGTTAATATTATACCCCATAAGCAACCTTAAGAAGTAATCCTCAATTTTTTGACCACAATAATCCTTGAATGTCACAGAATTAAATAGGAGATACTTGGCCATTGTGAGCTCGCAGATGTATCCAGATTCTGTTTCTGGGACAGTGATGATTCTCAGCACCTGGATTGACCTAGCTGCCCTTGAGTTTCTCAGGCCCCTAAGAGCTGACGTGACACAGACCCATTTCTATTTTTTGTAGACATGCTTATTTTCTTACTGGTTATGTAAAGTGCCCCCATAGAACTATGAAGGACCTATATCCATTGCGTGCCGTAATGGTCATGCAATTGGGTTAACCTCGGTCACGTTACATTCCTTGCATTTCCTGGTTTGTTTTTGTTACTTCTGAAATTCGGACTATGCACTACAGTTAAGTTATGGGAAGGAGTATTTCATTTCTTGGGATTCCCACTTTGGTGAGACCTTCATTTTCCATCTAGAAAAGCAATACATATAGTAGCAAGAATTGAATTGCATGTAAATGAACTTTAAATTTGCAGAGAATCTCCTGCTTTCCTACCATGTCCATGTGCACTAAGCCTTCTGTGATAGCCTGAGCACATTTTTAAATATTCCCACAGAAACACACTTTTTTGGCTCTCTGGGGTAGTACTTATGTTATCATTGATGCCACAAACATCTTCAAAAATGATGATTCATGAGCACATTTTGAAAACAAAGCAATAGCATATAGTGATCTCTGGATGTACAGGGGTAAGACGGTTAAATACCCTTAACTGGAGATCTACACTCAACTACGAACTGTTAAAGAAACTTTAGAGATCCAAAATATGCTGATTTGTTTTTAACCCACCTTAACAATTTCATTTTTGCACAGAAGAATATCTGATATGATAAATTCACCCTTAGCGATTATGATTCTATGATCCCTTTGCTGTATTTATCTTCTACTCTCTGCTCTCTGAAGTAACCAAAAGGTGAGATGTTGCATTTATTAAACTCCTTGATAAATAATTGCTTTTGGGGTATTCACAAAGGTAACATAAAATTGTGAGTAATTTACACCTGCAATGTATGCTTACACTTTTGAGTACCTTTACCACTTTAAGCTATTTACAAAACTTGGCATGTAAAGTTACACACAACAGTGAAGGCTTACACGTCTCCACACTCTGAAAAAAGGGCTGGAGCCAAACTTACAAGTATAATTATTATGCGAAGTCAAAAGTAACTTTATTCAGATTTTTACAGAAAATCCATAAAAGCACAACAAAACCAAGTAGATATATTTAAAAGTTTCACCCATGGCCAGCATAAAAATATTGTTACTGCAATTTGCCAGCATGAAAATAATAAATAGCATTCATTAGTGCAACTTGAAAAATACACAATTTGGTTTATAAACGTATTTGGTACAAATCAAAATGTATATAATAAAACCACTTGACTACATAATAAAAAGATTAAATCGGTACTTTTGATCCTAATAAAAACAGTTGTTAAAATACATCAGTATGAATAATGGGGCAATCTGATAGATTAAAAAAAGCTTCATATAAATCCAATACTCATTTAAGACTGGGCACAGGACCTCACGCTTTAATTCACTCAGGGGTATACTTTATGTTTGGAGGTAACAATACAAGCCCTCATTTATTCTTCTTCATGACACAGCCTTTTTAGGTAGCTCAGTTATTTATGCCTCCTAATTGCATTCTTATTGTAGATCACAATAACATAAAAGTATAAACATCTGTCAGGTTTCGTAGAAAGTCTAAGACCGCCTGATGTTAAATAAGACCCTGTGTTAAAAATAGGGGTCAAAGGACACTTAATCTAATATCTTTATAGAATTTGCAGAACAACAAAGTGCATTGTAGATTGCTGCGCTTTTAGATCCCATGGGAACATAGGTAGGTTTGGTGACCATGCCATTGATTTGGGGAATGCAACATTAATAAGTAACAATTACTGCCAAAAGAGAAACAGTACAAAGTCATGTATCACACTTGGTCAACCACTGGTACTTCAGTACCCTCCAATAGAAAATAATTAAGATTGCACCTTAAGATTAAAACCGTTAAGTAGTAATGTTAAATTAATCTATTTAAAATGGTTAAAAATAAAAATCGATATATTTTAATGTTAAAATGTATTACATATATTCTGGATAAGTTGTGCGTTACACAAATACACATAACATATGTATTATTTAATTATACAATATTGTATCAACCTTTTTTAATTTAAGAATTAATGTAGGTTTTCATTTGAATAAAATATTAAGTTATTTTTAGTTCTGTACATCACTTTTCATAATTAATGATTAATACTTTTTACTTTAGTTATGAATTAATTTTTTTGTTTAAACTTCAGAAAAATGTATTTGATTTAATATATTCAAATCAAAGAGTTCATTTAGTATTAAGTCAATAGTGCTTTAGCTTTTTGCAGTTGTATATTTTGGGTGTTTGTTCTAAATATTTTCTTTTGTTCTACATTTAAAATACATAAAATGAATTTAACATAAAATATTTTTTACTAACATGTCTGAGTTAATATACTTTAGTTTTCCCTGTACTTTACCGTAAGGACGATTCAACATTATATTACTTACATTAATTTTTAAATTCAAAATAGTTGTTAAAACATTTGATATAATATGTTCTATTTTTATATTTGTTAATATTAAATTATATTTATTTATATTTTTATCTAATTTAAATAATTTAACTTAACATTTTTCCTATGGATTTTATTTTAAGTCCCGGCTACCATTATTTTCTGCGGTGAGATGTTGCAGTACCAGTGTTTGGACATGTGTGGTGCTGGACTTACTCCAGCTTTGTGCTCAAGTAATTTACTACTGTTTAAGCTCACTTTTTGGCTGCAGAAACGTTAGAAGTGCAGTTTGTGAATAGCAATGTTCTACTCTTATGTGGGTAGGTGCAGATCCCTCCCTAACCGTACTCTTCCCTAATTCCCTCCCCTTTACGTGTAAATATTCCCAATTTTTTATCCTCTACCCTCTGTCCTGCCCACATTTACCACTAAAAGGTATATGTATGCGGAGACTCTGCAGTTGTGTGGGGGTGGTGAACTGCGGACATAAAAAAAAAGAAGGAGGAGGCGAAACCTCTGCACTCAAGTTTGTGAGTAGCATTTTACAGGACGTTTGTAGTGCTAATGTAGTACTATAAACATTCTGCAAAGGGCAGTCTTTAAATAATTCCCATAGAATCCCGCTGCCCGCTGCCCGCGTCCCACGCAGAGGGACATCAGCAGGGCAGCCTTCTAGTGGCCGCCCGTCGGAGCCTCCCCCCCCCTTGCTTCGCCTCGTAGCGAGGCCGCGCCTCGGGAGGCGAGGCCCCCAATGGGTTTGCCTTAGGGAGGCGTGCCAATAGGGTGGGCGAGGCTAGACCCCCCTTTTAGGCGCCTCACTCCCTCAGTTCTGCCTCTGCTTCCTGCGCCGCTGGCCCCATATTTGGCCAATTGAAAATTCTTAACAGGATTGCAGGTCCATAAGCGCCTAGTTCACCAATGCCTTGTTACCGATGCCATATTTTCCAGCCTGAGAAACAGATTTAGGTGTTGCTCTTCTCGCTCAGCCTTTCCTGGAGCCAGGGAGTTGGGAAACGTTCACAAATTTGGGTCCTCGAGCTGAGAGATGTATTCTTCGGCAGCTCAGTCAGTCATATTGGCTTTATCGGGAATTATCAATACATCACCTTTGTAGACAAAGTGGAAATTAAACTTTCTTCGTGCTACGATATGAAGGGAAGCGATGGAATGAAGCATTTCAGCTATGGTTCAATTCTGGCTCCATATGTAGGTGCCAGATCTTCCCATAATTACGTTAGGAAGATCTGCAGTGGCATCGCTAAGAAAGTTAGGAACACCATTCACGTCTAAGCTGAACGGCAGTGGGGCCAAAAGACATCCTTTGTTAGTCTGCCCTGGGCTTCTGAGTAATGTTGCAAATTAATGCCGTCATTTACGGGTTACAGAACAGGACCCATAATTTAGCCCACTTAAAGCTGGCTCGCAGGGGCAGGGCACCTATAACAGCGAAGGGAGAAAGGGGGGCTCTGGCAGCGACGGAAGCCTCCCCAGAGCTGTGGCGGAGTTACAGGGCGATCTGGAGGCAGAAGGGTACAGTAAGGGTACCTCTGCGACAGGCGGTACAGTAAGGGTACCCCTGTCAGGCACAGTAAGGGTGCCCGAGCCAAGGTCCGGGAGCCGAAGGAGGTTCTGGGAAGACCGCGACGGCGCCCCGTTAGTCCTTCGGGCGGTTGGGGGGCCTGACCAACCGGGGGTGTGCCACAACACGCTCCGCCCCTGTCAAAAGGGGCGGGAGTAGTAAACAGATCACGTGATTCAGTGGATGATCTGAAAATATGTGCCGCACTGCCGGGTATCGACCCACCGTGCGTGCTGGCTCGCCCGGTGGGCGGAGCAGCGAGGGGCTGCTTGCCCTGGATCGCCCGTAAGATAACCCACTTATCGTCATACTTATGTTGTATGAAATAAACCTGCAGCAGTTCTTCACCCACAATGAAAGTGTCAGTGTAATCCTTGGGTGACGTCTGTGCATGCGTGTTGAGTGGAGCGGATGACTGTGTGGTCACTATGCCACTGCCCGCGTCCCACGCAGAGGGACATCAGCAGGGCAGCCTTCTAGTGGCCGCCCGTCGGAGCCTCCCCCCCCCCCTTGCTTCGCCTCGTAGCGAGGCCGCGCCTCGGGGAGGGGAGGCCCCCAATGGGTTTGCCTTAGGGAGGCGTGCCAATAGGGTGGGCGAGGCTAGACCCCCCTTTTAGGCGCCTCACCCCCGCAGTTCTGCCTCTGCTTCCTGCGCTGCTCCTCCTGGCCACGCGAATTTCCACCCTTTCCGCTTACCCTGCGCGGCGGAGGCAGCGCGCTATTGGAATGTTTTAATGTTTTTCCTTGCGTTGCAGGCGGAGTTACAGGGCGATCTGGAGGCAGAAGGGTACAGTAAGGGTACCTCTGCGACAGGCGGTACAGTAAGGGTACCCCTGTCAGGCACAGTAAGGGTGCCCGAGCCAAGGTCCGGGAGCCGAAGGAGGTTCTGGGAAGACCGCGACGGCGCCCCGTTAGTCCTTCGGGCGGTTGGGGGGCCTGACCAACCGGGGGTGTGCCACAACACGCTCCGCCCCTGTCAAAAGGGGCGGGAGTAGTAAACAGATCACGTGATCCAGTGGATGATCTGAAAATATGTGCCGCACTGCCGGGCATCGACCCACCGTGCGTGCTGGCTCGCCAGGCGGGCGGAGCAGCGAGGGGCTGCTTGCCCTGGATCGCCCGTAAGATAACCCACTTATCGTCATACTTATGTTGTATGAAATAAACCTGCAGCAGTTCTTCACCCACAATGAAAGTGTCAGTGTAATCCTTGGGTGACGTCTGTGCATGCGTGTTGAGTGGAGCGGATGACGGTGTGGTCACTATGTATGCAGATGGTAGTGTGGTATTTTTAACCATTGTTTAATGTGAGGAGGGGACGTGACTCTGAAGTGGCAATGCCTTGATTGAGTCAGGATCAGGGCCGGACTGGCTGTAGCGTTTCCCGTGGGCCGCCCTGGGTGGGGGCCGGTTCTGAACCCCTGTGGGGCCATTTTTGTTACGGGGGGCTGTTTTGCAGCATTGCTTCAATATTGCCCCCTGTAACAAATGCAGATGCAGTGTCCCCTCTCACACACGGCCGGTTCGACTCAACAATTGGGCCACTGCATGTCATAAATTTATTTAAAGAAAGCTGAAAGCTTGGTGGGCAGTGAAAGCCAGCAACTTCCCCTCGAAACTTGTTTTCGTTGCTAACCTCGGGTGAACCAGCGCACGTCATTGCTTCCCAATGCGCCCAGGTTTGTAACGGTTAGCGCTCGGCGCTGTGGCTGGAATGCTGAGTGGAGGAACTTGAATGAGGCGGGTGATGTGCAGCGCCCCTCCCTTCCCGTAGAATCCTGTCTCTGTTCACCCCTGCCGGGCGGAATGAAAGCCTTCTAGGAGGTTGGGACTTTGAAGCCTTTGTGAGTGACAGCTTTGCGGGCCCTCGGAAAAGGGCTCGAAGGAGTGAGTGGCCAGGCAGGGCTCGCACTGCTTGGCAGAGGGGAATTCAGTGCCTCAGTTTTTTGACGGCTGAAAAGGCGTACATCATGGCGCCTCTCGCGGGAAGTGGCCTGTGCTTTTTTTTATTTTAATAGCCAAGTGCAGGGTCTCCAAAGGGGAGATGAAGTACCAGGATGTTGGTTTAAATATTCATCATTCGCTAATGTGGAAGCACTTACTGGGAAAATATCCCGACTTGTCGCGCTTATGATTTGCAGACAGACCGTGGCAGGACTCAATCGTTTATCCAGGTCTCTAACCATCACCAGTTTGTGGAGACATGGTACATTCTAACACATTTTTTGTCTGATTTCTGTGAATCGCACCGTGCACATTACCACACTAACATTGTGGAAATGTTACAGATTTTTGTGTGCTTGTCTGCAGTTTATTGTTGGGGTTGTTTAATTCCAGGTGCGTCCAGCGTATGTCAGGGTGGGCTGGCTCCATGCCCTATTTTAGGTGTAACCCTGAGCTATGCAAATTAGTTCCAATTCGAATTGGAGAGCAGATTGTACTTTGCTCCGATATGTCACCAAATTTGTTTAATTACGTTTATCTTTATTGTATTATATGCTACTTTGCAGACTTTCCTAATAAGCTTAAATTAAAAAGGGGACAACAAACTCACCAACTCTTACATACAATCAGGTAAATGTATCAATCTATTCATTAAATTAAAAAACAGAATCGTGATAAAACTCTGGAGGAAGTGGCAATGACAAACTTGTACTCCAGAGCCATTCTGGAATCTGTCATGCCACTAACCACATGGGGTAAAAATCTGCTACTTGGTTGTAGCATGTTTCAGAAGCAGCGTGCCCGTCAAGAGCATTAAACCTATTATTGAGTTCCATAAACCCAATGAAATCGCTTCAAAAGGGGCTTCCTACCAGGAGCAATGTAACTCTGTGTCTGATCGCGTTGTTGCAAAAGCCTAAGCCCTGGGAAAGTGCTCTGAAGAAGAATCTAACTCTCCACTCTCACCTCAAACTTACCAAAGAATTCCGGGCCCTTGGACTCACTTTTTCAACCCCTTGGCCCCTGAAGGTTTACCAGTGTCACAAAAAAACAATGGCTTGGATGAAGTACCAGCAGATATTTGTCCTGTTCGATATATTCAAGAAATCCAACGTAACTTCTACTACCATCGTGGCCCCACCATCATCAACTGCTCTCTGTATACTGAAACTTAAAAATATCTTACGTAAACTCGATTAAAAAACATGTGACCTTAATCTGAAAAATTATTTCTGATCACCCAATGTCATTTCAGATCACCCAAAATCTAATGGCCCACTCTTGGGCAATCTTGTGTGACAAGGTGTTTTTAATCAAATATCTGCGTTTGTGAACTATTCATGAACTATTCAAATGAAATCCATTGTTGCTGCGACACTGAATAAGCACTGATCACTGGTTAAGCTGATATCAAAACTACAATCGACTTAAATGGAGTAGTAGTAGTAGCACGCCTCTCCTACATGACATTTCAACTGCTTTTGGTGTGGTTAATCACCCTGATTTGCTGCAGAAACTTGACATCATGTGAGCTCAAGATTTTGTCCTGAAACGAGTCACCTCTTCAGTAATAGTTCGCTCATAATCTCTCTACCCTCCTTCTCTGTGGTACCATTTAAATCCACAGCTAGTGTACATCAGCACTCAACCATCGCTTCACTCCTGTTAAATGTTTACCATAGTCATCTACCTGAGCTGTTCTCCTCATTCAGCCTCGCTACGTGTGCCGATGACATGCAAGCGCTACTTAAGCTTGACAATCTATCGAGCCATCATATCTTTACCACTGGACAGTGCCTATGAATACTTGATCATTCGATGCTAATGAACCACCTCATGTTAAATACTTCAGAAAATGAGATGCGAAAAAGTGGTAGATTAGTGCCGGCTATCACCTTTCAAACATCTGTCCAGAAGAACTAGGCCTCCATCATTCCTTTCGGCAGAAGTGAGGAATTTATGGTTGACTATAGATTCCAATCTTTTGCTTGTACCTCAAATCAAGTTTCAATTTTTTTTTCTGCAAGATGAGAATCTTGCAGCGAATCTTCAAGTGTCTTGCCTTCCTTCAAAAAGGTTAAGTGGCAATTACCTAGGATTTTTCCAAGTTGATTACCTCTCTGAGTACTTAAAAAAATATAGGCAAATTAAAATGCAGCTGCTAGACTACTCCTCCACCTCCTGCTCTGGATGCACATTGCACCAGACATCATATTCTTATTCTGGCTGCCTAGAGATAGAGGCATCACCTTGAAAGCAAAGCTCATTGCACATCGAGCAATCCATGTAATTGGATCATTCTTCCTTCAATGCAGATTACACAGTTATTCTCAAACAGGACCATTGTGTTCCAAGCTGACTCTTGATCATCCCATTGTTCAAAAAGTCAGAAACCGGTGGAAGCTTGTTCTCCGTCCAGGACCCCATGCTCTGGAACTTGATCCCACCAAGAATATGAAGAACGTAATATTACCTAGATTTCTGTCGAGCACTGAAAACGTTGCCCCTCCCACCCAGGAATCACATGTTGCAGATCACTGATTATATAAGTGGGGGAATAAGGAGAGTGTGCATGAATGCATCTGTTCCCACACTCGTCGCAACCCTTCATGCTTGCACGCAGAGGTAAATGCTGCAAAATGTTTGCAACATATCTTTCACCCTTGGGCACCTGATCCAATACTACATAGGAAATAGTCCATCCAACATAGTTTCAGCCGCACACTTCGAAATCGCCCCACAAGCCTGATGCAAGTTGGAGCACTTTGTGGCATTGTCGTGGGTATGAAGCGCTAGACAAATTTTATAATGCAATACATTATCGTTGGATTGTTGGAAGGATCATGTTCTAGTCCGAAGTTACCTGAGGGTTTGGCCACTTACATTGTTAGTTTATCTGCTGTAACAACATTAATGTGGGAAGATGTATTCATTTAAATCAACAATTATACTGAAGCATTTTTTGATAATGCACTTGCGGTGGCTCACTGAAGCTAAAATAGGAGCCTGTGTGAATATATCTAAAATTAATGTTAATGCGGCTTGTCATTGGCTCTGAATCAGGATTTTGTCTACACCATAATACTGAAAATGCCGCCATGAATGTCAGCGATAAGCTACCTAGAGACCAAGACCATGCTTGCATACTCAACTACCCATTGCTTATTCCTTGCACCTACCAATTTAGCAACCAGACGTATGCGGACAACACACAAATTCATATCAAATTACAAACCCAGTAACTGAGTCCAAACCATCTCTATTTGCCTCAGCCAGATCCATTAAACCTCTTAAAAGAGGTGCAAGTCTGGACTGACCGTATGGGACACTGGGAATTCTCCTGTGAGGTGGAGGAATTAGGGTATGTTTTCAGAAGTGGATGGGCAGAGGAATCATCAGGTTGGCAAACAGCCCAGAGGAAACACACACAATGTTTTTGTAGACATATATATATATATATTATATCCCATCCTGTAAAATCCACCTGAAGATGGGCACAGTCACTCACTGCGGTCACTGAGTACGCTAGGAGACTAGTAGGAACACATTTCCTAGGGATGCTTTACGGTTTCAATCCACCACTGAAGGGGAAAGTGGTGCCCCCATCCCAGTGTTACTGTGGAGTGCAGATCTGGCACCATGAATAGCTCTTGATAGTAGGATTTTGGAAGAAGGTGTTGAAACATCTTTTGGAGTCAAAAAAGTATTTCAACAAAATTCCTGTTCAGATTAGTTATTGTAATGACTATTCTGGCTAACACTTTTATTAGTCTAAAAGGAATAATTTTGTATGATTAGGCATATACTCACTATTATTTTAGGGTAAGCTGGTTTTAGCTCAAGGGAGCAAGTACTCCAAAACATATAACTTTATTGCTTTCTGATTTGACCTCCAGATACAAATCTTCTTGAAGCCTGTAGTTCCTGGATGGCTCCTAACAAATTAAGCCATGCAGGTCCTAATAGCACAAGTAAGCTCTACACCCCAAAGGCATAGTTTTCTGGTTTGATGGCAAATGAGAAATGCAAAAACAACAGTTGATGGACAGAATGCAGAACAATGTCATACATTCACCCCAGTACAGAGATCTGGGCCTAAATCCATCGTATTTTGCTCACCATGCCATTCCAGTTTGAACCCAGCCATATGCAAAGCAGTCTTGACCCTGTGCCTCATGGAAACAGTTCAGCCTGAACTGCCAAGCCAAGTCCTCCCTGGACTGGAAACAAGCATCCTAGGTTACTAAACTGCGGACAGAACCCTTTGCTGATTTCATCACTGCAAAGACAGAGGGACTTACCTACATGGATCTAACCCCACAGTGATCCAAAATTGTTTCAAAGCAGCACCGTCGACATTTTTACAACACCTCAGAGAGCTCTATTACTCCTGTTTCCCCTCAGTGAGAGCAGCTACTGTATTTTCTTAAAAATCCTTTCCCTCCTGTTTGAATTTCTCCAAAGTTGAGCTTTGCTGTGCTAATTAATAGACTGTTTTAGTCATCACATACCTTTCTCACTAGATAGGCCTGCTCGCACTCTTAGAGCGGCGGGTGCAGGCAAAGTAACCTTGACGTTGTGATAACATGTACCCGGTCCTAGAAAGGCAACTCATCGTTCTGTATCTCCATTGTTCACTAGCTACCAAGTGGAAATTTCCAGTCTGGGCGTGTCTTTAGTGATCCTGAAAATGTACATTATACGTTGTCCTGGGAGTAGAACTCAGTCCATCTGCAACAATGCAAGGGGGCTGGTCAGACTGGGCTCCACTCCAGTGTATTACTAATAAATACTTTGGTTTGTATTCTCTACTGTTTGACCGACTCTTCATTTGTTTTGGAAGGCTGAGAGGTGCCCATAGAGTGACATTACCATCTGAGCTTCTAATGAAGAAGTGCTCCTCAAAGCCTGCTTTGTTCTGCCATCCTCTCTGTACGATATCATAATTAATTGTTTAACTATAACAGTAATAATAATAACAATAATAACAATCCTCATTCTCTTCTGAATACACAAACTGTGTTTTAGACCTGAAAAGCACCAGGCCCTCACCTCAATCTTGATTTTTACATAATGTGCTAGTTTGAAAATAAATGTATTTTCTTTGGCAATGAAGGAGTGGAGATCCTTAAATCTTAATCTCTTAATGTTGTCATCATCAAATTCTTTATTCGGCTCTAACGAGCCATAAAAGTTATATTATAGCCTTATAGCCCACCGTAGCGGGTTATACCTTCAATTAAAGGTCAGCTCCCGCGTTAAAGGCCGAAGGCGAGGGACTTTAACAAGGGACCGGGACTTTAATAGCTGGTATAGCCCTGCTACAAAGGGCTATAAGGCTATTAGAACATTCTGCCACTAGAGGGCAGAATGTTCTAACAAATAAAACAAAGGCCTCTCGAAGCTCGAGGGGATTTAAATCCCCTCAAGCTCTGAGAAGCCTTTGTAAAACATTGGAATGTTGCTCTGCGGGCATTTACCTGCCCGTAGAAGCAGGGAGCACTCCATTGTCTATAGAATACACAGTACAAATAATACACCATAAAAACATCAGGTAATATCCATTAAATAATATGATAGCAGCACGATCCCAAAGAGTTTCATCATCATCATCATCATAAAACTTTATTTCGGCCGCAAAGGCCATAAAAGTACCAATAAAATATAACAGCAAACAATTCTTAAAATACAGCAGAATAAAATCAAAATTATTCATAAAAATAGAAAGTACAGAAAGTACAAAACTACATTTGAACTAGATAATTAATTGCAGAAATTTCTACGTTTGATCCACATAGCATTTAGAAAACGGGTGGGTGTCGTATTTCAGAACTCTTAGGGCATTTTCACACTCTCCAAATCCCAGATTTTTGCAAATGGGTTTTATCCAGCGATTTCGGGACTGATAATACGTTGGGCAAAAGAAAAAAACATGTTTTTCATCTTCCATTCGATAACCACAAGCAGGGCAAATGGTGTTTTTATTAGGCTCCCAACTCGAGGTTAAAGACCTAAGTGGTAAACTGCCTATTCTCAGCTGGAAGTACAACTTCCTTGCAACAGCAGGAAAAATCAGATCTAAGAATTCCTCCTTCCTGTAATCAACTTTGATCTGAAGAAACTGGGCAGTCAATCTGCCAACACCAAAATTCACGTGGAGGCTAATAAGATGATAATGTCTGAACCGATAAAACCAAATTTACCCTAGATAGAGCTAAGCATGAGACCTCCGGGGAACCCCATAATTCTGGGAGGCCAATCTTATCACATGTATCCCTGATATGATTTAACCAGGGGATCTTCTTATTATTGATTAGGGGCCAAACCCCCTTAAATTCTTCTCGGTAGGAACCCAACTCCGGATTAGACCAAAGTCTCTTCCAGTATGTCACTGGCCGCAGCGCCACCTCCTCCTCCACGGGTAACAACCCTAGGTCAAACCTAATGGGAACCAACGGGGTACTTGACGGCAAGCCCAACAAATTTCTCATAAAGGAATTTTCGATCCTTATTAGGCTAGAGGGCTTGCATTGTCCCTATAGTTCAGCTCCATAGGTGGACGCTGCTCTAGCTTGAGTCTTATAGATTTCTACCACTGGTGCTACAGGCTTGAAAACCGAACCTCTAAAAAGTTTAGACATTCCTCCTGTAATTTGGGACAGCTTTAATGCTGAATTAGCGACTTGAACCCCCACCCAAGATGTTCTTGGAGAGTGATCCCTAGATATCCAAACGTCTTTACCTGCTCGAGAGGAATGCCATTCAACATTCAACAATTCTGGTTGTTCAAACAAGCACACGGCTAGGATACTGCTTACCATCTTCACTCTTCTCTAGCGCCATGAAACCTCTGGGTGCCCGTGCGCTTTATAAATTGCGAATAACATAACATAACATAACACTGGGATCGGGCGTGTGTGCTTGGGGGGATTGAGGGTCATGAACTTCGTTTTTGCTAGGTTAATCTCCAGACCTCTTTCCCCACAGAAGTCCACAAAGCCATCTAAAATGCGCTAGATGCCGGTAGATGTTCGAGACAACAACAAAGTGTCGTCAGCGAACATCAGAGCCGGTACCCTGCCCGTGCCAAGTCTTGGGACATCAGTGTCCTTAATGCCTTCCAGATGTTTAATAAGCCCATTAATATATAAGCAAAATAGCGTCGGTGCTAACACGCAAGCTTGGCGCGCTCCTCGGTTTACAGAGAAACGTGCAGACAGTTCTCCGTGTTTCCCACACCTGACCTGTGTAAAGTTTTCTGTATGAAGTCTTCTCAAGACATCCAGAAGATACAGGGGGACGTTAAGTTCCTGGAGAACTCTCCACAGATTTTCTTGCGGCATCAAGTCAAATGCAGACCTCAGGTCAACAAAAATAAGGTAGAGGCTGCCACCCTCCACACTCACAGTTTTCCAATAAATGACCTGAAGTCGAAATAACTGATCAATAGTTGGGGTGCCCTTTCTAAAACCCGCCTGCAGGGTACTAAGGATGTCGTTATCTACCTCCCACGTCTGGATTCTGTCCAGGACTATACGTCCAAGTAGCTTTTGAGTAATATCAATCAAACTAATGGGCCTATAGTTTGAAGGTTGTAGTGGGCCTCTTCTTTTAAATATTGGCACGATCTCTGCGCCACGCCAGGTCTCTGGGGGCTCTGCACCAAGTAAGATAGAATTAAACAAGACACAAAGATACGGAGCCCATACCTTGGGTTCTGACCGATAAAGATCGCCTGGGATCTTATCTAGGCCGGGCGCTTTATTGGGTAGGAGTTTGTGAATAGCGGTTTCCACCTCCATTATCGTAATTATCGTAATCACCGGGACATCCTCTGCTCGGCACTCAGAGGTGGAAGATAGAGCAGTTGAGACTATTGAGTTGGAGTTTGTGCATGAGTATAAGCTCCCAAAGTGGTCTTCCCAAGCTGCTGGGTCTATGTTAGAAAATATAGTAGTCACGGTTTCTTTTCTACCATTGCTAACAATAGCCCAGAAGGATTTAAAATCTTTGTACTGTAAGGCTAATCTTAACTCCTCCCACTTGTCGTCCTCCCAAGTCTTTCTTGCCCTTTCAATCTTTTGTTTGTACTGTGCTCGTAGTATTTTAGTCTTTACTTTGTACTTAGCCTTAATTGCTTGGATCAATTCACTTTTCAACTTCCGGCACTCAGCGGTATACCAAAATTGGCTTTTAGCCAATTTGGCCCTAGAGCTCCCAACCGGAAAAAACACCTCCGAAAGTTTAGAGGCGAGCTGGCTATGGATGTCTGCCGGCCTTGTTTCCCTCCCAGTGGAAAGGCAATTTAACCCTTCTCCAGCCATTTCACTAAGGTGGGGCAAAGCCAGTCTATAGATTTCTGCCATCTTGTTTGAGCAAGCAAGGATACGTGGCCATTTTACTCTCCGTCTGTTGTTATGCAGAATGAGAGGTTGTGGTACAACAATGGCCTCGGTCAAACCCCAGCTTTCTGGTTTTAATATCATGACCAGGGCGGGTTTCAATATTTAGATCGTAGTGTCAGGGAACTTAAGATGTAATTTAAAACAGCAATAATAACAGTTTTATTTCCCAGGCACTGCAAGTAAGAAAAGGCTGCTATGTGAGATCTTGAGTCCAGTGAAAGCAATATGGGGCGCAGGAACTGCCTTCCTTGATTTAGATAAAATGTGCAAAATAATGTAGATTGCAAAGTGCTCTATCGAGCAGGGATCTCACATTGACAGAGAGGTAAAGATGAAAACAGAGTACCTTTGGCAAAAAAAGGGGCCCATTATGATGTGGGGCGGATCGCCACCGCCCGAACCGGGGTGGCAATCCACCCGACATCTTTGCCCGCCCGCACTTCAATTACCCCCCGCCATATTACAATGGCGGGGGATACAGCGGCGGACGGAAAGACCATCCGCCGCTTTACCGCAGGCAGGCAATTGTACGATTGCCAGCCGTGCGGTCCTGGGCCTTAATATGGTGGCGGTGCCTAGCAGGCACCGCCCACCATATTAGGATATGTGTGGATTTTGGCCTTTCAATGGCGGCGATGCCACCATGGACAGGCATGCAGGCTTTGGCTGTGGGGGCCCGTTGCGGGCCCCCTGGGTGTTTGGGGGGGGTGGGGGGTGCACATGGCATTGGCATACTCAAGGTGCCTATCACGTTGTGCATGCGAATGCAAAACGTGCATATTCAACATTGTGGCGGGTGCTGCTTACAGCACGGCCCGCCACAATGCTGAATATCCGGGATGCGACCGCCAGGGTGGCGGTCGCATCCTAATTGCTATTGCAGGACCGCTGCACCCCTGTCGGTCAGTCCCGTTTACCGGTACGGTGGCGGGCGGACATCGTAATAGGCCCCATAGTGTTTGGTTTGTAGTTGAAACCTTGTGAGTAGAAATGTCTGTCTTTCATCTACAATAAACTGTAAGTAAAGTGCTGGGCCTAATAATGAAGCCTGAAGGTTAACTCCGCACTCTTCCTGGCTATTGTCCTGCTGTGCTTTTTGCGCACATTGATGAAAAGATTTTTTATGTGTGCTGAGGAAAAGTTTGATAGGATCCTTCACTGGTCATATGAACCTTTAATTGTTGTCTTGAAGTGTAAGAAAGGAGCTAGCTTCAGCAATACATATGAATTTTAATGAAATCAATTTGGTTCCACAAGTATTTATATTCAGATGCTGGTGCAATCTAAATTTGTATATTATCAAGAAAAAGATAGAAACTATGATGATGTACAGCAGATAGAATATTAGGTAGACTGGTTCCATCGAAGGACTTCCCTATTCTAAATAAGGGTAGAAAGGGGAACAGGGGATTTCTAAGAGGAAAGTGTCTGAATCAAATTAACCAAGTTTGAGGTTCAGGAGATAGGCATGAGTGTTCAAGCATGAAGCGCAATGCCCTGGGCAGGGGAAGTCAGCAGATTTGAGAAGAGATCTTTTCTAAACGAAGTCAGGACAGGGTCTGTTAAACTATGCTACAAAACACATAAATAATACGTGCAGGAATGTTCCTTGAAATGTATCCACTTCATTTCCCACCAAACTCTCCAATCAGCGGCTGTCGATGTCTGGGAGCAGGTGGACTCCGTAGTTTCCCAGCACTGGACAATAAAACATACATCTGTGCGACCTTGGATGTATAACAGGTCAGGTTTGACTGGTGCAGAAGGATCTTTTCCACCACCAAGGTCTGTGTTTCCAAAGCAAAGTTTCAACTATCTAACATTTCAGTACATTAAAAATAAGTCTATTCTAGCTCAAGCGTCTGATGATAAGAGACCTGCAGAGGGAAAAAACATGGATTTGCAGAACATTTTATAAACATGCATGCAACTCGGGCCTGGTTACAAGTTAGGCCAATTTTAGAAATCATGGCTTCCAAGCAAGTACAGTTAGCACGAGTAAGTACATTGATTTCATTTCTTTGGTCTTTTGTAATTTTCTGGCACTTAAGACCTTATTTAAAGGTGCGCAGTAACATGATTTTTGGCCATAAAGTGGGGCTAGCCCTGTGCACCCATTACATTATGCCCTATTGCATGAGTTTCACAAGACTAAATGAAGCAGAGGTAGAGTCTTCACTCTCTTCCGTATAAGATTTGGTATTGGGTAGTATTGACTCCTGAAATGGTTGCAGATCAGCCACCCGAATTAGAGTGATCTGTTATCCACCATTTTCGGTGCTTCTGCACTGACAAAAAGTGCCATGCAGTTTACTGTAGTCTTTCTTGTGAATGCTTAAAGATGTCCCTAGCATGCTGTCTAAAGACTCCCAGCATTTCATGTGGATATTGCTGTGTCCCTCTTTTGCGGATACAGTCGAAGTGCCCATCTATCATGACAGCTACTAGACCATGCCAAATGGACATTGGGGTAATTTCCATAATAGAGGTGTCTGCAGACATTTCCTCTGGTGTGTAGGGTAGGGAGTAACACACAGCCGCGGAGACCACCAGTGAATATGGCTGGTGCGTCAGAGGTGTTTTCTGCTAGTGGCCGTGTATTTTATTTCATTGGGATCTACTAATTGATGATAAGGGGGATTTATTATTCTTCATTTGCCCCAGCTACTACGATGCAGTCCTTATTCCATGACCATTAATGAACACCTATTTAAAGTTCTGTGCTAAATCTATCTCTACACATAGTATTGAGCTAAGTCAAGCTAAGAGTGATTTTCTTTGTTCATTAGGGATTTCTTTGCTTAAGGTTTCAAAAATTGTTGTAACTTGTTTTGCCAGCGAGTCAGGATTAACGGAGATTCTACGAGTTGCCATGATTCTATCATGGTGATAACAGAATACAAAGTAGGGGAGAAGAGGAAAGGCAGTTGAAAGGAATTGATCTGTGCTTATTGTGCTGCATGTTGGTGGAGAAAAGAAGATTTTAACTTCACAAGACTCCATAAGTTCTTCTTAACACTGGCAAAGAGTTACCTGTGAGGGGCAGGTCATCCACCAACACCCCTCAGATGTTTCTGACTGATCCTTGCCTCGTTCGAAACAGCGTGTTTGAACACTATATTTCGTTATGAAAGGTTTGTGGTATAACTCGTATTGGTACCATGACTAATGTGAAAATTAGGCAAGAGTAGTGCTTTTAAAATATGTAAAATGGATTGTTAACTAAAAGGGAGCACAATGGCATTTATCTGATCGTGCGCTATCATTGTATGCCAGAGATTATGTAAAGAACAGGCCACGTCCAGGCCATTGTTTCGCACGCGTCTTTCAGTGAGCGCGACCTAGCAAGGGAGGCCACAGTAGCCACAGTAGTTACCTTGTTGTGGCCGCATGCTGACGAGTCATGTGCAGGAGAGAGCAAACACTCGTTGGGAGGGAGGGGTGGGGGGGGCAAAGCAGACCGCTGACCAAGGAATGTGTGTGTAAAAGGCCGCTTTATTGGAGACAGGTGCACATTACAATTTTTTAACAACCTTGGCCGAAACGCCTTCCAAAACTAAACCTCACTAAATATAACATAACTAACCCCGCCCACCACCCCCTCCCCTAAATTCCTTCGAGCCCGCCCCCGCCCGTACAATACAACATTACAACAATATCAAACATTACAATCCTGTATAACCCCCCCAACAATCTCTAAATACAAACCTTCGGTTAAACCAACTCCCCAGCCTGCCCCTTTACAGCTATCGGCCCCCAAACTGTGTAACCGAACTAAACTTACCAACCTATCCTTTCCCTGTCGATAACCCAACTCAACAACATAACTCCACCAACCTCCGGTAAAACTATCGAAAATTGACCATAACCCCCGCACAGCACCTGCTCCAAGCGACAGAATACAAGCGAATACCAACCCCTGCACACCTGTCCCCAGAAACCGCCGAAAATAAAACAAGGAAAAAAGGGGGAACATAAAAAACCCAACAAAAGTGTATTTTGAGGGAGGGAGGGAGGGGACAAAAAACACCAGACTAGCCAAGCTCCCACCCACCAGGTCACCAAACCTAAAATGGTGGCCGGGAGCGGGCGCCCAAGGCATTTATACCTGGGCTGATTTGGTTAGAAAAAGGAGCCCAAATTCGAAAAAGGCCGCGCGGAGCCAGCCACGCCCCCCCACACGCCCCCTCCCAAACTGCCCGTTGGCGGGGACTCCCTACGGTCGCCACCCCCCCCAAGCCCCCCTTGGGAGGGAGGGGTGGGGGGGGCAAAGCAGACTGCTGACCAAGGAATGTGTGTGTAAAAGGCCGCTTTATTGGAGACAGGTGCACATTACAATTTTTTAACAACCTTGGCCGAAACGCCTTCCAAAACTAAACCTCACTAAATATAACATAACTAACCCCGCCCACCACCCCCTCCCCTAAATTCCTTCGAGCCCGCCCCCGCCCGTACAATACAACATTACAACAATATCAAACATTACAATCCTGTATAACCCCCCCAACAATCTCTAAATACAAACCTTCGGTTAAACCAACTCCCCTGCCTGCCCCTTTACAGCTATCGGCCCCCAAACTGTGTAACCGAACTAAACTTACCAACCTATCCTTTCCCTGTCGATAACCCAACTCAACAACATAACTCCACCAACCTCCGGTAAAACTATCGAAAATTGACCATAACCCCCGCCACCCAGAAAGAGGGGGGCGGTGCAACTACCCTCCCCTCTTTCTGCCCCCCCCCCAAAAGAGGGGCTTGAAACACAACAAGCCTAATTCCGCACATTCACACACCGAGACAAGACCTCCCGAAGCTCCAACAAATACAAATCCATTCCCAACCGCGACAAATGAACCCCATCCCCCCGAAAAAATTCCACCGCCTCAAAACGAATATCCTTGTGCGTCACCCTCCCAAAACCCAGATCTCTGCAAAACCTGGAGATTTCCAAATTCAACTTCCTCCGGGACCTGTCAATCGCCCTGGGATTCTTTGCCCCTCTCCACACCCTCCGCGGAACCAATTCTGTCCACAACACGTGACAACCCGACCATCTCTCCTTCAACAAAGCCAGATCCCGCTTCATGGCACGCAATAATACCACCCCTTTTACACTGCAAAGATCATTCTCCCCCAAATGTAACAGAAGAATATCCGGGCATTGCCCCTTCACCATGGCTTTGTTCAAACACGGAATCAGCTCCCTCCAAAGCATACCTCCCTTACCTTTCCAAATCAATCGAAACCGACTCTCATTAAAACCCAATCTCCCCCCAAAATAACTCTTGCAAGCTTGGACGTGGGCCCACTTTACGAAGGAATGCCCCACAATCCACACCGTCAACTCCTGTGTACTTGGCCCAGCCACCGAACCTAAAAAGAAAAACAAGGATGAAACTTCACGAAAAAGAGGTGGACGCAAGCGCCTTCGCTGCAGGTTCTCGCACATATTTGTTAAAACAGGCAGATGACCAGCGCCCTAAGCGCATTATGTCGCCCTGAGACCAACCCCGATTATGCGCTTCGGTTGCCGCCCCAATACGAAAAGAGTGCGTCCCAAACTGGGCCCCGTCCAGACCCAAGCACTGCAAACCCTTACGCAGCACCATGCGCAGCTGATAGTCCGTGACACGCGCCCCATTCATATGCTAGTCCGTGACACGCGCCCCATTCATATGCCTGAAAACCAAATCACCCCCATCGCCCCCTGATAATATCTTCCATTGACGTGCCAAACGCAGCGGACACGTGCAGCTGGGAGCTCCTGCCTCTACCCACACCCCCGTACCCATCCCTCTCTGATCAGTTTTCGAGCTTGCCAACCAGATGTTCACACCCGTGTCCGAAAAGAACACGTCCTGCCAACGAATGCCCCTCTTAATCTTAGTCCCTAGGAGCTCGGAAACCCGAAAAGCCCCAAAAAACATGAAAACCATAAGGGTGGCGAATAACGAAGCCTCAAAATCATCTCTGCAAACTTCAGGCAAAACTGACAACAAACGCGCTAACATCTGCCAGGAGATGGGTAACCGGGACATCACAGTTCCCCCCCGCTCCCTAGCCCAGCCCTCGAGCATCCTACGTCCTAGTTCCCCAGCAGACGGGGAATAGCCCCAAAAGAGCTTACCCATGAAGGAAATCCCCGCTAACTTCCCTGCAATGGTGACTCTAGACAAACCCTTATCGATGAGGTCCAGGATGAAATGAACAACATCCTCTGAACTTCGCCACCCTTCTTCCCTCCTACGCGCTCCTGAAGCCAAAAATTTCTTCCATGCCAGGGCATACGCTGCACGAGTTGAAGCAGATAAAGAACCTACCACCAGCTGAAATACCCTACGTTGCCGACAGACCAGAGGTGCTCCGGCATCGGGGTCGGTGTCCTGTCCGCCTCCTTGGCCAGCCCACGGAACCTCTCCCACTGCGAACGAGACAAAGCATCCGCGATGTCATTGTCCACACCTGGCACGTGCAAAGCCCTGAATGCAATATCGTAACGCAAACAGCCCAACACAAACACTCTCATCAATTTCAATATCTGCTCGTCCCTGGCCGACTGCCTGTTGACGATTTGCACCACAGCCATGTTATCCACACGGAAAAGGACCTTCTTATGTTCTAGCTCCTTGCCCCACACGGTCAGAGCCACCAGCAACGGAAAGAGTTCCAAAAAGGCAATGCTCCGCCCACCATTCCTCCACTCCTGCGGCCATTTCTCTGCACACCAACGCCCCTGCCAGTAAATGCCAAAACCATCACTGCCCGCTGCATCAGAAAACATTTGCACATCCCAGTGCACATCCTCATCTCTTGCCAGTGGAACTCCGTTAAAGGAGTGTAGGAAAAAGGACCACATCCGCAAATCTTCCTTCACACCTGCTGACAGACGCACGTGATGGTGAGGCAAATGCCGCCCCGCCAAAGCCCGGCCCAGACGCCTACAAAACGTCCGACCCGCCCGTACCACTCTGCAAGCAAAATTCAAGTGGCCTAACAGCACCTGGATTTCCTTCACTGTCACCTTCGGCCGAGCCAACATCAAATCCAACAACGCCAACATTTTAGATTTCTTATCCTCGGGCAAACGGGCCTGCCTCGCCACTGAGTCCAGCTCAATACCCAAAAAGGAGATAACAGTATCGGGTCCCATCGTTTTCTCCGGCGCCAAAGGCACCCCCAATTCCTCCATAATCTCCTGGAACGACCCCAGAGCCTGTTGACATTCCGAAGAGCCCGGCGAGCCCACAAAAAAGAAATCATCCAAATAATGTGTGACCAAGCTGTGACCAGTGCGGTGAGTGAAAACCCATTGCAAAAAAGTGCTGAACATTTCAAACAGAGCACATGACACCGAACAGCCCATTGGTAAGGCCTTGTCCACATACCATTGCCCCTCAAACTGTATACCCAACAACGGCCAGTCGTCCGGATGAACCGGGAGCAGCCTGAAAGCCGACTTGATATCGCATTTTGCCATGCCTGCAGCTGCGCCCGCGGTCACAACAAGTGACATGGCGACGTCAACTGAGGAGTATGACACCGAAGCAGCGTCCTCATCGATAAAATCATTGACTGACGACCCCTCCGGCCATGACAAATGTTGAATCAGCCGAAACTGCCCTTCCTCCTTCTTGGGCACTACACCAATCGGGGAAATGATCAGGTTATGAACTGGCCACTCACCAAACGGGCCAGCCATCCTCCCCTCCTGCACTTCTTTACACAGTTTCTCACGCACCACCAGGGCGTGTTCTGAGGCGGATTTCAGATTATCCGCCCACCTTCTCTGCCGGGGCCCGTGGTACCCCAAACGAAAACCCCACCTGAAACTATCAAGAATTGTCCTCTTTGCCACCAAATCCCCGTAACCCTGCAATGCTTTCTCAAGCTGAGCCAATTTAACTGGCGTAGGAGCCCTTCGGCCCAGAACCCTGTGCACCCCTACCACCCCGACCACCCTGTGACTGCTGCGCATTGCCAGACATTCCTGCGCCTGTCTGCTGCCCTTGCTGCCCACCTGATGGCCTAACACCCCAGTAGTTGACAAGAGAGTGGCGCTTGCCGCACTTGGAACACTCGTGCTTATATTTGCAGTACTCCCGTGTACACAAGCCCTTGTTGAAATCCCAACAAGCTCCGACCCCAGATTGTGACGCGGCTGAGCCTCCCACCCCTCCCCGGGTGGGCTTGCCCTGAAAGGGCCGGTAAACTAGAGGCAAACCACTAGCCGTGAAGATGGTCTTGCCCCCTGGTGCAGCCCCCATAGTATGCTGCCATAAATCATTATCAAGCTCACCCCACTTCGCCTCCGAGTCCCAAGCCATACGGGCCCGAAACTCCTCATCATACTGTGCCCAAGCATACCCATTGCCCGTAATCTGGGCCTTCCGTATGACGTCCATATACTTAAATATGGCCACACAGCGCTCGGGAAATTTCTCGCAATATACGCTGGCATAGATCAAAAATGCCGCCGTCCAGTTCTCAATCGTCAGCGGCACCTTAAGGCGCTTTGCCAATTCATACTCCTCCTCCTTAGAGCCCTCCTTAGATCTCACCTCCCTATGTAATAGCTTAAGAAGTTCCACATATTCGCCCTTCCAGATCCGCTCCTTGGTCGCTAACATTAAATGGGCCCCAAGAGGCTTCGTCACCCCCATATAAGGGAGCTTCTTAATCTTCAACTCCTTGCTCTGAGGCTTATCCTTAACCTCACTTACCTCTGTATTGGACCCTGCCTCTACCTTCGCCCCCAGAGCCGCTCCCTCCGACCCCGTACCAACACCTGCGTCTTTCACATATTTTCCTTTGTATAACCTCCCCTCTAACACACTCCCATCCCCATCTTCCCCCGACCCCACAGACACCATAATTGGTTTGGCCCGTGGTTTAGAACTCTCACCTGGCTCTAAAGAGGGTGTGCGGACCGACTCCGACCGCCTCGCCGACCTCTCAGAATGATCCCTCGGAGGATGCGCCCTCGCCTGCGGGCCGTGCACTCCTTTGGATTTCGCCACCACTGGCTGTGCAATGTGTGCCGCACCAGACACCTGTAACATACTGCGAGAAACGTTAGAGTGCCCCCCCTCCTCAAAGCCCCTTATTTCCCCCTCCTCAGGGCTGTCCTCCTCATAATCAAGCAAGAGTGGCTCATCCACCATCAGATCCTCTGCAGCAAAATCCACCACACGGGCCTTACCGGACCCAGATTTATGCCAACTGGCCTCCGCGGCCTTAAAACCAGCTTGCGGGGGAGCCGACTGTACACGCCGGTCCTCCCCTCTGCCTTGAGCAACATAACCATCCACCACATTTGAAAAATCCGACCATCTGGAACGCCGTGCAGGTGGGGCCAGCGAGGCCGCGCCGGACCTTCGTGAGCTGGCCGTGACGGGCTCCCCCGGCGGTACGGAATGTGCCGCGCCAGGCCTCATCCTCCCTTCTCCTCGGCGATACTGGGCCGCACCTCGCCCTACCGAGTCCGCTGCGCTGCTACTCTTCTTGACCTGAAAAGAAAAAGTTTGGACTGGTGTGCTGGGTCCCTGCAATCTGCCCACGCTGCCCGCCCTAAGCTCACCTGACAAAACCTCTCTAGACTGTCGACTCCCAGAACAACCCGCCTGGACCCTACCGTCTACAAACGCCGGCGACAAACCCTCCTCATCCCCACTCCAATCCAGCATTGCCTGAACCACCGCAGACGCGTCTACCGACGCCCGCAAAACACCGCCAACACGCGAACTGACCCGTGCCCCTACCCCCGACTCCAAAACTCCCCCACGCCCCCGGACCTGGCACGAGCCCGACGCCGCTTCCCCTCCACACCCCCGTATCCCCTCAGACCAGGAGGGAAAAATATCCAGGCCATCCCAAGCCCGCTCTCCCCCAGCTGGCTCCAACTCCCCAAACGCCATCCCCTCCTCCTCACCCTCCCCAACACTCAATCCTGCCCCACCCCTACCTTCCTGAACCCCCAGAGAATGAAACCCCCCCACACGATGGCATAGGGGCCCGCGAAACCCCCAAATCCCCCGAAAAAAGGAAATCCTGCGGAGAGCCCCACCCCCCCACCTGGGCCCACTCCCCTTCCCCCAAAGAACTCGCCCCTACCGACCCCGGCCCACCCCTTGTAGATATAGGGGGGGAAAACAATAGCGGGCTCCCCCCTCCCGATGCCCCCGCCACAACTCGCTCCCCCTCATCCCTAGATCCCTCGAAAAAACCAATGCCCTGCCCCACGCTGTCCCGTTCCACAAAAGCATCCTGGAAAGCACGCGAGGCCCCCTGCCGGGCCCTCTCGCCCCCCGCGCCGCCGACTCTGGCACCCCCCTCCCGAACAGCATACGCGCGAGGAGAAAACCCGGCACGCGCCACATGCGCAACCTCTCGACCCGCTCCGCGCCCGTCACCGCCCACCGCCTCCGACTTACACTGTGCCGGCGCCTCAGGCAAAGAAGAGGAACGCCTTTCATATACGCGACCGCCCCCGCGCCTACCCCTCACCGCGGGGGAAGTATACGAGCGCCCCGCTGACGCCGGCCCCTTAAAAACCATCTCTTCCGCGCCCCAGTCCTCCCTACACTCCTCACTCACCCCTCCAAACTCCCCAACCGGCACAGGCGCACTCCGCTGTACGCTTATAGCCGGTGCCGCCTTCCGAGCACGCTGACGGCCCCGTTCACTCACCACCATGGGCTTCATGCGCTTCGGCGAAGTACACGCCGCCACCGCCGCTGCCACGCCGGCCGAGGCCCGTCGCATAGGGCGCGACGGCCCAGCCACCTCACCCACGACGAGGTCCATCCGGCCCGCCTCACTCAGGAGCCTGAGGGCTTCCAACACACGGTAATCACCTTCCGCCATTACTAACAGCAAAATTAGCAGTAACCAAACTAACTATCCCTGACAAAAAACACCAGACTAGCCAAGCTCCCAGCCACCAGGTCACCAAACCTAAAATGGTGGCCGGGAGCGGGCGCCCAAGGCATTTATACCTGGGCTGATTTGGTTAGAAAAAGGAGCCCAAATTCGAAAAAGGCCGCGCGGAGCCAGCCACGCCCCCCCCACACGCCCCCTCCCAAACTGCCCGGGGGCGGGGACTCCCTACGGTCGCCACCCCCCCCAAGCCCCCCTTGGGACGGCTGCAGAGAAAGTGAAAGCATATCGGTAGCAGCGCGGAAGACAGCACAATTTTCCAGGAAGTAATCTTGAGTCTGTTATGTGTTCAGCGTGTGAAGAGATTGTAGGTTTCTGATTGGTTTGTTACCCGCATCCAAACAGGGAACAGGTTTTACCCTGTAACAGCCAATGGGGTTGAATCTGTATATTAGTGTGTTGGAAAACTGAAACGGAAAGTAGAATTAGTTGATGGTGAAGCAATAGTTTTACTATGCTTGGATATAAAGCACGGATGAGAGAATGTAGAGACTAGAGACTCCCACAATCAAAGCACACTGTCACTTCATGGTCAGACTTCTAGTGATTTTAGCACAGTCAGGCACTGTTATTTCAGTTTGGGATACTAAAAGACTCTGCTTTTGCAGGAGTTTTTTATTTCAGCTAATTAATTGCAGAATTGCTATTTTAGCTTAATATTTGTTGAGTTCTTATTTTAGCCGGTTGCTTCAATCTTTTATTTTAGTTAATTATTTAGACTTGCTTTGCAGGGAAGAATGGCAGCAACAGCGATTTCACAGCTGCCACAATTATGATCAGACTGTGGGGAACCACTTTTACTCTGGAAGAAGTGGAAAAAAGTGTTTGATTCCTATATGATAGCTATAGGAGGGGAAATGTTTTCAGCAGCCAGGAAGCAAGGGGTCTTGTTGCACAACTTGGGTATTGAGGGTCGCAATGTGTATAAAAAGTCTGGATGAAATTGAACTTGGCCAAGAGAAGGGCCAACCGAGAGACATTTTTCACATGTTACTGATGATGTTGGAAAAACATTTTGGTCCTTGCATTATTATTATCATGGAGATGCACAAGTTAGTTTCTAGAACTCAAGCAAAGAGTGAAAGGATGGGCAATTACAAAGCCTCTTTGAATAGTTTGGTCAGATCATGCAAATTTGTCGATTTGTCAGACTAGCTTATCAGGGACCAATTTGCATGTTGTCCGAATGAGACTAGAATTCAGAAAAAAAACTTTTGGCTAAGAACCCTTCATTGTGGGAGGCAGTAGACATTGTGGAAGGTATGGAGAGCACTTCTTGTTGGGTCAAGGAAATGAGCAACAAGCTTCCTAACATGGTGGAGAGAGTATCCAGGTACTGTATAGAAGGAGACATATGAGGACAGTAAAAAACCCTTTCAACAACCTGCATAGTCTAAAGGGGCTGTCCACGATAAAGATTCCAGAATCAAAAGGTCTGTGTTAGATACAAATTCTAGATTTAAATGTTTCAAATGTGGAATCCCTAATCACTTCTCTAATAGCACTAATTGTTTTGCACGCAATGCAGTCTTTTGGAATTGTGATAAGAAAGGGCATTATGCCTGCATTTGTAAAAATAGCAAGGTGCATGACGTTTATGAGGTACAAGAAGGTTGTCAAAAAGTTACATTCCAAGTAAATGATTAATTAGAAGGTGTTAATAAGGTGAAAGGGGAAGTTGATGAGGGTCAAATCAGAATGCCTGAATATGAGATGATCATGGGTGGGGAAAAAACTCAGTCCTTGCTAAATCAGGTTCTCCTCATATACTCATAGCAGACAGGAATTGGAATAAGATTTATGGGAAGGGAAATATTGAGTTGTTACCTCCTGAAATTAACCCGGAGTTGTATGGGGGTGTGAGCATTTATCTCATTGGATATACGGTCATAGAAATTGAATTCAAGGAAAGACAGACAGTTTGCAAAGTTTTTGTAGCCAAACCAGGGGACAGTCTCTTGGGGTGGTGACACCAGAGGGGCCTAGGTATTATTTTTAATACCACTTCGCAAGAACAGGTCCAATTAGATGCCATGGTGGGGGAGAGTTTGGATGAATTTCAAGAATTCCAGGATCTGTTTAGAGAAGAGTTGGGTTTACTGAAAGATTTTTAGTACAAAATTGTTTTGAAAATAATACCAAGCTTATTGTGCATAAAATGAGAAGGGTGCCTAACCTTATGTTGAAGCCACTGCAAGAAGAGATTGATAAACTGTTATCATTGGGTGTGATTGAGGAGAGTTGTCAGAGTGGTTGGCTCCCATTGCGTTGGCTCCTAAGGATAATGGGACCAAAAGCAGAATGTGTGTGGATCTGAGGTACATAAACCAATGTATTTGGGCTGATCACCAGCCTCTACCCATCATAGCGCAGGACCTAGCTCTAATCAAGGATGCACGTGTCTTTAGTGTAATGGATTTATCGCCTGTGTATCAGGAAGTGCAGTTAGTTGCATTGAGATTCTAGGGCACTGACATAATTTAGGACACTGCTAGGCGAATTCAGATTTGTGAGATTGCTGTTTGGTTTAGCCTCGGCTGCGGCATGTTTTCAACGTCTCATGAAGAATGTGCTGTAAGGAATTAATTCTGTGATGTTATTCCAGGAAGACATCTTGGTATACTGATAAGGTACACAGAGTCATGATCTTGTTTTGAGGCAAGTACCGGTGAGGTTGAGAGACAGAGATCTTACATTCAAAAGAGAGAAATGTAGATTTGGTGTGAGTTCAGTCTCTTACCTGGGCCATACCATCTCCAGGGATGGGATAAGTCCCAAGTTAGATCTAGTAAAGTCCATTTTGGATGCTCCTACTCCCAACTGGAAGGAACAAGTCAGGTCTTTTATGGGTCTCTCGGAGTACTATGCTACGTTTATCCCAAATTTTGCAAGTGTGATAAAACCTATCAGGCTTATTCTCAAGAAAGGGACAAGTTTTGAATGGTCTGATAGCTGCGAGAATGCGTTTGTTTGGTAAAGAGCAGCCTAGCCAAGTTGCCGCTCTTGGGACATTTTGAGTCTACTAGGAAGACCATCCTTACCACCGATGCGAGTATAGATGGATTGGGTGCGGTGTGGTCCCAAATGAACATTGGGAGGAAAGAGTGGTTGCATATGCTTTTCGTTCCCCAAGAGGGTCTAAAGAGAGATATTCCGTGGTTGAACGATAAGCATTGGCATGTTTGTGGGTAGTGCACCATTTTAAACTCTTACTGTGGAGATTGCCATTTGTTTTAAATATGGACCACAAACCAAGGGGTCTCTTCCCCCTTCCCTGGTGTCTAGTGGTGGACCCCTGCTTGGGGATCGCCCTCCTGTGGTAACCCCCAAGCAGGGATCCACTAGGGAGGGGTACCACTGGAATGGGGAAATTCTCATCTTTCCAATTATACCTCTCCCGTGTGTTTCGTTGCTTGGGGACTAAGATAGACCCACGAGCACGGAAGCACTGAAACTGAACTGAGCAGTTCAGCTCATTTCAGTTTCAATGTAATGACGTCAGCGCACCATGCACGTTTGAAAAAGAATTGCCATGGGAGGTTGGGAAAGCTCTTCCCCCACCTCCTGAGGCAAAAAAATAGGAAATCAATTGCTTTTTACAGCAGAGAGATTTTCTGCTCATGTACACATGACAGAATGGTTCCATCATGAGCACACATGCACTGTGGCTCATGGCGGAACCATTCTGTCATGAGCATGTAAGGGGTTAACCTATTCCCTTACTGCTCCAGTTCCAAAAAGTACATTTCAGTTCCTTTCTTGGGCCCCCTCGCCGGTAAGTGCCCAGCAGGCTTGACCATCATGGTAATATGACATCCAGGTTATTTCTGGCCTTAGTTTTTGAAGATACTGGATTGAGAGTGATAGACAGCAAGCTCCCTTCCACAATTGATCATCATCAGGCGTGTTCTCTTCTGTGAGGGGGCTTTCAGGCACTTTTACTTACAAGGTGGAGGATGAGAAGAGAATGAAGGCTGTCCAAATAATCTCTGAGGTTATAGAGGGTGGGGCTCCAGAGAAAGGTGACCGTGTTATAGCTTTGTAACTCCCAAAACACTTATGGTACAAAAGAAAGGCTCTTTATCCTGCACCTGCCTGCATGTCTGGGTTAATATATGTGAAGTCAAACATGCCAACTAGTTCAGAGGCACTCTTAACACAACGCTGCCTTTGAGATCATTTGGCTGCTGGAACTTTAGTGTCGTGTGGCATGTCACATATACTATACGTTGCGCTTCTTGGCCATAAAAAGTGTTAGCGGTTCCTTGGAGGGGACTTCAAAGTCTTAATTTGTCGTGATATGAGTTCATTATAATGAAATTGAGAGCAAACCAGGACTGTTACATCAGGAATTAGCTAAATATCCAGTCACAATTTTATTTGGAGACCTGTGTTTTTATGTTTCATTTCATGAATTCAAGATTGCGAGCTACTCATCCTTAACATAAGACAACTTTAGCGCTTTGGTGATGTATTAACGAATTTTCTTAAACAGGAGCACCCATAAATATGGAGATTGTATAGACCTAAAAGCCAATGCACAAATTACACGGCCGTTGCCCGGGTCAAAATCTGTGCATGTATTGTATTGTACTGCTGTATTTATGTAGCGTTTACTATCCCTGTTTGGGGCTCTGATACATAAGATTGCAATTTTGGATCAAAGGTTTTTTTCCAGCCCTTTGGCTGCATTCACTTTCTCGTGAAAATGTTATTGTGGCACCTTGGAGGGAGTGCCCCCGATGAGCTCTTGGAACGAGTGGCACCAGTGTGTTTCCTAGCTGTGATGGGAACTATGTTGTCACTATGCCATACTGTCAAACAGGGATGTGTAGTTTGCAGGTCCTTAGGTGGGTTTCAAACATGAATAGGGTAATAAAATCCAGGAGAACTTATAGAAAAGGAGGAGGGGGGACCTTTACATTTAGTGGAGTTCACCCACAGATTCAGGGGCATAATGATTCATTGCTGGCACAGATATTTGTGTAAAACGTTAGCTAACATGGGGTCCTACTATTCAAATTTTACTCTGTTCTCTCGTTCCCTGTCATGTATCGTCGCAACTAAAAAGCGCAACCCTACTCTAGTCCTCTACAGTCAACCTCCTTTTTCAGGCTTTTGTCAGCACTGTGCAAGGAATATTTTCCTGCCTCCACCATCGTGACGGGCACTCTTGCTTGTCAAAGCTGTATGTTTTCTAGCATTCTCTCATGGTGGGAAATCTCCCTTTGTTTCCCTCTGCAGAGACTGAGGTATGCAACTTTCACTTACCGCCTGGGTGCCTTTATAAGGAAGATAAGTTAATGAGCCTTTAACTTCATTCCTGACCCATTTTTCTCCCAGATGGTTTCTTGTCGCTGGAGTAGCTTTGGGTGCTGCTGCAGCAGTTGCGAGCGTCACAGGACTCCTGTTGTATTGCATTATTTTTTAGTAGGTTTATACAGCACAAACTCCACCCGAGGTGTTTTACACGAGCACCAGTTACGTTAAACAAGGGCACGTTCACTTTTTTGGCAGGCACGGGGAGATTAAGTGATTTGGCCAGAATCACAGGATGGTGACTCACACATGGTTCCCCAGTTCCACAGTCGGCAGCTCTGGCAGTTACACCACATAGTCCCTCAACGTTTCCTCCTCTAGTTTTGTTACAACGTTTCTTCTCCTCGGTTTCACATCTGCTCTAGTCTGTTTTAGCCTTTAACAAGCCTGGCCACTAAGCCAGATTTTTACTGCCCACCGGAAAAATGCTTCAAAGCCTTGTCAATGACAGCAAGCACTATAGTATTTACATTACAGTTACTACAAAGTAAACAATGATTTTGAAAAGATGGTACATGTAAGAGGAGGCGCCCGAGGTGGACTGCTATCCGATTAGCCACGGAGTGGGCGCTGTTGGCTTCTACTCCAGCCTGAGAACCAGATCTTGTTGCTAGTTCCCTTTAGGCGTGGTCTTACATTTGTGGGCGTATGGGCAATGGACATGATACTTAGCTTTCAGGTCGCAACAGGATTACATTTATGATTACAATGCCTCTGTTGGCTTCATCCCAATTAATTCCAGGGAGAAAAATTAAAGTACTCCCAACGCCAGAATTACATTCCCCCGCCCGCCAAAAAACAGAAGCATATTGGAGAGCCGCGGCCAGTGGCCAATAGGTCAAGGGAGCCTCGGGTCGAAAGAGTTTGGGAACCATTGCTTTACGGTTTCTTACTTACTGATCTTGAGTCTTTTTGAGTCTCAAATCTTTTTGATTGCTATTAGAAATGCTGTTTTGAAACTTCTCTTTAGGGCCACATTTTATCATCTATGCTTTTTTTTTTAAACATATTTTATTGGGTTTCTTATTTTTCATTTACAACATTATGATCTGCACAGCATGCACCATTGTTTACACCCAAATATGAACACATAAGTCCGCTGCAGTACTCCACTGCAGCCCACTTACATATGACATCATAATACAGCTGTCGAATTGGTTGTTAAGGAACTAAATGAGCATGCACATTTACGATATTCACGTTTCCACGATAATATTTCTAACTTTCCCCAACTCCCCTCCCACCCCGGTCTCACGCGTACTGCTCTTTTCAGCCTTGTATGTGTAAGGATCCATCTAGGCTGAGTGTATATTTATTGGTATTTGTTTCGGTACCTCTTGCGTACGCTTTGTCAGCGGGGCATGGTTATCCTTTTGTGTACTAGTTGATAACATTTAAGGCGGGGCTTCGTCATTGGCTATGGATTTTATAGCTTCCAGCAGAGCGTCCCATTCAAGTGCTATTGGCACTTTCCGTAACCCTTTAAGCTCTTCCCTGCGCAATGCTGCACTCTCTGCGGTGCCCCAGCGTATTATTTCCGTATGCCATGTCAGTACATCCGGGGGTCTCCGCGACTTCCATCTCATTGTAATATTTCGTATAGCTAATATAAGTGCTAAATCCATAAAACGGTGTTGCACTTTGTATTTGGACGTTCCTGCATGTAGCCCTAATATGCACTCCTCTACTGTATCCTTCACCTCACGGTGTGCCGCCTTCCCTATCCTATGTCTTAGTGTCCCAGTATGCCCGTAGTCTTGGGCAGGCCCACAACATATGTATTAAGTCAGCGCCTTCTAACAAACATCTCCGGCAATGATGCTGTGTTTGGGGGAACATTCTGTCTAGTCTGTGTGGAGTGAGGTAGGCTCTGTGCAATACCATGGTCTGTATAAATTTAAATTTCGTATTCCTCGATGTCTTCCTTGGGTGTTCTAATACCCTTATCCATTCTTTGTCTGTGAGGTTCCTGCCTGTATCCCTCTCCCATGTAGCCTGCAGCGCGGCCGAAGGGGCCGCAGTGTGCGTGCTTATGCCTGTGTAGAGCCATCTAATAAGGTGCCGACCTCTGCCCATGTAGTGTACCATTTTAACCAGGTCGTTAGTGGGGGGCTCCTGTCTATCCGGGGCCCAGTGCCTTTTAACGTATTGTGTCAATGCAGCATGCACTAGGTACAACTGTGTCGGCGCCCCGGTTTCGTTGCCGAATGTGTCGTGATCTAATAGGATCCCGTCCCTAAACAAATACAACACTGTAGTGATCCCCTCGTTGATCCACGGCAACAGTCTGCGCTTCGTAAGTCTACCGCACGGCAGGGGGATCCCCACTAAAGGGATATTACCTGCGTATGCCTTAGTCGGTTTTGTGTATTGCAGAGCCGCCTTCCAGCATCTAAGTTCTGTGGCCAATAACGGGGGGGGGGTCTCTCGGAGGTCTACTATCTGGCAGCAGCAGAGCATGTAGTTTACCACTATCTATGTCCGCCTCTGTGTACCCAATCTCCTGTAAGTTTCGGCTCGCAGTCCAGTAAGACAGCCATTGCAATTGACAGTTAGCAAAATAGTATAGAAGTCTCGGTAAGACCACCATTTTTGCAAGGGCCACCCTTCCCATCATAGACAACGGCAATGCCGTCCAGAACTCAATGCTGGAACGCAGGGCGCGAATTGCCTTGTGCAGGTTACCGTCTAGCAGATTTGCATGCGTTCTATATATTTGTATGCCTAGGTACTTGAAGGTGTCCGGGGCTACTTCTATGTGCGTGTCACCAAAGGCCACGTGTGTGGTCCCCGCATGCTCTGTAAAAAAGAAGGCGTGTGATTTACTTATGTTAATAGCTAACCCTGAAACCATGGCGAAGCGACGGAACGTGTCGTGTATTGCAGTTAGAAGCATGTTAAGGTCATGCAGGTATAGAAGAATGTCATCTGCGTATGCCGAAAAGAGGTGTTGTGTGCGCCCCAGTAATATGCCGCATGTTAGGAATTTCTCCCGCAGAGTCATGGCCAGTGGTTCCAAAGCTAGTATGAATATAAGAGGCGACAAAGGACAGCCCTGCCTGGTCCCCTTGTGTATCTTGTATTCTTTTGAGATGTGGTTACCCGTGCGGGCTCTAGCCACAGGGGCCTTATATAGTAAACGTAGCCACGCAATGTATCCCTCCGGTATCCCGAACCTCCCCAGGGCTTGGAACGTGTATTCCCAGTTTATGGAGTCAAAAGCTTGTTTGAGGTCAAGCGAGAGACAGCCCGCGTGTGGATACTGGCCTGGGGCTTCCGACATCAGGTGATGCAATTTCCTGATATTCAAGGATGTACTACGGGATGGTAAGAACCCGGTTTGATCCATGTTTATGAGCTTAGGCAGGGAGGGCAGTAGCCTATTAGCCAGCACTTTGCTTAAGATCTTGTATTCCGAGTTTAGTAGGGACAGTGGCCGATAGTTTGCCATATCTGTAGAGTCCCTTCCCGCCTTTGGAAGTGATATAACTAGCGCTTGCGCTGTCGTGGGTGGTAGGGCTCTCTCTGTCCACACAGATTTGTACAACAGTTCCAGGTGTGGGACTAGGGAATCTGCATATGTAGTATAAAACTCTATTGGGAGCCCGTCCATACCAGGGGTTTTGTTTCGTGGGAGGCTCTTCATGGCAGTCCTTATCTCGGCTTGTGTAATGGGTCCGGTGAGGCCTTTCTGCGCCTCCGCTGTGAGCTGTGGGTATGTCAGATTGGAGAGGAAGTCTGCTGTGCGGGACCCCAGGTCACGGTCGGTAGCGCTGTATAGTGCAGTGTAATAATGACAGAAAGCTGCATTAATGTCCGCTTGGGTATGTACCTTATCTCCTCCCAACGTCACTATCTCGTGTATGACCACTGCCGGGGGGGCATCCCGGATCAGCTTGGCTAGCAACGCACCTGACCTGTCCGCTTCCGCATGGGCCCTCTTCGTATATGTCTGGTAGTCGAAGACACGCAATGTCTCTAGTGTTTCTGCGTGTGTTATTCTCGCTTCTTGCAGCGGGCCCTTACGGTCGGCGCACGTGACTGCTTCTTGCTCTAGCCTTCCCATTACATCTTCTACCTCCTTTAGTTTCTTATTTATTTCCTGCCTGACCCCCACTGTTGAGCTGATTGCTTTCCTCCTTATCACCGTTTTAAAAGCATCCCATTCTATCAGTCTGCTTGACGCCGTGTTTCTGTTGGTCGCAAAGTAGTTGTCAATGGTCCCAGAAAGGTCACTGCGGAACACCTGGTCCTCTAGCATCTGCGGCCATAGCCGCCATGTGGGGATTGGCGTGGGTACCCTCCCCCAGGCTATCGTGATCTCTAATGGATTATGGTCCCAGAAGGTTTTGGGTAAGTGTGTGGCATGAAGTGTCTGCATTGATATTCTAGTGGAGCAGTATAACCTGTCTATTCTCGTGTGCAAGTCGTGTACTGCGGAGTAATAGGAGTATTCTCGGTGTGTGGGGTGTCTCATTCTCCACACATCACACAGTTCCCAGCCTCTTGCCCATCTGTCCAGTGCCTCAGCTTGCTTAAACACACCTGCTCCATGTTTTGGCGGGTGCGACCTATCCAGTTCCACATCCATCACCGCATTACAGTCTCCCCCTAGCAACCAAAGCTGTGATTCCCAGCCCGCCAGCGCTCCACTCACCACATCCCAGTATTTGTCTTGTTCCATATTCGGAGCATACATTGTGCCTAGCACTACTGATTGACCGTCTAGCGTGCCTTTCACAAATATGTATCTGCCTAGTATGCTGCAGAGCTAGAAATGGTACTCCGTGCCTCATCCATATCGTGGTTCCTCTGGCGTAGCTGGAATAGGAAGTGGAGAAGATTTGTTCCCTCCATTTTTTGCGTAGCTTTACCGCTTCGCTATCCGTCATATGGGATTCTTGCAGGTACACTATTTGTGCTTTGCGTCGTTGTAGCTGCGCATGTATCCTATGCCTCTTCTGCACTGTACCCATGCCCCTTATGTTCCACGTTATTATAGTGTAATTACCTTGCGATGTCATTTTGATACCCTTGTGCCTACGGGAGGATTAACACAGCTCTCAAATGCAACAGCCTACAAAATTTTTCCCGCACCGTGAGACCGTCCCACCCCCTTGTCAACCCAATACTCGGTCTGGTCGCCCAACTGTACCGGACCATACAACTTAACTGAAACAAGAAAAGAAAACTAAGTGGTCGTGCATAGCGCCTTTGCCATATGGGGGACATCGCTAGCGCTTCACATGTGGCGTACTCTCGTACAGTAATATTGATAAGCTTACTACGGAACCTGGGGTAGCTGTTTAGAGGATACTGTGAATAGTCCCGCCAACTTCGCGGGCGCATTACAGTAACCGTTCCACAGTTACAAGAGAATATATACTTGCGGGTACAATCAGCCATATAGGTCTTTGATGACTTGCGGGGTCGCAGACGGGAAAAGTGCGACGCTGCTCTCAGAGTCCGACCCATGCGTGGTCTCCCCCTCCGAGGAGAGCCGGGCCGCAGCCTCCGGGCTGCTCGTGAGGGCGGCCGCAGCCACCAGTGCCCGTGCTTTAGTCTGCTCTATCTGTTGTTTCGCGATGTACTGTCTTACAGGAGCTCTATCAACTCTTCTCCGTCTTTTCCCGGTTGGGGTCGCCGCGCTGGTCCCGCTTTTCACCGATATTTGTGATCCATTCGGTGCAGCCCTCGTTAATTCCATCACTTCCAGCCAGTCTTCTACGTGTCCCGGGCTTTCAAAAAAATAGGATTTTTGGTCATGCAGGATTTTAAACCTCGCCGGAAATAGCAGCGCAAATTTCATACCCAGTTCTTTCTTTCAAGTTTTTTCTTGACGGTCAGAAAGGAGGAGCGTTGCCTCTGCACCAACATTGTGTAGTCCGGATATAGTGAGATTTTTGTGTTTTCAAAAGTGATCGGGATTGATTCACTGGCTTTCTACAATAGAAGGTCCCTATTCCGAAAGTTCAGCAGTTTCACTATTAGCGGTCGAGGTGTAGCTCCCGGTTTTGGGCGCCCCATGGGTATTCTGTGCGCGCGCTCTATACAGTATTGCGTGGAGAGTCCTTCATTGGTGACATGGTCCCTGAACCACTGTTCCATATATGTTGACGCGTCGGCCCCTTCACTTTTTTCCGGCAAGCCAATGACCCTTATGTTGTTCCTCCGGGCCCTTCCCTCCTCATTCTCCACTCGATCCAGCAGGGTGGCCACTTGTGCCTGCAGCTGCGTGCCTTTAGCTTCGTTTTGGGCTTGTTGTGGCACGACATCTTTCAGTGTCGCAGAGTGTGTCTTCACCATGTCTGCCAGTTTATGATGATCCGCCCGAAGCAAGCCAAGGCCAGTAGACAGTGTCCTATTTGCAGCTCTAGCGCCTTTCTGGAGTCTCGCACTTCTTGCAGGATGAGATCTAGTTTATCCACTGGGTCGGGCATCACCGGCGGTGCCACACTCCCAGGTCCGGTTTTGTTAACAGTGGGATCCGCCGTTTCTGGGACATAATCCGGTCTGCCCTGGTCATGCTGTCGTGTTCCCTTGCGCCCCATCTTGCAGACCGATGCAGCAGCAGGTCGGTGAATTGTCTGCGATCCCGCGCTTCGGCGTGTTTTCTCTGCGGTGCCAGCTCACTCCGCAACCTCCCGCATAGCGTTCCACTGTAGCGTTGGTGCTGCCACGTGGGCCCAGCACCAGCTTCACTTGTCCCCCACTCCCAGGCGTCTCCTGCACGCCTTGCCGTCACTCCCACAGACTAGTGGGCCCCGAGTCGGCGTTCTTCGCCACGTGGCAGTTGAGGGCACCTGAATCCCCGCGGCGATCCACGCAAGGTGCCGGCACAGCGGTCACGCTCCGCCTTCGCCGCAGTTACCAAGCATCAAGCTGTCATCCAAAACACGCCGTGTATCTCTCCACATACAGTCTCTTACCGGTCTGTGCCTCACCGCCATTGCTCAATCTCTAAGCGCCGACCGGGTTGTGGCGTTGTCGCCCTGTAATCAGGAATCTGCCCCAAATGTTTTTATTTCTTGTCCTCTGCCCTCACCACAGGCCAAGGTTGCTCTCATCCATACTTAGCGGTGCCCCAGATGCTCTCTCTGCCATGCCAGGGCCTCATGTGCCATCCTTTGGGAGGTAGTGTTCGTTACGTCTTTGACATGCCGGTTCGCTCCCAGCACCCCGCCTTCGGGCCGGCGTCTCACTGCAGGGCGCTCGGCTGATCCTGCCGCGTCCCAGCCGAGCGCCGATTCACTGCGCACCAGCGCCTTAAGGCAGCAGGCCGCCCAAATCCCCGGCCTCGCGTGATGTCTGTCCCCGCAGGTCGGCTTCCGCCTCCTGCGTATCTCTCGGGTGTTGGCCGTCGCCGCCTCTTCTTCTCCTTTCGTGTCTCGCTTGCACCGGTAAGCTCACGAGGCCACTTGGTCTCGCCCCACCTTACCGGGAAGCGCGGCAGCCCCACCAGTCTCAGTCCGGCTCCGCTACACAGCTCACCGCACTCGGCCTCTCCGCGCTCCGCCCGGCCTCCGAGGACGGGTCCTCCGCTGATCTCGGCCCCTCCAATGCCCAGACCGCTCCGAGTCTCTCCGGGCCTCTCTGCAGCACTTCCCACCGTCTGTGGAGGCTGCCCAGCGGCGGTTGGCGGGTGTAAAGCAGGATATCATTCGCCCAGGTCGGGAGCTCGTCTAAAAGACGACCGCCATGTTCGGCTGCCGGCCACGCCCTTCTTTATCATCTATTCTTGAGGAAAACACTGTCCCCGACCATACGTAGGAAGTTTATCTCGGTCATATCAGATTATCTGAGATAGCGGCAACAGTTTTGGTGGATATGCAAGCAAAGTAAAGATAAGCAATCTGTCTAGAGATACATTTTTCCCCATTCTACAATCTGTCTGCATCCTTGATGTCCCATGATCTGGGCGAATTGGAATATTTGCAGATTTTCGGTTTTTCTGAGATGCTCCAGAATGAAGGAGTGCAAGTATTAGTAAGGCAAAATGAGTTGTGACAGAAGTGGCATCCTGCTCGTGAATTGTGCGATTTGCAGTTTGAGAGTGCAGATTAGTGTGGACATGAATTACACTGTGTGAGCTTTTTGGTTGTGTGCTTTTCAGTTACAGTTCATAAAGGAGTTTGATTTCTGTGATTTTGCTTTTGTCACATTTGTGAGTTGGAAAGTCAATATTCAATTTCGGAATTATTTGTGTGTTATGATAGAAAGGTTGAAGTTTTGTATGTGTTGAAAATATTGAATGTTGAGTTATTGGTTTACGTGAACGGATTCTTTAAAATCGAAGATCTCGATATTCAGTATGAATTTGTGTGCAAAGTGGCAGTGTGTTTTGAGAGGCGCTGCATGCACGCTGGGCTATGGAATTATTGAGTTGCTAAATGTTTAGTTGAATGGATTCTAACCTGGATCGGTATTTGCTTATTCTTTAATTCACAGGAGTAAACACGCTGAACAAGTGTGGGTTTTTCCTTGTTGAGTACCTGTCTTAGTGTGATTGACTTCCTTTCCTTCCTTTTTATTTGGGTAGGGCAGACAAATGTCTTTGTTTTGAGGATTTTTCATTTGCAAACGCAGTGCATTGTAGTTAATCGTGAAGGGATTGGCTTGTGTGCACAGTCTTGGAGAGCTATGCTACAGATGGTTGACTGTCACTGAGAAGTCACGCTTTGTTTCCTTTGCTTTGGTTGCTTTTCGTGGTTAGATACAATATTAGATGTGGGTGTTTTTGAAGCAATCGTCAATGAGGCAAATAAAAAAGACGTTTGTGAATAAAACTAATGAAACTTATAACGATAAAGGAAAAAAAAGTCAAACAGCATGATTCGGAAGAGAAGGATGATTTCCGAGCTGACTTATTAGACTCGAGACCTCCTCCTTATACTGATGATTCACGAGCACTGAGACCATAAGCCTATGATATAGATGAATGAGCACCAAGCATATGAACACATGCATTGGGAGTGTCAATGGCATCACCTAATAGTGAAGCAGGTTCTAGTGGCATTCCGATTACTAATATTAGTGTTAGTACACCCACAGCTACTGCTGATACAGTTGTTCCCATTATTGAGGCTTCCGCTTTTGTTTCTTCTGCGGCTGGTGCTATTATTACAGTTTAGTCAAGGGAACTGGAAAGGAGAGGAATCAATATTGGTCAATTAAAATTTAAATTTGCAGAAATGTTACAGTCTATGGTTGATTTGGATAGATTAACTCCTTATAATGTGGTGGCATTGAGATATTCGGGTAAGGCAGCAACTAGATGTGTATGGGCCCAAATGAGAGACTTGAAGAATTATAGAAAAATACGAATTTAATTTTGCATAAAAAGGAAAACTCGCACAGAACTTTTAGGATGGACTTAGGTGAAGATGAAGTGAGGCAAATGGGCATACTGACTGCGAGTGCATAGCAGAGGATTAATTGCACAATCGATTGGGGAAATTAAAGAAAATACAGAGACAAGGGGAGAAGAAATTGTGGAGCCAAGCAAAAGAAAAGGATTGATACTACGAAAGAAAAGAGAATGGTTACAAGAGATCCTGCAATGGAAATGGTTAAGTCGAAATTCCCTTTGCGAGAAGTTCATGGAAGAGCATATGTGCATGTTGCTTGGACCAAGTCTGATCTCTATGAATTTATGTCAAATTTTCCAAACGTTAGAGAGGAACCAGATTAGTGATATACAGAGGTTGAGAGACTAGTGACAATGTCAAAGGTGCAGTGGGTGATTTTGAATATGTGGTTTGAAATTATTGATCCCAAAGACTTGTGGGCTGAATGTAAACATGGTCAAAGGAACAGCCTCAAAGTACCCTTCCTAATAATGGTCAAGCTTCTCTTGTGATGGAGAAATGCTAAGAAGTGATAGTGCTTTTGAATCAGAAAGTGCCGGAGAAAAGGTGAATTGGGCACAATCCTGAAAGCTACACTGGATTCAAAATAGTCAGTGCATGATCCACAGAATTAAGGTGGGGGTTGGCCATCCCTCTGGCCGCACCCTTGGAGTAACTGTACTGCTCAAACATTCCCTCCAAAGTGATGTAATAGATCATTGTCATTAAACCATATTAATAGTTGCACACTGTTAACTGCATATATGTATGGTGGGACCTTATAAGTTATGAGTTTTGTCTTGGGGGGCCTGTACGTCCCATCAATGATCTTTTTAACGTGTGTTATTGCAGATTTTATGAGACAATGTTCGGAAATAATGTTGCCACTTTATTATTACCCATCATTGTAATGTTCCTTTTGTTTTTGTTTTGTCTCTATAATTGACTTTATTCCAATAATTTGTTTGATTTTATTATCTTTAAATGTCATTTTTTATTTTTTTATGAAAACAACCAATAAAAACGTTTGAACTCAAAATAGTCACTGCATGCTTATTATGAGAGGCTAAAAAAACATATGTAATGACCTGTGGTAAAGGGAGACAGAAATGCAGGAACTTACCACTTGGGGGAAGCAGGGTTGAATCCACTAATAAGTTCACATGTTTGGGTATTTTAATTGATTATACTGGCTCATGGAGCAAGGCTGTGAAAAATAGGAGCCTTCTTTTCATGAAGTCAACTGCTACTGTGGTTAATTTTGCTAAAAAGATGGGAAAAATGCCTCCTGACATACTCCTTAACATTTACCAGGCAAAATGTGTGGGCATTGCTACCTTTGGGGCAGGTGTGTGGGGTTTTTACGATTCATCTCCCATTCAGCGTGTTGAAAATGCTTTTTTAAGGTTTATTTTAGCTGTACCTGCAAGTACTCCTGTTTTTAATTGCCATAGCGAGCTGGGCATTGCACATATTGCTGATGTTATTAAAGCCCAACCAGTGCTACTCTGGTACAGAATATGGACTTCCAATAGCACAGTCTTGAATAAAGAAATAATTAGAGACTCAATGAAGCTAGATCATGCCACCAAGATTACTTGGCTGAAGTACATAAAAAAATTGAGTTTACGATCTTGGGCATCCAGAATATTATAACTGCCCAGAGACAATGAATTCCATCTCTAGGAAGGAATTTAAAATAAAATGTATGAGCCATTTGGAGTCAATTAGACTCTGGAAATAAATAAACCAAGAGTAGTACAGCATCAACTGATTTTAACTACATATGATATACAACCATATCTTTCGTGTAGCTTAAGTGGATATGAAAGATATGTTTTAACCCGTTTTAGATTAGGGATTTTTGATCGACTAATTAGCTATCCAGAAATGAATAACTGGTCTAGAGATTTATGTTGTTATCCCTGCGATGGTTTGTCACCACAATCAACAATTCATGCTGTTCTTTTTTGTAAGTTTTATATAAAGGAGAGATCAAGGTGGATTTTGCCTCTTAACAATGGGACGATGGAGGCAATGTCGACCAGCCTTTCTGTATTTATAACTGCTAGAGAGTGATTACTGTATCTGGGCTGTGGCTTGTTTCCTAAAAAGCATATTTAGAGTGAGGAAAAGTATCAACACTATACCCGCTTGCCTGTAATATTTAATTTACAACATGATCAGTTTTTTCTTTTATCCCTAGGACTATGTGCATTTCTTATATGGCTGAGTTTATAGAACATATGATGAATTTGTATTCTGGAATTTTAAAAAAGTGTTTAACTGGATTTTTAACTGTTTATGTCTGATTTTATGATTTTACTTGCTTGAAATCGAATAAAGCTTATTCTGATTCTGATTCTGAGAGGCTAATGCAGAGTTATAGAAAGTACAGTGACGTAGAAGATTCAGTGAAAGAAGGCTGTTGGGACGGAAAAATCCCTCCATGGTGGTGGACATGCACCCTGAGTGCCCTAACTGTAATGATGTCTGGATCCCTGATGCTGATTTTGTTTTCATGAGCGAACACGGACCATGCATGTTCACCATACTATAGGTCTGACATATGGATTGCGGTCCTTTTGGACAGGAAAGGGGTGCCTAAAGCACTACCTTCATTGTGGTGGAGGGCTACTTCGTTTGGCAGGAGTTATAAAGCACAAGTGTGGTGGTGGCAGCATACCGTGTAGTGATCAGTAGGACTGAATACATCCTTTCTACCTGTATCACTGGAGAGCGGCGTACAGGCTCACTCATTTAGAGTTCATACTGCTGTGTGCTTAATACACCCTTTGCCTGCATTCGTTTGGTATGAGGTACTGCACATTACGTGTGTGCTATACATGTGCTGGGTGTATATGTGCCTGTGAATGGCACGCTACAGATATATACGCACTGTACAGAACTGCACTATGTTATATTCCTGTGCCTGGTACGTGTCTGTCTGATTGGTAGAGTACACAAAGGATGTAGTAATGTGCAGTGCGTGTATATTATATGCATATTGTTGTAAATTGGGTTACTGGTTGAGGGGGGTTCTACTCCAGCATCAACCACAATTTGAGTTAGGGTGAGTCACAAGCAAACACCAATTTAATCTGTGCTAAACCCTATGGTAACTTGTACAAGAGCATCCAGGCTTAACCCAAGACAATGTGTAAAGTATTTTTGCAGCACTTCAAACAGTAATAAAGTGAAAAAACAACACAAGAAAAATCCCACATCAATTAAAAAAAATAGAGCAAAAGTTTATAAATAATTTGAGACCAAACCATCAAAAATCCAGTCAGTAGAACTGGAGCTATGCAGTTTTAAAGATGTAAGTGAAAATAGTGTCTAGAAGCATGAAGCACCATCACACCAGACCGAGACAAAGTCACAAGTTCGGCTGACCGCAATGAATCACTGGCTGGCTAGAGGGACCAAGTTAGGCTTGCTGAGCAAAGTACCTTAAATCCTAGTTGCAGACCATTGCGAGATCTCATGTCGAAGATGCATCACGCAGCAGCTGTGCCGAGGAGCTGTGTGGCAGCATTGCAAAGTCCTGTGTTGTCATTGAGAAGGCTGTTGACCAGTGGCTTGTGATGCAAGGTTCTGCGTCGGGGATGCATCGCATTGCCGTGATTCAGGTCACAAACCCACAACTGGGTTGACAAAGCACCTTCAGGCCCAGTTCCAAGGGTCCAGGATTGGGAAGGCACTCAGGGGTAGGGTAAGACTCACAGCAGCGAGAGTCTAAGTTCTGGGTTCAAGGTGGTTGGAGCCCTTTTCCATCTCTGAGGCTCTGATCAGGAGGCCAGCCAACTAGCCCCTGGAGTCACTCTGATGGTCCTGGGATCAAGATGCAGGCCCAGTCTTTCTTACTCAGACATCAGGGCAGTAGCATTCCTTCTGGTAGAGCAGCACAGCAGTCCTTCTGAGTCTTCCATAGTACCAGAGGTGTATTGAAGAGCTGGGTCTGAGGGTCCACTTTTTATACCTGGTGCCTACTTTGATGAAGGAGAAGGTTCTGGAGGTTTCCACACCCAGAGGTGCTTGGAATTTTCTGCCTCCCTGCCCTGGCCCCAGCTTGTCTGGGGTCACAGAAGACTAGTGTCAAAACCCTTTTTGAGTGTGTTGGACGGAGCCCTTGTGGTGTGAAAGTGTGGTAGGTGACAGCTCCTCCCCTTCATCAAATCAGAAATGGCCCATCCTGCCAACACCTATTCTAATTTTCTTCACTGTCCGAGAGCAATACACAAAGACCAACTGCCAGCTACACCTAGTCATGGGACCCAGGATATCAAATGGTTGGGACAAGAAAATGCTAACTTTTGAAAACTTGCATTTTCAAAACTGTGACATAAATCCGACTTCACCATCAATGACTGCTTTTAATTACAATTCTTTAGACACCAAACTCGACATTCTACCTGCTCCCAATTGAAAGTTAGCACTTAATAAATGTAATACGTTAAACCAATGTTATCCAATGGGAGAGGTAGGCCTTGCTGTAGGGGAAATGAATTTAAGAGTTTTACGCTACCAGGACATGTAAAAGTTAAAAGTACATGTCCTACTTTTCAAATACCCCGCGCCCAGCCCTCTGGGCTGTTTAGGGCCTACCCTAGGGTTGACTTGTATGTATTAAAAAGAAATGTTTAGGCCTGGCAAAAGGTTTATTTTCTGAAGAGCTGGTCAACGTACATAGGCCAGACCCAAAGCGCACTAATATATTGGGCTTGCAGCTTCCAATGTAATGAGTGTCTGATGCTTTTTCCTGAGTAATCAAATCACTCTTTAAAATGAAACTAAAAGCTTTTCCACTGTACTAAACGGTTTATTGTAGAAAAATGACGTTCTTAGTTTTTGTGATGTAGATACAAATGTTGCTCCACACTTGTAGAAATAGGGTAACGGAGCATGTCACTTAAACAATCTTCTCATGAAAAACATTTGACGACAAAACCCAATGCATTTCCGGTAAACACCCTTCATTTTGGGGTAACTATAGATGAAACAAGAAACATGAAGGTCAAAAACGGGCACTATGTAGGGAATCGAAAGGAAAAAAGGTATGTATATATTGAGTTGCGTAATAATGATATTTCCACTGGATGGAAAAGGACAAGAAAACGTTCCCCGTAATTAGGAGCATGCTGCTGTGTGCCTTACACAGAACCAAAGTAACAAAAGCCATGAACAAGAGTTGTATATTCAATCATTTGTGGGTCCAGTTATACCGAAGAATACAAAATGTGTCACACCACGTGGCCTTGATTGAAAACCCATCACCTCCTGGTATGTGCAAAGGTACATAAAGAAGAGAATCTAAGCGTGCCCGTGTATTCAGTATCGAGAAAGACTTCATGAGCCAACATGCATCACGCAATGCAGAAGCACAACTAAACACGGTACAATTCTCTATAAATAGCTTCAACCCTGTGCATATGTATGTGATGTTCTTCATATGCATAGGCTGAACTGCAAAGTAAACAAACTGTGATTGACAAGTGAATGTCTGACAGAATATCGACGGACAGAAAATCGACCTACAAAAATATCGACACAAAAATATCGATGACAAGAATATCGAGATCCTATCTACAACATGGTAAGTACAAAAATATCGCAAATAAAATATAGAATGTCAAAAATATCGTTATTCAAAATATAAAGTATTTTTTAGTTTAAAAAAAATATGTAAAATAAACCAAATAATACTTATAAATAAAATAAACATAATTAAATATATGTTATAATGTTTAAAATGAATAATTAATATATATAATGTAATAAAACATTAATTAAACATATACATATATTATATAATATATATACTTACTTAATAATACATTTTAATAATTATTTTAATAACTTATAACTTGTTAATTATTATAAATTACAAATACATCATACACATAAAACAATAACATGAATAAAAATTAAATAATTATATATAACACATTAAAAAAATTACATTTAATTTGAATATTGTTAGAATTAATTATATATTACATTAGCTAAAATAATACAAAAAATATTAAATAGCACCGCCAATAAAACTACTACTCCAGCTCCAAAAAAAAACAGTAAAGAAAATGTTGGATAGCGTAGAGCTAAAAATTACTATTTCCATTCCAGGGAGTGTAACAATAGGGAAAGTGTTGGATAGCGTAGGGGTAAAAATTACTATTCCCACTCCAGAGAGTGCAACAGTAGGGAAAGTGTTGGATAGCGGAGGGGTAAAAATTACTATTCCAACCCCAGAGAGTGCAACAGTAGGGAAAGTGTTGGATAGCATAGGGGTAAAAATTACTATTCCAACTCCACAGAGTGCAACAGTAGGGAAAGTGTTGGATAGCGTAGGGGTAAAAATTACTATTCCCACTCCAGAGAGTGCAACAGTAGGGAAAGTGTTGGATAGCGTAGGGGTAAAAATTACTATTCCCACTCCAGGGAGTGCAACAGTAGGGAAAGTGTTGGATAGTGTAGGGGTAAAAATTACTATTCCAACTCCAGAGAGTGCAACAGTAGGGAAAATGTTGGATAGCGAAGGGGAAAAACTTACTATTCCCACTCCAGAGAGTGCAACAGTAGGGAAAGTGCTGGATAGAGTAGGGGTACAAATTACTATTCCAACTCCAGAGAGTGCAACAGTAGGGAAAGTGTTGGATAGCGTAGAGGGTACAAATTACTATTCCAACTCCAGAGAGTGCAACAGTAGGGAAAGTGTTGGATAGCGTAAGGGTAAAAATTACTATTCCAACTCCAGAGAGTGCAACAGTAGGGAAAGTGTTGGATAGCGTATAGGTAAAAATTACTATTCCCACTCCAGAGAGTGCAACAGTAGGGAGAGTGTTGGATAGCGTAGGGGTAAAAATTACTATTCCAACTCCAGAGAATGCAACAGTACGGAAAGTGTTGGATAGCGTAGGGATAAAATGTACTATTCCAACTCCAGAGGGTGCAACAGTAGGGAAAGTGTTGGATAGCGTAGAAGTTAAAAATAACATAGTTATAAATAAAATAATTATTTAAAATAATTAGTGATTTAATTATTAAATAACTCAAAATTATTTACAAATACCAATAAATAATTATTACAAACATAACTACCAAAGAATAATTAATTAACAATACATTAATAATAAATACCAATAAATAATAATTAATAAATAATAATTACCAAATAATAAATATTAAACGATAAAATATTTTTCATAACCAAAAACATATAAATTATTAAAAAGTAAATACCAATTAAAATATATTTAACCATTTAAAAAAATATATACCGCAAAATAATAATTATGAAACATTAATTACCAATTAAAAAATATTGAACTATTAAATATTTTTCATACGCCAAAATAATAAATATTACACATTAATTACCAATTAATAATTACTTATTAATATATTAATTAGAAATATCAATGCATAATATTTAATTATATTTAATTCACAATTAATGATTAATCAACAATTAATTATTTTTCATAACTAAAATATTATAATTTAAAATATTAACCAATTAATAATTACTGTCCAATTAATTAATTATCAATACCCAACAACTAATTTAATAATTACTTAATTAGATTTCAATTACTTCCAACACTATTCCCCTATAAACGCACCACACACTCCACTAATAAAATAATACACTTAACATAATTATCAATTAATCAACTAATTAGAACTAATTGCCAATTAATAAACATTAATTACCAATTAATACTTAATTAACAATAATATAATTATCAATACCAATAAATGAAAATAAATTATTAATTAATTACAATTAAATTACTTCCCACCCTATTCCCCTATAAACCCACAACCCGCTACAGAACTTAAAAGCAAAAATTTATTAAAATCAATTTATAATTCCTAAAAATGTATAATTAATTCCATATAATTAAATTACTTCCCACCCTATTCCCCTATAAACCCACAACCCGCTACAGAACTTAAACGCAAAAATTAATTAAAATAAATTTATAATTCCTAAAAATGTATAATTAATTCCATATAATTAAATTACTTCCCACCCTATTCCCCTATAAACCCACAACCCGCTACGGTACTAAAACACAAAATTGACTTAAAAAACCATTGTTAACATATAAAAATTGTATACATATATGTTAAAACCAGTAGAACACTTAACTAAAAACATATAACACATACATATTAAATACATAATAAAATACATAACAATAATATAAATATCGATATTAGTAACATCAATATTAGTAAAATCGATATATTTGATGTCGATATTACTAACTTCGATATTACTAACATCGATATTAAAATACTTACCTTAGGATCGATATTCTGTCCATAGATATTATTGACATCGATATTCTGTCCCTTCGATATTTAAAACTCGATATTTGTGTAAGTAGATATTTTAGTTTCGATATTTTGGCTGCTCACCTTGACAAGTAGTAGAAGAACCATGCCGAAACACCCGAGTGCAAAAAAGAGTCGTACCTGAAACAAACCACTAAATGGTTCGCAGCGTATTTATCACCCAGAGATCAGTTGAGTAGTGTAGGACTATACCCATATCGGTCTGATGATGGGTATAACCTTCGGCAACCATACGTTTTTCCAATTGGTGCCCGATTAATGCACACTCTGTTGGAAAACAGATCTGACAAATGTGATACGTGTCAGAGTGATTACCTGTAGTGAAAGCGCTGCTTGTTAATAGTTATACAGTGATCAGTGCCATAGAATGAACGATATGCATCCATAAGGCAATATGATACATTTTCTTGAGGACAACACCATCATTAATCCTTCGTAGACGCTTTTCGTGATCATATCAGATGACCTAAAATAGTGTCAAAAAGCCCAAGGAGAAGGCTTCTTACTTTGTGATAAATACTGGTCTAATTTTGCACTCACTGATGCGAAGCACAGTGTGAGAGACATTTTCTTGTTGCTGCTGCTTTGTGGGAACTCCTTTTAATTTTTGTTTTATTTATCTCTTTTTATTTTATTAACAGTACATTCTTGCAATGGATTACAAAGTACAATTGGCTATATGCCGGGAGCGTCATAGCAATTACACATTCTACATAATACAGAGATCAGGAATCGATACAGGTGATATAAATGACATATATCAGGGCATAATTCCCCATGCAAGATAACCACCACCATACAGATACACAGTGCCAACTCTCTAAGAAATCCAAGTATGTTGTGGACTGGAAAGGCCTAAATAATTACATTTACCGTACTCTATAGTCAGGGCAGGTCCTAGGATTTGTGGGGCCCCGGGCAGGATAGGAACATGCGAGGCCCCTATAATTTGCATAAGATTTAACCTGCCCTAAGTGAAAAAACTACTTACCTAGTTTGGATATAAGTAAAATGGTTCGAAATAGCATTAATAATCCTCATAAAATACGTACATAAATTTGAAATCTCTAATAAGTGGAAATACATTAAATGAATTTAACTAAGTTATTGTTCTCTTGAATGTGATGATTGAAAATGATATGCAAATTGGGCATTCTGGCACTAAGAGAGCTCCAAAGGAGAGGTGTAGACTTTACTAATGTGGAGAAGACAGTTTTAAGTGTTTTTCCAAAAAGTTGGAGTCACACCATAGCTCAAGAGGGAGAGAGTCCCAGTCCAGCACAACAAGAAAGGAGAAGAATCTGTCTCCAATCAGGGCCATCTAAATGTTAGGATGGCACAGGAGTTTGGATGGCACAGACTATAGGATTCTGGAATTAACAGTATGGAGTGCTATTGAAAGAGAGAACCTTTTTAATGCAATGCACAATGACAAATGGAAAGTGCCTTGCAGATGTAGGGTATCAAACCAAAAACACAGCAGACAGCAGAAAGGCGAGAAGAAATAGCATTGCGATGCAGCATTCTCAGATGAGGAGCTTAGCACTGTCCTGAATGATGTGAAGGGTACTGAATGCTAAAAGGCGGGAAGGACAAAAGAGCAGGCCTTTGCACAATCTAGTGAGAAGATAACTGACTGCACAGCAGCTTCACTGTAGTGAGAGGGTAGAAAAGGGATGATTTTGTGTTGTTTATGGATTTAGTAAAAGCAAGTGGATGAAACATGGTTAATCTGTTCTGAATAAAAAAGAGAAGATGCTTGAAAATGAATCTAAGATTTTTTTGCTGACTCCACCAATGTGGTCGATTGACCCAGTTCTACCAGCCAGCAAAGAGAACACCATATGGTATGAGATCCTTTAAAAATAAGAACCCTTGATTTGTCACTTTAAGGTTTTACCGAATTTGTCTTTATTCAGAAATCAACATCCAAACATATTCTAGGGCAAAGAGCAGATTGCCACTGAGGAAAGTGATGTTTGGGGATCAATATGCACAAGATATCAGCAAGAAACCAAACTACTGTATGAGTAAGACTAACTGGGAATTATATTGATTGAACAGTGGAGACCCAATAAATTCCACAAGTCATAGGTTTGAACATAATAAAAATAGGTGGTGAGTAAATTGTTTCAGATTTCTCAAATCTGATAGAGGTGAACCATACCAGGGGAATACTTAAATTCCAGGTTGTACTAGTTGATTTATAAGCACTGGCTGGGAAACAGTGTCAAATGTGACGCTAAGTTTTAGTAGTATTAAGGCTGCTCTATCTCTACGATCAAGAGTTAGCCACAAATCATCTGATACAGCACAGATGCTACTTCAAACTCCTAGAGTTGTCAGAAGCCGGCACATTGTCAATGAGTAAATTACATTTTATGAAAGAGATTTGGAAGTTGACTTTTTGTTTCTAGGATTCAAGTTTTTCTTTCTGATTCTGAACCTTCTAACTTCCACCACTCCCCTCCTGTCTCATCCCGCCCAACCTCTGACATCTTTCAGTTGTCCTGCTTTCTTCCAACCATCTCTCACCAATACTTTCTCTCTCCACTCTGCTTATGTTCTCTTGCTGGTTCTGTCTCCCTCATATCCCCACATCTTATCGATACACTCCCCTTCAACTCTCATCTCTCCCCCAACCTCGTTACTTCTATCCTTGTTCTGCTTCATTTACATCCACCTCTCCCTTTCCATCCTCCTGGAACATCTTATCTTTTCTGGTTAATCCTGATCCTTTTAAATCAATCTTCCCCTCAATAGAATCTAGAAATATACGACAACAACTGACTTACATCTAAATACAGCCAGCGGTATTGGTTTTGTCAATGGCTGTTTAAGATAAATAAGTAACAATAATAAATTATTTTACGTTCACCCTGTCACTGTTTTGACCAATGAGTACCTCCTTCACACACATTTGCACAGAATACCAACTGCAACTGGAACACGGGACAGTTTCTCTGTGTGCTTTGCATAGAGGCCATGTATTAAATGACCATGTATTCTGGTCATTTCTGCCATGGATTACCTTATCATGCAGTGTGAGACTGGGTCAGGGAATGGTCCCCTGCACCAAAATAAAAGTGGCCCCCATTAGTGAATTAGTTAGCTAGAAAAAGTGTCCCATGTTTCCAAATTAGGACTCTCTACATTAGAAGGAATTTGAAATTGGGGACTAAATGTTGTGTTGGTATCTGTCATTTGATTTGTGAGAGTAGCACAAGAACTGCAAAGAGAATCTAATATGTTTGATCGCTGGCCTAAACTGATGTATTGGTATGCACCGACTAAAAGAGGACATGCATTGGAATTTTCTAGAGTCTAGCATATCACTTCATCTTTTAGAAATAAAACCACAATTTAAAAAGTTACAGTGGTTATATTAAAATTTAAGACTATGTAAATAATTGCATAATGTTTGTTTGTATCCCAAAGTTCTATGCACATTTTATTCATAATTTGTATTCATAATGGAATATGTAGTAATATGTACCTCGTCTGATTGTGGCAAGTCCCTTCCTTATTATAATAAAGTAATGGCATAAATCTCCCAATGGTGGTTAACTTTGGGTGAGCATAGTTATTCCTTTAGTGAGTGGGTTCCTATTTTTCCCACACTATCATTTTGCTTCTTGGCCTTGTGAGGAAATTCCAGCCTTAACCCACATGCAGCAGGGTGTCTCTTTGGGATAATTGCCAGAGATGGGGAGGAAGGGTCTGACAGGATTTGTAACCAATGGAAATATAAGCTTCAAATTGCACAAGTTTGTTCTTGGAATTAGAGGAGCTCCCCCACCTCTGTGGTAATGGTGCAATATTAAGTTTAGATACTGAAGAAGTAATTTTCCCTTCATACATTGGGTGTATATGGCAGTGGCATTATGATCACATTGGTCATGTTTCTTTACATATAAACTTGTTGAAGGCCCTATACTCTGTGGAGGTTACATTTGGCAATGCTGTTTTGAGTGCTTGGCCTACACTATGGAGAATTCAACTTTGCTGCCTCCTTTCTCCCTTAATATTTGGTAATGAGGTCACTGGTTACAACGGGCGTGGGATTCTCAAATGAGGGGATAAAAGTGGTAGAATCCCTTCATGTTCAATCCCTTTGTTTGAATGACACTATTTTGCTTTGTTTTAAAGAACTAGTAGCTAATATCCAGAATTAGCTAGTACTCCTTGAGAATTTTGGCATTTTATACATGCTCTGTGTAATTTTTTAAGAGTTATTTTTTTGTCATAAAGATAAAAGGGTAGTGCCTCTGAGTTGAGCCCAACTTCATCTAGATAATCATGTAGAAACCTGCAGTACTGATACATATAGATAAGGCAATGATTCCCACTTTAATTGTGGATGGTCTGCAGTCAAGCTTGCATTCACTGGTAGAACTTTAGAATGGCCTACCCATGCCCAAGCAGCTCTATGTGTTCCAAGAAACGAGATGTGGCCTAGTGGTTAGAGCTGATGGATTTAGAAAGAGGGGAACCAAGTTCGATACGGTCCTTGGATAAACAGCCTGTTCTTCTGGGCAAACCGCTTAACCTCCCTGTATCTAAAAAGGATGTGTAGTGCAGGTTGGCTCTGTCGTGAAGTGGGTCGTAAAGTGTTGTAATGCCCTCAGGTCATGTTCGTGCTGTTAAGAAGCTGCAAAAATCATTAGAAGGGTGCTGAAATTAATTGGGACCCTCTGCTTTAGGTCACTGGATTCCTTAATAACTTGTTTTGAAGCAGTCAACCACCAAAAGCTGCTGTCAAACTCTTTAGGCTTCTTATGAAAGAAGACGTGTACCAGTACCCAGATTTTGAGAGATTATACAGCACAGCTGCATTGCATAGTAGGTGTCCTAGGAAGGGCGAGAGTTGAGCTCATAGATGTTGAGTAATATGGTGACAGCCAGCATTTAACTAATGGTTTGTAGTAAAACCAATAAAAGTACAAAATTTGTCAAGTTGTAGTTTTCTGTAAATGTATTGACTGTGAAAGTCTTTTATAGATTACAAAAAATTGCAAATATAATTGATCATTAGGTGAGAAGTTGTGTGAAAAGAACTCGAATGAGGTGAAGTAAGATGAGAAGTGGATTCACCAGGAAAGCAATAAGAGTATGAATGAGGGGCTTCCTGATGTGGTTTCATGGGCTGGAGTGGCATGCCAGGTGTTAAATCCTTAAAAAAAATGTATGAGGTGCCCTGCAGAAAAAGAGGGAGGAGTAGGGGCAGCAGAGGATCTGAAGACGGGTGTGCACAGGAAAATCTGGGGGTATTTCCTCCGAAAACATATTTAACAATCAAAAGGCGTAATCGTTATTATAAATTTTGGCTGAAGTAACATGACAATTTTATGCCTACAGTTGCATTTCATGGTAGCTGAGACTTACTCGTTACGAACGCAACATATATATATATATATATATATATATATCACTGCTACAAAACACCAATCCGGTGCACTCTCAGGCGGGTGCTTCTTCATGCGGGGGTGTACCCGCAATTAATATTTGCTGCAACTCTCCTTCTCACAACCACCATCCAAAAGAGAAAGACAGCACTCGCGGGGGCCGTTTCCAAAATTTATTAAGTGGAAACTTTCACGAAAATAAACAGACGCGTTTCGGTAACAACCTAGAAGGTTGTTACCGAAACGCGTCTGTTTATTTTCGTGAAAGTTTCCACTTAATAAATTTTGGAAACGGCCCCCGCGAGTGCTGTCTTTCTCTTTTGGATGGTGGTTGTGAGAAGGAGAGTTGCAGCAAATATAATATATATATATATATATATATATATATATATATATATATATATATATTATCTACTGGCGGTCGCCAGTAGATAGTTATAGTTAGGATTGTGTTTCCATAGGAAATCCGCAACATTCTATTTGGAATAACTTTGGCGCCGATTGACGAATCCTCGCGAAATTTTCAAAATAGGTGGGGCGCTCCACTCCGCTCCTACCCTGAAAGTCTCGGGGGGATTCGTCAAGCGGGGGCTGAGAAAAAGGGGGGGTCCCAAAACGCATTTTTCCCATGCATTTTTCCATAGGGACCTTTAGTCCAAGCTACAGCCCAAACGGCTGAACAGAATTACTTGAAATTTGGCAGAGAGGTAGTCCTCAGGTCAGGGATGTGCCTTTTGAAGGTCTCGTGTAAATCTGTTCAGTATTTCCTGAGAAAATTGCAGTTAAAAGCATATATATATCTATAAGCGCGCACCGTGAGCGCACCCTGCCGTGTCTTCGTAAACATTCGAATTGGTGGAAACCAGGAAGTGTCGGCCGCCATTTTGTTTTTTTCAGTGCGAGAGTGGAAAAGGAAGGTGGCGAACAGTGAAAAGGGGGCAGGGTGGACAGTTCCTAGGTGTCAGCGTAAGTCCCTACCAGGTTCTAGGTGTCAGCGTAAGTCCCTGCCAGGTTCTAGGTGTCAGAGTCCAGCCCCAGCCCCGGACTCACCTTCGGCTGCCTGCAGCACACTCACTTCCAGGCCTTCGAAGGTCTTGCTCGCCAGCTCTTCCAGGGAGCAGAGGGGGGAGGAAGGGGCGGTCACTCCGTTCCTGGGCCCTACGGGGCTGGGGCCCTTCTCCTGGCCCCTGGGGGCCCCGTGACTGCCCAGCAGCTTTTTCACTGAGGGTTTGCTGAGAATGTCTTCGATGCTGAAGGGGGTGAGCGGCTTGTTGGAGTTGGCGGGGGGCGGAAGCTGGTCTAGGGGGCTCCGTCTCCTCTCCTCACTCCTGGGGTGCAGGAGGGTCCCGGGCTTCATTTCTTTGGTGGAGGTCATAGCCAAGGGCCCCCCACCCTTCTGAAGCCTGACAGCCCCTCTCCAAAGCCAGGGCAGGGCAGGGGAGGCTTGTGCGTCGAGGAGCAGCGCGCTGTGTGCAGCCCTCTCTGTCCAGCGGCGAGAGGCCCCTCAGCAAGCCCCCCGAAACCTCATTCTGCCCAGGGCATCCTGCGATGCCCCCCAGAAACAAAAATGCAGATTCCGGAAGCCGAGGGTGCCTTGAGTCTCATGTCAGGGTCCGAGGCGTGGCTCCTCTCCCCGGGGCCTCTCCATGAAGCTGCAGTGCTGCGGCCAGGGGTGGTCTTCTAGGAGCTAGGACCGGCACGGGTAGCCACAGTCTGTCCAGGGCGCACCTCAGAGTGGACAGGAAGGACCCTTCGAAAGGGCAGGCAGCATCCAAGAGAGAGCAGACTGTCCACTTAGAGAGGAGGAAGGCAAAGTGTCCGGAGAAACGGCAGGCAGTCCACCCACAGAGGGACAGGCAGTATCCAAGCGAGGGCAGGCTGTCCACCCACAGAGAGGAGGAAAGCAGGGTATCCGTATGAAAGGCAGGCTGTCCACTAACAAAGGAGGCAGGCAAAATGTCCGGAGCGAGGGCAGGCACCCCTCTCAGTGAACAGGCAGGCAGAGTGTCCGGAGAGAAGACAGGCTGTCCACCCACAGAGGAGGCAGGCAAAGTGTCCGGGGACAGGCAGTTCGATCACAAAGTGGACAGGCAGACTGTCCGATGAGAGAGCAGGCAGAGTGTCCGGAGAGAGGAAAGGAAGTCCAATCGCAAAGTGGACAGGCAGAGTGTCCGGAGAGAGGACAGGGAATCCAATCGCAAAGTGGACAGGCAGAGTGGCCGGGGAGAGGACAGTCAGTCCACTCACAGAGAGATGAGTCCAGCTCGCCCCCGGCTCACCACCCCAGTCAGGAGGGAGCGCAGATGCGGCCCGCAGTGCCCTGCACTTAGCATGAATGCAGAATAAACAGGCAGGAAGGGGCAGCCCCTTTGCTGCTGCTGGGGAGGGGTCTGGGGGGCCTCAGTCACACCCCCTCCCAAGTGCAGCCTGCTAACGAGTGCCTGTGTTGATTGGGCGCTGATGAATTAATGGCAGGCGGCCACTTACCACACTGCTGTGCTGACTTAAAGGGGCCGTGCCAGCAGAGGGTACAGGGGGAGGGGTCCGCACAAGTGTGACAAAGTTTGGAGTGAGTGTCAGAGGGGCGCCCGCCCCCACAGCCCTCTCCCAGCCCGTCGGACACGTGGGCTGTGCTCGTCCTTGGGACGGCTCTGTAGGATGGAGCCTCCTGGCGGTGGTTACCAGACGGTGTGTCCTCGGATACCGCGGGGTGTGTCCTCCGATACAACGCGGTGTGTCCTCGGATACCGCGCGTGTCAGCAGAGTTACCGCCCTCCACCCATCGCTGCACTGCTCACTTGTATTAACAGACTGCTCACTTGAAAGACTGCTCACTTGTATTATCAGACTGCTCACTTTTATAAACAGTTTTCCTTCTTTAGTCCGTGGGACCAGATAAGGCAATGGTCAGGGTGGCTCAGTGAGATGGTGCCCCCTCCCCGCTCCCGAGCTCGCATCTAGCCGTACATCCTTCTGAGGTCGGTAAACTGAACACCATTACAGTGAGTAAGAGGGACGGCTGGTATTTAAAGCGCTTAGAAACGGGAGAGGTGCTACGTGGAGGAATGTGTCTCTCCCTAGTAAAGGGGAGTCTAGAGCAGACAAACGTTGGACAGATCCAGAGTGCCGTGCACAAGTGTACAAGATACAAAGGTCAGCGACAAGTATTCAAAGCCAGCCTCATCTTTAGGATTTATGGGGCCGGGCAACACATATTTTAGGGGCCCCTGTTCGGAATTAAACTTTGATTTTTTTAACCATTTTTTGTTACTTCAAGCGGGCACCATAGAAAAAACTTCCAGAAGAGCGGTGAGACAAAAACAGTTGATTCTGTCATTTTAGAGCTCGGGGAATCCTGAACATTGGGCTAGGAAAGAGAAGGCCAGAGATATATCGGGGAGACCTAAGAGAAAGTCGACTTTACGGAGGAGGTGGTGGTGGGGGGCGGGGGGGCGGCGGGAGGGGCGGGGGGCAGCGGAAGGGGCGGGGGCTCAGAAGGCGGGGCCGTCAAGCACCTCTTTTCAAAGCGCGTGCACATCAGTACTCGTGTAGGTGTTTATACTTGCCTAAGAAGGAATGTCTATAATCATGCAATGCACACACATGTACATGTAAGTACACACCTGTGCTTATTTGTAGGAAGAGAGTGGGCGACGCGTGGGTAGATTTGTTTCTCATAAAAGCAGCGGTTTGAAAGGCCAAATTCCACGGTGGTTTCATGTTATTGAGCGTGTGACGTCATTGTGATGAAACACAGATGTCATACATGATGCTGGCTCCACTTCACACCATTTGTTCAAGAAGTGTCATGTGCATCCCATGTAAACAAGCTTTGAACCCCAGTGATGTCTGGGGCCCCTGAACCCTGCAGACTCTCCGAGTTCTGCAGTCAAACTATGCTGTTTGTAGTGTCCTGGCATGATGACTGAAAAGTACACGCTGAAATGTTGCATGTTCTGTTTATACAGATAGCAGAACAGTCTGTGCAGGATCTCACTTTCTATTTTTAAAAAAACAAAACTTTTCTTGTTTGAGGAAACACGCAACTTAAATACTATTGGCGCCCAAATAAACATATCACATATCACACTAATATGTAAAAACCATGAAATGCTAATTCGGGGATGTGTTGAAATGTGCAAACGAGTCTGTCTTCAGCCTGCTGGGTCCGTACACCTTTGTCGTTGGAGCAGAACCCACGTCACCTTGGTGTGTATTCTGTGAGGTGGGGTGGGGGCGATGTATTGGTTTGCATTTTAAATACTCTAAAATACCTTTTTAAAGGATCCATAAGTATAATAGTTTTGCCATATTTCTCGTTTTTAAAGGATATATCGATAAGAGCGCAGATGCATACATCACACACATATTCTGTTGCTTTTTGTTGTATGTAAGTTCTTGCCAAAATATTACTGACTTTACAGACACTGGGGATCTGTGCACAGCACAGAGACAGGTGTTAAATATAATCAAACCTTTATTCCTGGAAACAAACCTGGTGCGGTGTGACGCGTCGCGCAGGAGAAACGTTTGTTATTTGTGTAGCTGAGTTTGTATGGAGGGGGGGGCATGTGCTGTGGGAGTTACCCCCACCCACCATGCACTCCAGACACTGTACACCCTCTTCGAGAAACCACAATCTACAGCCAGACATCCCTAACCCACGTAAGGTGACATTGTACAGTCAGCACACGGACATCTCATCAATATACCCTGTCAGACACCCGGAAACACTACTGCAGAAATACAGAGCCCACGATGTATTTATCAGACACCCGGCCTCATATTGCATACAACACACCTGGGAAACACATCGCGTTCCTGTTATGGCGAGCCCACAGTGGTACGTCACAGATAACGAACCCCAGTCTGTCAGACACCCGCAATGATAACATTATGTCAGGGAAACACACCCCCACCTATCTTGCTGAAACCCACTAACATAGCTTGATGCCTGGCAACCCAACTGTAACATTAAGGCTACACCTGCAGCCACAACAGTGTGGCAGACACCGCAATCACAACATTCTGGCAGACTCCTGAAGCCACAACAGTGTGGCAGACACCACAATCACAACATTCTGGCAGACTCCTGCAGCCACAACAGTGTGACAGACACCGCAATCACAATATTCTGGCAGCCTCCTGCAGCAACAACAGTGTGGCAGACACCGCAATCACAACATTTTGGCAGACATCTGCCGTCACAACAATGTGGCAGGCACCGCAATGATCACAACATTCCGCAGACACATGCATCCGTAACAGTGTGGCAGCCACAACACCGCAATGATTACAACATTCTGCAGACACATGCATCCGTAACAGTATGGCAGCCACAACAGTGTGGCAGACACCGCAATGATCACAACGTTCAGCCAGACACATGCATCCGTAACAGTGTGGCAGCCACAACAGTGTGGCAGACACCCCCATCACAACATTGCGTCAGAAACCAACAAACACAACTTTTGTCAGACACGAGCAAACACACAGTTATGTCAAACACCCACAATTATAAAATTTTGCCTGACACCCGTAAACACAGTATTCGACACCCACAATCCTAACATTCTCTCAGACACCTAAACCCAGAGCATACAGGCGGACACGGCCACAGCGCCCTGTTACTAGTCTACGACTCACAAGGCGCTCTTGGGGGCGGGATCCCATAGTGGGCGCTATGAAATACAGAGCCTTTTATATCTAGAAAGGACCTACCACCTCGTGCAAAGGCTGCTGTCAGCTGGGGGCACGTGGTAGTTTATGTTGCATTGCAAACTTGTTTTACAGTTCCAAATGTTCAATGTCGAACCCCCTTATCGGGAATTTGGGGGCACAAGACACATGTTTTATAAGTGATATTAGTGACTCAGCAACAGTGAGTAGTGAATTGAACGTGAAAGGGAAAGTGTGATAACGACGTGCACAAGGAAAGGCGTGAGCGCCTTTCTTATGTGTGTTAATATAAATATCCCTCCTGTCCCAGCACTCAAGGCGATCAGGTGTTCATTACTTTAATGAACTCGAGGACAAGAACACATGCAAAAAGGACGCGTTATATATATATATATATTCACAGAAAAAAACATAGGTTTCACACACGTTCTATTTAGGAATTAGCAATTAAAAAACCTTGCAAATTCACTGAAAAAACCATAGGTTTCACACAAGTTATAGTTAGGAATTAGCATTTAAAAAACCTTGCAAATTCACTGAAAAAACCATAGGTTTCACACACGTTATAGTTAGCTGGACATTTCTCTCGTAAAAAAACATTGAAATTCCCCCGTTATAGTTAGTTCAGCTCACTATAACTCGCGCGACCGCAATCCGCTGCTGATGACGTCACATATTACATCACTCATGACATGGTCAGTGACATCACTCATGACATCACTGATGACATCTCAAATGACATCACTGATGACATCACCGATGACGTCATCCAGTGAATGTGTGATTTTCTAAAAATGTTCAATATCTTTTATATATATAGGGAAAGGCCTGTTAAAGAATGAGTGGGTGTACAAGTGTGTAAAGGGATGATTTTCTGTGTTGCGTAACTGACTCGATAAGTGAGTCGTTTAACTGCATCTTACTTCAGACTAGTGACTAAACAGTATAAATGTTTGTATGTGTCTGTGTGTTGGTGTATAAGTGGCGGCATGGTTTTGTGAATAGCTATATAAGTGTCTATATGAGTTATTGATTGCTTGTCTCAGTATCTGTATGAGTTCCTGAGTGTTTGTGTGGGTAAGGTGTGTGTGACTCTGTGCATAGATGAGTGAGTGGGTGATTCTATGACTGGATGTTTTTAAAAGTGCATCTGTGATGGACTGTATGGTTGAGTGAGTGTATGTATGGCTGTGTTATGGATTGAATGTATATCTCAGTGGTACATTTGTGACTAACTACATATGTGAAAGGTAGTATATATGTGTGTACGAGTATATAAGTGGCTAGATGTGAAAGTGTCTGATTGTGACAATGACTGTATGGATTAGTGTGTGCTTGTGTCAATGATTCTAATAGAGAATAAGAATGTGATACTATTTTTGTGACCAAGGGAACTTGAGTGTGTATAACTGCATAGGTGAGTAACTGGCAGTGTGATTATTTGTATGAATGACTAGGTGTGAGAGTACATCTATGGATGATTGGTAGTGTGTGAGTGTCCATATAGGTGTGTGTATAAATTCATATGATACTTTTTTATGGAGTGACTGTAACTATGAGTGACTGTACAGGTGAGTGTGTGGAGGTGTATGAAGACCTAAAAGTTAATATGTGGGTATGCAGTTATCGGTATTGCATTATTTATGGATTTGAGAATGGACCTCTGTAATTTTCAGTTGGTATATCAAAGGTTTTATAAGGGTGTGAGAAGATGTGGTAATTTATCACATTGATGACGTCATCAGTGATGTCATTTGAGATGTCATCAGTGATGTCATGAGTGATGTCACTGACAATGTCATGAGTGATGTAATATGTGACGTCATCAGCAGTGGATTGCGGTCGTGCGAGTTATAGTTAGCTGAACTAACTATGACGGGGGAATTTCAATGGTTTTTTACAAGAGAAATGTCCAGCTAACTATAACGTGTGTGAAGCCTATGGTTTTTTCATATATATATATATATATATATATATTCCAATCGCAATTGCCCCGCAATTGAAGACACCCACACAACGCTCGATTTTTCCTTGGTTTATTCGGGAGACAGCAGCGGAGTCAGGGAGAATCCCACAGCATGGTAAAGCGCCTTCAGCCTACGCGTTTCGAGAGTTTTCCCTTCATCATGGCACGGCGTTTGGTGGGGAGAATGAAAGCAAGCATGAGTTTCACAGGTGATATAGTTTGTTTGGTCCCGCCTTAGTGGGCGTGTTCTTGCAAAGCACTCTGGTTCGTGTAGTCCAGGGCAGTTTCTAAGATCCAAAATTGGTGCTGTTTCCCATAGTCCCTCTGTAGTTTTCACCCAGTGGGTTGCTGGCGATCCCCTTCTGTTCCCGTTGCTTTAGTGATGCTCCTCGAACAGGCACGTTGTTCCGCATAAGGTGCCCCAGCCTGAGACACACGGACCTGCAAGAAGCAGTGGGGTTGTCTTCGTGACCCTGGCTGGCCACCACATATTCCAATCGCAATTGCCCCGCAATTGAAGACACCCACACAACGCTCGATTTTTCCTTGGTTTATTCGGGAGACAGCAGCGGAGTCAGGGAGAATCCCACAGCATGGTAAAGCGCCTTCAGCCTACGCGTTTCGAGAGTTTTCCCTTCATCATGGCACGGCGTTTGGTGGGGAGAATGAAAGCAAGCATGAGTTTCACAGGTGATATAGTTTGTTTGGTCCCGCCTTAGTGGGCGTGTTCTTGCAAAGCACTCTGGTTCGTGTAGTCCAGGGCAGTTTCTAAGATCCAAAATTGGTGCTGTTTCCCATAGTCCCTCTGTAGTTTTCACCCAGTGGGTTGCTGGCGATCCCCTTCTGTTCCCGTTGCTTTAGTGATGCTCCTCGAACAGGCACGTTGTTCCGCATAAGGTGCCCCAGCCTGAGACACACGGACCTGCAAGAAGCAGTGGGGTTGTCTTCGTGACCCTGGCTGGCCACCACATATTCCAATCGCAATTGCCCCGCAATTGAAGACACCCACACAACGCTCGATTTTTCCTTGGTTTATTCGGGAGACAGCAGCGGAGTCAGGGAGAATCCCACAGCATGGTAAAGCGCCTTCAGCCTACGCGTTTCGAGAGTTTTCCCTTCATCATGGCACGGCGTTTGGTGGGGAGAATGAAAGCAAGCATGAGTTTCACAGGTGATATAGTTTGTTTGGTCCCGCCTTAGTGGGCGTGTTCTTGCAAAGCACTCTGGTTCGTGTAGTCCAGGGCAGTTTCTAAGATCCAAAATTGGTGCTGTTTCCCATAGTCCCTCTGTAGTTTTCACCCAGTGGGTTGCTGGCGATCCCCTTCTGTTCCCGTTGCTTTAGTGATGCTCCTCGAACAGGCACGTTGTTCCGCATAAGGTGCCCCAGCCTGAGACACACGGACCTGCAAGAAGCAGTGGGGTTGTCTTCGTGACCCTGGCTGGCCACCACATATTCCAATCGCAATTGCCCCGCAATTGAAGACACCCACACAACGCTCGATTTTTCCTTGGTTTATTCGGGAGACAGCAGCGGAGTCAGGGAGAATCCCACAGCATGGTAAAGCGCCTTCAGCCTACGCGTTTCGAGAGTTTTCCCTTCATCATGGCACGGCGTTTGGTGGGGAGAATGAAAGCAAGCATGAGTTTCACAGGTGATATAGTTTGTTTGGTCCCGCCTTAGTGGGCGTGTTCTTGCAAAGCACTCTGGTTCGTGTAGTCCAGGGCAGTTTCTAAGATCCAAAATTGGTGCTGTTTCCCATAGTCCCTCTGTAGTTTTCACCCAGTGGGTTGCTGGCGATCCCCTTCTGTTCCCGTTGCTTTAGTGATGCTCCTCGAACAGGCACGTTGTTCCGCATAAGGTGCCCCAGCCTGAGACACACGGACCTGCAAGAAGCAGTGGGGTTGTCTTCGTGACCCTGGCTGGCCACCACATATTCCAATCGCAATTGCCCCGCAATTGAAGACACCCACACAACGCTCGATTTTTCCTTGGTTTATTCGGGAGACAGCAGCGGAGTCAGGGAGAATCCCACAGCATGGTAAAGCGCCTTCAGCCTACGCGTTTCGAGAGTTTTCCCTTCATCATGGCACTGCGTTTGATGGGGAGAATGAAAGCAAGCATGAGTTTCACAGGTGATATAGTTTGTTTGGTCCCCCCTTAGTGGGCGTGTTCTTGCAAAGCACTCTGGTTCGTGTAGTCCAGGGCAGTTTCTAAGATCCAAAATTGGTGCTGTTTCCCATAGTCCCTCTGTAGTTTTCACCCAGTGGGTTGCTGGCGATCCCCTTCTGTTCCCGTTGCTTTAGTGATGCTCCTCGAACAGGCACGTTGTTCCGCATAAGGTGCCCCAGCCTGAGACACACGGACCTGCAAGAAGCAGTGGGGTTGTCTTCGTGACCCTGGCTGGCCACCACATATTCCAATCGCAATTGCCCCGCAATTGAAGACACCCACACAACGCTCGATTGTGCGTTGTGTGGGTGTCTTCAATTGCGGGGCAATTGCGATTGGAATATGTGGTGGCCAGCCAGGGTCACGAAGACAACCCCACTGCTTCTTGCAGGTCCGTGTGTCTCAGGCTGGGGCACCTTATGCGGAACAACGTGCCTGTTCGAGGAGCATCACTAAAGCAACGGGAACAGAAGGGGATCGCCAGCAACCCACTGGGTGAAAACTACAGAGGGACTATGGGAAACAGCACCAATTTTGGATCTTAGAAACTGCCCTGGACTACACGAACCAGAGTGCTTTGCAAGAATACGCCCACTAAGGCGGGACCAAACAAACTATATCACCTGTGAAACTCATGCTTGCTTTCATTCTCCCCACCAAACGCCGTGCCATGATGAAGGGAAAACTCTCGAAACGCGTAGGCTGAAGGCGCTTTACCATGCTGTGGGATTCTCCCTGACTCCGCTGCTGTCTCCCGAATAAACCAAGGAAAAATCGAGCGTTGTGTGGGTGTCTTCAATTGCGGGGCAATTGCGATTGGAATATATATATATATATATATATATATATTCACTGAAAAAACCATAGGTTTCACACATGTTATAGTTAGCTGGACATTTTACTGATAAAAAACCAATGAAATTCCCCCGTTATAGTTAGTGCAGGCAACTATAACTCACGCGACCGCAATCCTCTGCTGATGCTAATACTGTATTTAGACACTTATTTGCCCATGTCTTCTTCCATTAAATTTTAGCTATACATATATTACAAATATTTTTTTTTCATAAAGACACATATGTCATCAGCAGAGGATTGCGGTCGCGTGAGTTATAGTTGCCTGCACTAACTATAACGGGGGAATTTCATTGGTTTTTTATCAGTAAAATGTCCAGCTAACTATAACATGTGTGAAACCTATGTTTTTTTCAGTGAATTTGCAAGGTTTTTTAAATGCTAATTCCTAACTATAACGTGTGTGAAACCTATGGTTTTTTCAGTGAATTTGTACAGTTTTTTAAATGCTAAGTTACTTTACGCCATTCGTGGCGTGCGCGCCCACTTAACGCAGTTAGTGCCGTGCACGCACGGTGGGCACGCGGTGCGCTACGCGCACCGCGTGCCCACGTTACGCTGGATGGGCCATGTACGCACGATGCGCTTCGCGCACCGTGCGCACATGGAGGACATATTATGCGCTTCGTTGTGAAAGGTAATCTTTTAAATTTTCTGTAAGATTCATATGGCATGCGCAAATTGTGCCCTTCGGGCACCATTTGCACACGGGGTGGGGAGAGTATGGATGTTTTTTTTTTTTTTATTATTTTTACCGTACGCGTACGGTAAGCGGAATCGGCGATTTAAAAAAAAAAAAAAAAATTGACTTTTTGGCCTTGGGGGTTCTTTGGGGACACCTTCATCAAGGCTAGGTGGTTAGGAGCTGTCCAAACAGACCCTTTACATGTTTTTTGCCTTTGTTTTTCCTCCCCCCCTCAGAGTGCGAGAGAGAAAATGGCGGCCGCCGCTTCCTGGTTTCGACCGATTAGAATGTTTACTAAGATCTAACAGCCAATCAGAATCGCGCTCGCGCACGTCACCGTACGCGTACGGTAAACTTACCGTAAGCGCACGGTAAGCGCACCGTAAGCTGGCTCAGATATATATATTGATTTAAATGCTATTTTCTCAGGATCTACTGAACAGATTTACACCAGACCTACAAAAGGCACTTCCTTGACCTGAGGACTACCTCTCTGCCAAATTTCAAGTAACTCTGTTCGGCCGTTCGGGCTGTAGCTGTGTCTAAAGGTCCTATGGAAAAATGCATGGGAAAAACGCGTTTTGGGACCCCACTTTTTTCTCAGCCCCCGCTTGACGAATCCCCCCGAGACTTTCAGGGTAGGAGCGGAGCGTAGCGCCCCCACCTATTTTGAAAATTTCGCGAGGATTCGTCGACCGGCGCCAAAGTTATTCCAAATAGAATGTTGCGGATTTCCTATGGAAACAGGGTCCTAACTATAACTACCTACTGGCGACCGCCAGTAGGTAATATAGATATAGATAGATATATATAGATATATGTATAGAGAGAGATAGAGAGCTAGATAGCCAGATAGATAGTTATATATATATATATATATATATATATATATATATATATATATATATATATATATATTACCTACTGGCGGTCGCCAGTAGGTAGTTATAGTTAGGACCACGTTTCCATAGGAAATCCTCAACATTCTATTTTGAATAACTTTGGCGCCGGTCGACGAATCCTCGCGAATTTTTCAAAATAGGTGGGGCGCTCCGCTCCGCTCCTACCCTGAAAGTCTCGGGGGGATTCGTCAAGCGGGGGCTGAGATAAAAGGGGGGTCCCAAAACGCGTTTTTCCCATGCATTTTTCCATAGGACCTTTAGACAGGGATACAGCCCGAACGGCTGAACAGAATTACTAGAAATTTGGCAGAGAGGTAGTCCTCAGGTCAAGGAAGTGCCTTTTGTAGGTTTGGTGTAAATCTGTTCAGTAGATTCTGAGAAAATAGCCTTTAAATCAATATATATATCTGAGCCAGCTTACGGTGCGCTTACGGTACGCTTACCGTACGCGTACGGTTGCGTGCGCGAGCGCGATTCTGATTGGCTCTTAGATCTTAGTAAACATTCGAATCGGCCGAAACCAGGAAGCGGCGGCCGCCATTTTCTCTCTCGCACTGAGAGTTAGGTTGTAAAATAAAGCCAAAAAACAAGTAAAGGGGCAGTTTAGACAGCTCCCACACACATAGCCATGTTGAGGGAGTCCCCAAAGACCCCCCAAGGCCAAAAATGCAATTTTTATTTTTTCGCTAATTACGCCGATAATGCTTACCGTACGCGTACGGTAAAAAATTATAAAAAAAAAAAAACTATCCACACTCTCCCCACCCCGTGTGCAATTGGTGGCCGTAGGGCACCAATTGTGCATGGCTTATAAGAGGTGTGATAAACTAGAATATTTTAAACAAAAATAATAAAAGAAAAAATTATCCACACTCTCTCCACCCCGTGTGCAAATGGTGCCCGAAGGGCACCATTAGTGCATGGCTTATAAAAATTACGAAAAATTAAAATATTACCTTTCAAAACAAAGTGCATCATATGTCCTCCATGTGCGCACGGTGCGCGAAGCGCATCGTGCGTACATGGCCCATCTAGTGTAACGTGGGCACGCGGTGCGCGTAGCGCACCGCGTGCCCACCGTGCGTGCACGGCACTAACTGCGTAAAGTGGGCGCGCGGTGCGCGAAGCGCACCGCGTGCTCACTGTGTGCGCACGGTGCGCGAAGCGCACCGTGCACGCACGGAACGAACTGCGTTAAGTGGGCGCGCACGCCACGAATGGCGTAAAGTAACTTAGCATTTAAAAAACCGTACAAATTCACTGAAAAAACCATAGGTTTCACACACGTTATAGTTAGGAATTAGCATTTAAAAAACCTTGCAAATTCACTGAAAAAACCATAGGTTTCACACATGTTATAGTTAGCGGAAATTTTACTGATAAAAAACCAATGAAATTCCCCCGTTATAGTTAGTGCAGGCAACTATAACTCACGCGACCGCAATCCTCTGCTGATGCTAATACTGTATTTAGACACTTATTTGCCCATGTCTTCTTCCATACATTTTTAGCTATACATATATTACAAATATTTTTTTTTCATAAAGACACATATGTCATCAGCAGAAGATTGCGGTCGCGTGAGTTATAGTTGCCTGCACTAACTATAACGGGGGAATTTCATTGGTTTTTTATCAGTAAAATTTCCGCTAACTATAACATGTGTGAAACCTATGGTTTTTTCAGTGAATTTGCAAGGTTTTTTAAATGCTAATTCCTAACTATAACGTGTGTGAAACCTATGGTTTTTTCAGTGAATTTGTACGGTTTTTTAAATGCTAAGTTACTTTACGCCATTCGTGGCGTGCGCGCCCACTTAACGCAGTTCGTTCCGTGCGTGCACGGTGCGCTTCGCGCACCGTGCGCACACAGTGAGCACGCGGTGCGCTTCGCGCACCGCGCGCCCACTTTACGCAGTTAGTGCCGTGCACGCACGGTGGGCACGCGGTGCGCTACGCACACCGCGTGCCCACGTTACGCTAGATGGGCCATGTACGCACGATGCGCTTCGCGCACCGTGCGCACATGGAGGACATATGATGCACTTCGTTTTGAAAGGTAATATTTTAATTTTTCGTAAGTTTTATAAGCCATGCACAAATGGTGCCCTTCGGGCACCATTTGCACACGGGGTGGAGAGAGTGTGGATAATTTTTTCTTTTATTATTTTTGTTTAAAATATTGTGGTTTTTCACACCTCTAATACGCCCTGCACATTTGGTGGCCTGCGGCCACCAAAAACACAGGGGGTGGGGAGAGTGTGGATAGTGTTTTTTTTTATTACATTTTTTACCGTACGCGTACGGTAAGCGTAATCGGCGAAATTAGCGAAAAAATAAAAATTCAATTTTTGGCCTTGGGGGGTCTTTGGGGACTCCCTCATCATGGCTATGTGTGTGGGAGCTGTCTAAACAGCCCCATTACATGTTTATTGGTTTTATTTAACAACCTAACTCTCAGTGCGAGAGAGAAAATGGCGGCCGCCGCTTCCTGGTTTCGGCCGATTCGAATGTTTACTAAGATCTAAGAGCCAATCAGAATCGCGCTCGCGCACGCCACCGTACGCGTACGGTAAGCTTACGGTAAGCGTACCGTAAGCTGGCTCAGATATATATATTGATTTAAAGGCTATTTTCTCAAAATCTACTGAACAGATTTACACCAAACCTACAAAAGGCACTTCCTTGACCTGAGGACTACCTCTCTGCCAAATTTCTAGTAATTCTGTTCAGCCGTTCGGGCTGTAGCCCTGTCTAAAGGTCCTATGGAAAAATGCATGGGAAAAACGCATTTTGGGACCCCCCTTATATCTCAGCCCCCGCTTGACGAATCCCCCCGAGATTTTCAGGGTAGGAGCGGAGCGTAGCGCCCCACCTATTTTGAGAAGTTCGCGAGGATTCGTCGACCGGCGCCAAAGTTATTCCAAATAGAATGTTGCGGTTTTCCTATGGAAAAGGGGTCCTAACTATAACTACCTACTGGCAACCGCCAGTAGGTAATATATATATATATATATATATATATATATATATATATATATATATATATATTTATATATATATATTTATATATATATATATATATATATATATATATATATATTCACTGAAAAAACCATGGGTTTCACACACGTTATAGTTAGGAATTAGCATTTAAAAAACCTTAGAAATTCAATGAAAAAACCAAAGGTTTCACACATGTTATAGTTAGCTGGACATTTCACTCGTAAAAAACCAATGAAATTCCCCCGTTATAGTTAGTTCAGCTAACTATAACTCGCGCGCCCGCAATGCACTACTGATGACGTCACATATTACATCACTCATGACATGGTCAGTGACATCACTCATGACATCACTGATGACATCTCAAATGACATCACTGATGACATCATCCAGTGAATGTGTGTTTTTCTGAAAATTAAATATGTTTTATATATGTATATCTCAAGGTCGATGGAAGAATAAATGAGTATATAAGTGTCTAAATTGATGATTTGTTTCTGAAAAATTGATTGTATAACTGACTGATTAAGTGTATCTTTTTAAATACATGGCTTAGTGAGTAATGTTTAAATGTGTAAATACCTGTATCAGTCTCTCACTTTGTATATAAGTGGCTGCATGGGTTGGTGAGTAGCTACATGAGTGTCTATATAGGTTAATAGTTGGTTTTTTGAGTATCAGTATGAGTGTCTGAGTGTCTTCATGGTGCGGTGGGGGGTATTACGTAGTGCATAGATGCATGAATGAGTGACTCACTGTTTGTATGTGTTGAAGACAGCATGTGTGCAGGACTGTATGGGTGGATGAGTGTGTGCATGGGTGTGTTAGTGAGTGAATGACTGTCTCAATAGTGTCTTCATAAGTAACTACATATGTTTTAAACTAGTATATGTGACTATTGGTGTTTATAAGTGAGTATATGTGAGAGTGAGAGATTGGAAGAGTTCCTGTATGAATAAGTATGTGTTTCTATAAGTGATTGTTAAAAAGACTAAGTATGTGTAAGTTTCTGTAAAAGTAAGTGTGCTGGTGTGTGTATAACTGTATATGAAAGTAAATGGATGTTTGATTCTTTATTAGCATGAGTGACTGTGTGTGAGTAACTCTATGGATGAGTGGGATTGTGTTACAGGATGTTTAGGTGTATGAGTACATATGATGTGTGAGTACATGTATGAGTGACTGTATAGGATTGTTGGTGGATGAGTGGATGTGTATGTGGATCTTAGAATTACTGAATAGGTTGTTGTAACTGTTATTGGTATGTCCATTTTTTTGAAAATTTTAGTCTCTATTTTTGAATGTTTGTATCAAAGGTTATATTAGGGTGAGAGGAGGTCTACCACTCTGTCACAAGGATAATGTCATCAGTGATGTCATTTGAGATGTCATCAGTGATGTCATGAGTTATATCACTGACCATGTCATGAGTGATGTAATATGTGACGTCATCAGTAGTGCATTGCGGGCGCGCGAGTTATAGTTAGCTGAACTAACTATAACGGGGGAATTTCATTGGTTTTTTACGAGTGAAATGTCCAGCTAACTATAACATGTGTGAAACCTTTGGTTTTTTCATTGAATTTCTAAGGTTTTTTAAATGCTAATTCCTAACTATAACGTGTGTGAAACCCATGGTTTTTTCAGTGAATTTCAAAGGTTTTTTAAATGCTAATTCCTAACTATAACGTGTGTGAAACGCATGGTTTTTTCAGTGAATTTGCAAGGTTTTTTAAATGCTAATTTTGTTTTTTTTCTTCTTTTTTTTTTTACATATTTTTATTTTAATTTTCTATCCTTTTTTAAAGACTATGGTTAAATTTTTAAAATTCTACAATATGTTTTTTTAAACATTTTTTATAAAATAAACAGGTAAAATTTATTAGCAATACATTTTTTCCTTTTTTAAAAATTTTTTTTTAGTACGCGTACCGTAAGCTTACGGTAAGCGTACGGTTTACGCAATGTCCGTAATTTATCTACGCTGTTTGCGTATAGTTAGGCAATTTGCGTAGCCGCGCGTACTCCGCGTGGGGCGCGTACGCGTGTACGCTACACGCGCACGTTACGCGGAAGTGTCGGGGAGTGACTGTTATGCACATGCGCGCGAGCGCGTGTCTTTTTTACGCGCATGCGTACTTTTGCCGTAAGCGTACCGTAAGCGTACGGTAGGTCATGTGATCATGAAACACAACTTTTGATTGGTTGAAACTACTTTCAGTTCTAGAACTCTCCTACACCACACCCATTCCCCTCATTTCTGCTTGTGATCCCTTAGGAGAAGGAGCTGGGTTGTCTTTGTGATACGATGGCAGAACAGCAGAGCTCTTCTGAGAGTGAGGCTAGCAGCACTACCTTGAGGCAGAGAGCGAGGAAACAAAAGATCTCTTACGTATGGGAGTATTTTACTTTTCCAGAAGGCCAGCAAAAGGTAAATGCACCCTTAGTGACTTGCAAGCTGTGTAAGCGTGTACTTTCAAGAGGTAATCCTGACAGGAAGTATTCCTTTGGGAATCACACCATGATGAGACACCTTAAGGATGTACACAGAAGGACACATGCTCGACTTACTGAAGGTAACCCTTCAGTAAATCAACCAAGCACATCCACAGCAGCTCAGCCTGGACCATCATCTGCAGAGCCGAGTCCTTCTTCTGCAGGTCAGGTGAGCCCTTCATCTGTGGGGGGAGCATCTCCTTTTTCTGGTCCTCTGGAAATTAACCCTCGGTTTGCGAGGGTTGAAGTATGGTGCGCCAATTGTCACGATCTAATTACTTATAGGGAGACCAGTATTTCCCTAGTGAACATTAAAATAGATCAGCACACTTGTCGTACCGTCTAATATTCCCAATCTTTCTTTCCTCTGTCCCTGCATGAACACAACGGCTCTTTTAAGAGCCAACCGCCAACCTTACCTTTCATCTATTTTTTATATATTTTTTTAAAACTTTTTTTTTTTTTTTTTTTACCATACGCGTACGGTACGCGTAATTTTTTTTTTTTTTTAAAAAACACTAAAAATCAATTATCACATTACAAGGTCCTTGAGAGACTACAATTAAAAACTGCAAATGTGATTGTAGAGAAGTGGAAAAAAGGGACCATGACATTATTGACTTACCATACCCACTCAAAAAAAGATTTATTCATTTAATTTTTTTTTAATTGCTTTAAAAATTGTTCTAGTTTTCGAAAATGTTCTATCTCAATCTGAAAAAAAAGAAAAAAGTATTAATATTTAATAAAACATTTAATAATACAGTACACATATTTACATATTTTTCAAAAAATATTTTTGCCTTTTTTGTTGCTGTTTTCAGAAAATATTGCATTTCACTATAAATTGTGAAAGCAATTGCATTCATCATTTAACAGCAGGCAAAAAAAAAATTAACAATCTCAAAGATTGTTTTTAAAAAAGCCCACAGTCTCTTTTTGCATAAACATAACTTTATAGAAATGCATAATATTCTTAAAAATATCATCTAATATCAATACTTATTTCTTTAAAATACCGTCTGATATTTTTGTTTCAGAAGTATAATCACAATAATATATGTCAAATAACTCCACAATACATCTGGTTCCATTTCCTTTAGGCCAAATAGTAATTTTAAAATTCTTTTTTTGTTTAATTTCCAATGGTAATCCAATAAAAAACAAAAGTTTAAATTGTACAGATGTCACCGATTCTCTGTAACATTTTGGTTTCCGAAAGATTAATTAATAATTAAATAAGTCCACAATAGAATTGTTTACGTTTCCGCATGGCCAAATAGTAATTTTAAAAATCTTTTTTGAAAAAATTTCCAATGGCAATCCAATAACATTCCAAAATTTAAATTGTGCAGATGTTACCGATTTTTTCTAAATTTTTGGTTTTCCAAAGTTTCCTTAAAAAATGGAAAAATTCCACATTACAATTGGTTACCTTTCCATTAGGCCAAATGATAATTTGTTAAATCTTTTTATTTGTAAATTCCAAATGGTAATCCAATAAAATGGTAAACTTGTTTTGTCCAGATGTTGTCAAATCTCTCTAAAATTTAGGTTTCAGGAAGATTAGATAGGAATTTGCTAAATCAAAAGGCAAACGTTGCTTAAAAATCAATTGGGAATCATTACACAGTGTCCAGCCTTTTTCACATTTAAGATAAACTGTGTAATGACCAGAAGTTACAGTAGGTCCATCATGGAAAATTATTGCAACTGTTACAAAAGTTTTTCCTGAAATTGATAATTGCTGTCCTGTAAACTTCTTTATTAAAGTATCCAATTTTGAACCATCAGCTCTACATCGTTGCATCATTAAAATTACATACTGTCTGTATTCCTTTAAAATTAATGTTGAAAACATGTCAGATTTACACTCACCACATTGCATGCTATGATTAGCATCTTTAACTAATTTAGCAAAAGTGACTGTTTTACTCTCTGGCAATGTTAAATAAATAAACCTTTCAGAATCAACATTAGAGCCACATATATTATAACAGTTTTCACAACTATGTTCCCATTTATAAGAGAGACCAAATACATTTTCAATGTTAACCCCTTCTTCTTCCAGTACCTGAAGAAAATAAATCAAGAATTCCTGTGCGTCTTGCTGTACATTTTGAGAAAACTGTGTTCGTCCTGAACATACATCTAAAACTTTTCTAATTTCAGTAGCACTTTCTATTTGAGTTTTATCATTACTCAGCTTTTCAAAAAGGAGACTCAGCACAGAACAGAATCTTTTTCCCTGATTTACTATTATCTGCTCTTGCAAACTTTCCAGATAAAATGCAACATTCAGCACTACATTAGCGTAGCAGTTGACACCAGAGCTATTTTCAAAATAACATCCTACAACCTGTTCTTCATTTTCCTTATTCTTTTTGCTTGCAATTACATCACTCCTCTTTTTTTTCCTCCTCTCTACATCTTCATTACAGATATTCTCATTTCTCCTTTTACGAGAAACTACACGTTTCTCCAACACAGGATACTGACCTAAATGAGGAGCATAGCTTCTTCTTAATCTATTATACTCCTTTACACAATTTGTATCAGCACTAACTTTTGAATCATCAAAGTCTATCATGAATAAACCTGATAATGTTTTCACTCGTGACAAAGCAACATATGCCATACCTTCTTTGAACACAGTTGAACCAATGTTCACAAATGCACAATCTACAGTCAATCCTTGAGACTTGTGAATAGTTACAGCATATGCTAGCGAAAACGGAAACTGCTTCCTACGTACATATAAGTCTTTCACAAGCATGAAACGAACTGTACAACGACAAATGTCTTTAACTTCTTCTATCTGATCAAATTTTATTTTTAAACATTCAATTCCATCTTTTTTCTGATAATTAATAAAACCCACAACTCTTCCCATAGCTCTATTAACTAAACCTTTTTCAACATCCAAATTTCTCCTTAAAAATACTCTACAGTTCATGCAAACATATAGATTTTTTTCTAATCCAGCTGTTTTGGAAATCTTCTTCTCTAGTGAATCCAATTTATTTTTCAGTGTGCCTGTTAATGTGACAGTAATTCTTCCATCCTCAATTTTGTCCACTGCTTCCAATTTCCTGATATCTTCCTTTTCCAATTTCAAAAGCTCCTCATTGAATATTGAGCATTCACGTAGAGTTGGCATTAAGCAGATGACACTTTTGTTTTCTGCAATGTTCTTGTATATCTTCTCTGCAACTATTTCTTCCTTTGGAAATAAATTATGTAGCAGCCGAGTCTGTAATGCTTTTTTGCCAGCTTCTGTGAGTAGTCCAATCCTGATATCTTTCAGAATACTTCCATATTCTTCATCGTTTGCTTGCCTCATATTAGTTGTAAGTTCCTTGTACTCAAAGAAGGACCAAATATTTGTATTACCGATGCTTCCCAATGACTTCTTCGTGTCTTCATGTGTCACAGTATTAAACACTGGCTGTTCTTTAACTGGAGTAAGTTGCAAAAGATCTCCAAAAACTATGACGTGTTTTCCTCCAAATAACACGTCATAGTCTGACTTCAGAATTTGCTGCATTCTTAAATGCACAAAGGCAAGCATTAAGTTCGATACCATGCTCACCTCATCAATAATGAGAACTTGCATCTTCTTCAATACTCTTGAAACTTCCAAGCATGCTTCTCCAGTTAGCTTGTTGTATTGTATTTTGTTCTCATGCTCCACTGGTAACATTAGCAAACGATGTAAAGTGATTCCTTTTATGTTATATGCTGCTAACCCAGTTGGAGCAGTAACCACACAAGACAAAGTAGAATCCGTTTTTTGCTGTAGGTAGCTTCTGATTACTTTTATTAGGAAACTTTTTCCAGTTCCAGCTTGTCCGCTTACATACATCCTGATTGGATGAAATGATGTGCATGAGCACTCTTTTTTTTCATGTAGAAATCCGTGATCAATTTTGTTTCTGATCTCTTCATAAATTTGTTGCTGCTCTTCGTTCAGTTGTCTTTCCAAATTTTGTAAGTCTATAAATTCTCCTTGAGCTTGATTCATAGCCGTTTCCACTTCATTCATGGCTATTGATGCTTCATTTTCAACGATTGGTTGTCCTAGGGGATCTTGACTGAGTGTTCCTGAACTTTGGCTGTCCTGAGAACTGTCTCTAGCTATTTCTGCTGCAATTGTAGTTTCCTGTTCAATTTCTTCATTTAACATTTGCAGATAAGTTGTGAATGTATTGCATTGTATGCTGTCTTTGCAAGCATTAAAAGAATCTTCATAGCTTTGAAATTCTCCCAGTAGTTCATCCTCTGTACGCCATGGCTTAAACAGCTGTAAAAGAGCCAAGTAGTAAAATTCCTTTTTGTCAGTAGTGTCGCAACTCAGCTTCCGGTGATTTATCAAACTTCCTTTTGTTTGCTTCACCAAACATCCTTCCTCACCAATGACTTTATATTTTCCATTGTTGATGTCTTCTGCGGCTTTCCGTGAATAAATGTAGTTCTGCAGCACTTCATAGAGACACATGTTCTCCAGATGATGACTTCTCTTTGGGTAATATGTGTCCAACATGTTTGATTTCAAAATATCTGTACTTTCTGGGTCATTCTCGGCCAAATATTCAATTTATCCAACAGATTTCAGTACCCGATTTCTCATTGCTGCAAGGCCTAAACTTGCCCAAATTATTCTTCTTGATTTCGAGTAGAGACTTGCAGAAGATAACCTATCTGAACATTCGTAGGATCCAATTTCTCGATGCGATAACATCTTCAAACTGAAACTGTACAGCTTCTTACTGACAGTTTTCTCGTGAGAAATCTCTTCCCACATTTCCTTCAATTCTGTTTTTTCTGATTTCGTAATGTAAGACGTTACATATCGAGCAACAGCAATGGAATTGTCAGCTACATACTGTATATCCATGTTAGCGTTCCACATGGATAAAATCACTGGGTTGTAGTCATTTATATTTTTTGATTCTTCTTTTCTTTTAAGGTTGTAGGTATTCTTAGGTGATTTTCTTGTGATAGTATGTCTCACAGATGACATAAAACTGTTAACTCTTCCATTTGAAAGAACAGGTCTAGGAAATCCAAATCGACATTTAGTGTAGTATTTATCTTTGCTCTTGTATTTCCGTCGACAGTATTTTCCACACCGATGACTTTGGAAACGTAAAACTTGCTCCTTTAACTTTTTCTCTTCTGTGCTTTTTGGTATAGCACATGTTGCATATTCTTCAATGTAAGATAACACTGTTTCATCAGTATCTGTTCCAAACTTTGGGGCTTCCTTGATCCACAACAGCATATGAATATGAGGAGCACCTCTTGCCTGGTACTCTTTTCTCCAAAAGAAATCCACTACTTCTCCTAGAGGTGGATTTTTTTTATTGCAGATGAAGGACATCATAGCCTCAAATCTATGATTGAAATATCTGCAAACATTAACTGGATCCAATGAGCACAGTTCTCCTGCTGTCTTGTATTCGATGTTTTTAATGTTTGAATTTGCCTCTCGTAGAAAATCCAGTAAATCATCCCAAGCGTACTCGGCACAGCTTAGGGTAACGAACCATGTTGGTGTTCCTAAATTCCGTAACATGCATTTTAATTCACCATGGCGTCGGTACCAATATTCATTTGTCCCACGCTGACAAGCCATCAGATTGATCAGTTGTGTTTCCAAATGATCATCTCGGTGCTGCACTTTCTCCATAAAATCCTTAGCAGACACATTTTGTAAATGTACTCCACTTTTTAAAATGTGATTTACTGCATAAGACAGTGCAGACAAGTCGCTTTCAAATAAAAGATGGAACAAATAAGGAATACTTTGTCGAAATCTGGGATCTTCAGCATATAGTCTTGTAGTCCGATACTCAGAAGCTGGAATCTGTTCCGGACGTTCATCGTATCGTCCTCCTTTTCCTTTAGGAAACAGCTGGGGAAAACATCGAGCTTCCAAGCTCTCCTCCCATACACTCACGGGAGTTCCTTTTGCTTTCTTCATCTGAAATAGATCAATATTGTCTCCCATAACTTCTTTTGAATGAAGAGGATGTATGCTAAAATGTTCATAAATTTCTTCTTCCTTTGACTTGTCCACTTTTTCAATTTGTCCAGTTGGTGTTTCTGTGTCTTCTTGTAAATCTTCTTCTTCTTCTTCTTCTATATAAATTGATTCATACCATGTGTTATTCCTTTTCAAATACAAATTTGCTCTTTGTACTTTCCGTACATCTACCAGCTCCTGCCAAATCTTCTTATTCTTTGTAGGTACACCATTAACCAGAATAATTAATGGTTCAGTTTCCAAAGTATCCGCATCAATAGTTTCCATATTTTTTTTCAAATCCAAGGGCAAATACACCACTCTACCTTTTAAACCTCTCAGTAAATCTGAAGGAGGTAATTTACCAGTTTTGGGCTCCATACGTACTATGGTCTGGAACGGATGAACACATTGAATGAGTATAGACTCATATGTATTTAATTCAGAAAGTTCAGCAGGAATAGCATCCAATTCTAAATTATTATGTACAGCTCTGGTCGGCATTCTATTTTCCTCTAACTTGTTGTAACAGTATTTACAAATACGCTGAACTTCACCCAATTCAAAACAATTTTCAAGAAATATATATGTGGCAAAATCCTTCCACTTATAATTATCTTCATTTTCACTCTTTCTGTAGAGATCAACATACCTGGTTTGTTTTCTATAATGAGTTCTGCGGCAACAAATACAAGTAATATTTGGTCTTTCATTAGAGATTATTGCAAATTTTGTTATGTGATCATTAAATGTCTTACTTACAGAGGGTTCTACATTTTCTTCCACTTCTTCCTCATTTACTGTGTCCTTCTCTGCACTGTTTTGTTCAGGACCAAAGTAACAAAACTGAATTTCATCAACAACCTTCTCTACATCTGATACCGTTCCACGGAACAGAGCCCTATTCAATTCATCTAACTTTATTGCTGGACTTTTAGCAAAATACAACCGTCTCACAAACTTTCTCATTTCAGTATGATGAACAGCCAGCATCCTAAAATGATGGAAAACACTATTACACACTTTTCTAGATAGACAAGCCAGAGAATGACCCTGCAAACCAGTATTCTCTCTCACTCTGCATGGATCTAGACTTTGAAGCACCTTAATCTTCTGTTTCACACTTTTTTTGCTATATTCTCTTAGAAACTCACGAAATTTATCAATAGATTCCTGACGCACAGTGCAAATACTACTACAATTCCAAGTGTACACTGGGGCTTTAGGACGTCTCCCCATAGCCTCATCCGCCATCACTTGTACCTCATCTCTTGGAACCATTATCTCCTTCTCCATTATGCAACCATTTTTCACTGCAGCAAACTATTACTTTGAAAATAACTCTCTTCATTAAAAAAAGGTTCACTACTTGAACTATGCATCCATTTTCCTAAAAACACTTTACAAAAGTTTGTTCTGTTCACTACTCTTTTCCTTTTGCTATGTGATTTCAGTACATTAACCATTTTGTCTAATGTACGCATCCTATTCAAAATTAAAATGAATAGTTTCCTTTTTAATTCTAATGCCTTTGCTGCAATGGCTTCAATTTCTTTTTTTCTCTTATAAAACTTTGCCTTTTGCTTATATTTCTTCACATCCTTTATCAAATTGGACATAACTCTTCTCTGAAACATTTTTCTACGTATCTCTTTAAACGCTGTTTTTCTGTTTAAGTTTATCTTTTTAGTTGCAGAAGGTATATTTGCATTAACTAAATTCTCAATTTTTCCTGTCCTTTTCGATTGAAATCATTCTTTCCAGTACAGACATTTTGTACATTTTTCCTTTTTTTGAATATGTTCCTTAGAAAATCTTTTGTTTGCTTACCAGAAGATTTTTTCTTCTTCCCAACATGAGCATCTTCAACTAACTTAGGTCCTCCAGTTGTCTTCAAATATAGGTTTTTTTGTGGTCTTTTTTTACTCTGGATTTTGTAGGCATCTTAAATTTTGTTCACTGCTCTTCAGCAATACCTGAAAAAAACTAAAAAAAAATTCCTTTATTTTATTTAAATATATTACTACATTTGTTTTCACATTAGTCACAAAACGAAATTTCTTTGCCAATTTGAAAGCACACTTACTGCTCTTTTTTTTGGCAAGTGATAAACACTTTTACAGACTGACACATTATGAATCTACTTTTCAGATTTTTTAAAAAGCACATGTCCAAACTGCTTTTTCAGACCATCACCATTTGTAACCTGGGTGACTGCCTACACTCCAGCAAGGGCAACCAGCCTTAGTGATGCTGAATGTATTTGCATTACTGACTGAAACCTCAAACCCCACTCGCTTGTGAATACTGTGCATGATTCCACATGGTAAGCAGCTGGGTGTGTGCTAAGAGTCTGCTTCTGCACCAAAAAATGGCTCCCCCTTTCCTTCTAATGCAACTGTGAAATCACCAGAGCAATACACAATAAATCTCTGCCTGTAATTCCTATTTGCACACAGAGTCATGTTTTCACATTAGTCACAAAACAAAATTTCTTTGCCAATTTGAAAGCACACTTACTGCTCTTTTTTTTGACAAGTGATAATCACTTTTACAGACTGACACATTATGAATCCACTTTTCAGATTTTTTAAAAAGCACATGTCCAAACTGCTTTTTCAGACCAGCGCCATTTGTAACCTGGGTGACTGCCTACACTCCAGCAAGGGCAACCAGCCTTAGTGATGCTGAATGTATTTGCATTACTGACTGAAACCTCAAACCCCACTCGCTTGTGAATACTGTGCATGATTCCACATGGTAAGTAGCTGGCTGTGTGCTAAGAGTCAGCTTCTGCACCAAAAAAAGGCTCCCCCTTTCCTTCTAATGCAACTGTGAAATCACCAGAGCAATACGCAATAAATCTCTGCCTGTAATTCCTATTTGCACACAGAGTCATGTTTTCACATTAGTCACAAAACAAAATTTCTTTGCCAATTTGAAAGCACACTTACTGCTCTTTTTTTTGGCAAGTGATAAACACTTTTACAGACTGACACATTATGAATCCACTTTTCAGATTTTTTAAAAAGCACATGTCCAAACTGCTTTTTCAGACCAGCACCATTTGTAACCTGGGTGTCTGCCTACACTCCAGCAAGGGCAACCAGCCTTAGTGATGCTGAATGTGTTTGCATTACTGACTGAAACCTCAAACCCCACTCGCTTGTGAATACTGTGCATGATTCCACATGGTAAGTAGCTGGCTGTGTGCTAAGAGTCTGCTTCTGCACCAAAAAATGGCTCCCCCTTTCCATCTAATGCAACTGTGAAATCACCAGAGCAATACGCAATAAATCTCTGCCTGTAATTCCTATTTGCACACAGAGTCATGTTTTCACATTAGTCACAAAACGAAATTTCTTTGCCAATTTGAAAGCACACTTACTGCTCTTTTTTTTGGCAAGTGATAAACACTTTTACAGACTGACACATTATGAATCCACTTTTCAGATTTTTTAAAAAGCACATGTCCAAACTGCTTTTTCAGACCATCACCATTTGTAACCTGGGTGACTGCCTACACTCCAGCAAGGGCAACCAGCCTTAGTGATGCTGAATGTATTTGCATTACTGACTGAAACCTCAAACCCCACTCGCTTGTGAATACTGTGCATGATTCCACATAGTAAGCAGCTGGGTGTGTGCTAAGAGTCTGCTTCTGCACCAAAAAATGGCTCCCCCTTTCCATCTAATGCAACTGTGAAATCACCAGAGCAATACGCAATAAATCTCTGCCTATAATTCCTCTTTGCACACAGAGTCATGTTTTCACATTAGTCACAAAACGAAATTTCTTTGCAAATTTGAAAGCACACTTACTGCTCTTTTTTTTGGCAAGTGATAAACACTTTTACAGACTGACACATTATGAATCCACTTTTCATATTTTTTAAAAAGCACATGTCCAAACTGCTTTTTCAGACCAGCACCATTTGTAACCTGGGTGACTGCCTACACTCCAGCAAGGGCAACCAGCCTTAGTGATGCTGAATGTGTTTGCATTACTGACTGAAACCTCAAACCCCACTCGCTTGTGAATACTGTGCATGATTCCACATGGTAAGTAGCTGGCTGTGTGCTAAGAGTCTGCTTCTGCACCAAAAAATGGCTCCCCCTTTCCATCTAATGTAACTGTGAAATCACCAGAGCAATATGCAATAAATCTCTGCCTGTAATTCCTATTTGCACACAGAGTCATGTTTTCACATTAGTCACAAAACGAAATTTCTTTGCCAATTTGAAAGCACACTTACTGCTCTTTTTTCTGGCAAGTGATAAACACTTTTACAGACTGACACATTATGAATCCACTTTTCATATTTTTTAAAAAGCACATGTCCAAACTGCTTTTTCAGACCAGCACCATTTGTAACCTGGGTGTCTGCCTACACTCCAGCAAGGGCAACCAGCCTTAGTGATGCTGAATGTATTTGCATTACTGACTGAAACCTCAAACCCCACTCGCTTGTGAATACTGTGCATGATTCCACATGGTAAGTAGCTGGCTGTGTGCTAAGAGTCAGCTTCTGCACCAAAAAATGGCTCCCCCTTTCCATCTAATGCAACTGTGAAATCACCAGAGCAATACGCAATAAATATCTGCCTGTAATTCCTATTTGCACACAGAGTCATGTTTTCACATTAGTCACAAAACGAAATTTCTTTGCCAATTTGAAAGCACACTTACTGCTCTTTTTTTTGGCAAGTGATAAACACTTTTACAGACTGACACATTATGAATCCACTTTTCAGATTTTTTAAAAAGCACATGTCCAAACTGCTTTTTCAGACCAGCACCATTTGTAACCTGGGTGTCTGCCTACACTCCAGCAAGGGCAACCAGCCTTAGTGATGCTGAATGTATTTGCATTACTGACTGAAACCTCAAACCCCACTCGCTTGTGAATACTGTGCATGATTCCACATGGTAAGCAGCTACCTGTGTGCTAAGAGTCAGCTTCTGCACCAAAAAATGGCTCCCCCTTTCCATCTAATGCAACTGGGAAATCACCAGAGCAATACGCAATAAATCTCTGCCTGTAATTCCTATTTGCACACAGAGTCATGTTTTCACATTAGTCACAAAACGAAATTTCTTTGCCAATTTGAAAGCACACTTACTGCTCTTTTTTTTGGCAAGTGATAAACACTTTTACAGACTGACACATTATGAATCCACTTTTCAGATTTTTTAAAAAGCACATGTCCAAACTGCTTTTTCAGACCAGCACCATTTGTAACCTGGGTGTCTGCCTACACTCCAGCAAGGGCAACCAGCCTTAGTGATGCTGAATGTATTTGCATTACTGACTGAAACCTCAAACCCCACTCGCTTGTGAATACTGTGCATGATTCCACATGGTAAGTAGCTGGCTGTGTGCTAAGAGTCAGCTTCTGCACTAACAAATGGCTCCCCCTTTCCATCTAATGCAACTGTGAAATCACCAGAGCAATACGCAATAAATCTCTGCCTGTAATTCCTATTTGCACACAGAGTCATGTTTTCACATTAGTCACAAAACGAAATTTCTTTGCCAATTTGAAAGCACACTTACTGCTCTTTTTTTTGGCAAGTGATAAACACTTTTACAGACTGACACATTATGAATCCACTTTTCAGATTTTTTAAAAAGCACATGTCCAAACTGCTTTTTCAGAGCAGCACCATTTGTAACCTGGGTGTCTGCCTACACTCCAGCAAGGGCAACCAGCCTTAGTGATGCTGAATGTATTTGCATTACTGACTGAAACCTCAAACCCCACTCGCTTGTGAATACTGTGCATGATTCCACATGGTAAGCAGCTACCTGTGTGCTAAGAGTCAGCTTCTGCACCAAAAAATGGCTCCCCCTTTCCATCTAATGCAACTGTGAAATCACCAGAGCAATACGCAATAAATCTCTGCCTGTAATTCCTATTTGCACACAGAGTCATGTTTTCACATTAGTCACAAAACGAAATTTCTTTGCCAATTTGAAAGCACACTTACTGCTCTTTTTTTTGGCAAGTGATAAACACTTTTACAGACTGACACATTATGAATCCACTTTTCAGATTTTTTAAAAAGCACATGTCCAAACTGCTTTTTCAGACCAGCACCATTTGTAACCTGGGTGTCTGCCTACACTCCAGCAAGGGCAACCAGCCTTAGTGATGCTGAATGTATTTGCATTACTGACTGAAACCTCAAACCCCACTCGCTTGTGAATACTGTGCATGATTCCACATGGTAAGTAGCTGGCTGTGTGCTAAGAGTCAGCTTCTGCACCAACAAATGGCTCCCCCTTTCCATCTAATGCAACTGTGAAATCACCAGAGCAATACGCAATAAATCTCTGCCTGTAATTCCTATTTGCACACAGAGTCATGTTTTCACATTAGTCACAAAACGAAATTTCTTTGCCAATTTGAAAGCACACTTACTGCTCTTTTTTTTGGCAAGTGATAAACACTTTTACAGACTGACACATTATGAATCCACTTTTCAGATTTTTTAAAAAGCACATGTCCAAACTGCTTTTTCAGAGCAGCACCATTTGTAACCTGGGTGTCTGCCTACACTCCAGCAAGGGCAACCAGCCTTAGTGATGCTGAATGTATTTGCATTACTGACTGAAACCTCAAACCCCACTCGCTTGTGAATACTGTGCATGATTCCACATGGTAAGCAGCTACCTGTGTGCTAAGAGTCAGCTTCTGCACCAAAAAATGGCTCCCCCTTTCCATCTAATGCAACTGTGAAATCACCAGAGCAATACGCAATAAATCTCTGCCTGTAATTCCTATTTGCACACAGAGTCATGTTTTCACATTAGTCACAAAACGAAATTTCTTTGCCAATTTGAAAGCACACTTACTGCTCTTTTTTTTGGCAAGTGATAAACACTTTTACAGACTGACACATTATGAATCCACTTTTCAGATTTTTTAAAAAGCACATGTCCAAACTGCTTTTTCAGACCAGCACCATTTGTAACCTGGGTGTCTGCCTACACTCCAGCAAGGGCAACCAGCCTTAGTGATGCTGAATGTATTTGCATTACTGAGTCCAACCTCAAACCCTTAAACTATTCTTTTATTATACCAGTGCACCTTCATTTATTGTGAAAACATAGTCCATATTATTTTACTTGTTCCTCACATTTAAATTTCTCCCAAAACAGAAAATAATAAACACAACTTCAACAAAAAGAATTGCATTTCTATTATTCATTTCTTAATTTACCATATACATCCCCTCTCAAACTCCAAACTCACCTTTAAAATTAGTTAGTTGTGAAAGAAATGTGGCACTCAAACAGCAGATTATCAGAGCCAGGATCTCTGTTCTTTACACCTCTCTCCTCTCAGCAGAACCAGATAATGGCAAACTTTCCCTCTCTTTTTCCACACATATACATGTTAGTTTCAAATCTCAGTGCTTGCCCCTTTTTTTCAAATGTAATCACACATTTCTATTGGTTGAAAACCAACCCTTTTCCAAAAGTACCCTTCCCCCAACTTGACTTCTGCCTAGTACCCTTCCCCCAACTTGACTTCTGCCTGCTACCATAGCAACTGCTCATGGAACACTGCTGTGTGGAGTCAGGTCAGAAGTTCGCCAAACAATGTTTCAATTCCACAGAGCAAGAGTGCTTGACTTTTCAAACCTAACAGCAAATCCATAGTACTGTTCTTTGGTAACACATTTTTCTGTACCAATACAAAACATGCTTCTATTAATTTACACATACAGCCTAGTTTTTATTCTAGAATGGTATGAAACACCCAATCAGTTCTTTTTTTTATGAAAAAAATATGTATGCCTCCATTTCCAAACTGTCTTTCTTTTCATATTGCCATTCTACTGAATTACACCTCCTGAGTGCATCCAGTTCTCCTTTGAAGATGTTCACAGTGTGGATTGTAGGGCACAGCTATGTCTTCTGGAGTGAAAAGTTTGCAGAGAAAACAGGTATGGTGAGAGACCTTGCTTTGCCAAATGTAGACATTAAATGGATTGGTCAGAGAGGGTTAAAGTGGCACCAATTGATGCCATTGGTGAAATCCTTCATGCACATCCAACACCCTGACCTCATAATAGTGCACTGTGGTGGCAATGACCTAGGCACTTTGACTGGGGTAGGTCTGGAAATGCTTATGAAGGACACCTTTGCACAACTGTTTTCACTTTTCCCTAAAACTGCCTTTGTGTTTTCTAACATATGCCAAAGGCAAAAATGGAACTGGTCCAATCATTTCTGTCCGCAGATTGACAAAGCAAGAAAGCACGTCAACAAATCTGTTTCTGCTTTCCTCCGTGACTATGGTATGGGTTCCATTTACCACAACAACTTGCGTTATGACATGCAAGACATTTATAGAGGAGATGGTGTGCACTTCAATGATGAAGGGAACAGAGTCTTCCTCTTGAACCTTAGACTCTGCATCGGTACTTACTTGTAGGTACCACTAAAAAATCACTTCATAAACACAACGGCTCTTTTTAGAGCCCCCTAATATCTAAACACTTAAATCTGATTTTCATTTCTTTTTTTTTTTTTTTTTACCGTACGCTTACCGTACGCGTACCCCGCGATTTTTTTTTAAATCAATAAATGTTTTCTTTGTACTTTTCTGTCCTTTGACCCCCTTACAAATGTTAGGGGGTCTGTAACTCTCTTCCTTGCCCCCTTTTCTTGTTATCACTCTTTTTTTTCTGAGTGAAACACACGAAATGGCGGCCGCCGCTTCCTGGTTTCGACCGATTCGAATGTTTACTAAGATCTAAGAGCCAATCAGAATCGCGCTCGCGCACGCCACCGTACGCATACGGTAAGCGTACCGTAAGCGCACCGTAAGCTGGCTCAGATATATATATTGATTTAAAGGCTATTTTCTCAGAATCTACTGAACAGATTTACACCAAACCTACAAAAGGCACTTCCTTGACCTGAGGACTACCTCTCTGCCAAATTTCTAGTAATTCTGTTCAGCCGTTCGGGCTGTAGCCCTGTCTAAAGGTCCTATGGAAAAATGCATGGGAAAAACGCGTTTTGGGACCCCCCTTTTATCTCAGCCCCCGCTTGACGAATCCCCCCGAGACTTTCAGGGAAGGAGCGGAGCGTAGCGCCCCACCTATTTTGAAAAATGCGCGAGGATTCGTCGACCGGCGCCAAAGTTATTCAAAATAGAATGTTGCAGATTTCCTATGGAAACGTGGTCCTAACTATAACTACCTACTGGCGACCGCCAGTAGGTAATATATATATATATTACCTACTGGCGGTCGCCAGTAGATAGTTATAGTTAGGATCGTGTTTCCATAGGAAATCCGCAACATTCTATTTGGAATAACTTTGGCGCCGGTTGACGAATCCTCGCGAAATTGTCAAAATAGGTGGGGCGCTCCGCTCCGCTCCTACCCTGAAAGTCTCGGGGGGTTTCGTCAAGCGGGGGCTGAGAAAAAAGGGGGGTCCCAAAACGCGTTTTTCCCATGCAATTTTCCATAGGGACCTTTAGTCCAAGGTACAGCTCGAACGGCTGAACAGAATTACTTGAAATTTGGCAGAGAGGTAGTCCTCAGCTCAGGGATGTGCCTTTTGCATATATGGTGTCAATCTGTTCAGTAGTTCCTGAGAAAATCAAAAGTAAAATCATATATATATGTGGGCGGAGCCTAACGACACATCTCATCCTGAGATCTGATTGGCTGTCAGCACTTCATCCAAGAAGTGTTGGCAGCCATCTTGGGACCAATATACATGATAGCACCTCATTAAAAAGCATTGCAGTTAATAGAAGGTTTTAAGACTTTAGTTACATTATAAATCATTTGTTGATGGTATCATACTCATTTTAGGAATTGTGGTATGTTCTAAGGTGATTTCACCATGTGAAAAAGCCTTCTGCTGGGATATCATGATTGAGAGAAAAATATTTTCTCATGCTTTTCCCACAGAGGTTTGGAAGGTGATCTATAAGCTAAACTGAGAGCTTATTTTCTGTAAATTCACATTATCTTTCTCAGTCATGTGAGAATGAAGTCTGACATTCTCAGTAAAACATGTACATCCAACAAGGGCAGAGACTGTCAGTTGATTCCTTTGTTTTCTACTGCAGCTTCCCAGAGTGTTCCAAAGAACAACTAGAGCGCTAACAGTCCTACTTATGATAAACGTATGGCACACCTGAAGCCATCTTGCTTGGATTAAAGTGGTACCTCTTAAAACATTTAATTTAAAAAGGAACAAAATGAGGGGGTTCATTTTTCCATAAAAAGTATGATTAGTGCTGCAGAAAGAAAAATTAGGGCACATTTTGAGTGACTTCTCAAATCCTCTTCTATTTCATGAAAAAATTCTGACATGCAGACTGAAAGATGCACTTTCAATACCAGCAGCAGTTTTCCCTGGTGAGCAGTAGCTTTACTACAGTGATCTGATGAGCAAAAGAGTGCTAACATTCTGAATTTATGGCAAATGTGTGACATATCTGAATACCTTCATGATGGAATCAAAGTAAAAAACTGAAAGCATTTCCTACTGAGGAGACTGCAGTAAATGAGGAAATTAGGAAACTTCATAACAAATAAATCTCCCAAGATGGCCACCGGAGACAAAAGAGCCCAAATGTAGCCCAAATATCACCAAGATGTAGCCCAAGTATAGCCCAATGACAGAATGTCCCAGAGTGTTCTTAAAAACAACTAGAGCGGGGAGGAGCCTAGCGCGCAACCAAGATGGCCGCGTAGGTGCGAGGCTCCCGAGGACCTCCGCAACCTCCTACGATTATCCTGACATTATCCTGCCCTGGATGAGGGGGCTAGGTTGGTGAACCTGAGCTGAGGTGGCACCCGTTTCCCGCTTCCGAATCGGACCTCGGACACCGGAGTGAGCACCGATTGAAGTGTGCGGCCTTCCCCTCGCCGGACCCCGGATTTGCGCTGTGGGGTGATCCAGTGACAAAGTGAACAACAGCGGCAGGCAGGGCCTGGCGACTCGCGTGCCCCGCACTTTCGCTTTCGCTTTCGCACCACCTTGTCGTCTCTGCGAGGTTGGGTCGCGGAGCCCTTGGTGTTGGTGTGGTGTGGCCTTGCTGGGAGACCCTGCCTGCCTGCAGGCTGTGATCCACCCCGCTGCCCTGAGGGGGCCCCCCCGGAGCTCGTGTCTGCTTTCCTGCCCTACACGACGTGGCTGGTGCGACTGGGAGACTGGTGGCCATGGCCACGAAACAAGATGGAGACCGGGCAAAGACCAAATCGACCCGGCGCGGCGCCGTCCATCAGGCCAACAGTATGGACCGCTATACCCTCCAGAAGGGATCGCCCGATGGAACGCGCAAGTCCCCTGAGAGCCCTCCTGATGCCCCAGACCTGCCCGCAGATTTGACTCTGCGAGATGTTATGGGCGCCATTGCCGAGATGAAGGCCTCGGTGGGCCAGCGGTTTGATACACTGGCGCAGAAGATTGACTCGGTCCTCGTGGATGTTGGCCTGGTGAGGGCCGATCTTTCCAAAACCAATGACCGAGTAGAGTCTTTGGCCCACACCGCATCGGGCCTAACGACAGATGTGGCGGCCTTGCAAACAGAGCTGCGCCGGCTTAGTCGGGCGACTGCGCTAATGGATCGACGCCTGGAGGACTCCGAGAGTCGGGCACGGAGGAACAACATCCGCATTATCGGGGTGCCCGAGGGACGCGAGGAGGCGGCGACGGATCTTTTTGTGGAGGACCTGATTGCTACCCATCTCCAGCCACGGGGGCTGAGCAAATTCTTCGCTGTGGAGAGGGCTCACAGGGTTCCCGGGGGAAGGCCGAATGTCGGAGCCCCTCCGAGACCTCTCATCGCCCGGATTTTCAATTTTCGGGATAGAGACGCTATCCTGCAAACCTCCAGACTGCATGGACCGGTCAAGCTTGACAATATGGAGGTTAATTTCTATCCTGATTTCACCCCAGCGGTCCAGAAGCAGAGACTGAGCTTCCTAGGCGTCAAACGCCGTCTTCGGGACCTAAACCTCAATATGCCATGCTTTTCCCGGCCAAGCTGCGTGTGGAGGTGGATGGTCGCACGCATTTCTTTGATCGTCCCGAGGCGGCCGGGGACTGGCTGGATACTCTGCCCGGGGATCGTGATCGGGGGGGCGGGGGGGGGGCGGCGGGGGGAGACGGCACGCTGGATCAGGACTGAGGGTCTAATAATGGGCCTCACTCTGGACGAAAATGATGCCACTTTTGATTCTGCGTCAGTTTTTTGTAAGTTCCCCTCCTATGGAGGTTGTGTTGGGTCTCTTGGGGGTTCTCCCTCCTCCTCTAGGGGGTTTAGTTAGTCTAACTACATATGGGGCGACAGGCACACTGCACGTTGGGGGGGCTGTTTGGGCTCATGCAGGGGTGCAGGGAGGGGGGAGTTCTGTTGGGGTGGGTGGGTAGGGATGGGGTGTTGTTCGTTTTTATCACAAGGCAAACGTATTATTGTGTTGGTTTTAAAGTGCTCTCCGGGGTACGAATGATGGCTTTTGTATATGATGGGGGGTAGGGAACTAACTTTGTTATCCTGGAATGTGAATGGACTGGGGGACAGGATCAAACGGGGTGTGGTCCTGCAGTTTTTGAAGCGAATCTCGCCCGATGTAGTCTTTCTGCAGGAGACACACCTCATTGGTAACTCCTTCTGCGCCATGAATCGGCGTGGCTATCGCCTCGTGGTTCACTCGGGCTTTACGTCCGGCTCATGGGGTGTGGGCATCATGGTGAAGAACTCGCTCCCGTTGGAGATTGATGAGGTGCTCCACGATGATAGGGGACGTTATACGGTCTTGGTGGGAAGACTGGAGGGCAAAGTGGTTGTCTTTGTGTCAGTATACATCCCACCGGGGCTGCAGTCGACCACCTTTGCGGACCTTGGGCGCCTTCTCCTTGGCCTTCCGGGGGGGCTTTTAGTTGTGGGGGGGGATTTCAATGCGGTGGTATCTGGATCTTTGGATCGTCACCCCCCTAGGGACCTCCCCCGGGCACAGGCGTGGCTACCCGGCCTCTTAGATACATTTGGATTAGTGGACTGCTGGCGTTTAAAACACCCCGCGCAGCTGCAGTATACTTTCCACTCGGGAGCCCATGGTAGTCTCTCACGACTAGACTATGTCCTTGTCCCGGCGGCCTATGTTGGGAGGGTGGGAGAGGTACGCCATTTGCCACGGGGTATTTCGGACCACTCCCCGCTCCTACTGCACTTTGATGTCTTTCCGAGGGGTGAGGGTAGGGTGGTCCCAATCAATCCTTGGTACCTGCGCGACCCCTCCATTCGCGCTGCATTGATTAAATCCCTTCAGCGATATTTTGATGAGACTGTGGGGTCTGTGCCTTCGGCCATACCGCTATGGGAGGCCTTCAAGACAGTACTCCGAGGGGAGGCCCTATCCCTTATTTCCCATGCCCGGAGGCGCGAGCGGGAGGAGGTGACCCGAATGGAGGCTGAAATAGCCGAGTTGGAGGGGAATTTAGAAGGTGGGGTGACGATTGCTGCATTACATGTCCTCCAACTCAAGCAGGCGGCCTACAGGGCCCTCGTCACGGAAGCGGCCAGGGGCCTCAGTAGAGAGCAACAGGGGCGTCTGTATGATGTGGGTGATAAGGCTGGTAAACTTATAGCGTGGTTGGACAAAAAAGAGAGAGCGAATCGTGTGGTCCCGCTGATTGAGAAAACGGATGGTGTGTGTGTGACTGAGCCAGAAGAAATTGTCTCCTGCTTCGCGGATTATTTCCATGGGGTGTATTCCCCGGTGTCTCCCTGCTCGGAAGAGGATTCCCTTGCCTTGCTCAGTGATATCGCGCTGCCGTCCCTTTCCGGGGAGGACAGGGTGTCGTTGGACGCCGCTCCCACCTCCGACGAGATCGCCCTCGCCATACGCTCGGTCGCTTCCGGTAAGGCCATGGGTCCGAATGGTCTCCCTATCGAGTTGTACAAGTTACGACCGGATACGCTGGCACCCCACCTCCGGGCTATGTTCCTGGCGGCACACTCGGTGGGCTCCCTCCCGCCGGACCAGCGTCTGGCTACAATCGTGGTCATTCACAAGGAGGGGAGACCTCGGGACCGGGTTACATCCTATCGGCCCATTTCGCTGCTGAATGCGGAGCCCAAGATTCTCGCTAAGGTACTGGCCAATCGGCTGGTCGGCGTGGTGGGCGATTTGGTTCATCAGGACCAGTCTGGCTTTATTCCTCATCGCAACACAGCCCTTAATCTGCGGCGTTTGCACGGTGTGCTCGCACGTGCCCCGTTCATACGGGAGCCGGCCATTTTGGCGTCCTTAGACGCCACCATGGCGTTTGACACGCTTGAATGGCCATATATCTGGGCGATGCTTGCGAAGTTTGGATTTGGCCCAGGGTTCATCAGTTGGGTCAAATTGCTATATTCGGGCCCATTGGCGCAGGTGGTGGTGAACGGAAGAGTATCGGCTCCGTTTGAGCTGGGCCGGGGCACTCGACAGGGCTGCCCCTTATCGCCGCTCCTCTTTGCACTTGCCTTGGAGCCCCTGGCGGAGTGGCTGCGGTGGGAGCCTTCCATCCGTGGTCTCCGCTGGACCCCCGAGTATGAGGACCGCGTATCCCTATACGCTGATGACATCCTCTTGTACCTAGCTTCCCCACGTAAATCACTCATAGTACTAGTTGATGTTCTGCATTCATTCGGTCGTAACTCCGGTCTGGTCATCAACTGGGCTAAATCGTGTGTGTATGTTCTCTCTGGGGAGGCTCCTATCCTCCCGCGGGGCTGTCCGATCCAGGTCGCCCCGCAGGGATTTAGGTACCTGGGTGTCTTCATTACTCTGGACCCGGAGGCTCGGTATGATCGGAACTTGCTTCCCCCCCTCCAGCGTCTGAAAGAGGATGTCGCGCGCTGGCGGCGTTTGCCGCTTTCGCCGCTCGGCCGGGCGGCATTGTTTAAAATGATGTCGCTGCCGCGTTTCCTATACGCGTTGCAGAACACGATGGACCTCGTCCCAGCGCGCTACTTCCGCGAAGTGGAGAGTTTGCAGCGCCGCCTGTTCTGGGACGGGAGGCCACGTATTGCCCTGGCTAAGCTGACGCTCCCCTGGTATGATGGGGGGATTTCCCTCCCGGATATTAAACGGTATTATTGGGCCTCCCAGCTAGCTGCAATTAATCAGGGCCTATATGGGCCAGCCTTAAATCCGGCGTTTGAAATGGATAGGATGCTACTTCCAGGTGGTGACTATAATCGAGCGCTCTACTCTAGCGCGCCCGACGCTCGCCTGACGGGCCCCACGCGTGTCATGGTGCGAGTGTGGCACGCGGCCAATGCTGCAATGGGGTGGAAGGACCGTTTGACCCGGGCGTCACCACTATACGCATCTGAGCAGTTGGGCTCCTTGTGGACCTCGAAGGGCTTTGAGAAGTGGGATTTAATAGGCATCAGCAAAGTGGGGGATCTCTGGACGAGGGGAGGATTTAAAACATTCGAGATGCTGCAGACGGAATTTCAGTTGCAGGGCAGCGAGTACTTTCGGTACTTGCAGGTCCGGCATGCGCTGGGCTCCGTCTTTCCAGACGTTGCCTCCATCCCGGAGTGCTCCCCTCTGGAGGATAGAGTGCTGGATGGACACGTCCCTGACAGCACGATCTCACTGATCTACAAAAAACTGATCAACGATCGCTCAGACTTGCTGACTGCCCTTCGTGAGGCTTGGGTAGCCGATGGGCTGGAGCTGGACGACGAGGACTGGATCTCCGCGGTGGCCTCCCCGAAAGAGGTGGCCATACCGGCTCGCCTTCGTTTCGTCCAGCTCAAGATACTCCACAGGGTCTACATGACGGGGCCAAAGCTCCTGCGTATGGGCTATGCTGAGGACGGTTTGTGTAAGCGTGGGTGTGGTGCGCTGGGGACTTTTCTGCATATCCTGTGGGAATGCCCGCAAGTGGAGGGGTTCTGGCGAGGTGTGCATGAGGTGCTGCGAGTGGTCACGCATGTGGCGCTGTTGCCCGAAGCGAGGAGATGCCTGTTGAATGTGTGGGAGCCTACCGATTACTCAGTGCCGCAGACGTGGTGGGTGACTCTGGGGTATATGGTTGCCAAGCGTGATATTGCCCAGCTGTGGGGATCCCAGAGCCCCCCGACTGTCTCGGCCTGGAAGGAACATATGGATTGGTGCATGTTTCGGGAAAAGGTGGTGTATGTGGCGAGAGGTAAGCCTGCGACATGGGTGAAAGTGTGGGGCCCCTGGAACGCCTACCGCGGGGGAATCTGTGCTCCACCCCTATTGCCTGATCCGTCGCCGGCCCCGTCCCCTTAGCCAACTCATCCCCCCGGTACCTGGGCATTAGGTGTCCCCAACCCTAGTTCTGATCTCTCCCCCCCCTCTTGAGATTCCTATGGATGGCTAGAATCCCCCCTCTAGGGGAGCACGTGTTGCTATTCCGATTGAGGATTGCCTTGTGGGTTTGTTTGTGTTTGTTGTTCTTTAAATTTAAAATGGAACCGTATAATGGGGTCTGAATAGTGTGGCACGCAACGATGTTATCTCCTGTAAATGCTCGGCCGCAGCACCATGTGTTTTATAAATGTATACCGTATGCTACTTTTATTGCTAGCGGCCGGCCGGAAGGTTGTAGGCCCATATTTGTATAATTTTTTGAGTCTTGTAATAAACGGTTTCAAAAGAAAAAAAAAAAAAAAACAACTAGAGCGCTTACTGTCTTCATTATGACAAAAGTATGGCACACCTGAAGCCATCTTGATTGGAATAAACTGGTAACACTTAAAACATTTAATTTAAAAAGGAACACAATGAGGGGGTTAATTTTGCCATAGAAATTATGATTAATGCTGAAAGAAAATGAGGGCACATTTTGAGTGACTTCTCAAATCCTCTTCTATTTCATTAAAAAATTCTGACATGCAGACTGAAACATGCACTTTTAATACCAGGAGCAGACTTCCATGGTGAACAGTAGTTTTACTACAGTGATCTAATGAGCAACTAGAGTGCTAACATTCAGAATTTATGGCAAATGTGTGACATATCTGAATACCTTCATGATGGAATCAAAGTAAAAAACTGAAAGCATTTCCTACTGAGGAGACTGCAGTACATGAGGAAATTAGGAAACTTCATAACAAATAAATCTCCCAAGATGGCCACCGGAGACAAAAGAGCCCAAATGTAGCCCAAAATCACCCAGATGTAGCCCAAATATAGCCCAATGACAGAAGTGTGCAAAACACTTATTATTTTGTGTTTTTGCAGTGTTATTTAGTGCAGACTTGTCAGATATTGGAGTGCTTTACATGAGTATTGGTTACATCACACAAGAACAAATTCATTTTGGTTGTAGACATGGGGAGACTAAGTGATTTGACCAGAATCACAGAATGTCGAGCTGAAGCAGAAACTCCAACCTGGTTCCCCAGTTGCAAAGTCTGCAGTTCTGGAAGTAATACCACATCTTCTCCCCTAAGTGCAACATTTAATCAAGTGGTCAACTGGATAAAAAAACATAAAGTTAACAAATAATTTAAAAGTGCTTTGTCGCTATTTGAAAACTCAGAAAATATGTCCTTATTTTAGTCTTTTAGAGCACTAACCATAATTTTGATGCCAATAAGACGCTCTCATATATGTAATTTCTAAAGAAAATGCTCTAGGTATTACAGTTTTGATTACATCAAGATGACGTCAGGCGTTCCACACTTTTGTAATAAATATAGAATGTTAGCAATCTAGTTGTTCATTAGGATACTGTTGAGAGGCAGAGGCCAGGGGCACGGACTCTGAAAATTGAAGGCAGGTAGGAGGGTGCAAAGGCAACAATTTAACCACACTGAGCAGGCAGGAAGGGCCGTGGCAGCACAACAGACTATGGAGGGCAGTGGAAAGGGGGGCAGGGGCAACAAACCAACAATACAGGACTTGCAAGAGAGGCTGTGGCAATGTAATAGACCATTGTGGGCAGAAGGAAGAGGCAATGGTAGTACAACCATACATGCCAACAGACCAGATTCAGCCAGGAAACGTCCAATGTTTTTAAGCTCAAATGGGCTTTATTTGATCTGTCTCCTGTCTACAATCTCCTCTTTTTCAATGTAACTCAAAGGGGAAAATCAATACCCCAGTTTTTTTTCAAAATCTCCCTCTTACCAAGTTCAAAATGTTCGCAAGTATGGTACATTGGATCATGGAAGGAAATGGGGTAGGGACATGGACTTGGATAACAGAGGACAGGAGGGACATGGAGAGATGCACCAAACTGACCCTGCAGGGCAGGCATCAGGGTTTGCAGCAACACAATACACCACACAGGGCATGCGGGACGGGAGTGCAGCACAACAATCCATAGAAAGCAAGAGGGAGGGGACAGGACCATGCACATGGACAACAGAGAACAGAGGGGCAAGAGGCAATGGTAGCTAGCTGACCATAATGGACAGGAGAGAAAGCTGCAGCATAACAGACCATAAAGGGCAGGAGGGACGGATCAGGGGCATTACAATGGAACAGACAAGCCAGCAGGGAGGAAGTAGGGGTCTGCACATGTAAACAGAGGGCTGGGGGCAAGGGGGCAGGGCAGGAGCAGCAAGATAGCCATGGAGGTCAGGCAGGATGGGCACTAGAAGCAAGACACACCATGAAGAGCAACAGTGAGACTGTGATGGAATACACACAGACCATGGAGGGAAGGTGGGAGGCGGTCAGGGGCAGCTAACTGACCACACAGGGAAGGTGGGCGGGGCCATGGCAGCACAGAAGACCATGCATGGCAAGTGGGAGGGTTAGTGGCAGCACAATGGCTATGATGGGCAAGAAGGAGGGTGCAGGGGCATGCACAAAGGACGATGGAGGATAGAAGGGAGGGTCAGGACCTGTGCACAGACAAGAAAGTTCAGGGGAAGGGGCCTCACATCAGACCGCACGGGGCAGGCAGGAGGAGCAGTTGCAGCACAACAGACCAGGGAGGGCAGAAGGGTGTGGCAGTACAATGGACCATGTAGGACAGGAGGAAGAGGATAGGGGTATGGAATGTGGACAGGCAGGGTGGAGGTGGCAGGGACAGGTTACAGTCATCCGACAATGCTAGGCAGGTGGGAGGGTAGTGGCAGCTCAACAGAACACTCAGAGTAGATAAGAGTGGCAGTTCCATGGAACATGGTGGGCAAAAAGGATGGAGCAGGGGCATGCACAAAGACATCGGAGGGCAGGGGGAAGGAGAATAGGGGCAGCAAGCTAAGCACAGAGTTTAAGCAGGAGGTCAATGATGGTGCATAGAATTGGGCAATGGAGGGCAGGAGGAGTGGACTGGTACATCATACTAAATTGAGGGCAGTGGCAGCACATCAGACAATGCATGGCAGGAGGGAGGAGGCTAGTCCATGGATTCACACAACAGAGGATAGGGAGCTGGGGGATGGGGCAGCAAGCTAACTGTTCAGAGAAGGCGGGTATTAGGAACTTGATTGTTTTTAAAACGTGTGTCTGTGCGAACTACTTAAAATATGAACAAATATGCAGCATAATCTCACTTTTATTCAGGAAGAAGAGGACGTTTGTGACTGTGACTCCGGGCTCACTTGGCAAAAACACCCCCTGACCCTTCACCCCCTATCGCAAAATGTAATGCCCGTGAAAAGGGTAGGTGAACACAGTGTTATATAGAACATAGTCCTGAGAGCATGATTGAAAATGAAAACTAGATATAGTGTATGGTATAAACTATGCACCAAAAAGTGTGATATAAGATGAAACGGGCGTGAAATATAATATGCAATACATTGTGCGCAATGACAGATTCATTGGAGAGCGCGAGATAGCACAGGCACTAGCGTGTGCTATGCGATATGCACCTTGGAGTGTAATATGCACAGGGCAGTGTTGTGTACCCTAACTAGTCTCTAAAGTTGTAATATAAAATTTGTGCTGGGGAGTGTAACGTTGCATATGCACTGTGACAAAGATATGGATCCCAGATTGTAATATGTATGGCATAGCACTGTGCGTTATAACATAGGCATCGAGGAAGGCACGTTAGATGGGGCAATATAACCCGTGCGAAGACAAGTGTGGCATGACATATTCACGGGGTGGTGTTACAGTGCACATGGGCTAGAGAGTGTCATAGCATATGCACTTGCTGGTGGAATACAACACAGAGGTGTGTGGCACTCAGCAGGCAATGGTGGGTGTAACACAGCATTGGGCTCTGCCAGGAGCGCGCTGTGACTCTCAAGTGATGTTTGTCCCCTTTCCAGAGAGTAAAATAAAAAGTATTACACATCCGGCAGTGGATGTGTGTTTTATTAACCGTGAGGGGGGTTTCTTGCATAGTTTTGGTCAAATTTTTGTCGAATCCCCTTTGAATGGCTTGGTGTGCATGTGTATTAAATGTGCCCGTCAATAGCTACCCATGTTTGTATAAATAAACGACAAGGGTGTCTACCGGGATTAGGCACGGTAGGGCATCAGACATGTCAGAGCTTCACTAGTGGTGTAAATACATTCCACGTGGATTCATTGTATGCATAGTCGCCTTTTAATGAATATCACGCAAATCGTCATGGTGATAGGTACGTACGGTTTGTCAAGCATGTCCTAGCGGACGGATTTACACCATTTAAACAAAAGCGTGCTTTCTGGAGCAAGACCTTTCTCCCTGCCAAATCTTGCGTAATTCCGTTCAGCAGTTTGACCTGTGGCCTTGTATAAAGTTTCCTATGGAAAATGCATTGAGAAAACACGTTTTGGGAACCCCCTTTTTCTCTGCCCCCCGTTGACCAATCACCCCCACACTTTCAAAGAAGAGAAACTTTTTGGAAAATGTCGTAAAGATTTGTCAAACGACGCCAAAGTTATAAGCACATGAAAAATGCTTTTCCTATGGAAACGTGGTCCTAACTATAACTATCTACTGGCGACCGCCAGTAGATAATATATATTATCTACTGGCGGTCGCCAGTAGATAGTTATAGTTAGGACCTATTTTCCATAGGAAATCCGCAACATTCTATTCCCAATAAGTCTGGCGCCGGTTGACGAATCTTCGCGAACTTTTCCAAACTTTTGGACAGCTCCTCTCCGCTCCTACCCTGAAAGTTTTGTGGTAATTCGTCAAGCGGGGGCCGAGAAAAAAGGGGGGGTCCCAAAACGCGTTTTCCCCATGCAATTTCCCATAGGATCTGTTGTCGCAGCTACAGCCCGAACCGCTGAACGGAATGACACCAAATTTGGCAAAGAGGTAGTCCTCAGTTCAGACTCGTGCCTTTTGCATAAATGGTGTGAATCCGTTCAGTAGTTCCTGAGAAAATTAGAGTTAAAATTACATATATATCTATGGCCGGGGAGGATCCGCGCACCCTACCCGCACCGTAAGAGCACCCTCCCCGAACCGAGCGCGCACCCTCCCGATCGCGCTCTGAATGCTAATTGGCTGTCGAGTGTCTGTCTACATTCGAAACCAGGAACTGTTGGCGGCCATTTTCTGCCTCGGTAGAAGCGAGGCTGAAGAAGCAAGGGGAATAAGTGTGTAAAACGGATGTATGACGTTACAACGCATACTTTTACAACGCATGCACTTACAACTCAATTTTTACAACGCAACATCCACTACAACGCATTCCATTACATTGCATGACACTACAACGCATTTTTAAAAACTACCTTTACAACGCATTCCATTACATCGCATACTACCTTTACAACGCATACCATTACAACGCATAATATTACATTGCATTTAAGGTAAGTGTTGGATAGTATAGGGGTAAAAATTACTATTCTAACTCCAGGGGGTGCAACAGTAGGGTAAATGTTGGATAGTATAGGGGTAAAAATTACTATTCTAACTCCAGGGGGTGCAACAGTAGGGTAACTGTGGGATAGTGTAGGGGTAAAAATTACTATTCTAACTCCAGGGGGTGCAACAGTAGGGTAAGTGTTGGATAGTGTAGGGGTAAAAATTACTATTCTAACTCCAGGGGGTGCAACAGTAGGGTAAGTGTTGGATAGTGTAGGGGTAAAAATTACTATTCTAACTCCAAGGGGTGCAACAGTAGGGTAAGTGTTGGATAGTGTAGGGGTTTTACCCCTATACTATCAAATACTTACCTTAAATGCAATGTAATATTATGCGTTGTAATGGTATGCGTTGTAAAGGTAGTATGCGATGTAATGGAATGCGTTGTAAAGGTAGTTTTTAAAAATGCGTTGTAGTATCATGCGATGTAATGGAATGTTTTGTAGTGGATGTTGCGTTGTAAAAATTGCGTTGTAAGTGTAGTGCGTTGTAATAGTTGCGTTGTAAAGGTTGTTCCCCGTGTAAAACATATAAAGGGGGCAGAGTGGAAATACTCTGACTCTCTAGAGGTGCTTAGGGGGTCCCAGAAGGACCCCCTGGGGCTCTCTTTTTTAAAAAAAAACGGCGAAATGCGTGCAGGGTGCGCGCATCCTATCGCGTTTGGTGCATGGATCCTCTCGCGTTGGGTGCGCGGATCCAAGGAAAAAAAAAATGAAAAAAGACAAGAAATCATTGGTTGTATGACAACTTTCTACACTGAAAGGTAGGGTGTATATTTCTGTTTTTTTTAAATGCATGATTTTTATTGGTTAACAAAAACTGATTGTAAGGAACATTATATATGATAAGCTGATATGTTGAAAAGTCAAGCACACTTGCTGTCTTGTTTAGCAACATTGTGTGCTGAACTTGTGACCTGCGTGCTCAGCACAGTGTTCCATGACCTGTTTCTATGGTAATAGGCAGAAGGCAGATTGGGGGAAGGGTTGAAATGTATTTCATTTGGAAAGGGTTGAAATGTTTAACCAATAGAAATGTGTGATTGCTTTTGAATTAATGTGTGAAGGATTGTGATTTGATGTTTACATGTATATGTGTGGAAAATGAAAGGGAAACTTTGCCATTCTTTGTTTTTGCTGAGAGGTGCACAGTGCAGAGATTCTGTATAAGAAAATCTGGTGTGTGACTGATATACTTCTTAATCTACAAAATAACTTGAAAGGTGAGTTATTTAATTGTGAGGGGATGTATGTAGACTATTTTGATTTTAATCAGACTAATGTATTTCTCCTGCTAAAGTGTAGGGAGTACTTTTTTCTCTACAATCTTATTGACAGTGTGTGTGCATGTAGAAACCATTCTGTGATACGCATTTGTGTTTTTCATGTGTTTGGAGACAGATAACTGTGCTGTTTTTATATTTTGGTAGAATTAGAAACCAGTCATTGTGTATGAATTTGTGAAATGAGTTATGTTTCTATACTAAAATGTAGTACTCCTAAATGAAGAAATGTGTTTTGGTATAGTGCAGGGGATAGTGTTGTTTGTCTAGAATCACACAGTGAGTATGTGTGCATTTGGAAACCACTGTGAGAGAAGCATTTGGTTATTTGTCATGTTGTCAAGTTTTAGTAGCATTAGAAGCCAGTCTTTGCTTATGCATTGATAAAATAAGTCATGCTTTGACACTAATGTGCTGTACTTTAATATGTAGATTGTGTGTAGTCTCCTTACCCCTTGCACAGTAGTGAATGAGTTTTTGTAAGCTGCTAGGGACAGTGTTGCTTGTCTAGAATCACACTGTGAATCTGTGTGCATTTGGGAACCACTGTGAGAGAAGTATTTGGTAACATTGTGTATTTGCTGACAGATAACTGTTTTAAAACCTGTCTTGTTGTCAAGTTTTAGTAGCATTGAAAGACAGTTTTTGCTTATGCTTTGATTAAATGAGTTAGGCTTTGACACAAAAGTGCAGTCCTGAAATATGTAGATTGTGTGCAGTTCCCTTACCACTTCCACTGTAGTGAATGAGTTTTGGTAAACTCCTAGGGATAGTGGTGCTTGTCTAGAATCACACTGTGAGTGTGTGTGTGTGCATCTGGGAACCACTGTGAGAGAAGCATTTGGTAACATCGTGTATTTTCTGACAGATAACTTTTTTAAAACCTGTCATGTTGTCAAGTTTTAGTAGCATTAGAAGCCAGTCTTTGCTTATGCGTTGATTAAATGAGTTAGGCTTTGACACAAAAGTGCAGTCCTGAAATATGTAGATTGTGTGCAGTTCCCTTACCACTTCCACAGTAGTGAATGATTTTTGGTAAACTCCTAGGTATAGTGGTTGTTGTCTAGAATCACACTGTGAGTCTGTGTGCATTTGGGAACCACTGTGAGAGAAGCATTTGGTAACATTGTGTATTTGGTGTCAGATAACTGTTTTAAAACCTGTCATGTTGTCAAGTTTTAGTAGCATTAGAAGCCAGTCTTTGCTTATGCATTGATAAAATGATTCATGCTTTGACACTAATGTGCTGTACTTTAATATGTAGATTGTGTATAGTCTCCTTACCCCTTGCACAGTAGTGAATGAGTTTTGGTAAGCTGCTAGGGATAGTGTTGCTTGTCTAGAATCACACTGTGAGTCTGCGTGCTTTTAGGAACCACTGTGAGAGAAGCATTTGGTAACATCGTGTATTTGCTGACAGATAACTGTTTTAAAACCTGTCTTGTTGTCAAGTTTTAGTAGCATTAGAAGGCAGTTTTTACTTATGCTTTGATTAAATGAGTCAGGCTTTGACACAAAAGTGCAGTCCTGAAATATGTAGATTGTGTGCAGTTCCCTTATCACTTCCACAGTAGTGAATGATTTTTGTTAAACTCCTAGGTATAGTGGTTGTTGTCTAGAATCACACTGTGAGTCTGTGTGCATTTGGGAACCACTGTGAGAGAAGCATTTGGTAACATCTTGTATTTTCTGGCAGATAACTCTTTTAAAACCTGTCATGTTGTCAAGTTTTAGTAGCATTAGAAGTCAGTCTTTGCTTATGCGTTGATTAAATGAGTCATGCTTTGACACTAATGTGCTGTACTTAAATATGTAGATTGTGTGCAGTACCATTACCTCTTCTAGACTAGTGAATGAGTTTTGGTAAACTCCTAGGATAGTGTTGCTTGTCTAAAATCACACTGTGAGTCTGTGTACATTTGGGTAAGGATTGTGATAGAAGCATTTGGTAACATCGTGTATTTGCTGACAGATAACTGTTTTAAAACTGGTCATGTTGTCAAGTTTTAGTAGCTTTAGAAGCTATTCTTTGGTTATGCATTGATAAAATGAGTCAGGGTTTGACACTACAGTGCAGTACCATGTACTATTCTCTTCACTGCCAGAACTGAAAATTCAAAAGTTTTACCCAGGCACTGTCCTAGCAGTAGTCTGATGATTTAGTCAGTTTCCAAGTACTCATGTTGTGAACCATACATTACCACATAGACTGCTTCAAATGTCTATGCAGTATGCATGCAGTCTTCTAACATACTATACACTTGTCTTTCACATCTTCAATTCCCTAGTCAGTATCCATACAGTCCAGCAAACATCCTGTCACTCCCTTTGCACTCCTCTAGTGACCCATTCAGTACCCAGTACTAATCCATTCACTGTGTCAAAAGCCAACCACTTATAAATTCACCCAGGCACTCTCTTTGCTGTACTCTAATCATTCCGTCAGTTCCCAAGTACTCATGCAGTGAGCCAGGCCTTAGCACATAGGCTGCTTCAAATGCCTATTCACTATGCATGCAGGCCTCTAACCACCTACACAGTTGTCTTTCACACCTTCAATTCCCCAGTCAGTATTCATACACTTCTAGCAAACACCCTGTTACTCACCCAGTGTGTCTCCTTATAGTACTGTAATCATTCAGTCAGTTAGCATGTAGTCTTTTAGTGAGGTAGGCATTAGGGCATGAACTGCTTCAAAGTAGTATGCACAATGCATGTAGTGTTTTAACCATCGTCACACTTGTGGCTCAGGGCTATAGTTTCTCAGTCAGTTTTTATATAAAATGTGTTTGTACAGTAATGGAATAGTATAAATTTGAAAGTTATTAATATACATTTATTTGTGATTCTTTTTTACAGATACTGTTTTTCAACATAAAAATATAGAAATCATGCCAGAAAAAAAAAGAAAAAGAAAAGAAACTCTGAAAGGCGCAGGTGCAGGAGTGTTTCTCATCCTTTTGCACTCTTCTCGTGCAAGATTGTTTGGATGAAGGGTCCTTAGGTGTTTCATCATACTTGCCGTGCTGTACGAGTATTTCTTGTTAGGATCCCTCGCAACAGAACTCTTTAGCAAATCTTGAACGTGACCAAGGTGGCATTGATCTTTGTTTGCCCCTCGGGAAAAGTAAAACATTTCCACACCACTGAAGAAAAACGTTGTGGGCGTGGTGCCTCCTCCAAAAATTCATCCTTAGATGCGGTGAATATTCTAAAGCGACAACATTTACAGTTTTTGTAAGTTAAACTTATAAAATTTTGTTAGCCGTAAGCATTTTATATATCTGTGATTTGTATCTTGTGGTATTTTGCTGAAAATAGCATGTTGGTTTTTTTTTAACAATCTTTCTGATTGTTTTTTTTTTTGCCCGCTGCTAAGTGATGAGTACGATTGAAATCACTATTTTTAGTGAAATTCAATATATTCTGAGAACAGCAAAAAAGGCAAACAAATTACTTTGTGGAAATGATGCTGTGTTGTAAAAAATTTATTATTACATGTTATAATTTTTTTCTCTTTTCTTTCACAGATCCAAATTTAAAAATAAGCAATTTATATGAATTTAGATTTCAATGAAAATCTGAAAAAAATGTATACCATTTTTTATTGCTATTACTGTGAAGGTAAGTTTAACTAAGTCTCAATATGCAGAATGAGGAGGTCTGCAAGAAGCTACAAAGTTGAAACACGTTTCTAAAAACACTCTGTTTATACCAATGTAATTTCGAAATCTGACCATAATCAGATATCATGTGACCTGCAAAAAAAGAGATTTGAGGGGTTCATAATATTTCCCATTGTAGCTATTGAAGGACCGCAATCATTTCAATCATTCTTCTTTGAACATCTTTGCAGACAAAACTCTGTTCTTACCTTCTATCATTCGCAAGGAATTTTAAAACTGGAAATATGTCACTTTTTGTAACATAGTTATTGTGCAAGACACTCTTTCATATGTACAAAGAGAGGAAAATGCACTCTCTGCACTTTTTATACTCCATGTAAATACAACCTCATTATGCACACCAGTTTGCGTTGAAAGGGTGTTCTCTAAAGCCGTTATATCGAATCCAGCCCCGATCCCATGTGCCTCTTCTGCCAATACTAACTTGGCATAAAGCTCCTGCGCTATTTGTCTAATCTGTTTTTGTTTATACAACCCTACGCTCACGCATTCCCCTCGTATACCCGCTTTCAGCGAATCCCAGACCATTCCAGCTGGAGCGGAGTTGCGATTAATGGACAGATATTGTAAAATCCATTCCTTCATAAGTAATACAAATGCATCGTCTAACAGGAGCTTTCTATCAAATGTGAAGTTTCTAACTTTAACCACTGTTCTCACTGCTGGGATATTTAGCACTACTGGGCCATGGTCCGCTGAGATCCTTGGCGCTACTTTCATTGAAGCCTGATTTAACAATAAATGGGGAAGAAAGAAATAATCCAATCTAACCAGTTTCTGATGGGGGTGTGAGAAGTACGTATAGCCTGGTTCCGATTGATGTAATACACCCCACGCGTCCACAAGACCATGGTCTAAAGTTAGATTGGATAATGCTTTAAAAACTTTTGGCTTCCTTCCCATATAGTTATTTATCCCTGCTTGTAACCCTTGTGGCTCCAAATGGATATTGAAATCCCCACAGAGTATCAAGGGAGTCGGCCATGAGGCAAGTTCAACATTGATCTCCTCCAAAGCTCCAACCTCATCTAAATTGGACCCATATATTGAACGAATTGTAAAAATCTTCGATTCTATTGAAACACCGGCTATAACCCAACGCCCTTGTTTGTCAGACAATACTCTACCAGTACCTTGTATTGTGTCCTTAACCAAAATAGCCACCCCCCTGTTTGTGATGGATTGTTGTGTGCAAGCCAGAAGGGGCAATCCCAGCTCTGATAGCAAATGTTTCTTGCCCCAGGTAATGTGAGTTTCCTGTATACATAATATGTCGGGCTGCAACATTCTAATCTCAGCGGCTACCCTCTGACGCTTCCCATAATTATTAAGGCCACATACGTTTAATGTGCAAAGCCGCAGTCCTGGGTTCCTAAAACTACTTGCCATAACTAATCCTTACCTTGAGCCTATTTAACATCATTAAGTTGCGTCCTGCTTTGAATTTACCTTGAATAGTTTTTTTCGTTTTTACCCATAAACCCCCATAACCACACCCTCCCATAAAACCAACCCAACCCCAATGAGGCTTCAGCCGAAACCTCAATCCCCTCCCCCACTCCCATGCACACCCCACCCCCATCCCTTAACACCCACCCATGCCCATCCCCAATGAGGCCTCAGCCGAGATCCCATACCCCCAACCCTCTTTCCCCTTCAGTGAGGCATTAGGACCAATGGTCCCAGGGATACGCTGAGCCCAGCTACCCCCGGCTGGACCACCAGAGACAGAATGATTAAACAGTTATAAGCACCATTTAGCACATTACCAATTATGTTGGCAAAAAAAAAAAAAAAGAAACTCTAAGAACCCAATTAACCCCTTCAGCGCGGCGGGAATTCCCCCGCGGTGCTGAAGGGTTCGAGCGCGAGCGGGGCCATGACGGAACGGTTCCGTCATGAGCACAGCGCAACCGATGCTCATGACGGAACCGTTCCGTCATGGGCATGGAAGGGGTTAAAGTGCCAGAAACAGGCCACAAAGTTCCTATCTTTATAGCCCTTATAGTGAATGCAAGAATGTCTTAGCTGCCGCTTCTGAGGTAAAGAACCTTGTTTGATTCTTAGTCACTATCTTAAATTTGGTGGGATTTAATAGATATGCTCGGGCGCCTTTGTTATGAAAAGGTGTAATAAGCTGTCGTAACTGCCATCTAGTTTCAACTGTAAGCAGACAGTAATCCGGGCGTATGAAAAACTCAATACCTTTACCAGATTTTTTTCGGTCAGGACGGGCTAGATCATACAGAGCCTCTCTTGCTAGGAAATTGTTAACAAAGATTAGAATAGCTCTGGGGCGAGGGGCACCTTGAGTTTGACTAGGTCTAACTCATTGAATAAAGGTAGATCTGTGAGCTCGCTGTACCTCTGTTTTCCAGTCCCATTGGGTTAGGTTGGGAAAGGCTTCTATAAACAGATCTATAATAAATTGTCGCACATCAGTCCCTTCCAACCCCTCCGGAATAACAATCACACGTAAGTTATTCCTGCGCAACCGATTTTCCAAATCAGTTAGTTTCCACAAGGTGTCATTTTTTGCTGAGCTTAGAGTCTCTGTAGTGATTTTCTGGGCAGCTAGCTCATCTTCTAAGCTGGAAATTCTTGCTTCAGCCTCCGTAAAGCGAGCCGTGAACTCCGTGCAGGATTTTTATATGCGCCTCACGTATTCTGTAGTTTACGGCAGGCCCCCTGCACCCTTTGGCCTTCCTCCCTGGTTTCTTCCCTGTGTGCCTTTATGCTTTGGAATATATCCACCAAAGAAACATTTTCAGCACCATCTAAAGGGCTCATGACCGTGGCACCTGCTGCTCCAAATTGCGAGGTAAATGAATAATCCCATTGTAATTTCTCTACTTCATCATCAGAGGTGACGTGAGTTGTTGGCCCCCTGTGGCTATCCTTTTTCCGTACAGTCTGGGGACTTGTATCTATTTCATCATTCAATTTTTTTTTCCCCTTGGCTCTCACTAGCCCGGTGATCGTTTATCTTCGCCACTAGGCTCTCGCTGTCTGATAGATCGAGCTCCTCATCAGCGGCATCTGACGAATCCGAAAGAGAAAAAAAATCGCCAGAGTCCATGTCATTAACACCCTCGTGGTGTGGCGCCTTAACTGGGTATTTTAATGTTTGGTTAGCGATAGGTGCCTGAGCACTCATTATATTGACTGCATCAGCGAGTGCTCCATCCCTTTTACTCTTATCACAACCAGCTTTAATTACCCCATTTCCATCAGTCAATGGTGCTCCTGGTGCTGGATTTTCAAAAATAGTTTAGCGCTGATTGATCTGTATTTATTAGTTCAGTCTGTAGCTTATCCCCGACCACATGCTCTGGCATTTTTTCAAAAATTGCATCTTTACTCTGTGGCTCTTGAGAGAGAAGCTTAAATCCTCCTGTCTTACTTTTTTCTATAACAACCTGTAATGGCACAGCGTTTTTCTTAGATTTACTTGTAAAGATTGTAGGCACGATGGGGATAGAGCGCTTACCCCCTTCAGTCTTCCTCTCCACCGGAGTCATAACTTTCCCCTTGGCGTTTCCTCCCAGCAATGTGTTGCTAGCGCCTGCGCCACCGGTTGTCTCATTCTCAGCTGTTCCACGGGCTCTGCCACGCCCGGCCTTCTGCGGCATCCTCAGAGCCGTTGCGGGCTCACCACTAACACGTCGCGGCTGCCCTATAGCCCAAGCCTGCGTCCAAAGCCTCCTTGCCACCAGCAGCAGTGGAATCTGACGTACAAGAAGCCAGAGCATATCGGCACACCCGTCGGTAAGTTACAGCGTATCCCGGTGCTTAAACGATCTGAAATAGCGCCACCGTCATTCCGCCGTCATTCTGCCTCTGGGAAGCCTGGGAGCTGCAAGCTCACACGGCCGTTCCTACGGCCGCCATCTTGCCTCCGCTCACAAACGCGTCTTGCTCGATATAACGGCTTTACAAACAGAAGTTGCTCGATGCAAAGCTAAAATGAATTACCACTGGAGTAAGGATATAGCTGTTAAACATAGGTTAAATCGCGAGAATAGCTATGAATATGGGGAGGCTGTGGGGCGTCGTCTGGCGCAAAGATTACGTGCCAAGGAAGGAGCACAACGGATAGACCACATGATCGATAATCAAGGCATCTCCAGGGAAACTCCCGCAGAAATCCTTATGGTGTTCTATGATTTTTTTTTTTTTTTTTTTGAAACCGTTTATTGCAGTTTATAGAAGTTACAGGTATGGGCCTACAACCACACGGCCGGCCGCTAGAGCATCAAAAGCATATTACATACATACAGCAAAAAGCTTTCTCAGCGGTGCACAGTAGGAAGACAGGAGTGATCAATGGTGCAGGCCTCACAGCTCCATGCCCACAGTACGGTTCCATTTTCTTAACGCAAAACAACGTAAACAAACCACAACCGCAAGGCAACCCTCGATCCAACGTGACAACACGTGCTCCATAAGTGGGGGATCCAAACCAGCAGCAAAATTCTGAAGAGGGGGACGGGAGTAGATCAGGGACTGGGGGACCGCGCGCCCGCGGCCAAGGGAGGGGCGCCATCTAGGGAGACGGAGCCGGCGAGGCCGCCGGTAGCAGCGGCGGCTCACAAATACCCCCGCGGTAGGCGTTCCAGGGGCCCCAGAGTTTCATCCACGCCCCAGGCTTACCCCTCGCCACATACACCACCTTTTCACGAAACATACACCAATCCATATGCTCTTTCCAGGCCGACACCGCAGGGGGCCTCTGGGATCCCCACAATTGGGCAATATCACGCTTGGCTATCATGTATCCCAGAGTCACCCACCGCGCCTGCGGGACCGAGTAGTCATTTGGTTCCCAGACATTCAGCAAGCATCTCCTCGCTTCAGGCAGCAGCGCGACACGCGTAACCATTCGTAGAACCTCATGCACACCACGCCAGAATCGCTCCACCTTCGGGCACTCCCACAGTATATGCATGAAAGTCGCCAACGCACCACAGCCACGCTTACACATTCCATCACCGGCAAAACCCATACGTAAAAGCCTTGGCCCCGTCACGTAGACCCGGTGAAGGATCTTGAGCTGGACGAAACGAAGGCGAGCCGGGATGGCCACCTCTTTCGGAGAGGCCACCGCGGAGATCCAATCCTCGTCGTCCAGCTCCAGCCCGTCGGCAACCCAAGCCTCGCGGAGACTAGTCAGCAGACACGATCTATCGTTAATCAATTTTTTGTATATGAGGGAGATCGTGCTGTCCGGGACATGGCCATCTAGCACTCTGTCCTCCAGGGGGGAAGACTCCGGAATGGAGGCAACATCCGGGAAGACGGAGCCCAGCGCATGGCGGACCTGTAGGTACCGAAAGTACTCACTGCCCTGCAGCTGAAACTCCGCCTGCAGCGTCTCAAAAGTTTTGAATCCCCCCCTCGTCCAGAGATCTCCCACCGTGCTGATTCCGATCGTGTCCCACTTCTCGAAGCCCTTCGACGTCCACAGGGAGCCCAACCTCTCAGATGCATACAGCGGAGACGCTCGGGTCAAACGGTCCTTCCACCCCATAGCTGCATTAGCCGCGTGCCAGACACGCACCATGACACGCGTCGGTCCCGTCAAACGGGAGTCGGGCGCGCCAGAGTAGAGCGCTCGATTATAATCGCCACCGGGCAGAAGCGTCCTGTCCATCTCAAATGCCGGGTTCAAGGCGGGCCCGTAAAGGCCATGATTAATTGCAGCTAGTTGGGAGGCCCAGTAATACCGTTTGATGTCCGGAAGGGCGACCCCTCCATCGTACCACGGGAGCGTCAATTTAGCCAGAGCAATACGCGGCCTCCCGTCCCAGAACAGGCGCCGCTGGAGGCCCTCCACCTCGCGAAAGTAGCGTGCCGGGACCAGGTCCATGGTATTCTGGAGGGCGTAGAGGAAGCGCGGCAGGGACATCATTTTAAATAAGGCCGCTCGGCCGAGCGGCAAGAGCGGCAGACGCCGCCAGCGCACCACGTCCTCCCTCAGACGCTGGAGGGGGGGCAGCAAGTTCCGCTCATAGCGGGCCTCCGGGTCAAGAGTGATATATATACCCAGGTACCGGAAACCCTGGGAGGCAATCTGGATCGGACAGTCCCGTGGCAAGACCGGGGCCTCCCCGGAGAGCACATAGACACAGGATTTCGCCCAGTTGATGACCAGGCCTGAGTTGCGACCGAAGGAGCGCAAAACATCAACCAGGACGATCAGTGACTTGCGCGGGGAGGCGAGATACAAAAGGATATCGTCAGCATAGAGGGACACGCGGTCCTCATGCTCGGGGGTCCAGCGGAGACCACGGATAGAAGGGTGCCACCGCAACCACTCCGCCAGGGGCTCCATGGCCAGGGCGAACAGGAGAGGCGACAGGGGACAACCCTGTCGCGTGCCCCGCCCCAGCGCAAATGGGGCAGATACTCGCCCATTCACCACCACCTGCGCCAACGGGCCCGAATATAGCAATTTGACCCAGCTGACGAAACCCGGGCCGAACCCAAACTTCGCCAGCATCGCCCAAATATATGGCCATTCGAGCGTATCAAACGCCATGGTGGCGTCCAAGGACGCCAAGATGGCCGGCTCCCGCACAAATGGGACACGCGCGAGCACCCCGTGTAAGCGCCGCAGATTAAGCGCCGTGTTGCGGTGTGGTATAAAGCCCGATTGGTCTTGGTGGACCAAATCGCCCACCACGCCAACCAACCGGTTGGCCAACACCTTGGCGAGGATTTTGGGCTCCGCGTTCAGAAGCGAAATCGGCCTATAGGATGTGACCCGCTCACGGGGCTTCCCCTCCTTATGGATCACCACAATTGTAGCCAGACGCTGGTCCGGCGGGAGGGAGCCCTGCGAGTGGGCCGCAAGGAACATCGCGCGCAGGTGGGGCGCCAACACATCCGGGCGTAGCTTGTATAGCTCAATGGGAATACCATTGGGGCCCATGGCCTTGCCGGATGCAACCGAGCGAATAGCCGAGGCAATTTCGTCCGAGGTGGGCGGGGCATCCAGCGAATCCCTGTCCTCCACCGTAAGGGAGGGCAGTGCGATGTCCCGAAGCAAGGCATGGGAATCTTCCTCCGAGCAGGGAGAAACCGGGGAGTAGACTTCGCGGAAATAATCCGCGAAGCAGGAGACAATGGCTTCCGGCTCAGTGACGCACACACCATCCACGCTCTCAATCAGAGGCACCACGCGGCTCGCTCTTTCCCTCTTGTCCAACCACGCAATCAATTTGCCAGCCTTGTCACCCACATCATACAATCGCCCCTGCTGCTCTCTACTGAGGCCCCTGGCCGCCTCCGTGACGAGGGCCCGATAGGCCGCCTGCTTTAAGTGCAAAGCATGCAACTTGGCGTCTGTTACCCCGCTCCCCAGGTCACCCTCCAGTTCTGCAATCTCGGCCTCAACCCGGGTCACCTCCTCCCGCTCGCGCCGCCGGGCATTGGAAATAAAGGAGAGGGCCTCCCCTCTAAGAACCACCTTGAAAGCCTCCCACAGGGAGATGGCAGACGGGACCGACCCCACATTCTCATCGAAATAGCGCTGTAAGGATTTGATCAAGTCGGCACGAATGGTGGGGTCGCGCAAATACCATGCATTGATCGGGGCCACCCTGCCATCCCCCCTCGGGAAGACATCGAAATGCAACAACAATGGGGAGTGGTCTGAGATACCCCGTGCCAAATGGCGCACCTCCCCCACCCTCCCTGCCTGGGCCGCCGGGACAAGGATGTAATCAAGCCGCGAGAGGCTACCATGGGCCCCCGAGTGGAAGGTGTACTGTTGCAATACGGGATGCTTTAAGCGCCAGCAATCCACCAGGCCCAGCGTGTCTAAAAGGCCGGGCAGCCACGCCTGTGCCCGGGGGAGGTCCCTAGGGGGATGGCGATCCATAGACCCAGAGGCAACCGCGTTAAAGTCCCCTCCAACCACCAACAGGCCACCCGGAAGGTCCAGAAGGAGGCGCCCCAGGTCCGCAAATGTAGTGGCTTGTAACCCAGGCGGGACGTACACTGATATAAAGATAAACACTCTACCCTCCATTCGCCCCACCAGAACAGTGTAGCGTCCCCTCTCATCATGGCGCACCTCGTCAATCTCCAACGGGAGCGAGTTCTTGACCATAATACCCACCCCCCGCGAGCCCGAAGTGAAGCCGGAGTGGGCCGCCAAACGATATCCCCGCCTATTCATTGCATGGAAGGTGTTACCTATAAGGTGTGTCTCCTGCAGGAAGACAACATCTGGAGAAATACGTTTTAAATACTGCAGGACCACACCACGCTTAATCCTATCCCCCAGGCCGTTAACATTCCATGACAACACAATCAAATCCCTACCCCCCATCATACGTCAAAACAATCGGTCGCCCCCCACCGAGCATCTTAAAAACAACAAAACAGTTGCGGGTTTGCCTTGCGGTGCTAACAAACAACACACCCCCCCCACCCCCCGGTCCCAACAGAACTCCCCCCTCCCTGCACCCCTGCATGAGCCCAGACAGCCCCCCCAAAGTGCAGTGTGCCTGTCGCCCCATAGCTAAGTACTAACTAGTCCCCCCGAGGAGGAGGGAAGCCCCCAGCAGACCCCACCCGACCTCCATGGGAGGGGAACATACGAAAGCAATATATGGTAAAGGAACAATATCCAGAGCAAGGCCTATACAGTCACCCCTCAATTCTGATCCGGCGGGCCCTCCCCGCCAGCCGCGCCCCCCCCACCCCGATCTCCAGGCAAAGTATCTAACCAGTCCCCAGCCGCCTCGGGCCGGTCGAAGAAGTGCGTACGGCCATCCACCTCCACCCTCAGCTTAGCCGGAAAGAGCATTGAGTACTTGAGGTGTAGGTCCCTTAGGCGACGTTTAATACCAAGAAAGCTCTGTCGCTGCTTCTGGACCGCCGGAGTAAAGTCTGGGTAGAAGTGTACATCCATGTTATCCAGCCTGACCGGTCCCTGTTGCCTGGAGGTCTGGAGGATGGCGTCTCTGTCCCGGAAATTAAAAATCCGGGCAATAATAGGCCGCGGCGGTGCACCGGTCTTAGGGCGGCCCCCAGGGACCCGGTGGGCACGCTCCACCGCAAAAAGCTTACTCAGCCCCCGGGGCTGGAGATGGGTCAGGATCAGTTCTTCCACGAAGAGATCTGCCGCCTCCGCCTCTCGGCCCTCCGGCACACCAATAATGCGAACATTGTTCCTCCGGGCCCGACCCTCGGAATCCTCCAGTCGCCGGTCCATCAGGGCGCTCGCCTGGCCAAGCCGGCGCACCTCCTTCTGGAGGGCCACCACGTCCGTAGTGAGGCTCGTTGTGGTGTGGGCCAGGGAGTCAACTCGGTCGTTCGTTTTTGACAAGTCTGCCCTCACAAGGCCCACATCCACCAGGACCGAGTCAATTTTTTGCGCCAAGGTATCGAAACGCTGGTCCACTGAGGCCTTCATCTCTGCGATGGCGCCCATGACGTCCCGGAGGGTCAGATCCACCGGTTGGGCAGGCGCCTCCGTTGGGCCCACCAGGGATGACCGCGATGTCTCCGGAGAACCCTTCTGGAGCGTGTAGCGATCCATACTATTGGCCTGGTGCGCCGTGCCACGGCGGGTTGTCTTCATCTTCGCCCGGTCGCCATCTTGTTTGGTGGACATGCTGGCCCTTCCACCGTCGTGCCAAGATCTCCAAACGGACCGCCACACCAAATCACGGGTGTCAGGGGGGGGGCGGGGGCGACCACCGGGCCGCGGGTCAACCCACCGCCGGCGGGTCAGCCGGGCACCTAGACAAGGCAACACCACCGCACCCCGCTCCGCAGCCCGACCCCGCCTGAGGCAAGGAGGGCGCAAAAGCGAAAGTGAAAGTGCGGGGTACGCGAGTCGCCCAGCCCCGCTCGCCGCTGTTATTCACTTCGTCCCCGGATCGCCCCACTACTCCAATCCGGGGGGCCGGCGAGGAGAAGGCCGCAACCTTCAATCGATGCTCCCACCGGTGTTCGGGGTCCGATTCGAGCCCAAAAAACGGGTGGCGCCTCAGCTCGGGTTCACCGACACAGTCCCCTCAACAAGGACAGGATATCGCCAGGATTAATTCAGGAGGTCGCGGAGGTCCTCGGGAGCCTCGCACCTACGCGGCCATCTTGGTTGCGCGCTAGGCTCCTCCCCCCTTCTATGATTTTTTTAGCAAACTCTATTCAGCTGAAACTACAGATAGGCTCAGAGGGGATGTATTATTACAAGAATACTGTACTGCTAAACTGGATATGCAAACGGCCTTGGATCTGGATAGACACATAACTATGGAAGAGCTAGAAAGTGCGGTCAATAGTTTGCCTAGTGGCAAGGCTGCCGGGCCAGATAGTTTGCCTCTGGAGTTTTATAAAATCTTCTTTAATGAAATAAAAAGAGATTTACTGGACACAATGCTCTGTGCTCAACAGGGGACACCTACCCTATCCTGGAAAGAGGCAAACATTATAGTTTTTAGAAAGAAAGATAAACCCTCCAATCTTCCAGGATCTTACAGGCCAATCTCACTGTTAAATGCCGATAGCAAAGTATATGCAAAGATACTGGCCAATCGGCTGTCGAAAGTCATCTCATCACTGGTATCAATTAGGCAACACAGGTTTATACCCGGTCGTGGTACTACTAACCATATAAACAGGGTAGTTACAATGATCGATTGGGCCAATGCAAAACACTCTAAATTTGGCCTTATCCTGTTGAATGCCGAGAAGGCTTTCGATCGGGTGGGATGGGACTTTCTTTGGGCGGTCCTTATCAATCTAGGCTTCAATCCAGGTTTTATTAGAGCAATTCAGGCTTTCTATCTACTTCCTACAGCCAAAGTATGTATATCAGGTTCTGAATCAAAGCCGATCTCTATAGCCAGAGGCACCAGGCAGGGATGTCCCTGTTCACCACTGCTCTTTGCATTATATATAAATCCGTTTTTAAATATGCTAGAAGACACCCCTAGGATTGATCCTATGGTATGTGGGCAAGAACGATGTCAGGTATTAGCTTACGCAGACGACATCGCTGTTGTAACATCTAACCCAATGGTAGCTATGCATGAGATAGAACACCTGGGAACAAATTATGGAATAGTTAGTACTTGTTTGAAATCATTAGTAGACACTAACTGGGTAGGCATTACCAGCAGTGTTAAAGAACAGCTAGATCGCTATGAGTGTCTTCATTTATCTTTGGTGGGCCGTTGCAATATTATAAAAATGGTAATTTTGCCAAAAGTGTTATATTTTTTTAGATCAGTACCACTGGAAGTAACCCGGGTCCAACTACAAAAGCTACAATCCATATGCGCACAATTTATATGGGCACAAGGGAAACCTCGTAGAGCCATGCGATACATGACGCTCCCTCGAGAAAAAGGTGGCTGGGCCGTTCCAGACTTCACCCTGTATTATTATGCTTGTATGCTGCAAAACATGAGAATACTTTTATCTGGAGAGGAGGTTATGAATAGAGCGGAGTTTCCATCCATTTATCAAATTCTGCTTGGTTTTGAGGTTACAAAACGCCTCTTTTTGTCATTTGATCTTAATTACTATAAAATAACCAAATTCAAGGTATTGAATGCTGCTTATAAAATTTGGAGAATAGTAAGGAAATCTCATATGCTTGGGAGAATTACAACTTATACACCAACGGCAGCAACTACACTACTCCCAGTGATATTTTGGGACAGTGTGGTAGATAGCTGGCGCAGGAAAGGAATAGTATTTATTGGGGATTTTTATATGTGTTGTGTAATGTCATTGTAACTGATATTAGTGGAAAAATATGGTCTGGCTAGTAGGGAATTATTTAAATATTTACAAATACGCGCTTTTCTCGTGAAACAGAAGTTGGAATTCGAATCTAACCCCTTGGTAGAAGTAATAAGGAAGAATGGACGTATTGGGACGATTTATAGTCTATTACAACTCCCACAGCTAAACGACCTAGAAAAACATAATCAGAAATGGAATAATAGGCTGGGGACTACAGATATTAATCTCGAAGATTGTATTGAGGTGGCCGCTAAAGTGTTTTTGTCTGCTAACTTGAAGGCACAATATTATAAGACAATGTTCATCTTATATCATACTCCGGCTATGTTGGCTAAATGGGGAGTTGGAAATGATGGAAAATGTTTTCGATGTAATAGTGAAGATGCAGATATTGTCCATATGTTTTACTCATGTAAAGAACTAACTAACCTCTTTCTACATATTGAAAGGTTTATCTATGAAATTTCCAAGATTCATGTTAAATTTTCAATGAGTGACATTTTATTAGGAATGGATTTTGGAGTAACAAATGTAATGGCAAGATATAAAATACGGTACCTAATCTTTTTAATAACAGCGATTGCTAGACTATGTATCGCATCTATGTGGTTGCAAAAAGAGGCCCCGACTTTTGAACAATGGAGAGCTAGATTTTTTAGTATATTTCAACTGGAATATAGCTTGTATACTCTGAAAGGTATAAAGGAGAAAAAATGGGGTTTAGAAATATGGGGTATTGTGAAGGATTATATGAATGACTAAAGTAAATTACCTCTCGTTTTAAGGTCACACTCATAGCTGGTTTTTGACCGGATGGCGATCTATCAATTTTATATTTTGCACTTTCTCAATTGTGGTTAAAATCATCTTTGCTGCTACCAATGTTCCTAGAGGTACTGTAATACATCTATACCTGTTTTGTATGTCATTTTATGCATTTTATATGTTACCTGAATTGGAAAAAAAAAAAAAAAGAAAGGGTGTTCTATAAGTGTTGTTGTGCATGATTGCACTGAATACTCATAGAACAAGACACATGTCTAGATTTGTCAGAAATCACAAATCTCGATATGTGTGTGAATGCTGCACCATTCTAAAATTGGTGTAGGAAAGCACAACAAGGAGAATTGTTTTCATTTCTCCACATTTTTAAATCTTCAATGCATGCTACAATGCTCAGCATACATTGAAGGAGAAAAATGACTTTACTGATTGTTTTTGTGCAGGAAGGTGTGTCTTCCTGCACAAAAACAAACAGCACATGACACAGATATCCTTGCACTATGGTGCAAGAGTGCCTGTGTCACCACATGGCTGCAGTTTAAGCAGCTGTGCAGAGAGAAGCATAGATTTGCAACAAATTTATGTACATATGTTGCATCCCTGTGCTTCGGAAGTACTACAGCACACTGTAGTTAAAGAGGTTACTGTGTGATGCTCCAGCACTTCCTCATAGTTCTGCACTTATACATTCACCATACGCTACTAATGCATTCATTCAGTCAGTTACGTACTACACATACATTCATCTAAACTTTCACACACTAAGAAAGAAATTTAGCTCTTTTTTTAAACCAGGAAAGTTAGTTCTTACAAGAATTTTTTTTTTCTTCTTTCTTTTATATTTTTTTGGGGGGTTTCTGAACAATTTTTAAATTGTTTTGGTTTTTCTGCAAAAAAAAAACAAAACAAATCAGGAGGAACCAAACAATAAACTTCAGGGAACAAAAAAACAAAAAGAAAACAACAACTAGCAAATCTGACTTTCTTGCCGGCGGCAGATCAGATCGATCGACTGCTCACCGTAGCACAAAGTCGCATTGCACTTAGTGCAGAGCACTTTTAAATATTGAAATTGAGGATGGATGCCCAAGGTTTGGGCTGATGGATGCACCCTTGAAGTGCTCGGCTGCGATGAGGTGGAAGGCGCAGGAGCAGGAGTGTTTCTCATCCGTCGGCACTCTTCTTGTGCAAGATTGTTTAGATGAAGGGTCCTCAGGTGCTTCATCATACTTGCCGTGCCGCACGAGTATTTCTTGTTAGGATCCCCTCGCGACAGCACTCTTTTGCAAATCTTGCACGTGACCAAGGTGGCATTGGTCTTATTCTGCCCCTCGGGAAAAGTAAAAAATTTCCACACCACTGAAGAAAAACGTTCTTTGCGTGGTGCCTCCTCCAAAAATTCATCCTCAGATGTATGAGGAGATGCAGGTGATGCCTGCTGCCCTGAAGCCATTTTTAGTTGAAAAAATTTAGAGCTAAGTGTAAACTTAGTCTAAAAAATCTTCTTCTCTGCAAAGAGATGCTCCTCCAAAGAAGGTCAAAGAAGAATGATTGAATTGGGTGGGGTCTTTCAATAGTTAGAACAGGAAATGTAATGAACCAATCAAATCTCTTTTTTTGCAGATCACATGGGATCCGCACACCCTGCGCTTACGCAGCACGCACCCAGCGCGCATCCGCGAAATTGAATAAAAAAAAATTATAGGATTAGATGTAAAATATATTAGTTTTAAGGCTAGTTTAGAGTTTGTCTTCAATTAATATTCACATGAAATACATATATATATGTTTTTTTAAATGTTAAATATTTTGCGGGATCCGCACACCTACCGCGTCATAGACGCAGATGACGCATTCCAGAAGCGCGTAATCGTCGCGTTACGTACATCGAATGTGTCGCGTATAGGCTGGGAGTCGCGTACCAGTCGTATTACGATCGCGCACTAAACACGTACCCAACTCTTACCATGCGCGGATGCTAACGCGTCGGGATCGAGAACGGTGCGGGGATCCAAAAACATGGAAAAAAAGTATATAAAATAAAGTTTTTTAATTTTTAAAAGAATTAATTGAAAAAATAAGTTTAAAAAAATGGTGATATAAAAGTATTTTAAAACAAAACCTAATTAATTAAATTGACACACTGAATTGGAAAAATATAGAAATCCAATCAAAATCATTAAACATGATATCTTTAGAGATAGGTTATAGATAGGAATTAGCATTTAAAAAACCTTTGAAATTCACTGAAAAAACCAAAGGTTTCAGGGGCGTTATAGTTAGGAATTGGCATTTAAAAAACCTTAGAAATTCACTGAAAAACCATAGGTTTCAGGGGTGTTATAGTTAGCTGGACATTTCCCTCGTACAAAACCCTAGAAATTCCCCTGTTATAGTTAATTCAGCTAACTGTAACTCGCGCACCCGCAATGCACTGCTGATGACGTCACATATTACATCACTCATGACATGGTCAGTGACATCACTGATGACATCACTGATGACATCTCAAATGATATCACTGATGATATCACTGATGACGTCATCCATGTGATAAATTAGTGCATCTTCTCACACCCTAATATAACCTTTGATACACCAACTCAAAATTTCAGACGGCCATTTTGAAAACCATAGATACTCCAATACCAATAACTACATACCCACTCATTAACTCTTAGGTCTACATACACCTCCACTCACTCACCTGTACAGTCACTCATACTTACAGTCAATCAATCAATCAATCAAGTAACTTGTAAAGCGCACTACATACCCGGGCGGGTTTCAAGGCGCTGGGGGGGAGGCTGTTACTGTTCGAAGAGCCAGGTCTTGAGTTGACTCCTGAAGGTCAGCAGGTCTTCGGTTTGGCGTAGGTGGAGGGGGAGGGTGTTCCAGGTCTTGGCGGCACAGTGGGAGAAGGATCTGCCTCCAGGAGTAGTTCTCCGGATACGTGGGACCGTGGCCAGGGTGTGGTCAGCGGAGCAGAGTTTTCTGTTGGGTACGTAGAAGGAGAGTCGGCTGTTAAGATAGGCTGGGCCGGTTTTGTGGAGTGCCTTGTGTGTGTGGATCAGGAGCTTGAAGGAGATTCTTTTGTCGACGGGGAGCCAGTGCAGGTTCTTCAGGTGGGGGGGTGATGTGGTCGCGGCGTGGGATGTCGAGGATCAGGCGTGCAGAGGCATTCTGGATTCTCTGTAGTCTGCTGATGAGCTTGGACGAGGATCCGGCGTAGAGGGCGTTTCCGTAGTCGAGCCTGCTGCTGACCAGGGCCTGGGTGACTGTTTTCTTCGTGTTTGTCGGGATCCATCTGAAGATCTTGCGGAGCATGCGGAGGGTGTTGAAACAGTTGGAGGAGACTGCGTTGACTTGTTTGGTCATGGAGAGTTTCGAGTCGAGGATGACTCCCAGGTTGCGTGCGTGGTCGGTGGGGGCCGGGGGGACCCCAGTGATGTGGGCCACCAAGAGTCAGCCCAAGCGGAGGGGTTGGACCCGAGGATGAGGATTTTCGTTTTGTCTGTGTGCAGTTTGAGGTGGCTGTCTTCCATCCAGTCAGCGACGGCCTTCATTCCCCGGTGAAGGTTGGATTTGGCGGTGAGGGGTCCTTGGTGAGAGAGAGGATCAGCTGAGTGTCGTCGGCGTAGGAGATTATGTTGAGGTCGTATTGTCGGGCGATGCGTGCTAGTGGTGCCATGTAGACGTTGAACAGCGTCGGGCTGAGGGAGGATCCCTGTGGGATGCCGCAGATGATCTTGGAGGCCTCGGAGCGGAACGGGGAGGCGGACTCTCTGAGCTCTGCCGGAGAGGAAGGAGGTGGTCCAGTCCAGGGACTTGTTTCGGATCCCTGCGTCGTGGAGGAGCGTGCGTAGTGTGCGGTGGCAGACGGTGTCGAAGGCGGCGGAGAGGTCTAGGAGGATGAGGGCCACCGTCTCACCGGTCTCAAGCAGGATCCTGATGTCGTCTGTGGCGGCAATGAAGGCGGTCTCGGTGCTGTGGTTGCTGAGGAATCCTGATTTTGATGGGTCTAGGATGCTGTTGTCTTCGAGGTGTCGCGTGAGCTGGGTGTTTACTATCTTCTCGATGACTTTAGCTGGGAACGGGAGCAAGGAGATGGGACGGAAGTTCTTGAGGTCGCTCGGGTCTGCCTTGGGTTTCTTCAGTAGGGCGTTGATCTCAGCTTACTTCCAGCTCTCAGGAAAGGTGGCGGTCTCAAAGGAGAGGTTGATGATTTTGTGCAGGTGGGGTGCGATGGACTTGCTGGCTTTGTTGAAGATGTGGTGTGGTAGGGGGTCGGATGGGGAACCGGAGTGGATTGATCCCATGGTCTTGATTGTGTCCTCGATGCTCACGTTGGCCCAGGTTGTCAGGGTGTCGTGGACGGTGAGGTGCGGTGGGTTTGTTGCGGTGTGGTCGGTAGGGGTCCTCCGGGGTCTGAAGCGGTCATGGATGTCAGTGATTTTCCGGTGAAAGAAGGTGACAAGTGAGTCTCACAGGGCTTGTGATGGTGGGATGTCGTTGGCGTTGGAGCTGGGGTTGGAGAGTTCCTTCACGTTGGTGAAGAGCTCCTTGCTGTTGTGTGCGTTGTTGTCAAGGCGGTCTGTGAAGGCGGTCTTTTTGGCGGTCCTGATGAGGTGGTGGTGGTTGCGGATGGCGTCTTTGTAGGCAGTGTGGCTTTCTGGCGTCTTGTTGCTGTTCCGTATGTTTTCCAGTTTCCGGCAGGTGCGTTTGGAGTCGAGGAGTTCCGGGGTGAACCAGCTGACTCTTCTGCTGGTGTCACTGTTGGTGGGGTTTTTAAGCGCCGCGATGGTGTTGGCGCAATCGTTCATCCAGCGTTCGAGGGAGAGTGCACCATCATCCGGGTTGGTGGGGTTTGTCGGAGGGTTGAGTGCGAGGCTTGTCTGTAGTTGTTCTTCAGTGATTTTTCCCCAGCGGCGGCGGGGGGTCTTTAGGGTGCGGTGGTGTGTGAGTGGTTTTCGGAAGGAGAAATGGATGCAGTGGTGGTCAGTCCAGGTGAGTTCGGAGGCGTGGCTGAAGGTGACGTGGGGGCTTGATGAGAAGATTGCGTCAAGTGTGTGGCCGGCGATGTGGGTTGGCGTTGTGACGAGCTGTTTGAGTCCGAGGATGGCGAGATTGTCGATCATGGTGGAGGAGTTGCTGTCGTTGTTGTTCTCCAGGTGATAGTTCAGGTTCAGGCGTGCGTGCTGATGAGGTCGGCGATGGAGTCGCAGAATTGAGGCCGGGGTCCTGGTGGTCTGTAGACGAGGGTGCCTCTTAGGGTGGTCTTAGGGTCTGTGTGGATCTGGAAGTGCATGTGTTCGGCGGTGGTGAGGTTGTCGTTGGTGTTTGTAGAGGTCTTGAAGGTGTTTTTGTGGATGATGGCGATTCCTCCTCCGGCTCTGTTTGCGCGGTCTCTGCGGGTGATCTTGTACCCGTCTGGGATGGCTATGGCGATGTCTGGCGTGGAGGCTTTGTTCATCCAGGTTTCGGTCAGGAAGACGACGTCCGGTGATGTGGTGTCGAGTAGGTCCCAGGGTTCGACGGTGTGTTTGTGTGCGGAGCGGGTGATGATCAGGATGCATCTGAGCTGGTTGGCTTCCGTTGTGGTGGGTGTCTTGGCGCTTTAGTGGCAGGAGAAGTTGCAGTTCCGGCAGGAGAAGGGGCCGTGGGTGCGCCTCGGGGCGAGGCGCGGCAGCGGCGCGGCAGCGGCGCGCCCGCTGTGCGACCGCCATATATGGGGAGGTGGGGAGGGAGGAGCAGCTGGGAGGCAGGAGGCAAGGGACGGGAGTGGCGAATGGGTGCGGAGGGGGAGGGGCCGCAGGGGAGGCAGCGGCGGGGACGGAGGATGCGAGACCGGTGCGGGGCACCGAGGAGCGAAAGGAGAACAAAAGCAAGGGGCACAGAGCAGGCGGCGATCCGATTACACAATACAGAAATACGGGGGTACAAGCAGAGCGGTGATCTGGTTAGACAATACAGAAATACAGGGGCAGAAGCAGAGCGGCGAGCGGGATACAGAAAGCAAAGTACAAGGGGCACAAAGCGGAGCGGCGAGTGGGATACAGAAAGCAAACTACAGGGGGTACAAGCGGAGTGGGGGGCATGGGGCACTGAGCAAAGCGGCGATCAGGGTATAAAATACAGGGGGCGCATAGCAGAGCGGCGAGCGGGGGCAGGGGGCACGGACAGATTCAGGAACAGAGCAACGGCAGCAAAAGGAAACAGAGCAAAACGAACAGTGAACAACGAACCTAAGGGCCACCACTGGCCACCAGGTATGAGGCGCAGGTGGAAGCCTGAGGATGGAGGAGGGCCTCGATTTCACCAGCGGTGGCAGCAGCAGCGGTCAGTGAGCAGCGACAGCGGGGGTGCAGGCGGAGCTGCAGCGGAGAGGGGAGCGACCTACCAGGAGGTCAAGGATCACTCCGTACAAGACTAACATATGCATTTATACACCTATATAGACACTCACACACCACCAATCATCCATAGAGGTACTCTCACACCTAGTCAGTCATGCAAATAATTAATCACAGTCCAATTTACTTACCTATGCAGTTAAACACACACAAGTTCACTTACTCATAAAAATAGTACCACATTCTTACGCTCTTATACTATCACTGATACAAGCACACACTCATCCATACAGCCACTCTCACATATACCCACTTATATACTCTTACACACATATATACTGCCTTTCACATATGTAGTTAGTCACACATGAACCACTGAGATATACATTCAATCCCTAACACACCCATATATACACTCGCCCAACCATACAATCCATCACAGATGGACTCTTAAAACCATGCACCCATAGAATCACCCACTCACACATGTATGCACAGAGTCACACACACCCCACCCACACAAACACTCAGGCACCCATACAGATACTCAGACAACCAATCAATAACCCATAGAGACACTCATATAGCTATTCACAAAACCATGCAGCCGCTTATACACCAACAGACAGACAGATACAGACATTCACACAGTTTAGTCACTAGTCTGCAGTAAGATACGTTTAATGACTCACTTATAGAGTCAGTCACGCACTTACTAAATCATCCATTCACACACTTATACACCCACTCATTCTTCCATAGGTTTTTCCCTATATATATATTAAACATATTTAAAATTTACAGAAACACACACTCACTGGATGATGTCATCTGTGATGTCATTTCAGATGTCATCAGTGATGTCTGAGACTACTGGGGTCTGCTTGATGCATTTCACTGAAATGCCGTGCAACCGGATAGGTCAAGTCTTGATTTTTGATTGCCCTAATGTGCTGGAGTACCCTTTTATGGGCTTGGAGAATGGAGCTACCAATGTAGCGAAGCTCACAAGGGCACTCCAGCACATAGACGGCATGATCGGTCCTGCAGTTGAGTGACTTTCCTATCTCAGTTTCATTGTTGCTAAAAAGTGTTGTGTATGTAGTTTTATTGCTGCCTTATTGGCAGGCTTTGCAGACCTGGCATTTGAAAAAACCCTTCCTTTGTGTCAGCCAAGAGCTTTTACTGACCTCTATGGGATCATTTTGGACCAAAATATCCTTCATGGATGTTGCTCTGCTGTAGGTAATGGCCGGTTTCCTAGGGAGTAGATGTCCAATCATGGGGTCACTGAGGACTAAGGGCCATTTTTTGGTCAATAGTTTTTTGATTTGTCTTGCTTGTTCATTGTACTGTAAAATAAATCTAAAAGTGTCATTTTCAGTGGACTGGAGCATTTCTATTGTAACAGGACGGGGTGTTTCGCTAACTTTTTTCAATAGAGTTTCTCTAGACAGAGCTTTACTCTTGTGGATAGCCGAATCAATACACTGTGTTGTATATCTCCTTTCCATGAAACGCTGCTTACTGCTTTCTTGTTCTCTAATAAGATCATTTTTATTACTGCAAATACGTCTGAGCCTAAGTATCTCACCGTAAGGAATACTTCGGATGAGATGCTTAGGGTGTGCACTGCCAGCATATAGTACTGAGTTGCCTGCTGTTGGTTTTCTGTGTAATCTGGTTGTCAGTTTGTTGTTTGCAACGCAGACCTCTACATCTAAGAAGTTAACGCTGGTTGCACTAATACAGGCCGTGAAATGTAAGTTTAGAGAATTAACGTTTAGTAACTGAACAAATTTCCCTGCTTGACTAATAGGCCCATGCCATATTAGAAAAAGGTCATCTATATACCTCCACCAGGTTTTTATATTGAACTTAATGCTTGATTCGTGTTCTTTTGCCAGGACCGGCTCCTCCCACCAGCCCATATGTAAACAGGCATAGCTGGGGGAGAAGCTGGCCCCCATCGCTACTCCTCATAGTTGATGGTAAAGGGTGTTTTGAAACATAAAATAATTATTACATAAACAAAACTCTACCATATTTAAAAGCATCTGACTATGTTGAGTGTATTCTACTCCTCTCTTAGATAGATAGCATTCAAGGGCTCTCATTCCATCCCTGTGGTTCATAGAGGTGTATAGGGAGGTTACATCTAATGTAATTAAAAGATCATTGTCGTGCCATGGATAGTCAATCAGTTTTGATAAAAAGTCACTGGTATCGCGGATGTAGAAAGCCAAATTCTGAACATGTTATATATATATGCATACCAAGGTGTATTAAAGAGTGAATACGTGTCTGAATGGATGATTTAGTAGGTGTGTGCCTGTCTGTATAAGTGAGTGATTAAACGTGTCTTACTGAATGCATGGGTTAGTGACTAAACTGTGTAAATGTCTGTATCAGTCTGTCAGTTGGTGTGTAAGCGGTTGCATGGGTTGGTGAGTAGCTAAATGAGTGTCTATATGGGTTATTGATTGTTTGTCAGAGTATCTGTATGGGTGCCTGATTGTCTGTGTGGGTGGCTGGGGGGTGTGTGACTCTGTGCATCGATGTGTGGGTGGGTAGTTCACTGGGTGCATGGGTTCAAGAGTGCATCTGTGATGGACTGTATGGGTGGGTGGGTGAGTGTGTGCATGGGTGTGTTGGTGAGTGAATGGATGTGTCAGTGGTACATGTGTGAGAAACTACATTTGTAAAAGACAGAATATGTGAGTGTTGCACTATATAAATGACTACATATGAGATTGAGTGATTGTGAGAGTGGCTGTATGGATGAGTGTGTGCTTGTATAAGTGATTGTATAAGAGAGTAAGTATGTGCTAGTATCTGTATGAATATGTGAGGTGGTGTGTGTATAACTGTATAGGTGAGTAAATGGGAGTGTGATTGATTCTTTGCATGACTGACTAGGTGTGTTACTAACTCGATGGGTGAATGGCAATGTGTGAGTGTCTGTATATATGTATGAGTGCATATGATAGTGCTGTATTGATGAGTGACTGCATGTATGAGTGACTGTATGGGTGAATAAGTGGATGTGTATGTAGACCTAGGAATCAGTGAGTGGGTATGTAGTAACTGGTATTGGTGTGTCTCTGGTTTCGAAAATGGTAGTCTGTATTTTAGAGTGGGTGTATCAAAGGTTATATTAGCGTGTGAGGAGGTGCATCAGATTAACACGTGATGATGTCATCAGTGATGTCATTTGAGATGTCATCAGTGATGTCACTGACCATGTCATGAATGATGTGATATATGTGATCTCATCAGCAGTGCATTGTGGGGGTGCAAGTTATAGTTAGCCAAACTAACTATAACAGACGATTTTCAATGGTTTTGGCTGACTGAAATGTCCAACTAGCTATAACATCCCTGAAACCTAAGTTTTTTTCAGTGAATTTCTAAGTTTTTTTTAAATGCTAATTTCTAACTATGCCTACAGAGTTAGGACATGTGCAGAAACAGGAAGAAAGGCGCAGAAAGAGGCAAGAGAAATGCAGAAGGAGGCAACAGAAGTCCAGAAAGAGGAAGAAAGGTGCAGAAAAAAGCAAGAGATATGTATAAAAAACCAACAGACATGCAGAAAGACGCCTTGTTGCAAAGTCATCCTGTGCCCTGGGCACCCCCCAACTTTTTGCTGACTGGTTCTGGTAGTAACTGACTCTGACTGACCGTGGGCTCTGCATAACCAGGCCCGGAGCCAGTGCTATGCTGAAAGACACTTATAATACAGTGAAAACACCTACATACACTAGGGTACACTATGAGTTGGGAGACCTCTGTGATTGGTATGACCTCCCCTGTAAGGCCCTATTACATAATAGGGCAGGGGAATTAAAACTTCCTCTAAGTCCCTAGCATATAATAGGGCATGGCAGTTTAGAGGCCAGTAGCCGTTTTCTGCACTTGCATGTGTGCCCTGCTGAGCCTGAGGTCAGTTTAAAAGTATCCCTGTAAGTCCCACACAACGGATTGCTAAGTTGTCATAGCAGGCCATGTACCTTTTTCCCACCACTCTGCAAACGTGCTCACTGGCATGCTCTTGCATGGGGATTAAAGTCCACTACGCTGGTGGGGGTCCTTAGGGGCCAGCTAGCCTACCTGTTGCCTCCAGCAAGCCCCACACAGTGGGATTGCTGAGAGGTGGACACAGGCCACGCCCCCTTTGTCCAGCACTCTGCAAATGTGCCTCCTGGCACGCTCTTGGTTGGGGGTGAAGTTCCCCTTGCCTCCTAAGGGTCCTTGGGGGCCAACTCACCCTACTGTTACATCCAGTAAACCCCACACAGCTGGATTGCTGAGAGTGGTCCGAGGCCACGCCCCCTTTTTACACCACTCTGCAAACGCACCTCCTGACACTGCTGCTCGGGGGATGAAGTCCACTTCAGTCCTGAGGTCCTCAGGACACAAGGGGACCTCATCACCTCACCAGCAGTGCGCCAAGAGGCGCGTTTGCATAGTGGTGTCAAAAGGGGCGTGGTCTCGCACCACCGCTCAGCAATTCCACTGTGTGGGGCTTACTGAAGGTTTCTGGTGGCCTAGTTGGCCCTCAGGGACCCTCACTAGCAACAGGGACTTAATCCCACCACGCAGAGTGCGCCAGGAGGCGTGTTTGCAGAGTCATGCAGGGAGGAGGCGGGGTCTCTGGCAAGTTGCTGGTTTCTTTTTCTTTTTGTTAATTTTTTATTTTATGGGAGGAGGGCTATGTGGTCTCCCTTCCCTGGGTGACTTCTGGCCCTGGGGACCCCATCACCCGGGGACCTGCCCAGCCTTTACTTTAAAAAAAAAAAAATTTGGAGGGGAGACGCTTGGCCTCCCTCCAGAGGCTTATTATGGCCCCAGGGACCCCATCCCCCGGGGCCGGCCTTCCGTATTTAAAAAAATATATATTTAAATTAAAGGGGAGGGGGCCAAGTGGCCCCCCTCCCAGGCCACTTCTGGCGCCTGGGACCACATTCCCCGGGGCATGACCAGCTTTCTTTTATTTAAGAAAATCTTTTTGAGGTCTGCTTGGCCCCCCTCCTGAGGCTGATTATGGCCCCTAGATACCCATCGCCCGGGGGTGACCTTCAGTTTTTTAATTTTTTTAATTAAATGGGAGGAGGCAGAGTGGCCCCCCTCCCAGGCCACTTCTGGCCCCAAGGACCCCATCCCCCAGGATTGGCCCTCAGCGTTGGGGACCGTGGGGGGAGCCCCAATGCCCCCACGGTTCCTGCTGGCTCCCCGCCTCCTGCGGGAGCCAACATTGCTTTTGGGCAAGGGGAGCTGCTGACATGCAGCTCCCCTTGCCCAAAAGCAATTCTGCTTTGCTTTGTAGAAGCGAGAGCAGCTCCCGCCCTGCCATAGCAAACGGCAATGTCCTGGGGTGGGCCCCTCTGACATTGCAGGAGCCAGCCCTAGGGTGTGGCGGTCCACAGGTTCATCGAGGGAGGGGGGATGCGCGGCCCCCTCCCTACATTTTCATAAACCCTGTGGAGGTGGTGGTCCCCGGGGCCGGGGGGGCCACTACAGACCCCCACTTTTAAATGAGTGTATGTCCTGGGGAGGGGGTGGTTCCTGGGGCAGTGGGGGGGCAGGAGCCCCCCCACTTTTTCATATTAATTTAAGCACCAAGGGGGTTGACGGTGCCTGGGGTTTGGGGGGACCGCGAGGCAACCACGCCTATAATAATGAATGTCCCGGGGAGTTGGCGGTCCCCGGGGCAGCATGGGGGGAAGAAGCCCCCCATGCATTATTTTACAAACCCCTGGGAGGTGACGGTCCCCGGGCCTGCGTGGGGGGAGTGTGTGCCCCCCGCATATTATACATAAATACATTTTATCATATTATTTGTCACACTCATTATTTCCCATCACTTCCCTAACACCTAGCACTTAGTAATGGATACTTCCTATTTATGCCATCATACTATGCTATCAAAAAGGAACAGTCCTGTTTTTTCATAAATTTGAATTCTGTAAACGTATAGCAGGAGCCATTCCCAACTAACCTGTCCCATCTTATAATGTCCGATTTGAAATAATGATCTTAGGGTCCCATATATGGACATTATGTTGGAATACAGGGCTATTTAGCCTACATAAACTTGAACTAATACTGGATGGCGCACTTGCGCATAATATTGCATAATTAGGACATGCATAATTTTAAACTACCTGTTTTTTGCACATATCTTATTGTTTAATTCTACTGTTCCTTGACTGTGAATGTATGACGATCATCAAATACGAGGATGTAATATTTATTGCGATAACTGTGCCTCCTACTGCAAAGTATTATGTTGTTTTTCTTTGCAATTGTTGCTACTTTATTTAATTCGTGTATGTTGGCACGATAGATAGTAGCTTGAAATGCAGGGCTATTTTAGCCTTTATAGAACCTAATTATTAGTGGATGGCGCACTCACGCATAATATTGCACAATCAGGATATGCACAAATATAAGCTACCTGTTTTTTGCTCACAGTATATTTTTTATCTTTATTGTTCCCTGACAATTGTTGTATGACGATCATCGAATACGGGGATGCAGTATCTAATATGATTATTATGCCTTTGCTGCAATGGATAAATTCTCATGATTGCTGTCACTTCATATAATTTATGTATTATTATCGAGTATATTTTGAAGTTTAGCTTATATGTCGCTAGCCTCAGAGTACGATACGGAAGTATTTTCTCTATGTCTGTGAACCATGCCATGTATTTCTATGGTCGATTGGCATGCAGGAAGTAACTTGACAAAGGCAAACGCCGAAACGCGTCGTCCTTCTAAAGCTAGTGCACAATAAACTTTTGTGCGGTTTCCTGGTGTGCTGTCCTCTTATTCACTGAATTGCTAAGAATAAAGGGATTTGAATCATATATATATATATATATATATATATATATAAAAATATAAAATATTTTAAAAGAATAAAATAATAATATATATATATATATATATATAGAGAGAGATATATATATATATATATATATTCACTGAAAAAACCATAGGTTTTAGAGAAAGTTATAGTTAGCTGGACATTTCACTCGTACAAAACCCGTGAAATTCCCCCATTATAGTCAGTTCAGCTAACTATAACTCACGCCCCCGCAATGCACTGCTGCTGACGTCACATATTACATCACTCATGACATGGTCAGTGACATCACTGATGACATCACTGATGACATCATCCATGTGATAATTTGATGCATCTTTTCACACCCTGATATAACCTTTGATATACCCACTCAAAATTAAAGGCGGCCATTCTCAAAACCATAGATACTCCAATACCAATAACTACATACCCACTCATTGATTCTTAGGTCTATACACACATCCACTCACTCACCTGTACAGTCACTCATACTTACAGTCACTCAGTACAGGACTATCATGCATTTATACACCTATATAGACACACGCACACCGCCACTCATTCATAGAGGTACTCACACACCTAGTCAGTCATGCAAATAATTAATCACACTCCCATTTACTCACCTATACAGTTACACACTCACCAGCTCACTTACTCATAAAAATACTACCAAATTCTTACGCTCTTATACAATCACTGATACAAGCACACACTCATCCATACAGTCACTCTCACAATCACACACTCTCACATATAGCCATTTATATACTCTAACACACATATATACTGCCTTTCATATATGTAGTTACTCACACTTGTACCACTGAGATATACATTCAATCACTAACACACCCATACATACACTCACCCACCCATACAGTCCATCACAGATGCACTCTTAAAACCATGCACCCAGTGAATCACCGACTCACACATCCATGCACAGAGTCATACACAACCCACCCACACAAACACTCAGGCACCCATAAAGATACTCAGACAACCAATCAATAACCCATATCAACACTCATGCAGCTATTCGCAAACCCATGTAGCTGCTTACACACCAACAGATAGGCGGATACAGACATTCACACAGTTTAGTCACTAACCCATGCATTTAGTAAGTTATGTTACTGTGCGGATCAACCAGGCAAGATCCGTTAACATCTCCAAAAGTCCAAATCACCACAGTGAAAAGATGACAACGCCATGTCTTGCTGAATAACAAAATTTTAATCGTCAGCTGCTGGACGCGTTTCGCCTGTCCTGCAGGCTTGTTCACCAACGACATTTTGTTAGTCAGCAAGACATGGCGTCGTCATCTTTTCACTGTGGTGATTTGGACTTTTGGAGATGTTAACGGATATATTTATACATATATATATATATATATATATATATATATATATATATATATATATATATATATAGCCAGTAGATAGTTATAGTTAGGACCGAGTTCCCATAGGAAATCTGAAAATTCTATTTTGAATAACTTTGGCGCCGGTTGACTTATCTTCGTGAATTTTTCAAAACTAACAAAACTAATGGGGCGCTCTGCTCAGCTCCTACCCTGAAAGTCTCGGGGTGAGTCGTCAAGCGGGGGCTGAGAAAAAAGGGGGGTCCCAAAACGCGTTTTCCCCATTCATTTTCCCATAGGACCTTTAGTCGAAGGTACAGCCCGAACGACTGAACAGAATTACTTGAAATTTGGCAAAGAAGTAGTCCTCAGATCAGGCATGTGCCTTTTGCATATATGGTGTAAATCCGTTCAGTAGTTCCTGAGAAAATCAATAGTAAAATCACATATATATCTGGGCGGAGCCTAACCACACATCTCATTGTGAGATCTGATTGGCTGTCAGCACTTCATCCAAGAAGTGTTGGCAGCCATCTTGGGACTAATATACATGATAGCACCTCAATAAAAAGCATTGTAGTTAATAGAAGGTTTTAAGACTTTAGTTACATTATAAATCATTTGTTGATGGTACCATACTCATTTTAGGAATTGTGGTATGTTCTAAGGTGATTTTACCACGTGAAAAAGCCTTCTGCTGGGATATCATGAATCATGTTTGAGAGAAAACTATTTTCACATGCTTTTCCCACAGAGGTTTGGAAGGTGATCTATAAGCTAAACTGAGAGCATATTTTCTGTAAATTCACATTATCTTTCTCAGTCATGTGAGAATGAAGTCTGACATTCTCAGTAAAACATGTACATCCAACAAGGGCAGAGACTGTCAGTTGATTCCTTTGTGTTCTACTGCAGCTTCCCAGAGTGTTCCAAAGAACAACTAGAGCGCTACCACTCCTACTTATGATAAACGTATGGTACACCTGAAGCCATCTTGATTGGAATAAAGTGGTAACTCTTAAAACATTTAATTTAAAAAGGAACAACATGAGAGGGTTCATTTTGCCATAGAATGTATGATTAGTGCTGCAGAAAGAAAAATTAGGGCACATTTTGAGTGACTTCTCGAATCCTCTTCTATTTCATTAAAGAACTCTGACATGCAGACTGAAACATGCACTTTCAATACCAGCAGCAGACTTCCCTGGTGAGCAGTAGCTTTACTACAGTGATCTAATGAGCAACTAGAGTGCTAACATTCTGAATTTATGGCAAATGTGTGACACATCTGTATGCCTTCTTCATTGAATCAAAGTAAAAAACTGACAGTATGCCTACTGAGGAGACTGTAGTAAATGAGGAAATTAGGAAACTTCATAACAAGTCTCCCAAGATGGCCACCTGAGACAAAAGAGCCCAAATGTAGCACAAATATCACCGAGATGTAGCCCAAGTATAGCCCAATGACAGAAATCCCAGAGTGTTCTAAAGAACAACTAGAGCGCTAACAGTCTTACTTATGACAAAAGTATGGCACACCTGAAGCCATCTTGATTGGAATAAAGTGGTAACACTTAAAACATTTAATTTGCAAAGGAAAAAATGAGGGGGTCATTTTGCCATAGAAATTATGATTAGTGCTGCAGAAAGAAAAATTAGGGCACATTTTGACTTCTCAAATCCTCTTCTATTTCATTAAAAAGTTCTGACATGCAGACTGAAACATGCACTTTGAATACCAGCAGCAGACTTCCCTGGTGAGCAGTAGCTTTACTACAGTGATCTAATGAGGAACTAGAGTGCTACCATTCAGAATTTATGGCAAATGTGTCACATCTGAATGCCTTCTTGATGGAACCAAAGTAAACAAGCATTGAAAACTCGTTTAAGTTAAAGCAATTCTGTTTGTAATTAGGTGGCTTTTTAGCTTTGCTTTTATTAGTGTTTTTCAAAATTTCATGTACATAACATGCATATATGTATATGTATGCACGCATTTAGATTTGTATTTATATAGATATGCAGATTATATATATGTTTATATATGTATGTATATATATATATATACACATACATATATATAAATGCATATGCATATATGTGCATATGTGTGCATGTAGAGAGAGGTGTAGAGGTAGAGACGTAGAGGTAGAGAGGTAGAGGTAGAGAGGTAGAGAGTAGTAGAGAGAGAGGTGGAGAAAAGTAGAGAGGTAGAGAGTAGAGGATGAGTAATAGAGAGTAGAGAGAGAGTAGTAGAGAGAGTAGCAGAGAGTGAGTAGGAGAGAGTAGTAGAGTGAGTAGTAGAGAGTGAGTAGTAGAGAGTAGTAGAGAGTGAGAAGTAGAGAGTAGTAGAGAGTAGTAGAGAGTTAGTAGTAGAGGGAGTAGTAGAGAGTGAGTAGTAGGTAGTAGTAGAGAGTGAGTATTAGAGAGTGAGTAGTAGAGAGTGAGTAGTGGAGACTGAGTAGTAGAGAATGAGTAGTAGAGAATGAGTTGTAGAGTGAGTAGTAGAGAGAGTAGTAGAGAGTGAGTAGTAGAGAGTAGTAGAGAGTGAGTAGTATAGAGTAGTAGAGAGTAGTAGAGAGAGTAGTAGAGAATGAGCAGTAGAGAGAGAGTAGTAGAGAGTAGTAGAGAGTGAGTAGTAGAGAGTAGTACAGAGTGAGTAGTAGAGAGTAGTGGAGTAGTAGAGAGTGAGTAGTAGGGAGTAGTAGAGTGAGTAGTAGAGAGCAAGTAGTAGAGAGTGAGTAGTAGAGAGTAGTAGAGAGTAGTAGCGAGTGAGTACTTGAGCAGTAGAGAGTGAGTAGTAGAGAGTAGTAGAGTAGAGTAGTAGAGAGTGAGTAGTAGAGAGTGAGTAGTAGAGAGTGAGTAGTAGAGAGAGAGTAGTAGAGAGTCAGTAGTAGAGTAGTAGAGAGGAGTCAGTCAATGTCAGTCAGTCAGTGTCAGTCAGTCTGTCAGTGTCAGTCAATCAGTGTCAGTCAGTGTCAGTCAATCAGTGTCAGTCAGTCAGTGTCAGTCAGTCAGTGTCAGTCAGTCAGTGTCAGTCAATCAGTGTCAGTCAGTGTCAGTCAATCAGTGTCAGTCAGTCAGTATCAGCTAGAGCAGCTCTGCTGACCTGGTTCTCTGGCTCTAAAGCAGCTCTGCTGACCTGGTTCTCTCTCTCTAAAGCAGCTCTGCTGACCTGGTTTCTCTGGCTCTACAGCAGGTCTGCTGACCTGGTTCTCTGGCTCTAGAACAGCTCTGCTGACCTAGTTCTTATGCTACAGAGCAGCTCTGCTGATCTAGTTCTGTGGCTCTACAGCAGCTCTGCAGACCTGGTTCTCTGGCTCTAAAGCAGCTCCGTTGACCCAGTTCTATGGGTCTGAAGCAGTTCTGCTGACATGGTTCTCTGGCTCTATAGAAGCTCTGCTGACCTGGTTCTCTCCCTCGAAAGCAGCTCTACTGACCTGGTTTCCCTGGCTCTGCAGCAGCTCTGTTGACCTGGTTCTTAGGCTCTAGAGCAGCTCTACTGACCTGGTTCTCTGGCTCTAAAGCAGCTCTGCTGACCTCGTTCTATGGCTCTAAAGCAGCTCTGCTGATCTGGTTTTCTGCACTCACGACGCACGCACCCGACTTCGCGAAAATATATTTAAAAATAATATAAGTTTCTTATAAGTACAAATATATTATTTTGATGAATATCTTACATAATCTCTTGCCTTAATATGTATATTAAAGACACATACATATCATTTTGGAACATAAATTTTTTTTGCGGGAGTTGCGCACCCAGCGCGCCCCAGCACGTATATGATGTCACGCGGGACCCGCAAGCGCGCAAACATCTCGTACCGTAATGCGCATGTGTCGCGAATGCGTGGGAGCAGGAGTCGCAGACTGGTCGCATACCAATCGCGCATATCACGTGATATTAAATGTATATGATGTAACTGAAAAACACGCAGCCGTCGCACACCATACGCGGATCCTTCATGACTTTTCTAAAAGGGCGGCTAGAATGCGCACACCCACCGTGATGTGCACGACTGCGAAAAAAATTTGATTTTTTTTTCAAAGAAAATGATATAAATATATTAAAATAAAAAATGAAAATAAGAAAATTAATCAATATTTCAGTTTTAATTAAAAAATGTTTTTTGCAATTTTCAGAAAAATATATAATGTTATTTAATGAATAAAATATTTATAAATAAACAGTTAAAAAACTGTAGAAAATCAGTACAAAAAAATAGATATAACTACTATCACACTTAAAAGTTAGCATTTAAAAAACCTTTGAAATTCACTGAAAAAAAACATAGGTTTCAGAGACGTTATAGTTAGAAATTAGCATTTAAAAAACCTTAGAAATTCACAGAAAAAACCATAGGTTTCAGGGGTGTTATAGTTAGCTGCCCATTTCACTAACTGCTAAGTATAACTCACGCTCCCGCAATGCACTGCCGATGATGTCACATATTGCATCATTCATGACATGGTCATTGACATCACTGATGACATCACTGATGACATCTCAAATGACATCACTGATGACATCATCCACTTGACAATCCGATACACAACATCATACACTAGTATAACATTTCATCACTCACTGTAAAATACAGAGTACCATATTTGAAACCATTGACACACCAATACCAGTTACTACATACACACTCACTGATTCCTAAGTCTACACACACAACTACCCATTCAACAACACAATCATCTATACATGCAGTCATTAATTAATAGAACACTATCAAATGCACTTATACACATATATAGACATTGACACATCAGCAGTCATCTTAGTCGGTTATGCAGTCATCCTACTCACTCATGAAAAAATGTATCGCACTTAAATTTACTCACTTATACAATTATCCAACGACACCTCATTTATTCAAACACATAGTAACTCATCGTTAATATGTTAAAAAAGCACCATTACAATTATACACTCATTCATATATTTACTCTCACAATCACTGACTCTTACACAAACTTATTTATATACACCAACTCTCACATACAATGCCTTTTATTTTTTTACTTTGTTGAAGATGTACAACTAAAACATATATTCGCTCACCAACACACAAATAAATACACTCAGTCACCGAAACAACTGTTTCCACATGCAGTCTTAAACCCATACACCTAGTCAATCAACCATTCACACACCTATGCATAGAGTTACACACACCCCATCCAACCACACACAAACGCAGTGTCCCATACAAATACTCACCCAACTAATCAATAACTAATATACACACTCATGTAGTTAGTGACCAACTGAGGCAGCATGTTATACAACAACAGAGACAGTGCTGCACACATTCATATAATTTAGTTACTAATCCATGTATTAAGTGAGACACTTTTAATTACTCACTTAAAAAGACAGTCAGACAGCTACTAAATCCTCCATCCAGACAGTTATATATCCACTCAATCTTCAATACAGATTGGTATATATATATAATACATATTTATATTTCAAACTAAACCACATTCAGTGGATGATGTCATCAGTGATGTCATCAGTGATGTCACTGACCATGTAATGCATGATGCAATTTGTGACATCATCAGCAGTGCATTGCGGGCACGTGAGTTATAGTTAGCAGAACTAACTATAACGGAGGAATTTCTATGGTTTTGTACGAGTGAAATGGGCAGCTAACTAGAACACCCCTGAAACCTATGTTTTTTTCTGTGAATATATATATATATACATATGTATATATATCATGCAACTAATTCATTCAGTTCTATCAGTGAGATTATGAAAGCTATGGTAAAGTACAAATTGTAAAAAATCTAAAAATTGCAACTAATATAAAGTACAAATTGTAAAAAAGCTTAAAAGTTACGCCTCTCATTGAAACAATTGTGCATATAATATAGATAGAATAATTAAATACATGAATATGTATATATATACACACATATATCTATATGTAAAGTACATCAGCAATCTGAAAGTGACAATGTGCATGATTCAGTGAATAAATACACAATCCTAATCTTTTTCTTCACACTGTTCTCTGTGATTTGACTTGGTTTCTCATTCGAAAATCACTCCACTAGTTCCTATTCTAAACCTGTGGTTTTGTCCAGAATTCAGTTTAAGATTTCTGTTGAGACTGTTGGAGCCATCATTGTAAATGTATGTGGAGTTCCGTATCCAGGTTATGCCCAAAGGGTAGTTCCGTGCCTATCGCTAGGATGTATCTGGACTCTATTTTTCTTAGTTCCATTACCTCCTCTATTTCCCACCATCTCTATGCCAAAATATCTCAGGTCACGGTCGTTACTAGAGTGGTGTTCAAAAAAGTGTTTCGCAATGGGATAGGTAAAGTCTTTATTTTTGATGGCTCTCAGATGTTGAAGTATTCTTAACTTTAGCTTGTTGATCGTACTCCCAACATATTGTTTTTTGAACGGACATTCCAATATGTAAACTACATATTTTGACTCACATGTTATATGGTCCATAATTTGTTCAGTTCTTCCATTTCGTAGTGTGAACGTTGAAGTGTTCTGGCCATATTCGCATGCCCTACATATGGGACATCGCCAATATCCCGGAGTGGTCAACCAAGTTGTTTTTAATGGAGCTTTGATCTCAAAGTGACTATGTGTTAAAATGTCCCCCAAGGATGCTGTTTTCCTGTATATTATACTGGGAGATGATGGTAATTTTTTCTTTAGTGTTTCATCCACCATCAGTATATTCCAGTTCTTTTTACAATCTTCTTGTTGACAAGTCAATAAACACTCTCTTGTTTTCAGATTGACTTTTGTTCTCGCAGTTAGAATTACTTCAAGTGGGTATCCTCTTTCATGTACTCATCTTTTCTAGTTGTTCTTCGACATCGTCTTCTTCTAAGCAGTTTCTTTTTACCCATAGCATCTGCTTATACGGTATGCTCCATTTTAGATGTTGTGGATGCCCACTGTTTGCGTGGAGCATACTGTTACAGGCAGTAGATTTCCGATGTATCTTGCTACAGATTTTATTGTTCTTAATGAATACTTCCACATCCAAAAAGATTATGCTGTTCTTACTAATAGAGGACGTGAAAGTTAAGTTTAGTTCATTCCTGCTCAGTGATTCAGTGAAGTTCTCCAGTTCACTCTGTTCACCCTCCCAGATTATGAACAGGTCCTCGATAAACCTGGTCCAGATATTTATCTTGGATTTATGGTCGCCAGTACATCCCTCTCCCACGCCCCCATAAATAAATTTGCGTACCTGGAAGCAAAGGATGTACCCATTGCTGTTCCCTGTTTCTGTAGGAAGAGTTCACCATTGAAGAGGAAGCTATAGTGGGTGAGGCAGTAGGATAACATTTCCATGAGCGGGTTTGAATGTTCCAAGAAACTTACTGATCTAATCTTGAGGAATTATTGTACAGCATTAATTCCATCAGAATGTAAGATTGAAGTATATAGGGAACACGCATTTATTGTAGCCATGATGAGTCGGTCACTCCAATGGATATTCTGGATCTTTTTAAGGAAGTCTGTACATCCTTTAAATAAGATGGCAGTGATGTCACGTTTTCTATCAGAAATGTGTCAATGAAGCGTGATGTTTTTTCTAAAAGTGATCCAATCGAGCTCACAATTGGTCTTCCTGGTGGATTATTGATTGACTTATGAACTTTTGGAAGGAAGTATATTATTGCGATGACGGGATGGTTTACCTTTAAGTACATATACTCCTCAAAGTCAATCAATCCCAGCTCATTCCATTCTTCTACTTTGTGATGGTATTCTTGTGTCCAGGTTTCTATTGGACTTTTGTACAGACGCTCATAGTGATCCTTATTTGAGATTTGTCTGATGGTCTCATCTATGTAGTCTTTGACATCCTGTACCACTATATTACCACCTTTGTCAGAGGCTTTTATGATGATTTGCAGGTCATCTCTTAGTTCTTTAAGGGCCTTTTGTTCCCCTACTGTCAAATTCCATTTTATTTTTTGGACTGTTCTCGATTTAGACCTGGGAGACAGTAATTTGTTTATATCTTCTACCATGAGTTCTTGAAAAATATCAATTTTGTTTCCCGGTGGGAGTTGGGGGCAGAATGTTGATTGAACCTTGAGTCCACTTTCGCCCCCTTCCTAGTAGAGATGCCCAAACTCTGACAAAATTGTAGGTCATTTTCCCCTCGCTGAGTAGTCGATTGGCTTGATGTTTGCCAGGATTTCTCAAGAGTATTCAATGTTCTCAATTTGGTAACATCCCTAAGATTGAACGGGGAGATCTCAATTGAGGGTGAGATTTTAGGATCTTGATTTGATGGTTTCTCCTCATAATATTTTTCAAGTTTATATAGATATAGATATATATATATATATATTCACTGAAAAAACCATAGGTTTCAGGCCTGATATAGTTAGGAATTAGCATTTAAAAAAACCTTAGAAATTCACTGAAAAAACAATAGGTTTTAGGGGTGTTATAGTTAGCTGGACATTTCACTCGAACAAAACCATTGAAATTCCTCCGATATAGTTAGTTGTACTAACTACATCTCGCGCGTCCGCAATCCACTGCTGATGATGTCACATATTACATCATTCATGACATGGTCAGTGACATCACTGATGACATCTCAAATGACATCACTGATGACATCATCCAGTGAATGTGGTTTGGTTCGTTATTTAAATATGTATTATATATATATAGCAATTTGCATTGAAGAATGAGTGGATATATAAATATAAGCAAAGCATCTTTTTTATTCTTTTCCGTCCTTTCCAGTAAGTGGGAGTGCATTAAAATGTCTCAACAATTGCCCATACCCTACTGTATGTCTACTTTGTTTGAGGAATTCTCTTCAGATTCTTCTCTTTTGCAAGGGTTTACACCTCTGAATCTGTCAGGTAACTACTTTGCCCATTAAATAGTAATGGGGTTAAAACTGCAAAACTCCACTCTATAGGTCTCGCCCGAGCCAGCGCATGTGCTGCTCTGGTGAGACGTTTAGTAAGTGGGCTTTTAAAATCCTACCACACGCTTTTTGTGTGGCCTAAAGCGTGCGGTTACGTGCACAGGTGCCATCTGGCTTTCCTCTCTCGTCAGCGCGCCACTCGTGGGATGCTGCATTCCAGCGCCATCTGCCTTTCCTCTCTCGTCGGTACAAAAGGGGGTGGTGATGGACGGAGCATCAGAACTAATCAAACACTCACACCCAGTCAACAGATCTGGGTTTGATCCATCACCGTTCTTTAGCCCACTCTACCACCCCAGTTCAGACATGGCCATATGCAAATCAGTCTGACCCTGTGCCTCATGTGAACAGTCCAGCCCGAACTGCCAAGCCATGCCTTCCCTGGACCGGAAACAAGCTTCCTGGGACCGGTTTCTGGCATTTCAGCCATCTTCAGCCAGGCTTGCTTGAATCCAGTGGCAAAGTGAGCAAGGGACTCACGTCTGAGCATACCCTGCCAACTTTTGGCAAACAAAGCGGTACAAAAGGGGGTAGTGATGGACGGAGCATCAGAACCAATCAAACACTCACACCCAGTCAACAGCTCTGGGTTTGATCCATCACCGTTCTTTAGCCCACTCTACCACCCCAGTTCAGACATGGCCATATGCAAATCAGTCTGACCCTGTGCCTCATGGGAACAGTCCAGCCCAAACTGCCAAGCCATGCCTTCCCTGGACCGGAAACAAGCTTCCTAGGACCGGATTCTGGCATTTCAGCCGTCTTCAGCCAGGCTTGCTTGAATCCAGTGGCAAAGTGAGCAAGGTGTGGTAAATATTTAAATTACCTGTACTATTTTTATGCGGTAAAATACAATATGAATAACTCAGTAAAAATAAGAGGCAGAATCCGTGGTATTCGAGGGTATAATAGGGTATTTATTCCTTACAAAGGAATGATGGTTCGAACCAGGCAATCGGGTTCCGTTACCACGAAGGTTCAGGAAGGGATCAGCAATAGATTATTGACAAGTAATAGTATATATAAGAAATGCATTACATTAAGACAGATGCAGGAGGCGTAACAACTGATAAGAATACACATACGTAATAGAGAGGTATTACAGTAGGCGTGCATAGAGGCGTATACTAAAAACGTCATTATGATGATGACACAAATGGGTGGATCCATAAGAGAATCCTGCAAAGTCAGCGAAAATACATGGCAGAGATGCACGCGCAGCCGCATGACGTGTGATTGACGTGTAACTAAAGGGTGAAGGGAACTTGACATTTAGCCCTACATGTGGAGACAGAAGTCTGGGGTGTCAGGACAACCTAGTCCTAAATCATATCTAATATCTTGTGTTTAAAGAACTATATTATCTAGAAGGAAAGGTCTTCTCGGACAGATCCTATTCTATACTGACTGCTAGTGCGTGTACAAGCGTCTAAGTGTCTACATGAGATGCGAGGGGGCATGGGCCTACCATGGTAACGAGAGTCATGAATTACTTGCACAGAGATAGTAAGGCCGGGCCCTTTGCTCTGCAGCTAGAGGGATGTTTACCTAAGCTACTTAGACAGGAATGCATTTCTTGAGGAGCGGAACAGATAACTTGAAGGCCGAATTTAGTTTTGGCAGGCAACAGGCCGGGCTTAGGCACCGTTAGCCGCGCAGGAAGTAAGACAAAGTTCATGGATACATATGCAGGTCCAGGCTGGAGCATTCAGAGGCAGAAGCAGGAAAAGCTCGATGGCAGAATTCAGGGCCTACCTTGCCGGAGCTGGAAAACGTGAAAAGTATACCATATAAAGACGGTGACAAGGCATACTTAGGAACGGAATATCTGGCCCATTCATGGCAGATATGAAAGAGTACATATTAACGTTGGACACAATTGTATTTGCGTCTTCATAGCTTGAAGTGGAGGGAACATACATGTACTTGTAGCATGTACATGGATCTGTTGGGGTCTAGATAGGGGACACAACTGACCATAAAAATTCATATTTCCTCATTCCCTCCTTGTCCCCTACGGACCCTTATGAAATATCGATCCTCAGGAATCCATCAATCTGTTCATGTAATATCATTTGCTCTTCTTTCTTCTTCCGGGATCTTGAACGAAAACTTGAACGTGGAATACACGATGTGGCACACAGGCCGCAAATCGCTGGTCCACATTGTAGACACAGGCAACAACTGAATACTATGAGAAGGCCAATACCTAGGAAGGATAGGACCTTCCATCCCCAGGCTGACAATACACTCCAGAACCAACCGGACCATGTCCAGGTGCCTGCATTCTGATGTATCTGGTTTGCAATCTTATGAAGACGAGTTATGGCTTTATATACGGATGGCGCGTTTTCTGGGATGAAAACACAGCAACTTGATCCGATGACCCTACAAGCTCCGCCCCTATCTGCTAGGATGACGTCAAGGACAAGACGATTTTGAAGAACAACAATCCGCATCGCAGACTGCTCCTCTGTTAAGTTGCCTAGGGCAGAGGTAGTTTCATTCACTACTGCTTCAAGGGTTCTAGTTAATCTACGTATCAGTTTACTGTTTGAGACAACACCTATGTAAGGAAAGAGACCTTTATTGAAGTCTGTATATTGTTCCCATGCTGTTTCGGTGTAGTCAACAATCGGGATATCTCTCTGGGGCCTATGGTGTACTAGATTGGTATTTCTATGATAATCAGGAGGGGCTAGAAAAACAGGTGGCAAAAGGAATGCAATGTAACAGGTACCATCCCAGTCTGGAGGTAGACGTATATATGCGGTATGCCCACATATGAAGTAGGAATGACGGGAAGCTCTAAATGTAGACTTGCCTTTATCACTGAATTCGATCACAGTAGTACATTTACTATGACCCAGGTGTACTGAACCATTCTTCCTTACACAGAATTCACCTTTGACTGGTAATACTGACATAGCAGGCAAGACTAGTGTAGCTTCAGATTCAACATTTAGAATCATGAGGTTAAGTGTAAAATTACCTAATCCATATACTTCATTTTCTAGATCAGTTCCTGTTCTTTTGGGAAGTCCCTCCTGGTTAGGATAACAGGCTTTAAGCAAAACTAAGTTCAGGTTTCCCCCTACCCAGTTGCTCTGGTATACCACAGTGTTTGAATCTAAAGAGTTAATCAAACTAAACCATGCTCCACAGGAACCATTGTGTGTGAACGGATATGGAAAGAGAGGCAGAACTCCTTTGTATTTCTGATAGGGAGGGAGTCGGCCACATATCCAACAATTTGTAGCATTGCTGGTCTGATGGGAATGATGTAACATACTAATGAATGTGTTGTTGCGCAGCGCAAATCTATAGGACAACTCATGTGGAGGTAGTTCACTAAAAGAATGTTCGGCAGTAACATTGTAAGCACGCTTGAAAATAGGATAGTACATATGTAACAGTATACTTGCAATAATAATAAAAAGATTTAGAAAAAACATAATCAACAATGTCACTATACAGTGACTATGAAGTGATTTACAGTATGCATGTTTCTTAAGCTGCTTCTGTCTATTTTTCTCTCTCATTCGGTCTAGAGGATACATGTCAAAGACTTAATTCAACCGATTCACCTTGGAGAGGACTTAAACAATCGAATTGTCTGACTTGCTAGACCTTAGTTTCAGTTTATAGTTCTCTTTTTCTGTCTTTTCAACCAGGGGGAGTTTTGAGTCAGTCGGTGAGGGAATGCAGGGCTGAACGTTTAAATCCGATGGTAGTCCATGAAATTTCTTGATATGACTCGAGTGTAACCACCCCTTGCGACCCTCAATCTTCACGGCTGTCCTTGTGGTGAGAAGAACGAGCTTGGGTGACTGCCAACGAGGCTCCAGCGGGCTCCTCCTGTCGAAGTTTCTTACAAGCACTAGGTCTCCAGGAACCACTTCATGGGGCTTTACCTCGGTATTGTCGGGAAAGGCTGCAGCTACCTGTGAACGGCAAGATTGTAGTGCAGACATCAAGGAAGCAAGGTAATCTGTCAGCATATTACAATCAACATCAGTTATTTTACGAGGTATGGGCGTCCCCCACATATTTGGTGGCCTACCGAAGACCACCTCGTACGGGGATAGCCCTGTGCGAGAATGTGCTACCATTCTCATGAAAAATAGTGCAACCGGTAAGGCTACTATCCAGTCGACACCTTTCTCTCTACAGATTTTGGAGAGTCGTATTTTCAGGGTCTGATTATGGCGTTCCACGAGACCTGCTGCCTCGGGATGTCGGACACAATGGAATTTCCATTGATAGCCTAACAAGAGTGAAATGTGTTTCATTAGCTCGGATGAGAACGGCTGGCCATTATCTGAGTACACGATACGGGGCAAACCATACCGTGGGAAGAATTCACGAACTAATTGTTTGGCAGTAGTCGGGGCAGTGTAATCTGAAACGGGATACGCCTCTGTCCAACGGGAAAGAGCGCATACAACTACGAGGACATATTTGAATCCTCGACATCGTTCCATCTGGATATAATCCATCTGGAGGACTTCAAAAGGATGATCGGGAGGTTGAAATCCACCCTGCTCTACAGGTACACCTTTACCTGGGTTGAACTGACAACAAATCATACAAGTTCGGACTTTGTTTGGCTGCGGCTCGTAAGTTCTTGTTGAACCAAATGTGTTGAATACTGTCTAACATAGCTTTTTCTCCTAGATGTGCTGGACTATGTATTGTATTAATGATAACTTGAACCATTGAGTCGGGGAGAAACCATATAGATTTTCCCTTCGTCATCCATCCCTGATCGGTTTGGATCCCTCCTAATTCAGTCCATTTCTTTATTTCCTCTGGTGTGGCATGTGTCTGTATGTCAATTACATCAAGAGCGGGATCCTTAACTGTCATGCAGTGTGTCGGCGTCGGAACTATTGTTTTTGTCGTGTCAGTTATATGAGTCTGATTCTGAGCAGTCTGTTTAGCTGTTCTGTCAGCTAGGTCGTTACCCTGGGAAATAATATCGGTGACTTTTGTATGAGCTTTACACTTCATGATAGATATTGAAATAGGTAGATGTATAGCATCTAATAGAGCTTGAATGAGGGAACCGTGTTGAATGTTGGCACCGTGAGAAGTCAAATAACCTCTCTCTCGCCAAAGGACTCCGAAGTCGTGTACGACTCCGAAAGCATAACGTGAATCTGTGTACATGTTAACTTTTCTATTCTTGGCTTGAATACAGGCTTGTGTCAGAGCAATAAGTTCTGCTGCTTGAGCTGATAATGTGTCGATACAATTTGTTTCAATGACTTCGGTGTCTGTCGTGACTGCATAGGCGGCCACTAACTTTCCTGTACTTGTTCTCATACATGAACCATCTACATAAAGTGTCAGGTCTGGATCTGGTAATGGGACATCTGTCAAGTCTTGTCTGGGTTTCGTCGTAATAGTAATGACTTCAATACAATCATGTGTCAGTGGGTCTGTTCCACTTAATGGCAAAAGTGTGGCAGGATTTAATGTACTACAACGTCTGATTTCTATGTGGGGCTGAAACAATGTAAGTTCGTAACCAGTCAGTCGTGCTATAGTCAAGTGTTGTGTCTGTGTCCGGTTCAAGAGAACCTCTACTGCGTGTGGTACTTGTACTGTTAATTGATGTCCTAATACTATGGAATCGCTTTGTCTAATCGCTAGAGCTGTCGCTGCAACTGATTTCAGACACGCAGGAAGAGCCTGAGCTACGGGATCTAATGTGCTAGAAAAGTAAGCGCATGGCTTGTGTGATCCTGCTTGTTCCTGCGTGAGTACTGACAAAGCAGTACCTTCACGTTCTGTAACAAAGAGTGTAAAAGGCTTACTGTAACATGGTGTCGCTAAGACAGGTGCTTGGCATAAAGCTTTCTTTAAGTCTTCAAAAGCTTGTGTATGTTCTGGAGTCCAAGGAAGGACAGTCGATGTCGCTGCCTCCTGGGTTGTCAACTGAATGAGTGGTTTAGCTAAAAATGCATATTGGGGGATCCACTGCCTGCAGTACGAAGTGAGGCCTATGAAGGCCCGTACCTCCTTTTGTGTCTTGGGTGGTGGCATGTTTACAATTAACTGGATGCGATCAGGTGTGAGCTGTCTCCCCCATTTGGACAGCAAGTGCCCTAGGTACACAACTTGCTGGGCACAAAATTGCAGCTTTGAAGGGGACACCTTGTGCCCCTTGTCGGCTAAGAAATGTAAAACCGTCAGTGATGCTTTTTCACATTCGGGTTCGCTTCGGGCGGTGATCAGCAGATCATCGACATACTGAAGCAGTGCAGTGTTAACAGGCATGTGTATACTGTCAAGTTGTCTTTTCAGTGCTTGGCTGTAGATGCTAGGACTTTCTGTAAATCCTTGAGGTGCGCGTGCGAATTTAAAACTTCGTCCATTTAAACTGAATCCGAACAAATATTGGCTTTCCGGATCGATTGGGACGCTGAAGAAGGCGTTCTTGAGGTCAATTACAGTAAAGAACGTTGCCTCTGAATCAATAGCTGTCAGTAATGAAGAAATATCCGGGACCACGGGATATTGTGGTATAATGCATTTATTTAATTCGCGTAGATCAATAACTAATCGATATACTGGGGGTGCTTTTGGGTCAGTTCGTTTAAGAATCGGAATAATCGGAGAATTACATATATTGGAGTCGGTTTCTACAACCACTCCTTGTGAGATGAGCTCGTCAATGATTTGCAGTAAAGCCACTACAGCATCTGGAGGTAATTTGTATTGTCGCATTCGTGGTAATACCACTCCTGTTTTGAGTGTGACTCGATATGGTGTAATGTGCATACAACCTACATCAGTGGGGCCTTGTGCCCATAAGTGTGCAGGTAGATTCTGTAACCGGTGATCCATGTCTCTAGACACGTAGTGACCTTTAAAGTCACGCAAAAATAGTCGTACTCCGTCCGGAGAACAACATATTATAGCTCCTAGAGCTTTCAATGTTTTTATACCTAACAAGTTTTCTGGACATGATTTCGTAAGCAATAGATCTGTAGTCCGTGTTAATGGACCAACTGTAAATGCAAGTGGTTGTGATACTTCGTTAATAGTGGGCTTTCCTGAAAAACCAAGGGAAATATTTTGTGAGCCTGAGAGGGGTGCCCCTGGGACTTCATCGTGACTTATAGTTGTTCTGCTTGCCCCTGTATCGAGTAGAAATTTTCTGTCTTTCCCTAATACTTGACTCTGCACATAGGGACCCTCTTGATCTACAGGAACCTCAATAAGGGGTAAGCCAACTTCCCTCTCTAGGCTATTTCATGTGTATCGCTGATACTCTGGATAGTCATTTTGTGCATACTGGTACATCTGTTGTGTCGTATTCTGTGTTGCAGCAATAGGCTGTGGCTGTTGTTGTGGTACGGTCTGTTGTGCAGCTTGCATAGGCTGTACATTCTGAGGTGCTTGTTGTTGGATCTGATCCTGTCTAGGCAGACGTGGTCTCTCCTTGGTTTTACCCGTAGCGATATTATGTTTCAGAACTGCACAATCGTTTATATAATGACCTGGCTGTTTACAATAGTTGCATGTCCCTTTAACGGGAACCGCTGAGTTACTGGACTGTGTCGCACCCTTTTTATGACCGTCAGCTGGAACTGACTGAGCGACAAGCATTTTCATTTTCGTGTCTTTCATACGCCTTGTTTCGTGTTCTTGTTCTTCTCTAATTCTATTCTGGTGATACTGTAACATTTGTAACATTTGTGGAGGAGTGTTAGCTTGCCAAGTGCTCTCGACTTTCAATACTCTGTTTTTAACCTGCGGCAGAGAATTCTCGACTAGTTTAGTTACAAAAAGATGTGGATATGACTCACTATTTGCTTTCAGGCCGCTATTAATACCAAAACATTTTTCAAATCGGGAATAAAAATCACTGGTGTCTTCTTCGGGTTTCTGTTTACAGGCTGAGATTGCTCCCCAATCTTCCTTTTTCGTAGTTAATAAACGTGGCAATACTTGTACTAATAGACCTGGCAATGCTTTTGTTTTGTCCCCAAGCCCTACGCCTGCAGTTCGGTTATTTTCTTCATTTTCTAATGCGGTCCAATCAATCTTTTGGTCTCCCACCTCCCATTCTTTTTCCTTGAGTTTCTCATAAATACCGGCAGGCAATAATACTTTCAATATTTTCATAATGTCAGGATAGGTATAATCACCCATGAGTAACATGTCCTTTAGTTCACGGTGGAAACCTGCTGGATCTTTGTCATGGCTGGGCACTAATTTTTTCATTTCCAATAGTTCTATTTTGGTTATGGGCGTGTACACAAACACGCGTCTAAACGTATTGTCATCATTCCTGACTGGGTGTACTTCGCGTAAGGGATTCTGTCTGTCTATGTAATATTGGTTTCTCTCCATGGAAGGAGCTGGATCATGTTCTGGGCCCAAAAAGGCACTATATCTATGTCGGTATTCTAGAATTACTTTAATTAGATCGGTACCTAGACCTCTCCATTTATTCGTGAGTAGATCTATCAATATATCAGGTAGGGGACCAGGATCGGAGTGTCGGCCTTTATATATTATAAGGAGATGTTGTATCATGTATATACTAGCCAAACGTTGTTCGTCTGGGGCGAGATTCAGAAACGTGTTTGCTAGCGCATCATCACTATATTTTTCAGGGCTGTCAGCCCATTGTACTGCTGACCTGGCTAATTCTTGTTCATCCATAGAATCGAGCACATGGTACCCCCTTCGTTCTCGAAGTAATTTATCGGTAGCCTGGAATAAGTGTTCAGGGGTCCTTGGATTTGTAATAACTGTTTGAAAAATTCTGTTACATTCTGGACGTATCGGACGTATTGTTTTATTAAAGGATCTTCCTTTTCCTACATAAGCTATCGTTTGTCTAGCTGGTAATTCAAATTGTCCTGTGTTCATTTCTGACTGTTCCTCCTCCTCTTCCTCTGATTCAGTTTTGTCTGCTTCTACTCTGTTTTCATGTATTCCTTCTACTTCTTTTCTGATCCTTCGGCACATTGCTTCTATACACTTCTGTTTATCATGTCTCCCGTCTGTTATATTCTGACCCCATCTGGTAAGTGCTTGCATTTCCTCCGAATCTACCTCTGGCCTATCTCTATTTCTGATCAAACAGTTTATAAAAAAACGTAACAGTAATTTTTGTATGTCTACTTTCTGGTATTCCATGGCTTCGGCAATACTTTCAGGACCTTGCCCTGATTGGATAAAGCGGTATATTTTGTCTAGATGTTCATCCATTCCTGGTAACGTCATTAAATAGTTTGCAGCTCGTCGCAAACGTACTGAAGACAGCAACATTCTGTCGTGTTTTCCTGGTACTGGATCATATCTACAATCGGAAAGAGGCTCGTTTAATATATTGTCTGATATTCTTTGGGGTGTACGTCGATATGCTAAATCTCTATAAGTTAATCTAGTTGTTGGCGGTGGCGTGGAAAAACCTCCTGTCGCACTCCCTGAGGTGCCAAGTCCAAAAGGGTTTGTTGGGTGCAGGGTAGAGAGTGTCGGTGCAGGAAGGACTGTAGAAACAGATGGGATTGTTAGAACTTGAGTAGGAGTTTGTTGCTGCGGAGGTGAGTGCAGCTGGTTTTGGGGTTGAGTGTCGTTAACGGGTGGTGTGCGTGGCTGCACACCACTAGCATATTCGGGGGCTGCATCGTCTAAATAGGAAGAAAGGAAAATGTCTTTTGCGGTCTTGGGATGTACTTTAATCGGGAGTAACGGAGGTGGCAGGTCTTCTGGTACCTCCAAAGTGGCCTTAGGCAAACCCTCGGCCAGAAGAGGATACATACCATTCATAAGAGTGTTTCGTTGTCTGTCTACTTGTTCTGTTTTTATTCGGGTACCTTCGTCAATTAATATGTTTTCTCGGGCCTTTTCTGAATCTTCCCTACTTTTCTCTTCTTTTCTGAGCGCTTTCTCTGTGCGCCTTATGCGATTCTTTACGCCATAGTTCAATGGCATCTTTCTGTGACTGTCTGGCTTTCTTTTTCCATAACGCTTCTTCTATTCTCATGATGCAATCTGCATCCCATGTTCCAGCAGCGGGCCATCTCTGACTCTCTGCCAAATCCTTGGTGTAGTCCACCCATAGATCAAGATATAATACGGCATCTAGGCCATGTTTATGGTACATAAAGTACCCTGGGGTGTCCCTGGGTGGGATAGGAACAGCTTCCTCGAGTATCCCTTTTCTAGTTTTTATCTGTCTTAATTTTGAAAATAACGGCATCTTGAACTTTATTACTTAATTCTTATTTTTACTTGGACCTGAACACAACTTATACAATAAACACAATAATGAAGATCGAACAATCACTCATACCACGACATTTAAAACATATCAAAACATTTCAGAACGAACAATAATAATTAGAATAAAACTAGTTAACTGCATAATACTAAATATACTATATGTACTGCTAAACAGTACAGATACACTGCTAAAACAGTGCAGACCAGGTCTGTGTACCCAGACCCGTCTTGACCGGCACAAACTAATGCGCACGTCTAGATGCGTCCCCTAGCAACGGTACTCACCGGGAAGCACGGAACGGAAGGCCTCGGAAGTCTGGACTGGACTAGACCAAACTGGACTGGACTCGACTCATGACTTAGATACTTCGGAATCTGGTGGGCCTCTGTATACCTCGGATCTTGCTCTCTCAGCTAGGCTCTGGTCGGGATTCTCCGCACTCCTCACCGCCTCGTCTGGGTGTTGATCGCAGCCTCAGTCGCCCCCGTTGGCCTGAGGGAGATACAGGAAATCCTGCGGGTACGCGTAATTGTCCGTCCGGCTGTGGCAGGAGACCGGGTCTGCAACGCACCTCCGGCGCGTGGGGTGTGAGAGGTGTCCCTGTTCGGGCGCCAATTATGTGGTAAATATTTAAATTACCTGTACTATTTTTATGCGGTAAAATACAATATGAATAACTCAGTAAAAATAAGAGGCAGAATCCGTGGTATTCGAGGGTATAATAGGGTATTTATTCCTTACAAAGGAATGATGGTTCGAACCAGGCAATCGGGTTCCGTTACCACGAAGGTTCAGGAAGGGATCAGCAATAGATTATTGACAAGTAATAGTATATATAAGAAATGCATTACATTAAGACAGATGCAGGAGGCGTAACAACTGATAAGAATACACATACGTAATAGAGAGGTATTACAGTAGGCGTGCATAGAGGCGTATACTAAAAACGTCATTATGATGATGACACAAATGGGTGGATCCATAAGAGAATCCTGCAAAGTCAGCGAAAATACATGGCAGAGATGCACGCGCAGCCGCATGACGTGTGATTGACGTGTAACTAAAGGGTGAAGGGAACTTGACATTTAGCCCTACATGTGGAGACAGAAGTCTGGGGTGTCAGGACAACCTAGTCCTAAATCATATCTAATATCTTGTGTTTAAAGAACTATATTATCTAGAAGGAAAGGTCTTCTCGGACAGATCCTATTCTATACTGACTGCTAGTGCGTGTACAAGCGTCTAAGTGTCTACATGAGATGCGAGGGGGCATGGGCCTACCATGGTAACGAGAGTCATGAATTACTTGCACAGAGATAGTAAGGCCGGGCCCTTTGCTCTGCAGCTAGAGGGATGTTTACCTAAGCTACTTAGACAGGAATGCATTTCTTGAGGAGCGGAACAGATAACTTGAAGGCCGAATTTAGTTTTGGCAGGCAACAGGCCGGGCTTAGGCACCGTTAGCCGCGCAGGAAGTAAGACAAAGTTCATGGATACATATGCAGGTCCAGGCTGGAGCATTCAGAGGCAGAAGCAGGAAAAGCTCGATGGCAGAATTCAGGGCCTACCTTGCCGGAGCTGGAAAACGTGAAAAGTATACCATATAAAGACGGTGGCAAGGCATACTTAGGAACGGAATATCTGGCCCATTCATGGCAGATATGAAAGAGTACATATTAACGTTGGACACAATTGTATTTGCGTCTTCATAGCTTGAAGTGGAGGGAACATACATGTACTTGTAGCATGTACATGGAGCTGTTGGGGTCTAGATAGGGGACACAACTGACCATAAAAATTCATATTTCCTCAAAGGGACTCATGTCTGAGCATACCCTGCCAACTTTTGGCGAACAAAGCGGTACAAAAGGGGGTGGTGATGGACGGAGCATCAGAACCAATCAAACACTCACACCCAGTCAACAGATCTGGGTTTGATCCATCACCGTTCTTTAGCCCACTCTACCACCCCAGTTCAGACATGGCCATATGCAAATCAGTCTGACCCTGTGCCTCATGGGAACAGTCCAGACCGAACTGCCAAGCCATGCCTTCCCTGGACCGGAAACAAGCTTCCTAGGACCGGTTTCTGGCATTTCAGCCGTCTTCAGACAGGCTTGCTTGAATCCAGTGGCAAAGTGAGCAAGGGACTCACGTCTGAGCATACCCTGCCAACTTTTGGCGAACAAAGCGGTACAAAAGGGGGTGGTGATGGACGGAGCATTAGAACCAATCAAACACTCACACCCAGTCAACAGATCTTGGTTTGATCCATCACCGTTCTTTAGCTCACCCTACCACCCCAGTTCAGACATGGCCATATGTAAATCAGTCTGACCCTGTGCCTCATGGGAACAGTCCAGCCCGAACTTTCAAGCCATGCCTTCCCTGGACCGGAAACAAGCTTCCTAGGACCGGTTTCTGGCATTTCCGCCTTCTTCAGCCAGGCTTGCTTGAATCCAGTGGCAAAGTGAGCAAGGGACTCACGTCTGAGCATACCCTGCAAACTTTTGGCAAACAAAGCGGTACAAAAGGGGGTGGTGATGGACGGAGCATCAGAACCAATCAAACACTCACACCCAGTCAACAGATCTGGGTTTGATCCATCACCGTTCTTTAGCCCACTCTACCACCCCAGTTCAGACATGGCCATATGCAAATCAGTCTGACCCTGTGCCTCATGGGAATAGTCCAGCCCGAACTGCAAAGCCATGCCTTCCCTGGACCGGAAACAAGTTTCCTAGGACCGGTTTCTGGCATTTCAGCCGTCTTCAGCCAGGCTTGCTTGAATCCAGTGGCAAAGTGAGCAAGGGACTCATGTCTGAGCATACCCTGCCAACTTTTGGCGAACAAAGCGGTACAAAAGGGGGTGGTGATGGACAGAGCATCAGAACCAATCAAACACTCACACCCAGTCAACAGATCTGGGTTTGATCCATCACCGTTCTTTAGCCCACTCTACCACCCCAGTTCAGACATGGCCATATGCAAATCAGTCTGACCCTGTGCCTCATGGGAACAGTCCAGCCCGAAATGCCAAGCCATGCCTTCCCTGGACCGGAAATAAGCTTCCTAAGACCGGTTTCTGGCATTTTAGCCGTCTTCAGCCAGGCTTGCTTGAATCCAGTGGCAAAGTGAGCAAGGGACTCACGTCTGAGCATACCCTGCCAACTTTTGGCGAACAAAGCGGTACAAAAGGGGGTGGTGATGGACGGAGCATCAGAACCAATCAAACACTCACACCCAGTCAACAGATCTGGGTTTGATCCATCACCGTTCTTTAGCCCACTCTACCACCCCAGTTCAGACATGGCCATATGCAAATCAGTCTGACCCTGTGCCTCATGGGAACAGTCCAGCCCGAACTGCCAAGCCATGCCTTCCCTGGACCGGAAACAAGCTTCCTAAGACCGGTTTCTGGCATTTCAGCCGTCTTCAGCCAGGCTTGCTTGAATCCAGTGGCAAAGTGAGCAAGAGACTCACGTCTGAGCATACCCTGCCAACTTTTGGCGAACAAAGCGGTACAAAAGGGGGTGGTGATGGACGGAGCATCAGAACCAATCAAACACTCACACCCGGTCAACAGATCTGGGTTTGATCCATCACCGTTCTTTAGCTCACTCTACCACCCCAGTTCAGACATGGCCATATGCAAATCAGTCTGACCCTGTGCCTCATGGGAACAGTCCAGCCCGAACTGCCAAGCCATGCCTTCCCTGGACCGGAAACAAGCTTCCTAGGACCGGTTTCTGGCATTTCAGCCTTCTTCAGCCAGGCTTGCTTGAATCCAGTGGCAAAGTGAGCAAGGGACTCACGTCTGAGCATACCCTGCCAACTTTTGGCGAACAAAGCGGTACAAAAGGGGGTGGTGATGGACGGAGCATCAGAACCAATCAAACACTCACACCCAGTCAACAGATCTGGGTTTGATCCATCACCGTTCTTTAGCCCACTCTACCACCCCAGTTCAGACATGGCCATATGCAAATCAGTCTGACCCTGTGCCTCATGGGAACAGTCCAGCACGAACTGCCAAGCCATGCCTTCCCTGGACCGGAAACAAGTTTCCTAGGACCGGTTTCTGGCATTTCAGCCGTCTTCAGCCAGGCTTGCTTGAATCCAGTGGCAAAGTGAGCAAGGGACTCATGTCTGAGCATACCCTGCCAACTTTTGGCAAACAAAGCGGTACAAAAGGGGGTGGTGATGGACGGAGCATCAGAACCAATCAAACACTCACACCCAGTCAACAGATCTGGGTTTGATCCATCACCGTTCTTTAGCCCACTCTACCACCCCAGTTCAGACATGGCCATATGCAAATCAGTCTGACCCTGTGCCTCATGGGAACAGTCCAGACCGAACTGCCAAGCCATGCCTTCCCTGGACCGGAAACAAGCTTCCTAGGACCGGTTTCTGGCATTTCAGCCGTCTTCAGCCAGGCTTGCTTGAATCCAGTGGCAAAGTGAGCAAGGGACTCACGTCTGAGCATACCCTGCCAACTTTTGGCGAACAAAGCGGTACCAAAGGGGGTGGTGATGGACGGAGCATCAGAACCAATCAAACACTCACACCCAGTCAACAGATCTGGGTTTGATCCATCACCGTTCTTTAGCCCACTCTACCACCCCAGTTCAGACATGGCCATATGCAAATCAGTCTGACCCTGTGCCTCATGGGAACAGTCCAGCCCGAACTGCCAAGCCATGCCTTCCCTGGACCGGAAACAAGTTTCCTAGGACCGGTTTCTGGCATTTCAGCCGTCTTCAGCCAGGCTTGCTTGAATCCAGTGGCAAAGTGAGCAAGGGACTCACGTCTGAGCATACCCTGCCAACTTTTGGCGAACAAAGCGGTACAAAAGGGGGTGGTGATGGACGGAGTATCAGAACCAATCAAACACTCACACCCAGTCAACAGATCTGGGTTTGATCCATCACCGTTCTTTAGCCCACTCTACCACCCCAGTTCAGACATGGCCATATGCAAATCAGTCTGACCCTGTGCCTCATGGGAACAGTCCAGCACGAACTGCCAAGCCATGCCTTCCCTGGACCGGAAACAAGTTTCCTAGGACCGGTTTCTGGCATTTCAGCCGTCTTCAGCCAGGCTTGCTTGAATCCAGTGGCAAAGTGAGCAAGGGACTCATGTCTGAGCATACCCTGCCAACTTTTGGCAAACAAAGCGGTACAAAAGGGGGTGGTGATGGACGGAGCATCAGAACCAATCAAACACTCACACCCAGTCAACAGATCTGGGTTTGATCCATCACCGTTCTTTAGCCCACTCTACCACCACAGTTCAGACATGGCCATATGCAAATCAGTCTGACCCTGTGCCTCATGGGAACAGTCCAGACCGAACTGCCAATCCATGCCTTCCCTGGACCGGAAACAAGCTTCCTAGGACCGGTTTCTGGCATTTCAGCCGTCTTCAGCCAGGCTTGCTTGAATCCAGTGGCAAAGTGAGCAAGGGACTCACGTCTGAGCATACCCTGCCAACTTTTGTCGAACAAAGCGGTACAAAAGGGGGTGGTGATGGACGGAGCATCAGAACCAATCAAACACTCACACCCAGTCAACAGATCTTGGTTTGATCCATCACCGTTCTTTAGCTCACTCTACCACCCCAGTTCAGACATGGCCATATGCAAATCAGTCTGACCCTGTGCCTCATGGGAACAGTCCAGCCCGAACTTTCAAGCCATGCCTTCCCTGGACCGGAAACAAGCTTCCTAGGACCGGTTTCTGGCATTTCAGCCTTCTTCAGCCAGGCTTGCTTGAATCCAGTGGCAAAGTGAGCAAGGGACTCACGTCTGAGCATACCCTGCCAACTTTTGGCGAACAAAGCGGTACAAAAGGGGGTGGTGATGGACGGAGCATCAGAACCAATCAAACACTCACACCCAGTCAACAGATCTGGGTTTGATCCATCACCTTTCTTTAGCCCACTCTACCACCCCAGTTCAGACATGGCCATATGCAAATCAGTCTGACCCTGTGCCTCATGGGAATAATCCAGCCCGAACTGCCAAGCCATGCCTTCCCTGGACCGGAAACAAGTTTCCTAGGACCGGTTTCTGGCATTTCAGCCGTCTTCAGCCAGGCTTGCTTGAATCCAGTGGCAAAGTGAGCAAGGGACTCATGTCTGAGCATACCCTGCCAACTTTTGGCGAACAAAGCGGTACAAAAGGGGGTGGTGATGGACGGAGCATCAGAACCAATCAAACACTCACACCCAGTCAACAGATCTGGGTTTGATCCATCACCGTTCTTTAGCCCACTCTACCACCCCAGTTCAGACATGGCCATATGCAAATCAGTCTGACCGTGTGCCTCATGGGAACAGTCCAGCCCGAACTGCCAAGCCATGCCTTCCCTGGACCGGAAATAAGCTTCCTAAGACCGGTTTCTGGCATTTCAGCTGTCTTCAGCCAGGCTTGCTTGAATCCAGTGGCAAAGTGAGCAAGGGACTCACGTCTGAGCATACCCTGCCAACTTTTGGCGAACAAAGCGGTACAAAAGGGGGTGGTGATGGACGGAGCATCAGAACCAATCAAACACTCACATCCAGTCAACAGATCTGGGTTTGATCCATCACCGTTCTTTAGCCCACTCTACCACCCCAGTTCAGACATGGCCATATGCAAATCAGTCTGACCCTGTGCCTCATGGGAACAGTCCAGCCCGAACTGCCAAGCCATGCCTTCCCTGGACCGGAAACAAGCTTCCTAAGACCGGTTTCTGGCATTTCAGCCGTCTTCAGCCAGGCTTGCTTGAATCCAGTGGCAAAGTGAGCAAGGGACTCACGTCTGAGCATACCCTGCCAACTTTTGGCGAACAAAGCGGTACAAAAGGGGGTGGTGATGGACGGAGCATCAGAACCAATCAAACACTCACACCCGGTCAACAGATCTGGGTTTGATCCATCACCGTTCTTTAGCTCACTCTACCACCCCAGTTCAGACATGGCCATATGCAAATCAGTCTGACCCTGTGCCTCATGGGAACAGTCCAGCCCGAACTGCCAAGCCATGCCTTCCCTGGACCGGAAACAAGCTTCCTAGGACCGGTTTCTGGCATTTCAGCCTTCTTCAGCCAGGCTTGCTTGAATCCAGTGGCAAAGTGAGCAAGGGACTCACGTCTGAGCATACCCTGCCAACTTTTGGCGAACAAAGCGGTACAAAAGGGGGTGGTGATGGACGGAGCATCAGAACCAATCAAACACTCACACCCAGTCAACAGATCTGGGTTTGATCCATCACCGTTCTTTAGCCCACTCTACCACCCCAGTTCAGACATGGCCATATGCAAATCAGTCTGACCCTGTGCCTCATGGGAACAGTCCAGCACGAACTGCCAAGCCATGCCTTCCCTGGACCGGAAACAAGTTTCCTAGGACCGGTTTCTGGCATTTCAGCCGTCTTCAGCCAGGCTTGCTTGAATCCAGTGGCAAAGTGAGCAAGGGACTCATGTCTGAGCATACCCTGCCAACTTTTGGCAAACAAAGCGGTACAAAAGGGGGTGGTGATGGACGGAGCATCAGAACCAATCAAACACTCACACCCAGTCAACAGATCTGGGTTTGATCCATCACCGTTCTTTAGCCCACTCTACCACCCCAGTTCAGACATGGCCATATGCAAATCAGTCTGACCCTGTGCCTCATGGGAACAGTCCAGACCGAACTGCCAAGCCATGCCTTCCCTGGACCGGAAACAAGCTTCCTAGGACCGGTTTCTGGCATTTCAGCCGTCTTCAGCCAGGCTTGCTTGAATCCAGTGGCAAAGTGAGCAAGGGACTCACGTCTGAGCATACCCTGCCAACTTTTGGCGAACAAAGCGGTACAAAAGGGGGTGGTGATGGACGGAGCATCAGAACCAATCAAACACTCACACCCAGTCAACAGATCTTGGTTTGATCCATCACCGTTCTTTAGCTCACTCTACCACCCCAGTTCAGACATGGCCATATGCAAATCAGTCTGACCCTGTGCCTCATGGGAACAGTCCAGCCCGAACTTTCAAGCCATGCCTTCCCTGGACCGGAAACAAGCTTCCTAGGACCGGTTTCTGGCATTTCAGCCTTCTTCAGCCAGGCTTGCTTGAATCCAGTGGCAAAGTGAGCAAGGGACTCACGTCTGAGCATACCCTGCCAACTTTTGGCAAACAAAGCGGTACAAAAGGGGGTGGTGATGGACGGAGCATCAGAACCAATCAAACACTCACACCCAGTCAACAGATCTGGGTTTGATCCATCACCGTTCTTTAGCCCACTCTACCACCCCAGTTCAGACATGGCCATATGCAAATCAGTCTGACCCTGTGCCTCATGGGAACAGTCCAGCACGAACTGCCAAGCCATGCCTTCCCTGGACCGGAAACAAGTTTCCTAGGACCGGTTTCTGGCATTTCAGCCGTCTTCAGCCAGGCTTGCTTGAATCCAGTGGCAAAGTGAGCAAGGGACTCACGTCTGAGCATACCCTGCCAACTTTTGGCGAACAAAGCGGTACAAAAGGGGGTGGTGATGGACGGAGCATCAGAACCAATCAAACACTCACACCCAGTCAACAGATCTTGGTTTGATCCATCACCGTTCTTTAGCTCACTCTACCACCCCAGTTCAGACATGGCCATATGCAAATCAGTCTGACCCTGTGCCTCATGGGAACAGTCCAGCCCGAACTTTCAAGCCATGCCTTCCCTGGACCGGAAACAAGCTTCCTAGGACCGGTTTGTCTTCAGCCAGGCTTGCTTGAATCCAGTGGCAAAAACTCATCAGGTCCTCGTATAAGGCTTCAGTGCTGCAATATACCCTAACCACATCAACTCTCACAATACCCCGTAATTTTTTTTGCTTCCTTGTAAATAATTACGTCACTTCATACCACTGGTCAACGCGGTTTTAGCGCCTCAAGCATAATACCCACACCCTTGTGTCTGTTCAGTGTGAGTTGCGCTTGCTACCAAGATCCTGTCTTCCAATAGTTCCTTCCTTTACATTTTTAGGTATCGCTTAACACGACATACTCTGCCAACACGTTGACATGTTAGCAGCATTCACAGCAATACTTAACCGAATTTGCGTTTCCTGTTTAAATTCTGTGAGCGTTTGCATAGTGGCACCATGGTATGTGTGGGCTGGTGCGACACGTCGTGTACCTCAATAAAGCTGCATCTCTCACGTTGGTCTATTTTTACAAAGCCCGCGAGAATGAGGCTGCAAGGATGCCGTGATTCTCCCATGAGGTGCTAAGTGCACACAGCGACAACCCCACACCAGGTCTGCGCATCCCCGAGGCAACCCGGTTCGTATTGTAATGTTCGGCATGCGCGAGGCGTTCTAGCCTTCCGCGCTGCCGAGGTGCGCTAGCGCTGACGCGTGACGTCAGACGCTAGCTAGTTATAATAAAGAGGCGTGGCCTCGGCTAAGCAGTCGGAGCCGCGTGTGCAATCTGATGATACCGGCTCCCGTGTGTTTATTTAGCGCGATCGCGCTGCCATGCTAATTAGGCATTTAGCAGTATTACACTGGCGACGAGGGGTCAAGTGAGCCCTGCTGTGCTATTTTGGCGCCCCACAATGCTTCTGGTGTCCTCTCAGGTTGCCTGAGCCTGTGCATGCTGCTTCCCTCATGGTGTCTCGGTTGAGCCTGCTGGGAGGCCTGGTGAAGATCACTGCAGGTGCCAGGAGGGCCCTTCCAAAGATCTGCTGTGCGTGCCCTGGAGCCCCAATCCACGGCCTGGAAGGGATATGTCTCGCCCAGGTGCTGCCGCACATGCCCCCACGAGGTGTCTGCAGACCACCGTGCCCTCCTCCGATCCAGGCCCATGCAAGGTGTGATCGCCGTGACCCAGAAGCGCCGGAGAGTCCCGCGGACGACGTCCGGAGGTAGGCGCGCCCCCGGCTGGTGCAGCAGCGCGAGGGAGGTCACCAAACAACGCCCGGAGGGAGTGCAGGCCAGGTGGCGTCGACGCAGAGGAGAGGAAGCCAGCGTTCACCGCGTGCTGCGCACGTGCCAAGATGGCGTCGATTCCCGCCATTGAGCCGTTTGTCGTTGATGGTGCCCCGTCGTCCCTCGCCCCGCGATGGAAGGATTGGACAGACCGCCTGCAATTCTACTTCGAAGGGGCTGGCATCGCGAGGGAAAGGCGCAGAGCACTGCTGCTCCACCTAGGAGGTAAAGACATCCATCGCATCTACAAAACGCTCGTGGAAGCCACGCTGAAGACGTACCACACGCTGCTGAACGCGCTCAACGCCCATTTTGAGCCCATGGCGAACAGAGACTATGAGAGGTTCATCTTCCGTCAGGCCAAGCAAGAGGCGGAGGAGTCTCTGGATACGTTCCATGGCAGGCTGAAGGAGCTAGCCAGCACGTGTGGGTTCCGTGATGAGCAGGAGGAGATCCGAGGGCAGATCATACAGGGGTGCTACTCGTCTAAGCTTCGTGTCACCGTCCTCCAGGAAGAAGGAAAGCCCCTGGCGGACATCCTCACCCTCGGACGGCCAAAGGAGCTGTCGCAAGCGAGAGCCTCGCACATGGAGGCAGCCCTACATCGCCCTGTGAAGACGGAGCAAGTGCAAGTGGCGGAAGCGGTGAACGTAGTGCGGCCAAAAGGGAGGCAAACCGGAGGGAAACGGCAGCCGGAGGCAAAGAAGAAAGACTGTGGGTACTGTGGCGGCCAACCCCACCGCATGCAAGACTGCCCGGCCAGAGGGAAAAGGTGCGGCGCCTGCGGGTGGATGAACCACTTTGCGGCGGTCTGCCGGTCCACCAGAGCCAAGAAGGAGGCGGCCCATGTGGTACGCGAAGAGGCAGACAGCGAAGACATGGACGACGACACCGAAGAATACCCAGTCCATTATGTGTTTGCAATCCACCAACCACAGAAGAAGAAGCGCAGACTTCCGAAATGTCGCATAATAGTCCAACAACAAGAGGTAAAGGCGACGATTGACACTGGGGCCTCCATCGAGCTGATGGCCGCCAATGTCTACCACCAACTGCGGGCCAAACCCCCGCTTAGAGGGGCGAAGATTAGAGTGTTCGCATATGGCCAGAAGACGCCCATCCCCCTCATTGGGTGCTTCCAAACAGAGATACAACATGGCGAGAGTAGCATCAGCACCACCGTCTATGTCACGGAAGAGGGCAGCGGGATACTGCTGAGCGGGCAATCGGCCGAAGAATTGAGGTTGATATCGTTCGCCATGGCAGTCCTGGAGGAGGAACTGGACACCGTCCTAGAAGAGTTTGGAGAAGTCTTCAACGGCATTGGATGCCTGAAAGGAAAGGAAGTATCCCTACACATCGACCCGTCGGTCCAGCCAGTGGCCCTGAGGCACCGACGAATTGCTTTCCACCTGCGGCAGAGGGTCGAGGAGGAGCTAGAGGCCCTGGAGAGACAAGGCATCATTGAAAAGGTCAGTGGGCCAACCCCGTGGGTATCCCCGATCGTCATCGCCAGGAAGCCGAAGCAGCCAGGACAAGTCCGCATCTGTGTAGATATGCGCCTCCCCAACGCCGCGGTCAAAAGAGAGCGACACCTGACGCCCACCATTGATGACATCCTGGGAGAGCTGAACGGGGCCAGGTGGTTCTCGAAAATGGACCTATGGTCAGGCTACCACCAGCTACCCCTCCATCCGGACTCGAGGTACACCACCACTTTTTCCACCCATGTGGGCCTCAGACGGTATCGGCGCCTGAACTTTGGCATTTCAAGTGCCGCCGAGGTATTCCAAAATACTATCAGAGAGGTGCTCAGTGGGCTCCCGGGCGTGCTCAACGTGAGTGACGATCTGCTCATATATGCGTCAACCATAGAGGAACACCATCAGCGGTTGAGGGGGGTCCTCAAGAGGATCCAGGAGTCAGGCCTGACCCTGCACCGGGAGAAGTGCCAGTTCCTGCAGAATAAAATCAGTTTCTTCGGGTATACATTCTCGGACCAAGGGGTGGCCCCAGACCCGGACAAGGTGAAGGATGTACAAGACGCCCCAGCTCCGACGAACATCTCGGAGGCCCGGAGTTTCCTGGGCATGGTCAATTTCTGCGGCCGTTTCATTCCGGACCTCTCCAACCTCACCAAACCCCTCAGGGAGCTGACCAAGTCGTCCACCACGTGGCAGTGGGGCCGGAACAAGAGCAGGCGTTCCAAGCGACGAAGGCGGCCCTGTCCGCAGACACTACCCTTTCATATTTCGACCCGGCCAAGCTCACCAACGTGGCAGTGGACGCGAGTCCGTTTTGGCTGGGAGCGGTCCTGACACAACTCCAGGACAATGAGGAGTGGGCCCCCATCGCCTACGCCAGCCGGTCCCTGACCGAAACAGAGCAGCGGTACTCTCAAATTGAACGAGAAGCCATCGCCATCCACTGGGCATGCCGGTATTTTCACGTGTATGTGTATGGACATCACGACGGAGGAGAAAGAGGAGGCCGAGGATACAGAGGAGTACGTCCGGTATGTGACAGAGCGGTCACGGCCCCTCCCAATGAGCCTGGCCGCAATAAGAGAAGCCTCAGAAGGCGATGAGTGTGTGAGAGCGGCAGTGGAGGCTGTCAGATCGGGAGATTGGAGGACAATTCAAGCCTCGCTCAACAGACGGACGCCCCAAGCCAAGCTAACACTAGAGTCGTTCCTGAAGGTAAGAAGTGAGCTGTCCGTTGACGCCCAGGGATGTCTTCTGCGGGGTCCGAGACTAATCATGCCGGCCAGCCTCGCTCAACAAGCGGTGGACCTCGCCCACAGGGGACATCAAGGAGTGGTGAAGACAAAGGGCAGGCTCCGAGCCAAAGTATGGTTCCCAGGAATGGATGCGATGGTGGAACAGACGGTGAGAACCTGCACGTGGTGCCAAGCCGCAGGACCGCCGGAGCGCCCTCGCCCAGTGGCAACCGAAGACAATCCGCTGCGACCATGGGAGTGCGTGAGTGCCGACTTCGGACATCTCCCCGATGGGCGGTATGCGTTGGTCATCATCGATGATTTCACCAAATACCCAGAGGTCGAAATCGTGGGGAGCCAGACAGCCACGGAGGTGATCGCGAAGTTTGAAAAAACCATCGCCACTCATGGCATATTCGGGGTGGTTAAGACCGACAATGGACCGCCTTTCCAGGGGCAGGAGTTCGCAGAGTATCTCAAGAGCTGGGGGATCGCTCACCGCAAGATAACACCACGGTGGCCCCAGGCCAATGGAGAGGTGGAGAGGTTCATGAGGACGCTCAATAAAACCATTCGCATCGCTATGGCTGAGGGATCTCCACTAGAGAGAGCAATTTACAGCTTCCTGCGGGAATACCGTCTGACCCCCCATGTCACAACCGAGGCAGCGCCCGGGTCAGCCACCATGGGGAGAATCGTAAGCGACACAATCCCTCACCACCCTACTTGGGTTCCGGCACAAGCCACCAATGAGAGGACATTAGCCAACCGGAGGCGCTCAAACGACCACGCCAGCCTGCGAAGGGGAGCTAAGGAGTCCAGGATACAGCAGCAAGAACGAGTGTACGTGAAGGACCGCTACCCAGGCAGCAAGTTCAGACTTCCTTTTGAACCACAACCATGGGTGGTCACCCGCCGGACAGGCACGATGGTGACCGCTCAAAGAGGTGCGGAAACGGTCACGCGAGATGTGTCCTTCTTTAAGAAAGTCCACCCAGGAACACCGCCGCGTCCCGGGGCCGAGTCTGAGAGGCCGGATCCCGACCAGCTGAGAGAAGATCAGGAGGTGGAGGACGGTCGGAGCGAGGATGGGGGTGCACAGCCCGTCCCAACCACCCCAGGGGGTAACCCGCCTGGCAGCTCCCCAGCCCGGGTCGAGCCGAACACCCCAAGGCGCAGAACCCCCGAGGTGGTCCCTTCCAGAGGCGGTCCGTCCCGCTACAACCTGATGAAGAACCCGGCACCATCATCCCAGCTGGCGGACTATATGGTGTGACCTGTAAGGACTGGCGAACTGGTAACAGATCCATCGTTTTGTTTTCATGTTGTGCTTGATGTTTTATGAAGGTTGGAAGGAGTGTAATGTTCGGCATGCGTGAGGCGTTCTAGCCTTCCGCGCTGCCGAGGTGCGCTAGCGCTGACGCGTGACGTCAGACGCTAGCTAGTTATAATAAAGAGGCGTGGCCTCGGCTAAGCAGTCAGAGCCGCGTGTGCAATCTGATGATACCGGCTCCCGTGTGTTTATTTAGCGCGATCGCGCTGCCATGCTAATTAGGCATTTAGCAGTATTACACGTATCTCTGGTCTGCGCACTCTAGCAAACTTTTAACGTGAGCAGTAAAACCACAACACGTCTTCACTAATTACAGGCCTCATCAGCTGAAGCCTGTTTTAATTGTAAGAAATCCCAAGTGGCGTGTTGAAAGCTACATCGCGTCTAGTTAACACCGTTTATTTTATTATTCCTAAAAAAACATTCCTGCTAAGGATTCATTGGTTTGTGCTCCTGTCTTCCAATAGTTTCTTCCTTTACTTTTTTAGGTATCGCTTAACACGACAGACGTTTGCACAGCCGATTTTTTAAAACATTTTATTTTTTACAAATTCTTTTAAATGAACATAGAGGGGGCTTTGGATCCGCCCTTCCTCTCACCTTATGCTATTGGCCGCTTCATATATAATTCAGCCGCCTATGAAGTGCCTGCATTGCATAGCATGAGGAACTATTTCACATCTCAAAAGAACACTGAATCATCACACATTACATTCTCATTGCATACAATAGCACATCTTTCTTAATTTGCTTTTCACTGCAGCAGACAGTCTGTTTCAAATGTTATAGTCGGGAATCATGTGTGTATTTTTCTCAATCGCTCATCTCATTATCATGTATGTTAATTTCCCATTATTTTTTCTCTATTTGAAATTTCCCGTTGTTTTCTCCATCTGTATTTTATACTTTTTTCTTCCTTGTCTATGGTGGGTCTCACGCAACTCCTAGTGTGCAATAATGCGGTTTTCATGTGTTACCATATTAAATCTGGATCTACTGCCTCTAGCTATGCTTGTTATTTAGGCTATCTCACTTCTGTGTTGCAATGCATACATTTCCTGTTTTAAAAACACGAGTCTCATAAACACAAGAATGAATGGTGGACACCTCTGCTCTATAGATATTTTACTTCTTGCCAAGTGTATGTGATATTAACTGACTTCAAGGGAGTGCGCCCTCTGTGGTAGGATGGAAGCATATCTCTCCACCAAGAAACAGATTAATATATTACTAAAATCTAGAATATTTCTGCTACATTTACACAGAAGAGTTTCATTGAGCTTTTACTTGTTCTCGGATGTTTGGGAGCAGTAATGGAGGCAACAACAGCTATCTGTAACAAAACATTAGAATCTATTTCTTTACTTTTGCAGCAATTGTTGCAACCGCGCTTTACTTAGTGCGGGTGCTGCAATCGCTGCAAAAGTAAAGAAATAGGTGTTTTTTTCTATTGCTTTACTTTTGTAGCAATCGTTAAAGTAAAGCGCGGGTGCCGCGATTGTAGCAAAAGTAAACAAATAGAAACAAGCATTGGCATAGTCAATAGTCAATAGGTCTCGCCTTTGGCTAAACACTTATAAGGTCCCAAAGGCGAGACCTATTGGCTATGCCAATGCTTGTTTTGTTTGCAAAGCTCTGTGGAAAGTTTGTTAAAGTTTTTTGCTTTGCAACAGTGGTTTGAAAATCGTGACTTTGTATCCCTTTAGTTACATTACCAAACTGGTCCTAAGTACATGCGTGATAGACTGGGGGCGGGGGCAATCATTGATTCCTTGAGCCCCAAGGAGATACAGACCTCATCACCCTCTTCATATCGACATGCACTCACTGCTAATCCTAAGGATTTCCTCTCCAGGGCTGGGTGTGCTGCCCTCAATAAAAATGGAGTCTCGGAAATTGTATCTTTCCAGACGTTACTGGGCATCACCCAGGATGTTAGGAGACCGGCTGTTCCTGGGTCCTAATGTATACAACATTGTCATGCTCAGTTCCCTGTTCACATTTATCTCACTCAGTTCATCTTACATTATTTTGTGGAAAGTGCTTAAGCCCATTTTCTAAAAAGACGCCTAGCCATCTTCAGGATAACAGGTGTACCCTGGTCCGTTTTCATCTATTTGTTTCTCATTTAATTTCCTTTTTTTTTTTAAAACAAACAAAAAAAGATGTGTGCAGTGGGGATAGCGTTGCTGGGCTATAAAAATGTTTGAGCTATATAGAAAAACATTATTAGAAGGAAAAATAAATGTGTGAATGTATTGTTGATGACAAGGTAAAACCATCCTTTTGTCAGAGATTTATTCTTTTGTTGATATGACCTTAACTGGAATATTTGTCAGAAGGGTGTTTACACTGGTAAAGTATTGTTTCCTAGCAAGATAGATCTGTATTCCATGTAAACGCCATCGCGGTTTCAGAGTTCATGAACAGCAACAGCGGCCTCATTCTCATGGACATGCACAGTCAACCACAAGGTATGCATTCGTTACTCTATAGATTTTTGCCTCGGTGTCAATTTTTTCCTCTCAAGTTTTTTTTTACTTTTTCCCCTTAAGAGCCTCGGAGCATGAAGAGCTAAAACTTGTTCAAAAGTAATGTCTGGGTCTGATTTTTGTGTTTGTGTTTTGTTATGATAACTTGGGTTGCCATAACCTGTTTGTCACACCTCTTGGTTGATTAGGTATTGTGTGATTTGAGGTAAGATGGAATGTTCACTGACAGATGAGTACGGTTTAGGTCAATGAGAAACATTTGAAGGGAACACCACAACCATTTGGAAAAATATGCTTGGACAGGATGGCGCAATCACGACAGACTGCTGCGATAGAGTGAAAAAAGCCACTTAATGAGACCAGTGTTTGTTAAGAATAATAATACCCTGACAATGCCTTACAGACTAACCCAAAGGCCTCTCTAATACAAGATGAACCCGCACAACTAGCCTTAAATATCTACCACCCTGAAACAACCCTGTCCGGCAAACCTTTTAATATCTCACTGTTCCCTTATCAAATTGGTGTCATATTGCCTTTTCCTTTCTAGTATGTGCCCCATGCTTGCCTCACTTATCACCCCATATCTTCTCTGTCTTAAATGAAAATCATCAACACCTTCTACCCACACATCAAACTGGCGTCAGTTCAAAGATCTAAGCCAACCTGCCTGTAATCCGACAAACATGTCAGAAAATTGCCTACAATGAAAAACTCTCCTTGAGGCATTTTCCTCCAGCACCTTTGCTCTAACCCCTCTTCTTGCCCTCTTTTGGCTCATTCGAGACTTCCCCTTCGTTTTCACATTTAGAGTCTGCTGATATATTGTAGAAGCCGCTTCTCCCCCAATTCTGTCGAGACTTCCCCCAGTATCGGACAGCTCCACAGACCTACCTTATTCCGCTCCTGTTACCAGGCCTCTCTTTTTTTGCATCAACATCTTGACCACCATCATCTCACGATGCTAAACTGTCCTAATCAGTGAGGGTTACAACCAGAGAAAAAAAAGCCCTCTTTCTGAATCCTTTCTGTTCAATGCCTCTACTGCGACCTTTAACTTAACCACCTTTTAAATTCACATCGGACGTGGACATGATTATACAGACTTAGCGCTGAACTGAGATGAAACATCCTATGGAGCCAAAGTGTGTGTAGGAGTTAGTGCGTAGTGTTGTGGGGACGACAATGATATATGTGGCTGAGTAGCCGCGCTGTCTGTGTCGGGAAAGGTTGTTCGGTTGGGCGAGTTGGGCAATGGACTAGACAGGGCATCTTGACTTTGTAGATAGGAAATGAGGGGGCTAGATATCTGACGGTTGGCTGTTAGCTGGCATCAGATCCTAAAATTCCCCCAGTAGCGTCTGACAGTGTGCGGAATCCTTCAACCAGGCCCGGACCTTGGGTGCCGGTCTCTGACCCCAGTGCATGGACACCCTGCACCTGGCAAGAACCAGTAGCATGGCGATGAGCTTGCGACTGGGAACTGTTTCACATAACCCAGGAGGCACACTAGAGGGTCGGGAGCGATGGGCGTGTAGGTGATCTCAGTGATGACAGCGCACACATCCTGCCAATAAGCAGAAACGTTAGGGCACAGGTAGGCCAAGTGAGAACAGTCGGCTGCCGGGGCGGAGCACCGCATGCATCCGTCACTAGCGATGAGACACATTCTATGCAGTGTTACAGGTGTGCTGTATAATCTATGCAAATATTTGAAGTGGATGAGCCGCAAACGATAGCTAGGGGACAGGCGTTTAATCTGGTTGCAGCAGTACAGCCAGACCTCCTGGGAGAGGTCTGTGCCCAGGTCCTCGCTCCAGGCAGTGCAGGCGCGATCAGTTGTGACAGGGGATGCAGCAAGCGTGAGACCATAAATTCTGGTGACCATTTTGTTCAGGGAGCTGAAAGCATAGACCAAGTCAAGGGCAGCAAGCGCAGGAGGGGGTTGAGGGAATGTAGGGTGGGTTTCTCGACAGAACGCTCTAATTTGATAATATAGCAGCGTGTCCATTGGGCCTACCACGTCATTGATGGTGAGAAAGGTATTATCGGGATCGAGGTCCGCCAAAGTGGTGAGCCCCATATGCGCAGCATGCTTGGCCATGCCGGCAGTCTGCAAGGGAGGGGATACTGGGTTATTGGCGAGGGGCATGGCATGAGCAGGGAGTGTGCTGGTGCCAGAGTGCTTCCGGAGACCATCCCAAGCCCAGCGCAGGTTCTCCACTGTGTCGATCTCTCCATGTGGGGGTTTGAGAGGAACAAAGAGAGTGGTCTGTAGCAGCCAAGAAACAGCGAGATCGGCCTCCACCATTGGAAAGGTGTGGGGTGTACCCAGAAGTGAAGAAAGCTTGCCTGGGCACTTAGCGCATATAACTTGAAGTCTGGGGCGCCCATGCCACCTCGGGACAGAGGGAGTGTAAGAATGGCGGATATGCAATTCGGGGCTACCACCCGGCCCGGACAAGGGTGATGATGAGAGAGCGTAATTTGCAGAAAAAATGCGCTGTGAGGGGGACAGGAACGTTTGAGAAGAGATATAAAAAGTCTGGGAGAACCACCATTTTGGCAATGGCGATGCGCCCCGCCAGCGATAGGGGAAGTTTCTGCCACAACGGAATCTTGGTTTCCAACCAGTCCATCGCGCGGCCGAAATTGACCTTCCACAGCTCGTCCACGTCCCTGCTTAGCCAGATGCTCAGATATCTGGTGGGGCCCGACGCCAAGATGAAGGGATAGTCCGGGGCAAAGGGTATTATGGCATCCGTGAGAGGGAAGAGAATGGACCTACTCCAGTTTACCTGGATGCCAGACAGGCCCCCATACCTCACAACCTCTCTGATCATGGGGGCGAGGTTTTCCTGTGGTTTGTGGATGTACAGTGTGACATCGTTCGCGTACATGGAGACAACCAGGGCCCGAGCGGCGAAGCCAATGCCCCTTTGGGTGTGGTGCTGTCAGAGCCTGGCAGCGAGAGGCTCCATGGCGATGGCAAAGAGCATGGGGAGAGAGGGCACCCCTGCCTAGTACCCCTCGCGATAGGAATGAGCTCCGTAATCTGACCGTTTATCCTTATGCGGGCGACGGGAAGGGTGTATAAAAGCTGGACCTTACGCAGCAAGACTGGACTGAGTCCCAGATGTGGAAGAAATAGAAGAGGAAGGGCCATTCAAAGGTATCGAAGACATTGGTGGCGTCTAGGAGAGCCGCCACGGCCGGTAGGGAGGGGTTGATCTGATGATGGAGGACAGCAAATATTGTCCGAAGGTTATGCGATGTGGGCGTCCGGGAATGAAACCGGACTGATCCGGGTGAGCTATCAGAGGCAAGAGAGGAAGAAGGCGCGAGGCCAACAATTGAGCGAAAATTTTGTTGTCAGTATTAATGAGGGATAAAGGGCGATAGGAGTCGAAAAGTTCAGGGGATTTGTCGGGCTTTAAAAGGAGTGTGAGCAGAGCCTTGTGGAGAGTGGGAGGAAAATAAATCTCCCTGTTAGCTTCGTCATGTAATTCAGTAATTATGCCCCTGATCAGCGCCACGGTGTCGGGATTGGGGTTTTGGGACTGTTGGGAGTCAAGGGCCCTGATCTCCTCCTCCAGATGCTCTAGTACACCTCGGATGGAGAGCAGAACTCCAGATTGTTTGGAAATACACTCACCCCGGATTACAGCCTTGAAACCTTCCCAAAGTGTTGAGAGGGAATCAACCGAACCGGAGTTGAGTTTGAAATAATTGACAATTGCCATTTGTATCTCCCTGCTGAAGACAGAGTCACGGAGCGATTTTGGAGGCAGCCGCCAAGCGAACATGCGCCACGGAGTATGCGGGGCTTGTAGGCATAAGCGCACAGGAGCATGGTCGGTGAGGGTGCCGGCCATGTGTTCCACGTAGGTGACCCATGTGAAGGCATCACGGGTAGTGACCCAAAGGTCCAGCCGGGACCAACAACCCTGGGACCTCGTCACAAAGGTGCCCTCATGTACATCTGGGTGGACGTGCCACCAGGCCTCCAACAGGGATGTTGTCGGACAGGATGGATTGTAGAAGTGAGGGACCGCGGGGGTGCTGTGCATGCGGCCCGGAGCAGTCAAGCGAATGTGAAGGTGCAATGTTAAAGTCGCCTCCTGAAAGGGGAGTGGTGGGTCCCAAGGAAGAAATGTGCTGCCAAACTTGAGTGAAAAACCCCAGATTGTCTGAGTTGTGGCCATATATTGCCGCTAGGATACAGGGCTGAGGAAGGAGAGTGCCATGTAGGATGAGAAATCGACCTTCCAGGTCGGCAATGGTCTGGGAGATGCGCCAGGGAAGCCCTCTACGGAGAAGGATGGACACTCGGCGTGACTAATTAGAATAGAAGGAAGAGTGAATTTCGCCCCAGTGTTTGGAAAGGAGCCTTGAGGAGGTGGCAGGTAGGAGGTGGGTTTCCTAAAGGAAGCATATGTCTACCTTGTGCCGTATGAGATGGGGTGCATAAGGCGGGCCTTGTGGTGGGCATTAAGGTCCCTGATGTTCCAAGTCCAGAATGTGGTGTCTGTCATGTTGGGGTGCATTGACGCTGGGTGGCGGATAGAGGCCAATGTGAAGGGTGAGTGACAGGTGCTAATGATGTGTCATGGGGTATCGAATCTGGTATAGCATGCAACATGATGTAGAAGACAAAATTAAATAAAGGAAGTAACAAGCCTCTGAAGAGAGGCAACCAATCCAGCAACATGTAGCGAATCAGAGTGCACAATGACATGCACAAGGTTAAAACAAGCAAAAGTAATAACAAACCTCGTTAGGGAGGCAACAGTCCCATGGATAACACCTCAACCCCCCCACCACCCACTCCAACCCCGCAATTAGGTTGAGAATCCAAACCCAGCCCTCCCGGGGAACCCCAACTAGGAAAGGGAGCAAAGGAGGATATCGAGGGAATCATCCCGAATGGGGCATGGTTCCACCTGGCATACACCCCTGTCACATGGAACAGGGTGGCCAGCCACAATGGAGAGCAGGCAACTCTATGGCAGAGCGGGTGAAAACAAAAAGGTCCCAGGCATTAGGGAGGAAATGCAAGGAATGCAGGACTAGAATAGGCAGTTGGACCCAGGGGTCGAGTCAATCAAAACGTGGCATAACCAGTACAGGGTGAATTCAAAAAGTACCCCAGAGTGGCCTATAGAATACGGTGACCAGCCAAGGTGCGGGGTTGCATAAACAGCCAGGCATTGATGAATACAAGGGACAGTGCGAGACACAAAGATGAAAATAACAGGATCAGGTGACTGGACAGTGGACCTGGTGGGCGACTAGGCCAATCAAGAGGGTGGCAATATCAGAGGAGCATGAGTCATTGTCAGTCATTGTCACTTGAGCCACCCCCAATCTCCCGCTGCAAATTGGGTGCTGTTTGACGCTGCTGCTTGTCCAGTTTCCTCGCAAAGGCCATGGCACCTTTCGGGTCACTGAAAAGCTGCATTTGTGTCCCAGTCTTGACCCTAAGTTTGGCCGGGTAGACCAGAGAGTAGGGGACGTCACGTTTTTGGAGAAGCCTCTTTACTGGAAGGAATTCCCGCTGAGCAGCCTGCACTGCCAGAGTAAAGTCGGGTAGAAGACAAGGGAATTACCTTGGTGGCGCACTTCTCCCCGCTACCGGGCAGCCCGCAAAATTGAATCTCGATCCCAGAAATTCAACAGTTTGGCAATGATCGGGTGGAGTGGGCCTGGGCCCCAGGAAATGGTGCGCCCTCTCCACTATGAAGACCGGGGAAAGGACCTCTCCAAAAAGATCACGAAGAAGCCGCTCAACAAAGTCCTCCATTTTCGTGATGTTGGAGGATTTCGTCACCCCGGTAATACGGAGGTTGCTTCTGCGGGAGCGTGCCTCCAAATCCTCATTTTTGTTCTTTATGAGTTCCAGAATTCTGTCCATTTGGAGTAACTTTTGTTTATCTCTGGTCATGGAGTCCTCAACATCGGAGACCCTGGTTTCTAAGTCTGATCTGCGTATCGTGCGAGTACACCCTAGTTCTCACAACAGCAAGGCTAGCGGACAGCTGCTCCAGTTGGGTTGCAATGCCGCTGACGCTAGCCTTAACGTGTAGCATGATAGCTTTCAGATCGTCTTCACGAGTGGCGCCAGAGTCTACCTGAGCAGCAGGTTCTTCTGTCCCCGGCAGCAGCCCCTCCTGACTAGTCTACCTGTGCTGGTCGAAGGCAATTTTGGTCTGCTTGGCGTCTACCTTGCCCATGATGAAACCACCACTGTTTGGTGGGTCAGTCACTCAGCACACGGGCACCCAAATGAGGGAAGGAGCGGGGCCCAGAGTAAGAGGGCGCAAACTGTCCAGATTTGACAGGCCAAAAAGCGCGCCCGGAGCAGCAAAAGAGATGAAGTTGAGAGGCACTGAGGCGGCAGAAACTGTAGGGAGAGTGAGGGAGCATGACCCCCCTCCAGCAGGAGTAATGAGTCGCCTGGAGCCACGGCCACGGGCAGCAGCAATGAAGGTGTGAATGCCTAGACAACGTCGTTGGATTGCGCAGATATGACAGTGCAAATTACAGGTGGTAGACCGGACGGTGAGCTTGCCCCAGAGACCCCAGAGTGTGAACCTACGAGGGTGCCTCACCCACAGGGCAGCACACAGCCAGTAATGAGGGGAGACCAGACCACTGAGCAGATGGAGGTGCGGTGGGTCCAGCATGGCCCAGGCAGATGGATGGTGCTCCTCGGCGGTACCAGAAGGGGAAGGCCACAGGAAGGGCACGCCAGGTGGTGAGGGCCGGCAGAAGGGAAGCAAGGGGAACGCTTCGCCCACTTCGCAAGGCGCAGGTCTCGCGGCGCAGGGCCCCACTCACGAGCAGGCCAAAGGGGGAGTGCCCAAAGTAGGCCGTGCTGTCCCAAACACCGCAGTCCGACGAGCGTGCTCACTCCCAGCCACGGACCCCCCAACACCACAGCGCTGCACCACCGTGGCTGTAGAGGCATTCAGCAGCAGCTCCAGTCCCGGCCAGGGGTTGTAGGTTGCAGATGCGGTCCGTCGAGCAAGACACCACCTCCCCGCTGCGTCCCACGACAGGATCCCCGGCGCGCGCAGGCCCAGAACAGTCTGGGAGTTGTCGAAGCTGGCCGCCACTCTGCAGCCGGGCAGCTGAACAACCCCACTGAGCCTCCAAGCGCAGTGCGAGGATCGGGGAGATCATGCAGGTCAGCAGGGGTTTGCCGGCAGTCGGGTGGACGATAGGCCCAGCTCAGCCCAGGAAGGTGGAAGATGTGCTGCGGTGGGGCACCTGAGCAGGTGAAGTCCGCGCGCCTGTGTCAGGAGGGATTGTGTAGAGAGTCGCAGGAGAGGCAAGCCAGGCTGGGGCAGCCAGCAGCAGGGAAGCGAGGGGAGAGCGCCGTCCACTTCGCGGGGCGCAGGGCGTGCAGCGCGGGGCCCCAATCACAGGCTGGTCAAGGGAGGAGCGCCCAGTTATGATGCTAACCTTTTGGAATATTTGTAAAACTTTCAAAAACTGGGTAAAACCAAACAGCCGAAAGTTCCAGCTGCTGTGCATTTTCCAGACTAACAGTGACAAATGCTTGAGCAAGCATTGATAAAGCCATTTCTTTTTGTGCTTGGATCTAGACTTTTTTGTCTTACAACAATACAATTTTGGAGGAAAGGAACAGGGCACTGGTGACTTGGTGGCTCTTTAATTGACTAGTGCATAATATCAAAATAAGACAACTACGCAACACATACAAATTTAGCTGTAAGTTAGTCAAAATCATAAATAAATCCTCTTTCACAGCTGACAAATCGTGAGATCCCAGGAAGGTCCATGGGAACCAGGGAGGGTCTCTATGGTCACCTCCCCACCCAGGCCTGCGGGTGAACGTAGACTTACTCTATCCCCTTATCCTTTTTATTTGTATTTATCCCAACACAGCACAGTTGAGTAATGGTGGCCACAATCAAAGTTTTTCTCTGCTGGCCAGCCAGTCAGAGCTAGGTGGATTCATGAATTTTCAGGCTAGTTAAAGAATTAGCAATAGAACACTGCAGAAGAAGCTACCTAGTCCAATGGTGTGTCTTCTTTTTTAATCTAGATTTGGAAATCCTCTGGATTTGAGAATCAATAGAGGAACTGCTTATTAATACTCCTGATACTGCTAAAATGTAATCTATTCTCCAGCGGCAGCCAGTGTGGCTCGCATGTGGGGGAGGGGCGGGTGAAGGGTTCACAAGTGGGGGTTTGTGATTGGGTTGTGAGTGGTGTCGCGTGGGGGGGGCGAAATAATAAAAGAAAATCTAAACTTACCTCGAGGCCCAGTCCCGCGTCGTCTCTGCTGCTGCTCTCCTGCTCTCCTTCCTCCAACAGGAATAGGAAGCAGGCAGCCTGGCTCCCTCCCCGCAGCCAATCACAATGCTGCAATGCAGCATTGTGATTGGTCTGAGTGCTGTGACACAGCGCTCAGACATGGACTGTAGGGGTGGGCATGTTCTCCATGCGGGCTGTAATGTAGCCTAGCTGCTCTCCATTTAAAACTTGGGAACTTTCCAGTGTTCCCTACTTCCTTTTTGCATAATTTATGTGGCACTCTAAACTTGAAAACGCCTTTTTATGACAATTTTCCCTTATATGCACTTCCAAAAAAGTCCTTTTTAATTTCTGAACCACTGTACTCTTACAATCAGCACACTCTTGAGTCAATACTTCACCTTAGAAAATTCTCCATCATGGACCGTTCAATCAATCAATCAGAATTTGTGGAGCGTGACTGCATCACCCATGAGGGTCTCGAGGCACTGGGAGATCATGCTGCCTGTTCTCCTGTTGGTTGGACAGCCAGGTATTGAGGTTCTTCATGAACTCCTGGAGCGATGGTGAGGCTGTGAGGAGCAGAGGGAGGTTGTTTCAGGCCTTTGCCGCCAGGTGGAAGAAGAAGTGGCATCCACTGTTTGCCCGGTCGAGGCGTTGGGTGACTGCTAGGGAGAGGGATTTGGAGCGGAGTTTTGTGGTAGGTGGTGTAAGTTCATTCGACATTTGATGTAGGCTGATCCTTTGTTGTGTAGTGCCTTGTAAGCGTGGGCGAGCAGTTTGAACTGGCATCTCTTTGCGACTGGTAGCCAGTGGAGTTTCCTGAGGTGAGGAGTGATGTGCGTCTGACTGGGAAGGACGAGGATAAGTCTAGCTGCTGTGTTTAGGATAGTCTGGAGTTTCGTCATGAGTTGGGTCATGATTCCTATGTAGAGGGAATTGCCGTAGTCTAGTTTGCTGATGATGAGAGCATGCGTGATTGTTTGCCTGGTGTTGGGTGGGAGCCATCTGAAGACCTTTCTGAGGATTCTGATGGTCTCTGGAGTGGATGGATCTCATGATGGACGCTGTTTCCTTCTTGGTGAGGGTGTTCCACGAGGTGAGCATCAGTTCACATGATGCGGTTGATGCTGTTCTCGGTGGGGGTTGGGGTGTGAAGTATTGGTAGATGGTGATGATTTTGTTGTGAAAAAAGTCTGCAAGTGTGACTCAGAGAGCTTGCAACGGTGTGATGTTGTTTTCGGTTGCCGAGGGGTTGGTGATCCCCTTGACTGTTTGAAAAGTTCCTTGCTATTGTTGGGGCTGACCTTGATGTGGGTGGCTAGGCTGGTCTTCTTGGTGTTTTTCATGAGGTGGTGGTATCGGTCGAAGGCTTCTTTGAAGAGTTTTTGGTCCTCAAGGGCCTTGCTGGCAAGCCATCTTTTTTCTTTCTGTCTGCAATCACGTTTCTGGGTTTTTGTTTCTGGTGTGAACCAGTTGAGGTGTCATGTTCATTTCATGGGGTCGGTGAGTTTCTTCGGTGCAACTTTGTCAGCGCTTGCCGTGATCCAGTTCACAAAGTTGTCCGCCACTTGCTCTGTGTCATTGGTGGAGGTAGGTACGCAGGAGTTGAGGGCATTGTCAATCGTTGCTCTGATACCTTTGCCGAGCTGCACCGTGTCTCGCTGGCGGTGGAGGCTGGGGTTTTGGGGGTTTCCGAGTTGACAATGTGGATCCAGTAGTGGCCTATCCAGGTGAGCTCCTCCGTGTGGGTGTTCTTTATTCTGTTTCTGGCTGAGAAGATAGGGTCGAGCGTGTGCCCTGCAGTGGGGCTGGGGTCGGTGACCAGCTGTTTGAGCCCGAGGTTGGCCATACTTTCTAGGAGGTTTGCCGTGTTGTTATCATTGGTGTTCTCAAGGTGGAAGTTGAGGTCTCCTAGGAAGATGTACAGATTTGATTCGAAGACAATAGGGACGTTGAAGTCATAGTGTTGCTGAAGGAATGACGGGGTCCTGGAGGTCTGTAGGTGAGGGTGCATCTGATGGTGGTTTTGCTGTTTGATCGGAGGTGGATGTTGAAGTGCTGCATGAAGGGGGCTGAGTCATCTGTGGTGGTAAAGCATTTGAGGTTCTCTTTGTAGATTATGGCGATGGTTCCGCCGTTTCTGTTGAATCAGTCTCGGTGTGTGATCTCGTATCCATCGGTAGTGGCTGTGGCAATGTCTGGAGCGGAAGCAGGATTCAGCCAAGTCTCTGTGACGAAGACTGCATCCGGGGCGTGGGTCATGATGGTGTCCCAGATTTCCGTGGCATGTTTTTAGAGTGAGCTTGCATTTATCAGCAAGCAGTAGATCATTCTGGAGGTGTTGCAATTGGCCTTGTTGGTGGGTGTGGGTGATGTGGTTGGTATCCTTGATGATGCAGGTGAAGCGTCAGTTTCAACAGGAAAAAAGGGACATCAGTGGTCCTGGAGGAGGCATGGGCACAGTTGTTCTTGTCCTGGCATCCTGGGTTTAGGGCTCGAAGTTCATCCGAGGTGAAGCTGTGGCAGTCCGTAGAATTGGGATCCTGGTGTTGGGCGTGGTCTAGGTGCATGCGCGGCGAGCCCTCCGCATGGTCGCACTGCTGTCTCCATGCCGGAGGGAATCTGGGCACTGGGTGGAGGGAACAGGAGGAGTGGTAGTGGACCTCCGCTGGGGGAGATACCTGGCATGGTGGAAATTGGAGCAGGAGGTGAGAGGGCGGTGGACTACTTGCTCGAGGGGTCAGATGAATGGAGCACCATTGTTGTGCAGCGAGGCAGGAGACAGGACAGGGGGCAAAGCAGGCAAGGCCGACCCACAGGAAGGGCAGGCAGACAGAGAAGGGCACACATAGCTGGCCAAGGCTGCCAGGGGCCGTGGAGGGCAGCTCTGCAGGGCAGCTCAGAATAGAGCAGTGCCAGACTGGCAGAAGCAGAGCGAGGGCCCAGAGAAGAGAGGAGGACAAGTGACTTATCTAAGAAATATGGCAAAAAAGGGGTGGCCAAGCCCAGCCTTTTACGGGCTCAGATAGGCGTGGAAGGAACTGCCCTTGGTCCGGGCTTTGCCCGGGCACCGCTCGCTCACGTCTCGCGATGCAGGATTATGCACAAACCGTTAAGTCTGGCGGTGGCCAGAAAAACCAGGCAGCAAGTCCCTCCTAGTGGCAGTGGCTGCTGGGAAGTGTAGTCTGCTTGAGGGTCGGTGAAGCCCCCACATAACCGTCTTTGTCAAACTTTTCATTTTTGTGTAATCTTTTTAGCCCTAGCCCTGCCTTATTTTACATTTTAAATTCATCTCGGAGACCAGGAAACCTCAACTCATTCTGATAATTTGCGTGACATTTTTCACCCAAGCTGCCACAAGCTGTCTGTTCCATTGTGGCGTCTATTTCTTGGACTCTCGCAACCTATACACAAAATGCTGTCCTTTCACCTTTTCCTGCCTTCTGTTTTTACATAACTGCATTAATGCTTCTACACTAAGGTGTCACACTGTTCAGGGCCTTGTCCCGTTATGCCCAAATATTTTTAGCTGCAAATGCCCAAGCTCCTTCTTTCTCCATCCCCAGCATCTGACAATTTACTGGTCATTTCAGTTCTTAACTTGTGCTGGTGCTTGCAGCTGGTGAACGCTGGGGCTTATTTTCATGTGCATCTCGTAATCCCAATTGGGCTGGTAGCTCCTGTTACCGCTCAATAGACACTCGTGTGTCCGACGCTTGGTCTGCGTTTTAATGTAGGGTTGAATGGCAAATTTGCATTCCTCGTGCATGGAGGGGCATAAACAAAGCTGTGACATCACTCCTGCCGACCCCCCCAATGGGTTCTACCGTAAGTTGTTTTTATGAGCAGTGCGCACGGAAATTAGGAGAAACTTTGCACAAGTCTGTTTTAGATTTCACTGGTCTGCCATAAAATGAGAAAATAACATCCATGATCTCATAAATTATACGCAGTAAAGCAGAGTAAAGTGATGCTTCAGTTAATTGCAATTGAACTGTTACTTGCTATCAGATAACGTCTCTGAAATGTTTAGATTAATTAAGCACCTCATTCTCATTCATAATCCACTTAAGCGCTGTTCTATTATGACGGGCTGGGGAACAGCCTCAGGATGTTTCCAGTTCTGGGACAGTAATCCTCACATGCCGGAAACTGCAGTAGGTACCAGTACCTGAGGCGAACAGTGCTGAATCTGGCAGTCTCCTACGTCTCCTTCTCACAGCACTGCTCTCCAAACTGTTCTAGTATGTCAAGAAAACAAGTCACTTTCAACAGCTTTGGGAATTGATTGAGCCAGTTGCCTGCCCAATCATAGAGGTACTTGGGTCATCCATAGTGGCGACTAGTAGGAAACCGTGGCAGTGGAAGGTGGGGGACGGTTACGAAATATATATTTTTTAACCCGTTCCGTGCTCATGACGGAACCACTTCGTCATGAGCCACGGGCGCCGTGTGCTCATGACGGAGTGGTTCCGTCATGCTGTGGCCGTTGGCGGCCGCTCTGCCCACGCGGTGCTAATTCCCCGCCTGTGCGGGCGATTAGCGCAGTGGGCGGAGTCGTGACGGAACCACTCCGTCATGAGCACAGCTTACCCGTGACTCATGACGGAGTGGTTCCGTCACGAGCACGGCGGCGCCGCAGTGCTCCCAAGCCCCCCCAGCGCCGCGGCGGAATTCGTGCCGCGGCGAAGGGGTTAAATAAAACGTACCTGGGGTCGCGAACCGCGCCCTCTCCTTCAAGCAGGAACCAGGAAGAACACAGCCTCCCAGAATCCCCTGACCAATCAGAACGCTGTTTTACAACAGTGTTGTGATTGGTCTGAGCGCCGTGGTTTGTTACTCAGACAGGGGCTTGGAGGCTGGGCATGTTCTCCACCTAGGCTGTATAACACAGCCTTGCCGAACATGCAGTTCGCATAGGCATAACGGGACAGTACACATTGCGGTTTTGCCTGCCCAAAACAGCCGGCTAAACCTTCCTGCGCACCTCAGGTGCAGCCACCACTTCTCCCTCGACGGACATCAGGGGAGCCTGGCCTAGCCCCGCCCTAACATCCTGGCTGGCTGCAGTGCAACTGCAATACTAAAAATAAAATGATAATAAAGTTTTGTTATTATGATTTTTTTTCCATTTGCACAGCTTTAAAGCAGTGGGGCGACGCGCCTACATCTTTAGCGGAGGAGCCGCCCTTGGTCATCCAATCAGTGCATGTATATGAATTGGTACTCATGCTTTTCCACCTCCCTCTAGACCACACTCCTCTGTGTAGGAAGGCCTCAGTCAGTTCTGCCACTTCAGTCTGTGTAACTTTGTCATCATCAATTGACTGATTGCTTTGAAAATTGTTACTTTATTTCGAAATGTACTAATGTTTATTGCACATATTATTAGCTTTTGATGCTAACAGAAGTTACTAGTCAAGTCCAGTTTCAAATAGGCATATTGGAACCCTCAAATGGATCAAAATTGGCTTAGCGGCTAGTGCTGCCAACTTTGGAACCAGGTTTGAAACCCGGTCTCAGCACATCATCACTCTGGACTAAACATTTTATGTTCCTGCGCCTTAAAAAAATGTGCAGCGTCGTTTGATTCTTTTGAATGGTGCTCTAATGCTCTTGTGCCAAGTTTGCCCTATATAAAAGTGCACGAAAAAGCCATTACAATGAGGAGAGACTATGATTACAAGGCGTTTTATTTCTGCAAACAGCAAACAGTTGCACTAGCTAGCCAACCCTGTTAACCCCATAAACGTGGCTGAATGCTTGCAAAAAAAGTACAAAACTGAACAAGACAATGTGTGGCTATCTCGACCTAGAGGTGCGCCTAGTGTATCGCGGTTTTAAGGTTCCAACACAGTATCTACATTTAGAAGAGATACGTACCCATCTTTAAACAAGCATTGGCATAGCCAATAGGTCTCACCTTTGGGACCTTATAAGTGTTTAGCCATGCAACAGTTGCATAACCAAATACTTATAAGGTCCCAAAAGTGAGATGTATTGGCTATGCCAAGCGGCCGTGCGGCCGCGAAAGTGATCGCGATCGTGATCAAACATGCACACGTGCACTGTAGCTCTAGGCTGGCCTGGTAGCACTTTTTTGAGCCCTCTCAAAAAGTCTTGCCAGACCAGCGCATGCGCTGGGTCAGGCGAGACCTAAAAAGCACTAAATCTTCACAATGTCCTATGGATTGTCAATGGCCATTGTTGTTCGTGTGGTATCTGGTAAGGCGGAAATGAAAAAGGAGGAAAATAAGGGAGCGGCAATACAATAAAAGAGAAAGACCCAGCAGGAAAGCAATGAAAGGAAGGTCTGGATGCCCAGAGAAGGAACTATAGTAGGTACAAATAATGGATGTGGTTAATGGAACAAGTGCAGAAAGCATGAATAGCACCAAGAAGGGATAAATGAGGGGGGAGGAAAAAATGGAGAGTTGAAGAGAGACAGAGGGATGAAGAAAGGAACAATAATGAAGGAATGGAGGGATACAATGAGGCATTGTGAAAGAGAGCAATAAAAGAGTAGGGGGGTTGTAAAACAATGTCTCTTTTTGTATGGTCAGCCCCATTTTTTCCACCCTGATGCTGCTGATTTTTTGACTCTGTGCAGTGGGAGACTACTAACCAGGCCCAAGTGAAAATGACACTTTTAGAAAGTTTTAATTTTCCTTCCTGTGCCAAATCAGCCTTTCAGTCACACAAGAGCCGAATAGCTCATTGATTAGGTGTGAAGTGACTCCCAGGGTAGAAATAGCAGGAGAGGGGTGGACCTTCCCCTGACAGGATGGCCATCTGGACTCTGCCCAGGAACTTACTTCAAAGGAGGCCTGCCTTTTCATTTGTAGATTTAGCTGACACTTCGGCTTGCTCTCTCTGTCCTGTTAGGCAGCCAGGCACCACTCCCAAGGGGAGAAGAGCTGTCCCAAGAACTGACTTTGAATGACAAAAAGGAGGGGTTTGCCTATTATAGCCAAATCTCTCAGCGGGCACAGGATGCTCTGCACAGGGAAAGAAAGGTTATGCCATGTTGGTTTTAGTGTTGAGTGGGACACTGTGGGAAAGTATACATTAAAACTTCCAGAAAATGCTGCAAAAGCAGTTGGTCTTTCTGCATATTGGTTAGGTAGTAGCCAAGAAGTTTGCACCTTCAGACTGGTACTGGGCATAAATATGGCACCCTAGTACCCTTGCCAGAACACTGCTGGACCTGTGGAAGACAGACAAAGGACTGCACTACTGTTGTGACCTGTGAGTAGAACCCCAATGGCTTCCACAAGTACCCAGGACCAAGAAGTGGAGTCCAAGGGCAACTTAGATGGCCTCCTGTTAAGCTACAGGGACACAAGATGCTGGAAGCTTCCTTTCCTGAAGCCCAGCTGACCATTTCCAGCTGTATCTTGTAGTGACTTCTACTAAAGTGAGTCCTGGCCCCTAAGTTGTGCCTCTAAAGTCCTGGGGCCCTTAGATAAGTGTACACCATGTAATCCTCCTGCCCAAACTGCACAAAGTGGGAGTTGGAAACTTTTTGCCAATTTTTTCTCTGAGAACTGGTGGGAGACCAGTACCATCATTGAGCCAAAGCCATTGACAAACTAGTCAGATTCAACTTGCTGATTTGCACTACTGAAGGAAATCTGACTTTCTGAAAGGTCACTAAGTCTGAATGTAGAGGGCTTCACGAAAAGTGACGTCAAGACCTAAATGGGTACCAGGACTTCACCTGCTCAGAATTAAATATTGAAACCAATAAAAAAACTGAGAATACATATGGTGATTTTAATGCTGAAAAGTGAAAAAGAGATAAAGAAAATGATAATGATGAGCAGGATAACTTCTTAATTGGCCTGTTAGAGTCTAGACTTCCCCCTTACACAGATAATGTTCGGACTGCAAGACCACCACCACATGATACTGGTGCAGGAATCACAAAAAACCAATGCATTTCGGATATGGTACCCTTTTTCAGGCGTAACTCACGAATGGCTGAGAAGTTGTGAGGCCAGTCAAAATGCTACAGAGGAGCGTTCTGGTGCCGAACTTCTTACAATACCCAAATCATCTATTGTGACAGCCAAACAGATCGAAGACCGGAGTATTGATAACAAGTTGAGACATGGTTGTTCCCCTTGTGGATGCTAAACCGGCTTAAGGCAGTATTGTCAGAACAACACCAAAGCTCATTGATAGCATTTTGACTAGCCTCATGGTTTCTCAGCCATTCGTGAGTTAACCCTGATGAAGGGTACCATACCCGAAATGCGTTGGGTTTTTTGAAAGGCTACTGTGGAGACACGGTTTTGAAAAATATGTTCTTCCAACAAGAGTTACAAGTGTGCTGTCAACATTTGTGAATTATTGTGATTTCTACAATCAGCCGGATTAAAATAGTGCTTGTTTGGAATACAAGCAATTAATTGGAGTTTGGACTCTGATTTATGTCTAATTACTTTTGAGTACTTGAAAGCCATTGGGCGAAGCAGTGAATGCTGGTCCTAGGACATCTGTTCTAGTTTTCATGTCAAAAGGTTTACTTTGACAGATCGAAATGGTAGTTTAAAAAGACGTTTGCAGGCTGCAATGGCAGGCCTGAGACATGTTTAAAAGGCTACTTAAGTGGGTGGCACATTCAGTACTTGAGACCCACTACTAGAATTTAATATACAGGCCCTGTGTACAAGTAGTACCACTATACAAGGGAATTACAAGTTAATTAAATGTAGCAATTAGGTGTATGCCAATTTCACCATGTTTAAAGGAGAGAGCACAGGTACTTTAGCACTGGTTTGCAGTGGTAAAGTGGTAAGAGTTCTGAAGCTAGCAAAAAAGGAGGTTGGAAGGCACAGAATTGGAGGAAAACCATTCCAAGGATGTCCGGTCCAATTCTATTAGTTTGAAAAGAGTGAAATAAGGATTTTGACAAATTGTGTTGGATGTGCTAGGAGCTATAATTCCAAATATTGGTGCAGCAAAGAATGATGGAAAAATTCGATGTTTGTCAAATCTTGTGGATCACCTTGCTATCAACACTGCTAGAGCACTAACTAAAATTAATGAGGAGTTAATGTTTATGCATGTTATATTAGATATCAATCACATAACGGAGGACGGAGTCTATCCTGTGCTGAAGCTATAACATTGCTGTACCTTCATCTGCTAAAACAGTAAGCTTATTAACACTTTTATAGTATTTGTTGTGAAGCAAAAGGTCTTGAGGAATCTGGTTTGTGGGAATCCGTCGGTTCTTAGTTCAATAAAATTGTAATTGGATTTAGAAAGCTAGGTCAGTGGGAGGGAGTGTTTTGCGTTCAATACTAGCCATGTAACTATTATAATAATTTGTGCAGTTGTTCTTAATCTTTTGTTTGAATTGTTTGAAGTAATCTTTTGTAAAATGGGATTAAATTGATGATGTGAGAAGATTTCAGTAGCGTCTAAGAAGGAATGCAACCTGATTGAGTTAAAAGGTAACAAAGTATAAGTTTACAATAGCATTCAAATGTTGGACAAATCCATACACCAAACGTAGACGCAGACTGTAATTACGAATGTACTAATTGGATATTGATGATCAAATAATCATTGGGGGGGGGAATTTGTGGGAGCTATACCCTATTACAATCAAATGTGCATATTAACATGAATTAGTTGCAATTGAAACAAAGTCAGTCAGGCACACTGGGTGAACCTTCACTTCTGGTTGCTGCGTTTTAACGCTCATCATGTTACAGAAGCCATATTTCATTACCTTCAGTCCACCTGGCATACCGGGTGGCTGTCAACTTCCTGTACACCTGCCTCTGCCAGTCAGGTACTCTGGGGACCATTCCCTACCGGTGGTCATGCCTCAAGAGTCATACTCTTACAGGCATGTTTAATTCACCTTCTGGCACTCGCGCATGCTGGGTGGACCTCCACTACCAGTGGCCGTGCTTCACTCTTTTTTTGCAAAAACAATTTTTATTGCATTACTCAATCACAAATGACATACACAATGTAAATCAGGTCAGTGGCCGCCATCGGCAAATAGTGCTATGTCCAAGTTCAATCTGGGCCACTTCCAACTACCAATGCACTGTCCCCAAACCTTCCCCAAAACGAACTCACCCCCCTCCCACATGTCAGTGTGCCGAGACGCCCGATACCAGGATAAACCTCTTTCAGAGGTAGCTGTGTTAGGAGCCACAAACCCCCCCCCCCCCCCCACCACCACAATCAGGCCCCCAGCAGAATGGAAAAGGAAGGGGAAAGCCCCTGGCCCCCATGATCAAATCAGCTAGCCTCTCCTCACCCCTAGGTTCCTGCCGGGTGTTCCAGTGCCTCAGGGTCCCCCTCCTCCTGTAGTCCCCACCCCTGGAGATCTACCACTAGCGCTTCCCATGCCCGGGCGGCCGTGCTTCACTCACCTTCACTTTGACCAACCATATGGCCATACCACTCCCTATCCATACACTGCCTTGCAGCTGAATGCTCTTTGGTATACTTGGTCCCTCCCGCCATCATTTCTAGGTTTCCTCCTTGGTGGTGTCATCATGACCTTTTTTATGGCTGTTTTTTTCTGGGTGCTACCTCTTCCATCTTGACTGAGAGCTGACCTTGTGGCTGCAGTGGATTGACTGGTAAGTCTAGCTCGTGGTTTCCATTACCAGCTAGACCTCTGTACCGAAGGGGGAACTTGGAAGCAGGCGTATGGGCCTAGTGTCCCTCCGGCATCAAACAAACAATGAGAATGATGAACAGATTCAGTCTATGAAACAAGTGTGACAACAGAAAGAGAAGGGATGCCTGGTTAACCTCTGGTATTTGGAGAGTTCAGCAAAATTACGGCGGCCACTAACATATGGAAACTGAACCCTCAGTGCAGAAAATAGATAATCACTGGTTAACTGTTAAGAAAGAGACCTCCTAAAGCAACACAGCAGAAATTGAATGAGACTGTGTAAAGACATTCTTCGCGGCAGCCAAGAATCACACTGAGACCACTGAGTCCTCTTGTACATCAAACGGTGCAATTCTACCTTAGCAAATGGGCAGTCTTGGCACAAATGTAACTGCCAAGCAAGAAAAGATGTGAGTTAAAATACTCATACCTACAAGTGGAAGGGGTAATATATAGCAGGCAAAAGCAGATTTTGTGAATGATCACCTCCTGCATTACATACTTAGGGGCATATCAACAAGGGCTTTATCTCTGCTTTTTTGGCTTTAAAAGCCAAAAAAGCAGAGGTAAAACTAGCACCCTATCAACAACAGGGTGCTAATACGCAAATTTGTATGTTAGCACCCTTTTACTCTACGCTTCCCCTTGCATCTCTAATGAGATGCAAAGGGGGCATTCCAGAGTAAAATAATAGGAGAAATGTCGCTAAGCAACATTTCTCCTATTATCAAGAATGTCGCTAACCCTGTTAGAGACAAAAAAAGCAGCTGGGTTTCCAGCGATAATCTCACGTTAGCCTGTTAGCGTGACGATTTTTATCGCTTTTGAGATAAGCGTTGCTAATAGCACGCTATCTCAGCGATAAAAATTCACGCTAGCCGGCGATAATTATCCTATTCTAAGTGCGCTTAGAGATAATTATCGCCGGTTGTTGTTGATATGCCCCCAAGTGCTCCAGCACTAAATTTAATTAAAATTCCCACCAATCACTTCATGGCCATTTCCGTATACACAGAACACCTCAACATATACACACAAACATCTGTACCCTGTAAGAAACTGCACCCTTTGCTTGTCCGTTATATTCCCAGTCATCGGGTGCCCCTGTAAACCAAAACAAATCATGATCCGGCAACAGAAGGGTCAACGGAACATGCTGCTTGGATTCAGTCCAGGGCATAAATTGACAGGGTAACCAGCTGGCTCCAGGCAGGTTGAACTCCACCATTCAACAGCTGCACCCCCAAAACAGTGTTCCGCATGTTGGTCCGCTTGGCTCAATTACAGTGAACCAAGACTACAATTCCCAGAATGCACCAATATAAATTAAAAATGAGCAATTGGTCCCTTGCTAATTATGCGAACTCTCTTACTCCCTTACTCTTTATGAGCTGAACATAGAAGTCTTTGAAATCGGATCACCCTGTTGTTTTCTTTAATCTGAAGTGGACCTTTCATCGCCTCGAACTGCCTGCTTGGACAAGTCCCCTGCACTTCACAGTGGTCTGAGACCCTCGCGTGCTCATTTCAGTCTACTGCGCCTGTGTTAAATTCAGAACCTTGCTCCGATTTCGGAGGGTTGAGGAATCGCGCCCGTCCTGCCACTGTGTAGGGTTTTATTTACTTTGAGGAACTGAGCTGAAGAAAGATGTCCCTCTGATCTATGGTCGTGTGAAAGGGCTGGTGCAGTCACCACATTTCGCCACACAAAGATGCACTATTTCTTTTTGAACTGTTAATGATACTTGGAGGTGCTCATGTTGTGAATCTTTTAGCGCATTTTTGGAAACTCAGTCTAATGTGTTTATTTTTTAACATGAGGGACGGTAATTCTTATTGTGGGCCCAGTTTCTTGGTTGAGCTGAAGGCAATTTCATTGTTCTCACTTGAAGGCAGTGGTATATCTCTTTTGAGCGATTTCACCAACTGTGCTTATGGCAGCTATGAGTTTCAGTAAGTTACAAAGCTAAATATGTGCGCTATTTATATTTGTGTAGGGCCCAACACCACACCACCACGCCCCTAACAATTTTGTTACATAAATGCATATATTCTTTCTTAAAGCTGGTACAAAGGTGCTGTAGACATTCCCCATTTTTATGGGTCAGAAGCGTTTTAAGTCAAACAAAAGAAAACAGTACTAGAACGTTATGCCTGTGAAAAAGAGGGACAAACTTAACAAGACCGATCACAACTGTCCCTACAAAGCTAATATAAAACAGACATATTTTTATTTCTTTAAAAACAACCTGGGGGAAGGCTCACAAACACAAGACATGCCACAACAAATAGACATTCATCTCCTTTTGCCCTAAGCATACTTTACTTTAAAAACGGACCATGTATGAGGCAGAAGCTAGAAAATGTAATAACCCCCCACTTCAAGCCAAAGCTCTGATGGCACCAAGCAAGCGAATTACGTGTGCCTGAACCTCTCTAGTAGTGTTCCCTTTGCTCTTTCAATCAAGCATCTATTCATTCATACCCTCACCTTTCCATGTACCCACTGATGTCCATTATTTAATCTTTACATTCTGTCATTCATTCATTCTTTCCATCTATCATACAGTGATGCACCATTCCATCCATTAGCCATTTTATCCACCCATTCATACATCCATCATCTATGCATGTATCCATCCACTCATACATCCATCATTTGCCTTACTCATCCATCAATAAAGACTTTCATTCATCAATTGATCCTTTTGTCCATCCGTCCATCCATCTATCCTCTTAGATGTTTAATCACTTTGCCAGACATCCATCCTTTTAGATTTCCATTTACCTTGCCTCCCTGCCATCCATCCAGCCATCCATCCATCCTCACAGATTTCCATTTACTCTGCCATTCATTCATCCATCATCTATCAGCTGAGTTTTCCATTCATTCTGCCATATTTCACCGCTTCCATCCATCCTATTAGATTTCCATTTACTCAGCCATCTTTTCACCCAACCACCCATCTACCCATCCATCCACCCATTCATCCATCCATCCTCTCAAATGTTCATTTTCACTGCCATCCTTTCATCCACCTATCTACTCATTGTCCCACCCACTCATCCATCATTTCACCCACCCATATGTTTAACTACTCATCCACCTATCCTTTCAATCGCATATCTATTCACCAACCCATCCATCCATCCATCTATCCATATATCCTGTCACCCACCCACCCAACCTTTTGCCTACCCATCCTTTCACTCACCCATCCTTTCACCCACTCATCCATCCTTCCTTTTTTTCCCACCCACCCATCCTTTCACCCACCCACCCTTTCACCCATCCATCTTTTCACCCACTCATCCATCCTTCCTTTCTCCCACCCACCCTTCCTTTCACCCATCCATTCTTTCACCCACACATCCATCCTTCCTTTCTCCCACTCACCCATCCTTTTTACCCACTCGTCCATTTATACTTTATCCCCTCATGCATCCACTGGTCCACCATTCTTTCACTTTTCTATCAACCTATGCTTCATTTTTCCTTTTATTGTTCATTCTGAGCTTGTATCTGCCAAGTTGCAGATGAATGAGGCCCATAAAGAACCCCTCCCCTGCTGTAGCGGCTAAATCAGGTGGCTGACAATGCCTCTGATCTATAGAGGAGAATTAGTTGAAGAAAACACTAACTTTTTCAAGTAATTTCCCACTTTTTTGTGTGGAAACGTGTAATTTGATGTATTTACCCCTCTCTGTAACTACCAGATACTTGGGAATCAGTATTTATGCAGTACGTGTGGTAAAATCCTCGCCCTTTACCCATACCCCAATGATTGGTGACAAAGTCAAATTTTCACCTCTTTCCATTGCCTTATTACAACTTGCTAGGCATTTTTTATAAAACCGCTGCATGGTATAACGGCCCCTGCACTAAGGGCTTATATCTGAAAGAAACACGTTAGTTAGATTCCTCACCTTAGAATATCCCCAGGCGTCAGACTGGATCCGGAAGATTTTTCGTCAGCAATACCCCTTGCGCGTCGCTAGGCGTCGTCTGCGGCTCCGCGTCCGTCGTCGGCGTCGTGCGCCGGGATGACGTCGTCGGAGTACTTAGACGCCGCCCTCGCGCGCTGACGTCAGTTCTTCTTTTTTCCGCGCCAGTAAGCGCAGATCCGGGAGAGCTACCCCTTTTAGTCTTTTTTGACTAAATCCTTTTGATCATTTTTGATCCTTGTCTGTCGACATCTGGTGCCGGTAGGATGCCTGGGTTCAAGGCTTGCGAGGATTGCCATCGACTGATGTCGGTGACCGATCACCACCGCCGGTGCCTCTACTGCTTAGGCCCCGACCACGACGCGGAGTCGTGCAACGACTGCCAGGCCCTGACTTCGAAGGCTAGGCGGGAGCGGTCCCGCAAGCTTCTCGAGCTTCGCCACTCGGCTCCGCGTCGTGCGCGATCCCGGTCCAGGAGGAGGTCCAAGGATCGCTCGCGGAGCCCTAGCCGACGCCATCGATCGTCCGGCTCCAAGTCGTCGGGTAAGTCCAAACGCTCAAAGAAGTCCAAGAGGCGACACCGCTCTTCGGACTCCCCTCGCCGGTCGCGCGACTCGGCCGAGGGTCAGGGTGGTTCCACCCCCGCGGCTCCGGCGGAGCCGCAGGCGCCGCGCCCGTCCCCATACCCTCCGGTCCCTGGGACTAACGCGACGCCGGCGGAGGTCAGTGCCTTCCTCTCGGCCATGAGGAGCCTGGCCCCGCCGTCGACGCCCGCTGGCGCGCCTTCGGGCCCCGCGGACTCGACTGGGCGACCTTGCCTGCCGGCGGCTCCGGCCCCGGCGCCGTCGACGACTCCGGTCTCGACGCCGCAGGTCCCCGCGGGGCCCATGCCTGGGCCCCCGTCGACGCCGGTTGACCTAGTCACTCCTCCACCGGCGCCGGCGACTGAACCACCGACGCCGCCTTCGGCGCCGCCGGCGCACACGCCTACACCTCCGGCGCCGCCGACGCCTTTGGCGCCGACTCCGCCCCAGTTTAGCCCTCCTCCGGACCCGGCGCCGCAACGGCGTCGACCGACGCCGCATCCGGCGCCGCTTGAGTCCTACCATCTCTACAGTCCGGTTCCGATCGTTTCTCCTGTTTATCAGGAATCGGAAGAAGGGGGCGACTGGGAGGGGTTCGAGGACCCTATGGCTGTTCAGTCACAGCTTTCTCAGGACTGGGCAGATGAACTGGGGGAGGCCAGTGGGCTGGACACCTCGCCAGACACTGGATTCACTTCTCCTCCGACTGTGGCTTCGGAGGAGGGTGCAGCATTTTCTGTGGTGCTGCGCAAGGCGGCCGCGGCCCTTGGGCTCGAGCTGCCTGCCGTGGCTGTGAGGACTAACATCCTCACTGAGGTGCTTCAAACCTCAGCAAGCTCCACTGAGCCTCTGCTGCCGTTCAATGAGGCCCTCACTGACGTTCTGCAGGGCACCTGGTCCAAGCCCTCCACAGTTCCTCCTGTGGATAGGAACGTTGCCAGGCGCCACCGCCCTGCTCCGGGCGACCCCAGTTTCCTGTCCCAACACCCCACCCCCGAGAGTCTGGTTATCCAGGCCTCTACCTCCCAATCCTCCTTCCCGACCGCTCCGCCGGACCGGGATTCCAAGAGACTCGAGCAGTTTGGCAAGAAACTGTTCTCGTCCCTTAGTTTGGGCCTGCGGTCCTTGAATACCGCCTGTCTCTTGGACCGTTATTCCCATTCCCTGTGGGATACGGTGGAGGACGTGCTGCCCCTGTGTCCGGAGGAGGTCCGGACACGTCTTAACCAGGCTTTGGCCGATGGGAGGGATGCAGCACGGCACGCCATACGATGTGGGCTTGACACCACGGTGGCGCTCCGCCGCCACGCCTGGATGCGGTCCACGTCATTTTCCGGGGATGTCCAGAACACCCTCATGGACATGCCCTTTGATGGCACTCGCCTGTTTGGTGAGAAGGCGGACAGTGCGCTGAACCGCTTTAAGGACTCCCGGGCTACGGCCAAGTCCTTGGGCCTCTCGGCTCCGCGGGCGCACACCTCCGCTTTTCGCCCCTTTCGTGGCCAAGGAAGGGGCGCCTCCTCACGTACGCAAAGCCACCAGCCGCAGAACCAACCTGCGCGCGGTCGCGGACGTGGTTTCCGCCGTGGCGGAAATGTAGGACGACGTGGTCAGCCCACCTCCACCCCGGCAGCATCCGCCTCAAAGCCCTCCTAGTCCGAGCTTTCAGGCCCATACCACGCCAGTGGGCGGCAGAGTTCGCCATCACGTGCTCCACTGGCGGTCCATTACATCGGACAGGTGGGTGCTGCAAATCGTCCGAAGGGGCTACTCCCTCCCCTTCGAGACGACCCCTCCAGCCATGCCACCGCAGCACCACCGTATCTCGGGGGATCATTTGAATCTTCTCCGCGAGGAAGTTTCGGCTCTCTTGGCCAAGGGGGCCGTCGAGCGCGTTCCGAGTCCAGAAGTAGGTCGTGGTTGTTATTCCCACTACTTTCTGGTTCCCAAGAAGGGAAAGGGGAGCCTACGCCCTATCTTGGACCTCCGGAACGTCAATGCCTTCCTCCGAAAGGAAAGGTTCAAGATGCTAACGTTGGCTCAGGTTCTAGCTGCCCTAGACCCCGGAGACTGGATGGTAGCGTTGGACTTGCAGGACGCATATTTCCATATCCCCGTCCTGCCAGCCCACCGGCGTTACCTGCGGTTCACGGTGGGCCAAGAGCACTTTCAGTTTACCGTGCTCCCCTTCGGCCTCACCAGTGCCCCTCGGGTGTTCACGAAAGTGATGGCGGTGGTCGCAGCTCATCTGCGCAGATCAGGGGTTCCAGTCTTCCCCTATCTCGACGACTGGTTGTTGAAGGCGGGCTCGCCCCAGGCTGTCGTCTCCCACCTCCAGACTACGGCGGATCTCCTGCATTTGCTGGGGTTTTCCATCAACGTGCCGAAGTCACACCTGAGTCCCTCTCAGAAGCTCCTCTTCATCGGAGCGGTTCTCGATTCGGCGCAGTTCCGGGTCCATCCACCGGAACAGCGGGTCCGGGATATACAGGCCCTGATTCCCATCTTTCGGCCTCTATCCTGGGTTTCGGTCAGGCTAGTGTTGCGGCTTCTGGGGCTGATGGCCTCCTGCATCCTACTAGTGCATCACGCCAGGCGGCGCATGCGGGCTCTGCAGTGGGACCTGAAGTTTCAGTGGGCCCAGCATCACGGCAACCTGTCCGACCATGTCTTGATCTCGGAGGGCACTGCACAGCAGTTGCAGTGGTGGCTCACGGACCGCGAGTGGGTCAAGGGCAAGAGCCTCTCCCTTCCCCAACCGGAGCATGTCGTAGTGACGGATGCGTCCCTCCTGGGATGGGGTGGCCATATGGGAGAGGCGGAGATCAGAGGCCTCTGGTCTCCGGCGGAGTCTCGTCTCCACATCAACCTGTTGGAGTTGAGAGCGATCCGGCTTGCACTGAAAGCCTTCCTTCCCTCTGTCAGGGGAAGTGTCGTGCAGGTTTTCACGGACAACACCACCGCCATGTGGTATTGCAACAAACAGGGCGGGGTGGGGTCGTGGACCCTTTGTCAGGAGGCTCTGCGCCTCTGGACATGGCTGGAACACCAGGGCGTCACCCTGGTGGTTCAACATCTGGCGGGCTCTCTGAACGCCAGAGCAGACGAACTCAGCCGCCGGTGCATGATGGATCACGAATGGCGTCTGAACTCCGAAGTGGCGCAAGGTCTCTTTCAGCAGTGGGGAGAGCCTTGGTTAGATCTATTCGCCACCGAAGAGAACGTGCAATGTCAGCAGTTCTGCGCGTTGGAATTTCCAAGGCGGCACTCGCTCGGCGACGCTTTTCGTCACGAGTGGAGTTGCGGTCTGTTGTACGCCTTTCCGCCTATACCACTTCTGCCCAGAGTGCTGAAGAAGATCAGGCACGACCGGGCCCAAGTCATCTTGGTGGCTCCGGATTGGGCACGAAGATACTGGTATCCCGAGCTACTCAGTATGTTGACCGACCCCCCGATTCGTCTGCCCCTTCGGGAGGATCTTCTGTCGCAGCAGCAGGGGACGGTCCTCCACCCGAACCTGTCCAGCCTCCACCTCCATGCGTGGAGATTGAGCGGCGGCAGTTGATGCCATTTGACTTGCCTCCTGAAGTCTGTGATATCATTCTGGCAGCCAGGCGTCCCTCCACAAAGTCGGTATACGCCTGCCGGTGGAACAAATTTGTGGCATGGTGCACAGCAAAGGCTGTGGATCCCCTTTCCGCCCCTCTTTCTGAGGTTCTCCTCTTTCTTCTTTCTCTGGCCCGGCAGGGCTCTGCCCTGGGCACCCTGAAAGGTTATCTTGCTGCCATCTCCGCCTTCTTGCGGCTTCCTGATCAGCCTTCTCTTTTCAAGTCCCCTGTGGTTACACGCTTTCTCAAAGGCATTACACACACGTTCCCTCCTGTCCCTTTTGTAATGCCTCAGTGGGACTTGAATCTGGTCTTGACGCTCCCTTCGAGCCTCTTCACAATTGTCCCCTTCGTCTTCTGACTCTTAAGACTGCTTTTCTAGTAGCCATCACCTCGGCTAGACGGGTGAGTGAGCTCCAGGCTTTATCTTCAAAGCCTCCTTTTCTGTCTGTTCATCCGGACAAGGTTGTCCTTCGGCCTCGTCCTTCCTTTCTTCCTAAAGTGGTGACTCCTTTTCACCTTGGGCAGTCTGTCACCTTGCCCACCTTCTTTCCGCCTCCGCATCCTTCCAAAGAGGAAGAGAGGCTCCACCGTCTGGACCCAAAACGTGCGCTCTCCTTTTATCTGGACCGCACAAAACAGTTCCGGGTGGACGACCAGCTTTTTGTTGGGTACGTGGGCGCTAAGAGGGGGAAAGCTGTGCACAAACGGACCATCTCTCGGTGGGTCGTTTTGTGTATAAAAATTTGCTATTCCTTGGCTAAAAAGGACCCTCCTGTTGGGCTGCGCGCCCATTCTACTCGGGCCACGGCGGCTACTACTGCCTTGGGACGGGGAGTCCCTTTGCAGGACATCTGTCAGGCGGCGACGTGGGCTTCGCTACACACGTTTGCCAGGCACTATTGCCTTGACAGCCAAGTCCGGAGGGATGGCTTCTTTGGCCGTTCTGTCCTCCAGGACTTTCTGGTGTGATCTTGGTTCGCAGACCCACCACCGAGGATGGTATTGCTTGGGTATCTATTCTAAGGTGAGGAATCTAACTAACGTGTTTCTTTCAGATGAACAAGTTACTTACCTTCGGTAACGATGTATCTGTAAGAAACATTAGTTAGTTAGATTCCTCACCGACCCACCCATCCTCCCCGTTCTGCGAACTGACATCTAGGGTTAAGGTTGTCCTTTCAGGTCCCTAGATTTTATTTTTGGCACCAGTGTCGGTCTTTGCATGGCTCTGCGTTCCTGGCGCGGAAGGCTATGTACAAGAACTGACGTCAGCGCGCGAGGGCGGCGTCTATGTACTCCGACGACGTCATCCCGGCGCACGACGCCGACGACGGACGCGGAGCCGCAGACGACGCCTAGCGACGCGCAAGGGGTATTGCTGACGAAAAATCTTCCGGATCCAGTCTGACGCCTGGGGATATTCTAAGGTGAGGAATCTAACTAACTAATGTTTCTTACAGATACATCGTTACCGAAGGTAAGTAACTTGTTCTACACGTTCGGTGGTCCGACTGCCAAAGGACCGCTGATTAGACTGGGACAAGACCGCAGCGCTGGCAGTCTTCCGACCGCCGTATTACGAGTTGACTGCAGGTTTTGCAGTGTGGCTGCTGCGGTCTTGAGCGGTGGGTATTGTATTTCCATATATATCGATGTCTGTGTGTGCATTTTAACTGCATATGTGTCGAATGTACACATACGCATGATACATATGGAAAAATACCACCTACCCATTGCCAAAGTTCGACCCATATGTGGGCAGTACCGGTAATGAGTATATGGTAGAAAGAGCACTTACGTGTGTTTCGCTGTAGACGGGGTTGTATTCATCGGTGTGAAGATGCTCCTGTGTAGAGGGTACTTGTAGAAAGGGATCCATGTCAAAATCTGCTGGGAAGAACTGAAAAGGGGTGGGTATGCACCCCAGATCCTTTGTTTCCTCTGACCTTTAGACAGCAGCCCTACTGCCGCGGTCGGCTCGTGGAAAAGCCAACTTGTAATACGAATGGCAGTGATGCTCCTCTGTCCCGCACTGTAGAGGCTTCCTTCTCCGACTGCCGTACCGGCGGTTGGCAGTGTGCCGGCGGTCCAGTCGCGGTCTCTTTACAGCCACCACTCCCAACTTGTAATACGGCGGACAGACCGCAGAGCTCGCCGCGGTCGGACCGCCGGTTCGGCAGTCCACGGACTACCAAACTTATAATAGTGCCCTAAGTCATAATGTGGCTCCACAGGATTAAACCTCAGAAAAATTGAATAAATGATTTGAAATACCCTTTCTCTGTGTTACCCAACTTGTAGTTATAATGAAGAAATTCAAAATCTGCTCTTTTCGAAGCCCATAAAAAGTCTTCACACTCGCTTCTCTGTTTTGCTTATTGTGTAATAATTTTTCTAGACTTTTAGATGTCTTAAATGCAGTTGTTGTTCAGTGTCCTCTGGTAAATCAAACTTTAATCTGTTTTCTTATGTGATAACTGATTTATATGTAAATTGTGATGCAATTTCCTATGCTTCTCTGTCTGAGGGCCTGATGCTCAAGGGGCCTTCGCATTTGTGACAGAGACCCCACAGTTTTGACGGAGGCCTACACTCGTGCTGGGGACTGCAATGTAGGGGCTCCACTACGAGTTGGACCACCCCCCCCTCCCCCGGATCTCCCCCCCTGCCCCCGCCACAACTACGGACCTCTTCCACAAGTGAGGAGGCTCATTGCGATTCGGGGTCTTAGTGTTTGGTGACTCAATATATTTACTTTTTTACATCACCCCCAAGTGTTGTTGGATTTATCAACATTTCCTTTCTCCTAGACTCCTACTTCTATGTCTGAATTAGTGGTACAAGTGCTTGATGTGTGTAAAAACAAAACAAAAGAATACAACTTAGTAATGTGCAGGCTCCCATCAGGAGCCCATGTTATCAGTTCTGCTGGCTGAGCAGCATAACAAGACTGCCTCCTCATGACTCTTTCACCAGCCCAGACTTTCTTTCTCAATCTCATTCTTGCAGGTTCTTTTTTATCCATACCTTCTCCTTCTATAACTGTTTTCCTGTCTTAAACTTCCTTCTTCCTTCAGCCAGTTCTGCATTATTTGCTCTTTGTCAAAGTCTGATGATGACAAATAGGTCATGATCCCCAAAAAGGGGCGCCAGTGACCACCACCAGCAACCTCCTGTACGAATCAAGTACTGGTTGGTATCTTCCTCATTTAACGAGAAAATCTATTAAATTAAGAAAGTTTGTAAACAGATTCCAGAATGCAATCTTAAGAAATAACACTTTGGGCTTTCCCTGAGAAGTGTTTTGGAATTAATCCAACAATAAATGCCTCCCTTCAGATCATGGAACAGTCTCCCTGATTGATGTTTTCATGATGTTTAGTCGGTAGGAATTGATAAACATGTTTTCTTTTTTATACATAGTCACTGTTCTTGTGAAAGGTTTTATATTTTAGAGGCATGGGATATTGCCAATGTATTTTTCCTTCTAAAAAGAGTGAGGTGAGTGAAAGGAGTAGGGTGAAAAGTGTGAGGAGTGGACAAAGCGCCTTTCAACTTGAAAAAAATCTCTTTCTGCCACCCTAGTGCTATGGAGTTATTGCAATGCAGGACTGGATTTTTCAAAAATCTACCAATAGGCAGATTTAAATCTTACTACACATCTTCTATACTAGGGGGATTTACAGACCTGACATGGGCTGGAATTGTAGTTTTGAGCCATCCTTCCAGCAGTGCTGTAGATTACAAACTGTAATGCAGGAATACTTTGAAGACAACCTCCAAGCCAATGTAGTCGAATACTAAGGCATTTTGTAAAAACTAACTTCCAGTTTCGAAGACTCCGAAGTCCTTATAAACTGACTGGTATCATTTTTTCCCTTTCATGATATCCCTTAAAACCCTGCACAGAAATAGAAACTCACCTCTTCTTATTGGCACCTCTCTCTCCCATTCTGCTCCTCAAATAAAAAAAATATGTTTTCACCTTGCACTCCACCTAACCATTGGTATTAACTGATTTTATCATTTTTTAACCATTTTTATGAAGTTTATTACAGCAAAGTACAGGTTTATGCGTACGTTTTATACATATCACTGTAATTCGATCCCACTATAGGCACTAAGCACATGTCAGGTGATATCAGGGGTAGCAGGAGTCATTAGTTAATTAAGGAAATAGGTAAATGAAATGAACATAGAAACAAGCCATGCCAGCTACTTCTATACTCGAAAGGGCCACAGCCTCTCCCATTTCAACTGCCACCAGCCTCAGGCTCCCACCCCATAGTCAGGGAGCTCGATCTCACTCCCCATTAACCCCATGCAGACCGTCCCTCATTGCCGGTCTTACAATCACAGGAACAGGGGCAGACCGGCGACGTCGAAGAGGGTTCTGCCCTGTAGATGGCCAACTGGACGCTTCACTCGCGATCAGGGGATCCCTCCCGGGTCATCTGTAACTCGTTCAAAAAGCCCTCTCAGTCTGCTGCAGTTGGTGTCTTATGCGAACCCCACACCTCTTCCAGATGCAGCGGCACTTTCTCAGCCCTACCCAACTGAAGTGTCACTGCACGCCAGTGTTCCAAGGAGGGCTAGCCCGCTGTTATCTCACATGTCGATATAAGCGTCCTCTCTTGTGAAGAAACACAGTTATACAGTTGCATTATCGATAACAAAACAGACCAACACCTTTTCTTGTGGCAAAACTGTTGCAAGTTTATTCACAATCTGTTATACATAGATATACCCAGATATATATAGGCTTACGGGTAATCATCCGAGTGCAGCGCCATTAGGGACTGATCGCTGACACCCCTCCTGAAACAATCTCCAGCCAATGGGCATTGCGTTGCCATCTCATTATTTATCCGGTGCTGTATATTACGAATTGGGGCTGTGGTCCAATGCTTTTTATGTGTTTGCTGCACCCATGCCGCCACGGAGCGAGGTAAGGCCAACCCACAGCTGTCAGGATACCAACTGTCCCTTCCGGGAAGTAGGGGTCGCCGTTGATTTCTTCTCATGGCCCCCTATGGCCTGAGGATCTCATTATTTCTAGCGGCCCCATCACCCTCTGATGGGGTATTAATCGCCTTTTTGCATAAAGATCACCCGTAAGACCATCCAAGGCTCAGGGTGGCCAACCGCGACCCTGAACCCCCCACCTGTGTAGCTCTAGTGTTCAATAACCACATCCAAACGCTTTCAGGGCCCACCAAATGTTCCTCACAAACACCTCATTGCCCCGTCGGATAGGTAATCTCCATCGAGCGCAAAGTAGCCAGGTGTCCTTGTGCATAGCGGATCGTGTTTCACAAAGCCAAATCCTGAGTTCCTCGTGAAGTTCTGCATTGCGGCATTCAGCCTTCTCCTTGAGGCTTCTACTGCTGAGTGTTAGCGAGCCCCCTGCCAATTACCCCTCCGTATTATCTTTGACCAGATTATGTCTCAGGGGGCCAATTCCGCTGCCCCTCTAGTCATTGTCACCCTCCTGTTGTGCAGCAGTTGGCCCCTGCCAAGTGTGGGAAGATCATTACCCAGTAGGTGTATCACCAGTATGTCTGACCCTTGTGCTCCTGCCTCCATGGTATGCCTTATTTTGGGTTTGAGCATAGCCCACTTCATGCCCAGGGTGCCGATCTATGTCACTTGCGTACTAGCGGGTCCACTCCACCCATTCGTGCTTGCCCATCTTGCTGCCCTAACCGCGAGTGATTGGCCGATCACCCAGACTCTTGTACCTGCATGCAATGAAAATGGATGCTTAGTGCGCCACACCGGGTATAACAACCCTATATCCCTTCCTTCTCTGTGCTGCACTCATGTTTACTGTGTTTTTTTCCCCTTAACTCCTCCAATCGAGCTTGACTTGTGGCGCTTTGGTATGTCATTTATAACACTTTCTGTTTAAAAGCTTTATTTGTTATCGCACACACTAAAACATCTACCTCTACATTGCAGTCTCATGACAATTGTAATTCACATCTTTGTCGCATCGTAACTTTGCGGCCACCTTTGTTGTTTTGCAGTTGTGCCGGCTTGCCTGCAGGTGAAGTGCCATGTGTCCTAGCTTCCCTACTTTCCTAGTGACTGGCGTGTGCCCTGTGTTCTCCATCCCTGCCACTGGTCGAATGTAAAGCTTGTATTTGTCTGCTGTCCAACGACCAATATGTTTTAATCTGTCACAGGATAGGCCTTCCCGGAATGATGTTGTCGCTGCCCCTATCCTAAAGGAATGTGTGGATTAGGCTCCCTTGGTGTAACCTGCCTTTTCCAGGGTTTGAGCCAAGATTCTGCTCAACTAGAATCTAGTGAGTGGTGTGCCGTCTGCATGTATAAGAAAGTAACCTGCAGGTAATGGGCGTGCTTGCATGTAGAGCTGCACTATTGTGACTGGGCAGTGCCTGCACCCCTCTAGCTGCTGTAGAAGGATGGTTGCACCTTTTTCTGCCTGATCCGTTCTGGAGCTCCTCACCGTTATTTGCAGCTGTGTCTCCATAGCCTCCACATCCTGTGCTACCAGTGCTTTCATCAATGTGTCCCCTTTTGAGTGTGCCTCTAGCTCGCTGCCTCTTAGGGTGCCAAAGAATGCTAGCGCAAAAGCTGCCGGAACAGTGTTTCTTCGTACTTGCCCCCCAGCTCGTCCAGTATCTTCGTTAGCATTCCAACCTCTATTGGAAGCCTGCTTTCCGCTGCCCGGGGCTTTTCCCGTCCCCACCCTTTTAAAGCTGCCCTCAGTGGGAAATTGTTTGTGGGATCCGCCTGGCCTGCTAGTTTGGTGAAATAAACGATCGCTGCCATATGCCCGGATACCCAGGCATGGGATTTCTTGTTGTCCTTTGCCCATAACACAATGGACCTTGGCCTCCATCTCTGCTGGGTTTCTACCATTCTGTTCAGTTGTTACCGACATGAAGGTTGTAAAGCATTTTTGTACCTTTCCCTGGTGCTGTGTACTAGTGCCTGCTCACCTAGGGCCATTAGTCTGGGGTCCACTGCACCAGTCTCCACCAGTCCTCTTGGACAGGCGTCATCACTTGAGATTCCACTGGGCATGCCCAGCTGAACCTCTCCCACTGGAAACGAGAAGGTGCATCAGTGTTCTTTATGCCTTGCACATGGCACTTGTTGAAGTCAGCGTTGCTGTAAAGGCAAGCCTTTACCAGTTCTCTGATCAGGCCTAGAAGGATGGGGCATTTTGCTGTCTGGTTGTTAATCGCATGCACTACTGACATGTTGTCCGACCAAAAGATTTGCAGCGCTCCCCACTTTCCTATGTCCAAACAGCCCCAAGAGATCGCTTGCCACGGTGTTATGGTCACCTCTCCCATTTAGGCCAGCTAAAGTGTGTGCTACTTTGCGTCACAAGTTCACAGCTACTGAACAAAGCCAGAACATGTGTGCCATGTCAGCTTCTGGGGCATGTCATTGTGGGCAGCTTGAGGGAGAACCAAAAATGTTGTGAAATCTGGATGGGTGAGATAAGCCCTATGTAATATGTTGTGCTGGATATACTGGAATTTAGTATTACGGAAAACTTTGCGCGGGCCCTGTCCCAGTCGTTCTGTGCCAAATCTTGGCTTATGTCTCTCTCCCTGGTCCTGCAAAGTGTCAGCACTGGGTCTTGTGATGTGTGCGATAGTGCTCGCGTGAGCCACGTGCTCAAGCGACGGCAGTCACGTATGGAATACAACGTGTGCATGAAAGGATGTTGCTCGGGCTCAGTGTCAGTGATGCACCACAGGTGGCCGGGTTAAGCCACTAATCAGCCAAGAGCTAGGACGTAGCTGTAGCAAGGTGGAAATATTATGTGGTATGGCTGGGGGGACTTACCATGTAATATTAACACAATACCCAAAAGTGAACCTCAGATTCGCACTAGTAATCCCTAGCTCAGTCCTAATAGAATGGCAAAGAGCAGTCAGGTGTACGTAGAGGAACATGTGTTAAGCATTTCAGAGCACCAACATGGACGATAACTAATTGGCACGACTCAAAAGAAATCCAACACCAATTTATAAAAATAGAGCTTATTTTTATATAAATGTAGAAACCAAAACGAAATCAATTCAAGGCGTATAACCGGAGTAATAGATTTTAAAGTGTTCAGAAAGTCAGTTCTTTGCAGAGCTGTCAAACTTTACCATTGCAGTCAATGGAGAAAACATTAAGTGACACTCGGTCACTTGCAGGATGAGTTCTACAGAACCCACTGAGAGTTAAGGTCTTGCGTGTCCACAGACTAAGCCTCAACAGTTAGGACAATTTTATCTTGCCCTGGATGTCCGTATGCAGAGGTGACTTGGCTGTCTTTTGTGCTAAACCAGGAGCCGCGGTAGCTGTCAAAAACACACTTGTGACACTCAGTCACTTGCAGGTTGAGTTCAGGGGATCCCCTTGTATGCAAAGCTTGGAGGGGCCCCAGGACCAAGAATCACTAGGCAGAATGGCTCTACCCTGCTTGGGCGTCTCGGATGCTGAGGGATGTACCTGGCTATCTGTGGGGCAGAACCGGAGGTGCAGGGGCTGTCTTTACAAGGCGTGCCAGCTCAGGCAGTTTTGAGATGCAAGGACTCTGCAACTGCGCCACAAAATTTGAGGGTCGACGATGCAGGATGTTTCCCTCATCTTGAAGCGCCGAGTAAAGCAGTCAGTAGTCAGCCAGACCACCAACAAACCTTGGCCACAGCAAATGTAGCAAATCTTCTTCCAGAAGTCCTGGGAACACTGTAGAAGGCTGAGAAGGCACCTGGCCAGTTACGTTCGGTCTCGTTCTTGACAGAGCCCAGCAGACAGTCCTACTTTGGTCTTTGAAGTGCAGTTGGTGCCTCCCAACTGCAAGGGACTAGTTCTGGTGACGTCTTTGTGTTGCAGTAGGGTCCACCTTCTTCTTGGAATTGGTCTCTGGTCTGGAACAAGTTGTAGTCCAACGGGTGCAGGTGGGCTGCCACAGGTGCAGAACTTCACACATTGTCTTCGTGGAGTCCCGCCTTTTGCATACAGGCATCTCTTCTTTGTCCTTTTCTTCTTGAAAGCACATCTGGAGTTCTGATGTCAGGGCTGCCTGCTAAATCCTGGATTCAGGGGGTGTTAGGGGTGTGAGGACCACTAGCCAATGGGCCACTGGTCCTGCAGCTAATCCGCCCCTGGTGGGTGTAGGTCTCTTTTCTACCTAGATCCCAATATTTGTGGGTCTTTCCAAGGTGGCACAATGCATCTTCGGCTGTACAGTCCAGGTATCCCATCCCAGAGGTGTTGCCAGCCTTTAGGGAGTGTATGTCTCTTTTCTGGCTAATTTCCTGCCTGCTCGCAGAGACGAGTTCCTTAGGGTGAGGGGCAGGGTCTTTGTCTACAGCTGGGGACAAGTCACTTGCATATCATAGGTGGTGTAGCTTTTGAAGCTCTCTGCCTCTGTGCCATTCACTAGCTGTTCTGGAGGGGCGGAGGTGTTACTTTCTTCCTGTTTAGGCCTTTTCTCTATGTCCACTGGGAGTGATAGCACTTCCCCATAGGAGGTCCGACTTCTGTCTTACCTGCAGTTGGCTCAAAAAGCCTGCCAAGGCATGAGAAGACTGAGGCATCTCGGTAGCAACCTCTAAGGATGCCGCCTGGCTACTCAGAAAAAAAAAGCACAGTATTTGATATCAAACATGGTGGAGTTCGGTAGTATCATAATGGAGCTTGCTATCTCGGGGTCACCCGGTAGCCAGTCCATGTTAACCTATGGAACGCTGTTTACTTATAGTAATCTTGAATTGTAAGGTTACTGTAGAGACATATATGCTTGCCCATATATGTCTGCACCATTAATATACTGCACTCTGCCTCCTGGGCTATAGGAGGCCTACCTTAGGGGTGAGTTATGTACATTACTGGCAGTGAGGGGACCCTGTCACACATTTTATGTGCTGAGTCTGTCTCGAGAAGGAAAGCTGCTCATGCAGGATGCAATGGCAGACTTCAGGCATTGCTTTTACTCGGTCATTCAGGGTGGCACAAATAGTGCTGCAGCCTTGATGACCCCTTTAACACCCTTGCCCTGAGTACCACTGGTACCATCTACTAGGGAATTATAAGGGGGAGATAACGCATCTTGCTAATAGGGTGTACCAATTCACATTACCTTTGAGGGAAAGATCACTGGCACTGGGGCCTGGCAAGCAGCTCCCAGTTCACTTTCAGATCCATTACCATATCATCCAGTGCAAAAAGTGGGGGGTGACCTCCAAAAAGGGCACTTTCCTACACTGGCTCACCAGGAGATCATTTTCAATTTGCAGTTGTTCAAAGGGGATGAGTACTCCATCTCAGAACAAGGCACACAGTGTCCCAACACCAGCTGCTTCCCATATCTCCAAGCCATTCTTCCCGATCAGATCTCTAAAGTGTTGGAGGGAGTCCAGTCGAATCTCAGGCGTGTACTGGGGCATGGTCGGCATGATGCGCGGCCTCTAAGGAAGCTGGCATGTGCAACTTGCAAGAGGCTGTTAGTCCCCTGTGGTATGTCTCCTCACAGCAGAAAGACCTCCCTCACCAGACGCTGTGCCTTATCCCTTGTGGGTGCACCCAGTTCCTCTACCAGTCACCCCACAAACAAGGGAGCATGCCACTGCAACTGTGCTGACAGATAGTAGTGTTCGAAGTTGGGGGCCCAAGGCCCCCCTCCTGCACCTGCAGCTGTATCTTGCACAACACCATGCAGTGCTTGCTTTTGTTCCAGGGGAAAACCCCTAACATGGAATTTATTGTATCATTGAACCTATTTCACCCTAAAATGTTAGGTATGGACTTAAGAGTGGAGTGACTTCCAAAACTTTTGCACCAAATGTTATGGCTGCTAAACACAGATGATGACTGGCACTCTGAAAATTATAGTCAAATTGACTGTATGTTTACCAACATAGATGACTAGTGGTGAAAATAAGGCATGATATTATACAGTTTAATGCTAAGTGGTCATGTTTTTTTCTGATAATTGTTGACGATTGCTTAGCTGGTTGTGCTGATTGTAAGTCTTTGTCAAAAGTTTCCATCAGTAGGAGGCATTGAATCTGCCGTCTGAACTTGTAGTAGATATCCTGTTCATAGTTGTAAATGACATGTGTTAGAAATGGGATCTCTGGTTGGCTAAGGCTTGTGCCAAAGCCAGGCAGAGACCACCACTCTAGTAAGGGCGAAGGAGTTACACGCCGAAGATAACCCCTACTCACCCCCTTGGAAGCTTGGCATGAGCAGTCAGGCTTATTCTGAAGGCAATGTGCAAAGCGTTTGCACACCACACACACACAGCAGCAACCCACTAGGCACACGACAAAAGGGACTCCACACAAGGTTATATCAAAAATAGCCTTTGTATTCTCACAAACTCATTAGAGACATAATCACATATTTACACTGTACCAACTGGCACTGGGCCATATCTACAGGGGATTATATACACCTGATAGGGCCAATTGGGCCACTGTCAGAACCATCACAAGTACACATAATAAATGTAGAACCAATAATAAATGTAGAACACAACTAGTAACTACTGGCAAAATACTGTAATCAGCATCATCTCCTGCAACATACATCACATTATGCAAGCAGCTTCACATTTGGCGTGAAATACATTCTGTGCCATCCTCATAAGCATAACAACAAACAAATGATGGACGGAATGCTGACAATGCAGACATTCTCCCCCAGTCAAGAGATCTGGGTTAAATCCATCGTTCTTTTGCCCACTACGCCACCCCAGTTTAGACATGGCCATATGCAAATCAGTCTTGACCCTGTGCCTCATGGAATGGCATGGTGAGCAAAAAAACGATGGATTTAGGCCCAGATCTCTGTACTGGGGTGAATGTATGACATTGTTCTGCATTCTGTCCATCAATTGTTGTTTTTGCATTTGTCACCCCGAGTGGGAAGGGTATGCTCAGACGTGAGTCCCTTGCTCTCCATGCCACTGGAATCAAGCTATCCTGGCTGACGAGGGCTGAAAGCCCGAAACCGGTCCTAGGATGCTTGTTTCCAGTCCAGGGAGGACCTGGCTTGGCAGTTCGGGCTGGACTGTTCCCATGGGGCACAGGGTCAAGACTGATTTGCATATGGCTGGGTTCAAACTGGAATGGCATGGTGAGCAAAAAAACGATGGATTTAGGCCCAGATCTCTGTACTGGGGTGAATGTATGACATTGTTCTGCATTCTGTCCATCAATTGTTGTTTTTGCATTTATCACCCTGAGTGGGAAGGGTATGCTCAGACGTGAGTCCCTTGCTCTCCATGCCACTGGAATCAAGCTATCCTGGCTGACGAGGGCTGAAAGCCCGAAACCGGTCCTAGGATGCTTGTTTCCAGTCCAGGGAGGACCTGGCTTGGCAGTTCGGGCTGGACTGTTCCCATGGGGCACAGGGTCAAGACTGATTTGCATATGGCTGGGTTCAAACTGGAATGGCATGGTGAGCAAAAAAACGATGTATTTAGGCCCAGATCTCTGTACTGGGGTGAATGTATGACATTGTTCTGCATTCTGTCCATCAATTGTTGTTTTTGCATTTGTCACCCCGAGTGGGAAGGGTATGCTCAGACGTGAGTCCCTTGCTCTCCATGCCACTGGAATCAAGCTATCCTGGCTGACGAGGGCTGAAAGCCCGAAACCGGTCCTAGGATGCTTGTTTCCAGTCCAGGGAGGACCTGGCTTGGCAGTTTGGGCTGGACTGTTCCCATGGGGCACAGGGTCAAGACTGATTTGCATATGGCTGGGTTCAAACTGGAATGGCATGGTGAGCAAAAAAACGATGGATTTAGGCCCAGATCTCTGTACTGGGGTGAATGTATGACATTGTTCTGCATTCTGTCCATCAATTGTTGTTTTTGCAATCCTCATAAGCATAAACACATTATGCCATAAACTCACCAGCATAAACACATTATGCAATCATCTCATAAGTCTAAACGCATTAGACAATAACCTCACAAGCATAAATATATTATGCAATCATCTCATAAGTCTAAACGCATTAGACAATAACCTCACAAGCATAAATACATTATGCAGTAACTTCATAAGCAGAACTCTTAGATTAGGGAATAACCTCCTAAACATAAATCATAGAGGCATAAATCATAGTGTGTAAATCACATTTCCTAGCACCATATAAATCACAGTAGGGCCTGGCACCCTATCAATCTCACACAGTCCCCCTGGCCTTCTCAGAGGGCTCAAATGCCCAATGTCCCAAATGTCGGGGCGGCTGCCAATGCAGCAGAATTCACAAGAGCACAATTACGCTTCGGCAGAGGAGTGCACCTCACTCCTATCTCATTCACAATGCCGCCAAAGAAATGTTGGCCTTGACCTTGCAGCTGATGCTACTTGTCGTGCAGCTGTGAAGCGAAGAAGACCTGGCACCACTGTGCCCTCTCTTGTCCCACTCAGGGACTTCTAAAACATATGTGCCAAACGTTGCAGTTGCCCACTTCGGCAGCGCAATTGAGAAATCACCATGAGGCCCTGCTCTGGGGCTCTCTGCAGGAACATGCGCCATGTTGCAGCTGCCCACTGTCAGGCAGGGCAGCTGTGACAATATCCCCCAAAGGGGGAGGGGCCGGCACCACTATGCCCTCAGGACCCCCACGGCTCTAAAAACAAATAGGCCACCATCGTTGGGGCGGCCCGCTCTCTTGCGGGACCACCCAGACCAAGCACCGACACTGTGCCTCAATTGGCACCAACCTGGTGTAACCTCGAGCCCCCACTCACCGGCTCTGGGGGCAGGACTCTGTTTCAGCCTCTTCTCACTGCTGGGACCGGCACCGACAAGGTGCCGGGTCTGGTCCCGCACTCCGCTCGTCTCCGGGCAGACGACTCTGCCCGTCTTCACCCGGTCCCTCTCCTGGGGCCGGGACTTCTCTTGGCATACGCGGGGTTTCCCTCAGCTCACGGGAGCCCCACTAGGCATTGAATGTCTTCCGGGTCGCTTTCTCCTGGATGAGAGGAAGAAGGAAGTGACACCCGCGAGGCCCCGCCCACAGTCAGGCGGACGCGCCTGGCTTCCTCCTTCGGCGCTCCTCTTCCCCGGGCTGCGGCGGTGATTTTCTTTGGTGATAGTATGGGGTGGGCACCCGCCAAAAGGTACCATGATACGGGGTGGGCACCCGCAAGTTCAACATACGCATAAGCGGGGTGGGCACCCGCATACTTAAATACTCAATAAGCGGGGTGGGCTCCCGCTTGTTCTCAGCAATCCGGGGGAATCCCTACACTGGGCATTCCCTCAGGAGTGATGTGCAGCATGGCGCTGCGAAGCTCCAACGCTCCTCTCTGCTAGGGGAATTAAAATATAGCGCTCACCAGGCACTAGGAGCCACAGCTCCACAGCAAAAGTCCTCAGAAATCAAGGGGGCATGGCTGGGCCCAGGGAGGCAAGCCCTCATGGCGGTTCCTCCTGGGCCCCAGCAGCAGCATGCCCCAGCAAGGTTCAGGAACCAGCACACAAGCACTGAAAACATGGGGTCACAGCCCCTGTATTTATATTCCACAGTCTCTTTGTCTGCAGTACAGGGCATGGGGGAACCAGATGCAACTGGTTCAGGGGGAAATTAGAGCACTTTATTTTCCAAGCTCCTCTTCTCCTTGTCAGGTGGGGGCTAGGTGATCAGACACACTACAGGGGACGGAGCCAGCATTGTCCAGGCTGGGCACAGTCCTATTCAGAATCAGAGGATTACTCCTCCCACTACTCCCAAGGCAGATGTCCCATTCAGCCAAGCACTGATTCACCCTGCCCCTCCTGGATCCACACACACCTCTATTCTATACCCCTGTCACTCACAAGCAAGACATGCAATTCACAGCAGGCAGGCAGACACGTAGCACACAGAAATGCCAACTACTAAAAGTGGCATTTCTCAAATAATCATCATAAATCTGCGCACACCATTGCGCAGCATTCATTATTACAATTTCATACATACTAAACTCGACCACACTGGTCCTCTCATCCCCGGAATTACCACTGACACACTGATCAGAGAATCCCCCATGCATTCCTATGGGAGGGCAGGCCAACCTTACCAAATGTAACACAGAGAGCGCATGCACTTTACACTGGACCACAGTCCTAAAGTGCCCAGAGGCCTAAAACCACCAACACCATGTCAGAGAAAAGGCAAAAAGTTTAGGGATGAACATGCCAAAAGGGCCAAGTCCAACAACATGTTACCAGAGATAGTTGTTGCTCAAGAATATGATTCCTCTGTATTATCTAAAATGGAGGTACACCACAAATGTCCGAAAAAAGAGAGTTACCCAGGTTAGACCAAAAGGGACCGGGTTATGTAACACTGTTAAAAATAGAAAATTCCCTTTTGTGTCATTATATATTTCCTACGTTTAAGTCACAATCAGTTTGCACTGAACCAAAAGAATACAGTTAATTATTAAACAATGTAGCACAACGTAAACAAACTTTATGTTACATGTCACATGCATACTCAAACTCATTACAATGTGACAAAGCAAAAATAATCAGGACAATTATGTTCTTAATTTGTGTGTTATTGGGACCAGTCTAGAAGTTTATACTAATGGATACCCTACACACTAGATTCTTACATTGACAGCCTTTATCAAAAGTATCCAGTGGTGTAAGCTTCTAGACTGGTCCCAATAACACACAAATTAAGAACATAATTGTCCTGATTATTTTTGCTTTGTCACATTGTAATGAGTTTGAGTATGCATTGAACCAAAGAAATTATAAGCTGTGCGCACACGTAATGTTTCGTATCTAATTGTATGTATTATTTATTTCTAGATAATATTGGTCTGGTTTTAAGGAAAAAATCTTGTTTTTAAATGTTGAGTCCTGAAGATGGTGTGTACAAACCACAAGATACACCGAAACGCGTCGAGAAAAGGACATAAAGAATTTGTATTGTTTTTAACATATTTAGATGTATTTTAAATATTGTAGTAGAACATATTACATTCAGAATTGTATATGAATTGTAGTGACTGTGTCAATAATTGTTGAAAGGAGTATCAGAATATGAAAACACATTATAAAAGTGGCTAAAAGTTTGCAATTGTTTGGATATCAATATGTACAAGAAGGTGTAATTAATGGATTTTATATGGTAAATATTATTTTAAACTTGATTTGGATGCGGTTAATAAAATGCCAAGAACATAAAGTTTGTTTACGTTGTGCTACATTGTTTAATCATTAACTGTATTCTTTTGGTTCCGTGCAAACTGATTGTGACTTAAACGTAGGAAACATATAATGACACAAAAGGGAATTTTCTATTTTTAACAGTGGTACACCACAAATGTACTGGAGTCACATTTAATTTTGAGGGGAGAAGTCGTTCAATAATATTGAAAATCTATGAAGTTGCACGTTATCCATCTGGTTGGTGCAAGCAAAGCCACACCCAGTGTAATGTGCCAGTCTGAGAGGGGTTGGACCAGAATAATGCCCAAGTGTCCAATCTGAGAGGGTTGTATATTGTTTTTCAAGCTATATTTTTCGTACATGTGTGTACTTTTAATAACTGTATGCTTTGTGGTTTCCACTTTATGTGCACTTAGGCCGGTGTTGGGTAAGGTGTAACAGGTAAAGGCTTGGTTGGTTCATTGGGAAAAGTCATGCCAGATTTTGTAATTTTGAACGGTTTTGTTTGAAATGTTACAACAAAGCCAGTAGGCCTGAGCTACTTATTGTGGAAAGCATGCATTAAATACAATAGGCTTTTAAAAATTGATTATTACATTGTGCTAAAATCTGTAGGCAGGTATTTTGATATATGGAATCTCGCAGGGGATAGACCATTTGCAGCAGGATAATCCTTATTAGGCTCTATCGGTAGGGGGATTTTATATTGTTTTGACAACTGTATTTTGTACATATTTGTAATGTTATTATGATATACCTGATGGTTGCCTTGCGGGAACGCTTATGACCAACACTGAAGGTCCGAGTTGGCTATGGAGACAAGCCAGTGATAAAGGTTATAGGCTTAAATGTTTATAATGAAACTTTAAGCTAAAGGCAGACGGCTTGACAAATTGATTATGAAAAGCATAATTCTTATCCTCTGCGCACGCACATATCTAATACAAAATTAACATGTCTTCATTATGAAACAGTGCACACAGTAGTTCATTATGATCTTTTCTTTGTCTTTAATTCGAATCACCCAGCCAACACTTGTTTCGTGGATAGGAGAAGACCCCACAACTTTTTCAGGGCTGTCAGGCTCTCTTTCCTCTTATCATTTTTATCCTCTCTGCCGGTTCTACTTCCGAACTGGCTGGTCTAATGTACATAGCCGCATCGTTGGTTGCCTACATAGCGTATCATCCCTTCCGCTGTGCGGACGCGCACAGACGCGCGCCGGGCGGGCCCGTTTAAGCCCGTTCAAGACCGGAAAAGGACGGGATGGGCAACCTCCCTAACGCCTATTGTAAGGTGAGCGCCAGTGTTATTGTGTTCAGCTACAGAGTGCTTGTTATAAGTAAACGGAAAGTTTCGCAACATCTGAAGCAGCCATAGTATAGGATATAAACTGTCCACCATGGCAACCGTAACTACAACTACTTTAAGAGATCACAATGTGATTAGTGCTAGTGCTGGTGGGACAATGATGGGTACTTTAGACAATTTTCTTATAAGGGTGTCGTCAGCACTGGCTAAAGATATTGAATTGACTGAAAAAAGGCTATCACTAGATTCTCTTTTTGACAAACGGTCATCTATGGGAAGTCTGGCAGGGATTAAATCTCCTGTTCCAGACGAAGTTGACCCAGACGATACATTATGTTCTGTGGAGGATGTGACAAGTAGTCCCATTGTTTCTATAAAAGATCTTGCCGATGCTCTGGACCAACAGCCTACAGTTACTACGGCGAAGAATTCCAAAAACACTTCCCGGAAAATTTTGAGTTCTCCTAATATTAAGACTAGATCAGCGATCATAGCTAAAAAGGGTATGGGGAACCAAACAAAGGGTATGTTTACTGAAAGCAAATGTTCGGGGGGTAAAATACAAACACAGGCACAACCTACGGGCAAAAAAGGGAAGTTGGGAAAAGATCGGGTAACCAAAGAGAGTGCCACAAATAAAAACTGCCATGGCCTATCCTGCCCAGTAAGTAAAGAAATAATCTCCATACCAAGTGTTGAGAGAGATCCTTCAGAGGAGCTTGGTGCCCGGTTTTGGAATAAGCTGGAAACTACACTAAAGAAGACAATTTACCCAATCCATGGAAGACTGGACCTCATTGAGTCTAGATTGGCATGTCTTGAACTCTCGTTAGTATCAGTCCAGAAGATGATGGGTAATCGGAATAGTGAGCCACCAAGAAAACAGTTGTCACCAACATCTCCATGCCAAAATGTTGCGGGTAAAACTCTGAATGGATTGTCAATCAGTAGTAGCGGCACTGTAACAACTATGTCTGAAACTACTAAAACTATTATCCCACAAGCTAAAGCTGTAGGGGTTAGGCAACCTGACCAGGTAGCCAAGGATAAAAGTGTGGTGACTAGTAATACAGTAACTAATGTGGGTCTTACACTAACTAACCCCCTAGATTATGTGATACCATCTACTGTGGAACTCCCCCCGAATCTGCCCCCTATGTGGTTATACTGGCTGGGGTACCTCCACTAGAGCCGCGAAAGAGAGAGACACATATAGAATTAAAAAACACGTGTACATTTTGGCTTAATGCTAATAGGCCCCTGCCCATGCATATCAGGGCAGAGATTTTGTCCGTAAGAAGAGTGAACTGGGTAGGCAGAAGCGTTAAGACAGTTGGGGGGGATTGTGTTATTGTCAACTTTAGAGATAGGAGATGTGTCGAACACATTTGCAATTGGCCGCAAATAGATGCCAGATCACAAATCCAATCACTCTCATTAACCTATTTTTATGCTCCTGTGCAAGACCCTTGTAGAGAAATGTTTTCATGGAATGATCGACCTAGCTATCCTATTACACGGAGCTTAAGACTACATAATAGGTTTTCTGCTTTGTCAGGACTTGACGAGTGTGACTGACAGCAAATGCAGGTAGTGGGTAAATGCACAAGCGGTAGAAGTATAATAAGATTACCTAACGTAAATACAGTTGGAAGTGAGGACCAAATGAATGATGGTATAATAAGAGTTGAGGGGGGATAAGGCCCAGGGGAATTCAAAATATCAGCATAATCTTACGATCAGGCGCAATCTGTTCCCCCCAAACTTGCTTACCAGGGACAAGCTATGTATTGACCCCTGTTAAGCTCACGAGGACACACTCTTGTACTACTTTAAATAGGAATACACCAAAAGCGGGACCTCAAACCATAGCTGAATATGTGCTGCCACATTTTAGTTCCACCTTAGGTAGGAACATATTAAATAAGGGACCACAAACTATAGCTGTATACATGATGTCACATGCGAACCCTACTGTGGATAGGAAGGTAACGTTAAAGGGAATACAAACTATAGCAAGCTTGACTTCAATGGTATCGTGGAACTTGTCAGGTATTGGGACTAAGGTTGTCTCACCATGTTGGTTAGATTTTATTAATACATTTGATATTTGTCTCTTTCAAGAGACCTGGTCTGTTGAACCAGTTTTTAATCCAGGTTTTCTGAATTTTTATGTCCCTGCAGTGAGAGGGCAAAGGGGACGTCCAATGGGTGGATTGATAATTTGGGTCAAACAGTACTTAAGTTGTAGTATCCAACTTCTCCCATCTGGGCACTGCGATGTTATTGCTGTTAGGCTTAGTATCTTGGGTTGCCCAAAAATTGCTATTATTAATGTGTATGCCAGAGGAGTTCCTGGTGGAAACAAATCTGAGGTACTAATGGTATTAGAATCCCTGATTGAATCCTTGCCAGAAGGGGTTCTGCCGCTAATTGCGGGCGATTTTAATATATCTTTCGAACTGCTAGGTCTGGAATATGTAAATATGATGGAAGAGGAGGACGCAAGATGGGGTGTCCCCGAACTTGAGGCAATGCCGTCAGCTAAATGGACTGAGGCTGCGTTGTATTTAAACGGGCTTTGTCTCGGTAATCAACTAAGGGCTGCAAACGGTCGGACATTATCCGACAGGAAGAGAGAAAAAACCTATGATAACGGTATAAGGTCAAGTAACATCGACTACATACTCGTCCACTTGAAGCTCTGGCATACCTTGGTGGATATGGAGGTTAAGACTCGCGTCGAGAGTGATCATAATCCTCTTCTAGCAATATTTAGGCTAGGGCAGGATGGGATGGTAAACCCGAATGAAGATCTATTAGCCCCCAGGACTCTCTTATCAAATGATGAGCGTCATCTTAAGTGGTGTAGAGTGTATAATCAGCCTGATATACTTAGCGCTATTAAAGATCAGCTAGACAAGGTATTAGTAAAAATTGGAGCAAGGGCGAGTACTGAAACGAAGTATTGCCCAATTGAGGACGACCATAATGATCTGCTTACTAATCTCAAAGCCCATTTCTGCAAACCTTGTACTGCTAAGATAAGGGTCAGGAAAAAACCAGAGAAGTGGTACAACAAATCCTGTAGGGAAGCCCGGGCTGGCTTGAGCCTAGCATTAAAAACTAGGAATGTGGAGATAATAAGAGCTGCCCGTTGCAACTATAGAAAAGTGTTTAGTGGGGCAAGAAGAGATTGGGATGACCAAATGTGGCAGGACCTTAAAAGTGCATGTCAAACAAAGAACCAGGCACTATTTTGGGATATCTATAAATGGAAAGGAGGCGGGCATGCGGTTAGGCCACAAAATAACGTTCCTCAAAATTCTTGGGTTGAATATTTCAACCCTCAGTATGCTAGTACTGAAGGTAATTTAAGCGGGGCGGCTCTTGGTTTTAAGTTTTATGAAGGGACTGTTTTTAGCTTAGGGGATGTGGATAGGGCCCTGAATACTGTAACTGCGGGGCGAGCTCCAGGGATGGATTGTATACCGGTAGACTTATTTCTGAGTGATAAAAAGAGAAGGAGACTGTATATTGGTCATCTATCTAATGCTATTGCCCAGGGGATGGCCGTCCCCCACACATGAAAAGGTGCAGAAATTGTGCCCATTTATAAAAAAGGAGATAAGTCCCTAGCGGGCAACTATAGGCCGATTAGCCTGATCGATTCATTACAAAAAATAATGGGGCGACTGGTCCTAGGAAAGATGCAGGACTGGATGGATGAGGGGGACATCCTCAGCCCGCTTCAAGCTGGGTTCCGTCCCAGGACTAGTACGATATCAGGTTTTTAGATTCATTGTTTTATATTGGCGTGCAGTGATTTTAGAAAAAGGGGTATTATATGCAGTATTTGTTGATTTAAGGGCTGCGTTTAATCCAGTCCCACGAGGGAAGCTTTGGCAAGTATTAGAGGAATTAGGCAGGCCACTGGAATTGTTAACTCTGATTGCTCGCCTACATGAGGATACTTATGCCAGAGTTAGATGGGGTAGGCAGGGAGAGGTTACAGATACTTTCCCGGTGGGGAGGGGAGTGAGGCAGGGTTGCGTTATGGCGCCAACCCTGTTCTCACTCTTCGTAAATGGTGTGGCAGAATACCTCTCCCGGGTTCCAACTGATGCCCCTATGTTGGCAGGAGAGAGCGTCCCGATCCTTATGTTCGCGGACAATACTTTAATAATCTCAAAAACCCCTAGTGGCCTTCAAAGGGCACTCCAGCGTTTCATGGATTTTTGTGACATGCGAGGGCTAGAAATAAATAGTGTAAAAACAAAATTCATGGTCCTTACTGACCCTAAATGCCACAAGTCAACAAAACGCTTTAAGGGTAGCATATATATGAGCAACTGTCGGTTGGTGCGGGTTGAAGCCTTTACATATTTAGGGGTCAACCTACAGAGTGATATGTGTTGGAATTCCCAGCTAGATACAAGTATATTGAGGTTTAAACAGCAAGTGGGGGTATTACTTAAAAGATTCAAGTCCTCTTTTACCAAACCGATTAAAACAGTATTAGAGATCTACGGGATGAAAGTTTTGGGTTCCGTTCTATATGGTGCCGAGCTGTGGGGGTTCTCAAATGTTAAGCAGCTCACTGCACTTGAAAACGAATTCTTGAGGAAAGTTACTCATGTTCCCCAAAGTACCCCTTTAGTTCCTCTGTTTTGTGATCTTGGTAAGAAATCTGTGCATGATCTAGCCATGCTGCGTCCAGTATTATATTGGCGTAGGCTATGGACAACGGAGGAATTATATAATTATGCTAGGGGCCTCAAAGAAGTAATAGAGAAGGATCGCTTTCACAAAATTAAGTGGCTGAAATCAATCAGATCTCTTTTAGGGAGAATGGGGTTGAGGGATTTGTGGGATGACCCTATAAATACTACTTTTCCCTCTAAGGTAGAAATTAAGAGGTTATTCTGGGAGATGATGTTTTCGGAAAAATGTGCAGTGAGTTCCTCTAACCATCTCACAGGGCGTTTCCTCGAATTCAAATCCTACCCAGCATTGGAACCTTATTGGGATGCAATTGAGAAACCAATAGACCGGAAGCTCTATTTCCAATTTAGGATAGGAACCCTTCCCATTAGGGCATTTACGTCAAGATGGGCAGGGACTGATTGTGATAAATGCCCTAAGTGTAAGGATAAGAAAGAGATGATGAGCCACTTTTTGTTTTTTTGCCCTTTATATGTAACCCCAAGAGATAAATGGGTAAAACCAATATGCCGCCTAATTGGCTCACGGAAGCATGAGGAGGCATTGAGAATCTTATGCACTGATCCCTGCCTCACAATCGCAATAGCCATGGCTAATTTTTTAAAATGGGCATAGCTAATTCGACTAAAGGAAGTCCGCTAGGTATATGAAAACCGCATCATACTAGGATATGAGGTTTTGCTCCAGGTATAATTGACTGAGCCATGATGACCCGTTTTCTATACCCTTATTTTTAAATAACATTCGACATTAATTACATGTAGTTTAATCGTTTTTTATTTCTTTTCTTTAAATATTTATAAAATTGTTTTTAATTATATGTAATATGTTTCATGTATATTTGTGATACTTTTATGGCTTATTGTCGAATAAAGTTGTAAAATGAAAAGCTAATGTACATATGCTTCCTCATTTTGAGAAAACAGATTTTCTTTTAAACAATATCCTGTGTCATGGACTGGCGTTTCACCCGACTGTTATAAGGTCTGGTATGAGACGCCGTTTGTGGTCCGTATTAATCCTATTCTGTCCTGAAGGCGCGTATGCTGATCAATATCGGTGGTTTCCGCATCGTGTTCAATATCGGCTTGGAGTCCACCGATACTGATCTTCCTGGTTTTAAAGCCTACAAATAGGTATTTGGTTACATGGAATCTCACGAATTGTCTTAGATATGAGTTTTGGTGCTGGTTACCCTGTCTGCCAATGCTTAGGTATGGAATATTTGCACTGACAGAATCCTTGTTATGCCCTATTAGGAGGGACCGTATGTTGCTTTGCTAACTGTAATTGTGTATACAATATAATTGTATGACTGTATGGCTGTTGGTTGGCTTGTAGGAAAACTGAAGCTCAATACAGGAGGCCTCAGTTGGTTATGTTGACGTTCCAGTGGTAACAGCTGGAGGGATAATCGGTTCACGTTGGAAAAGATATTTCTTATGTCATAGATCTGATCTGTTTAAATGTAAAGTTACGTCAAAGGGAGTTGGTATAACATTGAATGTAAAAAGCATGTGTAAAGTTAATAGACATTTAAGAGTGGTTTGTAATCTCTCTGTAATAAACCCTTCAAACAGGTATTTTGTTACATGATATGTCATATATTACCCTTAAGAGGACAGATTTTGGTGTAGGTTACAGCCTCTCACAAACCCTAGTTGGAGATGATTTGCACTCTGGTAACTCTTGCAAGAATCTCTTCTTAGCTGTCTGTCAGAATCTTATAATTAAAAAATCAATAAATAATGCACACATCCATTTATATGAATATATGTCCATATAGAGGGCCTTTTGCTCAGCTCTGTTCTGTCATGTGCTTGCTTGCCCAGTAAAAGGTAGCATTTTCTGATCACAAGTGTACATCCCCTTGAAAATTGAGTGCCCTTCAGTGTCAGTCAGGGCTGGTTGGCCGGTCCTTTAGTTTTATATTTTCTTGTTTTATAGTTCTCCTTTAATTTCTTTGCTTCTACTCTTTTTATAATAATGTTGCTAAAGAGGCTGCCACAGCTAAGCGATATCCCTAGTATGTGATAGTTTTACCATTCCAAGATGGCGAACGTGTTGTTTCTAAATGTAGCAGCCATGCTGAACATTCAAACTAGTGATAGACTAGTTACAATACCTCTGCAAGACCGAAATCCTCTGCAGTGTTTGGTTTTTGTTATTGCAAGCATATGCTCACCATGTTTAGATGGCAGCACATTATCTTTTTTCTACTTGTGCTCTTTTAATTTATCTTGCATATATTGTTGAGTTTTTGTGTTTTATTGCAGTTGCGAAAGAAGGTGAATGGATTAATGAGTCAGCGGATGGATGGATGAATGAATGGATGCATGAGGGAAAGTGCATGTCTGGTGAATTATTGAGTGCATAAACCCATCAATCACCAGCGAAACAAAAGGCACTTTCATTCATAAGGCAGACATATTGGCATTGCCAATACCTGTTTTTTTTTTTTTTTTTAGACAAACTGGCGACTTATTTTAAGAGTAAACGCCAATTCTTTACAAAACTCTGCAGGAAAAAGCTGCAGTGCTTGCGTCTGTGGTGGGTGGCTTGATGGATTATTTCGGAAACGGCAAAGTTTGACGGGGTCAGTGACTGTGATTGGAAACATCCTGCCCTCTAACAGCCAGTCTTTGTCTCCATTTTGCCACTGGCAATGTTTTCTTTGGCCCTCTGCACACGGGAGTGACTTTGGTCAATTTACATTTTTGTCAACGTCAGACCAGTGCCACACACTTCATCAAAGAACTCACACGTTATTGCTGATTTTTGGGGGGATTTTTTTGGGGTGGACCTAGTACGTCGCCCTCTGAAAGACCCCTAGAAAGAGTGAAATGGAAACAGCGTTTACAAAAGAGTTAATTACCCTTGGCTCAAAGCAATTTATAACCTGAACATCAAGACCTGGGGCTGGAAGATTAGACGTGTTTCTGGCGAACAGAGTTGGTAACTAAAAAGGCGACATATGATAGTCACAGCACTATAATGTAAAACCACCTCACTCTATAGTAGCTATTACTCCAGCCTTCGCCTGGAAATTAGCCTTTCCATGTGTTTAGAGTGGAGATAAACCGAACCAGATTTCCTGGCTTTCATCGGCCTGCTTGCTTTCCCCGTCCAAAGGAAAAGTACCGCGAATAAAGGGCAGACTTCAACACGGCTCAGAAGTTGACGGATCACTTTCGCCTGTGGGGTCTCTTCGAGCGTGGTTTACCCTTGACGGAGCTCAGAGTGCAGAGATTCCATAATGGTAACCTAATGCCCGCGTGTCAACCTAATGACCCTTAAAGCCGAAACGCTGGCCGTCTGCAGTTCCTGAGCCTTCCTGAGCTGTGTTTGAGGCAAAACTAATGAGCGTGATCGCGGTAGTTTGTCGGTGATAAGCAAAAACAGGGATAGGCCTGCCATACAAGTAGGACTAACCCCTTAGTCTTACTTCTATATCTGTCCTGTCTCTTTCTTTGGCCGTACAATCGCATAATTCCAGTGATCCTGCTTATGTTATTATATAGCATAACATAAACTGAGCCACTGGAATTATGCGATTGTGCGGCCAAAGCGATTTTTGCATAATTATAGATTGGCCACTTTTGTCACATAATACATAATCTGCCGCCACATAATCTTCATATTTTACCAAAAACAATGTAGGTACTTGCTCAAACGGTTCAAAAGTTACTAAAAATAACACGTGTTGCTGCACAGTGGAAGACCCTTTGCAAAGCTGGACTGGTCACCTTTCTGTTACCTATTGCTATATTTGAGTATTAAACTGGTACTAATGAGGTGCAACCAATGCTCTAACAGTGTTACCAAGTTTAAAAGTGATGATATAATGGAGTAATACTATTACAAAATGTGCCGCATAATTTGAGTTTTTTCTTGCGGCATAATTAACAACACTGCCACATAATTTGGCCTTCTCCTGCAGCATAATCCCAGTGGCACTGAACATAAGGTAGGGCAGGACCCCCACCCTGCGCACCCCTGCTCTTCTGCAATAAGAACAACTTGCTGGACAGAATGCAGAACAATGTCATACATTCACCCCAGTACAGAGATCTGGGCCTAAATCCATCGTTTTTTTGCTCACCATGCCAGTCCAGTTTGGACCAGCCATATGCAAATCAGTTGTGACCCTGCGCCCCAATTGGAACAGCCCAGTCTGATCTGCCAGGCCAGGTCCTCCGTGGACTGGAAACAAGCATCCTAGGACCGGTTATGGGCTTTTGGCCTTCATCAGCCAGGATAGCTTGACTCCAGTGGCATGGAGAGCACGGGACCCACGTCTGGGCATACCCGTCCCACTCAGGGTGACAAATGCAAAAAGAACAATTGATGGACAGATGGCAGAACAATGTCATACATTCACCCCAGTACAGAGATCTGGGCCTAAATCCATCGTTTTTTTTGCTCGCCTTTCCAGTTTGGACCCAGCCATATTTCAAATCAGTATTGACCCTGCGCCCCAATGGGAACAGTCCAGCCCGAACTGCTAGGCCAGGTCCTCCCTGGACTGGAAACAAGCATCCTAGGACTGGTTTCGGGCTTTCAGCCCTCATCAGCTAGGATAGCTTGACTCCAGTGGCATGAAGAGCACGGGACCCACGTCTGGGCATACCCATCCCACTCGGGGTGGCAAATGCAAAAATAACTCTTCTGCAAAGTCTGTCTCTCCACTGCTGGGAGCAGCCAGTGGATCTCTTGTGCTGCTTGACAGAAAGAAATGCATTACTTTAATTAAATGAGACTGCAGAGGCCCCTGTGAAAGGAGAGCATACTTTTCTATTCTGCTTTGCAAGATGACCCAACCTTTGACAATGTATTTTAAAACTAAGAAAAGTGTGGGGACACCCGGGCAGTGCTAAAAAAAAGAGGACTGTCCGGGGAAATATGAGACGTCAGGTCCCCTACGTCTCTGCAGATGTGGAGACCAGAAAACTGTTATCTGTGTGAAACAACTGACGTTTGAGTGCAGCTACCTTGAAAAAATGTATTACCCGTAGTCGAGTTTTTAACAGTTTTTACATAGAGCCTGTTCAGGGCCGTCTAGCTCAAGAATTTGAAAAACGTCATCACGTATGCAATGATTTTATTAGACTGATGACTTAATTGAATTCACAAACATCCCAGGAGTATATGCATGGGCATCTACATAAATTTGCTTTAGTGCGTGAAATCTTCTACTTTCCTCCAACGTTCTACCTTGCACGCTCCTGGAAATGTTACAGGCATTCCATTAGTTTTCCTATGCTTGAAAGGTGCTTACTCCTGACTTTTCTAGGAGTAGATCTGCATGGGGTTCCAGGCTAGGAGTGAGCATGCAAGCTGCTTGTAAACAAGCAAACAGTTCAGACTTTGGGGGCCACGCAGGCTCTTAGCTTGCATCCCCTGACACACTCCTAAGTTTGCTCTTTCCAGCATGTGCCTCATAACGCATGACTGCAGAAAATTTGCCATATTTGTTTTTTTAGAAAAATCAGCAACACATTCTTTATTCTGTACACCAAAAAAGAGATTATGGACTGTAAATTTTAGCTATTTATTCTCCTACGTTTTGAAAGAGTTTTCTAAAGTTATGTTTTTACTTTGAGATTAGATGTTATTGTAAGCATTTTTAGGTCTCGCCTACGCAGCGCGCATGCGCTGCATAGGAAAGAGACCTTTAGCAATCGGCACAGCTTTCCCGGCAAAATCGTGCACGCGTTGCATTGCTTCCAATGGCAACGCGTTCACGTCTGGCGATTCACTTGCGGGAGAAAATGTAGAAATTTTTGGGCCTCATTGCTTTTACGCTTCGGTTATAAGGGCAGGTTGTTGCAATGTGATCAAGAGACAAGACCGTGATGAAAAGCTATGTCAGCAGCCTGAGGGAACATGTTTGATGTCCCTTGGTATTCTATCACTCCAGGTTTGCCAGTCAATGGAAGCAAATGTTCTTGATCTGAATGGGTACCACTACATCTCAAGGGTGAATAATGTTTGTGCCAATAGTTGACAAGGCCCTTCCAGCTTACCAGATTTACCTCTTAGTGTGAAGTTGTATATCAGCATCCTCTAGAGGTTTGTTTCCTTTTTTGGCAAGACCTTTATTGATCCAGGATGAATGCTCTCCTCCTCTGTTGCAAGAACAGGGCTGTACAGACATATGTGATAATTTCTGCCTTTTCATGTCCACAGATGTTTTTCACTTTTTCTCCGGACCCTGATATCACCCAAGTCTTATCATTAAGGAGGGGCCCTGGGTGATCACGGTCCTCCCATCCTGACTCAGATTTCTATAGTTCCCTCTATAGCACTAGCAATCGGAGACCTGTGAGTAGATCCTTTCTCTGGCTCTACCCATTTGTGGATGTCTTAGTCTTCCTCACCAAATTCAGATGAGACTTGCAGTATAGAGGCTGAAAGGCAAGGGTTGACCTAAAGACATAGGCGGACAGAGATACCATTTGGAATCCATCAGGCCTATTCACAAACTGCATCTTGTAATAAGTTTAGCAGTATTCCAGTAGTACTAATCATGCACTATAAAATGCTATTCACTAACCTATATTGGGAAGCCTGTGGCTCCATCTTTCCTATGTTTTGTGTGCCGAGATCTTCGTCTCGACTGTGGAGCTCTTCACCCACATATGTATACATTTTAATGGTAAATGTGGAAATGAATGGGGGAGTTGTTGGAAAATGGTGAATATGTATGACTAAATTGGAGGGGTTAGGGGAGGAAGAAGGAGCAGTTAATGCAGTGCTAAAGAGGGGTTTAAGTAGCAACATGCATCTACCCACTAAAGAGTAAACCCATTCATATTCACACACTGCACTTAAGTTACAACAGCCAACAAGACAATTTTAAATGTACCACAGCTCAGACCTGGAGTACGTCCAGCACCACACACGACCAACCACTGGTACTGTAACACTCACCCATTAAAAATAATGGAGACTGAAACTTGAAATAAAACCCCATAGGGAATAATGTTAAAATGAATTAATTATTTGTGACTTTTAGAAAATATATATCCATTTAATTCAATGGTAACAAAATTAGATATAAATTAAAAAACCTTTATTATAAAACATTTGAATACACTTTTTTAAATTGTAAATTACATGTAAATGTATTCTTCAAATAATAATTACATTCATTTAAATGATTCTATATATACATTTTTGTAATTTTAATACAAACATTACTTTAGGTGGGAATTCTATAACACATCTTTAAAAAAAAATGCAATTTAATTTAAGATATTTAAAATAATTAAATGTTTAAAATCTCAGTGGCGGACCCCCCCCCCCCCCCGCCCGTATATGTGAAAAGCTACTAGTAGTAACCTTTTGCATGTTAACTTGGCTCCATCTGCCCCTCCCTATTTTTCGAGGTGTAGACCTGTAAGCCTACACTGTGTGGCAACTTTACACTCAAAACAATGAATAGCCAAAAGTAGTAAAGCTATAGAAAAGTGTCCGGAAAAAATGTACACTTGTAGATATACTCACCTGTAAGTTAACCTTTGTATGTAGACCCCTATATATATATCTATACATCCTTGATTATTACGTCCCTTGGAAAGCTCTGGAATTGTGTTTCAGCATTGTGCATGGTCAGAGGTATCCAAAAGCCTGTCATGTGAACAAATAAAAGTTATAGATTTATTTCATGTCATTTTCTTTTCTTTAGGTTTACCTGTCTCCATGCTGTGAGCTCAGCTAGCGGCTGTATATAACAGCTGAGAACCTGGAGTGATATTGTGACACTTGAGGCATCCTATCTCAGCATTTACCTCTTATTCTGCTCTCTCATTTGGAAATTCCACCCAACATGCTACCTGCCTTTAGGCCTCCATATTTTTTAGAAACCTCCTTTCAACCCTTGTCTGTGGAATTTCCTTTCTTTCAGAACACTCCTCTTAGTCACCATCACTTTGGCAAGAAGTTTATGGCCCACTGGAACCCTCATTTGCTGCTAGTAATTTCTCTGTTTACTCCTTGACACTCTGGTTCTTTGTCTAGAACTGGATTTTAGCTCCAAGATGATATTCGACTTGCACTGTGATCATGAAGTATTCCTTCAGGGCCTAGAGCAGTAAAATGATGAGCACCTCACGGAAATGGATTTTCATTATCTAGACAGATCTGCATCTTTTAGGCATTTTGTTTGGTGTATTTGAGGCACACAACAAGGGCATTGAGCCTTGTTCTGTGCCCATGAGCCATTTGATTAGCCAAACCACTTAAGAAGCATATGAACAAGATCCGATCCTTTCTACCATTTGATATCATCGAGGGGTGTTGAAAGGAACATGATCCCACTACAGAGGACTGCCAGTTTGTGTGATCTGTCGGGCAGCCATATAGTCCACTCATCACAAATGTCTAATGCTTAGTTCACTCATCACAAATGTCTAAAGCTACCGCTTCAGGATAAGTTATGTTAAGAGGATAGATGTTACTCGTCATATGGTCCAAAGTCCAAAGTCCAAAGTCCAAAGTGTGAGGCTCCAACTACACTCCCCAGCAGCCTTAGTGCATCCGTCGCCGTCACGCATCACGTGACATAGCTGGTGGGCCTCATCTGGCCGGGACGCCTCCCGCAGCGCGGGACGCGCGCGGGCTGTGCCCGGGCGAAGCCCGGGCCAATGGCGGGCCCGTCCTTGCCCGTCGGAGCCAGGAAGAGACAGGACAGGGCATCCCCTCTAACTTCAGAGGCCACGAGCCACAAGGTACTGTGTCTTGCGCATCAGCCAACTCCTGAGACTGGTTTATTTTGAGGGTTTGGTTATGTAACTGTTTTATTGCTTTAATACACCTTTAATACACCTTCCGCTGTTGCTATAGCCGATTGGTCACAGTGCTGTATCACTGTTGCAGTGTCTAGAGAAAACACAGCGATTCCTGCAGTTGCTGGGAAATGGGCAAGAGAAAGGCAATGGAGAGCGGGGGCCCCACAGGAAGCAAGAAGGGGAAAAAATCTAAGGTTTTAAAGCATGCTGCTAGCAACTGTGTTATGGCCAGAATCGAGAACATAGTTTTGGATTGTGAGGACATTCTGAGTGGGAACTCTACTGGGCCTGTTGGGGATAATGTGGAGAGGTTGGATAAAACTCCCCAAAAGGGTATACCTTCTATGTTCTTAAAAAAGAAAAAAACTTCTAACACAACTGCTTCACACCTGAATCCAATTCCCCACAGCTCACTAATGGAGGACACTAGACTTACCTTAGCTTTGGATACCTCGGTCTCCCACCCTAAGTCTCCAGTTAAAGGCGATCACGATCCCAAGAAAGCTTTAGATGATTCCTTTCAATCTATCCCCTGCTCCAACCGCTTCTCAGTGCTAGAACCTGCATTAGATATAGCTGAGACTGTAGCTTGCCTCCTTCCCAGTAGATGTGGACACACCGAGCAAAAGGCTCTTCTGTCGCCCCCATGTAGCTGCAAAGAACTTCTTGAGAGCCTTATGGAGAAAGTTGACTCACTCCAGGGTACAGTGACCACTCTCAGCAAGATCATTGAGGCTCTCAATGTAAAGCTAAATCTTTCCCTGCCTCTTGATATCGCCCAACCCTCCCCAACTATTCCCCCTGTAGTTGCACACACTGCTAGCTTGCAGACCGTTTCTTCCCAATTGGTCCCGCCTAGACGACCTGGTGTTTTGCCCCACCCTCCAAGCACGTCTTCCCCCTTGCCATCCAGCTCTATCTCTACGTCTAGCTATGCGAAGAAAGCTAGTGTAATTAGTTCCACTCGTCCTATTGGAACCTGTAGAGGGGGCACTCCCAGGGACTTTGAAACCCACCCCGCCGCTAAGCAGGACGCCCCGGTATCTACTCATAAGGCACCTGGCGCATATCATTTGGGCCTAAATCATAAGAAGTCAGTTTTCTTGGTCAAAGTTCCCAAACTTCCCCCCAATCGGGGTCTGGAAGGGAGTGTATCACTTTGTAATAAGGCTATACACTGGTTGCGCCAGGTCCGGGGCTGCAGATCTATCATTAGGGAGGATATAATCAGGGTAAAAAGGCTATCGACCCATAATTCCCCGTTTGACTGCTTAGAGTTGGAACTTGTGGACGAAAATCTGGCGGAGAATTTAGTGGCTCTTGAATTTCGCTCTTCTTCTCCCGATTTTTCATCCATTCAAATTAGACGATCACCATTATGGCCCCCAATAGGAGTTATACCCCACATGCCATCGGGGGAAATAGGGGGGGAATCTGGCTTGAACAAGGTGGACTGACTGCCAACATTACCCAGCCCCGGTCCTAGAATCTCAAATATCCTCATTCCCCAAGACGAATTCGAGACTGTGGACACTCTTTCTAATTCGACACCCCATGCTCCAAATACTTCCACACTCCATATTATGTCTTGGAATATAGCGGGCCTGGAAAAGAAACTAGCCATCCCCGAATGGAATGCCCAGGTTGAAAAATACGAAATTTGCCTATTCCAGGAAACTTGGAGCTTGAAACCCCTACACAAGTCAGGTTATACCACCTATTTCTGCCCGGCAGTCAGATCAAGAAAGGGACGTCCCTCTGGAGGCCTGCATATATGGGTTAGTGCTTCACTGAATTGGTCAATTTCCTCTCACAATTGCATCTCTCATGACATCTTGCACTTAACAGTAGGTGGAGCACACAATAAACCCTCATTGGATCTTTTTAACATCTATGCTAGGGGAACCAAGGGCACCCTGGGATCCGCTACTATATCAACGCTGGAAAGTATTCTTTCCGGCATCTCCCCGTCTTCGTACATTCTTATAGGGGGTGATTTAAATTGCACTTTCGAACCGCTTGGTGCGGAGGATTTTTTGGGTACCGCTGAACTAGATGCTAAATGGAGTATCCCGACCCTCAATCTCCCTCCGATCAGAAAGTGGTCCCAGAGGGTTATCCAATTAAACGCCCTCGTCCAAGAGTTCAACCTTAGAGCCGTAAATGGAAGATCCATTTCAGACCTCCATGGGGCATTCACCTTTAATAGGATTTGTTCTCCATCTAGGATAGATTATATTCTCTTAGATGTCAGGCTATGGTGTGATCTGCTAGACATGGAAGTTAAACCCTCCACAGATAGTGATCACAACCCCTTATGCTTAAAATTAAATAATGTCTGGCAAGTACCTGGTGCCGACGCAACTAGCCGAGCGTTCCTGTCTACTAGAGAAGTGGTCCCTAGTAATTGTTGTAGACGCCTCAAATGGCAGAAAGTTGTGATTAAGGAACACAAATTGGCAAGCATAAAGGGCAATCTAGAAGTAGAGATTAGCAATTTTACATCTTATGCCAATTCCGCTTTGTCCCTATCTAATTTCCATAAAATCTATCAAGATTTTATTTTGAATCTGAGCGCCTTCTTTACAACTAGAGGCAAGGTCATCACTGGAGGCCTACAGGCCAAGGCTTCGAACCCCTGGTATTCTGTTACTTGTAAGGAAAAAAGGGCGGCACTCATTCTGAAAGTTAAGAAAAAAGACTCCGCCGCAGTCATTAGAGCTAGGAAGGAGTATGCCAAGGCACAAAGGGAGGCAAAGAAAAGCTGGGAGGAGGATCACTGGGCTAAACTAAAACATGCTTCATCTGAGAAAGACTCGAAAGGCTTCTGGGATTTAATTAACAAGAGGGCTAGCACCATTAATCCCCCACTGGCCAATCATATCACCGCCAACCAATGGCTGCTCCATTTTTCTAAACTATACACAGAGGACGTTAATGCTCCCTCTTCCCTTGATATGGCTCATTCATCCCCTACCAGAGCCCCCAGTCACCACCGGGATCTCTTTGCCTTAAGCGAGGTAACGACAGCAATCAAAAGCATAGCCCCTGGCAAGGCGGCAGGTCCTGATGGCCTCCCTGGAGACTTGCTTTTACACTTCGCTGAGCCTTGGGCAGCCCTTATCCTTCTGATTCTGAATTTGATAGCCAGAGGTGCACCAGTACCTGATTCTTGGAAGGGCGCCGAGGTGGTCCCCATTTTTAAAAAGGGGAATAGGGAAGACCCTGCCAACTACCGGCCAATCAGTCTAATTGACGTTATTCAGAAAGTTGTTGGCAGGGTCTTACTAGCTAGGTTAGGCAATTGGATGGAAGACAACAACATTCTTTCCCACTTTCAAGCAGGTTTTAGGACCAAGATGGGAACAATCGACCAAGTCTTCAGACTTTTCATGATTTATTGGAAGATAGTACTTCTGGGCAGGGGCAGCTTGTACCTTGCCTTCATAGATCTGAAGACCGCTTTCAATTTAGTTCCCCGGGGGAAACTTTGGCTTACCCTACAACAACTTGGTGCTCCCCCTTTGGTCCTAGACATGATCCAGCGTCTACACCAAGGCAATTACGCCAAGGTTAGATGGGGGTCCCAGGGGCAATTGACTGAGAGAATCGCCGTGAACAGGGGAGTTCGACAGGGATGTGTGCTGGCACCCACCCTGTTTTCTCTTTACATCAACGGGGTGGTTGACTTTTTAAGCCAGGACCCGGCCGATGCTCCATCACTGGCCGGGGAGAAGATCCCGACTCTCCTGTTCGCAGACGATACTCTCTTGATTTCAAAATCCCCGGGGGGGCTCCAGAAACTTTTGAACAACTTTGCCTCTTTCTGTGATTCACATGGTCTGATAGTTAATACCACCAAAACTAAGACCATGTGCATCAACCCGTCCAATCGTTTTAAAAACCACTTCACCCTAGATGGGGTAACGTTGGACAACGTGGAGGGTTTTGAATACTTGGGAATCTCTCTTGCAAAAGACATGAAATGGGGCCCACACCTTGCTAAGATGCTCCTAAATCACAAGAGGACGTCTGGTGTTATTTTGAGAGAGCAGCGTCTTACTGGGTGTAGGCCTGTGGCCCCTGTCCTTGTGGTCTACGCCGGCAAAGCATTGTCCTCAGCCTTGTATTGCTCCGAGCTCTGGGGCTTTCAGAATGTGAGTGATCTTGTCTTGACGGAAAATAAGTTTATGAGAGACATGCTTTCCCTACCTTCCTCGACGCCCTTGAAGCCCCTATTTTTTGATCTAGGGAGACACTCACTCCAGGATATAGTACGCTTGCGCCCCCTTTTGTTCTGGGCCCGCATAAAAAGGACTCCAGAACTCTCCCATTACGCTGCAGCTTTTGACGAACTAGTTGCAGCGGACTCTGGGAGCAAGATAATATGGCTAACTGACCTTCGAAAACTTCTAATTTCTATTGGTCTAAAGGAGGCCTGGCGCACCCAATCACCACCCACAAAACAGGTTATCAAAAAATTGTACTGGGAATGGGTCCAGAAGCTGGTTATCCAAAATCCCAGATTGGGGAAACTGACGGAGGGATTCTTCCAACACAAACACACTCGCTCACTAGAAACTTATCTGGATTTTATTCAGACCCCCAGCCACAGGGTACTATATATGAAGCTAAGGTTCGGGACCTTGCCGACCAACAGCTTTGTTTCGCGTTGGAAAGGGCCAACTATGCCATCTTTACCCTGTCCGGGTTGTGCCTACCATAACGAGACGCCGGCTCACCTCTTGTTTGCCTGTCCGGCGTATAGGCTCCCCAGGATGAGGTGGCTAAAACCGGTCTGCAAACTATTGGGCCCAATGTGCCATCGTAACGCTCTCCGCATCCTCTGCACTGATACCTCCTCCCTCACTCTGATATGTGGGGTAGCTAAATTCTTGGGATCCGCCTGGCTAATTAGAAGCAAGTTATTAGCCAGGAAGCCTGTAGACGCTGATGGCGAACACCTGTCCCTCTCATATATTGGATTTTAGTCTACATACTTTAGATTCAGTCTTTTTTCTTTTAACAATCGAACCATGAATTTTTAACTAATTGTGGAATTTGTATTATATAAGCTTTCCAGAGGATGATTTAATGACTTTTTAACCTATTTTATTTATGTAAATAATGTGTATACTTGGAAATGTATTGCTTTTATGATATTTTTTATATCGAATAAAGCTTATACCACCATGATAAGTTATGTTAAGAGGATAGATGTTACTCGTCATATGGTCCAAAGTCCCTCGCATAGTCACCGTTTGCGTGCCTGTTTCTGAGTTTGTAACTAGGACCCTTAACTTCACAGCAAATGTGAGAGTTGAATGTGCAATTTGGTTGTGATATACTAGAGATTAAGGTCTAGTCTAGTCTGGGGTTTTGTTGGACTTGGCAGCCTGAGGGTGGTCTTCCCTCCAACTTTTTGCCTACCTCCTCCACTTATCTGACCTTGTTTATGATGGCTTTAGGACTCTGTGCACTTTACCACTCACTGCTAACCAGTGCTAAAGTGCTTGTGCTCTCTCGCCTAAAAATGGTAATATTGACTGATCACCAATTGGCATATTAATTTACTTATAAGTAGGGCTCCCAGCTTTATGGTATTTATTTTTTTAACATTTCCGTCTGTATTTATCCATATTCATGTTTTGGCCATTTTTTCTGTATTTATCCATATTTTTCTTGTGTTTTGCAAATAAATGAAGTTGAAAAATTCATCTGATGTACGCACACTCATACTTTGATGTCTGTTGTGATTTAGCTATTTAAGCTGTCAAATATTACATAACAATACATCCACTAGTAAATACTAGCATTATACCATAAATGTATGATGACATATGCAGGTATTGAAATACATTTCATCCTGTTTTTTAATTAATTTCCCATGCTGACCATATGCTCAGCTGCTGGCCTATAATCCATCAAAGACAGCATGGGGAGTCACTTAAAAGGAGCACAGTTTTCTGTATTTATCTACTTTTCAAAATATATGCAGACAGAAAACACAATATTTTCTGTCTGTATTTATCTGTAAAAATACGTAAAAACGGAAAACAGGGAGCCTTACTTATAAGTCCCTAGTAAAGTGCACTACATGTGCTCAGGGTCCGTACATTAAATACTACTAGTGAGCCTGCAGCACTTATTGTACCACCTATGTAAGCAACCTTCTAACCATGAGTCAGGCCTGCCATTGTAGAGCCTGTGTTTGCCGTTTAAACTGCCATGCCGACTAGACAAGTTAATCCTTTTGCCAGGTCCTTACCTTAACGTTTTTACACATATATTTCACCTCTAAGGTAGGCCCTGGACAACCCAGAGGGCAGGGTGCAGTGTATTAGTGTATTTAAAAGGAAGGACATGCACTTTTAAACTTTACATGTCCTGGGAGTAAAAAACACCCAAAGTCACTTTCACTACAACAGGGCCTATCTCTCCCTTTCGATTACCTTATTACATCAAGTGTAATTCACAATCTGGAAGAGATAAACTTTTTAAGTTTTGTGTCTCTGGAGTCAATTTGAAATCGCAGCTTATGGTAGAGATAGATTTTAAATTGAAATTCAGAAAATGCCACTTTTAGAAAGTTGCCAGTTTCTTACTTTAGCCATTTAGTGCCTGCTGTCTGTCTCTCATCACTTGTCTGGGCTGGGTGATAGCTGAGCTATGTGTTGCTCCCCTAGACAGCCACATCTAATGAGTGCTTAAGTGTGACTTGATTTGCCGACTAGGAGGATGGGAGTGAAGAGCTCGACCCAGCATCAATTACACCTAAATTGTCTGTGGCATGCCCCATACAATGGGCTGCATATCCTCATGTTGTGAGCCTGGAAACGGGGCAGGGCCTCTGTGCACTTCATAGACCTTTTAAGTCTCCCCCTCTTCAAAGGCCAAACTGGTTATAAGTACTGGACCTCTGATGCCACTATTTCAGTACACTTCTGGACTTCTGACCACTCTGCCAGGAAGGACTACTGTGCAACTGACGGGACTGCCACTCTGCTGGACTGCCGCTTTGCTGGAACCCTGCTTTGCTGTGCTACTCTGTGCGTTCTGTTCTCCTGCCTGGGTGAGAAGGACTGGACTTGCATCATTGAACCCACAGTGGCTCCAAGGGCTAGCTGATTGGCCTCCTGATCTGAAGTCTCAGGGACACAAGACTTCCAACCACCCTGCTTCTGCACTTGAACCTGCCATCTGTGAGTTTGTGCTACCAAGTGGTGCCACCCCAAGTCCTGGACCCTAGAAAGTGGGCCTACAGTGTTGCTCCAGCAGAACTGCACATCTTCTGCCGGACTGAATGAATTGACTTGACGCATGGATCGAAACTACTGCATTACCTCTGCTGACTTGATCAGAACCGGCACATCGCCTCTGCTGCATGGAGCAGCATAGACACATCGCTGCTGCTGCATGGATCGGACTCAACACATCGCCTTCGGAATTGCCACTGTGCAGTGCTCTCCCCAGCACAAGGTCCTCCCATCCCTGTTGACAGCAGCCTCGACAACGACGGCAAAACATTGCAGCTTCCCTGTTCATCAGAGCTGCCACATTTCCTCGACTGCGAATGCATCCTCAACACCGGTATTCGCATCGCAAGCCCCGTCTACAGGATCATGGACATCGATAAATCGGTTCTCTCACTGCACCCTTACTGCATCTCAGAACTGGCACATCGTCTCTGCTGCACGACGCATCCTGGACCTGAACCCACGCAACGCTTTGCAACCTCGGATTAAGATTTGCTTAAAACCTGTAAAAATCAATATCTCAAGTACTAATTTTTGTCATTTTGGTCTTGTTTTATTTATTATAGTCTGAAACACTTTTCTTACCTGGTGTGGTATCGTTTTGTGTGGTGTTTTCATGGTTTTACCCTTTTTAGTGTTGCACAAATACTTTACACACTGCCTCTAAGTTGAGCCTGAACGCTCTGTGCCAAGCTACCAGAGGATGAGCAAAGGTTAATTCAGGGTTTGCCCGACTATTACCCTAACTAGGATTTTGATTGCTGTTTGACTAAGGTTTGCACCCAAGTCAACCAACAACCGAATTTCTAACATGGTGTCGCTGACTTACTAGCCTACAGTAGATAACTTGCCATATTAGACCTTGCAGGCTTTCTTTCAGTAACCTCCACAGACCCCCTGCATATCCTACTCTTACTCACCTCTTCTTTACACTGGTCATTGTACCCACTTTATTATGTGCTACAGTGATAAACAAACTCATTAATGGAGAGATTGCGTTTGTTTGTGTTGAAATCAAGTCTGAGCAAGTTTGAAAAGGGTAGCCTCTGGAATGCAAGAAACAACATTTGCATGGAGGAAGTGGCAAAGGGTGTGGCAATCTGATGTCACCTTTGACAGCTGGGTGTGCTCCCTTTGCATCCTGTGTGCATTTCTGACTGTGGCATTACAGGCTGATCCTGAATCCTAAGTGTGGCAGGTACTTAGAAAATGTACAACTGGTTACAGAGCAAGAGAGATCCTTAAGGATATTGACCTGGCAACTTAGAAAAACACAGTTGGTGGAGAGAGGCAGCTAGATGAACTGCCACCTTCACCACCATTCCCCCCCCCCCCCCCAAAACAAAAACTTGCCAAGGCTTTCCCCATTCTCTTGAGTGTTTTAAAAAAAAATAAAGGATATCAGGTGCTCAAAGCCTCCAAAGGCAAACTAGAAACCCACTTAGTGCTCTCCTACTCACCTTCCATTTCGCTTTGCGAAATCACCTGGTAAAGAGGTGTGAAGGGAGCTGGTATTGAATGGATCGATGCGAGTTAGCAGTTCTGAGGAGAGTGAATTTCCATAGGATTTCTGTAGCTATGGTACAGATCTTATTAATGCTACGTGATTTTTTTATGATTTATAAAAAGAATATCACTATTTGGACAGCATATTTATTGTGAGAGATGCATATGCTATCTGAACCTAGCGTTGTCTCACACACCACCCTCCAGGACTAAACCTCAACTATTCAACCTCACTGCTTTCTGAACACCAAATTCAAAAGAGGTGGTGCTTGACTATTCAGTGAGTTTGCAGTTGAAGTTGGCTTCTAAGATTCCAAGGACAGCCACAATGCTTGCGCAAGAATTCATATTTTCAACTGCTTGGCAGACAATGCACTTGCGCACATTTGCTTATGCGTCTAAGTTCTTCATTCTTACCTAGTGTAAATGTGTCTATGGTCTGCAGTTACTTTGCAAAAGCCAGGTTGTCTGCAGTCATAGAGCTGAAGACATTTGCTGTGAACCTTAACTGTGCGTAAGTCTTCTACGTTGTAAAAAGTCATACAATGTTATGAGCAGTGTTTTGACAGAATGTGTCCTGACCGGTAAACAATCTTTACAACGCACTACCATTATAACGAAACTTTTACAACGCAAGTGGATTTACAACGCAAGTCTTTACATCGACTTGCGCTAGATGGCGTGCTAACATTACAAATAGTGTAGTTTACCATCCCAACACCTTCCCTACTGTTAAGTGGACTGGAGTTGGAATAGTAAATTACGCTTTTCTAATGTTAGCACGCCATCTAGCTCAAGTCGATGTAAAGACTTGCGTGGTAATGGCATAGCGTAGTAACATCACAGTCGTTGTAACGACTGCGATGTAACTGCACGTGTTGTAATGACTCGCGTTGTTACATCATACATCCGTCCTGACCAGCATAGTTATTGTTCTTCGTTCACATCTCATCTCTACCAGAGCACTATATCCCACACCATCCCTCTTGAGTGAGCCTTCAGTGCTCACCATTGCTATCCCTTAAAAATCAGAACCTAAAAAGTAGATGCTTTGCATTTAGTGTTCTCTTAATAATATCTGGTTCTTGAGGTTTCAAGGATCTTTTTATAAGCCCCTGGAATAAGGATTGCCCCATTGTCCCGTTTCTAAGGACACAGAGAGTTAATTTGACGTATATTCTTACCTTGGCAGGACTTTTTGTAGAGAAAATGTTTTGTAAAAGCAAGTGCAACTTATTTTTGAACACCCGCCCTCCATAACAAAGGACAGGGACATCAAAGAGATCATGCAGGATAATAAATATTATCAGTTAGTAATCCAGGCATTTACTATTGAATTCTATTGCATCTTTAATTGCTAGGATGTTCAAGGGACCTCTCCTGTCGAGACATAATGCCTACAACCAAAGTGAAAAGTTGACTTTCGCCTTCTGACCATATGTCTTAAATGTATTTGTTGATGTATTGCAACCAGAGCTGCTGTATACATGCATACTGTATATGTTAATCTCAAATATCCAGCAGGACCAAAGGTGCCTGTTTACCAAATAGATTACAAGGCACTGATTTTATGATTTAGGTCAACACTTGGTCAACACTTGGACTACAATATCATTTCTGTCCGTCTTTTTCTGCTTGGTAATCTATTTCCGGAATTTGTCAGTGCAGAATGCCGGATGTCTAAGTAAAGAAGTTACTAGTTAGTGCACTTTTTCCATATATTGCAATTTTTACTATTGTCCACCTACCAGCTCCAGATCTGTTACAGCCCACCTTATATTTTTTCTGGGTTATTACATTACGCACTTAAGGGTGATTAAAGTGGTCGGTCAGCATGTCCATTGCACGAACATTGGGAATACAATCTTTACGTGTGACAAGCATATAGTGCACTATTTCTAACCCTGCCACTAGGTGGTGTTGATATCTATAAATGGCAGCACATTTTGTCTATGGACAGAATTGTGTTTCACTTTTGTCTCAAACCATTCTCTTTGCCTAGTAATTTCATAATATACCAATTTCTTTACAGTGACCATCAACATGTGTATCCTGTCTATAGTGTGTTCACAGTTGTGACTTGGTTTACAGGGTGTGAAGACTGTGGAAAAAGCCTGCAGGGGGAATGTGAACTTCATGGCCCGCTCATTAGAGTTAAAGACAGGATCATTCCCAGCCGCGCTCGACTTACTCTACCTCACTACCTCACTTTACGCGTATTGGAGATACAAGCTGTTAATAATCAGGGTAAGTTCACTTTCAGCCATTTCCTTGTGGTGCCTCTTATATGGTGAAGCATACCATGAAATGTTTCCTTTCTCTCTGCTTTATTAATTTCATGTTACTAATCAGTGAGTGCCAGAATAGGGCAGATAGGATGGGACCAAGACAATATCCACCTTGTGAACATCATAGAATTGAAATTTTCCATAACTTTTGCTACTATTTTTTTAATACAAAATGTATGCAAAAAGTAGCATCAAAAGATTACAAGATAAGTTGAGCTTCATAATGCATACAGATCACCATTTATTCATCAAAGGTCGAAAGATTGCAAAAATATCACTGAACTGCTTGACTGAATAGATATTGCGAATGTCACAACTCAGCCAATATAAGCCAGTCTGCCTGATGTAGAAAAAGCTTTTGACTTGGTAAGCTCGGGGTACTTTTGGGAAGGTATTCGATTATTTTGTTACACAGACTTATTTATAAAATCAGTCGAAGCACTGTACCAAAATCCTCATACATCTGTAATTATTAATGGTTTGTGTAGCAAGCAATTTCAAATACATAGAAGAAGACAGGGTTGTCCTCTATCCCTGTTGTTTTCTCCTTTTATTGAACCACTTGATGCTCACTAAAACAATCTACAGATCCCAGGATATGAATTGTGTTTATCTCCTGTGAAAGTCACAGTTTATGTAGATCATCTGTTAGTTATTAGAACTGATCCTGTGGTAGCAAGAAGAGTTATGGAAACTCTTGAAGACTTTCAGAACATTCCAGAGTATAAAATCAATTAGACTAAAATAGAATTCATGATGTAATAATACAGAGGAAGTTAATGGACAGCTATCGACTATGTTGAAGATCACAGCTGAAGTCAGAAGTTTGAGTGCACAAATCCACAAAACACAATTTAGAACCTAGACTCATTTTTTTGCTTCTTTGCAGAATTAGGGCCTGATTTAAAGTTTGGCTAATGGATTCTCCATCACAAACATGACTGGTACCAGTCAGCCTTATTATAAGTGTATTAGGATATCATTCTCTTGTTATAAGGCAGACCAGATGTCCATCACCTTTGTGACAGAGTTTGTCCAGACTTTAAAAAATATTATTGAATCTTTGAACTACCTCGAGTCCTGCTTGCTTCTCGGTTGTTGGAAGGTCTGCATTCGAATATGCATCACTGTGTAGTTATAGTTGGACAAACTTTCCCTAGGAAGAATGCATTTTACTTTGCTAAAAATTTTGGTGCTGTTTGACAAAGTTTTCACAAAACGTTCTCAAAAGAAAATCATCCCTCTCAGCTCCTTCCTGGAAAGTTTCAGGGTATCCATCAGAGGGGTCCCCAATGCAATTTCCCCACGCAATTTCCAAAGGGAATTTCGAACAGTGCTACAGCCCAAATGGCTGAACGGAATTACACCAAATGTGTGAGAAAGCTAGATCTTTACCCAAAAAGTATGCTTTTTGTGATTTAGTGTAATTCCGTTGAGTAGTTTTGGAGAAATTGAGGATCAAAATTTATAGATCTCTGTTTCATTGGACTGAAGTTAAAAAATGCAAGTTTTTCTGATTGGCTGAGGGCACTTTTTCATGGCTAGCCCTTTGATTGCCATGCCTCAACATGAACAGCAATGTTGCGGCGGCCACCACAAGACTCAGGGACTTGGTCCCTCGTCCTAAAAATGTTTTTTTTATTAAAAAGGAAATAAGGGGGCGGTGTAGGGAAACCTTGACCTCCTACCCCTTTTGTAAGAGGGGGTCCCAGAAAGACCCTACTGGTTCCAAAATTATTTTCTTTTAATTTATTATTTACTGCTCCTTGCCAGGAGAACCCCATAATGCAATTCATGGGCTAATTCGGTATTTTGTTTGATTTATGGTGCCCCCTAAAGGGTTGTGGGGGGCAGCAGGGAGAACACCAGCCCACCAAAAACAATTTCTTAAAAGTAACCCTATGTTTACTGGGGTGTTTGCTCTTTGACTATGGTTTGCAGGGCCCCTTGTAGTTGGTCTTATGGCTGCACTATGTGTCCTAGAGAGTGTCAAAGAAAGAGTCTAAAATGTTTTCTATTGTTTACAAAGCCAATAGGCTTGCCTTCACATATTGATACATAACTCCTTGATAAAGCTGATAGGCTTGTCTTCATATAATAATATGGTGAACCCTTGAGAAAGCCATTAGGCTTGCCTTTTACATTGATGTGGTCACCCCTATACAGAGCCCCTATACAAAGCCAACAGGCTTGTCTTATATAATGATGACGTACCCACTTGACAAAGCTAATATGTAGGTGTCAGTATGTACAGTGAGATGCAAGATGGCGGTCGTCTAAGACCGTACTTGCACGCAGACCAGCAGAGAGCCACAACAGTTTATGCTGCAATAGCGATGCGATGCAATAATGACCCCAGAGATCTGTAACGAGGAATCACCAAACACCTCTAGGACATACGGACACTATCTGCATTTAATAGGGACCCTTATTGGGCTGGTGGTACAGAGACATTTTAGTACTGCGGTGGTTAAAGTCCACGTCTGCGTCAGCGATCCTTACCGGGAATCCACGTTCGTAGAGGCCGGGGCTGAGGCGGAGGAAATGGGGCCAAAGCCAGCAGGAGGTACCTCCAAGACCAGGGTGGTGCTACTCGTCCTGAGGGGTCAGTCGGAGGCATAGACTCCCAAGCAGGGGCGTCGCGGGCAGCCTGTCGATCCATGCCTGCATAAAAGAAGAAGAGGCGGGGCAGCCGCGAAGGTTCGCCCGGCCAGGCCCCTCAGTGGGGAAGCAGCTCTGGTTCACGGTGAGGTGAGCCAGAACAGTCCGAGCAATCAGAGCCAGGAGCGTGGCTTGGAGGAACTGAGGGACGAAGATGAAGGCTCCCCACATCGAAGGCTGATCTTCAGAATGCTAAGGCAGTTGGATTAAAAGGTAGGCCTGGAGATAACCCCCCACTCCAAGCGACTGTGAACGGGGGGGGGGAAACAACGTGCACGCTCCTGATTCCAGTTTCAATTAAGTCATTACTGAGGAGAACCCAGGTGAGGCGAATACGGGTGGGAGGACAGGCTGCCTCTCAGGCTGATGCAACAACAACCCCTTCCCAGGACTCTCAGACATTAGCCAGTTTCAGTCCTTTAAATACAACTTGTATTACCCAGACAGAAGAGCTTCAAGGAGCACGCTATGCTAATAATGGAAATATGGAAAAGGACTTGGGAAAGAGTCAGACAAGGAGCCCAGTGATTATATTTTCTCGGTATCAGACGGGGGTGAGTGGTCGGAGGATCTAACAGCTACCTCCACAAATCTGAGTAACAGTGACATGGATGAGGCTGATGGTGGTAAAACAAAAACTGTCCTGAGGAGGAAAAAAAGAAGGCAGGGAGCTAAAGATCTCACTTGGGATTATACCCCTATAAATCAACTTACCAACCAATTGTCTAGTGGACATCCCGTTTCAGGCCATATCGCTGCATCGCGATGAGACACGACAGGATGGACGCAAAGCCCAGGCAGCGATGCAAAAGGTGCAGGGAGTGGTTCGAAAACTAACCAAAACTTGTAGTGTATTTGGGGAACGACTGACTGACCTTGAATCAAGGGTTGTTTCAACAAAATCAGATCTCATGAGGCTCAGTTAGTAGATATACAATGGAAGCTAGAAGAGTATGAAAACCGCCACAGGAGGAACAACCTGCGGGTGCTCGGGGTTCCTGAGGGAGTTGAAGGGGCAGATATTCGCTCGTATGTAGTGAACTTATTTAGAGATACGCTCCCAGAACTTACGGACTGGAACTGGGCTCAAGAGGTGCAACGTGCCCACCGCATCCCTTTTGTGCAGAAGCAGCCTGTGAGGGCAGGAGCTTTACCACGAGCGATTCTGGTCTACTTTGGCAATTTTTTGTTACGCCAAGCTATTTTTGAAAAGGCCCGGCCAGAAGCAAAGAGAACCAGGAACGAGGTTTCTAATTTTGTCCGACCAGATTTCTACCACTCTACCGTTGAAAGGCGGTGGAGGCTGCGGCAGCTGATCAAACCATTTCAGGACAAAAATGCACAAGCCTTCTTGAACAACCCAGCTCGACTTAAAGTAATTTGGAGAGGGCAAACACGAGTCTTTCTCTCAGAAATTAAAACAAAAGAATGCCTGGATAGTCTGACAGGCTAGATATAGATTAACGGTTAATGTAGATAAGATAATAAAGTTCATGGGTAATTTTAATGACCATTAGGTGGAATCTAGGGAATCGTGGGAATCCTGAGAAATTGGGTTTAAAAAGAAAACCCAGATATAAATATATAGGGGCTATTAAAAAAAAAAAAAAAGGAGGGAGAATAAAATGAAGGTGTTTAAGAAATACATGTAGGGTGCATTAGTGGGGGGTGTTCTGGAAGGGTCTGTGGGTTTTGGGTTTTGGATTGGAAAATAGCATTTGTTTGAAACTTAAGGGTCACGTATTTAGGGCTTTCGGGTCTGTGCGACGTACCCAGACTCAAGTCTGAGTGCCTCTTGCGGAGGGTGTTGGATGAGGGGATGGGAGGGGGGAAGAATGGGCGGGCGGGTGGAGAGTGAGTGGGGATGGGTTGGGGGTGAAAACTCTGGGGGAAAAACATATCCCGAACTGATGATGTAAATTGTGTATTATTAAAAGAAGAAGAGAGCAAACAGGTCATTATATTAAAGATGGGAGAGAAAAGAAAAAGAGGTAGACGTTTACTAGTAGTACCTAAACATAAATGTAGATGGGGAAGATAATTCTTTGCTCTCTGAATGTAGCAGGGTTGAATGATAGAGCGTGTCTACAAGAAACCCATATCCCCTGGGGAAAAAAGAACTGTTGGGTATTGGAGGATATAACATACTAGCATGTACTTCCCAAACTTCAAACATTCGAGGAGTGGCTATATTAGCAAAGACTAATTTGGGACAGGCTAAACGAAAGGGAGCGGACACATTGGGGTGGTGGGCTATAGTAGAATTAGGGGCAAGGTTTACCCTATGATCAATCTATGGGTCAAACCAGGATGATCCTCAGATATTTGAAGATCTGGAGTTGGAGCTCGCGGCATGGCATAGCCCATTAATTCTGTGTGGTGATTTTAATGTCTCACTTGATCTGAGACAAGAAACAGTATATTCAAGGTGGATATCATGGTCGGAAGCCTAGAGTTTATAGGGCACTAACCTCCCTTAATAATAGCCATGGTTTAGTGGATATCTGGGCATTGAACAATCCGACTAACTCTGGCTATACATATTATTCCTGTCTGTACAAGAAATATGTTAGGATTGATTATTTTTATGGCACAAGGGATGTACTAAATGTAGCAGGTATTTAGAAATTCCCAAAGCTGATTTCCGATCATAACCCTCTAATCTTGGAGATCGAAATTGCAAGCTTTAAGAGAACTCAAAGGAAATGGACGTTTGATAGGAAACTCCTTGTGTATAATGAATATATTGAATACATTAAGAACTGGTTACAATAATTTTTTGACATGAATAGATATAGTGCTGGTAGGAGGTGGGATTCCTTTAAAGCTCGTCTTAGAGGGAAAACCATCATCTTTTCTGCAATGGCGAGGACCTCGCGTAAGATTAAGAATCAACAATTAATGCGGGAACTAGAGGAGGCTGAAGAGGAACATGTCTCTTTAATAGAACTGGGGCAGGAAGGGGTTCAAATCCAGTATCAAATAATTGCTCTTAAAGCGGAAAACAATAGCTGGTTAACGCAAAAATCTGCAGAGGAATACCAATCCCAGCGGAATAATTCCTATGAAAATGGAGAACTAGTTAGGAGGAGGTTAGCTCTTCGTACTAGGCAGAATACATCATTGAATCTAATACCCTCTATTTAAATAAATGGACATAGATATACAGATCCAGATGATATTATCATGGGATTTAAGGATTACTATCAAATATTATATCAAGATGATAGTGATAATGATAAGGATACAGCCGGAGTACTACAGAATATATCACACTTAGGGGCATATTATCAAGACAGGCGATAAAATTATCGCCGTTTTAGCGGCAGAAAACAGCCGCTAAAACAGCGATAATGAGATAATATGCTCTATGGAATTCCAATTGAAGCCCATGGTAGATGTCCTTCACATCTAACATGGGCTTGAATTGGAATTCCATAGAGCATATCATCAAGCCCATTAGCGCCGTTTTAGCGGCAGTTTTCTGCCGCTAAAACGGCGATAATTTTATCGCCTGTCTTGATAATATGCCCCTTGATGAGTAATACCGAACTTGGAGAAGGGCTGAATACCTTAACTAAAGAAGATTCAGACAAAGAAATTTCATTAGAGGAAGTCCAGGTAGCATTGTAAGGAATGGCATCAGGGAAAGCTGCTGGTCCCGGTAAGATTCCGCCAGAGATATATAAGATATTAGGAGTAGTGATAACCTCTCTTTTATTGGACCTGTTCAGGGGTGTTCAATATAGTGGATGACCTCCTGAATCATGGAGAGAGACTGATACGATAATCTTCCTAAAGAAAGGAAAACCAATAGATAATCCATCATCATATCGGCCGATCTCTCTTATTAACTCAGATACAAAAATGTATTCAAAGATATTGGCTAATCAGCTGGGGAGGGTTATAGGACGTCTGGTCTCCCCCTAGCAACATGGTTTCATCCCTGGAAAAGAAACAACTGATCATTTTCAAAGGGTTATTTCATTATTTGATATCATGACCGGGACTGGGGGCCAGATGGTTATGATCCTTCTCCACGCCAAGAAGGCATTCGATCGGGTGTCTTGGAAGTTTTTATGGGGATATTGGACCTAAATGGGTTTGGGCCACAATTTATTAGGGCAGTTAAAGCTATGTATTGTGAACCAAAAGCCCGGCTACAAATAATGGGGAAGGAGTCTAGCAATATTGTAATAACCAGGGGGAACAAGCAAGGGTGTCCCTGTTCCCCCATACTATTTGCTATGTATATTAACCCTCTTTTGGTTATACTTTTACAATCCGAGAAGATTACGCCAGTAGTAACCAGGGGATATGAGACAAATGTCCTGGCTTATGCCGATGACATTGCCATATTAACTACGGATCCAACATAGGCAATTGAGGAAATTATCCAGATAGCTGAGGGTTTTGGGCTTCTTTCAGGTTATGCTCTGAATAAAGGAAGACCATTGTTATTTGCACAGACAATATTGAATTTAACGATCCTAGATTAGCGGATTCTGTAGTCTACTTGGGGGTCCGAGTTAGCGCAAAAGTAGATGAAATTGTTAAACTCAATTTCAATCCTTTGGTTAAATCAATAGCCACGGAGTTAAAGAGAGTTAATGGGCTACATCTATCTATTATAGGGAGAGGGAACTACTTGAAAATGACAATGCTGCCTAAAATACTTTATTTGTTTCGTTCAATACCTCTTGCGGTGGATGATCATTTATTGAAAACTCTGGACTCTATTTTTTCTAATTTTATTTGGCAGTATGGGAAAATGAGGAGGGCTTTAAAATATTTAACCCTGCCGCAAAATAGAGGTGGGATTACAGTTCCCAATATTACATTATATTACTGGGCTGTCCTTCTTCGTCAGATGATTTCCCTGTTTATTGGAAATAGAAATAGAAATAATGAATTGGAGGAGGGTCTGAGACAAATGGAGCCAAACTATTATAAAAAAGTTCGCTTCAAAGTAATATATAGCTCATGGAAGATCTGGAAACAAGTTTCAAAATTCATGGCGATTCCGAAAATCAGCGGATGTACTCCCCTCTGGTGCTCCTCGCTATTCCCTCCTCAGGTGTATGATGTTATGGGGAGAAGATGGGAAGAGCTTGGTGTAGGTACAATTGGTGATCTCTATGGGGGGAACAAGCTCTACAATTCTCAAGGCTCAAGCGTGATTTTGGAATTCTAGCAAATCAATATTTTAAATTTGTGCAGATTAGGAGTATTCTTACTCTATGTAGGCCAACGATAAAATTAGAAAGGATACCATTGTTGGAAGTTATCACTAGGAGAACAAATAGATTTAGGAATATCTACAGTTTATTACTTGAAAAATTTCCAGATGATTTTTAAAAAAAACTGAGACATCCTCGGCATTGAAACTGGATAATCCAGAGGTGGATATTTACATGAGCTTATCCTTGACTGCCAAAATACTCCTATCCACAAATTTAAAAGCACAACTTTATAAAACTATATTTAATTTATATTTTACACCCTCTAAATTATTTATGTGGGGAAAAGGCAGGATGATAAATGTCCCAGATGCGGGGTAGGACCAGCAACTTTGATTCATATGTTTTACGATTGTGACAAATTATCTTTATTAAAAAAGGGGTTGCTTGGTTTCTGGGAGAAATTGCTCGGTATTAGATTCAAACTGACCCCTATATTGCTGATTTTAGGATGCAATAGCTCTTTCGCCCTCAACACCGCACAGGAATATTGCTTATTTCTGGGTACAGCGATATTTAGAATATTGTTGGCCGCCAGGTGGAAAGATGTAGAACCTTCAACTTTTTAGATGTGGCTTGCCAGACTTCTCGGAATATATAACCAAGAGATGGCTTTGTATGCTTGTAAGGGCAGGCAGGCTGGAATCCGGGGGAGGAAAATATGGGCACTCATTTCTGAATGGAATAGAGAAACTAGGGGGTTGTAAGTAAGAAGATGTGTTCTAAAGGGTTGTAGCTTATTTATTTTATTTATTTATTTATTTATTAGAACTTATAAGGCGCAACAGCTACCCAAAAAGGGTTTCCCGGCGCCGAAGATACAGCAGAAAACAATATATATGACCAGAACAAGCTGATTGAGATTATAGGTCAAAAAGCCAGGTTTTAAGATGTTTACGGAACCTGTCATAGTTTTCCTCCTTGCGAATGAAGAGGGGGAGGGCGTTCCAGTACGAGGGCCCAAGGAAGGCAAAAGATCTGCCACCCATTCTTGCCAGTTTAAATCTTGGAATACAAAAATTTGCAAGTGATTGGGAACGAAGACTACGATTAGGATGGTAGAGCTGGGCCAGAGATAAAAGATAGTTAGGAGCCGTGCCCGCCTTGATTTTAAACATCACGGTCAAAGCTTTGAAGCGAATTCTGTTTTCCACCTTAAGCCAGTGGAGCTTAATACTCTTTGATCAGGGTTTAACCTAGTAATTATAAAACGTTAATGTATGCTGATTTAGGTTTACATGGTGAGTACTGTTCTAATGGTAGTACCTGCTTTCGCAAATTTGCACAGTTTCCTGAGGTTGATAAAGTAAGAATGAAATGTAAAAATACATGATTTACACCTTGGTTTTAACCGTTAGAATTTTATAACATGATCAAATAATATCTTAGCAATTGTTCTTAATATTAAAAAGGTGCTAAAGGATGACTTTGTATCTTTTATCTGCTATGTACTGTATGAACCGATTTACATCTTGCTTTTAACAGGTGGAATTTTATAACATGATCAATTAATATCTGAGCAATTGTTCTCAATATTGAAAAGGTGCTAAAGGATGACCCTGTTTCTTATATCTGTTATGTACTGTATGAACCACTTTTATGAACTGTTTAACTGATATTTATTCTTGTGTAATGTATAACCTGCTGTATGACCAGATTAACTAATATTTTGTTTTTTTTGTAATTGGTGTTTTCTGGATATGAAATAAAAATAAAAATAAAAAAAAAAGCTAATATGCTTGCCTCTATTTAACAATATGGTGACCCATTGACAAAGCCAATAGGCTTGCCTTGTACAATGCTATGGTCACCATTGAAAAAGTCAAATAGGCCTGACTTTATGTATTGATACATATCTCCTTGACATAGCTGATAGGCTTTTCTTCATATAATAATGTGGTGACCCCTTGACAAAGCCAATAGGCTTGCCTTATACATTGATGCAGTCAACCATTGACAAAGCCAAAAGGCTTGCCTTGTATATTGATGTGGACACCCTTGCACATATTCAATACGCCTGTCTTGTATAATGATGCTGTCCACTTCTTAAAGCAAATATGTTTGTCTTCATATAAGTATATGGTGACCCCTTGACAAAGCTGATAGACTTGCCTTTTACATTGATGCGACCAACCTTTGACAAAGCCAATAGACCTGTCTTGTATAATGATGCGGTCACCCCTTGACAAAGCCAGTAGTCTAGCCTTCATATAATGATGGTGTGACCCCTTGACAGAGCCAATAGGCTTGCCTTGTACATTGATGTGGTCACCGTTTGACAAAGCTGATATGCTTGTCTTGTATAGTGATGTGGTCACCCCTTGACAAAGCCAAAGAGCTTACCTTGTATATCCATTTATTCACCTCCTGACAAAGCCAACAGGCTTGTCTTCATATAATGATGTGGTCACCCTTTGTCAAAAACAGTAGACTTCGCTTCTATATTAATGTGGTCATCCCTTGACGAAGCCAATAGGATTGCCATGTATATTGATGAGGAAATCTCTTGTCCTGCCTTTCATATGTTGATGTGGTGACCCCTTGAGAAAGTCAGTAGACCGGCATTATTTAAAATGACACCCATTTATATTGAGATGAGTGCTCTCATGGGACACAGAAATTCAGCAGTTATAGTTATGTCAAATAACTAAAACTTGTGCCCTAAGGTAACTATAACTCACAACCTTGCCATGAATAGCTAATTACCCCAACTGTGCATGGTGTGTGTGAGTTATAGTTACCTCAGGGCACAAGTTACAGTTACTTGAGATAACTAAAACTGCTACATTTTTATGGTTTTGTGTGTGTAAAATCTGAACCTAACTATCGTGGAAAAAAATATGTGTGTATATATATATATATATATATCTCCAAAACAAACACCAGTTCTTGTCATGAAACCAGACACCGACTCCGCAAATTCAGTTCAGGTTTTTACTTTTTATTCACTTGGTTGCTAAACAACATACTATTAACCTACAATCAATGCATTTCCAATGTAAAAATACATCTCTAATGGAATGTTTCACAAATATCTCATTTTTCACTTACAATTGCTTAATTTCATTTCATTTAAACATGAATATTACAATTGATATGTTTCCTTTTTTTCTACTTTTTTCATTTTCTTTATTGTTAATTTTTCAATTTGTGGATTTTTTTTAATGTATTACTTATTGTTAATCAAAACCAAAACTAAAGGGGGTGACTTTTGTACTGTAGTTCATTTGAACCTACACTTTGCCAGTACCTAAACACAAATGAAAGTGAAAACAATTCTGTACCCATTAGTCATTATTGTGCATCTTATGCTGTTGGCCTTACAGTGGCAATAGCCCTTTTCCAATTTTTTTCCACTGGTGGGTGTGTTCTCTATATTCTCAAAGTTAACCAATTAAACACATATCTGGCCACAGGCTCTTTCACGGGAAGGTCCATATCACTCTCTATATCTCATCCCCTATGTCCTACTCATAAAATGCCCTATGTTCAATTTCACAAGATACAGTGCAAGCGCATTAGTGCAACTTAAACCTGGGTCCTTCGCCCTTCAGTTATATTCAAATCCATAACATATAAAGTGCAAGTACATTAGTGCAATTTGTTTAGAATCTTTTGCCCCACTGTTACGGTCCAGTCCGTGATGCTAAAGTGCTTATGCATGCTCTTGGTTCAAAGTACGAATGCTGTTATGTGCCCTAACATGGATTTCGTGCTCGAGGGTTATCAATTGAGAGACCATTTGACTGCCCCATCTTGGAGCGTACGAGGACAAGAATACATCCTCCATCCAGATTATGGATTGTACCAGAAGGTACCAATGTTCTTTTAAAGTGCAAGTTGTTGCACATGAAGGTGCTAGTTCTTAAAGACATTATTAATTTCCTTTTACAGCAATCTGGAGGAATTTTTCTTAAACATCAGTTAGATTAAACAGTGTATATATCTATTACGTGTGTATATATATATTATATATATATACTTTTTTTCATCTTCCAATGAAAGACTTTCTATCTGGAAAAGTCGATAATGTCCAACACACAAGGATTATGCTGCAACATTGTAGCGGTTTAAGTGTTTCAGTGAAATCGTCCTTCCTCAAACATGAAGTCCTTAGCATTGTAAATCATAAAAATAGAAAGTGTGTGCACATCATTGCCCATGAGCATAGAACTCATACTAAGAATCGGCATGACATGAAAGCCCAAAAAATGAATGTACATAAAATCAAAAACAGTAACATAATAGATTTTAAGTCTAAAAAGAACAAAGAGGTGTCTCCTCCGCTGGCCTATCTGTCAATTAGAATCAAATATTATTGGTTGGATTTAGATTTAATATCTAACTGATGATCTTGGTGGCTGGCATAGTGCAATATGGGAGATGTATATCTTTTAGTCATGTTGGTGATCTGAGATCGTTCTTCCATAATTTGTTTGGTACAAAAATCTACTGCCTTGCCCTCATTTGAAATATGAATACATCATTGTAGTGAGCAGTTATTTATTGAGAAACATGTATGTATTAGCAAAGTGGGTATTTTGATTCTTGTAGTTTTACAAATAAATATATTATTCCTTTAAATAATTGCCTGATCAAAACATTTGTAACAGCATTATAGTTTGTCACATTTAATCAAAGGTTGGACGAGAATAACAACTTTAAATTAGTTTACCCATATTGCTTTTCAGTTCACATTTGATTTTTTAATGAGAGGTAAAGCTAATCTTTAAGTATCATAAAAGTCTGATTCTGGTTTTTACGTGCTAGAAAAATATGAGAAAACATGTAAATTAAAAAAAACAATAACAAACAAATATCAATGTGTGATATATATGGACCTTATAGGCTATCTTACAGGTAACCTAAATAGATTGACAACTTACTTTGATTCAAAATGCATTTTCATTGCCCTCTACGGTCACTCTTTAATTGTGCTTTTGGCTAACTTTTGCCCACCTACCTCTAAAAAAGAAGAAAGAAAAAGTGTACTAAATTATATCTATTCGTGATTCCCATAACAATTGGTTTTGGGATCAAAAATGGGAAATATCTATTGATAGTTAAAGAGAGTATGTGTAGTTTGAGCGATCAGATCGATACATGTCACAAGGACATAACTTGTAACTATATGACTAGATAATCCCTTGGTTTATAATATGACATTTTATTAATATTAGGTGTCAACTTTTAAATGTACATTGAGTTCTTGTTCAGAGTTCAAACTTCCCAGATGTTTTGTCTCTAATGGGAAAAAATAAATACCCAGACTCCAGTTTTCGCAATTTGAGTGCTCTGTTATGTGATATTAGGTCTATGCCAAAATATCTCAACAGTCCCAGGTTGTCAATGTGTTCTTGGTTGAAAGGACGTGCTACTGGATATTCAGCATCATCATTAGTGGATGCACATATATGTTGTCAGATGCGCTCTTTCACGGGTCCACTTATAAGTCATTGACTGTCCATGTTGAAAGAAATACATTGGCAGCACATCATAAGTTCAGTTTTATATGTAATGAAAGAATTAAAGATTCTAGGTATTTTTTGGAATTATATACTTTTTCTGGTAATTGAAGTTTAACATGCCTTGCAGTGTTTGCATGTAAAAAAGAAAGCCTAAGTTTGATGTTTGTTTTCCAAATGCCCATTTTGTCTTTCCAGCAGCATGATTTCCTAAAGATGATATTAATCTTTGTGCCCCAAAGAGTTTTCATCTCTTAGTCATTTTGTAACATATTCCAATTTTTTTCTATCATTTTTTTTAGCTTTGGTTCAGAGTTGTAGTCCATTATCATCCTGATGTGTTCAAAAGCTTTATTTTGAACTCTGTGCTTTGCAGTTAATAGTGCTTTGCATTCACATGTCTTCTTGTTTACTTTGGTGATAGCTCCCTTTAAAAATGGTTGCAAAATTCACTTTCTTTGAATCATAACCACCATTCCATTGTTTCTTTTTCAAAGTTTTGGGGTCTACTTATTTTTTTTGATCTGCATCAATTCTCCAAATCAAATTTCCTACGTGTGATCTATTAGTTTGTGATTTATGAAAAATCTGTGTGTAACTGGACATCAGCCACCTCACTTTGTAAATAAAATGAATGTATTTGTCTTCAATGGTGCCAGTCCGCTTTAGGTTAGAGAGACATCTGAGGTGCAAGAAATAAGCTACAAATTCTAGGTAACTTCCTATTGAAGATACAATTGGTTGTCCCGGTGGGTTGGTCTTGCCTTTATGGATCTTTGGAAGGTAATAGATAAATAGATCATCTGTGTGGTTGGAAAGTTATTTCTTAGAAATTGATATTATGCTGATGAGACCACTTTTTATCCAGCCGTAAGGTTGGTTATGATAAAAACTTACATCAATCTTATGATTTGCAAAGTTAATACAATTGAATTAAGGGTAGAGGCTATAGAGGTCCGCACCTAACAAATGTAAAGTGTCTCTATTTATCGTAGTAGTGCAAAGAACCACGGAGCACTCCCCTCTATGCTCCTTATCTAGGAATGAAATCCTATATCAACATTAAACACAAAAGGTTCAGCACTATTCAACAATTATAACAACCAATATCAATATCAAAGAAACAGTGAGCATACAAGAAGTTGTCCAGATCCTAGATGTTGATATCTTAAAAGGATTTTTTTATTGAGTTCATTTAAAAATCAGAAGAAGATAGCCGGCGCGTTTCGTCTCACAAAGAGACTTCTTCAGGGCTTTTTGCAATCACAGAGAAATGTATTCAAAAGATGTTGTAGATTTCAACCAATTGTCAAGGAGTCCATGTTTCAGAGACTTTTATGTAGTAGGCATTAACTGTCCGAAAAATGCGCCAAAATTAATAAAACACCAAGATGACCTGCTTATGGTAGAAAGTTATATACTCTACATAACAAGTGTGTCTTAATGGGAGGTGCAAGTTATTGTTAGCTCAGTGAATTTTTGAGTTTAAAACATTATATTTGACTGACATTGTTACCTAGCAATAATGTCCTTTTAACTGTTGATTATATATATATATATATATATGTGAAAGTAATGGGAAATGTGTTCCCTCATTGAAAAATTCATTCATTTTTATTCTCAAAATTATATGGACTGCAGCTCCCAAAATGCTTCATAACCGCCCTTTACCTTTCTTTTATTGTTTTCGATGTCGATTTTGGCAAGACTTGACTTGCTTTGCTGTTTTCCGAGTGCAAAACTTGCTTCAAAAGGATAATCCATTACTCGGTCACAGTATTCCACATGAAAGTCCCGCTACCACCGAGTCCTTTTACAGCTTGTAGTTTGCCTTTGAAAATGATTATTCCAAGCATGAAGTGCGCAGGGACAATCCACTCGCAAATCCTAACTGTTGTAAAGTTTATTCCCCAAGTTGAGGCGGGCCTCTCAACGTGGCCCTTCCGTTGAAACTTCGTTCCTGCACAATATCCCAGCCGGAGGGCACTCCTTTCAAAAAAGCTCCAAGCTTCAGAACAGCATCCTGACAGATAGGAGCGCGACTTCCTCACGGATCGAGGCCCGTTTTCAGGTGTGTCAGACACCTCTTTACAATCCAAAGCAACACGCGCTCTTACAGCAACGTATTACGGACCACACCAACAATGCTTTAAAAGAAAGTTCTTTAATGCCAAACCAACAGGCATTACGCATTTCGAGTCTAACGACTCTTAGTCATATGCCAACCTGTTACGTCAGTGGGTTCGTTAGCTTTTAAAACATAACTTATTAGACATTGAAAAAGGACAATCGTCTATTCTTCCAATATTGGTTTTAAAGGGACAGTCAGTTGTTGATTTTAAAGTCGTATCTTATGTACATATTGTCAATACAGCGAGGGTGAGTACAATATCATACTTCAGGTTATTCAGTTAACCCCCAAATAGTTCTGCAATACATGTGTTCCCTCGTTGAAACATTCATTTGTTTTTATTCTCAAAATGATATGGACTGCAGCTCCCAAAATGCTTCATAACCGCCCTTTACCTTTCTTTTATTGGTTTTCAATGTCGATTTTGGCAAGACTTGACTTGCTTTGCTGTTTTCCTAGTGCAAAACTTGATTCAAAAGGAGGGAACACATGTATTGCAGAACTATTAATCGGCCCCGGGAACCCCAACCCCCGGGTCATTGTCTTTAAAAAAAAAAAATCTTTAGGAGGGGGGCTGCGTTGCCCCCCTCCTCAGGCCACTTATGGCCCCGGGGACCCATCCCCCGGGGCCGGCCTTTGTTTTTTATTATTTAAAAAAAATATATATTTATAGAAACACCTAGGACATGCTGGACAAACCGTATGTACCTATCACCATGACGATTTGCGTGATATTCATTAAAAGGCGACTATGCATACAATGAATCCACATGGAATGTATTTACACCGCTAGTGAAGCTCTGACGTATCTGACGCCCTACCGTGCCTAATCCCGGCGCCCCCGCCTGTGGGGACTCTCCAAGTAGACACCCTTGTCGTTTATTTCTACAAACATGGGTAGCTATTGTCGGGCACATTTAATACACACGCACACCAAGCCATTCAAAGGGGATTTGACAAAAATTCGACCAAACTATGCAAGAAACCCCCCAAACGGTTAATAAAACACACATCCACCGCCGAATGTGTAATACTTTTTATTTAACTCTCTGGAAAGGAGACAAACCTCACTTGAGAGTCACAGCGTGCTCCTGGCTGAGCCCAATGCTGTGTTACACCCACCAGTGCCCGCCGAGTGCCACACACCTCTGTGTTGTATTCCACCAGCTAGTGCGTATGCTATGTCACTCTCTAGCCCATGTGCACTGTAACACCACCCCGTGAATATGTCATGCTACACTTGCCTTTGCACGGGTTATATTGCCCCATCTAACGTGCCTTCCTCGATGCCTATGTTATAACGCACAGCGCTATGCCATACATATTACAATCTGGGATCCATATCTTTGTCACAGTGGATATGCAACGTTACACTCCCCAGCACATATTTTATATTACAACTTTAGAGACTAGTTAGGTTACACAACACTGCCCTGTGCATATTACACTCCAAGGCGCATATCGCATAAGACGCGCTAGTGCCTGTGTTATCTCGCGCTCTCCAATGAATCTCTCATTGCGCACAATGTATTGCATATTATATTTCACGCCCGGTTCATCTTATATCACACTTTTTGGTGCATAGTTTATACCATGTACTATATCTAGTTTTCATTTTCAATCGTGCTCTCAGGACTATGTTCTATATAACACTGCGTCCACCTACCCTTTTCACGGGCATTACATTTTCTGATGGGGGGGTGGAGGGTCAGGGGGTGTTTCTGCCAAGTGAGCCCGGAGTCACAGTCACAAACGTCCTCTTCCTCCTGAATAAAAGTGAGAATATGCTGCATACTTGTTCATATTTTAAGTAGTTCGCACAGACACACATTTTAAAAACAATAAAGTTCCTAATACCCACCTTCTCTGAACAGTTAGCTTGCTGCCCCATCCACCTCCTCCCTATCCTCTGTTGTCTGAATCCATGGACTAGCCTTCTCCCTCCTGCCATGCATTGTCTGATGTGCTGCCACTGCCCTCCATTAGCATGATGTACCAGTCCACTCCTCCTGCCCTCCATTGCCCAATTCTATGGCCCATCATTGACCTCCTGCTTAGCCTCTGTGCTTAGCTTGCTGCCCCTATTCTCCTTCCCCCTGCCCTCCGATGTCTTTGTGCATGCCCCTACTCCATCCTTTTTGCCCACCATATCCATGGACCTGCCACTCCTATCTACTGAGTGTTCTGTTGAGCTGCCACTCCCCTCCCACCTGCCTAGCATTGTCAGATGACTGTAACCTGTTGCTGCCACCTCCACCCTGCCTGTCCACATGCCATGCCTCTATCCCTTTCCTCCTGTCCTCCATGGTCCATTTTACAGCCACACCCTTCTCCCCTCCCTGGTTTGTTGTGCTGCAACTGCTCCTCCTGCCTGCCCCATGCGGTCTGTTGTGAGGCCCCTTCCCCTGAACTCTCTTGTCTGTGCCCAGGTCCTGACCCTCCCTTCTATCCTCCATGGTCCTTCGTGCATGCCCCTGCACCCTCCTTCTTGCCCATCATAGCCATTGTGCTGCCACTAACCCTCCCGCTTGAAATGCATGGTCTTCTGTGCTGCCATGGCCCCTCCCACCTTCCCTGTGTGGTCAGCTAGCTGCCCCTGACCCCCTCCCACCTTCCCTCCATGGTCTGTGTCTATGCCATCATAGTCTCACTGTTGCTCTCCATGGTGTGTCTTGTTTCTAGTGCCCATCCTGCCTGACCTCCATGGTCATATTGCTGCTCCTGCCCTGCCCCCTTGCCCCCAGCCCTTTGTTGTCATGTGCAGACCCCTATTCCCTCCCTCCTGGCTTGTCTGTTCCATTGTAATGCCCCTGATCCGTCCCTCCTGCCCTTTATGGTCTGTTATGCTGCAGCTTTCTCTCCTGTCTGTCCATTTGGTCAACTAGCTATCATTGCCTCTTTCCCCTCTGTTCTCTGTTGTCCATGTGCATGGTCCTGTCCCCTCCCTATTGCTTTCTATGGATTGTTGTGCTGCACTCCCGTCCCGCATGCCCTGTGTGGTGTATTGTGCTGCTGCAAACCCTGATGCCTGCCCTGTAGGGTCAGTTTGGTGCACCTCTCCATGTCCCTTCTGTCCTCTGTTATCCGAGTCTATGTCCCTACCCCAATTCCTCCTGCCTACCATGATCCAATGTACCATACTTGCGAACATTTTGAACTTGGAAAGAGGGAGATTTTGAAAAAAAATCTGGGATATTGATTTTCCCCATTGAGTTACATTGAAAAAGAGGAGATTGTAGACAGGAGACAGATCAAATAAAGCCCATTTGAGCTTAAAAACATTGGACGTTTCCTGGCTGAAACGGGTCTGTTGGCATGTATGGTTGTACTACCACTGCCTCTTCCTTCTGCCCACAATGGTCTATCATATTGCCACAGCCTCTCTTGCCAGTCCTGTATTGTTGGTTTGTTGCCCCTGCCCCCCTTTCCACTGCCCTCCATAGTCTGTTGTGCTGCCACTGCCCTTCCTGCCTGCCCATTGTGGTCAAATTGTTGCCTCTGCACTCTCCTACCTGCCTTCAATTTTCAGAGTCCGTACCCCTGGCCTCTGCCTCTCACCAGTAGCCCAATGAACAACTAGATTGCTAACATTCTATATTTATAACAAAAGTGTGGCACGCCTGACGTCATCTTGATGTAATCAAAACTGTAATACCTAGAGCATTTCCTTTAGAAATTACATATATGAGAGGGTCTTAGTTGCATTAAAATTATGGTTAGTGCTCTAAAAAACTAAAATGAGGACATATTTTCTGAGTTTTCAAATAGCGACAAAGAACTTTTAAATTATTTGTAATCTTTATGTTTTTTTATCCAGTTGACCACTTGATTAAATGTTACACTAAGGGGAGAAGATGTGGTGTTACTTCCAGAGCTGCAGACTTTGCAACTGGGGAACCAGGTTGGAGTTTCTACTTCAGCTCAACATTCTGTGATTCTGGTCAAATCACTTAATCTCCCCATGTCTACAACCAAAATGAATTTGATCTTGTGTGATGTAACCAATGCTCATGTAAAGCACTCCAATACCTGACAAGTCTGCACTATATGAAACTGCAAATACACAAAAATAAGTGTTTTGCACACTTCTGTCATTGGGCTACATGTGGGCTACATCTGGGTGATATTTGTGCTGCATTTGGGCTCTTTTGTCTCTGGTGGCCATCTTGGGAGATTTATTTGTTATGAAGTTTCCTAATTTCCTCATTTACTGCAGTCTCCTCAGTAGGAAATGCTTTCAGTTTTTTACTTTGATTCTATCAAGAAGGTATTCAGATATGTCACACATTTGCCATAAATTCTAAATATTAGCGCTCTAGTTGCTCATTAGATCACTGTAGTAAAGCTACAGCTCACCACGGAAGTCTGCTTCTGGTATTTAAAGTGCATGTGTCAGTCCGCATATCAGAATTTTTTATGAAATAGAAGAGGATTTGAGAAGTCACTCAAAATGTGCCCTCATTTTTCTTTTTTCAGCACTAATAATAATTTCTATGGCAAAATGAACCCCCTCATTGCGTTCCTTTTTAAATTAAATGTTTTAAGTGTTACCAGTTCATTCCAATCAAGATGGATTCAGGTGTGCCATACTTTTGTCATAAGTAAGACAGTAAGCGCTCTAGTTGTTTTTAAGAACACTCTGGGACATTCTGTCATTGTGCTATACTTGGGCTACATCTGGGTGATTTTTGGGCTACATTTGGGCTCTTTTGTCTCTGGTGGCCATCTTGGGAGATTTATTTGTTATGAAGTTTCCTAATTTCCTCATTTACTGCAGTCTCCTCAGTAGGAAATGCCTTCCGTTTTTTACTTTGGTTCCATGAAGAAGGCCTTCAGATGTGTCACACATTTGCCATAAATTCTGAATGTTAGCACTGTAGTTGCTCATTAGATCACTGTAGTAAAGCTACTGCTCACCAGGGAAGTCTGCTGCTGGTATTCAAAGTGCATGTTTCAGTCTACATGTCAGAATTTGTTTATGAAATAGAAGAGGATTTGAGAAGTGAAAATGTGCCCTAATGTTTCTTTCTGCAGCACTAATCATAATTTCTATGGCAAAATGAACCCCCTCATTTTGTTCCTTTGTAAATTAAATGTTTTAAGTGTTACTACTTTATTTCAATCAAGATGGCTTCAGGTGTGCCATACTTTTGTCATAAGTAAGGCTGTTAGCGCTCTAGTTGTTCGTTAGAACACTCTGGGACATTCTGTCATTGGGCTATACTTGGGCTACATCTGGGTGATATTTGGGCTACATTTGGGCTCTTTTGTCTCTGGTGGCCATCTTGGGAGATTTATTTGTTATGAAGTTTCCTAATTTCCTCATTTACTGCAGTCTCCTCAGTAGGAAATACTTTCAGTTTTTTACTTTGGTTCCATCAAGAAGGCATTCAGATGTGTCACACATTTGCCGTAAATTCAGAATGTTAGCACTCTACTTGCTTCTGAGATCACTGTAGTAAAGCTACTGCTCACCAGGGAAGTCAGCTGCTGGTATTGAAAGTGCATGTTTCAGTCTGCATGTCAGAATGTTTTTATGAAATAGAAGAGGATTTGAGAAGTCACTCAAAATGTGCCCTAATTTTTCTTTCTGCAGCACTAATCATACTTTCTATGGCAAAATGAACCCCCTCATTTTGTTCCTTTTTAAATTAAATGTTTTAAGAGTTACCACTTAATTCCAATCAAGATGGCTTCAGGTGTAAAATACGTTTGTCATAAGTAGGACTGTTACCGCTCTAGTTGTTCTGTAGAACACTCTGGGAAGCTGCAGTAGAAAACAAAGGAATCAACTGATAGTCTCTGCCCTTGTTGGATGTACATGTTTTACTCAGAATGTCAGACTTCATTCTCACATGACTGAGAAAGATAATGTGAATTTACAGAAAATATGCTCTCAGTTTAGCTTATAGATCACCTTCCAAACCTCTGTGGGAAAAGCATGAGAAAATAGTTTTCTCTCAAACATGATTCATGATATCACAGCAGAAGGCTTTTTCACATGGTAAAATCACCTTAGAACACACCACAATTCCTAAAATTTGTATGGTACCATCAACAAATGATTTATAATGTAACTAAAGTCTCAAAACCTTCTATTAACTGCAATGCTTTTTAATGAGGTGCTATCATGTATATTGGTCCCAAGATGGCTGCCAACACTTCTTGGATGAAGTACTGACAGCCAATCAGATCTCACGATGAGATGTGTGGTTAGGCTCCGCCCAGATATATCTATCTTTTTAACTCTAATTTTCTCAGGAACTACTGAACGGATTTGCACCATTTAAGCAAAAGGAACGAGTCTGAACTGAGGACTACCTCTTTGCCAAATTTGGTGTAAGTCCGTTCAGCTGTTCGGGCTGTAGCGGCGTCAACAGGTCCTATGGGAAAATGCATGTGGAAAACGTGTTTTGGGACCCCCCTTTTTTCTCGGCCCCCGCTTGACCAATCACTATTTTCAGGATGGGAGCAGACCGGAGCTGGCCAAAAGTTTCGAAAATTTTGCGAAGATTCATCAATCGGCGCCAACGTTATTCCAACTAGAATGTTGCGGATTTCCTATGGAAAATAGGTCCTAACTATAACTACCTACTGGCGACTGCCAGTAGGTAATATATATATATATATTCACTGTAAAGACCAAAGGTTACAGGGACGTTATAGTTAGGCTGACATTTCACTCTTACAAAATCAGAGAAATTCAGCAGTTATAGATAGCTGAGCTAATTATAATTCGCACCCCCTCAATGCACTGCTTATGACCTCACATATTACATCACTCATGACATTTCATCTCAAATTACATCACTGACTGGATATTTAAGTGTGTTAGTGGGTATGTGTGGTTGTATGAGTGTCTAAGTGGATATTTCAGTAGATACATGAGTCTGTGCCAGTGACCGGCAATTGTGTAAAAATGTATATATATTTATCATTCTATTTCCACCAATATTCACGTTGACTTCGCAATAGTAGCGACATCCCCGCAATGGTACACGGGGGCCACGCTGGTTATCGCGTGGTCATCGCCAAATATCGCATGCGATTAAAAAAATCTATTTCGGACACATAACTTGTGCCACTAACTCATCCAATTCTCAAACACGGGGTCAGAGTATCTCCACCCCGACCCCTTATGTTAGCTTTCACACACATTTTCACCCCAGGAACCATTCCAGACAATAAAATGGCAGCCACAGTTCTCTATTCAGGTTGCATCCAGCCAATCAGAGCATTCCCGTTGGCGTGCTCATCTGCGATTAATCATGTAACCACAGCAAAATATCCGCAGCCAGAGCTATAGCTGTAATTTGCAACTTAAATTTCTCTAAAAACTACTGGAAGGATTTGCACCAAATAACAAAAAGCCCAATCTGCATAACGACATCTACCTTTCTGCCAAAGTTCCCGTCCAGCGGTACGGGCTGTAGGTTCGACAACATGTTCCTATGGGAATGAACATTACAAATGCTCCCTTTTTTCATGCCCCTATATCTCGGTCCCCACTGCACGGATCAACCCCAAACTTTCCATGACACACAGAACCTACTTTGACACTTTTGTTTGAAAATTTCATGAAGATTGGTCAAAAGTCGCCAAAGTACCAGGTAAGTCGAAAAATGCTTTTCCTGTGGAAACTAGGTCCTAACCATAATTACATAATGGTGACCACCAGCAGGTAATGTGTGTGTGTGTATATATATCTGGAAAAACTGTGCGGTATGCTGACATGCTGCCAGATCGCTGGTGGTGCACGGCGAGCAGTACCTCTGCGTGCTCTGGAAATGTCACACAGAAGCTTCCACTAAATCATTAGAGAGGCAGCCGGCACTCGAAGTAAAAGAATTACATCCTGTTTATTCAGTCATTCAACATGGTGATAGGACCCCCAGAGAGACGCGTATCCACTACTCTTCAAACACGACTACTAGTTAAAAAAACATAGAAATTCACTTTAAGAAACCAAAGGTTACAGGGACATTATAGTTAGGAAAAAGAATTTGAAACACCTTAGAAATTCACGTAAAAGACCAAAGGTTACAGGGACGTTAAATTTAGGACATTGTATTTAAAAAACCTTAGAAATTTACTGAAGAAACTAAAGGTTACAGGGACGTTATTGTTAGGCTCAGATTTCACTCATACAAAACCATTGAAATTCCGCAGGTATAGTTAGCTGTGCTAACTATAACTTACGCCCCGCAATGTACTGCTTATGACCTCACATATTACATCACTAATGACATGGTCAATGACATTACTGATGACATCTCAACTGACATCACGTATGACATCATCCACAGAACCACTCACACACCTACTCACACCCCCATACAGCCACTCACAAACCCACTCGTTCATATAGCCACTCAGTCACTTACTTGCTCATAAATTCACTCACATAGTCACTAACTCACCCATAGAGACACTCACACCTACACACTTACCCTTGCAGCCTGTCATGGAGCCACTCACTCGTACAGGCACTCATGCACCATCTCACCCACTGATACAACTACTCAAACATCCACTCAGTCACCCATACATGTACTCACACAGTAACTCAACCACCCATACAGCCACTCACACACCTACTCCCTCACCCATGCAGCCACTCACAAACCCACTCACTCGTCCCTGCAGCCACTCACACACTTATTCACCCAAACATACACCCAGTCACATACCCACTCACTCAGCCAAACAGCCCCTCATGCACCCTCCCGCTCACCCATATAAAATTTATCAAAAACCAATTTAAACTAATACACATATAGACATATACTGACATATGGTGTTTACAATGACATACCAACAAACATATATAGTTAATTTTCTTTAAACCAGATAAGGCGCTTCTAAAAATAATCTTTTTTTTTTTTTGGAACAGTTATTTTTTTATGTTTCTGAATTTTTTTGTTTTATTTTGTTTCTAATATCTAAAACAGGAACTACAAAAGTGTAATTAAAGAAAACAACATGCACAAAATCTACAACAGGTTCAACAGAAGAGAAAAAAATCAACATTGGTGGCCCTTCTTTGTCTCAATAATTGCTGCAGAGGATTGTTCTCCTACAGACACGTCAACACCTTATTGCGTTTACTGCAAAAAGTGCCCATATCAGCCAGGCCTGGTATAATGGCTTGAATCATGATGGTTCCTGGCACAGGAGATATACATCCAGCAGCCAGCTGCCCCATAGCAGATATTAATGTTGCCTCTCTTTCCTTTTCTGCTCCAAACAAATCTTGCGGATGTATGGTTTCCAAATGCTTGAGCTTTGTGGTGGTTCCATGGCTGTATATCTTGCTTGTACCTCGTGATAAATTTTTTTGCAGACTTTGCACTCCACTACCCATGCCACTCCTTTTTCTCCCCCCAGAAGGGATTTTTAAAAACTGCCACGTGATGCTCTGCTTTATTTTGGGAAGATGCTCCTTTTAAGTGAATGAATACTGGCCCTCTAGATCTGGAGCCTGACTTGAGCTGGAGGAAGCTGCCATCTTTCAAATCGCAAATATGCCAAACAATGAAAATGAAGGATCTACTACAGTAACAGGTGTCATCCAATACAGCTACAGAGGAGTAAAAAAGAAAGTGGCAGGGTACTTCCTCTGCATAAACATGAAAACTATTTCAACCAATCATATTCCTTTAGTCATGTGTCACATGGGATATGCGAATACGTCGCAATGATATTGTGACGTCACCATGAATACTTAATAAAACATGCATATAACATGAAATCACTTATGCCTACATAAACTAATACATAGTATAGGTAGACCACATACCTCAAATATACCTTTTAATGTTTATATGTCATTTTAAGTGTTTGAAAACATCACACTGGTTTCGTGCAGTTCCCTTGGTACCGGAAAGTACATATTGGAACAGTTCGAGAAGGATTCACAAATATAAAAATAAGATGTTAAAAAAACAGATCCAGAAAATTTTAAGGTCACACAAATTAAAATAAAATTCTACAAAAATAAAAACCACACAAGGTCACTGCAGGCATTATCTCGTGGTCCATAAATGCACCAGTAGTGTAGAGTATGGACTAGGTATTTGCCCATCACAGTAGTAGTTACTAATTAAGTAATAGAAAGTACCGCAATTACGTTTACATTTATGAAGAAATTGTACACTCTCTTTGGAGAAAAAGTGCTTTTATTATGCTCCTGCTGCTCATTTCACACAAATTAAATGTCCATCAGAAGCAGTTACAAATAAACACTTAGCTGGTGCCCCAGATGAATCGGCACTTCTGTAAAGTACAAATGATTCTAATTTCTTGGGCTTAGCTAATACAATTGCATGTTGAAAAACAATCTGAAATCCTAATGAATATCAATTCATTGTTAATCTTTTGGAGTGGAATCTCATCTGCAGTGTCTGTGACTAGTGGTTTCTTTCTGTTCGTATCCATGCAGACACTCACACAGCCACTCACTAACCCATAAAGCCACTCACACAGTCACTCACAGATCCACTAAGGCACTCACGCGCCCACTCACCAACCTATACAATCACAAAAACACCCATGGTTACAGTTTATAGTTAAGAAATAACATATAATAAGAACCACATGTTGCATACCCCCACACGTGACTGACCCATCAACCACCCCACCAAAACCAGAACGCCTACCGGACCTCTCCTTCCACTCTGCCCACCCATTGGATTCTGAGGACGAGACCCTACCCCAACGCACCATCACGACCATCTAGATGTACAGCTCCCTATCCGACACCCATCTCTAAACCGTACTCATATTATACAGTTCCTCTCACCCTCCGAAAACAGGTAGTCAGGAAACTATCCAGGTCATTACGACTAACCGTCTCAGTGCTACTAGACTGAACCATAGAGCTGTCAACAAAAATAACCTCAGATAAGTTAACCTCACACATTGAACCCCAGCACTCATCAAAACACAACTGAAATGCATACTAATCAACTGCAGATCTGCCTCAAAACATGCTGGAGATATTGCTGACCTGATTCTTGCACATGTTCTTGACCTCCTAATTGGAAACCTGGCTAAATGACTCCTCAGCACCTGTCATGGACATTGTAGTCCCCCCTAACCATGGTATTACCAGACTGGATAGACCCTATAGACCAGGTAGAGGCATCACTTGCATTCTCAGCCTCAACCTATCAGTCACACACACACATACTCCTGTCTTACCCACCTGTGAAAACCTTTGCCTTGATATCTCATGCAACAACAGATCCCTTTGCCAGTTGCACATGATATACCACCATCCAGGTGACAACCTGGATTTTATTTAACAAATCATGGAAACCATTGGAACAAACGTTGATCAGCATTGCCCTCAATTCTTCTTCGGAGACTTCAATCTACATTGGAATGACCTGAATGATCCAGCAGTCAACAGCTTCAATATCTTCTATGCAGACCTGAACCAGACTCAGTTCTGTGACAAACTCACTCACAACAAAGGATCAACATTCACTTCACATCACTTATCATTGCAAAGCCCAACTCATTTCAGATGGAATCTATCCTACCCTGTGATTAGACCGACCACCACTGCATCACATTGCTCATCACGGACATTTTGATAAACAACACAGCAATCCAGCCCAGAATCTGGAAAAGGAACATGTACAACATAGACGGGAATGCTCTGACTTCTCTCAGTTACATCTTGACTCCCACTGAAGAGCTCTCAGATGTCCTTAATCTTACAAATCACTACACTCGCTCCATGGAATCTGTTCTTGACTTGATCACTCATTCCAACTAAAAAGAAGGCCCACTAAAATCTCTAAACCATGGTACAATGGTAGCCTCAACACAGACGCAACCTGAGACTAGCCGAATGTCAATGGAGATCTGACCCATCCATTGAGCACCTCAAGCACCTGAGATAATTGAAGAACAGATACTACAAAAACATCAGAACATCTAAAGCACATTTCTTCAGAAACAAACTAGCTCAAGCCAGTAACTGACCCAAAAAACTGTTTGATCTCATAAAAACACAATCGAACTACGCACCCAATCAGTCACTGACGGGATTCAATTTGCTTGCAAATTGTAAGGAATTTGCCTCCTTCTTTCTGCAGAAAGCAGAAACCATGAGAAATGACCTGCAGATGGCCTTGGAACAATGTCCTATCCCCCCTCAACCCTGCCCCTCTGTTCTCAAGCCTTTCATTCCAGTGTGCTCTTCCAGGCTTTTCCCCCAAAACAGCACCTCATGGAACTCTTTCAGAACCTTTGATGAGGACACCATTCATAAAATCTTAATTAGGCTGAAACCTTTAAACAATTTCAATGACCCTCTTACCTCCAAATTCTTCAATGAAATCTTACCTTCAATACTCCCATTCTGGACCAAGATTGTTAATATCTCCCTCCTTCAAGGCTCCATCCTGGACTGCCTAAAGCCCGGTCAAGTTACCCCCATTCTGAAAAAAACAAAAGCGGACCAAACTGACCTTAATAATTTCCGACCTATTTCCAATATCCCTACCCTGATGAAACTTCTGGAAAAATGTGTTCACATTCAACTCTGTACCACATTGATCATTTCCATCTCTTAGTCCAATTTCAATCTGGCTTCCGTGCAGGGCAGCACCGAATCTGCCATGACATCAATCTGCCACCGAATCTGCCATGACACACATTGTGGATGATGCACTAAAAATGCTGGATCAGAACCAAGCTTGTCTATTAGTCCTCTTTGGCCTATCATTGGCATTCGATACCGTTAAGCACATAAATCTACTAGACCTTTTGGAACACTGTATGGGCCTAACAGGGCCAGTCCTTAACTGGTTCGCCTCCTATTTCCTAAACAGATCCCGAAGAATCAAGCTTAATCTCTTTCTATCTCAGACCACGCTGATCACACCAGGGATCCCACAGGGATCATCTCTTTCGCCCACCCTCTTCAACCTATTCATGGAGCCCCTAACAGGAATTCTGAGCTCATCCAACATCCACTATCACATGTACGCCGACCATACCCAGCTATACGTAAAAGTCTCCCCCCCAGAAAACATCAGTTCCTTCAACACAACATTAATGGAAACTCTAAACTGGCTAGCAACCAATCACCTCAAACTAAATACTAAAAAAACTGAGCTTCTTCTATTCCCCTGCCATAACCAGGCACCAGTCATTGAAGAATGGCTGAAACAGCTTACACAGCCCATAACTGCATTCCACAAATCATTGACTCTGCAAAATCACTGGGTGTAACTCTTGACAAGAATTTCAACATGCAGAAGAACAACAGTGCCTCGATCAAAGCAGAAAATCACCAAATGAATGTTAGAAATAAATTACCCCCGACTTCAAGCATAGAGTAGAAGCCATAGTGATTCCCAGGTTGGACTATGGTAGTACAATCCTATCTGGACTGCCCAGGTCCAAACCGGCTCCTCTGAGGGCCATGTTTAACTCTGCCACCAGACTCATCACTGGCTCAGAAAGATACAACTTTGTCACCCCAGATCTCAAATCCCTCAACTGGCCCCTTTAGGAAGCAAGAATTTCGCTAAAAATTGCCTGCATGATGTATAAAGTCCTCTACCACAATACTCCTAACTATGTCGTCCAGAAGCTCAAACTTTCTGGTGGTTTCAGATCATCCAGAAGCTCCAACACCTTTCTTCTGAAACCTCAGAGATTCCCCAAGAAGAAAACCTACAACCGTGCCTTCTCTGGGATTGCCCCAAGAATCTTGAACTCATTACCTCCTGAAAACAGAATTAATCCCTTGATCATATCCTTCAAGAAAGAAGTCCAAGAATTCCTTATGAACAAATTTCTTCCCTAGATCCCCTGAAACTAGTCTCCTCAGTTGTTGCTCACATGACTACCTATCTCTGGCTACCTAAAGGGCTCTTCCGAGCAGTTCAGACTTTACCCCCATGCTTTTCAATACTGCCTGGTACTTGCAGTGGTTTGAACCAAGTCAATATGCTGTTATTAATGACAGATCTATGATATTCAGTTGTTTAGTCAATTTGTAGGGAATTTGATATTTCTTTCTTTACTATTCTGCTAGCTGGAAATCTGTAAAGCATTCTGATACCCGCAAATGTTACTATTAAAATAAATAAAAAATACAAAAACTTAGAAATTCACTGGAAAAGCAAAAGGTTAGAGGGACACTCTAGTTAGAAATTCACTGAAAAAAACCAAAGGTTACGTGGACGTTACAGTTAGGCTCAGATTTCACTCATACAAAACCATTGAAATTCAGCAGTTATAGTTACCTGAGCTAACTATAACTTAAGCCCCTGTAATGCACTGCTTATGACCTCACATACTACATCGCTCATGACATGGCCAGTGACATCACTGATGTCATCATCCAGTGAGTGTGTTTCATAAACGTTTCTGCGATATAAAGATATATACTAAGCTACTGCACAAGTAACATTACTTTTCTCTTTGTACTACTAATATGTGATTCTGTTTCTAATATAAGTCATCTGAGTGGCACTGTGAGTGACTGTACGGGCGGGTGAGTGTTGGTGACAGTGGCTGTTGGATTGGTGAGTGTGTGTGGGAGTGGCTGCATGGGTGACTGAGTGACTGAGTGGTTCTATGGGTGGGTGAGTGTCTATGCGAGTGACTGAGTAGCTGTGAATGGCTCTATGGGTGAGTAAATGGGTGTAAGTGGCTGTATGGGTGAGTGAGTGGTTGTGTGAATGGCTGTATGAGTGAGTGCCAGTAGTTGTATGGGTCTGTTAATGGTTATGTGAGTGGTTCTGTGGATGAAGTCATCAGTGATGTAATTTGAGATGTCGTCAGTGATGTCACTGACCATGTCATGAGTGATGTATGAGAGGTTGTATGTGGGTGGGTATATGAGTGGCTCTGTGGATGAAGTCATCATTGATGTCATTTGAGATGTCATCAGTGATGTCACTGACCATGTCGGGAGTAATGTAATATGTGAGGTCATAAGCAGTGTTTTGGGGGGCATATGTTATAGTTAGCTCAGGTAACTATAACTGCTGAATTTATTGGTTTTGTACAAGTAAAATCTGAGCCTAACTATAACGCCCCTGTAACCATTGTTTTTTTCAGTACATTTCTCAGATTTTTTAATGTTATTTCTTAACAATAATGTCCCTGTACCTTTGTTTTTTTGGGTGAATTTTGAAGATGTTTTAAATTGTATTTCCTAACTTTAAGCTGTTATCTTATTGAGTGGGTGTGTGAGTAGTTGTATGGGTCTGTGAGTGGCTGTGTGAGATGTTTTGTGGGTATGTGAGTGACTGTATGGGTCTGTGAGTTGCATACTACTAAGGTGGTTGGGGCAGGTCCAAACAGGCGATACCTCCAGGTGATTTTGCACTTTTGCATACTCATGTTAATTTAAAGGAAGAACCATGGACTCTACTCTCACCAGCAGAGGCCAAGAAAGAACCTACTCCTCACTGCAGATTGCGCTCTGATAGATCAATGGTGCATTTACCTTCACCAAGGATTTCAGGTCGTTTTCCAATGAGGAATTGCCGAGAAAACACACTTGCTTTGCCTTTGCCAAGCCCAGGAAGTCAGGATCATTTATCCTTTACAGAAGTGAAGCTTCAACTGGGGCACCTGCTAAGTTTATAAATGTAAGTGCTTTCGGCTGAGTTTTTATTTCTGCAAAATGAGCCTCAGGGCCAGAAAGGAACTTCACCTGCCCGTTGATACAACAAGATTCCACAATTTTGCACAAAATGTCAACCCAATTGAAGTACTTTCTACTAGTTAATACGTAAGTGCTATCTTGTTGGATAAATGTCTAGTCTGTATTCTACACTACAGCTGCATAACGGACCATGAGTAAATGTCTGCAGTGAGCTTGTGTGAGTTTCAACAATGTGATTGCTCCTCGTGCATCTTTATCTAGAAATCTGTGATAACATATATCTTCCTATAGATAAGGCAAAAAGACTACAAAGAGGTAAGTCTCCATCAGCTTCAATTGGGGCACCTGCTATGTCTATATTTGTACGTGCGCCCCCTTGAGGTTTAATTTCTCTGAAATGAGAATCTGGGTCAGAACTCAACTTCATCTGCCCCTTTATCCAACAAGTGTGCACAGTTTTGCACATTTTTAAATTGAGAAGGGAGGCCGCGCGGCCCTCCCTGGGTGGATATTGGCCCTGTGGACTCCATCCCCCAGGGCCCAGCCTAAAATTAATAGGGGAGAAGGGCAGCGTGACCCCACTCCAAGGGTTTATTTTGGCCCCAGGGACCCCATTCCCGGGTCCCTGGCCAGTTATTGGAATGGGAGGGGGCCATGTGGCCCCCTCCCCAGCCAGTGGCTGCCCCGGTGACCCCATCCCCCAGGGCCCAGCCTGATCTCAATGGGGGAGGAGGGCAGCATAATGCCCCCCACTCTGGGCCAATTTTGGCCCCAGGGACCCTATTCCTGGGATCTGGCCAACTATTGGGAGGCGACCGTGTGGCCCCCTCCCTGGGCTGATTATGTCCCCAGGGACCCAATCCCCAGGGCCTGGCAAACTAAGGCTGGGTGCCCAGATGCCCACCCAGGGCACCGAGTGAACACTGTTGGGGACTGCGGGGGGAACACCAGTGCCCCCACTGCCCCAACCGGATCCCCGCCTCCAGCAGAAGCCGGCACTGCTCCTCCACGTAGGGAACAGTAAAAAATGCTGCTCCCTGCATGCAAGAGCAATTCTAGCATCTCTTTTCTTATCTGCTTTACAGCGAGCAGGAAAATAGATAGAAAGTCCGCTCCCATCGAGCGGGAACAGTTTTCTTGCTCCCGCCCGCTGGTAGCAGACTTACTGTTTGCTCTAGCTTGGCGGAAGCTGTCATAGCTCCTGCCAAGCAAGAACAAACGGCTATGTCTCAGGGTTGAGCCCCCCGGAATATAGGGTGCAGGCCCTGGGGTGGTTGGGGGGGGGGTGGCAGTCCCCAGGGCCATTAAGGGCAGATTCCATGGGCCGACCCTGGGAAGGTTGTTGTCACTGGGTCCTTTTATGGCCCGGGACTGATGCCACGCAGCCCGCCTCTTCTTTTACATCTGCTCATGCCCTGGGGAGGTGATGGTCCCGGGACCAAATATGGCCTGGGAGGAGGACCACACTGCATTATTTGCTGTACTTTTGTGCCCTGTGGAGGTTGCAGTCCCCGGGGCAATAATGAAGTAGGAGGGGGGAGTCCTCTGGGACCTGGCCAACTATTGTTAGCAGACCGTGTGGCCCCCTCCCCGGGCCAATTTTGTCCCCAGGGACCCAATCCCCAGGGTCTGGCATACTAAGGCTGGGTACCCTGGTGCGCACCCAGGGCACCGAGTGAATACTGTTGTGGACTGCGGGGGGAGCACCATTACCCCAACTGCCCCAACCGGCTCCCCGCCTCCAGCAGAAAGTAGAAAATGCTGCTCCCTGCATGCAAGAGCAATTCTATTATCTCTTTTCCTGCCTGCTTGACAGCGAGCAGGAAAACAGATAAAAAGTCCTCTCCCAGGGCAGATTCCACGGGCTGACCCTGGGGAGGTTGTGGTCACTGGGCTTGTATATGGCCCGGGAGGGAGGCCACGCAGCCTGCCTCTTCTTTTACATTTGCTAATGCCCTGGGGAGGTGATGGTCCCGGGACCAAATATGGCCTGGGAGGAGGACCACGCTGCATTATTTGCTGTACTTTTGTGCCCTGGGGAGGTGGCAGTCTCCGGGACAATAATGAAGTAGGAGGAGGGAGTCCACGCCGTTCTCTTCTATTAAAGGCACGAGGAGGAGGGGCTCTGTGGGCCCCCTACTAATTATTAAATTAGCCCCGGGAGGTGGTCAAACTGGACTTGGGGAAGAGGGGACACATGCACCCCCCCTCCCCTTTAGTTAATAAAAATGAATGCCCCCGGGAACTGGCCCACCTGGGGGCTAAAAAAGAAACAAGTGTTTTTTCAATTTTCAATTTTTGCAGCAAATTTGCAAATCCTTGCTATTTTTCAGCAAAAATGTAAAAAAAATGCTTTTTACCATGGTGGGGTTGCTGTGGCATCCCAGCCCCACGACTAGGGTTCAGGGTATTCCTACTCTGACCCCTTTTCTTTATTTTTCCGTTTCTGTTTATAACTCGGCTGCCAACTTTTCCTGGTTGAAATGTTGGCAGCCAATCAGAACTCTGCACGTGATCATCAATATTTGCGAATAATTTGCGACCCTTGAGAAACAAATTTGGATTTTCTTTAATAGCTCCAAAATTACTGAACGGATTTACACTGAATAACTAAAAGCACACATCCTGGATCAAGAGCTGCCTTTCTTCAAAATTTGATGTAATTCCATCCAGTGGTTTGGGCTGCTGTGTCTAAAATCTCTATGGAAATTAACATAGGAAACACACTTTTTTTACCCTTCCCTTTTTCTCAAATCCTGCATGACGGATCACCTTGAATCTTTCCATGCACAATAAGACTCACAGGCCCACTTATTTTGGAAAATGTTGTGAAGATTCGTCAAACGGCGGCAAAGATAGGCGAGTCAAAATACTCTTTTCCTATGCAAACAAGGTCCTAATTATAACTACATACTGGCGACCGCCTATATATATATATATATATATATATATATATATATATATATATATATATATATATATATATATATAAAATATATATATATAATATATATATATCAAGTGCTGCAAGGCAACATATACAATGTGGAATGTCGAGAATGAAAGAACAGCATTTAAATTATAGGAATTGCTAAGGGGGAGGAAAGGTTGCTTTACAATGTGATGTGACTTGTAGCATAAGTACTCAACTATTCAGTCTACCCGAGTGTGAGCTTCACATAATGCACTGCCCCTTATGAAGATTGTTGTTGATTTGCCCCATAGTATACATCTCCATAGCTATACAGAAACATTGATAAAAATGGCATCCTGTATTGGAAACCACAATGTATCTTTTTTTCAAGACCTGCTGATGGAAAAGAGACAATCTCTTAGGGAGGCTCAGAAGGGCCTGATGGTTCGAGAGATCTGGATTTTGTTTAGGATTTAACCTGGTCGTTCAGAGATTCATATGGACTAGAAAGGAGACCCAGTCTCATAGATGCGTTGGAATTCATGATCCTGAGTGGCTTTGAGGCTCTACACCTGTGACATGTTTCCAATGTAGTTGAGTCACCCCATATAGTTGGCTGTCAGTGAATAACTAGCTGCGCTTAGCATCTCAGAATGAATATTTTTGAGTCACGTCTTATACTTTAGTCTTTATTGAAAGATTCATGGTATGCAATTAGAATGAGACATTAAAATGAAAAAAATAAAATACTATGCTAACTAGTTTAAGGGCCTCATTGCCAGTTCCCGGTTGCGAGTCCCAGTAACTTTGCTTTCCACACACCCTGGATTTAAAGATACAATTATACTGGCAAGTCCATTGGCAGATTTACTGGGGATTGCAGATAAGACCTTCAGGATTCCCTTGGAAGTGAAGAATTACCTGGGGAATCAATAATTACCGGTCTAATCCTGCAGGTTTCCTCAGATCTCACAATTCTGGTGCGGGCTATACGATACATTACTGAACCCAAGGTAGTTATTGAAGGTCTCATAATGAGGCCCTAAGATTGAGGTGGTTTGTCCAAGAACTGGATCCCATATCATGCTCTAGATGATCTGGTTTAGGTTGAGTGATGAGGTAATGTCTAAATCAGTCAGTTTCTGTCTTAATTGTTTTCATAAAAAAGGTGGTCTGTGGCATGGAATAATTCTTCCCACAAACAACATTTACTTTAAGCAGAAAATCGAGCATTGCACAAAAGAAAGGCATAAAGGTGGTGGAGCAGCAAGATAAACCCAGCACTGCAAAATCTTTTTGTGATTAGAAGCATTATCCCAGAATCTTTTTGTGTATTGAAGCAATACCTGCCGAAGAGCACCCTATGCTGGCACCCTGCACTCTACCTCCTCCTTATCCTCAATTGAAGTCAACAACAAGAGAAATCGTGCTTCACAATTTGCCTGTGCAACCCATCTATTTGATAGGCTACCTGCACCATAATAGTTTGCTGCAAGCTGGAAAACGTCGGTGATCGACTTTGAGAATTACATCATCACCTTAAAAAAGACCAACCCAGCAATGAAGAGGTCAATCCTCTTTCTTTTAGTTGGTGAAGAAGTACATAAGATGTTCCTACCATTACATAATTCGCGCTTCGACACAGACTGGCCAATTCAGTACTCTGAATGAAATCAGACTAGAAGCAATTCATGCTGTGCCAAATCAAGCAAAACCATTTGCGTATCATCACTTTTTATGCCCGGCTAATCGGCCTAGAAATTACTTGTAAATTTACCAGCACTGCTACGAGATCGGAGCTCATATAATTCAAGGGTGTTCCTCCTCACAACTGAGAAAGGACATGTTCTGGGTTGCCAGATTGCCATTGACAAGGCATGCTTACCCTAGGGCATTACCAAGAACTAGTTAATGCCAAGGCTGCCCACATAGTCATCCCTAGCCACCAAATCCATCAAGACTTAACAGAATGAAACAAGGGTAACATTGAATGCTATAGTCAAGAGAAATCCAAACAGAAAATCCCCATGGTCCTCTAGATATTGCGGAGACCAGCGACACAGAGGTAAATAATCTATATCATTGAAACAGCCTTTTCAGGCCAGGCAAAGGGAACACGTTCAGTATAATGAAACGAAAAAATTGCAATGCCTTTGGCACATGCATTGAAACACTTAGCAGATTATGAAAATCACTAATGGACTCGCATATATTTTAGGTTCTCATCTTAACCACGAGCAGTCATTATTAACACTTTGGACAAACCAGTATCACTAATGAAATAATAATAAACCAAGCTAGTGAAAGAACATCCCAGATTCACATGGAAAGTGCACCCTAGCCACAGGACCATACACGTGATAATGGCACGCTGGAGAATATGTGATCATGTAATGTAAAAACACACTGATTCCCAGTAGAGGTTACTCTGGCTTTGAATAATTTTATGATTAGCTAGCCCAGCTGGAGTACCAATGCACGACCCACATAACCCAAAAAATCTACTCTGAGACTATAGCAAATCTTTCTTTAAAGGAAAACAGGTCTGCTCAAATGCTGAGAATTCTCTTTGTTAAATGATAATCTCTCATTTGTTAGCTGATACTGATTCCATACCGACAAGGAACTCGTCTTTGATCCCTTGACTTCTAAACCTCAGGCATGTGTCCTGTGAAATTTAAATCCATATCTATTATATAAGTAATATTTAGTTAGAGATCAGAAACCAGGGACTATCATGGTTAGCTAATGGGTTACACTGATCAAGTACTTTCCATGCCCTTTTTCATTTACCCTCCCACTCATTCATTCTGGAGAGCAGCTTTGCCGGCCCAAAACAGGACACCCCAGTTCAGTTATAAATCTCAGGAAAAGAAACACAATTCAGCAAATTACAAAACCATCTGTCTCCATAATTTAACGAAGATGTCCACTTTGCCAACACCCTACCAAAAGTGCTGACTTCTAATTTTCTGGCTCACTCAAAACTGACAAAAACCATCATCTGAAAGAGACACGTTAGTGATAGATTCCTTACCTTAGAATATCCCCAGGCATCAGACTGGATCCGGAAAGTTTTGCTAGCAGTACCCCTGCGCGTCAGTAGGTGGCGTTGTGTGGTTCTGCGTCCGTCGCTGGCGTCGTAAGCGCAGAGATGACATCACGGAGACTACTTAGGCGCCACCCATGCGCGCTGACGTCAGTTCTTTCTTTTTCCGTGTCAGCAAGCGCAGATCCGGTTAGAGCACGTACCTTAGTCACCTTTTGACTACCCTTTTTGAGACTTTGTCTCCTTTTCTCCTTGGTGCACGTAGGGATGCTTGGATTTAAGTCTTGTGGGGCCTGCCGTCGCAATATGTCGGTGGCGGACCCCCACGATGTTTGCCTCTACTGCCTGGAGACTGACCACGACTCCCGGTCCTGTCGGGACTGTCGGGCCATGGCACCAAAGGCCTTGAGGGAGCGGCTTTGGAAGCTGCTGGAGGTCCGGCACTCGTCCCAGCGCCGTTCCAGGTCCAGGGACCGTTCCCGGGAATGCTCATGGGACCACAGTCGTCGCACCTCAGGCTCTAAGTCTTCGCCCTTGGATTCGGGTAAGCAACGACACAAAAAGAAGTCGAAGAAGCGAGTTCGCTCTCCAACGTCTCCCAGACGGTCCTCGGATGCGGATGAGGGGGACAGGGGTTCTGCCCCTGCAGCTTCTTTGGAGTCGGAGAGTTCCGCGGCCTACCCACCTTATCCGGGTCCATCGGCGACTCCCGAACAGGTGCAAGAATTGCTTGCTACCTTGGACCGCCTCTTTAGGCCTCGGGCTCCCGCCGGCGTGCCTTCGGGGCCCGCAGTCCCGTGTCCGGATCCAGTTGGGCCGCCGGCGCCGCAGGCGGATCCAGCTTCAGCGCCACATGATCCTGCACCATTGGCTCTGGCCCCGGCGCCACAAGGTCCAGCGCTGCTGGCTCCAGCCCCAGCGACACCCTCGGCTTTGCCTCCGGTGCCGCGGTGGGTGCCATTTGTCCCGCCCTTGCCCTGGTTCCAGGACCATTTTGTTCCTACCTGGGATCCGCATTGGGACGCGGCGCCATTTCCGACACCGTATGTTCCTTCTTCGACTCCAGCTCTGCCGCCGTGGTCTGTTCCCCATGCGACAGAGGTGGAGGATGACTAGGAGGGGTCTGAGGAGCTTCTTGCCCGTCAGTGTGACTCCAAGCAGGACTGGGTGGATGACTTGGAGGATGCTGGCGACCTCGATGTCTCTTCTGACCCGGGGTTTGCCTCTCCCCCGCCTACCATGGAGGAGGGCACCTCCTACACGATGGTGCTCCGTCGGGCAGCTGAGGTCCTCAACCTTGATCTCCCTATGGTGGCCCTAAAAAAACGAATCTCCTTACTGAGGTGCTCCAGACAGCGTCCACTTCGTCGGAGCCCCTGCTCCCTTTTAACGATACCCTCACTGACGTCTTGTTGGGCACTTGGTTGCGGCCAGCCACGGGGGCCCCTGTGGATAAGAATGTCACCAGGCGTCGCCAACTGAGAGCCTGGTCATCAAGCTTCGACGTCACAGAGTGCCTTTCCCATGGCTCTGCTGGATAAGGACTCTAAGAAGCTGGAGCAGTTTGGCAAGCGGTTGTTCTCTTCGGCCAGCTTGGGGCTGTGGTCAGTGAACACCACCTGCTTATTGGGCCATTATTCCCACGCGGTATGGGATACGGTTGCACAGGTTTGCCTCAGTGTCCTGAGGAGATCCACGCTGTGCTGTCCCAAGCTGTTGCTGAAGGTAAAGATGCGGTTAAAATCGCCATTCGGTGTGGTTTGGACACCACGGACTCACTGGGTAGGACGATTTCTACGACTGTGGCGCTGCGTCGCCACGCCTGGTTGCGATCTACCAGGTTCTCGCCCGATGTCCAGAGCTCGCTCATGGACATGCCCTTTGATGGCACCCGCCTGTTTGGCGATAAGACCGACAGTGCACTGGAGCGTTTTAAGGACTCGCGATCCACGGCCAAGTCCTCGGGTCTTTCTGCAAAGAGCCCGGCCACTCCTGGTTTTCGTTCCTTTCGTGGCCATGAAAGGGACGCCCAGGCACGTTCTTTCAGCAAGCCTGTGCAGAACCAGCCTCAGCGCGGACGCAGGAACGGGTCTGGGAATCAGCGTGGGGGTCAGTCTACTTCCGCGCCCGCTGCTTCTGCCTCCAAACTTTCCTAATCCAAGCTTTGTGGAGCACCCCACACCGGTGGGTGACAGGATCCTCCACCAACTACTTCACTGGCACGATATCACATCGGGCAAGTGGGTGTTGCAGATCAGCCGCAGGGGTTACTCCCTTCCCTTTCAGTCCTCCCCTTCTGCCATGCCACCTCGGTGCCACCGCATGTCGGGGGTATCACTTGGTACTTCTCCAGCAGGAAGTCACGGCCCTCTTGGCCAAGGGGGCCATCAAGTGCGTTCCTGGGCCGGAAGTAGGGAGTGGTTGTTATTCCCACTGCTTTCTGGTCCCCAAGAAGGTGTCCTATCTTCAGGAGAGCAAGATCTTAATTGAGGTTAAGGTAGTCAGGTAAGGACCTTGTGAATTAATCTTACGCTGCACACATTGCAACACTATCAAGATGTAAGAGCCCTTTGGGTGTTCCACAGAATTATGTGAAAAACCATGTTTTGCTGTATGTATAACAGCAAAACATGGTCATCCTAAAGTACGGAGCCACAGCTTGAGTAATGCTTATGAGAATTGCAATTACCTGGTAAATAATGAGCATCAGAAACATTGTGCTGTGGTTCAAAAACACCAATAGGTAGTACATATATTCCAACTGATATCTTACACTAATTAAAAAATACCCCAAAGTAGTACTATGCCAAGGAAAATATCCCTCAGAATGTTTTGCATTATGTAAATATGTATATGGAATTTAAGAAGGGACCAGGGTGGTAAAATCAAGAACTTAATAGTTAAATTCATGAAAGTATAGTCTGAAAGTCTAGGGCAAAGACTGACATAGCTGCCAGTGATTGATATTTATCTAAACATATATGTAGCAGAATACTCTGTAATTCTCTTCAACATATTCGGCCTAGAAGATCGTGCCCATTGGGTACCTAGTGACAGAATGTGGTCTCAGAACTTGGTATGGTTCAATTGCACCTTTCAGGATTGTCAAATCAAATAAAGACCATTTTGGCAACATTAATCTCAACAGACATTCTTGTTACCTCATTGCATTTGTTTAAGCCTGCCATTTTCTGTGAAACAATTTTATTTTTTTTGGTACTTTTTATTTCACATAGGAACGAAAGAAACGTGAATGTTCTGCATGTGAGCATACTGATGTGCTATTGTTCTTTTTTGCTAAATAATAATATTGACGAGTCTCGGCGTCGGCTCAACATCCTGTGATTCTGGGCAAATCACTTAATTCCATGTGCCTAACACAAAATATATGTATCCCTCTGTAACATAACTCGTGCTCATGTAAAGCGCTCCAATACCTTCGGGTCGAGTAAGCGCTATATATAAAAAAATAACAAAAAAGTCCAGTCTTTGTCCCATGTAATTCCAAGGGTCATAATGAACTTTGGGGCAGATTTATGAGGTTTTGCCGTAGGGAAGTGCAGCAGGCCTTCCTGCTGCGCTTCCCTACCGCAAAAGAAAAGGGCAGGGATGCGCCGTATCTATAAAATGCGGCGCATTCCTGTCCTTTTCCCCTCTGCACCATGGTGCAAGGGTGCCTGCGCCAACGCAGGCACCTCTGCACCATGGTGCAAGGGTGCCTGCGTTGCGGAGATGAATATTTTTGTACAGGAAGGGAAACCTTTCTGTACAAAAATAATCACAAGAGGTTTTTCCTCTTTGTATGGGTGCTGCAGAATGCAGCACACATAGAAAAAGGAAAAACGAGGAGAAATAAATATATTTCTCCCCGTTGCGCCTCCCTTACGCCTCTCCTGGGAGGCGTAAGCTTTTGGCGCTGCCTCAGATTTACGATTTCTCGTAAATCTGGGGCAGTGTCAAAAGGCCATGGGTGTTGCTGGGAACGCCCCCAGCAACACCCATTGCACGCCCCTTTAACGCAGAACACTGCGTTAAAGGGACTGATATGTATGAGGCAGCATTAAGCCAAAAAAAGTGGCTCAGTGCTGCCTGATAAATATCACGCAGGCTTCTGGGCCACGGAACGTCATAAAAAGTGACGTTCCGATGGCGCAACGGGTTTCATAAATCTGCCCCTTTGTTTTTAGTATGTATGCATGTATGAAGTGTGTATGTGTTCATTCTATAGGGCACACTTAACTAACGGCAAAGGAGTAACCGGGAAATCTGCTCTTGACGAAAGAGGCTCACTCACCGTTCCCTAAAAATAGTACATTTCCTTGGAAGTGTATGGCATATAAATGTACTTGGTCCATATTGGACCATGGACAGCAGACAGCAAATTAGCAGTTGGTTTGTATTTAAAAGTGCGGTCAGTTACTGGGTTCACTGGTTCATCTCCCACCCACACATGCACAGAACAGCCGCAGATTGCAACATGAGTAGCAAAACTCAAAATCCGGTAACATAACATAGCATTTAACATTTATTTTGTGTTATAAAATATACTGAGTTGCTGGTCTGCAAGGGTGCTTCTGTCAACTGAAAAAGGCGATATTTTAATAGACAAAACAAGTGATTTCGGTCCTGTCCTTGTCACATAAAGTAAAATGGACATTTTGTTTTTTTAATTCAGCCCAAAATATTTTTTTCCTGTTGCACTCCAGCATTAAGGGGCAACCTGTGTGATTTGGAATTTAAATGCTGGTTGAATATTTTGAAATAATTCAAGGCTTTAGAAAGGAAGCTAGCAAATGCTTTTTATAATTTTGAAGTTTAAAAGACTCGTCATTACGCAGTTCGTTATCAACATCTGAATAAAATAAACTTGAATTTTAAAATTTGTACTCAGTTAAAGATGGCTTCATAAACGTGTGTTTTTCCACAGAAGACAGTTTCTTCATGATTTAATTACACTTAAGTTTTGAAAACAGACCAAATGCTGCAGACGGAAATAATGTTCATGCCTGTTTAGTATGCAAAATGTTGCTAAAATCTCTCTTGGTAATCTGCGGGTGCTACAGCTGTTGCTGCACCCCTATGTCAGGCACCACAGATCCTAGGTTGCCCCCCCCATTCAGTGAGTTTGAATCTATCTTTAAGTGCAGTTTTATTCAATCAAAAGGAGGGAACAAATGAAAATACACATGTATCAGAACTGTAAATGTCACCCTTGAAATTATACAATGAGCCTTCTCTAAAGGTTTTATTTTCCGTGGTCATCAGTTACACAACACCATCCTACATGACATCAAACTCGTTTTGGTTTTAGTTTAGCGTATTGTGCTAGACATCGCCATTGGCCCTTTGCATCGACATTTTATTTGGGGGGGAAATAGCTTGCAGCATGATTAAATAAGTTAATAAGGCTTCAGTTCCACTAAGACCATCCATGTTCAGGGAAAGCACATAACTTCAGTGAGCAATTTGCAGACTCCTTTGCCCTTTTAACCTCCAATGTACAAAGTATGTATTGGAGTGTTTAATATTAATTGAAATATCTAATCTATCTTCCTGGGCATTTAGGAGCATCTGCAAATTTGTCCTTAGGTCACAAAATTGCAGTATGTGAACACGTTGCGGGAAGAAATACCTTAGGGTTAGCCATAGAGGAAAACTTACTTAAACCCTCACAAAATACAATGACACTAGATTGGTCGACCATGCAGTAATATCCTTCCTTATTACTGGGTCCACAGCCCCAAAAAGAGCAAGAGAGTCTGATAACACATAAACAAATTAAAAGACGGGATATCACTTGAATGCGTATAAAAATCTGATCGAAGAGAATTAAGCCCTCACCATAAAAATAACCAACAAAAACCAAAAATATATATGCTCCCTTAAATTAACCTGGTAGACAATGACATCATCACACCTTAGGACTCTTTAGTCTGAGAACCAAAATTTGACATCATCAAAAACCCGGTACTCACAAACTATCATCATAAACAAGTCTAGTGTTAAAATTAGAAAAATATTGGTGCTTCTCATGGCTTTACTACCCTAGCTAACCTCATATTACAAAAATAACACCAAAATACCTGGTGCTATACACCAACAGCCAATTGCCACAGTTCAGTACTATCTAGCATTCTGCTGATCCAGTATCAAAACCAACAATCCTTTACTCATCATAAACACAGCTTAAAATGTGATAATCGTTTAGAGATAAGATAACCAACATAAAAGAAAATCAAACTTCAATAGCAATCAAAGCTTATACTTTTATGTCCACAAAATGTCAGACACTTACCATTGATGAAGATCCCTTACTAAATATCAAGCCAGTTCTTAAACCTTCATCCTTGTTAGCCGATGCCATCCCAATTTAGCGGTTCCATAAATGTGCTCTTGAATCAAACCATACCATTCTTTTTTTTTTTTTTTTTGAAACCGTTTATTACAGAATCCAAAAAATATACAAAGATGGGCCTACAACCTTCAGGCCGGCCGCTAGCAAACAGAAGGAGCATATAATACAGACAGTAGAACGCACGCTGCGGCAGAAGGGAATTCACAGGAGTTGAAAGAGGCGTTGGCAGCCACACCATCCGGACCCCACACGACGGTTTCATTTTTATATAAATAACAACAAAAAACAAGTCCACAAGGCAACCCACAGTCGGAAACAACAGCATGTGCTCCCCTAGGGGGGGGACCCCACCGATCCATAGGAATATCGAGGGGGGGAATAGGTCAGGACGGGGACTAAGTAGACTCATTGCCCAGAACCGGGAAGACAAACAGGCTAAGGAGACGGGGCCGGTGACGGATCAGGCAGTAGCGGCGGGGTACAGATTTCCCCACGGTAGGCGTTCCAGGGGCCCCATACTTTCACCCATGTCCCAGGCTTACCTCTCGCAACATACACCACCTTTTCCCGAAACATACACCAATCCATGTTGTCCTTCCACGCCGAGACAGTCGGCGACCTCTGGGAACCCCACAGTTGCGCAATGTCACGTTTGGCCACCATATATCCCAGAGTCTCCCACCACGTCTGCGGCACTGAGTAGTCGGTTGGCTCCCATACATTCAAAAGACATCTCCTCGCCTCAGGCAACAGCGGCACATGCGTAACTACCTGCAAAACCTCATGCACACCACGCCAGAATCGCACCACCTCCGGGGATTCCCACAAAATATGGAGAAAGGTCCCCAAAGAACCACACCCACGCTTACACAACCCGTCCACAGCATAGCCCATACGCATCAGCCTCGGCCCGTAACATAGACCCTATGGAGTATCTTGAGCTGGACGAAGCGAAGGCGGGCCGGTATGGCCACCTCTTTCGGGGAGGCCACCGCAGACACCCAGTCCTCGTCATCCAGCTCCAATCCATCAGCCCCCCACGCCTCACGAAGGCCGGTCAGCAGTTCCGAACGGTCATTGATGAGCTTTTTGTAAATTAATGAAATCGTGCCGTCCGGGACATGCCCATCTAGCACTCTATCCTCCAGAGGGGAGTACTCCGGGATGGAGGCAACGTCCGGAAATACGGAGCACAACGCATGACGGATCTGCATATATCGAAAGTACTCCCTGTCCTGCAGCTGGAATTCTGTCTGCAGCACATCGAACGTTTTGAATCCCCCCCTCGTCCAGAGATCGCCCACCCTGCTGATGCCTATCATGTCCCACTTCTCAAAGCCCTTCGAGGTCCACAGGGAGCCCAGCCGCTCAGATGCGTATAGTGGCGTCGCCCGGGTCAAGCGATCCTTCCACCCCATCGCCACGTTAGCCGTGTGCCACACCCGTACCATGACCCTCGTGGGGCCCGTCAGCCACGCGTCATGCGAGCTAGAATAAAGCGCCCGATTATAGTCACCACCCGGCAGTAACATTTTATCCATCTCAAAGGCCGGGTTTAGGGCGGGCCCGTAAAGGCCGTGATTGATCGCAGCCAGCTGGGAGGCCCAGTAATATCGCTTGATATCTGGGAGGGCAACCCCCCGTCGTACCACGGGAGCGTCAGCTTCGCCAGGGCGATACGCGGCCTACCCTCCCAGAACAGTCGGCGCTGCAAACTCTCCACCTCGCGAAAGTAGCGCGCCGGGACAACGTCCATTGTATTCTGCAAAGCGTACAGGAAACGTGGCAGCGACATCATCTTAAACAATGCCGCCCGGCCGAGCGGCGAGAGCGGCAAGCGCCTCCAACGCGCGACGTCCTCCTTCAGGCGCTGGAGGGGGGAAGCAAGTTCTGTTTATATCGGGCCTCCGCGTCCAGGGTAATGAAGACACCCAGGTACCTTAATCCCCGCGGGGCGATCTGGATAGGACAACCCAGCGGAAGGATAGGATCCTCCCCAGAGAGGACATACACACACGATTTAGCCCAGTTGATGACCAGGCCGGAGTTGAGGCCAAATGAGTGTAATACATCAACCAGTACTATCAGTGATTTACGTGGGGAAGCCAGGTACAGAAGGATATCATCAGCGTAAAGAGATACGCGGTCCTCATACTCGGGGGTCCAACGGAGACCACGAATAGAAGGATGCCACCGCAGCCACTCCGCCAGGGGCTCCAAGGCAAGCACGAAGAGGAGCGGTGATAATGGGCAGCCCTGCCGCGTGCCCCTGCCCAGCTCAAACGGAGCCGACACTCTACCGTTCACAACCACCTGCGCCAGCGGTCCAGAGTACAACAATTTCACCCAACCGATGAATCCCGGGCCAAACCCAAACTTCGCCAGTGTCGCCCAAATATATGGCCATTCAAGTGTGTCAAACACCATAGTGGCGTCCAGGGATGCCAAAATGGCCGGTTCCCGTATAAACGGGACACGCGCGAGCACCCCATGCAAGTGCCGCAGGTTAAGCGCAGTGTTGCGATGAGGGATAAAGCCGGACTGATCCTGGTGAATCAAATCGCACACCATGCCAACCAGCCGATTAGCCAACACCTTGGCGAGAATTTTGGGCTCCGCATTCAGCAGCGAAATAGGCCGGTAGGACGTGACCCGGTCCCGCGGCCTCCCCTCCTTGTGAATAACCACGATAGTAGCCAGACGCTGGTCTAGCGGGAGGGAACCCGCCGAACGGGCCGCGAGGAACATCGCACGGAGATGCGGTGCCAGCGTATCCGGTCGCAGCTTGTACAATTCGATGGGAAGACCATTAGGACCCATGGCCTTGCCGGAAGCGACCGAGCGTATGGCGAGGGCAATTTCCTCAGAGGTTGGGGCGGCGTCCAACAACACTCTGTCCTCCTCCGAAAGGGAAGGCAGCGCGATATCCCTAAGCAGGGCATGGGAATCCTCTTCCGAGCGGGAGGACACCCGGGAATACACCCCACGGAAATATTCTGCAAAGCAATCGACAATTTCTTCCGGTTCAGTGACACACACACCATCCAGTTTCTCAATCGACGGGACAACTCGACTCGCTCTCTCCTTTTTATCCAGCCACGCAATCAATTTCCCAGCCTTATCACCCACATCATACAGTCTCCCCTGTTGCTCTCTACTGAGGCCCCTGGCCGCCTCCGTGACGAGGGCCTTATAGGCCGCCTGCTTGAGTCGGAGAACATGTAATTTGTCATCCGTCACCCCACATTCGAGGTCGCCCTCCAACTCAGTTATTTCAGTTTCAACACGGGTCACCTCCTCCCGCTCGCGCCTCCGGGAATGGGAAATAAGGGACAGGGCATCCCCCCGAATCACCGTCTTGAATGCCTCCCATAGCGAGACCGCCGATGACACCGACCCCACATTATCGTCAAAATATCGCTTAAGGGACTTAACCAACTCTGCGCGAATGGTGGGGTCACGCAGGTACCAGGGATTAATCGGGACCACCCTACCCTCTCCCCTCGGGAGAATATCGAAGTGCAATAAGAGCGGGGAGTGGTCTGAAATACCCCGCGCCAAATGGCGCACCTCCCCGATCCTCCCCGCATGCGCCGCCGGCACCAGGACATAGTCTAGCCTTGAGAGACTGCCATGGGCCCCGGAATGAAAGGTGTACTGTTTCTGCGTAGGATGTTTCAAACGCCAACAATCCACCAGCCCCAAGGTGTCCAAGAGGCCAGACAACCACGCTTGGGCACGGGGGAGATCCCTAGGGGGGTGATGGTCCTCAGTTCCGGAAACCACAGCGTTAAAATCCCCCACAACCACCAGAATCCCCTCCGGAAGGCCAAGGAGGAGGCGCCCCAGATCCGCAAAGGTGGTCGTCTGCAACCCTGGCGGGACATAGACAGAAACAAAAATAATCACTCTGCCCTCCATTCTACCCACCAGAACCGTGTAACATCCCCTGTCATTATGGAGCACCTCATCAACTTCCAACGGGAGCGAGGTCTTGGCCATGATGCCCACACCCCTTGAACCAGACGTGAAGCACGAATGGGCCAGGAGGCGGTAGCCCCGTCGGTTCATAGCACGAAAGGAGTTGCCAATGAGGTGCGTCTCCTGCAGAAAAACGATGTCAGGTGAAATTCGTTTCAAGAACTGCAGGACCACACCTCGTTTTATCCTGTCCCCCAGTCCATTAACGTTCCAGGACAAAAGACTCAGTCCCCTACCCCCCATCATAAACAAAAGCAATAACTCGTCCCCCCGAGAGCACTTTGGGAATAGCACAACGATACTTTTGCCTTGTGGTACAAATGAACAACACCCCACCCCAACCCAACCGCCCCAACAAAACTCCCCCCTCCCTGCACCCCTGCATGAGCCCAAACAGCCCCCCCAACTTGCAGTGTGCCTGTCGCCCCTATATAGTTGAAACTAGGTAAACCCCCTAGAGGAGGAAAGAGTACCCCTTCGAGACCCCGCACCACCTACAAAGGAGGGAGAACGAGTACAAAAAACGAGAGACCCTAAGCGTGGCCGAAAGCGGCAGCATCTTCGTCCAGAGTGAGTCCCAGTATCCGCACCTCAGTCCCGGTCCAGTGGGCCTTCTCCTCCCGCAGCCCCCCCCCGCCATCCCGATCCCGACCCCCAGACAAAGTGTCCAGCCAGTCCCCGGCCGCTTCAGGACGGTCAAAAAAGTGAGTGCGACCATCCACCTCCACCCGCAGCCTGGCCGGGAAGAGCATGGCGTATTTTAAGTTCATGTCCCGAAGCCGCCGCTTGACGCCCAAGAAGCTCAGTCTCTGCTTCTGGACCGCTTGGGTGAAGTCAGGATAAAAGTTCACCTCCATGTTCTCCAGCTTAATCGGCCCTTGCAGTCTGGAGGCTTGCAGAATCGCATCCCTGTCCCGAAAATTAAAAATACGGGCAATAAGAGGCCGCGGAGGGGCTCCGACCTTCGGCCTTCCCCCGGGAACTCTATGAGCCCTCTCCACGGCAAAAAATTTACTCAGTCCCCGAGGCTGGAGATGGGTAGTGATCAGGTCCTCCACAAAAAGATCCGCCGCCGACTCCTCCCGTCCCTCAGGTACTCCGATGATGCGGATATTATTCCTCCGGGCCCGGCTCTCGGAATCCTCGGGGCGCCGATCCATGAGCGCACTCGCCTGACGAAGCCGGTGTACCTCCGTTTGAAGGGCCGCCACCTCAGTCGTGAGGCCCGACGCGGTGTGGGCCAAAGAATCGACCCGGTCGTTAGTCTTCGAGAGATCAGCTCTCACCAGGTTGACATCAACGAGGACCGCGTCGATTTTATGCGCTAAAGTGTCAAACCGCTGGCCCACCGAGGCCTTCATCTCAGCAATGGCGCCCATGACGTCTTGCAGAGTCAGATCTGTGGGCAAATCCGGGGCATCCGGGGGGCACTCAGAGGACTTGTGCGGTCCACCGGGAGATCCCTTCGGGAGGGTGTAGCGGTCCATGATGTTGGCCTGATGTGCGGCGCCACGCCGGGTCGACTTGGCCTTCAACCGATCTCCATCTTGTTTCGTGGTCATCGTCGCGGGTCTCACACCCTCACCAGCCACGCAGTAAAAAGCAAGCAATCAAGGCCACGAGCTCCGGGGGGCCACCTCAGGATGGCGGAGCGGGCCACAGCAGGCAGGCAGGCAGGGTCTCCCAGCGAAGCCACCCCAACACAAAGAGCACCGCGATCCCACTTGCAAAGACAGCAAGGGGGCGCGAAAGTGAAAGTGAAAGTGCGGGGTACGCGACTCGCCAGGCCCAGCCCGCCGTTGTTGTTCACTTTGCCACCGGGTCGCCCCCATACGCGAGTCCGGGGTCAGGAGAGAAGTAGGCCGCAAACTTCAATCGGTGCTCACTCCGGCACCCGAGGTCCGATTCGAAAACGGGAAACGGGTACCACCTCGGCTCAGGCTCACCGACACAGTCCCCTCAACCGATGCAGGATGAAGACAGGATAAACGTAGGAGGTTGCGGAGGTCCTCGGGAGCCTCGCACCTACGCGGCCATCTTGGTTGCGCACTAGGCTCCTCCCCCCTCAACCATACCATTCTTAATTGTGAACTTTCTTACTTGCAGATGAAAAATTCCCAGAACAATTATTGATCAATCAAGTTTCTGCTACGCTGGCACTGATGAAATCTTCCAGATCTCAGACTGGTTCACAGAATCTCATTCCTGATACAAAAATCCTGGAGATCTTGGTCAACAAGCAGCTACATATATCACATGGGAAATCACCAACCGCAAGACTTAGACAACATACTGCATATTCTGAATGATGTAGATCCCTACCTCCTCATCTTGTTTTATTTTTGAGCGACTTTTTATATTGTTGATCTAAACATCCTTCTAAATACTCGTTTGGCATGCATAGTTTCAGAGACTTGGCCCTGGAGAGGTTTTCTTCTCCCAAAGAGGATGGTCATCTTTGTACAGATAAAATCAGCCAAATCACATGCTCAGTTGTTGACTTCTGTAGTGTTCTAGGGATCAACTCTTTCTCCCACAATTAGCTTCCTTTTTGTGGAAGCACTTGAAGTCTTAGTTTAAGAGGACTGTGGCATCCTTCATTAGTATGCAGATGATGCCCATGTATACCACCTGATGTTTTGCCTTTGGCATTAAAGAACTGAACACCTTTCTCATTCATTTGGAAGAATGGATGTTCAACTTTTCTCTGAGTTGAACCCCAGCATTCAGAATCTTAACCTGCAGCCTCCCGCCAAAAAATATCCAAAGCAACATTATTCCAACTCCAACCATTAAACGCAGCAGTTTCTCTGGGTGATTTCTATTCAGTAACCCAGACACCAGTGCTGTCACGTCGGAATGTGAGGAACACTACCCTCTATTGGATAATCCAAACCATGACAACTGCCCTAAAAGAACTCTTCACTCTGCAGCAAGGTGAGTTTCTGGAGTAAGGAAAGTTGACCATGTCACTGAACAGTAATGTAGCCTCATTGACTGTCTTTGGAACAACAATTATTGGTTAAGACCCTGTGCATAATATATAATGTAAAATCGTATGGCAACCTCTCTAAAGATTCACCATAGCAAAAAGCTTCTAAATGACAAAACATTCTGCTAAAACTTCTAACACTTAAAACACCTAATTCATGTTTACAGAGTCTGTAAAGAATCGCCTGTTTGAAGGAGTATCCGTGATTGGCACTGTACATTAATACAGTGTATTGTCACCTACAGCTCATTTAACTTTAAAGACTCTCTTCCCTATAATACTATGAAAGCTATCTCGGAGTCACTTGTACAGTGCCCCGATACAGATGGCCAGACTGCTTTTTATAAATGCTTTAATAAATATGTAAGTAGTAGTGTTTAGGTCTTGTATATACAAAGGATACTGTAACGGAGTATTCAATGTTTACCTGAACTCAGAAAGTGTAAAATATAGTAGCAACATCTGATATATACTATTGTCCAACCACACATACAGCTCGAAAAGAGTACAAATTTTCATTTACATAAGCAAATTGGAAAAATAATTGTCAAAGCCAAAAGGCTTTACCAATGTGCCAATATGTATGAACACAGGTATGCACAAATGCATAGTCTATTTGCTCTGTGCCACATTGTAATTTGCTGCATGACGCTGCAAGTTGGCGGAATAAAAAACAAGGCACAGATATATGTGGCACAGAAAGAGACCGGTTGTACAGAGATGAGGCTCAAAGAGGCTATGCACATTTGTGCATGCCTTTGTTTACATAGATTAGTACAATAAAGCCAGACCTGTTCTCTTTGCTAATGTTTGTTTTGTTTTTCTCATCGAGTCACCCTAAGTATAGTGGGACCTGTAAAGACTATCAAACAAAAAGAGGGAAAGGCGGGGCTTTTGCAATAAAAACCTAACTAAATGATATTGCAGGTCCAGCATACATGCCCAACAATCAATCTTTAACAAAAGGGTATGCAGTTCCTAATAATAACGTAGTGTGTGTTAGAATCACTAGGTCCCAGGGTGATGGTGTGAACACGGTCTAGTTAGGCGGAGTAAAAGGTACTCCTACTGGAAATGAAGACCCTCACACACCCAACAAGCGGGTGTCTTGCTTCATCACCGGGTCTTTGCTCCTTATCGGGCCGGCGGTGCAATGCCCGATCAGGCACCCCGAGGGGGCCTTCCTATCGGAGATCTTTATTTCCAAACGCCGGTGAGTGAGGTGTGTGGGGAAACAGTTAGTTGATATAACTAGTGTAGGTGCAAGTGGAGTGAAAGGTAAGTGTACTAAAACAGGGTAGGTGATCCACTTCAAACCGATTTAATAAAGTATGGTCACCACCCTGATTAAAAGCAATCTGCACATCTCTCACCATTAGGTGTATGAGTGATATGTGCTACAACAATAATAAAAAAGGTCAACATGTTTCTTGCCTGGATATTAATTAAATGGCAATTCTTCAGGACCAATGGATACGGCTACCTGCACCTTTATGGTGGTGGCCACAACCTCTAAGAGGTATCAATGGTAGCCACACGTACAGCACCCTAAAAAAGTGTGGTGCCGTGTAAATCAAGAACACACAACCCCATTAGGCTGTGGAGATAATGTGGTCAGGGTAGGAACACACTAATTGTTAGTGTCGGTTGCGTTGGACTCACGTTACCGTCAACCTATGACCCCGCCAGCTGCTCGAGTCTGTAAAGACTATGTCATAGGGCTTATGCTGGACCTTAATTATGAGTCTCACACTTGAAAAACCGGTCTAGGCGCTGCTATAAAACCGGCCCCCAGCAGCAAAACCAGTCACCACCCTATATAATCACGTAGGGAAATGCCCGATGCCTGGTACGGCCAGTCCAGACTAGCGCTGACCTATACCCAGAGTTACCTGGGGTCTTATTAACACCAGGGGTGCAGAGTTAGCCGGTATTCTGAGTAGAATCCAGTGGTGCCATTAAGAAATGGGAAATCACAGGGTGAATCAGTAATTCTGGATCCAATTCACCTGCTAAGTCCCAATTACTCCCCCTTGCCCCCCTCGGTTTTTTTCTGGAGTTTGTGAAAGAGTACACAAACCTCCAAGGTAAACAAGAGAGATTTGCTTGTAAATAGCTCTGTGCATGCAACACATGTTTGTGTCTAGAATGTATATCAAATTGCTTTCTTGTTTTAATCTGAATGTTTTGCTTGGTTTAAATAACAGCCACAGAGAACACCCAAGGGTGTTTTAGGGCAGAAACAAAATGCAAGATTTAATTTTAATGTCGTAGCCTACCAGACAGTGCAACTTTCTGGTTTGCTAGTGACTTCTTGTGGGCATTCTGAAAGCTTCAGTGGGAATGCATTTTTATCATTGCTTACTATTGGCTTTGTTGTTTGTAACTCAGTTACTTGCGTTCTACTTGCTGGCTTTGTTTGCTTTATAACTGTCTACTTGAGTTTGCCCCTCCTGTGGAGCATCTCTTGTTTATTGTATCCTTCTGAGTGCTCGTTTTCTGTAAACAGGCCTTTAAATCTTTCTATTATCTTGTCACATTTGACGTAAAAGGGGTCAAATGTCAGCCATCAGAAAGTGTCGTTCCCGGATTTGACCCGCTACCGAACTGCATCAAGAATTTCAAAGACATATTGAATTTTTTATTGTGGAATAGGCAATTGTGGATATATATATATATATATATATATATATATATATATTCACTGAAAAAACCATAGGTTTCAGGGGCGTTATAGTTAGCTGGACTTTTCACTCGTACAAAACCATTGAAATTCCCCCGTTATAGTTAGTTCAGCTAACTATAACTCGCGCGCCCACAATGCACTGCTGATGACGTCACATATTACATCACTCATGACATGGTCAATGACATCACTCATGACATCACTGATGACATCTCAAATGACATCACTGATGACATCACTGATGACATCATCCAGTGAATGTGTGTTTTTCTGAAAATTACATATGTTTTATATATGTATATCTCAAGGTCGATGGAAGAATAAATGGGTATATAAGTGTCTAAATGGATGATTTGTTTTTGAAAAATTGATTGTATAACTGACTGATTAAGTGTATCTTAGTGAATACATTGCTTAGTGAGTAATGTTTAAATATGTAAATATCTGTATCAGTCTCTCACTTTGTGTATAAGTGGCTGCATGGGTTGGTGAGTAGCTACATGAGTGTCTATATAGGTTATTAGTTGGTTTTTTGAGTATCAGTATGAGTGTCTGAGTGTCTGTATGGTTCGGTGGGGGGTATTACGTAGTGCATAGGTGCATGAATGAGTGACTCACTGTTTGTGTTGAAGACCGCATGTGTGCAGGACTGTATGGGCGGATGAGTGTGTGCATGGGTGTGTTAGTGAGTGAATTACTCTCTCAATAGTGTCTTTATGAGTAACTACATATGTTTTAAACTAGTATATGTGAATATTGGTGTATATAAGTGAGTATATGTGAGAGTGAGAGATTGAAAGAGTTCCTGTATGAATAAGTATGTGTTTCTATAAGTCATTGTTTAAAAGACTAAGTATGTGTAAGTTTCTGTAGAAGTAAGTGTGGTGGTGTGTTTATAACTGTATATGCAAGTAAATGGATGTTTGATTCTTTATTAGCATGAGTGACTATGTGTGTGAGTAACTCTATGGATGAGTGGCATTGTGTAACAGGATGTATAGATGTATGAGTACATATGATGAGTGAGTACATGTATGAATGACTGTATAGGACTGTTGGTGAATGAGTGGATGTGTTTGTGGATCTTAGAATTACTGAATAGGTTGTTGTAACTGATATTGGTATGTCCATTGTTTTGAAAATTTTAGTTTCTATTTTTGAATGTGTGTATCAAAGGTTATATTAGGGGGAGGTCTGCCACTCTATCAGCAAGGATGATGTCATCAGTGATGTCATTTGAGATGTCATCAGTGATGTCATGAGTGATGTCACTGACCATGTCATGAGTGATGTAATATGTGACGTCATCAGCAGTGCATTGTGGGCGCGCGAGTTATAGTTAGCTGAACTAACTATAACGGGGGAATTTCAATGGTTTTCTACGAGTGAAAAGTCCAGCTAACTAGAACGCCCCTGAAAACTATGGTTTTTTCAGTGAATTTCTAAGGTTTTTTAAATGCTAATTCCTAACTATAACGTGCCTGAAACCTATGGTTTTTTCAGTGAATTTCAAAGGTTTTTAAATGCTAATTTCTAACTATGCCTACAGAGATAGGACATGTAAAGAAAGAAGAAAAAACGCACAGAAAGAAAAAAAAGAAATGCAGAAAGAAGCAACAGAAGTCCTCAAAGATGAAGAAAAGTGCAGGAAGAAGGATAACATGCAGAAAGAACAAACAGAAGAGCAGAAAGAAGCCTTGTTGCAAAATCATCCTGTACCCTCAACTTTTTCAGATGGATACTGGTGGTAACTGAGTCTGACTAACCAGTCCTAGAGCCAGTGCTATGTTAAAAGACACTCAGAATACAGTGAAAACACCTACATACACTAGGGAACACTATGTGTTGGGGTCCCCCTGTGATCAGCATGACCTCCTCTGTAAGCCCCTAGTATATAATTGGGCAGGGGATTAAAACTACCTCTTAAAACTAGGGGTGGGCGGAATTTGCGAAATCCACTTTTGCAAATTATCGCAAAAATGTTTAAAATTATCGCAAACAAGCGGAAATATCGCGAAGATGCGGAATTTTTTTTCCCGCATGTTCGCGAACTTTTCTGCATGGTTGCGGGTCGCCAACTTACCCATGTGGTTGCTCGCGGGCGCGGCCATCTTGTTTTGAGTTGTCTCGCGGTGCATGATCGCGAGAAGAAAGACGTGATCGCGCGATGCATGACGTCACTGCGGGCGCGAACTGTCGCGAGACAGCGCAAATGGCTAAAAACAATCCAACATCTCATGGAGAACGCGACCGGATCAAGAAAACTTGTCGGCGAACGCAGGGATTCAGGTAAGGCGATCGCGCGCGCGCGAGAATGTATTATTTTACAGCGCGAGCAAGAAACAAATTATCGCCAAGCTGCGGAAAGCGGAAATTTTGACATTTTCGCGCTCTCCGCGGAACGCAGAAATGCCAAATTATCGCAATTTCCACGAACGGAACACAATTTTTGCCCAGGCCTACTTAAAACGCGCCACAGGGCGTGTTTGCACACATCACCTCAGGACCCATCCCCTCACTTCCCCACTGTGTAAACACGCCCTGTGGCCGTTTTAAGTTGGGAGATTAAGTCCCCTTGAATCCTGAGGGTCCCTAGGGTCCAACTAGACCACTAGGTACCTCCAGTAAGTGCCACAGAGCTGTGTTGCAGAGAGATGTAAAAAGGGGCACGGCCTAGACCACCTCTCTGCAACGCAGCGCAGTGGCGCTTACTGGAAGCATCTGGTGGGCTAGTTGGCCCCCAAGGTCCCTCAGGATTGAAGGGGAATTATTTCCCCAACTTAAAACTCACCACAGGGCTTGTTTGCACACGTTAACTCAGGCCCCGTCCCCTCCCTTTAACACTGTGTAAACACGCCCTGTGGCTGTTTTTTGTTGGGAGATTAAGTTCATTTGATTCCTGAGGGTCCCTAGGGTCCAACTAGCCCACTAGGTACCTCCAGTAAGCGCCACAGAGCTGCGTTGCAGAGAGGTGTAAAAAGTGGCACGGCCTGGACCACCTCTCTGCAACGCAGATCAGTGGCGCTTACTGGAAGCACCTGGTGGGCTAGTTAGCCCCCAGGGGCCCTCAGGATTGAAGAGGAATTATTTCCCCAACTTAAAACGCGCCATAGGGCGTGTTTGCACACGTCACCTCAGGCCCCGTCCCCTCCCTTCCCCACTGTGTAAACACGCCCTGTGGCCGTTTTTTAAGTTGGGAGATTAAGTCCCCTTGAATCCTGAGGATCCCTAGGGGCAAAATAGCCCACTAGGTACGTCCAGTAAGCGCCATTGCAGAGAGGTGTAAAAAGGGGTACAGCCTGCACCACCTCTCTGCAACGCAGAGCAGTTGCGCTTACTGGAAGCACCTGGTGGGCTAGTTGGCCCCCAGGGTCCATCAGGATTGAAAGGGAATTATTTCCCCAACTTAAAATGCACCACAGGGCGTGTTTGCACACGTCACCTTAGGCCCCGTCCCCTCCCTTCACCATTAAATCACACAGATTAAGTCCCCTTGAATCCTAAGGGTTCCTAGGGTCAAACTAGCCCACTAGTTACCTCCAGTAAGCGCCACAGAGCTGCGTTGCATAGAGGTGACAAAAGGGCCGTGGCCTCAGAACACCTGTCTGCAACGCAGCTCCCTGGCGCATACTGGAGATACCTGTTGGGCTAGTTGGCCCTCAGGGACCCTCAGTATTGAAGGGGAATTCATTCCCCAACTTACAACTGGCCAGGGGGCGCGTTTGCAGAGTGCTGCAAGGAGGGGGCGTGGCCTCCGGCGCAATGCTGGTCTTTTATTTTTTTTATTTTTTTAAGAAGGAGGGCTGTGTGGCCCCCCCTTGTTTTTCTAAGTTACTGGCCCTGGAGACCCCATCCCCAGGGCCTGCACCCTAACTTTTTTTGTTGAAAAAAATACATTTGGCCCTCCCAAGGCCTTAATCGGCCCCGGGGACCCCAACACCCGGGTCATGGCCTTTTTTTTTTTTTAATTCTTTAGGAGGGGGCTGCGATGCCCCCCTCCTCAGGCCACTTATGGCCCCGGGGACCCCATCCCCCGGGGCCGGCCTTTGTTTTTTATTATTTAAAAAAAATATATATTTATAGAAACACCTAGGACATGCTGGACAAACCGTATGTACCTATCACCATGACGATTTGCGTGATATTAAAAGGCGACTATGCATAGAATGAATCCACATGGAATGTATTTACACCGCTAGTGAAGCTCTGACGTGTCTGACGCCCTACGGTACCTAATCCCGGTGCCCCCGCCGGTGGGTACTCTCCAAGTAGACACCCTTTGCGTTTATTTATACAAACATGGGTAGCTATTGACGGGCACATTTAATATACACGCACACCAAGCCATTCAAAGGGGATTCGACAAAAATTCGACCAAACTATGCAAGAAACCCCCCTCACGGTTAATAAAACACACATCCACTGCCGGATGTGTAATACTTTTTATTTTACTCTCTGGAAAGGGGACGAACATCACTTGCGAGTCACAGCGCGCTCCTGACAGAGCCCAATGCTGTGTTACACCCACCAGTGCCCGCCGAGTGCCACACACCTCTGTGCTGTATTCCACCACCTAGTGCGTATGCTATGACAATCTCTAGCCCATGTGCACTGTAACACCACCCCGTGAATTTGTCATGCCACACTTGCCTTCACACGGGTTATATTGCCCCATCTAACGTGCCTTCCTCGATGCCTATGTTATAACGCACAGTGCTATGCCATACATATTACAATCTGGGATCCATATCTTTGTCAAAGTGCATATGCAACGTTACACTCCCCAGCACATATTTTATATTACAACTTTAGAGACTAATTAGGTTACACAACACTGCCCTGTGCATATTACACTCCAAGGCGCATATCGCATAGCACACGCTAGTGCCTGTGCTATCTCGCGCTCTCCAATGAATCTGTCATTGCGCACAATGTATTGCATATTATATTTCACGCCCCGGTTCATCTTATATCACACTTTTTGGTGCATAGTTTATACCATATACTATATCTAGTTTTCATTTTCAATCGTGCTCCCAGGACTATGTTCTATATAACACTGTGTCCACCTACCCTTTTCACGGGCATTACATTTTGCGATGGGGTGGAGGGTCAGGGGGTGTTTCTGCCAAGTGAGCCCGGAGTCACATTCACAAACGTCCTCTTCTTCCTGAATAAAAGTGAGATTATGCTGCATACTTGTTCATATTTTAAGTAGTTCGCATAGACACACATTTTAAAAACAATAAAGTTCCTAATACCCACCTTCTCTGAACAGTTAGCTTGCTGTCCCATCCACCTCCTCCCTATCCTCTGTTGTCTGAATCCACGGACTAGCCTCCTCCTTCCTGCCATGCATGGTCTGATGTGCTGCCACTGCCCTCCATTTAGCATGATGTACCAGTCCACTCCTCCTGCCCTCCATTGCCCAATTCTATGGCCCATCATTGACCTCCTGCTTAGCCTCTGTGCTTAGCTTGCGGCCCCTATTCTCCTTCCCCCTGCCCTCTTTGTGCATGCCCCTGCTCCATCCTTTTTGCCCACCATGTTCCATGGACCTGCCACTCCTATCTACTCTGAGTGTTCTGTTGAGCTGCACTCCCCTCCCACCTGCCTAGCATTGTCAGATGACTGTAACCTGTCCCTGCCACCTCCACCCTGCCTGTCCACATGCCATGCCCCTATCCCCTTCCTCTTGTCCTCCATGGTCCATTTTACTGCCACACCCTTCTGCCCTCCCTGGTCTGTTGTGCTGCAACTGCTCCTCCTGCCTGCCCCATGCAGTCTGTTGTGAGGCCCCTTCCCCTGAACTCTCTTGTCTGTGCCCAGGTCCTGACCCTCCCTTCTATCCTCCATGGTCCTTTATGCATGCCCCTGCACCCTCCTTCTTGCCCATCATAGCCATTGTGCTGCCACTAACCCTCCGCTTGCCATGCATGGTCTTCTGTGCTGCCATGGCCCCTCCCACCTTCCCTGTGTGGTCAGCTAGCTGCCCCTGACCCCCTCCCACCTTCCCTCCATGGTCTGTGTGTATGCCATCATAGTCTCATTGTTGCTCTCCATGGTGTGTCTTGTTTCTAGTGCCCAACCTGCCTGACCTCCATGGTCATCTTGCTGCTCCTGCCCTGCCCCCTTGCCCCCAGCCCTCTGTTTCCATGTGCAGACCCCTATTCCCTCCCTCCTGGCTTGTCTGTTCCATAGTATTGCCCCTGATACGTCCCTCCTGCCCTTTATGGTCTGTTATGCTGCAGCTTTCTCTCCTGTCTGTCCATTATGGTCAGCTAGCTACCATTGCCTCTTTCCTCTCTGTTCTCTGTTGTCCATGTGCATGGTCCTGTCCCCTCCCTATTGCTTTCTATGGATTGTTGTGCTGCACTCCCGTCCCGCATGCCCTGTGTGGTGTATTGTGCTGCTGCAAACCCTGATGCCTGCCCTGTAGGGTCAGTTTGGTGCACCTCTCCATGTCCCTCCTGTCCTCTGTTATCCAAGTCCATGTCCCTATCCCAATTCCTCCTGCCTACCATGATCCAATGTACCATACTTGCGAACATTTTGAACTTGGTAAGAGGGAGATTTTGAAAAAAAACTGGGATATTGATTTTCCCCTTTGAGTTACATTGAAAAAGAGGAGATTGTAGACAGGAGACAGATCAAATAAAGACCATTTGAGCTTAAAAACATTGGACGTTTCCTGGCTGAAACGGTTCTGTTGCCATGTATGGTTGTACTACCACTGCCTCTTCCTTCTGCCCACAATGGTCTATTATATTGCCTCAGCCTCTCTTGCCAGTCCTGTATTGTTGGTTTGTTGCCCCTGCCCCCCTTTCCACTGCCCTCCATAGTCTGTTGTGCTGCCAGTGCCCTTCCTGCCTGCCCAGTGTGGTCAAATTGTTGCATCTGCACTCTCCTACCTGCCTTCAATTTTCAGAGTCCGTGCCCCTGGCCTCTGCCTCTCAACATTATCCCAATGAACAACTAGATTGCTAACATTCTATATTTATTACAAAAGTGTGGAACGCCTGACGTCATCTTGATGTAATCAAAACTGTAATACCTAGAGTATTTCCTTTAGAAATTACATATATGAGAGGGTCTTATTTGCATCAAAATTAGGGTTAGTGGTCTAAAAAACTAAAATGAGGACATATTTTCTGAGTTTTCAAATAGCGACAAAGAACTTTTAAATTATTTGTAATCTTTATGTTTTTTTATCCAGTTGACCACTTGATTAAATGTTGCACCTAGGGGAGAGGATGTGGTGTTACTTCCAGAGCTGCAGACTTTGCAACTGGGGAACCAGGTTGGAATTTCTGCTTCAGCTCAACATTCTGTGATTCTGGTCAAATCATTTAATCTCCCCATGTCTACAACCAAAATGAATTTGATCTTGTGTGATGTAACCAATGCTCATGTAAAGCACTCCAATACCTGACAAGTCTGCACTATATAAAACTGCAAATACACAAAAAATAAGTGTTTTGCACACTTTTGTCATTGGGCTACATGTGGGCTACATCTGGGTGATATTTGTGCTGCATTTGGGCTCTTTTGTCTCTGGTGGCCATCTTGGGAGATTTATTTGTTATGAAGTTTCCTAATTTCCTCATTTACTGCAGTCTCCTCAGTAGGAAATGCTTTCAGTTTTGTTACTTTGATTCCATCAAGAAGGTATTCAGATATGTCACACATTTGAATGTTAGCACTCTAGTTGCTCATTAGATCACTGTAGTAAAGCTACTGCTCACCACGGAAGTCTGCTGCTGGTATTAAAAGTGCATGTTTCAGTCTGCATATCAGAATTTTTTTTATGAAATAGAAGAGGATTTGAGAAGTCACTCAAAATGTGCCCTAATTTTTCTTTCTTCAGCATAATCATAATTTCTATGGCAAAATCAACCCCGTCATTGTGTTCCTTTTTAAATTAAATGTTTTAAGTGTTACCAGTTAATTCCAATCAAGATGGCTTCAGGTGTGCCATACTTTTGTCATAAGTAAGACAGTAAGCGCTCTAGTTGTTCTTAAGAACACTCTGGGACATTCTGTCATTGGGCTATACTTGGGCTACATCTGGGTGATATCTGGGCTACATTTGGGCTCTTTTATCTCTTATGGCCATCTTGGAGATTTATTTGTTATGAAGTTTCATAATTTCCTTATTTACTGCATTCTCCTCAGTGGGAATACTTTCAGTTTTTTTATTTTGGTTCCATCAAGAAGGCATTTAGATGTGTCACACATTTGCCATAAATTCTGAATGTTAGCACTCTAGTTGCTCATTAGATCAGTGTAGTAAAACTACTGCTCACCAGGGAAGTCTGCTGCTGGTATTCAAAGTGCATGTTTCAGTCTGCATGTCAGAATTTGTTTATGAAATAGAGGAGGATTTGAGAAGTCAAAATGTGCCCTGATTTTTCTTTCTGCAGAACTAATCATAAATTCTATGGCAAAATGAACCCCCTCATTTTGTTCTTTTGTAAATTAAATGTTTTAAGTGTTACCACTTTATTCCAATCAAGATGGCTTCAGGTGTGCCATTATTTTGTCATAAGTAAGACTGTTAGCGCTCTAGTTGTTCGCTAGAACACTCTGGGACATTCTGTCATTGGGCTATACTTGGGCTACATCTGGGTGATATTTGGGCTATATTTGGGCTCTTTTGTCTCTGGTGGCCATCTTGGGAGATTTATTTGTTATGAAGTTTCCTAATTTCCTGCAGTCTCCTCAGTAGGAAATACTTTCAGTTTTTTACTTTGGTTGCATCAAGAAGGCATTCAGATGTGTCACACATTTGCCATAAATTCTGAATGTTAGCACTCTAGTTGCTCATTAGATCACTGTAGTAAAACTACTGCTCACCAGGGAAGTCTGCTGCTGGTATTCAAAGTGCATGTTTCAGTCTGCATGTCAGAATTTTTTTATGAAATAGAAGAGGGTTTGAGAAGTCAAAATGTGCCCTAATTTTTCTTTCTGCAGCACCAATCATAATTTCTATGGCAAAATGAAGCCCCTCATTTTGTTCCTTTGTAAATTAAATGTTTTAAGTGTTACCACTTTATTCCAATCAAGATGGCTTCAGGTGTGCCATACTTTTGTCATAAGTAAGACTATTAGCGCTCTAGTTGTTCGTTAGAACACTCTGGGACATTCTGTCATTGGGCTATACTTGGGCTACATCTGGGTGAAATTTGGGCTACATTTGAGCTCTTTTGTCTCTGGTGGCCATTTTGGGAGACTTATTTGTTATGATGTTTCCTAATTTCCTCATTTACTACAGTCTCCTCAGTAGGAAATACTTTCAGTTTTTTACTTTGATTCCATCAAGAAGGCATTCAGGTGTGTCACACATTTGCCATAAATTCTGAATGTTATCACTCTAGTTGCTTATTAGATCACTGTAGTAAAGCTACTGCTCCCCAGGGAAGTCTGCTGCTGGTATTGAAAATGCATGTTTCAGTCTGCATGTCAGAATTTTTTAATGAAATAGAAGAGGATTTGAGAAGTCACTCAAAATGTGCCCTAATTTTTCTTTCTGCAGCCCTAATCATACTTTCTATGGCAAAATGGGCCCCCTCGTTTTGTTCCTTTTTAAATTAAATGTTTTAAGAGTTACCACTTTATTCCAACCAAGATGGCTTCAGGTGTGCTATAAGTTTGTCATAAGTAGGACTGTTAGCGCTCTAGTTGTTCTTTAGAACACTCTGGGAAGCTGCAGTAGAACACAAAGGAATCAACTGACAGTCTCTGCCCTTGTTGGATGTACATGTTTTACTCAGAATGTCAGACTTCATTCTCACATGACTGAGAAAGATAATGTGAATTTACAGAAAATATGCTCTCAGTTTAGCTTATAGATCACCTTCCAAACGTCTGTGGGAAAAGCATGAGACAATAGTTTTCTCTCAAACATGATTCATGATACCACAGCAGAAGGCTTTTTCACATGGTAAAATCACCATAGAACACATCACAATTCCTAAAAATGAGTATGGTACCATCAACAAATGATTTATAATGTAACTAAAGTCTTAAAACCTTCTATTAACTGCAATGCTTTTTAATGAGGTGCTATCATGTATATTGGTCCCAAGATGGCTGCCAACACTTCTTGGATGAAGTGCTGACAGCCAATCAGATCTCACGGTGAGATGTGTGGTTAGGCTCCGCCCAGATATATATCTGATTTTACTTTTGATTTTCTCAGGAACTACTGAACAGATTGACACCATATATGCAAAAGGCACATGCCTGACCTGAGGACTACCTCTTTGCCAAATTTCAAGTAATTCTGTTCAGCCGTTCGGGCTGTACCTTCGACTAAAGGTCCTATGGGAAAATGCATGGGGAAAACGCGTTTTGGGACCCCCCTTTTTTCTCAGCCCCCGCTTGACGAATCACCCCGAGACTTTCAGGGTAGGAGCTGAGCGGAGCGCCCCATTAGTTTTGAAAATTTCACGAAGATAAGTCAACCGGCGCCAAAGTTATTCCAAATAGAATGTTGCGGATTTCCTATGGAAACACGGTCCTAACTATAACTAACTACTGGCGACCGCCAGTAGATAATATATATATATATATATATATATATATATATATATATATATATATATATATGACTTCTATATAAAAAACCTTGAGAAAGCCCCATCTATTCAGCCTTTCAGGGACCGAAACACTTGCCGGCTGCCTACAGAGTACCACTAATATGTGTAAATATTTGGTGGAACAAATCACGTTGGATAAAATTCTGAATTTCTAACTGCAAATGAAGCAAATATTCCCAAAAAGAATAATAAAGGCTTCCTAGCATTTTTCAACTTCGGGGAGATACACTAAACCCCCTGTGCAAGTCAAATGTCAGGCTCTGTATTCTGAGGGAGCTTGGTGTTTTCTTTTCTTTCTCCTTCACTCTACGCCACACCACTCCACAACATCCCACTCTGTTCTACCACAATCCTCTCCATGTCACGCAGCTCCACTGTATAACATGGCATTTCACACCACACCATTCTACTCTAAGAAAATATGACACACCACGCAACTCTATGTCATTCCACTCCACTCTACTCTACGCTACTTCACTCCAATCTACCACAATCTATGCTACTCCACTCCACCCTACTCCACTCAAATCTGCTCCAGTCTACTCCAGTGTATCCCAATCTACCCCACTTCATTCCAGTCTTCTCCACTTTGCTTCAGTCCCCAATCTACCACACTCCAATATATCCCACTCCACTCTACCCCAATATACCTCACTCTACTCCACTTCTTTCGAATCCAAGCTACCCCACACCACTCAATTTACCCCAATCTACCCCACTCCACTCTATCCCAATCCATTCCAATCGACTCCACTCTACCACATGCCCATCCCCCGCTACCATACCCCTCTCTACCCCACTTAAATCTACAGACACCTCTCCAATCTACCTCACTCCACACCACCCCAGTTTACCCCACTGCAATAGACCCAATCTCCTCCACTCTACCCCAATCTACTCCACTCCAATCTACCCTACTCCTGTCAAGTCTAGAAAAATCTACCCCACTCCTTTGCAATGTGCCACACTCCAATCCACCCCACTTCAATCGTCCCCACTCCAATGTATCCCACTCCAATATATTCCACTCCACTCCAATCCAACTTAATCTAACCCACTCCACCCCAATCCACTCTAATCCACCCCACTCAAATCTACCTGCTCTATTCCAATCTGCCACACTCTAGTCCACCCCACTCCACTCCAATCTACCCTACCCCACTGCAATCTACCCTACTCCAACCCCAAACTAACTCACTCCACTCCAATCTGCCCCACTCCATTCCAAACGACCCCACTCCAGTATGCCCCAGTCTACCGGACTCCACTCAATCTACCAAACTCCACCAAAGTCTACCCCATTCCGCTCCAGTCCACCCCAATCTACCCCTCTCCACTCCAATCTGCCCATCCACCCCACTCCATCCCACTCTACTCTACGTCACCCTAATCTACTTCACTCAAATCAATCCCTCTCTACACAAATCTACCCCAATCCACTCTAATCAAATGTACCCCAATTTGCCCCACTCCCTTACTCCAATCTACCATACTCCAATCTATTGTACACCACTCTAGCATATTCCAAACTACCCCACCTCACTCCCATCCAGTATACTTCACTCTACGATAATCTAACCCAATTTACCCCACTCCATCTCAATCTACCCCACTTCATCCCAATCTACCCCAATCAGATCAAATCTACCATGCTCCATTTCAATCTACCACACACCAAACCACTCCAATCTACCCCATCCCATTCCACCCCAATATACCAGACTCCACCCCAATCTACCTCACTCAAACCCACTCAACCCCACTCCAGTCTTCTACACGCCAATCTAACCCAATGTACCCCACTCTATTCTACCCCACCACACTCCTGCCCACTCTACTCTGCCCCACTCCAATCTGCTCGACCCCACTCCAATCTACCCCTCCCCTCTCCACTTTACCCCACTTCACACTACCCCATTCAACTCCAGTCTACCTCACTCCACTCTAATCTTCCCCACCCCACTGCACTCCACCCTGCTCCAATCTACCCAACTCCACCCAATCCACCCTAGTCCACTTTACCCTACCCCATTCCAATGTACACAACCCCATCTACTCCACTCCAATTTACCCCACCCCACTCTGCCCCACTCCAGTCTACCAAACTCCAATCCACCTTGATCTATTCCCTCCAATCTACCTCACCCACCCCACTCCAGTCTACTCCACCCCACTCCAATCTACCCCTACTGTCTCCACTCTACCCCTCTCCACTCTACCCGCTCCAGTCTACCCCACTCCACTTTACTCCAAACCAATTTACCTCACTCCACTCCAATTTGCATCACTCCACTCAAATCTACCTCATTCCACTCCAATCTGCCTCACTCCAATCTACTACCCCAATCTTCCCCACTACAATCAACACCACTACAATCTACCCCACTACAATCTACCACCCCAATCTACCCCCTCCAATCTACCCTACCCCACTGTAATCTACTCCTATCTACCCATTTCACCCCACTACATTCCTGTCCACCCCACTCCAATCTACCCCATCCCACTGTACCCAATCTACCCCATTCCAGCCTACCCCACCCCACTTCAATGAACCCCACCCCCTGAAATACTCCAATCTAACCCAATCTAACCCACTCCACCCCAATCTACCCTGCTGTAGTCTACCACAATCTACCCCACTCCTCTCCAATCTACCGCACTGCAATCCACCCAATCTACCCAACTCCACTCTCCCACAATCTACCCCATTCCAATCTACTCCATTCTAATCTACCCCAGTTCACCCCACGTCACTCCACTCTATTCCACTATACACTACCCCACTCCACTCCACTCCATTCCAATTTCCACAATCCATTCAAATGTACCCACTCCATTCAAATCTACCCCACTACAGTCTACCCCTATCTACATGGTTTCACCCAAGTCTATCCCCAATCTACCTCACTCCACTCAAATCTACCACAATCCACCCCATCCTGTCCAACTTCACCCCTCTCCACTCTATCCCACTCTGTTTCTATCAACCCACTCCATTCCAATCTACCCCACTCCAGTCTACTCCAATCTACTCCACTCCACTCTAATCTACCCCACTCCACCCCAGTCTACCCCACTCCACTCTCCCAAAATATTCCCTATTTCATTCCAATCTTCCCCACTCAATCTGACCAACTCCACTCTACCCCACATCACTCCAATCTACGCCACCTAACTCCACTCTACCTCAATCAACCCCATTCCACTCCAATCTACCAGTGGCTTAACAATAGCCCCCTAAGCTCCTGTAATGTGGGGGCCCCCAAGCTCGACAGGTCCCCAATAGCACTGTCCAGTGGTGGCAGGCCACAGGCCTGAGAACTCCTGACTGGCTCTGGAGCATGGGGGCCCCTCCATGTATTTTGCATGGGGGGACCCCTCAAGTTTTGTTAGACCACAGCAATCTACCACAATGTACACCACTCCACCGCAATCTACCTCATTCCACTCCAGTTTATGCCAATCAAACGCACTTTACCCCATTCCAGCCCACTCCTTTCTAATATACCTCACTATACTCTACCCTTCTCCAATCTGCCCTGCTCTAGTCTACCCAACTCTAATCTGCCCCACTTCTCTCCAATTTCCACTCCAATATACCTCATTCCTCTTCAATCTATGCCAGTTTACCCCACTGCAATCCACCCAATCTACTCCACTGTACTACAATCTACCCCACTGTACTACAATCTACCCCATTCCACTCTAACCCAATATACCCCATTCCACTTTCCCAAAACCTATCCCAATTCACCCCATTCTACCCAACTCCACTCTACCCCAATCTACCCCATTATGCTCCAATCTACCTCCCACTGCTCCAGGCTAACCCGTCCTCTCGAATCTACTCCACTCTGCCACTCTTCTCCAATCTACCCCAATTGATCCCACTCCAATCTACTTCACTCCACTTCCGTCCACCCCACTCGACACCACCCCAATGCACCCCATTCCACTCCACCCTACCTCACTCTACTCTGCTCCACTCCACCTTACCCACTCCATTCCAATCTATCCACTCCATTCTAATCTACCCCACTCCAGTCTACCCCTATGTAACCGGCTCCACCCTATTCTACCTCCACTCCACCCCAATCTACCCCACTTCTCTCCACTCTACCTGACTTCTCTCTACTTTACCTCTCTTCCCTCCAATCTACCCTACTCAATTAGAATCTAAGCCCATCCTCCCCACTTCATCGCAGTCTACCCAATCTTTGTATACCCTATCCCACTCTACCCACCCCACTCCATTATACCCCACTCCAATCTACCCCACTTCACTAAAATCTACCCTAATCTACCTGCTCCATTCCAATCCAATCCACTCCAGTGTACTCCACTCCTCTCCAGTATACCCCACTCCTCTCCAGTATACCCACCCCCTCCAGTATACTGCACTCTACCCCACTACAGTCCAATCTACCCCACTCCACTCCAATCTACCCTGCTCCAGCCACCCCAATATACTCGACCCCACTCCACCTCAATCTGCCCCAATTCAATTTGCCCCACCCTGCCCCATTCTAATCTGCCACACTCCAATCTACCCCAATCCTCTCTAATTCACCCCAATGTACCCCACCTCACTCCACTCCAATCTACCCTACCCCACTCCAATCTACCCACTCCAATATACCCCACTCCAATCTACCACCTCAATCTACCCCACTCCAATCTACCCCACTGCACACCACACCAATCTGCCCCATGCAACTCCAAACTACCCCACTCCACCCCACTACACTACTGTCCAATCTACCTCCCACTACTCAAATCTACCCCACTATACTCAACTCTCATCTACCCCACTCTACCCCACTCCAACATACCTCACTCTACCCCACTACAATCTACCCCACTCCACTCTACCCCAATCCACTCCACTAAGCTTTAGCCATGTTGAACATCAGCTACGCCGGTGTATAACATGACTAAAACACACAGCCAAAGCCAACAGCTCTCACATAGGCGAGACCTATTGGCTTTGCCAACTCTTGTTCTGTAAGCAATAACAAATTGTAACCTCTTGACTCCGCGTACTATTCCAGCTAATCTGCAACGGCATTTCCTGCAGAACTCAATAGGAACAGACGTGGTAAAACAGAATACACATTTTTAGGGTTACGTTTTGTGAGCAATTAATTAATTGTGCTTTGTCCACAGCACATCTATGAAACAATATTTCAATAGAGCAGGAAGATCCCTCTATAAATAGCTGAACCTTCGTTCCCTTTGAGGATATTGTCTCACAAGTCTCCAAAACCTTCTGCCTTCATTTAGAGACATTTTGCTTAGTTACATATGTTTTGTTACTTTTGTCTGCTTGGTTTGCTCAGTGTATTTATTTGAAAATGTTGTACTTCTTACTTCTCCTTTCCCGCCAAAATGTTCTACTAGTAAAAAATACTTTTTTGTGTTTAACATGTTAAAAGATTTCTGCTAACTTCCCAGAATGGAACCATAGGTCCTAAAGTTAAAGCTGACTGGCATGTTCTGCACAGATGCTCTATGCTGCATCCAGTGAGAGGGCTGCAGCAGCATTAAATGCTTGGTTGGTGCAAGATTAGTGCTGCCCTTGGTGAACTGAGTGTTTACTGTAGCCTCTCAGACACTGCCTTAAACACTAGAAGTGGCTTTAGTATATTTAAAAACAAACATGTTTACTAGCTGGAGTTCTGCACAGAAGAGGTAGCACATGGTAGTCAGTGGCGGACGTAATTAGAGCACAGCAGGGAAAAGGGGGTTACACACGTACACATGCATGCTCACTTACAGCCACGCGTTTATACAAGTACACACACCCATTCACATCACACCAAACATTAGATAAAATCATACCACTTACCTTCTACAGTTTCTCTGGAAGTAAGCCTTGGAGGTTCCAGGAGGGTTCCGACTTCTGAATCGTCCCATTTGCTGACCTTAAATCGGCAATTGAGAAGAGGCGGCAGTCCCTACCTTGTCATAGAGTGGGATGTGGTCACTAAGACTGCCGACCCTTCCCCACTCTGAGATGAGATGTCACTGATTGACACTTGGCCCGGGTCACTTCAGGGCTTAAAACTGAAGGGCCCAGGTCAGGGGCTATCAACTACACTCCCAAATCTTTGTCCTCAACATTTGGAACATAAACCAAGCAGTCAGAAAAATGGTCTCCCTCCCATCACCCTACGCCTCTACAGATTACATAGCAATGCAACCCAACAGCCGTTATTATGATATTTAAATCTAGCTAAAGACTGACTGGGTTACAAAATAATGTGCCCCCTCCAGTTTATTTCTTGAATGGTTGCCCTGTGTCCTTTTGCCTCAAAGTTCCTTAAAAGTGATCATTTTCCATGCAACATTTGAGTTTGCTTGAGATACAGTTGTCTGGGCAGAGATTCCATAGACACTTGGTGGTTCCTGCTTGGGTGAGCTTCGCCCATTAGCAATCCAGCGTTTGTTTTGCTTCATGCTGCCATAATTTACAAATAAATCATATATAGCATACTGATAAACACCATGTACACCTGTACATGAGTCGCCTGTGAGCCGTCGTCTACTTCACCACTACCTTTTCAATGGATGACACCACACCCCCTCCTCAACAACCCTCAGTCAAGATGTGCTACCTTCATGCTGCCACCACCAAAATCCAGGAGGCCCAGATACCTGCATGCTGCTAATTGTCATGGCACCTCTTTAAATCCTACTCCACTGCCTTACCATTTCAAAATAAAATGTTCATAAAAAATGAAAGCAGGAAAAAAATCATTTAGCTGAACTACTGTAAAATTTCAGGTACCATTTCTTTGCAGTATCATTTAGTAACATGTGTTGATGCATCCTAGTATTTACCAATGGAAAATTATTGTAACTAGTTTCAAAGAGCAGGGATGTGGAATTCCTATAGCCTGACGCCCAGGACAAATTGTTTGGGGGCAAGGGCAACAAGTTTTCATGAGTATTTTGTCCTTGGCACAAGTAGGCCCAACCCCCAGCAGCACAAACCCTTTAACTGCCAGTTTTCCATTCCACATTATGGATCAGGGACGGGCCCTGTGTGCAGTTAAGGTAATATTTGTGTCCATATGTTAATGCTGTTCAAACTTGTATTTATGGTTCATTAATTGAAAGCCTTTATTATTAGGGTGAGCGGCCTAAGTAAATGTTGTAAGCTCTGACTGCTCTACTGACAGTGGTTCCAGTATAAACATGTGTACACACGTTTTCAAAGTTTGGCAAAATGAGGCTATGTATAATGCCCCCAGAATGCTCTCTGATTTTATGTAAATATTTGCAGAAGCTTGAAAGAAAGATTGATGATTCCTTGCTTTCAAAATAAAATGTTCATTAAAAAATTAAACCAGGCAAATAATCAGTTCACTAAAGTACCGTAAAATTTCAGGTACCATTCCTTTGCATCATGTGTTGATTCATGCTAGTATTTCCCAAATATATTCATAATGGAAAATTATTGTAACCAGTTTCAAAGAGATTATGGGAATCAAAAATAAACAAGCATTGGCAAAGCCAGTAGGTCTGAAATTGGTGGTCAGCTTTTTAGTTTTGTCGATGTGTGACTTATTTTAGCCTGGTTTTTGTAAAACCTTATTGGTGTGGCAGCTGCCAAGCCCTCACCATTATAACAAACATTGGCAAAAGTAAACATTGTTTTTGGTCTGCCAAAGTAGTTATTGGCACTGAACAAAACCACGTTGTGTGCCTATATGCTCCTTGTGAAAGGCTGGCTTCACTGGGAGTGACAGAATGCTGTCACTCCCAGTGAAGCCAGCCGATACAGAGAGAGAGACAGAATTTTAATAAACTCAAAAGGTCAAGGTAAACGCCAGACCAAATTAGGGGCCCAATTATTAAAGAAAGTCTCAAAAGTACACCCATGGTATATGTTCTTGCATTATGCAGCTATATGTGTTTGTGAATTCCCAATAATTTACAGAAGTAGGACAAGAAATAGTACTTCTAGAAAATATTAGTGAAATGTATTTTAGCATGAGCAAATACGCATGTGTAGATTTGCTCATGCAAAAATCTGAGTGTTTGCGAGTGCACTTTCCATCCAACCACTTTTCTCCCAACTCTGGAAGAAGGTTTACATCTGCAATTGTCTGGAGCAAATTTCCAACATTTCTCAGTATGGGAAAAGATTAGAGAAGAGTTGTTGAAAACCCTTAAAAGATGCAAGTAAGTAGGTTTGCAGAGACTCAAAAGGGCATTCTAACCCTGGAACTGTTGCTTACCACTACCTTCAGCCCCAGTATGTAGATCTGCGGAAACGTGGCAACATAAGGGGATTGCAAGTATTCAAACACTACTATGGTATGAGCCCTGGCATAATCAGAGAGGCTATATCCGAGCTCTTATATTATGAGATTGCTGCCATAATTTGTTGCCGCACTACATGGCACCACAGAGACAAGTGGTTTCTGTTACAGAACAAGTAGATTTATGAAACAACCCCCCCATGGACAAGTAGATATTTTATTAAATTCCACACCCCTGTTGCAATATGGCAGACAGGATATCCACTAAGTTTTGACAGAGAATTTATGTCCGCCATACTCTTAAGTAAGCTCTACAGTTCACCACCGACAAATCATAAAAAACGTAATCCTTTATTAATTTCTTACACTATAATTTCCCTATGATTTGAGAGCTGCCAGGCCCTTCCTTATTTTATTTTGAGAGCACTGACATTTCTCCAGCAATGACTGTATCTCAGCTGGTGAAAATCAGAAATAGGCTCTCTTTAAACATCTCTTTCAGTTTAGCAGGATTTGGAAAGGACATCCAAACTCCTAAAGTACGCATAGGATCAAATCATTTTTGAGGAGCCTGCATGATATAATAATTGTAATGTGTTCCAGAGTACTGAAAAATCATTGGTAATTATCATGAAGCTTCAAACTGAATACTATTCAGGTTTTGAATACAAGTGTTGATATTTGGCAGTAATTTTGTGTGACTTTCTTCTCTTGTTTGTAGTTCTTGGAGTTTTTGCTAAAAAGACAATACAAAAGCGAACACTGTTTGGTCCATATGTTGGCAGCCTATCCACAGAACCGGCCCAGTGTGAGGAAGGCAAACCGATTTTCCAGGTAATGACCAGTAAAAACAAATTCCAGATTAAATGCTGGAAAATGATCGATTTTCATTTTATATTCTCTCATCTATTTGCTCTCGTGCAAACCAAATATTGCAATTTCGACAAAATAATTCAGACAAGATGTGGACCATGGCACTTTCATTCTTGACTTGCCAGAATATCAATGTGCACCTGGTGGAACGGTTTCACAAAATGTGTCTTGGAAACATGTGCCATCCACCTGAAAATTCTTCATCATATGACAAATTAATATAAAATAATTGTTATCTTGAACATGGTGAAGCGGAGGGGCAAGATGGCGGCCTCACCGATGGCCGGTTGAGCTGGGCTGAGACTCGCTCCTGCTGAGCATCACTACACTAGGATGCATACCTGATTCTTGTCGTATTCCTCTGTGCTGGGACGGTATGTTGTGGCGACTCACGACGTTTCTCGATAGAAGCTCCCTCCAGCCGCTTCGCGCTGCGTTCCTGCTGCACGGCTCTGTCACGTCATTTGGTGGGATCGTCCTACGGAGAATCGGAGTAATGCCCCCAAAAACCCTAAGATCTCAAGCACAGGGGCGGACTGCCCTGGTCTCCGCCTCAATTACAGGAGCTGGCGATGGTAATGGAACATCAGCGGCAGCAACAACTCGCCTCACAAAAGTGCCTTTGCCTTTGACTGTATCCGCAGCTGATGGAGCCTCGGAGTCAGCGGTTGCGTCCGGAGGTAACCTCTTGGCCGAGGAAGCAGCTGCAGTTTCTACGGTCAGTACCGGGACTCACAAACCAGGTCGGATTATTCCTAGTATGTTTCACAAGGCAGGCGAGCAACCAAAAACGCCGCAAATTGCTGGGGGGAGACGGGAAAGAGCAGCTGCGGTGGCGGCAACAGCGCTGATCACTAAAACTACCGCTAAAACCGCTAAGAACCCTGTCGCAAATGGTTTAAATGGCCCCAACGTTTCTGCTGCTCCCGTGGTTCTTTCAGCCCCAGAGGGTGTTGCTCCTAAGCATTTAGTTGTGTCTACCTCAGCAGCTACCTCTGTTTCTGCTTTGGTCTCGGTGGGATCCATTCAGTCAGAAGGGATTCTGGGAGCTGTAGTTCCAGCGGATGGTATTGCGCTCAGTGGTGCTGGGGAGGCAAGCTCAAATCTGGATGGCCCCCAGGCTGTACGGGTCGAGGCCGATCCTGCAGATAAGTTTTACTCTCTTTCAGACCACACTATGTCCTCAGAGGAGGAAGGCGATCTTGTAGAAGGCAAGGACTGGTCTGATGCCAGTGACCCGGGGGACTGGGATAGCAGCGAGCATGTACACACAGCTAGGGGAACAGTTCGGAAATCTGTAAGAGCCCCAGATCAGGAGCGCTTGGAAGCAGGCTCCCTAACTTGGGATTACTCGTTTTCTGGACGGACCCCATTTATTGATCCCCCTATACCCGGGCTACCTTCAATAGACGTTGCTAACCATGGGTCAATCCCAGGATCTCCTCCAACGGAAATTACATTGGCAGTGATCTATCAATCCATAATGGCCCACAGGGAAGAGTCAAGGCAGGAAAGCGCTCGGACACAGGGGGCCTGTCGTCGCCTCCAAAATTCTATACGGCGGGTCGCAAAAACCTGTACTGAAATTGTCACAAGGGTAGGCGAGGCTGAAGAGAGAATTTCTACGTTAGAGGACGATTTAAGCTCACAAAAAAATTTAACTGCGACTATCCAGTCACAACGGGAAGACATTATATGGAAACTCACGGATCTTGAAAACAGGGCACGTCGGAACAACCTCCGGGTCCTTGGTGTTCCTGAAGGGATTGAAGGATCAGACACTCGCAGATTCATTGTCGAATTATTCACAGAATCATTCCCAGAGATTCAACAATGGGACTGGGGGACAGAAGTGTTACGTGCTCACCGCTATCCATTTAAGCAGAGCGGGGGTTCTAACGGGGGTTCTAGCCATGCTTCGGATAAGCCAAGAGCTATCCTCATTTGTTTAAATAATTTTCTGGCCAGGGAGAAACTTTTCGACCTGGCACGCCCAGATAGAAAAAGGTCGGCCAAGGGGTGTCAATTTTTTGTGCGCCCTGATTTCTGTCCTGTTACTGTCGAGCGAAGGTGGCACCTCCGCCAACTAATTACCCCCTTTCAGTCAAAGGGGGCTCAGGCATTTTTGCTTTTCCCTTCAAAGCTCAAGGTCATTTTTAAGGGACAAGTTAAGTTTTTTCAATCTGAAGTGAAAGCTAAGGATTATTTGGACTCATTATAAGGAAAAGCATGGCTCGATTTGTGGTGATAAAAGGTTGGCGTTCATCAATACTGGTTTTTCTTTAAGACTCCCCTTCCCGGACTCTTAAATGAAATCTGAAATCTGATAACGTCTATGCTTGAATCTCTTATATGACCCATTATCGGCCCTCACCAGTTTTGCTTATTGTATTAGATCAATAAAGGGTGTTGAAGTCAGGAGCTAGTAAACTACAGGGGTATTTAGCTACATGTAGTGTGGTGATGGCTCTCAGGAGTGTGAGTCTTGCCGGCTCCTCCATCGCAAGGGCTAAGGCCTGTTGCCCTTTGTAGGGGTTGGCGGGGGTGTGGGTGGTGGGGTGGGGGGGTGTTTTGGGTGGAGGGGGGTTATTTTTAGTATTAAAAAATGCTTGTGGTTCAACTTAGCTTTGTGTAGTTCAGTATTTTTTGATGGATTTGACACAGAAAAGATATTTGCTGATAGTCGTTTAAAGTTAGAAGCTTATTATCATAGTGCAGGTATACGTATTTACATTGAATGCCGCAAGCAAAAATTAGGATAGCTTCCTGGAATATCTGTGGGCTAAATAATGGAAGGAAAAGGGCTCTGTTCTCAAAATTCTTGTCAGTTTTTCGGCTGGATTTGATTTGTATTCAAGAGACCCACATTCCCTGGAATGAGCGGGGTATGCTTCGGATACCTGGATTTGAATTAATTGGCTGCTCTCGCCAAACTTCTAAGATCAGGGGGGTGGCAGTCTTGGCAAGACGAGGTCTTTGTACTTGCAGAAGGACTAGTCAAGATGGTGCAGGCAGGTGGGCGATTGTTGAGGTAATTTTAAACCTTAGGTCTTATACAATATGCACGGTGTATGGGGCAAATTTAGACGATCCGGCAGTTCTGCACCACCTGAATACTGAATTAGCTCTGTATCCCAACCCTACGTTTCTCTGTGGAGATTTCAATATTAATTTAGCGGTTAGTATTGATCTATCTACGGACCAAACATACTTTGGGAAAAAGCCCAGGGTGTTTCGGGCATTACAAGCTTTAGTGCAAGAGCATTGTCTGTTAGACTGTTGGCAGGCCCATAACCAACTATTAGATGGATTCACATATTATTCGGCCCCACATAATAAAATGTCCCGACTAGATTATTTTTTTATATCTGAACAGTTGGTTTTGTCATCTTCCATTGCACTGCATCCAAGGGTACTATCTGACCACAACTTACTTATGGTGGAATATACTCTCCCACAGCAGGCACTAGAATTTAGGGCTTGGACGTTTGAAAGAAAATTATTGACAGAACAGGCCTATATAGACCATATGAAGTGCTGGATTAGCGAATTCTTTGATTTCAATGTTGGCACAGCCTCTGAGAATGTGGTGTGGGATTCATTCAAGGCGGCCATGAGGGGTGAGACTAGGAGTTTTTCCTTCTTCCGTCGAAAAGCAGCCCAGCAACAAATTTACGAGCGCCTGGCAGTATTAAGCACAGTAGAGACAGAATTGATTGAAGCTGTAAGAGAAGGCAGAGGTATTACGCAAATTCAAGCCAAAATAGCTAAGACGAGGGCCTCTTTGCTGGAGTTTTTCGGTCAGGATTTAGCCGCTAAATTCTTGCAATATCGCTCCGAGATGTTTGAAATGGGAGAACGGTCAGGTAGGGTTCTGGCAAAGAGACTTCAGCAGAAGGGGCTGGCCAATTCTGTTACTAAGATACAGAACCCACAAGGTCAGCTTATTGAAACCTCAGAAGGGATCCTTGAGGTGTTTCAACAGTTTTATAAAAATCTTTACAATGAAGTCAGGAATTGCGTTGCAAATCAAGGCCAGTACACTGCAGCCTTTCTGGCCAGTATTCCAACTACCCAACCTACCGATCAACAGAAAAGCGTCCTTTCGGCCCCCATCGAATGGGAAGAGGTTGAGACAGCAATTGGAGCACTGGCCAACGGCAAAGCATCAGGCCCTGATGCAGTTCCACTAGAGTTTTATAAAGTATTCACCCAGGAGATTCGACGGGTTCTTCTCTCTGTTTTGAGGGCTGCACAATTGGGAAGCATTCCCGAGTCCTGGACCCTGACTAATATTATTCTTTTTAAGAAAAAAGACAAACCTGAATTGGATCCTGCCTCATTTAGGCCTATCTCACTCATTAATTCGGATAATAAAATCTTTGCCAAGATTCTATCATCTAGATTGGCTGCTATAATTACTCCCTTGGTTTCGTTACGCCAGCATGGTTTTATCCCTGGTAGAGATACAGCAAATCATATATCTCGAGTAGTGGCATTATTGGACTGGGCCCAGGCAACATCATCACCTGTTGGGGCGATCCTGCTGGATGCTGAGAAAGCATTCGACAGGGTCGCCTGGCCCTTCCTATGGGAGGTTCTCAGCTGGAAGGGCCTTGGCCCTGAATTTATCCATGCAGTCCAATCTTTATACATTTCTCCTAAAGCCACTGTCTCTGTTGCTGGGCTAGTTTCTAAGCCATTCACAGTAGGAAGGGGTACTCGCCAGGGATGCCCGTGCTCCCCTCTTCTTTTTGCGCTGTATATAGAACCTTTTCTATATTTAATTGAGAAAGCGCAGGACATTCGTCCAGTTACTATCCATTCAACGGATTATAAGGCATTAGCTTATGCTGACGATATTGTAGTCCTGACCTCAGATGTCTCGTCTGCCTATACGGCTGTTAAGATCATAGCAGATCAGTATGGAGCCTTTTCAGGCTACAAACTTAATGCCGCTAAGACCCAAGTTATTCAATCCACAGCTATGGGCCCCTCAGATGCCCCTATAGTGCAGTCTGCAAAATATCTCGGTGTATATATTACAGCACATGTAAGTACTGTCCCAGATTTAAACATTTTGCCTATAATTAATTCTGTAAAAACAATATTGGCAAGGCTGGATAATCTCCATCTTTCCCTCTATGGCAGATGCAATGTCCTTAAGATGTTGATTCTTCCTAAATTTTTATATATTTTTTGAACAATACCTTTGGAGATGCCTCATTCCAGCTTAGTTTTGGCAGACAGAATTTGCAGTAGGTTTCTCTGGGGTTACAAGCAGCCCAGAAGGGCGGCTAAATGGATGCTCCAGTCTCGCTCACGTGGTGGTTGGGGGGTCCCTAGCTTGTTATTTTATTTCTGGTCTTCAATGATTCAATACTTTGGGCTACCATTGTTGGGAGACGTCGCCGGCCCCTCTTTGGCCTGCAGGCCCTCAATTTTTGAAATCGGGCTGGGTGAAGATGTTAAGCGAGTCTTAGTTCGGGTTTTAGAACCAAGTTATTATAAAAAGAACTAGGTTTAAGGTCATTTGGTCCATGTTTTCGGTGTGGCGTAAGGTTCTTAGTCCCCAACATCAACTTCTATACACCCTTTTCTGCAGCCCGGTTATTGCCAGCAGTCTTTCAGGATCAAGTCACCTTTAATTGGTCAGCCTTAGGATTGACTTTGCTTGGCAACTTAGGGTATGAAGGGAGGCTGGCCTCTTTCGCATGTCTTAAGGAGAGGCATCTGCTTAATACATCTGACTTCTTTAAATATTTACAGCTCCGTAGTTTTATAGAAAAAAATAAATTGGAGTCTGAAGGACTATTTGGGAAGATAATGCTGATTGAACTTATTGCTAAGCGTTCTAAAATAGGGGTAATTTACCGTCATTTACTTACAAAGCTTCCTGACGATATTTCTGCGTCTACATCAAAATTAGAAGCCAAATTTGGTGTAACAGGAATAGATATAGTCACTTCCCTGGAATTAGCCGGTAGGGTCCTCATTTCTGGCAGTCTACGATCTCAGTGCTATATGGCTCTATTTGACCTTTATTATACGCCAGCCAAGATATCTAAGTGGGCGGGTTGTGTGGGGCACAGTTGCCCAAGGTGTGGGTTAATGGCGGCTGACGATGTCCATATGTTTTTCGGATGCCATAAGCTGAAGATTTTTTTGAAGGACGTAGAGCAGTTTCTCAACGTTAATCTTGGGATCCCAGCTGTTCTCTCTCCCGAGTTAGTTATCTGTGGGTATCAAAGTAATAGCGAGCATACTCGGCCCCGATATTCGTCAGCCTTCCTGTTAATAGCTATGGCTATGGTTCGCCTTTGTATCACCTCAGAGTGGATAAGCTCCGGGTCACCTACCTTCCTTGACTGGAGAAGGAGGATTCTTGCACTATATAACCTGGAGTCCGGAGTCTGGGCTAGGTGGGGTAGATCCAGGCGTGATTTTGGTAGAAAGATCTGGGCTTCACTCGAGGCATGGATAGGTCAATAACATTGGTTCTGCTGCCCTACCTAGGTTAAGTAGTAAGTCTTTTAATAGTATTGCAAGATGTTATATAATGCCCCCTAATGACCAACTGTAATGTAATGATTAATGATGGAAGAATCCTTATTTATGTGCTTCTCTCTGTTTTTTTTTTTCTTTTTTTTTTTTCGCTCATTTATACTGTGCCGAGTACTGTTTAGTAAGTTGTTGCTAGTATCGCTTATGCTTACAGTTATTGTGTACTCTCTCATTGTCCTGAATTAAGGCCTGTTCTTTTCTTGTTTTTTCTTTTCTTTTTATTCATTGTTTTTTCTTTTCTTCTTTTTCTTTTCTCTCTGTTGTAACCACAAGCACAAATAAAAAAATTAAAAAAAAAAAAAAAAAAAAGAACATGGTGCTAAGCTGAAATGTATGTACTATTAATTTGTCAAATATTTTCCGTCTACAAGATAAAAATCCTCAATATGGTTCTTGGTAATTTTCCTTTTATTCTGTGTGAGCTGATGAGTTTCATACACTGGTTCTAAAAACAGACAGCGCGCATTGCATTCCATTAAACGCATATTTTCAAGACTAGCATTTCAATCAAAACAATGCATGTTTTTCGTTTATTTCAATTCTTTAAAGCTATAAGTGGTTAATGTAGCCAAAAACTTTAGAATTGGGAAGAGAAAAAATACAAAATACTAAACATCAATTTATGCTCCTTAGGGTAGCCTTTTCACTCATCCAGGGTAAATTTAGATTACAAATATTGAAATAGATTGAGGTAAAGTTACATCTCTGCGAATCTCCCAGTCGTTTTTCTGTGTCTTGTCCACAAAAAGCAAGACAAAAATTAGTTTGATTGAAACTCAGAATTATGTTAAATAGTTATGCTTTGGCAGTCTACAGCAGAAGATGTTTATATTGGAAGCAGTTGATTTATTGTTTAAAGTCCGTAATGCAGAAAGCCAGGATTTGAATGCACACTAAGATATTTTGTTTTTTAGATTTTTATATAGTGCGAACTAGAACCGAGACGTCGGGTATCAGAGCGCTTTACATGAGCACCAGTTTCGTTACAGATGGACACATTAATTTTTGTTAGGCATTGGGAGATTAAGTAATTTGCCCAGAATCACAGGATGTTGAGCGTCATTGCTGAGTCTCGTACCTAGTTCCCCAGCTTCGAGGTCGACCTCTCTAGCCGTAAGGCTACATCCCTCTTATGAAAAACTCAAATCCTTTGGTTTAGCATCAACATTAGTCTTGTAATAAAAGAGAGCAACTTTAGCTCCTAATAAAAAACTAGCCAGCAGCAACAGAGCAGGGATCAATTGTATGATAAAAGCTATGTTAACCATCTGAATGAGTCCGAGATTACTTTGTTTTTGAAAATTTCCTTCCAGTTACTTGTGGCTTTTCTGAAGTGCAAACGTTGAGGAATAAAGTAATCCACTGACCTTGCCGTGCCAGGTATACTCTTGTTTGGAGCCGTTTTGGTCCGTGTTGGCAAGAATTAGTTTGTTTTCGAATTTTCCTAGCCATTGAGAAAAAAGTGGCATTGAAATACAATTGTTAACTCACTACCTAGTACATAAGTTCTTAAATTTGGACTTGAGATGATGTTTGTCCCTCTCCACTGGCATTCAGTGTATCCCAAACTGTGGGTCGCGAGCCGAAGTTTGGATGGTCGCCTAAGTCCAAGCAATAAATAAATATGCATTTAAATTCTATATTTATCTTGTTACATTTGCTGCGCTTCAAAGACAGATGTCAATGCCAATCTGTCTTCAGACCAATTGCTGCTTAGTTTTTAACACAGAGATTGGTGTTTACAAATTCCTCTCACTTTGCAGTCAGAGATTGAAAAGTAAAAGGAATCATGCGTCAAGCTTGCTGGAGTACAGGGAGTGTGAAAGGAAAGGCTGTATGAGGCAATTTTTTATAACACACAAGAGAATGTAAATATCTGTAAATGAGCTGCACACATTCAGCAGTTAGGAAAGCAAAAATTAAGCACTTTTTTCATAATTCTGAAGTGTGATGGAAACATATTTATTCATTTAATGAGTTAAAGGGAGCTAATGGGGTCAGCATTAAATGGTCCGGAGTAAATCCAACAACATTTATGGATCTACTAAGAGTAAATAAACAAAAATATATTGATAGCTGTATGGACAGCTCCTTAACAGACCAATCAATTATAAGTGCATTTAACAATATCATGGTAACAAGTAGTGAGGACCTAACAGTGCAGCGGAAAAAACCCACCCAGGATAATAATCCTAGATGGTTTAATCAGGAATGTACCAGGCTGAATAGGGAATTGAAAATAGCATTAAAGGTAAAACCAAGAGACAGCAAAAAAATTAGCATTCTGAGGAAAGAATATAAAAGCACTCTAAAAAAAGAAAAAATGAGATCTGTGAGGATGCTTGAGAGAATTTAGTACAGGCTGCAGAGACAAGAAATGCAACATTATTCTGGAGGACAATTGACCACCCCTATTTTAAAGAAAACTCAACAGCAAAAATCGAACATGCAGTCCCCCCTGTAGACTGGATCGTACATTTTGAGTGTATCTTTAACCCTGATGCTATTCTAGTGACGACCGTAAAGAACAAAAATGTTATTGTAGTAGACCCAGTACACACACCGGTAATTACACTGGGGGAGATTAAAACAGCCCTACAAAAAAGTAGTAATGGAAAAGCAGCCGGCTCGGATGGGGTACCTATAGATGTATTTAAATGTAACATTGACTTCTGGACCCCCATCTTAGTAATTGTTTTTAATGCTGCCCTAGGGGGGTATTTCCAGCCTCCTGGGTGGAAAGTATTATTGTTCCCATATTTAAAAAAGGGGACCGGGGAAGGCGAACTCTTACCGACCGATATCCCTCCTAGATTGCACCTCCAAATTGATGGGGAGAATACTGTTGGGAAGACTAGAGCAATGTGCTGATGAAAATAACATCCTCTCCGAAGCACAGTACGGGTTTAGGAGGGGTATGGGTACAGTGGAACAGTGCCTAAGCCTTGAGTTATTAATAGGAAAGTATACTATAGCTAAGGATGGAGTGCTACACCTATGCTTCGTAGACCTCACAAGTGCGTTTGACCTTGTCAATCACGCCAAATTGTGGGAAACCTTGAAATAGCTGGGAACCCCCATAGACATCACAATATATCTATCCCAGATCTACGCCTTACTGACCTCTAGAGTACGGTTTGGAAAAATGGGGGAATGTACCCAGGACTTTAGGGTCACTAGGGGAATACGCCAAGGATGTGTGTTGGCACCCCTCCTTTTTTCACTATACATTAACAACGTGGATACTACTTTACAAAAAGAAAATGCAGATGCCCCTAAAATTTGAACACGCATAACTCCAGTACTACTCTACGCAGACGACGCGGTGTTGCTGTCGAGGACAGCAAATGGGCTACAACTCTTAATAGAAAATTTTTATAAATACATGACTGATAGAAATCTCCAGTTAAACCTTAGTAAAACATGTGGTAACAACAAACTGAAGCATAAAACACATCACGTGGGAGGAACGGAGATAAGTAGAGTTCCTACTTTTTGTTATTTGGGTCTACTTTTTAACAGAAAAGGTACCTGGGATACTCATATTAAATCATGTGAACTAAAATTTTAAAGAATTGTTGAGAGCATTTTCAGATTCTCAGCTAAGTTAGGAAATAAGCCCATCAGGGAAATTCTTACTTTATATAGAAGTAAATGTGTGACAGGAACCTGCTATGGGGTAGCCATATGGGGGAGGGCGAATTTTGTACCCTTACAAAGTAAAGAAAATACATTCCTAAAGTGAGTGTTGGCAGTTCCAAAGTCAAATGCCAACTTTATAGTGCATAAAGAGCTGTCTGTACCATACATAAGCGATTTTAATAATACACTGGGGCTCATATTCTGGAGAGGACTCTGGATGAAAGAAGAAACCAAGTTGACGAAGGACCTAATAAGAGACTGCCTGTCTCTGGACAAAGGCAGAAAAATTCCGTGGATAGAATATATTCTCAACCTTCTAGCATACTGTAAGATAGATTTTGATAAGGCAAAGCTCGAGATTATTCAGAATGTTAGTAAATGTGATCTAAAGTTGAGATATGCTACCAAAAAGGAACATGATAGAATGGAAAATATAAGTCACAAACAAAGTGTATCAACTATTGCGAAATCCCCTCAATACTGGGTGCCCAAAAATATCTGTCTCTTGTAATTAGGACCTAATGTAGATTTTACTTAACACAACTTAGACTTGGTACTTTGCACTATATAGTAGCGTTTCCAGGTAGGGAAAAGTGGTCGTATAAATTCCCAAATTGCCTATGTGATGGAAAACTCCACAGACTACTTTGCATTTTTTACTGTTTTGTAATTTCCATACTGAGATCAGAAAAAAACTGCTAAAACCATTAATCCTGACTAATAGAATTTATCAGTACAAGTATGCTTTTTTCCATCTACGTAAACTTGAAAATGTAAAAACAATGTATTCTGTAATTTCTTTTATACAAAGGGCAATTAAGATTAGAAAAGATCTGTCTTATCTAGATGCCTTATTATATGAAGATTTTAATGATTGAATTTAATGACTTTTTATAAATGTATATTATGTATTCTTCTGCTTACGTGGAATTTTAAGAATGTGATTTTTTATCTGATTAAGAGAAAGACAGGAATCATTGATATTTTTAACATTGTAAAGAGTTGGAATTTTATTTTATTCTCATTTTTAATTGATTAGTGTATTTGAAGAATGCTTTTATGGATGTAAAATTACTCTGAATAAAGCTGACTTGACTTAATGAGTTTTATATAGCGCTAGCTAGACCCGTGGGTATCAGAGCGCTTTACATTAGGTTTCACATTATTACACAGTTAGAACAGTTACAGGTTACATCAATTATACAAAACACATTAAAGGAGCATAGAGGAAGGATAAATAGGGCGGTAGATGTAGGGGGAAGGAGGGAGATAACGGCAGGAGAGATGAAGGAAAGTCTGTCCAATGACCGGCAGGGTAGGTGACGGCCGTGGAGGGGGTCCACAGTTCATCACCCCTGTAGCTATCAAGGTAGCTCCACTGGGCAACGGTCAAAAAGCTAGGTCTCACCAGTCGAGGGCAGGATCACAGAATAAATGTTCTGATGGGTGAGCAGCGTGGGGGTTCTGATCAATGTCGATGAGGGCTATGATCAGGGTCTGGTAAGATGAGAAGAAAATAGTGCGGAGAAGGGTTAGGGGTAGGGTAAAGGGGGAGGTGGCAGGAAACGGCAGGCGAGATGAAGGAAGGTCTGCCCAATGACCGGCTGGGTAGGTGACAGCCGAGGAGGGAATCCACAGCACATCTTCCCTATAGCTTTCAAAGTAGCTCCACTGGGCATTAGTCAGGTAGCAAGGTCTCAGCGGTCGAGGGAAAGTTCACAGGGTAAATGTCCTGAAGGGTGAGCAGGATCCAGGTCGGATGAGGTCTATGATCCAAGGTCTGGTCGATGACCAGTTGTTTTATTGACCAGGAGTAGAAGTACATCGTGGTGAGGTCCACTGTGGCGGCCATCTTGTGGTCAGGCAAGGAAGTTAAGTCTTTGCTGTTCCAATACAGTTAGTTCTAATTATTATCTATGACTCATTAAAGGAGGGTGCTTGTTGTGCAGAAGTGTGGCATGAGGGAAGTGCCAGTGTCCGTAAGTCTCCTAGTGGGCGAGTGTAGTCGAGTAAAATCTGCAAGTAGGAGAGAAGGCCGCCATTTTCGGGTCAGGTGGGGCGCCTCCAGAGTTCTTCTCGCTTATTCCTCAGGCTGATCTGGTTCTACCCAATAGGGCTAAGCCAATGATTGCTGTTTCAATCAATTTTGCGGCCTTTAAGCTGAGGAAGCAGACGTGGGGCATCTCTTGGGGTTTTGCTTTGACCCCCAGCGACGATCGGCAGTGGGCGCCATTTTGAAGCCAAGCGCGTTTCAGAAGGGACACTCGAAGAAAAACTACTGGCTATGCCCAAAGGGTCTTAGAAGAGCATAATCAGGAGCCCTCGCCACCCGGGTTCGTTAACGGGTCTCCCGGTGCTTCCGGTGATGACAAAAATGCCCCCAGTTCATAGGATCAAAACAAATCAAGACACTTTACTTGGTGATGCACAATGATAGCACTGTGCTGAAACCCAATTTCCACACATTATCATTTGTGTGCCATACAGTTTTACCAGTCTGTGAAAATGTAGTGGCCATTTTATTGGGAAATGTCCTATATGTAAATGACAGTGCACTACCACACAATGCTTTTGTTTCATAAATAAATCGCCCACCTTATGTGATTAAAAGCTAGGTTGGTCGCAAATGTTTTTGTTCTAAAAAGTGGGTCATGGCTCTAAAACGTTTAGGAAGCACTACATTAGGGGATTTTCCTGTTTCAAACGCTGGCAGGCATGAGGCGGTTTTCACCAAGGCCCAATGCGAAACGAAGGGCTAGCAAAATATATTACTACACTAGGCAATTAAAAAGGCTGCCTAGTAGGATAACTAACTTGTGTACTAGGAACCCTAGTTTAAAACCTTTAGAGACTCATAATAAACACTAAAATGAAATTTGGATGTGGTCACATTTGATAGCAATCACCCAATCACTTCCCCAGTGAATTTGCTGCTGGTGCTGGTCCATGCGCAAGTGCCAGGTTGTGCCATGAGTCTACCTAGGTCTTCAAGCATTATGTGGCCCAAGATTGCTGGTCAACCTACTGGTCAGTTAAGCTCCTTGAAAGATGTGACAACTATAGGTAATCTTGATGACTTTGACTGACTGAGTGTTGTGTTTATCATAGCGCGCAGCGCAAGCACATTATGTTTTAAATATAAACTTGTTGGGGCACGGACCCTTGTTAGACTCTATGGATGTTCTAGAGTCTGGGTCCGTGCCGGGGAGAGTTCTTGGGAGACAGTTATGAACCTGGCTCCTGTGGTTGGTGGACGTGCTTTCTTGTGGTGCTGTTTTTTACATTAAATCTTCAAGTGATACATCTTGGATACTAGCTTTATTCACGACACTGAGTCAATCACGTGGATTGGCTCAATCTTTCCAGACTAAATTGTAAATTTTGGTTAGTATTTCTTGCCCTTAAAGATGTGTAATCTGGACCACTGGAATTATGCGCTAGGGGAAAACCAAATATTCATCAGGGTTCACTAAATTCAGTGGCAAGTAAATGCAAATTGTGCAGCATAATACAGCACAGTTTGTGATAGTATTACTTCATTATTTTGTAATGTGTATTCATGGTAACACTGCCTGGGCAAAGATTTTACCTCATGAATGCCTGTTTAACACCCAACTGCCTCAGTAAGTCACTGAAAGATGACTAGTGAATTTTTTCAAAGGGCCATCCATTGTGCAGGAACACCTATTGAGACATTTTAGTAACTTTTGATCTGTTTGAGCTAGATACCGTTTTTTTCCTTTTAAAGTCTGCAGATTATGCTACAAAATTATTTGGCAAATGCGGCAAATCCAGAATAATGTGGAAAACATTGCAGCAGTGCATAACTCCTGTGGTCCCGGATCTAATACTGTGGGAACTGCATTGGAGAACACTGGAACAATTTTGTCAGTGAACCAGATGTAGCCTTCTTCCAAGAAACCATTAGCTTGAATGCTGTTTATAGGCATAGCATAGGACAAAAATAATTTCTGTGATTCAAATTATTTAGCATGGTAATGGAAACACAGATAAAAGATGTTGAGATGTACAGATGAATATTTGAATAGTTAATTTCTTTTTTCATTCAAAGGCCCTTTTGCGCAGTTTTTAAGAGTTAATCAATAAACAATATTTATCGTTATAAGTTAATAAAAACCATCACAATATTTGACAATTAATACAGGATAATACAACTATTTGTAATAAAATACTTCATTTATCTAGTTAGTCAACTTCTTAAATGTGCACAGTGTTATTTCAACAATTCGAGATATCAAAACATTTGGCATCTCAGAGATGCTATTATTTAATTTCCTTTTAATTATGACCAATAACTTTCAGCTGAATTGTTATAAAGAGGCGAGTGCATAAAAAATTTGAAATTAAGTCCTAATTTATTTTAATTGTGCGGGGAACCAGAGTGCCTTATTTTCTTGAAAATGTCGTCTTGTTGGCTGGATGTACAGATGAATACTGTAAACGAGAATGCATTAGATGATTTAAAGGAAAAGGCGTACATTTGTTTTTATTATTTTTTCCATAAGAGGTAATTGAATTGCAGAATCTGTCTTTTAGTTTTTATTTCATTGTTAAATTCAGAAACGAATTGTGTGTGTATATGTATGTAATTGTTTGTAAAGATTCATACATAAATATTTTACTACTATTACTGTTAAGTGTACTGATACCCAACAAGGTATAACACAGAATGACCTAGTTAAAAGCCTACTTTGATAACTCCCTTCTAGACATATAGTGCTCAGTTTTGGACTTTGGGCAGGAAAGGCATTTCAGAGTTTTCTATGACTTTCTAAATCCTGAAATATGAAAAAAAGTAGAATTCTGCATTAGTCATTCTTTGGTTATGAATGGGTTCAAAATATTACCGACATGGTTCTTGGCCTTCAATGAGATTGTTTCAATCTTAACTCTTTTGTAATTGCGTTTGTTAATGTTCATATCAATTAAAATAAAATAAACAACCTTGTAAAACATTGTGTTGCCTTTCACAGGCACAAGCACAAGCACTTTCTCTCCCAGGCATTTTCAATATGCACAAAATGTCAAAATAACAAATAGATATTGAAAGTTTTAGGGGGGTACACTATAGGTGAAACAGCATTTACCACGCTGCCATTACATCGCGGTGCTTTTTCAACACGGTCGTTACAACGACTGCATTGTTAGTACGCGATACCTTTACAATATGTTTGTACAATGTTGTAGGACAGCAAATATTATCAGCCTTTGATTTGGGATACAGTTCAAAGCATTATGTGTTTAATTTCATCCTTGTAGGTTATGAAATATGGAAAAAAGTACTTTCTAAACACTGCGAATGAAGAGATTGGAAACTGGATGATGTTTGTACGGCCGGCACGAAATGAACAAGAACAAACCCTTGTGGCTCATCAGTGTCAAGGAGAAGTCTTCTTCACTACAGTCAAGGTAGCCGGAACCTGTAAAATTGAAAACGACCATAGGGCTATTTAGAGGGAAGTGTACATGGCTTGTCAGTTAACTTCAATACAGAAGACATCATTTAGATGGATAGAGGACAGGATATAAAAAGAACAAAAACTACCCCATGTTAATGCCACACACTGAGCTAGCTCTCAATTGTATCTATTGGATGGGCCCCAGAAAAATCAAATTAAAAGGTTCAATTTCACCAGTGAAATATAATGCCCTCCCGCTTTTTTTGCAACTTAAGGAATTTGTATTTTTCATCCCCATTGTTCCACTCCTCTGATCCTTACATTGTGCCTATTTTCTTAAATATTCTGCATTATATTTTCATTTGTGCTCTCCTTTTTTTTGCACTTCTTGCTCAGTCATAGGTTGAAACCAAAACAAGAAACTTCCCAAATTCTTATCTGCTTCCAGTAAAGCTATCTTCCATGTCTGTGTATCTTTCAGGACAAATTTTGAAAGAGATTGCAGAAATTGTTTAGATGTTAGGGTCTCAAACTGGCTAGTAGGGGAATTACATTTGGAGATTCTTTATTGAAGTTGATCTATGAACTGCTGGATGATAGTATATAAGTAGGTGTTTTCTTGGTTTCTATGAATAGAAAACCAGGCTCCTAACATTCAAATGGCATTCCCTACCGTCTTGTTAGGTCCTTCGGGGTCACACAGTGTGTTTTTGGTTCCTGCATTTGCATTGTCTAGGCAGGATTTTCAAAATCATAAATGTGCTTCGAGATGTAACTGAGATGGTGCTTCTGTTTGTAGTTTTACTTTTAGACAGCTCTTTTGGCAATCCCTTATACTCTTGACATTCAGGATGAGTGCCCATTATGCCCAAAATCCTATGTAGAAGAAACTTTAGCTCATGCATCACTCAACAAGTCTTATGGTCTCTTAAAACCTTTCAGCAGATAATAGCCTTTGGCTATACTGAGCAGAGTACTGTATTATTTTCTGTTTCCAACATGGTGACCATAATGACCTATCAAACGCTATGTGACTTGGGCACTGATAATTTGAAGAAGACAAGTGGATATATTGACCCCGGTGAACTTAGCAAAGGGAAAATGACCTGAAACGGCTTGATTGGGGATGGATAAAAGGAGACAAAAGGTCAAAGCCATCGCATCTGTCCTTCCATTGCTTCCATCAGGCCTTTGATGACCACATGAGCGAGGACTATAGAGAAGGCATTGGGTCAGGATGTGTCTATATTTATATATGTTCATAATAATCATGAAGCTCACTACGTTGTGTGCTGATTGAACAAGATGTGTGGATCAAGTGCATCAAGCCCATTGTAATTGTGGAGTTACTGTTTGTGACTTGTCTGATGGCATGTAGTATGTCTCATTTCTGCAAGAAAGTTGCCCTTTCAAGAGGTTTGTCTTGACTTGTTGAAGGGAGAGAGATTGTCAAATCTATGTTGTTGTGGCGTAGTTCCTGATCCTGAGTTTGTAGCAGTAGGATGGCTTTTGACCAGTTCTTTTCTTACATGTCATGGCTTTGAGCTTCATGATTCCCCTGCTTTGGCTGCTCTTTCTCAGATTTGCTGTGTGTTGATGGTCACAGCCTTCAGTGTGACAGCATACATTAAAGATAATGCGGATAGGTAGAGGGAGTTAGTGAATTTACTTGAATGTAAGGATGATCTGTTCATACCCTATTAGTTCCTTACTGAGTTGTGTAGATGTTGAAGGGTTCTCTTCACAGCACGTGTGTGGGAGTCTCCAATACTTCTATGCAGATGTTGCTGTCAATATATAGGAGTTGTGCTTATGAAGCCATTTTGAACACATGGAAAGTCTCATACCTCATAAGCAGGGATGTGGAATTCTTATAGCCCGACTCCCAGGACATATTGTTTGGGGGCAAGGGCAACAAGATTTCATGAGTATTTTATCCTTGGGACAAGTAGGCCCAACCCCTTGCAGCACAAACCCTTTAACTGCCAGTTTTCCATCCCACATTATGGATCAGGGAAGGGCACTGTGTGCAGTTAAGGTAATATTTTTGGCCATATGTTAATGCTGTTCAAACTTGTATTCATAGTTTATTAATTGAAAGCCTTTATTATTAGGGTGAGCAGTCTAAGTAAATGTTGTAAGCTCTTACTGCTCTACTGACAGTGGTTCCAGTAGAAAAATGTGTACACACGTTTTCAGAGTTTGGCAAAATGAGGCTATGTATAATGCTCCCAGAATGTTCTCTGATTTGATACAAATATTTGCAGAAGCTTGAAAGCAAGATTGATGATTCCTTGCTTTCAAAATAAAATGTTAATAAAAAAATTAAACCAGGAAAATAATCCGTTCACTAAAGTACCGTAAAATTTCAGGTACCATTCCTTTGCATCATGTGTTGATTCATGCTAGTATTTCCCAAAAATATTCATAATGGAAAATTATTGTAACAAGTTTCAAAGAGATTATGGGAATCAAAAATAAACAAGGATTGGCAAAGCCAGTAGGTCTGAAATTGGTGGTCAGCTTTTTAGTTTTGTCAATGTGTGACTTATTTTGGCATGGTTTTTGTAAAACCTTGTTAGTGTGGGAGCTGCTGGGCCCTCACCATTATTACAAACATTGGCAAAAGCAAACATTGTTTTTGTTCTGCCACAGTAGTTACTGGCACTGAACAAAACTACTTTGTGTGCCTATATGCTCCTTGTGAAAGAACAGAATGCTGTCACTCACAGTGAAGCCAGCTGATACAGAGAGAGAGACAGAATTTTAATAAACTGAAATGGTCAAGGTAAAAGCCAGACCAAATTAGGGGCCCAATTATTAAAGAAAGTCTCAAAAGTACACCTATGGTATATGTTCTTGCATTAAGTGCAGCTATATGGCTTTCGTGAATTCCCAAGAATTTACTGAAGTAGGACAAGAAATAGTACTCCTAGAAAATATTAGTGAACTGTATTTTAGCATGAGCAAATGTGCATGTGTAGATTTGCTCATGCAAAAATCAGAGTGTTTACAAGTTCACTTTCCATCCAACCACTTTTTTCCCAACTCTGAAAGAAGGTTTACATCTGCAATTGTCAGGAGCAAATATTTCCAACATTTCTGAGTATGGGAAAAGATTACAGAAGAGTTGTTGAAAACCCTTAAAACATGCAAGTTAGTAGGTTTGCACAGACTCAAAAGGGCATTCTAACCCTGGAACTGTTGCTTACCACTACCTTCAGCCCCAGTATGTAGATCTGCGGATCGTGGCAACATAAGGGAATTGCAAGTATTCAAACACTACTATGGTATGAGCCCTGGCATAATCAGAGAGGCTATATCCGAGCTCTTATATTATGAGATTGCTGCCATAATTTGTCACTGCACTACATGGCACCACAGAGACAAGTGGTTTCTGTTACAAGACAAGTAGATTTATGAAACAACCTGCCCCATGGACAAGTAGATATTTTATTAAATTCCACACCCTGCTCATGAGGATAGGCACCCCTTCTATTTTTAATAGTGAAGACAAAAATGTTAATGTGATAAAAACAAAAGTGGAAGATTGGCTACTTAAAGTATTAGCCTCCATTAAGACATGGATCTCTCAACATCCTAAGCCCTCTGATCCCTAGTTTTGGCTGATTTAAATTGTCTTAAAAAGGAATGTAAAATATTTGAGTGATTATGGGGATGTAATTACTGCACAGAGACTAAGCTATGCTACGTTACAGCTCCATGGCACTATAAACAAAAGGTTAGACCTAACAGGTCCAATTATGTCTCCCAAAAGACTCCAGTTTCTACAAATTCTTCGAAAGTGATTTTTGTATTTGCTCTTTTTTTGTTTTACTCATTTGAGCTATAATACACAGGACTCAATAAATCATTAAAATGTTACCAGACCTGCAGGTTTAATGACTTGTATAATCTACTCAACCTAATTGTAATGTACTTAAATTGGTTTCAAATTGTGTGATCCTAGCTAAATATTGTATTTTCCAGTGCCACCTTTTTCTTCATTATCACATATGAGAGCATCTTCAAATATGTGAGTTCAGCATTTCTGCTGCATACAAAAACACTTTTGTTTGATTTATTAAACTAAACTTTTGCTCCATGCATAATAAGAATCTAGCCCATATAGAGTATACCTGACTTGCCTCCTAGTTCACTGATGCTTCGACATCAGGGCGGGAGGCATGTTCATGTTTAGAAACTAACTTTTAATAAATATATTACTAAAGCATGATGTGGTTGTGCACTGTCATTTACAAACAGCACGTTTCCCATTGAAATGACCACAGACCTTTCTACCAACATTCAGCTTTACTGATAAAAGTATGTAAACTATAAAAGTCTGTAACCAATAATCTGTGGAAATTGGGTTTCAGCAAAAATATTCATCGTTTGAACATCACCAGGTAGTGTTCTGAATTGTTTTATCCTGTTAAAATCTTTTTTCTTATCAAAGAGTAATACAAATTGTGCTTGTATAAGTACTGAAATTTATTTTGAAATGTTTGTACAGTTCATGTGCAAGCTATTTAAAAGCTGTGTATCAGGAAAAACCTGACATCCTACAGCCTTTCAGTTCACGCTCTTTGCACAGCATGATTGTCAGACAGTTCACTTTACAAAATCCTCTAACTTTGCATAATTGTAGTTTGCAAATTGTAAGAAGACATAAGCTGACATATGACTTCTGTCTCTGAATGCAGAGCAAATGTGAAAAGATTAAAAACAAGATTTAAAGGCATCTTTGCTGCTTATTTACTTTCTGAATGAACAGAACACCTGTTTGTCTGCTGGCCATAATGGGCAGTAGGCCCCAAAAATTGCTCGCCCTGATAAAATCTGGCTCGCCATAGTGAATAGTGAGGGGGAGAGTTAATTTCTTGAAGCCTGATCATAATATCTCTAGCTCTTTTGCATTGAGCTGAAAAATAGCTAATATTTCCTTGAGAAAATTGATACATTATGACTTTATTATAGCAAGCATTCAGTTACTTTGGCTGAGAATGATGGTAACACTCTAAATTATTCAAATTTTATGATTTAAACCAACTACTGGCTAACTTTCCTTCTCTGTCCTTTGACCGCTTGTCTGAGGTCACTCTCTGTTAAATCTGGGTCATCTCGGGAAGCCTGCCCTGTCTCTATTCCCCATCTAAACACTGAAAAGCATAACCCAGCTCTGACAATTGTGTGCAATGCTTATCTTTATACTGCTCTGGTACCTCCTAGTTGGAGGCATGACATGGTTCCGCCAATTCATAAAATAAAAAAATTAAAATATTTAGCTGACCCCATTATTCCAAGCAACTATTGTTCTATCACATTGCTTTCAATTTCCATCAAAATATTTGAACAACTCATTAACAATGCCTTTTCTTCTTTCCTTGAATTGAATTCCATCGTGGGCTCTACAGATCATCTTTTAGCTCAGAGTCTGTACTTCTAACAGTGGTTCATGAGCTGCCAGGGTTTCCAGAGCATGGTGACTGAGCAGCATTAACCCTTCTGGATTAGTCTGCAGCCTTTGACCTATTTTCCATGTAGTGCTTATAAATTGACTGCACTCGATTGGTATTGGAGGCTCAGCTTTGAACTGGCTAACCACCTCCTTTTTGAGCCTTGCGTTGCCTCAAAATGATTAGATCGGCAATTTAAAAAAAAATGATCACGACGTATGCTGATGACTTTAATGGCTGAATTAAATCAACCCAACTTTAAGTGTTGCCTCAGGAGTAGTCAAATGTTTACTCTGCATCTCTGGCAACACGGAAGTGTTGGTTTTAAGACACTCCATACTATTTGATCAGACGATTGGTGGCCTTTAGATCTTGATGCACCACCTTCTCTTAACACCACTGTTAGAAATCTTAGCTTTTACCATGGGTCAACAAGATTACTTTCACCTGTTTTCTTATGTTTAAACATTTTTGAAAGGCTTTAATAATTTCAAGACATGGCTACTTGGCTGCGAAACTTAAACTGATCCAAAATACTGCGGTGTGCTTGATTTTCAGCCTTGGCCATCGAGCACATGTTTTCCACAACAGACAACAATTGTGTTGGCTTCCAGCGGGAAAAAAATATTTTTAAAACATTATGTTTCACTCTAGGTGCAGGTAACAAATAAGTTCCTCCATCTCTTCACAGCAAATTTCAGAAATATGTCCCTCACCAACCCCTTCCTTTATCTTATTATCATACCCTGATGATCCATCAATTTAGAAAAGTGAGAAAAGGTTACCCTGCTTTTTGCTTCCTTTCAGATAAGCACTGGAATGCCCTTCCTCACTTTCTAAAGGAAACTCATAATCATCTTCAGTTTTGTAAAATCTTTAAAAACATTTAATTTTGAGTTAAATTGTATATTGATCTAGCTCGATTCTGGTTCAATTAGCTAATCACCAAAAGGATTCCCTTCAGTGTAAAATTGCGTTTTATAAAACTTAAACAAATAACATAACTGAAGCCTCTTACTGTTGCAGACATGCCCAGATAATGGACTGAGTAAAATGTGAGGAAAACTATTGCAGGGACCGGAACACAAATAGGATAGACCAGAACTACTATTGGAGGGCAGTGAACGAAATCTCACTAAATCAAGTGGATGCTATATTTGTTGATCTTGCTTGGAAAGTTTGTTTTTCCAGAATAAGCTTCCAAAGCAAGAGTTTGTTTCACAAAAACAAAGGGATTACCGATCCTGCCCCCAGGTAGTTTCTTTCCTGCCGCGGATAGCCTTCTGACACTGGAAATACTTATTGAGAGACGCCCTGCCCTAAAAAGGATCAGAGGATTGGCATTATGACTTAGCAACCCTTTGGCAGAAAGGTTGTCAGTTTAGAGGCTTCACCTTTGGAAACCAATGTGTCCCCCAACTCTGTACAGAGTGGGGGAGTCACAGGTTTGGTGGACTAGGAGCACTACTAATTTACCTAGGTCCGCCTGCTTTGCCGCTCTCTGAATGATCCCATTAGTCTAATAAAGATGTTTCAATTACATTTCAAGTTTTCTAGTTAGAAGTCATTCTCCTTTGGTTAAAACTTACCTTTTATGTCCACAGCCAATTGATCCACATACAGAACTGAAGGTCTGGTATGCTGCAGATTATTTGAAGTTCATGGAAATTTCCACTGTTGTCATTAAAGAAGAAGCAGATGTTTGTGTTTCACCACCTCCTTTCACAGTAAGTTATGTTTGGCTACCTTATCTTCCTACTTTATTCTATATTTCTTCTAGTGAAAAATTAACCAACCAGTCCTGGTCCGTATTATTTATAGGGTACATCGCATCTTTAACTGGGGATACCGGGCACAGAGCAAGATAGTGTAACCTATCACAGTATATGTCCTCTCAGAGTGCTGGTGTGAACTCAGGCTTGCACCGAGAACAGTGCATTGAAGAGATGGTCTACCTTTCACTGTGCAGCTAGCTGACACGGCATATGTATCTTAGGGAGACAGAGATCCCTTTTCAGGCGGGTGCAGTGACTGACAGTACAAGCCTGCAGAGGAATGCTTGGAGGGCCTCTAGGTCCTTCATTCCCCCTTTGAAGCTGCCCCTTTGGTTGCACAGACTGCATGCCACCTCTTTGAGATGCACAGTCAGTGCATGTCCTGATGGTTTCTTTGCGTCTCCGTGGACATCTGTAATATAGCAGAAATAAAGGCAATGGATTCCCTTATTTCCCTGAGGCATGCCCCAAGGCAATTGAGGGTGCACGCCCGTGGAATTGTGCCAGTGCACATGTAAATAAGCCCCAATGTGTAAACATTTTGTATTTCACAAACATGGGGAAGACTTTTACCTTGGTGCATCAAATTATATCACTGCACTGAAGGGCATCTATTAAAAGTGATAGTTCTCAAATGTACACTTAGAAACATTCATGCCGCTGTCCGTCCCTACCACCTGTCCACCCATCCACAACAATGTCATCAGTGAACCAAGAAGCAAGTTAGTTGTTGTGAACACCCTTCAAGTGGCCTAGGTTATTATTTTACATGGATCAACATTCTAATTTAATACATCTAATACAAGACGTTTTTACATTGCAAATCTTGATCCCCTAAGTTTCAAGGTCTTCACATATGTGATAGTGAAGAAAAAAGGAGGCAGAGTGAAATTAAACAATTGCCTAGGATCACACAATTTGGTTGAGTAGGGAAGCCGGGATTGATTCAGCCACTAGATGGGTATCCATTTTACTCACTCATTTTACATCAAAAGTTAATGTTTTGTCCTTAATTTTTGGCAGTTGAGGTCAGAGCGTAACATGGCTGTAACCCAATAGTCATTTTATTTTACCCATGGGACAGAAAACACCCAGTCTCGGTCTACTCACTAAAATATGATTTAGTGAGAAACTTATGAATCTTGAAACAAGGAGTCCTGTACTGTGGTGTTTGTACTCCAACTTCACCAAATTGTTTTATGATAGACAAACCAAATCCTTCCTACGCCTATGTCTCCTTAATAGTTATTATGTGATAGAGGTGGACGAACCAATGAAGACTCAAGCCAAAGGTGCCTTGCTCTGGCTCAGCTCGAGGTTCTCTTGGATCCTTGGGCCTAAAATGAGCTGAGCCTTTTGACTAACGTTAGTGAGCAAGCCTGCTGGGCAGGCGAAACGCGTCTAACTCTTTTCAGCTGACAATAAAGAATTTTACCAAATGACACGGGGTCGACATTCCGTTTTTGGAAAAGTGAGCATATTCACAGACCAGGCTTCGGAGGTCTACAAACACCGACGCGCCTTTCGCTTAGGATGTGGTGGGTCACTGAAGTACACGGGGATATATATATACCGCACAACAATCTTCAAAGAAGGACTCACGTTCAGAATGAAACCAGAGTTTATTCAGGAAGGTTACACGTTTCGACAGCCAAGCTGTCTTGATCACACAAAGTAATGCAGATTGCAGGAAAACTTACATAGGTGCTGATACAAAGAAAGGACTATTGATTGACAAGTGGTGGTAGAGACCACGGCGGCCATTACTGAATGTAACCTGAACAACGAGATTCATGTGTATAACTGCAATAGATCTCTTTTCGTTATGTTATAATACACCACATATAATTATTTCGATAATCAAGGTTCAAAACCCAATACCAAGTCATGTGATATGGTGCAAACATAAGAATAAAAATAAATATAAAAGCATAATTGTCTGAATGCAATGCCACCAATTCAAACGCGACAACTAGCGCGATGACTACAGTGCTGCCTAGACATAGTTGAATGTTTTATATATATATATATATATATATATATATATATAGTTCAAATGACGACGTGTGGTGAGGTCGCCTCACATCCCGAGTCAGGGCTGGTTCAGCGGTCGCCACTGCTCAATATTTCAACAACATTCCTTTTCCAGGCATGAAAAAAGAATTCCAGCCTCACCAACAAGCTCGTATTTTGCCACTAGATGTTTATTTCAGCAAAAGAAACAGGCACGTTTCGACCTGCTTCGGTCTTGGTCACATCAAGATCAAGGTATAGATATACACACATACATATTCATATCCATCCACATTTTCTTCGGCCTTGTTGCCCCTTGACTCCTTGCAGCATTGGTGCAAATTCAGGAGAGGCACCCTGTACACATAAACAGCACGGCTCTGGACTCAGTTGAGGCCGAGTAAATTTGAACTCATGGAGGTTGGTGAATAAGGGGGTTTATTACATCAAAGTTAAATCCATCTCAACAATTTATAAGAGCACCTTACGCGTTTCGGCATTATATATATATATATATAAATGTGTGTGAAAAGGACCACGGAGACGGTCGAAATGCGTTACCCCAAGCCACAATCAACTGTTTCAAGTGAGCCTGAACGTATTGGGACCTGTTTGTTTCGTCGTAAACAGGTCTATTGAAATATATATCTATATATATATTCACTGAAAAAACCATAGGTTTCAGGGGTGTTATAGTTAGCTGGACTTTTCACTTGTACAAAACCATTGAAATTCCCCCGTTATAGTTAGTTCAGCTAACTATAACTCGCGCGCCCGCAATGCACTGCTGATGACGTCACATATTACATCACTCATGACATGGTCAGTGACATCACTCATGACATCACTGATGACATCTCAAATGACATCACTGATGACATCACTGATGACATCATCCAGTGAATGTGTGTTATTCTGAAAATTAAATATGTTTTATATATGTATATCTCAAGGTCGATGGAAGAATAAATGGGTATATAAGTGTCTAAATGGATGATTTGTTTTTGAAAAATTGATTGTGTAACTGACTGATTAAGTGTATCATAGTGAATACATGGCTTAGTGAGTAATGTTTAAATATGTAAATATCTGTATCAGTCTCTCACTTTGTGTATAAGTGGCTGCATGGGTTGGTGAGTAGCTACATGGGTGTCTATATAGGTTATTAGTTGGTTTTTTGAGTATCAGTCTGAGTGTCTGCATGGTTCGGTGGGGGTATTACGTAGTGCATAGGTGCATGAATGAGTGACTCACTGTTTGTATGTGTTGAACACAGTATGTGTGCAGGACTGTATGGGTGGATGAGTGTGTGTATGGGTGTGTTAGTGAGTGAATGACTGTCTCAATAGTGTCTTTATGAGTAACTACATATGTTTTAAACTAGTATATGTGACTATTGGTGTATATATGTGAGTATATGTGAGAGTGAGAGATTGAAAGAGTTCCTGTATGAATAAGTATGTGTTTCTATAAGTGATTGTTTAAAAGACTAAGTATGTGTAAGTTGCCGTAGAAGTAAGTGTGGTGGTGTGTGTATAACTGTATATGCAAGTAAATGTATGTTTGATTCTTTATTAGCATGAGTGACTATGTGTGTGAGTAACTCTATGGATGAGTGGCATTGTGTAACAGGATGTATAGGTGTATGAGTACATATGATGAGTGAGTACATGTATGAGTGACTGTATTGGACTGTTGGTGAATGAGTGGATGTGTATGTGGATCTTAGAATTACTGAAGAGGTTGTTGTAACTGGTATTGGTATGTCCATTGTTTTGAAAATTTTAGTCTCTATTTTTGAATGTGTGTATCAAAGGTTATATTAGGGTGAGAGGAGGTCTGCCACTCTATCACAAGGATGATGTCATCAGTGATGTCATCAGTGATGTCATTTGAGATGTCATCAGTGATGTCATGAGTGATGTCACTGACCATGTCATGAGTGATGTAATATGTGACGTCATCAGCAGTGCATTGCGGGCGCGCGAGTTATAGTTAGCTGAACTAACTATAACGGGGGAATTTCAATGGTTTTGTACAAGTGAAAAGTCCAGCTAACTATAACACCCCTGAAACCTATGGTTTTTTCAGTGAATTTCTGAGGTTTTTTAAATGCAAATTCCTAACTATAACGTGCCTGAAACCTATGGTTTTTTCTGTTAATTTCAAAGGTTTTTTAAATGCTAATTTCTAACTATGCCTACAGAGATAGGACATGTGAAGAAAGAAGAAAAAATGCACAGAAAGAAACAAAAGAAGTGCAGAAAGAAGCAACAGAAGTCCTCAAATACGAAGATAAGTGCAGGAAGAAGGATAACGTGCAGAAAGAACAAAAAGAAGAGCAGAAAGAAGCCTTGTTGCAAAATCATCCTGTACCCTCAACTTTTTCAGACGGATACTGGTGGTAACTGAGTCTGACTAACCAGTCCTAGAGCCAGTGCTATGTTAAAAGACACTTAGAATACAGTGAAAACACCTACATACACTAGGGAACATTATGCGTTGGGGTCCCCCTGTGATTAGCCTTACCTCCTCTATAAGCCCCTAGTATATAATAGGGCATGGGGATTAAAACTACCTCTTAAAACAGGCCACAGGGCGTTTTTGCACACGTTAACTCAGGCCCTGTCCCCTCCTTTCACCATTGTGTAAACACGCCCTGTGTCCGTTTTTAGTTGGGAGATTAAGTTCATTTGAGTCCTGAGGGTCCCTAGGGTCCAACTAGCCCACTAGGTACCTCCAGTAAGTGCCACAGAGCTGCGTTGCAGAGAGGTGTAAAAAGTGGCACGGCCTGGACCACCTCTCTGCAATGCAGCTCAGTGGCGCTTACTGGAAGCACTTGGTGGGCTAGTTAGCCCCCAGGGGCCCTCAGTATTGAAGGGAAATTATATCCCCAATTTAAAACGTGCCATGGTGCGTGTTTGCACATGTCACCTCAGGCCCCGTCCCCTCCCTTCACCACTGTGTAAACGCGCCCTGTGGCTGTTCTAAGTTGAGAGATTAAGTCCCCTTGAATCCTAAGGGTCCCTAGGGTCACACTAGACCACTAGGTACCTCCAGTAAGCGCCACAGAGCTGCGTTGCAGAGAGGTGTAAAAAGGGGCTTGGCCTCAGAACACCTGTCTGCAGCGCAGCTCCCTGGTGCATACTGGAGATGCCTGTTGGGGGCGCGTTTGCAGAGTGCTGCATGGAGGGGGCATGGCCTCCGGCACGATGCCAGTCTTTTATTTATTTTATTTTTTTAAGAAGGGGGGCTGTGTGGTTCCCCTTCTTATTCTAATTTATTGGCCCTGATGACCCCATCCCCCAGGGCCTGTCTCCTAATTATATTTTTTTGACCCCAATCCCCAGGGCCGGCCACTGTTTTTTATTATTTTTAAAAAATATATATTTATAGACACACCTAGGACATGCTGGACAAACCGTACGTACCTATCACCATGACGATTTGCGTGATATTCATTAAAAGGCGACTATGCATGCAATTAATCCACGTGGAATGTATTTACACCACTAGTGAAGCTCTGACATGTCTGATGCTCTACCGTGCCTAATCCCGGTAGACACCCTTGTCGTTTATTTATACAAACATGGGTAGCTATTGACGGGCACATTTAATACACATACACACCAAGCCATTCAAAGGGGATTCGACAAAAATTCGACCAAAACTATGCAAGAAACCCCCCTCACAGTTAATAAAACACACATCCACTGCCGGATGTGTAATACTTTTTATTTTACTCTCTGGAAAGGGGACGAACATCACTTGCGAGTCACAGCGCGCTCCTGACAGAGCCCAATGCTGTGTTACACCCACCATTGCCTGCCGAGTGTCACACACCTCTGTATTGTATTCCACTAGCTAGTGCATATGCTATGACACTCTCTAGCCCATGTGCACTGTAACACCACCCCGTGAAAATGTCATGCCACACTTGTCTTCGCACGGGTTATATTGCCCCATCTAACGTGCCTTCCTCGATGCCTATGTTATAACGCACAGTGCTATGCCATACATATTACAATTTGGGATCCATATCTTTGTCACAGTGCATATGCAACGTTACACTCCCCAGCACATATTTTATATTACAACTTTAGAGACTAGTTAGGTTACACAACACTGCCCTGTGCATATTACACTCCAAGGCGCATATCGCATAGCACGCGCTAGTGCCTGTGCTATCTCGCGCTCTCCAATGAATCTGTCATTGCGCACAATGTATTGCATATTATATTTCACGCCTGGTTCATCTTATATCACACTTTTTGGTGCATAGTTTATACCATACACTATATCTAGTTTTCATTTTCAATCGTGCTCTCAGGACTATGTTCTGTATAACACTGTGTTCACCTACCCTTTTCACGGGCATTACATTTTGCGATAGGGGGTGGAGGGTCAGGGGGTGTTTTTGCCAAGTGAGCCCGGAGTCACAGTCACTAACGTCTTCTTCTTCCTGAATAAAAGTGAGATTATGCTGCATACTTGTTCATATTTTAAGTAGTTTGCACAGACAAAATGTTTTAAAAACAATAAAGTTTCTAATACCCGCCTTCTCTGAACAGTTAGCTTGCTGCCCCATCCCCCTCCTCCCTATCCTCTGTTGTGTGAATCCATGGACTAGCCTCCTCCCTCCTGCCATGCATGGTCTGATGTGCTGCCACTGCCCTCAATTTAGTATGATGTACCAGTCCACTCCTCCTGCCCTCCATTGCCCAATTCTATGCCCCATCATTGACCTCCTGCTTAAACTCTGTGCTTAGCTTGCTGCCCCTATTCTCCTTCCCCCTGCCCTCCGATGTCTTTGTGCATGCCCCTGCTCCATCCTTTTTGCCCACCATGTCCCATGGACCTGCCACTCCTATCTACTCTGAGTGTTCTGTTGAGCTGCCACTCCCCTCCCACCTGCCTAGCATTGTCAGATGACTGTAACCTGTCCCTGCCACCTCCACCCTGCCTGTCCACATGCCATGCCTCTATCCTCTTCCTCCTGTCCTACATGGTCCATTGTACTGCCACACCCTTCTGCCCTCCCTGGTCTGTTGTGCTGCAACTGATCCTCCTGCCTGCCCCGTGTGGTCTGTTGTGAGGCCCCTTCCCCTGAACTTTCTTGTCTGTGCACAGGTCCTGACCCTCCCTTCTATCCTCCATCGTCCTTTGTGCATGCCCCTGCACCCTCCTTCTTGCCCATCATAGCCATTGTGCTGCCACTAACCCTCCCACTTGCCATGCATGGTCTTCTGTGCTGCCATGGCCCCTCCCACCTTCCCTGTGTGGTCAGTTAGCTGCCCCTGACCCCCTCCCACCTCCCCTCCATGGTCTGTGTGTATGCCATCACAGTCTCACTGTTGCTCTTCATGTTGTGTCTTGCTTCTAGTGCCCATCCTGCCTGACCTCCATGGCTATCTTGCTGCTCCTGCCCTGCCCCCTTGCCCCCAGCCCTCTGTTTACATGTGCAGACCCCTACTCCCTCCCTCCTGGCTTGTCTGTTCCATTGTAATGCCCCTGATCCGTCCCTCCTGCCCTTTATGGTCTGTTATGCTGCAGCCTTTTCTCCTGTCTGTCCATTATGGTCAGCTAGCTACCATTGCCTCTTGCCCCTCTGTTCTCTGTTGTCCATGTGCATGGTCCTGTCCCCTCCCTCTTGCTTTCTATGGATTGTTGTGCTGCACTCCCGTCCTGCATGCCCTGTGTGGTGTATTGTGCTGCTGCAAACCCTGATGCCTGCCCTGCAGGGTCAGTTTGGTGCACCTCTCCATGTCTCTCCTGTCCTCTGTTATCCAAGTCCATGTCCCTATCCCATTTCCTTCCATGATCCAATGTACCATACTTGCGAACATTTTGAACTTGGTAAGAGGGAGATTTTGAAAAAAAACTGGGGTATTGATTTTCCCCTTTGAGTTACATTGAAAAAGAGGATATTGTAGACAGTAGACAGATCAAATAAAGCCCATTTGAGCTTAAAAACATTGGACGTTTCCTGGCTGTATCGGGTCTGTTGGCATGTATGGTTGTACTACCATTGCCTCTTCCTTCTGCCCACAATGGTCTATTACATTGCCACAGCCTTGAAGGAGGGTAGATTTTGTATCACAGGGGGCCCCTGGCCCGTTCTGTCCACACCTGAAGTATGAGACCCTTGTCCTTGCCCTGCCAGCCGCATTTGTAGGCCGTATTAAATTGACCAGCGGGTCCTGTGTTGCTATATAATTATCCTGAGACATCCTTACCACTCAGCCAGCATAAAACCCCTGTGTAGGCCCTTCTGTTCAATATGTAGGCCTCTTTGTTAAATTGACCATAGCTCTGCAATTTTAGTGTATAGCAGTCTGAAGGCAGGTCTGCGAGGCCTTCTGCTCCAAACTAGTAGCCCCCACCCTACCCGAGTGCTCCGTGCTCGGTATCAAAGTTCAACATCCCCCTGAAGCTGTCGACATACAGTAGGCTGCATCCTGGACTGGTACTTGCTTCCTGGGCAGGTTTCCCGCTTTTAAGGAAGTGGCAACCGCAGAGCGTCAAGTTAGGAGAACTGAGGAGATTTTATACATGAATATATTGAATTCCTGTACAACACCCATTATTTTCTGCTTGCTCTATGGAACTTACGATAAGCGATTGGCCTGAGAGACTGACCTTTTCACCCAGTCCATTGTCAGCATTAAGTGGGTAAATGACGAAATGTCTGGTAAAATCTGCAGACGAAGCTTTTGGGTAGCATACGTAGGTAGATGTAGCGTGCAAAGGAGCCCACAAAATGATATAAAAAGGGAGCACCCACAGATATCGACGGACAACCTCGCCGTCTGTATGTAGGTTAACAGGCTGTGCAGGTTTTCCCCAAGAACTGGGAGCTCTTGTCTTCCTTTGCTTAAAATGTCTTGCTCTGCTTTGCTTGAAGTATCTTATTCTATTTTACCTATATGAAATGTCATGTTATGTTTAACCATTGTTCTCTTTACTTTTGCATTTAAAAGATGTTGTATTGTAATTGCAGGAATGCTTGCTCTAAGAGTAAATGTGAGTGTCCCTAGGTAACATTTTCCTTGGTGTAACTTGTTTCTCATGATGCATTTATAGATGTGTTTTCTCTCTCTCTCTGTCAGTCCATTAATTGAGATACAGAGAATATCATGACAGCTGTATGATTATCTGGATTCTGTATTTTGTACTTTATGTCTCTATTCTGCGGTTTCTTTGAAGTTGCATCTTCTCATTAAACTGCCATTGTATTCTGCCTCCAATTCCATGTCTCATATGTCTGTTTTCTTCATTTTTGGAGCAAGCGTTCCTAGGCACCCCGCCTCAAATTAAGGTGCCCCTTTTGTCCCTGACTCACTCTCCTGCTCAGTTCTGTGGTGGCTCCCGGGGCTCTGGGGACCGCCCCTAGCTTCCTTGACCCGTAATAGATCTTCCCTCCAACAGCCTCTCTTGCAAGTCCTGTATTGTTGGTTTGTTGCCCCTGCCCCCCTTTCCACTGCCCTCCATAGTCTGTTGTGCTTCCACGGCCCTTCTTGCCTGCTCAGTGTGGTTAAATTGTTGCCTTTGCACCCTCCTACCTGCCTTCAATTTTCAGAGTCCGTGCCCCTGGCCTCTGCCTCTCAACAGTATCCTAATGAACAACTAGATTGCTAACATTCTATATTTATTACAAAAGTGTGGAACGCCTGACATCATCTTAATGTAATCAAAACTGTAATACCTAGAGCATTCCTTTAGAAATTACATATATGAGAGGGTCTTATTGGCTTCAAAATTATGGTTAGTGCTCTAAAAGACTAAAATAAGGACATATTTTCTGAGTTTTCAAATAGCGACAAAGCACTTTTAAATTATTTGTTATCTTTATGTTTTTTTATCTAGTTGACAACTTGATTAAATGTTGCACTTAGGGGAGAGGATGTGGTGTTACTTCCAGAACTGCAGACTTTGCAACTGGGGAACCAGGTTGAAGTTTCTGCTTCAGCTCGACATTCTGTGATTCTGGTCAAATCACTTAGTCTCCCCATGTCTACAACCAAAATGAATTTGTTCTTGTGTGATGTAACCAATGCTCATGTAAAGCACTCCAATACCTGACAAGTCTGCACTATATAACACTGCAAAAACACAAAATAATAAGTGTTTTGCACACTTCTGTCATTGGGCTATATTTGGGCTATATCTGGGTGATTTTGGGCTACATTTGGGCTCTTTTGTCTCCGGTGGCCATCTTGGGAGATTTATTTGTTATGAAGTTTCCTAATTTCCTCATGTACTGCAGTCTCCTCAGTCGGAAATGCTTTCAGTTTTTTACTTTGATTCCATCATGAAGGTATTCAGATATGTCACACATGTGCCATAAATTCTGAATGTTAGCACTCTAGTTGCTCATTAGATCACTGTAGTAAAACTACTGTTCACCATGGAAGTCTGCTCCTGGTATTAAAAGTGCATGTTTCAGTCTGCATGTCAGAATTTTTTAATGAAATAGAAGAGGATTTGAGAAGTCACTCAAAATGTGCCCTCATTTTCTTTCTTCAGCATTAATCATAATTTCTATGGCAAAATGAACCCCCTCATTGTGTTCCTTTTTAAATTAAATGTTTTAAGTGTTACCAGTTTATTCCAATCAAGATGGCTTCAGGTGTGCCATACTTTTGTCATAATGAAGACAGTAAGTGCTCTAGTTGTTTTTAAGAACATTCTTGGACATTCTGTCATTGGGCTATACTTGGGCTACATCTGGGTGATATTTGGGCTACATTTGGGCTCTTTTGTCTCTGGTGGCCATCTTGGGAGACTTATTTGTTATGAAGTTTCCTAATTTCCTCATTTACTGCAGTCTCCTCAGTAGGAAATACTTTCAGTTTTTTACTTTCATTCCATCAAGAAGGCATTCAAATGTGTCACACATTTGCCATAAAATCAGAATGTTAGCACTCTTTTTGCTCATTAGATCACTGTAGTAAAGCTACTGCTCACCAGGGAAAACTGCTGCTGGTATTGAAAGTGCATGTTTCAGTCTGCATGTCAGAATTTTTTAATGAAATAGAAGAGGATTTGAGAAGTCACTCAAAATGTGCCCTAATTTTTCTTTCTGCAGCACTAATCATACTTTTTATGGAAAAATGAACCCCCTCATTTTGTTCCTTTTTAAATTAAATGTTTTAAGAGTTACCACTTTAATCCAAGCAAGATGGCTTCAGGTGTGCCATACATTTATCATAAGTAGGACGGTTAGCGCTCTAGTAGTTCTTTGGAACACTCTGGAAAGCTGCAGTAGAACACAAAGGAATCAACTGACAGTCTCTGCCCTTGTTGGATGTACATGTTTTACTGAGAATGTCAGACTTCATTCTCACATGACTGAGAAAGATAATGTGAATTTACAGAAAATAAGCTCTCAGTTTAGCTTATAGATATTCTTCCAAACCTCTGTGGTAAAAGCATGAGAAAATATTTTTCTCTCAATCATGATATCCCAGCAGAAGGCTTTTTCACATGGTGAAATCACCTTAGAACATACCACAATTCCTAAAATGAGTATGGTACCATCAACAAATGATTTATAATGTAACTAAAGTCTTAAAACCTTCTATTAACTGCAATGCTTTTTAATGAGGTGCTATCATGTATATTGGTCCCAAGATGGCTGCCAACACTTCTTGGATGAAGTGCTGACAGCCAATCAGATCTCAGGATGAGATGTGTGGTTAGGCTCCGCCCACATATATATATTGATTTAAATGCTATTTTCTCAGGAACTACTGAACAGATTTACACCAGACCTACAAAAGGCACTTCCTTGACCTGAGGACTACCTCTCTGCCAAATTTCAAGTAACTCTGTTCAGCCGTTCGGGCTGTAGCTGTGTCTAAAGGTCCTATGGAAAAATGCATGGGAAAAACGCGTTTTGGGACCCCCCTTTTTTCTCAGCCCCTGCTTGACGAATTCCCCCGAGACTTTCAGGGTAGGAGCGGAGCGTAGCGCCCCACCTATTTTGAAAATTTCGCGAGGATTCATCGACCGGCGCCAAAGTTATTCCAAATAGAATGTTGCGGATTTCCTATGGAAACAGGGTCCTAACTATAACTATCTACTGGCGACCGCCAGTAGATAATATATATATATATATATATTACCTACTGGCGGTCGCCAGTAGGTAGTTATAGTTAGGACCACGTTTCCATAGGAAAACCTCAACATTCTATTTTGAATAACTTTGGCGCCGGTCGACGAATCCTCGCGAATTTCTCAAAATAGGTGGGGCGCTACGCTCCGCTCCTACCCTGAAAGTCTCGGGGGGATTCGTCAAGCGGGGGCTGAGATAAAAGGGGGGTCCCAAAACGCGTTTTTCCCATGCATTTTTCCATAGGACCTTTAGAACGAGCTACAGCCCGAACGGCTGAACAGAATTACTAGAAATTTGGCAGAGAGGTAGTCCCTAGGTCAAGGAAGTGCCTTTTGTAGGTTTGGTGTAAATCTGTTCAGTAGATTCTGAGAAAATAGCCTTTAAATCAATATATATATCTGAGCCCGCTTACGGTACGCTTACCGTACGCTTACCGTACGCTTACCGTAAGCTTACGGTGGCGTGCGCGAGCGCGATTCTGATTGGCTCTTAGATCTTAGTAAACATTCGAATCGGCCGAAACCAGGAAGCGGCGTCCGCCATTTTGTCTCTCGCACTGAGTGTTGTTTATCAAACATGATGGCCAAAAACATGTTACGGGGCTGTTTTGACAACTCCCTCCCACATAGTCATGTTGAGGGAGTCCCCAAACATCCCCCAAGAGCAAAAACGGTTTTATTTTTTTTTCGGCAATTTCGCGGGGTACGCTTACCGTACGCTTACCGTACGCTTACCGTAAGCTTACCGTACGCTTACGGTAAAAAAATAAAAATAAAAAAAACACTATCCGCACTTACCCCACCCCCTGTGCTTTTGGTGGCCGCAGGCCACCAAATGTGCAGGGCTTATTAATAGAGAAAAAAAACGTAATTTTGGCAACATGAAATTATAAAATCGAAATAAAAAAAACACTATCCACATTGACCTCACCCCCTGTGCTTTTGGTGGCCGAAGGCCACCAAATGTACAGGGCTTATTAAAGTTGATAAAAACCGTGCACGGAACGAACTGCGTTAAGTGGGCGCGCACGCCACAAATGGCGTAAAGTAACTTAGCATTTAAAAAACCGTACAAATTCACTGAAAAAACCATAGGTTTCACACACGTTATAGTTAGGAAATAGCATTTAAAAAACCTTGCTAATTCACTGAAAAAACCATAGGTTTCACACATGTTATAGTTAGCTGGACATTTTACTGATAAAAAACCAATGAAATTCCCCCGTTATAGTTACTGTAGGCAACTATAACTCACACGACCGTAATCCTCTGCTGATGACATATGTGTCTTTATGAAAAAAAAATATTTGTAATATATGTATAGCTAAAATTTAATGGAAGAAGATATGGGCAAATAAGTGTCTAAATACAGTATTAGCATCAGCAGAGGATTGCGGTCGCGTGAGTTATAGTTGCCTACAGTAACTATAACGGGGGAATTTCATTGGTTTTTTATCAGTAAAATGTCCAGCTAACTATAACATGTGTGAAACCTATGGTTTTTTCAGTGAATATATATATATATATATCTATATATATCTATATTCACTGAAAAAACCATAGGTTTCACACACGTTATACTTACGAATTAGCATTTAAAAAACCTTGCAAATTCACTTAAAAAACCATAGGTTTCACACATGTTATAGTTAGCTGGACATTTCACTCGTAAAAAAACAATGAAATTCCCCCGTTATAGTTAGTGCAGGCAACTATAACTCACGCGACCGCAATCCTCTGCTGATGACATCAGATATTACATCACTGTATTTAGACACTTATTTACTCATGTCTTCTTCCATTAATCTTTAGCTATACATATATTACAAATATTTATTTTTCAGAAAGACACATATGTCATCAGTAAATTGACACCCCAAACAATCTTTTTATCCATATATGCATTGGAATTCATATTAAGCCCCAGTGGGCTATAAAACCCACACAGCATGGGTAACTTGTAAGCTGATAAACAGCCATATTAGGCACATCGTACCTTGTATAGACAGGTACAAAAATAGAGGGGATAAGAGGGAGAGTTTATTGCCATTCCCCAAAAAGTGAACATACCAAACCACAATAATGTTCAACCTCATAGTCACATTCCTGCCCAAGTGGGCAATATTTCCTAATATCATCATTGCTATTTAAACCTTAGGACTTGACAGTCTTCTTCACGACACTGATTTCTCATATTTCTGCCCTTTCCATTACAGTTTCTACCTGTGTTAGTAAAAAAAGAAGAACACAAAATAACACAATTACCTACTTCTTTCTTTCTTTAATAACTTTATTCAGATTCAATGAAGATCCATAAAAGTACAACATCGTTATAAGCATATAGCATACAGTCTTCTCTCGGGATAAAAATAAAACATATAATGAATTATAAGGTAAATATCATAAAACAGGTACATAGCTAAAAAAGACAATTTAAAAAGGGGAATGGGTTTGACCAGTAGTTCATACAATGACCAACAATCTAACTGTGCAAAGACGCAAAATAAGAACTTTAGAGCGCTGTGCAAATAGGCAATTTGTAAACATCCAACTATATAAATAAAAATTTTGTCATTGGGTACATTGAGAACCCTGTATATGATGATCTTATTAAATAGTAGATAGGCAATACTATATCTAGAGTAAGTTGTAGAGATAACCTCAATGTTACTGTGCAAAATAGCAAGCACGGAAACATAGTTATAGTGTAGATGGACAATTTACAATAACCTTGTTTTGAACAGAATAAGCATGTCTTGGCTTAGCCATGATCAGCACCTTTTAATAGTTAGTAACGTTTTTCAGCAAGTAAGCATGGAAGCTCGAGATTTAACAGCTCCTGATAAGAAGGAGCTAACACGAAAGATCATATCCTCACTGCCCAATTGTAATATTTCTTCATATGCAGAGATATAATTAGTCGTCTCATATGCTTTAAAGTGGGGGATGAGGTAATGTTTAGTGTACCTTACATAGAATCTGCAGGAGAACAATAAATGTAGTAGGGTTTGTTTGCAGCCATTGCCACATGGGTAGACTGTATCCTCCAGATTTTTATTAAAGCCGATAGGGAAACATAGCAGATATCTTACGCTATTGTCCCTAAGGCGGAAAAGCAGACACCTATTCCATCTCCCAATATTTTTTCTTAAATATTCCTGTGGTTTTGAATAGTTGGTATCAGCTGTTCTCGGGATGGACATGTATCTAATAATAAAGGGCTTACTAAACTCAGCCTTTGCTCTGTCAGTGCGATATAGATCGTATAGTGCGTCCCTTGCTGATTTTAAGATTATATTTTCGGCAGCAAGGGGGGAGGAAAAGCTATGTTCTAGATGTATGCTGGTCAAGCTTTTGTGAACAGCATTAAGCCAGGGTATATATTTGCCCCTATCGCAACTCAAGCAATCCATTATAATTCGTTGAGTTAAGATGGCTGCAGGATTGCGCCATATCTTCAGCCAGAATAGGGCAGGGCGAGATTTAATAAAATCTTCTACATAGTGTAGATTCAATTCTTTATGACATAGGAAGGTAGGTGATGAAATTTGTGCCCCTAGTAACCTTCTACAGAATCTATTTTCTTCTAGTTGTATCCCACTGCAGTCCGCGAACCCCCATACTTCAGAGCCATAAGTCGCAGTAGGCAGGCATTGGGTTCTGTAGATCTGCAGTAGTGGGGTCACTACATCTGCCTTGTTTGGTTGTCCCAGGCTCATTATAGAGTTAATTGCCAAACCTAATTTATTTCTACCTCTGGCTACATGCGATTTCCATGAGCCCGTGTCAGAGAAGACTAAACCAAGATAGGGAAAAGTACTCGTGCTTTTTAAGAGATCTGTTCCGATCCTTATATTCTTTGTACAGTATTTTTTGGGTCCGCATGACATTATAAATGATTTGTTAAAATTGGTACATAATCCCAGCTCTCCCATAAAAGATACAAAACCGGAGATTAAAATACGTAAAACTTTAGGTGTGCGGCCCATAAGGACCGCATCGTCTGCGTATAAAAGTGCAGGGTACAATTGGCCGTTAATTTTAGGTACATCACTAGATAGTTCGATCAAAGAGTTGTTCAATTCATTAATGTAAAGAATAAAAAGCAGAGGGGCCAAGACACACCCTTGTCTGACCCCTCTGCCAATTAAAATGTCCCTAGAGACCTCGCCTTCATTGTTAATCCTCACCCGTGCTTTCAGGTCTCTGTGCAAATATGCCAGAAAGTGTACGAGTGCATTGTCCAATCCATAATTTAAGAGGATCTCCCATAGGCGTGAACGGTTAACAAAATCGAACGCTGAAGTTAGGTCCATAAAACCCAAATATAAGGGTACTTTTTTTGCTACTGTGTATTTCCCCAATATGAGGTTTAGGTTTAGACACTGTTCAACTGTGCCAACGTGGCTCCTAAAGCCCAGCTGGCAACAGTTTAAGATTTGTTCCTCTTCAGCCCAGTTCCGGATTTTATTGAAAACGACTCGGCCCAAGATCTTCAGGGTGTTGTCGATCAGGGATATTGGGCGATAGCAACAAGGGTTGGATCTGTCCCCTTTCTTGAAAATGGGTACTATTATGCTTGTGGTCCACGTTTCTGGCATGGGGGAATTTATCAAATTATTAAAAACGTTACATAAAAGAGGGGACCAGAGATCAGGTTCAGATTTAATGAGGTCGATAGACAAACCATCTGGGCCAGGTGCTTTATTCCCTGCGCTTTCGTGTATGGCATCTTCAACTTCAGACAATAGTATGGTTAAGTGTGAAGGTAAGGGGAGATAGTCAGAGCTTATTGAATTAGCTAAATACATTTTTGAGAAGTGCTCCTCCCATACGTTGCTTGATATGTTGCAGCCTATGGGAGTGATGTTTGATCCTGAGGATCTGAATGCTTTCACCTCTCTCCAAAACCCCGTTACGTCTTTGAGAGCTGCAGCGCGGGCGAGGGAATCCCACCGTTCCTTTAACACCACCTCTGCGCGTGTTTTAGTCGCGTTCTTAAAGCGCGCTCTCAAGAGCTTGACTAATGCCATATCCCTGGGTTCGGCTTTTAGGGCGTCACGTAAGGACCTATTTGCCCTAGAGCAAGTGTCGTCAAACCATCTGGGGCTCTTGCCCTGAGTCGTGACTGGTTTCGAGATTTCTGATTTTGTTCCAGCACACAACATAGTAAAAGCCTTAATAATGTCTGCTCCGGGGCAAGTGCTGGACAAACACGTCTCTATAAGTGGGCGGTGGGATTTTATAATACGGGCCAGTAAGGCATTATTGTCTATCCCTCTCCACATGACTTTCAACTTGTCAGTGGATAGTGTCAGGTCTTTGGCCCCTATTTCTTTACGTTTTCTGAATTTATTTAAAAATCTAATAGTGGTGAAAATTGGGTTATGATCACTATAGCTAGTACCTAGAACTTCGGCCTTAACTAAAAATTTTTCGAGTGAAGCTGAAATAAAAATATAGTCAATGGTAGATGAGCAGCCACGTCCTCTGTAAGTAGGCAGTGGGGGGTTAACTGGGTCGTGGCCAACTTTTACCATTACATCGACTAAATCGTGGGTGGGTAGATAGTTGTACAATTCATTACCACTTCTGCAAGGAGTTTTCCCAGCACTGCTTATGGCAGATGTATCTATGCTGTTATACAGATGGGCATTGAAGTCACCCCCCAGACAAATGCCATCTAATTTGCCATATTTTTCATCCTGCGTTAGAGTGTCGATAAGTTCGAATAACCTAATAAAATTTTTGTTAGGCATAGATATAAAATCATTGTTATAAAAATTAATTAAACAGACCGTAATTCCGTGCGTGTAAATCAAGGCCTGGACGTTATCATTGTTGGTCTCTATGGATTTGATACTATTGCCTTCAGTGATTTTTATCAATTACCTACTAATTCTATGCCTACAAAATTTCATTAAAACTGTACACAATCATTTACAATTATCTACACCTAATTAACTGAAAAGAAGTATCATCACAGTTTCATATCTATACTTGATCATTTTACAAATGTATCGCCATCTCTTCGCTCGAATTCAAACCTACAGGAGACAAGGTTTCAAAATCAATAACAAATCTAGATTCACTCATCCTTTGCTAGTGCTCCCGGTCTCCTCCCCGTTCCTGTAGTTCAATGGAATCTAATACTACAAAGGACAGCAGCTCGTCATCACGTTATGCATTTCATTAAAATGCCTGGCCACCGGGTATTGTACATTATTCCTCCGGATTGCTCGCTGATGTTCTAATATTCTTTTCCTCGCCCGGTGGATGGTACTTCCAATATAGTATTTACCACACGGGCAGATCAACCAATAAATACAGTAGTCCGTATTACAGCTAAAATTGCCCTTGATTGAGAATATTCTATTGCTGTTTGGTACCGTAATTATGGCACAGTATTTACTTTTAGCACAAGCTTTACACCGCTTACAGCATTTAAAGCCTGTGACATCGAGTGTGCTCCCACCATCTACATCAGTGGTGATCCAGCGCAAGACTGGGAAATGGGGAACAACATATACCAATATCCTCCCTGCGTCGCAGACCCGCCGTGACACACACTCATTCCTACACGCAATCATTGGTGGGGCCCATAACACCAACTCTCACACATCACCACTCACGAGTCTGCACACACAGGAGGGATGAGTAATTCAAGCGCTGGACATGTGGGGGGGCAGCTTATAACCTATAGGGAGAGAAAAGTCAATTTACAAAATATACATTAGCATTTATCACCTATAGATCCCTAATCCTAAACATCAAGGCACTCCTGCCATTTGGTCGAATGGACCAAATTAGTTGGATTGGTTGATGGTGATTTAGAACCAGCTAAAACACATTTAAGACTCAAAATCCTTAACTCTCTTTATGAAAAACCACAAACTCATATTTCTTATTAATCAATATTTGTTTATCTAAATTTTCATAATAATCTATATTTGCATTTGTCTCATCAAAGTTTAGAATTTCTAGATCAATCCAAGTTAATCATAGAACATCATATTTACCTAATCTGGCTATTTTGCAGTCCTCTAATTCATTAGCTCTGCATAAACAAATTTGTCGGGAATTGTCCGAATAAAGCAGGCCAGAGCTTAAATTTCAAAGTCCTCTGCTCTGCACGTTACAGTCCCCAATTTTATCAAAGGACCAGAAATCGTGCAAGCATCTATCATAGCCCATGGATTTGGAAAAAGTTTGCAGTCATCAAACGGTTGGGCAGCATCTGGATCATCAGGAAAGGCTTCACGAAAGAACGAAGGTGAAAAAATGATGAATAATAATAATCCCTCCCTATTCTACTACCCTTTTTATAATAAAATCAAGTTAAAGAAGATACAATTTTAAGCTTTCGGACAGTCGTGATTGGCTGGTTGGGATCGTCCGATTCTTATTCCCAGATTTTCAGTACAGTTCGAGGGGTGATGTCACTTGTTAGCCAAAGTGTCGGCTTGTTCCGGTTTACTGTAAGGTTGATTGTTCCCCTATCTTGGCGAACCTCCAGTTTCATATCCTTGACCAGGGACACGATGAGCAAAGGTCGCTAAGAGGTTCAGGATACATACTCGCACTTGCGCAGTTGATTCCGCGCCTCATGAGACAGTGGCCACTTCTGCCTAGCGGCCATATTGGATTTAGGCCCAGATACGAAACAAACACAAAGCGAAACAAACACAAAAGAATAATTAATACATAGAAATGGTGATTCTAATGTTAACCCCTTACTAATCCCTTTATGTGCTTGTATTTATCTAGTATATAGCGACATTTAAAGCCATTATATTCACCTTTTTCGATCCTCGTCGAGGATGCAACATCACAAAGCAACATATATCGTGCAGTATTCTATTACCACATATACTATTATTAATATGCGTACAGATTTTAGTTATAAGAGTTATTTAGCCATGAAAATAGCAAATCCCACATGTAATTTAAGTATTAATAATGTTGATTAGTATACAAGCAACACTTATTTAGTAATATTATAGTTAATAGATTATAATTAGTATTTTCATGCAAGAATAGAGGAGGTATACAAAATGTTGTACTACCTGCTCCATCAATCCCCCCTTTGGTGATTATATCACCACAATACCTAAAATGTTGTAAAATTTACAAAAAGAAGAGAAAATGAATTCATTTTATTAGTTCACATTTCTGTTTCCCCAATTTCTTCTTCCCTTGCTTTTCTATACATACTATCTTTCATTTCTTCTAATTCTACTTGTTCAAATTCTCTTTCTCGTCTTTTATTCTCTCTTTTTCAAAGTTTCTCTTTTAAAATGTTTCTGTATTTTCTTTCTTTTGCAACATAAACATCCTAGTCTTAAAATTAATACAAGAAAAACCACACATGTTAATGGAAATAGGATCTTAACTATAAATGTACTTCCTAATTTTAGTAGGAAATAGAAGTTAGTTTCTTTCCAATCTTTTCCCGAACACCTTCAACCTCCAGTGGTGCAATTTCCTCATGCAAATCAGTTACATTTTTAATGTATGACTTTAGATCTTGACTTTCGTCAGGGATGTAAGTTCAACAATGTTGAACTTTCAGCATTCCACAGACTCCACCCTCTTTTTTCAAAATTATATCAAGGGCAAGTCGATTTTGCATTACCATGGCACGCATGGCAACCATTTCTATATTTACCAATTAAAATCCTCCAGCGGTGCTTGTTGACAAGCGATCCACTACTGTTGATAATTTTCTAATTTTGTGTGCATTCAGAGATATTCCCACTGCTGGTATCAATGCTCCAAAAATGTCTCCCACAATTTCTGACCAAGATTCTCTTTTTCTACGTGTTAATTGACTACCTAACTCATGTACACCATCTCTTCCTCTTCCCACATGAAATATTTTTGGGAAAACCAGGCCTACATAACAGGTACCAAACCAATGGTCTGGTAACCTATAATATGCTTTATTGCTGCAAATAAAATATAATCCAGGAAAAACTGGATCATTTCCTCCTTTAAATCCTCATCCACCCATGATTCGATATGTATCATGGCAATCACTGTTACCTACAAAATAATTATCATATGCAGTTTGATTCCTTCTAATACACAAATTTCCTTTCGGAGGCCAATCTAGAGACATTGTTGGACTAACTTCTCCTTTCAAATGTTTTTCTCTTTCAACATCCCAGACTTCCTTTCCCTCGGGTACTTTCCTTTGCATTTTTAATCTCCTTTCTTTAACCATATCCAATAATCTTCTCCTCCTTCTTTAAGCTACAAGTTAGATTATTTTTAAATATAGATTCTAATGTTAGTTCTTTAGTTTCCAAGAAAAATTCACCTAACACCTTTGCAGGCTTCACTTTATTCAATTTGTTAACTACAGGTACTTGTGAAAATGTGTTATCTACATCTGAAAAATAATATTCTAATTTCCCTATTTTGTAAAACTAACTTGCTATTACACTACATGTTATTCCATATGTTACTGGGAGGTGATGGTAAGTCACTCCCTCAGATACAGACGCCGGCAATTGCATGCAGACGTAGCAATCCCTCACATCCATCGTCTTCACATATTCGTATAGTAATTTTGAAAATACATTGTTAGAAAAATCAGTTATAGACCTATCTTTATGTAAGTAATTTCTATCTATTTTAGTCGTATATACCTTCTGAATCTTTTCTACATTAGTTTTATTCTTACTATGTCCTTCTATTATTTCTAGTGTAACCTTAAATTAAACCATTAGCGCTAACGCACTCCACAGAAGCATTAGTAATCCTGTACAACAACAACACATTTTGAACCATCTTCTAAGGAACACACATTTAGATTTTCTATTTTCTATGTTTGCCATTTCGAAAAATGATCAGTTTCTTTTGACTTAGCCTCTTCTACTTCACAACTAGTTTTGTCTAATCCAAGGCTCTAAGCACCTACTTGGTTCTATCAGTTATGTATTTTTCCAGTAAATTATTGTCTTTCCATTGGAATCACTTTTAGTCTTTTCAGTTTGGCATTTGATCATCTTTCACTTTTCTTCCATAATCTTGATACAGAACTTCCTGAACATCCGTTTCTTCTCCAATGTCGGACAAGATAAATCTCAGGATTTCCGATTCTTCGTTTTCCTCAACCACTTCTGGTACAGTCACCTCTGGATTTTCTTGGCTATCCGCCTCTTCTTTTATTTCAGGCAGCACCACATATGACCATTCTGGCGACTTATACTTCTGGTTAGGCTTTCTCGTTCTCTTATTTTCCTCTGCTCTTGTTTTTCCTTCATTTTTCAATTTTTCTTGACTAGATACTTCATTCACTTGTTCATCTCTAGGTGAATTCACTTGTGTCAATCTGTATCTCAATCTCTTTATTTTTTTTGTCCAAATTTCATCTTTTGCTGATCTTTTCAATTTACTTCACTTATCATTTTTCTCAGTTCTCCATGCTCTTTTCTTCAGGACTCGACCTTCTGGTACTTCTTCATCACTGTCCTCTGACTCTGTTTCAACTTGTCTTTTACTTTCGACAATTTTTCTTTCCACCACTTCTTTTGTTTTCCCTACTTCTGTCCCTCCTCGTGGTTCTTCCACACAATCTTCCTGCTGACTAGCTGTCCCTTCCTCTAACTGGATGTTTGAATTCCCTACAACTCCTCGGGGGTCTTCCTCAAAAATCTTTCCCTTCCTCTCTGTATCTGGCACCTGACCATCTGCTTCTGTTACCTCAGGTGGAATTTCTCTCAACTTTCAGGGACTTCCTTATCGAAAATTTCTTTAATTGTCACTTCACTGCTTTTCTCTTGTCCCGTATGTACCTGTGCTTGTTCAGTCTCTGAGTCTGAGCTGGTGTCAGAAATCTGCAACTTCCTTCTCAAGGGAATGTTCTCTGGGGCAAAGGTCAAATTTTGTAATGACTCCCCCGTTTCAGGATTTTGTCTTGTTCTAGTGACCTCAGTATCAGATTCAGAACTAGTTTCTGACTCTTCAAAGTACTCTCCTTCCTTGTTATCCACTGGGTTTGGAATTCGCAAGGTATGACTAGCATGAATCCAGTTCTTTACTCCTGCACACTTCACAGCTGTGGTCGTAGTTAGAATCACTTGTCGTGGTTTTCCCCAACGTGGGACCAAACAGTTCCTTCGTCTGTGCACTTTAATTCTCACCCAGTCACCTGGGCTTAGATCATGAGCTGGCTTCTTTTCAAGAGTGGTGGCATCCGATCCAACCTGATGAAACACAGAATGAACGGAGTCAGCCAACCCCTTACAGTAATCCGACACCAAGTCATCAGAGATAGGCAATAACTTGTTGACTGGTATGAATACATGCCTCATTGCTCTGCCCATCACAATCTCGTGGGGACTCAAACCTGTGTTCCTATCTGGAATTGATCTAATAGTCATGAGTACCAGAGGCAAGACATCAGGCCATTTCAATCCTGTGGCTAAACATGTTTTTCCTAATCTGTTTTTAATAGTGCCATTTACCTGTTCCACCACACCAGAAGCCTCTTGGCGATAGGCACAATGCAGTTTCTGTTGTACATTCAATGCTTCACAAATTAATTTCATGATTTCATTATGGAAATGTTTTCCTCTATCTGACTCAATCGTGACTGGGAACCCAAATCTAGGGATGAATTCCCTCAAAAGTAATTTCGCTACTGTAATTCCATCACTTCTTCTTGTGGGATATACTTCTACCCATCTAGAAAACAGGCAGACCATCACTAAAACATACCTCAACCTGTTACAGGGAGGCATCTCAATGAAGTCGATTTGCATGCTGGTGATAGGCCCTCCTTCTCGACCTATCGTTCCTAGACTTACAACTGTTTTTCTTCCAGAATTGAACTGTTGACAAATAAGACATCTTTGACATAGGCTCTCAGCTACAAGTCTGAATTTTGCATTATACCATGTCTGCCTAAATAATCTAATCATTGCATCTCTTCCTACATGTGCTTGTCCATGATACATCCGTGCCATAGCGGACACCATGCTATCAGGCATAACTGGTCTTCCATCTCGATAAACCCACACATGATCTGTGTCCCTTGGTGCACATCCTGCTTTTACCCATTGTCTCATTTCCTCATCTCCTGCTTCTTCCTGTAACTGCCTCACTTCTTCCCATGTATTCACAATGTTAGTAAACAACAAGGGACATGAATTCATTTCTTTTTCTTTTGCCCTATTGACTGAATTCTGGTTTCGCGCGCAATATTGAGACATATCGTTTGCATATTGGTTCCCTGCTGCAATGTAATCTCCAGTCTTCGCATGTGCAGCACATTTCACAACAGCCCATTGCTTAGGCAGCTGTATCACCTCAAGCAACTTCCCAACCACTTCAGCATTCCTTATAGGGGTTCCACTTGAAGTAAAAAACCCTCTCTGTGACCAAATTTGGCCAAAATCATGCACGACACCGAAGCCATATTGACTATCGGTTATCACAGTCACTCTCACATTCTTTCCCAACTTACATGCTCTTGTTAATGCAAAGAGTTCAGTAACCTGGGCTGATTTTACTCCTTTTAGGTAAGATGCTTCCATTACCGCTGCAACTGTGCATACTGCATATGCTGCACTCAGAATTCCTTCGTCTATTCTCAAGCATGACCCGTCCACAAACATCACAATTGTCACTTTCTGACAAAGGTAAATTTTTTATATCAGGACGTGGTTTGGTACAGAAATCAAGTACATCCAAACGATCATCATCCACATCGTCTCTGACTTCCACATTCTCAGCATCAGGTAATAACGTTGAAGGATTCACATTCAGACATCTCACAAGGCCTACATTTGTTGCACCTAATATGACTTTCTCATATTTAGTCAGCCGACTATGCGTCATGAACTGAGTGCGGCTCCTTGTTAAAAGGATTGCCACATCATGAGGTACAAACACTCGCACAGGATATCCCATCACAATTCCTTCACTCTGTTCTAGGCTCTTACAGGTGGCTGCTACCGCTTTCAAACAACCTGGCAATGCTACAGCTACAGGATCGAGTATAGCTGAAAAATATGCAATTGGTCTTCTCAGTTTTCCATGTTTCTGTATTAATACCGAGAGTGCACATCCATTCCTTTCGCTGCAGTATAGTTCAAACTCTTTCTCATAATCAGGCATACCAAGTGCTGGTGCCTCACACAAACTGTCTCTCAATTGTTTAAAGGCTGATAATTCTTCCCTATTTAATTCAATGGGATCTTTTACATCACTTCTCGTTAGACGTACCAAAGGTTTTGCAATTATTATCTTGATTCTCTCTGCAGTTATTTTCCTCAGTCCTTTTTAATTTTGTGGCCTAAATATTGTACTTCTTTCTGACAAAATTGCAATTTCGATGGGGATACTTTAAGTCTTCCATCTGCCTGATGATTTAGCAATGCTATGGTATCCACTACACAAGCTTCTCGAGTTTTTGACGCCACAAGCAGGTCATCAATGTACTGCACCAGTACCGAGCTCTCGGACATTTCTAGATCTTCTAAGGACTTTTTCAATATCTGGTTAAATATTGAGGGGCTCTCTGTATACCCCTGTGGGATTCGGCACCATGCCAAAATACGTTCGTCCAAATGGAACGCAAAAATCTGTTGACTTTCATGATGGAATGGAATAGTAAAGTTAAGCATGACACAGGTCAATTACCGTATACCATTCCGCATCATGAGGAATCTGATACAATATCACAGATGGATTTGGTACAATGGGACAACATGATACAACAATTTTGTTTATTTTTCTCAAGTCTTGCACGATTCTAAATGTTCCATTAGGCTTTTTCAGTTACATAATTGGTGAATTACATGAACTACTCATTATTTCTCTCAAAATACCTTGTTTAATCATTTTTTCTATTATGGGAGTAACTCCTTCGATTATTTCGGGTGTTAATTTGTACTGTGGAATATTTGGGCAACCTATTCCTTCCTTTACTGTCACTTTTACAGGACCTACATTTTTCATTAATCCCACATCTTCTCCTGTGAAATCCCAGACTTCTGCTTTTACTGTCTTTTTCAGTTCCTTTGGTAGTTCTTCAGGGTTAAATACAGCAAATGCCTCAGTAATTACGGTTTCCATATTAGCCATAGTCATTTTATACAGTACATCTTCATCAAAGGTCTCAAATGCTATACCATCGGGAGTGCAAAATATGGTGCAATTCATTTTGCACAACAAATCTCCTCCTAACAAATTTACAGGGCTTGAATCGCACACGACAACGCGGTGCATTTCAGAAAATTTCCCTATATGAACTTTTACTGGTTCAGTGAGATACGTTTTAATCTGTCTGTTGGATACTCCAACTACTTGGATTGTTTCGTCCGAGAGAGGAAGATTTTTAACATCAGCTGACCTGACAGTGGATCGAGTAGCATCAGTATCTACTAGGAAAGTAATATTTTCATCATTTACCTTTCCATCCACAAAAGGACCTGTCTGGTCTACTTCTAGAGTTGCACCAAATGCGCACTCCTTTTCCTCCCCTCTGCACCGTCAATAGCTTTCTTCCGACTCACTCTCATCGCGTTGTAGCCAATACTGCGAAACAGCACTAGCGCGCGGCATCTTAGTTACTCATTACTGTATTTCTGAGGATTTACGCTCTGTGGAAAAGGCGGTTTTGGCGCCTGATTCTGTTGGGCAACAACCTGCTGCTGTCGCTGTGGTTGACAACTCACCTCTTTCTGCACCTGCGAATTCATTGATGCATTATCACCATTAGTACTTGGGGGAAATTTACACTCGGATTTCCAGTGCCCTACTCTTACGCAATTATGACATGGCCACTTCTTTTTGGCTTCTTCTATATTAAATTGTCCCATTCCTTTTCCAATATTAAACTTGGGTTTTATAAATGTACCATTTGCTTGTTCAATTAATTGAGCTTCCTGTCTTTCTGCCACTTTTACCTGTGCCCACATAGTTTTTTCTTTTAACTTTCGTTGTTTGGCTTCAATTTCATCACTAAAATATTTTGCATGTCTCAGTACTTCATCTATTTTCTTATTTTGCCAATCCACTGTATGCTGCTTAATCATTTCACTTATTTCTGGACGCAACCCATATCTTTTTTCACTCAAATTTTCATCACCACTAAACTGCTTAAAGGCAAGGATTAACCTCTCATAATAAGCGTGTACCGATTCTTTAGCTTCCTAATGAGTTCGGTCTATTTTTACCCAATCAGTTTCCTTGGAAGGTACTTAGTTTTTCAGAAAGGTAATTACCTGTTCATATTTTTTCATAACCTCCGGTTCAGGGGCACCTGTTTTTGGGTCTCTAGGGTATTCTTGTGTAGGCCAGTTTATCATAATCTTGCATTCTGTCCATAAATCGGCTGGTACTATTATGTCAAATAGACTATTTAAATCAATTCATAAAACTTAAAACATAAAAATTTCTCTCATGGGACATTCTGTCACTACCTTTTCTTTTTCACTTACAGGGAAAGCTGCAAATGTTTAGTCTGAGACATCATCTCGTTTTCGAAACCACCTACTTTTCCATTTATCTACATCTCCCTATTTTCTTAACAAAATGATTGTCTTTAATCTGAGTTGTTCTTCCTGCGGTGTTCAGATTTTCAATATCCTTTTCAGAAAAATCTACTCGGTATGGCTTTTGTAGAGCCTTTACTCTTTCAAAGTCTATACCCATTTCATTTGGCACTTCTTCTAGTCTTTCGTGTAGATTCCTTGCTCTCCAGGTTATACTTTTACATAAAAATAATAATTCTTCATTCTGATAAGCTTTTAACTTCTCTGTGGGGATAGTCCCTACTATTAATTCTTCCAGAACAATCTTCAGTTTGGCCACATCTATAGATTGTGATTCTGTATCTTTCCGCTGTAAACTCCACAGCCATTCACTTAATTCTTCTGAAGTAGGCCCTACAGGATTTTTCTCATTATTTGATTGTGCTAAACTCTTTGGTGATCCTGGGACTGATTCTGTCGTCATTATTATTCTATCTACTAAACTTTGATCTACTGTCAAATTTTTAGGCGTACTATGTTCTGAAATACCTACTGTTTGTCTCCATGGGTTCTCATCTACATTCTTTTCTGGCCTCTCGGTTTGTTTTTTACTATTATAAGGATTCGTCAGACAATGCTTACTATCCTTCTGTTTATCAAAAATAGGCATTACAGGTCCTTTGGTTACAGGAACAGTTACGGCTTCCAAATTTTTAGTCAATTCCCTAATCTTTTCAGTTAATTCTAAAGTGGTTTTCGCTAGTTCAGCTGAATTTTCATTACCCATTTTAATATGTTGTGTTTTGTCTATTTCCCTAAAAGGATTGTTTCTTCCTACTTCTTGTGGTTCTGTTTCAAATGTTATACTTCGTGGTGTCTCTCTCATTGGGGCACTTGGTGTCAATAATGTGGAATCTGATTGATATGGGGGTGGATTTTGATAAAACATGTCATCAAGAACATCATCCTCCTATTTATGCACACCATACCCTCCTGTCTCTGTATTATTTCTCTTTTCCATACATTTTCTATTGCTAATTTCTTCAGCATTTCTCACAGGAAACAACCCATCAGTCATATTTGTGCTTCATCATCTCCTCATTCTATCATCATGATTCTCCTGTCCATATGATCTACCAAACATATATTTGTACCTTCCGCCACTCCTCTGTCGTTCTCTGTCATGCATCTCATCTTCCCATTCTGTCAATGCTTTAAACTGTGTTGGTCTAGGTCTCGGTTCTAGATTCATCATTCTTTCTCTCAAATTTCTTAAAACCGCTAAAGTGAATGACCCATGTTCCGGAAATGCTAAAACTCCATCATCTTTTGTATATTTTGCCCAATTGTCCAGCCAAATACATGTATGATATCTGTATTTCGCAACCATAAAGAATGCGGGCGATTTTGGTGGGGGAAGCAACTGTCCCTCTCTAGTCACAATCGGTTTGTCCTTTTTAAATAAACTCTTGATCTTTCCAAACCAGGACTTTTTCTCTTTTTCTGGTGGATCGTAATACATCATTTTGTCTTTTCTGTATCGCTAGATTTCCCTACGACTATTCTGTTGTTTTAACCAATCGTAGCGCGACTTACACGAACGCACCAATCAGGAGTGTCTATGTCACTTCTGTAATTCTCCAATCCCAGGCAACTCACACTAACGCACCAATCAGGAGCGTCTACGTCACCCTGTAATTCTCCACTCTCAGCGCAGTTTACACTAACGCACCAATCAGAAGCGTCTATGTTTCTTACTGACTGGCCAATCCCAGCGCGGTCTTTCTGACGTCAGCTTTTCACGCTACTCCTGCTTCTGCTGACCCCTCCTTTACAAAATTTATCGGCAAACTTTCTTACGTTCTTTCTGACTTTCTTTCAAATCTGTTAGTAACGACATAAAACACCACCATTATCTGTTTTGCTAACAAAAGAATAGTTAATGACCTTTCTTACAAGAATTCCGTCTTTCCAGAGAGCAGCGCTTACCTCTGCCCTACTACGAAATCGTTACTTCCGTTGATAAAGTAGCACATCCCTCTACTTTACCCTTCTAGCAAGCATCAGCTAACTGTTTCTCTAGAATTAAGACACTTAGTTGTAGACGCTCTGCTCCTGAGAAATAAAACCAGAGTTTCACAATTAACCTGTATGCTATTTCATTCACGCACTTTCATACGGAAAATGTAGTTCATTCACACAGAATTCTGTCTTTCCCGAGAGCAGCGAACAGTCTACCCTACTACAGAATTATGACACTCGTTAATAAAGTAGCACTTCCCTCTACTTTATCCTTCTAGCAAGCTTAGGGAACACCTATTACCTTTCCAGAGAGAAGCGTAATCAGAGTGCCTTTTGGACTCCTGGTACCTGAGACCAAAATTTCACAGGTGACCTTCGCTACCATACATTTCTCTCTTACAGAAAATGTCCCTAATGCGTCGTGCAACTCCAATCGTCACACGTTTTCCCCGTGTACCTACAGGGCAACAACAATTCTGTCATTCCCGAGAGCAGCGCTTACCTCTGCTCTACTACGGAACCGTTACAAACTTCCGACTTCCTACATCCCAGAAGCCGTCCCACAACATAGAACTCGACGTGACTCAACATAGAGTGTTAATACATAAACCAATACTTTCCCACAATCAATAAGCAATAAGCAATTTGCAAGCAATAATCTCCAAACCAAAACAATAAAACCATCATACTGCTACCAGAAAAACTGATCCAGCACAAGACTGGGAAATGGGGAACAACATATACCAATATTCTCCCTGCGTCGCAGACCCGGCGTCACACACACTCATTCATACCCGCAATCATTGGTGGGGCCCATAACACCAACTCTCACACGTCACCACTCACGAATCTGCACACACAGGAGGTATGAGTAATTCTGGGGGGAAACACCTTATAACCTATAGGGAGAGAAAAGTCAATTTACAAAATATACATTAGCATTTATCACATATAGATCCCTAATCCTAAACATCAAGGCACTCCTCCCACTTGGTCGAATGGACCAAATTAGTTGGATTGGTTGATGGTGATTTAGAACCAGCTAAAACACATTTAAGACTCAGAATCCTTAACTCTCTTTATGAAAAACCACAAACTCATATTTCTTGTTAATCAATATTTGTTTATCTAAATTTTCATAATAATCTATAATTGCATTTGTCTCGTCAAAGTTTAGAAGTTCTAGATCAATCGAAGTTAATCATAGAACATCATATTTACCTAATCTGGCTATTTTTGAGTCCTTTAATTCATTAGCTCTGCATAACCAAATTTGTCGTGAATTGTCTGAATAAAGCAGGCCAGAGCTCAAAGTTTAAAGTCCTCTGCTCTGCACGTTACAGTCCCCAATTTTATCAAAGGGCCAGAAATCGTGCAATCATCTATCATAGCCCGTGGATTAGGAAAAAGTTTGCAGCCATCAAACGGTCAGGCAGCATCTGGATCATCAGGAAAGACGTCACGAACGAACAAAGGTGAAAAAATGATGAATAATAATAATCCCTCCCTATTCTACTACCCTTTTTATAATAAAATCAAGTTAAAGAAGATACAATTTTAAGCTTTCGGACAGTCGTGATTGGCTGATTGGGATCGTCCGATTCTTATTCCCAGATTTTCAGTACAGTTCGAGGGGTGATGTCACTTGTTAGCCAAAGTGTCGGCTTGTTCCAGTTTACTGTAAGATTGATTGTTCCCCTATATTGGCGAACCTCCAGTTTCATATCCTTGACCAGGGACACGATGAGCAAAGGTCGCTAAGAGGTTCAGGATACATACTCGCACTTGCGCAGATGATACCGCGCCTCACAAGACAGTGGCTACTTCTGCCTGCGGTGTTAGCGGGCATATTGGATTTAGGCCCAGATGTCAACTTAAGCGAAACAAACACAAAAGAATAATTAATACATAGAAATGGTGATTCTAATGTTAACCCCTTACTAATCCCTTTATGTGCTTGTATTTATCTAGCATATAGCGACATTTAAAGCCATTATATTCACCTTTTTCAATCCTCCTCGAGAATGCAACATCACAAAGCAACATATATCGTGCAGTATTCTATTACCACATATACTATTATTAATATGCGTACAGATCTTAGTTATAAAAGTTATTTAGCCATGCAAATAGCAAATCCCACATGTAATTTAAGTATTAATAATGTTGATTAGTATACATGCTACACTTATTTAGTAATATTATAGTTAATAGATTATAATTAGTATTTTCATGCAAGAATAGAGGAGGTATATAACATTTTGTACTACCTGCTCCATCAGTGGTAATTGCATTCTTACTCAATTCATCTTTCAAGGATCTCCCCTTCCTGAATGTTATTTGTGGGGTTTCATTGACAAATTTATTGATAATCCTGTCTGTTTTGAGAATGTGCCAATTACGAGTGAGTATCTTTCTGATTTTAAAAGCTTGATTAGAGAAGGTCGTGATGAATCTCACCTTATCCGGGGTGTGCGGGAGGGCTTGAGCCCCCCACATGCCCCGAGGACCACCACTTCCCCGGGGCTTTGCCAATATAAACACGGGGCACACAGCCCCGCCTCAGCCCCGGGGACCGCCATATCCCCGGGGCTCTGTTTTAAAAAAAATAAAATGCGCGTGGGGGGCTCGAGCCCCCCCCACGTGCCCCAGGGACCACCAGCTCCCAGAGGTTTTGCCAATTTAAACGTGGGGGACACGCGCCCCCCCCCCGCAGCCCCAGGGACCATAACCTCCCCGGGGAACTGAATATTCAAATTCGGGGGACCACCACCTCCCAGGGGCTTTAACACTTGGGCCCCCCTCCTGGAGCCCTTGATGGCCCTGGGGACCACCACCCCCCAGGGCCGGCTCCTGCAATGTCCTGAGACATTGCTGTTTGCTATGGCAGGGCGGGAGCAAATCTGCCTTACTTCATTGAAGCGAGAGCAGGAAAACCTGCTCTTGCTTTAATGAAGCAAAGCAGGATTGCTTTTGAGCAAGGGGAGCTGAATGTCAGCAGCTCCCCTTGCTCAAAAGCAGTGCCAGCTCCCGCAGGAAGCAGGGAGCCAGCGGGACCGTGGGGGCATTGGGGCTCCCCCCACGGTCCCCAACGGAGAGGCCTGGCTCTGGGGGATGGGGTCCCCGTGGTCAGAAGTGGCCCGGGAGGGGGCCACACGGCCTCCCTCCCCTGCAGAAAAAAAACAGAAAGGGAAAGGCCGGCCCCCGGGGATGGGGTCCCCGGGGCCATAATTGGCCAGAGGAGGGGGGCCACATGGCCCCCCTCCAAACAAATAAATTAAAAATATTTTTAAAAGACTGGCCATGCCCCGGGGGATGGGGTCCCCGGGGCCAAAATCAGCCTCGAGAGGGGGTGCCACTCGGCCCCTTCCCATTTTTGTATTTCTTTTTTTAATAAATAGGGGTCAGGCCCTGGTGGATGGGGTCCCCAGGGCCCCAAAAATGGTTAAAGAACGGGGGCCACACAGCCCCCTTCTAAAAAATAAAATAAAATAAAATAAAGAAAAAAAGCCGGCATTTCCCGGAGGCCCCACCCCCTCCCTGCCCAGTGGCGCGTTGTAAGTTGGGGAATTAATTCCCCTTCAATACTGAGGGTCCCTGGGGGTCTTGTGCTCCGGAAGATTTTGAATCTCCCCTTCCACACTCTCTGCCTTTTCCTCTCCCTCATCCCCTGGCTAACGTCTGGCCCAGGTGCATGAGGCGCATTTCCTCTAAAAAAGAAATTGTTTTGGGTGGATTAGAACCACCTGCAGCTTCATTTTCGCTGACATCTGATTTACTCCTGGTCTCCACTGTAATGGGTTTGATGTTTTTGCTGTAGTTCATTTTCAGAGTATCAAATCTTTTTGCGCAAGTAAGGATTCTTCCTTCTTGGTAGTCAATCTCATCTCTAATATATTTCCTATGTTTTCTTTGTTGGATATCATCTTCATATTTCTCCAACCTTGCCTCCATTTCTTTTCTGTATTTGGTCACTTCTTCCTCATTTTCAGGCAGAATTTTGTCCTCAAGTTCTTTAATAAGTTCATGTGTCTCGTCTAGATCCATGTTTGCATATTTCATCAGGATTTTTTTTGGAACATGTCATGTTTTTGTGCCCCCACTCTTCTAAAATTTCTGGTCGTATCTCTGGGTGTGTGGGCATTGTGAAAATCCTTAGTCCCCTGGTACTCTTGTCAATGTTCAGATATTTTTTGAGTGCTATAATTTCACAACTTTTATTTAGTTCTCTTTTGTATTGCCGCTATTTGTACAAAGCTTTGTTTCAGTGACGTAATTGGAGAAGAGTCTTGTAGCATGGAGAGATGGGGGCCTATTAAGTGAAACAGAATTCCAATTTATGAGGAAGGAGTATCCAACAATACCAATAATTTACTTTCTTCCAAAGATTCACAGAACTCTGTCTAGCCCTCCGGGACGCCCCATCGTTTCCACATGGTAATCACTATATGAAAATGTGTCTGTAAATGTGGACCATTTCTTGGCACCGATGGTACAGAATCTCAGTTCATATCTGAAAGACACTGGCGATCTCCTACGGATCCTAGCACATACTTCTTGGAAAGCAAATTATATCCTGGTTACAATCGATGTTGTATCACTCTGCACTTTGATAAAACATAGAATTGGACTACAGGCATGTGCATAGTTTCTCAAACAACAGAGCATCAAAGATCTACAACATTCAGCCATGCTACTCACTATGATTGATTTATGCCTCAATAATAACATCTTCCTTTTTGATCGGGACCTGTACAAACAGCACTGTGGGACTGCCATGGGCTTTTCATTCTCACCGAATTATGCTAATTTCACCATGGGATGGTGGGAGAAGGAAATTACCTGGGGTGCCGAAAACCAAGTGGATTTGGGTAAAATCATATTGTGGCTACGCTACATCGACAATTTATTCGTCATCTGGAATGGTAGCGAAGAGGGCTTTTTGTCTTATTTTAACAAACTTAACCACAATAATGTTGGGCTGGCATTTACGTGTTCTAACAGGAATACCAGTATTGATTTACTGGATACAACGGTCTATATAGACCAGGAACAGATCCAAACTACGTTATTCAGGAAACCTACGGCAACCAATAGTATCCTTCATGGCACCAGTTACCATCCTAAGTCCCTAAGAAATAGTATCCCATATGGACAGTTCATACAGATAAAAAGGAACTGTTCAAAGGATGGAGATGCCAATAACAAGATCACAGAAAGTGCATATAGGCTACACAATAGAGGATACAGATCTAGAGATTTGAATAGGAGCTTACAAAAAATTGCAACAGTGACTCGCACCGATACTCTTATACCAAAAGCAAAAAACCAGAAAGTCCCAATTACATCAGGGACTGAGAAACCGAGACTTATCCGTACCTATAGTTGGGAAAGTCCACGCATCACTCAGATTGTACAGAAATATTGGCATGTTTTGAGCAGTGATCAGGACATTGGCAGTCTGATTGGTGACAGGTAACATACAGGAAAGTGCGTTCGGTACAAGACACTCTTGTCCAAAGCTACTACCAAACTAAAGCAAAAACATGTTGGCTGGACGAAAAACAACTGGGTTACACTAAATGTAACAAATGTAAGGCATGCAAAGTCACCGTAAACAAAACAGAGTACGAAGACTTTGAAGGGAAATCGATAAAAATCCATCGTAGAATTACCTGTACAACACAGTTCGTGGTCTAAGTCATTCAATGTGCCTGTGGAATGAGATATATAGGATCTACTGTCTGCATGCTGAAAAAACGGATTCTTGAACACATTCGGGCTATAAAAAACAAGGATATGAACTTTGCAACAGCCAGATACTTGGGAGTTTGTCAAAACAATGACTGGAGAAGCATGGCATTTTTTGGTCTGGACACTATCCCTCCAAATGAAAGGATAGGGGATAAAAAGAAAACGGAGACAATTAGAGTCCAGATATATAATCAAGCTACGAACTACGACCCCAAGAGGTCTTAATAATGACGAAGAACTTCATGCTCACCTATAACTATCTAATGTTATGACATCTGTAGTTGTTTGTTAACATGATCCAATTCTAGAGTATTTACTTATTGATTTGATGAATCTAATGAGTATCACGCTTTGCTATTTTCTGTACTGACATTTTTTTATTTTGTTTTTATTTATTTCACTTATTTTTTCTAGTATGTGTTAAAATAAAACATGAATATTATTTAAATCTGTATTTTAAGATACAATGTGGTGTCAGATTGTCAGATGTGCCGTGGACCTCTATCAGAAGGGTATATGAGATACGTATGAGACTTCTCATGAATTATGCTTGTTGTTATGACCTAAATTAACAGAGGACACCCAACTGTATTTAAATACATCGAATTGGCTAAACACATATGTCTAGTTAATCTTCCAACTAATATTTAAAAAAACATAGGATCTCATTCAGTTACTAAACTGGTTGATGGTTAGTTATGTACTACACAGTGTGCAAACGCATATTAATGAATTTAATTTAGTTTTTGTTTTTTTGTTTAAACGCAACATTGTTTGGTTATAAAAAGCGCATGCAGAGTTTTTGGCCATACAATTGCTTAATAGTAAACACAAGATATAATTGTCTGTGTAAATGAGGATATGAATTTTAAATGCAATGGTTGACACTACAATTCCCAACATGCCTCATTATGGGCCTAATTGGGTGTAAGTATATATAGTGCATTATGGGTAATAATCCTCCAACCGTGAGCAAGGCCTTTGTGGCTGAAATGCATCGGTGTGACTCACAGACGGAGACTTAATGGTGGATTTAAAATAAAGAAACTGAATCTGATTTCCTGCGTGCAGCGTACTCTTTTGCTTCAAAAAATTAACTAAGGCCATGGATTCGGCCTCACGCACGCACCCGCTACTGTGCGCTCTGGCTGGGATCCACTTGTATGGAATATATATATATATATATATTACCTACTGGAGGTCGCCAGTAGGTAGATCTAGTTAGGACCTATTTTCCATAGGAAATCCGCAACATTCTATTTGGAATAACGTTCACGCCGATTGACAAATCTTTGCAAAAGTTTCCAAACTTTTGGCCAGCTCCGGTCTGCTCCTATCCTGAAAATTTCACCGTGATTCCTCAAGCGAGGGCCGAGAAAAAAGGGGGGACCCAAAACGCATTTTCCCCATGCATTTTCCCATAGGACCTTTTGACGCAGCTACAGCCCGACCTGCTGAACGGAATTACACCAAATGTGGCAAAGAGGTAGTCCTCAGTTCAGTCTCGTGCCTCTTGCTTAAATGGTGTAAATTAGAGGTAAAAGTACATATATATCTATGGCCTCGGAGGCTCCGCGGACCCTCCCCGCACCCAGCGCGCACCCTGCCTTGCACGAGCTGTATTCTGATTGGCTGTCAACACTGCAGATCAGGAAGTGTTGGCAGCCATCTTGTGCCTCTGTAGAACCGAGGCACAAGAAACCTAAAAAACAAACGCGAAAAACGCAAAAAGGGAGCAGGGTAGAAACACCCTGACCCCCTAGGCCTGCTCAGGGGGTTCCACAAGGACCCCCAGGGCCAAAAAAAGAATTAAAAAAAAAATCTGCGAGATTCGCGCACCCAGTGCGAATTTCAGACGAAAAAAGAAAAAAAATTCAGCGCGGGCTCCCACGCTGAATATGCTAATTTGCCCACGGGGGCCAAATCCGAAGGGCATAATAAATAAATAAGTGTGGGGGGTCCCAATCCCCCCCACACTGCCCCGGGGACCGCCACTCCCCGGGGCTCTAACATAGTATATGCGGGGGGGCTCATGGCCCCACCTGCAGCCCCGAGGACCGCCACCCCCGGGGCTTCTTGAAAATGGGTGGGGGGGCTCTCAGCCCCCCTCAGCCCCGGGGACCGTCACCCCCGGGGCTTAAAACAATTTGGTGTGGGGGGGCTCTCAGGCCCCACCAGCCCCGGGGACCGCCACCCCCCCGGGCAACTTGTAAATGTGGGAGGGGGGCCACGCGGCCCCCCCTCCTGGAGCCTTGTATAGGCCCTGGGGACCGCCACCCCCCAGGGCCGGCTCCTGCAGTGTCCCGGGGTGCCCACCCCAGGACACTGCTGTTTGCAATGGCAGGGCGGGAGCCTCGCAGCTCCCACCCTGCCATTGCAAACTGCTTTGCTTCATTGAAGCGAGAGCAGGGAAACCTGCTCTCGCTTCAATGAAGCAAAGCAGATTGCTTTTCCACATGGGGAGCAGCATGTTAGCTGCTCCCCATGTGGAAAAGCAATGCCGGCTCCCTCAGGAGGCGGGGAGCTGGCTGGGACTGTGGGCGGATTGGGGACCCGCGTCCCCCCTTCCCCATTAAAATAAAAAAATATATATATATAACAATGGCCGGCCACGGGGGATGGGCTCCCCAGGGCCTTAAATGGCCACAGAAGGGGGGCTACGCAGCCCCCTCCATAAAAACAAATTTTTTTAAACAAAAGGGCCATGCCCCGGGGGATGGGGACCCCGGGGCAAATTATGGCCTCGGGAGGGGGGCCACGCGGCCCCCTTCCCGATTTTTTTTTATATGAATAAAAATTGGGGGCAGGCCCTGGGGGATGGGGTCCCCAGGGCCAAAAAAATTGAAAAATAAGGGTGGCTACACAGCCCCCCTTCTAAAAAAAAAAAAGAAGAAAAAAAAAATCGGGATCGGGCCGGAGGCCACGCCCCCTCCTTACACCACTCTGCAAATGCGCCCCCTGGCGCGTTTGCACAGGGGGAACTAATTCCCCTTGAATACTGCGGGTCCCTGGGGGCCAACTGGCCCACCAGGAACCTCCAGTATGCGCCAGGGGGCTGCGTTGCAGAGACGTGTAATGACGCCACACCCCTTTTTACACCTCTCTGCAACGCAGCTCCGTGGCGCTTACTGGAGGTACCTGGTGGCCTAGTTGGCCGCCAGGGGACCTCAGGATTCCAGGGGACTTAATCACCCAACTTAAAACGCGCCACGGGGTGCATTTGCACAGTGGTGAAGGTAGGGGGCGGGGCCTGAGGTGATACTGTAGTTGGGGTATTCATCCCTCTTCAATCCAGAGGTCCCCTAGGGGCCAACTAGCCCACCAGGTACCTCCAGTAAGCGCTGCGTTGCAGAGTGTTGTAAAAAGGGGCGTGGACTCAGAACACCTCTCTGCAACGCAGCTCCCTGGCGCATACTGGAGGTACCTGGTGGGCTAGTTGGCCACCAGGGGACCTCAGGATTCAAGGGTACTCAATCCCCCAACTTTAAACATGCCATGTGGCGCGTTTGCACAGTGGTGAAGGTAGGGGGCGGGGCCTGAGGTGATATGTGTGCAAACACGCCCTGTGGCGTGTTTTAAGTTGGGGAATTCATTCCTCTTCAATCCAGATGTCCCCTAGGGGCCAACTAGCCCACCAGGTACCTCCAGTAAGCGCCACGGAGCTGCGTTGCAGAGTGTTGTAAAAAGGGGCATGGCCTCTGAACACCTCTCTGCAACGCAGCTCCCTGGCGCATACTGGAGGTACCTGGTGGGCTAGTTGGCCCCCAGGGGACCGCAGGATTGAAAAGGAATTAATTCCCCAACTTAAAATGCGCCACAGGGCGTGTTTGCACACGTCACCTCACGCCCCGCCCCCTTCCTTCACCATTGTACAAATATTCCTCTAAAATCAGCCGAACTACGAATTCCGATTTACTCACCTGTTATCAGGATAGAACCCAGGGCTGCATCTTTTAGCACAGCACTGACCCTGAAAAGTAATTCTAAGCATGCTTACCAGTTACTTGTATTTCCTTCCATAGGAATCCATTGTGTGGTTTTCACCAGAAAAGTTTCTAAGTGTTCATTTTTGAAACATACAAATATTCCTCTAAAATCAGCCGAACTACGAATTCCGATTTACTCACCTGTTATCAGGAGAGAACCCAGGGCTGCATCTTTTAGCACAGCACTGACCCTGAAAAGTAATTCTGAGCGTGCTTACCGGTAACTTGTATTTCCTTCCATAGGAATCCATTGTGTGGTTTTCACCAGAAAAGTTTCTAAGTGTCCATTTTTGAAACATACAAATATTCCTCTAAAATCAGCCGAACTACGAATTCTGATTTACTCACCTGTTATCAGGGGAGAACCCAGGGCTGCATCTTTTAGCCCAGCACTGACCCTGGAAAGTAATTCTAAGCGTACTTACCTGTAACTTGTATTTCCTTCCATAGGAATCCATTGCGTGGTTTTCACCAGAAAAGTTTCTAAGTGTCCAATTTTGAAACGTACAAATATTCCTCTAAAATCAGCCGAACTACGAATTCTGATTTACTCACCTGTTATCAGGAGAGAACCCAGGGCTGCATCTTTTAGCCCAGCACTGACCCTGAAAAGTGATTCTAATCGTACTTACCAGTAACTTGTATTTCCTTCCATAGGAATCCATTGTGTGGTTTTCACCAGAAAAGTTTCTAAGTGTCCATTTTTGAAACATACAAATATTCCTCTAAAATCAGCCGAACTACGAATTCTGATTTACTCACCTGTTATCAGGGGAGAACCCAGGGCTGCATCTTTTAGCCCAGCACTGACCCTGGAAAGTAATTCTAAGCGTACTTACCAGTAACTTGTATTTCCTTCCATAGGAATCCATTGTGTGGTTTTCACCAGAAAAGTTTCTAAGTGTCCAATTTTGAAACGTACAAATATTCCTCTAAAATCAGCCGAACTACGAATTCTGATTTACTCACCTGTTATCAGGAGAGAACCCAGGGCTGCATCTTTTAGCCCAGCACTGACCCTGAAAAGTAATTCTAATCGTACTTACCAGTAACTTGTATTTCCTTCCATAGGAATCCATTGTGTGGTTTTCACCAGAAAAGTTCCTAAGTGTCCATTTTTGAAACATACAAATATTCCTCTAAAATCAGCCGAACTACGAATTCTGATTTACTCACCTGTTATCAGGGGAGAACCCTGGGCTGCATCTTTTAGCCCAGCACTGACCCTGGAAAGTAATTCTAAGCGTACTTACCAGTAACTTGTATTTCCTTCCATAGGAATCCATTGTGTGGTTTTCACCAGAAAAGTTTCTAAGTGTCCAATTTTGAAACGTACAAATATTCCTCTAAAATCAGCCGAACTACGAATTCTGATTTACTCACCTGTTATCAGGAGAGAACTCAGGGCTGCATCTTTTAGCACAGCACTGACCCTGAAAAGTAATTCTAAGCGTACTTACCTGTAACTTGTATTTCCTTCCATAGGAATCCATTGTGTGGTTTTCACCAGAAAAGTTTCCAAGTGTCCAATTTTGAAACGTACAAATATTCCTCTAAAATCAGCCGAACGACGAATTCTGATTTACTCACCTGTTATCAGGAGAGAACCCAGGGCTGCATCTTTTAGCCCAGCACTGACCCTGAAAAGTAAATCTAATCGTACTTACCAGTAACTTGTATTTCCTTCCATAGGAATCCATTGTGTGGTTTTGAGCAGAAAAGTTTCTGTGTCTATTTTCACAAACTAAAAATTTTCCTAGAAAATCGTCTGTATGACTTAAACACATTCTTTCAACTGTTTACAGGAGATTGGCCAGTGCTGGATCCAGGATCCACCACTGAGTAAGAAAAAGTAACGATAACACTACTTACCTGCTAAGTGAATTTTCTGCCATAGGATAACATTGGTGATTCTATGTGAAAATGTTTCAATGTGTCAACTTTTAAAATACAATAATAATCCTTAAACATCACTACTGTAACCAAAACGCTTTTACTCAACTGTTTACAGGAGATGTCCAAGGACTGAATCTAGGATCCAGTCCTGTCGTTAGAAAAGTAATCCATAAAGCAACTAATTGCATTTGACTAGAAATTCACATTGAGCTCAATGTTGCTTTGTGTTTGAAATTGTGTAGCCCATTGCAACAACTGTAACTACTGTACTTAAAAGTCTATTGCCTATTTGCAAAGTATTTAAACTAAAGTAATTCATTCTGAGAAAGTATATTTTGTATTGTAATGTATAATGTAATTAAAAAAATAAAATATCTAAAAATAAACAGTTTAAACAATGTAGTAAATCACTATAAAAAAAATCAGTATAACAATTAATACATTAAAAATTGTCATTTACAAAACCTTTGAAATTCACTGAAAAAACCATAGGTTTCAGGCCTGATATAGTTAGGAATTAGCATTTAAAAAACCTTTGAAATTCACTGAATAAACCATAGGTTTTGGGCCTGATATAGTTAGGAATTAGCATTTAAAAAACCTTAGAAATTCACTGAAAAAACAATAGGTTTTAGGGATGTTATAGTTAGCTGGACATTTCACTCGACCAAAACCATTGAAATTCCTCCGATATAGTTAGTTGTACTAATTACATCTCGCGCGCCCGCAATCCACTGCTGATGATGTCACATATTACATCATTCATGACATGGTCAGTGACATCACTGATGACATCTCAAATGACATCACTGATGACATCACTGATGACATCATCCACGTGACAATCAGATACACCTCATCATACACTAGAATAACCTTTCATCACTCACTGTAAAATACAGAGTGCCAGATTTAAAACCATTGACACACCAATACAAGTTTCTAAACACCCACTCAGTGATTCCTAGATCTATACACACATCTAATCACTTACCTCTAGATTCACTCATACATGCTGTCAATGATCAATAGAACACTATCAAATATACTTATACACCTATATCGACATTACACACCAGCACACATCCTAATCACTTATGAAGTCATCCTACTCACTTATGCAAACAATGGATCATACTTACTTTTGCTTAGCTATACACTTATAAAAACACCACTTCATCTATTCATATAGATAATAGCTCATACTTAGTGTGTTATAAAATCACTATTACAACTATACTGTTATCCATACAGTCACTCATACAATCACTGAGTCTTACGTATACTTATTTATATACAACAACTGACACATACACTGGCTTTTATTTTTCTAGTTTGTTGGACATGTACCATTGAGACATATATTTGCTCATGCCACACCCATAAAGATATTCACTCACCCAAACAACTGTTATAACATGTAGTTTTAACTTCATATACCTACTGAATCAACTATTCACACATCTTTGGGCAGTCACACACCCCCCACCGAACCACACACACATTCACTCTCCCATACAAATACTCAGTTAACTAATCAATAAATAATATAGACTTTCACGTAGCCAGTAACCAACTAGTGCAGTAGTTTACACAATAACTGACAAAGTGATACAGATATTCACATAGTTTAGTCACTATCCAATATATTTAGGGAGACACTAGAAATTAGATCACACTGCTACTAAATCCTCCATCCAGATATTTATATTTATATATCCACTCATTCTTCAATGCAAATTGATATATATATATATAATACATATTTAAATACCGAACCAAACCACATTCACTGGATGATGTCATCAGTGATGTCATTTGAGATGTCATCAGTGATGTCACTGACCCTGTCATGAATGATGTAATATGTGACATCATCAGCAGTGGATTGCGGGCGCGCGAGATTTAGTTAGTACAACTAACTATATCAGAGGAATTTCAATGGTTTTGTTTGAGTGAAATGTCCAGCTAACTATAACACCCCTAAAACCTATTGTTTTTTCAGTGAATTTCTAAGGTTTTTTAAATGCTAATTCCTAACTATATCAGGCCTGAAACCTATGGTTTTTTCAGTGAATTTCAAAGGTTTTTTAAATGCTAATTCCTAACTATATATATATATATATATATATATATATATATATATATATATATATATATATATATATATATATATATATATATATATATATATATATATATATATTCACTGAAAAAACCAAAGGTTTCAGGGGCGTTATAGTTAGGAATTGGCATTTTAAAAACCTTAGAAATTCACTGAAAAAATCATAGGTTTCAGTGGCATTATAGTTAGCTGGACATTTCCCTCGTACAAAACCCTAGAAATTCCCCTGTTATAGTTAGTTCAGCTAACTATAACTCGTGCCCCTGCAATGCACTGCTGATGACGTCACATATTACATCACTCATGACATGGTCAGTGACATCACTGATGACATCATCCAGTGAGTATGTGTTTCTGTACAGTTTTAATATGTTTAATATATATAGGGAAAGGTCTGTTGAAGAATGAGTGGGTGTACAAGTGTGTACATGGATGATTTTCTAGGTGCGTAACTGACTCGATAAGTGAGTCATTAAATGTATCTTACTGCAGACTAGTGACTAAACTGTGTGAATGTCTGTATGTGTCTGTGTGTTGGTGTATAAGTGGCTGCATGGTTTTGTGAATAGCTATATGAGTGTCTATATGGGTTATTGATTGGTTGTCTGAGTATCTGTATGGGTGCCTGAGTGTTTGTGTGGGTAGGGTGTGCATAGATGTGTGAGTGGGTGATTCTATGGGTGCATGGTTTTAAGAGTGCATCTGTGATGGACTGTATGGTTGGGTGAGTGTATGTATGGGTGTGTTAGGGATTGAATGTATATCTCAGTGGTACATGTGTGACTAACTACATATGTGAAAGGCAGTATATATGTGTGTAAGAGTATATAAGTGGGTATATGTGAGAGTGTGTGATTGTGAGAGTGGCTGTATGGATGAGTGTGTGCTTGTATCAATCATTGTATAAGAGCGTAAGAATGTGGTACTATTTTTATGAGTAAGTGAACTTGAGTGTGTTTAACTGTATAGCTGATTAAATTGGACTGTGTTTGATTATTTGCACGACTGACTAGGTGTGTCAGTACCTCAATGGATGATTGGCGGTGTGTGAGTGTCTATATAGGTGTATAAATGCATATGATAGTCTTGTACGGAGTGACTGTAAGTATGAGTGACTGTACAGGTGAGTGAGTGGAGGTGTATGTAGACCTAAGAGTCAATGAGTGGGTATGTAGTTATTGGTATTGGAGTATCTATGGTTTTCAAAATGGCCGTCTGAAATTTTGAGTCGGTGTATCAAAGGTTATATTAGGGTGTGAGAAGATGCACTAATTTATCACATGGATGACGTCATCAGTGATGTCATCAGTGATGTCATTTGAGATGTCATCAGTGATGTCATCAGTGATGTCACTGACCATGTCATGAGTCATGTAAAATGTGATGTCATCAGCAGTGCATTGCGGGGGCGCAAGTTATATTTAGCTGAACTAACTATAACAGGGGAATTTCTAGGGTTTTGTATGTGGGAAATGTCCAGCTAACTATAACGCCACTGAAACCTATGTTTTTTTCAGTGAATTTCAAAGGTTTTTTAAGTGCCAATTCCTAACTATAACGCCCCTGAAACCTTTGTTTTTTTCAGTGAATTTCAAAGGTTTTTTAAATGCCAATTCCTAACTATAACTTATCTCTAAAGATATCATGTTTAATTATTTTGAATGGATTTCTATATTTTTACAATTCAGTGTGTCAATTTCATTAATTATGTTTTTTTCAAATACTTTTTTATCACCATTTTTTAAACTTATTTTTTCAATTAATTCTTTTAAAAATTAAAAAATATTATTTGAATTTAATGGGTTTTTCAAACATATTTTATTATATTTTTCAAAATATTATGTTCAAAAATTTATTTTATATATTTTTTTTCCATGTTTTTGGATCCGCGCACCCAACACAAGAGGATCCGTGCACCAAACACGATAGGATGCGCGCACCCTGCGCGCATTTTGCCGATTAAAAAAAAAAGAAAAAGGGGGCCCCAGGGGGTCCTTCTGGGACCCCCTAAGCACCTCTAGAGGGTCAGCGTATTTCCACTCTGCCCCCTTTATATGTTTGACACACTTATTCCCCTTGCTTCTTCAGCCTCGCTTCTACCGAGGCAGAAAATGGCCGCCAACAGTTCCTGGTTTCGAATGTAGACAGACACTCGACAGCCAATTAGCATTCAGCGCGCGATCGGGAGGGTGCGCGCTCGGTTCGGGGAGGGTGCGCTTACGGTCCTGGTAGGGTGCGCCGATCCTCCCCAGCCATAGATATATATGTACTTTTAACTCTAATTTTCTCAGGAACCACTGAACGGATTCACACCATTTATGCAAAAGGCACGAGTCTGAATTGAGGACTACCTCTTTGCCAAATTTGGTGTAATTCCGTTCAGCGGTTCGGGCTGTAGCTGCGACAACAGATCCTACGGGAAATTGATTGGGGAAAACGCCTTTTTTCTCGGCCCCCGCTTGACGAATCACCACGAAACTTTCAGGATAGGAGCGGAGCGGAGCTGGCCAAAAGTTTGGAAAATTTCGCGGAGATTCGTCAACCGGCGCCAGACTTATTGGGAATAGAATGTTGCGGATTTCCTATGGAAAATAGGTCCTAACTATAACTATCTACTGGCGACCGCCAGTAGATAATATATATATATATATAGATATAGATATAGATATATAGGTTTTACTTACCTTAAATATACTTTACATTGCGTGGTAAAAAGGCATTCATTGTGATCCAGCTGATTTGATCTTGTGCTACTGGGCTCAACCAGAACTGAGGTTTTACCTCCTTCACTGGATCATTGGCTATCACCTACCTACTTGTCAACTTGGTCCTCCGATAGACCTCTTTAGTTGCACTGAGGGAAAAGAGAGTTAGCATTACTTAGCCAATCAATTTTTTATCAAAACTGCAACTCATTTGGTTAAACAAAGAGGACCAGTCATCGGCAGCTAAGTTCAAGGGTGTTTATTACAAATTAGTGATCAGGTTCCGGTATATCACTCTTGAAATAAGACTATTTAGGTATAGTATGGGAACAGGGAGGCCAAGCCTCCTAAAGAGGCTCAGGCAAACAAGAATCATACATACAAGCAGATCTGTAGCTGCGATATAAAATAACAATATCAGCATTTGATATTCGGAGTGCAATTTAGTTTGGTCCTTTCTAGCCATAAGCAAAATAATCTCTCAGATACAGGTTAAGGCACATAACTGCTCATTGTATGCATCTACAGAAAACAATAGGCATCTGTCCATTTTCCTAAATCTTGGTCAGTAAGCACTGTTGTCCCACTTCTGAAAAAATTCTCCCGCCTCTCTCCAAGTAATCATTGCCAAATTGCGCTCCTGGATGCAATGGTGGAGAAGTGTGGCTCAATGGTTAAAGCGGCAGACCCTGATGCACAGGTCTGGCCCGGACCAGGGTTCAATTCCCGCCTCGGCGGGTCTTGGGCTCAATTTCCCCGGGCCCGATAATTCTCGCCTTGGTGCCTATTCTAATTATGGGTCCCACTCTGCAACTCTGGGCAATAGCTTGCTTAATCTCCACAACGGCCCCAAAAGCGCTAGGATGCCTGGCCTCACCTTGGGGGTGCCCAGGAGTGGGTGCTTCACAGGGAAAGGCCATGAAGGGTTCCACAGCGGTATGTGCACAGCGCCTGAGAGACCCTTTCGGGGGTGTGCGGAGCACTATATAAATGCACTACATTTACATTTACATTTACAATGGGGAAGATCTTTGCAGCCAGCATCTTAGACCACCTAATTTACTGGGCCTCATCCAGGAGAGCAATCCCCATGGTTCAAGCAGGTTTCTGGCATGTCACTCTGTGACTCATAACATTGCAATTTTGCAAACTATAATTGACTAATACGTGACTAGTAAATCTCAGGTTTTATATAGCTTATTCGTTGACCTTTTTACAGCATTCAACAGGGCAGATAGACCCAACTTGTGGAAGAAATTAGCGAATAAAGGATCCCCAGCAACTCTGCACAGGTTAATACTAGCTCTCCCTTCATCTACATGGTGTAGAGTACAGATGGGAGGGGATAAGGGACTCGCACAGAAGATTCCCATTTGGAACGGTCTTAAGCAGGGATGCCTACTCGCTCCACTTCTGTTTTCATTATTTCTTAATGACTTACCTGATTGCTTTCTAGAAGTCAACAATTACCCGCCAAAAATAGTTTCACAAAACATTCACATATTAAAATTCTCTGACGACATAGTCCTTTTTGACCTCACATCAATTGGCCTTCAACGTTACATGGATTCTCTCTCTAGATATACAGAAATTAGCTTTTTAAAAGTAAACATCTCAAAAACTAAAATAGTACCATTTAAGGGAAGGAGAAATTCCAGCCACTTTGCCTGGAAGCTCGGAGGAAGAACAGTTGAGGCAGTAACATCATACACCAACTTGGGAAGAGTCTTTTCTCAGACACTTGGAACTACTCCCCACTTTCAGCACACTGAACTTATAGCCCATCTAAGTGCAATTAAGAGAATTTACTCATCCTCGGGGAGCCGGCCGTTTTCTGCCCTTCCTGAAATCTATTGTGCTAAGATCCCCCCTATTATAACTTGCGCATTAGAGTACATCCCTATAAAAAGTGGAATACCGTGAATCTTAATGAAGGGAAGCTACTGCGTAAGATCACTTCCACAGGCCAAGCGATTCCAGTTCAAGTATTATGACTAGAACTAACAGTAGTTAGTGTGTACACAGGAGACTTGGCGAACCTAATCAGATGGGCATATAATTGGCTTCACACGTCTGAAGGCTCCTTGAGAGCGCTTTTAAATCCGGAAACTTTTAAGGTTGGTTCAAGAAAACCCCTTTTAAAGAAAATCTCGAGATTGCCCTGGAGTATCTCCAATGTTTCACTAAACTCTTTCGGTCTTAGTCAACTGCACTTGAAGTTTTTCTGAAAAAAACGAACTCCGAGACTGAGTTTTGAACTCGATAAGGCACATTGCGCTCAGTTATTCCACTATGGGCCCTATATGGCTAGTATAGAATACAAAAGGAATATAAATATCTTAGATTCACATTAAACCATAGAGTTAGACATTGCATATTGATGCTTCGATTAGGGACCCTGCCGCAAAAAGCCTTCACTAAAAGAGGGAGGCACAACTGATAAATCGGGTTGTATTAAACCTTGAGCATGTTACAAAGATTGTGATGATATCTTTCCATGACTGTATTTCTTGACATGGTCTAGAGATTTTGCATTTTCTGAAAAGTTTACCATTTCTGCCAAGCTCACCATAAGCTCACAAAAGCGAGTCACTTCATATATCACACTTGTGTTGTGGGTTACTTATACCATATGTAAGGAAATATGGTAGGATCCCGTTCTCTATTTTTTATCAACACTGCATTTTTTATCAACACCTCATTATTTAACTTTAGAAATTCGGGCATAACGTTTTTTCATTGGTATTTTGAAAGCAAGTCTTTCTTCACTTTTTTCATTGTTCACGGGCGTCTTTCACTCATGGCCATTAGATATAGGGGAAACACTCTGGGTATTCTGAAACCTCTATCGGGATTGTTTTCTGACTAGCAAGTCTGTTTTCACTGTTTATTATTCATGATTCACGTTACGTGGGCATGCGGGATTTTTAAATCAGATCGAGTGGTTCAGGTGTTACTCGGGAGTCTTTTTGAAACGCGAGACGCTACGTGAGCCTATGGCCAGCAGGTTATGGTGTTTTTAGGGGGTAGGTCTTGGAATAGACGCTGTAATAGTGCAGTTTAGGTACTAAGCAAACCTTTTCGTTACCCAGGTACCGGAACGGGATTATAGCAGGTGTGGTTTCAAGCACGTTGAGAAATAACACAGATCAACGAGTAAGTTTTTCGTATTAAGTTCCTTTTTAGGTCTCGCGCCTAGTGCACAGCGAGAGACCTTGTGGGGGTTTGGAAACTGACCTAGGAAAAGCGCACGCTTGTGCGTGGGCTTTTCCTTTTGTGTCATGCTATTGGCCTTTGCGTGCGTGTTTTTCACAAAGACAGCACGCAATAGGCCAAAGGCGGGCGCATTGCTCCGCCTATGGCCTATTGGTGTCTGTTACGCGCAGCAGCATCATATGTTTCCAATTATCATGCCCAGATACGGGCGTGATAATTGAGACCACATGTTTCGCTGTGGTGCGCGCGCCCGCACCACTCGCAGGCTTGTTTGCTTGCGATCGCTTTCACTTTTTTAAATCTTCATTTAGTGTTGATAATTAATGAATTAAAAGAAAAAAGCAACATGGGAAAAAAATAAAACCACAAATTATAGAATTCGAAGAACAGAACGAGGATGGACTAGTCATTCGCGACTACTAATCTTAACCGTTTAAGAACTATGCCAACGTTATATTGGAAAGGAGTAAGGTAGTGGAGATACTGGGAGAAACCAAAAGACTTGCAGTTGGGGAGAAATAGGGCACTGACAGTGGGCAGCGGGTACGGTGAGAATCGTAAGCATTAAAAATAAGACTTTTAGTTTGTAAATGCTCTTTGGAACCAGGAAGAATGACTCCATAAAATCTCGGGACTGGTATAGCTATAATCAGATGCAAATGTCAAAGCTTGTTGTGGAGCCCTCTGTTTTATGCAAACATGTTCCCGCAGCCTTCGTTCCCAGGGTTTTGGATATCGGGCCTTGCGTGAGGAGGCCGTGTGACACTCATCCTCTTGTGAACCAACCATGAAAATCACTTCGATCTAAATATAGCCCTGCGTGCTTGCATTCCTTTCACTTACTCTGCCCTCTGCCCTCCACCCTCAATTATTTGTTACGTTTTATCAAAAGCCTGTCACTGCATCCGGTTTTACCCCTGAAATTACCTCACACAACAGTCTCCCTTCCCCCTCAGGATATGTACCACCCCCACCTTGGCCCCACCCGATTCCCAGTTCTTTGAAAGGATTGGACAGTGTAACGATTGCAGTAGCCCATCCCCCAATGCTCGGTGCGCGTATGGAAATTGCGACTGCGCCTGAGTGGCTCCTCCCCAAAAGGGAGGGCGTTCAGTAAGGACTTCCCAACTTTGAGCCTCAATGCACCCCTCCTCCAACCTAGATCGGGCCTATGGAATCTGACCCGAAGCCCGGTCTCTATTATTATGAAATCTGTTTATTGGCATTTCGTTAATATAGACATAGCACATGTTATAAATGGAACATCTCACAGGCAATGAGTCCGTTACTCAGAGGAGTCCCCGCCAATTGTGAGTACGGCGAACCACAGGATCAAACGCCACCCCCATGTGCGAAGCAAGATAAACTGATAGGTCTCAGGACCACCGCCCACATGTAAACAGATCCATAGAACAACAAAAAGAAAGAGGCAAAACAACAGAAGCCCAGCATAACAGCAGCAGCAGGTTCGGTCTTCACCGAAGCCCGGTCTCTAGGTTTATATGAGGCGGGCGTTCTTGTGCTCCTCACCCAAGGCCAGTCCACTGAACCTGTCCCCCACCCCACAGCCTCTTATCACTGTACCTTCCTAGCTGGCTTCAGCGTCCATTACCATTTCGGCCTTCGGGGGGTCTTGGAAAACGGGTATCCGTGGGTCTGGCACGAAGCCATGTGAATTAAATATGTAATTGTACGGAAGAAGTGGGCTCGGGTAATGAATACGCACTGGGGCCATTCCCAGCGCTATCAAGGTTTGGAGTCCTCTACCCCCTTCGTAGAGACACCGGAATAACAGCGCCCCCTCACCCCCACCCCGATATCAAATAGAATAACAATGTAATATAATAAGAATAATTTAGTACCGTTTCTTTTCTGGCTGAGCGTCCCGTCCGGAGCGGCGTGCTCACGTGCAAGGAAGGCCCAATGCAGTGAAGGGGCTGAATTATTTCCGCCTGTTTCTGAGCTGTGCCTCGTGGCGCATCTCATCAGGGCTATGCCTCCTGGGAGTTGTACTCATGCGATCTGGGTATGAGTGAACTGTGTCTTACGGGGTCTGGATGTGCCACCAGTTACCTGTACCTCACGAGACTGGGCAGCGGCTGTTATGGTCTGGGACCACCGAATTTCCCCCTCCCCCCAGCGCATAAACACATTTTAATGAGGGACATGAGAGGTAATCACTTTTTGGAGGCGGGGGTCGAACAACTTCCGGCCGTATTTATTAAAATATGAAACAAAATTAAAAAAATTGAAAATAAACATTATTTACACAAAATTATACGCAGAAACATAACACGACATTTGATTACAATTCATATGCACAGATTTCAGATGGCTAACCTTAACATAACTCTAATACATAGTTCTCCTATCCGAATCTAACATAATGATCATCATCATACATTAATTACTTTCTGCCTCTCCTATTTGGGCCTACGGCAAGGTCACTACTGGTGTCAGATCCTTATCAATTTACCACGCCCCCCCGTAGGGTTGTGCATGCGCAGAGGGCCCGTTTACCGAGAGGGTACCTCCCCCCCGGTTACCCCCATACGTTCCCTGAACTCCATGCAAATTTGGGGGGTCTTGCACTGTGCGCCATTTAGTGACGTCCAAGCCAGTGCGGGGTGGCCAACCAGCCTAAAAGAAAGCGTGACTCCCCCCTTTCCCCGCACCCAGCCAGCCAACCGGATGTACCGCCCCTGGAGTTATAGGAGAGACCCGTTGTCCCTCCCCGTGGGCGACCCCATCCGAGAATGAGGCCGCCCCCAAAGGACCTTAAATTTACTGCTCACTAGTCATGACCTTACCGCCTGACCAAGGAATAGCAATAAATACGACGATTGAAGATCCTGTAAACAGGAAAAAAGCCTAAGGAAGAAAACCACACCATCAATTTCAAACACCAATAAATCCATTGCAACAGGGGATGGAGGGTGGGAAAACAAAAAGCGTGAGCAGCCTCTTAGGGGTGCGTCCGGGTGTCAGGAGAGCGCGGGACAAAGAGACCGAGTCCCGCGCTCCCCGGCCTTTTATCTCAGTACTGGGGGCAGACCAGTTCTAACTGGCCTGACCCCAGCCCCCCCCCCCATGACCTGGAAGCGCATTAAACGCTTCCGGGCCATGGGGGTCGCCGTCGCGAGCCAATCCCGGACTTGGCGCGCCCACCGCGTCATGGTGACGAAGTGGCACGCGCCGCCGGGTGCACAGGCGAGGGGGGGAGGGGGTCGATCCCGGCCCGCCTTTTTCTATGGTCTGGGACCACCGAATTTCCCCCTCCCCCAGCGCATAAACACATTTTAATGAGGGACATGAGAGGTAATCACTTTTTGGAGGCGGGGGTCGAAAAACCCCCGGCCGTATTTATTAAAATATGAAACAAAATTAAATATTTTGAAAATAAACATTATTTACTCAAAATTATACGCAGAAACATTACACGACATTTGATTACAATTCATATGCACAGATTTCAGATGGCTAACCTTAACATAACTCTAATACATAGTTCTCCTATCCGAATCTAACATAATGATCATAATCATACATTAATTACTTTCTGCGTATCCTATTTGGGCCTACGGCAAGGTCACTACTGGTGTCAAATCCATATCAATTTACCACGCCCCCCGTAGGGTTGCGCATGCGCAGAGGGCCCGTTTACCGAGAGGGTACTTCCTCCCCCGGTTACCCCCATACGTTCCCTGAACTCCATGCAAATTTGGGGGGTCTTGCACTGTGCGCCATTTAGTGACGTCCATGCCAGTGCGGGGTGGCCAACCAGCCTAAAAGAAAGCGTGTCTCCCCCCTTTCCCCGCACCCATCCAGCCAACCGGATGTACTGCCCCTGGAGTTATAGGAGAGAACCGTTGTCCCTGCCCCTGGGCGACCCCATCCGAGAATGAGGCCGCCCCCTAAGGACCTTAAATTTACTGCTCACTAGTCATGACCTTACCGCCACAGGCCTGCATAGTTGCCCGACTATCTGGCCCCCCCCAACCTATCACTCAGAAAGGTCATGCCCCCTCTCTCAGACCCTCTAACCAAGCCATAAAATTCTCTAACATTATGTCATTACCTAACCTAGTCAGGTGGACCCCGTCTTTTAAGAAGCACGGTTCCCCCTGACACACCCATGTGCAATGCACCGTAATTTAGAAGATCTGAACAGTTTCCCTATTTTATTGTTGACCCTGTTTACCGAGTGGTTCAAAGCCCTCACAGAGTCCCCCCCTCTCCATTTAAATCTGGGTTTCATATGCGACCAAACTATGTAGCAACCCGGGCACGCCTTGGCTAACCAACCAATCTCAGAGATTATGTTCTCAAACAAGACCCTCCTGCCTAACTTCACCAAGTCATTGCCCCCCAGATGTAAAATAATGATAGTGGGAGGAGGACTGTGTCTTTTCAGAAGATCCATCATAAAGCCCCTAAACTGACTAAGGCAAAGGCCCCCTTTTCCATGAAAAGATATCGTGAAACCCCTCTGCTCTGCTCTTTTGCCATAATTACCTGCAAGGAAAACGGATTTCATACGCCGTACATATGAATGCCCCACAATCCACACATTCTGCGTCCCTATGACCTGTAGTTTTGATGATTGCTGAGGAGAGTGTTGCTGTTGAGACGATGGCAGTTCCCCCCTGCGTGACAGGATTGAGAAACTGTGAAGAAAACGACAAACAAGGCAAGCATCAGTACACAATCGTATTGTGTATTCACAACATGTGCAGCCGCACATAACGCTTGTAACTATTGGAAGCCCATCGTCCAATCCTCTGCACATTACTGGAGTGCAACGCCCTAGCCATTGCCTCAGTGGCAGCCCCTCTCCTGAAAGAATGTGTCCCAAAAACCTTTGGATCCATGCCCGCCTTGCTGATTGCCATGTCAAATACCTTTTTAAACTGGTACATGGTAAGTGGGGTACCGTCCGCATGTGATAACAATGAATCACCCAGCGCGCTGCTCCTCTGTCTGAGGTAATTTTCTAGATGCATTACCGGGCAACACGGATTATCTTGCGCCCTATGCAGGACCACCCCTTCTCCCCGAGCTTCCTGATCTGTTTTTGATTTTTTGATGGTTAAAAGCAAAATGTCACCTTGTATCTTAACGTACTCCATTAGGAGACCACCCTGGCCATCCCGCTTGTTGCGTGCCACCAATTCACTTACTCTGAATGCCCCATAAAAGGCCAATGCAAAGGCAGCTCTGAATAACAGTGTCTCCCCCACTGAACTGCATATGGCGCCCAGTGCCGTCAGCAACGCACTCAGCCGCTCCAACCCTATCGGCTGCCTGGTGTCAGTCGCCGCACCCTGGATGCGCCGCCACCCCTTCAATGCCTTTCTCACAATGAAACTATTTGTGGGATCATTTGTGTCTCTGATCTGCGCAAAGAAGGAAACTGCCGCTACATGTCGCCTGGCTGCCGCCACAGTGCGCCCCTCCCTATGTAGGTTGTCTAGAAACAAAAGGAATGCGCCTGACGTATCCCATCTCCCCTCCCAGTCCTGGCCCAAAAAAGTACAGTAAGACCAAAACGCCCCTTCATAAGCTTTCCTGGTCCTGGGAGCTAGGCTAGCAGCCACGAGGCTCTGTAGCTGGGGGCACCAATCTGCCAAAGAACTTCTGGAAAGTGTGCTGATGTTGTCTCTGCGGATGGTAGATGTGCCCTGAAAACCTGCATCTTGAAGCGAGAGAGTGCGTCAGCAGCATTATTCCGCACCCCCGGGACATGTTTAGCCTTAAACTGTACATTCAGCTTCATACATAGCAGCACTATCTCTTTCAACAGGCGCAGAATCATTTTACACCTTGCCGCCTGTTGATTGATGGATTCTACTACTGTCATGTTATCCGACCAAAAGATTACAGACTGATTCTTCAGATCATGGGGCCAGACCGTCAATGCAACCCAAATGGGAAACAGCTCCAAAAAACCTATGTTGGCTGTTAAGCCACCCTCGACCCACCACCCCGGCCACCGCCGGGCCACCCACTTGTTCCCAAGTATGGCACCAAATCCCAAACTACCCGCTGCGTCAGTCCATAACCCCAACTCAGCCGAAGTAGTGGGGGGACCGGGCCACACTACTCTGCCATTGAAACCCTCCAGAAATGCAATCCAAATCAGCATGTCCTGGCGAACCTCAGATGACAGTCGTGTGTGGTGGTGTTTTTCATGTAAGCCCGTCATGGCCTATGAGATGGAACGAGAGAATGGTCGAGCCATAGGTATCACCCTTAGCGCAAAATTCAACTGGCCTACAACCTGCTGCAACTGATGTAAGGTTACTTTTTCCTTAGACAAACACTTTTGCAAAGCAGCACGGAATTTCATTATCTTTTGTTCAGGTAACCTAAAACACCCTTGTACCGAATACACCTCAATGCCTAAGAACTCAATTGTGGTTGTTGGCCCCACTGTCTTCCCCTGAGCCAGGGGGACCCCAAATGACCGCATGAGTACACAGAATTCCTCCAACGCCACAGAACATTCCTGGGAGCCCGCCGGTCCCAGAAAGAGAAAGTCATCAAGATAATGCATCACAAAATGGTGCCCTGTCACTTGTCTGAAAACCCATTCCAGAAATGAACTCAATTTTTCAAAGTAAGCACAGGAAACCGAACAACCCATGGGCATGCACCTATCCATGTAAAATTGTCCTTGGAATGAAAACCCTAGCAGGTGATGGTCCAAAGGATGCACCGGCAACAGTCGGTATGCAGATTCAATGTCTGATTTTGCCAGCAAGGCCCCTGGTCCCAAAACCCTCAACATTTCCACCGCCTGATCAAATGAAGCATATTTCACACTGCAAAGTTCCTCATTGATGGCGTCATTCAATGACTTGCCTCTCGGCGCTGATAGATTGTGAATCAACCTAAACTCCCCTTCTTCTTTTTTTGGTACCACCCCTAGGGGGGAACAGACAAAGTTTGGCACAGGGGTGACATCAAACGGACCCGCTATTCTCCCTAAGCCCAATTCCTTCTTAATTTTTTGTACTACAACCCCTGGGTTTGATCTGACAGACAACTGATTTTTGCAAGCCGATGCCCCTATGTAATCCCCAACTGGAATTCTGAAACCATACAAAAAACCTTCCTGCAGCATCCTAGCTGTGGCATGATCTGGATACCTATTTAACCAGGGATTCATAGCAAAGACATCAATGGGTGAATGCGTTACCTTTTCTCCTTTCCCCTCAGTCCTGTTTCTTCCCCCCTCTAGTCCCTGAAAAGGCATTCGCTTTCTTGAGGCATTTTGACTCTGTGTGTGAGGGGTGATTACATATGACGCATGCATGCCTGAATTTACAAGTGCCCTGAGCTCTGGTACATGACTTCCTATTAAAATCCCAGCATACTCCTTTTCGCCTTCCCCCTTTTCCAGTACCCGGTGCCGAGCCACCGCTGTGTCCTGGCAGAAAGGGCTGCTGTGGCGGCGGCATGTGTGCCTTGCCCCAATTCTGGCCTGTACTGCCCGGCTGCCCTGGGCCAAACTGGTCAAACCAAGAGATAGATTCCACCCGGTCCCATGTGAGTGAAGGGTCAAACTCCTTTGCCTTCCTGAAGTTCATATCATATTCCTTCCAACCCACGCCACCATATTTATCATGAGTCACTGCCACCCTGCTCTGATAACATTCCATTTCTGCTTGCATATTAGGTGTACGTTCCGCCACTATGGCCATAAACACAGAAAATGCCCTTATCCAGTTTGTCAGTGTCTCCTCTACCCTGAATCTTGACATTTCCGCCCGCCACTCACTGGGGAGCATCCAATCCTTCTGCCTCTTAGCATATTCCATTTCCCTGTTGTCCATCAGCAAAGAAAACATGTTTACATACGCCCCAGACCAAATCAATTCCTTCACATCTCGCGCAACATGTCGCGCTAAATATTCCTTCCTAGAAGGTAACACTCCCGCGCCCAACAATGGCAAAGCCAGCTCCTTACCCACTGACTCCACCGTCTTGCCTTTTCCGCTATCGCTTTCCTGGAGCCCTGGCTGTGATTGTGGGGCCTTATCCGAGCCAAGGCTCTGTTCCCCGCTCGGGGCCGCCAAGATCTTTGCCACCATTCTTTGCGCTTCTGCCAAAGGATCGGCGCCCACCGACAAGGGCAACATCCCCCCATTTCCTAACCATGGAAGAACTGCCGCTATTTGAGTAGCTAATTCCAGGGGCACCTGCCCACCCCCTGCTGGTGATAATACAGGGGCCGGGGCCACAGGGTTCGATACCGGAACAATGGGGCGTAATGGGGGCAAAACCGGTATGATACTTGGCACTATCGGTTCAGCCGCTAGAGGCACCGGAGCTGGTGCAGATACTGGCAGGGCTGACCCTGGGGCGTTGGGCACTAAACCAGGAGTCCCTTTTGGGAGTTCTGGCACTACTGGAAGCCCAGAAGGACCACCCCCTCCCGGTGTCTCTAAAGGTTCTGCTATTTTAGGGTCCTGACTCTTCCCCTTCTTGTGCCTATCCCGCTTGGGGAGTGCCTCCAATTCCCCCCTCGGTTTTGGGGGTACTATTGTCCGCTTGGGCCTGCCGGACGGCCCGCCCTGATCCTCCACTTTCTGCCTGAGTTCTGCTAGGCTATGTCCCATTTGCTCTACCTTGCCCCATCTCCTATCCATAGTCGCCATCCTACGCATCATTGCCTCAAGCATATGCTCCATGCGAGAATGCTTAGCTCCCCGCTTACCTGCCATGCTATGATATGACCCACACACCTAACACCTCAATATCCCTGTCCACACAATTGAACTTACTCGTTACCTAGAGGAAAAAACAAGTAAGACAGGCTTAGCAATATTAAAAGCACAGTATTTCAATACACAGTAAATGCCCCCCCCTCCTAATCACACATGCGGGCCTTTAACCCCGTAAGTGCTGAAAAAATTCAACAAAACGGCAACATGTTAAAATTGTACGTCCACAAATCACCCCTGTGTGCCTCTCCGAGCACCAGGCTCACGTTTTCTCACAATTGCACCCACAGAGCACTTAGCTAGTACAACCTGGCACTGACTACAAGATTACTCTGAGCAACCTCTGCGCAAAGCGATCAAAGCTGAATAAAATCAACAGGTATTGAACCTGTAACCTTGAGAGTAAGAACCTCAATCCTAAACCATTAGGCCACTGTGATGCCAAGTGAAGTAACAAGCAATACGAGTAAGAGCCTCAGACCTAACAGCAAGTGTTGTTATCCTTTGCTTAAAAACGCAACCCAAAAAACAAAAGCGCCAGTGAGAATTAAAGTTTTCTAACCATGCGCGTAAGAGTCTCATACATTAAATTCGGCCACCAGTGACTCCGCCTCGCTGCACCGGAGCCCCTGCCCCCCCACGCAAATACCTTCCAAGCGCGCGCGCTTATGACCCACTGCCAACACCGAGGAACTCGGAATACCCGTGTGCTCCGCTCTGCTCTCGATTCGGTGAACAGCCGCCTTGTGTCCTGCCGCGATGACCCTCCCGTCCTCAGCTTAATGCAGACGCCTGACACCGCCGATAACCCGTACTTCATCCGTCTCTCCGCACCCAGCTCTTCGTCTCCAGACCGCACGAACCAACTAGCCGCCTGATCCTCCGATGACCTGTAAGACAAAACAAAAAGCGTGAGCAGCCTCTTAGGGCTGCGTCCGGGTGTCGGGAGAGCGCGGGACAAAGAGACCGAGTCCCGCGCTCCCCGGCCTTTTATCTCAGTACTGGGGGCAGACCAGCTCTAACTGGCCTGACCCCAGCCCCCCCCCCCCATGACCCGGAAGCGCATTAAACGCTTCCGGGCCATGGGGGTCGCCGTCGCGAGCCAATCCCGCACATGGCGCGCCCACCGCGTCATGGTGACGCGGTGGCACGCGCCGCCGGGTGCACAGGCGAGGGGGGGGAGGGGGTCGGTGCCCGGCCATATTTGCGGCGGAGCCGATCCCGGCCCCGCCTTTTTCTTGTCCGTCTCTATTGTGAGGGAGGAGAGAGGACACCGGAAGCAAGCTATGCAAACAGCCTGCGCAGAACCTCGGATGTCTCCTGTGTGTGGCTCTACCTCATGAGGATTATGATAAACGGTTGTGTTTTCACAAGCTGTACCTCACGAGGCTATTCTCGTAGTTGGTCTATGCTGTACTTATTGAGAGCCGTAGAGGAGGGTAGTTGTGAGGGCTGTGTCGGACCGATTAGTATTCTTCTACGGGGTTTTTACCTCAAAATGATAAGTCGTACATCATGGAGGAAAAAAATGTGTCACACCGAGGTTCGTTTTAGACCCTTAGACTGAGCTTTACTTTTCGGAGTTGTCTCTAATCCTGGGTTGTACATCTCAAGGGCTAATAGACACAGCTGCCATGCCACAGGACTGTAATAGTTACAAGCGTATATCACAGGATGTGACGGGCCAATCAATGCAAGTTGGCCACGCTGACGTGTACTTCTTTGTGTCAGTTTTAAAGCTGAGCTATGGTTATAGTTTGGGTGCCCTTTAAATACCTTCTCAGCCAAATCTGTAATTCTTTGTGGCAATGCCAACCTAAGCTGTGTGTCCTCCTTCAACAAGCATTGGCATAGCCAATAAGTCTCACCTTTGGGACCTTATAAGTGTTTAGCCCTCCAACAGTTTATGTTGTTGCACCAAGGATATTGTGCTGCATAACTAAATACTTATAAGGTCCCAAAGGCGAGACCTATTGGCTATGCCAATGCTTGTTCCTTATTGGGTTGTGTGGGTGGTATAATATTGTGGGTGAGCACCACATTGAATGTTGGCTGGTTTATCTTTAGATTCCTTTAGCTGTTGAAATTCTGAACCGTAACTCCTGACAGTGGACAGGTGAGCATTCTGTCTTACGGCACATTGTCTTTCCTTTAATTAAAGGAGTATTTTGGGAGCACACGAGGTGATGGTCGATTCGGGTTTGTTTTCTTTGTTTTCTTTGTTTCCTTGTTTGTTTGGTTTTTAACACAGGTGGGCCTGCCTTTACACTTTTTTGCATTGGTTGACGCTGACTCATTAGGTACGGTTTTTTTAGGGACTCTTTAACGGTTTTTCTGGGATCACATTTAAGGTTGTACATTAGCACACACATCAGTGGGTTGTTTCTGTATCTGATAAGCTTGGCGAACCTATGTATCGACATATATTGTTGGACCAAGGTGTTTGTCCTGCATACCCTTTGTTGGTTTGTTGCTGACATTTGGTATTTGATATTATCTGGTTTGTAAAAATTACATTGTATTATTTACAGTATACCCCTGATGAAGGGATTTCCTGAAATGCATTGGGATTTGTAACAACTTTGCTGGAGCAGTGAAGCACAAGAAAATAAATAAGAAGATGATAACTGCAATCTGATGAATGAGCTTTTATTACCATTTTTTACCATTTGTGTTACTGTAATACCGACTACTGCTACAATTTAAAAAGAAATTGTATGAGCATACATTGTTTTGTGTACGGTTATGTATAGTTGGGTTTGAACACATCCTAAAATCAACATTCAATGAAAGCACGTTGAGATAAAATACAGCATCGTAAGGGCATGTGAAAAGTGCACCTTCCATATGCAACAGGTTCTGTTTGCATACATTGCTGTTTAGACAACCATGATAAGTGCCTGGATCTGCATCTTATTGTGAGGATTCAGCCAGGGCCTGAAAATCCTTCTTTAGCATCTCTGAGGCCTGGTCACTCTTCAGCCTGTTTCTCTTGCTCCTTCATTGTCGTGTTCAAAGAACATGGATCCTGGAGGGGCACAAGATAATGTCCATCAGCACCATCTTCAATGTTGATGTATGTGGGTTTTGCTGTTTGGACTTGTTTTATAGTTATTTGACTTAGACAGTTTGCACTCATTTATTGAATGCCTTCATTGTCATAGGAATGGATTGTTTGCTGTTTATTACGCCTATGTTATGGCGTTGATGTGTGATTTTTAATGTTAGATACAGCTGTTGCATTGGTCTACACTGATGTATACTGGGTGGCTGCTTGTCTGTCCTTTCAGTTTATATGTTTATGTTTGTTTGTGTTGAGTTGATATTATCCCAGGTTCATTCTTTTCCATCCACTTTTGTGCGGAGGAGACTGACCCATTTCTTGCTGTTATCTGTGACTGCTAATTATGCTGCCTTTGGGCACACGTTTTAATTTGCAGTTTCACCACCTGCGACATTTGTGCCTCCTGTGAAACATATAATGGAAAACCTTACCATTGATAGAATATGTATTGTTATTAACTGTTCTGTACAGGAGTACCATTTTGGGGCAATCTTTCCATTGGGATCCCCGTTCGAGAGTATTTCCACAGGCTCAGAATAAAGGTGAGCATGTGCTGGATTCCCAATGGAGGATCCCTGTAGCTGGTGTGGGCTGTTAGCGGTTGCCCATGCATTCTGTATAGTTAATTAGTAATTGGTCAGGTGATGCATCATTGTGAAGTATTGTAAAATCTCTTGCTTTGTCAATTCTATATCTCCTTTTATGCGGTAGATGACACCCAGTCCTTCTTTTATGTTTACACTTTCCTTACATCTATGTATCTATTCTATTGATTAATGTTGCCCCATACAAACCTGTTTTAAGGTGGTCCTTTCATTACCACCTTTTCAGTAGATATTAAAATGTCCTTATGTCATCCTGAAGCCATGAACTTTACTTCTACGAGGGCTAAGAGACATCCCTTTTTTATGATATCAGCATTGGGTAAATGTATATACAGTAAATGTAAAAGCAGCTGATTGACATAGTGGTCATCTTAGCCCAACACAGGACACTTATACGGTGCTCCTCTGCTGTAATCGCCTTAAATTCTCTAGTGTATTTATATCCTGATTTATTTTGAATGTGTTTCACATCTCCCTTCTTCTATCTCTCTTTCAGGCGATAGAGATTTAAAAGCATGCATTTCTCTCCGTAGGGTTTCTGATGCAGACTTTGCACCATCTTCTCTGGACTGTCTCTTATCTAGTTGCATCCATTTGGAGATGCGGCCGGGAGAACTGGACAAAATACTCTAGGTGAGCCCTCAGCAATGATTTAAATAATGTTAATATAGCTTTCCCTATTCGCTTGATTTTACCTTTTCACTGTGCATCTACTTCAGCATTGTCTAGTGTCTTCCTACTGCCTTCCACTCTGTTTGCAATCCTTGGGCCTAATTCCCACAGTGGGGTTTCCTTGAGTAAGGGAGACTTATTACAGACTTTAGGTCTTACTTAAAGCCTGAAATGAAGGATGCTCTATCAAAAAGTGGTGGATTCCTGAGCGCCGCTTTGAAAGTGCCCTTGGCCATAAAGCACTTTCGATATGGCGGATGAGTTATCCGCCATCAGCCAAACTCTAAATAAGACCTCTAGTTGTAACATCCTCTTGAATTCCGAAGGTAAGACACGCTTACTCAGCGGAAATGTTTTGTGAATTGGACTCATTGATGTCAACCCTAATTGATAAAACCCTATTTGTCTTTTCCTGTGTGATAGCTGTTAATACCCCATTCCTCCTTCATTTAATGGTCATCAGCATTTCTCTCCACAAATGCCTGAATTTGCAATTTGGTTACATTTAATCTTATGCAGTGCTTTAACTACTGTTCAATTATTCCTAATTCAATCTTAGTGGTTCCCACTTTCCCTTGGTATCAACTCTGTTTCAGAATTTCCTGTCCTTTGCAAAGAAGCTTCTCTTTCTTTCCAATCTTCTGTTTGCCACTTACAAGGAATTAGGAAATTATGCTCAGAGGACTGATTTTCGTGGCTATATAATGTTCACTGCATTCCCTTGAATGATCTTCGTTTGTGGGCACACTGCATCTTCTCACATAGCAGGATCTCAATCCATATCTCAGTTCTATGACTCTCACACCAACCATTACACGGGGGCTGCTGGTCTTCTTGTCAAAGGGTTTCAGGTTTTTTTCATGCCGCACCCTCCACCGTAAATGGTTTCACCGTTAATAGCATGCAGTTACTATAACTCTATTGACATCTGCATGGTTTAGTAACTGCTTTCCTATTTCACACTGAGCACCGAGAACAGGAAAGAATGTACCCTGTGACTTTCGTTGAAGGTTCTTGCACCCTCCTTGTGGATTCCTATGTGGGTAACTGATTTGACCAGGGCCTGATGGCTCAGTATTCGAGTACATTGACAATAGGGATCAGTGTTTGACCCCATGACCACTTGTTGAAATTTGGTAGATACACTAAGGGGCAGATTTATGAGGGACTTGCGCCCCTTTTACGCCGCCGTTGCGTCACTTTTGTGACGCAGCGGCGGCGTAAACCCTTCGCCATATTGTGCCCCATTTACATCGTGACGCATCTATGGAAATTCGTCACGGTGTAAAGCCCTGCGCCACATGAAACCTGCATCAGGTTTCATGTGGGCGTTGCTACTCAGGGTGGGCGTTCCGTCGCAGGAACGCCCCTGAAAAGTGACTCTGAGTCACTTTCCCAACGCTGATGCGTCAAAACCCTGCACCTGCTTGAAGCAGGCGTAAGGCTTGACACACCATGTTAGGGAGAGGGTAGGTTGGAACAGTGCTGGAGTTGCGTCACACTTGCGACGCAACTTCAGCACTGCGCCAACCTTACGCCAGCAGATGCGTCACGTATCTGCTTGTCCTTGCGCCACGATGCGTCGCATTGTAAATGCGGCGCATCTGCGGTGGCGCAAGGGCAAACTTGCGTGACGCATCTTCCCTGGCGCATCCCTGCTGATTTGCAGGGATGCGCCAGGGAACATAAATCTGTCCCTAAGTCTTTTAACCTTGTGAGGCTGATGAAATAAGAGCAATTTAGATGGGTTTCTACAAACATCTCAAATAGGGCCAGGAATCCCCTCGACATGACGCATGTTTTGTTATACATATCAATATTTTATTAATAGTAGTAGTATTATTATGTTACATTGAATACTCATGGTAAGCCAGTAGAGCTTTCTCAGGACTGCTAAAGATGATTATAGACTTTCAAATTTCACATTTATTTGGTTGCCTCTTCCCAGTGACCCCTGGATGTCCACTGTTGTCAGCTTCTCTGTAATGTAATGCTTGCTCATGGCCGGGACCTCTAGGCTGTGATTTGGCCTAGGCACAATCTGGCTTTTATTGAATAGTTTATAGACTTTCACGTGGGCTTTGAGTTAATTGCCTATTGCCCTTTCCTTGATCTTACAGAGCAAGGGTTGGCAGCTTACTGCATCAACAGAGTCCATATTTGGCTTCTGTTGGTTTGTTGGTGTGATGGCTATGTGGAAACTATGGCGAAAATCTTGTGGAAATCAAGGTTGGTGACATTCATAACTTTTCACATAAATATAGAGACTGCGCATCCTTTAATCCCAAAGCTTTAAGGCATTCGACAAATCCCTGTCTCTTACTATTTTCCTACTCCAAACGTTTCTTGGGATATTAGTGCCTTGATCACTTCATTTTCCAGCGTGATGCCAACCTTTATGAATGTCTGAACTCTAAATTCTGTACATAAATGTTCTTAACTGTGACGATTATTTAACAGCTAATTAATGGGAGACCAGCCTTTTGTTTACTTCGGTAATGTTCATGAAGTCATTGTCTGCTTTAGTTTACAACTTGTTTTCCCAGGTTATAGCCCCACTTCCACTTCCACTTAGCGATACTGCCTTAGAAATAACCTACAATTCTGCCTCAGCTGGGCGGCATATCCCATAATAGCGAGCCCAAAATCTTAGAATTATCAACTTGGAAGTGATTGAAGGCATCACAAATGCGTGATTTAGTGTTGCTGGAAAGACTTTGGCGTTTAGGAGGAACATTTATTTACAATATAAACTATTTTTGCACTTCACTTGTTTCCTTATTTGGCATACGCAGCATGACATTTCTAGCGGAAGTGCTGCATAAATAGACAAAGGTGGTACATTATGTAATATGCCAATTGGATGAGAAACAGAATATGAGCGGGTATTTGAGATATTTACAAAGATGCCGTTCTGTGATGATTGAACTGTGAAAACAAACACAAAATGCACATTACATGGTATATTTTCACCTTTTTGCAATTTAGATATAGTGTGGATTCTTAGTTATTTTTCCTCATGAGATAGCTCTTCTGGGTGGTTTTAAACTCCAGCAAGTTAAGATCTCCGGCCATAGTGCCACATTGCATAGAGCAGACACTGAGAGTGCCTTAGGGGTCTATTAGGATGGTGGTTGGAAAATCACTCTGACCGCCATGGTAGCAGGAAAACACTGCCGGCTAGGACCGCCGCACAACCACTGGTCCAATTAGTATGCTCCGCAGTCGAAATCCGACTGCGGCGGTACGATTGCGGCATTTAACATTGCGGCGGTTGCTGTTGCAAGCAGCACCGCAGCGATTTCCAAAAAAGCATGTCCAGCATATCCCTGCACTGCGTGGCAGGCACTGCACAGTGCCTGTCACCTGGTACAGGGAGACCTCCCCCCCCCCCAGTACACCCAAACCCCCCTAACATATTGGGGGCCCGCAATGGGCCCCCGGAGACATTCTCCGCATGCCTTTCCATGGCGGTTCCACCGCTGCAGAAAAGGCTGGCTACCACCAGCATCATAATCATGCCAGCGGAGCCTGACCATGCACCGGCCCCATTTTAGCGGTCCAGCTCTGCCCGCCACGCAAGCATGCGGACTGCTACCGGCGGAAAAGTGGCGGGCGGAAAATCTCACCGCTGCGGTCGTCACCACCATGCTAATGGGCCCGGCAGTTTACAGGGTTGGATGACCGTCGCCGGCCCGGCATAGACCCCTCAGTCTCTGCCATCTTTGAGATGACAGGTGTTATTATGTAGTTAAAGACTGGGGGCAGAGCCTTTTTTCCACCTTAGACAGTGGTAAATGGTTGCTGTCAGAAGATATATGAAAGTATATGCTGTTTTTGGCAAGAAATAAGGCTGTACTGGTTGACGATCTGAGGTAAACAGAAGAAAATACCATACACAAACCACCATAAAAAAACAGTCAAAACATAACATGGCATATCGTTACAAAACAGTCAAAACTGAACACAACACAAGAACTGCAGTGCAGCACAACAAAACCACATGGCGATAATGCAGCACAAAACAACAGCAGAATACATGACTACCATAACCAAATGCCACACAATAAAGAAGCACACATTTTCTTGTCACAAATTACCACCTCCAGATTCCTGTTTTCATAATATGGTAGTAAAAGGTGTTTGCACCAAGTACTGCCTTAATACACAACCATGCCGCGGCAACAAATGATGGACGGAATGCTGAATTATTCAAATGATGGACTGATCCATGAGGAGCAGGGTCAAGATTGATTTGCATATGGCTGGGTCCATACTGGAATGGCATAGTGAGCAAAAGAACAATGGACTTAACACTGATCTCTTGACTGGTGGTGTAAGTTTGATTTATTCAGCATTCCGTCCATCATTTGCTGACACCACATTTTTTACCCTAACTGGGATGGGTATCCCCAGACGTGGGTCCCTTGCTCGTTGTGCCACTAGAATCAAGCTAGCCTGGCTGATGATGGGTGATCCCCTGAAACCATTCCCAGGATGCTTGTTTCCCATCCCCGGAGGACCCGGTTTGGCTGTTTGGGCTGGACTGTTCCCATGAGGAACAGGGTAAGGCTGATTTGCATATGGCTGGGTCCAAACTGAGGTGACGTAGTGAACAAAAGAACAATGGATTTAACCCAGATCTCTTGACTGGGGGTGAATGTTTGATTTAGTCAGCATTTCATACATCATTTGTAGCCGCAGCATCAACTCCCAACCAAGCACATGAATTATCAACCGGTCGTAAATGTTTTGTGATCTGGTCCCAGTGTGTTCCAATGGTGATAACTGAAGAGATCAGAATCTGGATGGTGCGAATGGTGGTTTGAGACATGGTAGCACATGCAGTTAGACCCAGGGAGGCATAGGCATTCACATATCCATCTTAAGAAAGGAAACCAGGCACCAGTCTACTATATCTTGCTCCTTGGGAAAACTCCATAGTTTTACTGTTTTCTTTTGAGTTTCTTTGTGACTTAACACACAATCTATAAAGATGGTGCGATCACTCTTACATTGGCATAATTTCAAATATTTGTTTCCTGTAAAATGTATATTTTCAGAGCTAGTTTAGTAATTAAACCTGTCCTTTTTGAGGCATAGTTTTAAAATGTATTTGGAAAGACCTGACATTTATACTCAGAAAGAAGTTACTTTGGAAAGCCCTATACAGATTGTTTTAACCCTGGTCTATTGTGCTTAAATCTGCAACATATCTTCTTTAATGCAGTGGATAAAGTTTGCTTGATGAACATAGTAGTTTTTGTTTATTAGCGGATCCACTATATTCTCTGCTTCATGTAGCCGAGTAGCCACAAAGGCGGCCCTGGAGATGGTATCATACAGCCCTGTGTGTATGTCTGTTATTTTTTCATGTAAAAATATTCATTTAGTTTCCTGTTGACTGTCTCACAAATTGGTAAATTCTTTATGACTTAGTCTTCCTTACAGGAACTTGGCTGGACCCCTCATCTGACCCTGATTTAAAAGTCACTATATCGGACGAATATTAAATATTCGTAGTAGACAGACAAGGCAAATGAGTGGTATATCACACTCATTTTAAGGAATCCTTCAGTTTGACTTCACGTTTGTATGATGAGGCCTTTTTCACTTTTATGTTTGAAATGCTTTATTGAAGAAAAGTATAGTGAACAACAAAATACAGATCATATAAAGAACATTGTCCATATAGAATCAAAAAGAGAAAAAACGGAGGATCATCATGTGTTAACATAAGAAACCTGAAGGAAGATTAAAAAGCATTTTGTAAAATTTTTTAAAGGCAACCAGGAAGAAAAGGGGGAAAGAGGAGAAAAAAGGAGGAGAAGGGAAGGAAGGGAAAGGAGAAAGAAAAAGGTAAATATGAGGCGTTAGGAGAAGAATAGATAACGAGATCAGACAAAGACTAGGTAGAATAGAAACAGCAAGAAAGCCAAGGATAGGGAATAGTTGAAAGGCAGGAAAGACAAATGCAAATGTAAAAGATACAAGAAGGGTAAAAGGAGAAGAAGAAGAAGAAGGACAAAGAAAGAGTCACTTATGGGGGTTTAAAATTCTCAGAGGATAAAGGAGAGATAGATTTCAGAGCCATGCGGTCAAGATATGTTGTGAGAGGCAACCAGAATAAATCTCTATTGAGGGTAGGAGTGGAGGCAGCGGCAAAACGGACATCGAGCCTATGATAATGACAGAGAGAATTCCACCAACATTGTATAGAGAGCTTAGAGAGATCCTTCCAGTTAGAAGAAATGTGTTGAAAAGCCAGAGCCAACATAAGATCTAATAGACCAGAGGAGTGAGAAGAAATATCGAGAGTGTCAGAAATACTACCTAAAAAAAGAAGAGGGATAGAGTATGGAATAGAGATAGAAAATAGACGAGAGACATAAGACCACACCTGATCCCAAAGTGCGAGAACAGAAGGGCACAGAAAAAGTAGATGAAAAAGATCAGCATTAGGGGCAGAACAGGTCCAACAGGTAGAGTCCTTATCAGGAGAAAAGCGAGAAATAGAAACAGGAGAGAGATAGAGTCTGTGATATAGAAAGAACATAGATTGAGTTAGTGAAGCGGAACGGGAAATTTTTAAAGACCTGGCCCAAACTTTGTCCCAAACAGCTATAGGCCAGTCACAGCCCAGATCCAGCTCCCAAGCAAGTTCCAATTTAGATTTCGGGCGGGTCGGATTGGGGGAGGAGAAGAATTTATAGATAAGAGAGGCTTTAGGGAGAGTAGACAAGATCTGAAGAAGTGAGGAATGAGATACGGGAGAGGATGACAAGGGAAGTGAATAATAAACATCAAGTATGATGGCCATGAGGACAGTGAATCTGCGGAAAAAAGACTGGGGGCATTGAAACAGAAGTCGGAATCGAGGAAAAGAACATGGAAGAAGACCATCGAAAAGTTGGTTAACCCACATCAGACCCTTTGATCTCCACACAGTCCAACAAATAGGACGATTATTGAGGAGAATAAGCGAATTGTACCAGATAGGGGAGGCCAAAAAGGATTCACGAGAAACCGGATCAGGACGGACCAGAGCATGTAAAAGAGAGGAAGTGTGCTTGAACAGGGGTAGAGGAGTGGTTAAGTTCTTCGCAAAGAAATGTACAATTTCAGATAGAGAGAAAGGAGAGAGGAGTGAGCGTTCAATAGAGAGCCAAAGAGGAGCAAGAGGGGAGGGTGCGAGAACAAGCCAATTAGAAGCCTGACGGAGAGAAAAAGATTTATGATAGAGACGGAAATCCGGAAAATTGACTCCGCCATTGGATTTCGGTTTACGGTGAGCAACTAGAGCAACTCTCGATTTTTTATGATTCCATAGAAACTTAGAGAGACAGGAATCGATGCGTTTGAAATAGATATCAGGGATATGAATGGGGAGCATGGAAAAGATGTACATAAGAATGGGAGATATCATCATTTTGATCGAATCCAGCCGACCCCACCATGAGAGAAAGAGAGGATTCCAAGAAGAGAACAACTTATCAATACGGGATAATACAGCAGACATGTTCAACCGAATAGATGAAGAGATGGAGCTAGAGAACCAAATTCCAAGGTACTTAATTTTAGAGGAATTCCATGCAAAGCCAGTGGTCGAAAACTGATGAGGGAGACAAAATTTGGTAAGAGGAAGGATCTCGGGTTTATCAGAGTTAATCTTGTAACCAGAAACTTGGGAAAAGGAGTTAAACTCAAGCAGTAAGGCCGGAATGGATTGGTCAGGATCAGAAATAAACAAAAGAATGTCATCTGCATACGCAGAGAGTTTCAAATGAGTCTTGTCATAAGGGAAGCCAGAAATAGAAATGTTATTTCTAATAGACGTAAGGAATGGCTCTAAGGCTAGAACAAAAAGTAGAGGGGACAAAGGGCAACCCTGACGGACGCCGCGCTGTAAGGGAAAATAGGGGGATAGTTGACCATTAACTAAAACAGACGCCTTATGGGCAGAATAAAGTAAAGAGACAAGAGAAATAAAATTAGGGCCAAAACCGTGCCAGCGCAAGGAGGCAAACAGAAAGGACCAGTCTACTCTATCAAAAGCTTTCTCAGCATCAACCGAGATGGCGGCTAAAGAGATGTTGAGAGAAGGTACTTTATTTAGAACATTGAGGAAAAGGCGGGAATTATCCGAGGTAAGCCTGCCCTTTACAAATCCACACTGTTCCTTACCTATGAGATGCGGGAGGAGAGGATCCAAGCGCAGGGCAAGAAGTTTAGCAAATAATTTATAGTCTACATTAACAAGGGATATTGGGCGGTAATTTTTACAGAATTGGGGGTCGCGACCCTCTTTAGGTATAAGGCAGATCGTAGCCTCGTGAAAAGTACCGGCAGCTGTGCCAGAGGTAAAGAAGGATTGGAAGAGGGAGAGAAGTTTAGGAAGCAGAAGATCTGAAAAATGCAGATAAAATTCCACAGAGAAACCATCCGGACCCGGAGATTTACCTTTAGTTAGAGACGTTAAGGCGCTATCCAGTTCGGTAATAGAGAGATCAAGTTCAAGACCAGGGAAGTTAAGATGAGAAGTGGAGGGGGCAGGAATTTTATCCAAGTAGGATTGAATAAGAGAAGCCGAGGGGGGGGACTCAGGAGTATAAAGAGATTGGTAGAAACATTGAAATTGGGTGAGTATATCCTGCTCCTTATGCAAGAGAAGATTATCGGTGGAATAAATCGAATCAATCGAGTTACGCTCCTTGCGAGACTTAAGGTAGTTGGCCAAAAGTTTACCTGATTTGTTGCGACCTCCGTAGTAGCGGGCACTGCTCCGAAGTAATATTGAAGAAGCATTATCAGTAGTGGTTTTGTTAAAATCGAGTTTGGCGCGTATAAGGTCTGGTAAAACCGTTTTAGTAGAAGAAGTGTAGAATTTATGCTCCAGGGATTTAATATGGGAGAGAAGGTCTTTCTGTTTCTTAAGGTAACACTTCTTTTTCTTTGAGACAAAATCAATCACAAAACCGCGAGCGGTAGCCTTAAAAGAGTCCCAAATAACATGAGGGGCTAAAGAGGGATCAGAATTAAGTAGAAAAAATTCCGTAGCAAAAGAAAGAAAAGAAGAGGAAAAGAGGGGATCCAGGAGAAGAGAGTTATTGAAACGCCAACGAGAAGATTTGGGATGAGGAGGGAGAAGATCAAGAACTGTGACAATGGGAGCATGGTCTGAGATAACTATAGGCTCTATAGACGAGGATAGAAGATTTTGAGAAAGAGACTGAGAAAGGAAGATGTAGTCAATCCGAGAGAAAGAGGCATGAGGAGGTGAAAAGAAGGAATAGTCCAGAGAGTCAGGATGGGACCGTCTCCATGAGTCAAGAAGGTGAGATTTAGAAATAGTGTCAAGGAATTGCGTATGTGATTTGTGGGGGGGTAAAGCGGGCAGAGGATTTGCGATCAAGAAACGGGTCAACAATTTGATTACAATCCCCCCCCAAAATGAACAGGGAATCACTGTATTGAAAACATTTAGAAGTTATTAGAGGCCAAAAATTACAATCGGGATGAGTGGGACCATAAACATTAAAAACAGTCAAGGATACAGAATTGATTAACAGCTTAACTAAGACCCAACTGCCATCAGTATCATTCTCTTGAGAAAGAACTTTACATTTGAGTTTCTTGTGACACAAAATGGCCACACCATTCTTTTTATTAGATGTAGGAGAGAATAAAACCGTTCCCACCCAGCCTCTCTTTAGCTTAAGAGACTCCGCCTCAGAAAGATGAGTTTCCTGTAAAAGAACTAAATCAGGAGTATAAGAGGCTAGATGGGAAAGCACTCTCTGTCGTTTAATAGGGCTAACAAAACCTTTCACATTCCATGAAATAACTTTGAATTAAATAACAATAAAATGTGCAAGGAACACAGAAAAGGCATAAAACCAAGAATGCCATAAAGGACAACAACAAATGAATGAGAGAAAAGAGCAAGACAAACAAAGGCAGGAGATACAGTAAGAGAAGAGCAAAGAAAAAGGAAAGAGGGGAAGAGGGAAGAAAAAAGAAGTAGAAGAAGAGACAGTACATATCCAAAACTGATGACTGAGGAAAACATACCTGAAGGGGGAAGGGAGATGACAAGATGACGATGGGGTATGGGAGGATTCGACAAGAACGGCCTCCTAAGCCGGAGAGCAACACACCGCACCAGGACGGGATATGAGGAAGACGAATCGTATGAGACGGAGAGGAATACAAAAGGGTTTATCGAATAATCTAAGGGAGGGAAAAAGAAACGTGTTATACAAAAGTCATGGTAAGAGAAACAGCACAAAAGCAGACATTATATGTAAAACAGAAAACCCAGACAACAACCACTATATAATCACATCAAGCAGGAGAAGAATCAAACCAAGGAGAGAATATTTCAGCAAAAACCTGCAAGGAGAGAAACAAAACAGATAAATAATCAACCAGTAGTAGGATTGGATGTATCCATGCCAGCATTGGTCTGAATGTGAATAAAATTCTTGAGTTCAGCTGGATCTTGGAAAGTCCAGGTGTTGTTTTGATGAGTGACTTTGAAGGTACAGGGGTGAAAGAGGCCATATCTAGCTCCAATAGAGCGCAGAGGAGCACAAAGAGACAAGAATTCCTTTCTTCTGGCAGCAGTGACATTAGAGACATCTTGAGAGAGAAAAACTCTCTGACCCATCCAGGACACTTGGCGCTTCGCTCGAGCTGTAGAGAGGACCAGAAGGAGATCAGTAAACTTGAGGAAGAGGATGATGACCCCTCGCGGTTTGGTTGAGGAGGAGGAGCGAGGGCCAAGTCTATGGGCTCGTTGGATAATTAGAGAGGTAGTAGCGGGAAGGTCCAGGAGTTTCAGAAGGAAAGAGGAGAAAAACGTAACAGGATCATCTCCTTCCAAGGATTCCGGCAGGCCATAAACGCGTAGGTTGTTCCTCCTATTCCTGTTTTCCAAATCTTCAGTGTGCTGTTGAAGGGCGAGAAGAGACTTTTCCAGAGAGGAGATGCGTTGAGAGTTTGACTGAATCTCTGTAACCTGCTGCTCCACAGAAGAAACACGAGCTTCCATAGTTGACCATTTAGCCTCAAAAAGCTGCATCTTAGTATTAGTCTCCTCCACGAACGGGCGCAAAGCGCGAATCTCCTCAAGTATCAACTCCATAGATATAGGGGATGGAGATGACTCAGATGGAGGAGGAGAGGAGTCCTGCTTCAAGCGCTTAGGTAAGGAGGCAGAAGGAGAAGACTTGCTGGAGGTAGGTTGTAATGGAGAAGAACGGGTGGAGGATATTGTCGCCATTTGATCTGTGGGAGGAGGATGAGAAGAATGACCTGCCGTTGAGGAAGAGGCGGAGGAAGGTGGAGTCTTCGAGGGCACAAAGACAAACTTTGGGTTGCGTAGCTTGCCCATAGAAGCCTGAACGTGCCAGTGACAGGGAGGCAAAGAGGCAAACCAACACAACGACCTGCACTCAAAAAGCAAAGAATGTCAATATGTCCAGTCTGAAGAACCCAGCGGTCAGCAGGAGCAGTGAAGGACACCAGCAAAAATCATGAAGAAACCCCGGACCCAGAGGTAATGTAAACAGGAGTTAAAGAGTGTTTCCAGTTATAACAAGGAGATCACCAGTGGGCGCGAAAGCCATGCGCACTAAGACTTGGTGAACAAAATTGCAACAAAAAACCAGCACGAAGACGCAATGAGGATGGTATGAGTCTTACGCCTTGAGACTGAAGTAAGTTATCAAGGAAGAGCACAGCGCATGTGGTAGCCTGTGAGGGGAGCATGAAGGCAGAGGTCACTCAGGAAGCAGCGTCGACATGAGGAGTAATTTGCAAACATAGCGCACTGGCAGGGCGCAAAACACAAAGGAGAGGTCCTTAGTTGCTAAGAATAAAGTCCAGTGTCTGGAGGAAGAACAGGAAGAGCATGTCTGCAGTCACCTCAGCGATGCGCACACATCGCGCATATTACAAAATGGCGGTCGCGCTGAGGGACTTACATCGAGAGGCATGAATGGGCGAAAAACTGCAGGAAAACGAAGTCTGGCAGTCACATCTTCAGCACAAAGTCATCCGCTTACAGGAGCCACAAGAAATCCGCCGAAATGGTCGCGGATAGCGGCGAAGAGATGAAAAGTCCGCCGCGGCGCGGGAGAGCTCCGGTCTCAGGCGGACATCTTGTTCGGCGTCCAAGCCACGCCCCCGCCTTTTTCACTTTTAAATTCAATAAAGTTACAATTTTTAATGGTTCGTTACTTTATCGTCCACCTGGTCCAAGAGAGAGTTTTGTAACAACTGTTCGGACGTTTATGGAGTCCAGCCATGAGTTTGCAAATTTAACATTATTAGGAGATTTTAATTTTCATTTGGAGCTTAGTGATAATTGAGAAACAGCATACCTGATTGATTGTCTTCATAGTTTTGATCGGCACCAAATAGTGAATCTTCAGACGCATAGAGCCAACCATACATTGCATGGCATATTCACCAGTAACCTCAGTCACAAAGAAAACCGCCTTTGAATAGATGCACACTTACCACACCACTTATACCCAGACAGCCTCACACCAGTGGGATGAGAATGGACAAAAAGGATATGATTAAAAATCAAAATTTAAAAAAAAGGATACAATTTATTCACAAATCATATATACCATATACATCACAAAACAAAATCAATTTAAGAAATTTAACAGTATCTGAAACTGTGCCAAAATATTAAAACATCAAAATAATACATAAGACTAAAAACCCAAGCATATTTGTACACAGTGCTATTCACAATATTAAAAGTTGGGAACTAAGAGATGAAAAAGGATTCCTATATCCAAAGGGGGAAACCACTAAATCAAACATAGATCAATTGTAACTCCAATGGATATTTGTCCAGGTGCAATTTTCCAATACAATTGTTATCACAGATTTTACGTAGTTTCCTCTTCAAAGAGCATATTCACCAGTAATCCTGGGCTTACAACTAATAAAGTCAATCCGCCAAATTTGACGGATCACAGTGCAGTTTGCTTCAACCTTGTAGTCCCCAATAAGGACAGCTGTTACTCTAATTCCCCAAGACTTATAAAGAGGCACTATTGATGGAAAATTGATAGCGTGTAATTCGACAAGATGCAGAACTCACAGAATTAAGCGGTAATATTGATGTAACTACAGGCAACTTCAATAACTGGTTCGGAATCCACTGCCATGAGGCATGCGCCTGAAAAAGCTCCCAAATGTTTCAGGAAAACTCCCACTGCTCCATAGTATACACCTAAATTCAAAATGCTTAAGCAAAAATGAAGGGCATGTATAAGATGGTGGAGAATTTACTACAATGAGGATGATATAATAAAAAATATAGGGGCATAATCACAAGGATCTATCGACGAGTCAACGGCACTTTATCGCAGCCAAAGTAGCGATAAACTTATCGCCCCAATCACAAGCTGGTGTTAACATCCCACAGCACCAGTTTACCCACGATAGCAGCCGCAAAAAATATTGCCACAGATGACCCCTGCAACTATCGCTAATGAGATGCAGAGTAGGCGTTCAAGGGCCAAAAGCCGCAACAACACCACTCCACAACATTCTCAATGACCAGCCAGATCTGTGATAAGAACACAAAACAGGCGATAAGGCGCGTTAGCAGCAGGAAACTAACACCTGCTCTGTCCTGGTGCAAAGTCGGACGACAGCCTGCACCACAAAAGGGAGCCCATCCCAGAGCTACACCTGAAGAACAACAGATGCACCCGGGCAACTGAACATGCAGCCCGGAGGGCCGAAAGGGCAACAACACCTGCCGCCACCACCCCCAGGACCCCCCTCCCCGGCACCCCCCCGACCAAAGACATGCCACATCAGCTACACCTAAACATGTACAAAATAATCTACATGATATCGCACAATCACAACTGGTGACATGCATGTGTCGTCACAAAAATGAGCATCACACATTCAGTTTCGAAGCAACAAATGAAACTTTATTAAAATAAACACTAAACTGAAATGAAGACACATGGCTGCTCCCCTCGGGACAATCCGTAGGTCACAGCCTGCAAGACAAAAATCATGATGAGAAGGTGAGTCCTGCGCACATCAAAGGACAAAGAGAGAGCGAAGGAGAGAGATAGGAAGAGAGGGAGAGAGAGAGAGAGAGAAGAGAGGGGGAGAGAGAGAGAGAGAGAGAGAGAAGAAGAGAGGGGGAGAGAGAGAGAGAGAGAGAGAGAGAGAGAGAGAGAAGAAGAGAGGGGGAGAGAGAGATAAGAAGAGGGGGGAGAGATAGATCGAGAGAGTGCTGCACCTGCCCACCCAGGCCACACTGCTCACCTGCTGCCACCGGTGTGTCTCCAACCACTTGCCGGTATATATTGCAGTTCAGAATGCGGTCCGCGAGGTTTGGCTTCGAATAGCTGGGGAAGCTCGAAACTAGTTGACCAGAACATATGCTAGGCACACCTTTCCATTATAGTTAGGTTTCCTTGTCATATTACCCCGTTTTAATTTTTTTAGCTTAGAGCACTAATAAAGTCTATTTTTAGCCCACTAGCTGATTATTTTAATTATCCCACTCCACCACTTCTTCACTTACACTACAAATAGTCCACAATTTTTAAGTGCTCCTACGTAACACCGCAAGTCGTAGCACGCCTCAGTCCGTAGAGGACTGGGAGGACCCCTATGATGAAGCATGTCACCGTGGGGAAACCCTGGTGAGTGAGGGGACTATAGAAAGAGATAATCCTTCCCTTTCTTTCTAATCGGTGTCCTTTAGGATCAAATTGTTTCCGACACCATTTGTTCTTCCTGGTTAGGTTCCTGTCTACTTGACCTGTTCAGGTAGTTTTTTGGTAGTTCACCAGGTCACACATCTGAGACAGACCCGTCATCTGAAACAGAGTCCAGGTACATGATTGGCACAGTACACACAATTGCACAGGACAACATTGCCTGCCCGCCCATGCACACCCAGGCAGAGGCACCCCAGCCCCTCCCACCGCCCATTGGAGCATGCCCGCCCATGCAAACCCAGGCAGAGGCATCCCAGCCCCTCCCGCCGCCCATCGGAGCATGCCCGTCCATGCACACCCAGGCCTCACTGCTCACCTTCCACCACCGACATGAGGTCCCACCACGTGCCGCTGCAAGCCACAAGCCCGGGGCCCGTGGACATGGCACGCTCCACATCTTGCAGCCCGGCTCCGCAGGCCACCAGGTCTCACATTTGGTGCTTGATCTTGATTACTCCATGGCAGAGGACATACCAGTGCACCCGGCCTCATTGCAAGCTGCACACCCGCTCAGTCCACTGGTGCCACTAACTCAGTGATCCCAGAAGCTACGCCACGTGGGGATAGGCCCGCGCTGCCCGCTGGCTCTGGCCTACACTGTGGTCCAGCAGGGCACACAAAACCTGAGCTGTCCGGACCGCCGGGACAGGGCATCATCGCAGGCTGCACACCCGCTCAGCACTTAAGGTGCCCCTACCTCAGTGCACCCAAAGTCACCGTCCTGTGGCGGGGTGCCTGTACCGTCCGCAAAGCTTTGGGTGCCACTAACCCTGTGCAACCCCAGTCAGCACCACGTGGTAGTAGCCCTGTGATGGCCGCAAGACCTCGGGTGCCACTAACCCTGTGCGCAACAACTCATGGGCCCTTTATGATTGAGAACCGTGGAGCGTCTGTCATCCAGTCACCACCGGCAGAGGGGAATGTGACGTCGTTGCCCCCTTATGTTGGCGAAGTCACATGGCCTGTGATGCCTGTGCCAGATGGGTGTGGTGTCCGTGCAAACCTGCCCTCAGGGAGTGGCTGTGCCATGCTGACAACTAGACCAGTGACCTGCACACCACCAGCGAGTACGCCTGCAATGGGTAGTAATGAGGGCCCCCCTTTGGAGCGTAAGCGGAGTGGTCTGGCCTACCATATGCCGGACCAGCGCAGGGCTTGCAACAATGACTCGTGGGCTCTGGGCATGGTTCAGTCCAGGACATGGAAGTGACTGATGCGTGTGTCCCTGTTGTAGTGTCCACCCAGAACACAATAGGCAATGTAGCACCCTCTGACTGGCATCCCACAGGATGAGCATCATTGACGCAAGAGAAATCACTGTCCCTACATTCATCCACACATTCACACATGAATGATAAAAGACATAACACAGCAGTGCGTTACTGGATGTTTATTTCACATACAGTGGAGTTTCGCAGCTGGAGCGGTACAGGGCCATGCCAAGCACACCACACAATATGTGCCCGTGGAAGGCCAGCCAGAGTCCATCCAGGGATGACAAGTACTGTGGGAGAGGAAGGGTACAGTCCGCAGTCTGCTCGCTGTGTCATTGGTCATCAAACAGGATATGGCAGTCCATGTCGCTGTCCAAGGTGAGTGCATCAGAGTGTATCGGGGGTCAGTGGAAGGTCATGAGGCAATGTGCGGCACCAAGCAGAAACAGGCCAGGTGTCGGAAATGAATGCTAGTGCCTCCTTCTGATCACAAACCTATCCACGTCCTCGTCCCCGGATGTGTGCTCTGCCCCACCTGTAGGTGTTGCAGCACCGGCTGAGGCACTGTGTGCCACTGACACATCAGGTGCCGGAGTGGATACGTCTGCCGCACTTTGAGGCAATGGCACACCAGGGGGCAGAGATGTGGATGGTGTGGGGGCAGCAGCATTCATAATCGCCATGCCTTGTGGCAGCAATGCCATGATGAGGATCTGCAGGGCATGGTAGATCCCAGCTACATTTCGCTGGTGTGCAGCGGTGGCTGCCATCCTTTCCGCCTCCATCTGCATCATGTCCTCCATGAGCCTCTGCATGTGTGCAGCTCACGGCTGGTATCGCTGGAGCCCCTCTGAGCGGACAGGTGTTCTCTCCACATCATGACTCCAGCGATTTCAGTCAGGGCTTTTTGGAGACCATGGAGCGGGCATAGACACCCAAGGATGGCGTCCAGTTTGGTAGCCATGAGGTCCAACCCCACCCGCACCTGCTCAGCCGTCTCCATCTGGCCCTTCAGCCCATGGTATTGTAAGGCCGTGTGTTGTTCCTGGGGTCTTGGGAGACTGCGGGGGCCGTGGGTGCCTCCTGCTGGGTGGTTTGGGTGGTGGTTGGGGTCTCCTTGATGCAGCTGGGCAGCCCTGATCCTGGAGGTGAGTCGAGGATGATGTCAATGATGTCTAGGAGGGCTTGTGCGTCGATGCTGGGGTTGTCCTCCTAGTCATCAGTGAAGAGTGGCTGGGACTGCTCTGCAGGGGGTGTTGACGGTGGCCCTGCTATGTGAAGGGGAGATGGTTTATTGCAATGTGTCCACATGTATGTAGCCGCATGGTACATGTTGACATTCAGACAGCATGGCATTGTACATTGTGACAGTCTATAGATCTGGGCGATGACCCAGAGTTTTTGAGGGTGTGCACTGTGCTCTGCTTGATTGTGCATGTGTGCCATCGTGGCCATCTCCACCGGTCCCCCCAGTAACTGGTGGTCACTCACCCTGTTGTGGTTGTACTGTGTCCTGTCGAGCAGTGTCTGGTCTCCCGACTCCGGCCACAGTATCCACACAGATGACTGTCGATACCAGCTCCTCCATGTCATCCAGCACGAGCTGTGGCGCTGGCCCCCACCTTCAGTCTGCATTGTTGCCTTTTGGTTGGCTGCAAGTTTCTCCTTGGCCTTTCGCTTGATGTCATTCCATCGCCTCTTGACCTCGTCCATTGTCCTCTTGTGCTTTCCGACGGCATTCACCTTGTCCATGATGTCCTGCCATATTCCATTTTTAGTGCCCAATGACACGTTGGAGGTGACGAACAGTTGTTGATGGTGTTCCATCACCTCCGTGACTATGATCCTGTTCGCCTGCGGACTGAACATCGTCTTCCTCTTCTTCTTGTCCTTGCCCTTCCCTGTCCCCGAGGTCCCGGGCTGGTCGTCCAGTGGTTGTGGGGTTGCGCTCGTCCTCTGCGCCTGCTCCGGCTGCCTCCATGGTGCTTGGGTGTTGGTCAGTTTGTGTTTGGGTGTTTTTTCTACTTTTATGGTGATTTTTCCCACCTGCTTATCGCTGATTTCCTTATCGCGCTTTGGCCCATCGCAGGTTTTTTCGCATTGGGGTTTGTGTTTTTATCTCCGTCGAGGTGGTTGTATCGCAGGCATTGGCTGCGGTTTCGGCAAACTATCGCATGGGGCCACCTTGTTGTGAATGCCACGTTGAAACGGGGTTATATTCCCGTGATAGGCTGCGATGTGTAAAATGACGTTAACATTTTTTTGTGATGATTAGCACACATTCTTGTGAATATTCCCCATAGAGCAGTGATTGTTGAGTATAAAACATTGATAATTTCGGAGAAATCTAGAGATTTATTGATAAAATAAGTGCAGCTAAAGACTCTAGTAAAGAACTTTTTAAGACTGTCACTACTCTTTCATACTATAATAGCTCGCAACTCATCCCACCTACACAAATGTTTTGCAAGAAGTTGGCGGAGTACTTTCAGGCAAAGGTGTCTGGGGTCTATGATGAATTCTTCCCAATATATAAAGGGATTAGCACAGATATTACATTTGTCTCCTTTTCCTTATCTCAAGAATCCAGAGATGGTTCTGGATTAAGTCAGACAACTTTGGATCATTTTACCCCCATGGATGTATGACGTAACAACGCGTGTGTTTACAACGCGTGCAGTTACATTGCGGTTTTTACAACGAACGCGATGTAACCCCGCGATGCCATTACAACGCAAGTCTTCACATCGACTTGCGCTAGATGGCGTGCTAACATTAGAAAAGCGTAATTTACTATTCCAACTCCAGTCCACTTAACAGTAGGGAAGGTGTTGGGATAGTAAACTACACCATTTGTAATGTTAGCACGCCATCTAGCACAAGTCGATGAATAGACTTGCGTTGTAATGGCATCACGTGGTTACATCGCGTTCGTTGTAAAATCCGCGATGTAACTGCACGCGTTGTCAAAGTTTCGTTGTAAAGGTTGTTCCCCTACCCCCATAACTGAAGATAGAACAAAGGTTCTCTTGCAGACCATTAAATCAGGGTCTCCGTTGGACCCCTGTCTAAGTTTTGTTTTGCATATGGTTTCCAGAACAGTGGCTAGACACCTTACTATATTGCTCAATAGAGTTCTGACTTAGGTTACATTCCAGTGGAATGGAAACAGGCGTAAGTTTGCCCGTTACTGAAAAAGCCTACCTTGGACCCTGATGATGCTAAAAATGATAGACCTATATCTAGACTACCCTTACCAGCTAAAATACTGGAGAAGGCACTTAATGCCGACTTCATGGCCTTCCTCAATATTCATAGAAATCAGGAGCCCTCACAACATAGATTTAGGCCATCACATTGCACGGAGTCTGTTGTTGATCGGCACTGAGGAGATTTGTAGGCAGATGGACTTAGGTGGCAGGCTGCACTGAATCCTCTCGACCTCTTCTGCAGCGTTTCATACAGTGAATCATTCACTGTTAATCAGCTGGCTAGAGGGGATTAGGATTAGAGGCACAGCCCTTGCCATCCTTAGTTCATAGCTGGCTTTTGGGAATTTTGTTTCAGATCCCTTTACAATGTGGGGTGCCCCAGGGCTCCTCACTATCGCCTACAATATTCAACATCTAAATTACTTCTTTAGCAAAACGTATTAGATCTTGTGGTTTTGCCGTAGTGTCATACACAGATGACAAACAAATGGTGGTGTCTATCTCCTCAGACGTGGGCACTGTTGATAGTAAATGTAAAGATACCCTGTCTAGTATTGTCACCAGGATGCAAGAAAATTGCCTTAAATTGAATTCTGAACAGACTGAGGTTATCCGCTTTGGTTCCGAAAACTCTTTCTGGGACACGTCTTGGTGGCATACCTGTTTAGGCACCCCTCCTTGTCCAGTTCAGGAAGTAAAAAATCTCGGGCTGTGATTTGATGAGCAGCTTTGTTTTTCTAACCAAATAAATAAGGTTACATCCTCTTGTTTGTATTTCCTCAGTGTGTTGATGAAGGTCTTTCAATTCGGTGAATATGCAGAAGTTGTTTTTTGTTGCATTCATCCTATCTAGGATAGACCACTGTATTGCACTGTATCTGAACATCCAGAAAAGATCGCAGCAAAAGCTTCAGTCACTTCAGAATACGGCTACCGTTTGCCCTTGAGGATCCCAAAATTTGATCCCATTTCCAAAAGCATTTGTGACCTTCATTGATTGCCGGTGACCGAATGGGTCAAATTTAAGGTCCTCTGTATTGTTCACAAGGGCTTGTATAGTGGAGGCCCCGCATATTTTCGGAAGTCTTTTTCTGGCATGTTCCTAAACGTAATTTAAGATCTGCCACTGCAAAATTAGTGGCAGTTCCCAAAATTAAGAAAGTGAGATACGGAGGGAGAAGTTTTTATTTTTTGGCTTGTAGGCTGTGAAATTCTTTGCCTCTCATTCTAAGATCTCAGTCCAACAGATCCTCTTTTAGAGCATTGTTAAAAACCTGTCTCTCTCTATTCACTCCTAGTATATAGGTATTTTCAATCCAGGAACTCTTGGCGCTAAGACGCCTCGGCATACGCGTGCTTTAGTAAAATGCTACTTAGTTACTTATGGAACTTGTCAATGAAAGGGGTAAGTAGAGAAATGGATTACCTAACATTAAATTTGTTAAACCTGTTCCTCTCCATACCTAGCAAATGTCCCTCCTTAACTACCTATCTGTTCCGGTTGTCTGACAGAATATTGTGTCTCAAAACTTGTGTCCAAAATATGGTTTACCATAATATTGTGTTCCTATCCTTACAATGGGAGTAACAAAAATATTGTGTCAAATATTGTGGAAGATAATATCACCAAAGAAGGTAAGTATATCGTTTTTATTTTTATAAATAAGCACGTATTAGTTATTTATTTAAAATATTATAATAGTTTACATCAGGATTGGTTACATTTACTATCAGTCTCAGCAACAGCAGGGAAAGTGTTGTACTGTAGAGGGTTTAGATTTACTATTCCCTCTCCAATCTAAGCAACAGTAGGGAAAGTGTTGGACTCCGTAGAGGTTACATTTATGATTGCCACTCCACTTTAAGCAAAAGTAGGGAAGATGTTGGACTTTGGAGGGGATAAGTTTCACTAATCCAACACAATTCTAAGCAATAGTAGGAAAAGTATTAGACTTCAGGGGGATTACACATGACATTCCAACTCCTAATCATTTTTTAACAAAACATTTAAAAACATATAAAAAAATCTTATTAACTTATAAAATATATAAATAAGTAATACTGTACAATTTAGGAAAAAGACTAAAAATAAAAAAACGTTGCTTTAATAAAAATAAAATTCATTTCTAAACCGACCAGGAACACACAATAAACAAATAAATATCACCGTATTTAATTTAAAATAATACTTAACTACAACAAATAGAATAAACAAAATAATACAATTTACAACAATTAAAAGCAATACATAAAAAAATGAAACCAAACATATGACATATTAAGTCACCTAATAAAAATAGTCATAATTCTCACTTACTCAATTAAATATTGTGAACCATTACTTTAAAAAAATACTTTTAAATTTACTTCCCACTTTACAATACAATCCAAACTTGCTACTAAAATATAAATAATTAACAAAAATGTAATAATTAAAATATAAATAAATTAATTAAAATAAAAAAATTAAAGTTAAACACATAAAATAACAATTAAACAATGTACATAATTAGTATTAAATGTCAAATTCACAATAACAAATTTAGGAATACATTTAAATTAATGATACCTTAACTCCCCACTCTATTTCTATACATACCCAACAACTCTCTACTAGTATGTAACAAAATAATCAAAATATAAAAAATAATGTACACATTAAGATGAATAAATTACACTTGGATACATATAACAATCAAACAAAAAATGGTAACATTATTATTCAGCTAAACATTTAATTTGCAATAAAAAAACTAATTAACATTAAAATTAATTTCATTATAATTTAATTACATTTTCACTATTTTCTACTAAAACCCGAATAACATACTACTATATCCTACAGGACTAATTAAATGTTAAAAAGATGTAATCCCTTAAAATTCCAATCTATGAATAACAGTTGTACTAACAATGCTAACTTCTAAAATAAATATATTAAAACACATTTAATTAATCAAAAAACAATATTTATGTTACTATATTGCAGTAAACAATATTTAAAACTATGTTCTTGTCAACAATATTATATATCTAAAACGTATATTCGTGCCTTGATATTTTGTTCCATGATATGTTTGAGGCAATATTCATGTCACACAATATTTTTAATCTGGGATGTGTCTAATTCACCATCTATTCCATCATCAAGGCTATATTTCTTAGATGTAAAAGCCTTATAAACTAAATGAATTAGAAGCTATAAAAGTCGACAAAACTAAGAGGTCTATAATGATGTAGGGTGGATCGCCACCGCCCGCATGGCGGTGGCGATCCGCCCTACATTATACCCCGCCCGCCACCCATTTCCCTCCACCATATTAGTATGGCTGGGGAGGACCCTGGCGGACAGAAAGACCGTTCGCAGGTTTTCGGCCGGTCGACCAGTCGACCGGGTGGAAAAGGGTCTGGATATGGTGGCGGTGTCTGCTAGACACCGCCATCCATATTAGCATGGGTGCGGGAAGCAGCCTTTCCATGGCGGCAACGAGGCATGCGGATTTTGCTTTCGGGCCCATTGCGGGCCCCCAGGCTATTGGGGGTGTGGGGGGTGCACATGGGTGGTACTTATGGTACCCCCTACATTGTCCCGGACAAGGTGGCAGGCACCACGCGGTGCCTGTCACCTTGTGCATGACAATGCACAACGTGCATTCCCAGCTTTGTGGCGGGCGGTGCTGTGGGCACCGCCCACCACAATCCTGGAAATATAGGATGCCACCGCCACAGTGGCGGTGGCTTCCTAATTGCAGGTGTGGGACTGACGCAACACTGGCGACCGGTCCCAGCACTGCTAGGGTGGTGGCATCCTAATAGGCCCCTTAGTGTAGTATATTTTTAGTTCATATGGCCAAACGGACCTCTTCTCATTCTAGACATCAGCAACCATGTGCCTGTAGTCATCTAAATGGATCTTCTCAAAACCAAACATTTAAAGCATTTTTTCACAAAGCGGTTTGATTGCTCATCAGTAAAAGAAAGTTTAAGTTAATTTCCTTAGTTCTCATTGTAAAGGTACCTGCTTGTCTCCCTCGTCATCATGTAGGCTCCATATTCTGTGGACATGCTCTGGGCTCTGCAGCCCTCTCAGGCTAGGTTCGGTTTAATAAAATAAAAATACATTTACTGTTATTTCTGAATATTTTAATTGTGGAAAAGTGTATGATCTATTTCCTCTTGCATTCACAGACTGCGCTTATTGATGAGTGGGAATGCCCCAGATGTGCCATCCTTTTCAGCAGTACTGCGCCACTGGAATCTCACCAATGTGTCAATGAAAAAAAAATCAGCTTTACACCACCAAAATTATTAGGGCCAATGAAAACAAAGGTGAAAAACAAAGTGAAACTAAAGGAGCCTGAATTGGGAACACACACTGTGCCTCGTCAAGGGGGCGTTTCAAGTTCTTCCATCATAAAGTTGAGCCCTTCCAGCTCAGCCAGTGAGCCTGCTCCTTCTCCCAGGGTTGCAGAGAGAAGAAATGCCAAGTCTTCAATGCCCAGAAAAAAGGGAAGAGACTCCACTCATTTAGAGGCCTTACCCTGTCGTGTCTGTGGAAAGATATTCAGCAGTTTTGAAAAACTAACCTTTCACAGTTACTCCCACACAGGAGAGCGTCTGTGCAGATGCCCACAACCGGAATGTGCCAAAGCTTTCATTTCTAAATATAAATTAATAAGGTAAACCATTTTAATACACTAGAATTTGTGAGTTTTCAGTTTGTACTTTGTGCTGCAGCAATGTCCTGTTCTATTTAAAACATACTTAATATGCTGTAAATATTGCAAGCTGTTACAAATCCACTAAATTGTGTTCAAATGCTAAGTGAAGAGGGATGTAGTGTTAATAGAGCAGACAACTCTTTTCAGATGTATGTTAGGTTTAGGTTTGTATGTTGAACTAGTCATATTTACAGTGTGGTCAACATCATGTCAGGAGTAACTCCATTACTGCACCATGTGGCTTTGCAGTGGGGCAATTTTACGCCACAATGCGAGTTTGACAACATAAGAATGTGGAATTACATGCTGCGGATGCAATATTTCTCACCTTCGAACATTTTCCTTATTAGGGATCTGTTTTTTAATGCAAATTCCAAATGCTATACTTTGACAAATTTTGTGTATTAAAAACTCTGGTGGCAAAGTAATTTCATTTTACTTGGAATTGGAAACCACACATTCCCCAATATAGTTGAAATGAGAGCCTTATTGGGAAAGCCTAATCTGTTTTAGAACAGAAATCTCATGAGTGCTATGGAGAAATCTTAGAACACGTATTGCAGTAAGTGTGGAATGGGTGTCTATGAGATGCTGTTTTCTATAATCTGCCTAATGGTTTAGTCCTTTACTAAGTTTTTCATTATCCTAAAGTGTCAAGTCGCATCATAATAGCATTAATCAATTGAATTACTCCAGAGTATTTGACCTACCTTTAATGTTGTGTAGCATGTAGAAGGGATGTGGCACAACATATTGTCAACATTGGTTTCCTTCCACTCCAGGGTAAATTAGTCATCTGAAAATAGTCGTTACAAAGCTCCTTTCACAAGTGAAAAATATATTCTCTTACCAGATGCCTTTAGTTTATTTTTTATGAATTTGGACAAAAATAATGAGGGAATCACACTTTTTCCTGTCACCCATAAGCCCTCACTCTTCCTTTCAGTAATTAATAATATATTGCATTTGATACTTATAATAAGTCAGACCTTTTTTACGGGAATTAATCAGTGTTATTGCTATTTTGTTTTTTAAAAATTCTTTTCTTTTTTTACTACTTTGAAGATGTAACTTTTGTCTCAGTAGAACCTTTTCTATTATAGTTTGTGTTCCCTAATGCAGCTTCACCCTGAGAAGAATTTACAAGATTAAGGGCCTGATTTAGAGCTTGGCAGACAGGTTACTTTGTCAGAAACGTGATGGAAATCCCGTCTGCCGTATTACAAGTGCATTAGATCCAATGGCATTTGTAATATGGTGGACGGGATATCTGTCATGTTTGTGATGGAGTAACCCGTGCCCTGAACTCTAAATCAACCTCTAAGGGGTTGATTAGGATGGCGGGCGGTACCGGGACCACCCCCAGCGTTGCGGCAGTCCCGACACCCCAATCATGATGCCACCGCCACCGCGGCTGTCGCATCAGGCATTTAAACATTGCAGTGGGTGCTGCTGGCTGCAGCATCCGCCGCAATGGTGAAATACCACGTTGTGCATTGCCATGCACTGTGTGGCAGGCACCGCGGGGTGCCTGCCACCTTGTGCATGGCAATGAAGGGGGGTACTATAGGTACCCCCAAATGCAGCCCCCACCCCTTCACCCCCGGGGCCCCGCAACGGGCTCCCAAAGACAATCCCCACCAGCCTAGGCCTTGAATGCCGTACATCCTAATATGGATGACGGTGCCTGCTAGGCACCACCACCATATTGTGGCCCAAGTCTGCCCGGCCGGCAATCAGAACGATTGCCGACCGGCGGAAAAGTGGCATGCGCACTTTGCCTCTACCGCGATACCGCCGCCATTATAATATGGCTGGGGTAAATCGGGTTGCGATGGCGGGCAGATCTCCACCGGCGGTGGCGATCCGCCCACCATCCTAATCAACCACTAAGTGCTTTACTGCCCCACAATTGTCTTTTCCCAAAAGTGAGATTAATAATCCTTATACCATGTTTTTAATGATGATCGTACGTTTTAAAGAGATATTTTGTTGTACCTACGGACTGAACTGCAGAATTTTCCAAGTGAAGCCTGTCATGGTTGTTAGGATGATCCCAGCTTTTGGTGTCTGCAACTCTTAAATCGGCTATCCTTGCTTGTCCTTACAGGATAGTCTTGTAGGAAAAAAGTATTTTCTGCCGTGCCCTCAAACCACTTCAACTTTTTGTTTGTTTTGTTACAGGCACATGGCAACTCATTCCCCCCAGCAATCCCACGCATGTTCTTATTGTGATAAAACCTTCCACAGAAAAGACCACCTAAAAAATCACCTACATACTCATGACCCCAACAAGATGTCCATGAGCTGTGAAGAGTGTGGCAAGAAATACAACACCAAGTTGGGCTACAAAAGGCACTTGGCCCTTCATGCAGCCACCAGTGGTGACCTGACTTGCCGTGTTTGCACTAAGGATTTTGAAACTACCGTCATCCTACTAGAACACCTCAAAACCCATGCAGGAAAACCATCTGGAGTCATTAAAGAAAAGAACCATAAATGCGATCACTGTGATCGCCATTTCTACACTCGCAAGGATGTGCGCCGTCACATGGTGGTCCACACAGGCTGCAAAGACTTTGTTTGCCAATTTTGTGACCAGAGGTTTGGGCGCAAAGATCACTTGACTAGACACACCAAGAAAACCCATTCTCAGGAGTTGCTCAAGGGTAGGCTAGGGAGTAGGGATTTTCAAGTATTCTTGGATCCCATATCTACATTTCGACTCAAGGAAGATGATACTATGCTGCGTTCCTTTCCTGATGTTAATCCTGTACAAAGTGACATCATTTGTAGTTTACAAGAAGAGCACAGTGGCACACATTTTCATGGTAGGCTTAGCCAGGAATTCACACATCCCATGCAATCTACAGCTTTTGCACCAAGGATAGGTCCTATAGATAAGCATTTGTCAAATCATTCCACATCATCTTTACTTCCTGTCACCAATAGTCAGAAACTCCGGATCAATAAGTATGAGTCAATTTCTACCTCACTTACCTCAACGCTTATCAAGGAGCAGCCAGTCCTGTTGGATGCAAAGGCTTATAATGTGAATATGAATGAGGGACTGCCTTTGCCATTAACCCTCTCGCCTCACAAAACCGACTTGGAGGTTAGTATGCAAGCTTCCTCCACATCCACAGATGATTCTGGTGAATACACAGTGCAGAAAGATGAAATCTCAGTTTCAGATACTGTTGCCATGACTTCCCAGGAGATCTCTCATATTTTGGGATTGTGGCAGCTCCCTCTTGGTGGTAATGAGAATATTTGTGTGGACATGCCCGTGCATCTCGAAAATGAGCTGGTTCTCCATGGAGGGACCTTCCCTGGACATCAGTCACAGGATCTGCAAATACCCTTGGGTGGAGCAAGCCCCCACCAGTTTCCACGGTATCTTCACTCGTTCGCCTCTACTTCACCAGCCCTGCCTCATTTTCATCATGCATTCAAGTGACTACTTTTTTTTTTTGTTCAACCAGTGTACAAAATGTTTGAGCCTTTGCTGAACAATTTTATAATAGGAAATCCTAGAGAATGACATAAGATTTATATTTGAAATAGTGTTTATTTGTGTGGATTTATAGTCTTTTGTTCTATTATAGCTTTCCACACGTTGTGTATCTAAACCCACTTCTTAAGATGTGTACTTTTCATCCAGTGGAAACGCACAATCACAAATGTATGAGTTGTACATTTCTACACAGTCAATTACAGCTGCTACAGAAATGACAATGCGACCGTTTGAGCCATGCATCATCATAAGCAATTTGCGTGACTGACTTTAGCATTGTATGTAGGAAATTGAAGTCAGTCCAGTATGCTTATTCTGAAAGCACTTAAGTTAACATGCGTTATAGAAAAATCCAGGTTATCAATTTGGGTTTTCTATTTAATAAGTTGTTGAGATTTCTGTGACCTCATTGTCAAAAACATGTTTTATGTACTGTTAACCTTTTGACTGTAGCAGCCCTTCCTTATGGGTGGAGGCACCCCGCCTTCCAACTTTTTTGAAAACACGAAGAGTGTCAGTCTGGCTGGGCAAAGACACTCTTCATGTTCAGGTCAGGCAGCCAGGCACCGTGCATGCTGTAAATGAGCAGGCACCTGGATTCCTCAGCTCAGCTTTGCCGGGCTGAAGATTTCACAGCTTTGTGACCAAAGTGCTTGGCGGTCCTCCCCATCATTATGATCGGGTACCTCACATATGGACTCAGACCTGGGCTCATCAGTCTTAAGCCTTGAAGGGCCCAGGGATGACTGGCTATCAGTGACGCCTCTTCATACAGTGGGGTGGAGTCAGTAGTTTCACTGACCCCATCCCACCCTGACAAGGGACTACTGCCTCCTCTCATTGGCTGACCCATATCCAGGGCAGCCAATGAGAGAAGATGGCAGTCCAATCATCTAGGAAGCATTGAGGCTTCACTCCCACACCCTGAGACCCCTGCTGCGGACTGGTAAAACATTTAAAATGTTTGGTACATGTGTGTATGTATGAAGATATGTGTAGTTGTGCATGCGTGCTGAGGTTGGGTGCGTACATATGTGTGTGCTTGTGAATGGTGGGTGTATATGTGCCTGCTAGTGAATTGATGGGTACAAGTTAGTGTGCATGGGTGAGTGTGAGTATGTGTGTGTGTGTGGCCCATCAGCCTTCATGCTCGAATTACCATCCGTCCCTCCTTTATGTTATGCGTCTTTTTTTGTCAAGGCTGCTTTTATCCAGAAGGTATTACAGTCTTAAAGCCCAAGGGAAAAGAACTGTAGCTGAGCCATAAATTTCCCCAAGTTGTTGAAGGAGAAAAACACATTTTACAGTTCAGGATTTGAATCCCAGTTGCACTGCCTTTATGTATTTTGCTGCAAGTAGATGAAGGGATCCTATGGAAGATTGCACAATTTGTCCCGTGACGTGAATTAAAATTGGCAAGTCCCCTAACTTGTTTACACTCTAGCCCCAGAGGAAAGATATAATGACTGGCACCGGTACCCATCTCTTAGCAACATGACATACCCCTCGCCACATCAGATTTCGACAACACGATCTCTAATCCCCTCTCAGATGGCCGTGTACCCACAAACTCCCAGCACGATACATGCTCCCCACCTTCCCCTGTGAAAACCAATGAAACAAGCCTCTGATGGTGCAAAACGGCTGCAGCTTCTCTTTATTCACATATTGAATGAACAAATCACACAGTTCAAATTAAACAAAGCATAACCTCATCATTGCCCCAATTGTCTAAAGTTCAAGTCCAGTCCATGGCCCATGACAACATCCTGTGACAGAGCCCTGAGCGAATGCCCCCTCTCAGCAAAGGTCTAGCACGTCACCTGCTGCCTCTAGGCTACACCTTGCTGTCAAGGGTTGTGGGGAGCCCTCATGCCTGACCCGAACTGCTATTGCTGTTTTCACCCTCTGCTGACTCCATGATAACCTATAGCCTGCTCCCTGTGCCCCTGCCATAAGGCACCCCAATGGCACACGCTTGAGCAGCTCCACCTTTGGCTACTGCACTCCTTCTGTTGTCTTGCCATGCTGCCTGTGGTTTAAGGACTCAGGCAGCTCCCTCACATGCTCGCCTCCTGATACTCCCCTGCTGAATCATAGTAACTTGAGAGCCCCCACAATGTTGAGGAGGAACAGGCCCTTACCCACGTCTTACAAATGTACCTCGTCTGGTTCGTAGTATCCTTGCGTTCTAAGGTTAATAAGGCTATGCCTCACAAAACCAGGGGGAAGGATTCATTACCTGGATGACTTTGTTCATCAGCAAACCGGGCTCTGCTGAGTGTGTGGGTCTATTGGGGCAGTTTGTGAATTTGGCTGAAGAGCTGAGGGTGCCCCTGGCTCAGGAAACGACGGAAGGCCCTACTACACAACTCTCCTTCCTGGGCATTGAGTTACACACCATGCAGGACCAGTGCAGAACGCCAGCAACAAAGGTGGAGGACCTGAAGCACACAATAAGGGTAGGACTAGAGAAGAAGAAAGCTATAGTAGGTAAAATGCAACAGCTTCTAGGCAAGCTTAACTTTACCAACCGGGTGATACCAGCAGGTAGGCTTTCTACCAAGCGACTGGGATGGTTAACAAGAGGAGTGACAAAGAGGCAGCACAGGGTCAGACTGACATAAGGGGTAAAGGCGGATCTGGGGCAATGGGCAGCATTCCTAGCAGACTTCAATGGGACCCTGATCTGTTGAGAATCTGGGGTGACGGCAGAGCAGCTGGAACTGTTTCTGATGCAGCTGGGAGCGAAGGCTTTAGGGCCATCTTCGTCTCGACATGGGCAGCAGCCCACTGCCTGGCAAGTTGGCATGAAAAAGGGATCCCCAAAAATTTTGCGGTACTGAAACTATTCCTAGTCATAGTGGCCCTCTCTATATGAGAAGAGCGTCTTGCCAACAAGCAGATTACATTATGGGTAAACAACCATGCGGTGGTCCAAGCTTTGAATTTGCAGGTGGCACATTGCTCAATAGTGGTCCGCTTGCTGAGGAATTTGATAGGCTGCCGGCTTAGGGCTAATATTGCGGTCAGGAGCATGCATATTCTTGGCTTTGAACATGCAGTGGCTGATGCAGTGTCTCGGTTGTAGTGGCAGAGATTCAGGGAGTTAGCGCAGCACACGGACCTTGATGGGACAGCGATACCAAGAGAACTGTGAAACATGATACATCTGACCTGAGCATGCTAGTGAACAGTTCACTAGCTCCCAAGACAGTGACCAAGTACGGTAAGTGCTGGATGACTTTTAAGGCTATAACTGGCACCCAGGGAACTGACAAAGCGTCTAGTAGGGATGTGGAGGAATTTATACAGTGGGCCTTTTCCAAAAACGAAACTAGATCTTGGGTGCAAAACCACATTTGTGCAGTTTCTTACTACGCAAAACTAGCAGGCATCTCGGACCCAGCTGGTACTCTTTACTGTAGGGCAGCCATGAAGGGATGGGGGCGCCTCCAACAAAGACAAAAGGACTGGAGATGCCCGTATGTTTTAGCGCCTTGCAAAAGGTGTTCAAGGAGCTTCAAAGCATCTGCACACATAGGCATGAGCTACTGCTCGTCGGAACGGCTTTCTCCCTGGCATCCTTTGAGGCATACAGGGTCAGCAAACTGGTGGTCCCGGCCAGATTCAACCTGGGGTTGGCCTGCTTGAGAAGAAGTGACCTGCAAATGGAGGACAGTGCCATGACCATAGTAGATAAAATGTATATTTGTGAGAAGTAAAGGAAAATGAAGCAAGGAGAATTGCGGAGCGAAAATAAAACCATAGATAGTGGTGAAAAGTGCTTTCATACTACTCCGTAAGTTAACCATACATCAATAACAATCATGGTAACTATTTACAGAACCTCATATGATCACAACATGTAACGTGATAATGCTGCAAAGATAATTATCATCTGTCCTGAGCAGCAAAAAAGATGACATCACAAGAGGTAGGCCCCTTATTGAGTGCCATGGATTCTGTTTGGCTGATTTACCTCTTTCCCATTTTTGTAGTCCTTTGTCAAAATATTATGGGAAATGTAGTATTTTGTTATTTCTGACTGCTATTAAAACGGGGGCAAACTAGAAAACACAATATACGCCTTTAGTTCCACCAAGAAATTATCTCACAAAGCACAGCAAAACTTTGCACTGGAGAAGGTGAACAAAAACTGCAAACAAGACAGTTTGCAAAACTTTGGTACTGACTCGCTTGAAAACTTTGCACACTTGCACTTAATACCTCATATAGGGCTTTATTCGGAGTTTGGCGGATGAGTTACTCCATCACAAATGTGAGGGATGGTCCGTCCTCCTAATTACAACTGCATTATATTCTATGACACGTGTAATATGGTAGACGGGATATCCGTCACGTTTGTGACAGAGTAACCCATCCGCCAAACTCTAAATCTGGCCCATAGTCTCATTTATGGAAACATTTCCAGAAGCAGGAGGTGTTCCTGTCTATATTGTTAATGCTGATGTGTTTGCCTTTGCATTGATAGTTTTGTTTTTATTTGTTTTCCATTTCAGATGCATTAATTGAAGTTATTTAGTAAATGGCTTACATATGTGACTCATGGTCAGTTTAACCGTTCATCATTTGAATTGGTTTATGACACACATGGAACTTAGCAAGAGTCTAATTTTTTTTTGTTGTTGAAAAAATCAACTCAGTTGTGGTGTTTGCTGTTAATAACGTGTTTTTGTCTGGTTCACACCTTGTGAAAACTTTCTGTGCTATGCTTAAAGAAATAACCATATTGTTTCTATCATATCATATTTTTAAATACAACCTATGGATACATCTTCAGCAGCTTCTAGGTTAAGATAAATTCAGGAAGCTGTGCTCCTCTGCCCCTTTTACTAACTGCATCTTCTTTTATTTGGAAACTACATCTCTCTTATTCATTATATAGGTCTGTGTTTGGTTTTTAATTGTATTACTTTCGAGATGAAAAGGCACCGCCATGCTATGTTACTGGTGTTTTAAATGATGGATTTCCTCAGACTAATAGGCCAATTTTAAGATGAGACGTAACAGAAAATCCTCAAATTTGTAGCACAAGTGATAAATTCTGATTTGGAGGATTCATTGCATATGGAGAGGCTGTGTTCAGAAATTACCTCTGATGTGTTATCACCATAGTGGGGAAAGTTCTGCGGGTGGATTGTCACTGGTGGAGAATTCTCAGTGGAAAGGTTACAATTTTATCTACAAATAATTTTATGTTGGCACCCAACACTGAATAAGGTTCTGAGGTAATTGCTGAGTGTCTTTATTGTGTACGTTTTCCAATGTGAAAAACACACCTACCCAGAGTCTGAGTAAACATGTATTTGTATAGAGCTCGATCAACCCAAAAGACACCTTGGTGATGAATAAGAGACGTTTATTGTTACCCAATTTAGTAGTACTCGTTTTATCAATCTCTGGCGGCTGAAAGGCGAAAGTGACGCACCATAATCTAAAGTTGTGACCATTAGGTCAAACACAGATCCGTAGGGTGGATTAATAAGTCCACTGAACCATTAGTCCCATGCCCTTTTTTAACAGTTTGTTTTTACTTAAGTGCCAAATACAAAGGTAGAGTATTGATTGAATCATCATCTTAACTGAGTGTGCCTCCTCACTTTGCATCATAATGTTTGCGTATTAATGTGAGGAATAGTTCAGCTGGATCTACTGCCTTTGATACAATGTGCAAGAAGAACTGATTGAAAAGCTTGTTGTAACTTGAGCACCAAGGAGATCACTAAGATCTCCTTGTCATTTTGCCCCACGCAAGGCATTCTGTATTAGCTTATCTATTTTGAAAGCCTTGGGAGTGAATTTAAGGTTTGCAACATTTATTCTTTGTTGTAATGTTTAATACACCATATCCCAGAAATATTGCATCTTGTTTTGTCCTCAAGGAAATGTCATGGAAGCACTTCCTATGGATGGAATTTGGCTTATATCATTCTCACTCACTACCAGAAGGCACACTTCTGCAGTCTATATTCACATATAAAGGATCCCTTAGATGTCTGAGAAACTGATAAAATTAAAGTTATCCCTTTAAGTTGGAGCAGCAACGCCAAAAGTAATAACAGAAATTTGTGTGGCACTTAATAATACAGATTTCCATTTCAGCCAGAAGTCCTGAAAAAAACATGTTAATACGAAAAGACTCAGAGGTGCTTGTTTTTGTTGAATTCTAAATGATGTATACGTATATTTATGTGGTATCTGTACAGTGCCAACCAATCTAAAAGGCAAGAAGTGCTCTATAGAGTCAAAGGCAGAGATATAGTCAAAGAGTGATAAAAAGGGGCAACTGGGATGTGAAAACAGAAGTGGACTATTACTTTTTTGTGATGTAGTGTTTATTAAAGATGTATCTTTTCAGCTCTTTCTTAATTTGGAGCAGGGGTAGAAGGATCCTGATGGAGTAGGGCTGTCATTAAGAGATGCATAGACGGTGAGGTTGTGTTGTGTGGGACTTTGTCACTTCTCCATCTGCAGTCTTATGCTGTTCTGGTTGTATATTTGACACGAGCCGCCAGATCCAGATAAACGAGAGAGCGTGGTATTCAAGCCAGTAGCTTCCAAAATACACACCGACATAATCCTAATCTACTGTATTAGTTTACCACTTAATTCCAAATCTGTGCAGCGATGAACCATCACTAGGAGACTTCATGTTAATTCACTGGTCTTATTTTGAAATTCATTTTTTGTTGAAGATATTATGTTTGGAAGGCTTAATACCTATACTTAAATTAAAGGTGGTGGTTCACAGCATAAGATGAAGGAAGTAGGAAGTGCAAGGATGATCACCTTTGGCGAAGCATTTATTGCGAAGAGGGTGATTTACAGCAGGCATTTGACTGATGTGTTGGTTACAGAAGATAAAGTGCAGGATGGGTATGCAGATGGTTTAAAATGTGGGTCTATTTCGTCACACGTTAGTATGTGACATTTGTGAGAATCAATGGATGGCATTTTATTTGACCTCGAGTGTGAGGAATCCATTGACAAGAGTGAGGTGTATATACACTTGCAGGTTGCTATTTAGAGGCTCACAGATGCAGGGCTCTACAGAAAAATGGAGAATGGCCCCCTACGGCAAATTTGTTGCCTCCCTGCCCCATTTATGTTTTCGATATTGAAGCCTAATTTGTCTCTGCTATCAAAAACCTCTAACCTGACAGCCAGTCGAACACAGTGTGTCGGGTCATGCTGACAGCCACCCTGTGCTATATATTGAGCGGAGCCATCGTCGCTAGTTTTTCATGCGTGTGATCACAATTTGGGGCATGGTAGTTGGAGGCAGTGAAATCAGTCTGTGGCCCCAACACACAGGGAGGAAACTCCCTGTGTATCAGAGCCTTTGATGTTTTTTGTTTTTCGACATAAACTCCCGCTTTGTAAGTTTATTTTTTGAGAGCTATTAAAGATTTGCTGAGAGTATGCAACAAACATGGCCCCTTCTCATCAATCCCCTCATCCTTCACTGCACCTCTTGCAGCAGCAGTTGTTCTGATAGCTTGGAGATCCCTGCCAGGCAGATAGGGATCTTTAAATAGGGGATGCAGGCTTTCCTGCCTCCGAGGAGCTGTGGCAAAAGCATCTGCTGATCTCATTGGCCAGGGAGCCATGTACCAGGGTCTAAATGATACAGTAAATATTTGTTGATTCCATTTGGTGTACATACGTGCAGTTTAAATACAAAGGTGTGGAAGGATGATGTGTGTATCTATGCGTGTATGTATGTGTACATGACAGAAAATAACACAGCAGTAAAAATTACTTTAAATGAGTCTGAATGTTTTGTGCGAGTCACTTATTCACCCCATCCATCCCATGCTCTGAGATATTAATAATATCTGTATATCGGTCTGTGGGTTGTCCCCTTTCTACAATTCAGGATGAACCCCTTTATATTCTTGCTGTATACCAGCCATGTTATCGATGATATTCGTTCTCTGCCACACAATGCTGCTTATTCTCAAAGGATTTTCAAGCCAATATGAAAATTCTCATGTGCTGCTCGGCCAGTCTCCTGATTATCAGGGAACTCGTTCACCTTGGTTACCTCACATCATTGTAATATGTGCTTTTCTGAGATAACATTTGTTTTGTAATGATACATTATAATGCTGAAACATGTAAACCTGAAAGATTTATATAAAAAATGTTTTATTTTCTGTATAATTAACTTGTGAAAGCAATAAAACAATATTATCAGCTGTTTTTCTGATTTATTTTTTCCAAAATAAAATGTAACTTCGTGAATAGATTTACTCAAATGTGATTAGAAGTGATAACATTAAAGGATTGCCTATATCTTTGAAATGAGCATTACTTAATAAACAAAGTCTAAGAAGGGATGTAATGTGTCTATTTTGCTACATTTTTGTATGTCCGAAATAAATATCCAAAATAAAAAATGAAGATATTTTGCTCCTGATAGACAACCAACTTTCCATGTCTTTGTAGAAGAAAGTATATTTGTTGTCTTTCGGTTCATGACATTAGTGTGTGTATATGTTCTAGCTTACCTCTCTGACTGTTAATTTTTTTTTTTTTGTGAAGCATCCATTGCCTTTTGTAGAGGCGAATGAGATCTTTGTGTGCAAGACTGATGTTGGCAACTCATTCTATAATGTTTCATCATATGTTAGATTTTTCATTTTTTTCTGTAGACATACCAATAATTATTAACTACCGCACACCCAAATGACCGTTTTCTGTGTGTCTAAAGAAGGGCAGGCTGAATAGTTACTGCAGTATCTTGCCTCGCCCCACCTTGAGAAGATGCAGAATTTGCAGACAGTAATAGAAATCTCTGCTCCTATGTGAAGTACATTTCTGCCCTAAAGAAGCAACGTGTGTCTCTCTGTCACAAACTCATTTCTTATGAAATAGCATTTTAGTTCTTAGTTGATCAGTTTGGAACAGGGTGACTGTTTTGCTTTGTCAAATATGGTGGGGTAAGGGGCGTTATGAGTTCTTTGCAATTTGCCTGATATATCAATTTTTCTTGGTTGTGTTGTGTATGAATTCTCATAACAAACTAGTGCATACTATACCCGACACTCATTACCAGTTTTACTGCTATATTTATTACATTGTTGTTTATGATTGATACATCTTGCTGCAGATTCCTCACCTTATGAATATCCATACAGGCACCAGATTGGTCTGGAAACTAATCTCCATCACAAGCTATTCAGTGCCGCCAGGTATCGCCATGCAGCTTCATCTGTGAATCAGTGAACAGGATACAATCAATTTTGAGTGTATTTAGCTGCCATGTCAATCCCTGTTTTTCCATTCCTCATTGATGTGGGCCGCAAGCTCAGTGCTTTTCTGACAAAATTCCTCTGTTTTTAACAAGTAAGTCAAATGTCTCCTGATAGTTTCAGGGTTTAAAACCTGTCAGGTGCCTCAGAAACGTCCTTGTTGGATCCAGATGACATGTAAATGTGGTGTATGGGCTACGGCTGTGACTCTGCGGCAAGAGTCTCCTATTCAGTACTGGTTCCCAAACCCATCAAGAATTGCGAGGCCAAGCTGTTTTTGGACAAGGCCAGCAAGGAACTGCCAAAGAATTCTCCTTTTCCTTCAGTTAAGTCTCCTTTCATAGAATGATCTTGCAACCAAAGCACTAAAAGCACCACAGAACTGAAACATTATCTTATTCCTAAAGGAAATTCTCCCACTTTCTGGACCACTCTTTTTCTTGACACCGGTCCGCGATTCCAGATAAATTCTTGTCAGAAAAATCCAGACATTAAAGAATATGAAGCTGGAGGTCCTGGCCTAATTGACCAGGGGTGCGGAGGTCAGTAGATCCAGCCCAAACTCCTCCAAACCATGTGCCCCCATGCACTGCAGCCCTGGCGCTTAAGAGAAAGTTGACACCCGCCACGCTGCCAAACATTTATTCAACATTGCTTTAGAATGCCTCCCCTGATTCCACCTTCTGAGCCATCTATGGGACTGCCTTCGTATACGGCTAAATTCATGCAGGTAGTGAAGGAAAAAGTAAAAGCATGTTTTGATAATGTGTGCTAGAAAGACAGCTCCTTTGTTTATCTCCATGGTTTGCCAAGATGGAAGCACTGCCTGGCTCCTACTCTGAGGCCCATGACAAGCCTGGTAAAGATATTGACAGCACAGAAGATGCTTCAGAGGCAAACAACCATTTTCCACCCACTAGTAATACTGATGGAGTCTGGATCTTTTCGAAGAGCAGATATTGCCAGCACCCCTGGATCTCCTTCAGAGTTAATCCTACACAGTATGGAGGCAACATCTTGCACTTTAACCTAATTCTTCCAGTCATCCTCCACAGTTATGGAGCCCCTGCTTCCCTGAAATGAGCCTGTTTCCCCACCTGGCTCTGGCTATGTGGGAGAAACCTGTTGTTGGACAGTAGTTCACTGGGATATTCCAAAATGCTTAAACCTCTCCCGGCGTGGTTGGACAGGAAAGAACGGGTCAATAGAGTGGTGCCAGAGTTGACGGGAGAGTGGGGAGAGGCGATTGTGGAACCTGAGGGGATTGTGAAGTGTTTCGCCGAGTATTTTCGTAGGGTTTATACCCCTGTGTCGGACAGGCCGCCCGAGGACTCGTCTGAGCTCCTCCGTGATATCGAGTTGCCCTGCCTCTCTGACATAGATAGGGATGATTTGGATGGTGACATAACGGTTGACGAGGTGGCGGGGGCGGTTCGCGCGTTAAACTCGGGTAAGGCCTCTGGACCGAATGGACTGCCGATCGACCTGTATAAACTGTTCCCGGATAGGGTCGCCCCTCACCTGCGCGCCATGTTTTTGGAGGCGCGGGGGGATGGGATCCTTCCGTTGGATCAGCGGCTGGCGTCGATCGTGGTAATACATAAAGAGGGTAAACCCCGAGATAGGTGCGCCTCCTATCGACCCATTTCACTCCTCAACGCTGAGCCGAAAATTCTGGCCAAACTCCTGGCTATCCGTTTGAGTAGGGTGCTTGGCGATTTGGTCCACCCGGATCAATCTGGCTTCATCCCGCACCGAAACACAGCATTAAACCTTAGGCGTCTTCATGGCGTCATCGCCAGGGCGGGCACGCTGCGTGAACCGGCTATTGTGGCATCTCGATGCCACGATGGCCTTTGACACGGTGGAGTGGGCATACTTATGGGCCGTGCTGGCCAAGTTTGGTTTCGGTCGCGGTTTTGTGAGTTGGGTTCGGTTGCTGTACGAGGGGCCACTAGCGAATGTTGTGGTGAATGGTCGGGCATCTACTCCGTTTCAGCTTGGTAGGGGTACTCGGCAGGGTTGCCCCCTGTCGCCTCTGTTGTTCGCCCTCGCCCTTGAACCGTTGGCTGCGTGGATACGTTGGCACCCGGATATACGGGGCCTTCGGTGGTCGCCTGATCACGAGGACCGTATTTCGCTTTATGCCGATGATATCCTACTGTATCTTGCCTCACCTAAGAAGTCACTTATAGTGGTCTGTGACGTACTCGCATCGTTTGGTAGGAACTCGGGGCTTGTGATTAATTGGGGCAAATCGTACTTGTACGTTCTTAGTGGAGAGGTCCCACCGATCCCTAGAACATGTTCGATACAGGTTGCCCAGCAGGGTTTCGTGTATTTGGGGATTTTTGTATCCATGGATCCTGCTGTGCGCTATGAGAGGAATCTGCTCCCCCCCTTGGCGCGCTTGAGGCGAGATGTTGAAGGTTGGCGGAGGCTGCCGCTCTCCCTTGTTGGGCGTGCGGCCCTGTTCAAAATGATGTCTCTTCCCCGCTTCCTCTATGCCCTCCAGAACACCTTGGACTGGGTACCGGCCAAATACTTTCGGGAGGTCGAAGGCCTCCAACGGACGTTGCTGTGGGATGGGCGGCCGCGAATAGCTATTTCAAAGTTGACGCTCCCATGGTACGATGGGGGCATTGCGCTCCCAGACATCCGACGGTACTATTGGGCCACGCAGCTGAGCGCGATCAACCATGGGTTTTACGGCCCTGCCCTCAGCCCTGGGTATGCCCTGGATAGGTGGCTGCTTCGTGGCGGCAACTACTACAGGGCGTTGTATTCGCGGTCCTTAGACTCGTCCCTCACGGGGCCCACAGGTGTGGCGGTGCGTGTATGGAAGATGGCGACTGATTCGTTGGGCTGGAAGGATAGGCTCACCCTCGCTACCCCATTGTTTGAATCGGAGAGATTGGGAAGACTCTGGCATACAAAGGGCTTTGATAAGTGGGACCTGATAGGTATATCCAAGGTGGGAGATGTGCTGCATAAGGGGAGGGTGAAGTCCTTCGAGGAGTTGCAGACTGAGTATGAGCTAGGGCCCTCAGAGTATTTCAGGTATATCCAGCTGCGTCACGCCCTCCGATCAGTTCTCGTGGAGGGTGAGAAGGTGCCGGAGTCCTCTCCCCTTGAGGACCGAGTCCTTGATGGTCATATGCCCGAGAGCACGATCTCGCTCATATATAAGAAGTTGATTAACGTCCGGGCAGATATGCTTTTGGGGCTGAGAGAACAGTGGACTAGGGATGGCCTTGAGTTGGATAATGAGGACTGGCAGTCAGCGGTTTCTTCTCCTAAGGAGGTTGCGATCCCGTCGCGTCTGCGGCTGGTGCAGCTTAAAATACTGCACCGGGTGTATGTGACGGGGCCAAGGCTGGTCCACATGGGATTCTCGGAGGACGGCCTGTGCAGAAGGGGATGTGGTATGGTGGGTACTTTCCTGCACATCATTTGGGAATGTGGTGTCATTGTGGAGTTCTGGAGGAGAGTCCATGCAGTTATGGGGGAGGTGACGGGCACTGCGGTACAGCCGGAGGCGCGGTGTTGCCTCCTGAACGTCTGGGGGCCCACTGACCTCGATGAGGCGCAGACCCAATGGGTGACTCTGGGTAACATGGTAGCTAAAAGGGATATCGCGCGATTGTGGGGCTCCTCGGGACCCCCTACACTGACCGCGTGGAAGGAGAACATGGACTGGAGCATGTTTAGGGAGAAGACGGTCTACTGCTCTAGAGGTCGCCCCCGGAAGGTTCACGCCATCTGGGGGCGGTGGAACCAATACAGGGGGGGAATATGTCTTGCCCCGGATCTGGAACCTCCTGAGGAACAGCTTTCCCCCTGACCTACTTTCCAGCACAGTTTGGTTTTAGGAACCATTTTGGGCCTCTGCTGTCCCCCTTCTTCCTCCGTACACAGTCTTGTAACTAGTAGATGAGTGGGGTCCGGCCTCCCCTGGGGGCTTTCGCCATGGGCTTTCAATGTTCTGCCTTGCTGGGGTTTGTTGTGAGTTTTTTCTGTGTTTATTTAAAATTGGACCTTTGCATTACTCTTTCAACTGTATTGGGGACACATCACTGTATCTAACTCTCAATGCTGCCGAACCTTCGGGCTGTCGGCTGAATAGATGTGTCCTGAATTTTGAAATAAAGGTTTTCAAAAAAAAAAAAAAAAAAATGCTTAAACCTGCCCTGGCTAACAAAAATGTTATGTTTTCACATCCTTCACTAGAATGTCTAGTGGTCCAAGCTTCTTCCTAAAAGCTGGACTCGAATATCTTTTACGTGGCATCTCCAGATAGTCTTAAAAGCTGAGCTCTATGGACCAAAATGTGTTTGCTTGTGGCAGACACACCCTCTGACACATGTGACATGCCTTGTGAGAGCTAACAAAACTTAATCATTACCTAGGCAAAATACATGAAAAAAGGCAAGCTAGAGAATATCTAATCTCCTCCTCGCTGCCAAGAATACCATTCTGTCTCTCTGGGGGAAACCAACAGCTCCAATCTACGTACTTTGGCTCCACAGGTTTTGGCACCTTTCGGGGCATGACAAAATAGCATATGACTTGGTGGACAAATCAAAGATCTTTTACAAAATATAATGTTTCATATTTGAACGCAGGATTCCGGGGTAAGACATGCCCACAAACTCAGTGAGCCCTGGGACTGCTCAATACACCTCTGCTTCCTTGATTTGAATCCTCTGAAGCTCTATAATCCGATGTGTATCTATTGCTTACTGTGTGACTGGTCCGGTTTGGGGATGGCATTATGGGAGGGGGGCAGAGAGGGTATCATTTTGGGTTCTGTAATGAATGCTGTACTGCCTGATAATTTTTTTAATGCATCAATACAAACCCATTGAAAAGAAAAACACATGATAAATCAATTTTCTAATTTGGTCAAGGATAGTTGGGACACCTTCATACAGATCCCAAACTGTGGCCTGGATTTCAACGCAGTTCAATCCATGAGCATGGTCGTCTCACAGAATCCTCATGTTTGGATGCTTTCCACTGCCTTCTCAGTAAATGCTCAGGCAACCCTTATGTACTTACTCTTCAATGTAGAGCCACTAATCAGGAGGATGCAAGTCCTTGGAATACGTATAAAGAAGCTGAGCTACGTCTCACTCTCTGGGCTTTTCCTTCTTAACTAATGAATTCTACCAACGGTATAGAGGCTGCCTCAAGCTATACCCCTCACAGCAGTGGTAACCTTCACAGCCACTCCAAATATCACAAAAGATGTAGGTTATGATTTAGGGGTACCATCACTAACAGTAGCAGCAGATCCACTCCACTTCAGCTTCTGCCTGCCTCAGTCTCCTAATCCCCCAGTACGTCACCACCAGCTGGTGGTTGGGAGGGTACTCCTGCTTTTCCACCAACTGAGAAATGTTCATGGCAGATCGTTCAGTGAATCCACAAGGGCTGAACCCTACCCTTTCTCTCTTGCCCTCTGCACCGAGATGTGCTTACCAGCACTCACCTTGACTTTCAAGGTGGAAGTCTGCTGAAGGAATGAGCCATAGAGGCACAGGATTTAACTGATTTCATTTATGGTCCCAAAGAAGGACAGGGGTTGGAGGCCCATCCTCGTCCTTCACCTCTTGAACCTATAAATTCAACAGGACAGATTCAAGATGCTTTTTCTTAGCCTCATTTTGCAGGCCTTCAATATGAGAGATTGTCTGGTATCCTTGGACCATCAGGATGCTTTTTGCCTCCTACCAATCCTTCCTGGTCACAGGTGTTACCAGAGGTTCACAGTGGGGTCCTAGCACTTTCAGTTCACTATCAAGACGTTTTGGTGGCTTCTTTACAATGGCCAGGGGTCCTTGTATTTCTGCTTTCTTGGATGTATGGGTAGTGAAAACAGAGCCCAGGGTGCTGGTCAAAGAACTCCTTCAGTGCACTGAAACTCTCCTCTGTGACTTGGGATTTATAGTGCTGAAAAAGTGTGTCATTTCATATCACTCCCACCACAGGCTGATCTTCAAAGAAGTACTGGACATAACCCGCCTCAAGATAATTTTGTCTTCTGCTAATTTGAACTTTAACAAACATATTAGAATAGTCCACCATGCCAAGTACAGAAAAATCAGACAGATCAATAAAATATTTACAAAATTCTTTGCATCTGCTTATGAATGGCTCAATCTCTTCAGTTTAAGGGTCAGGCAAGGGTCCAATATGTGGACCAGAGATTTGTTGGTGACATGTGCCATATAGCAGAAGAGTGCCCTTCAGTACTACCTGAAAGAAACGCACCTCCAGCCTCAAAAATGCCCTCAGCTTAGGTAGAAATCGTTAGGTCAGTTCATCTAAATTTTAAATGGTAAATGGATTCCTCCAACCTTTTGGTTAAACATCCTTTTAGCCCTTACAGGCTGTGGTGCCCGACTTCATCATACAAAAGCATATGGACTTTGGTCTGCCAGGGATGTGGAATTCTTATAGCCCGACGCCCAGGACATATTGTTTGGGGTCAAGGGCAACATGTTTTCATGTGTATTTTGTCCTTGGGACACGTAGGCTCAACCCCCTGCAGTACAAACCCTTTGCCTGCCAGTTTACAGTACCACAATATGGATCTGGGATGGGCATTGTCTACAGTTAAGGTAATATGTGTGTCCATGTATTAATACTGTTCAGACTTGTGTTAGCGTGAGCACTAAAAGTAAATGTTGTAAGCTCGGCCTGCACTACGGACAGTGGTTCCAGTATAAATGTGTACACATGTTTTCAAAGTTTAGTAATATGAGGCTATGTATAATGTTCCCAGAATGCTCTCTGATTATATGCAAATATTATCAGAAGCTTGAAAGCAAGAGTGATGATTCTTTGCTTTCAAAACAAAATGTTCACCAAAAAAAAACACAAGTAGAAAAAAAAACATTTTGCTAAACTACTGTAAGATTTTAGGTACCATATCTTTGCAGCATCATTTAGTAACATGTTGATGTATGCTTGTATTTCCCAAAAATATTCATAATGGAAAATCTTTGTAACTTTGATAATAAATACGATTATGGGAAACAAAAATAAACAAGCATTGGCAAAGCCAGTAAGTCTGAAATTGGTGGGCAGACTTTTGGTTTTGTCAATGTGTGACTTGTTTAGGCATGGTTTTTCTAAAACCTTATCGGTGTGGAAGCTGCTTGGCCCTCACCATTCTAACAAGCATTGGCAAAAGCAAAATTAGTTTTTGGTCTCAAAAAGCACACATTGCCACAGCAGTTCCGGGCACTGAACTACTTTGTGTGCCAATATGCTCCTTGTAAAAGAGCAGAATACTGCCACTCACAGTGAAGGGGAGAGAGGGAGAGAGAGGGGGAAAGGGGGGAGGGAGAGAGAGGGGAAAAGAGGGGGGAAGGGGAGAGAGGGGGAGGGAGAGAGAGGGGGAGGGAGAGAGAAGGGGGAGAGAGAGGGGGGAGGGAGAGAGAAGGGGAGGGGAGAGAGAGGGGGGAGGGAGAGAGAGGGGGAGAAAGAGGGGGGAGAGAGAGACTGAATTTTATAAACACACTAAAGGTCATGGTTAACGCCAGGCATAAATAGAGGCCCAATTATTAAAGAAAGTCTCAAAAGTGTATCCTTGCATTAAGTGCATATATAGAGTTTCCGTGAATTCCCAAGAATTTACAGAAGTAGGCCAAGAAATAGTACTCCTAGAAAATATTTGTGAACTGCGTTTTAGCATGAGCAAATGTGCATGTGTAGATTTGCTCATGTGAAAATCTGAATGTTTCAAGTTCCATTTACTCCGACCACTTTTTTCTCAACCCTGGATGAAGTTTTACGTCTGCAACTGTCAGGAGTAAATTTCCAACCTTTTTCAGTATGGGAGAAGATTAGAAAAGAGTTGGTGAAACCCCTTAAAACATGCAAGTTAGTAGGTTTGTACAGACTCAAAAGGGCAATTACAACCCTTGAACTATTGCTTACCACTACCTTCAGCCCCAGTATGTATACCTGCAGTTCAGTTTACTCCAACCACTTTTTTCCCAACCCTGGAGGAATTTTTACGTCTGCCGCTGTCAGGAGTACATTTCCAACCTTTTTCAGTATGGGAGAAGATTAGAAAAGAGTTGGTGAAACCCCTTAAAACATGCAAGTTAGTAGGTTTGTACAGACTCAAAAGGGCATTACAACCCTTGAACTATTGCTTACCACTACCTTCAGCCCCAGTATGTATACCTGCAGAAACGAAGCAACATAAGGGAATAGCTTGTAGTCAAACCCTAATATGGTACGAGCCCTGGCATAATTAGAGATGCTATATCAGAACTCCGATATAATGAGATTGCTACCTTAATTTGACGCCACATTACAATGCACAAAAGAGACAAGTGGATTTTGTTACAAGACAAGTAGATTTATGAAGCAACCTGCCCCATTGACAAGTAGATATTTTATTAAATTCCACACCCCTGGTCTGCATTGGAGCAGAGCCTGCATATAACATAACCATGCGGGACCTGCGGGTAGACCACCTTGCCATGACAGCCCTCCTCTCTTCCATTTTAGGAAGTACCATACAGATTATGTTAGATAATACCATCAACATCCATTATATTAACAGATGAGGCAGTGTGGTGTTGTGAACCCTATGTTGGGTGGTAGTTGCCTGTGGCTGTGGCAGCGGGTACCACTTGCATGCCTTCTCCCCATGACACTGAATTCTCTAGGTGACCTATCGCTGAACAACCAAGAGTGTGACCTACACCCCAAACTGAGTTGATCATTTCCAGAAAGGGGTTTCTTAAGTGGGTCTCTTTGCCATGCCCAGAAAATGAAGTCTCCTCTGTTTGTTTTGTGCGATACACTTCCTTCTGAATGATTCCAGGAGGGATTCCTTCTGATTTAGTTGTTCTCAGGGCCTGTAAATAATTTTCACTTATTCTGCTTCTGTTGACGGGCCTGCAAGAGGATCAAGCACAACTGATGCCAATTGCCCCAAATTGGGCTAGAAGGATCTAATATGCTAATCTTTGGGCAACCAGTATTTGGCCCTCTCTTCCTCTCCCACACAGGATAGACACTATTGCAGCAGGATGGTCAGGTCTTCCACACATATCTCCAAATGATGTGGCTGCATTTATGAAGATGAAACGATGTTTGAGTGCTTTTTTCTTCCTGAAGTTGCATACGACACCTTGGCATCCAGGAGACCCACTACAATAAGTTTGCTCAATGTTGTAATTCAGATGTCCTGAATCCTTTGATTCCAAACTTTCCACCATTGTGCGAATTACACTGTTCCTTATCCAACATTGTCTAGCTGTGGCTACAGTTGTTATTTGCTACCCTAGTCACTTTCATGTGTCTTACTGACCAGTTATCTTTGTTTATGTCACTGACTTAAGAAACCTCTAGTAACTACTTGTGGAACTGGAGTTTTCAATAGTTTGACAAAAGTTCATTGCCTGGCTGTTGGTACCCTTGGGCCAATGACCCACAATGTAAGATGGATAAAATCCATCCAATCAAATATACTAATTCCCAACACCACCTGCAAGGGTGCACAAAGTATTCATGGAGAACAATACTCTTCCTAACTCCAACTGCAAAGACAGGAAGAAAAACCCATTCGTTTTTGCATGCCTTAACACCCACCTAATGCCTTAACACCCACCTAAAAATAAAGATCCAAATGAGTTATCTTAACACCCTTGTATTTATTAGTGAACATAAGTTCCTCTACATAGTAGAGTTGAACCAATTACTTTGATAGAAATCCAGAAATGTATAGTAACCTGTAATGGTGACTCATTATTATGAACCAACTTTGGCAAATAATTAAACTTTTGGAAAACAAGCACACATGATTAAAATAGGAAAATAGTGTAAAGACTCACTCCATCATCTTGGTGCCAGTCATTTAAAGCAGTTGCATCTGACGTGAACAGGAACTTTACTCACAAGTGAGACTGCAGCTTTATGAAAGAATATCAATGCTTTTTCACTTGACTTGTGAGGGGATTCCTAGTAATGACTAGTGGAAATGCAGCTACATGAAAGAATATCAATGCTTTTTCACTTGACTTGTGAGGGGATGCCTAGTAACGACTAGTGGAACTGCATCTACATGAAAAAATATCAATGCTTTTGCATTCTACTCAAGAGTGAGCTCTAGTAATGCCTTGGGGAACTGCAGCCCTTGGGAAGAATTTTGAAGATTTCGCATCTAGTGATGACTTAAGGAATTGCAGGTTTGTGAATATATATATATATATTTATATATATATATATATATATATATATATATATATATATATATATATATATATATATATATATATTCCAAAACACCATGCCCTCAGGCAAGGCAGCACTCGAGCAGCACCGCAATCCAGCGGGTAGAAGACACATCAGCATACCAGTGTCAGCTTGTCAGTCGTTCTTCGCCTGACGCGTTTCTGAGCCGTTCGCTCGTCATCAGAGGCTCGACTGTTCTTGGCGCTTAACACTCCCACTATTTATTCAATTAAAACTCAATTGAGTTTGAAACGCTGCATTGTGGGATACATAGTAAGTGTTAATTCCCTGAATGGGAGCGCCAGCTGAAAAATGAAAAGCCCCGAATGGGCCCCAGAATACTGTGTGTCCATTAATCCCTTGATGCTGCTTCACCTCAGACTTTCATGATTTCAAGTCCGTGACCCCCAAAAAATCGGGGTGGTGCATGCCTCCACGGCAGGGCCGCCGCGTATCAATTCCAAAACACCATGCCCTCAGGCAAGGCAGCACTCGAGCAGCACCGCAATCCAGCGGGTAGAAGACACATCAGCATACCAGTGTCAGCTTGTCAGTCGTTCTTCGCCTGACGCGTTTCTGAGCCGTTCGCTCGTCATCAGAGGCTCGACTGTTCTTGGCGCTTAACACTCCCACTATTTATTCAATTAAAACTCAATTGAGTTTGAAACGCTGCATTGTGGGATACATAGTAAGTGTTAATTCCCTGAATGGGAGCGCCAGCTGAAAAATGAAAAGCCCCGAATGGGCCCCAGAATACTCTGTGTCCATTAATCCCTTGATGCTGCTTCACCTCAGACTTTCATGATTTCAAGTCCGTGACCCCCAAAAAATCGGGGTGGTGCATGCCTCCACGGCAGGGCCGCCGCGTATCAATTCCAAAACACCATGCCCTCAGGCAAGGCAGCACTCGAGCAGCACCGCAATCCAGCGGGTAGAAGACACATCAGCATACCAGTGTCAGCTTGTCAGTCGTTCTTCGCCTGACGCGTTTCTGAGCCGTTCGCTCGTCATCAGAGGCTCGACTGTTCTTGGCGCTTAACACTCCCACTATTTATTCAATTAAAACTCAATTGAGTTTGAAACACTGCATTGTGGGATACATAGTAAGTGTTAATTCCCTGAATGGGAGCGCCAGCTGAAAAATGAAAAGCCCCGAATGGGCCCCAGAATACTGTGTGTCCATTAATCCCTTGATGCTGCTTCACCTCAGACTTTCATGATTTCAAGTCCGTGACCCCCAAAAAATCGGGGTGGTGCATGCCTCCACGGCAGGGCCGCCGCGTATCAATTCCAAAACACCATGCCCTCAGGCAAGGCAGCACTCGAGCAGCACCGCAATCCAGCGGGTAGAAGACACATCAGCATACCAGTGTCAGCTTGTCAGTCGTTCTTCGCCTGACGCGTTTCTGAGCCGTTCGCTCGTCATCAGAGGCTCGACTGTTCTTGGCGCTTAACACTCCCACTATTTATTCAATTAAAACTCAATTGAGTTTGAAACGCTGCATTGTGGGATACATAGTAAGTGTTAATTCCCTGAATGGGAGCGCCAGCTGAAAAATGAAAAGCCCCGAATGGGCCCCAGAATACTGTGTGTCCATTAATCCCTTGATGCTGCTTCACCTCAGACTTTCATGATTTCAAGTCCGTGACCCCCAAAAAATCGGGGTGGTGCATGCCTCCACGGCAGGGCCGCCGCGTATCAATTCCAAAACACCATGCCCTCAGGCAAGGCAGCACTCGAGCAGCACCGCAATCCAGCGGGTAGAAGACACATCAGCATACCAGTGTCAGCTTGTCAGTCGTTCTTCGCCTGACGCGTTTCTGAGCCGTTCGCTCGTCATCAGAGGCTCGACTGTTCTTGGCGCTTAACACTCCCACTATTTATTCAATTAAAACTCAATTGAGTTTGAAACGCTGCATTGTGGGATACATAGTAAGTGTTAATTCCCTGAATGGGAGCGCCAGCTGAAAAATGAAAAGCCCCGAATGGGCCCCAGAATACTGTGTGTCCATTAATCCCTTGATGCTGCTTCACCTCAGACTTTCATGATTTCAAGTCCGTGACCCCCAAAAAATCGGGGTGGTGCATGCCTCCACGGCAGGGCCGCCGCGTATCAATTCCAAAACACCATGCCCTCAGGCAAGGCAGCACTCGAGCAGCACCGCAATCCAGCGGGTAGAAGACACATCAGCATACCAGTGTCAGCTTGTCAGTCGTTCTTCGCCTGACGCGTTTCTGAGCCGTTCGCTCGTCATCAGAGGCTCGACTGTTCTTGGCGCTTAACACTCCCACTATTTATTCAATTAAAACTCAATTGAGTTTGAAACGCTGCATTGTGGGATACATAGTAAGTGTTAATTCCCTGAATGGGAGCGCCAGCTGAAAAATGAAAAGCCCCGAATGGGCCCCAGAATACTGTGTGTCCATTAATCCCTTGATGCTGCTTCACCTCAGACTTTCATGATTTCAAGTCCGTGACCCCCAAAAAATCGGGGTGGTGCATGCCTCCACGGCAGGGCCGCCGCGTATCAATTCCAAAACACCATGCCCTCAGGCAAGGCAGCACTCGAGCAGCACCGCAATTCAGCGGGTAGAAGACACATCAGCATACCAGTGTCAGCTTGTCAGTCGTTCTTCGCCTGACGCGTTTCTGAGCCGTTCGCTCGTCATCAGAGGCTCGACTGTTCTTGGCGCTTAACACTCCCACTATTTATTCAATTAAAACTCAATTGAGTTTAAAACGCTGCATTGTGGGATACATAGTAAGTGTTAATTCCCTGAATGGGAGCGCCAGCTGAAAAATGAAAAGCCCCGAATGGGCCCCAGAATACTGTGTGTCCATTAATCCCTTGATGCTGCTTCACCTCAGACTTTCATGATTTCAAGTCCGTGACCCCCAAAAAATCGGGGTGGTGCATGCCTCCACGGCAGGGCCGCCGCGTATCAATTCCAAAACACCATGCCCTCAGGCAAGGCAGCACTCGAGCAGCACCGCAATCCAGCGGGTAGAAGACACATCAGCATACCAGTGTCAGCTTGTCAGTCGTTCTTCGCCTGACGCGTTTCTGAGCCGTTCGCTCGTCATCAGAGGCTCGACTGTTCTTGGCGCTTAACACTCCCACTATTTATTCAATTAAAACTCAATTGAGTTTAAAACGCTGCATTGTGGGATACATAGTAAGTGTTAATTCCCTGAATGGGAGCGCCAGCTGAAAAATGAAAAGCCCCGAATGGGCCCCAGAATACTGTGTGTCCATTAATCCCTTGATGCTGCTTCACCTCAGACTTTCATGATTTCAAGTCCGTGACCCCCAAAAAATCGGGGTGGTGCATGCCTCCACGGCAGGGCCGCCGCGTATCAATTCCAAAACACCATGCCCTCAGGCAAGGCAGCACTCGAGCAGCACCGCAATCCAGCGGGTAGAAGACACATCAGCATACCAGTGTCAGCTTGTCAGTCGTTCTTCGCCTGACGCGTTTCTGAGCCGTTCGCTCGTCATCAGAGGCTCGACTGTTCTTGGCGCTTAACACTCCCACTATTTATTCAATTAAAACTCAATTGAGTTTGAAACGCTGCATTGTGGGATACATAGTAAGTGTTAATTCCCTGAATGGGAGCGCCAGCTGAAAAATGAAAAGCCCCGAATGGGCCCCAGAATACTCTGTGTCCATTAATCCCTTGATGCTGCTTCACCTCAGACTTTCATGATTTCAAGTCCGTGACCCCCAAAAAATCGGGGTGGTGCATGCCTCCACGGCAGGGCCGCCGCGTATCAATTCCAAAACACCATGCCCTCAGGCAAGGCAGCACTCGAGCAGCACCGCAATCCAGCGGGTAGAAGACACATCAGCATACCAGTGTCAGCTTGTCAGTCGTTCTTCGCCTGACGCGTTTCTGAGCCGTTCGCTCGTCATCAGAGGCTCGACTGTTCTTGGCGCTTAACACTCCCACTATTTATTCAATTAAAACTCAATTGAGTTTGAAACACTGCATTGTGGGATACATAGTAAGTGTTAATTCCCTGAATGGGAGCGCCAGCTGAAAAATGAAAAGCCCCGAATGGGCCCCAGAATACTGTGTGTCCATTAATCCCTTGATGCTGCTTCACCTCAGACTTTCATGATTTCAAGTCCGTGACCCCCAAAAAATCGGGGTGGTGCATGCCTCCACGGCAGGGCCGCCGCGTATCAATTCCAAAACACCATGCCCTCAGGCAAGGCAGCACTCGAGCAGCACCGCAATCCAGCGGGTAGACGACACATCAGCATACCAGTGTCAGCTTGTCAGTCGTTCTTCGCCTGACGCGTTTCTGAGCCGTTCGCTCGTCATCAGAGACTCACTCCATCATCTTGGTGCCAGTCATTTAAAGCAGTTGCATCTGACGTGAACAGGAACTTTACTCACAAGTGAGACTGCAGCTTTATGAAAGAATATCAATGCTTTTTCACTTGACTTGTGAGGGGATTCCTAGTAATGACTAGTGGAAATGCAGCTACATGAAAGAATATCAATGCTTTTTCACTTGACTTGTGAGGGGATGCCTAGTAACGACTAGTGGAACTGCATCTACATGAAAAAATATCAATGCTTTTGCATTCTACTCAAGAGTGAGCTCTAGTAATGCCTTGGGGAACTGCAGCTCTGGGGAAGAATTTTGAAGATTTCGCATCTAGTGATGACTTAAGGAATTGCAGGTTTGTGAATATATATATATATATATATATATATATATATATATATATATATATATAGTCACCCCAAAGATATTGCCTTCACTCGGTAAAACATGTTAAAAATTGGCTTACACTTGATTGGCATTTTTTGTACTTATAAGTCCCTTGTAAAATTGTATAATATATATCCAGGGCCTATAAATTAAATGCTACTAGTGGACCTTCAGCACTTGTTGTGCCACCCACTTAAGTAGCCCCTTAAAACATGTCCCAGCTCTGCCACTGCTGCCTAACTGCAGGTTTAAACTGTCAAGCTGACTTGGCATAATAACCGCCTTGCCAAACCTTAACCCCTTTCTATTACATATAAGTCACCCCTATGTGAGGTCCTTGATCTCTACACGGCGAGCACGGGACAGGAGGTCCAGGCGGAGCACCACCCTTGGAGTAAGTGTGACTACCGGTGGTCTCCTCCTCTTACTCGCCAGTTTAAACATTGCTAATGTAAAACTCGATTAACTGGAGTAAGTTACTGAGTGGGTCCCTCTCTCTGCAAACAACTGGTTCTGGGGACTCAAAACTCGGGGTATTGAGGGATTTTAAGACACTGGGAGCTAAAAGGTCCTGATGAATGCTGTTGTGACATGTAATTGTGGGCACGTGTCAAGCAGTATATACATGTTGACAACCTGGCAGTAAGGAGGGGTGAAGGAACTCCTAATACTTTCCTGTCACCACCTTTCTTCGTGTTTGTAATCCTAGTAAGTGGATCTAGGAATAAATTGTTTACTAAAGATACCGCTAAACTAGTTTTAACATTCACTGCACTTTTTCTTTCAGTGAGCCCAGGATCCATTACCTATATTATTTTATATATATATTATTTTTTAAACATAATTTTATTGATTTTGTTTGCATAAACAGTACAAACGAATATGGCTTTGTGATACATTACAGAAGTCATTCCATAATACACAATTGGTCTTCTGTTAACATAGCCAGTATCATACACATGTTTCCATTATACTTGTTATAATCAATCCATTTTTGCATGAGCAATTAATTCCATTCCTATAAGTGTTTGCCTATACACATTCGTAATTACTTCTGTAATAAGCAATCCAGCCTGAAACATGAGAAAACGTCCCCAACTCCCCGTTATTCCACCCCCCACCCGCCTGACTGGCTCACTCCCCCATTCTACGCCTTAGGGTTCGGTTGTACAGATTCCCGTTGCAATGCCACTACTGAACTAAGCTACTCATTAAGCAGTTGCTCAATAAAGAGTGTTGTATAGGGGGCTAGCACTGCATGGACCCAGCAATTTATGGAGGAGAAGGCGGCACCCACTACGGCCCAGAGGATTCCACCACATGTTTAGCCTTCAGTGTTTCCATCATCTGGTCCCACTCCATGAAAATGGGGATTTTGCGTACCCCCCGTAATTCCTCCCTTCTTATGATGGCACTTTCCGCTCCTCCCCATCGGACCATCTCTGTGTGCCAAGTGTGTAACGGATAGGAAAAAGCTGATTTCCACCTCATTGTGATGGCATGTTTCGCTATGAGGATAGCCATATCTGCAAATTTGTACTGTATTCTTTGACTTTTCGGACTGGAAAGTAGTCCTAGTAAGCAGCTATCTGCCTTGTCCCATACTGAGCTGCCGGTCGTGTCCTGGATTACATCCCCTATCATTGACCAGAATCCCCTCAATCTTGGGCATTCCCATAGCATGTGGAGTATATCAGCATCCATTGTCTTACACCTAGGTCAGCAGACCTGTGCATCTGGATATATACAGTTGAGGCGGTGTGGGGTAAGGTATGCCCAATATAAAATCTGGATATATACAGTTGAGGCGGTGTGGGGTAAGGTATGCCCTATATAAAATCATGTATAGAATATATTTAAACTTAGTATTCCGGGACACTTTTTTAGGGAACTCTAGGGCATGCGCCCATTCTTTATCTGGTATATCTCTGCCGAGATCCTTCACCCATTTTTCCCGTAGGGGCACCAGAGAGGTCCCAACATGTGTTCTAGCTCCTCTGTTCAACCAGCGGGTTAGATGACGTCCCTCACCCATAAAATAAACTGCATGCACCAGTCCATGTGTAGAGGGTTCGTTCCCGTTCGGGGTCCAATATTTCTTAATATAATGAACTATAGTAGCGTGTACCATAAATAGTGTATTGGGAACACCCTGACTATGGATGAAATTATCGTGATCCGCTATCATGCCATCCACAAATAGGGCACCTACTGTCGTCACTCCCTCCTGTGCCCATTGTAAAATCCTGCGTCTTGTTATTAGTCCTCTTTGGTGGGTATTCCAAGCAGTGGAACATTAGGTGAATAAGAGGCAGATTGTTTGGTATATTGTAATGCCCGTCCCCATGTAGGAGGGCTGTTTTGAGCAAAGAGGGAGTTTCTGGTGGTAGATTGGAGCCAGGCAATAGTAATGTTTGCAGCGTTCCTTGGTCTACTTTTTGTGTGGTGTATCCAATTTCATTTAGATGGCATCCTGCTAGCCAATAAGACAACCATTGCAGTTGGCTAGCCATGCAATACGCTCGGAAATCAGGAGCTCCAAGTCCCCGCTCCTCTGGCTTCAGTTGTAGTTTTGTCAGACTCACCCTCCTGCATCCTTTACCCCATATCAACTCCATGAGGAGGGTGTCCAGTGTCCGAAAGACACTGGCTGGGATCAGAATCGGTATGTTAGTAAAGTAATATAACAGTCGTGGGAGTAACACCATCTTAGAGATGGCTATTCTACCCATGACCGAAAGAGGCAATGATGTCCAGAAGGAGACCTGGGCACGTTGTGATCTAATTGCTTTCAGTAAGTTCCCCTCCAGTAGGTCCTGAGGTGTTCTATATATTTGTATACCCAAATACATGAAGGTTTGTGATTCTACCATCAAGTCTACTTGACCGAAGTGGACGGGATCTGGATCTTCTCTATATTGCATAAAGAATGCATGTGACTTTGTAGCATTGATTGCCTGCCCTGAAACATACTCAAATTGCTAGACTATGGTAGGAATGGGATTCAGATCTACGGTTAGGCCTTTAATATATAGAATAAGATCATCAGCATATGCCGAAACTATATGTGTTGTCCCCCCTACTGGGATCCCTTTGTTTACAGCGTCCTTCTGAAGTTTGATTAGTAGAGGTTCTAATGCCAGTACAAATAATATCGGAGACAGGGGACAGCCTTGCCTTGTACCTCTTGCCACCGAATAGGGGCGAGAAATGTGGGATCCAGTACGGACCCGGGCAGTAGGTGCAGTGTATAGCAGTTTGGCCTATTTCATATAAGCAGGAGGTATGCTGAATTTTTCTGTGATTGCGAACATATAGTCCCAATGCAGTGTATCAAACACCTGCTGGAGGTCAAGGGAGATACAGCCAGTCTCAAAGGAGATCTTGGCAGCGGCCTCCATAACACAGTGCAGACACCTTATGTTCATTGATGTATTGCGACCCAGGACAAAGCCACATTGATCCGTATGTATGAGTTTTGGAAGATAGGGGAGAAGCTGACAGGACAGGATTTTGCATAATATCTTTTATTCGGTAGATAATAGGGAAAGAGGGCGATAACCTGACATGTCACGTGGATCTCTATTTGGCTTGGGAAGTGATATGACTAGTGCCTTCATGGTAGTTAATGGAAGGGAGTAAAATTCCGCTGGTAAGCTGTCTAGTCTAGGGGTCTTATTATGTGGGAGTTCCCTGATGGCCTCTTTAACTTTGGCCGTTGGATTGGATCATCAAATTCCTCCTTTGTGTTTTCTGATAATTTAGGGTATGTCAAGCCCTCCAGGAACGTTTCAATATGTTCTGGCAGTGCATTAATTGGGGCGCTGTACAACGTCTCATAGTAGTTACTGAATGCAGTATTGATTTCTGCCAGGGTATGCACAATCGTGCCATGCCACTTCCGGTATTGATATGGGGAGGGGGTATCCCAAAGCAGACGGGCCATTAGAGTGCCCGATTTATCTGCTTCAGCTTGTGTACGTTGCGTGTATGCTCGGTAATCAATGAAACAAAGGTCCTCGAGGAGTTCAGCATGTCTAATCCTCCCCTCTTGCAATTGTGTTGGATTGGAGGGATTGGTACTCGCTTCCCGTTCCAGCTCCTGTAGGGAGTCTTCGAGTGCCGTAAGAGCCTTATTGATTTCCTGTCGGGCCTCCACTGTCGCTCCTGTAGACACCCCTCTTATCACAGATTTAAATGCATCCCACTCTACCAGGCGAGAAGAGGCTGAGTTCGAATTTCAGTAAAGTCATTAGTAATAGTCGTATCTAATTTGTCTCGGAAGACCGTATCTTCCAACATCTGTGGCCATAGTCTCCAAGTAGGGACCAGGGTGGGTTGGTTCCCTCCCCCATCGTAGGAGAATTTGAAGTGGATTGCGATCCAATAAAGTTTTATCCAGGTATGTAGTTTGGGACACATGAGGTGTGATGGATGAGGCACAGAATATTCTATCTAGTCGGGTGTGTAGTTGGTGGGTTGGAGAGTAGAAAGTATTTGCGATTTGTAGAATTTTGGAGACGCCACACATCTTTAATCGCCCACCCTTCTGCCCAAGACCTCAAGAACTCTGTGTGTCTGATGGAGGCAGCTCCTCGAACCGGTGGATGGGAGCGGTCAAGGTGTAAATCAAGAGTGGAGTTATAGTCCCCTCCCAGTGCCCATGTAATATCAGCCCAGTCCGCTAATATTGTGTTCAGGTTGGTAAGGAATTTATCCTGCTCGTAATTCGGAGTGTAAACGCTACCTATAACTATATGTGCCCCGTCCAATGTCCCATGTACTACCGTGTATCTTCCCTGAGCATCTATACGCTGTTCTATGTGCACGAACGGCACCCCGTGCCTTACCCATATGAGTGTCCCTCTCGCGAATGCAGAGTATGATGTAGTGAATATCTGCCCTCTCCATTTCTTATGTAGTTTGATTACCTCAGAGTCAGTAAGATGGGTTTCCTGGAGAAAGGCTATCTGTATTTTCCATCTGTTTAATTGGGCATGGATTCGATGGCGTTTGTGCACTGAGGCCATCCCCCTAACATTCCATGTTAATACTTTATATTTGCCCAACACAGCCATAAGTGTATTTGTCTATTCATATTGTAACAGCCCCGGTATGTACAACGTAGATCCTGTGTGTCACAACTTTGAGTGAGCCATATCCCCAGAACAAACAACTGACCTAAAACTCCCAATACTAGGACAAGCACTAAAACTTTGCTGATCCAAACATTAATCAAAACAATTTGAAAGTTCAATCGGTTATCTAATGCAGTGACTGCAGGGGGGGGTGGTTCCTATTCGGAGCATAGTACCTACATTCAAGATGAAGCTCCTCACCTGTCAGGACCCTTATTGCATGTGGAAAAATGTGGGACACCAGGGGGTAGAAAAACAATTCAAAATACGTGTCCAACATCTTACTTTCCTCCATCATGGACTCTTGTTAAGTTGCACTAGGTGCCACCATCCGATTCTGGAAAGTATCAGCCAAATAGTGTCTGCACTATTTGCGGGGTGATCGATCGAAACAGCGGATCATTACTGTCAGAATCAGAATGTATCATATTATCGTCCGATTGTTCCAAAGAGGATGGCGGATTAGTGTCTCTTATGGCAGCCGCTGCAGCTAATGCGATTCCTGACCCAACAAGGCCTGCTCCTGGGATGGGTTCCTCGCTGCAACCCTGCGGGACGATTTGGTCCATCGTGTTCTCTGTCCTGATGGCCAGTGATGGGTTTGTTGTGTCCTTTGATCTAGATTGGCCAGAGCTCGGGGAGAAAGGGTGATTTCCAGCCAATCGTTTGCTGCCTCCGGGCTCTCAAATAAGTGGGACTTTTGTTCATGTAGTATTTTCAAACAAGCCGGGAACAGTAGTGCGTACATAAGGTTTAATGCTTGGAGTTTCTTTTTCAAAGGTAGATAGGAAGCCCATTGTCTCTGAACCAGAGCTGTATAGTCTGGGTATAGGGAGATGCAGTGGTTCTCATATTAAATAGGCGCTTTCTCCCTGGCCCTTTGAAGGAGGAGGTCGCGGTCTTTATAATTGAGGACGTGGGCAATCATTGCTCTCAGTTGTGCTCCAGCTGTGGTTGCCCCGGTGGTATCCAATGTACCCTCTCCACACAGAAGAGAGGCGACAGTCCTTCTGGCGCTATCTGGTCTCTCAGCCCCCCTCCATGAATTGTGTCACATTTGGGCCCTCCGAACGTTCCGGCAAACCCAGCACGCGTATAATATTGCATCGGGCCCTACCTTCAGCATCTTCCGTCCTTTCCTGTAGGTCAGCCAGCTGTTTTTTTATTTGGGTTATATGTTCAGAGTGCTCTTTGTGTTGTGGTATTAGTTCCGTCAAAGATTGTTTATTGTTTTTGACTCTGGCAGACAGTTTCTCGTGATCTGCCTTCAGAAGGGCAAAGCCAGTAGACAGGTAGCATATTTGTTGTTCAATAGACTTATGTGAGTAGGGTCTGATTCCCCCTGGGTTTGTTGTTCAGCAGGTGGCATTTCCAATGTCTTGCCTTTTGTTTCATAGAGGGAAGATCAAGGATCTTCCCTCTATGCACAGTGCCCAAGGTACAGCTTCTCAGGAGGTCCGCGTGGGAGTATTAGTGCAGGCAGGGGCATCCCGCATAGATTTGCAGAGATCCAGTCCCTAACCACCTCAAAACATCACGTTCTTGCAGCCTGGGGGGGTCCTAGTCTCTTCTCAACCACACCCCATACATGTGTCCAACAGGCCTTGTGTATTACTGAGTTCACTGTGTCCAGCAGGCAGAGGTGGCTCCAGATGTACTCAGGCTCGAGTGAGGAAGCAGGGGCAAACCTTGAGCCTCACTTTTTGTGTGTTCACGCTGTGCCTAATGTGTCTCCCTTTGATTCCAATTGCATCCCCGTCAATGCACAGTATGTCCACCAGTTTCCACAGTCCTTTCTACATTGGCATCAAGGGACACCAATCGTGCCGAGTGTCTGGGGCACAGCAGAGAGGCAGGGAATGCTGTATGTGTGGCAGCTGGAATGCATATACGGCAACCTCGGTGGCTGCACCAGGACAGGGGGTGCCCGCACACACTTACTGTGGCTCTGTCCACATCACGTCAGCCAGGCTCCAATTGGGGAATGCACAGTCAGTAATTACAGGGCAGTCCCGCTGTGGCAGTAGCTCTGGTTTGCCACACCGCTAACTAAGCACTGGGAGCGCCAGCGCCGATCCACCTCAGGTCCCGTCTCGCCCGCTGCACAGATCTTCCCCATAGAGGGTACAGTCCGCAGCCGTCCTCCGACTGCGGCTGCCACGCATCAAGGCGCCAGCCACCGGGGGCGCTTCAGCATCAGGGAGGTGGAAGTCGCATACCGGATAGGGTGACCAACTGACATGGGTGCAAATTCAGGACGGTGAGTGTAAAAATTCAGGACAAAGGGTCAAAATTCAGGACAAAAATTCAGGACAGGAGGTCAAAATTCAGGACAAAACTTCGGGACAAAAGATACATTTTACAGACACATCAGAGGAGGTCGCGCAATAGAATATAATTAAGCCCATCCATATCCAAACACATCTAATCATTCGCAAACCTATCCATCATGTATCCTTCTATCCATCATTTCACTCATCCATCCCTCCATCCACCCTTTCACTCATCCATCCATTATCCATCCATCCATCCTTTCACCCTATCCATCAGTACACTCATCCATCCACTCTTCCACCCATCCATTCACTAATCCATCCAGCCTTTTATCTTTTCACCCATCCTGCCATCCTTTCACTCACTCATCCATCCATCCAGTCACTCATCCTTCCACCCATTCACCCTTTGTTATCAATCCATCCTCCCTTTCTCTCTCCATCGAACCTTTCACTTAGCCATCCTTCCTTCTACCCATCCATCTACTCATCCACTCATGAATCCATCCATTGACCCTATCAGTCATCCATCCACCCTTTCACTCATCTATCCATCCATTTGTCCATCTACCCTCCCTTTCACTCCCTCATCCATCCTTACATCCACCCGCTCACTCATCTGTTCAGCCATTCACCCTTTTACTTATCAATTTATCAATCAATCCATCATTTCACTCATCCATCCACCCATTAACTCACCCATCACACCCGTTCACTCATCCATCAATCCATCCTTTCACTCTTCCATCCACTCTTTTACCCATCGATCTACCCTTCCACCCATACATACATATTTTTACTGTTTCTCTCATCCATCTTTCAACTCACTCATCCATACATCCTTTCTCTCATTATCCATCCATTCACCATTTCACTAATCTACCCAGCCATCCACCCATCCCTTCATTTACTCACTCGCCCACCTTTTCATATTAATAATGATCTGAGCCTGTGTCTGCAGAATTGCAGACAGAAGAGGCCCATCAAGAATTTCACTCTTGCTGTAGTTCCTAAGGCAATGGTGGGGGTAGGGTTCCCTATGCCCCGGCACATAGAAAATCTGAAAACATGAAATTCATGGGTCATGCATGATGGACAGTGCCAGGCCCTGAATTTGGAAGATGACGAGCACAACAATGATTTAGTTAAGCCAGAGTCTTCTTTTGAAAATTGTTTCTGTTGAATTTCTTTGTGACTTAACATATTCAGGTTCTATATATGAATCTAAGTTTAATTGTGATATTGTGGTGATTTGATTGAATACCATTGATGCAATTCATATATATCCACTAGTTATGATACATCCGTAAGCACCAGAAATTGATTCTATGAAGTATGTTGTGAGATGCAGATGCGATAACATCTAATTTTTCAAACTGTAGGTTCTGTTTGATATTCAATTTGAAGGATATGTTTTAAGGAATATTGAATGGCTATTATTAATTATACATTTGTTGTTTTGTCTTGATATTATTTGATGAGTTTCATATTATATTAAGTTGACATACCACATATACATGATGTATTTTACATGTTACAAGATGGCGACCACTCTGTTCTGGTATGAGTCCTTTGTTTATGTTATCTTTTAAACAGAAAGTACTTACTGCCTGTATCAAAATGGCGTCCCTTACATGATCGAGGTCGCAGAATCCAAATGAAATGCATTGAGATATGCTTGAGCCTAAATAACCATGAGATTTGGTCTCTTTCCTATGAAGGAAAGGGGAAGCATAATTTGTTAAGCGCATGCGGGCATGTTGTGTGTTGATCCCCACTGATGGTAAGGAGCACACTGGCAAGTGCAATTTCAGTGGAGATGTAGGTGTGTGTATATATATATATATGTTATTATTGTTATTATGAGACATTTACAAAGCGCAACTATCAGCCAGCGGGCATCTTGGTGCTTGTGTCAAAAGAGCCTTCAAGCACATTACAACAGGGGGAGGGCTGTAATTATGTTATCACGAATTCGGAAACAACCACGTTTTTAAACATATCCTTAAACTCAGTGGGGCCGATTCACAGAACTAATCTGAGATAAAATTCTAAACGTACTACTTTTGGTATTCACGGAAGGCATTTAGTAGTAGTAAAGTTAGGACTTCTAACTTTACTACTACTAAACTGAGATAAAATCCTAAACTTATTACCTTTGGTATTCACAGAAGGCCTTTAGTAGTAATAAAATTAGGACTCCTAACTTTACTAAATGCCTTTTATGAATACCAAAAGTCGTAAAGTTAGGATTTTGTCTCAATTCAATTCAATTATTAACTTTATTCGATATGTAAAAACAATATCGCAAAAGTACACATATATTAAAAAGAAGTAAAATAGAATTATAAAATGCTGCTGTGGCACGTAAAAACGTTAAAAACATATTCGAAAGAGTACAGTAGGCATAATTACAGTGATTTAACAGCCATCATGCAGTCATTTAAGTAAGAAGTACACAACAAACGTTGGATCTTATATCATCTAAGGTTGCATTGAAGCCCTCACTCTCACGATCACTTTTAAATAAGAGGAAACAACAGCGATGGCTAGGGGATTGTCCAATGTTTTTAATTTGTAATAGGCCGCCCTACACGATCGCAGTCCCCATGATTTAAGTAAGGGTTTCAAATAGGTTACCCTCGGCATTTGGTAAAACCTACAAAACAAAATGCAATGGATGTTAGATTGTGTTGACAGACCATCGCAAGGGCATTTCTCCAGATCTCTGGACCAACAATTTTGATTGGGGAATGTTAGTAGTCTGAAGAAAGTATCAGACGAAAACGAGTTACGAGCATACGGGTAAAAGGAGATGGTATTAACAGTAGATACTGCTGGGTCCCTTGATTTATGGTAGAATGTTGGTGGTCAACTACCGTGCTCTTATGTTTTTCAGATAGCCAGCGTCGGCTAGTCAGATGGCTTAAGACTAGTCGTTTTAGTGTAACTTAGGGATTTTATTCAGAGTTGAAGGATCTGAAAAAAATTCAGGATGCCCTAGGTCAGATGACAGGTTTCTTACATATTTCAGCCACTTGATGTTGTCAGCCTCATTCAGCCTAAGGCAGTCTGTAATGATTTCCCTGTTTAGGTTGGTCTCTTGGTTGGTCCAGACTTTATGCCAAAGGATAATGGGGGAAGAATTTATGGTGTCCGTGATATGTGTAAGACCAAGTTCATTATGTACCACGAATGTAGATGTACCGCGTGGGACAGCCAAGAGGTAGCGTAAAAAAGAGTTCTCAGAGCGTTGTATATGGTCAACGGGCTCAATTCCCCAAATCCCAGATCCATAAGTGCCAGTCGAAGTGCATTTGGCCTTATAGATCTGTAATAAGGGGTTAATCGGACGTCCCCCTAACTTTTTTGAGAAGTTAGTCAACGCACCTATAGCTTTAGAGAACGCGATTCCCCTAGCTTGGGCAGCAGCCCGCCAGGAGCCCCTCTTATCGAAGATAATGCCCAGATATGGGAACCTATCAATGCTTTCCAACTTTCTACCGTTTAAAAGAATGGAGCGTTGTTTCTTTCCGATCCCCAAGCCACAGGACATGGTGAAGGTTTTAGAGGCGTTGACATTTAATCCTCTTTGTGACATAAAGTCGGTGAATTCTCCTACTGCCCTTTGTAGCCCCATACGAGTCTGTGACATTATTGCTGCGTCGTCCGCGTAAAGAAGTATCGGTATTGGTTTCCCGTTTATGGTGGGGTAGTCGTGGTAAGTTCTATTGAGATGGTGACCAACAGAGTTTATATAGAGTGTAAAAAGTAAGGGGGCTAATATACATCCCTGTCTTACACCTCTCCTAATATAAAACTTGTCAGAACATTCTCCACATCTGCCATATTTAACGCGGGCTGAAGCTCCCCTGTAAAGTTCTTTGATTAATGAAAGGATAGCGGGCTCTAGGCCAATCTCTGCAAGAGATTCCCAGAGCAGCTCATGATCAACGCAGTCGAATGCAGAGCTGAGATCTACGAAGGTCACAAAGAGATTTCCCTTTTTTGCCTGGGTGTATTTGGCAATTATAAGGGCCAAGTTCAAGCCTTGTTCAATAGTGCCTTTACCCTGTCTAAAGTCATATTGTAGGTTGGAAATTATATTTCGCTCATTTATCCAGTCCTGGATTTTATTTAAGATGATTCTCCCTGCGACTTTCATCAGGGAGTCGAGCAGCGAAATTGGGCGGTAGTTGGAGGGATTATTCCTGTCGCCTTTTTTAAAAATCGGCACTACGACCGCCTCAGGCAAGGTAGGAATGAAGCCCGTGACATTCAGGGAATTTAGGACGTTGGTGAGCAAAGGGGCCCACAGGTCCGGCTGTGATTTAAATACGTCAATTGGTACGCAGTCCGGGCCGGGAGCCTTCCCAGAAGGGCTTTCCTTCAGTGCCACAAGTACCTCTTCGCATTCAAAAAAGATGTCCAGAGGAAAAAGACTAGAAGTATTTGACTCTGGCTGGGGATTGAGATGACTTTCCAATACACCCGCTGGTTCTTTGGGGTCTGATATATTATATAAGGTGCCAAAGTGTCTGACCCAGGTTTCGGCAGGTATGGCTAGATCAATCTTTGGGAGCTGGGTACACTGCAAGAAAGGGGCATTTACTGCCTTCCAGAAGGCTGTATTGACCCCTTTGCTAGAAGCTTCCTGTAAAGCTAGCCAGGCCTCTGATTTCAACTGGTTTTTCCTAGCCAGGCGAACTGCGCGATAGTTTTGTCTAGCTTGCCGTATTTCTATCTGGTTTCTTGGGTTAGATTGTAGGGCCGTTTTTAAAAGTTTCAAAGCTTTAGTACAGGTCCTATTAAACCAGCCTTGGCTGCGTGGTGGGGCTTTGCTTGGAGCTCGTGCAAGTAGTCTTTTGATCTCCATCATAACTATAGAGAAAGAATGGCTAATTGCCTGGGGATTTTCTGTTGTTGACAGGCATGTCTGAATATGGGCATAGGTGTTTTTAACCGATGATTGGAGGAAAACTATGGGGACTACTTTGTCCCATTTTAAATGAAACCCATTTGTAGTAGCCAACTTGTGTGGCGGGGTATGGGAAGGATTCTTCCTTACGTTGGGAATGACAAATGGATTTAATTTTAAGGTCACCACAATAGGGTAATGATCACTGAGAGCGATATCGAGAGTCTCCCAGTTAAATATAATCCCTGAATACCTAGAGGATAATAAGGTGTAATCAATTATGGAGTGGCAGCCTCTTCCGTTATAAGTTGATTTGAAACACTTTGGTGGGTTACACAACTCATTCGCATATGATAAATTAAAATGAGATGTTAGTCCATTTAATAAGTCTCCTAATTTAGTATCCGAAAAATGGGTGAGTGTATCATCCCTGCCGGTATCCAGGCCACAAATGCCTTTGTTGCTCTGTGAACACAGAGGGCAATTAAAGTCCCCCACCCAGATAAGTAACATGTCTGTTTTAAGCTGATCCTCTATTTTTATTAAATCGGTCTTTAAACTATTGAGGACCGATTCATGAAGGGGGCTTGGAATGTTATTGTAAAAATTAACCAAGATGATATTTTTGAGAGCTCCACCTGTTAGGGCAATAATCTGATAATTTTCAGCCCAAGTAAAATGTACTTGTGTTAGCCCACATTCGACAGATATATATGTCGTGAGCCCCCCCTTATTTCTGCCGTGTAGGCTAGGAGAAGCTGGGGTATGTAAAGTTTTATACCCTAAGAGATGAAGTTCGTTAATGGTCCAAGTTTCCTGCAGGCAGATGATACTATGGTGAGATACAGTTTGGACCCATAAGGGATTAGTCAGTTTGTCAAGGAGACCTGCCACATTCCAGGACAATAAACTATCCCCCGGTATAAGCTTTTTTTTACAGGTGTTACCATTCTTAGTGTCCTTCAAGATCTCATTAATTTCCTGCGATGGAGGGGGTGTTAATGAAAGCGAAATGTCGCTAGATGGATGTTGGATCGAAAGAATGTTGGCTATTGGACGACCAATTGATCTATCAATTTCAGGAATTAGAGGGAGGCAATCAGTGGCATAATTTAACTTCATCTCTGGCTTGCCTGGGGTCGTAGGGTTTGTCTTCTGATTAACATAATCAGAGGCTAAAATGGTTTGCAGAGGACTCATTTCATGGGGGTTGCCAGCCTCAGTCTCAAGGTTTGAAAGTCAGTCTAAATCATCCAGACCAGAAAGAGTGGCAAATCTGTTTGAAATAGGAAGATTAAAGTGGTGGCCCTCTATGTTAACCGTGTGTGGTAAATAGGATTTTGGGGGATTTGACAAAAGGGAGCGGGGATAAAAATAGCTTAGGTCATGCGTCGAAATCCCCGCGCCCCTTCTCATGGTATACCAATCCACTATGTGAGATAATACCCTGCGATCCCTGAAGTTAATAATAATAACATCTCCCTGGATATCCTTTGGTCTAGATCCCAGCCAACCTAACCTTCTCACATGGAGTATTTCGCCATCGATGTCGGGGGGAAGTGGCCTGTTTTGACTTAGCCAATGTACTACCTTATTTTTGAGTTCCTGATGTCTTTCTGTTTTGCCAGGAGCAAGCTCCGGAACGCCCATAAGTATCACTACGTAGGGAGCTGCTTCTGGGGGTAAATCGCTATGATGGATCGATCCCTTTCTGTTATTCAAGGGTGACTGCGTATTGGCATTATTACAATGGGGCTCTACGGGCTTGTGGGATTGGTCGCCTCTTCTGTCCCTTTCACCAGTGGTACTCTCCTCTGTTGTGGGCATGACAGCGTGTGTATTCTCCGAGCGGACAGGTGGCGTGGCCTGACTGGCTGTTTGGTTAAGTGAGGGGGGCCCTACATCAGTGATGGGAGTAGGCTTTTTCAGCAAGCAAGCATTCAATTTCCTATTTGATGCAATGATTAGAGCAGTTGAGGCTTCTAAGGACGTTAACTGTGCTGCGATGTTTTTGACCCTCTCCACCAAAGGTAGAAGTAGTGATTTTACTAACTGCTCTATATCGCCCAATAAGTTAGAGGGAGGCGATGTTGGTAACTTGGTACGGTCTTTAGGGACTTCGCAGATATTGAAGTCAGCGAAGTTTGGGCAATGACTTTGGAAGTCTCAGGATGGCTGTCTTTCCTCCCTTTTTTCTGGCGCAGTCTTTTCTTTACTAAGGGCTCCGAGACGATGATTTTATTTCTTGCGACCTTTCTCTTGTTCTTATTAGCAGTTTTCATTGGAATCGGATCCTCTGGGGAGACGTCTAATGTTGATTGTGTATTTAGGGTATGTATGTCAGTAGCCCTTGATGTATCAGATATGTCTGTTAAATCGTGCAGTTGCAGAGGGGAGCCCATATCATGTGCAAGATCAGTATTCATATTAGGCGTTAAGGGTGAAAGTGCATGCTGTATGTGGCCTAAAGACGAGCGCTTATGATACAAAGGGTCCAAAGACAAGCGGCGCTCTGTAATGGCTATCTATTGCTCCAGCACTGTTGCGGCCCTAGTGATGAAATGATCTAGTGTCCCCCTGACAGAACCCCCCACCAAGGATTTCCTGGCTTTGCTAAGGCGAGTAGGCATAATGCAACTATATAGTTGATGCACTATCGTCTCATATGCAGTACAAAAAATGTGAGCAGATATTAATAAGTGGCGAATAAAAGATCAAAAGAAAGTTACTTGAAGTAGGTCCAACCAGGTGTCCACATAGATGGTCCAAGTGAAACTCCCACAAGTGAGTCTGATAGGGCCTTCAGCAACCAAGCCAAGGGGGGGGCCCAGCCCAGCCGCGGTCGGCCTCGGACGGCAGTAGACGGCCCGCCCTTTGCCCGGGCTTAGCCCGGTGCTGCCCACGTGCGGTCCCGCGACGCGGGGGGTGTACTTAGTTTTAAAAGCGCCACAGTGCGCGGGAACGGCGTTGGCGGCTTTCCGGCCGCTAAGGAGCCTGTGATCTGTAGTCCCCACCTCCACTCCGCGGCCGCGATGGATGTAGCTGCGGCGGCGGGAGGCGGGAACCAGCCAGGCAGTCAGCTGAGAAGGGAGGAGGTAGATTGCTCCACGTCAGTTGCGGTCCCTCGGGTGAGTTCAAGGTAAATCAAAACCTCACAAGCACACTCTCTTACCGGTTGTCTATCACCTCAGACACTCCGTTCTCCGCTGATGGGCTAGTCAGTTGGTCGTCCTCCTGGGATTGGCCCTGCCTCTCTCGCTCCCTTCTCCTCCGTTCGCGAGCCGCCTCTTCTTCGTCTTCCACACTCCACTGTGCTGTCAGTCTGTAAACCTGCATGTCTCACGTCCATTCCTAAGGTTTGTATTTCTCCTTGTGGAGCCCGTTCGCCTGGTGAGATTTTGTCTCATTTTAATAGTAGTCAAGTTAGGAGTCCTAACTTTACTGCTACTAAATGCCTTCTGTGAATACCAAAAGTAGTACGTTTAGGATTTTATCTCAGATTAGTTCTGTGAATCGGCTCCAGTGGGTTTGTATTTGCTCTCAAAGTAGTAGGTAGTGTGTTCCAGATTTGTGCTGCTTTCACTTGGAAGGATCTCCCACCTATTCTTGTCTTTTTTAAAGCGAGCCCACATACCAAACATGCTGAGGATGATCTTAGGGACTGAGCAGGTTTGTAGTAGCACAGTTTTTCTTGTAGAGACCTAGGTTCGCTACCATTCAAGGCTCTGTGCATTATGCACATGGTCTTGAAGATGCATCTTTCCTTCACTGGCAAACAGTGAAGTTCCCTTAAAGGTCCAGTCACTGATTCAAATCTGCCTTTGTTTAACAATAACTTAGCAGTCAATACTTGTATTCTCCGCAGCCGTTTAAGCAGATATTCTGGAATCCCTATAAGAAGAGCGTTACAATAATCCAATCTACTCAGCACAGTATATTGCACTACCAGCTTCCTAGCTGGTTGTGGTAAAAGGGGGACATTTATTTTTAGGTTCCTCAGATGTCCGTGACAGGTGGCCACTGTTTTTATTGATGTAGGCCCCCATAGAATGTTTATTATCATTTAGGATTCCCAGGTTCGGAACCGATTGTGCTGTCTATAAAATCTGTACCCTTTCACCAGGGCCAGAAACCCCCTGTGAGCTAATACTGTAGTTTCCCTGGAGAGCAGCACATACATTCAGTTTTGTTTCCATTGAATTTGAGTGTGCTTTTATTAAGCCAGTTTGCAATTTCATATAGACAGACATGAAAGATTTCTTGCTTAGTAGAATCAGTTTTGTCTAATTCTATAATTAGTTGTGTGTCATCCGTGTAATTTATGAAGGAGACGCCAAAAGATTTGATCAGAGTCAGCAGTGATCAGAAATAGGCATTAAACAGAATAGGGTATCAAAGCTGAACTCTGCGGTACCCCATGTTGAATTTCTTCAAATTCTGATTCAAAAGGAGGAAGGGATACTGCTTGAGGTTTTTCTGTGAGGTAGGACTCAAACCAATCGAGAAGGGAACCCCTTATCCCAATCTCTTTTAGCTGAGTGAACAGGATTTGGTGATTGACTGTGTCAAAGGCGGCCTTAAGATCTAGGAGGACTAGGACCGCCTTCTGACCACTGTCAATCCTCATCCTCAACTCATCTGTTCCTAGAACTAAGGTGGTCTTCATACCATGAGCTGGTCTAAAGCCATTTTGCGTGGGCTCAACCAAATTGTTATAGTCAAGAAAAGTAGCAAATATTTTGCTGATGTATTTTTTTAACATCTTAAATGCAAAAGGAAGTCAAGCGATTGGACAGTAATTACTAGGTTCGTGAATGTCAGCGGAAGGTTTTTGTTAATAGTGGAATGACCAGTGCCATCTTCCAATCCGCTGTTACCATTCCTGTATCACTAGACTGATTACAAATCTTTTGTAGCGCTAGATAAAGTTCATCAGCTCTCTTCTTCCACATACCCGTAGGAATAGGGTCTAATGGAGAACCCGAGGAGATTGATGAGGTGAAGGTCCTAAAATCTGTCTCATTTAGCTGCTCCACCCTCTCCAAGAAAACCCAAATTATCACTTTCAGGGTGGAAACTGCTAGTTGAGCCTCATTTCCAGATCTTTCTTTAATACGAGGTTGCCAACCTCATTTATATTAGCAATAATCTGGTCTATCTAATTGTGAAAAAAACAAAACTTGGACTTGGCCCATTCTGAAGGATCACCCGAAACATTTTGTCTTCTTTGTCCTATTTTTTCTGAATTTGTTTTAGTTGGCACTAGAATTCTGTGCACATACTTTATCACTATTAACCAGTGATAAAGTGCCTGTGCTCACTCCATAAAACATGGTAAAATTGGTTTACACCTGATTGGCATATTTAATTTACTTATAAGTCCCCAGTAGAGTGGTATACCATATAACCAGGGTCTATAAATGAAATGCTACTAATGGACGTGCAACACTTATTGTGCCACCCACTTAAGTAGCCCCTTACAACATGACCCAGGTCTGCCTTTGCAGCCTGAATGCAGTTTTAAACTGGCAAATCGACTTGGCATAATAACCCCCTAGGACAATGGATAAACTCTCCTTTTAATGCACATAAGTCACTCCTAAGGTAGGCCCTAAGTAGCCCATAGGACAGGGTGCTCTGTAGTTAAAAGGTTGGGCATGTACCTCTATGTTTAACATGTCCTGGTAGTGAAATACTCTTAAAGTAGTTTTTTTTTACTACTATGAGGCATACCTCTTCCATATAATAACATTGGATTGCCTTATTACATTCAATAAGTGACAACATTTGATGTAGAAGAGGTAGGGATTTCATGTTTGGTGTCTAAGAAATTGTAATTTAAAATCCTCTTTAAAGGTAAAGTTGGACTTTATATTACAATTTTGAAAGTTCCTCTTTTAGAAAGTTGGCATTTTCCTGCTGTAGCTATTTTGTGCCTTCCTGTTCCTGGGTCACATGACTGAGTGTAGTTGGCAGTTGGATTTTGTTTTCCAGACAGCTGCACAAAAGAGGGATTAGGTGTGCCTGGATGGGCCGTCTGTGGAAAGCTGGGGCGTCGGAGCTGGGCCCAGCCCCACTTACAAGTCAATAGTCTGGGCCCTGCGTTCATACAAAGGACTTCGCTTTACCTCATTGTTCATACAGTCAGGCTGGAGCCAGGGCAAGCAAGGCAGGAAACTCCAAGAACATTAAAGGAAATTCTCTAGAAACTTCTACTTCAAAGTTCACTTTCTCGACCTGTGGAAGGAATCTCAGAAGACTGCCTACGGCTTTGACTTGCTGTGTACTTCAGACGACTGGTTAGCTGAACCTGGTGGACTACTTTGCTGTCTGAAGCTTGCCTTGAACCCTTAGAAGTCTGCCCTGCTGCTTGAAGCCTATTGTACTATTTGAACCCAGGGCTAGAAGAGTGGCTCCAAGGGCTAGTGTGCTGGCCTCCAGATCAGAGCCTAAGGGACAGAAAATGTTTCAACCATTTTGAGCTCGCACCTGGACCCAGCCTGAACGAGTCCTAATCCCCTCAAGTGGTGCCACTCCAGACCTAGACTCTTGGCAGTGTTGTTAACGGTGCCCAGATAGCAGATATCCAAAAGTTGGCTAAAAGCTATACTGAGAACCGAGGGGAGACAAACTTGCTAGTCTCTCTGCCCAAGGTGCATCGCTAGTTGGAATGAATTTGCGGCAGCTTCTACTACGTTCTTCTCCTCAGCAGCAATGCCTGTTCAGCGATCCTTTGCTGAAGGAGTATCCAGCTTTGTGGAGCTCCTGTTGGTTACAGCCTCCAGCCTCATCCCACTAGAGATTTTTGACTTCCGAAATAAGTCTGAGTGCTGAAATCTTCACCATGACTTCATCCAGCAGCTTCCAGGCGACAACACCTCCTCCTCGGACTCCGCCTGCAGACTTGCCCTGCTGATCGTCTAACTTCTCAGACGCTTTTTGTTGAAATTTCATCTAAGCCTGAAGGTAACCGCCGACATGCTCCATTGCGGACGGCCATATACATATTATAATATATAATTATATTACTAATTGTAGTATGAAAGTAGGTAATGTATGTAGATGTAATGATGCAGGAATATAGATTATTAGGTGTAAATGGTAATTTTTGGTAGGTGTAAATTGTGTAAGTGGTTTTAAAGTTCTAAGTGCTAAAATACTTAGTTATATATTCTGATGCTGTAACTTAGTGATATGCAGCAGTAGATGCCTATGAGCAGACAGTATGGGATTGCTGATGTCTGTCTTTACAAAACATAAAAGGCAGCCAAGTAGGTATTAGCACAGTTTGGCTGCATTGTGGGTAAGTAGTAGGTTTTATTGTTGTTCCCTACCTTTAACCACTAAATAAAAGTGTAATAAATAGAAAATGTATTTATATGATTCTATATATTTTGCAGTAGTTTACAGAAAACCGGGCTATTTAAAAAAAAAAAAAATTTAATAAGCCCAGTAATTTTTAGGTATTACCGTGGTACTTCATAGACTTTTTTTATGAAGAACTAAATATGTAAAAAATTGAAAACACAATGTAATACACTATGGGGCATATCAACAACGAGGAGATAGAAAATTATCGCTGCTTTTGTAGCCGTTTTCGGCCGAAAAGCGGCGATAATTTTATTGCCTAATTAGCAAGGTCACGCTAACGCGTGAAACCTTGCTTTAGCGTACGAAATCTTAACGCCTGGCTTTGCATCTCTAATGAGATGCAAAGTGGGCGTTCCTGACCTGACATGACAGGAGAAATGTCGCTAAGCGACATATCTCCTATCATCAAGCCCCACACTATGAAGCATAGTGGCAGGAAAAGTAGCGATAACCCCTGTTATCGCTACTTTCCTTACGCCTGCTTCAGGACTGACTTAGCCATGATATCCTATAGAAGGAGGATATCATGGCTAAGTTTGTGAGTCCCTATCAACAAGCTAACGCCACATTTCATGAGATTATCACTGGGTTTCCAGCGATAATCTCACGTTAGGCAGTTAGCGCTAGGATTTTTATCGCTTTTGAGATAAGCGTTGCTAATAGCACGCTATCTCAGCAATAAAAATCCACCTTAGCCGGCGATAATTATCCTAGCGCTAAGTGCGCTTAGCGATAATTATCGCCGGTTGTTGTTGATATGCCCCCAAATTTGTATTCAGTAAAAAAAATGTAGGAGCAGCAGTACTTACATGTAAAATAAATGTATGTATATTTAGAAATGTATAAATAATTTTCCCTACCTATTACCACTTTCATAAAGTGGTAATAGGTAGCTAAACAATATAACCTAGTTCTTACCTATATCTAAGTGTGTAACACAGAACACAGCCAGAGTGCACTTAAAAACAACATGGCTGCCTTCAACTTTTGTAAAGGCAATTATTAGCTAATCACATAATGCCTTGTCATCGCTATGTACCGCAGTAGTTTTGTGAAATACCACAAAATTTTGCAAAACTGCAGCGACTTTGGTTATCACTGAGTTAAAATTCCTCATAACTTATAAAATACTTTCCCTACATAGCTGTTGTACCCAAAAGGATCATCAGGACACCATAATGTATAATCCTGCCAAATTTCATGGAAATCTGTTCAGCCATTTTTGCGCTACGTCCGATTCAAAAGTCTATGGAAAGTGCAGTTGTAGAAAAATTTGTTTTCGCCCCCCTCCCCCTTTTTATCTTTGCACCCCCCTGAACCAATCACCACAAAACTTTCCATCCTCCGCCAATGTAGAAAAAGATATAGGCCTGTAAAGTTTTGTAGCGATTCGTCATATGGGGCAAAGTTATTAGAGAGCATAATCAGAAGAAGTCCTATACCTGGGAATCCTAACTATAACTGCCACCACTCTGTTAAAAAAAAATTGAAAAAAATAAAAATATATATATAATACGTTTAGAATTTTTATGAACTTGACTCTCTATGGACAGTTTTGTATACAGATTGAAAACTTTATTCAATGAGGGTGTCCCATATATCTGTGGGTGAATGTTAATGTGGAATATGCTACCCGTGAAGTGCATGTTATAGAGTCAATGTGGCACATAACCTATGCTTTTTAAACCTAAGGAAGTTGTTTCTGTGATGGCATTAATGATGCCTCATATTCTTCGAAGCATTTTTTTACTTACTTTCAGAGCTCTAATGCTATTCCTGTTTATAGACCAATGTCTACAAAATAAGCTTAGATGATGTTATCAATTATGTCATTTGAGATGTCATCACTGATGTCATAAATGATGCATAGAACATGCCATTAAAAACCCCAAAGGTTTTGTTCATACCCATGTTTCATTCATTAGATTTTACCACATGATTTGATATATTGTCAAAACACAATCATTACTTCTGCAATGTAGTTGGTGGCTCTGATGTGTTTATGTACAAACCACAAACACTCTATAGCCCTGCAACCAGAAAAGTTTGCTCAATATATCAGTGTTTTGCTTTTATGAATTGGTCATCAAAGCAAATAATTACAGATGAAAATATTTCCTATATCTATTTTTTCCAAATATTTTCAATATCTTTATATTTCAATGATTATTCACTTTGGCGAAAAACACAAGTGATCCAAACAAATGACCCCTTGCTGAAATTCTGAATTTTGCTTACTTTTCAGAAATATATAGGTTTCTGGGTTCACAAACGGCTCTTCTCCAGTTTCCACCACAAACTGTAAGTAGGTAGAAGCTACAAACATAGAAGAAATCAACTACCACTCAAAGAAATGAAACAACTACAGGAACATTTACAACTCTACCTGTTTCTGAAAGATGAGAAGATGCCATTTTTAGAAAATAAAAACGTGCACTTTCTTGCACACCACATATTTCCCAAAAATACCTGGGTACCTTTAGAGCCCTAACAATAGGGAAAAGGGTTGCAAGTTTGGCCTGAATACCTTTGGGGGAATAAGTTATGCAGACTTAGGCACAAAGGGCCTCAAACATCACAGAAAAGGGTCAGCATTGGTCGGGGATAATGGGGACTTAAGGGGGGGGGGGGTAAGCCTCAGTAGTACTATTCCACACCATCTCATTTAGTGTGATGCCATCAAGATTAAGCGTTATATCATGTCACTTTAAGGGTTATCTCACCTCACTTTGAGATGTTGATGTTGTGCTGTACTACATACCATTACTTCCTCTTTCATCATTGGAATCAGTGAGTTTGTGCTTTCACCAGCCCTTCCATTTTAGTCTATTGATGCCATGGCCTCCAAACTTTATAGGGTTCTACTCAAGAAAAAAATATAAAATTACAGGGGAGAGCTACATCTGTGCTTGAGTTCACTTTTAGTTCTTTCATTGTAAAAATATCCCCTTAAGTATGATTGGAAATCTGTGCCAGGTGCAGGTTTCCAGGCACACTTCTGGGACATCCCCTGTGGGGTTTTAGACACCCTGTGTGGAACTGTACATAGCACAGAATTCAACACTGGGGAAAAGGAGTAAACTTCCCTTACACCCCACCAAATATTTGTGGGCGTTCCCGAAGTCCCATGCAAACCATGCCTTTAAACACACCCATACCAGCCCTTGAGTGGGATTTTCTTCTGTGGAAGTATCTATACTTGCAGCCTAGCTATCTACAGGAGTAGATTCATATACATAACACAGAAGGTGAGTGGCAGGGCTTTTGTGGTCCGTCACATGTCCTCCCAAATGAGTGGAACTAGACCGACAGTTGTGACATTCCGTGCAAAGTTCCTCAGGCAATTCTTTACGTAAGTAATTTAGTTACAACTCCTGAAGATTTCCTTTATCAGATAAACAGACTGTCACCCACCCACGTGACATGCTTCATCAATGTCACCCACCTACGTGACATGCTTCATCAATGGGTCGTGTGTCATGTGGGGTAGTTTGTGCAATACACAATGGGCTCCATAACAGAGCTCCTTTTTTAGAGATCTTTTTTTAGATCAAAGGCCCATACTGCTTCGCTGTCTTCATATCTTTTTAGATGAGTCTTGATTACTGTTTAAAATTACCTGTGGTTAGGTTAAAGAGATTTAACATTTTCGCTTATGCTACCTACAGTAAGTATGATGTTTATTTATGGGCTGTTTTAAAAGGATTCCATGTCCTATTACCTTTATACAACTCTGAAAAGAGTCGAGAGTACAAGCCTCAGTACAACTGAACTTATGTAGAGGGAGTCCTGGGGGGATCCCACAGAAATGAGGGCGCGGTCTTGGAGTCCTGTTCATCCTAGATAGGAAATAGAACAGGACACAGAGGGGGCTGATGGACTGGGAAGTGTCCAAAGCAAGGGAGTACAAGGGGCTTTTAATATTCGAATCACATCTGGTTTATCCCCTAGGCACACACAGGCATTTAATGGACAACAGAGGGTGATTTTAGAACCTTCAAGCCACGCAGCCGAACACTCCACTGTCGGGAATGGCAAAGGGTCCTCGGCAAAGCAGCCCAGCTGCCCCCCTCAGCAAATCAATGGCACCCCTAAGTTCCAGGTATTATCATGGAACATCGCTGGCCTTATCTCCAAACAGGACAATCCAGAGTGGGGAGCATGTATTTATCTAAATGAAATCTGTATGTTTCAGGAAGCCTGGGCTAGGGTGGATACACACAGACTAGGCTTTGCAACCTTTAGCCTAGCAGCCACACATGGGGGTAGGGGAAGGCCCTCAGGGGGACTCTGCACCTGGGTTGCCGTACACTTGGGGTGCACAGCAAAACAGATAGAGACATCTTCCAGTGATATTCTTTGTGTTTTTCTGAGTTTCCCGGCAAAAATCAGAGTTGCCCTGATCAATGTTTATTCCCGTCCAGTTGGCTCCAGTCAGGAGTCTTCAACTCTTGATCAACTGACAACCTTCCTGCTTACTATTCCGGATAATAGTTTTGTGGTTCTTGGCGGTGATTTCAATTGTCAGTATGAACCTCTAAATGGCCTGAATGCGGGTAACCCCACTGAGGACGACCAGCAATGGGCCATTCCAGAGCCTAATACTCTGCCAACCCAGGCTTGGACCCCACTGCTACTCCAAAAGAATACCCTCACACTGAATCATTCACTTAGGGCGTGTAATCGGCGCACAAAATCTGACTCCCCGGCAAATAATACTTATAACAGACTGGGATGTGCCTCCATTGTAGATTATATCCTGGTGGACACAAAATCTTGGCACAGGGTAATAGACTTCAAGATCGTGCCTCGACACAATGTTGACCATAACGCCCTGATTCTTGAGACAGTTCCACCATGTCCCAAGAGCCCACTCGAAGTCCAATCCCTATCCATTCCTAGGATAATCCTGACTAGCTGCAGGAGGAGAGTCAGATGGGGGTAATTTGCCAATCACAGGAAAAGTTAGCTTCCCTGTACCAAACCGCTATCCCATTCCTCAAGGCCGCAAATCAACTTAGCAAAACTGTTGACCCTTCTAGTGCCCTTCCCGAACTTGCTGATAATCACCAAGGTTTAATATCTTCCATGGCAAACATCTTTTTCCCTATCAAAAGAACAAGAGAGAAAGGACTCTCCGGGCACGATTGATACAGTGATGTTTGTCGCAAGGCTAAGCAAGCACTTATCTTAGCCATTAAATCCAACGACAGGTCACTAATAAAAGATAATAGGATAGCTTACAAAAACATCACTAAATTGGCAAAAAGAAGCTGAGAAGGTGACAAGTGGGAGAGGCTTAGAAGTGCCTTAACCACGCGGAACATGAGGAACCTTCTGGAATCTAGTAAATACTGGCTGCCTAGAGGGTAAAATGGCAATAAATCCAAACATAGGGGCAGAAGTCTGGAAGACCCATTTCGAGTCCCTATACATAAGGGAAGAGGGTGATGCTTGGCAAGTCACAAATGAGTGTTCCCGTTCCCAACTAATTTGCCATGACGCTCCCACAATTACTCTAAAAGAGATAGTGGACGCCTTAAGCAGGGTAACTCCATCCAAGGCTCCAGGCTCAGATAAGATCCCTGGTGACCTCTTTCGTAATTAACCTATCATCTGGGCCCCTTACCTAAGGACTCTGTTTAATGCTGTCCTGCAGGGAATGTTGATTCCTCCTACTTGGCTGGGGGCGGAAATCATACCGATTTATAAAAAGAACTCACCACTCCTACCTGCCAATTATCGTCCCATCAGACTCATAGATGTCAGTCAGAAAATATATGCTCGAGTGCTGCTGGGCCAACTGCAGAGTTGGATGGAGGAGTACACTATTTTTAGCCCCTACCAGGCCGGTTTTAGAGCAAGAATGTCCACAATTGATCAAATTATTAGATTGCAACTATTGTATTGGAAGACAGTGTATTTGGAGGGTGGCAGCCTTTATTTGATCTTTGAGGACCTAAAATCTGCATTTGATCTAGTGCCCAGGGACAAATTGTGGACCATTTTATTAAATCTGGGGGCCCCTCTGTATCTTTGTTATCAGTTGAAATGGCTCCATTAACATAATTTTGCCCAAATCAGGCATGGAAAAAATGGTGAGCTTACAGATTCCATACCTATAGACAGAGGTGTACGACAAGGCTGTGTGCAGGCCCCGACCCTCTTTTGCCTTTTTATCAATAGTCTAGTGGAGGCCCTGATTGCGGGGAGGGACATAGATGCACCCAGGCTGGCGAACCGCAAGGTACCAGCCTCAATATTCGCCGATGATACCCTCCTGCTATCAAGGTCTCCTATGGGAAAACAGAGGGCCTTAGACACCTTTTATTCTTTATGTATAAGTAGAGGGCTAGAGATCAATCTACAGAAAACCAAATATATGGTATTTAATGCAGTTAACAGCACACTGACAAATCCCCAGTTAGATAGAAAACCATTAGAGAGAGTGACTGTTTTTGAATACCTGGTAATCACCCTAACCGAAAAAATGGACTGGGGTGTTCAATTAAAGAAAACAAGTCTGAAGCTGGCACAGACAACAGGGGGTTAGCTAAGATGCACAGGAAGTGCACCTATAAAATAGTTGGACCGGTGGTGGAAATTTATAAAGCACAAGCCAGGGGTGCGGCCTTGTACGGGGCAGAAATCTGGGGCCACCAGCCACCTGATTCTCTATCCAAAATTGAGAATTCCTTTGTTAGGCAACTTTTGTGTCTTTCCATAAGCACACCGCTCACACCGCTCCAAATGGATCTTGAGGTTGGACCAATTGCAGAGGACGTTGCCCTCAGACCCCTTCTATTCTGGTGACGCCTATGGAGCACTCCAGAATTAGCTGCTTACAGGGAAGAGCAGAAGGAAGTGCTAAGCTTAAAGGGAGAGAGCAAAATCTCATGGCTGGTCTACTTTATAAACTCTTTAGCAGCAATGGGATTGGGTGACCTGTGGCCTAGTGCTGAAGAAAGTTGTCTGACAACATCTAGGAAGGCCTTGACAAAGAGCTTCAGGGAGTACAAACTCACTCAATTACAAGGGAGCTCTGCGATAGGTGCACTGACCGCAGCATTCTTAGAGATAAAACACCAATACAGGATTGAACTTGCACTTGATGACATTCAGCCAGCCTTGCCAAAAAGCTTTATTTACAGTTTAGATATGGGGTACTTCCATTACGTGCTTTTACAAACAACTGGGGGGGGGGGTACATCAACACAGAGATGCCCGGCATGTAATAATACACCGGATGGATCAGCATGTACTATTTTTCTGTCCAAATGTAAAAAGAACAATTGATGGACAGAATGCAGAACACTGTCATACATTCACCCAAGTACAGAGATCTGGGGCTAAATCCATTGTTTTTTTGCTTACCATGCCATTCCAGTTTGGACCCAGCCATATGCAAATCAGTCTTGACCCTGCACCCAATGGGAACAGTCCAGCCCGAACTGCCAGGACAGGTCCTCCCTGGACTGTTAACAAGCATCCTAGGACCGGTTTCAGGCTTTCAGCCCTCATCAGCCAGGATATCTTGATTCCAGTGGCATGGAGAGCACGGGACCCACGTCTGGGCATACCCGTCCTGCTCGGGGTGACAAATGCAAAAAGAACAATTGATGGACAGAATGCAGAGAACAATGTCATACATTCACCCCAGTGCAGAGATCTGGGCCTAAATCCATTGATTTGTTGCTCACCATGCCATTCCAGTTTGGACCCAGCCATATGCAAATCAGTCTTGACCCTGCGCCCAATGGGAACCGTCCAGCCCGAACTGCCAGGACAGGTCCTCCCTGGACTGGAAACAAGCATCCTAGGACCGGTTTTGGTCTTTCAGCCCTCATCAGCCAGGATAGCTTGATTCCAGTGGCATGGAGAGCACGTCTGGGCATACCCGTCCCACTCAGGGTGACAAATGCAAAAAGAACAATTGATGAACAGAATGCAGAACAATGTCATACATTCACCCCAGTACAGAGATCTGGGCCTAAATCCATTGTTTTTTTGCTCACCATGCCATTCCAGTTTGGACCCAGCCATATGTAAATCGGTCTTGACCCTGCGCCCAATGGGAACAGTCCAGCCCAATCTGCCAGGCCAGGTCCTCCCTGAACTGGAAACAAGCATCCTAGGACCGGTTTCGGGGTAAAAACGATGGATTTAGGCCCAGATCTCTGTACTGAAGTGAATGTATGACAATGTTCTGCATTCGGCCCATCAACTGTTGTTTTTGCATTTGTCACCCCGAGTGGGACGGGTATGCTCAGACGTGAGTCCCGTGCTCTCCATGCCAGTGGAATCAAGCTATCCTGGCTGAACAGCGGTGAAATCCCGAAACCGGTCCTAGGATGCTTGTTTCCAGTCCAGGGAGAACCTGGCTTGGCAGTCCGGGCTGGACTGTTCCCATGAGGCACAGGATCAAGACTGATTTACATTTGGCTGGGTTCAAACTGGAATGGCATGGTGAGCAAAAAAAAAACGATGGATTTAGGCCTAGATCTCTGTACTGGGGTGAATGTATGACATTGTTCTGCATTCTGTCCATCAACTGTTGTTTTTGCATTTGTCACACCGAGTGGGACGGGTATGTTCAGACGTGAGTTCCGTGCTCTCCATGCCAGTGGAATCAAGCTATCCTGGCTGAAGAGGGGTGAAACCCCGAAACCGGTCCTAGGATGCTTGTTTCCAGTCCCGGAAGAACCTGGCTTGGCAGTTCGGGCTGGACTGTTCCCATGAGGCACATGGTCAAGACTGATTTGCATATGGCTGGGTTCAAACTGGAATGGCATGGTGAGCAAAAAAACGATGGATTTAGACCCAGATCTCTGTACTGGGGTGAATGTATGACATTGTTCTGCATTCTGTCCATCAACTGTTGTTTTTGCATTTGTCACCCCCGAGTGGGACGGGTATGTTCAGTCGTGAGTCCCGTGCTCTCCATGCCAGTGGAATTAAGCTATCCTGGCTGAAGAGGGGTGAAACCACGAAACCGGTCCTAGGATGCTTGTTTCCAGTCCAGGGAGAACCTGGCTTGGCAGTTCGGGCTGGAATGTTCCCATGAGCAAAAAAACGATGGATTTAGGCCCAGATCTCTGTACTGAGGTGAAAGTATGACATTGTCCTGCATTCTGTCCATCAACTGTTGTTTTTGCAATTGGATTCAAACTAGGCTGGCTGATAAAGGGTGTTACCCAGAAACCGGTCCCAGGATGCTTGTTTCCGTTTCAGGGAAGGCCTGGCTTGGCAGTTTGGGCTGGACTGTTCCCATGAGGAACAGGGTAGTGACTGATTTGCACATAGCTGGGTCTGAACTGAGGTGGCAAAGTGAGCTAAAGAATGATGATGGATGCAACCCAGATATGTGACTGGGGGTGAGTGTCTGAAAAGTTTCAGTGCTCCGTCCATCATCTCCTTGTGTTTGCTTTGATCGCCCTAAGTCCGCAGGGTATGCCCAGACATGGGTCCCTTGCTCACTTAGCCACTGGATTCAAGCTAGCCTGGCTGATGAAGGGTGTTACCCAGAAACCGGTCCCAGGATGCTTGTTTCCGTTTCAGGGAAGACTTAGCTTGGCAGTTCGGGCTGGACTGTTTCCATGAGGCACAGGGTCAAGACTGGTTTGCCATTAGCGGGGTCTGAGCTGAGCTGGCAAAGTGAGCTAAAGAATGATGATGGATTCAACTCAGATCTGTGACTGGGGGTGAGTGTCTGAAAAGTTTCAGTGCTCCATCCATCATCTTCTTGTGTTTGCTATTTATCGCGGAACGAACCATTGCGCACGGCTTTCAGGAAACTGAAATATGACACTAGAATGCCCATTGCGTATTCAGTTTCTCGTTATTTATTTTCCATGTGGTGTACACGTCAAGCTATTTTAAAGTTAGGTCCTGCTCAATTTGATTATTCTATTCCCCACTGTGACTGGTCTCTTTTAATTCCATTCTGTAATATTTTAATGGTGTAAGCATGCATTTTGTATTTATCCATTCTATTTTATTCTTTATTTTTATAGGATTTTTTACAAATAATATTGTAATGCACATGCACTTTATTAAGCTATTCGTATCTCGAATAATGGTCATATTGGGATATTCGATAGAATGAATTGTACTGTATTTTTTAGCTGTGCTTTTATCGCCTTAACAGCCGAAATAAAGAAATTTTGACTGACTGATTGACTGGCTATTTATGTCTTTTGTGTGTATGTTTACATATGTTGTGCACTACTTATAAAAATCTCTAATATTTAAAAGTGTTTGACTTAGATTAGAGCATATCCTGAAATGGCTCCTGATTAAAGTCTGACTGGTTGGTATGGCTGAAACATGTCGACCACCTTCTAATTAAGGACTTTATGGATTGTTTACTGCAAGTCCGCTTTTGTTTTTTTAACCTTTATCCTTAACCTTTATCCTTTAATCTTTTATCTTTAATCAAGCCCTGTTAAAAAACACAGATCTCACAACACCGCAGCAGTGGGGGGGTCATTTGATCTCAAGAAAGATCTCCAAAAAAAGAGCTAAATTTATGGAGCCTGTTGGGTATTGCACAACCCACCCAGCAAAGATCATAACTTGATAAAGAAGCATGGCACCATGAGAAGTTGGCGACCGGTATATTTTGTAAAGGGCATCCTCAGGATCAGTAACTAAGTTACTTGAATAAATTAATTTACACCTGCCAGGAATCCTTCAATGAATTTTTAGCAGGCGTAAATGGAGTTGTTTTTGATCACAACTGTACGTTTATGACCGAAAATACCTTCATGAATAGGGCCCATAGTCATTTTTAAACATACAATCATAAGAAAGCAGCACCGCAGACATGACAATAAAAACACAGAACTACATCCCTTACAAAATTGACAAATATAAGTACTGATGGGATTGTTTATTTTCATGACGTGTGGATTCAGCGCATTAGATAAATACAATTTTCTGACATCCAGTATTTAAGACCGGTCTGAGCGGCGAGATTTGGTTTTAATTTTCAGTATATGAATATTCAATTATAACATTCCACCGACTCATCCACCAAGAAAAGGCCATTAGTGGTAAAATTAACTCAAATATGGTGATAAAGTCCCTGTAAGTGAGAATATTGAAACATCTGCTCAGGAAAGGTCTTGGTGTTGATCAATTGATGGCCTTTGAGTTGTGTAACCGCTTTGTAACCTCTTTGTGTGGGAATGGTTAAACCCATCCCTTGATGAATTCTTGGCATCCCACATTGTTTTCATAAAACAAACACAACATAAATAAAAATAACACTGTCCCCAAAGCTTATCCAAAGACACACTGACTGGCACTCACACTTTATTGCTTTGTTTGGCGCTTCAGTTTTTATTACGAAATGAATTTGACCTAAAGCATGATCATTAAACACAATCAAGGAGATAAAAACAAGAAGACAATACAAGTAAGAGTGATGCATTCAACAGTCATCGAAGCAGACTTTAACATACAGAAGTGGGAGAATGTCATTGACAGGGGCAATGGTCGTATGGCTAAGGCACAGGTTGTGCAGGCAGTATTTGTTTTTGTAATCGCCTCACACTCATTGCATGCTGTTTTTGGGCACATCTTATGTCCTTGTCTCGGTTTTTTTTTAATCTAAAAAAAGACTGATTCAGTCACCAATCCTAGCACCACTCTTTATTATTAATGTTAAACTTCCAGCATTCTAATTCTGACAATCACCTTAGAGTAGAGCCTGCTACTCAAGGTGTATTGTGTAAATAAATACCAATCATAAATCTGATAAAGCTAAATAAAATGACCGCCTCTATTGCTTGGCCATCCTACTAACCGTACAGTTAAGTCCATAATTTTTTAGATGCCCATTAGACACTAAGACAATTAATATACAAATTGAATAGTATTTATTCCATGCCAGTGAAAGTATATGTGCCGCAATAAATACAGTGTAATAACTCATCTGCATTCATACAATTATCGCTGCAGTGCAAATATCAAAGTTGTTACCGTAGTATAGTCTAACTAGAGAAATCATTGCCTCACCTACTAACCTTTCCATGTTACAGACCGAGCTGGGCCCATGCATACAAATCCTATTTAACAAGATTTTACCTGGTTGCCCATTATGCACTGTTTCTTTCCATTACTCCCTCTCACTTCTCATGTTCTTCTCCCCACTCTATCTTTCTCACTTGCTTTCTCTTTACACGGTAATATATGTGTGTGTGTATATATATATATATATATATATATATATATATATATTTTAAAAATATATATATTTATTCCGTTTGTGGAGGCATGAAACATTGCAATGATGGTGGTGCTTGGCTTCGACAAGCTCCACCATCCTCGTTACTTCAGTACCAACCCAGCACTTGCCCAGATTCAAAATGGCTTTGTGTTATACATATATATACACACACATACACACACATATATGTATATATGCACACACAGACTTACATACATCCAACAAATATATAAAGTTCTTGAGTGGCAGTTAGCTTTCTTGGGCTGAATTCATTAATTTGCAGAGCTAAGTGGAACTTAGGTGTGCAGATAACTCATTTTACTCTTTTAAATGAATTTGCTCCCCTGTAATATCAGAGCAGTATGTGTTAGTGTTACTTGTGAGTACATTTGTTCCCAGGGATGGACTGTGTGACATTCCATGGCAATGATGTCTGCCTGAGTAGGGGCATCCACAAAATATAAACTTGGGGGTATTCAGAAACATTTGCCAGGCACATTGCATCCTGGATGTGGTTGAAGATGTTCATCTGTCAAGGCCATGTGAACCCAGGGTGGGAATGGAGAGGAAATACTTCCCCATAGTTGGTGGTGTAGGGGAAGGGTTTTCCCCCAAAAGGAAAAAATAAATTATGTTGAAAAAAAAAAGAATGTTTGAAGTATACTTAAACCTGGGTACCATAGTTACGCATGTGTAAGTACGCACCACCTTCATTTATGAATGCACAACTTCTTCCACTGTAATCTGGAGTTCACAAAACCATACGCAAAAGAACTACTCCTAGGAACCTGTGACTGTTGCAACTTCCCGAAAGGCACCTCTAGAATCCTCTGAATCCCAAAATGATTTGAAAACTGTTTCAATCATAGGCATATGTCTATGGGCGTAGCTTTACTAGAATCGAGCCTACTGTGTTTAATGAAGACAAGCAGTTTTACAAGGACAGAAACTGTTTCAAAGTTTGCACAACGTGTCTTTTCTCTTGTAGTATTTTTGTTTGAATTGGCCAGTGTTCAAATTGCATCTCGAATGCAAGCATGTAGAGGGTGTGCACCCACAAGCTGAATTTTGATGACAGGCATACAAAATATTACATTAGCAACCAATAAAGAAAATTATTGAAACTGTTAAGATAACATTGATCAATAGTTGATACATAGTTGCTGGAAAACATTTTAGCATTAGGCACAAGTCTCACCAAATAGGTTAGCAGTGCATAAGTTGGGGTTATAGCTTAATTACAGGCCTTGCTGTAGTCTCTGCCCATTGCTAGAGACTGCTACATTGTCTTTTTGAAGCCTGAGGGTTTTTGGAAGCCTTCAGCACTGGAGAGTAGTTGTGAAGATGGCAGCCCATACACGTCTTGCGTGTAGGTGTAGTAGGCGTCCGAAGACAAGGCTATATCATGTGGCAAGATCTAGAGAGTTTGATCCCGTCAAGCAGAAGTTAAGTCAATAGGCCTTTTATCAAATGCTCTGAAGGGACTACAGAGGTAACCACTCATAAACAGCTTGTCCAAAACCACAAGGCCCTTCACAAACATCTTGCCAATGCATCGCTCACGCAAAGCTGGCATCTGATATTCATCCTGTTGCAAATCCTCATCATTCCCATGAAAGTCTAAGTCCAAGAGAGCCCAGGTCCTTGTAGAAGTGCAGATTAAAAATACCTCTTCCACTGTGTCTGTAATGGAGCCCACTCTGTTTTGTAGGAAGATAGTTCATCACATCATCTCCATCAAGCAGTAACAGCGGCCATGAATATTTTCTGGATCTAGATGTTGGGACCAGTGCACTCTGTTTCTCTTTCATTTGGTCGATCATGTCTTCTGTCCCTGAAAGCGAGACCTACAAGCATTCTCTTCAGTGAACAGGCCACCCGCCAAAAAGTGCATTGTGGTGAAATGCTGCGCCGTCTCTACTCGGAAGAAAGTCTCAGGATTTCCAGTGTTTTCTTCAGGGGGGACTGCTCTTGTCTCGCCGAGTTCAGCTGTCCTGCAAGAAAAGTTCACTTTAATACATCAACTTCACTTTTTCAGTCAACATCTTCTGATGTTAGCAAAATAACACGTCTAAGCTTAAGTGTGATGGTTACACCTATGTTCTTGTTGCAGCTTGCTGTCACTAGTTCAGCTGTCAATGCTCCCTGTTCGTTTACGATTAGTTTCTTCTAAGTAAAGTGTTGTTAAGCCACATTAATATTCTCTCTCTCTCTGTTTATACATCTATATTTTCCCAAAGCAGTGTGAAAGACACTATAAATGGGTGCACTCCCAGGAAGTCAGCTTTACGAAATTTGCATTTTATTTACAGCACACACGTTACCCATCGCGTTTTGGTGTCCACTCAGACCTTGATCATATATATGTATGAAATGAATTAAATAGCAAACAACAACTGGACGTAAAAGTATAGACCGCAGACATCTCCTATTCAGTGGGAAGCAACCCCTTACGAACAAGAGCAACGCTAGGATACAAGAACGAACACACTCGCATGCAAACACGAGGAATTAATTCCTAAAAAAACATACAATTCAGCATATATTTCAACTAGAAGTCGCGAAACACGAAGGCAATACATATTTTGTGGCTCATAACTAATATTTTTATACAACATTTCTGCAACTGAACCACTAGATGGCAGCATTACTCTATAAAATATAACTTCATATCGAACATCCTCGGACAAAAACTTCTAGCATTTGTCTCAAGTGTTTTTCATGTGACACACGGGTGCGGCTGCAGATGAGCCGTCTTTGTGTGTTTTTTTGGTATCTCTGATTGTTTTCTTTGGTTTGATCATTTTTTGTTTTTGTAGACGCACTACTGCCTTCGCACCAGCTAAAGATGCGATTAAGGCATGCAAAAAGGTAAATAGAGATACCTAAGAAACAAACTCGAGCCTGTCTTTGCCTCCTCAACGTTTCTTAAAAAGTGCTGCATGAATGACATAAATACGGCCTGAGATGGAAATACCCCGCTGATAACATTACAAAAAAACACACACACACAGGTCAACACATTTGCGATCTTTAAGATGTAAAAGTGCAGAGAGCGGTAATTTATCGGCACAGATTATGGGGAATATTCTCAAGAACGTGTGCTAATCATCGCAAAATTAGCAGAACGCAACTTTGCATATCGCAGTCTATTGCGGGAAAACAACGCCGTGTTAACGTAGTATTCTCAACCCGGCGGCAACATGCGATAGTATCACGATAGCGAGTCAATGACCGCGTTAAAATCAACGCGACGCTGCAAAAATGCGAAACACGAACGTGAAAAAAGTTGCGATGAGGCCAATCACGATGCAAAAATCTGCGATAACCAGCGACAGGCATGCAATTCCCACACATCTTGCGGGAAAATGCACTATAAAAGCAGAACAATAAAAACACACCAAAAACAAAATAAACTGCGTAGCAACATGGATGCACCCGGACAGAGTGCCCAGGTCAACGCGATCCCCACAAGCCCCACAGACCACCAGCAAGGAACCTCGGGGTCGAGGAAAGCCAAGGATCAGAGGAAGATGAAGAAGCGGTTCAGTCCGCATGACAACCGGATCGTCGTCACGGAGGTGACAGAGCACCAACAACTGTCTGTCACCTCCACCGTGCCATTGGCAACACAGACGGAAAAATGGCATTCCTGAATGAAGTCAGAGTGTCGAGGAGGCCAAGATGCGCTGGCATGATGTGAAAAGCCAAACCAAGCAGAAACCCACTGCCAAAAGGAAGGCAGCAACGGCGAGCTGGAGCAAATGGTGGCCACAGTCATCAGTGTGGAGACGGTGTAAGGAGTCGGGAGTCTGGACACTGCTCGACATGACCTGACACAACATCAACAGGGTGAGTAACGAACAGGGACTGGGGTGACAAGGGGTGACAGGCACAATGGCACACATGCATAACGACTTGTAGCACATCACACACCCACAATGGCCCTGGGCCATGTCCTTGATCCCCGTGGCACACTGCAGCACACATACAAACATCAAGTAGGCCCCCGTCCAACATATGCCCAAAGGGGTCCCTCACCACACATCACCAATTCCACAACACACACATGCATCCGTGTGAAACACAGTAAAGATGCGTATTTGTGAGCCACACTGACAATGCAAGTGACACTACATGACGAGCAGCATGGCTGGAGTACAATCACCATGACATCGTGCACGCCACAACACTGAGGTGGCTGAGTGTGAACCACATCCGTAAAGGAGCAGGTCACACTCTGACACATCCACGTGCACAAACAACCACTGACGTCAACAATTCATCTGCAGATAAACAATGCACAAGAGTACAAAAAACGTCCAAGAGCATAAATGACCCAAGTCACCAACATCACAGCACCTTAAAAGCACAAAAGTCAAAGGCACACCGTCTTCAAGGGATAAGGGGCAGGAAAGTCACAGCTGCAGGGTCGACTCTCCCACAATGCAGCACACACACATGTGGTACACAATGTGGTAAACATGCAACACTTACACTGCAGAACAGAGGACACAACTGGGTCCGCTTGTGTGTAGAAAATGGCCAATCACATCTGACATAGTAGGATACTGTGAGATGAAAATGTACATGTACAACCTCACCTACGTCATGTAGTCCAAATGTCCACTGTCCCGCATCACCCAAACAGTCACAATGTACACTGTCATGCAGTCTGTATGTAAACTTGAACAATGCGTCAACATACATGCCAACACAATGTCAACAAGCATCTCCCCTTCACATTGCAGAGGGACAAACAACAACTCCAGCAGAGTAGACCAGACAACTCTACAGTGATGCTGAAGAGGACCTCCACACTTTCGACACCGACGCCCTACAACAGTTCGTGGACATCGACCTCCAGGAGCAGGGCAGCACACACTACCACGGCTGGCTCCCAGCAGCCCACTGAAGCACACATCGCATTCCCAGGCCAGGTGTCAGACTGCCAGAAGGGGGTGGCCGAACAGGTGTGGGTGGAGTTTGACCTCATGGAAGCCGAACTAGATCACATATGTGGGTGTCTAAGTCCCATCAGGGACCACCTACACTCCACAACAGAGGCCACACTGCGACAGAGACACATGCCTTTGCACATTTCCACTAATGAACCACACCCAGAGCCACGGGATAATCATCCACACCCCCACGCTGGACTGGCGTATGCCGGCCCAGTTCACTCCTCTTACGTATTGAGTGGGGGACGACAAAGCTACATGTGCAAGGTCTCACCCGCTACCTGCGGTGACATGGCTGCGTTCGCTGTACACGGCACAAGGTAATGTTGTAGGACCCGGGGCCCTAATGCATACATCATGAGCACACGGACCCACTCAGATAGTTAGTTGAACTGGCTACGGGCACGTGCGCTCGACACCTTTATTGCCTGGGTCACATGTACAGTGATGCCTGTGCTGGATGTGTGTGGGGAGAGTGTAAGCCAGCCCTCATGGAGTCGTTGGTGCTGGCAACAACTTGAACAGTGATTACAATTAAAGCGGAAACAGAAAACACCAGCAAAACATAAACAACTGTGAAGCATCATGGTGGTAGCCGGAGAAAGTACAGTGTTCACCCAATATGCAACCAGAAGGGTCCATGTCTTGAGCTGCACAGAGTTAGTGGCCCTGGATACACTGCGGCCGGCACAGGAACAACGCCACAGGACAGTGACTTGTGGTGCAGTGAGATAGGGCCACGCGAGCTGAGCGGGTCTTCATCGATGTTGAAGGTGGATATAGCAGAGGGTTACGGGGGACATTGGAAGGTGTCCTCCAGGGCATGATGTAGAGGGCAGAAGCCGGACGGAAGCGGCAAATGGAGGAGTGGAATGCTACAGCCTTGTTTTTGCCACAAAGTCTGTATCACCAACATGATGATGAAGACAACCCCCAGTCCATAGACTCAGTCGCCACCAAAGTTCAAACAGAAAGTGTCCATGGATGTCGGGGAAAAGACTTAGTGGCACCGGAGCTGAAAGGGGATGCAGTCTGTGATGAGGCCTGTACAATGATATAAAATCTGCCATAAATAAATCAAGACTGAGTACCCAAAGTGTGACCTACTCGACCGCAGTGTAGGTCCGAGGCAGCAGTCAGCAGGGGCCCATAGCCACGTGTCATTGGCTCGCGATGCACAGAGTTAGTGACACCAGAGCAGTTGTTGGCAGTGTTCGATCACCTCCGTAATGATTATTCTTATTTCCTCCAGACCCAAACGCGTCTTTCCACTTACACCTCTCCTTGCGTGCAATGATATGAACTCTGCCATACACAAATCAGGACCCAGTTCCCCATTTGTGACCTATGTGACCGCTGTGTAGACCGGAGGCAGCGGTCAGCGCGGGCCAACCACTCTTCAACATGCTCCTCCTGGAACTCTAACACACGACGTTGAAATGGCATGTGGGGATGTCTTGTGGTTGACAGAGGTAGAAGCACCAGAGCTGAGCGGGTGTTCAGCCAGCGACGATGCCGTGTCCTGCCTGGTACGGACTGGATTGGATTGGTGTGAGGCCTGCTGGACCGCAGTGTAGGCCGAAGGCGTGGTCATCAAGGGCTCACAGACACGTGTGGTTGGGATGCTATGCACAGACTTGGTGTCACCACATTGAAGGGAGTATAGAGATTTTATACCTGCATTGAGATGTGTACTTGGCCATTGTAGGAAGGTGGAATCTGACTAATGGTTGCCCCAACTTTTTGCCTGGTATTTGAGTGGTTTTTGACTAGTCTGGCTGGGATCCTGCTATCTAGGACCCCAGCCTATCTGCTTTCTCCCTAAAACTGATGTGAGTACTCTAGGTACAAACCTAATTGGATGCTGGGCATGCCCTACCAGTCCCTTGTAGATGGTACCCTAGGTACCCAGGGCATGGGTCCCCCAGTAGGCCTACCAGGGCTGCAGCACTTATTGTGCCACCCTGGGACAGCCACACAAACTGACACCACCAGACCACTACTGTAGTCTGGGTAAGGTGGTGCTAGCACCCCTTACAGGGATGTAGGTACACTATATCCAATGCTATTACAACACATATACTCTCATAGGTCACCCCTATGGCAGGCCCTGGTAATCCTACAGGGCTGGGTGCTGAGGTATGTGTGAGGGGGGGACCCCTACGTGAGTAGGGCCTCTCTGCAACCTTCGTAAAACCGTTACTGGGTTGTTTGTAGTGTAGCCATACCATATACTCTTAACCGCATTATAAGTTATCGCGTCATCGCTGTAACTTGGGAATGGCTACACAGAACCATATCGTGTTTGGTGTCAAACATGAAGGAATCATACCCCCAGACCAGCCATGGGCATGAGGGTACGATTCCCCCTTGCTAGGAGGGTGATATGGGAAAAGCGGTAGAATTTAGACACCAATTTAAAAGTGCACATGTATCACAAAATGGCTACTGTCCGCCACCTACACGACTCTGGCTGGCTGTTGCTGGGGAAAACCCCAGCCTCGCCATCTGGACAATAGGGCTCCTGTGGCAGGGAGGTGCCAGCACCTCCCCAGACAGGATATGTGGATTGGAACAGGGTGGGTGCACCAAATGTCCTTTCAGAGTTGCACGTAGGCAGCTGCAGAGCCCCAATTCTGCATACACCGCCTGGAACCGGTTCAGGGGCATCCTGCCCCTCGCCCAGGCGGGAAACACACAAAGGGGAGTGGGTGTAGCCACCCTTTCCTGCCTCTACTCTGATTGGTAGGCTCTTGTTGGGACCATCCCCTAATCTTGGGGATATATGTGAATAACCTGGCCCCAGAGCCTCAGATTCGTCCAGAACTTAACAGAACTGACCTTCGACGAGCTGCTGCCCAGCTGACTGAAGAAATCTCCCTTGGGATAAAGGAGTTATCCCCCTGCTTGGCAGGCACCTAAAAGACTGCAAGATACCCGGTTGGAACTTCGCTGCTCTCACGAACTTCGACGCCTTCCAACAACCTTGAGGTGGGTCTCCAGTGCATCCTAGAGTCCTGGGAGCGTGCCCAGCAAATCTGAGCACCGTGGACCACGTGGGTGCCGAGATCCCTGCATACCCCAAGTCCCCGGCCACCTCTTGCATAGCACACGACCCCGACCAGTGGGGAAGTTGTGCTTTGGCCCATTTCTGAGTCAACCTTCAAGCAGCATCCGTGCCAAAGCTCAGCTCCCTAGTCCGCTCCGGTGGCCCGTGGGAGCCCTTTTACGCACTCCATTTAGCTGCCTTCCGCAGTCCCTTGTCTCTCGACTTGTGGGCCCCGACGGAGGACAATCTACCTTTCCAAGAGTTCCCCTGGTTGTTCCAGGCCTGCTCTGCGCTCCATGCAAAGGAGAGCACCCTCAGACCTCGTGGGTCTGCACCAGCAGCTGCTTTGTCCGTCCTGCGTGGGTTGCGGTTGCCAAGGCTTAGTGGATCCAATCGGGACACTAACACCGCAGCGACCCTCATCCGACGTAGGACAGTCGCCCTCCAGAAGCTGGCCTTCCTTGAAGCCTCCCGGAGCCCGTGACTGCAGAGCCCAGCTGCACCTTCCTCACCTGAAGCACCCGACATCGACAGGCTCCTTGCTGTGAGCCCCCTGGTCACTGTGCTGTGACCCAGACTCTGTCCCCTCTGCTTTCAGGTTCATCTTTACCTTTTCTACATCTTCAATCTTCACGACTTCAACGACGCTTTCAGCTAGCAGCAGTTTGGACTACTTTTCCATAGAAAATCAGCCCGCGACCCGACACCTGAATCGACCTATGCACCCGGCTTCCCTGGGGCAGGTAACAGGGGTACTTCGGTACTCCCGTGGTGGTGGGCTCTCCAAAGCCTTAAGTCTCAAGCCTTAACTTTGTACTACTGCTAGAAGTGTCTTTAAACTTTAAATATTCAACCGCGACATTCTCCATAGGCTAACATTGCGATCCCGATAGCAGCTCTTTGCACTGCACGCGTCTCCTGTGGGTCCCCTTCCTCTTAACTGTGGGTGGATTCTGAAGGGGCAAGCGATCCTGAATGCCCTAGGCATTGCCTGTAGAATTGTCGTGGTTCTTATACCACTATTTTAGTATATGGTTTGGTCCCCCCCTGGGGCCCATTGATTTCTGTGCTATTTATTGTGTTTATAAATGCTTGTTTGAAGTGTAACTTTGCCACTAGCCACATAAAGTGACTGTGGGATTCTGTCTAGAATAAATACATATATTTTATATATATACCTGTGTGGGCTACTCTTTCATTTGGTTATTCAAGAGGTTATTATGGTAAAACAATAAGCTTAACACTCCTTCAAGACTTAGCCTGAAGGCTGCTCTCCACAGCTACCACTAGGATAGCTTTCTTTAAAGGTTGTCTTAAACCTATCATCAATAAGAGTCGAATTGGACTGGTGCAAGGTGTCCCTATAACTAGGAACAGCATATGCCAGGCCAACTTCTCACAGCCATTGTATAATTAAGACTCAGTTCCAAATGTGTGACCTACGTGACTGTAGTGTAGGCCGGAGACAGCTATAGAGTACGTCAACGAGAAAGGAGTACAGCGGGCCGGTGTTGCGGAGGCCGTGATGGTCTGAGGAGGCTGCCAAGGTCGCGGGCCTTGGGCTTGGAGCTTGCGCCGGCACGTGGTGTGCCCTCTATGACACATGTGGTGTCGGCAGGTGAGCATTGAGGTCTGGCTGCACAGGGGCGGACAAGACAGGTTCGGGGACCAGCGGCCCGGGGTGTAGCAGGCGCACAGGATCGCAGGCAACACCGCTCATGGCGATGGCGATGGCATCGGCCTCGTGGCGGGGTGGGAGGCCCCGCCCTGGCAGACACGTTAGGCATTCCGGAAGAGAACCACACCCAGAGCTCTGTGCTTTTTATTATCACCCCTACGCTGGCCTGGCGTACGCCGGGCCAGCCCACTCCGCACACGCCTACAGGGGGGACGTCACAAGCTACATTTCTGCGATCTTCCCCACTGGCTGGGGTGACATGGTTGCGTCCACTGTCCACTACACTCCAAACACCAGCAGCGCATGTAGACATGGACATGTCTTTGGTATGCATACTGCAGTCTGTCCAGCACATCTCTGCCACAGTTGGCATTGTGTACATTCTCATTCATGGGTCACTTGCCTCCTTCACATATGCCTGGTTCCCACCTCTCCCCACATTCCACTATTGTGTGGCTGAGGTGCCATGCCGTTGAAGGCTCATGTACATGGCTAGCCCAGGTTGCCACAGTAAGTTGTGCTGTAGTGTCTGGTGGGTGGGCATGTTGTTTGGCATGTTGTATGTGATTTTGTAATGTGTACATTGCCAGAGTTGTGAGTTGCATGATTGTGGAGTTGAGGTGTGTGGTGTGTTCATTTGGTACTTCCCAACGAGCAGTGCATTCCCATGGGTGGCATCCTGGAAGCACTGGTTGATGATAGACTGTCGGAAGATGATGGAATCATGCACATTGCCTGGCTAGTTGGTGACGACATGGGTGAAGTGTCCCCGGTGGTCCACTATTGCCTGCACATTGATGGAATGTGTGTGCTTTCTGTTGCGGTGGTTGTGTGCAGTGTCGTCAGGGGGCACAAGTAGGACATGTGTGCTGTCTCTTGCCCCCAAAACGTGCTGGAATCCAGCTATGGTGTATAGTCCTTGCTTGGTCTCCAGCTGTTCCTGGGCATTGTGGGGGATGTATAGATATTAGGGTTCCAAGCTGATGATGGCATCCAGAACAGGTGTGAGGAACTTGGATGGGGCTGGCTGTGAGACTCATCTGACTCTGGCAATTGTTGGTTGGGAGGTACCAGAGGCCAATAGGCGCAGCACAGCCAGCAGCTTTGTCTGAGGTGGGATGTTGCTTGTCCGCTGTGTTGGTACCGTCAGTTTGTGGGCAATGATGGTCAGGATGTGTAGGATGGTTGTCCTTTTGAGCCTGTAGTGGACAATGACATTGTCTGGTGTTAGGTCTGTGAGGCTGGTGCATTTCCTGAGGATCCGCTGTCTTTGTACATGCTGCCTCTGTGGTGGTCCGGGGGTGGGGGTGGCGATGGGGGTGTTGGCGGTGGGTGTTGTGGCCCTATTGGGGCTCCGAGCTGCATGATCAGTGGCTCCATGGCATCTGTTGGTCTTCAGATGTGACTGTGGGTTGGGCTACCATTTCTGGTGCTGGTTGTCGTTCGACATTGCACCAGGTCAGAGCAGGTGTTAATTTCCTGCTGCTAACACGCCTTATCGCATGTTTTGAGATCTTATCGCCGATCTGGCTGGTCGTTGAGAATGTAGCGAAGTGGTGTTGTCGCGGCTTTTTGCTCGGGAACGCCTACTCTGCATCTCATTAGCGATAGTTGCCGGGGTCATCTGTGGCGATGTTTTTTGCGGATGCTATCGTATCGCAGGTAAACTGGTGATATCGGCTGTTTGCACCAGCTTGTGAATTTGGTGATAAATTTATCGCGACTTTGGCTGCGATAAAGTGCTGATAACTCGGCGATAGATTCTTGAGAATATGCCCCTAAGATTCTTTATGTTAAGGTAGATGGCATCGGGTATTGGAGGACAGATGGCTGAGCACTCTGGAGGATGGTGGTGCGATCTTCACCTGGCATACACGATATTTTGGGAGTACATAACAAAATTATGGAGGTTAGGCAGGTCCCATTAATGCTGTTTGACAGTAGAACAAATGCCAATGCCATATAGCGTGATGGTAAGTGGTTCAAACATTTGTCATGTAGGTAGATCGTGATGAAGTTTCACCTTCCCAGCAGGCATGTTTGTGTGTGCATATTGGAGTGAGGACAGCAGCAGGTGCACTGCTTGCTGAGCGCCAGAAAAGGCAAGTGTTTTCAGGCCTAGGATGAAGCTGATAATGTAGCTCCTACATGAAGGAAGGATGATGTAAGAGCTACTGCGATGTGGCATATTTGGATGACTTGGAGTACAACTGCAACCTGACTGGTGGTCGTTTGAGTGTGAGGGTATGTGTAATGTAGTTAGTTGGTAGCTGAAGTCAAGATCTGGTCTCTCAAGAGAACGTAGCAGCGTTCATGGGTTCTGTGCCTTGGCCAGACCTATTCGACCTCTGCCCACCATGCCAGTAAAGATGGGCAGGGGATTGTCATCGTCCATGAAGGGTGAAAGCCTAGTATTGCAGCACCCTCAGGCTGGCAGAAGGACACGAGGACAGGAGGATCCATGGGAACCAGAAGCTGGACCGCCAGGCCTTGCTGTTCGCCAGCAGCCAGATGCCCTTGGGCTCTCTGCATCGTGCTGCCCATTCTTTAAGTTGAATTGAAGAGAAAAGGAAGGTGAGGGCTTGGCAGATCTGAACCAGGAGATCTGGCAAACCCTCCATTCCTCGGTCATGATAGCAGCGGCACCAAGACGCCTCAGGTCATTCGAGCGCTGTATAAAATTAAAAGTTAAGCTAGCAGATCCATGGTGGGCAACAAGTGAATGATACACACTGAGACAACAATAATGGCTACTACCAATACTCAGGGCACAGGGAAAGTGTTGGATTCCTGAGGGATTGTTTTCTTGCAAAGAGTTGGTTACTGTCATTACCAAATGCCATACATTCCCCAACCAGCAAGTCTAGATTGAACCAATATAGACCCTTGAGGATCTACCTAAATATTTGGCATGATGGGTGTCTGACACCAATATCTGCATACATGATTAGTTTTCGCCTTATTGCTTACCGAGCCACTGTCTCAACTAGGTGGAAGCCTGGCAGTTACAAAAACCCCAGGACGGGTCTATGTGCCTCTTCAGATGGCAGTAAAGATGATACATTCCCTTATTAATGTGTGTGAGCCATAGGGCCAAGAGAATGAGGTGCAGGAGGGACGTTGATATACTCCCCAAATGTATTGGCCACCTGGATTCCCAGCAAACCTTGGTTGTTTTATTACATTTCTACCTAGTTGCAATAGTTACCCTTTAAATAAACTCTCTGGAGAATGGCACCTAGCCACTTGTAAGTGGGGCCTCTTGGTTGAGATTGCATGCGGAATGGTACTCTTGCCCTGCAAACTGAAAGGAGGCGCTACAACGTCCGCTATTGCATTTATATGTCTATATAGTAACCCTAACACATAGACCTTTCTATACTGCAATTTTCACCTGACTAACCTCCAAAATTATTTGTTATGCACTCCTACAATATGGTGTATGGTAGCTGAAGACTCCTCCCACGATTCCCCAGAGTGCTCAGCCGTCTGTCCTCAAACAAAGTACCACAGAGAAGCAGCAGGTTTATTTGGGGATTGATTAGATCAACAGAGTGAAGAAAACTTAGGCATCAAAATAAAAGAAGGAAAGCACCTAGAAAATCCAGAACCATCCAGAACACTGCTGCCAGACTCATCCTCGGCATCCCACGACATGAACACATCACCCAACACCTTCGAGACCGCCACTGACTCACCCTTGAGAAGAGAGGAACCTTCAAGCTACTCACTTACGCCTACAAATCCCTACACAACACCGGACCCCATACCTCAACGAAAGAGTCTCCTTCCACGTACCCAAGAGAGACCTTCACATCACCGACCTCGCCCTTGCCAAAGCCTACGCATCTGCAGAGCCAGAACGGGTGGAAGTGCCTACTCCTACATTGCGGTAAAGACCTGCAACAAGCTCCTGCTCAACATCAGACGTTCCTCCACTCTGCACACCTTCAGGAAGAGCCTCAAGACCTGGCTCTTTGGCTGATTCGGAGCTGCATGCCCCCGCGCCTTGAGACCCACACGGGTGAGGAGCGCGCTTCAGAGATCCCTGATTGATTGATTGATTGATTGACCTAGCAAAGCACTGTGAAAGGACATATACCGGGACCTGTATGAGTAAAAACCATTGACATAGTCAAGGTACTCTACACCATCCTCCCAGCCTTCCCCAAAGCCATGCAGCCATCTCTATCCCTTGCTGTGTTTATTACTCTTTAAACACCTTAATCTCCAGACATACACATGGAAAATAACCTCTAACAACCAACTATCTCTAAGTCTGCAAAACCCTGGTTATGTTTTACTGTTCTGCAAACGTTTTAATTTGTGTTTTTAACAAACCTCAGCTTCCTGCTTCTCTTGTCCTGATTCTGTTACATTCTGATCAACACCACAGTCTATAATCTGCATCTCAGCAAAGTCGGCATTGGCTTGCATGTTGGACTTCTCATTTTCCCATTTGGCGAAACCTTTACTTTTGCCCAGTTTTCCAGAGAACTTGCTCTTCATTTTGGGAAAGGTGTGGGATCCAGAGTCGCTCCAGCCTGGCTCATGCCACAGAGGCTCAGTCTGCGTTGCCTGGCTTGTGGTGGCCCGCTGGAGGCGCACAGAGATCTTCTTGGAGGAACCTGTGACCAGGGTGATGCCGCGACTGTCCAGGCCCCGGCTCTCTGTCGTCACAGTGGGAAATTCAAAGACTCCATCTTGAGCTGCAGGCAAAGGGGCGGGAGAGCGGTTAGTTTTCAGAGTTCTATATATTTTTTAACTTCTTTTATTTATACAATGCAACTTGCTCAAGCATGAATGGAATCACAACTAAGTATTAAACAAAACATACATTAGCTCTTTTTTGTAGGTATTGCTTGCTGTTAGTTATTAAACTCTCGTTTGCATACAGTTTGTTTTGCTAGATTCTTAATTCATATTCACAGCTCAAGAAACACAGTACAGGAATTTATTATTTCAAAAGGTAAAATATGCTATCAACAATCAAAGCACATGTTTTCAAGTGTTTGAACCCATCTCAACGTTAATTTCAATTAGAATGTGCACCATTTGCGGATTTTAAAATAGCGGTTGAGAGCAATAAACCAACACTATTGGAATTTATTGTTGTTTGGCTATTCATTAATACTCGTTGGGTGTCTCATAGAAAATGTTTTGTGAACCAGACCTGGATATTCAGGGCGAACTCACGGGGGCAGGTCTCTACTCGTAAAAGAAGCTTGATGCAGCCTTGATTTTTTTTTGTTTAAATTTCTTTTATTGCATTTTATCATTTCAGAAAACACACAGGTTAGAGTGATACAGGTCATGTATATCGATTTACACAGGCATTCATTTTACAGCTTACAATGTACCGCGAAACTTTCAGAAGCCTTACAGGTTAGACTCGGTATACACTATACAGCAATGTTTGTTATATGGATCATACTGGTCCGATTTCCCATCTGTAGTGGCTCTAGTATTGGGGCATGACCTGGTGGATGGCCGCTTCATGCATCCTTGATGTAGGCATAAGTAAGCAACGTCACCCCTGAGGATCTGATCTACTTCTGGAAACGTTCAGCGAGACTGGGGTGATGATAATCATTTCTGAGAGACCAGAGTAATTGTTCATATCCAGTAAAATCCTAAATAAATTATATCCACTCGTGCTTTTGGATGTGTGTATCTGTTGTAGTGATATTTTGTAGTTTTTCTATATTTATATGAAAGAAACTTCCAGTTATGTCATTGGACTGAAGTAAGAAGCAGGCACTCTGTCTTGCTTTAATTCCCAAATGTCTAGCAAATACTCAATTTGCTTAATCATTAAGGGTATGTTCCTGAGTCCAGTGGTTCTTATCTTAACCTTTTTACTTCTATGTAAACCGCAAAATCACTACAGGAACTCTGATACCCCAAACTAAGCAATTTCTGCGAGTTGAACCTCAAAACAACACAAAATAGAGAAACAAGTATACACCAATCAAATGCACAATTTATGAAATACTTTAAATTGCTAAAAAAACAAACAATATACAGCATTGACATTTTAATTTTAACTGGTAAGTTGGAGCATTGGGGTATTGTTACATATAAGGGGGATAAGATTGTTTGAGAAGCTTCTGACATTGAACATTTTTTGAATTTATGTAAACTTGGGTAGTTCATTAGAAAGAAGTGCTGCAGTTGAACTAGCTTGTATTTCTTTATATATTGTCTTATATTGCGTGGACGCCAACCACTGCGTTTCAGAGCATCGTATAGTCTAAGATCGAAAACAGACCAAAAGAATATATACAGCACTTACTACCCCTGCGAGGCGAGGCGTTGAATGCAGGCCTTGACAGCCATGGTTCCCCAGTTTACGTTTCTGTTTTTTTAAACAAACAATTACTGCCTTTTGCATTTAGAAAGAACTCATTAATTGCATACAAGTGAGGCAGTGATAACTTTTTTTCTCCAATTACAACTGCAGGTGACGTTCGACTCACTAAAACCAACCTCTCGCGGGCCCTGGCTAGTTGGACTTTTTAGAAATGACCCAGGGGCGTATCTTTCAACAGTGCTGCAAGTACCGTGGCACAGTGGTGTGAGGGCCCCTCTACATCCAAATGAGGGTCGTTTTTCCGTTCCAGACTGGGACAGGAGGACCATTTTCCCTCCTGGCATTAGAGCCCATCATCCTCTTGCTGCGCCACTGGCAACACCTGTACCATTGTCCCATTTTACGTGATCAGAGAAGGTGCTGCCGTTCAGTCACATGACTCGCCTCCTCCAATCAATTTTCATCAAGTAAGAAGTCGTCTCAATCAGGCAGCAATAAGAACATTCAAGAGCTTAGACTCAGAGACAGGGTAATCTACTGCATGTATAACTGATAATTCATGCCACCAAATAGAGCAAGGACAATGTGCTTCCATATCAACAAAGATAGAATATCTAAAAGGGGAACATTGAAAGAAAATTATAATGATGAATAGTTTTTTTTACTTTGCCCCTTTCCGAAACTTTTTGGAAACATTTGTTTTCCAGTAAGAACACCGTTCTGATGACGGTGCAGTTTCAGGTGCAAATTGCACATGTGGTAAAACAGCATTAACACACGGTCCAGTGGTTACTGGGTATGCAGTTTGTAGGATATCTTGTTCCAGATTTCCCATAAAAGTCAGGAACGCTGCACAGCAGCCAAAAGTGCAGCGCTGCGTTGATGATAGGGAGGGAGAAGGAGAGTGCCATATCTACAGAGATTAAGGGGCATATCATCAAGGGCATTATCACCGCTTTAGCGGCACTTTTTGCAGCTAAAGCGGCGATAATCTTAACGTCCTATCAGCATGAACATGTTAGCGCGTGTTTCCATGCATTTTCACCCTTTCCCTGAACGTCCAGCTGTGCATCTCTAATCAGATGCAAAGTGGGCGTTGCTCTCCCAAATAACGGGAGAAATGTCGGTAACCGACATTTCTCCTATTATCAAACCTCTCGCTAACTGGCATGGCGATAAGAAAAGTCGCGCTAACCACGCTTATCGCTACTTTTCTTACGCCTGCTTTTAATCTGACTTAGCCATTATATCCAATGGAAGGTGGATATAATGGTTAAGTCTGCCCTCCCCTATCACCAACGTTTCGCCGATCGTTGTACGATTATCGCTGGATTTCCAGCGATAATCGCACAATATGTAGCTATCGCTGGTATTTCTATCGCTTTTGAGATAAGTGTCGCTGATAGCGCGCTATCTCAGCGATAGCCGGCGATAATTATCCTAGCGCTAAGTGCGCTTAGGGATAATTATTGCCGGTTGTTGGTGATATGCCCCGTGGTTCTCTCCTCCCCTCTCCCTAGCGCTGGCGTTGATTTCAGCTGATGTGTGCCAGGCACACACCTTAGCGCCATAATAGGGTATGTGCCAGATTCTACCACAGGTGTTTTACAGGAAGGGAACTCTGCCTGTACAAAATACTGTGCGTAGACACACTTTAAAACTTTTCCTACTTTGCATGTGTGCAAAGTCGGAAAAGAAAGTAGAAATAAAAACATTTCTCATCTTCATGCCATCTTAATGACTTAACTTTTGGCCATAAACCCTGTCTACAATTGTTTGTAGATAGGGTCTTCCGTCAAAAGGAATGGGTGGTGGCTTGGAAACACCCATATACGTTATGCACACAGTGGATCTACAGGGATCTTGGGAAGCCAGGTCAGTACTGATCCCCTAGAATAGTTAGCAACACATAAGGTACGCTGGCTGGGTGTGGAATAAAGAGAAGGAGGAAGAAAAAAGGAAGAAATGTAATGTCAAGGAGAGCAGGAAGGAGAAATCCTTTTAGGACGAGAACCCTCACTCATTGTTAGGTGACATGCTTCATCATATGGGTTCACTCCTCACACTGATGTGTTGTCTATAACTCCCTGAGGGGAGGAGCCGAGGTGTTTTCTCATAGATGAACGATGGAAAAAGATGAGTGGGAGGTAGAGTGCAAAAATTGTGGTAAAGTGGTAATAAAATTGTCTCTGTGGATCCACTATATCTTTATTGGGTGGTCTCAGGGACAAAGATTAAAAGAGAGGACTAGGGATTAAACCAAATATATCCCTGATAGAAGGTAACATGTTTCTGCCTGAAGTAGGTCCCCTAAAGGAATCCAGTGGCATTCATCAGGACCTAAAATGTAGTAAGTCACTCTACATGCGTGTGTGAGGAAAAATAATAGATAGACTGGCCACCACAGGAAGAGGGCGGTCAGGTAGTCAGCGACCCGTCTGCTTGTAGAGGTTTGTCTGTCTATGAGTTGAAGTGAAAAGCCCACTCTCCATGCTCTAGGTAAACCTCATAGTGCCCAGTTTTCTAAGTGTGGTGCACAGCCAATGGACGTCCCGGGACACTGACTACCTGACTGCCCTGTTCCTGTAGTGGCCAGTATATTTATTATTTTTCCTCACACACGTACAGATTGACTTACTATATTTTAGGTCAGATGAATGGCGTTAGTGCTATTATGACATTGATTTCACTCTCCCTTTGCGGTGAAAATGGGGAGGGGAACACTCATAATATTTGAGAAAGTGCCCCTTTTCGCTTGGTCACCGCCATTTTTAGGTCGGGCCTAGCACAGCGCGCATGCGCTGCCCTATGGGTAGGCTTCTTGTAAGCACTCTAAACTTCTTTGTGTGAGTCTGACTCCTCCCACACATTGGATTGGCCTTTGCATGTGTCTTTCAATAATGAAAGCACGCAAATGGCCAAAGGCATGTCCCACCTCCTTTCCAATGTGTCACTCCCATGGCGTTTTGTTCTTGGGAGCGAGCAGGGGCACGCAGTGTGGCAGCTGCATTCCTGGTGGGTCAGGTTACATGGAACGCGCCGTGCTTACGCTTTTGCTTGTTTCTTTTTCTTTTTTTTTACTGCTTGTGTGCCTGTTTATGGTCTGTTAGGCTGTTTACTGCCAGCTTCCCTAATATTACCTCACATATTACCTGCAGGAGGTGCAAATGTATGCAGTCGCCCATACTTTGCAAAACACCAATATAGCATGCCTTTACATGTTGAAAACTGTTGAGTTGCAAATCTACAAGCTTTTTTTTTAGCAATCTGATTCGCTAATTGTGGGTGTGGTGGTCTTTTATTTTGGTGTCTCTGGTCTATTTTTTCTCTCACCCTGACCCTGTGTACATCACCGGCTGGTCAACCTTATCCACCCCACCCTCTTATGTCGAAGTACACAAGCATTTCGAAATTCGAAGTTTGCCTCCTGTATAAATTATTGTAGTCCTAAAATCACATTTAGGTGGTCGAGTATAAAGGGGTGGGATCACTCCTTTTAAGTGGTCCGGGTGACCCCTCCGTGACACGTGCCCCTCCCCTGCTAAATAGTACATTCCAGTAGTTGCGCTGGGGCACTCTGCCTGCCATCCTGCTCTTCAGTAGCGCTTTGGTAGGCTGGGGAGCCCTTTAATGGTGCTTGGTCCTTCGTAGCAGCGGGTATCGGGGCTGGAGCCCGTGAGTCACTCATTATCTGTATTAATACAGGCCAGCCTTCGGGCATTCACAATGACAGGAACCATACAGAGTGAGGGCTTCCAGAGCGCAGGCTGCAGATACAGAGACGGGTTCCTTCCTCTCGCCTCAAGGCAGGGTTAACCCCATTGTTATCATGACAAGCAGGGGGCCTCCGGACCGCCCAAGCCATCATCTGCACTGTGCAAACTGCGCGCATTCGGACAGCCAAATTATATTGAGCTTGTTTCCGTTAAAGTCTGCAGGAAGAGGAAGCAGCTTTGCTGTAGGCTTCCCAACCTGCCCCAGGAGCTCATGGAAGAATTGTAACCCAAAGGCATTTCCATAGCTAGTGTTTCAGCACTGAGTCTTAATGACCCCGCACACAGGGAAGTTAGCTTTTTGTTGTACAAATAGAGTGCGCGGGGAGGAGCGTTATTTCTGTTCAGATGAGAGAGTCCAGAAAAAAACCCCCGTTAACATAAACTTCCTTTTTCCATTTCACGCGTTCCGGTGTTGTTACGCATCATCCTCCTCCCAGTCCTTCATTGATCTGATGCCCAGGGCCTGCTCTTCCGGTCCACAATGAACACTACACTCTCCATGGTAATTAAGAATGTTAACAAGACGATCCTTCACTCCTTATATGTAATAAGTGTCCAACAGCCCACGAGGGTACACATCAAATTCATAATTACGACATGTTTATTTTCATAGCCAAAGCTTTCTTTCCTGAAAAACATTCCATGCTATTGGATATTTTAAAATTAATTGTGTTGTTTTTGCTAAAGGCTTTACATTTACACTCAAGAGATTGTAAATATCAAAAGTGGTAAACTTATTATAAAGTATAAACATACTTTAAAATGTGCCTTAACTTTGTGAATCAGGCCTATAGAAATGTAATGTTACCATGCTTTTGCAGTGAGATACACCCAAAAACAATTTTTGCTGGGGAAGGCCATGGATGTTATATTAGAAAACTAGAGTACAGATTTAAATATTAATTCTGCTATCTCAAATTTGATACCAGCTAGGAATTTAATACACTCTTTAATATTGAATTAAACCCAATTCAATTGTGAAGTTGGATTTCTAAGAAATATTTAGGAAATGTAACTTTTAGAAAGTTACTTTTTCGCTTCCTGAAGCTCCTGGTGGCTCATTCCCAGCAGCTGTCCAGCAAGTGCTTGGCTGAAAGGAGTTGTGAACATTGCCACCCTAGTAGGGGGAATGGCTGGGGTGTTGGAAGATGTTTTTCTTCCCCTGGCAAGAAGACCATTTAGGGTGGGCCCAACAGTTCATTTAGCTTCAAATACACCTGCCCAGTCACAAGTAAATTTCAGGTGACACCTGGGAAAGAGCAGCCTTTGTCCCTCTAGTCAGGACGTTGCAAACCAGTGAGAGGAGAGCTAATACAGAACTAGTTTTGAGCGACCACAGAAGAGGGGACTGCTCATTACTGTGGCCACTCTTTTGGGTGGGCACACAGTCTCTGCAAAACAGGAGAAGGGTTTGCACACCTTGGATTTTTGGGAGTAAGGTGCAACATGGGATTGCTTGCAGAATTTTACAAAGGAACTTCTGTAAAAGTGGGTAGGGTTGCCCCTGGGATCTTTTACCCCATTGATTATGGAAGAGCAGGGAGTCTCCTCTAACCACTAGCTGGTGCCAACCATAAATATGGCAACTCAAGGAAGCATCCTGAGAACACTTTATGGACCTGTGTAAAAACTGAAGGATTGCACCTGCTGTTTGTGACCTGTGATGAGACCTGAAGGGCTGGGCACGCTCCTTGTACCCAGGATTAAGAAGTGGATTCCAGGGGTCAGGTGGCTGACCTTCTGTGTGGCCACAGGGAGGCAACAAGCTGCAAGAAGCCTTTCCCTGAATTGCCCTTCTGACCGATAGAGACTGGACCTGGACTGGACCATGCGGGTGACCTCTGCTGGAGTGAGTCTTGTGCTATTAATGAGGTCCTGGGACACTTGTCTGTGTCTAACTGGACTTCTTCTAAAATGTTAGATTTTTGGATTTCATACCTCTGGATGACCGGGACCAACCACCCAAGCTAATCCGACGACATACTATCATTACAGCTTTCATTTTTCATAGTGCTTTTTCACGTATATGTTAGGAAATTTATATCTCAGGTTCCCCTTATTGGAATTTGTCATTTTGGTGTCAACTTGTTTATTAGACTTTTCTGCATTTTAGAAATTGGGATGGGTTTTTATCTTGTTGTGGATTTTGAATTTTTAACTGTTTTTGTAATTCGAGATGCTTTCGATATTTTAAATTAAGCCTGTCTGCTGTGTGCCAGTGTGCTCAGGTTTAAATTACTGAAACCTTTGACTGGACCTAACAAGTTAGCAACTTTATTACTCTTGGGTGACTTCCATCTACCCCAATTAATCATTCTCTTTATTACATAAACCAACTTTTATATTCAGTAATTACTCTCCCACCAGATGTGCTCTGTCACAGTTCACAGAACAGTATACCCATAAAGATTAGCTTCTGAAATAGTGGGGATAGAAAAATCTCTGTGATAATTTTGGATTATTAGTCAATTTCTAGTTTATAGGATCTGGTGCTCAATCCATGTGACAACCTTTTCATCATTTTACTATTCCAGTAGACCCAATATGTCTTCCCGTGATGTATTTTCTCTTGACAAGTGGTCTCTATGAAAATAGTATGTTTCTCGCACACTACAGATTGATTCATTGTTGGTTGATATGGGTCCAAGAGAACAGTTACTCCTTTTTATTGTGTGTTCTACTACCTTTCCGACAAGGCCACAAAAGTAGGTGGCCCCTGATTATAACAGGGCAGTAACGTTTTTGTTTCCTACTTCCGTGCCAGTGGTGACTTCAAAAACTTGCATAGTTCGTCATAAGTGGCCATTGCATTCTTCCTAATTGTTTGTGAAATGTGCTTGGGTACATATAAGGTTGGGTTTACCACGAGCAGGAGGTAAATGGCAACCTTGATTCCCATGGAAATAAGCATTACATGCAAAATTTCACCCTGAAAAAAGAAACTCGTCTGCACAGTTATTCCCCACTTCATAGGGATTAACTTGTACATTTTAGGATATTGGTGTGGTTTTACTGCATGGAACCTGTGTTTATGGGTGTGGGGTTTCCACCCCTCTCGTACTGTGCAACGTGCAATTGGGCACAAAGCAATATGTGGCCCTCTGGCAAAGAGGTAGCCAGTCATAATGAGTCTGAAACGGGATGATGGAGAGAAAGATATGAGTTTCATCTGCAAGCATTGGTGGGATAAACCAACGGGCATATTATCAAGAAACGGCGTTAAAATAATCGCCGCTTTAGCGGCAGAAAACTGCCGCTAAAGCGGCGATAATGGGCTTGATAATATGCCCTTGTTCTGTCAACAGGGGCTTCTATTGGAATTCTCAAGGGCATATTATCAAGCCCACTATCGCTGCTTTAGCGGCGGTTTTCTGCCACTAAAGCGGCGAAAATTTTAACGCCGTGCTTGATAATATGCCCCCAAATGCGAAGATTGTATTGTAGAAGGAGAATCTGGGCAACAGAATAAAGGCTAAAGACCAAGCCTTTGCGGACACCATTCACCCACATATAGAAAGATGACCTAGGAGCTAGAGGGACACAAGACACAGTGACAATATTTACTGGACCTTTTGTAACCCAAATATTTCATTATACCAAGTAGCCTACAATGAGTAGATGCAACGAGTCATCAGTCATCTATGATTACATCTTTAAATTATAAAGTGTATTCCTGCTTATCTGTGCAGCACCTTTATATCTCTAAGTCTAAAGAAATATATTTTGAAAAAATCTCTTGCCACTTTTTGTACGATGTTTCCACTTACGAATGAAGTATTTTATGTAACGGTTTCTCCTAATCTGTTGCTATATTTTTTCAGCAGGGCGAGTTCAAGTCTCAAGACAAACAGAATAAAAAAAACATTAAATAAGAAAGGAGTCCAAGGCTCAGTTAGAAATCAATTTGTTTCACTGTTTCCGTCAAAAAGAATTAATCACGGACAACTTGATGACCCTTTCATCAGCAGTAGCAGACTGACGAAATGGAAGTGACTTATTTTTCCTTCCGAGAGCTGTCATGCAGAAAAGACAGCCAAACACTTCCTTAGCTCTCTCTTATACACGTTAAACACAACCCTAAAACACAGGGACAGATTTACAAGAACTGACGCATCTCTGCATATTAACAGAGATGTGTCAGCAATTGCGTCACGCAAAAAAAACCCTTGCGCCACCATGGATGCATCGCATTTGCAATGTGGCGCACCGTGGCGCAAGGATTGTCAGATGCATGACACATCTGTTGGCGTCAAGGCAACGCATTGCTGGAGTCGTGTCGCAAGCACGACGCAACTCCAGCAAAGCTCAGGAATGCCTATACTTATTGTGCTGCGTCACTCCTTATCCTTACGCCTGCTTCAAGCAGGCATAAGGTTTTGACGCAGTGGCGTCACTTTTACAAGGCTTTCTTGCGTCGGAACGCCCACCCTGCATACATTATACCTGACGCAGGTATAATGTAGAGCAGGGCTTTACAACGTGACAATCTCCCTAGATGCGTCACGTTGTAAATGTGTTCCAACGTGGCGCATTGTTTATGACACTGTTGTGCCACAAAAGTGACGCAACAGCAGCGTAAAAGAGTCGCAAGGGGCTTGTAAATCTGCCCCAGTTTCACCAATAGGAATGATGGGGGTTGCGGGTGGGGGTTGGTGGGTATGGGGCTTGGCAATCATTGAAAACTCTTCCACCATCTTGTAACCAGGAATATTATATATCCTAGACTGGATCGCTCAACAATCCTATCCAATGAACTATGAGGGCACCACCAGGGCTTTCTCATAAGCAGGGGCTGAGTCAGGTCCCTATTGGGCTCTCCATTTTTTCCCTCACAATCAGGGTGAAAAGAAATCTTAACTCTGCATATATTTATCATCAGTTTGATATTTTTTCAAGTAAGGAACCTCCCGGACTCCAATTGTCAACTGAAGCTTATATCGAGAAGTGACTCTACCCTTTCTTTTAGAAGAAGGACTAAAGATAACCACCTTGAATGGACTGGACATAAATAATTTCATTGGAAGGTTCGAGGCAGTAATTGGTGAAAAAAAAACCCCTGAAACAAATTCCGCTTGAGTAAAGTATTATAACAAACTGCAATCTCGTTAGTAATCATTGTAGAATAAATAGCGTGCTTGTTTGAACTTCTGTTTTGCCCATTTTTGCGGGTGCTATTGCCCCTGCTACACTGTTTTGTCTATCTAACTTTTCCTGTGTAAAAATAAAAAAAATGAGCGGAATTATTTCTATTTCCATAACGTCTGTAAAGTGGAAAACTCACAGCAAGAACTCTGCACCTGATTTTTCATTTTCTACACAAAGCTTGTGCCATTGGTGTTCTCATCCAATGTTTGCATTTACGTTTGATAGGAACCTGTCTATAGCTAATGAATAAAAGTCACAAGAAAGATTAAGTGATCAATAATACTACAAGAGATAAGTAAAGATAGTATAAAGTTAAAGAAGAAATATACACGGCAGGGAAACACGTTTGAAGAACACGCCCCGTTACAGCAGGATGGACTTCCGGGGTTTGCCAGAAGTGGAATGTTGTGGTCAGGTTTTATGAATGCTAAATATGTGCATTTATAACAGAACTTCAGATCACACAAGAACAAACCGCTAGTGGCGTCAGTCTGTTATTCATCAGGCAGCGGGTCAACTGCCCGAGGGGTCCTCATGGCAGTATCAGGATCAGGCAAGAGCTGCTGATGACACCGAACATTCCTATTCCTGGTTTCAAAGTCCCATGCCTGCCTAGGATCAGAAGTCTGAGTGGAGAACTTCCACCATTGTGTAAGGAAATTGCATTAGCGTGCTGTTTTACTGGCCGTGAGTTGACTTGTGTGATATGTAGTACTCACTAACCCCTAAGAAAGGAACCAACACCAATACCTTTTTACTTTTTCTTTAGCCTGTTTTGTTAAACCAGGCGATGTCTACCTATGTTGAAGGTGGAATAGGGCATAGAGGACACGTTCGATAAGGAGAAAAGTACGGGGTTGGTACGATGAAGTGTTTCATAGAAAACCAAAGTGGTTCCTCAGTGCATTTGTGTTTTGGGTCAGGTGATCAAGAATGTTGTCTGTGTGTTTACCGTCAGTTCTGTTCAGCACCACTGTAATAACATCCATTTCTTCTTGAAAAAGTGCCAATAAAGGTTTCAGTCAACCTGCCACCGTTTTTCAATATGTAGACCAGATGTGGGCTCCATGTTTGAAATATATCCACAGGACATTGACAGCCAATGGAAGTTGAAAATATGGACCAATAATGTAATTTGTCATTATACTATGACAACTATGCCATATTGCCATTTTGGGAAAGTTCATATATGCTCTCAAAAACAAATTACATTTTTGCACTTATCTCAACAGGCCCTGTTTTCATAATAGGTAACAATTAATGGCTTACACATTTCGCTATGTTGTTTCCTTTACTCAGCAGGTCCAAACGAAGCGACTAATGTATATAATGTACATAAATCTTCAAGATGGCTCGCTTGCCGGGGACATTTTCCAACCTTGGTTTGAGTAATGGGCACGAGCCTGATACCCAGCTAGTGTTAAGTTGGCCTGTGCTCACACATCCTCGCAAGGTACAATGTAGCAGGCCTTTGCCAAATCTTTATTTTCCAAATTTCGAAAAGCTGGTTCCTGAATGGCACTCGTAACAAGCGCATATCTTACGGGGCTGCTATATATAAACCCTACAGATTGTTTTAGTTTGCACTTTATTGCTTTTCAACAGGATGTTAAATTTTTAGCAAAGCGTGCTATTTTTCTTTTTGTGTGTTGACGAGTGCTATATTGCGGTAGGAAGAACGAATGTGTGTTTTTGTCGTCATAGATTAAAGTAAGCAAACACAAGGAGATGATGGACAGAGTGGTGAAACGTTTCAGACACTCACCCCCAGTCACAGATCTGGGTTGAAAACATCATCATTCTTTAGCTCACTTTGCCATCTCAGTTCAGACCCTACTATATGCAAATCAGTCTTGACCCTGTGCCTCATGGGAACAGTACAGCCTGATCTGCCAAGCCAGGTCTTCCCTGAACCGGAAACAAGCATCCTGGGACCGGTTTTTGGGTAACACCCTTCATCAGCCAGGCTAGCTTGAATCCAGTGGCAAACTGAGCAAGGGACCCACATCTGGGCATACCCTGCCAACTTAGGGCGAACAAAGCAAACACATGGAGATGATGGATGGAGCGCTGAAACTTTTCAGACACTCGCCCCCAGTCACAGATCTGGGTTGAAAACATCATCATTCTTTAGCTCACTTTGCCACCTCAGTTCAGACCCAGCTATATGGAAATCAGTCTTGACCCTGTGCCTCATGGAAACAGTCCAGCCTGAACTGCCAAGCCAGGTCTTCCCTGAACCGGAAACAGGCATAGTGGGACCGGTTTCTGAGTAGCACCCTTCATCAGCCAGGCTAGCTTGAATCCAGTAGCAAAGTGAGCAAGGAACCCACATCCGGGCATTCCCTGCCAACGTAGGGCAAACAAAGCACACACAAGGAGATGATGGACGGAGCGCTGAAACTTTTCAGGCACTCACCCCCAGTCACAGATCTGGGTTGAATCCATCATCATTCTTCAGCTCACTTTGCCACCTCAGCTCAGAGCCAGCTATATGCAAATCAGTCTTGACCCTGTGCCTCATGGTAACAGTCCAGCCCGAACTGCCATGCCAGGTCTTCCCTGAACAGGAAACAAGCATCCTGGGACCGGTTTCTGGGTAACACCCTTCATCAGCCAGGCTAGCTTAAATCCAGTGGCAAAGTGAGCAAGGGACCCACATCTGTGCATACCCTACCAACTTAGGGCGAACAAAGGAAACACAAAGAGATGATGGACGGAGCGCTGAAACTTTTTAGACATTCACCCCAGTCACAGATCTGGGTTGAATCCATCATCATTCTTTAGCTCACTTTGCAACCTCAGTTCAGACCCAGCTATATGCAAATCAGTCTTGACCCTGTGCCCCATGGGAACAATCCAGCCTGAACTGCCAAGCCAGGTCTTCCCTGAACCAGAAACAAGCATCCTGGGATGTATCTGGGTAACACCCTTCATCAGCCAGGCTAGATTGAAACCAGTGGCAAAGTGAGCAAGGGACCCACGTCTGGGCATACCCTGCCAACTTAAGGCGAACAAAGCAAACAAAAGGAGATGATGGACAGAGCGCTGAAACTTTTCAGACACTCACCCCCAGTCACAGCCTGGCAGTTCGGGCTGGACTGTTCCCATTGGGCACAGGGTCAAAACTGATTTGCATATGGCTGGGTCTAAACTGGAATGTTATGGTGAGCAAAAAAAACGATGGATTTAGGCCCAGTTCTCTGTACTGGGGTGAATGTATGACTTTGTTCTGCATTGTGTCTATCAATGGTTCTTTTGGTTTTTGTCACCCCCGAGTGGGGCGGGTATGCCCAGACGTGGGTCCCGTGCTCTCCATGCCATTGGAGTCAAGCTATCCTGGCTGATGAGGGCTGAAAGCCCAAAACAAGTCCTAGGATGCTTGTTTCCACTCCAGGAAGGACCTGGCCTGGCAGTTCGAGCTGGACTGTCCCCATTGGGCGCAGGGTCAAGACCGATTTGCACATGGCTGGGTCCAAACTAGAATAGCATGGTGAGCAAGAAAACTATGGATTTAGGGCCAGATCTATGCCCTGCTGTGAATGTACGTTACAACAAACAAATGATGGACGGAATGCTGACAATGCATACATTCTCCCCCAGTCAAGAGATCTGGGTTAAATCCATCGTTCTTTTGCCCACTACACCACCCCAGTTTAGACATGGCCATATGCAAATCAGTCTTGACCCTGTGCCTCATGGGAACAGTCCAGCCCGAACTGCCAAGCCATGTCTTCCCTGGACCGGAATCAAGCATCCTAGGACCGGTTTCTGGCTATCAGCCGTCATCAGCCAGGATAGCTTGACTCCAGTGGCGTAGTGAGCACGGGTCCCACGTCTGGGAATACCCATCCCACTTAGGGCGAAAAGCGTTACAACAAACAAATGATGGACGGAATGCTGACAATGCATACATTCTCCCCCAGTCAAGAGATCTGGGTTAAATCCATCGTTCTTTTGCCCACTACACCACCCCAGTTTAGACATGGCCATATGCAAATCAGTCTTGACCCTGTGCCTCATGGGAACAGTCCAGCCCGAACTGCCAAGCCATGTCTTCCCTGGACCGGAATCAAGCATCCTAGGACCGGTTTCTGGCTATCAGCCGTCATCAGCCAGGATAGCTTGACTCCAGTGGCGTAGTGAGCACGGGTCCCACGTCTGGGAATACCCATCCCACTTAGGGCGAAAAGCGTTACAACAAACAAATGATGGACGGAATGCTGACAATGCATACATTCTCCCCCAGTCAAGAGATCTGGGTTAAATCCATCGTTCTTTTGCCCACTACACCACCCCAGTTTAGACATGGCCATATGCAAATCAGTCTTGACCCTGTGCCTCATGGGAACAGTCCAGCCCGAACTGCCAAGCCATGTCTTCCCTGGACCGGAATCAAGCATCCTAGGACCGGTTTCTGGCTATCAGCCGTCATCAGCCAGGATAGCTTGACTCCAGTGGCGTAGTGAGCACGGGTCCCACGTCTGGGAATACCCATCCCACTTAGGGCGAAAAGCGTTACAACAAACAAATGATGGACGGAATGCTGACAATGCATACATTCTCCCCCAGTCAAGAGATCTGGGTTAAATCCATCGTTCTTTTGCCCACTACACCACCCCAGTTTAGACATGGCCATATGCAAATCAGTCTTGACCCTGTGCCTCATGGGAACAGTCCAGCCCGAACTGCCAAGCCATGTCTTCCCTGGACCGGAATCAAGCATCCTAGGACCGGTTTCTGGCTATCAGCCGTCATCAGCCAGGATAGCTTGACTCCAGTGGTGCTGTGAATGTATGACATTGTTCTGCATTCTGTTCATCAATTGTTCTTTTTGCTTTTGTCACCCCGAGTGGGGCGGGTATGCCCAGACGTGGGTCCCCTGCTCTCCATGCCACTGGAGTCAAGCTATCCTGGCTGATGAGGGCTTAAAGCCCGAAACCGGTCCTAGGATGCTTGTTTCCAGTCCAGGGAGGACCTGGCCTGGCAGTTTGGGCTGGACTGATCGCATTGGTCGCAGGGTCAAGACTGATTTGCATATGGCTGGGTCCAAACTGGAATGGCATGGTGAGCAAAAAAACAATGGATTTAGCCCGATATCTCTGTACTGGGGTGAATGTATGACATTGTTCTGCATTCTGTCCATCAATTTTTCTTTTTGCATTTGTCACCCCGAGCAGGACGGGTATGCCCAGACGTGGATCCCGTGCTCTCCTTGCCACTGGAGTCAAGCTATCCTGGCTGATGAGGGCTGAAAGCCCAAAACTAGTCCTAGGATGCTTGTTTCCACTCCAGGAAGGACCTGGCCTGGCAGTTCGGGCTGGACTGTCCCCATTAGGCGCAGGGTCAAGACCAATTTGCATATGGCTGGGTCCAAACTGGAATGGCATGGTGAGCAAAAAAAACGATGGATTTAGGCCCAGATCACTGTACTGGAGTGAATGTATGACATTGTTCTGCATTCTGTCCATCAATTGTTCTTTTTGCATTTGTCACCCCGAGTGGGGCGGGTATGCTCAGACGTGGGTCCCCTGCTCTCCATGCCACTGGAGTCAAGCTATCCTGGCTGATGAGGGCTTAAAGCCCGAAACCGGTCCTAGGATGCTTGTTTCCAGTCCAGGGAGGACCTGGCCTGGCAGTTTGGGCTGGACTGATCGCAGTGGGCGCAGGGTCAAGACTGATTTGCATATGGCTAGGTCCAAACTGGAATGGCATGGTGAGCAAAAAAAACGATGGATTTAGGCCCAGATCTCTGTACTGGAGTGAATGTATGACATTGTTCTGCATTCTGTCCATCAATTGTTCTTTTTGCATTTGTCACCCCGAGTGGGGCGGGTATGCCCAGACGTGGATCCCCTGCTCTCCATGCCACTGGAGTCAAGCTATCCTGGCTGATGAGGGCTTAAAGCCCGAAACCGGTCCTAGGATGCTTGTTTCCAGTCCAGGGAGGACCTGGCCTGGCAATTTGGGCTGGACTGATCACATTGGGCGCAGGGTCAAGACTGATTTGCATATGGCTGGGTCCAAACTGGAATGGCATGGTGAGCAAAAAAACAATGGATTTAGCCCGATATCTCTGTACTGGGGTGAATGTATGACATTGTTCTGCATTCTGTCCATCAATTTTTCTTTTTGCATTTGTCACCCCGAGCAGGACGGGTATGCCCAGACGTGGGTCCCGTGCTCTCGATGCCACTGGAGTCAAGCTATCCTGGCTGATGAGGGCTGAAAGCCCAAAACTAGTCCTAGGATGCTTGTTTCCACTCCAGGAAGGACCTGGCCTGGCAGTTCGGGCTGGACTGTCCCCATTGGGCGCAGGGTCAAGACCGATTTGCATATGGCTGGGTCCAAACTGGAATGGCATGGTGAGCAAAAAAACCGATGGATTTAGGCCCAGATCTCTGTACTGGAGTGAATGTATGACATTGTTCTGCATTCTGTCCCTCAATTGTTCTTTTTGCATTTGTCACCCCGAGTGGGGCGGGTATGCCCAGACGTGGGTCCCTTGCTCTCCAAGCCACTGGTGTCAAGCTATCCTGGCTGATGAGGGCTTAAAGCCCAAAACCGGTCATAGGATGCTTGTTTCCAGTCCAGGGAGGACCTGGCCTGGCAGTTTGGGCTGGACTGATCGCATTGGGCGCAGGGTCAAGACTGATTGCATATGGCTGGGTCCAAACTGGAATGGCATGGTGAGCAAAAAAACAATGGATTTAGCCCGAGATCTCTGTACTGGGGTGAATGTATGACATTGTTCTGCATTCTGTCCATCAATTTTTCTTTTCGCATTTGTCACCCCGAGTGGGACGGGTTTGCTCAGACGTGGGTCCCGTGCTCTCCATGCCACTGGAGTCAAGCTGTCCTGGCTGATGAGGGCTGAAAGCCCGAAACCGGTCCTAGGATGCTTGTTTCCAGTCCGGGGAGGACCTGGCCTGGCAGTTCGGGCTGGATTGTTCACTTTGGGCGCAGGGTCAAGACTGATTTGCATATGGCTGGGTCCAAACTGGAATCGCATGGTGAGCAAAAAAACAATGGATTTAGGCCCAGATCTCTGTACTGGGGTAAATGTATGACATTGTTCTGCATTCTGTCCATCAATTGTTCTTTTTGCATTTGTCACCCCGAGTGGGACGGGTATACCCAGACGTGCGTCCCGTGCTCTCCATGCCACTGGAGTCAAGCTATCCTGCCTGATGAGGGGTGAAACCCAAAACCGGTCCTAGGATGCTTGTTTCCAGTCCAGGGAGGACCTGGCCTGGCAGTTCGGGCTGGACTGTTGCCATTGGGCGCAGGGTCATGACTGATTTGCATATGGCTGGGTCCAAACTGGAATGGCCTGGTGAGCAAAAAAACTATGGATTTAGGCCCAGAACTCTGTACTGGAGTGAATGTATGACATTGTTCTGCATTCTGTCTATCAATTGTTCTTTTTGCATAGATTTAAGTAAGAGAGGATCACTGTCCACATGTAAAAAAAAAATCAAAGAAAATAGAAAGAATCCCAATGAACATCTGGAGAGCAGCAGATTTCCACGTTGGATTTCCACTCTGCTAAATTATGAATGAGCCGGTGATCTTACAAGCGTGGGAGCATCAGACCCGATTTTACCGGGTGGAAAATCCAGCCAAGAAAAATGACTTGAGAATGGGCTACCATACAATCCGGGCCTGGTTCCACATCCAAGGCATAAGTGGAGCACGCAATGCTCCACCTGCCAGGCAGCATCATCCCTCCCTTGCCCACCTTCCATTAGGCTCTCGCTTTCCTTAGCTGCTACAGAAACACCACAGCGTTGGTGCTGCAACTCCATGGGTAGGTCCCTGCTGCATGCTGGCTTTCTCTTGCTGGCCTTCCACTGCAGCGTACATCTGAACGCTATTGGACGTTGGGTGGCCTTCTACACTCTGCATTATAAGGTGATTATAGGCTCCCTTCAAGCGCTGCATCCCTGTAATGCCACACACGGGGGACTCAGATGACTCAGTATCTACCGCCTCTCTGTAAAGACACAGATGCCTGGATGGAATTCTTTTTCACATTCCTGTTTTAGGAAGCCCAGTCTACAATTTTGTTAATTTGTATAATTGCTATTATTTCCTTATTCTGTGTATTATATTCCAGTCAATACAGTGGGTTTCTACTTCCTGGTCCTCGCAGGTTAATTTCCTGCAAAATTTAGATATAAGGAGGATTACTTGAGCTTGTGTTGCATTTTAGCTTGACATGCTCGCTCATTGGACTCATTTGGTTCTATCTTCGTTGTCCAGCTATTTCCTTGCCTCTTGTCCAGTGTGACGAGCATATTTCAGCTCGTCCTGTTCATTGTCCTGAAGTAGCTGGAAGATTTTTCTGTGCACTCGTTATTTTTCCCGTTCCTTACACGTATTGACTTCCAGTGTTACCTTCAGTGCTCTGTTCTATCCTGGGCCCTGAGGTTGTTACTAGAGGTAGTAGGATGGTTCTCCCTGCCAAGAAGATTTTTAAGTTGGCACCTATAGGTCCTTCTCTTGCACTGTTCCACCACTGCAATGACCTCTTCAAACAAAGTTACCAACTGCGCAGAGAAGACAGGAAATATGTGTGTTAAACTCCACGGAATCAGGAATTCCATGAAGAATTCCACAAAAGTAATCCGGGTCCATACATTTATTCCCTGCTCCTTAAGAGTCATTCATAAAATATGCAAACAGGTGCACAGATACCGACTTACATAATTATTCTGAACTCCTGATGTCCCTGTAAGAACTGGCAGTCTGTGGTTTGGCAGAGGTAGGTACTTGTGTCCAAATAGGGACCCTTGCTTGTAGTCAGGGTAATGGAGATACACACTTTAGATTACCCCTGTTCACCCTCTGGGTAGCTTGTCACAAGCAGACAGGCTTATCCCAAAGGTAATGTGTAAAGTATTTGTACTCAAAACACACAGTAATACAGTGATAGCACCACAAATAGACACCACTGTCAGGTCTGTCGGAATGCGCGAGCGTACTCCGTCACGTAAGCTTATAAAGTTCATCAGGCAACACACTAGACTGCTTCGCGTTCTAGTTGTTAGGTCTGACCTCACTTCCGGTCATCCCATGGTGCACCTGCATTATCGTCGGACTTCCTGTTCCTGTGTCTCCTCGGTTCGTGTTCCAGCTGGCGTTCTGATTTTCCTGTCTCGGACGCTGCTCGGAGAGTTCTCGACTTCTTCCTCCGCCTTCCCCTGGGTCTCGCTCCTCGCCAAAGCCTCGCCGGTGGTTGGCGTCCTCCTCTCCTGCCGCATTTACCGAAGTTTGGTCGGGTGTTGAGTCGGCACTTTGATGTGCAGGAGAGCGTGTGAGATCGCGATTTATGTTGGAGCTTCATTTACGCAAATCATTTAATTTAAGGGAAGAAGGGACTATATACAGAGCTTTCCTGATTAAGTGGTCCTGCCCTTGAAGAGGTTACTACAACGAGGGATGTTTATTTGTCTCTCTTCCCTATTCCCTTTCTTCCCCAAACTTCACTGCATTGCTTTAACGTTGTTGCGCAATCCAGTGGTTTCGGGAGGTCTGGACCTATCATCTCGACCTGACGCTCCTGCGGAAACTTGAGCATTGTGACAACCACACCAGTTTATAAAAGTAGAGTATCTTTATCTAAACTCAAAAAGACCAAAACAACAAAATTCCAACATACCTGTAATAAGAATATGACTTTAAAAAAGGTTTCAAGCAACTTGGTCCATAGAAAACTATGGATGCGTGATCCTCAAGAAATTACCTGCATATGCGTAAAAATTCACAAAGCCACACAGCCGCAGAGAGGGGAAGCGTCTAGAAACAAAGAGATGCATCAGTTTCTGAGACCTTAGGGAGGCGATGCAACACTTCTGCTTCACGCAGGAGAAGTGATGCATCGAAGACGGTTCTAGTCCACGGGCGATGCATTGGGAAGACATGCTGCACAGGTGAGATGCTTGGAAATCCGAGATGCGGCGACGATTGATGCAGCAGTTTTGTGCAGCGATGCATCAGTTCTTGCAGCCGCAAGAGGTGGTGCATCGTATCTGCAGTGGCGCAGCGATGCGTGGAGATTCTTCTCGCACAACGGTGCTGCGTCAGGGACAACAGCCACAAGAAGAGTGATACGCTGATTTCTTCATTTCTTCAGGTTTCTTCCAGCTCCCAACAGCAGGAACAACCTCCAGAGGCCCACAACTGAAATAGGCACCTTCTGGCAGGTCAGAACTCTCAGCAGCAGAGTTCAGGGGAGCTGGGGGTGGAGTATTTGTGTCTCTGAGACTTAAGTATAGGGGGCCTGCACTCACAGGCCCTTGGAGATCTTCTTCAAGCAGTGCACAGCAAAGTTCTAGTCTTTGTCCTTTCCTTGGCAGGAACAGCAGCTGCAGGCCAAACCCACGCAGCACACAGCAAGGGGGAAGTACTGTTCCTCACAGCTCTTCAGCTCTTCTCCTTGGCAAAGGTTCTTTTTGAGTCCAGAAGTGATCTTAAGTTCTGGAGTTTCAGGTCTACTACTTATACCCAATTTTATCTTTTCAAGGGTCTCTGAGCCCAGTCCAACCCAGTTCTGTCTTCGCTGGTGCAGTATAACCACAGGGAGTGGAGACAGCAATGTGCAAGGGAGACAGGCCCTATTCGGGTGCAAGGAAATCTCCTCCCATTACTCTAAATGCAGCCAAGCCCCATCCAGCTCTGCTGTGAGTCATCCAGGAAGGGCCAGGCACACCTCAACCCCCCCCCCCCCAGTGGCTGTCTAGAGTGAATTCACATCCTCAGCCTCTGTCACTCCAAAACCAGACAATCAATCCACAAACAGGCAGAGGCACACAGAATGGTTAAACAAGAAAATGGCTACTTTCTAAAAGTGAGATTTTCAAACATACAATTTAAAAACTATCTTTACTAAAAGATGTGTTATTAAATTCTGAGTTCAGAGATCCTAAGCTTTTAATGGGAAGTTATACTTGTAAGATGTTACAAAGTATTTCCCATTCAATCCTATGGGGCAGATAGCCTTCTAATAGTGAAAAAAGAAATTGGCAGTATTTCACGATCAGGACATGTCACACACACCATTATATGTCCTACCCTTCACATACACTGCACTCTGCCCATGGGGGCACCCTGGGCTTACCATAGGGGTGTCTTACATGTAAAAAAATGAAAGGTTAGGGCCTGCAAGTGGGTGCACTTGCCAGGTCGACATGGCATTTCAAAACTGCGCACAGACATTGCAGTGGCAGGTCTGAGATATCTTTGCAAGGCTACTCATATGGTGGCACAATCAGTGCTGCAGGACCACTAGTAGCATTTGATTTACAGGTTCTGGCACACTAAGTGCACTTTAGACTTACCAGTAAATCAAATATGCCAATCAGGGAGAACCAATGGAAATACCAATTTACACAGGGAGCACTCGCACTTTGACACTGATCAGCAGTGGCAAAGTGCCCAAAGCATCTAAGCCAGCAAAAACAAAATCCAGCACACCATCAAAAACACACGAGGTAGAGGCAAAAAATCAGGAGAAACCACGCCAAAGATACCAATTCTAACAGCTCCAAAACAGACCACCATGGAAATATGGAATAGTAAGAAATAGCAACTCTGTGCTAGTCTGCTGCAAATATTTTTGCATTACCTACTGTTTCTTTGCACCATCAAAAATCAGTGCTTGTATTTGGTCTCACTGACAAAATGCAAAGAATGCTTTTTGCTGATGACTCAAAATGTCACTTTCAACTGAAGTGAGAAATACAGCAACATTGCACACCACTATAACACATAGTATACTGCTAAAGGGTCCCTTGGTACAGATAAGCATTGCTTGTCATTTTTAAGTATTCCAGCACATAATGTGGTGGAGCATTTACAGAAATATGAGGTAGAAGTAAGTAAGTGAAAGAACATCAGTCAAAAACACAATAACGATGAATCACATATTTTCACTGATAAGGGATCAGTTCAAGATTGTTGCCTGTATTTTGTGTATATCAGATGACTGACAACAGACTGCATATCTGGACAAGACTGTAATCCCAGGTATCTAGGCTACCTACCAATGTAACATTTGTGCCATTTGTGGGCCTATTGATAAAATGCTATCAGAGTTTCTTTTACTTAGCTACTGTAGAGCCCTTGCAGCATCAGCTATGGGAAAAGAGCAGCTACTGAGTCTGAGAGAAGTGTTGTAAAGCTGCTATCAGTGGCATAACGAGTGTGGCTCAGAACAACTCCAAAGGTTTCCGAAGTGCAGAAAGCCGAGAACGGCGATCGGAATCATGACAGTTTGCTTCTCCAATAGAGACCAAGATAGGGGTCCCGTTTTATGTCATGATCCAGAGGCTAGCACATCGAAAGACCTCAGAGATGGAGCAGCATTGGAGCGAATTTTAGTCTCCACGTTACTAAGTTCCACCAATGGGTACAATTCTGCCGCCTTCTTTAAACCACCACCACCATTCAATACCACCAAAAAGCTGAATATTGATGGCAGATGGACTGCCTTGATAGAGACATTTGATGATTTCATTGATGTGACCTGAGAAGCAGATAACAAGAAAATGATCAAGTACCTTAAATATCTTGCTTGTGAAGGTGTAAAAGAAGTCATAACGAAAATGCTGTGGGCTGAGGAAATTATATACTGTCAAATCAAAGCAGCCTTGAATCTCAAGTTCAATCCAATGCCAAATAGATTACAAAAGGTACATCTTCAGTCAAGGACGACAGAAAGATGGAGAGACCATCAACAAATGTGTTGAGATACTGGATACGCTCATCAAACACTGTAAGTTCAATGAACATAATGATGAGGAAGCCATACGCCTCAGAGTGATTGACGGATGCTTGTCAGATTTGTTTTGACAACGAATGCTGAGAGAAATCTTAGTCTGGAGCAAGTTCTCATGGCTGCCAGAGCTGAAGAGCTGCTGACATGGAGGCCGGAGGTCCCCAGAGTGGGTCAGACATGAATATGAAAAGTTAGCCAAAGCACAAGGCAGAGAGACACCGAGTGATTTCTTGGAATCACCAGGATGCCCCCCGTATTCTCAGATCAGACTCCTCTGTACCACAGGTCATCTCTGTTGCAAAACCTTTGGGTGCAATGTGGGTGCTACGCAAGAAAGCCCTAGGTTGATCACCTGTCTAATGACTTAACTCTCAGTTTGTCTTATTTGTGCCCTCTGGGTTCCTTTTTTTCAATACCCCAATTTTAATGATATGTCTTATTTATAAATATCCATTCAAAACTGTATATAGACAGATATCCAAATGATTTTATGGAAAATGTATGTATTTGTAATTGTTTTATTGTGCATTTGGCTGTGTGATGAATTGTTCTTTTAAGGCCCTGGTGGCCGAAATAAAGAGTTTTTGATTGATTGAGTGAATTCTCCACAGCAAAATAAGTTGTGCTTCAGTTGTGGATTTTCATTTCCATACAAAGGTAAATGTCCTGCCACTGGGCAAATCTGAAAAGGCTGGGAAAAGGAATACCATTTTGTGGCGGTTTGCAAGGGAGAGGAAAAACTAAGTACGTTACGGAGTGAAGACAGAATGGCAGCCCGAACGTTCCAGAAGCGATGTTGGATGCACGCCCCTAAGGCTAAGCGCACATCAGCTGAGGCAAATCAACACCAAACAAAGTCGATCAACGTCTAAATCTTCATCAAACAGTTCTTCCGTATCAATATCAAGTGAAATTAAGCAGATGGCAGTGCCATGCTGATGTTTACCTCAGAGAGGCATGCATATGTTGGACTGGCTGCCTGTGAGGAAAAACACCGGTCCAAGAGAACTCAACACAAGAAACCACCAAAGTCATTCAATTATTGTCCGAAGATCACACTAAAAGTCGATGGTTGTTCAATGCCTTTCATTATCAATAGTGGTTTGCCAATAAATATTTTGCTTGAGGAGAAATATAATGAACTGTCTCCAACACCATCAAAAACTAAAGTGTGATATGCATCTCTAAGAAGGTGGGGGTGCAGAAACTCTTATTGGAGGAGGTTCAGAGAGCGGATGAGAGGCTGCGGGAAATGGAAAGGCGTAATCATATCAGAGGCAGAGACCAAACAGAGGTGGCAGGAGCAAGGGAAGAGGTTGCGCGGCAAGTGGAAAGACTCAGAGCGTTTGACTATAAGGCATATAGAGCACGCATGTATGATGAGGGGGACAAAACAGGTAGGCTCTTGGCGAGGCTAGTCGGTCCTGATATTGGGGGATCGCCGGAGGCATCTATGGACTACACCCAGCGGGGAATTAATGACATGTTCGCGCACTATTACGCAACATTGTATAGTAGCTTAGGAGAAGTCGATGTTGAGGAACTGGAGGAGTATTTTGGGGAGCTGGACTGGCCCCAGCTGGAGGAGGACCAAGCGTTGGCACTGGGGCAGGAGATCTCGCTAGGGGAAATTTAGTCAGCCATTCAGCATATGGCCCGAAATAAGACTCCGGGGGTAGATGGGCTACCAGTCGAGTTCTACGCCACATATGTAGATATACTGGCCCCCCGGCTGCAGGCGCTGTACAAGCGGGCCTGGACGGCGGGAATATTGCCGCCTTCTACGCGGGAGGCCATTATCATCCCCATTCTAAAACCAGGCAAGGACTCCGCTGCATTGGCAGCGTATAGACCGCTCTCAATGCTGACAGTGGATTATAAAATACTAAGTAAGATACTGGCGACCCGCCTGCTCCCATACATGACCTCCTTAGTTCACAATGACCAGGGGGGTTTATCCCCAAGTGGAATACGGCTGGTAATATCAGACGCCTGTTGCGCATATTGGAGGAACACTGAGACGCTACACCGGGAGCGGTGGTACTGGCGGTAGACATCGAAAAGGCCTTTGATAGCCTAGAATGGTCTTTCTTACAATATGTGATGGGGAAAATGGGAATAGGGGGCGCCTATGTGATATGGACCCGGATTCTCTACAATGGGGCCACGGCCAGGGTGAGGACGGGTGCAACACTTTCACGGGCATACAACGTAGAACAGGGGACTCGACAGGGCTGCTCCCTCTCCCCGCTACTCTTTGCGATCGCTATAGAGCCACTGGCGATGCTGGCTCGCACAGGGGAGCAGTATCGGGGACTAGTGCTGCGGGAGAACGCGCATTCCATCTCGCTGTATGCGGACGACCTCTTAATGTTTTGGGAGAACGCGGGAGAGGCGGTGACAGCGGCGAAGCATTTGTTGACTGGATTTGGGATTAGGTCGGGGTTGCGGGTTAACTGGTCAAAGACCTGCCTGTTTCCGGTGAACTCGAGCTTCTCAGCACTACCCCAGGTGCAAGAGATCAGATGGGAGGCGCATTGCCTGCCCTACTTGGGAGTTCTTGTTTACCACACACAGGAAGGGCTCCTCGAAGGAAATATTAGTCGGGCACTCCGTGGAATTAAAGGGAGTATGGAGTTCTGGGCTGCTCTGAAGCTGTCGGTGGCAGGAAGGGTGGCCCTGCTCAAAATGATAGTATTGCCACGGTTGTTATATTTCTTCAGGACTCTCCCAGTCTGGATACCCGGGGTGATGTTCCGACAGTTGAAAACGATGGTGGGGGACTTCTTGTGGGGATCCGGTAGGAGGCGGGTAGCACTAGATACAATGATGCGCCCGAGGGAGGCAGGGGGCTGGGCAGTGCCGGACTTTGAATGATATTATCTAGCAGCTCAGCTCCAATGGCTCACGCAGGCGGTGGCGGAGACGTTCAGAGGGCCCAATCTGGGCCGGGACTGTTGGGTACCGAGACACGTGATTTCTTATATATTAATGGGACAACGCCTGCGCAGAGATACCATCACGAACGAGGAGAGAACAATGCAACGTTGTTCGATCCGAAGTAACAGAAAGCATGGAGTGGAGTGCCCTTACGCGCCTGAGATCCCGATAGGGGCGTGTACAGCGCTACCCCATGGCGGCGATTGGTCGGCATTGGGGATGTGGGAAGAGCAGGGATTATTTATGATGGGCGATCTCTATGACGATGGTGTCTTGCTGCCGTTCTCGAGTCTGCGGGACCGGTTTGATTTACCGCAGAGGCACTACCTGATGCATGCGGCGCTAGTAGCGGCGATACAACGCAGGTGGAAGACGGGGCTGTCAGAGCCAGCGACATCGCTAATCTGCCAATATGTGGCTATGACGGCCGGAACCTTTAGGGCTGTCACATGCCTTAATAGGAGAATGGAACAGGAGGGCAGGCAGCCGCTGGGTCGTCTTAAGGAGAAGTGGGAAAGGGACTTAGGTAGGGACATCCCGGACACTACTTTGCCCAAGCTAGTAGAAAGGGCATGGAAGAGCACGAGAAATGCCAGGTTCCAGCTCACACAGATTTATGTGCTGCACAGGGCATACATGACCCCGAGCCATATCAAACGGATCTTCGGGGCGGACGAGGCTCGCTGCCCTAGATGTGGACTAGAGGAGGCGGATTTCCAGCATATGCTGTGGTCCTGCCCGAAGCTGACGGCGTATTGGGAAGACGTGATCGGGGCGTTGGAGCTGGCAACAGAGCGTACACTTAATAAAGATATGGCGGTGGGTTTACTGCACTGGTTCCCGCGGACGAAACGCAATAAAGTAACCAGCAAATTCGTAGATTTGGGACTGATACTAGCCAAAAGGGAAATAACCAGCCACTGGAAGCATAGTCAGGGACCTAGAGTGCAGAGGTGGAAACACGAATTCCTTAAGTGGGCGGCGAGTGAGAGTGTGATCAAGCTACGACTGGCGCATAGGTCCCAGAAAGAGACGATGTTGGAAGTGGCGCGAGCCTGGGAGGCGCTAATTGAAGCGTTACGCGGTTCTGGAGGAGACCAAGACGATGAGCCGGCCCACAGTTAGACCACGGGTGGTTAACAGCACAAGGGAGAATGAGGGGATCGTAAGACAACCGTAGGAGAGGAAGATCGGGGGCAGGGGGAGAGAAGCCGAGCAATTGCAAGAGTGCGCAGAGAACACACACCTATAGATCAAGGCACATTGAGATTAACGACTGGGGGGGGGGAGCACACTGGTGGGGAGGGTAGGGGTGGGTAGAAATAGTAGTTCTGGATTTTGGGAGGGTCGTGGGGGAAAGGGCGTAAGGAGGATAGTAGGGCGGAAGTTGGCGAATAATAGGCAACGAGACTGTGGGTACTAATGTAAATCATTGTGATTGCATAATCTGACAACTACGTGGGGATGAAGGGTGGAGCACAATCTTCCTGAATGATGCCTACAACAACTGTGTAAGAGATGATGTGGAGATGGAAATGGAAAATAATAAAATATTTATTTAAAAAAAAAAAAAAAAAAAAAAAAAAACTAAAGTGTATACGTGGGCCGAATCAACAACACTAAAAGGTCAAGGTTTATTTTTAGCAATGATGAAGCATAAGAAAACAAAAGTACAAGCACCCATTCATGTTCTTCAAGTTACGGCGTCAAGCACCTGTTTACTTAGCTTCAGCTAGCTGCTTATATGGAACTGATATCCATGAACTATAACATGAATGCTCTTCACGAAATAGTAAGTCAATTCCCTTCATTGTTTCATTTTTTGGGAAAACTCAAGACTATGAAAGTACTTTAATGAGGATGTTAGCTCTATTGCTCAAAGACACAAACATATTGCCTTTCACTTACAGGAAGCTGTCGAAAAAGAACTTGAATCCTTACTCAAACACAATATCATTGAGCGTTCCACTGGTCCAACTCCATGGGTTTCTCTCATAGTGGTAGTACTCTAAAAGGACAGTGAATGAGCTGTTCGCATCTGCGTGGATATGCGTCAAGCAAACAAGTCAATTGAAAGAGGAGGACATCCACATTGTCGATATGATAACACAATTTAATGGCGCAAATATATTCTCTTGATTGGATCAGAATAAAGAATATGATCAGTTGGAACTCAAGGAGAATTACAGCTTTCTTGATACATACCAGACTTTGCCACTGTCAGTGCGTCATTAAGAGATTAGACGAAAAATAACTTTTCTTCTCATAGGTCACCTGAATGCGAGCAAAGCTTCAAGAATATCAAACAAGCTATTGAGAACGCTACTGAAATGGCATACTGTGATCCAATGCTTTATACTGAGGTTGTTGTTGACGGTAGCCCTGTCAGGTTGGGTGCAATCCTTGCCCAGCACAACAGACACCCACATTTTCGAAGGCGTATTGTGGTGTATACACGCCGAAGTTTGCCCCAAACTGAACATACTTATTCCCAACCAGAGAAAGAAAGCTTGGCATTGGTGTGGGCTTGTGAACATATTCACGTATTCTTATATGGGAAGCCTTCACACTTGTGACTGATCGGCAAGCATTATTGGCTATCTTTGGCAATCCAAAATCAAAAATGCATCCTCACATTTAACGTTGGGGACTGCGATTGCAAGATTACAACTACACCATTGTGCATTGTCCAAGGAAAGATCAGAACCCTGCTGACTACTACTCAAGAGTGCCTCTAAAAAAACATGGTACGCATTCTAAGGCTGCTGAAACTTACATATATTTCCTAGTGAAATCAAGAATCCCAGCTGCCATTGTCACTGCCACAAGTCAAGATGTGATATGTTGAAACTGAAAGACATTATAACACATCAGCCTTGGTGCCAGCATCCTCGACCTCTGACCACTGGCACTGAATATCAAAAGTTTAAGAATGTCAAAGATGAGCTGTCCGTTACTCAGAAATGTATTAATCTAAGAGGTCCGAGATTGTCATTCCAGAGAGTTTGCGACAACAGATAATTAAAGTGCCCCATGAAGGACATCGCAAAATTGTTGCCACCAGATAAGTTGTCAGAGACCGAGTCTGGTTTCCACATCTCAACAAGAGTGTATAAAGAGAATTAAAGGCCTGCCATCTATGCAACTTCCTGTCATCGAAAATCACTCAACACATATTAAACATGTCAAGCGTCGAAATGCTAAATATATCATATTCACTAGAGGAGATCGAGTGCTTGTTCATCAGCATATAAAATGAAAGTTTAATGCTCCTTTCAATGCAGAACCATTTCATGTTATGACCAGCATAGGTCACATGGTGACTGCCTTGTCTCCTGGGAAGTCCATTAAGCGAGACTCCTTGCACTTCCAACATGTGGCTCATCACTCATTAGGCCCTGATGTCATTGCAGAGACTGGGTTGAAAAGGACAAGTGCAGAACCCCTGACTGCTGCTATTTCTACATCACCAATGTCAGTCATGGACATTTCTACTGCCTTTCCCTAGTTTCCGAAGACAAGGTCGGGATGTGTGATCCAAGCACCACAAAGACTCATTGAAGAGCTCTAATTGGACTGGGTAGAACCCTACAGTGTGTGTTGTATTTTTTCCTTCTGGACCTCAGCTAGAAATATTTACTGACAGTTTCAGAGACTTGGGTGATACAAGCAATGCCAGAAACTTCAATGTTTCCAGTGCACCACCCAAATTCTAAGTGAACAAAAGGTACACCACTTAGTATTTTCACTATTAAAGTGGCCTTTTTTAAATTGTCTTTATTTGATTTTCAGTTAGCAATGAACAATTAACAATTGCCTGCTGTCAAAAATCAGATCACCAAGTCACACTGAATAAACATTGTTACAGAGTTAGTTTGTCATTGCATGAAGATAGCCAAACAACATGGCTGGAGATTTGGTAGCATGAATGGGTGGTGACCAAGACATAGGATATCTACCGATGGATGTAATGGAAAGAGATGTTAGTTGGTAGTATCTTGTTCAAGAGTGTGAAGATATGAACGGGAAGGTAGCCAAATATCCTTGGGACGAGAGGTGAGGGGCTGGAGGCAGAAATAGTCTTTGCCAATACTCTCACACCGACTCATGCTCCAAAGCCACTTCGAGGGAGTAGGAGACCTGGCACTACCCCAGTGCAGAGCAATTTCCCACTTGCCCAGCAATAGTGCCAGGGAAGTGAGGCAACAGGAAGAGAGGGGAACATTTTGGGTGTAGCCCAGGAGTGCTACTAGTGGGTCAGGAGACAGCTCAGTTTCAATCATGGCAGATATGTGTGCTAAGACAGCTACCCTGTAAGTGGCCACAACCGGGCATGTCCAAGTTAAATGTGCAAAGTCTACCCCTAGAGCCTGAAGCTTCATACATCGATCAGATCTGGTATGGTAAAATTTGACAATATCGAGTGGGGAGAGGTAGCAGCAGTGTATGAATTTAAAATGTAGATGCTTGTGCATGTGGCTGAGTGGCTGATAGAGATACGTTGGATTTGCATACAGAAATATGTCCAGATCTTATTAGTTAGTGGCACCCCCAGTTCTGCCGCCAGATCTCATTCACCCGTGCAGTGGTGTCTGGTTTCAGGGCAATAAATGAATGGTATAGTCTGGATGTCATATGGTCTCTGTCTATGTCGGTGATTGCTATCTCCAGAGGTGTGAAATCCTCAGGGGCAGTGGATAGGAGGGCATTAGTGATCACAAGGTGTTCTAGAGTTGCCGGAAAACAAAAAGGTAAATATATGGGGTGTCCCGTGCCTGTGGGTCTTCAGCCAATTGTAGAACGTGTCCATCTGGGAACAGGTCACCCATGCTGGATAGATTATGCCGGCGTAGTGTTCATTGGATAAATGTTTCACATGTGAGTGGACGCCATAGGTTATCATGAAGGGGGAGGGCACTTGAGTAACGGGGACCTCTGCCCAGGATGCGTCGTAGCCTGCATCAGCACAGCATGTTGTAGATACAGTCTGAATGTCCTTGACATCTAGCAACATGCCCTTGGCAGTCTCTATGAGTGTAGAAGTCCATCCAGTTGAGCTCGTTCAGGACGGAGATATGGGATGCGGGCATCTGGGTGATACCAGCGATGAGTGTATTGGTATTGAGCGGCTAAATAATATAGTAAAAAATTGGGAACCCTAAGACCACCACGCTCATAGGGGAGAGTAAAGTGTCCCAACGGACCCGGGGGTGAGCTCCAGTCCAGACAAAAAGTGGCCCTTTGTAAACATTTACTATGATTGGAAAAAATAATAGGTTTATTACATGTTATTGGTACTGTTGTACGAAATGGCAAAGCTCTGCTTTACAAACAGCAGTGCGCCTTTCATCTGCTGAATTCTTACCTGGAGGCAGGGATGGACTGCTGGGCAAAGAACCATGGCTACTGCCAAATGACATTCCTCTGGAGAACCTTCTGCATGCCAGCACCAGCAGGTCTTTGCATTGTTTATGGCAATTTACACCACAATCTGTAAAAAATGACAGTACAAACTGAAACAATAGTTCTGGTGTGTGCACTATAGCAGCAGAATAAACATAAATGTAAAGAAGTACAAAGGAAATGGCTTCTAACACAGCTGAAGGCAAAGAAATGAGAAGGTGAAGCGGAGTAGGAGCATTGGGCAAGCAGAGACCCGGCTAGGCTGTTTTTATCCTCTGTTTTCCCCTTCACTTTTCTTTCCACCCTTTTAGGTTGTAAAGTATTGTATTATACCAATGCTCATCCATTACTTAATAATGCATTGCTGTGTGTGTGTGTGCGTGTGTGTGTGTGTGTGTGTGTGTGTATAAAGCTGATCAAAATGCTAGCACAGCTTTAGTAAGGCAGATGGTAAAGCTTATTCTTTGATCTTCCTAGTCAGTGAGCCACTGACACAGGGAAGGGGGCGAGTTGTATATCAACCAGCCTCCAGATGCCAGTTTGTTTTGCTTTTCCTAGGGCATCTGCAATGGTGACTGACCTGTCATTTTCTGAATCTGTGTCTATATCTTCTGTCCCACTTTTCCGTGTGGCAGCCTATTGTCTCCCTTTCCCTACCTGTGGATTGTTGGCTGGGGGATTCTGGATGTAATGGGAGGCCCACTGGTGATTGAAGGCGAATTGGCTTTGTGCAGCAAAACATGGCAAAGACCCATGACACTGCATTAAGTATTCCAGCTCAGGCATCAATCTTTTGTTTGTGTCGGTGTTCACCAACCTCATTGTGTGCATTGGCAGTTGCCTATTTATTTTTATTACAGGGGAAGGTAGTTGCTGGATACTACATTCATTCCTTAAGGAAACTGGTCAGCATACCCTGAATCGAAGAAACGCAAGAACTGAGAAGGGAAAGACCTCTTCGAGCATAAACATATAGCAGGATCTAGGGATCCCTACTGTAAACTTTCTTTAGGATATCTCTCCCCATCATAGGGTGAAATGATGACCATCATCATCATCATCAAAGTACGTCATTTCAGTCATGTAACCATAAAGTGCAAATGCAATAAATACTTTCAATACATAAAAATAGCAGCCATGATACAAACACAGTCCCATATTCAATAAATAACAAATTAGTCTCATAAAATAACCTCTGATGGGCCAGTAAACTCAAAGCAACATAAACCTCCAGAAATCCTAAAACTAGACTAAAGGGGTCCACCATGTTGAATCTCTAGTCCATACCAATCTAGAGATATCTTAATTTTAAGACTCATGACTGTTTAAAATTACCACAATCTGCTCATAAATAATTAAAAGCAAATAACATAAACATCATAATAAGCAACTCTTTGAGTCAAATATCAGTCAATATCAACTATTAAAAAGTACTTTTCTAATGACATACCCTTTAAATACCTAGGCACCAATAAATATTCAAGACAGTTACAAATTACGAACTTATAGTCTATTCATTCGTAAGGCCCAAGTCCTCTGACGGAAGTGTGAGACCGCAAACAGTATTGACTTTTTCAGGTCAGATTAAACATTTGTAATGCTTCCCAATAATGCCTCATACCTTTGAGGTTCCACACTGCAATTATTTGTTTGTTACATAAGGTTGAGTATCTAGAGCAAGAAAGAAGAAAATGCTCTTCTATTTCCTTTATCAGCGGGCAAAAAGGACAAGACTCTGGTCCACACACAGGGATGGCTCCTCTGCTATGGCAGAGGGGCGTCGACCCACAGCTTTTAAGCAGTGTGAAGAAGAGAAACATAAAATGATAATAACTTTAAGTTATCATCATTTTATGCTTTGTGATTTGTCCTGCTGCTTTGCGGGCAGGCGGGTGGCCGGGGCTGTTCTGCTCATGGAGCAGGGCAGGGAAGGAGTGGTTTTCCCACTCCTAAGTGCGCAATGACTGTTAGGTCGGCCCTATCTGGCCACCCAAACCATTCATGTGCACTTTTCAATTCTCCATACAGGCCGCATTACAGCCTGCATGGAGAACATGCCCACCCCTCCAGCCTGTGGCTGAGCACCGTGTCATGGCACTGAGACCAATCACAACGCTGCATTGCAGGGTTGCGATTGGCTTAGGAGAGGGAGCCTGGCTGCCTGCTTCCTGTAGTCGGAGATAGGAGATCAGGAGCAGCGATGTGGGTCCGGCCTCAAGGTAAGTTTATGTTTTTTTTCTTTCGCCCACCGTGGCCACCCCATGTGACCCACGCGCCCGCCCCCCCACTTGTGAGCCATGCCGGCCGCTGCTGTCCACAAACAATTTTACTTAAGCTCGTGGTAAAAGATCTTAAAGGTAGGGTACAACTTCTAAACTGGATAAACAGGTGTTTAGACACAGGGGGATAAATCCTGACCATATACGTTTCAAATCTAGGTGAGTATTTATTGGACCAAACTAGCCCTGTTAGGGAGCCCACCCTATGCTTGGACCATATTTTAGTCATCACCTATTCCCAATACTTTTTTTAAAGAACTTTTTTACACCTTTAGTGGCTTCTTCAGGGGTTTGCCACAGATTCCCCAAGTTCAACAGATAAAACGGCTTTTGCATGGTTCAACCAGGGGATTTGAACCTGTTTATCATAATTGATCAGGTCCCTAAGGGCCTCTTTAAAAGGAGTTAGCTCCAGGGTGGATTATACCATCTTCCAGTATAACAATGGTTTTAAAAGAGCAGACAAATGAATACAGTTAAGTGCTAGATCAAATCTCAAAGGTACTAGAGGTGCAATAATGACCATACTTAGGAGCATTAATACATCTACAGAAAAGATGGAAGAAGAGCTAGGTATAATACATGAGGCGGTTCACAAACTGGATTCAGTCAGCTATGTTGAAGAGGAGATTTGCTTTCTCAAATCTATTCTGTGAAACACCCAGAAGACCGTAGAGATCAAAATGAATGCTTCAAACTTTTCTAGTGCAGAATTGTCATTCTGAACACAAATTGGAGTCCCTGGAAAATTGCAAGCACAGCTATATATTGAGGTGCCTCAGATTCCTCTTGGATATAGAAGGGCATTTTTTGTCATGAGATGGTGCTTCAAAAACCTCGCTCCTGACCTGTATGTAACTTTGCTGAAATGTTTCAGAATATTTTGGTCAGCTGTCTCCAACAAGTAGCTCATTAGCTACTGGTAGCTCTCCTGCTACCTGTATGTAGCTGTCCTGTGTGCAGTGCAGCCTACTTAATTAGTTGCTTTTGCTTGGTTGAATTAATATATATACCAAAACTGAGAGTCTGTATTTAAGACAAGTATGTGTGTATTTTTAGAACGTGTGAGCTGATGTTTGAAAAGTGACCAAAATGTATTTCAAGCTGATGTTTCAGTGAAAACATATGTGGCTTTGGGGAGATTTATTACTAATATTATTACCTTGGCACTGGTGGCATTGCAGCTATTATATATAAACACATTCCAAATTGACAAAGATTTTTTAAATTTTCCTTACTGCTGGCAGCCCTACCTGAGACACTGAGGTGATCACTGCTAGCAATCCCACGTTCCGTGGCTACTATTGCAGTTTTTGTCTGATGTAGTCACTATTACAACACCAATATAATTAGTAGCTCAGGATGATTTTCATTGAACATAAGTAGCTCCTATCACAGAAAAGGTTGGAAACCCTTGATTTAGAAGCAGGCTTGAGGGAAGGTTCTCCTCAAGCGGCACCTCTGTTCATTATGAGAGGTGATTATGAAGACAGCAAGGAGGAGGGGGATGTTGCACTTTCAACAGTTTGTAATTCTTCTGTTTGCCGACTTTAGCCAATGGACAAAACGGATTCATTAGAGGCTCGAGTACCTGGAAGTAGGATTTCGATGGAAGGGGCAATTATCATGATTCCTGTTCCTCATGAATCTGAAGGCCATTAAGGATATGACATGATATGTCTTCTGGAATCACGAGAATGCAAAGGCATTTTTGTATTCTTTGCAGGAGCAAAAGCAGGAGAGTTATGCAGGAGACGAAGTTGCAGTAGGAGTAAGGATAGGCTATAGAGTAATGATGAACAAGAGAAAGGTTGAGGCATTTCAAAAGTGATTGGATTGAGGAAGATTGTTTAGATACCACTGACTGGTACACCTCTGTGTTCTGAGTAGTGGGTACTACTTCATTAAGATCACTGGATGGGCTTTTTCAGGTTACTTTTTCTGGACTGTTCTCGGTTGAACGGCAGTCCAGTAGTGGAGTGAGTGGATGCTGGCCCTACTAAATATGTCTGCAAGAAGTTTGTTTGTTCCTTTTCTTATTGTAAAGGACTGTTCTCTAGCTTATACTCGAGGTGGGCGAGCTAGAGAATTCAGGAGAAGAGTCAAACCAAAGTGAAGCCAGGGGCCGGCTTGGCATTGCATTAAGAGCCAAATCGCCAGCTGAGCGTACCAAAAAAAAATGTTATGTTAATCCTAAAAGCCTGTGATTGTGAGATAAACAAGGGAATGGATTACTTGTTTCACCCAATTGTGTTTACTGTTTTGCTGAGTGCCTGCCAGTTCCTTTAGGTAAAATAGGTAAATGCTGAGGTGCAACACTTATTTTAAAGCACTCCCTGGGCAGGCCTGTCGGTGAGGGTGGAGGGGAGAGTAAAAAATGAATACAACCAAACCTCAGGAAATAGTCCGTGAGTTTGCAGAGCACTTCACGTGAGTGTACCATAAGGGATCTGAACTCCCGGAGGAGGACTCCTCCGCGCTCTTGGCTGACATTAAGCTACCTACCCTCTCAGACGCCGAGCGTGAGGCCCTGGAGGTTGCACTCACTGCAGAGGAACTGGCCACAGCGATCAACGACCTCCGGTCTGGGAAAGCCCTAGGACCGAACGGCCTCCTGATTGAGCTGTACAAGCTAAAGCCTGACAGACTGGGCCCATACCTCAAGCGTATGTTTGAAGATAGTAAAGCTATGGGGAAACTGCCGAGAGACCAACGCATCGCCACACTGGTGGCCATCCTGAAAGAGGGGAAACCCAGAGAGATATGTGTACCTCCTATAGGCCGATTTCATTATTAAACACCAAACCCAAAATCATTGCAAAACTACTTGCAAACAGACTCAAGCCGATAATCACCAAACTGGTCCACCCCGACCAATCGGGCTTTATGCCACAATGTAACACCGCACAAAATTTACGACGCCTCCACGGAGTATTGGGACGCTGCCACAAAATACAAGAAGATGCGTTTGTGGTTTCGTTGGATTCCACAATGGTGTTTGACACGCTCGAATGGCCATGCTTGTTGGCGGTCCTCAACAAGTTGGGCTTTGGCCCTAACTTCATTGGGTGGATACGACTCCTTTATACAGAACCGCTGGTGCAAGTAGTTGTAAACAATAAAATAACCGAGGTGTTCACCCTGGAAAGGGGGACGCGACAAGGCTGCCCCCTCTCTCCCCTGCTTTTTGCTCTCTCCCTTGAGCCACTTGCGGCTTGGATAAGGCAGGACCTTTCAATACGAGGGCTCAAATGGGCTGAGGGGTGGGAAGATCGTATCTCGCTCCATGCAGACGATATCCTCCTATACCTCGCTTCCCCTTATAAATCCCTGAGAGTGGCATTAGATATATTCTCCAATTTTGGGAGAAACTCCGGCTACAGGATCAACTGGGAGAAATCGCTGCTATATGTCTTACATGGCACCCCCCTTCGATGCCACACGGCTGCCCTATCCAAGTTGTTACAGAAGGGTTCACATATCTCGGTATTTTTATCACCACAGATCCGACAGCCAGATATGAGAGGAACCTCTTGCCACCTCTGCAGAGATTCAAGAGGGTCACCACCACTTGGAAGAGGCTCCCGTTGTCCCTGTTGGGATGGGCGGCACTTTTCAAAATGATGACACTGCCACGTTTCCTATACGCTCTCCAGAACTACCCGGACCTAGTCCCACAGAAGTATTTTAAAGAAATCAAGGCTACCCAGAGGGACCTACCATGGGCTGGGACACCACGTATCTCACTCCATAAACTTACACTTGGATGGTACGATGGGAGTATAGCGCTTCCAGTCATTAGGAAATACTACTGGGCAGCCCATCTCTCAGCCATTAACCAAGGTACATACTGTAGTGGCGACGATCCCGGTTACGGGATGGATAGGTGGCTTCTCCCGGGAGGGAACTTCGAAGTAGCGCTCTACTCTAGGCCATCAAGTACCCACTTACGGGGCCCACACGGCATTCGGTCCAACTTTGGCACATCTTAAGCCGCAACCTGGGATGGGTGGAGAAACTTGCATTGGCTACCCCACTTTGGGTCTCTGAAAGGCTGGGCAGACGGGGTCGAAATAAAGGGTTCAATAAATGGGACTTGATAGGGATCTCCCGCAGAAAAGACCTTTGGGGAGGTGGTGTGGTGTCGTTCGCGTCACTGCAGCAGACATATGAACTGGCGCATACGGAATTCTTTCGATATGCGCAGGTCAAACACTCACCCCAGGCAAACATCCCGGCCGGAACGCTCCTACCGGAGTCCTCCCCCCTTGAGGACAGACTGCTAGATGGTTGCCTGCCAGAAAAGGCCATCTCCCTTACGTACAAAAAACTCATACACCACACCCCGACCCCCTAATCGCACTTAATAGGAAATGGGAGAGCGACGGTCTGGTGATAGATGAGGAGGAATGGAGGGAGGCGCTTTCTTCCCCTAAGGAAGTGGCAATATCAGCAAAACTACGGCTGATTCAATTGAAAATACTACATCGAATATACCTCTCAGGTAACCGACTTGTGCTGATGGGCAGAAGTGAGGAGGGGCACTGTAGGAGACAATGTGGTCTGGCGGGAACATTTATACATATACTATGGGAGTGCCCCCTGATACAAACCCACTGGAAACAGGTTCATGCATGTATGCGTACAGTTTGGGGGGTAGAAATGCGGCTTGAAGCCAAAAGGTGCCTCTTGAACATCTGGGAGCCCACTGATCTGACAGCAAAGGGCAGACTATGGGCGAATCTTGATCTGACTATTGCAAAACGCAACATAGCATGCCTTTGGGGGAAAGTAACACCTCCGACACTTAGTGCATGGAAGAAGGACATGGACTGGTGCATGTTGCAGGATAAGACAGTATACATTGCCTGGGGCTGCCCCAAGAAATGGATAGCAATCTGGACAAAATGGAAGATATGTACCGCGGCAATTTGTGTTAGCCTCCTCTGCTCCCATCCCTTGACGAACCGTTAACACCTTAAATTGATATTTACTGTGAACATCTTGTACTATGTACCATCGAAAGTTGTGACACCACCGTGTGATCCTGATAATGTGACACTGTGCAAAGAAATGATTTTCTGCATGCATTGACCATCATGTTTAATTGTTTCAATAAACAGAGTTATAAAAAAAAGAAAAATGAATACAACCCCTCTGCTGGCCTCTTGGAGGAGGGTGAGTGGATTTTAAATGAAGCTCAGTTTAGTAGGTGATTGAAATGTAAAACTCCTTCAGGGTGATACTAACCTGCATCTCAATCAGGGAAAGAATGTGGAGGTTGTAAAAAAGGCACTTATTGAAAATTCTATCCTCCCTAGTAGAAGGTACATGTCCTTTTTTATCTGTCCTGCGTGTGCTTGGGTTTATCCGTGAATACCGCTGGTCCCCGGGGTATTACAAGATATCTTGTTTGAAGAGTTTTTAAACAGCATTTAATGTTCATGCTGACTGAGGAGAGAAATCCTCGATTTCATAGGAGGATAAATACTATAGTAAGAGCTGCTTTGGTGGCTCAGACAGCAAGGTGTTGTCGTAAAAAGATGGAGAAAGGGCAAATATAGTTAACGGAGAAACTGCTGTGCCATGTTATATCTGCACTTGATCAGTAGCAGCTCCTCTGCTATGGCAGAGGAGTGTTGCTCCACTGCTTTCTTGCAGTGCTAGAAGCAAAAACATAAAATGGTAATAACTTTTAGTTATTACCATTTTATGGGGTTTTTTTTAATGGGGGGTGTGAGCGGGAATGCTCTGCTTATTGAGCAGGGCAGGGGAGGATTGAGTTGCCCACTCCTGAGTGCGCAATGACTGTTTGGTCAGTTCTCTTGGGCTGCCCAAACCAGTCATGCGCACTTTCCCCTTCTCAATGCAGGCTGCATTGCAGCTGCATGGAGAACATGCCCACCCCTCCAGCCCCTGGCTGAGCGCCGTGACACTTAGCTTAGGGGTGGGAACCTGGTTGCCTTCTTCCTGTTTCGACCTGGAGTCGGACACAGTCAGCACGAGGGAAGACTTGGGACCCTGCGGCGGCAAGTCCAGTGTTTTATTTATTATTCTTTTTTTAACCCCTTCACTGCGGCATGAATTCCGCCGCAGCGCTGGGGGTGTTTTAAGTGTGCGCGGCGCCGCCATGCTCATGACGGAACCATGCCGTCATGAGTCACGGGTGAGCTGTGCTCATGACGGAGTGGTTCTGTCACGGCGCCGCCCACTTACGTTAGACGCCCGCACAGGCGGGGAAAAGGCGCCGCGTGGGCAGAGCGGCAGCCAACGGCCGCGGCATGACGGAACCACTCTGTCATGAGCACAGCGCGACCGTGGCTCATGACGGAGTGGTTCCGTCATGAGCAGGGAAGGGGTTAATGTAGCCCGTGGCCAAAGCCCCACCCGCCCACCCCTACACAGAGAACTGTGCCAGCCGTACCATAAGTATCCTGGAAGTCTCTTTTGAAGAGTTGAAGTACGTTTTTTTATTCTCTTGTTTGAAGGGTCGTAATTACCACCGCCTCCAGATGCAGAAATGACATTCTTATCAGGTTACACATTCTTGGTTCTCTGTGCAGTAATATTTGATGGCACAATATGTGTGATCGTATTTCCACTGTCCTGCAAGATGAAAGATTTCGTGATGTTTTATGCATCGGCCCACCGGAGGAAAAATTATGGGCCAGATGTACTAACATTAGTAATACCGATTGCCTAATTACGATTCTCTCCGAATCACAACTAGGAAATCGGTATTCCTTATGTATGAAACTCATTTGAGTTACATTATGGATAAATAACTAGTAGCTCGCAAAAAGACCTATCTCATGCATATTAATGAGGTAGGTCGCAATTTGCCACCCATTTGGAATCACTGCCATCACAGGGATTGTGGTCTTCTGAGGTCAGCAGACAACCATGTCTGTGATTGCTTTTAAATAAGGCAATCTTTTTTATTTTTTAAATGAAGTCCGTTTTCCTTAAAGAAAAATGGGATGCATTTAACTTTGCAGTTTTATTTTCGAAGAATAGGCAGTGATCTGTGGGACTGCCAGCTCTTAAAAAATATTTATTTTCTATTCTCAAAGGGGAAGATGCCCCCTGTGGACCCCTTCCTATTTGCGAATGGATTACCAGCTTCTTCAAGGAGTCAGTAAAATAGGAATGCTTTGTGACCGTAATTCGGTCACAAAATATTCATACATCCCATTCAGATTCGATATTTGGGAGGGATGCCCTAAACATGCCCCTTCCAAATACCGAATCAGAAACACAAATAGCGATTCAGTAACGTGTAACCGAATCGCAATATGCGTTTTGTAAATTTGTAAAATAATTTTTGTGGTCAGAAATGGCCTGATCGTCCATTTCCAATTGCAGAAATGCTTTGTGCATGTGGCCCTTCGTTATTACGTGTGCACTGTCCTGCAAGTAAGGTAAACTTTATGCTACTATGTTCACTGCCAACAGGAGGGAAGATTTGTAATAATGTGTGCACAGATAAGGACTGTGAGCGTTAAAGACTTATGTTGCCGCAAATCTTATTTGCTTTTAAAAAAAACATTTATATTAATAAATAGCTCAAGCTTGTGTTTAAATAGAACTTATGCTAAATGCAAATTATGTAGTGGGTAATCATATCTAAATGTTATAGGCCTGCACATAAATAAAGTGCTGAATTAAGTTAGCCTAACTGTTGATGCCTTGTTAAATGGGAAAATGATGCATTAACATGGAAAGGCCTGTTTTTCACATTGAATAAGTTGTTTGTGCATGATGTTTTTCGACTCTTTGGAGCAGATTTTGCAACTACAGAAGCCTACTGTTGATTAGTGAATAGACACGTATTTTGTATTAAACAACTGATAGAAAGGTTCTCATCGCAGGAGATAAAATGTCAGAAAGAACGATTCATGGGAAGAGGTTTTAGGACCACAAGGAAATAACGTTGTACCTATTCAATGACTAATGTCTGAAAGTTTATTATGCTATGGTGAGAGGATGGGGAGTGAACTTGTTTCCATTTGTCTGCTGATATTCTATTGGAGGATGAGGAAGACGAAAGAAAATAATGTTTCACCATAGAATTTGTGTGTTTATATTAGTGCATGTTCCGAGAGTAAGCCGGATTCCTTTCCCCGACATTCTGACTAGATTCTCATCTCTGATATTCTTGGCTTTTCTACATGAGAGGTTATTTAGGCTAATTCTAGATGTCTGCTTATTTATGACTATGCATATTTTCCAGCCTTATTTGGAAGAGCTTTATGCTTGTGCATTGATCCCTCTCATCAGAACTCTTCATTGGGTTTCTGAACTGAAACCTTTTTCTCTCATTATACTGGCTAATTTAGATTATGAATTTTCCTTTATGGAACGGACTTGTAGTATTATTAATATACTGTACGCGATATTACCAAATATTTTGTACTATTTTATAATCAAATATCGATTGATGGATTATATTAACTTTTAATGCTGAAATCTAAAGATTAATGTCTAATGAATACATAGATGAAAAACTAAAAGATTTGAAAATAGAACCCTTTAACTCACACCAATTCTTTTTTTTGACTATTTGTAAAAGTCTTTAATTATTTATTGATTATGTAGATGATTGCTCCTCAATTCTCTTTGTCAACCAACAAAGGTCTATATAACCAGTATTGGGATTTATTTAATGACTACACTCAAATCCTGAAATATAGAAAACCCTGCTCCAGCACTCACATTCACACATAGCCGTGTTTTTTCACTCACATTGACTCTCACACTGATCCACACAAACACAAATGCACTCACACACCTCCAAGTGCTCTGTAGCTTTGAATTGGGAGTGGCCAGTCTAGAGTCATTCTGGGCTCGAGAGACAGGTCCTTGAGCCGAGCCAAAGACCAGCAGCCTTTAGTGGCTCACACACCTCTAGCTTCTCCCATGTAGGTCACTACACCCCAGGATTGACTTGGAGAATTGTCATGTTTGAAAATGCCAGCTATTTAAGTTTTTTTCTGTGAATGGCTATATAAATAATGAAAAGATTATGTGTTAAAGAAATATAATCATAGCTGTGATCTTTGCAATTTTTTGTCATATTCTCACATAACGTATTCCTGTAATGCGTAAGTTCATTAACCCCTTCGCTGCTGCGGACATTCCGCTGCAGCACTGGGGGGGGGCAGCGCGGTGGGCCTGTGCTCATGACGGAGCCGCTCCGTCATGAGCCACAGTTGAGCTGTGCTCATGACGGAACGGTTCCGTCATGACTCCGCCCATTTGCGTTGTCCCCCCACAGAGGCGGGGAAACAGCACCGCGCAGGCGGAGCGGCCGCCAACGGGCGTGTCATGACGGAACCGTTCCGTCATGAGCACAGCTCAACCGTGGCTCATGACGGAACGGTTCCGTCATGAGCGGGGAAGGGGTTAACGATGATCAAACCCCAAGCAATAATATGTTTGCATTTGTTATGCTGTCCCCTGTGCATCTTTTATTAGTGCTGACAGATTTTTGGGGCTCCAGTTTCTTCTACTCTTTTAGGTCTTTTTGTTTTCTGTTTGCTGGATGTTTCTGTGTCGTCCACATTTATGAAAGTATAGCTGATCCATTCAAATATTACTTCAGCCGAATTCTGTTTGTGTTTTTCTGTCATTCGCCATTGGCCAGAATACAGCTTTCCTTTAAAGTCTAGTGACCCCTGTAGGAGGGGCGGTGCCGGTGAGTAGAGGTAGGTTTATTGAAATGCACAAATATCATTCTGCCCCTACTGGTCATACTCTGAATGTATTCATAGGGATGAGGATGCAGTTGAAGTAATTGCACAATGCATAGCCCTGCTACAATGACATGCTCCCTAACCCTCAGCATCATGCACCTGAAAAGTTAAGAATGAGCTGTCACCTGCTCATCTGTCACCAAAAGGAATAGGAATCTCATTCAGCAGCAAGGAGAACCCAGTGAATTATCGGGGACATCTTCTAACCACCTGTTGATAAGACGGCTACGAGGAAATCCTTAGATTGCAAATTTACTGCTCAACCTTCAACCAGCAGGGATGAGGAGGTTCTGCTGGAGTGAATGCATAATTACTAGGGCCTTACCAGCACTGGTCTATACTACTTTCAAGTGTTTATTGACAATGCAGTTCTCTACTACGAGATGATGGTGGAAACTTGCTTTATTTTTGCGTGAGAGTCTTAGATGGTGTTACTTTCCATCATGGTGATCCCTCATGTATATTCTTTTAAGTGATGCATTTATACTTTCGAAATTTCAACAGCAATAAATTCAAGGTTTAAGACAAGTTATGTTAGTGTATCAAATAAAGAAAAGAAGTACAGATTTGACATGCATAGGATACATACCATAACAAAACATAACCGCATAACATAACAGCCTACCAACATAGCATAACAGACCATGCCATAAATTACATAACACAATATAACACAACAGCATAACATAAGTTAACAACATAGCATAACATAGCACTAGATAACGAAGTATTACAGTGCAACCTAGCAGACAATAATAGAGTGTAGCAGTAATTCTACTGCATAGTGTCTTAAAATATATCTTCAACGCATTTGAGATTTCTTTGGCTCACAGCACAGTAAGTATCTTAGTACATTTAATGCTCCAGTTCTTTCCGTTCATGCAACTAATAATAACATTTTGCAACTGCGTGGCACGGTTACTCAACCCCGCTTCTGCCTGAATGATCCCAAATTAGGATTGACGCATTTGAGTCTTTGATGACATAAGTGTTTTACAAAACAGAGCCGAGCTCAGGCTTTAGAAACAAGCTGTGATTGTTATTTACCTTTGCACTTGTATCCTTGTTTGATTATGCCCCAGAGCTGCAGGGAAAGACAAAAGAATGTCAGGGGGAGCCGAAGGAAAATAAGGGTCGTTAGGCAGGAAGTAGCAATAGCGTCACAAGTACAAACAGGATGCAACAGCTCAACACCCTTCCTGTGGAAGGGAACCATGCAGCCACGATAAACCCAGCTATAAAGCAGACACGTGTCGTCATACAACAAAAATATCAGCATGCTGTGGAATGCAAAAGCAAAGGTACATTGTACCTCAAAATATGGTCAACAATGAGGGGCAATTGTACTACTCTTTCACACAAAACAGCACAGCTTATAAAAAGATTCGCTGCGCTGCATTGCATAAGGGGAGAGCACACTGCAGAAGCACATTCACTAAGATTTGCCTGCTGCTGCTGTCATCTGCTGCGCTCTAAAAGGCTGCCTTGCATGACGCGCCACCTCGCTATCAAACATAAGCTTTCTACTGGAAGACTATCGTTTCAATACAAGGTGCTATGTCTGGAAAAAACATTGAAGGAACTTTGTGGAGTTTGCAAAGTTATGAAAATGAACTTCAAAAAGTAGGACAAAGTGAAGTTACACTTCTCCCCCCAATAGCTTGAGAGACATAACATATAAATAAAAGTATTCCACATTGTTTGATGAAGATGACCAATAATATAAGTAATTATTTGTATTTTAATTTTACAATATCAAGATAAAATATGATACGATAGAGGAAAATATATTATTGATGATATACAGAGTGAAAATCATCAAACCCTGAGTAGATCCTATAAGTGAAGTTCAGTTTAATGCCTGTTTCTGCCGCAGGTGAAGCAGTGCAGGATTATTTTTTTGCTTTACTTGTTTGCCAGTGTGGACTTGGGTAACAGGCACCATCCATGCGAATGTCCTTCAGATTTGTTTGTAAACATGCTCAGTAAGAGAGTAGCAGGACTCATGGGACATAAGTCACACAAAGTGATGTTCACTGGCAGAGCTGCTAAATGGACCAGATAAAATATTCTTGCTTCTTTAGCGACTTGAGACAGTGAATCAAGCGAAAACATATAGATTCATGGTATAGGGTCAGGTAAACAGAAGGGTTTTCGAAACAGCGGAGGCCAATCGACAGTGACTGGACCGTAAGAAAGTGACTTACATCCAAACACAAGACTCTTGGCTCCCTTCCTTCAACCAGTTTGACTGCCAGCTGTGCAGACACACCGCAAAGCCTTCCCATAGTTATACCCGGGTTGTCAGCGAGCTTTTAGCAACTTGCCAGAGTGTCAAAATCCTTCAAAGAACACTCTTGGGTACATTATTACTTGAAACACATTTCTAAAACCGAAATAGATTTGCTGTTGTTAATAGAAGTGCTACTCTGGGTGCCAGACTTTGGAAAAGAGCACATGAAAGTGTTTTAGATAAAAACACAAAGTGAAAGGAAAAACACGTACAATAAAAGTGCTATGAATTCATCCTATCTTCATCTTTTATATGTTTCTTCAGTTGTCTGACATCCGTAGCCACTGCTTTGGAAGAAAGCTGAGGTCTTAAATCAACTATTTCTGTGTCAAGTGCATTTTCCCATTGTAGGGATGTTCTTTTTACTCAATATGCCTAATAACAATGTTCTTGACCTCTCTTAATTTTATTCATATTGTTTAATTATTCATTACCAATATTTTTTATTTTATCAAGCTACATTCACGCTGCATGATAACCATTGAAGGGTCTGAATAGAGATAATTACAGCAATTAATAAAGTGAGCAATCGTCAAAATAAATTTTTGTTAGTTGCTTCTAGACCACACAGTCATTAGCCTCTTGCCAGAAACTAGGCAGTATAACTATAAACACATCCTTACATGTAAATGCAGGACCCATCTGGCACACCCCAGTGGGAGCTGGCTTCTATGCACTGCCAGCTTCAACCACCATGCATCAACGCCACACTGTACTCACAGACCACCAGGGGCGGCTCCTCCACGTTGGTGGAGCAATGTCGCCCCACTGCTTTCTCGCAGTGCGAGAAGCAGAAACATAAAATGGTATTTTAAATACCATTTTATGTTTCTGCTTCTCGCACTGCGAGAAAGCAGAAGGGTTTGCCTGGTTGGCGGCGGGCAGGTGGGCAGTCCTGCAGGAGTCCAGGGGAGGAGTGGCTTGCCCACTCTGAGTGCGCTGACTGTTTGGTCGGCCCCAAGGCTTACCAAACCTGTCATACGCACTCTTCATTTTCTCTATGTAGGCTGCATGCAGCTTACATAGAGAAAATGGCCTCCCCATAGACGCCTGTCTGGTCGGCGTCCGAGCCAATCACAGCGCTGCCATTGCAGCGTTGTGATTGGCTTAGGGTAGGGGAGGGAAGCTGCCTGAGAGATGAGATGCAACGCGGGACCGGAATTGAAGGTAAGTTGAAATTTTTTTTTTTAACTGACGCCTCCACACGCGCCCCCCCATCTGCGAGTCATGCCGTGCGCGACTGCACACCACAATCCACAGCAGCACCATCCACACACAGTCATATCATGGGGAGCACTCTATGATATGCACATCTTCCCCCCTAATAGAAGTACCAGGATCGTGAGACACATACATCAGCATGTCCCCTTTTTCCCAAATCAACACACACTCAATTTGCTAACTGCGGCACACTGATATTTTGCCTAAGGGCTTGGGTGCACAGTAAGTCCAGACCTTTCTATTATCCAAAAAGATGCCACCATGCTGGGATTTGGACTGCCACAGAACATATGGCAAGAGAAGTAGAACCCAAAAATTCAGACCAGTATATTTCAGTCCTGTTTACTATCTATAATCATAGCGCAAAAGCAATTGCGAGTTCAATTAAATCTGCCCTTTTTTTGCCTAGTTGTAGAGCCAGGAGAGTCTTCTTAGTCTCCACCTTTACTCGCTCCTAAATCAGACTGCTCTTGGAAAGAAAAAGTCTTTGTGAGACTGAGACTCTGATTGTGTTCATATTGGTGCTTACTGGACATTCGTTCAATAATTGCCATTTCTATTTCCCCTTATGCAACGTGATGCTGCTGTTCAATCTAATATTACTATTGAAGTTTTCTTTAATTAGTCGGTATTGGCCCATAGACCTGTGTAGCAGCTACCACGTTAGTGTCTTTCCTCTCCACTATTTCCATGTTAAGTGCTTATTACAAAAAGCTGTCCTGAACCACACCACTTCCTGTATTTGCTGCTCTTTCAGTTAAATTGGGATCTCAAGCTGTTGCTCTTTCTGTAATGTTTTGCTGGCTAAATACAACAACACATACTTGCATACATAGCAGCGTACACACGCCTGCCTACTGCACACGTGCTGGCTGATTGTTGGCTACCTGTTGACTTGTTGCAAGACCGGCTGGATTGCTACCAATAGGAGAATTTTTACTCCATACTGATTTGCCTCCTTTGTTATTTCTTGTATTGTTATGGAGCCCTTGCAAAGTCTGCCTGCTCATTAATTTTGCCAATATACACCATGCAAATACTCCCAAACAACATCACCAACTCCAATGCGCAATGCATCAGAGAAGGCACAAATAATAACATATTTTACTTGGTGGAGCTTCAACACAATAATACTGCAATGAACAAGCTAGGATCTTACATCAAAGTATGCATGCAACTTAAGAAAATCTTTATTTATACTGAAAAGTCGGTATTCCATGATAACAAATTAGAAAACAGAAGCACAACCGTTTTTGGATGTACACCCTTTCCCAACACTTAGTCTATTGTCTCGAAATCGGCACAGCATCACCTGAAAATACAAAAAATACAGCAGACGCCACATGTAAAAAAACTTTAAATGACTGCAAAATAACACAGCTATTACAATCAAGCCTTGTAAAGGGGTTTTAGATTCGGCCTTTTGTCTATTTTCTGTATTTGCGATTGATTGTTATATTGTACTAATTTTGAGAGAATGGACTGGATAAGTGTCCGTTTCTATAGGAGAGAGCCTCTTTTTGTGTGGAACCCCCATTTTTCTGTGGGCTGATGCTGGTTTTTGACTGTGCACTGGGATTCTGCTAACCAGGCCTTAGTGCATGTGCATGACCACTAAATATATTTAACTTATAAGTCCCTAGTATAAGATAGAAAGTGTACCCAGGGCCCGTGAGTTAAATTTCATTAGTGGACTGCTGCATTTATTGTGCCATCCACTACGTATTGTGTACACATGGCCTCAGACTTACCACTGTAGCCTGACTGTGGCAGTTTAAAAACTGCATTTTTATATGTTAAAATAAACCCTTCCCTTTAAATATTAATGTCATCCCTAAGTAGGTCTTGTAGCCAATAGGGCAAGGTGCATGGTATTTAAAAGAAGGAGATGTAGATAGTTAATATTAAACATGTCCTTGCAGTGACTAACACCTAAATGCTATATTCATTGTAGCAAGGATGGCTGAGAAACACTGAGATGCACTATTGAATTTAATTACGAAATCTTAAGCTAGGAAACACTTTGAAATGTCATTCTTGGGCCCTTTGTGATATGTATTAAAAGCCCAATTCACTAGTGAATACAGGTTTCTAATAAATATTAAGGAATTTATTTTCCCTGCCTAAATGCTCTGCAGGCTAATGTACATTAACCTACAGCTGCATCCCTCAGAGTGCTCAAGCCCTGGTGTGAAAACTGTTCTTGCTTTCTCTGGCAGGATGATCATTTGGTCAGTGCCCAGGAACCCAATTAACTTCAAGGCTTCTGTGTCATAGACAGATGTCAAATTACATTGGACAGGCCCCTTCTTTGTTCCCTCATCAGACAGGCTCCAATCCCTATACAGAAAGAGTTGCCCCCTGAACTGGTTTAAACTGACCACAGAGGAGAGGTCACTAATTTCCCTAGCCACACCTTTGGGGTGGGCACACAGGCTCTGCATAATGGGATATGAATTCCCTAATTTGGGGTTTAGGGAGAGCGGGGCACTGTGGGATTCGCCGTGCACCCTCTCCTTAAAAAAAGACCCTGGTGGATGGGGTCCCTGGTGTCTGCAAGGGATCAGGGAGGGGTGCTGCATGCCCTTCCTTTTAAGATAATATTGCCACAGGGGATGGGTTCACCAGGGCTTTTAAAGGTTTGGAGAGGGAGCTGTGCGCCCCACTCTCCTTTAAAAACAATATGGTGCGCAGGAATGATGTCCTCAGGGCCTGTAAAGCCTTACGAGAGGGACAGCATGCCCCTTCCCCTTAAACAACAAAATTTCCCTGGGGGGATACTGTCCCCAGGCCTGTAAAGGTTCATGTAGGGGGCCCACACTGGCTTATCTCCTTAAAGAGAAAAATAATTGTGGAATTGCAGTTGGATGCTAGCGGGTGAGCCGGCAGGGCAGCTGCGGCCCTGGGACTCTCCCTATCCCCCCTAAGAAAAAAAAATCTGGGTTTTCCGGGTGGGCACTGGGACACCCAAATTATTAAAAAACAAAACAAAAAAGAGAGTAATATATCAGCAGCAAGAGCTGCTCATTCATTATTCACTGCTCCTAGTAAGGAGCGCCCCCTAATGCCATACGGCATTTTAACAAAATACATTTTCATGATTGTGGTACACCTAGAAGAGACAGAGCACCACCCCATATTCATTTATTGTTGTGGGGGGATGGGGCTGTAGGGAGTTTGCTAAACATTGTTATAATAATCCCTAGTATTAAACATTGCATTGTGTCAATTACTGAAATATATCTTTGATTAAAAATATTGGTGATTGTTGGAGAAAGATGATTGGTGTTTTTTTATATGTATTAATATGTTCATCCCTTGATAAAGCCAATCGGCTCACTTTTTTATATTTTGGTAATGTGACAAAGTCAGTAAGTCTGCCTGAGTACTGCCATGACCTGCAAGAACAACTGGACAATGCACATGCCAGAAGGCCGAGCATGGCCATGGATTAGCTGCTCACAAGGGATTGGAGTTATAACTCAAAGCTATACTTACGCACCACCTTCAAATTACTATGAGTCATGCTCCTCCATACACAATCTTGTCACCTCACTCGTCAAACTACATTAACTATTACTTGCCATTCTACCATGCACAGTGTTCTGGAAAATCATGTGATTTCAGATATTCTAAGTGTTGTTATCAATGCTATGATTTCACATGCTATAACTTATGTAATATGCAAGGATATTACAATTGCATGGATAAGGGGTGAGTAATAGTTAATGTAGTGTGGTGAGTGAGGTGACAAGTATGTGTACAGATAATTTGAAGGTGGTTCTTAAGTATAAATTTGAGTTATAATTTAGCTTTAGGTTTTCTAATGTTTGTGTAGTTTACTATAACTTACTCTTAACCTTTTTTTTTTTTACATGGAATTTGAATGGTTTTTAAATTTCGAATAAAATATTTTTTAATTGTACAATATACTTTTGTCCAGTGGAGTGTCTTTTAGTGAAGTATGGTACAGTACAGTGGAGGATAGTGTTGTAAGGTGTACTGTTGTACAGTATAGTATTGTGGAATGGAGTGGACTGGAATGAGGTGCACTGGAGTGACATAGAGCTGAGTAGGGTACAGATGAGTGGCATAGATTGAAGTGGAGTAGAGTGAAGTGGGACAGAGTAGAGCAGTGTGCAGTGGAGTGGCATACAGTCGAGTGCAGTACAAAGGAATAGCGTATAGTAGAGTAGCATACACTGGAGTGGCATACAGTAGAATAGGGTACAGTGGATCGGCTTATAGTGTAGTGACATACAGTATACTGCCATAGACTAGAGAGTCACACAGTGTGGAGGCATACAATGGAATAGAGAATACTGAAATGGCATACAATACAGTGGCATAGAGTGGAATGGTGTGCAGTGGAATAGCGTTGAGTGGAGTGGCTTAAAGTGGAGTGGCATAGAGTGCAGTGGTGTACAGTGGAGTGGTGTAGAGTGGATTTGCATAGAGTGGAGTGAGGTACAGTATAGTGGGGTAAATTTGAATAGCATATAATGGAGTGGCATTGAGTGGAGTGTATACAGCAGAATAGTGTACAATGCAGTGGGGTAGAGTGGCATAGAGTGTAGTAGCATAGAGTGGACTAATGTAGAGTGCAGTGGCATACAGTGGAGTAGCATAGAGTGGAGTGGTGTACAGTGGAGTGCCATTCAGTGGAGTAGTGTTGAGGGGAATAACATTGAGTTTAATGTCGTTCATTCTAGTGACGAACAGTGGCGTGGCATATAGTGGAGTACGGTGTCATACAGAGGAATAGCATAGACTGCAGAAGCCTAGAGTGTAGATACGTACATTGGAGTGGCGTTTAGTGGAGTGGTGTGGAATGTAGCATTGTACAGTATAATAGCATACAGTGGATTGTTGTACAGTGGAGTGGCGTATACTGTAGTTGAGAACAGTGGAGTTGCATATAGTGCGAAAGAGTAGAGTGAAGTGGAGTTGCATACAGATGAATAGCATACAGTATTGGGGTGTACAGTGAAGTGGCATAGACTGCAGTACTGTTTCCCCTATTTTATTGACATCACCTCACACCATCACTGAGACTATGGAAGCTAACACAGTTTTATATTGGAACGTTGCTGGTCTACGCAATAAAAGTATCATGAGCGAGTGGCTTGATTTTATTACTGAATTTCACATTTTATGTTTACAGGAAACGTGGTCAGTGGACCCGATACACTTAAATGGTTCTAAAACATATCATTGTCCGGAGATCCAATCCAATAGCGGACGTCCTAAAGGGGGCTTGTGTATTTATGTATCAAACTTGCTGTCTCCCTTGAATATAATTGTAATTGCTACCAGTGCATTTTATCAGATTGTCATTTCACAAATGTCTGCACACTCTTTTATTGCTATTGTAAATTTCTATAACAACGCCTGCAGCCAGGTAACTATTCCTGTTCTCAATTGTTTAGACCATGACTTAGAGATAGCCTTCCCAGACAACTGTGAGAACTCCTTATTTCTCTGGGGCGGCGATTTTAACATACGTGCATGCCCGCACTCGTCTAAGAAGATTTATGGCATGATGTTCTCAGATAATAGTGATATTACCCATTTTTCCCACACAGGATATGGAGACCATCTAAATGACATGCTTTTTAAACTTAATTTGTCTTTCTGTAACAGGCTTAGTAGTACTCCGGTTCTAGAGCGTTGTACTTACAATGGCAGAATGGTGAGAATAGTGTGATAGATTTTCTACTCTTCTCCCAGCGCCATTCTAATTTAGTACATGGTTTTACTTTACATGACATTGCTATTACCGACCACTTTCCCCAAAGCGTTTTGTTGAATATTAATTTTTGGGCCCAGAGGGAGGATACACATCAAGCCATTACTTTGAAGAACTTTAATATCCCACGTCGCAATGGGTATATTTTAAGATGGTCTCTGGTGGATCCGTCTAACTTTCTAGCGATATTAATTCGAGAAAATAGGGAGGCTTTCGAACAATGCCTTGACGAAAACATTGAGGCAGATGAGTTTATCCAAGCTTTTAATCTTATAAAAAAGGGCATTGACGAAGGGCTCTTCATCACGCAGAGCAACACTAGGACACCCCATCCTGGTTGGTTTGACGCGACAAGCTCTAAAACACAAAAAATGCTAAACCTTGCCCTAGCTAGAAAGTCGCGACAGGTCCTGGAATGCAGAGCTGCATATAACATGGCCATCAAGCCACGGAAAAAATCTTTAAAAGAGGACACTTGGAATAGTTTACTCAAAGCCAGTTTGTCTAAGAACAATACTGTGTTCTGGCGTATTATCAATTCCCCTTCTTATGACCCTGCTGATCGCCCACGAGCCAAGATTGCCATCACCGAGGCTACTTGGTTAGCGCACTTTTCAGACTTATATTCCCCCACGAATGACACTGAGACCTTTCAGATCTCCTTACCCTCCCTTAGTACGTCCCCCTCAACCTTACCTTCTATTCAAAGGAATTATCCGGTCTACACTTTAAATGAAATAGTCGCAGCATTGAAGCTTAGTAAGGGCGGCAAGGCCCTGGATCCGGATGGGATCCCCATTGACTTGTTCAGGTCTAATATTGATCTGTGGGGCCCCATTATTACTTTGCTCATTGGAGCCTGCTGGGAGAAGGGTCTTTTTCACACCTTGCCCGAGTCTGTTATCGTTCCCATATACAAAAAGGATGACAGTAACAGTCCAACACAATATAGACCAATTTCTCTTTTATAGTGAAGGTGGCTGGGCGTATTTTTTTGGATCATTAGCAAGATTGGGCAGAATCTAATAACATCCTCTCAGACCTGGGCTGGGGACTACCGAACAGGCTATTCATTTGGATTTTTTATTGGCAAATATACGCATATCAAGGAAGGGAATTTGTTTTTAGTGTTCGTGGACTTGTCTTCTGCTTTTGATTCTGTGGTCCACGAGAAACTGTGGTCCATTATGACTAGCCTGGGAGTGGATTGTGCCATTGTAAACTTCCTTAGAGATCTGTATGTACTGGGCAGTGACAGAGTACGCTACAGTATTAATGGCAGCTGTACCAAGCCTTTTAATATAAGAAATGGGGTAAGTTAAGGATCCGTCCTTGCCCCCTTCCTGTGTAATATTTATCTTAACAGTGTATGGAACACTTTGGCAAGCAAGTGCGCTGATGTACCCCAAATAGGTCATCGTCCAATCCTGGCCCTTTTTTATGCCAATGACGCCGTTTTAATGGCTCGTACCCCCCTTGGTCTTCAGCGCTTAGTGGATGAATTTACCATTTTTATGCGGGATCATGGACTGAAAATTAACATTGGTAAAACGTTTGCCATGAATATTGGAACCATGAAAAAATCGAGTGCACCACAACTTTCTCTTACCTGGGGATATTATTTAGTCGTACTGGGAAGTGGCAACGGGCTATAAAATTTAGTTTACTTCAATTTGTTAAAACTACAAGGGCTCTGCTGCAGTTTACTAGTACCCAAGGAATCAAACATCTGAGGGAAATGTTGACCATTTGCAAGACTAAACGTAGACCTACTGCTATGTATGGGGCCGAACTATGGGGATATGGGCAGACCGATAGTTTTGAACTTGAAGAAAATGCTTTTTTGAGAAACCTTTTAGCAGTTCCAAAAAGCAGTGCAACTTATGTCTGTCACACAGAATTAGGAGTCCCCTATATTGCTGACCTGATTAGGATACAGACAGTGTTATTATGGCACAAAATGTGGTCATCTGAACACACTACACTCAACCGATCGATTATTATCGATTGTCTCGGATCCAAATCAGCCCTTAAAATTCCTTGGCTCAAATTCGTACACAACTTTTTGGCAGACATTGGCCACCATGAATATTTCAATCACCCCAAAAACCTGGCTCTCATTCCAAGAAAAGTACTCAAAATAAAATGTTTAACTCTATTAGAGGAAACAATACTAGCATCAGAATTATCGAGACCGTCTGTCCAGAGGAATCAGATGATCTTGACCAGTTTTAATGTACAGTTTTATTTAGTCAATGTGTTTAATGCACGTCATAGGTTCGTGCTGACCCGATTCTGTTTGGATATCTTCCATCATTTAATCAGCTTCCCCATTACTAATAACTGGTCCACCGACATGGGGAAATGTACCTGTGACAAAATCTCTCTGCAGAGCACCATGCATACTGTCTTGTCTTGTAAACATTTCTTTGAGGCTAGACAAAAATATGTTAAACCCTTGTTAAGACAATTGGGCTCTGTGCAATGCCGACCAGCTTTTTGTATTTGCAAATGTTACTTACCATTTATATATGTACTGTAATGGTTGGATTCCTATGGGCCGTTGTTAATTTTAGGCAGCAGCTATAGTGAAACCTGGAAATGCACTGAGTGTGCTTTTGATGATCGCACTTGCACTTGCATTTACGTACTGTAGTCTTTTACACTTTTTTAACTTGTTCAAATTTCATATTGTTTTTAACTATTTTATGGATGTTTTCATGCAGCTTTTATGATTCATTTGTGAATTCGAATAAAGCTTATTTTGATTGATTGACTGCAGTATCATAGAATAGAGTGATGTACAGCAAAATAGTATAGAGTAGAGTGGCACAGAGTGGAGTGGTGTGGAGTGGCATACAGTGGACTAGCTTACAGTGTATTTGACGTATAGTGGAGTGATGTAAAGTGGAGTGGCATAGAGTTGAGTAGTGCAGAGTGGCGAGGCGTAAAGTGGAGTGGCATAGACTGGAGTGGTGTACATTGGAGTGTGTTAATTGAAACAGACATAGCGTGAAAGTGTGTGAACCGTTGTAAATGTTATGTGGCAGGAATATAAATTATGATGTGTAATGTAAATTTTTGGTAGTATGTTAAAATAGTATAAGTACTGTTAAACTTTTTTTAAACTTATAAGTTTAAAAAAATCTAGGGGTATTTTCACAAGAACGTGTGATAACTACCGAAAGAGTAGCTTAAGGCAACTCTCAACATTGCAGCCTATCGCGGGAAAATAACCCTGTGTCAACGTGGAATTCACAGCAAGGCGGCCCCATGCAATAGTTTCCCGAAACTGCGGCTATTGCCCACGATACAACCACCTCGACGGTGATAAAAACATAAACCACATTACAAAAAAACCTGCGATAGGCCAAAGCGCAATGAGGAAATCAGTGATAAGCAGCGCCAGGCCAGGCAGGAAAAATCACCATAAAAGTAGAAAAAGCACACAAACACAAACGGACCAAGTTGGGGGCCCAGCACTACAGCTCGTGCTGGATGACATGGAGGAGCTGGTGTCGACAGTCATCAGTGTGGATACTGTGGCCGGAGTTAGAGGACCGGACACTGCTCGACAGCACACAACACAACCGCAACAGGGTGAGTGACCACCAGGTACTGGGGGGACAGGTGGAGATGGCCATGATGGCACACATGCACAATCAAGCAGAGCACAGTGCACACCCTCAATGACTCTGGGTCATCGCCCAGATCTAAAGACTGTCACAATGTACAATGCCATGCTCTTCTGAATATCAACATGTACCATGCGGCTACATACATGTGGACACATTGCAATACACCATCTCCCCTTCACATTGCAGGGCCACCGTCAACACCCCCTGCAGAGCAGTCCCAGACCCTCTTCACTGATGACGAGGAGGACAACCCCAGCATCGACGCACAAGCCCTCCTAGATATCATTGACATCATCCGCGACTCACCACCAGGATCAGGGCTGACCAGCTGCATCGAGGAGACCCCACCCAGCAGGAGCCACCCACGGCACCAGCAGTCTCCCAAGACCCCCAGGACCAACACACGGCCTTTCAACACTGTGTGCTGGAGGCCCAGAGGGAGATGGCTGAGCAGGTGCTGGTGGGGTTCGACATCATGGCCACCAAACTGGATGCCATTCATGTGTGTCTAGGCCCGCTCCATGGTCTCCAACCAGCCCTGACTGACATCGCTGGAGTCCTGATGCAGAGAGAAGAACACATGTCCGCTCAGAGGGGCACTAGCGATACCAGCCGTGAGGAGCTGGCACACATGCGGAGGTTCATGGAGGACATGGTGTGGATGGAGGTGAAAAGGATGGCAGCCACCGCTGCACATCAGCGAAATGTAGCTGGGATCTACCGTGCCCTGAAGATCATCATCATGGCATTGCTACCACAAGGCGTGGTGCAGATGAATGCTGCTGCCCCCACACCATCCACATTTCCGCCCCCTGGTGTGCCATTGCTTCACAGTGCGGCAGACATATCCACTCCGGGCACCTGATGTGTCAGTGGCACACAGTGCCTCAGCCGGTACTGCAACACCCACAGGTGGGGCAGAGCACACATCCGGGGACGAGGACATGGATGATCAGGAGGCACTAGCATTCCTTTCCACCACCTAACCTGTTTCTGCTTGGTGCCGCACATGGCCTCTTGACCTTCCACTGACCCTCGATACACTCCGATGCACTCACCTTGGACAGTGACATGGACTGCCATATCCTGTTTGATGACCAATGACACGGCAACCAGACTGCGGACTGTACTCTTCCTCTTCCGCAGTACTTGTCATCCCTGGATGGACTCTGGCTGGCCCTCCACAGGCTCATATTGTGTAGAGTGATCTGCATTGCCTTGTACCGCTCCAGCTGCAGAACTGCACTGGATGTGCAATAAACATCCAGTGACGCACTGCTGAGTCATGTCTTACATCATTCATGTATGAATGTGTGGATGAATGTAGGGACAGTGATTTCCTATGCATCAATGACAGGATGCTACATTGCGTATTGTGTACCGGGTCCCGTGACCACTACAACAGGGACACACGCATCAGTCACTTCGATGTCCGGACATGGACTGAACCATGCCCAGAGCCCACGAGTCATTGTTACAAGCTCTGCACTGGTCCGGCGAACGGCAGGCTAGACCACCCCCCTTACGCTCTGAGGGGGGGCCCTCATTGCTATCCGTCGCAGGCATACTCGCTGGTGTGCAGGTCACTGGTCTAGTTGTCAGCATGTCACAGCCATGTGACTCCGCCAACATAAGGGGGCGACGACGTCACATTCTGCCGGTGGTGACTGGATGACGGACGCTCCACAGTTCTCAATCATAGATGGGCCACGGGTGCACTGGTATGTCCTATGCCATGGAGTAATTAAGACCCAGCACCAAACATGAGACCTGGTGGCCTGCGGAGCGGGGCTGCATGGTGTAGAGGGTGCCATGGCGGCAGGCCCTGGGCTTGTGGCTTGCAGAGGCACGTGGTGGGACTTCCTTTCTACACGCCGGTGGCGGAAGTTGAGCAGTGAGGCCTGGGTGTGCATGGGCGAGCAGGCTCCGAAAGGCGGCCGTAGGGGCTTGGGTGCCTCTGCCTGGGTGTGCATGGGCTGGCAGGCGATGTCGGCTTGTGCAAGTGTGTACTGTGCCAATCATGTATCTGGACTCTGTTTCAGATGACGGCTCTGTCTCAGATGTGTGATCTGGTGTACTGCTATACATACCGGCAAGTGGTTGGAGACACATTGGTGGCAGCAGGTGAGCAGTGAGGCCTGGGTGCGCAGGGGCGAAACTCTCTCTCTCTCTCCCCCTCTCTTCTTCTCTCTCGCTCTTCCCCTCTCTTCTTCTCTCTCTCTCTCCCCTTTTCTTCTTCTCTCTCTCTCCCCTCTCTCTTTCTCTCTCTCTCCTTTGATGTGCGCAGGACACACCTTGTCCTGCGGGGAGCCACCAGGTGTCTTCATTTCATTTCAGTGTTCATTTTAATAAAGTTTCATTTGTTGCTTCAAAAGTGAATGTGTGATGCTCATTTTTGTGACGACACATGCATATCACCAGTTGTGATTGTGCGACATCAAGCGGATTATTTTGTACATGTTTAGGCGTAGCTGATGTGGCATGTCTTTGGTCGAGGGGGGGGTGCCAGGGAGGGGGGTTCCTGGGGGTGGTGGCTGCAGGTGTTGTTGCCCTTTTGGCCCTCCGGGCTGCATGTTCAGTTGCCTGGGTGCATCTACTCTTCAGGTGTGGGTCTGGGCTGGGCTCCCTTTTGTGGTGCAGGCTGTGGTCCGACTTTGCACAAGTCAGAGCAGGTGTTATTTTCCTGCTGCTAACGCGCCTTATCGCCTGTTTTGTGTTCTTATCGCAGTTCTGGCTGGTCATTTTGAATGTTGTGGAGTGGTGTTGTTGCGGCTTTTGGCACGGGAACGCATACTCTGCATCTCATTAGTGGTAGTTGCGGGTGTTATCTGTGGCGATGTTTTTTGCGGCTGCTATCATGGGTTAACTGGTGCTGTGGGCTGTTAACACCAGCTTGTGATTGGGGCGATAAGTTTATCGCAACTTTGGCTGCGATAATGTGCCGTTAACTCGGCGATAGATCCCCTAGTTCTATATTGTGCTGCGGTATACCGTGGTAGGTTTGCAGTATTCCATGGTACATAGTGGTGAGAGGGGAGTATGTGGTTGTCTAATGGCAGTGTTTACCAAAGGTAAAGGGCAGCCATGCAGTTTTTATCACAGTTATGCTTGGGTCTGCGTTTCACTGCGTTCTGGGTTAGGGTCTTAGATATAGGTAAGTATTAGGTTTTATGGTTGTTCACTACCTATTACCAGTTTATTTGAGTGGTATAGGTAGAGATTTTTTGTTTTTATAGCAGTCTAGGGAGAACAGCACATTTTTTGAAGTAGCACAGTAATTTGAAGGCATTAAGGTGCTACTCCGTAGACTTTTTTCTGCATGTGTAAATAGGTTAAAAATAGAAATTAGACTTTTGTACACTATATTTGTAAAGTATAGTGTATTACAGTGTATTTCTAATTATTAAAAAAAAAAACTTCTTTTGGTACAATGGTAATTCAGAGGTAGTACAGTGGTACTCGATATATTCTTTTTTTAAATAGGTGGAAAATTATAAATATTTTTCCCTGCCTATTACCACTTTCCAAAGTGGTAATAGGGGATAATACCAAGCCTAATACATACCTAGATCTGAAGGCATTGCGCAGAACACAGACAAACTGTACCTAAAAATATAATGGCTGCCTTTAACTTTTGCAAAGGCAGTCATTAGCCAATCACCAAATGACTTGCCATTGCTATATACCGTGGTACTGCCATGGAATACCACAAAATTTCACAAAAATACTGCAGCAACAGATATTACTAAGTTAAAATGTATTATAACATAAAAATACTTAGTCTGCTTACTTGTAGTACCCAAAAGAATTATCTGCCCACCATAATGTCTAATATTGCCAAATTTCATGTAAATCCATTCAGTCATTTTTATGCCACGTGATATACAAGTCTATGTAAAATGTATTGGAATGCAAGTGTGTTTTGGGACCCCTCTTTTTTCTTTGCACTCCCTTGACCAACAACTGTAAAACTTTCAATCCTCCACCAATGTAATGGGCGCAATAGCCCTGCAAAGTTTCGTGGAGATTTGTCAAACAGGTTCAAAGTAATTGTGGGGCATAAATCTGAGCAATTCATATCTCTGGGTAACCTTAAATATAACTTCAGACAGCTACCACCACTATATATATGTATATGTGTGTACATGTATATATTCACTGCCTTCTCTCTGGCTCACCAATTGCAGGGCTATCAAGTGCAGCGATGAGATAAAATCACCTTACATTCTTTTGCCACTGGGCAGTTTCCAATTATGTTATCATATCCACAAGTTCATGTTCAAAATTTCGACCATGGAATGTCAGTTATTTTACTTATGATTTCCATTAATTTAGAAATATCTATGCAATTGTTTCTTCAACTTGTGTTGATAACGTTTTTTATGTGACATTTGACAGTCTGTCTTCTAACAAAAAGTGCACAGGACTCGTTAACAATAGTATGAAATGTCTTCTATGTCCATTGATGGTAAACAGGAAAGGCTTCTTTAAAAGACACGGCCGCCCATGACCGAATGTATGACTTTTTGACAAAGACTGTGTGTTGAAACGCGTCAAGTCAATAAATACCTTTCCTGTTTAAAATAAGATCCTGAGTGCGACCTTTTTCTACATTGCTTGCAGCGCGAGATATCTGCATATATATATATATATATTATCTACTGGCGGTCGCCAGTAGATAGTTATAGTTAGGACCGTGTTTCCATAGGAAATCTGAAAATTCTATTTTGAATAACTTTGGCGCCGGTTGATGAATCCTCGCGAAATTTTCAAAACTAATGGGGCGCTCCGCTCAGCTCCTACCCTGAAAGTCTCGGGGGATTCGTCAAGCGGGGGCCGAGAAAAAAGGGGGGTCCAAAAACGCGTTTTCCCCATGCATTTTCCCATAGGACCTTTAGTCGAAGGTACAGCCCGAGCGGCTGAACAGAATTACTTGAAATTTGGCAGAGAGGTAGTCCTCAGGTCAGGGATGTGCCTTTTGCATATATGGAGTCAATCTGTTCAGTAGTTCCTGAGAAAATTGCAGTTAAAAGCACATACATATCTATAGCCGCGCACGTGCGCGCACCGTGCACGCACCGTGCGAGCACCCTAACGTGCGCGAGCGTAATTCTGATTGGTGGTTACATGTTAGTCAACGTTCGAATCGGTCGAAATCAGGAAGTGTCGGCCGCCATTTTGTTTGTTTTCAGTGCGAGAGTGAAAAAGGAAGGTGGCGAACATGAAAAGGGGGCAGGGTAGAGAGTTCTTGACCCCCTAGCCTTTGTCAGGGGGTCCCTGAAGGACCCCGAAGGCAGAACATTTTTTTAAAAAAAATGTTTTAAATCGCGGGGGTGCGCGCACCGTGTGCGCACGGTGAAAAACCCAAAAAGAATTTTTTTTTTTTTTAATACGTAGGTTATTGTAAAATAAATATATAAAAAAAATAATAATACATACATTACTAAGCATTTAAAAAACCGTACAAATTCACTGAAAAAACCATAGGTTTCACACACGTTATAGTTAGGAATTAGCATTTAAAAAACCTTGCAAATTCGCTTAAAAAACCATAGGTTTCACACATGTTAAAGTTAGCTGGACATTTCGTTCGTAAAAAAACAATGAAATTCCCCCGTTACAGTTAGGTCAGATAACTATAACTCACGCGACCAGCACTCTATCACAAGGATGATGTCATCAGTGATGTCATGAGTGATGCCACTGACCATGTCATGAGTGATGAAATATGTGACATCATGAGCACTGGATTGCGGGTGCGCGAGTTATAGTTATCTGACCTAACTATAACGGGGGAATTTCATTGGTTTTTTATGAACGAAATGTCCAGCTAACTATAACATGTGTGAAACCTATGGTTTTTTAAGTGAATTTATATATATATATATATATATATGTTTACCAAAATTTGCTTCTTACTGGATACCCAGGCCCATAGACAGCTGGTGCGTGATGCCGGCGAAGCCTCCGGCCGTAATAATCCCAAATTCGTAGAACAGATAACACGCACACTCAGGAGATAACGCCAAGTTTACAGGTTTAATCGGTAACGCGTTTCGACAGCAGCGGCTGTCTTGATCACACAATTGCCAATAAAGTTTTGAAACCATAAGTAGCCAAACAATTGACACAAAAGAAAGTTATAAGCAGTGTAAATGCTGATCCACTGTGACTAACATCGCGGCCATATTGGAATGGTGAAATTTGCCGGTCGTGTTAATAGTAATACAATATACGGTGTTCTGAACAAGAGTATACAAAGCAATTACACTGGATAATCATCTAAATAATCAAATATCAAATAGAGATACGTTCTAACATATATTTGTTAGAAACCAATATGACATATAAACCTTGCAAATGTATATTATCGCACCAATAGTGGTTCATGATAGAAGGTTAATGCCTGTTCGTCTTGTGTAATATATTGACAAGGGACAAGTACTAATGTATACAGCTAAACAATGATATACTGAGTTAATTTCAATGCACCATAGTGGTTTTTTGGTATATCCTGTCAGGAACTACATGTATCAGAACCATTACAATCATGTTTGTAAAACGACCTAGCTTACAGTGAGTTTCTGATTAAAAAACACATCTAACAGATACTATATACTATTTCTATAATTTGAAAATTCATTAGCATACTTAATCATGAGACAATAATCAAATTTATAGTAGATGTGTATATACTACATGAGATCTCAATAATCCTAGGCATAGTAGATGTAGTTACAATAAGTCCGATTGGTCAGAGTTTGGCATAGTTATCAATTTAACAAATAGTGAATGAAAAAATACTGTGAATGAAAAAAGAACAGAACAAAAAAGATGAAAAATCTTATCTTACTAAAGTGTAGACCCAAAAGTGGAAAAAAAGGGTAGGGACCCATATCGGAATAGCCATCCCAGGATACCGGGAATCCCTTCCTTTCTTCCTGTGATAGAAATGAGAAAAAATGATGATTAAAATTATTCTTCAAGTTCTACTGTATAGGGAATATTTACACAGATAGAACCAATTAAAGAATGCACTTCAATAATGGATGGTACAGTTTACGGAGGAAAGATTGATCTTAATCTAGGTTTAGAAGAGGAGTTAATCTTCATACAAATGGGTACTTAATTCTTCATCAAGATTATGACCTGCTGGATATTTAGTTTCGAGGTTCAATATCCACTTAGATTCTTGTTTACGCAACTTGAGCACTCTGTTACCTCCTCTAGCATGGTTGTGTACCTGTTCTATAATAAAGTAGCTAAGTAGCGAGCTATTTGACAGGTGAAATTCCTTGAAGTGTCTCGCTATGGGGTAGTGAAAATCTTTTTTGTTTATGGCACGTAGATGTTCCTGTATCCGTTTTTTGGCCATAAATGTAGTGCTCCCCACATATCTAAGTTTGCATGGGCATTCTAAGACATATATGCTGAACGGGGTGCTACAAGTGAGAAATTGATTAATGCGTTTGGGTTTGTCCTGACCAGGTATGGTGAATTCTTGTACCATGTGACTATTGTAGCAGGCTCGGCAGTGCCCACAGGGAAAGAAACCTTTCAAATTATGTTCCCCTTTAGATGGTGTCTGAGTTATGTCGTTGTGCACTAAAATGTCTCTGAAATTCCGGCTTTTGCGGTAGGTTATACTGGGTCTCTTTTTCATTGTTTGTCCTATAATGGGATCACTTGTGAGGATGTCCCATTTGTCAGCTAATATCTTCTGTACCTGTCTGGAACTGTTGTTAAAAGTCAAAATGACTCTAGTTTCTAGATCAGTAAGATCCTCATCGGTACACTTATCTTCACGTGATGTTAGTGTGGATAGCCTATCAACTGAGGCGATTTTGGTCAATGCTTTGTTTAGTACCCATTTAGGATAGCCTCTGTTAAGAAATCTTTCAATCATGATGTTTTTTTCATTTGTAAATGCCGCTTCTGTGCTGCAATTTCTTCTTACTCTCAGCAGCTCACCGTATGGAATACTCCATTTTAAATTGTCAGGGTGGCTGCTGAGGGCATGAAGCAGAGTATTACCAGCCGTTGTTTTTCGAAAGAGACTAGTGTGAAGGGTACCGTCTTCAGCTGTTATCATTAGATCGAGAAATTCAATCTGATGGCGGTTCATGTTGACTGTCAAGTGGATGTTATAGTTGTTGTTGTTAAGTTTCTCTACAAACTGAATAGCTGAATCCTCACTGCCTGACCAGATTATAAAAAGATCGTCAATGTATCTGAGCCAAACTTTAACCTTGGAAAATTCCGCGGTCAAGTTGGCATCAGATTGAATGTCCTCTTCCCATTTGCCTAGGAACAAGTTGGCAAAACTTGGGGCAAAACAAGTTCCCATCGCCGTACCCCGTGTTTGTCTAAAGATGGTACCATTGAATATTAAAAATATTCCGTTCTAGACATTGTCTCATCATTTTGGTAATCATTTTTGTATGTTCCAGATATTTTATCGGTCTATTTTTTAAGAAATGAAAACATGCTTCTATGCCTTGTTCATGTTCAATTATGGTGTATAAAGAGTTCACATCAAGAGTTATCATCAGGTCGGTGTTGTTCCACGTTATATCACTAAGTTTACACAAAAAATCTTTTGTATCTTTAACATGAGATGGTAAAGCAGAAACATAATCTCTTAAAAAATGATCCACATATTTTGACACATTTTCTAAAGTACTGCCAATGGAAGAAACGATAGGTCTCCCTGGTGGATTAGTGGAGTCTTTATGTACTTTGGGCAATAGATACAAAATGGGCATCTTAGGGTAATCACGTTTGAGAAAACAATATTCCTCCCAAGTTAAGAGACCATCTTGTTCCCATTTTTTTAGATCTTGCCATGTGTCAATGATACTCTGATTGTATATGTCAAAGTTGATCTTGGCATAAAATTCGATATCATTTAGTTGTCGTAATGCCTCGTGAATATACGATTCTCTTTTCCATAGAACAATGTTCCCTCCTTTGTCAGCTGGACGGATAACAATGTCAGTATCATCGGCTAGAGACTCAATTACTTCTTTTTCATTTTTCGATAGATTAAATTCTGATGGGATGAACTTTTGATGTTTGAGTTTTTGCAATGACTTGGTTACTACATCATGAAAACTGTCTATGTTGTCATGAGGCAAGTTAGGATAGAAAATAGATTTGGGCTTATATTTGGTATGTGCCGCTTGATCGATGGTTATATCCAAATCATGACCAATATCTTGAGTAGCTCTCAAGGACAGATCATTATTTGCTAGATCATGCATAGTTTGTAGAGTTGTGACATCAGATATTATCAATTCATCATGTATGTTACTTGTTGAGTCAAGAGTTGAGTCAAGAGTAATGTCACTTCTCGTGTTAGATCCTTTCAGTCTATGCCATTTTTTCAATTTGATTTTTCTTATAAACTTATATAGATCTACACGAGTTTCTGAGTAGTTAAAAATCTGGGTTGGGCAAAAGGTTAAGCCTAGACATAACGTTTTCTTTTCAAAGAAGGATAGTGGGCATTCTGTGAGATTAATGATAGTTTTATTTACCATTTCTGGATCCATCATAGTTGTTTTCTGGAGTCTGCCAATTTGTTTCCCATGGACTCCTTGATGTTGTCGTTTCTGTTCCTGTTGTTTCTTTCGTTTCCTCCTCTGTTTGCTCCTCCCCTGCCTCTTCCTCTTCCTCTGCCTCTGCCTCTCTGTGCTCGTCCTCGTCCTTGAACTGGCGGAGTTGGTGTCTCTCTCGATGTTTGTCGACCTCTTCTGAGGACACGGAACTCGTCTAAAAAAGTTGCCGTTTTCAGAGTTGCTTGTCTTTCCGGAATTGAACTGGTAGTGTTAATAGATACATCACTGTCAGATCCGCTAGTTTCTGTAATGATAGATTCAGTTCTTATCTGGGCTGCAGTATCTTCTCCATGTTCTTTAGGTTGCGTCCTCAGAAGAGGTCGACAAACATCGAGAGAGACACCAACTCCGCCAGTTCAAGGACGAGGACGAGCACAGAGAGGCAGAGGCAGAGGAAGAGGAAGAGGCAGGGGAGGAGCAAACAGAGGAGGAAACGAAAGAAACAACAGGAACAGAAACGACAACATCAAGGAGTCCATGGGAAACAAATTGGCAGACTCCAGAAAGCAACTATGATGGATCCAGAAATGGTAAATAAAACTATCATTAATCTCACAGAACGCCCACTATCCTTCTTTGAAAAGAAAACGTTATGTCTAGGCTTAACCTTTTGCCCAACCCAGATTTTTAACTACTCAGAAACTCGTGTAGATCTATATAAGTTTATAAGAAAAATCAAATTGAAAAAATGGCATAGACTGAAAGGATCTAACACGAGAAGTGACATTACTCTTGACTCAACTCTTGACTCAACAAGTAACATACATGATGAATTGATAATATCTGATGTCACAACTCTACAAACTATGCATGATCTAGCAAATAATGATCTGTCCTTGAGAGCTACTCAAGATATTGGTCATGATTTGGATATAACCATCGATCAAGCGGCACATACCAAATGTAAGCCCAAATCTATTTTCTATCCTAACTTGCCTCATGACAACATAGACAGTTTTCATGATGTAGTAACCAAGTCATTGCAAAAACTCAAACATCAAAAGTTCATCCCATCAGAATTTAATCTATCGAAAAATGAAAAAGAAGTAATTAAGTCTCTAGCCGATGATACTGACATTGTTATCCGTCCAGCTGACAAAGGAGGGAACATTGTTCTATGGAAAAGAGAATCGTATATTCACGAGGCATTACGACAACTAAATGATATCGAATTTTATGCCAAGATCAACTTTGACATATACAATCAGAGTATCATTGACACATGGCAAGATCTAAAAAAATGGGAACAAGATGGTCTCTTAACTTGGGAGGAATATTGTTTTCTCAAACGTGATTACCCTAAGATGCCCATTTTGTATCTATTGCCCAAAGTAAATAAAGACTCCACTAATCCACCAGGGAGACCTATCGTTTCTTCCATTGGCAGTACTTTAGAAAATGTGTCAAAATATGTGAATTATTTTTTAAGAGATTATGTTTCTGCTTTACCATCTCATGTTAAAGATACAAAAGATTTTTTGTGTAAACTTAGTGATATAACGTGGAACAACACCGACCTGATGATAACTCTTGATGTGAACTCTTTATACACCATAATTGAACATGAACAAGGCATAGAAGCATGTTTTCATTTCTTAAAAAATAGACCGATAAAATATCTGGAACATACAAAAATGATTACCAAAATGATGAGACAATGTCTAGAACGGAATATTTTTATGTTCAATGGTACCATCTTTAGACAAACACGGGGTACGGCGATGGGAACTTGTTTTGCCCCAAGTTTTGCCAACTTGTTCCTAGGCAAATGGGAAGAGGACATTCAATCTGATGCCAACTTGACCGCGGAATTTTCCAAGGTTAAAGTTTGGCTCAGATACATTGACGATCTTTTTATAATCTGGTCAGGCAGTGAGGATTCAGCTATTCAGTTTGTAGAGAAACTTAACAACAACAACTATAACATCCACTTGACAGTCAACATGAACCGCCATCAGATTGAATTTCTCGATCTAATGATAACAGCTGAAGACGGTACCCTTCACACTAGTCTCTTTCGAAAAACAACGGCTGGTAATACTCTGCTTCATGCCCTCAGCAGCCACCCTGACAATTTAAAATGGAGTATTCCATACGGTGAGCTGCTGAGAGCAAGAAGAAATTGCAGCACAGAAGCGACATTTACAAATGAAAAAAACATCATGATTGAAAGATTTCTTAACAGAGGCTATCCTAAATGGGTACTAAACAAAGCATTGACCAAAATCGCCTCAGTTGATAGGCTATCCACACTAACATCACGTGAAGATAAGTGTACCGATGAGGATCTTACTGATCTAGAAACTAGAGTCATTTTGACTTTTAACAACAGTTCCAGACAGGTACAGAAGATATTAGCTGACAAATGGGACATCCTCACAAGTGATCCCATTATAGGACAAACAATGAAAAAGAGACCCAGTATAACCTACCGCAAAAGCCGGAATTTCAGAGACATTTTAGTGCACAACGACATAACTCAGACACCATCTAGAGGGGAACATAATTTGAAAGGTTTCTTTCCCTGTGGGCACTGCCGAGCCTGCTACAATAGTCACATGGTACAAGAATTCACCATACCTGGTCAGGACAAACCCAAACGCATTAATCAATTTCTCACTTGTAGCACCCCGTTCAGCATATATGTCTTAGAATGGCCATGCAAACTTAGATATGTGGGGAGCACTACATTTATGGCCAAAAAACGGATACAGGAACATCTACGTGCCATAAACAAAAAAGATTTTCACTACCCCATAGCGAGACACTTCAAGGAATTTCACCTGTCAAATAGCTCGCTTCTTAGCTACTTTATTATAGAACAGGTACACAACCATGCTAGAGGAGGTAACAGAGTGCTCAAGTTGCGTAAACAAGAATCTAAGTGGATATTGAACCTCGAAACTAAATATCCAGCAGGTCATAATCTTGATGAAGAAATAAGTACCCATTTGTATGAAGATTAACTCCTCTTCTAAACCTAAATTAAGATCAATCTTTACTCCGTAAACTGTACCATCCATTATTGAAGTGCATTTTTTAATTAGTTCTATCTGTGTAAATATTCCCTATACAGTAGAACTTGAAGAATAATTTTAATCATCATTTTTTCTCATTTCTATCACAGGAAGAAAGGAAGGGATTCCCGGTATCCTGGGATGGCTATTCCGATATGGGTCCCTACCCTTTTTTTTCCACTTTTGGGTCTACACTTTAGTAAGATAAGATTTTTCATCTTTTTTGTTCTGTTCTTTTTTCATTCACAGTATTTTTTCATTCACTATTTGTTAAATTGATAACTATGCCAAACTCTGACCAATCGGACTTATTGTAACTACATCTACTATGCCTAGGATTATTGAGATCTCATGTAGTATATACACATCTACTATAAATTTGATTATTGTCTCATGATTAAGTATGCTAATGAATTTTCAAATTATAGAAATAGTATATAGTATCTGTTAGATGTGTTTTTTAATCAGAAACTCACTGTAAGCTAGGTCGTTTTACAAACATGATTGTAATGGTTCTGATACATGTAGTTCCTGACAGGATATACCAAAAAACCACTATGGTGTATTGAAATTAACTCAGTATATCATTGTTTAGCTGTATACATTAGTACTTGTCCCTTGTCAATATATTACACAAGACGAACAGGCATTAACCTTCTATCATGAACCACTATTGGTGCGATAATATACATTTGCAAGGTTTATATGTCATATTGGTTTCTAACAAATATATGTTAGAACGTATCTCTATTTGATATTTGATTATTTAGATGATTATCCAGTGTAATTGCTTTGTATACTCTTGTTCAGAACACCGTATATTGAATTACTATTAACACGACCGGCAAATTTCACCATTCCAATATGGCCGCGATGTTAGTCACAGTGGATCAGCATTTACACTGCTAATAACTTTCTTTTGTGTCAATTGTTTGGCTACTTATGGTTTCAAAACATTATTGGCAATTGTGTGATCAAGACAGCCGCTGCTGTCGAAACGCGTTACCGATTAAACCTGTAAACTTGGCGTTATCTCCTGAGTGTGCGTGTTATCTGTTCTACGAATTTGGGAATATATATATATATATATATATATATATATATATATATATATATATATATATATATATATTATATATATTCATTGAAAAAACCCTCGGTTTCTGGGACGTAATGTTAGTTGGACATTTCACTCATACAAAACCAGAGAAATTCCGCCGTTATAGTTAGTTCAGCTAACTATAACTCGTGCGCCCGCAATGCACTGCTGAGGATGTCACATATTACATCATTCATGACATGGTCGGTGACATCACTGATGACATTTCAAATGACATCACTGATGACATCATCCAGTGACTGTGTGTTTCTGTAAAGTTTAAATATGTTTTATAAATATGCCAAGGTGTATTGAAGAATGAGTGGGTGTATAAGTGTCTGGATGGAGGATTTAGTAGGTGCGTGACTGACTGTATAAGTGAGTGATTAAATGTGTCTTACTGAATGCATGGGTTAGTGACTAAACTGTGTGAATGTCTGTATCAGTCTGTCTGTTGTTGTGTAAGCTGCTGCATGGGTTGGTCAGTAGCTACATGAGTGTCTATATGGGTTATTGATTGGTTGCCTGAGTTTTTGTATGGGAGTCTGAGTGTGTGTATGGGTGGGTGGGAGGTGTGTGACTCTGAGCATATATGTGTGAGTGGTTGAATCACTGGGTGTATGGGTTCAAGAGTGCATGTGAAAACAGCTGTATGGGTGGGTGAGTGTGTGTATGGGTGTGTTGGTGAGTGAATGGATGTCTCAGTGGTACATGTCCAAGTAACTACATATGTAAAAGGCATTGTATGTGAGAGTTGGAGTATATAAATGACTATACGTGAGAGTCAGTGATTGTGATAGTGGCTGTATGGATGAGTGTGTACTTGTATCAGTGATTATATAAGAGAGTAAGTATGCATTAGTATCTGTATGAATAAGTGAGGTGGTGTGTGTATAACTGTATAGGTGAGGAAATGGGAGTGTGATTGATTCTTTGCATGACTGACTAGGTGTGTGAGTAACTCCATGGATGAGTGGTGGTGTGTGAGTGTCTGTATAGATGTATGAGTGCATATGATAGTGTTGTATTGACAAGTGACTGCATGTATGAGTGATTGTATGGGTGAACGAGTGGATGTGTGTGTAGACCTAGGAATCAGTGAGTGCGTATGTAGTAACTGTTACGGGTGTGTAGATGGTTTCAAAAATGGTAGTCTGTATTTTACAGTGGGTGTATCAAAGGTTATAATATAGCGTGAGGAGGTGCATCAGATTTTCACTTGGATGATGCCATCAGTGATGTCATCAGAGATGTCATTTGAGATGTCATCAGTGAGTTCATCAGTGAAGACACTGACCATGTCATGAATTATGTAATATGTGACGTCATCAGCAGTGCATTGCGGGGGCGCGAGTTATAGTTAGCTGAACTAATCCGAATTGGCCCCCTTGAGTCCTGAGGGTCCCTGGGGGCCAATTAGCCCACCAGCTACCTCCACTAAGCGCCACAGATCTGCGTTGCAGAGTGGTGTAAAAAGGGGGTGTGGCCTTGGACCACCTCTCTGCAAGGCAGCTCCCTGGCGCTTACTGATGGTACCTGGTGGGCTAGTTGGCCCCCAGGTGTAGTGACCTGAGTCAGGGGCACTAGGACCCTGCACTTGACCCAAGGGAGGGGACAGAGACCGGACACCACTTCCGGTCAGGGAGTGGGGCGGGCAGTTCTGGACACGAGGGCAGAGGGACCAGACGTGCATGTGGGCACGGAGCCAATACAAGAATAAAGAACGATATACCCACCTACCTGTCTCGGTGAGGATCATTTGCAGAACACTACAACTGGCGACGAAAGGTGGGATCTAGAACAACCACCAGATGCGACAAGAAGCGTGCCTCACCCACGATGTCCACATGGAGCCAGGAGCCCACCCTGGTCCGCTGACAGACGTGACGACGACGGGAGTACGCCTGATCGCAGAAGAAAATGAAACCAGGAGCCCACCCTGGTCCGTTGGGCCCCAAAAGGAAGAAGTCGCGAAATTGGGAGCCCACCCCGATTGCGAAATAAACGGAGTCAGGAGCCCACCCTGGTCTGTGTGCAGCGGCTACAGCGACATTGGGAACCCACCCCGGCCGCATCAAGAAAAGCGAGGTGAGAGAAGTCAAATTAAAGGCACCCGATCGTGGAGAGCCGCCCACTGACTGACAAGAGCCTGAGCATTCAACCTGAAATCTTGCGAGACCTGGTGGCCATCTTGAAGTCAGGCAGGAGAGCCAATGAAGAGCTGAGGAAAGCCTGGCGGCCATTTGAAAGTCAGGCAAAGCAAGTCTCGCCCACAGAATTCCCGGCAGCCATGTTAGAGTCAGGCGGGACAGCCAATAAGGGACAGTAGAATGCCAGGCGGCCATTTTTAAGTCAGGCATTAACAAAAAGCCATAGGAAAAGAAGGAAATAACGGGGCATTGCAACACAGAAAAGGAAATAAGGAACAAAGCACAACAAAAGAAGACAAAAAATAAAGGAAGGAGGGAAAAATGGCCAACAAAAGTGACAAGACCAGCGCACAGGCAATATTTCGCAGACCACTACCATTCAGCCTATCGGAACCACAGACAGGCATCAGGTGGGAATGCTGGATTCGGCAATTTGAACACTACATGCGCGCCACAGACATCGCAGAGGCCAAACATGTTGACCTCTTCTTGAACCTTGTAGGAGATGGAGTGGAAGACCTGCTCACAACGTTCCCCAGCGATAAAGTAGCGATGTATAAGGGACTGATACAGTGCCTCACAGAGAAGTTCGACCCGCAAAGACACATCGACTTCGAGAGGTGCACATTTAACACTGCGTGTCAATGAGCAGAGGAGTCCCTTGACGATTTCACAACCAGACTGTGTAAACTAGTAACGTATTGTGAGTTTGACAAGTTAGACAATGAACAAGCGATACGACTACACATCATATAAGGTTGCCAGTCCGTAGAGTTCCGCACACGTATTTTGAAGGAACCAACAACGCTGCAGAAGATACTGACGATGGCCCGAGTAGAAGCAAGAGCAACGACACACGCCAAACAGATGGAGCAGGGTAAAGATAGAAGGGCTGAACAAGCGAACCGCATAATGAGAAGCAGCAAGAAAAAAGACAGCACACCGCCACCGCCAACAAAAGGACAAGAAAGAACGTGCTACCGGTGCAGCCTTGACTTCCCACATGTCAGTGCATGCCCAGCAATGGGCCAGAAATGCAGAAAGTGGAACAGAGACAATAACTTTGCATGTGCCTGCATAAGTAGACAGTTTAAAAGTGAACGAGGAAGACCGGCAAGACCCCGAGCAGGAATGAGCAGCCATGTCAGGCACATGGAGATGGCAAATCGCAGCTCCTCAGATGAATCCGAAGGAACAGTCGCGTCGGAAAGGGCGTAAAGACGGTATCTAATGTCAGATGCACCCACGGAAGAACGAAGGCCAGAGCACATAAACACTGTGGAGAAGCATCAAATAAAGAAAATAGCAACTATGGATGCCACAGCACACATTTCGTGCTGGATAGTGGGGCTACTTGCTACATCATGTGCACGTCGGAATACGAGAAGATGAAGATAAGACCACCACTATCACCATGGACCGTTGATGTTTTCACTTGGGGCTTGAAGAAGCCGGTGGAAAACATGGTAAAATTCACAGAGACACTGACGTACAAAGATAGGTCATGCAGAGAAGAGGTACATGTTCTGCGGGGAGACATTCCAGCACCATGACTGCTGAGCAATGTCACGGCACAGGTAATGGGCCTCCTAGCGATTACATACCACATGTCTGAGAAAGGGAACATTCTACAAGAACATCCAGCCATACTACAAGGCCTAGGAAAACTAAAAGGGAAACAAATAACACTGCACATCAACGAGGCAGTCAGACCTGTGGCGCAGCATCACCGCCGAGTGCCCATACATCTACAAACTCAGGTCGAAGAAGAAATACAGAGTCTGCTGGCACAAGACCGGAAGGACCGACTCCCTGGGTGTCTCCAATAGTGGCGGTTCCGAAAAAGAACACGTCAAAGATTCGCATATGCCTGGACATGAGGATACCAAACACAGCCATTGAAAGAGAACGACACCGTGGGCCTCACCTCAACGACATGATAAGCTGTCTCACTGGTGCATGCCGATTCTCGAAGCTGCACCTGTGCAAAGGATACCATCAACTGGAACTCGATGAGCAATCAAGATACATTACCACATTGGCCATGCACATGGGACTGTTCCGCTACAAGCGGCTGAGATTCGGCATATCATCTGCTGTGGAGATATTTATGGAAACAATAAGGCAGGTAATAAGGCTGGTGAAAAACAGTTTTAACTACAGCGACGACATCCTGGTGATTGGCCGGTCCGATGAAGCACATGACAATGCCCTACGTGAAGTATGCCTGCAGTTGGAACATGCAGGACTAACATTGAACGCTGACAAATATGAGTTGGGAAGAAGTGAACTGGTATTCTTTGGGCACATATTCTCCAAAAAAGGTATGAGGCCGGACCCCAGCAAAGTAGAGACCTTAAAAAGGCTAATCCTCCGATAGACGTTGCAGAAGTAAGGTCGTTTCTTGGTCTTGCCAGTTACTGTGCCCACTACATAAAAGACTTCGCCACAGTAAGCACACCACTGTGGGACCTAACAAAGCAGGGTCAGAAGTTCATCTGATCACATGAGTGCAGTTGGGCATTTGAAGCCATCAGACAGGTCGTGATGGCCGTAGATCATCTTGCCTACATCGATCCGCTACTATGCACCGAGATGACCGTAGACGCCAGCCCGGTAGGATTAGGGGCAATCCTAGCACAACACCTGCCAGTTAGAGACTCACCAAGAAAAATTGTTGCATAAGCAAGCAAAAGTCTGTCTGACGTTGAAAGAGCATACTCCCAACCTGAGAAGGAGAGCTTAGTGGTGGTCTGGGCGTGTGAACACTATCACATGTTCATCTACGGAAAACCATTCACCATCGTCACTGACCATCAGGCCCTGGTGACAATATATGGTAACCCGAATGCAAAGATGCCGCCTCGCATTGAGCGCTGGGGCATAAGACTGCTGGACTACGACTTCAAGATAGTGCACAAGCCGGGTAAAAATTACAACCCGGCTGACTACATATCTCGGCACCCCTTACCACAGGCACCAGAAAAGACCTCAATGGCAGAAGAATATCTCAACTTTGTACTAAAACAGAGCATGCCGGCGCCTATAACACTGGCTGAACTAGAGCAGGAGACAGCAAAGGATGACACAATGCAAGCAGTGAAAGCAACAACAAGACAGTATAGATGGAGACATGTCAACAACAACTGCACAATGGAGGACGGAGTAAACAAGGAGGAAATGATAGCATTCAAAAGGATACATGACGAACTATCAGAGACTGAAAATGGCATATTCATGCGAGGGACAAGGATAGTAATACCAAAAGGGCTACGTCAACAGACTGTTAACTTAGCACATGAGGCACACAGAGGCATAGTCGCAACAAAGAAGATGCTACGGGAGAAGGTATGGATCCCTGGCCTAGACAGAATGGTGGAAGATACCATCATGAGCTGTCACCTCTGTCAAACAAAGGGCCCGCCAGCCAAGCCGGAACCACTGCAAATGTCAGAACTGCCTAGGGCAGTGTGGACAACGTTGGCAGCAGACTTCTATGGGCTGCTAGACACGGGTAACTACCTGCTCGTGATCATTGACGAATACTCGAGGTTTCCCATAGTACGTCGCACCTCCTCGACATCATCAACTGCGACACTACCAATACTCTATGACATATTTGCAGCCTGGGGATCACCAGAGACCCTAAAGACAGATAACGATCCTCCTTTTTCAGGGGAGGAGTTAGAAAAATTAATGAGCTACCTAGGCATTCATCACAGGAAGATAATATCTCTGTGGCCACAAGCGAATAACATGGTGGAGAGGTTCATGGGCAACATAAAGAAGGCTGTCCAAAAAGCAAAGCTAGCACAGATTTACATAGGACAAGCACTCTGTCAAGTACTATGAGACTATAGAAACACCCCCCACAGCTCCACAGGACGATGTCCAGCTGAACTAGTGCTGGGGAGGACAAGCAGAATGAGACTACCACAGCTAGAGGCAAAGAAGTCACCAGATCACAGCAGCAGACAAAAGCGTACGGGGACGCCCGGCAACATGCCACCCCAGCGCACCTCAAGCAAGGGGCCCAAGTGGTGGTGTGTCAGCAACAACGGAGAAAGTCTGACAGTCCATTTTCAAAAGACCAGCTAACAATAACGGAAGTAAAAAAGCCAATCATCACGGCGGAGTCAGGCCCCTAACGAATAATAAGAAATAGTTCTCACTTCAAAGGAGTGAAGACCATCGATGAAGACGGAGAGAACATTGGCACACAGGAGAGGAACAGAGTCATAGATAATGAAGGAAGAGGTACGGACAAGAGTGAAGGACAAGAAGAGGACCTACAGGAGGAACAAGAAGGGATTCGTCCAAGAAGAGTGAGCAAAAAGACAAATTGAAGAAATGTAGTGATGGGGACGAATGTTTCGCCATTCCTCCCATTTCTCTCTCTCTCTCTCCCTCTCTCTCTCTCTCTATCTCCCCTTTACCTCACATTGATCTATCTCTCTATCTCCCGTCGCAGTCTCTTCCTGACAAAGAAGGAGATGTAGTGACCTGAGTCAGGGACACTAGGACCCTGCACACGACCCAAGGGAGGAGACAGAGACTGGACACCACTTCTGGTCAGGGAGTGGGGCGAGCAGTTCTGGACAGGAGGGCAGAGAGACCAGACGTGCATGTGGGCACGGAGACAATACAAGAATAAAGAACGATATAGCCACCTACCTGTCTCGGTGAGGATCATTTGCAGAACACTACAACAGGGACCCTCGGGATTCAAGGGGACTTAATCCCCCAACTTAAAACATGCCACGGGGCTCGTTTGCACAGTGGTGAAAGCAGGGGGTGGGGCCTGATGTGACAAGTGTGGAAACACCAGTGGCGCGTTTTAAGTTGGGGGATTAAGTCCCCTTGAATCCTGAGGGTCACTGGGGGCCAACTAGCCCACCAGGTACCTCTCTGCAATGCAGCACTGTGGAGCATACTGGAGGTACCTGGTGGGCTAGTTGGCCCCCAGGGACCCTCAGGATTGAAGGGGAATTAATTCCCCACCTTAAAACGCGCCACAGGCACGTTTGCAGAGTGTTGCTGGGAGGGGGCGGGCCTATGCTGGCTTTTTTTAAATTTCTTTTTTAGAAGGGGGGTGGCGGTCCCCAGGGCCATCGAGGGCTCCTGGAGGGGGTCATGCAGCCCCCTCCCTTTGTGAAAGTGCCCCGGGAGGTGGCTGTCCCCGGGGCGTGTGGGGGGACTCGAGCCCCCCACACAGGTTTAATTATTTTTTTTAAACGACCACTGGGGGGTGATGGTCCCTGGGGCACGGGGCATGGCTGCCAACACTTCCTGGTTTGGAGTGTTGGCAGCCAATCACAGTGAAACTTGGGGTTGGGAGGGTTTGCGAATCCACCGCTGCCCTAGATATCGAAACTTTTATTTTTTTAATTTCTCAGCAACTACTGAACGGATTTACACAATTTAAAAAAAAGGTCACTTTCCGAACCAAGCACCACCTTTTTGCCAAATTTGGTGTAATTCCGTTCAGCAGTTCGGGATGTAACCTTGGCTTAAGTTTCCTATGGAAAATTGATTTTGAAACTTTTTTTTTCAATTTCTCAGAAACTACTGAACGGATTTACACCATTTAACAAAAAGGACTCTTTCTGAACCAAGGGCTACCTTTTTGCCAAATTTGGTGTAATTCCGTTCAGCAGTTCGGGCTGTAGCTTTGTCTAAACTTTCCTATGGAAAATAACATGGGGATAATGCGTTTTGGGACCCCCTTTTTTCTCTGCCCCCGCTTAGTGAACCACCCCGAAACTTTCAAGACAGGAGCTGACCTGAGCTAATCACTAGTTTTGAGAATTTCACGAAGATTCGTCAACCGGCGCCAAAGTTATTGGGAAAACAAAAAACACTTTTCCTTTGGAAACTAGGTCCTAACTATAACTACCTACTGGCTCTAGCCAGTAGGTAATATTTATATACATACATATATATGCATATATTTATATATGCATATATATATATATGATCAATTATTTCGTTTCAAATGTTGCACTGATATTGTCACAGAACATGTCGTGAGTAATGTAATAGGTGAGATAATTAGTGCATGGCAAGGGTGCGAGCTATAGTTATTTTAGTGCACAATTTATAGTTACTTGAGATAACAATCCCTGGGGAATTTTGTTACTTTAAAAGGTATGTTTAAACAGACATTTTCACCCAACTATAATGTCCCTTTCGCATTTGTTTTTTACAGTGAATTTAAAATGTTGTTTTTAATGTACAGTAAGATATTAATACAATTCCTAACTATACCATCGTTTTAACATTTGGCTTTTTCAGTGAATTTCCATATTTCTTTAACATAAATTAAGATTGTCCTTGGCCGTGCGTGGCTTTGGGTTAGGTGCCAAAACCCCTCGACTGCGCACGACTGACTATGTCCTACTACAATATAAAGGGTGTTATTTTAAGTAAGGCAGAGCCACTAGCTTTGTCAAAAGTGTCAGAACAGCAAAATATAAAAAGCAGGCCAATTGGCTTTATTAAGGTGTCAGTAGAATCAACATATATAAAGCAGACATATTGGTTTTGTCAAAAAGTCACTAATAACTGTAACCAAAATATATTTTATACATTTACTATGTTTAATAATAGTGATTGTCACTAAATATTTACAATAAAGCTTTTTTGAAAATACATTAACATGTCTTTGAATCTTTTCCATAGAACCAACCACAAAGGATCCCTCCACTCCAGTTGTAGAGCAGACAGCTTGAGCTCGGAGTAGAGCATACAGCTCCAGCTCAGAGTGCTTTAAAAATAATGATTAGCTTTCTTGGGGTCATGGTGAGAATGACTTAAGAGACTTACTGCATTTTATTTAATGTTGTTTGCAGGGGCTGATGTGCTCCCAGCATCCACCACAACATTTAAAAGAAGCTTCTAGGGGCACCACCAGCATCAAAAATATGTAAAAAATAAAACTCTTGCAGGGCATTATGGGGCACTTCCCAACTGGAGTAGTGAATGTGAAAAGAGCTGCTACGTTGCTAATTTCACATTCGCTGCTTTATTTGTTTCTAATTTGGGGAGGGTGGAGTAAATTTTCCCTCACCCAGCCATTTCATGGCCCCAGGGACCCCATTCCAGAGGGCCCGATTTCCTTTTTTAATTGGGGGCGGGGCGTGAGGCCCTACCTTACCGAGTTTTTTTGAGGCTCCAAGGACCCCCATCTCTGGGGCTGATGTATATTTCATTTTGGAAGAGGGGTGTCCCCGAGCCTCGATGGATCACAGCAGCCCCATCCCAGGGGCCTATGCTTTTTTTTTGGGGAAGTGGGGCATGGGCCATCTCTCTTGAAGGCACCAAAGAGCCCTGGGGACTATATCCCTGGGGCCAAATTAGCTTTTGTTTGGAGGGGTATTGGGTCCTCCTCCCAGAGGCACATAATTGGCCCAGGGACTCCATTCCCAGGACCCCCTCCCACAGGCATATAGCGGGCCCAGGAACTCCATTCTCTATTTTATGGGGGAGAGGGCATAGGGGCCAACACATGGAGCTATCCAATGGCCAGGGCAACATCCTACTTTAGATGGGCCAGTATATAAAACACACTCAGGACTCCAGCGTTAGTGGCATTTGGAAAGGAACTGCATCTGATGAAGGCAAAAGCTGAAACGCGTTATGCCATTCCTTTTGGTAAATGAAATTTTAAACCCCGCCGTGCCCCCTTGTCTACTTGGATGGATATATATATATATATATATATTATCTACTGGCGGTCGCCAGTTGATAGTTATAGTTCGGACAGAGTTCCCATAGGAAATCTGAAAATTCTATTTTGAATAACTTTGGCGCTGGTTGACTTATCTTCGTGAAATTTTCAAAACTAATGGGGCGCTCTGCTCAGCTCCTACCCTGAAAGTCTCGGGGCGATTCGTAAAGCGGGGGCTGAGAAAAAAGGGGGGTCCCAAAACACGTTTTCCCCATGCATTTTCCCATAGGACCTTTAGTCGAAGGTACAGCCCGAAGTGCTGAACGGAATTACACCAAATTTGGCCAAGAGGTAGTCCTCAGTTCAGACTTGTGCCTTTTGCTTAAATGGTGTAAATCCGTTCAGTAGTTCCTGAGAAAATCAAAAGTAAAATCACATATATATCTGGGCGGAGCCTAACCACACATCTCATCGTGAGATCTGATTGGCTGTCAGCACTTCATTCAAGAAGTGTTGGCAGCCATCTTGGGACCAATATACATGATAGCACCTCATTAAAAAGCAGTGCAGTTAATAGAAGGTTTTAAGACTTTAGTTACATTATAAATCATTTGTTGATGGTACCATACTCATTTTAGGAATTGTGGTGTGTTCTAAGGTGATTTTACCATGTGAAAAAGCCTTCTGCTGTGATATCATGAATCATGTTTGAGAGAAAACCATTTTCTCATGCTTTTCCCACAGAGGTTTGGAAGGTGATCTATAAGCTAACTGAGAGCATATTTTCTGTAAATTCACATTATCTTTCTCAGTCATGTGAGAATGAAGTCTGACATTCTCAGTAAAACATGTACATCCAACAAGGGCAGAGACTGTCAGTTGATTCCTTTGTGTTCTACTGCAGCTTCCCAGAGTGTTCTAAAGAACAACTAGAGCGCTAACAGTCCTACTTATGAAATATGTATGGCACACCTGAAGCCATCTTGGTTGGAATAAAGTGGTACTTCTTAAAACATTTAATTTAAAAAGGAACAAAATGAGGGGGTTCATTTTGCCATAGAAAGTATGATTAGTGCTGCAGAAAGAAAAATTAGGGCACATTTTGAGTGACTTCTCAAATCCTCTTCTATTTGATTAAAAAATTCTGACATGCAGACTTAAACATTCACTTTCAATACCAGCAGCAGACTTCCCTGGTGAGCAGTAGCTTTACTACAGTGATCTAATAAGCAACTAGAGTGCTAACATTCTGATTTTAGGGCAAATTTGTGACACATCTGAATGCCTTCATGATGGAATCAAAGTAAAAAACAACTGAAAGTATTTCCTACTGAGGAGACTGTAGTAAATGAGGAAATTAGGAAACATCATAACAAATAAGTCTCCCAAAATGGCCACCAGAGACAAAAGAGCCCAAATGTAGCCCAAATATCACCCAGATGTAGCCCAAGTATAGCCCAATGACAGAATGTCCCAGAGTGTTCTAACGAACAACTAGAGCGCTAACAGTCTTACTTATGACAAAAGTATGGCATACCTAAAGCCATCTTGAATGGAATAGAGTGGTAACACTTAAAACATTTAATTTACAAAGGAACACAATGAGGGGATTCATTTTGCCATAGAAATTATGATTAGTGCTGCAGAAAGAAAAATTAGGGCACATTTTGACTTCTCAAATCCTCTTCTATGTCATAAAAATAATCTGACATGCTGACTGAAACATGCACTTTGAATACCAGCAGCAGACTTCCCTGGTGAGCAGTAGCTTTACTACAGTGATCTAATGAGCAACTAGAGTGCTCACATTCAGAATTTATGGCAAATGTGTGACACATCTGAATGCCTTCTTGATGGAACCAAGTAAAAAACTGAAAGTATTTCCTACTGAGGAGACTGCTGTAAATGAGGAAATTAGGAAACTTCATAACAAATAAATCTCCCAAGATGGCCACCAGAGACAAAAGAGCCCAAATGTAGCCCAAATATCACCCAGATGTAGCCCAAGTATAGCCCAATGACAGAATGTCCCAGAGTGTTCTAACGAACAACTAGAGCGCTAACAGTCTTACTTATGACAAAAGTATGGCACACCTGAAGCCATCTTGATTGGAATAAAGTGGTATCACTTAAAACATTTAATTTACAAAGGAGCAAAATGAGGGGGTTCATTTTGCCATAGAAATTATGATTAGTTCTGCAGAAAGAAAAATTAGGGCACATTTTGACTTCTCAAATCCTCTTCTATTTCATAAACAAATTCTGACATGCAGACTGAAACATGCACTTTGAATACCAGCAGCAGACTTCCCTGGTGAGCAGTAGTTTTACTACAGTGATCTAATGAGCAACTAGTGTGCTAACATTCAGAATTTATGGCAAATGTGTGACATATCTGAATGCCTTCTTGATGGAACCAAAATAAAAAATTGAAAGTATTCCCACTGAGGAGACTGCAGTAAATGAGGAAATTAGGAAACTTCATAAGAAATAAATCTCCCAAGATGGCCACCAGAGACAAAAGAGCCCAAATGTAGCACAAATATCACCCAGATGTAGCCCAAGTATAGCCTAATGACAGAATGTCCCAGAGTGTTCTTAAGAACAACTAGAGTGTGTACTGTCTTACTTATGACAAAAGTATGGCACATCTGAAGCCATCTTGATTGGACTAAACTGGTAACACTTAAAACATTTAATTTAAAAAGGAACACAATGAGGGGGTTCATTTTGCCATAGAAATTATGATTAGTGCTGAAGAAAGAAAAATTAGGGCACATTTTGAGTGACTTCTCAAATCCTCTTCTATTTCATTAAAACATTCTGATATGCAGACTGAACCATGCACTTTTAATACCAGCAGCAGACTTCCGTGGTGAGCAGTAGCTTTACTACAGTGATCTAATTAGCAACTAGAGTGCTAACATTCAGAATTTATGGCAAATGTGTGACATATCTGAATACCTTCTTGATGGAATCAAAGTAAAAAACTGAAAGCATTTCCTACTGAGGAGACTACAGTAAATGAGGAAATTAGGAAACTTCATAACAAATAAATCTCCCAAGATGGCCACCAGACACAAAAGAGCCTAAATGCAGCACAAATATCACCCAGATGTAGCCCACATGTAGCCCAATGACAGAAGTGTGCAAAACACTTATTTTTTGTGTATTTGCAGTTTTATATAGTGCAGACTTGTCAGGTATTGGAATGCTTTACATGAGCATTGGTTACATCACACAAGATCAAATTCATTTTGGTTGTAGACATGGGGAGATTAAGTGATTTGACCACAATCACAGAATGTTGAGCTGAAGCAGAAACTCCAACCTGGTTCCCCAGTTGCAAAGTCTGCAGCTCTGGAAGTAACACCACATCCTCTCGCCAAGGTGCAACATTTAATCAAGTGGTCAACTGGATAAAAAAACATAAAGATTACAAATAATTTAAAAGGTTCTTTGTCGCTATTTGAAAACTCAGGAAATATGTCCTCATTTTAGTTTTTTAGAGCACTAACCATAATTTTGATGCAAATAAGACCCTCTCATATATGTAATTTCTAAAGGAAATACTCTAGGTATTACAGTTTTGATTACATCAAGATGACGTCAGGCGTTCCACACTTTTGTAATAAATATAGAATGTTAGCAATCTAGTTGTTCATTGGGATACTGTTGAGAGGCAGAGGCCAGGAGCACGGACTCTGAAAATTGAAGACAGGTAGTAGAGTGCAGAGGCAACAATTTGACCACACTGGGCAGGCAGGAAGGGCAGTGGCAGCACAACAGACTATGGAGGGCAGTGGAAAGGGGGGCAGGGGCAACAAACCAACAATACAGGACTGGCAAGAGAGGCTGTGGCAATATAATAGACCATTGTGGGCAGAAGGAAGAGGTAGTGGTAGTATAACCATACATGCCAACAGACCCGTTTCAGCCAGGAAACGTCCAATGTTTTTAAGCTCAAATGGGCTTTATTTGATCTGTCTCCTGTCTACAATCTCCTTTTTTTCAATGTAACTCAAAGGGGAAAATCAATACCCCAGCTTTTTTTCAAAATCTCCCTCTTACCAAGTTCAAAATGTTCGCAAGTATGGTACATTGAATCATGGTAGGCAGGAGGAATTGGAGTAGGGACATGGACTTGGATAACAGAGGACAGGAGGGACATGGAGAGGTGCACCAAACTGACCCTACAGGGCAGGCATCAGGGTTTGCAGCAGCACAATACCCCACACAGCGCATGCGGGACGGGAGTGCAGCACAACAATCCATAGAAAGCAATAGGGAGGGGACAGGACCATGCACATGGACAACAGAGAACAGATGGGAAAGAGGCAATGGTAGCTAGCTGACCATAATGGACAGACAGGAGAGAAAGCTGCAGCATAACAGACCATAAAGGGCAGGAGGGACGGATCAGGGGCATTACAATGGAACAGACAAGCCAGGAGGGAGGGAATAGGGGGTCTGCACATGGAAACAGAGGGCTGGGGGCAAGGTGGCAGGGCAGGAGCAGCAAGATGACCATGGAGGTCAGGCAGGATGGGCACTAGAAACAAGACACACCATGGAGAGCAACAATGAGACTATGGTGGCATACACACAGACCATGGAGGGATGGTGGGAGGGGGTCAGGGGCAGCTATCTGACCACACAGGGAAGGTGGGAGGGGCCATGGCAGCACAGAAGACCATGCATGGCAAGCGGGAGGGTTAGTGGCAGCACAATGGCTATGATGGGCAAGAAGGAGGGTGCAGGGGCATGCACAAAGGACCATGGAGGATAGAAGGGAGGGTCAGGACCTGGACACAGACAAGAGAGTTCAGGGGAAGGGGCCTCACAACAGACCGTGCGGGGCAGGCAGGAGGAGCAGTTGCAGCACAACAGATCAGGGAGGGCAGAAGGGTGTGGCAGTAAAATGGACCATGGAGGACAGGAGGAAGGGGATAGGGGCATGGCATGTGGACAGGCAGGGTGGAGGTGGCAGGGAAAGGTTACAGTCATCTAACAATGATAGGCAGGTGGGAGGGGAGTGGCAGCTCAACAGAACACTCAGAGTAGATAGGAGTGGCAGGTCCATGGAGCATAGTGGGCAAAAAGGATGGAGCAGGGGTGTGCACAAAGACATCGGAGGGCAGGGGGAAGGAGAATAGGGGCAGCAAGCTAAGCACAGAGGCTAAGCAGGAGGTCAATGATGGGCCATAGAATTGGGCAATGGAGGGCAGGAGGAGTGGACTGGTACATCATGCTAAATGAAGGGCAGTGGCAGCACATCAGATCATGCATGGCAGGAGGGAGGAGGCAAGTCCATGGATTCAGACAACAGAGGATAGGGAGGAGGTGGATGGGGCAGCAAGCTAACTGTTCAGAGAAGGTGGGTATTAGGATTTTTATTGTTTTTAAAATGTGTGTCTGTGCGTATGAACAAGTATGCAGCATAATCTCACTTTTATTCAGGAAGAAGAGGACGTTTGTGACTGTGACTCCGGGCTCACTTGGCAGAAACACCCCCTGACCCTCCACCCCCATCGCAAAATGTAATGCCCGTGAAAAGGGTAGGTGGACGCAGTGTTATATAGAACATAGTCCTGAGAGCACGATTGAAAATGAAAACTAGATGTAGTATATGGTATAAACTATGCACCAAAAAGTGTGATATAAGATGAACCGGGGCGTGAAATATAATATGCACAATGACAGATTCATTGGAGAGCGCGAGATAGCACAGGCACTAGCGCGTGCTATGCGATATGCGCCTTGGAGTGTAATATGCACAGGGCAGTGTTGTGTAACATAACTAGTCTCTAAAGTTGTAATATAAAATATGTGCTGGGGAGTGTAACGTTGCATATGCACTGTGACAAAGATATGGATCCCAGATTGTAATATGTATGGCATAGCGCTGTGCGTTATAACATACACATCGAGGAAGGCACGTTAGATGGGGCAATTAGTGTGGCATGACATATTCACGGGGTGGTGTTACAGTGCACATGGGCTAGAGAGTGTCATAGCATACGCACTAGCTGGTGGAATACAACACAGAGGTGTGAGGCAATCGGCGGGCACTGGTGGGTGTAACACAGCAGTGGGCTCAGCCAGGGGCACGCTGTGACTCTCAAGTGAGGTTCGTCTTCTTTCCAGAGAGTAAAATAAAAAGTATTACACATCCGGCGGTGGATGTGTTTTTTATTAACCGTGAGGGGGGTTTCTTGCATAGTTTGGTCGAATTTTTGTCGAATCCCCTTTGAATGGCTTGGTGTGCGTGTATATTAAATGTGCCCGTCAATAGCTACCCATGTTTGTATAAATTAACGACAAGGGTGTCTACTTGGAGAGTACCCACCGACGGGGGCGCCGGGATTAGGCACGGTAGGGCGTCAGACACGTCAGAGCTTCACTAGCGGTGTAAATACATTCCATGTGGATTCATTCTATGCATAGTCGCCTTTTAATGAATATCACGCAAATCGTCATGGTGATAGGTACATACGGTTTGTCCAGCATGTCCTAGGTGTTTCTATAAATATATATATTTTTAAAATAATAAAAAACAAAGGGGTGATGGGGGTCCCCGGAGCCATAAGTGGCCTGAGGAGAGGGGCAACGCAGCCCCCTCCTAAAGAATTTAAATAAAAAAGAGGCCATGACCCGGGGGTTGGGGTCCCCGGGCCCCATTAAGGCCTTAGGAGGGCCAAATTTATTTTTTTCAACAACAAAAAATTAGGGTGCAGGCCCTGGGGGATGGGGTCCCCAGGGCCAGTAAATTAGAAAAAGAAGGGGGGCCACACAGCCCTTCTTCTTAAAAAAATAAAATAAATAAAAGACCAGCATCGCGGTGGAGCCCACGCCCCCTCCTTGCAGCGCTCTGCAAACGCGCCCCCTGGCCAGTTGTAAGTTGGGGAATTAATTCCCCTTCAATACTGAGGGTCCCTGAGGGCCAACTAGCCCAACAGGTATCTCCAGTGTGCGCCAGGGAGCTGCGTTGCAGACAGGTGTTCTGAGGCCACGCCCCTTTTTACACCTCTATGCAACGCAGCTCTGTGGCGCTTACTGGAGGTTCCTAGTGGGATAGTTTGACCCTAGGGACCCTTAGGATTCAAGGGGACTTAATCTCTCAACTTGGAACGGCCACAGGGCGCGTTTACACAGTGGTGAAGGGAGGGGATGGGGCCTGAGGTGACGTGTGCAAACACGCCCTGTGGCGCGTTTTAAGTTGGGGAAATAATTCCCTTTCAATCCTGAGGGACCCTGGGGGCCAACTAGCCCACCAGGTGCTTCCAGTAAGTGCCACTGCTCTGCGTTGCAGAGAGGTGGTGCAGGCCGTGCCCCTTTTCAAACCTCTCTGCAATGGCGCTTACTGGACGTACCTAGTGGGCTATTTTGCCCCTAGGGATCCTCAGGATTCAAGGGGACTTAATCTCCCAACTTTAAAAAACGGCCACAGGGCATGTTTACACAGTGGGGAAGGAAGGGGACGGGGACTGAGGTGACGTGTGCAAACATGCCCTATGGCGCATTTTAAGTTGGGGAAATAATTCCCCTTCAATCCTGAGGGCCCCTGGGGACTAACTAGCCCGACCAGGTGCTTCCAGTAAGCACCACTGAGCTGAGTTGCAGAGAGGTGGTCCAGGCCGTGCCACTTTTTACACCTCTCTGCAACGCAGCTCTGTGGCGCATACTGGAGGTACCTAGTGGGCTAGTTGGACCCTAGGGACCCTCAGGATTCAAATTAACTTAATCTCCCAACTAAAAACGGCCACAGGGCTTGTTTACACAGTGGTGCAGGGAGGGGACGGGGCCTGAGTTAACGTGTGCAAACAAGCCCTGTGGCGCGTTTTAAGTTGGGGAAATAATTCCCCTTCAATCCTGAGGGCCCCTGGGGGCTAACTAGCCCACCAGGTGCTTCCAGTAAGCACCACTGAGCTGCGTTGCAGAGAGGTGGTCCAGGCCGTGCCACTTTTTACACCACTCTGCAACGCAGCTCTGTGGCGCATACTGGAGGTACCTAGTGGGCTAGTTGGACCCTAGGGACCCTCAGGATTCAAATGAACTTAATCTCCCAACTAAAAACGGCCACAGGGCGTGTTTACACAGTGGTGAAGGGAGGGGACGGGGCCTGAGTTAACGTGTGCAAACAAGCCCTGTGGCGCGTTTTAAGTTGGGGAAATAATTCCCCTTCAATCCTGAGGGGCCCTGGGGGCCAACTAGCCCACCAGGTGCTTCCAGTAAGCACCACTCCGCTGCGTTGCAGAGAGGTGGTCTAGGCTGTGCCCCTTTTTACATCTCTCTGCAACGCAGCTCTGTGGCGCTTACTGGAGGTACCTAGTGGTCTAGTGGGACCCTAGGGACCCTCAGGATTCAAGGGGACTTAATCTCCCTACTTAAAACGGCCAAAGGGTGTGTTTACACAGTGGGGAAGTGAGGGGACGGGGCCTGAGGTGACGTGGCGCGTTTTAAGAGGTAGTTTTAATCCCCTGCCCTATTATATACTAGGGGCTTACAGAGGAGGTCATGCTGATCACAGGGGGACCCCAACGCATAGTGTTCCCTAGTGTATGTAGGTGTTTTCACTATATTCTGAGTGTCTTTTAACATAGCACTGGCTCTAGGACTGGTTAGTCAGACTCAGTTACCACCAGTATCCGTCTGAAAAAGTTGAGGGTGCAGGATGATTTTGCAACAAGGCTTCTTTCTGCTCTTCTGTTTGTTCTTTCTGCACGTTATCCTTCTTCCTGCACTTTTCTTCGTCTTTGAGGACTTCTGTTGCTTCTTTCTGCATTTCTTTTTTTTTCTTTCTGTGCGTTTTTTCTTCTTTCTTCACATGTCCTATCTCTGTAGGCATAGTTAGAAATTAGCATTTAAAAAAACCTTTGAAATTCACTGAAAAAACCATAGGTTTCAGGCACGTTATAGTTAGGAATTAGCATTGAAAAAACCTTAGAAATTTACTGAAAAAAACAGGGGCGTTATAGTTAGCTGGACTTTTCACTCGTACAAAACCATTGAAATTCCCCCGTTATAGTTAGTTCAGCTAGCTATAACTCGCGCGCCCGCAATGCACTGCTGATGACGTCACATATTACATCACTCATGACATGGTCAGTGACATCACTCATGACATCACTGATGACATCTCAAATGACATCACTAATGACATCACATCACTGATGACATCATCCTTGTGATAGAGTGGCAGACCTCCTCTTCCCCTAATATAACCTTTGATACACACATTCAAAAATAGAAACTACAATTTTCAGAACAATGGACATACCAATACCAGTTACAACAACCTATTCAGTAATTCTAAGATCCACATACACATCCACTCATTCACCAACAGTCCTATACAGTCACTCATACATGTACTCACTCATCATATGTACTCACATACCTATACATCCTGTTACACAACGCCACTCATCCATAGAGTTACTCACACACATAGTCACTCATGCTAATAAAGAATCAAACATCCATTTACTTGCATATACAGTTATACACACACCACCACACTTACTTCTACAGAAACTTACACATACTTATGTAGTATCTTCATGCAAGGTCATTACTGTTCTCCTGTATCTTGTAACTAGCTGCTCAGCCAGTGTGAGTGTTCCATGTGGAATGTTGACGTGACTGGAATGTTGGAGGTTGGTGTGGTGTGAGACAGTTGAGAGGATGGGCTGAGCAGCTAGCAGGCTGCTCCTGGTGGGGCTATACTATGGACTTAACTATCTTAATAAATACACTTAAGACATATCCTGGCTACGTCTGCTGTGTCACATCAACCTATGGAACCAGGTCATCTCAATTGGCGACGAGTTGGACTAAAGAAACCGTGCGTGTAACCTGAACTGGTCTGTAACTGATCTAGTGTGACTTGAAGAAATTTGACTTAAAGAAAAGAAACTCCTCATAAACTGGCAACGTGAGCCCCACCAGTGACCACAACACCGGTCGCCCAAACCTCTGTGTACCAGGTGGAGTGAGGAGTGGAGCTGCAAGTTGTTCCTGAGTGCAGCACTGTGTCTACTTCAAGGTGTTGTGTCCCAGAGCCTTTTTGTGGATGTCTCCGCGACCAAGTTTGGTGTCTTTTGAAGGCTGTTGGCCCCCTGTGACAGTCGTGTAGCAGTGGTACCTGCAATCTCTTTGTGTTGGACTGTTGAGGGCCACTTGAGGATCGTGAAGTGAGTGTTTGGGGAGCTGTCACCGGAAGAGGTGTTTCTTGTGAGGAGTGCTGCTAACCCCAGATCCCTGTGTGGTACTGTGAATCCTGCTTACACCTTGGAGAAGAAATTATTCCACAACAAATGTCTGCAGTACCACAATAACGTTTACTGTGCCACAACCAATGATTTTGTGCAACTTGAACCAAGGTATTTAGTGACTGCCTTTGTTTTTGCCTTAGTGCGAAGTGCAGTGTTTTTAGTGACAGTAAGGCTCACTCGTGACTGTTTTAATCTACATTACGCCACAACCAATGTCAAGGCTGCCACTACCAATGTATACTGCGCCTATGGAACCAAGGTATTGAGTGACTGACTGTGTTTATGCTTCAGTGCGGAGTGAAGTAATTCTATTTGGTGAAAGGCTTAATTTGTACAAGATCCTCATTGGTGACTCTGTACAAACTCAAGACTTTTCTTTGCCTGGGATTTGATGGAGGTTTGCTATTCAGCGTGTCGCCGTGTCAGCACACCACCGCTGGGAACTCCGCATATGCCATTTTACTTGTAACTACTGGCTTTTGTATCGTTGCACAGCCGGATGATACTTTTATGGCCTGCTCTCCCTGCTTGCTGCAAGAAGAGGCCATCAGCGTGAGTAAAGTTCAATGTTTTCTTTAGAGCATATTGTCTTCCCTACATTGAGGCCGGTAGAAACTGTTGCGCAGCATTTAAAAACTTAAAAGTGAGCGCGCGCTCTCACCTCTTGCACTTCTGACTATCTTAGTCTGTGACGGACCTGGCCTTCGTGTCTTCGTCATACACATTCCTCTTTGTGCAAGACCGTGGGCGCACGCACACGCCATGAGCCATCCTGTTCTGGCATGCTCAGCGTGCCGCCATCTTGAAGTTGGATCTTACAGTTGCCTGTTACGGGCCGGGATCTGGTTGTCCTGCTGTAATCTGCCAGCCACGGTGTTATGTTTAAATAAAGTTATTCCCTTGTCAAGTCAGCACCATCATCGCAGTTTGAGGATCGTTTCTCTCCACATCGCTGCAATGTTCTACAAGTAGGCGCATTGGCTGATTCTATGTATGGACGGTGTGTGCAGGTTTTAAAGGGTCTTGGGACATTCCGAACAGACTGGACTGTACCTGTACTTCCGTGGTGAGTCCATGCTTTTTGTTGGTACAGTTCTTTGTCACAAAGTTTTGCTGGCATACTGTCTGGAGAGCCTCAAGTCCTCTTGCTAGGAACGCCTGTCCTTCATCTTTGCGGTGACAGGCACACCATTGACCTTTTGAAATATGAGTTTGTGGTGCATGTTTAAAGATTTTTTGCAAAATGTCTTATTTTACAGGGGAATGAGTTATTTTACTCATGATAACATATTTTTGAAATGTTTTTTTGCTTTATTTTTTTTTTAGCTGAAATTTCCACACTATTGGTTATAGTTGGGGTGCACTATGTGAGAGTGTACACAGTATCTCACTACTCGGGTGAGAGATCGCTCACCGGTGGGTCACAGTTTATTTTTGCATTACTAGTGCGAATGTTTGTGCATATTTATGTATTAATGTTCTGATTTAGTACCACTTTCATTCTGGCATTGGTCGTGTAGCGTGTATCAGTCACTTTGTGCTTCACGTTGTTAATTTTTTTTTGTGGGTTGGTCATGCTGTGATTCACTTGCTGTATAGGGGGTGTTAGTTCCACCTATTAGATTAGTAATGGGTGTTAGTCCCATATACTTAGTGTTTAGGGGGTGTTAGTCCCACCTGTGTTATTGTTTATGGGCATTAGTCCCATATACTTAGAGTTTATGGGGTGTTAGTCCCACCTAGCTTATGGTTAATGGGTGTTAGTCCCATATACTTCGTGTTTAGGGGGTGTCAGTCCCACCTAGGTCATTCTTAATGGGTGTTACTCCCACATTCTTTGTGTTTAGGGGGTGTTAGTCCCACCTATGTCATTGTAATGGGTGTCTGTCCCGTTTACTTGGTTTTAGGGGGTGAGAGCCCTACCTATGTTATTAGTAATGGGTATTTGTCCTTTTTACTAAACTTAAAGGGGGTGTGAGTCCCGCCTTGGTCACGTGTTAGACCCATATATTCAGAGATTGGGGGGTGTTAGTCCCACCTACGTTTTAGTGATGGGTGAGGTCCACCCATTGTATATTTGTTCTGGGAGTCATTCTTCCGGTATGTTTCTTCAATTTCTAGAGTAATTGTAGTTGTTTTCTATTCTGATTCTCTGCGTTTTTATTTAGTATCTTGTGTGGTGTCTACTCAATTTCTGTTTGGGATTTTACCGTTCTTTTCTGTGTTTTATTAAAAGAGGAGGTTGGTGTTAGTAAGTGAGTTTAATGTTTTCTTTTCTGTTTTATTATAAGAGGAGGATGGTGATAGTTTATTCTTATCTTTTCATCCTTTTTCTTATCCTTGTTTGCCGTTTATAGTCTGGGTCCCTTTCGTGGTATAGTTTATTCATATTACCCTTGGGCTTTGGACTATTTATCTTTTGTTTATATTTTGTGTATAGTTGCTTTTAACTTTTAGTATTGTTTGTTGTATCTTCAATGGTAAAGAAGGGAGATATTGTAGTATCTTCATGCAAGGTCATTACTGTTCTCCTGTATCTTGTAACTAGCTGCTCAGCCAGTGTGAGTGTTCCATGTGGAATGTTGACGTGACTGGAATGTTGGAGGTTGGTGTGGTGTGAGACAGTTGAGAGGATGGGCTGAGCAGCTAGCAGGCTGCTCCTGGTGGGGCTATACTATGGACTTAACTATCTTAATAAATACACTTAAGACATATCCTGGCTACGTCTGCTGTGTCACATCAACCTATGGAACCAGGTCACTTCAACTTAGTCTTTTAAACAATCACTTATAGAAACACATACTTATTCATACAGGAACTCTTTCAATCTCTCACTCTCACATATACTTACTTATATACACCAATAGTCACATATACTAGTTTAAAACATATGTAGTTTCTCATAAAGACACTATTGAGACAGTCATTCACCCACTAACACACCCATGCACACACTCATCCACCCATACAGTTCTGCACACATGCTGTCTTCAACAAATACAAACAGTGAGTCACTCATTCATGCACCTATGCACTACGTAATACCCCCCACCGAACCATACAGACACTCAGACACTCATACTGATACTCAAAAAACCAACTAATAACCTATATAAACACTCATGTAGCTACTCACCAACCCATGCAGCCACTTATACACATAGTGATAGACTGATACAGATATTTACACATTTAAACATTACTCACTAAGCCATGTATTCACTAAGATACACTTAATCAGTCAGTTATACAATCAATTTTTCAAAAACAAATCATCCATTTAAACAGTTATATACCCATTTATTCTTCCATCGACCTTGAGATATACATATATAAAACATATGTAATTTTCAGAAAAACACACATTCACTGGATGATGTCATCAGTGATGTCATTTGAGATGTCATCAGTGATGTCACTGACCATGTCATGAGTGATGTAATATGTGACGTCATCAGCAGTGCATTGCGGGAGCGCGAGTTATACTTAGCTGAACTAACTATAACGGGGGAATTTCAATGGTTTTGTACGAGTGAAAAGTCCAGCTAACTATAACGCCCCTGAAACCTATGGTTTTTTCAGTGAATATATATATATACACACACATATATATGTGTGTGTATGTGTGTGTGTGTGTGTGTGTATATATATATATAATTTATTTTTTAGGGACATTTTCAATTCTTTCTATACAGTTGTTCATATGCCTGATATGTAAAACTTTGTTTGACACATTTTCATTTTTCCAGACTACATGTCTGCAGAGTGTTGAGGCTGATCTGTGTTGTTAGTCTCAAACCCTCCACGCTCATAAACTTACTCACTTGTTTATTCACCTACAAGTACTGCCACCATCCATGTACTCTTCTAAAATCTACCTACCAACCCATTGTCCATCTACTCATTTACCAGGCACTTCTCTTCCATCCTTCACCTCAATCAATTACAGTGACCTCCCAGCTATTTATTTGCTGCTCACCAACTAATTCACCTACACATCTACATCCACTTCCTTACTGACCATCGTCGGTTCACTCATCCATTCAACCACCCATACATTTATTGACCTTGACATCCATCCACACACCTATTTACTAACCAATTATTTTAACCACCTACCCATATATACAACCACCTACTCATCCACTGACTCAGTCACTAACTGATCCATTTAGTTACCCATCAAGCTATTCACTCAATCATCTATTCAATCATCACTCATCCATACCCGCTCAAGAACTTTAACTCATTCGTCACTCACCTACCCAACTGCCAACATAATCATATTCATCCACCAATTCACCAATCCATTTGCCCATCCACCTACCCATACATTTAATGACCTAGACATTCATACAGACACCTATATACTAGCCAATTCTTTTAACCACCTACCCATATATACAACCACCCACTCATCCACTGACTCAGTCACTAACGGATCCATGTTGCAACCCATCAAGCTATTCACTCATCCATCTATTCAATCTACCAATTCACCAATCCATTTCCCCATTCACCTACTGCTCGACCCACTGGAACATGACTACACTAATCCACTAATCCACTCACCTATCCACCTACTCATACATCCACTCACGCAGATGTCTCTTCACTGTGCTCTAAAAAGGTCTTTACACTTTCCTTTACCCAGAAGCTCTTTTGGTTGGGGCACCATGTGAGTCTAATTCTAATGTTTCAAACCATTAGACGTTGAGTCATATGTTTAAAGATTCTGAAAGGGAGTCTGAAAGAGCTCCTACTTTGCTGCTCTCCTTCTGACCCTTTGTGAAGTGTTTGTGCTTAGCCATACCTCCCAAAAATGTCCAGGGGCTGCCGCTAAATAATGGAAAGCCTTGGTACAGATAAAGAAGTGTGTACAGGATGCTTGCTGTGCTGTTGTCTGTGCTGTCACCATTCTTGGAATGTGAGGGATGCTTACACTGCTGCACATGTGTGTGTCTGTGTGTGTGTGTGTGTGTCTGTGTCCTTAAACTGAAACTGTTCCATGTGGTAGGCAAGCTTGCACTGCAGCTGCTCATGCTGTGTGATTTGAGTAAAGATTGGTAAAAGAGTTTGGCGCTCTGGAAGCCAAAATGGTTGATTATGTTAAACCTTGTTCTTGTTGGAATGGCCATGAGTGCACCAGCCACTATTATCATCCTTTGAGAGGGAGGGGTAAATAAGTGTAGTTGAACAGAAGAAATGATATATGTAAAAATAATTGTGTCAATGCCAAGCGCAGACTGCAGTTGTAAAGTAGGGATGGGCCCACACAGACACGCACACACACGGGCGCCGTCCTTCCACTTCCACTACCATGCTCAATAGTACCAAGGTTTCAATGAGTCTTTGGAAACTGTGGGGCAGATTTACAAGCCCCTTGCGTCACTTTTGCCCCGTCGTTGCGTCACGCAGCGGCAGCGTAAAAGTTGCGGCCCATTTACAACATGACGCATCTAGGGAGATGCGTCACGTTGTGAAGCCTCGCGGCACAAACCTGCGTCAGGTTTAATGTATGCAGGGTGGGCGTTCCTTCGCAGGAAGCCCCGTAAAAATGATGCAGTGAAATCTACAAGATTTCACTGAGTCACTTTTACGTCCATGCTGCGTCAAAACCCTGCGCCTGCTTGAAGCAGGCGTAAGGAGTGATGCAGCATGTTAGGTATAAGGCACCCCTGAGCATTGCTGGAGTTGCGTCCTGCTTGTGACACGACTCCAGCAATGCATGACTTTTCCGTCAACAGATGCGTCAGAATTTCTGACGCATCTGTCAATCCTTGCGCCATGGTGCGCCGTATTGTAAATACGGCGCATCCATTGTGACGCAAGGGTTTTGCATTTTGGCGCAGGGCAAGTGACGCATCTCTACAGATGCGTCACTTTCTTGTAAATCTGCCCCTGTCGATTTAGTGTTACACAGTCACTCTGTACCATAACAGAAGGAAGGCAGAGCTGGGGTGAGTAGATGAAAAAAGGCAGTTTCCTTCGTTGAGTTTTACAGCAGCTGAAAATGAAATCTTCGTACTCACAAGTGGTATACAATGTTAAAAAGAATATAATTGGCTGTGTGCAAGAACCGCATACAGGCACAACACAGATTCAACACAGTTTTGCTTTGAGCTGTACACAAATTCTCACGTAGGATGACAATTCAGCACCCATCTTTTGTGTGTGCATGATTGGCGCACACTGTGGATCCTTGAAGTGTTGGTAAACCCTGACTGTTATGTTCAAGGGAACACCCCCACGCCTACGCGAGGGTGGTCCCGTCTGTGACCCGGAAGGGCCTAAACAAATAAATGGGGGCTGGACCGGATGATCCGGGTCAGTGCACCGAAGCGCATTAGCAAGCGTAGGTGTGTGTTATTTTCATTGCTCCGGATCCCGGAGCATCTGCTACCCTCCTGCATACCGCTGTCACTATCCGTCCGGTACCGGACATAACAACTGGCGACGAGGGGGTCTCTTCCGGACTCTCGCTTCTTCGACGGCTGGATCCTCGCTGCCTGACCCGCTCCGGTGGCGGCCGCCACACGGAGCGCTCATCTTCACACGCACGTGCGTCTACGCGCGGCCTGTCCCGGCCGCCTTCCTGCTGTCTCCCGGTCCCCGGCCCGCGTCACAGCTGCCATCCTGCGCGTGGGAGCGCCCTTCATCGACCGGCCTGCTGCCTGGTCTGCACCATCGTGCGCTGCTCAGGAGGACACGCCCCCTTCGACCGGCCTGCTGCCTGGTTCTGCACCCTCGTGAGCTGCTGTGGAGGACGCGCACCTGCAGTTTGCCCCTCCCGGTCAGTGCCTGTCTGTGTCCCTGCTGGGGTGTTGCTGGCTGTGGTGGTGGCTTCGGGGTGGCGTTTTGAGGCTGCTGTGAGACGGAGGGGGCCCGTGGCTGCTGATTCCTTCCCGGGGGTCTTACCTGCTGCCGCCTGGTGCCACGTGGTGTGCGCTCCATCGACGCTCGACGCCTGGTCCCTGTGGCCTGGCTGCTGGGTGCCTGGAGGCCGAATTTTACCGCGGCCTGCGCCAGAAGTACTGCGTCTTGGCTGCTGTGACTGTGTCTAACCCCTGAAGCGCCTCATCTGACGTTCTTAAAATCTGCATTCACCAGTCAGCGCCGAGATGACGACGGTGTCCCCGGTGGAAGCGTTCGTTGTGGATGGCCCGCCTTCCGCCCAGGCGGCCAAGTGGAAAGAGTGGCTGGAGCGCCTGGAGAATTATTTTGCCGCAGTCGGCCTCAAGCCTGAACGCCATCGGCCCATGCTCCTGCATCTGGGTGGTGCTGCAATTCACCGTTTGGCCAAGTCCGTGGTGGAAACCGGTCCTCCCTTCACCTATGCCACACTCAAGGCGGCCCTGACCGCACATTTTGAGCCCTTAGCGAATCCAGATTACGAACGTTTTCTCCTGCGCCAAGCAAGGCAACAACCCGAGGAGTCTGTTGACACCTTCTATGCTCGTCTGAAAGAACTGGCTATCACCTGTACTCTACCGGACACTGATGACGAATTGCGGGCGCAATTCATCCAAGGCTGTTCGTCCGTGAAGCTGAGAGAAAGAGTCCTCGAACTGCCCGGGATCTCCATGACAGATATCCTCACCATGGGCCGGTCTAAGGAGTTGTCCAAAGTGCGAGCCGCACATATGGAAACGGCCCTCCAACGTCAGGTAAAAACAGAGCCAGTCAACGCGGTGGTGGCGACTACCCCGAAGAAAGCGTCTAAAAAGAAGCCGGACCACGGAACTCCACCACCATCATCCCGCACCTGCTACATGTGCGGCGGCTCGTACCCACACCAAGGTGTATGCCCGGCGCAAGGGAAAAGATGTTCGGCATGTCGTCGCCTGAACCATCTAGCCAAAGTGTGCCGATCGGCGGGACGTCAGCGGCAACAAAGTCGGCAGGTCAATGCGGTGGATGCCCCTCCGCCCGAAACTGAGGAAGACGACATGGATGACGATGAGGACGAAGGCACGGTCCATGTAATTCACGCTCTACAGCCTGATGGATGCCCGAGACGGAGGGCACCGAAGTGTCACGTCAAGATTGCAGGGCATCTAACGCCGGTGCTGATCGACACAGGTGCGTCCATCAACATAATGGCCCAGTCCATGCTGAAATCCTTCCCAACTCAGCCCGTCCTGAAGCCAACGTCCATACAGGTGTTTGCTTATGGCTCCGGCACACCACTCACGGTGGTAGGCGTTTTCACCACCGACATTGCTCACGAGACCAACTCCGTCCGTACCAAGGTGTACGTCACCAAGGAGGGTACGGGAATGCTGTTGGGCTGTCGTACGGCGGAACACCTGCAACTGGTGGTTTTTGCGTTCGCTGTGCACCGGGAGGATGTCGAGTCATTGGTGGAAGAATTTCGGGACCTGTTCAACGGCATTGGATGCCTGAAGGACCACCTGGTGCGGCTGCACATAGACCAATCAGTGCAACCGGTTGCTCTCAAGCATCGGAGAGTAGCGTTTCATCTGCGGCCCAAGGTGGAAGAGGAACTAAGGAAATTGGAGGCCGCTGACATCATCGAGAAAGTGGACGGACCAACCCCTTGGGTCTCCCCCATTGTGATTGCCCGGAAACCAAAGCAACCAGGTGAAGTCCGGATATGCGTGGACATGCGTCTGCCGAACCACGCCATCAAGCGGGAACGCCATCTGACGCCCACTGTCGACGACATCGTTGCGGAGGTCAGCGGATCGCGCTGGTTCTCGAAGATGGACCTTCGGGCGGGCTACCATCAACTCCTGCTGGACCCCGAGTCAAGAGCCATAACCACTTTCTCCACCCATGTGGGCCTGCGCCGCTACAAGCGCCTCAGTTTCGGGGTGTCCAGCGCGGCGGAAGTGTTCCAGGACACCATCAGAGGGGTGTTGGCTGGCCTCAGTGGAGTCATAAACGTCAGTGATGACATTCTTGTACATGCACCGACTCTGGAGGAACACATGAACTGCCTACGATGCGTGTTCCGGAGACTCCAGGACAGTGGTCTCACGCTACATCGCGAGAAGTGCGAGTTCCTGAAAAAGGAGATAGCGTTCTTTGGCTATCACTTTTCGCAACAAGGAGTGTCGCCCGACCCGGCCAAGGTTCGAGACATCCAGACGGCTCCAGCCCCGACCACAGTCACCGGAGTGAGAAGCTTCCTGGGCATGGTCACCTACTGTGGTCGCTTCATCCGGAATCTCACGAATCTAACAGCACCTCTACGGGACCTCACCAAGAACGCCGCAACCTGGGAATGGGGCCCGTGTCAAGAGAAGGCTTTTCAAGACACCAAACAGGCTCTGTCCGCCGAAACCACCCTAGCGTACTTTGACCCCACCCGGGAGTCTGAACTGTCGGTGGATGCCAGTCCCATCGGTTTGGGTGCTGTATTGTCCCAGAAGCAACTGGACGGGGAGTGGGCCCCGGTTGCCTACGCGAGCCGGGCCCTGACAGACACTGAGCAACGGTACTCCCACATAGAAAAGGAGGCGATTGCGATACATTGGGGGTGTCGCCACTTCCACCTCTACCTCTATGGGCAGCCGTTCACGGTCCATACTGATCACAAACCGCTGATTCCTCTCTTCATGGGCGTGTCGTCGAAACCACCCCCAAGAATCGAAAAGTGGATCCTGCAGCTGCAGGAATATCAATTCAAAGTGGTCTACCGCCCGGGGACGCAAAATCCTGCAGACTTCCTCTCCAGGCATGCCCGGCCAGTTACCCGAGAAGAAGAATCTGAAGCGCAGGAGACGGAGGAGTATGTCAGGTTGGTGGTGGAACGCTCCCGACCCCTGCCCATCAGGCTCGAGGACATCCTGGAGGCGACCAAACAGGATGACTGCTGGGAGTTGGTGATCTCCGCGATTGGATCAGGAAGGTGGCACTCCCTGTTGGAGAACCTAACGCACCGCACGGATGATGCACAACTGGCGTTAAGGGCTCTTCACAACGTCCGGTCTGAATTGGCCGTGTCCCCCGAGGGGTGTCTGATGAGAGGCACGCGTCTGGTTATCCCCAGGTCCTTACAACAGCGAGTGGTGGACTTAGCTCACATTGCGCACCAAGGGGTAGTCAAGACAAAGTCCCGTCTGAGGAGCAAGGTGTGGTTCCCTGATCTGGACAGTGTGGTGGAGAGGACTGTCCGGTCTTGCGCACTCTGCCAAGCGGTAGGCCCAGCAGATCCGCCGGCCCCAATCGTGACGGAAGATATCCCTCCTCACCCGTGGCACCGGGCGAGTGCCGACTTTGGGAGCCTACCCGATGGCCGACACATGCTTGTCGTCATTGACGATTTCTCAAAATACCCTGAGGTTGAGGTACTGGACTCCATCACGGCGAGCAACACCATACCTCGATTCGAGAAAATCATGGCCAGCCATGGGCTAATCAAGGAGCTACGTACGGACAACGGCCCGCCGTTCGCCAGCCATGAGTTCTCTGAATACCTCCGATCAAGAGGCATCCGTCATGTAAAGATCACACCACGGTGGCCACAGGCTAATGGTGAGGCCGAGCGTTTCATGCGCACCCTGAACAAAGTGCTCCGGATAGCTATGTCTCGAGAGCAGAACATGGAGTGCGCCCTGTACAACTTCGTGAAGGAATACAGACTTACGCCTCACTCAACCACCATGGCCAGCCCTGGTTCTCTGTGCAATCAACGGGTGCTGAATGATGTTTTTCCCCAAGTGACACCGCCTTTGCCTGCGTATCGTCAAGTATCCGTACGCCTCCAACAGAGGCGGGCCAAGAACGACCGAATGTCCCAGAGGCGCCATGCCAGGAGCAGTGTGTTGGTGGCTGGCGAACGGGTGCTGGTGAGAAATCGACATCCACGAGGGAAGTTCTCCCTTCCGTTCGAACCGGAGCCCTGGGTGGTCCAGACAGTTAAGGGCACGATGGTCACTGCCCAGAGGGGCCATGAGACAGTCACCAGGAACATTTCCCAATTCAAAAAATACCGGTGCCCGGCCCCACCCCGGGAGGTGGTGCCAGAGCCTGAGGGTGGCGATCCGACGGGCGACGATATTGACGAGGAGAGTGAGTCACCAGGGCCAGCCCCCCCTCTGCCTGGGGCAGTTGTGGAACATTCGCCAGGGGCGGCTGGAGCAGAAAGCCGGAGAGGAGCGAGTGAAGGTCGAGGTGGACACAGATATCATCTTAGAGCCAATCCAACGGTGTCGTCTCGACTGAGAGGTTTTGTAATGGACTAGAGAACAGTAATGCAATGTTTTCCCATTTTCCTTTTGTTTCTCTACTTTTCCCTCTCTCCCTCTCTCTCTATATTCTCTCTCCCTCTCTCTCTCTCTCTCTCTCTCTCTCTCTCTCTCTCTCTCTCTCTCTCTCTCTCTCTCTCTCTCTCTCTCCCTCTCTCTCTCTCTCTCTCTCTCTCATTTTTGAACTGGAGCATTCTGCCAAGCGGTATTGTGTTTTCGTTTGTTGTGCCATGATAAAGGAGGAATGTTATGTTCAAGGGAACACCCCCACGCCTACGCGAGGGTGGTCCCGTCTGTGACCCGGAAGGGCCTAAACAAATAAATGGGGGCTGGACCGGATGATCCGGGTCAGTGCACCGAAGCGCATTAGCAAGCGTAGGTGTGTGTTATTTTCATTGCTCCGGATCCCGGAGCATCTGCTACCCTCCTGCATACCGCTGTCACTATCCGTCCGGTACCGGACATAACACTGACAATGCTAGACCAACATCATTTGTGTAAAGGCCACCGCACTATGGGACCGTCCCCATAGTGTGTTTAACAACTTTCGTGGGAGTGCATAAAAAAAAAACTTTAAAAAACACAGTTATATTTGCTTTGGGACACGTTATAGTCTACCTCAGTATCGAGACGTGTGTAGAGTATATTAACACCTACTAGATTACGGTGTGCGTGTGTATGCCCCCTATTTTTGCACTATAGTGGTCTAAACCCAGAACAATTGGCACTTTCAATGCTTGTTTTCAATTCAATGTTCAGAACCAGAGCAAAGGAAAGGGATGGCACAACTTTATATCCAGCACATTTTAGGTGCCGAGGAGAAGACCTCTTTCCTTGAAAACGAAATGAACGCTTGAAAAGTTACGAGCATGGCGTTCAGACTTACGAATCCAGCACAGTGCTCGCAGAAAGTTGGCTTCAGGTAGGTCATCTCTTGAAAGTTATGGAGGAAGCCGGGTCCCATTTTGCACTGTAGTTGAGTTTTTGCTCTCAGGAAGTAAGCCATCATTTCATCTTTGCTGATACGGCCATCCCTGTAGAAAGAAGGCAGTAACAGAGTGTGGGATTGGAGGTTAAAAAGATGACATCACTGACAATGAGAGCATTGGACGCGTCTGCAGCAGAGGAACAGGAGGCCTCTGTGCTGGGCAGCCGAGCACGCTGTCTGGCAGCATGTGCGACTGTCTCCTGATAACCTCATGACGACACGCTGGTGGATGTTTGGCATTCTAATCTTCATTTTTATGTGTTCTCCAAAAAGCATGACTTGTTCCTAAAATGGCTCACAAAAGCATCCAGATTGACATGTCCTACGGCATCAGAAGTCATGACCACTCACGGCTTCAGGAGTGGTCCTTGCTTTTCTGGCTCCAGTCAAACTGTTCAAGTCTTTTATTTAAATCGAAAAACTCCCCAGGGACGCCCCGCGACGCCCTATTTATATATACTACTCACCAAATGTAGACAAATGATTTCACCCCATAAAGAAGGCGCTGCAATGCTCAGAATTATGTGACAGTTTTTACGGCAGTGTAACATTAAATGTGAGTTTGACAAATAAAGTGGAACGAAAGGGGGTGGTGATGGACGGAGCATCAGAACCAATCAAACACTCACACCCAGTCAACAGATCCGGGTTTGATCCATCACCGTTCTTTAGCCCACTCTGCCACCCCAGTTCAGACATGGCCATATGCAAATCAGTCTGACCCTGTGCCTCATGGGAACAGTCCAGCCCGAACTGCCAAGCCATGTCTTCCCTGGACCGGAAACAAGCTTCCTAGGACCGGTTTCTGGCATTTCAGCCGTCTTCAGTTTGACAAATAAAGACAGACATTACTCGAAAGTCCCAATGTCCTAGGAATGTTGTGCAGTTACTACAACTTCTCATTTGAGCTTGGGTGTTCTTGAAGTAGAAATGGCTTCATGGCCTGCTTTGGCAGAAATCAAACATTCATCTGAAAATGCCCAAGCTGATCATACAGACGGAGAGAAGTTAGAAACTATTGGTATTTTAGTAGTGCTGCGAATATTGACTATATTGGGGGCATATCATCAAGCCCTGCAGATAAAATGATCGCCGCTTTAGCGTCCGTTTTCGGACGGAAAGCGGCGATAATTTTATCACCTAATCAGCAAGGTCACGCTATCCTTGCATTATCGCCCTTTCCCCCAACGCCCATCTTTGCATCTCTAATGAGATGCAAAGTGGGCGTTCCTGCCCTGACATAACTGGAGAAATGTCGCTAAGCGACATCTCTCCAATGATCAATGGGCACGCTAACCTGCAGAGCGACAAGCAAAGTAGCGATAACCTCTGTTATCGCTACTTTCCTTACGCCTTAAGCTTCAAAACTGACTTAGCCATGATATCCTATGTAAGGTGAATGTCATGGCTAAGTATGCCTTGCCCTATCAGCAAACTTTCGCCATACCTTGTGCGATTATCGCTGGATTTCCAGCAATAATCGCACAATTGGCAGATTGCGCTCTGAATTTTATCGCTTTGGAGATAAGCGTTGCTGATAGCAAGCTATCTCCGCGATAAAATTCAGAGTTGGCCGGCGATAATTATCCTCGCGCTAAGAGCGCTGAGCGATAATTATCGCATGGCCTCGATGATATGCCCCTTGGTTGCTTAAAACAAAGAGTTAACGCCACTGCTTAATTTATCAAATAAAATAAGTGCCAGGGCACTCCTCAGGAGGCTATGGCGGCTTGCACCTCCCATTGCCTCTCCCAGCACGGCCAGTAACAGTACCTACACAACTACTAACCATCACACGACTACAAGTGTGACACTTCAGACTGTTTGAGGACCCCAAAGCTATAAGAATGGCTTCGGTGGCAGGTATTAGTTGTTTTGAATGTATAATGAATTAAAAAAACAACTGTTGCGCTGATCATTTTTTTAAATTGCAAAACCGGTGCCCTCATGTGGCAGCTGTCACAAGTGCTGGTGTTAACAATTAAGTGCCAGTGTGAAGCACCGGAAACCACCGGTTCAAATTAAGCACTAGGCAACTCACATTTTTTTGTGCATCTACATTCAATTTAGGTAAACTAAAAATGTCTTCAAAACTATTGTTTCCGGATCATAATTCGAAGAATAGGGTACATTTGCACCATCAGAACCAAAGAAAATCAGCCTGGATGGCGGATAGTCTGCAGCCTTTAATTTAGGAATAAAAAAGCAGGAATATGGATCCTTACAGAAGAATTACCAATGTGAAGGTAATGGGGAATAACATGCGTGCCCAAGAGTACAGGGTCCTTCGCCACCTGTAGATTACCGATTCTGAGGACGTCACATTTTTGATGAGCTCTAAGCATGTTGAAATGTCACCCCACCCCTCGGCTGATTTTACTGAGTACGGAAATCGACCTGGTAAAACTAGGTTATTCCCTGGCTCTGGCTGACATGTAATAAGGGTTTTAGCTTAGTGTAAGAGGAGATTGTCATTTATGTGGACATTAGCTATGTGCTTCTCAGTCAAATTTTTAACCCTCCTTTTAAGTTAGTGTCCTAGGGCTGCTAACAAGTTAGAAGTAATTAAATAATTAAACTAATTAAACAATCAAAAAATAATAACCTCGTAAAGAGCCCCAAGTGAGGGCCATCACATCTTCCAAACATTTGGGGCCTGGGGTGAGGAGGGCCAGATGATGAAGCATACCACCTCGACGGGGCAGTGGCGTAACGAAACTTGAGGGGCCCCTCTGCAAGGTAAACGGAGGGGCAAATACTCCGGATTCAATCAGGAGCTCTCAGGCCAGAGTACTGTGCTGAGTGGGGCACCTGCAGCTGGGGGATCCCGCACCACGGGGGCTGCAGGGACCTGTGTTATGCCAATTCGACGGGGAGGATCTTCATCCTTTTTAGGAAAAATCCCGCAAAAATCTCACATCCAGACAGTTTATAATTAATACTCCACTATCATCCCAGAACCAGATAACCTTGTGTGGTTAGTCATGGTAGAAAGGAAGTATTCTGGTCCACATTAATACCTCCATCCCAATTTAACAAGTGTGAAAATTGAAAACACTTTTTGACTCAGATCTATTTTTTACCTCTCAAATAAAGGTGGCTTCCAAATCAGCATTCTACCACTTTGCTAAAATGAGTTCTGATGATTCTCCACTACTCCTTCAAAATCCACGTACTATGAGAACAGTCATGTCCCTTGTGGCCTTCTGCAATAGCCTATGCACAAGTCTTCCCAGTATATCACTCTCAAAACTCTTGAGAGGCGATAATTATGTTATCTGCTGTTGTTTGGGGCTGAAACAACGATTTTGCATCACACTAGCCCGTAAGACCTCCAATAGCTTCAAAACACTCTGCCTCATGCACAGATCACAATATGGCAACTCTTCATATTATTTTGCTAACTTATTTGACCCCTGCTATCTGCCGAGAAGTCTCTGATCGACCAATCAGGTGTACTGACAAATCTACCCCTTATGCACAAGTGCTACGGTCGTTCAACCCTTCACACCAAGGAATCCTTCCTGTTAAATTCTCTACTGTCATAACTGAGACTGGAATATGATCATCTCTGATTTAAAAGATCCTTAAAGATCCACTTCTTCACATCAACATTTGACTAAGCATGTAAATGACCCCCTTTCCAGTTCAATTCCGAATTTTTGACTCATCAGATGCCTTAGATCTACTATTTCTCCTCATTGTGGCTTTCAGCACTTTCACTCCTCCCAAGAGTCCACCACCATTTTTGAGGGCATATTTGATAGTGGATACCTACCAAACCTCTCCTTCCATGTTGAATGACTTTCTGAAACGATTCTAGATTGAAAACGTTCACTCCTGTATGTGCTTTTACTTAAAGGAACATACAGGAGTGAACACACGGTAAGGTGGTTAGTAGCCCAACCAAACTCCCCAAATAAAAAATAAAATAATATCTCAAGCAGGTACAAGAATACCTCTGGTTAGGATATCTGGTGGACAAGAAGCTATTCCTCTATCTTTATTTCCTATTACAGTCTTGACATGGGGGAGCCAGAATCAGTGAGTGTGAGTTAAAGTTTACTTTCTTTCGTGCTACATGCCTGATCACATGCTTCAGGGAAAATAAATATACCTGTGTGTAGCATGCAGCTCCTGATTTGGCATGGCTTTTTGTTTAGGTCTGAGGGAAGCGAAAACACACTGTTTTGGTTTACCCTCACATTAGTAACAATAATAACAAGGAACAAGGTCATGAAGTAATGTCTCCAACTATAATGTTCATTGCACCGATACTCCATTTCTAATCCCAGACTTTCCAAGCCACGCATGTTTCTTCTTAGAATATTCTTCTGAATCAACCCCTGTGATTTTGCTAACATGGCAGGACACATTATACTCACTGCCACTTAGAGGGAGGAGCTTAGAAGTTGTCATTTCCTTCCACTGAGGCAATGGCGGACCCATCTCACGAGTTGCTCACATTATAACCAGTGGGATGAAGATTAGAGAATCAACAGGATGGAGATTGTTGTTAAGTAATCACAAATTAACAAAAATGTTCAAGCCAGTGGGAAGCAGATGCATTGATGTAAGTCAAAGCAACTCAGCACTACATTTTCTTTAAAACTTCATATATTTCACAATTGATATGAAAGATCCAAAGAATGCTGAGTAGTGGGGAAATATGGTGAATATGGGTAATATGTTTTTCAGTCACATATATTAAATGTCTAATAGTTTGGTTAACTTACTGGTCCATATCCAGAACACAGAAGGAATCCAAGAAAGGGAAGTTAGCCGCAATACTTTCAAAGTCTTCTTGAGAGATGTAACCATCGTGGTCATGGTCGTAGTTCCTAAAAACAGACTGCGAAAACAGAAAGAAATGTGGGTTGTATCTTCCTGGCTAATGAAGGTTCTAGCCAATATATTCAGAAAGGCTATCAAAGTTCAATTTCAAGTAGGACGGTCACTTCATGAAATATTAGTATACCTGGGCAACTAGATGTAGTTAGGAATTTCAAGACCATGTAAATGATAACTGAATCAAGTGCAAAGATGGAGATTCCCTCTTGTGAAAGTTGCACTTTGCATCTTTGTTGACCGCAGAGTAAACTCTGGACTTGAGTGTCACTAATGTCCATTATGTTGTGGCAATATGAAGACTGTAGTCCTCTAGACTTGGTGCCTGATTTAGATCCTGGTGGACCATCCTTTGGGATTTTGTAGTTCAGCGGACGGGATATCCGTCACCGTTGTGATGGAGTAACCCGTCCACCAAGATCTAAATTAGTCCCTTGGAGATACTTTTGTCGTAGCAATAGAACCAAGACCACTGCTGTACTGTCAATTCTACAAGAAATCTGCTAGAAATATATATTACCTTCTCTGATGAACCTGGCACATCTACCTATGGTCAATGGTAACATTCTCACTTGCAAAAATGGAACACAACCCTTCCTTTTATAAACAGGCTTGCCTTAAAAAGTGCTGGGTTATCAATGGAATAATTTGCCCCAGAGCAATGGAAGAGCCATGGCAGATTTCCTGACTAATCATAGATGGCTGTGTTCTTAATTTTAACTATCTTGCCTATCCACAACAATATTTCTGAAGCGCAACTAAAGTGAGGAAGCCAGGTTATAAAAATACACAACCTTCATTTTATAACTGTATTAATTATTTTTATCGCGTCAGGATCTCACCACGAGTCCAGAGGCAAAGAAATAACACAGTAGGCAAAACCTTGTCCTCAAGGCTGATGATGTTATCAAGAAATAGCATTGATAATAAATGAGGACAGGAATGTATTTGTTCCATCATCTATATCTCATATGATTAATGCAAGATAGTGGAATGTACTCCAGCACTGGATACATGGTTCAATGAATTAGTAGTATGAGTGTAGATAGACAAGCACTTTTTAACAACATGCTTTACCTGTGTTTTCTTAGCATTATCGAATTAAATTGTGCATACATTTATATATTATGATGAGGCATGGGTATAAATAAACAGACACACATTTTTATAAATAATATATTGAGGCATGATCGCTTTTTTGAACTTCTAAATTAACTCTTAACTCTAAGTACTAAAAAGTAACGCCTCTTCTTTGCCTCAGATGGAGAAGCTTGGCCTATCCATAGATGTCTATAAAGTGCCCGAGGCCCTGCGATTAGCGTAACCAGTTCCTATTTATATTAATTCTCTATACAAATATCTGATGTGGCTTTCCTCACATTGTAGCACGCACAGTGTCGGACAGGGACAAAAACAGAAAATAAGCCTGGGCACCAAATTAAAAGTGAATTAGAAAGTTAAAAATGTAGGCCTTGTTTCCATGTTGGTGTATTTTTGAACTTCTTAACGCTTGTTGTATAAATGCTTTGTAAGGAGTGGAAGGCTTCAAGCATTTGTGCTTGCTGCAAGCGATGTTTATGGTAATAACAAGGAAAACATTAGTAACATCCAGCCCTCAGACCATAACACTGGCCCTCAAACAGTAATTAAGTGGCCCACACTCTGACATGCCAAACCAGCATGTTGGGCACTCTCTGATCGCCCAACAGGCCAGTGGGATTCTTTGCCTACATCTAACCTGTGCGGACCAAAGTTGAACCATGGACATTGAACATTTGCAGATGTTCAGAGTGTAATATTCTAATTCCTTACCACTGTTGAGTGTGGGAAAGAGCCATGACTCACAAGAAACAATGACAAGCACATTTTTCCACCTCATCTCGTTGCATTCATCTGCCTAGATGAATTTATTTTTCATACTATTCAAAGAGCTCAAGAACCTCTTGGCAAGAACTCACTTGTAACAGAAAGAGACACAGCAGTAGTGCTGTCATTTTAAACACGTTGACTGTACCCACTAAGGTAAATGAGATTGCGTTCGACATATTAATTGATTCTCAATATTGGGCCATAATGTTACAATAATCAAGTAAATGGCCTTCAAGCTCTTGGTAGAGTAGCTGGGTCAGAATTAAATATGAGGCCTTCAGTCTTATTTTGATTTATTCTATATCCTCCAACAATTACAAATTCAGAAATAGGACTCAGTGCCCTTTCTATTCTGTTATGTTAGTTATCTAAATAAAGCACAATCTCGTCAACATAAAAGCTGGCTTTAGCTCCATCAAGGACACAGTTAACCTAAGTAGAGTCACTTTTGGCTCTGATTCCTAATGGCTCGATAAAAAGTGTGATAAGAAGGGGTAATAGAGGGCAGCTTTATCTGGAATTTCTGACCAGAACAACAAAAAGGCAAGGAGTAATATGCTTAAACTCATTGCAAGGGTGAGAGAGGGGAAATGCGGGACAGATTGTGTGTGATTCAGGAGATGTGTTTATTGGGATTTTGTAGTTCTGCGGACAGGATATCCATCACCGTTGTGATGGAATAACCCATCCACCAAGATCTAAATTAGTACCTTGGAGATACTTTTGTCATAGCAATAGAACCAAGACCACTGCTCTACTGCCAATTCTACAAGAAATCTGCTAGAAATATATATTAACTTCTCTGATGAACCTGGCACATTTACCTATGGTCAATGGTAAAATTCTCACTTGCAAAAATGGCACACAACCCTTCCTTTTAAAAACAGGCTTGCCTTAAAAAGCCACATCTAACTAATTTCCCATGCCCCACTCGCAATCATCACATGCTATTTAAACGCTGCACCTCAGAATCACATGCAATCTATACACAGCATATTCCCTTTCACCAGAAGTGACACACTGTGAGAGAGTGGTTCATTTGACACTACTAGGCTGATTTATTTTCTATTTGTTCAGTTACTGTGTTTATTTCCCTTGCATTTTGTTCTCCCCACATAATCTCAGCCTATTGTGTCAACTTGATATCATCATTATTCGGAAATTTTGTTGTCAACAAAGTAAAGACACTAACCCGTATGTTGACAACATGTCGGTGTGGAAGCGATACATTGACGACATCTTCCTTATATGGAAAGGGAACGAAGCAACAGCAGAAGACTTTCTGAACTGGTTAAATTCAAGAGACCAATATCTCAAGTTCACAATGACTGTAAAAAGAGACTGGATTACCTTCCTCGACCTAAAAATCTGGCCCGATAAAGGCAAATTGAAAACGGAGGTTTTTTATAAACCTACAGATGTGAACAACTTACTGAGATACGACAGCTTTCATCCGAAAACCTTGAAAGATAACCTACCAGTAGGACAATTTCTGAGACTACGCAGGAATTGTACAGAGAAGGAAACATACATGGTACACGCAAAGAAATTATCACAAAAGTTACACTCTAAGCTGTATCCACCACGGCTAGTAAAACAAGCTAACAAGAGGGCAATTAACAACCCAAGGGAAGCATTACTGGAATCTCATCTCAAACCTGAGAATAAGAGAATAGTGTCCGTTACCACCTTTGGCACTGAATCCAACAAACTAAAGGGGATCATATCAAGACACTGGAAGACCCTAAACTCAGGAACCCTTAATTTACCCAAACCCCTCTTTGCATTCAAACGCGGCAAATCCCTACGGGCCTCAATAGTACACATTCGCCCCAAGAAGAAGACAGGAACCAGAGATAACACAAATACACTATGGGACTTACCCGTAGTTGTAGGACACTTTCCATGTGGGAGCTGTAATGTGTGTACCCTAACAAAAGCAAGTAAAACCATCGATCTGGGGCTACAAACACCATGGGAACAGAGGTCGTTTTCGAATTGTAACACCCAGAATGTGGTGTACATCATGACCTGTAAATGTAATCTGAGGTACATTGGTATGAATTCACGTAAAGTCAAAACACGATTGAATGAACACCGCAGCACCTTCCGATGTGGAAAAAAGGTCACAAAGATGATGCGCCCTTTCCAAACGCTGGGACATAGTGAGAATGATTTCACTTGGTCAATTATTGAAAAACTGCCCAACCAATGCAATGATAAACAACTGTTGAAAGCAGAACAACGATGGTTCTACCGATTGTCAAGTGTCAGCAATGGGTTAAATGAGGAAATTCCGTGGTCTATGTTAACATGAGCAGGGCCCTACACACAGTTTGAACACCACTGATATTGATTAGTATTGATTAGTATCTACTCTCAACAAAAAAGTACCAACACATTAATCGACAAAAAATCAACTAATATTTGAGATGGAGATTTACAGTGTAAACATGTTTTACACGAATGGACACTAGCCGGGTTTTAGATGTTGCACTGACACGTGTGTCTTTAACCTCTTCTATGCCCATGACGAGATAGTCTCGTCATGGAGCGCGGTTGCGCTGTGCCCATGACGAGACTATCTCATCATGGACCCCGCCCGCTAATACAATGCCCGGCACAGGAGGGAGAAGGGCACTGAAGGGGTTAACAACCACAGACCACACGAAACGCGGATTACATCGAGGTAACCAATGATCGGTTCTTGTCCAAGGGTAATCCCTAGGTAGATCTGGGGGTCACTCTTCCACTCATTGTTAGCAATTTCTTAATACAATAATTGTTGGATGTGGGGGTAGTTGCCCCTTACATATGCACACGAGAACAAGCCTGCGACACACATGTAAATGGGATATGGTTTCCCAATGTTATCCTACATTGGCAGTTCCGCACTGTGCATCTGGATGTGAGGGATTGTGAACATGATTCCAGTTAGCGCGGAGTAGGTTCCTTCTTTGTCCATAATAAGGTGCAAACACGGCAATACCGGCCCTGCAGCCTACATCTCCCAGAAATTCACCATGGACGTGTCACACAGCAGACACCAGAGCAACCTTGACGTATGCACGTCCAATCATCTAGCCACGTGACAGACCGTATCCAATCACACAATACGCTGTTCACGCCACACGGAAGACGGACGGAAGCTCACTAATTATTTAAAACCACAACACACACACTAGATTCACACGGCGGCGGGCAGTGAACACTATAGGTGTATCCACGGTGACCGATCTTTGACGAAGTAAGATGCAGCTGATTCGATTGTGTGTCTGCCTAATGAAGCGCGTGTGTGTCGGTGTTTCTAAGTACTGCTATACAATATTGTGCGGTTGGTATGAGAACGCGTAACATTTAAACTACCTACTGTAACTTTACGCTACCATCAGTGTCCTGTATAATTGAATAATGACGGGGATCTGGTTAATTTAACATGGCCTCACGGTCAATAGGTCCGAGCATAAATAACCGGAGCCTGCCCCATGTTACGGTTTGAGAAAATAATGCAGAGGTCTACACTTGAGAACGTGAGAAATACTATCACATATATGGAAGGGCTCAGTATTAACTTCCATATTACGGGTGATGCAGCAAGCAAACGTGTAGCTTTCCACATAAACTGGTGAAAGCACGTGATGTTCTGAAGTTGTAATCACACGATCACCATTTTTATCCTTCATGATTTGTTTTATACCCTTAGTGTGTGACTACAAGACGGCACCAAAAATCACGTGACCCGCATGGTGCAATCTAGCACCGATCAGTAGGTGAGAATGGATATCTGACGAACACAGCTTTAGCATGTGACAAGAAGGTGTAGGTTTGGAAAGGATATCTGGTTCACACACCGTGCACCGATTAAATATTCCTCAGTTTTGCCCCCACCTTTTTGAAATTAAACACGGGGTACACAGGAAATTACAATGTTATTACCCCAAGGTTATTTGGAGATCGATTTTGAGAGTTGAATTCCGTATGGTTAAGGGTAGAGAGTTTTTAAATAGTCACACTCAAGTTAGATGTGCGGAATATGACACTAACAGACACAATGGAGTAGATGATATCGCACCAATCACGGGTGGAGTGATATAGCCACACAGAGTTGAGTCATAGATGTCACTATGGGTGTGAGTCCAAAATAGAGTTCTAACACGATTTTGACACTATTTTCTCCTTCTAGAAAATCTACTGGATTCCAAACTATAGGTGAGTGCAATAGGCCTCATTTTTTACCTGGGTTTGCATGTAGTACATGATCAAACTTGAGTCAGGGAAACCAACTACTAGAAAAGACAGCCCTGAAGAAGGCCCCAGACCCTTGTGGGCTCTGTGCACGGGCCGAAACATGTTGGCATAAGAAGTGGGTACATTTGAAACAATAATTTCAAAACAACCCCAGGTACCCCAAGAATAAAGTTTCGAATTAGGGGTATACCTGGAGGTATTTTTAGTATCTACCACTGAACTGGTTCCCTGCATAACCAGAGAAAATTTATATAAGAACTCCCATCACATCTTTTGGTTGAGTCCGCCCAGGTATTACCATCTTACCTGGGTGTGGAAAGACGCCAATGATGAAGCATGTCACTATCAGTGAGTGAGGCGTCTTCTCCAATATCTGTGGATATCCCAACACTTCCCATGGTTATGTCTAATGACAACATCTGTTATATAGGACAATTTGGGTCAATTTATTGTTTTTACAATTGACTCCAAACACCTATTGAACCGTAATCGGGGACATAGGTACCAGCAGTTTCTTCTGTGATATCATATCTTTGGGAGATTGCAACTGCCTTGCTTTTCTCTCACTCTCTCTAGTGTTACAAAACAAAGTAAAGACAACATCTTTGAAGCTGCAAGACATATCAAAAATAGTAACATTTTGAACACCGTTACATACTTTCCTCTATTAATCTCCATCACAGCTTCCCTTTCTGCAAGTGACTGCTTGGGATTTGAAGATACACCTAATACTGACTTCCTATGAAATCACAGTTCATTGAGGTAGCTTGCTCACATTCTAGATTTCGTATTACAACATTTTAATTTTATGATCCCCATTTAACACAATGAAATAACTCAGGACCAGTAATGGCAAGAATGGGCTTTCTCCTCCGATTTTTAATTTAGGACATTGTATCCTCAGAAGGTTGAATCTTCTAATAGCTTTTAACCCTTCTGGCTTGGGTGATGTTGCTTGTTAAATGCCTTCGATCTCATAGGTCCTCGCCTGCAGAACGGTCCTATAACTCTGCGTAAGGGTCTTTAACAAGCGGTATAGCCCTTGACATCGGGCTATAAAGCCATTCTGGTGAAGTGTTATCCCTTCTCCTTGTTTATTTTAATACCTACAGCCACTGTGATGGTTTTTGTCAGTTTCTTTTACATGCTTCCTGAGGCATGTTTTTGTGTGGAATTTACATTGCTTATTTTTACTGCGCGCATATGCTCATTGCCAACAGTGTACACATGTGCTTATTTATAAATTGTAGCTCTTTCGGTTGAGAAGTCAGTTGCTCCCCGGCTTTCTTTGAAAAACTGCTCATCTGTTGCTGGGCATTTATCAACAATAAATGTAATTGCCGATATGCAATCGTCTGGCGTCCCTACATCAGCTTTATTCTATCATGATCCCCAATATATTTATTTAAGAACCATCACACCTAGTTAATGATATGGTTGGCTTAATATCCTGCCTAAGTGAGATGAGATTTCTCTGTATTCTGCAGCACACATGCAAAGAGGAAAATGCCTTAAGGCATAGGGCCATATGTAGGTGGCATACAATTTACCGATTCTTAAATACCGAATTTTACCGATTCGGTATTTAAGAATCGGTAAATTGTATATAGGTAATAATTCGGTAAATGTTACCGATTCGGAGAAATTCTGTAATTACCGAATCGGTATTTACCGATTCGGTAATGAGGCATACCTTCCCATTGATTCCTATGGGCCTGGACCATATTTTACCGAATCGGTAAATACCGATTCGGTAATGGGGGGAGCACATTCAAGGGTGGCAGGGTGTCACATTGACACCCTGTTGCACCCCTGATTCCTGCATGTGTGCATATGTGGCGGACATACATGCCCTAAGGGCATGTATGTCTGCCACATGGCACTCTTATTTCAACAAAATATTGCTTTTTGCAATGTATTCGGTATTTATCACCATATTTGGTGGTAAATACCGAATTCTAATTCCTACACAACACTCATTAGAGTGTTTCCTACATCTCATTTCAGGATTCGGTATTTACCGAATCGGTAATTTTACCGATTCGTTAAATTACCGAATCCTGAAATATGCCCCCTACATAGCAAATGCCTAAATACCGGTCGGTAACGGGATATTTACCGAAAATCGGCCGTTACCGACCGGTATTTGGCTTCCTACATATGGCCCATAGTCAGCTATACTGACTACAATGCAGATACCCTTGCACTATGATGCAAGGGTGCATGGCAGCCACTCGTGTGCCTGCTCAGGCAGAGAGCAGAACTGCACCACTTCCAAGTAGATATGCGCTTTTCTGCTCTCTCCCATTCATGCAACCCAGTGCCGCGCAGCAACTCTACTTGCTGCCCTGCATTCCATGACATCTTTGTAATATGCCCCTAGGCCTTTATCGACACATCTGAGAAAGATGAATGGTCTATGTGGATGAGGCCTTCAACAAAGTAATCTTCAAGTTATTAAATTAAGGAATGAGGTTAACCAAATATGCAGACACCTTGACAGTGACAAGGGGCAATAGTGTTAACTGGTAACTTGTGCTGGCACTTTAAGGAGGTAGGAGGCGTCATCATAAAACAGCTGTTGGAAATCTAATCAACAATTATTTAAAAATCACAGTTGCAAATGCCCCTCCAGAATGGTTGGCACTAGATATGCCAACTATTTTTCGACTCATATTGTCTGTGAGGATTTTTTTTTAACAAGTTCTCGTTATGGGCACCATATCTCCTAATACTTACATCAACCAATTTCCTGATGTGTTTGTTGAGGATCGTTGGGTCTGGCTTAGGAGTCACTGCTGAGGCCCAGTCTAACGGCTCCACTGGCTTGTTAGGAGTTGTTGGTGATGTTGGCTGTTGACAAAAAGTTAAATGAAATCATTTTTAAATCATTCATGATGTACCTGGCAGTTTCCCCATCTGTACCTCGAGAAGGGTCCATAATTTTAGCAGTCACAGGGATTAATCAGAGACAACAGAACTAATTATTATATTTAAACTATTTAAAATGATCAATTATCAGCATCTTCAGTTGGAAGACCCATCTACTGACTAACACCCTTGGCCAACAATTGCCCAGCAGATCACTAACATTTCTTTAGATGATAAGAAAAGTTACTTTAATATAATAGCTGTCAGCTCACAAACATTGCATCAAGCATAAGATTGCATGGTCTCCTGACAGCAAATGTAACCCACCATCTCAGGCCTAAGGAGCCATCCACCTTCTTTTGATCTGTCATAGTGAGAACCCAATGAAGCCCTATTAGCTAACATAATTGTTCTTCTTGAGCTCCTCATTTTCCTCGCATCTTCAGATCCATCTAACAGCCTATAGTGACTGGCTGCATTGAACCAGGTATAAAACTTGCTTCTGTACAATCCCACCTTAAAAAAACTCAACATTTATAACCTTCCAGCGAGAGCAACAAAGAACACATTAAGCATATCTCCCACCACTCAGACCATCTTCATCAGTTCACATGGAAACCCACGGTATAGAGAGACACAGCCTCTATGGCATGCAAAAAACACAGAGCCCTTTAAACCTCGGGAGTGAGGGTGGACCACTTGAGGTGCTTGTGCCGAGGGCATGAGCTACACACAGTCACAAGCATCTGAGGTCACCCACAGCACCAATCCACTTCTTACTGCCTATATGATTGGTATGGCAATGCAGAATGTGCTGAATAGGCAATCCACTTAGATCCTACAAACTGTGGGTCACATCCCTGTCCAACCTCGATGTCATGAACTCCCAAGTCAGACTCCATTTTCAAAAAGTTAAGTTAGGCTTTCTGCCTTTGGTCCAAATTTAGCATGTCATTATCTTTTGCAGAACTTGTGAATATGTCATTTAATTTAAACACTGATTTGGTATTACATTGGACAACACAAATCTGACACAAACTCCTCAGTATGTACATCTCAAGGTTTCACAGTAGACATGAGAAGTAAACTTTTTGTCAGAGTTGACTTATTTTTATCTTGCTCTTTTAGACCGGTTGCATCTTGGATTTGGAAAAGTCTGATTCCATTTTGCACTTCAGGCTAAAAGTCAGTGGTCAATGTCCTATATAAACCATTGCATTTGAACTCCGAGTTGGAGAGGCATTCACACCATGTTGTCACAAGAGGTCCTGCTTGTCTGCTGGAGCATTCACTCTTATGCCAAGAGTTGATCCAGCCATAAGAGGAGTTGTGCCCAGTTTATTTGTGTTTTCTTTCTGAAGGAACACTCTGTCTGAAAGCACAGCTGATTCACTGTGAACAGGTATGCAGTGCACAAGACCCCAAGAACCTATAGAGGTGAGCTAAATATGCCATGCTCTCATAGTATAGAACACAGAAGTATCAGTAGGGTGGTTGGCTGGTAGGTACATTCTTAAAAATATGTTAGAATTGTTTATTTTATTCTCGCTGCTAATACCATGCACAAGTGCTGTTTTACTTATATTCTGTGAGGTTATTATTTGTGTAATCAACAGAATGAAACTGTTAAAATAAACACTATAAAATACATAATGTCTTTCTTAGTGCCATGCTGGCGTCGGCTAGTTTATAAATCTGTGTCACGAATCCTTTATGGGATTCTTAATAAGCCAGGAAACACAAACACCATGCCCGCAGGAATGCTCAGTGGGTTGTATGGGGCACAGGTTAAAAAAATTGACTTTCTTACTCAGTGATGAGGCAGTGAACTAAGATCTTAAACCTGTGGCTTAGGAACCCAAACCCTGCCGACCTGTGTCCTAGAACCCAGGATTCGCAATAGGGGCCCTCAAGATTTAGCCTTAATCATCCTCTATGGGCTAGTTATAAGTGGCTCGGTGAACTGTGATCTCAATTTATCACAATTATTAATGCTGCAATTTTTATTGCACCGGGTTGTTACCAGGTGCATTACAATTCACACCCTTATTAAATTTCAGCAAGACAAGTTCTTTTTGAATTCAATGGAGGTAAAATGCCCGATAAATACTGGGACATGATTGTTTTTTATTGTAAGCACAGGAATACGCATTATGCACGATTTTAAGGCCAGAGTTTGTAATAAGCGAAAATTCTCCCATGATTTGTTTAAAAAAAAGAAAACACTTCCTCTTCTGTGGTTTTAAGTATTATTCGGCCTCACACTTTTAGACTTCAGTGTGACACACAGATTAATTGAATAGCTAGTAGACTAGACCACCGTGGTGTTTTGGCAACTAATGCCAACCAAGAGGAAGCCTTATATAAGTAACACAAATTTGAACTGTACATTTAAAATACACTTTCCTCTTTCTTTGTGGTGTGAACTCATGCATGCAGACTCGCACAATTAGCCGTATAAAACATGCAAAGATGCATAATCTGTTATTCTGCCTTCTTCTTTCCTCCTGAGTGACTGCACATCTGAATTATGACATGAAATCAATGTTTCGCCACACACATTCTCATCACTTGCAGCATTCTGACGATGTGGAATGCCAGTGAGTATTTATTGATTAACAACAGAGAACCTCTGTAGGGAGTGATGATGTAACAGTTCAAGGACCTGCAATTCACTCTCTGCATTGTTATTTACAATTCTTAAGGCCAAGCTGACAAATCATGTTTTTCACATGTCCATGACACTCTTGCAAAAACCGGTATTTTGTACTTATGTGATTATAGTTGAATTCAATTATGAGTGATTATGATACTAAATATTCTGGTACAGATTAAGAAAATTTTATGTAAGAGGGGATGTCTCTTATTGCTGCTTGATATGTGAACAGCTTCACAATTTCATGCTATAATTCACTAGGCATTTCCTGTGAGCAGTTATGCTTCACTCCAGGGCACTTGTGCTATTTTATTGTAATTCCAGGAGTAAGACATGCTTACTCACAGAAAAAAAGGTTGTGAATCACAAATTGTTTTTCCCTCAGATTAAGTATTTTCTTACCTCTGTAAATGAATCACAAATTTCCTGCCCTGAAACCTAATACACCGCACTCCTGCCAAGGAAGGCGGAGGGAGGTAAATCAGCCTCTAAAAATGATGGGAATTGTTGGGGTTGTAAAGCGATTTTTACATAGGGAAACTATCTTCCCGATTCAATAAGTGCAAACTTTGCTTGCGGAGAAGTACACGTTACATGTTCATATGAGTAAAAAAGAAAGCATTTGAGTGTTTTAGGTGATCCACAACAGTACCAGCACCCCAGTAATTCCCTGGATTCTCCAAAAGCGCTGGTGATGTGCTTCAGATGGAGGCATAAGCTTTTGGGAGTACATTTATGGTTTTTACCCCTGAGTTTATGTGAATCATGCTCAACATATATAAGCAAGAATTGTTTTCACTGAAGCCCCAGAGATATCAAAAATGAGAAGAAGCACAGTTTTGTGCACCTGCTGACATAGCATTAAAATCAGGGAAGAACAGACGTCCACACAGATAGTAGTAAAAATGTGCAAACTAATGACACTGCAGTGAACATGTTAATGACACTGCAGTCAACTTATTTTCCTCTTTTTTAGTTGACAATGAATGTAGACAACATTGCTATAACCCGATTTTACATGAAAACTCTATTTATCTTATAATAGTACACAAAAAAGATTTTGTCAGTATTGAAGACCAAATCACAGCTGCCTGGCGAAGCCATTTCAAGTTCGTTTTATTCTCAGTGTTCACCAATAGCAAAACATTTGGTCAAGAAAGTGATAACATGGTTTCCCAATACCAAAAATATTAACATCACTTTATTGGTATAAAGACCTTTTATTTCTTCCACTGGTGATGTCGGTGTTGGCACTTCTCATTATGGGTACGAGTAATGGAGAAAATGTGGAGATACTTGCCATCAAATTCAAATCACAATATTCTTAGGGTGGCTAAAGACATTTTGAGCACACAGACTTGTCACACCAAGTCTGTAATCAATGCTGTGAACAACCAACAGAGACAATTTTCTGAAGTTGCAAAATTGACCAATAATCCGCCACCTGCTTTTTATAGTTAAAGATCAAGGGTCCATATACAAATAATTTTCTTTGCTCTCTGTTGAGAAAGTCAAAGCCGTCAAACTCTCACCATTTCCTTCCTAACTGTTACAAATCTGGGGATAATAGGCTGCAGGTTAAAGGCATCTCTCACAGTGATTAGTTGAAAACCATAAGTAAGGTGAAACTCTCCTCCCTAGTCACATCACTAAAGTCTTATTATTAACAGCTATAACCCTATTTTACCAAGCTTGTATTTGAATCTTCAATACAAGGAGTCTTACTGAAGTTCCTTAAAATTGGTGAGATCTTCCCTCTGTGGAAGAAACAGAGGATCTTAGTAGCTTCTGCCCTGTCTCTACACTTTGTTCCTTGTAAAGGTTTTTCAAATTACACATCGGTTGTACAATCTCTTCAGTGAATTCCTTCTTGTTCTCCTTCATTTATCTTCCGCTTTCAAAAACATGAATATTCCTACTCTTTTAGGCATTGTAAAATAACATATAAGCCTTTATGTCATACTCTTTGAGTGGCTTTCATCACATCTGAAAAATCAAACCCAGCAGATTAATATATCCAACTCCTTTATCTGTAAAGTGTCTTTTGGGATTACCACATAGTTTCAGTTTAGTTCTGACCATTATAAACCCTGATCTCACACTCTCGGTGCCCTGTCAAAGAACTCAGAGATCCTTCACCTCAGATGTGCAGATGAAACTCAGATGTATCTGAAGATCTTTAATCTGAGAGCAGTGCTCACCTCACTCATATCCGGCAAATAATTTATGAGTGAACTGCAATTCATCATCAAGTTCTCCTTATCTCTCACACAATCAAAGATGCAATTTAGCATTGACTCCTTCAATGTCTTGGGCTGCAATCCGGTGATTATTGACTTTTTTCTATCTTTAGGAGTTAAGACTTATCCTACAATCACACATTAATGCTAACATTGCAATTTTCCATCTGAAACTGTTGTGGGGAAGAAGACAATTCATTCAATAGAACGACCTTAAGACTTTCGAACAATCCCTTGTTCTTTCAAGACCTGACCAGGCCAATGACTCTTTACTGGTTTACCAAAAATGCACCTTGTTCCACAGAGAACAGTTTTGCAGCTCACTTTGTCAATGGTAATATATATTATGAACATATTATATCTTACAACCTCTACAATGGCTGTCCATCTAGGCTAGCGGCATCTTCAAGAGTCACAAAGTGGTAAATATACATACCCCTTCTACCTGACCCACAAAAGACACTCTGTGGAGGTCAGCCATCTCTTTGCAGGATACATTCACTCCTACTGAAATGTCCAGCATAGCACCACAGTGCAACCTTTCTCTGGCTGTCCCACTAGAGTTCAGAACACACTTCCTTATTCTTTGCAAAAGTCATTTCCCTATCTTACCTTACATTATCCCAGTGTGAGCCTTTTTGATCACCACTAATCCCTCATGTGTGCTTAGGTTTGCAGTGCATGTTCTGAGTTGCTTTTACCACTATTCTTTAGCTTTAATGACTGCTGAAGGGCCTCTTCCTGCTTTGACCCTGATCCCCTGATCCCCAACCTGTGGTTAATGCCCACCACATCTGTTTTTACTGTACACTTCTTTACTGTGATTTGTAATTTGTACCACTTTATTTTGTATTTACATTAATATCTTTTACTGTATCCTGTATATGGATTCCCACTATAAAATACACTCACAAACGTAGGCAAAGTTTGCACTATAGAAACGGAAATTTAATAAATAAAATAAATATATGATACAGTTGTGAATCCAGGGACTTATGTAATTTATACATATAAAAAGTTTTATAATTTTTTGGGAGATTTTACCCAATCATTGAGTTCTAAATACATACTGAAAATACAATTGGCCTGACTTAAATATTGGCGGAAAGGATATTCCATCACAATGGTGACAGCATTCTCTACCTGCCAACACTATGGTCCGCCTGTCCGGGAAAGCCATAGGTTTGATTATGTAAGAAAGTATTCTGTCTCCACCATGGTGAAACCCCTTTAACGGCCCAATGGAGTAAGGGCCGTCAGAGGTTAGGCTGTATGTCCTCCCACCTAATTTACATGGGCAGACATACAGCTGATCTTCAAGGCCCGCTACTGCTAGGAAAATCCTGGAGGAAAGTAGCATTGCAAAGTGCTCATTGCCCCCTCCTCATGGGAGGAAACTTTCATGGTGAGGGGAGCATTGTTTTTTTGATTTAAAAAAGAAATTGAATTAGTAACTATTTTTTTATAATAAAAAAAACATTGAAAGTTTGCCACATGGCTCTGTCATGTTGACGGAGCCGTCTGTCAAACTTACAATTCATTGGCAGGAACCATCTTGACGGCATTTTCTGACAATGGTAGAAATGTGCACTGGGCTGGCGGACGTCTATAAACTTGGCAGGCGGCTCCTTCATCAGGGTAACTGAGCAATTTACTTTGTGGCCATTGTGAAGAAACGGGGCACCTACCAAGATTTGAATTGAGCCATTTATACGCAAGAAAATTGCTACTGATAAAAATACAATCAATTATAAAATGCGCCACTTATCTAATTATGTTCTAATTCTAGACTTCAGAAATACTAAACCTATAAGAAATGTATAAAAGTAACTGCAAAATGTGGTTCTTCTGCTCTATTTATTATATGTGTGGGTCCATCAAGTGCCACCACACCCATTTGGCTCTAATCCACTTTGATTCACAGAAAACAAAAAGTATGCGTAGCACAAAATAAATTTAATAAACTTTGGAAACGTATTTATCTGTTCCTAGGAAGAGTCTTTCTGCTGCTGCTTTTAAGCTACAAGGGGGCAGCAGAAGGTCACATGTCTCCCTGAAACAGGGCTGCACCCTAAAGAAAACAGCGTAATATGGAAAGCGGTTAGTCTGACCTCCTTTCCTTTTGCAACTTTGATCATAGGCAATATGGTTTTTCTCAGTAGTTTCAGAATGTTTTGGGTTTGATATCTGTATTTTGACTTTGAAATACCTTTGCTCTCTACACCTACCATGAGCCACCTACAACCTATTCGTACTGATGGTATCACTAGCAGATGGTCGTGATGCTGCTCCTGGGTCTATTGAAAGAAGTAAACTCTGTATTATAGCATTCCCATTTCTGTTGACATTAAGGTGAGACCTGCATCCTCTATATGAATCCTTAAATCAGTAGTTATTAAGCAATTTTCGTAAAAATGTTAAATCATTTTGAAATGTTACCACTATAACAAGACATCCCTTCCCAGCAAAAATAAACACATTGTTTAAGATAACTTCTGTAGTTGAAAAGTACATCTTTTAATTAATAAACCACGCTCTCACAAAGTAATTACTCCAGTGCTACACTACATTGATTCATGTTTTCTCCCAAACAATCACCAGGACTACCAAACCGACTGGATCACTTATTCTGACATTTGGAATGCACCCAATGACTTCGAGTCTATTCAGTTCTTCTTGAGCTAGCGCAACATTTCATTTTGTCCGTGATATGGACATTGATGTTGTGACAGGTGGCGTGTCTGAACTGTTAGTGAAGGAAGTTGTAAGGCTTTTCACCGTAGGTCAGTCACCACCACAGGCTATGCACCAGTGAGTCTTTAGTGGTGAAATCTCCCAAAGTATCAGTGGCCCCCAACACCCCAATTCCCTCTTCATCTTCTTATATTTGTCACTCTTAAATGGTACTTTAACATGCTTTAGGGGAACAACTGTCCCTTGGGAAAGAGCTGGAAGGAGTGGGGCATGTGAAGGCTATTCTATGGCCTGCTTTCTCTTAAGGTGCTTATTTTTATGGCAAAGGCTGCTATCCGTGCACTTGTTATTCTTTTTTCCTATTAACAAAATGTGCCACTTACCACTGTTTCTGCCCTTTTTCCTTACCCTTCCACACCACTTATAATGGTTTTTTTCAGCGCAGAACAGGAAAGGAAAAGTCCACTGGCATGATGGCAGCAGCAATTAGATCACATACCATGCTGGATGGACATATTTGTTCAATTTAAGTTCACCTTCACAGGGTGACTCTAGGGTTGTGCCTTTCTCTTATCTATATACAGGGTTGGGAACTGGGCTACAGGGACCATCCCATTCTGCATTCAAACTTATTTGTATACAGTTTCAGGATAGCCTTTATTTTCTATTTGGTAGAGCACAATATCATGATAAAAATATAGCACTGCAACAATTTCAAGGTCCAGATTTATCAATATTTTATGCAGCGCAACGCAGAAATACAACTTGTAGCGCTGTGCTGTATCAAATGGAGAAAGCAGGAATGCACCATATTTACCAATATATACAGCACATTCCTGCTCTCTCACTGCAGCGGCGCACTATCTGCTGCCAAGATCAACTCTCTATGGAAGCTGCTCAGCTCAGTGATTAGGTGTTGTTTCAGAATTACAGGAATGGCCACAAAGAGGTAAAAAAGATGAGGTTAGGCAATCATTTTGGCATTAGCCATTCATGCCATTGTTGACATAGACGCGTGTTTACATAGGAAGGACAACCCTATCTGCCCAGGTGGACCAGGGTAGGTATGTAATAATATAACAATTGTCCGGTGGGACATTCAAAAGTGGTACCTTCCTATGTGTCTTAGAGGGAACCCAGACTTATTCATTGGACCAAAATTAATTACAAATAAGCCAAAACACAGGAATGATATAGTTTGCATCTTATTATGTTTTGACTCCAATCAAGTGTAACATTCAAGAAAATAAGTGACCATAGTGCAGAAAACGCAGTTCCCCAAAGAACACAGAGAAAAGACACGGTAAAATTCCCAATGTGTGCATGCATTGATTGAAAAAATGAATAACAGGGTTTGTATAAGTCAGTGTGGAATCCCTTGAAGTTAAATTGCATGTAAGAACCAAGAGGGTGGGTTCATCAACTTTTGTTTTACCCCATGTGACTACCATGCCTACACATAAGAGAAACAGAAATAAAAAACAAAATTTCTAAGTCCTGTGCTTTTACCTACTGTAAGCCTCCATTAAGCAATCAATTAGTACCTCACCACCTAATAGTGAGTTCACATGTGTAACAGGAAGAACTACCAGGAATTCAACCTGTTCATAAGAAAAAAGCAATGAAAATCATCATCCGAGTTCATCACATCTCATTGCCCATATATATGTTGGTGGTTTAATGGCATAATAAAAGACCGGGCACCAATAGTGTGCATGCAAGGTGACTCAATCAGAAAGGGTGAGACAGTGGGACCTCGATTCATGAAGGCACAGCGTGTCACAACAATACAGTGAAACTCCTCCTCTTGTATGCGAAATGTGAATGCGTTACTCCTACCATTGGTAAAAGGTCCAACACAACTCACTATATGCTCATATGTTAGTTATACAAGAGCACCACAATCAGTGAAACATCAACTGTGTACCTACTGAACGAATCATGCCTAATAAGATGGTACAGCATTGGGTTCTAATAGAGTGAAAATCATCCTCTTTCTGAAACAATTGTCTGGCAGAAGGTGAGTCATAGCCCACTACGATCTTCTTCCCCCTGTCTGTCACTCCCTGCCTCTAGGCCTCTCTGTTGCCATCTTGCCTGGGGGCATGGATGCCATTCAGGTCCTCCACCTCATTCACTGTGCTGAGCCCAGGCCAACCATCAAGCCAAAATCTGGTTTCTGCAGCACTCTGGTCCCAGGTGAGCTTGTGGGCACAGTTGCCGCTATTTGCTGCAAGATATGTGGCGATTCCATGGGGCCTCTGGGGACAAATGTTGGAGTACATTCTACTCACTTCTATGTTAGGCCACACCCCTGCAAATCGATATTGCCATAGATTTTATGAAATACAACCTAATAAGAAAAAGTGATGGTGCTACCAGAAAGAGTTGTAAATAAAATGAAATTCGGGTGAATCCAATAATAATTAACTCCTGAAGGTCCCTCTCTAAGAGTGTAAACACTGTTCAAAGTATTGGAACTATTGATATTTTGACCCCAGTATAAGATTTGTTTCAGGGTTTTTATCGGGACAGTGTCAGAGACACTGGGCACGAAAAGTTTTGTATGAAACAGGAAATATAATTCGCAAAACTTTATTCGGATAAACATAGTATCCATAAAAGTACGACAATGCTTAAAAATGACAGGGAAAAAAGTAACAATACATAATAGTTAGAATTACAGTTGTATAAACAGAATATCATATAATTCGGATGCAGAATAAAACAAGAGTCCTCAATAATAAATAAATCACTAATATATAAAACCAATCCAATCGATGGCTAAGAACTGTCTGTACGTGAATAAAACTCAGTGATTAGACATTGTCTTACGCGCCCTGGTGGCAATTCTCAAAAATGTGCTTAGACGAAAAACAGGAAATATATCAAAAGAACTGAGGAGCTGGGATAAAGATAGTGGCCACCAATATAATTGTGGTCATAGTAAAACCATAACTTCTTACTTTAGTAAGTATTAAAAGTAAGCATGTTACCAACTTGGTGCTAGAAAGAGAACGAGAGATTGTACAATCCTTATCCAATCAAGAAGAGAGGGAAAACCTCAACTTCTACCACTTAGGGAAAATATAGAGATGACTGGCCTGAAAAGACGACAACACTGAAGTATCCAGGAAAATAGATCCACAAATTTCAGAGTTTTTATACAAAAATTATTATTACGATAAATATGTGACGTGGTGCTGATGGTGCTAAAACTTTCCTTGTGGTTGATTTAACTCGTTTGAAATGTATTTTCATAGAATTTGGCTGTTTCTATTAACTGAGCATTGAACCAAACTCAAAAGTGTTTTAAGTACAATGTTTGCCATCAAAAGCCTTTGTTGTATATTACATCTGATATGCAAGTAATATCCAATAGTCTAACTTCAACTTTGTTTTTAAGGGTATATTCAATTCATAATAATGTCCAGCATTACAGGAACTACGGTCTGGGCATCTGCATTAATAATGAGGGCATTATATGGAAAAACTACCACTTTATTTGTGTACTTATTGAATTTAATACTCACAATTCTCTTCTCATCTCTAATTGACAACAGGAAGGGTTCTGAGGCCAGTAAGAATAATAGGGGCTAAGACTATATTCCTGTCATGTATTTTGTCCCAACCCAAAAGAATTCATTAGAAATACGTTGAACCCTCACTCTCACCACTGGCTTGTCATATAGGACTAATATCATTCTGATGAAACTTGTTTTTGAAGCAACTTTAAGTAGCACTGTGGCACGGCTGCTGTGGGTAATTTTAACAATTACAATTATTCTGTGATCTGGCATAATAACCCTGTGCTGTTCCTTGAAACCTGCCGCTTGCATGAAACCTGTTTGTAATGGGTGGATTAAGTTTGGTAGGATTTTTATCTATTCTTCTCTCTAGGATTTTAGCATATATATTTTACATTCTATATTGACTATCATCCCTACCCTACCATCCCCACTCAACTGACTTTAGGACTATTGATTTTATGAGGAAAGTCTCTTCCCAATTACTGATTTGGAAATAGCAATAAGAGTGTTGTGGTTGAGTGAATGAAACTTCCCATGTTATAAATCCGAAAAATAACTGTATAACTATATAATCTTGGAAAAATACCACAAGGAGACTAAAGTAATGGACACTGGGCTCTCGAAATTATAAATTGGCTACTTTAGAGGAAATTTACTGACACTCTGATCCAGGTTTGTATCACAAAAGTGACGCAAGCCCAGCGCAAAGTGTTGTGTTGGGATTTAGCTCCCAATGAAACTCCTGATCTGTGTTGCAGTGTCCTAAAGTAATACAAAGTAGTAATATACACTACTTTGCACTATTTTGCAGCAAGGGGGCATTCTATGGGTGGTAGATGGCTGTTGTAATGTGACCACCCAGGGGTTTTGACACAAAGCCCTATCTACTACATTAAGGTAGACAGGATGATGTATATGGATCATGTCTTCCAGCTCAGAGACCCCTTTTCATTTCAGTTTGAAGACATAATTTACTGTACATGTAACACGTGATAAATTACTATTTCATAAAATGCAAATTTTTGGCATGTGCTTTTATTCTATAAATGTATAAAGAATTTCAAAAACACGTTCAATGATAATTTAGTGATTATTTAGTTTAGACATTATTCCAGATATGTCATACATGTTATGACAATTTCCCTCCATAATTCTTTAATTTTTTTTTAGGTTCTTGAACACATAAATTTAGACTCCATGTGTTCAGGCCAAGACTTCATTTTGTCTTAGTCCTGTCCTTTCGACCTCTAAATATGTCATATCCTCCCATCATGAAATAGAAAAAAACCAGTGCAACATCAGTCTGGGGCAGTTGCCTTTTTCAAGGTCAAAAAACAACCATAACCACAAGAATGTAGTGTATGTTGACGTCTATATTGATATATTTTTACCTTATTAGTACATTCACTGATGTATATGATTATGTCACAACATTCCAAACGTGACATTGCAAATTCCATCTCAGATAAGATACAGTATATCAGGACTGCCATTAGACCACTTAGGAGAGAAACTTCACCCACATCGAAGACGTAAATGGCAGATCCAGCTAACACACCAGATTCTATCTTGACTGAAGAAGTCTCCTGAGACTCTGTGAAGCATTCCATTCTGCCTTCATGAACTGGTGGCCAGATTGTATTTCTGCGTGGATGCAATCTCCTAGCCCTCAGCCTTGTGCTCGAAATGGGCGACAAGCTATTTCATGCAGGCAACAAACCCTGTTGTCCAGGCATGTGCACCACCTTCAATACTCAGGCTTATTTTTTATTTATCTGCTTGATCTAGCACAGTGCTTAGAAATAGCATAGTGAGAGTGTTAAGCAATATCAATTATGTTGTTACTGCATTCCCTGTTTTCACTATATAGAAAAGCTCAGCTGATTTTTATCTTCTGCGATGTTGTCTATATTATGTGCACTAGATCGGGTCATTTTCCTAGAACTATTTTAAAATAAATACATTGAAATACATATTCCTTTTCTTGTGATCTTGAGTGTGTAAATCATTAATGAACGATTGTTTAGATTAAAACTTCTCTCTATTAGTAACCCAAAAGCATTGACACGACCTCACCTATGTACTGGGTGGGGTTCTGCGGGACTAAAATAACCTGTCTTACACATTCAGAGCTGGTGCATTGACCTAAGTTCACTTTTGTCCCCCGTGGTTGTGAAAACAAACCATGTAGAGCTGAGCCAAAGACTCAGTTTACGCAACATTGGTACTTCAATATTTGACTTTTCTAGACTTTTTAGTAGTTTCTGATTGCACACTGAAAAGACCAATTTTACATGTTACCTTCTAATTGTTAAATAGGGAGCACCATTCAACAAAGGTTTCTTAAGCACTTCACTGTTAAAAGGTTATTCCCCATTTGACTTCTGAGTATAAAGCTCATGTTTATTGACTCTGTTTCCTAACATTGCGCAAGTAATTTCTATTGCGAAAGGAATTATATCACTGCACACACATATCTTTTTGCTGGATGTGTTCTGAATAGGAAGAGAGGGTGAAGGGACTTGCTGCATATCTCTTTGAAATATTTGTAAATTGATTTGCTGCATTCCTCTTGCAAATATTGTCACTTATGGGTGGAGTTGTGGAGCTTGATTATATAGTTTCCAACAGTGGGAGTTTTTAGACATACAGAGTAACACAATTTGTAGTTACATAGGTACTCTACTAAGACCTAGAAGTCTCTTTGAGACATCATGAACACCAGACATGGTTTGGTGGTCAATTGCCCCATACCAGGAAATCGAGAAGGTACTGTTCCTGTAGAAGAAGTAAGAAAGCTAGGTTGGAAGTGGATAATCCCAGGGAATCCTTGTGATTATTCCTTGGCGCCCTCACACATCCAAATGGATGTCATACTTCATCATAGGGCGTGCTCCTTGTTGGGCCGGCCTTGCAATGCCCTACGGGCCCCACAAGAGGGCTTTTTATTGGAGATCAAGTTAATAATAATGGTGAGTGTGAGGATGCGGAATGTGTATAGAGGAGATGGTACAAATAAAGTGTCAAACTAATTAACTTTGTCTTAGGGATATCAAATTAATTTTAATATGGTAGATCCCTTGGCAGAGATAAAAACAATGAAAAATGGGCTATCATTGATGGCCCAATGAACCAGTATAGCCTTAATGTGTATGTGAGTTTGACATGTTTCATGCCTGTTAGTCCAACTGGATCCTTGGCATTTCTTCAGGACCTAGAAGATCCCTACCCTATACCTAGAGAGTGATGTGTGTTGTCAGGTACTCCCCTAATAGGAAAATACCTCAGTATAGGATTGTCCAACCTAGATAGAAGAAGTAGAAAGACATAATAAATGCAGGCTTCATAACATTTGTAAGTAGATGCTGCTTAGTGTAGCACACTGGTTTCTCAAGTCTCCTCATGGTAGACATACTCATGCTTTAAAGGTACTAAAACGTAGCCGTAAAGTGGTAAGAGTTCCTATATACAGCAGGCCATATGTGTTCTAAACATGTATTAAAGAAGTACAACATATGACATAGACAAGAATAAGGTAGTGAAGTCCCCGTAGGTGAGAGTAGGGATCTTACCCTGTTGAATCAACCTTTAGACCCCTTAGCTCAAAAGCAGAGGAATGCGCACAGCTGCTAAAAGACTGTGAGACAGGTGAAACAATAGATATCTCACTTCCCATCACAAAATATAATTGGCTTTTCTAATCACCTGACCAGGGTAGAACATTACTGAACACACACAATTTAAAATTAACTTAGAAATATGCAAAATTGTGCATTTTAATGTAATATTGCTAGGCTGTGATTTATATAGCACTGGACTAGGTGATTGTTTCACAATCCATACTAAAAAATATAATCCTTGCTGCGGAGTTCATACCTTTGAGAGTTTACTTGCTACATTAGGTTGAGCAAGTGAAACCTTTATAGTGGTTTGTTTTTTCTCATGTGTTCTGAAATACCTTGGACGAAAACATGTACAGATATCTCAAATGGACTGGAAATTGACACGTTTGAGACAAAACAAACCTAGGGATGGGTTTCTCTCAGCACTTTTAGGCTACATGAACATATTTAACAACAACATTCGATTCGTGTTCTAATCACATTTTTACAGCTGAAAGTAAACTTCACTCTTTCACAGAGAATTCTGTGGTGCAGCAAGTTACTTCTTTTAAATGTTGTTCGATATAAAGTTTGTATCTCATTTCATGTAGTGCAAGAAGAAATGTTTCTTGGAGTGCCTTTACAACGCTAATATTAGTAAATCATTACACATCATTATCAACTCCTAAATGTTTTACCCACACAAGTACAACAGAGCTGTTCCCTGTGAATGGCTCCACAGCCGGTAGCTGGCTTGTGTTGCAGTGCAGCACTTTGCACCTAGCAACTTCGAAGTGTTAAATACACACATAAGTTGTTTAGGTGACTCCCCTGCACAGCAATACCCAATCCCTGTTACTTTCATTATGTAAAGCTGATCCTTCAGTTCCCGCACTAAAGCAGTGTAGGATTCAGTTTTAATGCCTTTTTCAGCCTACAATTTACACAGCAAATATTAGTGCCTAAATGGATTCAGAGATTTAGAAGGAAAGTCAATAAATGAATTTAAGTTCTGGGAAGGTGGCTGTCTTTCTGAAACAAGCTTCCATTGGTCTGTGCCAAGCACCATGGACCATAAAAGTGAAGTAATTCACATTAAAAGGAACTGTGCAGCAAACTTTGCTGTGCTGCAGATCATACCCTTCTAAGGAATCTGCAGGTAACCCGATCGCAGACCAAGATTGGCATAGATATTTTAACAGTGATTGAAGGAACATCAGAAGGAGAAGAGTCTTTGGACCACTCCTAAATTCTCCATTCAGATAACACTCTAATGAACCGCAAGTGGCAGAAAACATGCTCTTGGATTAGCAAACTACATTAGATTTATTCACAACAGGGTTAATGTGTCTGCACATGCTGGCATAAAATCTGCAGTGTCACAGCTAAAGCATCGAAACTGGCATTCAAGGTAGCCATCCTCAATAAAACAAACTTGTAAATAAATAAATATGTGCATTGATCTACAGTTATAGCACCATAGTTGAATGGTCTTGCTGGAATGCCCAGTAAGGGACATAGCACGAAAAGGCAAATTATGGAATATATATATATATATATATATATATATATATATATATATATATATATATATATATATATATATATATATATATATATATATATATTTTTTTTTCTTATGTATTGGTTTAATGATGTTTCACGAAAGTAAAAGATACAGGGTGCATGAGTTTAGATGGAGCATCAGAATATTAAACTTCAGCCTGTTAGGCTTTGTCACACTCATTCAAATTTATAATTGGGTTCTTCTGCCCAAGTGAAAGCTCCTATATCGATTTCCATCCCTGTAGCAATTTCATTAGGGCTCACTCTGCAAGAACTACAGTGTATATTAGAATCCAAGGATGGCAGACAACGAGAGGCATTCCATATGTACCTTAACTAAGACAGCATTCTGATAGTGTCACTGCATAGGTGGCTGGTCATATGGAAGCTGACTCCTCTGTGAACCTCCAGCACTTCATTTTGTATTTCAGGAATCTAGCAGATCCAAAGCCTTTTGTTAAAGGTTTTAAACCCTACAATCACCTATTAAGGTCTTTAATACTCTAATGATTGCAACACTACAAAACCTTCTAAGCAGGCCTATTCAAGAATGAGAATGTGAAATTTCAGAGAACATAAGTAGAGCAGCAAAATTGTACTTTAACCTCAGAAACCAATACTGTGCAAAACCTTTCCTGTTGCAAGCCACAATCTCTCAATAGAGCAAATAAATGAATTCAAGACCCTGTGCATCACGTTAAATGTCTTCCACTCCATCCCTGCCATAGCCCTGCAGTACAGCCAGACCATCGTGATTTTCTTAACAAATGTGAATAAGGAAAAAGACGGCAGCACGATTAAAACTCTTGGAGAACTCTGAAGCAAACTTGATTGAGTCCCGAGAGTTCAGACAAACTTTAACAGACTCAGGAGAGACCTAATACCACTGTTCAGGAAAACTTTGAATCAAGATCCGTGAATGCGGACCACCTCCCTTTCATTTCCACAAAGGACTCGGCCCATTGGATGAGGTCAAGCAAACAGAATCTGACAAACAATCTCAACACCTTTTCTCTTCTTGGACATAAGCTGCTAGTTTTCCTCTCATCAACTTGTTAATTGTTAATATATTGTCATAACACTGACCATGAGCATTCATCTTAAACTATTTCATATCTGATCAGCCTTGCAGGAAATCACACACTGTTAGAAATTAGCATGTTATAAAAAAAATCCAAATCAAATAAATAAAAACTTCCCTAACTTCCTAACATGAAATGTAAGACTTTTGTTAGTTCAGTTGACACAATGCACCAAGTTGCCCCTCGTGCACCATACATCTATCACCATAAGCAGTAATTAAACACAGGTGGTGGGTAAATCACATGCAGACTTGAAATGGGAACGGCATTTCTATGACAACATCAGAATTATAACCCAGTTATAAGCCTCAGCTTCGGTCAAGGAGCTGTGTTTGATGGTTTAAGTATTAGAGTGTGTGGAGTAGGAGGGGATGTTGAAGATTAGTGTGAAATGAACTCTAATCAGAAGTTTGATTACATAAGAATCTTGATCATTTTCTATACGCAGACCTCTATGCACTCAGGCTGACCAAACTGCATCAAAGTCTTTCATCTGGAGAACAGACTGATAAGACTCTTGTTGGTGCTTTCACAGAGAAGAGTGCTACGCAAACAAATGAATCATACATTCACCCCAGTCAAGAGATCTGGGTTAAATCCATCCTTCGTTTGCTCACCATGCCACCCCAGTTTAGACCCAGCCATATACAAATCAGTCTTGACCCTGTGCCTCATGGGAACAGTCCAGAACGAACTGCCAAGCCAGGTCCTCCCTGCACCACAAACAAGAATCCTGGGACCGGTTTCAGGGGATGTCCCCCTTCATCAGCCAGGCTAGCTTGAATGCAGTGGCACAGTGAGCAAGGGACCCACGTCTGGACATACCCATCCCACATAGGGTAAAAAGTGCTACGCAAACAAATGATGGATGGAATGCTGAATGAATCATACGTCCACCCCCAATCAAGAGATCTGGGTTAAAACCATTGTTCTTTTGCTCACCATGCCACCCCAGTTGAGACCTAGCCATATGCAAATCAGTCTTGACCCTGTGCTTCATGTGAACAGTCTAGACCGAACTGCCAAGCCAGGTCCTCCCTGGACCGGAAACAAGCATCTTTTTGCATTTGTCACCCCGAGTGGGACGGGTATGCCCAGACGTGGGTCCTGTGCTCTCCATGCCACTGGAGTCAAGCTTTCCTGGCTGATGAGGGCTGAAAGCCTGAAACCGATCCTAGAATGCTTGTTTCCAGTCCAGTGAGGACCTGGCCTGACAGTTCGGGCTGGACTGTTCCCATTGGGCGCAGGATCAAGACTGATTTGCAAATGGCTGGGACCACACTGGGATGGCATGGTGAGCAAAAAAACGATGGATTTAGGCCCAGATCTCTGTACTGGGGTGAATGTATGATGTTGTTCTGCATTCTGTCCATCAATTGTTCTTTTTGCATTTACGGAAAAGTGGGTTGATTTCTCAGCCCTGCGTTTTTACCTTCGCACATACAGATTTTGATTCTGGAACTCTGTCAGTAAGTGACCCATCCGACTCTGATCATCCCATATTTGTGAGCCCAATATTGTTTTCAAGGTTCAGTATTCATGCACATCTCTTGAATACAGTGGACTCACCACAAACTGGCCTTTCCAGTCCACTTTCAACCATTAACTCGTAATCTTTAGATATTTTTATTTTTATAGCAAAAAAAATTCCAATACAAAACATTGCTTAAAGTACACAGCCTACTAACCCACTTTACTCTGAGTTGATTTCACTTCTGTAATACATATTAAATGTATCCACTATATGTGGGAAATGGAAAAAAATCTAATTTAAAATGCTGACGCTTCTAAGGGTGGAAAGTCTCCCTACCCTGACTGCAAAATCACACCCGATGGCTCCCCACTCTTCCTACTACCTGGGAGTTTCCATTTGACCTGTTCTTCGCTTCAGGGACTACCACTTGCTCCCCTGCCCCACCACCACAGGTTCTTCTGCTTGTTCCTTTACCCCCACACAGTACTCTTTCCAGCTATCCCAGGTACTCCCACTTACCCTGACCCCAGGGTAGCTCTGGTGCTCTATTCATACCTATTTTCTCCTTAGAGAGCATTAATCCTGTACAAAACCAAAGGTTGTAACTACAGGGCTGAGTCGAAAGTATTTTTTTTTAAAAACCTGTTGATGTTGTGCGTTGCTGTCTGTGCACGAGTGCAAGCAGCCGCGGCCTGTGCAGGTGAGAGCAGTGGTTCCCAGTGGGGGTGGGGGGGTCTGGGGGGGGGGGTTGGGGGGTGGTTCGACGGACGATGGAAAATTAATGATTTATTTAATTTTCCCTCGTCATCGTCGGTCGAAATTCCCCCCCCCCCCCCCCCTCCACTGGGCCCCACCGCTCTTACCTGTACGGGCCGCAGCTGAGTGCAAGTCTGTGTGTGTCTGAGGGTGTTCGCTTGTGTGCATATGTGTATGTATTATAAACTTGTGAGCATGTGATTATATGAATTTCTCACCACAGGTACAATTCTGACCCACACATAGTGGCCATAGTTCTTAACAGCTTAAGGGCATCCATGGGATGATGCCAATTACACATCACGGTAAAAAAGGTGGCCCTGGCACAATGATCGCAATTCTAGGCAGTTTGTGAATGTTCATGGGATGCTGCCCATTTCCACCCCGGGAAAGTGCCAGCCCTGTCAGAATGGGGGTAATCCTGACAAATAGTAAATATCAGACTCTGGCATAATGGTGGCAATGCTTAGATAGGCCAGCATTTATCGCGTGTGTGGGTGACATCGATGCCCACAATATGTCAAGAATTTCTCCAGTTGCACAATATGTGCCCACAATATTACAGGAATTATCATCATAATGTCAAAAGCATCATTGTTCCATGGATGCTTAAAATAATAAAGGAAATACCACTACTGTGCCAGACTGAATGATATGCCACGGATGGGTCCTATTGTGCAATGGATGCCCACAATATGTGAAGAATAGCAACTATACTGTAAGTGCACTGTTGTGTCATGGGTGGGCACCTCAGTGCCATGGGTGTACCCAATGTCAGTAATAACCACCCTTCTGTCAAGACTACAACACATTGCCAGAAAGAGGCACCACTATATGATAAAAGCCTACATTATACAAAGGGTTCCCACGATTATTTCATGGCCAATATTTTACCAGGAGAGGGAAACATTTTGGCAAGAATTACCAACATTGCACCAGTATCAATAGATTGGGATTGAAAATAAAATGGCTACCTCCTTGGCCTTGAGCATTAAGGAAGCATTATTGTTTAGACTTCTAGGTTTCTAGATATGTCCTAATGCTATCTGAAGCAGTAAATAGAGAAATACACATACTTACTAGGAAACTGTGCGAAAAGGTTCTGGGAGCCACATTCACGTACATTTCACCTTCGCCAACATGTTAGCTTCCTGGTAGAACAGTAATACTCCTGTACCTCTCCTCCCACTTAATGTCCATGAACGTTGCATATTTTGTAAGTTTATGAAGGAAGGTGTAATGTCTCACCGATCTTGGATTTCTTGGCTCCAGCACCAATGAAAGCTTGTAGATGTCATCCTCCGTGTGATACAGGTCCAGGGAAAGCTGCGTAAAGAAAGAATGTATAAGAAAAATCACAGAGAAATGAGGATCAACTAGACTTCTAGTGGTAAACACATTCCCCCATGTAGGTTTCTAATTCAGGGGCAATGACAGTAATTGGCGTATGCATCTAGGAGATTCAGCCTCCTTGTGCGCTAGATCTTACAAGGGCATTATTTTTATGGGTGAGAGAAGTTAATACATGTTATTCAGCTGTGACTTTTAGAGAAACTCCATAATAGGGCTCCATCTTCCAACTGCCTCAGGGCTGATATATGTGATGCATTCCTTCTCTAGGCTTGTGCTAATTGGTTTGATTATGAGGGGTAGGACTGAGAGAGTTTAAAAAATCAGCCATCTTGGACTATCTGAACAGTCCAACGGCGAGGGCTGCATTCATGCCTCATTTGCAAGAAGTCCGATGCAATGGCGTAGATTCAGTAGATTGCACACATTGCTTCAGATGTTGTCTGTCTGAAAAGACTTTGCATATACTGATCACTGCAGGTTTACCTTTCTTATATTTGAATTCCACCTCTTCGTTGTGATGATATGAAGCAATTCACTTAACGTTGTGTTAATATTTAGGAAACTCAGCAACACTCGGTATTTTTTCATTAAAGATATGTCTATATCGTTGGCCTAGTCACATGGGCAACAAAGTGCTGCAACTAGAAAAAGCAACAAGGACACACGAAGTGGGCCAGTAATGCCAATAATGAAAGATAGGGTATCAGCGTTTTGAGGGTTAATGTGGAGTGTTCAGTCTTTCAGATAGGTTGTCAATTGGTGTGTCTCGAAGCTTCTCTTGAAGAATAGGAGTTTGTGTTACGCCAGATGTACTCTGACAGGTGTTTCCAGATTCTTGGAGCTACACATGAGAAGGTTTGGCCTTTTTAGTTTTTCTTCTTTAGGGATTGTGGGGGATATTACCTATAAATTGCGATAATTATCGCAAAGCTTGATTTCACGTTATTATCAACGCTTATCTCCAAGGTGATAGAAAGTCCAGCGATAGCGGCGAAACCCAGCAATAGCGCGAGAAATCCAGCGATAAATTCAACGTGCTAATGAAAAGCTTGCTAATAGGCATGTGAGGACTTAACCTTGCAATCCACCTCCCATTGACTAGAACGGTTAAGTCAGGATTCTAGCAGGTGTTAGATTCCAGCGATAGTCGCGGTTAGCGTACATTTTTTTATCGCTTCGCGGGCATTGCTAATAGGGGGAAGCTGTGTTTGCGACTGTTTTCAGTCGCTTTAAGTTGGGAACGCCTACTTTGCATGTCATTAGCGATATATAGCGCTGACATGCAAAGCGGCACCAAAACGGTCGCTTTCGCCAAAAAGTGGTCGATAACAGCTGTTAGCAACAGCTTGCTAATAGGGCAATAGAAATATTGCCGCTTTAGCAGCAAAAAGTGTCGCTAAAGCGGCGATAAGGCCCTTGCTAATATCCCCCTGTATTCGTGTTTCATTTGGTGATCATAAATGTGTCCCTTAAATGTGAATGTGATATGTGTGTATGTTGGGGGGGGTGGGTGGTGGAAGGCTGAGGTGTAGGTTATGTGTGGTTAATGCATACCATTTGATGTGAGATGCTGACCTCTACAGATAACAAGTTGAGGTCTTTCATGATGGGGGTAATGAGGGCTGGTTTCTTTGAGCCTTTGACAAGATGGAGAATACTACGTAGGATAGCTCTGAGAAGGGCCACTGCTGATTTGTGTACACTGTGGTTCACAAGAGCAGCCCTTACCCGATGAGAACCTGTGCATATAATTAAAAAACAAAACAATGGTTCACCTAGAACTCATTTAGTCAAATTTTGGTATTATGCATGAAAAAAATTTGATGCATAAAGTTAATGAAAAGAAAACATGATTGCATTCTAGTCTTACAAAGTTATATAAGCTTAAAATTAATGGCACCCATCACTACTCCCAATCTTGGCATTCTCTTTTCATACATAATTTCTCTTTCCTTAACTTAACATTCACTTATTTGCTTGAAACTCTTTATTACTCCTACCAATACAACATTTAACCTTCGTTTTCATAAATCGCATTCTTGATTGAGTTCATATAGATCGTGTTGTCTTGGAAGTACACATGACCGTAAAGACGACCCTGCAATATATATTCCACCGAGAGTTCCCGTGTATGAGGACTGATGTTTGCTCATATTGCTAGACCAGGTTTGAACAGTTGTTCACTGTTTGTTCTGCCGCGGGGCCCAGGCTTCAAGCCCCAGCTGCCAACGCCAGGAGGCGCATAAAGGTCACTCAGGGCTCCTGCAGCACAGGAGCTAGTTCACTGTTCTGCTGCGGGGGCTGAACTTCAAGCCCCAGCTGCCAACGCCACTTCCGCAGCGCCAGGAGGCGCATAAAGGTCACTCAGGGCTCCTGCAGCACACGAGCTAGTTCACTGTTCTGCTGCGGGGGCTGGACTTCAAGCCCCAGTCGCCAACGCCACTTCGGCAGTGCCAGAAAGTGCCTAAAGGTCACTCAGAGCTCGTGGCCGTATAAGGCTGGGCCGAGTCCCATCTCTTGGTTTTATGTTGCGGCCTTGATCACCCTCTGGAGATCTACCTAATAAATCAGGTAAGAGGATGGGGAAGCGTAAATTAGCCATGCCATTTACTAAGGACCGCCCACTAACCTCCAGCATTACTAGCTTCCTCACTACGTTCTGGGGAGCCATAACCAGCGAGATCGAATGCGTGGAGGAGAGATTGGGGGCCACAAAGCGGGCACTACATACAAGCTCTTTGGCAGAACCCTCTAGCCTATTACAAAGACAGCAATCTATGGGTTCTAAGCCCCCTACGGAAGATGTAAAATCCAGTGATCCAGAAGTTTCCAACAATATACAGCAAGTTCCCTTATTTGATATCTCATGCTCCCCCTCCAAAAAGACAAAGGCTTGCAGCAAATCCAAGAGAGAGTTATTGCCTCCTGAAGCCCGGAAAAAAACTTGGTCCTAACTGCAAGGAAGAGTGCAAGGTAACTTGATTTGGAAGTTGAACCAGGACTCCATGGCAAGGGAGACTCACTATCGTATGCTCAGTTTGTTAGTTCTCTGGAAATAACTGTGAAAACTCTTCTCAACCCTTTTTTTAAGTATCTTTAACAACATTGACACCTCGCTGAAAAGGTTGATTGGCTCTTGCCTGTCGAGCTTAACTACTGGGACTAATAATGTAACAGACTCCAACCCTTTGCCCATGCGTTGCACTTCTTTGCCCCCCACCAGAGGCCAGTTATGCCAGCCCAGCACCCGACATCTGGTCGCCAGACTAACATCATAACTAATAACATTCTAACTTGCTCTTCTCAATGCAGAGCACATGTTGCATCCACTTTAGTGGGCGGTGGGGGTTATCCAACAATCTCAAATTGGTCAAATGATGCTGGAAATTCTGAACAAGTCTTAAAATGCCACTTTAAAATAGGGAAAAATCATGATAGAGTCCTTCATCTTCCCCGTTGGTTAGAATACTCAGAAATGTTTCACCTTTATCACCTAACAAGGAGGAAGACTTGCTGCAGTTAAGGAATAAAACTGTTCACTGGTTAGCACAAGCCACAGACTCGACGAATAGTGAAGAATTATTTAGGAATATAACTAATGTTGAGTGAGTATCATGGGTGGGCTCACAACCTAAAACCGATGTTGGTGATTGTGTTGCTATTAATTTTAAAAACATGTTTCTGGTACACTCCCTCATGGAAAGGCTTTCTAGGTGTAGAAGTGCCAGTGGCTCTATTGTGGCAGTACCCCTTGGTTATTTTTATAAGCCTCGCCTACAGGTAGAGTCGAGGTCATATTATGTAAATCACAGTGCCCCACAGCATTTTGCTATTCCAACTTTTAATCGTTTTCCTCCCCTAGAACAGTGTGGATTGACTACATCAAAGGGTGCTGGGAACTATATTGGTTTCTAACCGTGACCCAGTCACGATAGATGCTGAGGGTAGCACTGATATGCGAGTGACTAATGGCAGGGCTGGCTTAGAGCGGTGCGATCGGTGCGACCACACCAGGCGTTGCCTTGGGGTGGGGCCCTAATTTTTGAAAATGTGTATCATCATTTTAAAAGCACTTGCTGCCTTGTTCCTGGCCTCCAGCAACATTCAGACATCTATTAAAATGTTAAGAGAAGTCCCGTGATTAATCATCTTCCTGTAAGGGGGGAGGTTTGTCTAGTGGGATTTGTGGCTCATCCTAAGGTAGTGCAGAGGGTTAAAATGCCTGCTGCTAAGAAAGTGTACCATGCAGATAAAGAAGTGAATATAATGTAAATAGGTCGGTGGGTTACTGCTTCTGTCAGAGAGCTCCTTTTGTTACTGGTCGTTTATAAGTAGGGCTCCGGTTTTATGGTATTTATTTTCTTGCCATTTCCGTCTGTATTTATCCATATTTAATTTTTGCTACTTTTGTCTGTATTTATCCATATTTATGTTGGGTTTAATGAGAAAATTAAGCTGAAATGAGTATATTTCCACATTTATTTAACCGAAAAATATGCAGTCAAGCTTGAATGTCTGCCAGGTTTCTGTGCTGTGAACACCCACAGAAGTGCACATCAGTGCACTTATCTGAAAATATGCAAATTTCAGTGTCAACCTTGTGCACATCTACTGCTGTTAAAGCCTCTTTACTAATATTTCTTTAATTTTGAACCTCCTTATCTATCAATCCACACATCTACTGGCCTGACAGTCATGGCAGACAGTATTTAGAATTACTCAAAAAACAACCCAATTTCCGTTTTTATCCACATTTAAAAATAAATACAGACAAGAAAATTAAAGTTTTCTGTCTGTATTTATCTGTAAAAAATCAGAAAAAACAGAAAACAGTGAGCCTTATTTAAGTCAAAATCCTAATATAGAACATTGAGCTATTCACTGTCACCCTAGAGCTGCATGCAAACTGCAAGGTATATGTTAGAGTTATATATTTTTTTAACCGGTCTTTTATTATCCTAATCTTGTGAAAAGGGTTCATTTGGGTAGAAAACAATTCTTATTATGAAAGAGAACCCTTAACAATTATGTTGCGTTTTAAATTCTGAATATGTGCCTTTCCTAAATAAGAACTTTAACTATTTTGCCTTACAGTATCGATGACATGCCAGTCCTACGCTACACCTTGTAGAACTGTCTGATGTAACATTTACTATACACTGATTTACACACATGATTGTCTCTGTGTAATGTGTGTGTGGGATAAAGTGGTCTGACACCTTACACTGGTATGAGTGGTGCTATAAAACTAACAGTGAGACAGCGGTTATGGAAACTTGAGAGGCACTGTTAAAGGGTGCTAGAGAGGGAATATGTGGCAAAGGTGGTCATTTGGGGGGGGCGCCAACAGACATTGTAGCACAGGGCGCCACCAGCGCTAAAGCCGGCCCTGACTGATGGTCCAGCACATGTAGGTAATTTTGTCAAGCCTGATTTGGCATCTGCAGTTTCAGTGGAAACTGTAAACACTCCATTAGTAGACAAGGACCAATATATGATATCTCCAAATATAGCCCAGAAATCTCGGGATGATTGTCAGATAGTTGGTCATGCAAGTGGCTGGGGTGCACCTTCTGGTTATAATAGTACAATTGTTTATGGAGGCTTGTTCTGGAACATTGCAGGTTTATGAAATTAGTTGAGAAATGAGACCTGGCACAACCTCATAAAAGATTATAGTATCATATGCTTCCAAGAAACCTGGATGAGAGAGGTAGTTCACATTGATGGTTACGCTCCCCATACATACTCCGGAAGGCACAGCTTTGGGTGGCCATCTCAAGGGTTTAACTACATAAAAAGGCAGTTGGAGCCAGGAGGATGGTGGACTGTTTTTATAACCCAAAGTGCATTGCAAAGATCCCAAAACTCCAGCGGAAAAATAAGTTTTTATCTTGTCTAAAGTTTGTCTAGTGAGCGCCTGGAGATAGGGAAGAAGAGAGTCTCTGAATATCTACTTTTAGTACGCTCTCCAAGAGTTGAGCCCTATCTCTTTTTATTTTTGTCATGTTAAAATGTTTTATCCTATCAGATTCAGGTTTGGCATTGCGCACCTCTTGGTCTCCTATCCTCACAAAGCCTACTGTGATGCTAAATTGGATCTAGGCCCATGTGACTCCAAATCTAAGCAGAACATGCTGCATTTCCTGTTTTTATGTCAACTCTATACTAAGCCGAGGTGGGATTTTATCATCCCCTTATTAAAATTCTTAAATATCAGGAAGTGCCGGCCGGCCCTATATCATCTCCAGCTTTCAAATGACGAATATACATGTTTAATAGTCTATAGATATATTTCCACAGCTGTCCGTTTACGGAATTTGGCTGGGAAATTATTTTTTGTACTCATGATTTTAATGAATTATTTTTGGATTTAATGATTTTAGGGACATTTGGTTGTCATAAAGTTCAATATATGTTGTCTGTATGTCATGCTGCTATTTGTTGAAACATTAACTTAATTATCACTGTTACATTTCTGAATATGAATTTCTATTGTCATGAAGTTTATTATATATTATCTGTATCATAATGTAATTGTTTTTAACATTTTTGGATGTACTCTTTTATGGCTGCAAGTCAGCCAAATAAAGATACTTGACTGACTGAACTGTCATACACAAAATCTTTTCTTTTGCACTTGTGTTTCAATGTTAGTTACCTTGGAATGAGAAAACCTTCATGAGTGCAAATGCCCATAAAAAACTTGGAAAAATGTGCATTAAAGAAGGGTGTTGCCTAAAACCTTGTGTATTGCAAGTTTGTAATTTAAAGGTATTGCTCAATTTTTGGAAATAAACAAGTGCTGTCCCCAAAATGTTTCTTGGGAGGATCAGAAAGTAGTTGATGTGGGCCAGGGTGGCAAAACTTGCCATTTGTTTTGGTTTTGCAGTTTCCCTGTAGCACCTGCTGTCCCTCTACCGACAAGGAACTCCTGACCACCGCTTAGCGATAATTATATTATCGCAGGCTATCTCTGGTATTTATCGCCCTGGTAGTGCGTTATTAACAACGCGTTACTTCAGGGCGATACAAATTCCAGAGATAACGAGGTTATCGCCCTTTTGCAGGGAACATCGCTGGTTTTCCAGCGATGTTCCCTGCAAAAGGGTGATAACCTTGCTGATACGACCACAGGGTCGTATCAGCATAATCCACCCCCTATGTTAGGGATAGCTAAGTCAGGATTTTAGCAGACGTTAGGTTTTGGCGAAAACTGGAGTTTTCGCCAAAATCGAATGTGTGCTAAAATCATGTGGGCTGCCTTGTAAATATCGCGATGCAAACATCAGATATATTTGCAAGGTAGTCCATCTTGGGTATGCCCAGTAACGTCCACTTTGCATCTCATGGGATATGCAAAGTGAGGAGTTGGAAAAAAGGATGCTAACATGCGATTATGCATGTTAGCACCCTCTTGTAAATAGGGCGCTGGTTTTATCTCCGCTTTTTTGGCTTTGTAAGCCAAAAATGCGGAGATAAGGCCCTTGTAAATATGCCCCTTAATTTCTGCAGTCAGACTGGGCGGAGAGCAGTGTGCACAACCTCAGGTAAGAAGAGTAACTGTCCATATTTCAAATCCATTGTTTTGAGGACATAGAAAATGTCTTCCTGCACACTGAATGGTGAATGATCTGTGTATTGTCTGTCCTTCTATTTCTCGGAGTCTCTTTCTAAGTAAATGAAGTGCAGACCGGGAGTGGGATACTGCAAAAGGTGCAAAACAGTCCTGATCCTCTGAAACAAGTGCTGCTGGGGCTCACTGGTAAACTGCAGTACAGATTAGGTGCTGGACATCAGAAACTATACGCTTCTCACCAAGTCTCTGCAAAATGGAACTTTCTCCCCCTCATCCTCCGCTGTAAAGGTTCATTTAGCAAATTCCGCAAATCCAGGAGAGCTACCCTTCTTGATAAGTGTACAGTTTAAACATGCTGATGGCTTAGAACATTCTTGCATCCAGGTAACACACCACAATAACCCCTGCCTGACTCCAGTTGTAAAAGTGTTAACCCCTTCCCTGCTCATGACGAGCTGGACTCGTTATGGCACACAGTAGACGTTTGCTCATGACGAGTCCAGCTCGTCATGGGACCCACCCATGGGGAAAGTGCTGGCGCTCCCCCCACAGGTGTCCAATTTCGCCCCCACAAAGGGGGATGGCAGCGGAAGAGTTTCCGCGGCCACCCCCGACCCCCCCAGGGAAATCCCATGACGTCAGCTCGCACAGGCGCATGCAGACGCTGACGTCATCAGGAAGTCCCAGACGCTCGGGAAGCCATTTGCTTCCTGAGCGTCAGAGAAACCAGGTAGGTTTCCTTGTTCCTGGGGGGGTTTGGGGAATGCATCGAAGCATCGGAGTAGAGGAAAGAGATTTTCCTTTCCCCTGATGTCTCTTTGCAGGGCATTTCTGCTTCACGATCGCGCACAGTGTCACGATTGTGCAGCGGAAATGCCCCCACTAGCACCAGGGACTTTTTTTTGTGTTAGTGAAGCGACCCCTTGGGCAAGGGTCGCTTCCTTAAGGCCCATTATTAATCGATTGTTTTTCGGGGCAAATCGGCGCGCTTTTTTGGCCGTTTTGGCCGTTTTGACCCGGGCGGGGAGGGGGGCTAGAAAATGCCACTAGGCACCAGGAACTACTTTTGGGGCATATCATTTTTTGGAAGCGACCCCTTGGGCAAGGGTCGCTTCTAGAGGGGACAAATTTTAAGGAATGTTTTTCTGCTCCCCCTGGGGGTAAATTGGCCAGCCGTTTTGCCCCCAGGGGGTGCAGAAAATGCCACTAGGCACCAGGGACTACTTTGTGGGCCAATGTTTTTAATGGAAGCGACCCCTTGGGCAAGGGTCGCTTTCTTGAGGCCCATCAATATTCCAATGTTTTTCTGCCCCCCTGGGAGAACATCGGCCCATTTTTTCGGGTGTTTTGCCCCCAGGGGGCGCAGAAAACACCACTAGGCACCAGGGACTACTTTGGGGGCAATTCATTTGTATGGAAGTGACCCCTTGGGCAAGGCTCGCTTCCTAAAGGGGGCATGTGTTTTGTAATGTTTTCCTGCCCCCCCAGGGGCAAATCTGCCCATTTTTTTGGCCGTTTTGCCCCCAGGGGGGCAGAAAACGCCATTAGCCACCAGAGTTTCCATTTGGGGGCATTTAAATTTGGATGGAAGTGACCCCTTGGCCAAGGGTCGCTTCCAAGGGGGTTAAAATATGTTTGTGTATTTTCTGCCCCCGACAGATCTGCCCCATTGTTAGGTCTTTCTGCCCTAGGTGGGAGGGTAAGGCAGAAAATCCTACGAGGCACCAGGGATCTATTTTTTTTTCTCCAAGGGGCGACAAAAATCTGTCTGTTTTCTGCCCCACCTGGGAGATAGAGTGGCTTGGTGGAAAACCTCACCTAATCCCCATTTTTCTCAGCCCTATTTGAAGGCCCATCTGGCCGAATGACCATTTGCGTAGCGACATTGTGTGTTATAATTTTAATTGTCATATTGTTTGCGAAATGTGATAGTAATTTTTTTTATTTCTCTATTTTATTCTAGTTCAAGGCTTTTGCAGTTTAGACTGTTCCAGGTTGCGGTTTTGTTACTGCTGGTTTTGCAGCTTGTTTAGTTGCATGTGCTTGGTAAGCGAATTTATTTTGTACTATTTACTCTAAATTAGTTTAATTTCCATACATGAATGTGTTTTTTGCAAATGGTGTAGTAATAGCAGTATGTTTGGCTTCTGTGTTTTGAGTGTCAAAATCTTTTTGCATTAGTGCTTGATGTGTACTTTGTTGTCTTATGAGTAATTGGTTTTGTTTTTTCTTTCTAGTGGGATATCGTTGCTTTTTGCTGTGTCTCTGCAGAGTAGTTGCTGGTGAGTGTAGCTATTTGTTTTTTTTTTTTTTTTTTTTTTTTTGAAAACCTTTATTAACAGTTCAAGAAGAACAAGTATGGGCCTACAACCCCCCAGGGCCGGCCGCTAAGCAATCAGATCAACAACGACAAGTACAAACACAGGCAGCACTTCGGGGAGCAAAATCGTACTGCTAATACTGTGAACAGCGTAAGTAGGGCACCAGGAGAAAAAGGTTTTCATTTTATGATGAGACAAGGCAGTAGGATCAGGTGACAATCAATTTTAAAACAACGATCACGGAGCTGCAGGGTAATGAACGTTAGCGATTTACAGCAATCTATTAGGACGATGGCGCAAACACAAGAACATCAGGATGGGGAAGAACATAATATACAGTTGCGCCCGCAGTCCCCCGCCAAAACTCCCCAAGAACACCTCGGAAGTTGTGAATACATGGAATGGCAACGAGGCCTAGCAAAAGGGAGTGTATCACGCTGATCCCAGAAAAAGAAAAAACAAAAAGAATCAGAGAAGAAAAAGGAGGCCATGGAAAAAGAGATGAAAGAATACAGAGTCCCCTCCCCCAACCTCCCACCCTGCACCTCTGCAAATGAGTACGGCCCCCCCCCCCAGCAGTGTGCCTGTCGCCCTGGAACCAGACCCGAAATATAGAAGAGTAGGGAAAAGAAGTAAGAAAAGACCCCCACCAGGCGGGGGGTAGAGAAAGTATTTATAAACTGGAGGAGGGCCTTCATAACAGACCCCCGGCGTTCTCCCTCCCGCACGGTAAGGTTCCCCTAAAGTGAACAAGGAACAGCACAAAGACAATCTTCTCAAACCACGATGGGGAGCATTATGCACCTATTGTGCCAGTAGCCATGTCAGGAGAGCACGCCACCTCTATGCCCGCCCGTCCATTAGGCGACCACCCCCGAGGGGCCAGCCTCATCCCTGACCACTCTTTGGAATTCTGCCCATGCCAACCCCTCGACCCAGCACCATACCCAATGTTCCTAGGCGGAGAAATGTCCAACAACGACAGAGAAGCGACGCACACAGGTGGAAAGGAAGTCTCTGAACATCAACACAGTCCGCCGCGTGAGGAAACAGGCTTCCCAGTGCTGCCCTAGGATCTGCACTGCATGCAAGGTTCAGGGAGGCAGAAGCAGCCAAAGCGGACATTAGTTGCTGGAGTTGTCTCTGGGTCGTAGGAGGGCATGTACGGGATGAGGCCACCACATCACACTCAGGTCCAACGCCTCCGGGACAGATCAGGCCCTCCGAAGGTCGAACACACTGTAGCATACTGGCCGGGGCGTCCAGTCGTGCACTAACCTCAGGGGTGGCCACCACAGCATCCTCCTGTGCGCAGTGTGGGTAGTCTCTGTATTCGTGCGGACAGGCGGGCCGCCACTGCCCCAACTCCGACGCCACACCATCGAGCCTACTCCCCAAGATCACGAAACCATGAACCAAGGAGGAGTGAAGAGTACCAAGAGCCTCGAGGAGGTCGCCGTACCCCAGCTCAGCTCTCTGCGATCTCGCCGCCATACTCCCAGAAGTCGTACGCTCACAGGCCTGCCGCGGCCCAGCGGACAGGATGGTAGGCTTCATCGCCCAAAGATGGCCGCCAAGTATGCCCGACCCTCACCGGGGCCGGGACAAGCGTCGCGATGTCCACGTCGCGGGTGACCGGGTTCTGGGGGCAGGCAAAAAACTATCCGTGGTCACGGGCAACAGTCGTCCCCGCCACGGACCAGCCCCCGTGGAAATCCGGGGGCGGCCCGCGGCGATCGGGGCAGGATACGGACGGCGGCCGGGCAGCTCACCAGCAAGGCAGGGGCAGTCACCGGAGGATCTAAGATTTGCACCCCCGGTCATGCACTCGATCCGCTACGCTGGGTAGTAGAAGTGACCATGCCAAAATGTAGGCCGAGTGTGGCACCGCTCCGGTGGGCCGACTCCACCCAGTCACCACTGGCCGCTGTTGTCGCACTGCCACCCGGCCACGGCGTCCACTCGATGTCCCGGCTCCAGGGCCGCACAGGCCGCAAAGTTCAGATGCAGTTTTCTCCGGTGATCCCGCAGCTAGAAACCTCGGAGTCAGACAGTCGGGAGCCCCTCTCCTGCAGAAACACGACCACGTAGCACAGGTTAAGGATCTCAGGCAGGATATCCGTGCGGGATGCAGAGGTTCACGGAGCCGGGAGTCTACGCTGCCGTCCCGGTCGCCATCTTGGCTCCTCCTCCCAGAGTGTAGCTATTTTTGGTAAGAGTTATATTGTTTTTGAGTATATAGATCTTTGTGTTAAAGCCACACTTTGTTTACTACTTACTTTGCACAGTGTTGGTTGTTGTTGACTTGTTTGTGCAGTCTCTTTTCTTAGTAAGGATAATAGCTAGCCGCAGGATTACTGCTCAGCAGGTTGTTGGTATGCTTTTTGACTCTTCCTCTGACCTTGGTTCGGAGACTGACTCTGATTCTGAGGCAGAGATGGGAGGGGATGATTCAGGCAGTGAGTTTTCTCTCCACATGGAATCATCGGATGATGAAGCTTCTCTCAGTGCGGATGAAGTGCCTGTGTTAGAGGAGGACATTGATGTGCCGATAGTGCGGCAAGAGGCATCGGGGCTGCAGCCTGCGGCAGCAAGGCTTCACATTCATGTAGTGCGGCAAGAGGCATCTGGGGCTGCTAGGCATCCCGTTGGTGTAGTGCGGCAAGAGGCATCTGGGCTGCAGGCTGGGGCTGCAAGGCTTCCCATTGAAAGTGATGACGTCTGGGTTGCCCCTGGCATGGTGCAGCCGACATTGCCGGACTTTACTGGTGTTCCAGGGTGTAGAGTTAATACTGAGAACTTTTTGCCGATACATTTTTTTCAGTTGTTTATGGATAGTGTTTTTGGCAGAGATTGTTGCGCACACTAATTTGTATGCTGAACAGTTTTTGACGGACAACAGTGCCAGCCTTAAGCCCCATTCTAGAGCTACCCGGTGGACTCTCACAAATCTTGAAGAGATGAAGAAGTTCTTGGGATTAACTTTTTTGATGGGTTTGCTAAGGAAGCCATCAATGTCTTCATATTGGTCTACTAGTCCCTTTATGGCAACGGCTATATTTCCGGCAGTGATGAGTCGTGATAGGTATTTGCTTCTGCTTTGGATGCTGCATTTTGTCGATAATGGTTTAGCGTTTCCATGAGATCACTCTGATTGTGACCGTCTTTTTAAGATTCGGCCTGTCCTTGATCACTTTGTTGATCGATTTTCTGAGATCTATGCTTCAGGAAAAGAAATAGCAGTAAAGGAGTCTTTGGTGTTGTTCAAGGGCCGCTTGGTTTTTAGGCAATACATTCCTAGTAAGAGGGCACGCTATGGAATTAAGCTGTATATGCTGTGTGACAGTGGGACTGGATATGTCTGTAATTTCAGGGTGTACACTGGTAAGGAATCCAGCATTAACCCCCCTGGTTGTCCGTCCACTTTTGGAGTGACTGAGAAAATTGTGTGGGAACTTGGTAGAGGATTATTTAACAAAGGCCACCATTTATATGTAGATAACTTCTACACTGGTTGCGGTTGTTCAGGGAATTGGCGAAAGTGGGCACTGTTGCTTGTGGCACAATCCACTCTAACCGTAAAGGTTTCCCAAAAGAACTTGTTTGTCAAAAGCTTGTGCAGGGACAGTGCAGTGCGTTGCGAGGAGCATCTAGCTGTGAAGTTTTCAGACAGGAGAGATGTCTACATGCTGACTACCATCCATGATGAAAGCACTGCACCTGTGACTGTTTGGGGTCAGGTTGCTGAAGTGCACAAACCTGTGTGCATTTTAGACTATAATAGGCACATGGGTGGTGTTGACAGAGTAGATCAGAGGTTGGAACCTTACGCTGCTCTTCGTAAGGCTTTCATTTGGTATAAGAAGTTGGCTATCCATCTTTTCCACTTGGCAACCTTTAATGCTTTTGTTGTGTTCAAGGATTCTTGTCCTGAGTCAAAGATGAAATTCGCTAAGTTTCAGGAGTCTGTAAAAGGCAGCCTTGTTCTAGTGGAACAGGCAAGTGTTCCTAGAGTTGGAGTGGTGGAGGATGTGACTAGATTGAAAGATTTCAACTTTCCTGAATACCTTCCTCCCACAACCTCAAAAGACTTTCCCACTAGGAGATGTAGAGTCTGTTGAAGAAGAGGTGTGCGGAAGGAGACTCGTATGTACTGCCCCGATTGTCCTTCTAACCCTGGACTGTGTGTGTCTGCTTGTTGTAAATCGTACCACACACATAAGAATTTTTGGGAGCATCCACGAGTGGTAAAGTGAACTGCCTGGCCTGTATTGTTTAACATTTTTTATTCTGTTTCAAGGTTGGCATTAGTGCAATGTATTTAGTTTCAGATTTTGTGTTAGTAGATTTGTATCTGTTTGCAATTTGTTTGTGTTTTTTTTGTATAAAAAAAACCTAAATGTGATGGCGGTGTGTGTAGGCTGGAGCTTGGCTGGCGGTGTGTGTGGACTGGCGCTTGGCTGGCGGTGTGCATGGACTAGCGCTTGGCTGGCGGTGTGCATGGATTGGCGCAAGGCTGGCGGTGTGCGTGGACTGGCACGTGGCTGGCGGTGTGCATGGACTGGTTCTTGGCTGGCGGTGTGCGTGGACTGGCGCTTGGCTGGTGGTGTGCATGGACTGGCGCTTGGCTGGCGGTGTGCGTGGACTGGCGCTTGGCTGGCGGTGTGCGTGGATTGGCGCTTGGCTGGCGGTGTGTGTGGACTGGCGCTTGGCTGGCGGTATGCATGGACTAGCGCTTGGCTGGCGGTTTGCGTCGATTGGCGCAAGGCTGGCGGTGTGCGTGGACTGGCACATTGCTGGCGTTGTGCATGGACTGGTTCTTGGCTGGCGGTGTGCGTGGACTGGCGCTTGGCTGGCGGTGTGCGTGGACTGGCGCTTGGCTGGCGGTGTGCGTGGACTGGCGCTTGGCTGGTGTTGTGCGTGGATTGGCGCTTGGCTGGTGGTGTGCGTGGACTGGTGCTTGGCTGGCGGTATGCTTGGACTGGTGCTCGGCTGGCGATGTGTGAGTAGTGACTTGCTGCTGGTCACTAAACACACTGCTAGCTAGCAATGGCCCAAAACATTTTTTGATTGGCAATTTTGATGTCGCCTCACTACGTTTTGGGCGCTTGCCTGTCGCGGGTACTTGGGCCTCCCACACAAGTGAGGCACCATTTTTACCGGGAGACCTGGGGGAACGCTGGGTGGTGGGAAATTTGTGTGAGCCCGGTGATGCCACAACTTTCCCATACAAAAATGTGTGAAAAAAGTGATTTTTTCAGCTAAAATTGAGGTTTGCAGGGGATTCTGGGTAAGGAAACCTTGGGGGATCCACGCAAGCCAAACCTCCCTGGAAGCCACTGGGTGTCTAGTTTTCAGAAATGTGTGGGTTTGGTAGGTTTCCCTAGATGGCCGCAGAGCACGGGGCCAAAATCCAGGTGACCCCCCTTGCAAAACCAGGTGGTTTTGAGATAGGCAATTTTGATGTCGTCTCACTACGTTTTGGGCCCTTGCCTGTAGCGGGTACTTGGGTCTCCCACACAAGTGAGGCACCATTTTCACCAGGAGACCTGGGGGAACGCTGGGTGGTGGGAAATATGTGTGAGCCCGGTGATGCCACAACTTTCCCACACAAAAGTGTGTGAAAAAAGTGATTTTTTTAGCTAAAATTGAGGTTTGCAGAGGATTCTGGGTAAGGAAACGTTGGGGGAACCACGCAAGCCATACCTCCCTGGCAGCCCCCGGGTGTCTAGATTTCAGAAATGTGTGGGTTTGGTAGGTTTCCCTAGATGGCCGCCAAGCACGGGGCCAAAAACCCAGGTGACCTCCCTTGCAAAACCAGGTGGTTTTGAGATAGGCAATTTTGATGTCGCCTCACTACTTTTTGGGCCCTTGCCTGTCGTGGGTACTTGGGCCTCCCACACAAGTGAGGCACCATTTTTACCGGGAGACCTGGGGGAACGCTGGGTGGTGGGAAATATGTGTGAGCCCGGTGATGCCACAACTTTCCCATACAAAAATGAGTGAAAAAAGTAATTTTTTCAGCTAAAATTGAGGTTTGCAGAGGATTCTGGATAAGGAAACGTTGGGGGATCCACACAAGCCATACCTCCCTGGATGCCCCCGGGTGTCTAGTTTTCAGAAATGTGTGGGTTTGGTAGGTTTCCCTAGATGGCCACGAGCACGGGGCCAAAAACCCAGGTGACCTCCCTTGCAAAACCAGGAGGTTTTGAGAGAGGCAATTTTGATGTCGCCTCACTATGTTTTGGGCCCTTGCCTGTCGTGGGTACTTGGGCCTCCCACACAAGTGAGGCACCATTTTTACCGGGAGACCTGAGGGAACGCTGGGTGGTGGGAAATTTGTGTGAGCCTGGTGATGCCACAACTTTCGCACACAATAAAGTGTGAAAAAAGTGATTTTTTCAGCTGAACTTGAGGTTTGCAGGGGATTCTGGGTATGGAAATGTTGGGGGATCCACGCAAGCCATACCTCCCTGGAAGCCCCCAGTTGTCTCGTTTTCAGAAATGTGTGGGCTTGGTAGGTTTCCCTAGATGGCCGCCGAGCACGGGCCAAAAACCCAGGTGACCGCACTTGCAAAACCAGGTGGTTTTGAGATAAGCAATTTTGATGTCGCCTCACTACGTTTTGGGCCCTTGCTTGTCGCGGGTACTTGGGCCTCCCACACAAGTGAGGTACCATTTTTATTGGGAGATCTGGGGGAACGCTGGGTGGTGGGAAATTTTTGTGAGCCCGCTGATGCCACAACTTTCCCACACAATAATATGTGAAAAAAAGTGATTTTTTCAGCTAAAATTGAGGTTTGCAGGGGATTCTGGGTAAGGAAACGTTGGGGGATCCACGCAAGCCATACCTCCCTGGAGGCCCCCGGGTATCTAGTTTTCAGAAATGTTTGGGTTTGGTAGGTTTCCCTAGATGGCCGCCGAGCACGGGGCCAAAAACCCAGGTGACCTCCCTTGCAAAACCAGGTGGTTTTGAGATAGGCAATTTTGATGTCGCCTCACTAAGTTTTGGGCCCTTGCTTGTCGTGGGTACTTGGGCCTCCCACACAAGTGAGGCACTATTTTTACCGGGAGACCTGGGGGAATGCTGGGTGGTGGGAAATTTGTGTGAGCCCGGTGATGCCACAACTTTCCCACATAATAATGTGTGAAAAAAGTGATTTTTTCAGCTAAAATTGAGGTTTGCAGGGGATTCTGGGTGAGGAAACTTTGGGAGATCCACGCGAGCCATACCTCCCTGGAAGCCCCCGGGTGTCTAGTTTGCAGAAATGTGTGGGTTTGGTAGGTTTCCCTAGATGGCCGCCGAGCACGGGGCCAAAAACCCAGGTGACCCCCCTTGCAAAACCAGGTGGTTTTGAGATAGGCAAGTGAGGTACGATATTTCTCATAAGACTTTGGGGAACGCAGGGTGGGTGGAAATTTGTGGATCCACACAGATTCCAGAACTTTCCACCACAGAAATGTGGGGAAAATGTGTTTTTTTGACAATTCTTTAGGTTTGCAAGGGATTCTGGGTAACAGAACCTGGTGGGATGCAGCTAAGTCACTCCATCCTGGATTCCCCTGTGTGTCTAGTTTTCAAAAATGCATAGGTTTGCTAGGTTTCCCTAGGTGCCGGCAGAGCTAGGGTTAAAAAACTACAGCTAGGCACTTTGCCAAAAAAGGGTCATTTTTCACTGCTAAATTCAGGTGTGACCACGTTGCGTTTTGTGCCGTTTCCTGTCGCGGGCACTACGCCAACCCACACAAGTGAGGTACGATATTTCTCATAAGACTTTGGGGAACGCAGGGTGGGTGGAAATTTGTGGATCCACACAGATTCCAGAACTTTCCACCACAGAAATGTGGGGAAAATGTGTTTTTTTGACAATTCTTTAGGTTTGCAAGGGATTCTGGGTAACAGAACCTGGTGGGATGCAGCTAAGTCACCCCATCCTGGATTCCCCTGGGTGTCTAGTTTTCAAACATGTATAGGTTTGCTAGGTTTCCCTAGGTGCCGGCAGAGCTAGGGCTCACAAACGACAGCTAGGCACTTTGCCAAAAAAGGGTAATTTTTCACTGCGAAATTGAGGAGTGACCACTTTCCATTTTGCGCCGTTTCCTGTTGCGGGCACTAGGCCGACCCGTACAATTGAGGTACCATTTTTCTCGTAAGACTTTGGGGAACGCGGGGTGGGTGCAAATTTGTGGATCCACGCAGATTCCAGAACTTTCCACCACAGAAATGTGGGGAAAATGTGTTTTTTTTGACAATTGTTTAGGTTTGCAAGGGATTCTGGGTAATAGAACCTGGTGGGAGGCAGTCAAGTCACCCCATCCTGGAGTCCCCTGTGTGTCTAGTGTTCAAAAATGTATAGGTTTGCTAGGTTACCCTAGGTGCCGGCAGAGCTAGGGTTAAAAAACTACAGCTAGGCACTTTGCCAAAAAAGGGTCATTTTTCACTGCGAAATTGAGGAGTGACCACTTTCCGTTTTGCGCCGTTTCCTGTTGCGGGCACTAGGCCGACCCGTACAATTGAGGTACCATTTTTCTCGTAAGACTTTGGGGAACGCGGGGTGGGTGCAAATTTGTGGATCCACGCAGATTCCAGAACTTTCCACCACAGAAATGTGGGGAAAATGTGTTTTTTTTGACAATTGTTTAGGTTTGCAAGGGATTCTGGGTAATAGAACCTGGTGGGAGGCAGTCAAGTCACCCCATCCTGGAGTCCCCTGTGTGTCTAGTGTTCAAAAATGTATAGGTTTGCTAGGTTACCCTAGGTGCCGGCAGAGCTAGGGTTAAAAAACTACAGCTAGGCACTTTGCCAAAAAGGGTCATTTTTCACTGCGAAATTGAGGTGTGACCATGTTGCGTTTTGTGCTGTTTCCTGTCGCGGGCACTAGGCCGACCCGCGCAAGTGGGGTACCATTTTTCTCATAAGACTTTGGGGAACGTGGGGTGGGTGGAAATTTGTGGATCCACGCAGATTCCAGAACTTTCCACCACAGAAATGTGGGGAAAATGTGTTTTTTTGGACAATTGTTTAGGTTTGCAAGGGATTCTGGGTAACAGAACCTGGTGGGAGGTAGTCAAGTCACCCCATCCTGGATTCCCCTGGGTGTCTAGTTTTAAAAAATGTATAGGTTTGCTAGGTTTCCCTAGGTGCTGGCAGAGCTAGGGCTCACATACGACAGCTAGGCACTTTGCCAAAAAAGGGTCATTTTTCACTGCGAAATTGAGGAGTGACCACGTTGCGTTTTGCACCGTTTCCTGTCGCGGGCACTAGGCCGACCCGCACAAGTGAGGTACCATTTTTCTCGTAAGACTTTGGGGAACGCGGGGTGGGTGCAAATTTGTGGATCCACGCAGATTCCAGAACTTTCCACCACAGAAATGTGGGGAAAATGGGTTTTTTTGGACAATTGTTTAGGTTTGCAAGGAATTCTGGGTAATAGAACCTGGTGGGAGGCAATCAAGTCACGGTATTGACTGCACTCCTTAAATCGTAAAGAATGTCTCCCTTTTGCACTCGTGAGAAATGTGATAACAAGTCAACAGTCTTTCTTTGTTGCTTGATCCTTTATTTGACCATACGCTTAAATCCATTGATTCTTCATGGTTAAGTCGTTAAAAAAGAAAACTTTCATTATTTCCAAGTAAATACAATTAACTTGATGCGATTCATACTGCCCAATGCATTTCGGGCTTATGAGCCCTTCATCAGGGGCTGTCAAGCTGAAAATGAGGAAACAGGGTATCAAAAAGTCTGTGACATGCTCGTAAATCACAAAGGGCCATATGTATGAACACATTATCCCATAGACACAGAATGGGTAAAACCCTTTGTTACATCTGGCCCAAAGTCATAGTAACGTTATTATCAGGAGTGTATGTGAATAGGTAGTGACCAAGGTGAAAAAAATAACACGAAAAAATGAAAGTTTGTGGGTGGTGGGTGATGCAGAACTTAATAAGGTAGTGGTTAAAACTTAATAAAGGCAACCGAGTAGAGAACGTGTGGTGCACACACCCGAAGGAGTGATGAAACCGTAAGAAATTGCTCAAACTGTGTTCCAACACGTGTAAATAAAGTTTGTAAAACTCGCGTCAACAAACTCACTTAAAAGAGACGTCCTGAGCGCTTGTGTGAGTCTTGGTCCGAGAACGAACTCGGAATTGTTCCTAAAAAAAGTAGAACATCCGTGTTAATGGCGGAGATTACAGCGTGAGATGGAAAGGTGGATATAGAGTCCTAAAATGCTATGGAGCATCCACTTACTTGATAAAGAAGCGTGTACAGGTTTACAAAGTGCTCGTCCTCGAGTGTAGACGATGAATTTCCGGGTTCTGAATCGGAGAATCAATGAAGTGGAATTTCATTGGTTTAAATATTCACACGCACGTTTGATTGGTAATGCGCGTGTGAAGAACTACAATGAAGAAAGACTCGTAGTCCCGATGTTAACGGGTGAGGGAATCTAAAGAATAGCAATGTACTCTGCGACTTGTGTGAAGTGTTAGTCCGTAATGTAAAAAACGATGAAGTGGGGTGAAAAAATGTATGTCTGGGTTTGACCCAACAGGGGGAAGCGTAATTTCTAGGCTGGGAACAACCTTGTGTACAAAGCGGTACAAGACGCGTTACGGGAGTTGAAATGCAGATTAGAATGAACACGAGGTGAAGTGAATCGGGTTCTGTGAACGCGATGTGCGCTAAGGTTGCCCGAGAGGTGTTAATTCCAGATGGGGCGGACTACAAAAGGTCAAGCTCTAAAAGTAGGACAAAGACTCGGGATAGTAAAAAGCGTGGAATAGAATCGGGAGGGGTGCGGGAAGAGTACGAAATGGTGCAAAAAGGGTTGGAGGTGCTACGAAATCCAAACTTATACTGGGAGGCAAATAAAAAAGTGTAATCAGTGAAATAATGCTACAAGCATAGACACAAAATAATACATGCATATTTAAGCAAAAAACAATGATCATGTTCATTGAAATGCGACATACTCGTATGATAATCTGGTAAATCATTAGAAATGATCATCAAAATACAGTACAAAGTGCGATGGAAACTGCACGGCGTGTGTTTCATAGGAAGCAACTAAGGTCACAACGTTCATTCAGTCCTTTGGGGCTGATGGGATCCATTCTATTTATCCAATATACCTCCCTCTGTAGCAGGTGTTGAGTGTTGTTTCGTCCTTTTTGTATGGTGACTTGCTCCAGGATTAGAAATCTCAATTGGCTGATGTTGTGTTTCGCGATTTCAAAATGTTGAGCGATGGATGATTTGGCGTTTCTGGTTCGAATGTTGCTTTTGTGCTCGTTGAGTCTGATACGCATTTTGCGTTCAGTTTTTCCAATGTACACCAGTGCGCACGGGCATTTCAACATGTAAATAACGTTTTGACTGTTGCAAGTGGCGGATACTTTGAGTTTAATGTTGACTCCCTTATGTGGATGTTGAATGATGTTGCCTTTTATTATTGAATTACAGTTGCCGCAATTGAGACATGGGGTAGTTCCTCTGTATTGAGATTCGATTGCGATTTTTGGAGAGGTTAATATTTCTTTTAAATTCCTTGATCTTTGGTATGCAAATATTGGAGGATCGTTGAATATTTGTCTGAAGTCTGCTTCAGTTGCCAACATGGGCCAAAATCGAAGGATCGTTTTCTTGAAAGTGTAACTTTGTACAGAATATTTAGATACAAAAACACTTCTGTTCTCTGTTGGCTTTTTTGTTTTGCTGATTAGCAAGGAGGGTCTGGTAGTTTTATTAGCTTTCTCTTGTGCTTTATTGAGAATGGTCTCGGGATATTTTCTTTGTCTGAATTTCTCCATGCATATTTTACTGCTTTCTGTATATGATGTTTCGGTACTTGATATTCTTTTGAGTCGTAATAATTGAGAATATGGTAGGTGATCTTTTAGAGATGGTTGGTGAAAACTGTGGTAATGGAGTAAGTTATTGCGGTCGGTGGCTTTTGTGTATACTTGTGTAGTTAGAATTCCATTGATGTTTTCGATGGTAACATCTAGAAATGAGATACATTGTTTACTGATAGAGGATGTAAATTGAATGTGATTGTCCACCTGATTTAGATCATCTATTAAGTTTTGCAATGTTGTTGTAGATCCTTGCCAGAGTATAAAGATGTCGTCAATGTACCTTTTATACAGTGTCAAATGCTGTAACCATGTGTTATTGTTTAGAATGAATGCAATCAAGTCACCCCATCCTGAAATCCCCTGTGTCTAGTGTTCAAAAATGTATAGGTTTGCTAGGTTTCCCTAGGTGCCGGCAGAGCTAGGATTAAAAAACAACAGCTAGGCACTTTGCCAACAAAGGGTCATTTTTCACTGCGAAATTGAGGTGTGATCATGTTGCGTTTTGCGCCTTTTCCTGTCGCGGGCACTTTGCCGATCCGCACAAGTGAGGTACCATTTTTCTCGGAAGACTTTGGGGAACACGGGGTGGGTGGAAATTTGGGGATCCACGCAGATTCCAGAACTTTCCTTCCACAGAAATGCGAGGAAAATTTGTTTTTTTTGACAATTATTTAGGTTTGCAAAGGATTCTGGGTAACAGAACCTGGTGGGAGGCAGCTAAGTCACCCCATCCTGGATTCCCCTGTGAGTCTAGTTTTCAAAAATGTATAGGTTTGCTAGGTTTCCCTAGGTGCCGGCAGAGCTAGGGTTAAAAAAACAACAGCAAGGCACTTTGCAGGGGATTCTGGGTAAGGAAACGTTGGGGGATCCACGCAAGCCATACCTCACTGGAAGCCCCCGGGTGTCTAGTTTTCAGAAATGTGTGGGTTTGGTAGGTTTCCTTAGCTGTCGGCAGAGCTAGGGTTCACAAACTACAGCTAGGCACTTTGCCAAAAAAGGGTCATTTTTCACTGCGAAATTCAGGTGTGTCCACGTTGCGTTTTGCGCCGTTTCCTGTCGTGGGCACTCGGCCGACTCACACAAGTAAGGTACCATTTTTCTTGGAAGACTTTGGGGAACGCAGGGTGGGTGGAAATTTGTGGATCCACGCAGATTCCAGAACTTTCCACCACAGAAATGTTGGGAAAAACTGGGTTTTTTGACAATTCTTTAGGTTTAAAAATTAATTCTGGGTAACAGAACCTGGTGGGAGGCAGTCAAGTCACCCCATCCTGGATTCCCCTGGGTGTCTAGATTTAAAAAATGTATATGTTTGCTAGGTTTCCCTAGGTGCCGGCAGAGCTAGTGTTAAAAAACTACAGCTAGACACTTCGCAAAAAAAGGGTAAATTTTCATTGTGAAAATGTGGTGTGTTCACGTTGGGTTATGAGCCATTTCCTGTCATGGGCACTATGCCTACCCACACAAGTGAGGTACCATTTTTATTGAGAGTCTTAGGCTAATTCAGATTTGTAAAGCAACTGTTATTACCTATTGATGTTTGATGCATTTCTGCCTTCCAAATGAAAGACATTGTGTTAAAAAAAAGTCATTTTGAAAAATGACCGATAATTCTCATGCTAGTATGAGTATTCCCAATTTCGAAAATGTGCAAATATGTACTGTTTCTAAAATCTATAATTTGTTCCCATTTCAGAAATACATAGGTGTCTTTCATACCGATTTTTCCATGTATACATTTTCCCACAATAATTGCAATATACCCGGAACATAATAAAAAAACCATTGCAAATTGCTGCTCAGTTTTTGACTCTGGGTTCATCGGGTTCTTGGTGAACCTACAAGTACTATATATCCCCACAACCAGGAAGGTCCAGCGGATGTAACGGTATATTGCTTTCAAAGAGCTGTCATAATTAGAAGAAGTTACAGTTGAAAACGTTGACACAAAAGGCTGTTTATTCAACTAATTTTCAATTTTTCCTATATTTAACTGTTACTTTCTATAAAGAAACCTTGATGGATCTACACAACTTACCCCTTGCTGAATTCAAAATTATGTCTACTTTTCGAAAATGTATAGCTTTCCAGGATTCATTATTGCTTTCACACCCATTTCTACCATTAACTGGAAGGAGGTCGAAAGCACAAAAAATAGCAAAAATAGGCTATGTCCCAGAAACATGCCAAAACTGTGTAAAAAATGTTGGTTTTCTGACTAAAGTCTGTCATTCCCTAAAAGCTGGGAAAATTGTGATTTCAGCCCCACAAACCCTTTTTTGATACCATTTGCAGAGAAAAACCCAGACGCTTTCATTTGCAGCTCGTTTTTCCCATTTTTCACCAAAAAACCAAAATGTTGCTGCATTTTGGCTAATTTCTGGGACCCCTCCAGGGGAATAAACAAACCCTGGGTACCTTTAGAATCCCCATGATGTTGGAAGAAAAGGACGCAAATTTGGCATGGATACCTTATGTGGTCAAAAAGTTACAGGGGCCTAAGTGCGCACTACCCCAAGCAAAGGGGTTAAGCACGTCCATCTAGGTTTTCCCATAAGCACCATCTATTGTGGCTGTTTTGACTTATTCCACTACATTGCAAAATAATATTAATTGACAAACCCAAGAATGACTAGCCCATGCGTAAACCCCAACATCAGTACGTGTGAGGCCTTCTATTTCACATTTACATGCTAGCCACTCATGGCGTACATTATTTTGAATTAGATTAATAGCATGTCATTTTATCTCATGAAAATAACTTGAAAATCTGTCTGGGGTATCCTTCCCTGGCCCAGTGATGCAGTATGGGAAAGCAGTTCTGGTACACATCTTTAATAGTAATGCTGATCTCCGCTGTCATTACATTTTGAGCCGAGGTCTAACTCGGTGTTTGGACATAAATGTTCTGTTATGGACATTAGGTTTGATTTTGAACAAGACAGGCAACGTCTTTGGGCAGTTTTATTTAAGAGAGGGTTATTTTGGTCTACCTGAAAAATAATTCTGCATCAAAGGTTCAAAGCAGGCCTATGAATATTCATTATCGAGTCACTTTGTGCAACAGTCTTCTGGATGTCAATAAAACCACAACAGAATGGAGAGAGACTGCAACCAGACAATTATTGGTTTACAGTGACCTCTGAAGTAAAAAGATTTAAACAGATTTAAAATATTTTCAGTATCTAAAATCTTCAATTACTGTCTTTGTAACAAACATTTCTTGCACCTTCTTGCAGCACCAAATTCCTGATACTGTGCAATTGGGTTTCCATACTTGTTTCAAAGTATTCTGTGGCGGTCCACCATATGTTATATCACAATCCAACATGTTATTATTTGGTGGGGTGGAAATAAAACCACCCATCCGTAGTGGCCGAAGATGCTAGAGCCACAAGGATCTAATGGTATGCAATCAATTGAGAGCCCAGTCTCAAGCTGAACTTGTCTTATAGACAGTGGAGAGGAAGGTTCTGTACGTATTGAAAGGCTTCCAGAGCTGGTTGGACAGGATAGAAACAGATATGTGCGTATAGAGGTGGAAACATCCGTGCAGAAGCTAAAACTGCCCCTAGGCCATGTGGAACAGGCAAGTTTTTAGCGTTTCTATGAACATCATAAAGCGGGATATCAGGTGAAGGAGAGGGGGATAGGGTGTGAGGGTGGATATATGCAAAGGACAAAAAGGTATACCTGGAAACTGAATATAATGGATAGCCGGTGGTGCTTTCAACCATTTCGCTATCTAAGGGGCATATCAGCAAGCAGGCGATAAAAAATTATCGCCGCTTTTGCGTCCGTTTTCAGACGAAAAGCGGCGATAATTTTATCGCCTTATCAGCAAGGTCACGCTATCGCGTGAAACCTTGCCTTATCGCCATTTCCCTTAACGCCCATCTCTAATGAGATGCAAAGTGGGCGTTCCTCCCCAGGATAACAGAAGAAAGCGACATTTATCCTATTACCAAGCCTCACGCAAAGCAGCATAGCGACAAGAAAAGTAGCGCCTGCTTTGAAACTGACGTAGCCATGATATCCTATGGAAGGTGGCTATCATGGCTAAGTATGTGAGGCCCTTTCAGCAAGCTATTGCCAAAAGTTGTGTGATTATCGCTGGATTTCCAGTGATAATCGCACATTTGGCAGCTTGCGCTCTGAACTTTATCGTTTTGGACATAATCGTTGCTAATAGCACGCTATCTCTGCGATAAAATTCAGAGTTGGCCGGCGATAATTATCCTCACGCTAAGAGCGCTGAGCGATAATTTTCGCCGGCCCTTGCTGATATGCCCCTTAGGTTCTTCAATAGTTACTGCTCTATTTATGGTCCGCACAGATTGGCCCCTGGTGCTAGAGACATCCTTCACAAGTGTATGGTATAACAGTGTATCATGTTAGCATAACCCATAATGATGACAGCCAGTGTGTGCCCATGTGACAGAAACGGCTGTAGCTCTTACCGTCAAAAGGTTGATCAAATCCATATTGGGTTCTAAGTTGTGAGATGCGCTCTGTAGGGAAACCAGTTCATTGAGAGTTACATATAGTTGCTGCATTTTCACAATGTTCACCTTGTCCTCATCTATAAAATCTGGAAAGACGACATGAACGGCTATTAAGTCTTTTAGGTGAACCCCTAAAATTGGGATTTTAAAGCCCTCACAATCGGCAAAAGCTTTTCGATAGTTGCAGTAGTTTCCATTGGATGAGACCAGCTCAGTCATTTCATTCCAGTCCTATGGCAAGAAAGTACAGGGCAACATATATTAAAACTGGGCACAAAAAACAGAAATAGGTAATGCTTTTCATTAACTCTGACATACAAATATGCACTGCTCTGGATAGACCAAAAGCTATGCAAAACAGAACTCACACACTGAATGTAATACCCATGATCCCACCCTGTAATGTGGCAGATACATATAGAAAAACTAAAACCGATGTATACTGCTCAACTGTTTACCCTGTTTATTATGCTGATACCAATAACTGAGGTACTCATAAGTATTTGTCTTAATTGCTTGTAGGATCAAGCAGTGTTTATGTAATACTCTTTAACTCCTTGCTTTGCTCATGCACAAAGTGGGCTAAGCCACGCATACCGTTTCCCTGCAAGCGCAACATCACTTGCCTTAACCAAGTATATGCCTTTACCACGAATATCCGTTGTTAAGGTATATGCGGGGTCTAGATGCTGGAATGGGCTGGCTTAGGCACAGGAAAGATCGGAAGAGGACGCATTAAGTTAAGCGGGGCTGGGGCTAAGGCTGGGTTTCAAGGGTTGGGATCGTTTTTAGAACTTGGGGTCAGGGCTGTTTTTAGGGCTAAGGCGGGGTCTGGGTTGTTTTTAGTGCTCAGTTTGGTTCAGGGTAGTTTTCAGGGCTCTGGGAAGTTTTAAGGGCTCTGGGGGGAGTCAGGGTAATTTTTAGATTTCAGGGTGGGGCAAGGTAGTTTTTAGGGGCTTGGGGGGATCGGCGTCATTTTAGCGCTCAGGGAGGGTCGAGGTACTTTTTATGGCTGGGGGGTCTTTATATATCGCCAGTAAGTAGTGATATTTAGTACCTAGTTTCCATAGACAAAGTGGGTTTTTTTTGTTAATAACTTTGATGACGTTTGACGAATCTTCACGCTATTTTTAAAACTAGGATGACAATCATTTCAGCTGCTGTCTGAAAAGTTTAGGGGCAATTCATCAAGAAGGGGCCAAGAAAAAGGGGGGTCCCAAAAAGCGTTTTCCCCATGCAATTTCACATATGGATTTTAGATACAACTACAGCCCGAACCACAGAATAGAACTACACCACATTTGGCATAAAGCTAGCTCTTGGTCCAGGGAGAGCCTATTTGTAATTTGGTGTAAATCGGTTCAGTAGTTTTGGAGTCATTAAAGAAAAAAGATTTATGTATATCTTAGGACACGGACCCTTTGCAGATCTAGCAAATCTCATGGTGAGATCTGATTGGGTACCACCATTTCAAGACGGAAGTGGTGGCAGCCATCTTGGGACTCGAAGTTTTTTCATTCCCAGCAAATTGGCAGAGGATCCACAGGAAAATGTAAAAAAAAAAAAACACAAGGGTGGTTTCCAGCGCTTGTGTTTTCTTAGCCCTCCGGGTGGGCCAGGTCCCAGGGGCAATTCATTATTTAATATATAGGGGAGGGGGATGTTTGCAGCCCCACTCCATGGGTCACTTTCGGCCCCGGGAACCCCATCCCCTGGGGCCTGGCTGAATAGAAGTGGAAGGGGCCCACAGAGCCCCCTCCCCGAGCTGATTTCAGACCTGGGAACCCCATCTTCAGGGGCCCAGCCTCATTTCATAGTGGGAGTGGGCACGTGGCCCCCCTCCCGGGCAGATTTTGGCCCCTGGGGCCGCCACACCCCTGGGACCCGGCTGTGAAATATGAAGGGAAGGGGGGCATGTGGCCCGCTTCCCGGGCCGATTGTAGGCCCAGGGACCACCACCCCTGGGGCCCGAATGTGAAAAAAGGGGGAGCGGGGACATGTGGCCCTCCTCCCAGAGCCATTAATGGCCCTGGCATCCTTTTCCCCCAGGGCCAGCTCCAGGTATGTCCTGGGGGGAGCAGGGAAACCTGTGTTTGCTCTTGCTTGGAGAGAGAAATGTAAATATCTCCCGCCAAGCCCACTGGGAGTGAACTTTTCATCTGGAATGTATGACGTTACTATGCAAACATTTGCCACACATGGCTTTACAACACAGTCATTACAATGACTGTGTTGTTACCACACGTGCCATTACATCGACTTGCTGTAAGGGGCGTGCTGGACTTAGGAATAGTATTAATTACTTTTCCTACTCCAGTTTGTGCAACAGCAGGGAAGGTGTTGGATTTGAAATCCAACACATTCCCTGGTGTTGCACGCCTCCTACAGCAAGTCGTTGTTACGACTTGCGATGTAATGACCACGTTGTAAGGCTATGCATTGTGGAAACAGCATTGTAAACACTGTTTCCCTTTCATCTGTTTCCCTGCCCTCACTAAACCAGGCAGGGAAACAGATGTAAATATTGCTCCAACCCACAGGGAGCAGCATTTTTAGCTGCTCCTTGTGGGTGGTAGCAATGCCAGCTCCTGCTGGAAGTGGGGAGTTGGAAGGCCTGCGGGGGCTGCACCCCTGGCAGCTCCCAATAAAGATGCAGTGGGTGCCCTGGGTGGGCTCCAAGGCATCCACCCTTTATTGGCCAGACCCCTGGGGGTTTGGTCCCTGAGGCTGAAATCAGACTGGTGAGAGGGGCCACGTGGCCCCTCTCCCCCATTTATAATTGCCCAGGCCCTAAGGGATGTTGTCCTCAGGGCCAATATTGGACGAAAGAGAGAGGCTGTGTGCTCCCCTCCCCATGTGAAAAGGTGGAGGGCCCTGGAGGCTGGATTCCTGGGGGCAAATTGGCCCAGGGAGGGAGGCTGAATGCCCCTCTCCCCCTTTATAATATGGCTGGGCATGAGGGATGGGTCCCCACGGCCAGGAATCGCCAGAGGGGGGGCTATGTGCCCATTCCCCATTTACAATATGGCTGGGAACCGGGTAGGGGCGCAAGTAATAGTTACCTTAGGGCACAAGTTATACTTACTTGAGATAATTAATTATAACTACTAAATTTCTATTGCTGTGTGTGTAAAATCTGAACCTAACTATAATGTCCCTGTAACCTTTGTTTCTTTTAGTGAATTTCCAAGGTTTTTCTAATTCTATTTCCTAAGTATAACATCCCTACATATGTTTGTTGAAATATATATATGTATATATATATATATGCAACCAGTCCTGCCAAAAACAATTGATGACAGGCGTAGACTCCGTGAGGATAAGGCAAAAAACGGGTTTATTTCACAAAGAGGGCCACGACGCATTTCGACGGCAAGCCGCCTTTATTACAACGACGGGCTTCACCTTCGGCAGCCATTATATGCCGAGTTACTTCAAAGGTTGTCATGACAACAAAGAAAGCATAAACATAGAAGAAAACATTTAGAATAACCTTGCATAAATACAATACATTGTAAATAGGCAAAAGAAATGCAAAATTCTATGTAAAACATACAGAAAAAATATAATAATGTATGTATTGTAGGGGAAAGATACATTTCTTAATTCCAAATGCCTCAAAATCGGGTATACCCAGATTTCTGTAAAGAAAAAAGACTAATTTTCTTTTTTCCTATTGTCAATGCATATATCTACATTATTACTTTTCATATTGCTCTTAATATATGTACCAGTGAATACTGTTTGTATATCTAAAATAGAAAACTACATGATTCTTCCACTCAAAAAAAGGAAATACCGTGATGATAAATGAACGATGTCCAGAAACAAGAATAAATCACATTTTTGGATGACTATTGAATAACATATAAATATAGTTGCAGTAAATAAATCAATACATGTGTGCAAACCAAGTTGGAAATCAGATTAAAAATCGATACGCAGTCATTCCATCACATAAAGCCCAAGTGGGCAATGATAGTCTTTTTGTGGCTGGACGATGTTTTATCTTATTTACAACAAAGAGCGGAAAGTTATCTTAGCAATATTCAAACTTAAATGACTACAAAATGAGAAGAGAAATCGAAAAGAAAAAATGCATACAAGACAGAGAAAAAAAGGGGGAAAGAGAAAAAAAGATAAATTTAAAAGAAAAATATTGAGAAAAATATATGTAGTCTATACATAGAAAGAGTAAATAAAAACGAAGAAGAAAAGTGTGAGAAAGATAATTAAGACATAACGTGTCAGTGAAAATCTGGGTATACAACTAAACTAAGTAACTCCAGAAATACTCCAAAAGGATAACAAGTGAGCCTGAAGTAAAAACTTGGAGCTGGGTACGGAACAGGACAGGCAGAAAGGGACTACAGATGTACGGACAATGCTTCATCAGCATTCATACCATTAGGAATTTTGGTATTAAACAAGATTATGTATTTGGATTCAAGTCTGCGGAGTGCCTGTTGTCTATTTCCTTCTCTCTGATTTTTAGGTACAGTATCGATTACACAATATGAGAGATCACTTACATTCCCACAATGGTATTGGTTAATGTGTCTAGCTACTTTGTAGTTGGGGTCGTCATTGTTGATTGCCCGCAAGTGTTGAAGAATGCAAACATGAACAGGATGTATGGTACTCCCTATGTAGCGTTTGTTGCACGTACATTGCAACAAATATACAGCAAACTCACTTTTGCATGTGAAACTTCCCCTTATAATAAAGGGGGAGTGTCTTAGCGGGGTGATGATTTCTTTGGTGTTGGTGCCATATCGGCAAGATTTACATTTGGCGCATTTAGTAAATCCCTTATTGGTTCTGAGCCAGTCCGAGCCTCTGCTGGCACTCGGGGCATTGCACACTAGTTCTTGTCTCATTGATTTGGCGTGTCTGAATGAAATAGATGGTGTCTTAGGTATTTTCTGACCCAAAACCGGGTCATTGCGCACAATTTTCCAATGTTTATATAGCATTTTGCGAAATAACCCATGGTATGGGTTAAAGCCTGTTATCAATCTGGGAGTTCCTGTTTCACAATTTTTCTTTTTTGCTTCTTCTTTCATTTTGACTCTTTCAGTATTAGGGAACAATAATTCATTCCTACTGATATTCTTGGCTTTAGCATTGGCTTTACCTAAGGTGTTCGCACTATAGCCCCTGGATTCCAGCCTATTAAACAGTGTGTCAGTGGCCTTAATAAGACTGTTTTCTGTACTATAATTGCGCTTCATGCGAAGGCACTCTGCAAATGGAATGCTTTCCTTTAGTGTGGTGGGATGAAAGCTACTATAATGCAAAATTGAGTTCCCTGATGTGGGCTTCCTGTATGTTCTAGTTTCGATTTTAGAATCTTCTACAAAAACCTCAAGATCTAGGAATTGAATGAGTGACATGCTTGTGTGGCAGGTAAAGGTGAGGTTCCGAGAATTTTCATTGATCTCACTGGAATGCAAGAGCAGATTCTTCCGAACCTTGCCAGAGAATGAAAGGTCATCAATGTATCTTGCGTATATCACCACATTTTCTTTCATCACTTTGTTGTACTTATTCATGAGTACCTGCTCCTCCCACCAGCCCATATGCAAATTAGCATAACTGGGGGCGAAGCAGGTACCCATGGATGTGCCGCGCAATTGTTTGTAGAACAATTTATCGAATATGAACATATTGTTCTCTAGGCACCATTCTGACATTTCAAGCAACATTACAGTATGAGTATATAAGTCAATCGATCTCTTGCCCAAGAAGTGTTTCAAGGCATTGAGTCCATCTTTATGCCTGATGCTTGTGTACAGCATGTTGACGTCGAGTGTCATCAGAATATAATCATCTTTCCATTGCAAGTCATAAATCTTGGTGAGAAAATCCCCAGTATCTTTAATAAAAGATGGGAGTTCTTGGACATATTTTTGTAGGAAGAAGTCATATATATATATACCTGTGTGTGAATACTAGTGAATATGAGTCTTCACTAGGTAGTTACAGTTAGGTCTGCTTTTCCATAGACAGAGTGATTTTGGTTTGCTAATAACTTTGGCTCAGTTTGATGATTCCTCACCGATTCCCCCTCCCCCCCCAAAAGTCAATCCACCACAGCTCATCCCTGGAAAGTTTTGGGTAATCCAGAAAGCTGGAGCAAGAAAAAAGGGGGTCTTAAAAGGCAAAATCCCTATGCATTTTTCATACTCTTCTTTAGACAAAGGTACAGCAAAAACTGCCAAACGTAATTACACCAAATGCATGAGGAAGCTAGATCTTGCTCCGCAGATTGTGCTTTTTGTGATTTGCTGTAAATCCGCTCAGTAGTTTTTGAGATAATAAGGGTAAGAAAATATAGATATTTGGATGGTTGGTTTTGTGAATTCAGAAATGGAGCCCTGTGAATGGACTAGGGACGCCCGTTTTTCCATGACCCTTCACACTCTCATGGGAGTGATTATTCTGATTGGCTGTTAGAGTTTAAGAAATGAAATAGCCGCCATTACTATTTACTGTGAAAAATTGCAGGGGTTGTGAAAATGAAGTAAAAAAGATGTATAAAGGAGCAGAAGAAAGGCATCCTGTCTCCCTAGATTTGGAGAGGAGGCTTCTAAGCCATAACTGCTGTGATGAAAAAAAATATTTTTTTAAATGTACGATCTTGTTGGACTTTTGCGGTATAGCGAATATTAAAAAGGAGTAGGTGAGTTCTCAATACATTCTACTCGTAGAAATTTATATTGTGGGGGCGGAGCTTGCCGGAGCCTAATATGGCCGTGCTTTGAGCGAGCTCCGTGAGTCTTCACTCCTATCCTTCATTTATCCTACGTCCATGCCCAATAAGTTATCCCTGAATTGCAGTGGGAGACAGCTGGTGACAGCGGTAACGTTTGAGGCGAGTTCCACCGAGATCAGAGCACTGGCCCGAATTGCTGGGGCCTACATACGCTCTGTGCGCCGATCCGACCTGCTGCCTCCCAGTGACTGCACCCGAGTGCGTGGCTCGACGAGGCCGTGAATGCGGTGAGACGCGGCGGCCTTGTCAGACGAGCTGCGGGCCTTAGATCCGAGGCCGTACATCACGGAATAACACTGGACGGCTTGGCCTCGGGGAGCGCTGTGTGGGCCATGCTGCTGATCGCGGAACGGGAGGAGCCTTCCGGATATATTAGGATCACGGAGGTGAGGTGGCGACTCTGGGCGGCGCGTGGTGGGGCTGTTACATCCCTGGCCCTGACTGCCGCTGCCCCTAGATGCCCTCTGGCCTGCCTTCAATAACCTGCTTTGCCCTTGATTTTGGAACGTGGAGAAACGCTAGGGCAGAGCTGGCAGAGCGGTGTTCACTAGCGGCTGGAGGTGGGAACCCATAGACTTTCTACAAAAGCAAAGTGGCCCGAGCTAGAGGCTCTCCTGGTGGCGCCTTGTCTCCTAGCCTACTGAATTGTGCTCGCCCTGCATTGCTGCCCGCGAGGCACTACCTTCACCTGTTGTGATGCATGGGCTCCTGGTTCATTGAATTGTGCTCGCCCTGACATTGCCGCCCATGAGGCATTCTCCTCATCTGCTGTAGTGCATGGACTCCTGGCCTATTGAATTGTGCTCAGCCTGATTTTGTTGCCCACGAGGCACTCTTTCTGCCTGCTGTCAGCCCTTTCATCTTGAGCGTCCGGACTACATTACCTGAGTGTTTTACAAGGGGAAGCTCTGGTGGATTCCACACCTCAGGTACATTGAAGCAACCCTGGTTAGTGCGGCCCATTCTTGCGAGCAGGGGGCGCCCGGTGTTCTGGAAACCCCACTGAGATAGCGGTCCGTGGTCTGCAAAGTAGTGAAGATAGTGCTACATCCTATTCTTGTGGCCTGAGACGGACCACAGCTGGTTGGTGAAGAACAGGGTCCCCGCTAACCCACCAACCTACTATGGGCAAGGTGGACAAAACCCAGTTTAAGCTGCAGTTTGAGCAGCGCAAGTCGAGATCTAGGGACGCAGAGGGTGCCCCTTCCACTGGTGACTAGGACAACTTCTCGGAGGAGACAACGGGGATCTAAAACAGATCATCGCGGCAATGCAGAAAAGTCTCTCCACCATCGATGGCAAGATTGACACTCTTGCATACCGGATGGAAAGAATGTCAGAGTGCCTTGACAAACATGGCGGATGCATTAATATTACTGAAAGGAGAGTCACCGAGGTTGAGGAGGCACAGACGGAGGTTAGTGCAACACAAAAACAGTTTGCTAAGACGTTAATCGCCCAGCAGGAGAAAGTAGAGAAATTGGAGGCGAGGTCCAGGAGGAGTAACTTACCCATCACGGGGCTACCGGAAACTACCTCTACCGGTAACATGGGGGTACGTACTGAAGAATTGTTGATCACACTTCTGGGTCGAGAGATGTTCTCAGGCACCGCCACATCCAGTAATAGCTAGGCTCTTGAATTACAGGGATAGGGTCGCCGCCCTGAAGCAAGCAAGAGCAAAAGGTACCCTCCAGTTCAAAGGTTCCACGATCTCCCTGTTCCCATACTTTATGATGACGGTGCAGGAGCCAGGCGTCAATTTGCACCTTTGAAGCGGCAACCAAAACATCAACTACGCTATGCTGTACCCTTCTAGACTGAGAGTCAACATAAATGAGCACTTCAGAATTTTTCTTGACCCCAAATCACTCCAGAAAGCTTTGAAAGACCTTCCCAAGACAGCTGGCCGCAGTCAGGAATCTGAGGGACTGGATGAGGAGGCCAGTGGTGCTGCTGCAGACGAGGATTAAAGTGACACCCGCCATGTTCCATTGGAGTGGGACTCTTTGTGACGCTAGGTCTGGGTCTGCCCAGTCTCCCCCCTCCTCTTTTGATCTCATCGGACCACGATCCTGTGACTGGGTCTCTGTTCCTGCTCTATATTATTCATGAATCCAGTATACAGCGAGTATTGTTCAGCTTTTCATGTTATTAGGCGTGACTGGGATTGGTTTGACCTTTTTGACTCTATGTGCCATTGGTTGACTACACACCCTGAATATGAGGGCGGGGTGTTGGGTTGTCGCAGCCGAACTACCTGCGTTGTTTTTGTTAAGCATGGATGCAACGGACTAGCATTTGATGGCAGTATTATGATTTCTACTTTGCAGTTTGGTAGGAAGGTAACTCATCGTATTAGTCTTACTGGAGTATGGGTCTTGTTGGGGAGGGTGGGGGGGCAGGAGGGTGTCGTCAATGCTAAGTTGTGGCTTGCATGTCATGGGTGGGGGGAGGGATTTGATAAGAAATGTTTGTTTTTCTATTGTTTTTTTCCTGACACAGTATGTACATGGTGCTTCATTAATGCAGAACGTCCATAAGATGGGTGGAGGATTTGAGGATTTTTCTGTCTAGATGTGGGAGAGAGACTCATGCTGCCACAATTTCTTATGTAGTCCACCAGGCAATGGGCTGAAGCTGTTAACCTGGAATATTAGGGGCATAACTGACTTCCAGAAAACTAGGAAAGTGTCAATAGACATAATATAGATTTTGCGCTCCTGCAAGAGACCCATTTACCCACCGACTCCCAGATGCTTACCCATAGGCTTCTACATGGCGCCTTTCACTCTGCTGGCTTCTCTACATATGCCTGCGGGCTGCTGACATGGGTTAACACTAAAGGCAGTATATCCCTAGAGGCCGTTAGACCGATAAAGAGGGAAGGTTTGTAATCTTGAAGATCAAAGGGAAGGGGATGGAGTTTATTACTATTAATGTATACGGCCCCAATTTCGATAGGGACCTGCTGGTACACCTGTGGTGCTGGGCATCTTTTCCATTAGTTTGGGGAGGAGATTTCAATTGTAACCTCAATCCTGCACTAGACCGCTCTGGGGGACCAGCGTGCAGGCAGTCAATGGCCGTTAAAGCTGTCGAGGATGCCATAGCAGAGCTGAACATGATAGAGGTTTGGTGCTCCAGAAATAATGGCCCGGGGGGGATTTAAGCACTATTCGGCCCCGCATTACCTATATACCAGGATCGATTACTGCTTTGTCTCCTATCTACTAGCCGCTGATATCCGCATCTGTGAGGTTCACCCACGCTCATACTCACACCATTCACCAGTTCAATTATGGTTTAACACACCATTGAAAAAGCCAGCTCCTTTTACCTGGTGTTTCCCGCCTTATGCCTTGCTGGATAGCGTGTTCAAGGCGGAAATGGCATAAACCATCGAGGTCTTCTTCAACACTAATAGTTCCCCTATTTGTCACAACATGGGAAGCCTTTAAAGTTTAAATAAGAGGGATTGCTATGTCCAAACACTCAGGAGTTCTCCGCTCTATCAGGGATCATCTGAAAGTCCTGGAAAAGAAACTTGCTGCTCTTGAATGGAAGGCCCTAGGGGTGGGAGCCGAACAGGTGGCCGCGGAATTAAAAGATACAATGGAAGAGTATCATGAGACTGCTGACAGGGAGGTTAAAGTTCTTGGCAAATATGCTGTCGCCAAATCATATGGTGAGGGAGAGCATCCGGGCACCACACTAGCAGCGATCCTGAAGGGTAGACGGGAGACAACTGGAATTACAGAACTCCATGCAGTCAACAGCGAGATCTTACTTAACCCTGACGCCATTGCTGACAGGTTTAGTGTATTATTATTATGAACTTTATCATTCCAGACTATCGGGAGGGAATGAAGGAGCTGTGAAGAACCTGGAACATATTAAGCTCCCCTGGCTGGTTGACGAGCACAGGTAATACTTGATGAGGCCACTTGAGGCCTGGGAAATACAAGAGGCGCTCAAATCCATGCGAGCGGGGAGCGCTTCCGGACAAGACGGCCTAACTGTGGCCTTTGACAAGGAGTTCAGAGAACTTCTGGACCCCGATCTGATTACCTTATTCGAAGAAATGGGCGAGAGTGGTATGATGCCAATGTCGATGCGGGAGGCCCTCCTGGTCACTGTCCCGAAGCCAGGTAAGCCTCCGGGCGAGTGCTCATCTTATAGACCGCTTTCCTTACTGAATGTTAATACTAAACTGTTCACTAAAGTACTCGCCAATTGCTTAGCTCCATTGGTACTGATGCTGGTTAGTCCCGAGCAAGCTGGCTTTGTACTGGGATGCACTCTGACCCACAATCTGCATACAGTCTTCAGTGCCATCCCACATACTAATCTGGAGGTCAAAGCAGGTGCGATATTCTTAGATGCCGAAAAGGCTTTCGATTCGGTTGAGTGGGAATTTATGATGTTGGTTCTGAGGCGAATGGGCGTTGGCGACCTCTTCTCCAGGCTAGTGTCTGTCCTATAAAACTCCCCATCGGCCTCCAGATTACTGGACTAAGTCTGCCATTTTCCCACTCACGCCCGCTCTGGAACCTATGGAGCTGGAGTTCCCGCTGCAGTGGACTATCGATTCTGTGCGATGTCTGGGTATGCATGTTCACACTAACTCAGAAGTGGTGTTTAACGAGAACTATGGCAGGGCGGTGTCCAGACTCGAAGATGACATCAGCAGATGGGTGCACTTGCCTTTATCCCTCATGAGCAGAGTCTCTTTAATGAAAATGGTGGTCCTCCCTCGTTTTTTATTTCTATTCTGCAACATATCGATGATACTTCCTGCTCCTTTCTTTAAGCGCATCAAGTCGCTACTGATTCAACTAGCCTGGGCCAGTAAACAACCCCGGGTCAGATGGGACATTCTAACGCTTCCTTAATCCATGGGTGGACTAGGCGCTCCGGACTTGGAACTTTATTATTATGGGGCACAATGTTTGGCTGCTTTCTACTGGCTGCACCAGCAGGCCCCTCCTCCTAATTTGCACATAGACAGGGTTGCAGCTGCACCCTCCTCACTAGCTTAATTTCTCTTCCGCACCCCTTATAGACGCTTGGGTACACTTGATTCAATCAATGCCGCTACGCATGCATGGTACAATATACTTAAGAGGCAGGCAGCTACTATTCTATACTCTCCACTTGGTCCAGTAGAACTGTGCTTTTGGTTGCCGGCCCTCATTGAGCCAGAGATGAAACATGCACTAACATCACTTGACATAACCCATATTGGTGACCTCTTTGATGACGGAGTTGGCTGGGGATGTAAGGACCTTGTCTCGGACGGGCGGGTCGTTACCCCTCTGACGACGTTTCACTATTATAGGGTTAGGCAAGTGCTCCGTGACATGTTGGGCGATGAACTGTCCGAACCGCCGGAAGTTGCCCCTTTCGCTTACTGCGGGCAGAATCCCCTCAAAAGGTTGTCTCAAACATTCACTCTCTCACTCAAGATTATCGAAAACATCACTTCACTAAATCCAGGCTCGACTGGCAAATCGATCTAGAAAGAGCACTAGACGATGATACATGGCGCGTCTCCCTGAATGGGCGGCACCGCCTTTTACTTTTTAAATTAATCAATAGAGTATATTACACACTGTTCCGCCTACACAAATATGGTCTCCGTGATTCCGCGAAATGTGAAAGGTGTGGTATTGACCCTGCAGGGTTTATCCACATGGCTTGGCTATGCCCTGAGGCCATTTTCCGTAAACTTAGTGATATTACTGGAGAGACTCTGAATCCTGACCCATTGTTAGCTCTGCTTGGCTTCTCCAAACATATTCGCAAAGGTATTAGGTGCTTGGTCGACATAGGACTACTGATAGCTAAGCACGTAGTTGCAATGCACTGGGCCTGAGGTCCCCCCCAACATAGCGCAATGGTCCCGTGATATGTTATATTGTAACGCACAAAGTGAATTATATAGTGAATTACTCCCCCTCCCCAGAGTTGTCCCAATAATTTTTGGAGCCTATATCAAGATTATCCGGCGGATAAAGTGTAAACCAGATAAATGTGGAATCTTTCCCTCTCACCCTGCAGAGGTCCGGCAGGGGGCAATGGTGGGATATTACTGGTTTCCCTTATGGGAATTGTCTTCGTGCGGCTTCTTGATGTATTGCACTTGTGGGCTATTTTTGGGGTTCTCCCTTGGGATCTCTTGCCACACATTTCTCCTTTATAAAATGCCATTATAGTTTCCTGACAATTATTGTAATTGTCTTCTTGTATAGCTCGCCATCCCCTACTGTAATGCCTTGTGATATTGTGTATTTTGTAAGGGGATGTTCCTGGAACCATTATATCTACATACTGTGATTGTTCCTTTATTGTTTTTCCCCTCAGTTCTAATTGATATTATTTGTCCTGTCTTTTTTGATTGCAAAATTCAATAAAAAAAGTTTTAAAAAAAAACAGAAATGTATATTGCAGCCCTTGTTATTGTGAGGTAATGTGTAAGACATAAGTACTGTGATGAGTAGAATGTTAATTCTTTTTTTTTTTAAATGTTACAGTCTCTCGACACTTGTGGGATTGTGAAAAATAGGAAGGAGTAGGTGTTCTTTGACTACATTCTGGCATACACACTCTTTACTGTAGAAAGAAGTCTTAGTGGAGATTGTATTTATCAGAGAATTCCAATCGGCTTGAGAAGAGTTGTGTGCAGAGTTAAGGCTCTTCTCACACCCTACTATGCACACCTATCGTCCAAGAGAGGAGTCTAAGCAGAGAGGCCAGTCCCTCCAACCACCCTAGCATATCCATCCGTCATCTGAGAGAGAAGTTTGAGAGGAGAGGCAAGTCCCTCCCTGCACCCTACTACACACACCCATCATCAATAAGGGGGGGTATGAAGGGAGAGGCAGTCCCTCCCCACAGCCTACTATGCACATCATTTATTCAAGAGAGGGGTCTCAGCGCAGAGGACAGTCCCTCCACACAGTCAACTATGCACACCTATCATAGGAGAGAGGGTTCTGAAAAGAGAGACCCGTCCCTCCCAGAACCCAAAGAAGCACACCCTTCATTCAAAAGAGAGGTCTCAGCTGAGAGGCTGGTCCCTTCACACACACTACTATATACACCTGTCATCTGGGAGAGGGGTCTGAAAGGAGAGGGCAGTCCATCCTCACATCGTACTGCACACACCTGTCATCTGAGAGAGAGGTCTATGAGGAGAGACTAGTCTCTCCCCAAACCTAACTATGCACACCTTTCATATGAGAGAGAGGTCTGAAATGAGAGGCCTGTCACTCCCCATGTACCCTACTACAACCACCTGTCATGTGAGAGAGAGGTCTCAAAGGAGAGGTCAGTCCATCCACATACCCTACTATACACACCCATCATCTGAGTGAGAGGTCTGGAAGGAAAGGCTAGTCTCTCCCCACTCACTACTATGCACACCTGTCATTTGAGTGAGAGATGTGAAAGGAGAGGCCAGTCCCTCCCCACTCACTTCTACGCACACCCATCATCTGTAAGAGAGGTCTCAAAGGAGAGGACAGTCCTTCCCAATACACCCTACTATACACACCCATCATCTGAGAGAGAGATCTCAAATGAGAGGCCAGTCAATCCACACACCCTATTTATTTATTTATAAAGTTTTATATACCACGAACAAGATCCCGGAGGATATCAGAGCGCTTTACAAAAGGATGGAAGGAAGGCGATAAATGCAATATCAACATCAAAAAACAAATAAGAAGCAGGAATAATTACAGGACAAAGGGGTTACAGGAGAATAATACATTAAATGATACATGGCGAGCTAAGAGGGGGGCAAACAATGAGGTAAAGAAGAGCAGCATCCAATGAAGGTCTAACGGTTGTAGGATCAGGGACTTAAAGCAGTTCATCCTAACCCTTTTAAGGTAAGAACTTGTTCATTAGGAATCTTTTGGCTTCCAATTTGAAAGCAACCATGGAGGAATTTATGTGTACTTCCGGTGGAAGAGAGTTCCAGATCTTCGGGGCAGCGCCGGAGAAGGCTAGGTGGCAGGTTCTCTTTTTGCTAAAAATGTGTGGTTTCAAGAGGAAAGAGTTCGTACTTCTTGAGGGTCTACCACCCCTGGATAAGTCAAGCTTTTGCACTAAGTAACTGGGGTTTTTGAAATGGAGGGCTTTGTGCGCCAGACAAGGAATCTTTAGCTCAATTCGAGGTTCGTAGGGCAACCCTTTAAGGGATTTTAGGACTGGGGATCGTTGTGCATTTCTTTTGGTACCTGTAACCAGTCTAGCCGCAGTGTTCAATGATGCCCTTAGTGGAGCCAAGGTATATTTGGGGAGGCCACATAACGTAGCAGTTGAAGGCTGCTACTACACAGACCTATCATCTGAAAGAGGGGTCTCAAAGGAGAGACCAGCCGCTCCCGATACACTCTCCTCCACACACCCAACATCTGAAAGGGAAGTCTTGAAGGAGGTACATGTCCATCCAAGCACACTACTATGCACACCTGTCATTCAAAAGAGAGGTCTCAGCTGAGAGGCTAGTTCCTCCACACACGCTACTATGCACACCCGTCATCTGAGAGAGGAGTCTAAATGTAGAGGCCAGTTCCTCCTCACACCCTACTACGCACACCCATCATCTGAGAGAGAGGTCTGAAAGGAGAGACCTGTCACTCCCCATATACCCTACTACAGATACCCATTATCTGAGAGAGAAGTCTGAAATGAGAGGCCAGTCCCTCCTTACACCCTACTATGCACACCTGCCACCTGAGAGAGGGGGCTAAAACGAGGAGCCAGTCCCTCCCCACTCACTACTACACACACCAATCATGTGAGAGAGAGATGTGAAAGGAGAGGCCAGTCCCTCCCCACTCACTTCTACACACACTGTTCATTTGAGAGAGAGGTCTCAAAGGAGAGGCTAGTCTATGTGCACACACTACAACGCACACCCATCATCTGTAAAAGAGGTCTCAAAGGAGAGGATAGTCCTTCCCCATGCACCCTACTATGCATACCCGTCATCTGAGAGAGAGATCTCAAATGAGAGGTCAGTCAATCCACATGCCCTACTACACACACCTATCATCTGAAAGTGAGGTCTGAAAGGAGAGGCCAGTCCATCCACACACCGAACTACACACACCCGTCATCTTAGAGAGTGTTAATATTGATACAATTGCTCCCGATATTAGTCACGCTATCCACTGGCCCCCATTGTGTCCACGCAAGGTTGAGGCCCATCTTCATTTGTTATCAGGCGCCTTATTTATGACTCCACAGACAAGACCCTCAATCTTTTACCAAGAAAGGATCATCAGGAGTACTTTATGACACTCTAAAACTGTATAATGACTCTTTCAAATTAATTGTACCTTGAGATAGTCCTCAGAACAGCTTCTTTAACTGTGCTCCCGGTGAAAGTGTTTCATTAAACCAACTGTTCCCGTTTTACAAAACGCCTCTTGTCTATTGGTTTGTCAAGGTAAATTCATATTTGAGTAACAAGAGAGGTCTGAAAGGTAAGGATAGTCCATTTCCACTCACTGCTACACACACACCCGTTATATTACAATACAAAGGCGTTCCCTTTCCGCACACAGGATATATTCTTCAGTTTTTCTACCATATATACACAAAAAAAAATTATTCATTTACTTTAAAAGAAAACCCTAGAGATTCACTAAGAAAAACAAAGGTTAAATTAACGTTATAGTTTGGTGTGACAAAACATCTATTTTTGTTTTAGAAAAACCTTAGAAAGTCATTGAAAAATCTAAAGGTTAAAGTAAAGTTATAGTTAGGTGAATTTCTCAGTGACAAGATTAACATTTTGAAATAAAAAACACTGAAATTCAGCACTTACAGTTAGCGGTGCTAACTATAACTTGTGCCCCCACCATACACTGCTTATGACCTCACATATGACATCACTCATTACATGTTATATGACATCATTTATGACATCAATCATGCTTCTAAAATGGAATAATTGATGGCATCACTGACATTATCCAATGAGTGTGCTAGTTTGTCTTATAGTATACAAAGTTGTGTGTAAGTACAGTATTATTTGTCTATCCTGTTTTGTACAGCCTGAGTCCAGCTAATGGATGTAAGTGTTTACAAAACATATTTGCTCCTGCTGCACCATACTTGTGTAGAGGTATTGAACATGTTATAAATCTTTGTAAGAGTAACTCTGTGTGCAGGGGAAAAGTTGATGACTTGTGTTCATTATGTTCCACACAAATGTTTTGGTACTTTTCAACAGGGGTGAGATTATACACAGTAGATACTAACATTTGTAAGCAACTTTGAGTTTTTAGACAGAATTCAGTCAGCATATCAGTTTCTACTTAACATCCAAGACTGTATGCACCAAGTACTAAGCTATGTACAGATGCTTGTTTTGCTTGAGAAGATGGGCTGTCTCTAAAGATTTCACCACAGTATGAGAGGTACAGGTAGTATGATGTTTACCACCTTCAGATCTTGTTTATTTTGAGCAAATATTGTATTTTCTGACAAGTGTTGCATACAGTATACACTGTTCCTAGTAGATACTTTTTATTACTCTGCTTTTCCATGAATGTTTTTATTTTGTGCTTACAATGTGGTATAACGTAAACTCTATCCATAGAGTAAGCACTGTTTACAGGACCCAGTTTTCTTCTGATGTCAACCTCATTTCTCAATGTAGTTTTGGTAAGTCTCAGAGCATTGATATAGATAAAAGCTGCCCATAATAGGTCATTTGTTTTGGAACTGACATTCACTATTTTTAGGAATTTGGCTTTCAGTGAACATTTGTTTAGAGATTGAACATTGAGGTCAATGAAGGTTCTTATACATCTGTGGTTGATTGTTATTATTGGCTATGCTAGCTGTAAAGTATGTGGTATAAGGTCAATGTTGCACATAATGCTTGTTTTTAGCACCTACGAGAGTTCTACCTCTGATAGTAGTAATGATAGCTGATATTCTACTGAGCTATTTTGTGCTTACTGTCAGGCATCTAATGCCATCTAAATTATAGAGCAAAATATGGGAAAACAAAGCTTGGATGATGTCATCAGTGATGTCATCAGTGATCGTATCAATTATTTCTTTTGAGATGTCATAAGTGATGTCATATATGATGTGAACTTTCTACCCCCTTCCCTGTAGAGAAAGGGATGCGCCAAGGATGTGTCCTGACCCCCGACACTCTTTTCCCTTTTTATAAACGGCCTAATAGAATCCTTGCTGGCTGGAAAAGATATTGATGCACCTAGGTTAGTGAACCGCAACATTTCTACACTTATGTTTGCGGATGATACGCTTTTACTTTCCAAATCTCCTATGGGCATGCAAAGGGTCCTTGATGTAATTAGCACTTTTTGTGGAAGCTGGGGATTGGAGATAAATTTACAAAAAAACAAGTATATGGTTTTCAACGCGAACACTACGAACTGCCCAAATCCCCGACTAGATGGAAGGGTCCTATAGAGGGTGTCTATTTTTGAATATTTAGGGATTACACTAACTGAAAAAATGGAATGGGGGACACAAATTAAGAAACCTAGTCTAAAACTGACCCAGTCTACGGGGGGTATTATAAAGGTATATAAGAGCTGCAAGCACAAAGTGATAGGCCCTGTAGCAGAAATTTATAAGACACAGGCAAGTGGTGCGGCCTTGTATGGGGTAGAATTATGGGGCCACTGTTCATCTACCCCTTTATCATTGACAGAGAATTCATTTCTCAGGCATTTGTTGGGTCTTCTCACTAGCTCTCCATTAACACCCCTCAGGATGAACCTAGGGATTAGCCCTATAGCAGATGTAGCCTCTTCTAGACCTCTCCTATATTGGCAATGCCTTTGGAGTACCCCCGAACTAGCCAAATACAAAGAAGAGGTGAAGGATGTTTTAAGGCTACAAGGTGCGTGGAAACTCCCTGGCTAGCCTATATGAGGCACACTTGCCAGGCTCTGGGGAGGGTCAACATGTGGACTTCTGCTGGAGAAATCTGTCCTAAGATCCCCAGAAAGGCACTCCTCGAGACCTATAGAGAATTTAAATTGGCCCAATTATGGCAGGGGACCAAGCTTGGTTGCCTAACTTCTAGGTTCTTGGAATTAAAACAGAAATATAGGCTAGAACCGGCGCTAGATTATATTCATCCACTTCTAGCGAAAAAGCTCTTTCTCCAATTTAGACATGGGGTGCTCCCGCTTTGATCATTTACCAATAAGTGGCAGGGCACCCATACTCTAGATTGCCTAGGGTGTGACCAAGCAGAGGAAACTGAAATGCATGTACTTTTCTTCTGCCCTGCCTACGGGAAGTCAAGGTCTCGGTGGTTGCTACAACTGTGTAGGAATATAGGGGAATAGACATTGTTCTGAGGTGTTTAGACTTTTTAAGTATGATACCGATATGCCTATTGTGTTCTCCATCTCGCGGTTTTTAAATTCTATTCGATTCATTCGTTGAGCTATTCTAAAGAAAGTCCCTATAGGAAATCATTAGATTTATAACAACTGTCAGTCACGCTATGTTATGCACCTTTGATTTAGAATAATGGTTGTATGTAATCATTGTATTGTATGTTTATCCCTACCACAATTGACCTATTGCCAAGGTGTTTTACAACTTTTATAATTTTATCTATCTTAAATTGGTATCCATATTCTTCTTCTTTTAGTATTTCTTAGATAAGAACACATTTTTTAGCATCAAATAGGTGTTCTAATTCTTAATGAAAAAGTCATCTGTTACAGCACTTGTTATTGCTCCTCACCTTGTAGCCAATGTAGAAATTATGTATTTTATGCATATTGCACAATTTCCTACTAAAGAATACTGAGCAGGCCTGGGGGAGCTAACTCAAGAATGCAGTTATGAATGTATATTTATAGTGTTTTTAAAAAAATATATATATATAGTCTTTTGCATGACGTGCTTATATTTTGCTATAATGTATTGTTTTGTTTTATGTGCTTTTATGGCCTGTATGTCAGACAGTGCATGGCAAGTTATAGTTAGTGCTATTAACAATAACTGCTGAACTTTTGTGTTTTTCTTAGTTCTAGACATTAATGTGTTCACTGAGAAATCCACCTAACTATAATGTTACTTTAACCTTATCTTTAATGGCTGGGATTAGGTAGTTATAGTTAGGACCATGTTTCAATAGAAAAAAGCATTTTTTGACTTGCCTATATCGTTTGTGCCGTTTGATGAATCTTCATGACATTTTCAAAAAAAGTGCACAAGTGATTTTTGTTGTGCATGCTACGTTTTGGAGGCGATCCGTCAAGCGGGGGCTGAAAAAAAGGGGTGGGGTCAAAACAATTGCCCTTCCCATGTTAATTCCCATAGGGATTTTGAACACGGCTATAGCCTGAACCGCTGGATGGAATTACACTAAATTTGCTTGGAAGCTATCTCTAGTTCCAGAAAGAGTACTTTATGTTATTTGATTTAAATCTGTTCAGTGGTTTATGAGTTATTTACAGAAATCCAAATTTGTATAGCTAGGGAACCCTCCCAATCTTGTGCTGAGATCTAATTGGCTGCCAACACTTCAAGCAGTAAGTGTTGGCAGCCCTCTTAGGACTCGATTTTAGCCAAGACAAAAAAGCATATTGTTTTTTAAAATTCTCACTAAAAATCATTGTGGATCCGCAATTCCGGTAAACAAAACCAAAAAAAGAACCAAGCACTGACTTCTGCGCTTGTTTTAAAAAGAGCCCCAGGTAGGTCAGGTCCTAGGGGCATTTGTTAAAAAAAGGAGGGGGTGCACCGACACCCTCATTAGGCTCTTTGTGATCTAGGGGCCCCTCTCCTCCCTGGGGCTTTATGTGGGCAGGTGAAGAGAATAAAGATTGCTCTCACATGCAGGGGGCCGCATTTCCAGCAGCACCCTGCATGCAAGAGCAATACCAACTCCTGCAGGAGGCAGTGAGCCAGCTGGGACCGTGGTGGCCTTGAGGCTCCCCCTGCAGTACCTATCCTGCAGACTGGGTACCATAGGTGGGACTAGGCCACCCAGAGAAACATGGCTGAGCCCTGGGGGATGGGATCCCTGGGGCCAAAATCAGCCCAGGGAGAGGGCCATTTGGTCCACTTCCCAAATTTAGCTACGGCTGGGCCCTAGGGACTGGGGTTCCTGGGGCTGAAAACAACCTGGGGACGGGGGACGCACAGCCATCCTCCCCCTTTCAATTGTGGCTGGACCCCAGGGCTTTGGGTTCCTAGGACCAAAATTGGCGGGGGTGAGCCATGTAGCCCTCCTCCCCCATTAAATTGTGGCTGAGATCTGGGGGATGGGGTTCCTGGGATCTAAATCAGCTTGGCTGGGGGGCCGCATAACCCCCTTCCATATTCAATTAAGGCTGGTCCCGGGGGATGGAGTCCCCGGGCCAAAAATGTCCTGCTGAGGGAGGCCATGCAGCCCCCCTCCCCTATTGAATTGTGGCCAGGCACCGGGGTCCCTGTAACTGAAATTGGCCCAGAGAGGGGAAATAGAGTGCAGAAAAAATAGCAGAAATGGCAAAACAGGGCAGAAGAGGGCAAAACAAAGGGCAGAACAAGGCAAAATGGAGGGTAGAAAATCAAGCAGAAAGGGGCAAAACATAGGACAGAAAAACTAGCAGGAAAGTCAAAACAGAGCAGTAGAGGGCAAACCAGAGGACAGCAAAGCATGCCAGAAAGACAAAACAGGCAGAAAAACGAGCAGGAAAGGCAAAACAAAGGGCAGAAAACAATCAGAAAAGGCAAAACAGAAAAAAAGGAGCAGTCAGACATACACACTCACTCACAGATCCACACAGAGACTCATATACTCACTTACAGACCCACTGAGACACTCATATACCCACTCACAATCCCACTCAGAGACTCATGCAGCCACTCACAGACCCACTTAGACTCTCACACACCCACTCACGGATTTGTGCACCAACTCACAGACCCAATCAGACTCACACACTCCGACCTACTCAGAGACTCATGCACTCACTCACGGCCCTACTCAGAGGCTCATGCAGCCACTCACAAACCCATTCACATACTCATTAACCCACTCACAGACCCACGTAGACACTCATGCACCTACTCACAGACTCACGCATCCCACTCATAGACCCAGACTCACACTCTCTCACAGACCCACTCAGAGACTCACACAGTCACAGCCCCACTCAGAGACTCATGCACTCACTCACAGACCCAGTGAGAAACACATGCACTTACAAACAGACCCACTCAGAGACTCATGCACATACTCACAGACCCACTCAGACACTCAAACAACCACTCACAGACCCAACTAGACACTCAGGCACCTACTCACAGACCCACTCAGAGACTCATGCACTCACTCACAGATCCAATAAAGCACTCATGTACTTAGACACAGACCCACTCAGAGACTCATGCACTCACTCACAAATCTACTCAGATACTCATGTACTCACTTACATACCCACTCAAAGAGCCACTCACCCACTCACAGACTCACTCAGAAACGTATGCACCCACTTATAGGCCCACTAAGACACTCATACATTCACTCCACCAAGCCAAGATCAGAGAGCTAGTGCCAGGACACCTCAGGGTAACAATGTGCTCTATAAATCCAGTTAACATTAACATTAGATCATAGACCGACTGACACACTGATGGAGTCACTCACAAACCTACTCAGACACTCAAGCACCCACGCACACACTCAGTGAGACACTTATGCAACCACTCCAAGACCCTGTCAGACACTCACACACCCACTGAAAGACCCTCTCAGAACTCTCACACCCACTCATAGACCTACTGAGACACGCCAGCACTCATTCACATACTCACTGTCAAAGGTTACTGTTTACAGCTAGGATTTGTTTTTTAAAACATAGAAATTTACTAAAAAAAGATTACAGGGAAATTATAGTTGGGAAATTGATTTTAAACACTGTAGAAATTCACTAAATAAGCCAAAGGTTACTGGGACGTTATAGTTAGGCTCAGATTTCATGCGTACAATGCCATAGAAATTCTGCAACTATGAGTTAACTATAAAATATGCCCCTCCAATGCACTGCTTATGACCTCACATATTACATCACTCATGACTTGGTCAGTGACATCACTGATGATATCTCAAATGACATCACTGATGACATCATCCACATAATCAATTTCATACCCACTCATACCCACATACAGCTTCTCATACACTCATTCACACAACCCACACATTCACTTACATACTCATTCACAGATCCATGAAACTACTTGCATGCCCAGTCACTCATGCATACAGCCACTCATACAACCACTCACTCACTCATATAGCCAGTACCACCGCAACCCAGCCATTCATTCAGGTGCTCACTCATCCATACAACTATTCACACACCCATGGATATCCACAGAACCACTTACATACCCATTCACACATGCATACAATCACTCACTCACCCAGTCACTCACCTTTACAGCCACTCACACACACTGTCACTCTCTAATACAGCCTCTGACACCCACTCACTTACCTATACATCTACTCACTCACCCATTCATCAACTTTCACATCCATTCCCTAACCTACACAGTCACTCACAAAGCCAATCAGTTACTCAAACAGCCATGCATGCACCCACTCATAAACCTATGCAGCCAGCCACACATCCACTCAGTCACCCATGTAGCAATTCACACACCCACTCACTCTCTAATACAGACAGTCACACAGCCACTAACTCACCCATACAGCTGCTCACACACACAAACACTAACACAATTATACAGCCACTAACACAGCCATTCACAGACACATACAGGCACTCAAAACCCACTCAGACACTGACACAGACAGTCACACAGCCACTCACTTGCCATATATTAGAAATACTATCACTATTAACTTTCATGGTACCTTAGTATATATGTTTAACACTCAAAAACCTTCAGAAAACACTCATAATAACTAAATGATGTCATCAGTGATGTCATTTGAGATGTCAAAAACAAAGGTTACAAGGACGTTATTGATAGGCTGACATTTCACTCATAAAAAACCAGAGAAATTCAGCAGTTATAGTTAGTGGAGATAACTGTAACTCAAACCCCCGCAAGACACTGCTAATGACTTCACATATTACATCGCTCATTGCATGGTCAGTGACATCACTGATGGCATCTCAAATGACATCACTGATGAAATCAGTAATGCCATCTTCCATTGATTGTGAGTGTTTCTAAAAGTTATTGATACACATATACAGTAAGGTAATGTGCTGATGGAGTGGCTGTATGGGTTAGTCAGTGGGTGGGTATATGGTATGTAGAAGAGTTAGTGGGTATGTGAGAGACTGTATACATGAGTGATTGTTTGTGAGTATGAGTAAGTGAATAGCTGTGTGAGCATTTGTATGGCTCAGTGAGTGGGTATGTATGTGGCTGCAATGGTGAATGAGTGGATGGATAAGTGGCTGTATGTGTGATTGAGCGAATGTATCAGTGGCTGTTAATGGTTAATGATAGAGTGCATGAGTCAGTGTATGGGTGAGTGAACAGGTATATAAATGTCTGTATGGGTGAGTGAGAGGGAATATGAATGTCTGTATAGATATGTCAATGGTTGTGGAAGTGGATGGACGGGTGATTGAGTTGGTGTATGAGTGTGTGTATGCTGAGTGAATGGCTATGTGAGTGGTTGTATAGTTGAGTAAGTAAGTAAGAGAGATTGTATGGGACAGTATATGCTTGTGTCAGTGACTGTATATAAGTCTGACTGTATGTGTTAGTATACCAATGAGAAATTGAGAGGGTGTGTGAGTAACGGTATTGGTAAGTGGGTAGGTGTGTGAGTAGCTGTATGGGTGACTGGTTCAGTGTGTGTGTGAATGCATGGATGTATGAGTGGGTGTGTAAATGTCTGTATGTGTGCATGACTGGATGTCTGAGTAGTTGCATTGGTCATACTAGATCAATCAGTGGTTTTATATATAAGTTAGTGGTTGCATTAGTGGCTGCATAGATGAGTTGATCTTTGTGAGCCTCTATAGAGCAGTGACGAACTGTGTGTGTGTTTGTATGGCTATGTGAAAGGATATGTGTGTGGTTCTGTGGAATTGGGTGTATAAGATGTTGTATAGTGTTGTAAATGGGTGTGTGAGTGGTTCTGTGGATAATGTCATCAGTGACGTCATCAGGGATGTAATTTGAGATGTCATCAGTGATATAATCAGTGATGTCACTGACCATGTCATGAGTGATGTCATATGGGAGCCTATAAGCAGTGCATTGCAGGGGTTTGAGATATAATTAGCTCAGCTAACTATAACTGCTGAATTTCTCTTGTTTTGTACGAGTGAAATGCGAACCTAACTATAATGTCCTTGTAACCTGTGTTTTTTCAGTGAATATCTAAGGTTTTTTTAAATTCCATTTCCTTACTATAACATCCCTGTAACCTTTGTTTTTTTCAGTGAGTGAATTCTTAAGGTTTAACAAAAATTAAATTTCCTAACTGTAACATCCCTGTAACCTTTGTTTTTTGTGTGTGAATTTTTAAGGGTTTTTAAAAAAATACTTTTTCCATATTATGACATCCCTGTAAATCTTAGTTTTTTGGAGTGAATTTCACCAATTTTATACATTTTATATTTTAAGTGTAAACTATTGAGATTTAATTTATGTGAAATGAGTATTGTTTCTGAATGAACCCTGCCTGTGTACTGATTGAAGAACACCTCTATCCAACTGGAGTTACCACTGTGATTGTTGCTTGACCATCTTCAACAGATAACTGTACAAAGTCGTATTGGAATGAAAACACACTTGGTGATTTCTACTTTGCAAAATTAAGTACTTGTTTGTGTGGTGCTGAACTGACTGTATTCCCAGGTATGAAGAACCCCTATCCAAACCTTTTGGGAAACACGCTGGAGGAGTTTTTTTTTATTTAGGTATCAATTATTTCACTGGATTAATTGCTGTGATTTTTTTTCAGAATTATTTTAATCTTTGCAACGTCTTCCTAATCCCCGCGACAACACCGCGATGAGCGCATGTCTTTGAGAAAGTCTGAAACAGATATATAGACATATTTTTTATCAAACTTTTACACTAGTTGTTTAGTAATATGGTCTTAAAAGTTGCTCCTGTCAATGATTTTTTAAGATAACCACTTTTACTTGTTTTTTTCGGTTTTTGCGGTGACACCGGAGGTCGCGATGACTTCACCAATCGCGAACAGCACGTGTTTTTGACAACATCTGAAACAGATGTATAGACATATTTTAATCAAACTGTGACACTAGTTGTTTAGTAATATGGTCTTAAAAGTTGTGCCTGTGTAAGGATTTTTTAAGAAACCCCTTTTACTTGGTCTTTTCTGACGCCGGAAGCTGTGATGATGTCTCTAATCGCAAAGAGCGAGTGTTTTTGGCGAAGTCTAAAACACATATATACATATATTTCGAAGAACTTGAAATATAGGTGTTCACAACCATAGTCCTGAAAGTTTTGTTTCTGTGATCAGTTTAAAAGAAGACTACCTTTAAATTCTTTTTTTGGTATTACACTGTGGGGCTGCACTGGCAGTTGCAGCGTCTTCGTGAATATCACGCATAATTAAAACATTTATTTCTGCACATATAACGTGTCATTAACACCTCCATTTCTAAAACATTAGTCGAGTACCTCCACCCTGATCCCTTATATCACCTTACAGGTACATTTTCAGCCCTGAGAACCATTCCCTGAGCCATAAAATGGTGACTGCAACCTTCTATTCAGGTTACAGTTGATCAATCATAGCAATCATAGAATTTCTGTTGCCTTACAACTTCAGTGATGTCATTGAACATGTCATTAGTGATGTAATATGTAAGGTCATAAGCAGTACATTGTGGGGCATAAGTTATAGTTAGCTCAGGTAACTAGAACTGCTGAATTTGACTGGTCTTGTGTGAGGAAAATCCAAGCTTACCTATAATGTCCCTGTAACCTTTTTTTTTTCAGTGAATTTCTAAGGTTTTTCAAAATCATTTTCCTAACTATAACGTCCCTGTAGCCTTTTTTGGAAAGTCAATTTCTCTGGGTTTTTTTTATTGGTAGTCGCATTTGCAGAGTAGTGGAGAAGGGGGCAGGGCCTGCGACCAGCCTTCAGGAACCCTGCTATAAGAGACTTACTGGAGGTAACAGGAGGGCTTCTTGGCCCCCAAGGTCCCTCAGCATCCAAGAGGACTTCATCCCCCAACCAGTATTTCGCCAGGAGGCGCGTTTCAGAGTAATGGAGAAAGGTTGTGTGTCCTCCAAAGTCCTCACACCAATTCCACTTTGTGGATCTTACTGGAGGTAACAGAAGGGGTAGTTGGCCCCCAGGACACTTCATCCCCCCACCAGCAGTGTGCCAGGAGGCACGTTTGCTGAGTGGTAGAGAAAATGGGTATGGCCTCCGAAGACCTCTCAGCAATCCCACAGTGTGGGACTTACTGGCAGTAACAGGAGGGCTCGTTGGCCCCCCAAGGTCCCTCTGGAGCCAAGGAGACTTCATCCCCCAACCAGCAGTGCACCAGAAAGCATATTTGTAGAGTGATGGAGAAAGGGGGCATGGCCTCCAAAGACCTTTCAGCAATCAGGCTGTATGGGACTTTCTGGGAGTAGCAGGAGGGCTTGTTGGGCCCGAAGGACCCACAGCATCCAAGGGGACTTCACCCCTCAACCAGAAGTGCACCATAAGGCACATTTGCAGACTGGTGAAGAAAGGGGGCGTGGCCTCTGAAGACCTCTCAGCAATCCCACTGGGAGGGACTTACTGAAAGTAACAGGAGGGCTTGTTGGCCCCCAAGGACCCCTGGATCTAAGGGGACAACATCCCACAACCAGCAGTGTGCCAGGAGGTGCATTTGCCGAGAGGTAATGCAAGGGGGCAGGGCCTCTTTTTTTGTATTAGATTTTTAATTTTTTCGGGTGGGGGGCTGCATGGCCACACCCTTCCCTTGGCCAATTTTGGCCCAGTGACACCATTAACAGGAGCAGACCTTTGGATAAAAAAAAATAATAATAAGGGGAGGGGGCCAAATTTGGCCTAATGAACCCCATACCCTGGGCCCCGACGTCTAGTGTTGGTGCCCTGGTCTTGCTCTTACTTGCTCAAAGAGAAGAACAGTTTGCTATGGGTTAGCGGGAGCACTAGAGCTCCCGCCAAGCCATAGCAAACAGCTATGTCCCGGGGTGGGCACCTGGGGACACAGCAGGAGCCAGCCCTGGGGATTGCGGTCCCCAGGTCTATGTATGGCTCCAGGTTTTCCTCTCAATGCCTTGGATGTGCTGAATTGAGCTCTCTGTTTCATAGACTTGGAAAGCTTTCAGCAGTGTCACAGTTTCAACCTTTGCTGTCCCCCTCTCAGACTCTGGTCTTTCCCTCGAGTCTAAAAGCAGCACTTAAAAGAAGGCACTCCAAGTCATGTTATCCACTACCACTCAGTTAGTGATTGTAAATGCCTCTCTCTCACCCAGCAGAGCCCCTCTCGCCTGCATTTTCCAGTCTCTGAAGTTAAAATGTCAGCACCTGCAGTGGGCCTCATGATGATCATGTCCAAATGGACAGCACATCTTCTGATCTGTCGATAGCTGCATTTGGGAAGGAGACCATGGGAGGCTGCAGAAGCACCTTATGGTAAGGAGCTCAGCTAACCTCTCTCACAGCACCAGGTTAGCTCCATCAGTTGCCATAGCTGCCAAGTGGCTAAGTCATGTTCGACACTTTGAGCCAGTCCTCAGTGTTGCTTTGAAACAATGAGTCCCAAAATTTAACATGATATAGGTTGAAAAGTGATATTTAGAATAAGGTATCATGAATGATAAAGAGTCGCTTAGCAAATAAACATATACTAGAGGGCCTTCTACACTTAAAGAGGCAGAAGCATTAAACAGGTCAATGGCTTGGGAGAGTGGAAGAGACAGAAAGAGGTAGAAAAGTGGAGCAATGCTGAAGGAAAGGGGACAAAAGGAAGTTGGAGCAAGAGAGTGTGAGAAGAAGAGTTGGAGATGAGATTCGGAGAGGAGACAGGCTAGAGAGGAAGAAACAGAGGGGGTAGAAAAAGTGTTTAAAGGGAGTAGATAGAATTACTAAGGAGAGTGATTAGATGGAAGCAGGTATGTACAACTGTAGGGATAAGGAAGGAAGGAATTGAGAGGAGAGACAAGATCTAATTTCTTAAATTAAGGAAATGTGTAGGCAAAAGTTAGAGGGAAAGACGTGTATTGAGGGTCAAGTGAGACAAGGAGTAAGGACATGTGAAAGTTGGGCAAAGAGAAACAAACAGGTTGAAAGTTGTAGGAGGAGATAGAGACAGAAGAGAGGAGAGAGAAGAAAAAAGAATAGGAAGGAGGAAAATAGTGAAGCACAGAAAGAAGTTGGGATGAAGGAAGAAGTGAATGGAGGGAAAAGGGTGAAGAAGTAAAACAACAGAAAGGCGAGTGGAAGGACAGAAAGTCAAAATAATTGGGAGAAAAATGTATTGTGATTGGGGAGGAGGGAGTAAAGGGAGCAGGGTTGAGGTGCAGTGTATTCACTGACTGTCATTTGTGCTGTTAGCCACACTGTTCTGCCCTCATCCTCTAAACTGTCTCTGTGCTTTCCCCTGTGTCTAAATTATTACAGACAGAGATGCAGAAGGAAAGGTTCCGTTTCAGATTATGAATGCACCACAACTCACGGAAAAGGTTTGATATGCTGATGTGTTTCTCACCTGCGTCTAATGCTGTTGCAACTGTTATAAAGCACCTTTTAGACATTCACATATGAGAAAAGGGTGTCATTTCTGAAAAGTATCTCTTGACACGGATGCAGCTGCCTTGTTTCACTCAAAGTAAAGTGTCATTCAAAAGTCCTTGAATGTCACACATAGAGGCACTGCAAACATGGGAATGCCACACATAAGCAAACTGAAAACTTGACAGTCATTCATATGTTAACATCTTCAATATGGCCTAAAGAGTTTCTTGTTTTTTCATAGAGCAGTTTGTAAAATACTGGCTGACATTTTGCAGGGGTCAGCTGAAGAAGGTCACCAAAGACTATGACATGTTTGCCCAAAAAAAAACATCATAGCCAATTCTGAGAACCTCTTGTAATCTGAGATGAACAAAGGCTAGCAATAAATTCTAAATAATTCTAACCTTACTAATGACCTTCAATTTTTTTAAGTTCAAGACTTCAAAACAGGCATCACTGAATAACTAAAGGTACTCAAGGTTGTTGAAAGGTTATAATCTGTCTTTTTATGGACATATGCAATAAGCAGTTTTATCAGGAAACATTTCCCAGAGCCTGCCTGACCACTAACATACAAACATGTAGTCTAGAATGTAGTGCATGCACATGCAGATTGTGTGTATAAAATTCCCTAGTCAACTGATGTTGTTATTTGCTGGTAAATATGTAGTTGCTCCTCAGCAAGCTGAGCTACTAAATTTTCTTTGTCAATAAATGAGTCCTTACTTGATCTTTAGCAAGTTGATCTTTGACTACATTGGCAACCTCAGCTTTTATTGTTTCCTCTTGTCGAATTTTGTCATTTAACATTTTCAGATAGGTAGAAAACGCAGGACATTGTTTTTTTTCTTTAATTACAGTGAAAGCATCGTTATAGCAGTCATATTGACCTCACAGTTTTTCCTCAGTATGCCAAGGTTTGAAGAGTTGCAGAAGAGACACATAGAAGACCTCTTTCCTACCTGTAGTTTGGCTACTGAGTTTGTGCTGGTTGATGAGACTCGCTGTATTGTGTTTCACTAACCACCCTTTATAGCGAGAGACAGCAAACTGTCACCTTCAAAGATTTTTTGACATTGTTGCTGTATTATGTTGAAATGAACTTCTCCATACAGACACAGGTTTTCTAAATGATAGTAAGTAGCCATCATATTAGTTTTCACAATGTGAGTGCTAACAGGATCAGAGTGAGCAAGAGATTGATTCTCAGGAAATGACTTCAACACTCCTTTGTGGGGAGAAGCTGGGCCAACACTAATCCAAAGGATGAATTAGCTCTTTCCATATAAGCTAGAAAGACCGCAACCTGTCACAGCCTCATTTGAGCCAGTCTCCCATTGTTAAAGCATCTCTAAATTGAAGCTCAGCAGCTTTTTAGTTAATGAATTCTCTTTTGAGATTTCTTTTTATGTCTTTCATTTCAGTCTTTTCTGACGTATATAGCAGCATAAATGCAACTGACTGCCCCAAACTGATTCCACAAAGTTAAAATAACTGGGTTGTAGTCATTGATAAGTTTGTAAGTCTCACTAGTCTTAAGGTTATATATGTTCTTATGAGATTTAGAAGAGACTATATGTTTGACTGCGGACATGAAACTATTTACTCTTCATTTAGAGATAACAGGCCTAGGGAGTCCAAAGCAAAGCTTTGTGTAGTATTTCTCCATAGCTCAGTATTTGTGATGACAGCACTTTCCACATTTATGGGACTGGAATCGCAACACTGGCAGCCTAGGAGTTCTGTTCTGAGACTCATTTGGAATCTCACATTTAATGTACTGCTCAAAAATGACAATACTGACTCATTGGTATCCTACCTAAATTTTGGTGCTTTTACCCCCAGTAACATGTGGAGCACCTCTAGCTTGGTATTCTTTACTCTAAAAGTATTCGATGACCTCACCTAGAGGAAGATTTGTTATTTTTGCAGATGAAGTGAAATATGGCTTAAAATCTATAGTTAAACACCTACCAACATTTACTGGATCAATCGAACACAAGTGTTCAGGCATTTTAAAACTGATACTAACAATATTTTAGTTATCTTCCCTTAGGAAGGTATGCAGATTATTCCAAGCATAATCCGTACAACTCAGATTTACAAACCAGACAGGTATGCCCAAGCTATGCAACATACACTTTAGCTCAGCATGCCAACAGAAGCATTGTTTGTTCCATGTTGACATACCATAAGATTCATGAGGCTGAACTTAAGAATTTCTGCTTTTCGATAATGTTCAGAAGTTGTGCACCTGTGTTGAGTACATGTGCTACAGCAGAGCTCACAACAGCCAGTTACATTTTCAACAGAAGATGAAAAATGTATGCAAAATTCTGCCTGAAACATGGATCTTCAGACTACAGTCTGGTTGAACTGTACTCTGAAGCATGAATCTGCACTTGACATTCGTCATACCGACCTCCCTACCCTGTGGGATGAGAAGCAGAAAACAAATTATTGTCAAATGATTTTCCCATACACTATTGAGCTCCCCTTTTACTTGCCTCATTTGATATAACACAGTACCCATCCAATCTCTAGGGTGTTGAGGGTGAATAATATAATGTTCAATCATTTCTTCTGTTTTTTTAGAATTTACTCTCTCAAATTGACTTCTTTTTTTAGAGTTTGAAGGATGTGTGCCAGTGAACTCAAATTTCGCTCAACATCTATAACTTTGTATAATTTGCTTTCTACTTTCCGATATTGTAATGCTTTTTACACCCTATTTATCTGAAAGAGTTCCTGCCAAATTTTTGGCACACCATTCAATAAGACTTTTAGTGGTTCTTCAGCTTATCGGTCTAAGTCAAAAGTTTCAATGTTCTCATTCAAATCTAATGAATGATATACAACTTTCCCTTTTAGGCCTTTTAGCATCTCTGTTGGTGGTAACATTTGGATGCTTTCGTACTATATCTTGGAAAGGGTGCACAGTCTGAATAACAATATTCTGATACACATTCAGCTGCTGAAGCTCTGCAGGAATTGGTGAGATTTCTAAGTTACTGTGAATGCCCCTTGCTGGCATTTAATTGTCATAAAGTTTGCTTATACAGTACTTGCGCACAACTTCAATCAATCAATCAATCAGGGTTTTTTTTAAGCGTGCTACTCACCTGTCAGGGTCTCAAGGCGCTGGGGGGAGGGGTGCAGCTCCTGATCAGCCAAAAAGCCAGGTCTTGAGGCTCTTCCTGAAGGTGTGCAGGGTGGGGGAGCGTCTGATGGTGGCGGGGAGCTTGTTCCAGGCTTTGGCTGCGACGTAGGAGAAGGCTCTTTCTCCACCTCTGGTTCTGCGGATGCGCGGGGTTGCAGCCAGGGTGAGGATGGCGGAGCAGAGTTTTCATTTGGGTGCGTGGAAAGAGATTCTTTCATTGAGGTATGTGGGTCCAAAGTTGTGGAGGGATTTGTATGCATGGGTGAGTAGTTTGAAAGTTACTCTCTTCTTGATAGGGAGCCAATGGAGGTCTCACAGGTGTTGGGTCATGTGCTCATGCCGAGGACTAGTCTGGCTGCAAAGTTCTGGATGGTCTGGAGTTTGTGTATCAGGGATTTGTTCATTTCCGCATAGAGGGCGTTTCCGTAGTCCAGTCTGCTAGTAATGAGTGCAGAGTAACTTCTAAATGGGAATCTTATCGACCAATACGTTGTTTTAACAATCAACAGTACCTAATCGGTCTCATATATAAAGGAAGAGTCCTCTTCTAACTAGATCTCATAAGGACACCGCGGGTCTAAACGCTAAGATTCTGCACTCTATTCTTTGGAACCACATTCTAGTCTTTCATATTCATGAGTAGCAACTAAAACAAAAAGGACCGCAGCCCTTTCTCCATTTAGATGTTTATGACTTTAGGAGAGAGAATGCCATTTTAGGCATTTTTTTTAACATATTGTAGTACTACAGATAATATTTTTAGATGAATACTAGTCAAAAAGATAGAGAGTCTACCTTGGTCTGAATAATGTGAGCATGTCCCTGGTAATAATAACTAAGAACTATGCATTCTTTGTTTTAGATTGATTATGTTTATATAAAATATTGTTAAACATCACTGAATTTGTAGAGAAAGTGCTTGATGGCAAAGCGAAATAAGTGTAACTCTAGCGATAAAACCATAATGTTTATCTAAAATGTTGTTAAACATCACTGAATTTTTAGGCAAAGCAATTTAGGTGTTACTCTAGCGATAAAATCATGATATTCAACTCTATGTTCCAGATTTATTTCAAAGATCCATGTCGCGGGAATAATTTCTGAGGGAAATGCATTAAGTCCCACTAAACGGAAAAAAGGAAGTGGCACTATAATTGAGTTCGAGGCATACATAAGAAAGGTAAATGAAATAAAATATTAGCAAATAGCTGCCCGTCTCTGTTGACATTAGCTAGAAGTTTTGATAATATTGTTCATATTTTCCAACAGAGAGATATATATCGGTCCCATCTCCTTTCATCACTAGATGTGAGATACATAATATTTGGAGGTAATGTTTGTTTAAATGTTCTTTAGACTAACCGATTTAAACAGGGACTTTTTAATTGGGGGTCCATACATAAAGAAAATCTGGGTTTATTTTTCAGAATATCTCAACAATATAATAAGGGTGACTAAACTAAGAGTGAGGTTCTACAACCCCTCAAGATGTTACTCACAGTTGATAAGGTATATATACCTTGGATCCAGAACAGGTACCTGTATACTATTCTTGAATGCATGAATGATAAGGGAAGGGTAGCCTGTATACACACGGGGTACAAATGGCATGCACAACTCGAGGTTAAAGAGGGTAGTGTCCCCGATCTTTTACTGTGACATGTAGAATTGAGGTTGCGAGGTTGAATGGAAAGATTGTTTGTTGTATCACCAGGATATAAACCCTGTATATTATTACCCTACCAATGGTTGATTATCTTTATAAAATTGTTTTATTCTCTTTTATGTCTTTGTGTGCACATGTACAGATTATTATTGTGCTCTGGGAGACATCGTTTATAGTCCTGATGAAAGTGGTGTTTAAGCAGTGATACCCACCGAAACGTGTCGATGCCCTTTGACAACGGGCATACTGTAGACTGTGAAAAGACATCTTATTATTGTTCAGATTAATTATATGAAATTCAAATTTCATTATAATTAATTCTGTCTGATGTATTGGCCTGTTTAGAAGATTAGAAATAATTGTTCTTGCAGTTTTCTCCCATTAAGGTGTGTGGTTTCTACAATGTGCTTATGAATTTTGTAAATCATTGTTTTTAACCTTTTTATATGTTTTACTAATACCAAATAAAATAATTGTATTCTTTTAGTTTTGACCTTTAATGGTGGTGGGGTTAGGTTCTGGTGATATGACTATGTGTTTGAATGTATGGTTTTGATTAACTAGTTTCCCAAAGGGGATTTCTTTCTGACAAAGTATCAATAGCCTGTACCCTTTTGATTATGGGGGGAAGCTGGTGATATTTACCCAACTATCTAGAGCATTTGCTTTTGTCACCCACTTAGGTCCCTTGGGCCTCAGCGCAGACCTGTGTACTCCTGCAAGAGTCCTACTAAACCAAGTCGCAAGCATCAAGCGGTAAAGCTTATGGCTTGGTTTACAGAACTCCTGCGAGAGTCCCACAGGATCAATAGGAAAGGCAGGGTCATTTGGTTGCGATTCACCATGAGGAACTTTCTTCATGGTGTCGTGTGTGCATAGGGGACTCTTGGATACCCAAGGGCATTGGATGTCTTCAAGAAGATGACTGTCCATAACAATGTTTGAACAAGGCATGGACTAAGTGTATCAGAGGCTAGGCCATCTTAGGGGGCTTAGATGTCTGGAGAGAATTGACTGTGCACGAGGATTCCTGAACAAGGTATAATGTGCAAAGTAGGAGCTTTTCTACATAATGTGACTTAGCTGTTCTTACAAAGTGGCTTTTCTATGCAGACATCTGTAGAAGGCATAGGGTGTGCGCAGTAAAAGATTGTCCATCTAAAGCGGAATGAGAGTTTTGAGGGAGTGGGCTCTCTGACAAGATATCCATACAAGGTGTAGGCTGTGTGTTGTAGGAGCTGGTCCATTCACATCTCTTTGATTCCATCCAAGAGATCACCTACTTGAAAATATCTAGCACAGAGTGAAGAGCGTGCATAGTTGTCACTTGCACACCTAATAGAATGTCAATGTCTGGAGGGAGTGGACTCTTCATAAGGACTTCTGTAGGGTGTGTAGTAGCGTTTCAGCCGCCTAATGGGTCTTGGGAGTCTGGAGAGAGTAGCTTCTCTCTAAAAAATCTGCTGTACATGTTATAGGATATAATATAGGGTCACATCCCCTAATGGGGGCTTGGGTGTTTGGACAGAGTGAACTGTGATAACATTTAACAAAGTTGTTAAGTATGCTTAGGATATGCTTGCCCTCCCATATCACATATTTTTCAAAGGAGGATATCCATGTATACTTGTATAATTGGCTCCTTGCACACAGAGAATTGTTTGCTAATGAGATTTTTCAAACTAAGGGCCAGGAATACTAACATTGGGAACAGCGATTTCTAAATTGCGATTTTCTCAGAATTGGAATAAACAAATCGCTATTCCTAATGTATTAAACTGTTTTTTTTTAATTTGTGATTCTTATTGGGTCGCAAATCAATCTGCCTCATGAATGTTAATGAGGTAGTTCACAGTTTGCAACCGTTTAAGAATGAAAGCCCTCACAGGGATAGTGGTCCGGTGGGGTCAGCAGATCACCATGTTTGTAATTGCTTTTATATAAAGCAATCTTGTTTTAAAAATGCAACCCATTCAATTGAAAAAATGACATGTTTAGTTTTCATTATTTTATATTTTCAAAGGGGAATGGGTGCTATGGGGAAATGGCTTACCACCTGCTCTGAGGAGATAGTAAAATATTAATGTTTTGCGACCCCAATTTGGTTGCAAAACAAGAATACATACCACTGCAAATCAGTAATTTGAATGGATGCCTTTAACACGCTCCTTCTAAATATTGAATCTAAAAATTGTAGTGGCAAACGATGTTCGACAGTAAAAAGGCTTTGTAAATCTGGCCTTAAAATTCAAGTAATCATATTGAGGAAAATGCACATATTAACTGGTACAGATATCTTCACTTATATCAAACATTAAACACTTCCACCTCTGCCAATTCTCATGATTAGTGTCCTGGGCAACTAATTTAGAACTGAATACAAGCAGGGCAGCAGTTCACAGAGCATTGTCTCCTGTACAACACTATTAAACATTTTCATTGGCAGTCCACATGTGCTGTTAGACACTGCAACACAATAGCAGAAAGCACTACACATAGGACTCTCTGTTTTCCAAACACAAGTCACAATACAAATAGCAGTTACTGACCACCTAACTGTCTTAAGCCACTAACAGCAATTAATCAGAAAGTACCGATTAAAAACGTTTTCTTACTCACAGCAAGCTCATCGTGAATATTACTCATTTTGCTGCTGACTCTGGGACTAGCTCCAGCATACTGAGATCATTTTCCACTGTGGATTGTGGGCCATAGTATTGTCGTTTGGGCTACAGAGCATGCCAACAATTGTGGAATTGACAAGGATCTATGATTTCCCCAAGTGCCCATTGCTTGGCTTAGCCACATAGGTATGAAATGACCTCAACTGCTACATATGGTTGAAAGCATTTCCAATTGTGAGCTCCCTGATCTGATGATTGTCCACTTTGGTGACAACAATTTGTGCACAGTGACAGGGGTTGTTGCTAAAATTCAAAGGAAGGAGACCTTGTCACAGATGGCTTTCTTTCCTCACACTACCTTTGTATATCAACATGTGATAATTCCAATTTTGTGCAAAGATTGAGAAATCCAGGAAGCATGTCAACAAAGTAATTTTGGCATTATCATGACCATGGAACGGGCTCAATAAACCACAACATCTACTTTCACATGTCTGGTGTTGCCCAGTGACCCAATCATTGAAATTATTTTAAGGAAATATTTTTTTACAAAATTTCACTTATCCAGTGGGACTCGTGCAAAATAACCAACTTTTACAGGTGTTTACCTAGTACTGCAGAAGTACTGTGGGACCAATTTCACATTAAAAAAATGTAAAGCACCCTAGCCTCTCCCTCAAAAGAACAATACCTGTGCATAATTGGAACATGTCTATGTAATGGGGCTTCTTTATGGTAAAGAACATTCCTTCCTTTAAACAGCTCTGTACAGGATGAAGACTGTGCATAGTACAGGCTTAGTCACCTAATGCTGCATATGTATGTTGATAGAGCATACTCTTAGTTACATTTTTATATAAGATCTATGGTGTGAGTAGTAGGACTTGGCCCCCTCATGGGCATGGGTCCCTAAAGGCCCTCCATTAAGACCTCTATAGAAGGCAAAGTGTATGCACAGTAGGGGCATAGCCAATTAAAGGTGTGCACATATCTGGTGGGAGAGATCTCTCCGTGAACACTTCTATATAAGGTATTGGGTGTACATAGTAGAGACTAACACATTTAATTGGGTGTAAATGAGGGGAGCAAGAGGGCTTTTCATAAAAAAACTTGTGTACAAGGTATAGGGTGTGTGTGCAAGTTTCTAGCAAACCTAAAACACCATGGCTCTCTGAAGGGACTGGATTATAAATAAGGTCTTATGTGGAAGGCAATGAGTGTGCATAGAAGAGGTTAACACATCTAATTGGGTCTAGGTGTGAGGAGGGATAGGGCCTTCTGCAAAACAATGTGTACATAAGATAGATTTGCGTAGTAGGGGGCTATGAAACCTAATGGGTCATAGCTTTCTGAAATGAGTGAGCTATACATTGAGATCTGCAAAAGGAGTAGGGTGTGCACAGGAGCTGTGTACTCACTTAATGAGACATGTGTGCGGAGGGAGTAGGCTCTCCATGAAGTCTTATGTACAAAGCATATACTGTGTATTGCATTGCCTTAACCAACTAAGAGGGCAAAAGTATGATGGGAGTGTGCTCTCCCTAAAGACTTCTATACATGGAGTTGAGTTCATGTAGTAGAGGCTAGCACATCTAATTGGGTGAAGGTGTCAGGAGCAAGTAGGCTCTTTGTAACAAAATGTGTACAAGGCATGGGGTGTACATGTCAGGAGGGGAGTGAGCTCTCCATAATAACTTTTGTTAAAGATGTACAGTGTGTGTGTAGTAGCGGCTAACACATCTAATTCAGTGCAGCTTTTTGAAGGGAGTAGGCTATACTTGGGATCTTCTGATGTAAGGTGTGCATAGTAGTGGCATAGCCACCTAATGGGACATATATGTGTGGAGGGAGCGGGCTCTCTGTGAAGCCTTTTGTACAAGTAGTAGACGGTGCATTGTAGTGCCCTAGCCAAATAAGGGGACATGAGTATATGAATGGAGTGGGTTCTCCATGAAGACATTTGTACAAGGTGCTGGCTGTATATAGTAGTAGTAGTAGTGAAGAGCGAGTGGGATTTTTGTAACAAATTGTGTGCAAGGCGTAAAGTGTGTGTTATATGGGCTACCACATTTTATGGAGCATAGCTCGCTAAAGGGAATGAATTATATATGAGGTCTTCTCTAGAAGGCATGGAGTGTGCATTGTAGCTTCTATCCCACCTAATGAGACATACGTGTCTGGAAAGAGGGGTCTCTCAGAGGTCTTTTGTACAAGGTGTAAGGTGTCACGCAAGAGTACTGCGGGGGCAGCCATCAGAATGATTTTTAGGACTCCCTCATAACTGCAAGGGGTCTGTCATGATTTACCTTATGTCCTGTGTGAACACTCTCTTCCTCGGCCCTAGACAGACAGGGACCGTGGAGTGTTCCGGACTATAATTCCCATGAGTCTATGAGCTGCTTCCTGTTTCATTTCAAAGACCGCTGGGAGGATGTCTGGCCGGAAATCCTCAAAAGTCAGCAACACGGACGACTCGAGGCAGATTATTCAAACCTGCCGGTAGAATGTTGCGGAGCCATGAGCAGTTCCTGTTACCCGGAGTACTGTGTCTGAAAGGGTAACGTATTTGTTGGTGTGCGTGTGGCTACACAAATGCTTCTGGTTCTCGAATTGCTATCGGTAGTTTGCCTGCCACTGTTCCTAATTGCTCATTATGTCTCATATCTGGTGGCTCGTTAGTGTGTTATTGTTCCTGGTGCAATGTGGATATTGACTTCCCTGAATTCAAGGAGAAGTCTCAGTCTCTCGTTTAAGTCTCAGAGGAGTCTGGATATTATTCATTCAATTATCGATCTTTTGCAATCCCTGCAGTTGTTACCTTTGTGTTTCTTTGGGAATCCTAGCAGGTGGTACATTTGTTTATCCTTGGATTATTTGCTGAATCCCTAATATTGCGACTTGCAAATTCATCTTGTGTATGGGTGGGAACAACCCTGCAGGTGTACATTTGTTTGGCCTGTTTAATTTATTTTTGTGACTAAGACTAGTCCTAATGGTGGAGATAATAGTTATATATTTTCTATTGCCATTTGACAGGGGAGGAACACTTATGACATTTCCTTATCTTCCCCTGTGATGCTGGGCAATAGATACCTTGGGTAGGTATTGGAAGTTCTTCTGTGTGCTCTCCTGGTTGCTAGCGAGACTTTATTGAGAGTTTTGTGTTCTTGATCAATTGTTATACCTTTTAAGTATTATAGGAATTATACTAGTACTTTTCTTATCTTTGTCAACGAGGATGTATTACCATTAAGCCTGCATTTATTTTCCTTTACAGGTATTAGGTGCTTTATACTTAAGTTTACATAACATTGGTGCTGGTTGAGGTATATAATGTGTGTATTTCTCTTTTAGGTCTCCTTCCCAGCTTTTCCCTTCCCTTCCTTCCTTCCCTCACTTGATCCGATCAAGATTCTGTGTTGCTTATTGGCAGAATTGAGACGATCAAGAGGTGGACCTATAGTTGAGCATCAAATCGACTCGGAGGTATCTGCAGATGACAGGGTCAGATTCCATCTACTCTGCCCCATGCATGTTTTATACTGTAAGATTCGGGACACAGGAACCAAGTCTCTGTGGCCTATAATAGTGGGCACAACATGTTTCAACATGTTTCAACATGTTGTGGCCACCAATCACTTTATGGGTTCCGCAAGAGTCCCATGAGTCCAGTCAATCAGAACGATTTATTTTCTGGAGTAGCCCCACTGGAACATCCATGAGTCTTCCATGGCAACAATATCTATAAATTCTGAACCTCAATTCCTCTAAAACAACCCAACAGAATTACACCAGATCACAAGAAGTATGCTTTCTGGATAGATATCTAGTTTTCTGCCATTTGGGACACCCTTTTTCTCTGCCCTGTCTTGACTGATGATCTTGAAACTTTCCAGGAAGGAGCTGAGGTAGATGAACATATTTTGGGTAGTTTTGTGAAGATTCTTCAAATGACGCCAAAGTTATTTGAAGTTATTTGCACAGTTGCGACCTACCTTCCCGGCAGTCGCCAGTAGGTAGTTATAGTTTGGAACTTGTTTCTATTCAAAAAGCATGTTTCTTTTGCCAATATCTTTGGTACCGTTTGACGAATCTTCACGAATGTTTAAAACTAATTGCCCACTCACATCAGCTGATGTGTTGAAAACGTCGGGGTGATTCATCAAGCGGGGGCCGAGAAAAAGGGGGTCCCAAAAAGCTTTTTCTCCATGTTGATTTCCATAGGAAACTGTTGCCCGAACTTCTTCACGGAATTACAATTTGGCAGAAAGGTAGCTCTTGGTCCAGAGTGCACTCTTTTTGTTAAATGGTGTAAATCTGTTCAGTAGTTCCTGAGAATTTGAAGATTTCTCAGATATACAACTGTGGCCGCAGAGGATCCGTGAACCCTTCCGATCTTGTGCCGGCAATCTGATTGGCTGACAACACTTCAAACCAGGAAGTGTTGACAGCCGTCTTGTGACTCGGTTGAACTGAGTCACAAGAAAAAACGTAAACAAGAGTTAAAAAAACAAGAAAAGGGTGCAGTCTAGAAACACCCTGACCCCTAAAGCTTGCTCAGGGCATCCCGCAGTAAACAAAAAAACAAAGCGAGGCCTCCCGCACTTCGTTCCTCTTAAGCCCCCGGATGGGCCTGGTTGTGGGGGCAATGAAAAAATAAAATGCAGGGGTCTACATGGGCCCTGTAGCCCCTGGGGCTGCCACCACCCTGGGGCTCATTCATTGAATGCAGGGGGCTATGAGGGCCACCCACAGCCCTCAGTACCACCACTTTCCAGGGCTAAAGTGATTAAAAAATGCTTGGGGGGCACCTGCCCCCATGCAGCTGCAGGGACCGTCACCTCCTATGTACATAAAAAGCAGGGGGGTCATGTGGCCCCCCTGCAGCCCCGTGAATCGCCAACTCCCCAGGACTATGTAGATAAAACATGGGGAGCTCCTGACCCCCACACAGCCCCCGGTACTGCCACCTCCCTGGGGTAATGTATGTGAAATACAGGGGGGCATATGGCTCCCCCCGCAGCCCTGGGGACCGACACCTTCCCCAGGGCAATGTTTGAAATAATGTGTGGGGGCTCCACAGCCCCAGGGACCACCACCTCCCTGGGGCTACTTCCCGAATGGGCCCTCCTGGACCCGTAAATGGCCCTGGGGACCACCAACCCCCAGGGCTGGCTCCAGCAATGTCCTGGGGTGCACCTCCCCGGGACATTGCAATTTGCTATCAGAGATTATGTGGATGATGTTATCAGTGATGTCATTTGAGATGTCATCAGTGATGACATCAGTGATGTCACTGACCATGTCATGAATGATGTAATATGTGACGTCATCAGCAGTGCATTACGGGGGCACGAGTTATAGTTAGCTGAACTAACTATAATGGTGGAATTTCTCTGGTTTTGTACGAGGCAAATGTCCAACTAACTATAACATCCATGAAACCTATGTTTTTTTCAGTGAATTTCAATGCTTTTTTAAATGCTAATTTCTAACTATAACATCTGTAAAACCTATGGTTTTCTCAGTGAATCTCAAAGGTTTTTTAAATGCTGATTTCTAACTATAACATCCCTGAAACCTATGTTTTTTTCAGTGAATTTCAAAGGTTTTTTAAATGCTAATTTCTAACTGTAGCGTCTGTAAAAAAGGTTTTTTAAATATTGAACTACTATTCTGCTATTTGTCATTAGTACTGTTTTTTCTAACTTTTCCAGTACAGAAAAGAAAATAATCTGCAAAACTGTTGTGTAATGTAATATATTTCAGAAATTACAGTGTTACTTATCAAAGAATACAACATAATTTAACCTTTTGAATACATATTTTTCTCCCTTTTTCTGATGTTTTCAGATTCTACTTAACTTCACTATTCACAGTGATGTCAGTGTAGTATCATCATAAACAGCTGGGAAAAAAAACCATCAACTAGATTGTTAAAAAAAACCAAATGACTAGTTCTTGCAACCACAATACGAAATCAACACAAATAACACATTCAATACTATTTCCAATTTTTAAATCTGGCTGGTTCGTAGAGAGAGAGCTGCGGCCCGTCAGCTCGCACAGGGAGAGCTAGGGGCCAGCTTGCAGAGGAATAGCTGCAGGCCGACTGGTATAGGGAAAGGTGCGAGCCGACCGCTTGTAAAGGGATAGCTGCGGGACGGTGAAGTGGGCAGAGGGAGCGTGAAGGGGATATCTCGCAGAGAGAGAGCTGCAATATATTTCCAGTCTTGGCTTGCAGAGGTACAACTGCGGGCCAGAGGACTCGCACACGAAGAGCTGTGAGCCGACTGGTGGTTTGAAGAGGCAGAGTTGCGGCCCGAGAAGGTTGTTGGGGGCTATGCTTCAGAGAGCTGTGGTCTAACTCGTACAGAGAGAGCAATGGGCCGACGGGCCTGCTAGCAGACACACAGCTATGAGCTAATGGGCTGGCTCACAGAGATAGAGTTGCGGGCCCGACGGCTCGCTGATGCAGAGCTGCGAGCTGCTAGCTTCTAAAGGCATAGCTGCTAGCTGGTAATGTGGGGACAGGGAGCGTGAAAGGGGTATCTCGCACAGACAGAGCTCCGGTATGTTTTCAGAGTTGCCTTGCAGAGGTCGAACTACGGGCTCGATCTCTTGTAGACAGAGAGATGCGAGCTGATGTGGACTGAATTACAAAATGGCTACCAATAGTTCCTAGTTTCAACAGTTCGCACCCAGGCTCGCAGAGGGAGAGCTGCTGCCCGTGGGCTCGACTCACAGAGGGAGAGCTACGGGACGTCTGCTCGCAAAGGCACAGCAGCATACTGGCTCACAGAGGTATGTGAGCTGACGCAGCAGCGTACTGGCACGCAGAGGTTGAGAGCTGCGAGCCGACGGACTGGCTTCTAAAGGCATAGCTGCGAGCTGGTGATGTGGGGAGGGGGGCATGAAAAGGGGGATCTCGCACAGACAGAGCTCCGGTATATTAAACTGCCCCTGGGACCTTTGTTTTATTTTCACTCAATGCAAGGCACAATATGGCTGCTAACACTTCCTGGTTTGAAGCGTTAGCAGCCAATCAGAGGCAAGCTTGTGCTCGGGTGTTAGGCTCCGCCCAGATATGTATATATATTTTCCTTTAATATCTCAAAAACTACTGAAAGGATTTTTCACCATTTCAACAAAAGCGTGCTTTCTAGACCAAAACCTTTCTCCCTGCCAAATTTGGCGTAATTCCGATCAGCAGTTTACCTGTAGCCTTGTCTAAACTTTCCTATAGAAATTGCATGGAGAAAACACGTTTTGGGACCCCCCTTTTTTCTCAGCCCCCCTTGATGAATCACCCCCAAACTTTTAGGTTAGGAGCTGATCTGAAAAGAGGAACTTTTTGGAAAATTTCGTAAAGGTTCTTTAAACTACGCCAAAGTTATAAGCACATCAATAAATGCTTTTCCTATGGAAACTAGGTTCTAACTATAACTATCTACTGACGAAGCCGTAAGGCAATACGCATTTGTTAGGGGGGTAGGGGGTCTGCAATAAAGCAATTTTAAAATTGGATACCTGTGTGCTTTCCTGTCAACGCTGGAATGGTTCATTGAAGTTTGTTGGATAGTTATATATATGTATATATATAAACGGCACTCCTCTCGTAACAAAAGGACACGACGCTGTGTCTTTGACAATTCCAGCCAGGGTTTATTCAGTGGCTCTGTCGGACGCGTTTCGCCTGAACCAGCAGGCTTGTTCACCAACAAAGTTTTGCCAAACAATTTCCACCATTTAAACTGTGCACGTGATACGGTCATGTGAGGACTACAAATTGAGTGTGCGAGAAAAAAGACTCGTAGTTTTTACCTATTACAATTAATAAAACGATAACAGGATGCAACTTTAAGTAAAGTATAACACATTCAGAATTGATCCACATTAATAGATCTCTATTTACACATATGTTATAACATTTTTATAAACCACGGTCCATTTTCTAAAAAGCGCCATACAAACAGTGGCAATTGCCAAGAAGAGACCATTCACCCATGTGGGTTTGCCACATTGTTTTGACACTTTCCTCTAATTCAGCCCCAGTGGGCATACCTGATTTTTCTGGCTTATCTAGTTACTAGATACCTCACATGAATCAAAATTAAAGTGAAATAACCTAATTCATTAATTCCTACTTAACAAAACTAATAATCCATACATTTATAAATACTACAATGTACTATTCACAAATAAATAAAAACGGAAAATCCAGAAAGGGTATAGCAAGCTCTACAAAGGCCCTATAAATGTGTATACAAATCTTCTTCAATGTTAAGGCCCATTGGTGCTTTACTATTTAGTTCCACAATATACCGTGATTCTAATTTTCCTAAAGCTTTCTGTCTGTCACCACCTCTCACATTGGGTGGGATCGCATCAATGACAAAGTACGATAAGCCTGTCACATTACTATCATGGCAAATCGCGAAGTGGCGTGCTACCGGGTATGTTTTATCCACGTTTTTGATGGCCCTTAGATGTTGCAATATTCTTTTGTGAACAGGGAGAATTGTACTGCCCACGTACTGAAGATTGCATGGGCAACTCAGCACGTAGACAGCAAAATCCGTTTTACAGTCAAACTGTCCTCTGATGTTTTTCTCAGATTTTGAGCAGCCTGTTGTAAACTTCTTGGTGTTCACACCATGCTGGCATGCCTTACACTTCACGCATCTCAGGAATCCATCTTGTCGTCTTAACCATGAAGTTTTGAGGGGTTGTTTGCAAGATTTCGGTGCCATATTGCTGACCAGCAATTGTTTAAATGATTTGGCTCTTCTGAATGTTATTAGGGGTTTGTTTGACACAATTTTGCCTAAAATAGGGTCATTGAGTATCAGATGCCAATGTTTCGACAGAATTTTACGTACTTGCCCATGTTGTTTGTTATATGAAGTCACCAATCTACATTCATTAGAATCTTGTGATTGTTTCTGTTTGCGTTTATTTGTTTCGGAGGTCTCAAATAAAATGTCTTCTCTTGTTTTGAGTTTTACCTTATGGATTGCACTCTGAATGCATTCAGCTCCATACCCTCTAGATTTAAAGCGGGAGCGTAAGGTCTGGAGTTCTTTTTCCCTAGTGTCAACTTCGCTACAATTACGCATTGTTCTTAGACACTCCCCATAGGGGATGCTCTTAATGAGATTACTGGGATGGAAACTTGTTGCATGTAGCAACGTATTTCCTGCTGTTGGTTTCCGAAATATCTGTGTCTGTAAGTGGCCATTCTTCACATAGACTGTGAGGTCTAAAAAATTTACTTCATTTTTACTTATGGTACTGGTAAACTTTAGATTAAGATTGTTCGTCTGAAGTTTTTTAACAAAATCATTGGCTGATGTTTCTGTTCCCCTCCAAATAATAAACAAATCATCAATAAAACGACTCCAATGGAGGATATTATTGTCCCATTCATCATGACACTGCTGACGGACCACCTGCTCCTCCCACCAGCCCATGTGTAGATTGGCATAACTGGGGGCGAAGCAGGTACCCATCGCAGTGCCACAGAGTTGGTGGAACAATTCCCCATTGAAAAGAAAGAAATTATTCTTCAGGCAATATTCTACCATGGAGCATAACATTTGACTATGAGCCCACAGTGAAATAGGTCTTGTTCCTAGATAGTATTTTATGGCATTTAGGCCATCTTGATGTTTTATACTCGTATAGAGTGTGGTGACATCAATCGTCATTAACAACATGTCATTTTCCCATGGTACATCATAAATGCTTTTTAGGAAATCGCCTGTGTCTTGAATAAATGACGGGAGTAGTTTTACCATGGGGCATAAAAATGAATCGACAAATCTAGACGTGTTCTCCAAACTACTGCCAATGGCCGAAATAATCGCTCTTCCTGGGGGATTATTGAGATCTTTGTGAACTTTTGGTATGAGATAAAAGACTGGGGTCACTGGATTTTTAATCTCCAAATATCGAAATTCGTCATGTGATAACAGACCTTGATCGTACCATTGCTGTAGTTTGGTATTAAACACTGAATTGCTATTTTGCATCATATTGGGTGAAATTCTTGCATAGTTGTTTCTATTGTTTAGTTGTTTATGCGCTTCATCAAGGTATTTCTGTCTACCCCACAAAACTACATTGCCACCCTTATCAGCATTCTGAACAATACAATCGTTATTTGAAGATAGTTTCTTAATAAGATCCATGCAATTTTTTTGTTGCTGTGACCATTTTTTATGCAGGGAACCTGTACATTTCTCCAAATTCTTTAAATCATTAGTCACCAATTCGTGAAAAATGTCCACTGAATCCTTTGCAGTAGTGGGAATAAATTTAGACCGAGGTCTAAAACCTGTCGACACACTTTCCCCAATCACCAAACCCTGTTCTGATGCAGTTGATTCCGCGTGTTGGAATGGTACTTCTGCAGTATCTGCCTGTTCAAGCTCCTCTTCATTGCCCATTTGTCCTAGTTCCAATATTAAGTTCATATCGTTGACCTGTAGATTCCGAAGGTCATTCTGGAGCCCAGTGCCCCTTTGAACTGCTGGTACTTTATATTTGTTAGGATACATTGCGAAATGTTTTTTTAATTTCAACATTCTGGTGTATTTGAATGTGTCAATTCTGGTGGAAACATAATTAAATTCCGCAGGAGGGCAAAATGAAAGACCAAGTTGGAGTATTTCTTCTTCTTTGGCTGATAATGGAGTTGTGGTTAGATTAATGACTGCAGTGGTATTTGTGGAAAGGATTGTATCATTTACTTCCTCTTGTTCTTCCCACTGGTTGTGCCGCTGTTTGGCCCCTTTGCGCCTTTGTTTCCTCTGCCTCTTCCCCTTCCGGGTCCTGCATAGCTGGTTGCAGTTCTTGGACGGAGATTGAATCTCCGTTCTTCTTGTAAAAAACCGAATTCGTCTAATACCGAAGGGATTTGATTGTTAGTGGCATTGCTGGGGCCCTCATCTGCAGATTTATCAATTTCGGAGCTTAATAAGCTGCCAAGTTCTGACTGGGCTCCTCCTGTTTGTTGCATTCCGGGGTTCATTTTCTGTCTACGGACATTTTCGAATTTCTTAGCGAATGTGTATATTTGTCCTCGTTCATAATCACCCTTATCTCGCAAGAATTTAGTTGCTTTTCTCTCTTTGATTGAGACTTCTAATTTATGCAGACGGTCTGTCATATCTTTTTTGTATTTTCTGATCACATCTTGATCCTCTTGGTGGAACAATTCCCCATTGAAAAGAAAGAAATTATTCTTCAGGCAATATTCTACCATGGAGCATAACATTTGACTATGAGCCCACAGTGAAATAGGTCTTGTTCCTAGATAGTATTTTATGGCATTTAGGCCATCTTGATGTTTTATACTCGTATCACGTGCACAGTTTAAATGGTGAAAATTGTTTGGCAAAACTTTGTTGGTGAACAAGCCTGCTGGTTCAGGCGAAACGCGTCCGACAGAGCCACTGAATAAACCCTGGCTGGAATTGTCAAAGACACAGCGTCGTGTCCTTTTGTTACGAGAGGAGTGCCGTTTATATTTAGCGGACCGAGCTTGGAGGTCCGCCTGACGACGCACCCGCTGATCTGGAGTTTGCGGTGGCTGTTCTAAGCAACGTGGCAAAGGATATGTATATATATATATATAAAATTGATTTTCCGACCTCTATTTTTTGAATTTCTCAGGAACTACTGAACGGATATACACCATTTAACAAAAAGGACTCTTTCTGAACCAAGGGCTACCTTTTTGCCAAACTAGGTATAATTCCGTTCAGCAGTTCGGGCTGTAGCCATGTCTAAAGTTTCCTATGGAAAATAACATGTGGAAAACACGTTTTGGACCCCCCTCTTTTTTCTCAGCCCCCACTTCACAAATCACCCCCGAAACCTTCAAGACAGGAGCTGACCGGAGCGCCCCACTAGTTTTGTAAATTTCGCAAAGATTCGTCAAACAACGCCATAGTTATTAGGAAAGCAAAAAATGCTTTTCCTATGGAAAATAGGTCCTAATTATAACTACCTACTGGCGCCAGTAGGTAATACATATATATAATATTCACTGAAAAAAACATAGGTTTCAGGGGCGTTATAGTAAGCTGGACTTTTCACTCGTACAAAACCATTGAAATTCCCCCGTTATAGTTAGTTCAGCTAACTATAACTCGCGCGCCCGCAATGCACTGCTGATGACGTCACATATTACATCACTCATGACATGGTCAGTGACATCACTCATGACATCACTCATGACATCTCAAATGACATTACTGATGACATCATCCACTGAATGTGTGTTTTTCTGAAAATTACATATGTTTTATATATGTATATCTCAAGGTCGATGGAAGAATAAATGGTTATATAAGTGTCTAAATGGATGATTTGTTTTTTAAAAATTGATTGTATAACTGACTGATTAAGTGTATCTTAGTGAATACATGGCTTAGTGAGTAATGTTTAAATATGTAAATATCTGTATCAGTCTCTCACTTTGTGTATAAGTGGCTGCATGGGTTGGTGAGTAGCTACATGAGTGTCTATATAGGTTATTAGTTAGTTTTTTCAGTATCAGTATGAGTGTCTGAGTGTCTGTATGGTTCGGTGGGGGGTATTACGTAGTGCATAGGTGCATGAATGAGTGACTCACTGTTTGTATGTGTTGAAGACAGCATGTGTGCAGGACTGTATGGGTGGATGAGTGTGTGCATGGGTGTGTTAGTGAGTGAATGACTGTCTCAATAGTGTCTTTATGAGTAACTACATATGTTTTAAACTAGTATATGTGACTATTGGTGTATATAAGTGAGTATATGTGAGAGTGAGAGATTGAAAGAGTTCCTGTATGAATAAGTATGTGTTTCTATAAGTGATTGTTTAAAAGACTAAGTATGTGTAAGTTTCTGTAGAAGTAAGAGTGGTGGTGTGTGTATAACTGTATATGCAAGTAAATGGATGTTTGATTCTTTATTAGCATGAGTGACTATGTGTGTGAGTAACTCTATGGATGAGTGGCGTTGTGTAACAGGATGTATAGGTATATGAGTACATATGATGAGTGAGTACATGTATGAGTGACTGTATAGGACTGTTGGTGAATTAGCGGATGTGTATGTGGATCTTAGAATTACTGAATAGGTTGTTGTAACTGATATTGGTATGTCCATTGTTTTGAAAATGGTAGTTTCTATTTTTGAATGTATGTATCAAAGATTATATTAGGGGGAGAGGAGGTCTGCCACTCTATCACAAGGATGATGTCATCAGTGATGTCATTTGAGATGTCATGCGTGATGTAATATGTAATATGTGACGTCATCAGCAGTGCATTGCGGGCGCGCAAGTTATATTTAGCTGAACTAACTATAACGGGGGAATTTCAATGGTTTTGTACTAGTGAAAAGTCCAGCTAACTATAACGCCCCTGAAACCTATGGTTTTTTCAGTGAATTTCTAAGGTTTTTTAAATGCTAATTCCTAACTATAACATGCCTGAAACCTATGGTTTTTTCAGTGAATTTCAAAGGATTTTTAAATGCTAATTTCTAACTATGCCTACAGAGATAGGACATGTGAAGAAAGAGGAAAAATCGCACAGAAAGAAAAAAAAGAAATGCAGAAAGAAGCAACAGAAGTCCTCAAAGACGAAGAAAAGTGCAGGAAGAAGGATAACGTGCAGAAAGAACAAACAGAAGAGCAGAAAGAAGCCTTGTTGCAAAATCATCCTGTACCCGCAACTTTTTCAGACGGATACTGGTGGTAACTGAGTCTGACTAACCAGTCCTAGAGCCAGTGCTATGTTAAAAGACACTCAGAATACAGTGAAAACACCTACATACACTAGGGAACACTATGCGTTGGGGTCCCCCTGTGATCAGCATGACCTCCTCTGTAAGCCCCTAGTATATAATAGGGCAGTGGATTAAAACTACCTCTTAAAACGCGCCACAGGGCGTGTTTGCACACGTCACCTCAGGCCCCGTCCCCTCACTTCCCCACTGTGTAAACACGCACTGTGGCCGTTTTAAGTTGGGAGATTAAATCCCCTTGAATCCTGAGGGTCCCTAGGGTCCAACTAGACCACTAGGTACCTCCAGTAAGCGCCACAGAGCTGTGTTGCAGAGAGATGTAAAAAGGGGCACGGCCTAGACCACCTCTCTGCAACGCAGCGCAGTGGCGCTTACTGGAAGCACCTGGTGGGCTAGTTGGCCCCCAGGGTCCCTCAGGATTGAAGGGGAATTATTTCCCCAATTTAAAACGTGCCACAGGGCTTGTTTGCACATGTTAACTCAGGCCCGTCCCCTTTCTTCACCACTGTGTAAACACGCCCTGTGGCCGTTTTTAGTTGGAAGATTAAGTTCATTTGAATCCTAAGGGTCCCTGGGGTCCAACTAGCCCACTAGGTACCTCCAGTAAGCACCACAGAGCTGCGTTGCAGAGAGGTGTAAAAAGTGGCACGGCCTGGACCACCTCTCTGCAACGCAGCTCAGTGGCGCTTACTGGAAGCACCTGGTGGGCTAGTTAGCCCCCAGGGGCCCTCAGGATTGAAGGGGAATTATTTCCCCAACCTAAAACGCGCCACAGGGCGTGTTTGCACACGTCACCTCAGGCCCCATCCCCTCCCTTTACCACTGTGTAAATGTGCCCTCTGGCCGTTCTAAGTTGAGAGATTAAGTCCCCTTGAATCCTAAGGGTCCCTAGGGTCAAACTAGCCCACTAGGTACTTCCAGTAAGCGCCACAGAGCTGCGTTGCATAGAGGTGTAAAAAGGGGCATGGCCTCAGAACACCTGTCTGCAACGCAGCTCCCTGGCGCATACTGGAGATACCTGTTGGGCTAGTTTGCCCTCAGGGACCCTCAGTATTGAAGAGGAATTAATTCCCCAACTTACAACTGGCCAGGGGGCGCGTTTGCAGAGTTCTGCAAGAAGGGGGCGTGGCCTCTGGCGCGATGCCGGTCTTTTATTTATTTAATTTTTTTAAGAAGGAGGGCTGTGTGGCCCCCCTTCTTTTTCTAATTTACTGGCCCTGGGGACCCCATCCCCCAGGGCCTGCACCCTAATTTTTTTGGTCGTAAAAAATAAATTTGGCCCTCTCAAGGCCTTAATCGGCCCCGGGGACCCCAACCCCCGGGTCATGAACTTTTTAAAAAAAAAATCTTTAGGAGGGGGCTGCGTTGCCCCCCTCCTCAGGTCACTTATGGCCCCGGGGACCCCATCCCCCAGGGCCGGCCTTTGTTTTTTATTATTTTTAAAAAATATATATTTATAGAAACACCTAGGACATGCTGGACAAACCGTATGTACCTATCACCATGACGATTTGCGTGATATTCATTAAAAGGCGACTATGCATAGAATGAATCCACATGGAATGTATTTACACTGCTAGTGAAGCTCTGACGTGTCTGACGCCCAACCGTGCCTATTCTCGGCACCCCCGCCGGTTGCTACTCTACAAGTAGACACCCTTGTCGTTTATTTATACAAACATGGGTAGATATTGACAGGCACATTTAATATACACGCACACCAAGCCATTCTAAGGGGAATCGACAAAAATTCGACCAAACTATGCAAGAAATCCCCCTCACGGTTAATAAAACACACATCCAACGCCGTATGTGTAATACTTTTGATTTTACTCTCTGGAAAGGAGATGAACCTCACTTGAGAGTCACAGCGTGCTCCTGGCTGAGCCCAATGCTATGTTACACCCACCAGTGCCCGCCGAGTGCCTCACACCTCTGTGTTGTATTCCACCAGCTAGTGCGTATGCTATGACACTCTCTAGCCCATGTGCACTGTAACACCACCCCGTGAATATGTCATGCCACACTTGCCTTCGCACGGGTTATATTGCCCCATCTAACGTGCCTTCCTCGATGCCCATGTTATAATGCACAGCGTTATGCCATACATATTACAATCTGGGATCCATATCTTTGTCACAGTGCATATGCAACGTTACACTCCCCAGCACATATTTTATATTACAACTTTAGAGACTAGTTAGGTTACACAACACTACCCTGTGCATATTACACTCCAAGGCGCATATCGCATAGCACGCGCTAGTGCCTCTGCTATCTCGCGCTCTCCAATGAATCTGTCATTCCGCACAATGTATTGCATATTATATTTCACACCCCGGTTCATCTTATATCACACTTTTTGGTGCATAGTTTATACCATATACTATATCTAGTTTTCATTTTCAATCGTGCTCTCAGGACTATGTTCTATATAACACTGCATCCACCTACTCTTTTCACGGGCATTACATTTTGCGATGGGGGGTGGAGGGTCAGGGGGTGTTTCTGCCAAGTGAGCCCGGAGTCACAGTCACAAACGTCCTCTTCTTCCTGAATAAAAGTGAGATTATGCTGCATACTTGTTCATATTTTAAGTAGTTTGCACAGACACACATTTTAAAAACAAAGTTCCTAATACCCACCTTCTCTGAACAGTTAGCTTGCTGCCCCATCCACCTCCTCCCTATCCTCTGTTGTCTGAATCCATGGACTAGCCTCCTCCGTCCTGCCATGCATGGTCTGATGTGCTGCTGCTGGAGCGGGTTATGCAAAATTTTTGTATACCCATCCCATTTTGCATGTGGTTTTATTAATTAGATTAATTAATTAACCATAATCGTACTAATGGTTTGGAGTGATGTGGAAATAACTATTCAACCTTATTAATGACTGAAATACACGTGGGATTTGCATCTGCATGGCCTAATTAATGACGTGAACTAAATTTCGTATACATATTAATGATAGATAATTAGAACATTGCATGATATATGTCGCTTTGGTGATGAAATTGTGATTCATGCTTTATTTAGTAAGTATAAACCGCATTGAGTGTTGCTTTTGGCTAGATAAATACACACACATATGGGTATTAGAGAGGGAATAACATTTAATTAGTCATTTCTATGTATTAATTACGTTTTTGTGTTTCTTTGCTTAAGTTGACTATTCTGGCCTATCAAATGATGGCTGCTTTTGATGCCTAACCCAGCTGCCGATGCTGAACCAGGCTTGGGTGAAGTGCGCCTGCGCTAAAAGATGAGCAACAATGGCCCTCTCTTGACCCCAGGCAAGCTGTACTTATCAAGGCCACTGGGAAAGGTGCCAGCGCTACAGACAAAAGGCTTTATTAAAGAACCGGAACCAGCAAGTATGCTGACAACATGGACTAAACCTTATGGGAACGGAGAGGTTGACCCCTGATCAGCCAATCAGAACAGTTTAAAACTCAATATTGTTACATTTTGCTATTGAAATTATTATAAAACCCATAGAATAGAGAGGTTGGAGGGTCGCTCCTTCGATTTCCTGATGATATGCTGACGAATAAGACGGTGACACTGCAGGACAGCTGTTAGCCTGAATCTTTGACGGACTGAATTAATGCCCAAAATCCTGATGAACTTAACCTGCTAAATTGATGGGCATAGATTTGCGAGATTGCCAGATTTGACATAGAGGATGACTTTAGCCAGAATAGGTAAATATGAATGGCAACTTGATCAAATGAATGATTTAATCTGCAATATTAATATACATTTGGATTTGAACATCTACAGAAATAAGTTGGGTTGTTTATTCATTGAAATGTGTTAATGAAAAGGTTAATTAGAGTATTAGAAATTCACTTAAATCTACAACTAACAGATCCATCCCGGTCATGAGGGGAATACCAAATGTAGACTCTAGGGCCTAATGAGTATAAGAAGGATTTGTAGGTTTGTTGCTCATTAGGGTAAAGTGGTATCTTCCTCCCTCATTATCCAGCACTTGGAAGGATAATCGCCTCTCGTACGGACTGATGGTGAGTGTGTGTTGGTGTTATGGGCCCCACCAGCGAATGTATGGATAGTGTGCGTGTGTGAGATCTTTTGGTCCGCAACGGTAGGGAGGGATTTTGCACTCCGCGCTGGAGGACTGCCACTGCCCTCCATTTAGCATGATGTACCAGTCCACTCCTCCTGCCCTCCATTGCCCAAATCTATGGCCCATCATTAACCTCCTGATTAGCCTCTGCGCTTAGCTTGCTGCCCCTATTCTCCTTCCCCCTGCCCTCCGATGTCTTTGTGCATGCCCCTGCTCCATCCTTTTTGCCCACCATGTTCCATGGACCTGCCACTCCTATCTACTCTGAGTGTTCTGTTGAGCTGCCACTCCCCTCCCACCTGCCTAGCATTGTCAGATGACTGTAACCTGTCCCTGCCACCTCCACTCTGCCTGTCCACATGCTATGCCCCTATCCCCTTCCTCCTGTCCTCCATGGTCCATTTTACTGCCACACCCTTCTGCCCTCCCTGGTCTGTTGTGCTGCAACTGCTCCTCCTGCCTGCCTGCGCGGTCTGTTGTGAGGCCCCTTCCCCTGAACTCTCTTGTCTGTGCCCAGGTCCTGACCCTCCCTTCTATCCTCCATGGTCCTTTGTGCATGCACCTGCACCCTCCTTCTTGCCCATCATAGCCATTGTGCTGCCACTAACCCTCCTGCTTGCCATGCATGGTCTTCTGTGCTGCCATGGCCCCTCCCACCTTCCCTGTGTGGTCAGCTAGCTGCCCCTGACCCCCTCCCACCTTCCCTCCATGGTCTGTGTGTATGCCATCATAGTCTCATTGTTGCTCTCCATGGTGTGTTTTGCTTCTAGTGCCCAACCTGCCTGACCTCCATGGTCATCTTGCTGCTCCTGCCTTGCCCCCTTGCCCCCAGCCCTCTGTTTCCATGTGCAGACCCCTATTCCCTCCCTCCTGGCTTGTCTGTTCCATTGTAATGCCCCTGATCCGTCCCTCCTGCCCTTTATGGTCTGTTATGCTGCAGCTTTCTCTCCTGTGTGCCCATTATGGTCAGCTAGCTACCATTGCCTCTTTCCCCTCTGTTCTCTGTTGTCCATGTGCATGGTCCTGTCCCCTCCCTATTGCTTTCTATGGATTGTTGTGCTGCACTCCTGTCCCGCATGCGCTGTGTGGTGTATTGTACTGCTGCAAACCCTGATGCCTGCCCTGTAGGGTCAGTTTGGTGCACCTCTCCATGTCCCTCCTGTCCTCTGTTATCCGAGTCCATGTCCCTACCCCAATTCCTCCTGCCTACCATGATCCAATGTACCATACTTGCGAACATTTTGAACTTGGTAAGAGGGAGATTTTGAAAAAAAACTGGGGTATTGAATTTCCCCTTTGAGTTACATTGAAAAAGAGATTGTAGACAGGAGAGAGATCAAATAAAGCCCATTTGAGCTTAAAAACATTGGACGTTTCCTGGCTGAAACGGGTCTGTTGGCATGTATGGTTGTACTACCACTGCCTCTTCCTTCTGCACACAATGGTGTATTATATTACCACAGCCTCTCTTGCCAGTCCTGTATTGTTGGTTTGTTGCCCCTGCCCCCCTTTCCACTGCCCTCCATAGTCTGTTGTGCTGCCACTGCCCTTCCTGCCTGCCCAGTGTGTTCAAATTATTGCATCTGCACTCTCCTACCTGCCTTCAATTTTCAGAGTCCGTGCCCCTGGCCTCTGCCTCTCAACAGTATCCCAATGAACAACTAGATTGCTAACATTCTATATTTATTACAAAAGTGTGGAACGCCTGACGTCATCTTGATGTAATCAAAACTGTAATACCTAGAGTATTTCCTTTAGAAATTACATATATGAGAGGGTCTTATTTGCATCAAAATTATGGTTAGTGCTCTAAAAAACTAAAATGAGGACATATTTTCTGAGTTTTCAAATAGCGACAAAGAACTTTTACATTATTTGTATTCTTTATGTTTTTTATCCAGTTGACCACTTGATTAAATGTTGCACCTAGGGGAGAGGATGTGGTGTTACTTCCAGAGCTGCAGACTTTGCAACTGGGGAACCAGGTTGGAGTTTCTGCTTCAGCTCAACATTCTGTAATTCTGGTCAAATCACTTAATCTCCCCATGTCTACAACCAAAATGAATTTGGTCTTGTGTGATGTAACCAATGCTCATGTAAAGCACTCCAATACCTGACAAGTCTGCACTATATAAAACTGCAAATACTCAAAAAATAAGTGTTTTGCACACTTCTGTCATTGGGCTACATGTGGGCTACACCTGGGTGATATTTGTGCTGCATTTGGGCTCTTTTGTCTCTGGTGGCCATCTTGGGAGATTTATTTGTTATGAAGTTTCCTAATTTCCGCATTTACGGCAGTCTCCTCAGTAGGAAATGCTTTCAGTTTTTTACTTTGATTCCATCAAGAAGGTATTCAGATATGTCACACATTTGCCATAAATTCTGAATGTTAGCACTCTAGTTGCTCTTTAGATCACTGTAGTAAAGCTACTGCTCACCACGGAAGTCTGCTGCTGGTATTAAAAGAGCATGTTTCAGTCTGCATATCAGAAGTTTTTAATGAAATAGAAGAGGATTTGAGAAGTCACTCAAAATGTGCCCTAATTTTTCTTTCTTCAGCACTAATCATTATTTCTATGGCATAATGAACCCCCTCATTGTGTTCCTTTTTAAATTAAATGTTTTAAGTGTTACCAGTTTTTTCCAATCAAGATGGCTTCAGGTGTGCCATACTTTTGTCATAAGTAAGACAGTAAGCGCTCTAGTTGTTCTTAAGAACACTCTGTGACATTCTGTCATTGGGCTATACTTGGGCTACATCTGGGTGATATTTGGCCTACATTTGAGCTCTTTTGTCGCTAGTGGCCATCTTGGGAGATTTATTTGTTATGAAGTTTCCTAATTTCCTCATTTACTGCAGTCTCCTCAGTGGGAATACTTTCAGTTTTTTACTTTGATTCCATCAAGAAGGTATTCAGATATGTCACACATTTGCCATAAATTCTGAATGTTAGCACTCTAGTTGCTCTTTAGATCACTGTAGTAAAGCTACTGCTCACCACGGAAGTCTGCTGCTGGTATTAAAAGAGCATGTTTCAGTCTGCATATCAGAAGTTTTTAATGAAATAGAAGAGGATTTGAGAAGTCACTCAAAATGTGCCCTAATTTTTCTTTCTTCAGCACTAATCATTATTTCTATGGCATAATGAACCCCCTCATTGTGTTCCTTTTTAAATTAAATGTTTTAAGTGTTACCAGTTTTTTCCAATCAAGATGGCTTCAGGTGTGCCATACTTTTGTCATAAGTAAGACAGTAAGCGCTCTAGTTGTTCTTAAGAACACTCTGTGACATTCTGTCATTGGGCTATACTTGGGCTACATCTGGGTGATATTTGGCCTACATTTGAGCTCTTTTGTCGCTAGTGGCCATCTTGGGAGATTTATTTGTTATGAAGTTTCCTAATTTCCTCATTTACTGCAGTCTCCTCAGTGGGAATACTTTCAGTTTTTTATTTTGGTTCAATCAAGAAGGCATTCAGATGTGTCACACATTTGCCATAAATTCTGAATGTTAGCGCTCTAGTTGCTCATTAGATCACTGTAGTAAAACTACTGCTCACCAGGGAAGTCTGCTGCTGGTATTCAAAGTGCATGTTTCAGTCTGCATGTCAGAATTCTTTTATGAAATAAAAGAGGATTTGAGAAGTCAAAATGCGCCCTAATTTGTCTTTCTGCAGAACTAATCATAATTTCTATGGCAAAATGAACCCCCTCCTTTTGTTCCTTTGTAAAATAATTGTTTTAAGCGTTACCACTTTATTCCAATCAAGATGGCTTCAGGTGTGCCATACTTTTGTCATAAGTAAGACTGTTAGCGCTCTAGTTGTTCGTTAGAACAATCTGGGACATTCTGTCATTGAGCTATACTTGGGCTACATCTGGGTGATATTTGGGCTACATTTGGGCTCTTTTGTCTCTGGTGGCCATTTTGGGAGATTTATTTGTTATGAAGTTTCCTAATTTCCTGCAGTCTCCTCAGTAGGAAATACTTTCAGTTTTTTACTTTGGCTCCATCAAGAAGGCATTCAGATGTGTCACACATTTGCTATAAATTCTGAATGTTAGCCCTCTACTTGCTCATTAGATCACTGTAGTAAAGCTACTGCTCACCAGGGAAGTCTGCTTCTGGTATTCAAAGTGCATGTTTCAGTCTGCATGTCAGAATTTTTTTATGAAATAGAAGAGGATTTGAGAAGTCAAAATGTGCCCTATTTTTTCTTTCTAAAGCACTAATCATAATTTCTATGGCAAAATGAACCCCCTCATTTTGTTCCTTTGTAAATTAAATGTTTTAAGTGTTACCACTTTATTCCAATCAAGATGGCTTCAGGTGTGCCATACTTTTGTCATAAGTAAGACTGTTAGCGCTCTAGTTGTTCGTTAGAACACTCTGGGACATTCTGTCATTGGGCTATACTTGGGCTACATCTGGGTGATATTTGGGCTACATTTGGGCTCTTTTGTCTCTGGTGGCCATTTTGGGAGACTTATTTGTTATGATGTTTCCTAATTTCCTCATTTACTACAGTCTCCTCAGTAGGAAATACTTTCTGTTTTTTACTTTGATTCCATCAAGAAGGCATTCAGATGTGTCACACATTTGCCATAAATTCAGAATGTTAGCACTCTAGTTGCTTATTAGATCACTGTAGTAAAGCTACTGCTCACCAGGGAAGTCTCCTGCTGGTATTGAAAGTCCATGTTTCAGTCTGCATGTCAGAATTTTTTAATGAAATAGAAGAGGATTTGAGCAGTCACTCAAAATGTGCCCTAATTTTTCTTTCTGCAGCACTAATCATACTTTCTATGGCAAAATGAACCCCCTCATTTTGTTCCTTTTTAAATTAAATGTTTTAAGAGTTACCACTTTATGCCAACCAAGATGGCTTCAGGTATGCTATACGTTTGTCATAAGTAGGACTGTTAGCGCTCTAGTTGTTCTTTAGAACACTCTGGGAAGCTGCAGTAGAACACAAAGGAATCAACTGACAGTCTCTGCCCTTGTTGGATGTACATGTTTTACTGAGAATGTCAGACTTCATTCTCACATGACTGAGAAAGATAATGTGAATTTACAGAAAATATGCTCTCAGTTTAGCTTATAGATCACCTTCCAAACCTCTGTGGCAAAAGCATGAGAAAATAGATTTCTCTCAAACATGATTCATGATATCACAGCAGAAGGCTTAGACCACACCACAATTCCTAAAACCTGCTGAACTGCGACACGACCTACAATAGCTATTTAATTAAGCAATATTCAAGATGAACTTTTGAACTTACTCAAAGTGAACATGCCTGTTCCTATTGAGGACCTCATGTCCCAGCATACACTACAGTGCCGTTGCACTCAGCATACGTCCACCGGGGGGCTTGAAATAAATACATTTACCGGAAATGAGCAATACGTTTCTCAAGAGTCATCCTTGCAGCCCAGGAAGAAGAGGTTTCGACCTTGAAACGCGTCGGCAATTTAAATTTGGAGCGCGGAGGCAGGCAACATTACAGAACCGGAGGGTACAGCACTGTCAAGTGCTTTCTAGATGCTCAAGGCATTTTGCGTTTTTTAAAAATATATATATATAAATTCCTTCGCCTCCCGTGTGAAGTTTATCGCACGGCGAAAGTCACAGCACCACAGCAAGATATTGTTTTAAAACATGATTTATTTCCACACCATTGTGCAAAGTGAGCAAAGATAGGACGGTCTACGCTTTTCGGCTACCACTAGCCTTCTTCTGGACCATAGAGTCACTCACGTCTAGTGTTTATAAAGCGCTTAGTGCTTAACCCCTTGTTTGTGTTTACTATTTATTGATGAGTATACTGCTAGCCCTCTTTAACAAACATGGATCAATTCAATCGCCATTTTGACATTACTTGTAAAGTACATTTTTATGTCAAGAGAAAAGTGCGGGTGCAGGATAAAATTATCTTTCTACAATTGTACATTTAAAACACAGAGCCAACATTTTATATCATTTTGAAAGAAGGGCAGTGGGAGCAAGAGAGGGCAAAGCCCCTAGGTGGATGGGTACATCTAGTTTTGTATTCTCCATATTATTCCGGAATTCATAGTCAGTTATAAAAATATAACCTTCATAAGGGGTCCGCTATAAGTCATATTTCACTAATTCATATCGTGGTTAAGGGTTTCACCAGGTACTGATATTTAAAATGTAAAGTACAAATTAAACTCAACATTCTTTTTTTTAAATCCATTATCATTTTCCTGTGTTTGCAATTAATCAGAGTAAAGATGTAAAGTACAATTCCAAAACCAAGATTAATTTGAAACATCATAAAGGTGACCCTTCATTAGAGATCTAATGTTCATGAATCCACCAGTTGTTCACATAGGGAGAAGATAGAAAAACCTGAATAAAGTTCATCTACCTTCGTAATCCTATTCCTGAAATAGTAAGGTTAGCTCTGGTCTGCTTATGTTGTACAATTTTTTAAGAGTATTTGAGTGAGGGTTGTATGTGCAAAATTGTGCAAAGTTCTATAGACAGTACGGGGAGTTAATGAGAGAAATAAAAAATAAAATTAAAAAAAAGATTTTGTGTAAAAAACATTTATACATGGGATTTAGCTCCGCAATTAGTTCTGTAGATTGTCCACTAGTTACAAATGTACATGAAGTTCTGCATCCTGATTGTGTCCATATGGGTATTCAGTGCCAATCGCAAGGATGAGTCTGGATTCCATTCTACGTAACTTCAGAGTTCTGTCCCCGCCCCTTTCTGTAGGTTTCACAATTTTTATCTCAGAGTATTTCAGTTGTTTACAGTCACTAGAATTGTATTCGTGAAAGTGTTTTGCTATGGGATAACTGAAATCCTTGTTCTTTATGGCACGTGGGTGCTGTAGGATTCGTAGCTTTTATTTGTTGATTGTGCTTCCTACTTAGTGTTTTTTACAAGGACAGGTTAATCTGTAGACCACATATTTTGATTTGCACATGATGTGGTCAAATATACTTTCTGTTCTTCCATTCTGAAGTTCATAGGTCGTGGCATTCAGATCATGCTCACAAGCTCGACATTTCCAGAATCCTTGTGTATTGAGCCATGAGATTGTTTTTGGTTCTCATATATCTAAATGGCCCTGTGTCAAGATATCTGCAAAGGAAGTTGTTTTTCGATAGGTAATGCTCGTATATGACGTCAAGGTTTTTCTTAATGTTTTATCCAGAATTAAAATCTCCCAATTCCTGCTAATAATGTGTTTTATTTCTCCACTTTGATGATTAAAATCCATGATCAATCGTGAAGTTGTTTCTTTCTGACCTTTTTCCTCTTGGTATCTTCTTTTTGACGGTGTTAGGAGATCAGTTCTTGCTTTTAATTTGACTCTGGACTTTGCATTCTCAATGACTTTCAACGGATAACCCCTCTCCATGAAGCGACAGCTCATTTAATTAAGTTCACAATGCAAATCAGAGGTTTCAGAGCAATTCCTCTTTGCTTGAAGCATATCGCCATACGGTATGCTCCATTTTAGATTTTGTGGGTGCCCACTATTTGCATGCAAGATGCTGTTGTATGAGGTGGGTTTTCGATGCATTTTGGTGCATACCCTATGTTCTCTGATAAAAACTTCAACGTCTAGGAAAACGATATTTGACTCACTAATTGTCGATGTGAAGGTTAGATTGTAATCGTTTGCATTGAGAGAGTCAATGAAATTCTGTAAGTCGGCACAACCTCCTTCCCATACGACAAAGAGATTGTCGATAAATCGACATCAAGTCTTAATTTTCGAGTGATTTTGTTTTTCCGGAGTCTCAGTTTCCCACACTGCCATCAACAGGTTAGCATTTGTGGGGGCAAATGATGTCCCCATCGCTGTACCCTGTCTCTGCCTGTACAGGTTACCTTCAAAGAGGAAGATGTTGTGATGTAAGCAATAGGTCAGCATTTCTATCAAAATTGCGGAGTGTTCCAGATGACTTATTGACCTTGTTTGCAGGAATTTTTTGACAGCTTGTAATCCATCAGTATGACGGATTGATGTATAAAGTGATGAGACATCTATTGTTGCCATAAAAAGCCAGCTTTCCAATCAATCATTTGAATTTTGTTAAAAAAATCCATAGTGTCCCTTAGGTATGAGGGTAAGGAGGTCACATAATTCATTAAGAAAATGTCCACAAATCTGAATGTAGATTCTAATAACGATCCAATAGAACTGACTATTGGTCGACCCGGTGGATTGTGGGTTGCTTTGTGTACCTTTGGTAGAAAGTAGATCGTTGCTGTTGTGGGGTGGTCTGTTTTCATGTATAGATATTCCTCAAGGTCAATTAGGCCACCCTCTTTCCATCCTAGTAACATCTGATGATATTCTTTGGTCCAGATCTCTCTTGGGTTATCCACAAGTTTCTCATAGTGGTCTTCATTCCCCAATTGCCTATTTGCTTCGGCTATATAATCACTCATGTTCTGGACCACGATGTTACCATCTTTCTCAGAGGCGTTGATAATTATCGCGGGGTCTTCTCTTAGTTCTTTGAGCGCTTTGTACTCGCCTGCTGTTAAATTCCAATTTTTCTTTCTATTCTTAGATTTATTTTTTATGGAATTTGTTGAAATTTTGTTGATTTCTTCCACCATGATTTCATGAAATAAATCAATTTTATTCCCAGATGGGATTTGCAGACAAAATGTAGATTGTTTTTTAAAACCACTGTCACCCCCTCTATTCATAAGCCGTAACTATCCCAAGGCTGTGACAAAATTATTTGTCAGATTCAAGGGTTTGTTGTTGATTCCCAATTGCAGACTCTTCTCCTTCTTCCAGTGATGTCAACGTTCTTAGTGCTGGTAAATCTTTTTGTCAATCTGCGATGTTTCATGCTTGTCAGATGTGGGACAGTTTGATCTGTGTGTCTTTTCTGCAAAGTATTTTTTAAGTTTGATTTTGCGTTAAAATTTGTAGAGGTCGATGCATACATTCGGTACGTCAATGTCTTTATTGGGACAGAAAGCAGACCTTTATTGAGCAGTTGAATCTGAGTATCACTTAATATTTTGTTTGAGATGTTGATTACTAAGTTATTTTTGGTGAGACTCTTTATTAATTTTACTTTTGCTTTCCTCTTCCTTTCTTTGGTTTTGTTCCATCTTCTTCTCCTTCTGATGGTGTTTTGGTTTGTCCTCTTCCCCACGTTGCTCCTCTTCCACTTCCTCTTTGCCGCGATATCATCTGTGCTAGGCACATTTCCCTGAAAAAATCCAGGTGCGCTGCACTTGTTTCTTCATCAGCAGAGCTTAGATCAAAGATATCAACTGTTTCTGATGTTTCATTTCCCGCACATTTGCCCATCACGGCTCTATTTCTGAACATATCATACTTTCTTGTGAGGGTATACATGCGCCCATTGGCATAGTCAATTCTATCCCTGTTAAATTTATTTGCTTTTCTTTTTTCAACATCCGCTTCATGTTTGTTGATTTTCTTCTCCATGCTCTCAATCATTTCCTTATTTTCTTCTGTTGTGGGATACTTGGCTAGTTCTTGTTCCAGATCTTTGATCACATTTGTTAATTTTTCCAGTTTCCTTTCCACATGTACTATTAGTGTTGTCATAAACTTGAATGAGCACTCATTAGTGTCCAACTGCCATTGCTTTATCAAATCAGCATACAAAATATCCAATATACATATATATAATCATATTATATATAGTCAGGACCGAGTTTCCATAGGAAGAGGGTTTATTGTTTTGCAAATAACTTGCCCACTTCAGCTGCTGTCGTGAAAGTTTTGTGGCAATTCGTCAAGCAGGGTCTGAGAAAAAGGGGGGGTCCCAAAACGCATTTTCCCAATGTTAATTCCCATAGAGATTTTGGACAGGACTATAGCCCAAACTGCCGAACGGAATTACACCAAATTTGGGAGAAAGGTGGCTGTTGGCCCAGAAAGCGAACTTTTTGTAAAGTGGCATAAATCCATTCAGTAGTTCTAAAAATCTTATAGGAAAACCAAATTTGTATTTATAGGGATGTGGATCATCCAATAATCCGACAGTCACCATGTTCAAATCTGATTGGCTGACAATACTTCAAATCAGGAAGTTTTGGTAGCCATCTTTGGACTTGGCTTCAGCCAAGTTAAAAAAAATGTTAAAAAAAGATAAGGGGGCATGGTAGGAATACCATGATCCCCTAGGTCTCATAGGGGGTTCCTGGGGCAAAAAGCATTTTTTTATAATTCAGTGGGAGTCACAGTGGATCTGTGGCTCCAGGCGAAAAAATACAAAAAAGAAGCGGGGCTCCTGTGCTTCTGTAATGTTGAGCCCCTGGGTGGGCCAGGTCCCAGAAGCATGAGCAGATATATAAAGGAAGGGGGTGTACGGGCCCCCTCCTTTGTATTATGAAAGCCAAGGGACGCCACCTCCTTGGGGCTCTTTAAAATATGCAGGCAGGCTCACTGGGCCCGACCTCGTCCCGGGGACTGCCACCTCACAAGGGCAATGAAGTTAAATTAAAGTGAGGGGGCCCACATGCCCCCCACACAGCCCCAGGAACTGCCACCTCCCCAGGGTACTATGAAAATATATACGCCCACAACACGGGGAGCGCCAATACCCTGGGGCAAAACATAAAACCAATGCAGGGGGCCTGCACGGACCCCTGCAGCCTCGGAAATGCCACCTCCCCAGGGCTAAAATAAATTAATGTAGGGGGTCCATCAATGACCGCAACCTCCCCGGTCCAAAGCTTTACGAAGAAGGAAGGCCTGCATGGCCCCACTTATGGACCCATTTATGGCCCTGTGTACCACCAACCCCCAGGGCCAGCTCCTGCCACCTCCTGAGGTACCCACCCTCTGGAGGTAGCTCTTTACTTTTGCTTGATGGGAGGTGACAGCTCCCACGAGGCCAAAAGCAAACATGGCTCTGCTTTCTGTCAGCCGGAGCTGTCATATTGGTACGGCTTGCAGAAAGTAGAGTCTTCGTCTGTTTTCATACACACAAATATGCTTGCAGGGAAACATACGAATTGCTGTGACAGACAGGGAGCTGCCTTTCAGCAGCCCCCTGTCTGTCAAAGCAATTCCGGCTCTCTATGGGCACACAGGTGACATTGCTGGACCCCGGGGGATGGGGTCCCCGGGACCAAAATGGCCCAGGGATGGGGGTCATGCAGCCCTCCTCCTCATAGTATAATGGCCAGACCTCGGGGGACGGGGCTAAAAACAGCTCGGGAGGGGGACTGTGCGGTCCCCTTCCCCTAATAAAAACTAGACAATAAAGATCAGAAGGGAGCAGAAAGAGGCTAAATAAAGGTCAGAAAGGAACAGAAAGAAGCAGAATGAAAGTCAGCAACGAGTAGAAAGAGGCAAAATAAAGGTGAGAAATGAGAATAAAGAGGCAAAAAAGGTGAGAAACAAGCAGAAAGAGGCAAAATTGAGGTCAGAAATATGCAGAAAGAGGGAAAATAAAGGTCAGAATTCAGCAGAAAAAAGGCAGAAAACCAGCAGAGAACGAGCAAAATCTACTCAGGCACTCATACACCCACTCCCAGAACAACTTTGACACTCTCACAGCCACTCACAGAACCATTCAGACACTGATGCACCCACTCACAGATGAACTGAGACACATAAACCCACTAACAGGCCCAGTCAGACTTTGATGCACCCATTTACTCATACTCTGTCTCACCTACTCACAGACATACTCAGATACTCAGCACTGACTCACAGACCCACTCAGAGACTCACACACCCACTCACAGAGACTCTCAGAGGCTCATGCACCCACTCACAAACTCACTCAAAGACTCAAACTCATATAACCACACTCATACAACCAGTGAGACACTTATGCATGTACACCCAGACCCACTCAGAAACTCACATACCCAGTCACACACCCATTGAGACACTTAATCACTCTGTCATACACCTACTGAAACACTGTTACACTCACTCACACAGTCATTTTCAAAGGTTACCGGTTACAGTTAGGAAATAGATTTTTAAAAAAATCTTATAAATTCACTCAAAAAAACCAAAAGTTGCAGGGACATTATAGTTAAGAAACTGAATTTAAAAAACCTTAGAAATTCACTGACAAAAACAAAGGTTACAGGGATGTTATAGTTAGAAAATAGGAATAAAAAAATGTAGAAATTCAATAAAAAAAGAAGGGTTTCAAAGACGTTATAGTTAGGTTTACTTTTCACTCATACAAAACCAGTGAAATTCAGTAGTTACAGTTACCTGATCCAACTTTAACTTACGCTGCTTATAACCTTACATATTACATCACTCATGACATGGCCAGTGACATTCCTGATGACATTACTGATGACATCTCAAATGACATCACTGATGATATCACTGATTACTTCACTCACAGAAGCACTCACACCCATGCATACCCCTATACAACCTCTCATACATCCTCTCACACACCTACATAACCACTCACACACCCTTTCACAGACCCATACAAGTACTCACACGACCGCTCACTCATCCATAGAGCCACTCTGATACCCACTCACTCACTCATGCAGGCACTCATACAACCACTCACTCATAAAGCTACTCATACAACCAGTCACTTACCCATGCAGCCACTCACAGACTCACCCGAACAGCTATTCACCCACGCACTTATTCACCTATACATCCACTCACACACCCACTCACCCATCCAGCCTCTCAACACAGTCACTCACCCACCCATACAGCTGGGTCTGGTGGCTCAGTGGACTAATGCATCCACTGCAGGGGCCTGTGTTCGATCTCATGGTCACAGGTTCAAATCCTGGTGGGTCCACTCAGCCTTTCATCCATCGAAGGTCGATAAAATAAGTACCATTGAGTTGGGTAACAATAAAAATCTGTTATTCAGCGCCAAGATATTTATGGGTGAACAAGCACTTTACAAATACACATGTTATACATGGACTCACACTCCCACCCACACAAACACTTACACACCCATTCCCACATCCATAAAAGCACTCATACATTCGCTCACACAGACACTTACTTTACAATACAGTCACTCACACACCAACTCACTTAACCAAACAACCACTCACTCACCCATACAACCACTTACATAGCGAGTCACTCACTTTTATACAGCCATTCAGACACTCACTCACTCACCCATGTAGTTATGTACACACCACCTCACGTACACATAAAGCCACTCACACAGCTATTCACTCACCCATACAGCCACTGATGCAACTACTCACTCACCTACATAGTCACTCACATACCTACGTATGCACCCATACAGCCACTCACACAACCACTCACACTCCCACACCAGCACTCAGACATACATTCACACATGGATATACACACAGTCACACAGCTACTCACATAAGATATGTTAGAAATAGTATCACTCATGAAAAATATAGAAAGTATACTAGTTTGACTTATGTAGTACCTTGGTGTATATGTTTAACGCACATAAACGTTTAGAAAACATGCACACTCACTGGATGATGTTATCAGTGATGTCATTTGCGATGTCATCAGTGATGTCACTGACATTTTATGAGTGATGTAGTATGTGAGGTCATGAGCAGTGCATTGCGGGGGGTTAAGTTATAGTTAGCTCAGGTAACTATAACTGCTGAATTTCACTGGTTTGGTATGAGTTAAATGTGAGCCTAACTATATAATATCTCTATAACTTTTGTTTTTTTCCAGTGAATTTCTGAGTTTTTTTAATTCTACTTCCTAAGTATAACGCCCTGTAGTCTTTGTATTTTCTGTATGCTTGATATACACACACACACACACACACACACATATGTCTATACACACATATATATATATGTATATCTATATGTATATTCACATATATACATTTTCGCTGAAAAAAACAAAGGTCATTTGGTATGGCAATAATATCTGTTTGAAAAAACACTGAAATGTAGCAGTTATAGTTTACTGAGCTTACTATAACTTGTGATTCCTCCATGCACTGTTTATGACCTCACATATTACATACCTCATGACATGTTAAATGACATCATTGATAATATCACTGACGAAATTGACAAAATTAATTGATAACACCATAGTCGTATGCAGCATAAAGTTACTCAGTGCATGTGTGGCTCAATAGCATGGAAATAGCATACGAGCTAGACGCTAGCATGATTGTGTGTATTGAAAGATTAGTGCTGCACTTGACATCACTAAAGTTTGGGGTGCAAGCATTACTCCCTGATAAACATAAAAAGAGCTCAGTGCACCTAATGGAGGTTGCAGAGGCATATTTGAAAGTAGGTTGAGGCTTAAATCCAAAGCCTGTTCCAAAGAATTTATGAGAAAGCCCAAACCTATTCACAAAAGCTGAAGTTGATATGTGGACAAATGGGCATATTAAATAGTTGCAATGCTTCCTAAAATTCCTATGGGAAATTGCATGGGGAAAGGGTGTTTTGGCGGGGGACCCCACTTGGCCCCTGCTTGATGGATCACCAGGAAACTTTTTAGAAGGGAGTTGAGATGGATGAACTTTGTTTTGAAAAATTTGAAAAATCCTGGGATAAAACAGATAAGTAAGAGATATTGTGTCATTACTTGTCTGCTAAGGTTGTGTGGTGTGGATTTATGAGGTACCATGACTGCACAATTGGGATAAATACCATAATACATTGTTGTGATTGTAATAATAGTTACTGATGTTAATGGAACCTATTGCACAAGGGGAACCATATCAGTTATGGTGACTTCCCACAGGTTGAGACATCTGTTTGTGTGTGTGTGTGTGTGTGAAGAAGTCAAAAGAGGTTATTTCTGATTGTTTCTTGGATGAATTAACTACTTTGAATTCTTGAGTGGACCAGACAAGAGTAAGTTGTTTATTGTGCTTGCTTAAACATTTTGATATTTAGTGTACAGGAAAATTGCAAAGGAGGGGAACTGCTAGAAGGAGTGAGAATTGCATCAGAGTGGGCCACGCTGGGATAGGTCAGCTGGTGTGCAGTGTCATGCTGGGATTGGTTGGTAGGAGTAGGTACCATATTGTGAACGTTCACAAAGAGAGGATTGTATTGGGAATGGAAGCAAATTTTGACTTGTACAGAACTGTGAATTGAACAATAACATTGAGTTTAATTGAATTGATTTTGCTCATTATTTGCTGAATTGTTGTAATGATGAAATGCTTTGAAGCCCTTAGAGATTTAAAGAGAAGTGATGTGCGAGTTCCCATCCATGAGTGCGAGGAGGATTCACTGGAAGGTGTACCAGGTCATTAAGGGGCGACAAATGTAGGGTTCATACATGTTTGTTGCTCCGCCAATGGCACAAGATCACGGAAAAAGAGGGAGCATGAATTTTTCCACAATATGGTACATTTAATTGAAAGATTATTGAAAATTTAAGGGAAAATTTATATGAGATGAAGCTGCTACCTAGACCCATACAGTAGGAAGCATTAAATGCTTGGGAGCCAGCAGCTCATACCAAAGAAAAAGAATGGGATCATGATAGAGCAAAGACAGCAGTGCGTAATTAGGCTGCTGCTAAATGGTATGAAGAACAGCAGAGATGGAGGAAATGTGTAGTAGAGGAAACTAGAATGTTCCTTGTATTAACAACAGCAAAGCCAAAAAGGAATTGAAAGCAGGGAAATGAAGATTAGTAGACCACAAGAAAGACTGATACTGGGAGTGATTCTGGGGATTACATTTTAGATTCTCTGTTATCCACATGTCTGCCACCTTATAGTGCTCCATCTTTAAGTCCAGAGAATACTGCATCTTCTAGTGGTACAGTGGCTAGAGCCCCTGTTGACCCGAATGGAATGCTGATTGGGGGACCTTCCCCAGCACTCTTGATTACAGCTGCACCTGCTGAAGCATCCACTACTGTAATTGTTCCAGGTGTTACAGCTTCTAATGTGATTGTTACGGCACCAATGTAACAGGTTGTATCATCTCAGATGTTAGCAATTCATGTTACAACTGCACCAATAAACATTGCTCTAAATACTGTTACTCCAGAAGTTGTTGGAGAAATAGCCGTAACAGGGTTTACCCCGATATCAGAAAATTCGCAAATTGCTGCTTGGACCCCACTACAGAATGTCCACACTTTGAGGAAAGGGAGAATTGTTTCTATAACTCCAATTGCACAGGGAGTAACAGGACCATCCAATAATGAGATTCTGCTCCCATGGTTTGAGGAAACCTGTGAGTATATACGAACAGTAAATACAGAGAGACCAACTATGATCCAAAATAAGGCGTGACCTTTAAGCGTACCAGAATTGAAGGTGAAATTGGAAGAAATTGTTAGGGGATGTTTAGATATCTCACATTTGAATCAATACCAGGATAAAGGGCTGATATATGTGAGTAAGCAAACTGCTTGGCATGCAGCTGCCACACGAGATACATTGGCAGAAGTACACCTCTCCAAAAACATTCCTTTACAGAAAAACTTTTGGGCACAGTTAGATGATGAAGTGATTGTGACTGAAAAATCTTCAGAAATGAGATTGCACATTACTAGATTGGTAAAGTATATTAGGAAATGGAGCGATTATAACAGATTATAGAGCAAATGAGTGACGAAACAAGGTAAGAAAAAGAGACAATCCGATACTACAGAGGTAAATGGTAAGCAGCCACCAGTACCCTAGATGAGGCTCTAACTTTCCTTATGAGAGGGATACCAGGTCGAGGGTATGTTCATGTACCAAGGTGTCGAGGTGATCTTGCAACATTCAAGAACATCTTTCCGAAATTGTGAAAGAATCCTACAGAAAAGTTGATAGGTTCATGAACATTTTGAAGGTTCTGTGGATAGATTTGAATACTTTCGACATTGTGATACCGGTTTATGGCTGAGTTTATGATAGCTGTGCAATGGCCATGTACAGAACCCACAAGAGGTGTGCGTACCTGTGCACTCTCAACTATGGTGATGACACAATACAATGAAGTGATTACCTTTTTGAAGGAAACGGTACCAGTAAGAAACATTGATTGGTTGAAAATTAACAGCACAACTCAGGAAGCTAAATCATCAGTGAATGCTTAATTTGAACGATTGTTATAGGTGTTCAAACAGCACAGTGGACAAGAAAATCCCAAAAAGGGAGATATACGGAGCTTTGTGTCACAGTGCATTCTTGGGCTGCGACCAGAGATCAGTATGCGCACACAACAGAATGTCCTGCCAATTTTGTCGAGGAGGTATGTTAAATACTGAAGTGATGAACAAGCAATGAAGAATACTATGCTTTAAAGAGAAATTTATGCTAGCCCAGATGAAGCTGGCTTTGAAAGGCTTTCAAAAATAGGGAATGTTGGTGTAATGCAAGATGTAGGTTTTCGGAATGGAGGTCAAATGGCACAAGTTGGAGTTTGTGTTCCACAAGGAAGAAGTTGAGGTGTTCTGATTGATCCAAATCCAGTGGTAGATATTGTGATGTTGAAGAAGTAGTCTCCTTGCCACTATTGTAACAATCTTGGGCATTAGAATAGGGTGTATAGGCAGAATCCTAATGGACTAAGTGGTGATGGGCAATTGTAATGTGAGACTCTAATACAGATATAAAATATTCCACTTCAGGCCACAGTTCAGCAAAAACTGACACCAAATTAGTCACAAGCCACTATGACGCAGGTCCCACAAGCTCCAATGGCCCCACAAAATATGGGTAGCCACATGTTTCATATGAATCAAACACCAAGAGCAAAATCAAATTCTTTCCAGAATCAGAACGCATTTCAGCACTTTCCCATATTTGATAAAAAGAGCTTTGTCTCTGACAATTCACAATGACCATGCTTGAGTGGGGAGGAACATTGCGTACTTGACACAGTCTTAGCGGTAGACCAGAGGGGACCATTTGTCAAAGGAGAGGTAAATAGCCACAAAGTGTAATTTTAATTTTCACAGGTGCTCCCAGTTCCACTGTTAGAACAACTGAAGTCCCAGACCTACACCTCTCAGGTGCAGATCCAAGTTGTAGGTGTTACAAATGAGCAAACAACTAACCCTGTTTCACAGAAGGTTCTTGCAAAAATAGGCTCATTAGAGGAAAATCACCAATTTGTTGTGTGGGACTCAAATCCTATAAATCTGACTTTCTGCAAATTAAATTGCACTTATTACTGTACACTGGATGGCATTGAATTTCAAACACATGATGAAGATGTAGAATTTAAAATGGGTAGACAAGAAACAGCTAAGGGGTTGTACCCGGTAAGAACAGTCAGGGATATTCCTCTTCAACTACGTGATACTGTAAAATCTGACTTATCAAAGGTGTAGAACCTGTCCAAATAATAAAACTGAATGCAGTATTTCCAAGAACGCCACTGTATAATTTTATGCCTGAGATATTGGCTGGAATCACTCCAATGACCGAATCAATGTTAAAACAAAATATTTGAAGGAAATAGGTGGACGTCCTGGCAACTCACCGATTATGGGCTTACAGAAGTCAAACAGCAAGTATTGGATTGTGCAGGACTTGCAAAAAATGATCATCAGAGTCATTCCATGTTGTCCCATAGTACCGAATCCAGCTAAAATATTATTTCAAATTCCCTGTGATGCAAATTGGTTTACTGTTATGGATCTCTGCTAGATCTTCTTCACTATTCCATTACATGAAGACAGTCAATTCCTGTTCTCATTTGTGTTCAAAGATAGAGGGCCTGAATTAGATCTTTGCGGATGGGTTTCTCTGTCACAATGGTGACATATATCCCATCTCCCAAAATATAAATCCAATAGGATATAACGGGATTTATATTTCGGCAGGCGGGATATCCGTCACCATTATGAATGAGTAACCCATCCGCCAAGATCTAAATCAGGCCCTGTGTTTTGGCATGGTGCTGAGATCCATGAGGGTATACAGAGAGCTCTTTTACTTTTAATCAGATCTTAAAGAAGAAACTTGAGACTTCAAATATGCCTTTTAACTCTGTTCTTGTACAGTAAATTGACAACCGACTTGCAGGGTCAAGTACACAAAAAGCTTGTAAAGAGGATACGATTGCTTTGCTGATACATTTGGCTGAAAATGGGCATAAATGTTCCTGAATAAGTTAACAATACCTCCAATAGAAGTCATGGTTTTAGGACATCCTATTGAAAAGGGAATAAAAAAGGCGCCACAAGAGAAAATCACAACAATTTTGAAAATGAATTCACCCAAAACATTGAGTGAGGTCAAAATGTTTTTGGGAATAGTGGGCTACTGTAGACAGTGGAGGCCCAACTTTTCCCTAGTGGCCAAGCCTTTACTGAGGCTGAAGCAATAGATGCGCTTGATCTGCCTCCACGGGATATTAACTGCTTAAAAGGGTTCCTAGAGCTGAGGGCAAGTCTCTTTCATGCCTCGGCACTGGGAATGCCTGATTACATTGAATGTTCACTTTGTTTTGCAGTGAGAGGGAAGGCTGCACTCTCTCAGTACTTATTCAATTGCATGGAAACTCTAAAATGACCTGTGGGATATTGTTCAACTAATCTTGATCCTATTGTTGCAGGACTGCCCGGCTGCCTTAAAGCAGTTGTGTCAGTTAGTGTTAGTATTGAAAGAAGTGAGAGCATAGTCATGGGACATTCTCTTACAGTGAGGGTCCCTGCCTCCATCGGGATTTTGCTCATTACTATTGAGACCCAACAATTGATAAACAGTAGACTTACAAAATACGAACAATTGATTCTTGCAGTGGAAAACATTGTACTTAAGGGAGTTATCATTGCCAAAAATAAAATTGATGGGGAAGAGGTTGAACATAACTTTCTTGATGTTACGAATCTATGCACCAAGCCAAGAGCTAACATTAAGTATGAACCCCTTGATGAGTCCGATCATGTAATCCTTGTTGACGGCTCATGTCCAAGAAATAATGAGGGGACTTTGAAGGGAGCTTATGCTTTTTGTACAATTCAGGACGTGGTAGACACGTCCTGGCTTCAAGGTGTTATCTCTGCACAAATGGTGGAATAGATTGCTCTTAGCCGAGCTTGCTATCTTTCAGCGTAACTGAGGGTAACTAAATTTAAAAATAGTATGTATGGCTTTGGTGTGGTTCATGATTTTAGACAGTTGTAATCACAAAGAGGATTGATGACTACATCTGGATCTCTAATCTGGAATGGTGAATATGTGATAAGATTGTTGGAGGCATTACAATTGCCACAAGAAAATGTAGAAGGATGTTTTAAAAATGTAAATGTCATTTGGGTTTCACTTGATGGAAGACCCTTGTTGCTAGATAGCTTGTGTTTTTCCTGATGAGACATATTCATGTCCCTGTACACATTGGAAGGAATGCAATGGTGAGATCACTTAGGCAGAACTGGATTAAGCCTCAATTTAGAGTACTAGCTGAAGAACTATGCCATAGCAGGTGAATGTAGGGATAACAACTCCCGTAACATTGAGCCACATAGAAAGATCAGGAGGAGCCGGTTAACAGGATGCAATCGGGTTGTATCAAAATGTCTGTTTCTAACAGGCTGAGAAGTATCCTGGTTATAGTGGGCATTTTCTTCCATTGGGTCGAATGACAGCCTTGCTGTAGCCAAACTGCTGTTGCTGAAACTCATACCTAGGTTTGGACTTCTGGTTTTTCCGGAGTCATACAGAGGGACCCATTTTAATAAGGAAGTTCTTAGTATATGACACTTCAAGTGGAACAGAGAATGCATTGAAGCTACTGTCCAGAACCTTTCGGTTTAGTTGAGAAGCTTAATGGAACACTGAAATCACGTTTGGCCAAGGCTTAGTGCATCTGCTTCCCTCAACTGGCCAGATGCTTTGCCATTAGTATTGATGAGTCTCCAAAGCACCACTGACAGGACAAGATTTTCGCCAAATACGATACTCATGAGACGTGCTATGCAACTGGCTGCTGTACTTGCAAATAAGCTTGTAAATATCACAGATGACATGACTCCTGACTATTGCTAAGGTTTAGCTGATGTGGTGCACCCTATCCCTCACCAGATTGAGCTGCCACTGCCACTACTAGCCAGAAGCGGTGTCACGATCTCTATCCCAGCATCAGGGCCCTTGTAAAAAGCACATTTGAAAAGCCTTCTGGGTGCCAAGGTGGAGAGGGGCTTATTAATTGACAGTAATTACTAACACTGTGCAATTACTAACACTGCATCCCACACCCAGAAATTTGAGGCATCCGCTGGATGAGGTGGTGGCAGTTGAGCCAAGTCAGAGACCTTATGAGCCCATATGTCGTGAAGGACCAGAGGGGGGTGATGTTCAACAGAATTCCTTACCTGTGCAAGTTGCTGAAGTCTCGCAAATTGGTATAGAAATATCTCCTGATGAAGATTTTAGTCATGGAAGAATGGGAGCTACTACTTAAGGAGGATATGAGATGGTGTAGTATTTACAGTACCATGGCAGTATGTGAAAAACTGAAGGGTAATTGTAGTGGAGTTACTACTATGTAACAATTTTAATTGCCATGAATTAGTATATAATTTATTATGAAGGTTATAATATGAATGTCATTCCCTTACAGGTTTTATTTATGTTGATTTATTATATGTTGTAGACTGTTTGCGTGTGTCCTGAAGAAGTTGGCCAAAATAGTGAGACCCACTGAAACGCGTCGACAAAATTGGCAGTACTGAATCTGTGAAATATTGTGTGTACAAGAGATGATGATTGCTACACCATACCAATTATTACATTTATAGGTCAAAAGGATCATTATGTTTGCATAGACAATTGCTGCTGTCCTCTTTGTCTATCCCTACAGTGCTGTTTTGTAAGGTTTTAATTGCAAAACATACATGTATATGTCTTTCTTGTAATAATTATTTTTACCTGACATATTTATTATAATCACAAGTGTGATATTTTTGATGTATACCTTGAGCATTTTCAAATCCACAATGGAAAAAAGCTATATGAAAATATCTGATTAAAATTTGGTGTCTTTTAATACTGATGTGGTACTGGTTCTATAGATTGAATGGAATTGGTAATTTTGGCCCTCAGGGTGCTTGAGGTGTGATCGTTGAATATTTGTGGATTGATGGCTTCCCAGGAGGAGAGTTCACTTTACAAGCCATACTAAGACAGCCTTTGATTAAAACACGGGAAACTAAATTATAAAATATAACTTAGCAATTGATACCTAATTGATTCAAATCACTGGTATCTGATTCTACAAAAATGAACTGTGTCTAAATTGAACTATAAAGACTGTGATAAATTAACATGACCAATATATTCTAACAAAGACAAATAAAAAGAGTTAAGAAAAATTCCCTGGGGCCAAGTTTACAGTAGAAGGGTAAGGCTAACATACTTAGAATAAAAAGGAGTAGGGCTATGGATACCACAAGAAGGCTATTGTCAATAAGCTGAATGACATAACCACAAGTTAACCATCAAAGGTTTGGCTCAACTTGCACAGGTAAAAGACAACGCAGAACATTTAAATCTGCCTGCTGCTACATTGTACTAAAGGCCTGACTGTAGACAAACTTGTGTTCTCTTGCCAATGCTTAGTGTGCACTAGTAATAGTTGTCACACTAATAGCTGTTATGATAGTCTTTATAATTCTTTTAATTAGTATGAGTTTTACCCAGAGACAGACACCTTAGATGGGCACCTATATCACCTGTACATACAATAGATGAGAGAAAAGTAAAAGCTTAATTTAAAGATACTACAAATGGAGATTTCACATACGAAGTTGTTAGTTTTGGAATGCACAAACGCTTAGATACTAATAATTGTTATGTTTGTGCATATCTACCTTCTTCAGCTGCTGAGGATGTAACTTACCATCATAATCCACTTTCACATACAGTTACATGTAGTATATTACTTAGCTTATTTTATACACAGAATCATTTTGAATATTATGTTTCTAGTTATGATTTTATCCTTTCTATTGTTCCCCTTCACAAAATAATGAACCCTCATCCACAAGCTAAGTAATGGAGGTAGCTTGACATTTCTTTAGATCCCCTACAAAGATAGCCAATTTTAAAGCATATGAAAGATGAGTATAAAAAGAAAATAACATACCTCAAATTGAAGTTAGACAGACAACAGAGAGGGAAATGATGTATTTATAAGAGAAGAGATCAAATCAGAATCAGAAACATGAGGATAAGTAGCTGTGAACATACATTTCAAGATCTTGGAGACTGTTAAAATATGAACTGGGGATCACCCAGTTATCACTGGAGTACATTTTATGAATGAGCAAGATGCATTTTTCCAATTGCCTGCTGATTGGGAGAGTGTTTGTTATTTAGCATTATTAATCTCTATAACACATCATATACACAGTATAGATGCTATAACAATGAATCAATCTTACAGACATAAACACAGTACCATTGATGAGACACAATTAGTGGGAGATATTTTTGGGGCAATCATTCCCCCAGTAGGAGTAGTTCTAAATGATGAGAAAATTAGAAATGTTTCTGCAGCAGTCGATAAGTTAGCCATTAGTACATCTGGTGCTTTACTAGCAGTCAATAGAGAATTAGTAGCTATTAGGCCAATGGTTTTATAGGATTGATTAGCTTTGAATATATTGCTGGCAGAGAAGGGTGGAGTCTGTAAGATGTTCATGGCGCAACACTGTTTTTCAAACAAATCTGAAGACAGTAAGATAATTGCACAAATAACTTTTTTGACCTAAAACTTAAACTAAAGACTTTATAGACAACTAGTGTGTTAGAAACCATAGGCAAAGGAGCTAACCTATAAGTAACTGGTTTGGAAATATTGGTAGTTGATTTTTAGGGGTCATATTAAAGTCTATATTGATTCTTTGCATTTGCTTAATATGATTATTTGATATGTAGCTAGGTTTACCTAACAGTCAGAAGAAATAAAGAAAAAGGGAAGAAACAGAAATGGAATAAAGAAAGAATAAGGCTTATAAGAATTTGAACGAGGGGGAAACTTAAATAAATAAAATATATGACTCAGCAAAAAGGGAAGGTGCTCCTCAGAAATTCATTTGTGATAAAAAGTGATGGCTGTTCTTACTGTCAGATGGGGAGCGCGATGGAGCGGAAAAAATGCATTTAAATGGAAAGTATAAAAGTTTATACTACGTATATTTAATAAAAAAATTGGTCGGTACTCATAAATAGGCATTGCAAGCATATAAAAAATATTAATGCACTATACTAAGTTAGTCTAACTACTGATGCCATATTACCATTGATTTATATATTAGGTTTGAAAGGCCTGTTTTTCATATTGACTGTTGTTTTGCAACAGATGTTTTCACTCATCTGCTGCAAATGCTGTAATTTTCCAGAAGGCTTCTGTTAGTGAATAGGCATTTGTTATGTATATGTCTGTTGATTTATAGCTTAGAATACTTTCCAACTAGCAAAATTATCTATTGCTTGAATGTTAAAGCTTCATGGCACAATATTCCTTTTCTCTCATCAGAACTCTTCATTTGGGTTTCTGAACTGAAACCTTTTCATGCTTATTGAAGACATTCCCATTCTCATGCTTATGCGGGATTAGGGAATTGGGAATTCCTTTATGGAACATGTTTGCTGTATTATCGCTATTGTGTTTGTAATACTTACTAACATGGTATTTTACCTGGTTTTGAAGCACCGACTAATGAATTAGTTGAATTTGTAATAAGAATGAGGGAAAGAATAATATTTTACTGAGTAAAATAATTTAAACTTATCAGGGTGGTTAATAAAACCCTTTAACTTACACTATCTCTCTAGTAATTCTTGTGAGGTCTCAAAAGGAATTCACTGTTTATGTGGTTTGAAGTAAATGATTGTTCCTTCTCAATCCTCCTTTCAAACAAACAAAGGTCCATATGACCTATGGTGGGGTTATTTAATGATTGCTCTCAAAGACTGAGATACAAAAATCCTCGCGCTGCCAATGCTGTTGGCAAATTGGTGTTATGAGCATGTCGAGTGGCGTGGGTTATTACGTGTAGTTTGTGCACTGCTATGATTAAGTGGTGAATTTGGGTATTTTACACTTCTGAGCCAGAACTATAACTCAGTTTTAATATGAGGGGTAGGATAGATTTAATACACTATTGCTCCCTAACTCCGCCACTGGCTATGTACCTGGTAAGCATTTAACGATTTAATTAAAGAGATCATTCAAAAAATATACCCCACTAACTCAAAAATGGTAATTTCTCAACGAAATTAAAGAGTCATTCTCAAACATGCTGAATGCTGACATACTCAATTGCTGTACCTTTGAAAACTATGGAACCTTTCAATTTAAAATATCAAAATGTAAATTAAGATGTCTAACCATCACTCCAAATCATGCTTATTATTGAAATATCTTCTTGACCTATTTGAGTATTGAACTAAGAACTTTTTTAATGTCATAAGCAGACTGCTAAATCCCTTTGCTCTCAACTATCTATCACTCCATAGACATGTTCACTAACATTACCGTTTTGTGCACTCATAATATGAAATTCCCAAAAATTAAATATTTGTCCAAATTTATATTGAGTGGGCTATAATAACTATCTTCCATACAGCTGTAAGCCCCAGTCTCTACATGATAGATTATAGGTCTAACCATGGAACAACTTTACCAACATTTTGGATTTGGCATTGTCAAGAGAATGGTCTTCATAATGTCCATGCCACACTGGAATTTAAATGTGTTTTTTCTTTAACTAAAGTTGTATGTCAAACATGTATTCTTATCAGTTTTCAAAGATGGAAGAAAGGGGTGCAAAAAAGGAAATTGGTCTTGACTCCTTATATATCAACTGCTGGCAGAAATGCAGATTTAATTATGGCTCCAATTGTAAATACCCATATTTAAGGGTTAAAATAAAGCCTTTGGTAGTTAATTCTCTGTGGTCCTAATTTGGCTTTGACACATCTTTCTCTCACCTTTGTTACCTCTGCTGATAGATAAGAATGGGTTTCTTTGAGACGAGAAATTGAGCTGTGGCTTAGTCCACCCACCACGGCCATCAGTGTATTAAATGTCTGGAGGTGAAGAAGCTTCTGTATTAAAATAAATACACACAAAAAACATGTAAGGCTTTGTTGGTGTTAAGACTGATAGAAAACAACTGCAATAGGATATTAACCCATTCAATATTACGGGTGAACCATATAAATTCTATGTAAAATTTAAACATTGCAAAGAACTGAATAAGTACTTCCACTATAATCTTAAACTAGTGGGTGTTGTGGCCCTACTGCCTCCTCGTGATAATATTTCTCAGCTGTTTCTATACAGATTGTCTTGGCTTCAGGTCACATCTATCACGCTATGTTGCCAAACTGCTATAAATGAATTGGGGCACTGTGAACTTGACTGCAAACAACATTGCTTTCCTGATTGTATTCAAGATGTTAAAATAGTTGCCCTCACCTGTGCAACATGGATATATTTTGTGATAACTTCTGCACGTTGCTGTGGTGTCGGTTTGCTGAGTACCATCAACTGCACCCATTTGGAGATGCCATTAAAGAGAGCAATGGACCTCTCTAAGGTTGGGTTGTCCTCCAGACAGCCGTGTATCACATAGCTTTGGTAATCTGTGAGCTGGAAGAAGACGAAGGTCAAATACAGGAATGTACAACACATGAGTGGGCAACTAAAGTACTTATTCAAGAAGATGAAACAAAAGAGGAATCAACAGGGTCACTTTTACTCTCCTGGAGGAATAGATGCATGATCAGATACCAAAAAATAAGATAATGCAAGAGAACCCTAACCCACAACACAAGTCATCAGGAAAAGGTTTGCCTGCAATGTGCATTCAATCAATCAGTCAATACAATCTCAGTTTATATTGTTTGAAACTATACAATCACCATAAACAGGTATCATTGTCATTAAACAAATGAAATAAACTATAAATTACATGTTCTTAAATTTCTTTTCCAGGAGCATTACCACTGTCTTAATAAAAGCCCTAAAGTAAACAGAAACATTCAATATTAAAACAGGTAAAATCACCACAAATTGTACATATGTCAAAGTATGCGCCATATGCTGGACCTGGAGCATTTCAGCTGGTTTGTCTGCCTAAACTTGCCGTAATTACCGGGGCACTCAGAATTGACGCCCTGTGCATACAGGGGTTTACCTGCAAGGGAGTAGCCAAAAAATTATAATACCCCCTACTTGGAACCAAAGCTATACTGGCACTAAACAAGTGAAGCAAGTGAGCCTCAATCTCCCAAGAAGAGCTCCCCTTTCTCTTCCATCCAAGCATCTATCGATTAATTTTTTCACCCTTTCATTTATAGTTGATATGCACTGTTCCACCTTTACATTCTGTCATTTGTTTATTCTCTCTTTCACCATTCCATGCACCTATTCGCCATTTCATCCATCCACCCGTTCACACATCTAACATCTATGCATGCATCCATCCATGCATCCATTCAAATAAATGTACCTTTGTTCCATCTTACAGTACCTTTACAACCTGTCAATGTCCTAACGTAGTTAAAGCGCAACCACTACTTGAGTGGTTCCGTTCTTAATCTTGTGTCTGGAAATCCATCCAAATAATTAAAACCACCCTTGCTTCACAAATACAGTGCAGTGAGTTTGACAGAAGGCTTTTACTAAATACACAGACAAACGTTCATGTATTTCAGTTTTAGCTAGTCATTTTACTGAAATAAAAAGAATTCCCTCTTAGGAGTTGAATAACGGGACTAGTTCATCCATTTTAGTACTCAAGATAACTAAGGGCTTGGTTTAGCGAGCTGAGTAGTGTCCTTCGGGATGGAAGTGGACATTACCTCTGTAATGCCGCTGGTACTCCGCTCACCAAATTATACAGATGACAGCCCATCCTGCAGTCATCTCTATATATTCAAAGGAACCGCCTTCATGGTGGTCTAAAGTTTGGTGTACGGCTACTGACAGATTTGACACCTGTACACCAAACTTTTCATATTTATTGTTTTTCAAAAACAAACTCCCAAAGCGGGAGTTAGAGTTGGAAAAACAAAAAAAATAAAGAACCCCCGCATAACTCTGGAGTTTCCTACCATGGTGTGGGAGTCATTACTGTTTTTTCTGTCTATCACCACCAGGTATTTCCTGACAGTGCTGGCCAGGAGAAAATGCATTACACTGCTCACCTGACGTAGGTTGGATGGTGTAATGTACTTCCTCCAGTGTGCCCTAGCCCATTGGGCCATTGGAAAAATTATTCCATCGACAGAGCCAATGGGGGTTCCGAAACAGAAGACTTGAGGCTCCTGAGGGGGAGTGACTGAGGGTTTAGTGAGTACAGATGGTACTCCCTTGCATTTGTGATCGCATTTGCATTTGTGATGACGTACCCTGCCTTCCAGAGTCTACATAGGGGCCTGAGTCTGCTAGGGAACTATTCTTCAGATTTCTAAGGGCAGTTTTGTCACTGTATCCTTTTCAAATGAGGTCAGAAAATGAATACATCTACCTTTACCCAACAACAATCCACAGATCAAGATGTGTGCCTTGCACCATAACCAACCAACCTGCGAAGATAGAGACTTTGTTTTAAAACCTTCCCCTCTAAAGTCTCGAATTTAATTTTCTCACCCAATACCATTTCCTCACTTACATGCAGAGCTATTCGTTCTAAATCTCCGTCATATACTGAAAGTACAGGAGCATTTGGGAAACCTCCATATGAAGCATTAAATGTCAGCAGGCCTGCAGTCTCATTTACGGTTCTATTTATCGCTATTTGCCAGAGAACTGAAAGATAGTGTTTCCGTGAGTAGCATTCCCAAATGTTTGTATCTATCTACCCACTTTCAATTTAGTGCCACTTGCCCACTAGGAGTATTTAACTTTCTTCCCACCATACTGCAAGGGTTTAGTTTTGCCTTGACTAATCATTAACTTATTAACATGGTTTACAGAATTTTGCATTTGATTCGAAACTTCCATGGGAACCAGCGGATTACATTTTTTTATTATTTTACTATGATTCTGATACAAAGACAGCACTGTACAACATTCAGCTGTGACAACCATTAGAAAGCAACATTACTTGCTTTTTTCGCAAATCTGCTTTATGAATAATTTTTTGGATAATTGATTTGCCTTTGCCGACTGTATGTAGAGTGACGTTATTATATCATTACCAATAAAGTATTAAAAATTTAAATGTAGAGCATAACTAGAATGTCTAACATACTAAACCACGATCCTTTAGCTGTAAATGTCGATAAGGGAACGTTAGGGTGTCTTAATGTAGCCATTTAACACAGACCTCAGGGTTATATATACAATCCTTCCTTTTTCTCCTCATACTCATGCTAACACATTTACTCTCACCCATTTTGGGACTCATTAGTAGTTTTTCAATAATGAAACGTATAATGATATATAATTTGGATTTACCCAAGCGGACATAGTTGCCACTTTGGAAATAACTTTTTTCTGATTTCCTATTTATCAGTGAAAAGATGTTCCCTTGTGCACCCGGAATTCCAAATTACCTTAGGTGAATAACATTTTTTTTTTCAAATCAAGAGGATTCCACTGTTTGTAGTGTTTCAGTATAGTATATTAGGCACAGATGCAGGTTTGGTGGATAACTAATGTGCCTTAAATTTTAAAGTTTTCGATCCAAAATGTCCCTTAGTACAGACATTCAAGAACAAAATGAGCACATAGTCCTGATGATATTGTATGTCATACCCACTATTCTTTTAAGCATTAATATTATCAGTATTAATATGACATTTTAAAAATACTGCATTGATATAATTTGAAGGAATGGATAAGCCTTATTCGAGTAAAGAAATAGACACCGAAATTTAATTGCAGCAAATTTATAATGAAATCAAGAAACATACAATGGGATTAAGAAATTCTATATATGGATATGCTTGGCAGAAGCACCTTTGTACAAACAATCAGAATATTTATTTGTATTTCTTGCCCATAGACATTTCATTTGTTCAGACACTTCTCAACAGTTGTATTTATTTTGCTTTTATAAAGTGCAGTACACTGCTTGAGAGCATTGTGTTTAAAAAAGGTGTTTATGTCTCGAACGCAATGACCACACTGCAACGTTGAGATGAACTGCTACGAAGATGACCAAAATTTGCTAGAAAAGATAGATTAAAGTATTTTTCTACACTTTTGAAATCACTGTTCAGTGCAAGAGACAGAGAATGAGAATTCCATGGGGGAAGAACCGGCAAGGTTTTACTCCAAAACTCTAGAGACATCATGTTTCTGCATTTTTAGGTCGAGCATCACCGCGCATGCGCTGTATGCAAGACCTGCTGTAATCACTCTACTGAGTGCTATTACAGCTGCTTCTTTCCATTGGTTAAAAACTCTAGTGCTCTTGTTTTCTGGCTCCTTATTGGCCGGTGCTTCCGATCCATCACTTCCGTTTGTAAGCGAGGAGCACCGGCCAACTACAGTATCCTTACACTTTTGGCTTTTATCTTTATGTTTAGAGACTATCTTTTTTTTTTTTTTTAAATAAGTATAGCACCCATAGGCCGTAATGCTTTCCTGTAAAGAATATCCCTCTCACCTCTCAAACAGCATTGAAGAGCAATTACCATGGCTTTTAATGTATTTATTTAATAAGGCGCTCGTAACGCTTGTTGACAGCTTCTTATGTTTCAGTTTAACAATGGCGACACGGGCCTTTCTTTCAACATGGCTCGGGTTTTAAAAAAATTTTAACAGTCGCTCGCAATCGCCGTGCTTTTAATTACTTTATTTAATAAGGCACCAGTAACTCTTGTTGACAGGTTCTTGTGTTTCAGTTTAACGAAGGCGACATGTGCCTTTTTTCAACACGGCTCAGGTTTTTAAAAATTTGTACCAGTCACTCGCTATCGCCGTGGCTTTTAATGTATTTATTTCATAAGGCACCCATAACGCTTGTTGACAGCTTCTTATGTTTCAGTTTAATAAAGGCGACACTCGCCTTTCTTTCAGCACGGCTCGTTTGAAAAAGAAATTGTAACAATCACTCGCTAAGTGAGATTTTGAATAACTAGTCTCTAGCAGCTAACAACCCCCTCTTCCGCCTCTCAGCAGAACAGCGCTCCCCCTCCCAGCCAGGTGGCGCGAGGCACAGCAGACCTGGCTACCATGCTTCACCTCAATACCCTGCCCCGCTCAGATATTGCCCAGACGCCTGTCCCATCCCGTCTGCTGATGAGGGGAAGAATGCAGACTGCGATCACCACCTGCTATGGAATGCCTCTGCCTCTCTTTTTTTCGGTTGGACCATCATTTTGTTTTAAATAGACGCAACAAATTATGCTATGGGACGCTGTGACATTTCTACATAAACCAGAGAGATAACAAGCCCGCCCTTGAAGGCTTTGACATCTGCCTGCTGCTGTCCTTGGGTGTCTGTTTGTCCTCTCTACTCTTATTTGTGGCTGTTTTGTTGGTGGGGGCTGTCTTGGGGCCACCTTTTGAACGCAAGACACAAAATGCCCAGCTGCTTTAAGGTAGGAGAAGGTGGCATTGTGGTACGGTTGTGCACTTACGAGGCGAGTCGATGAAAAGAGGCTAATGTTAAATGGGGGCAGAGTGACGGCCTGCAAATGCTGAAAGGAAGCACACTTTACACGTCTGATTTAAAGTTTTTCTGCATTCAGAACTCTATGTCTATGTCTATGTATTGGTTTTTGTAAGGCGCGCATATCACCCAAAGGTCTCATAGCGCCGACAGATGTTCAGATGGTAAGGTAGGAGGCAAGCAGAGTTAAAATAGCCATGTCTTTAAAAGTTTGCGGAATTTCTGATGGCTGGGTTCAAGTTTTATGTGCAAAGGTAGAGTATTCCAGCTTTCTGGGGCAATTTTGGAGAAGGATCTGTCTCCATTTTTGACGGTTCTTACTTTGGGGACCGCTAGGAGGTGAAGACTGGACGATCTAAGTGTTCTAGCAGGGCGGTAGTTCATCAATTTTTTTGCTAGGTAGGCAGGACCATTGCCGTTCAGGGATTTATGGACTAGGCAGCACATTTTAAACTTAATACGTTTTTTGATGGGGAGCCAGTGAAGCGTCTTCAGACAGGGGGCAGAGGAGGTGCGGGCGGGTAGATCGAGGGCCATTCTGGCTACTGTATTCTGAAGAACCTGTAATTTATTTAGGAGGTTCTCATTGATGGAGGCAAAAAGAGCATTGCCATAATCCAAGCGACTAATGATTAGTCCCTGGATTAATGGTAGGCGAGAGGACAGAGGAATCCACTTAAAGATTTTCTTTAGGTTGCGCAGGAGACCGAAGCTGGTATGAGAGATGTTATTAATGTGTTCTGTCAAGGTAAGTTTATTGTCTAGCATTATGCCCAAGTTGCGGGCTGCTGGTTTAGGAGGAGGACAGGCACCCAACGGTGCTGGCCACCATTCGTCGGACCAATGCTTGTGAGCATTGCCAAAGAGCATGATCTCCGTCTTAGACGCATTCAGTAGAAGATAGTTCTCTGTCATCCAGTCCTTAACTGCTAGCATGCAATTTTGGAATCTCGATTTGGTGTCGGTTGCGTTTGGTCCCAGGGTAATAAGGATTTGAGTGTCGTCTGCATAAGACACGGTCTCAAATCCGTAGGCTTTAATTAATCTTGCAATGGGAGAGACATAAAGATTAAAAAGCGTGGGGCTCAAAATAGAGCCCTGGGGCACACCTTTGTCTGCTTCCTGATTGGCAGATGAAAATTTGCCAATCTGAACCTTTGAGGTACGTCCGGTTAAGTAGCTTTTGATCCATGCCAGGGCTGAGCCCTCGACACCAACCTCAGTCAGCCGTTCTATCAGAATGCTGTGTGAGATGGTGTCGAAGGCTGCGGATAGGTCTAGTAATATTAAAATGGCTGATTGTTTGGCATCCAGTGCCAACCTGATGTTATCGACTGTTTCAAGTAGGGCTGTTTCGGTGCTATGGAATGCCCTAAAGCCAGACTGGGAAGGATCTAGAATTTTGTTGGACTCAAGGTGTTTAATGAGCTGAGTATTAATTAGGGATTCCATGACCTTGCCAAACAGCGGAAGCAGCGAGATGGGCCTGTAATTCATAGGAAGGGACGGATCGGCAGAGGGCTTCTTCAGGATAGGTCTGACGATGGCTTCTTTCCAGTGTGAGGGGACCGTTGAGTGAGCAAGTGAAAGATTAAAAATTTTAGTTAAGTGAGGTACCAAGATGGGCGCAATTTTAGATAGGAGGAGAGAAGAGGCTGGATCAGCAGGGGAGCCTGACTTAATTCTGTTCAGGGTGTTAGCGACTTCTTCATCCGTAAATAAGTGGAATTGGCTAAGGGTTGTGATGGGAACCGGCAAGGATATATTGACGGGTGAGTCAGGTGAGGAAGTAGAAACATTGGGGTTAGTGAATGATTTGTAAATATCGTTTATTTTATTGTGGAAAAAAGACGAAAGGGTGTTAGCCCATTCCCGGGACTCATTTGTGACAGGTTGACAGGTTAAGGGGTTGGAGAACTCTTTGACTATTTTATGGAGTTCTTTGTGCGAATTAGCGGCCTGGTCTATCCTATTCCCCAGATAGGCTTTTTTGGCTAGCGCTATACCGCTCATATATTGGTGGTGAAATTTTTTATAATGAGACCTGTCACTGGGGTCTTTGGTGCGGCGCCACTTGCGTTCGTGGGCTCTAACAGCCAGTTTCATGGTCTTCAGTTCAGCAGTAAACCACGGGGACATTTTATTAGGACATCTCTTAAGTTTATTGGGGGCGATTATGTCGAGAGTAGCAGTGATGGCTTGTTCTAACTCGATGGCTGCCAGGTTAGGGTCATTGAGCATTTCCGTGGGAGGGGGGGAAAAATGGGAGGAAAATGCTGCGGAGTTAATCCTGTTCCAAGGTCTACTCAGGATAGAGTTTTTGCTGGGTTGGGGAATAGGTGAGGTAAGTTGAATCTGAAAATGAATTTGAAAATGATCAGACCAAAGGACGGGTTCAGAACAGACAATCGTTATTTTACTGGAGTTAGTGAAAAGGAGGTCTAGTGTGTGCCCGGCAGAATGGGTGGGGCCAGTTACTAGCTGGTCAAGGCCTAACGCATTCATACTGGAGATGAGCTCGACTGTGTAAGGGTCTTGTGCAAGTTCAGTGTGATGGTTAAAATCGCCTAATAGGAAGAAGTTGGTCGAGGATAGAGCATGAGAGGCGATAGTTTCCGTAAGTTTATTTACGAAATTAGCTTTAGTTATTGGAGGTCTGTAGAGGAGGGCTCCTTTCCAGGCTTCTTTGTTCCCGAGCGTTACCGTAAAAGTACAGATTTCACCCCATTCGGCGGTAAGTGAATTGACTAGGTGAAGCTTGATGTTGTCTCTGTATACGATGGCGATTCCACCGCCTCTTTTGTCTGGCCTATCCAGTCTGGAGATTTTATATTCCTGGGGGAGGGCGGTTGCAATATCTGGCAGTGAGGACTCTGACAGCCAAGTTTCTGTAATAAAGAAAAGGTCGGGCTTATCAGAGTCTAGGAGTGACCAGATTTCCAGGGCGTGTTTGGGAAGGGATCGAACATTGCAGTATAAACAGGAGAGGTACATCGGTGTGACAGGAAGGGGTATCCTGGTGGTAAGAGCGTTTACAGGGCGTTTTCCCCGAGACGATAGTCCGGCCGGTTCTATGTTGCTGGAAGCAGGGGAGGCATGACCGGCAGTGCTTGTGAGTGGGCTGCTGGTGTTCATGGCCAGTAGATCCCGGCGGGAGTATGTAATAGGAGCCATGGAAGAGAAGATGTAAATGGGCAGGGGTTCTGGCGTCTGGCGGCGATCAGGCGCGGACGGGCGCAGACGGGCTTGCCTTTGGCGCGCCTTCGGCGCGCCGCTGGCGCGCCCGCTGCGCGCGTCCGCTCTGCGCACTCGGTTATAAGTGGGGAGTGGGCGGGACCGCACAGGTGTGGAGCGCTAACTTCCTCTCTCACCGGAAGTGAGGATTGTAATCTCCGGGTCAGCCCCGCCGCTCAAACGACACAAGCCGCGGCGGACTGGGGGACACCAATGAGGTGAATCAAGCAGAAAAACGGTGAGCAGTGAGCTTTAAAAATACAATAGGCAATATTAAAAAAGTCACACGCTAAAAACAATTCTGCTGGCCACCTACGTGGACTCAAGGTGGAACGATCTGTAGTGTGCGTCCGCTCTGCGCACTCGGTTATAAGTGGGGAGTGGGCGGGACCGCACAGGTGTGGAGCGCTAACTTCCTCTCTCACCGGAAGTGAGGATTGTAATCTCCGGGTCAGCCCCGCCGCTCAAACGACACAAGCCGCGGCGGACTGGGGGACACCAATGAGGTGAATCAAGCAGAAAAACGGTGAGCAGTGAGCTTTAAAAATACAATAGGCAATATTAAAAAAGTCACACGCTAAAAACAATTCTGCTGGCCACCTACGTGGACTCTAGGTGGAACGATCTGTAGTGTGCGTCCGCTCTGCGCACTCGGTTATAAGTGGGGAGTGGGCGGGACCGCACAGGTGTGGAGCGCTAACTTCCTCTCTCACCGGAAGTGAGGATTGTAATCTCCGGGTCAGCCCCGCCGCTCAAACGACACAAGCCGCGGCGGACTGGGGGACACCAATGAGGTGAATCAAGCAGAAAAACGGTGAGCAGTGAGCTTTAAAAATACAATAGGCAATATTAAAAAAGTCACACGCTAAAAACAATTCTGCTGGCCACCTACGTGGACTCTAGGTGGAACGATCTGTAGTGTGCGTCCGCTCTGCGCACTCGGTTATAAGTGGGGAGTGGGCGGGACCGCACAGGTGTGGAGCGCTAACTTCCTCTCTCACCGGAAGTGAGGATTGTAATCTCCGGGTCAGCCACGCCGCTCAAACGACACAAGCCGCGGCGGACTGGGGGACACCAATGAGGTGAATCAAGCAGAAAAACGGTGAGCAGTGAGCTTTAAAAATACAATAGGCAATATTAAAAAAGTCACACGCTAAAAACAATTCTGCTGGCCACCTACGTGGACTCTAGGTGGAACGATCTGTAGTGTGCGTCCGCTCTGCGCACTCGGTTATAAGTGGGGAGTGGGCGGGACCGCACAGGTGTGGAGCGCTAACTTCCTCTCTCACCGGAAGTGAGGATTGTAATCTCCGGGTCAGCCCCGCCGCTCAAACGACACAAGCCGCGGCGGACTGGGGGACACCAATGAGGTGAATCAAGCAGAAAAACGGTGAGCAGTGAGCTTTAAAAATACAATAGGCAATATTAAAAAAAGTCACACGCTAAAAACAATTCTGCTGGCCACCTACGTGGACTCTAGGTGGAACTCTCAGTTCATTTAGTATTATTCTCTTTTGGTTCACATGCTTCTCAATTTGACTTTATGCTATCGTCCTTATTGCCCCATGATGATTATCGGGTTTCCTGGGTGCCCACCATTTATTCATTTAATGCTTGTGATATGTGTACTTTCTTGTGTTTCAGAATTACTCCCGGTCTAAACTCCTTACTTTGTATGCATCTGTGAATCTTGCTTCTTTGGCTCAGAGTAACTAAATCTTGCACTTTCCCATGTGTGTTCTTCATATGCCACTCATTTTTAATGTTTTCAATGTTGGTGTCCCTGTGTCCCTCGTGTACTTGTGACTGAGTTTAGTGTATTCACAGTGCAACTCATTTGAACCCTCAGTGTACCTCATTTGCGGCCTGCTGTGTTCTTAATTTACTGTTGTGTCCATTAACCGCAGACACTGTTACTAGACCCTCTTCAAGTGCCTAAAGTTGGTGTCCCACTGGCAGAGCAGCTGCCCTGGATCTCTGTAGGTACAACTTTAAAGCATATGCAATTAGGGTACATAAGGAGAGGGATAAGACAGGGACCCTGCTTGCCTGCATAGCTAGACGAGATACAGAGGTGTTAGACTCACATGGTAACACAATGCGGTCTCAGACAGACATTTTACGGCTATTTTGCCAATACTCTTCCAGGTATATAGTGGTCCGGAATGGGCCCGACATGACGCAATAGACTTTTTCCTAGATCCGTTGCCTATACCCCAAATTGAAATAGCAGAAAAAACAGAATTAGACGCGGAGATACAGCTCACAGATGTTTCTCAAGCAGTTCGAGCCCTGGCACGTGGTAAGGCACCGGGGATGGATGGTTTCCCCTCGGAATACTACACTACCTTCTCCTCTTTACTAGTTCCCCGCCTCACGGAAATGTTTGCAGACGCCCTGGAAAGGGGAGAGCTTCCAGGGTCCCTCTTCGGGAATCGGTTTTAATAACATTCCCGAAGCCAAATCGGGATTCGAAACTGTTGGCTTCGTATCGACGTATTACGCTGTTATCAGTGGATTGTAAGATCTTGGGGAAAATTTTGGCGGATCACGATTGTACAGATACTACGTTCGCTGGTCCACCCGCACCGATGCGGGTTTGTTCCGGGAAGGAACACCTCCCAAAATCTACGTCGACTATTTCATGGGCAGGACCAGGTGGGCGCCGCCTTTCCTAGAGCAGCCTGTCTTATCTTAGATCTTGAGAAGGCATTTGACACCCTCCTGTGGCCTTACCTTTTTGCAGTCCCCCAAAAGATAGGAATCGGTCCAATCCTCATTGTCTACATGCGGCTATTGTACACAAACCTCACCTCGAGAGTCCGTATGGGGTGATACATATCTTCCCCTTTTAAAGTGGAGAGAGGCACACGGCAAGGGTCCCCATTCTCACCGCTATTGTTTGCCCTCCCGGTGGAGCCGCTGGCAATATTACTACATCAGGAAGGAGAGGCCTGGGGCATCCCGGTAGCAGATACGACACACAGCGTCTCTATGTACGCAGATAACTTATTGATATATATTAAGGATATTGCGGCAGATCTGATATCCATATGGACAACACTTGCAGACTTCCCGGAAGCTGCAGGACTCAGAGTGAACTGGGACAAATCTACGGTTTATCCCTTGCATCCTGACCTTGTTCCCCGAGACATTAGGATAGGAGAACAGGGCATGGCATGGAGCGTCGCCCCCCCGATATCTGGGAGTTCATTTGTATCACTCCCCTTCTGATATGTTTGAGGGGAATCCTCGTAGTGCACTGGCGGGGATCAGATCTGCAGTAGGCTTTTGGAAGAGGCTCCCCCTGGCCCCGATAGGAAGGGTAGCTCTGGCAAAAATGATAATAGTTCCGCGATTATTATATTACTTTACAAATTTGCCTGTGATCCCACCCCATGATTTCTTCCAGGAACTGGACTCGCTGCTTAGCTCACTCCTCTGGGGGGCGGGTAGACACAGAATCGCATTGACTAAGTTACAACTGCCCACCGATCAGGGAGGGCTAGGTGCACCATCCTTCGAGTCATATTACTTAGCTGCGCAATTACAGTGGTTGTCCTACTGGACGGCAGGCAGACATACAGGGGAAACCTGCATGGCAGCAGGCCCCATACCCATCCCAGAACTTCGCCGTATGTTAATGCCAGGCTCTAAACCACAGCGCACTTACCCATTGCAGGTGTCCATAGCTCGCAAATGTATGCAGAAATCTGCAGGGATGCCCCCCTATTCCCCGCTGCTACCCCTAATAGGATGGCCTAAACAAGAGACGTACTACACGACTCATATGCTCCGAGTATGGACGGAACACTCGTTGACAGAGATTGAGTCTCTATTTCAGGATGGGCAACTCAAGCCATTTCACCAGATAATGGAGGAATTTAACCTTCTCCCTGGACAGTTCTTGCCTCATAGGCAGATTGTAGCGAGTTATCTTCCATTTCATGACATGTCAGAGGGAGAGACTGGCAAACACCTAGTCATACATGCAGTTATTCACATAGGAGCGGGCCGTCACTTGGTTACCTGGATATATAGGGCCATCCGGGAGCTCATAAATAAACCGCTAGTAGCGTTGCGGGAGACATGGGAGGAGGAACTAGGGCGCCAGCTACATGACAAAGAATGGGAGACAGCGCTTGAGTTTCCCAAAAAGGTACCCAGCGATGCACGTTTAAAAAATATTCAATTCTATATTTTACATAGAGCATACCAAACACCAGCATGACTCCAACGATATTACCCGTCCACTCAATTTTTATGCCCCCGCTGTCAATCACTAGACGCCAACTTGAATCACATGTTTTGGTTATGCCTCACAATACAGTCATATGGGAGCATGGTTCATGAGACTCAGTGAGACCTTACGGGCCTCACGGACATGCACACATGGGAAGCCTGTGCTCTCGGTATCTTCCAAAGGTGAAAACAACACAAAGTACAGATTTGCTTTGCGTCACTAGCCCTACTACTAGCCAAAAGAGGGATTGCCATGCACTGGATGGCCCCAATGGGACCCCCAATAGCAGCCTGGAAGGGTGTAGTGGGCAAATGGGCGGCAGCAGAAGAAGAGGCAATCCGGGAGGAGGAAATAAAGGAATAGGTACACGCCACATCTCCATGGAATGGACCCTATTACTACACCAATTCAAACAACAGACAGTGCCAGAGGCATCTCAAACAATTTCACAGGCCCCAGCAGACTCGCATACACGGACCTAGCAGCTAAAAGCACTCACTAATCTCTTAATAGCGGTAGGCATGGAAAGGCACTTGTTCACTGAAGCATGCGCTAATAAAATCAGTCTGATGGATAGCGACCACCAAACAGATTTCACGTCAATACACTTAATAGTGCCCGCGAATATAACAATGTGTATCCCCGGTACTTCACCCGACAGACACATCTTAGAACCCGCACGCATTACCCTAGCTTCGCCCCCCAGTTAATAGGTCTGCACCACAACTGGTAGTTGGTACACCGGTAGGAGATGGGAAGGAGATTCATTTCTACGGGGAAAGACATACACAACAATATGAAAATATATGACAGTGACCATGCTTTGTATGGGACACACATTCTACTGGACAGGCAGCTGCATATACAAATGTTGAGGTGTATGTAACGATACCTATTGGAATATATTGCTGTGTGAGATGTTTACTGTATAGAAATGCAAAAAAAAAATATTCCCCCCAAAAAAAGAGTTGGTGTCCCACAGGCAGAGGCGTTTTAAGGCATGGGCAAAGTGGGCTGTGACCCAGGGCCCCAGCCTTTCAAGGGGCTTATTGATAGTGCCAACTCTGTTCTACAGAGAGTCTTTCCCTAATGACCTTGAACAGGTTGTTTTAATTGTCGTTATCCTTTAATTTATTTTATTGTGGGTGCTGTTTAAGAGTCTATTACAGACATTTTTCAGAACAATGTTTTGTGTTTGATTCATGTAATAGCCATAACTTTTTTTTATAGCAAAACAGGACCTCACATATGCGAAATGTGACACTGTCACAGACATTATTTACAGTAAAATTACTGAGTTGGAGCTGTGTATCGAAAACACGCATAACTATCTCTGAACATTAGTTAGATGTAAACACATTTAGAATTTAGATAAGTGTGTCTGCCGACTGTCAGTGAGCTGGCCAAAGACAGGATGAAAGAGTTGAATCTGTATAATACATTCAAAGTTGTTCTTAACAGGGGCCCACAAAATACGTTAGGCCCAGGGCCCCCAAAATCCCTAGGATGTCCATGTCCCCAGGTGTACTTGTGGGTGAGTTTAGTATGTGCTACTCAGCAGCTTTTCTGTTTGCCCTCCCCGCCTTAATTTGTGGCCTATAAATCCCCATGTTGGTACTTAAGAACCACAGTGACTATAACATCTGTCTCACGTGTGTCTCATTTTTGCTGCTTCATGCGTTTGATGTGCAGTACTTACTGTTTACTGACTGAAGGCAAAACAAATTTAAGAAAAAAACAAAGCAACAATTCTTTTTCATGCATACAACCATGATCTGTAACAAAAATCCCAGCATTCATCACAACTGGCTCAACCCTGCTCCGATTCGACTGTAATAGCAGTACGCTACCAATCCATACATACTCCACGTTACCCCTCTCCATTTTACTCAGTACCACTCCACACCACTGCACTCTACTCTGCACCACTTCACTAATACTCAACTCCATTACACTCTGCGTCACTGCACTCTTTCTCTGCCCCACTCCACTCCTCTCTACTTTGCACCACTACATTCTGTGCAGTCCTACTCTGCAACACTGTACTCTATTCCAGTGCACTCTGCCACTTTATTCAAAACCAATACACTCTACACCAATCTAATCTGCACAAAATCAAGCTATTCCACAATTCTCTACATCACTGCACTCGACGCACTCTATTCTACTCTGCGTCTCTGCACTGCTCTCTACGCCTACGTTGAAAATGACAATTTATTTTTACTTTTCATTTTTATACCAATTGCAGTAGCGCTATGCAAATATAATTACTCCACTTCAAATTAAAAAACTAAAGAAAAAACATTGTCATTTTCAACGCCAACAGCTCTAACTGCAACAAAAGCGAGACTTATTGCATTGCAAATGCTTGTTTTGTATTGCAATCACCTTCATGTTATGTTTGCAAAAAAGGTCTTCTTTTGAATCTAATGGTATTTACTTTTGTTGGGTCAAAGTGTAATTAATTTTAGAAAACAATTTTGTAAAATTATTTATATTTTACAATGACGTCTCTTAGTGTTGGAGGAGATCTTCTGAGGCCCATACCCCCCTGAGACAACCCAACAAACACTGTCATTTTGACATTGCTTCCTATATGAGTAAAGCTCAGCACCCATTTCCCTTGCTTCTGCAAGGCATACTCTCCCTGATGTTATGCAAGAATTCAGCATTCCTCCTGCCACAACTAATAATGAGGCACAAAAGGAGGGACACTACATGAACTACTGACAACCAGATCATTCTCCTCTCCCTCCTAGATGTCAGCAAGTTAAGAGTAAGGACCAGGACCAAACTTACAGAGAAGTAGGGAACTGATCTGCAAAGCACTTCCCAATGCATGTATATCTCTAGAATACTTGCAATTACAGTGCATGCCTTTTCCATGCAGCCTTTACCATGCAGATACCTTCCCAACACTTGTCTTTACCACGTTTACCTTAACCACGCATGGTGAGTAAATGTGAGGTAAGTATAACTTGATTTAACCCCCAAATATCTATATATTCATTGAAAAAACAAAGGTTAAAGTGACTTTATAGTTAGGCAAAAATTTGCATTAAAACGTTGTAACTAAAACATACACAGAAATTCACCAAGTTTAGTTAACTGAAGTAACTCACCCTCACATTGCACCATAGTGTCATCAATGGTGTCATTTCAGATGTCTTCAGTGATGGGATCAATTATGTTATGGAACTTGTCATGAGTGTTAAAATATGTGACGTCATAAGCAGAGCATAACAAGGCTATGAGTTATAATTACAGTCCAGGGGCCACAAGTGGAGTCCCATGGCCCCCATGGCTCCTCCGGCTGCACACTCAACCCCCATTCATGGTGCCAGTGGGAGCTGACATCACTATTTTGCTACCGCCCTGCTGGAGCAGCTTTTCTTTTGCTCCTGCCAAAAAAGAGAAATCCACAGTGTCTTGGGGATGGTTTCCCCAGCACACTGTTTCTCAGTGGGCCCGAAATGAATGGGTCCCCAGAGACTTCAAAAGGCATGGGGAGGAGGCCCCATGCCCCTCCCCATAAAAAAAACATTGTCCCTGAAGAGGATGGGGTCTCTGGGGCCTTTAAAAGGCTCGGGTAGGAGGTCCCTGGGGCCTTCAAACGGATGGGTTTCACTGAACACTATTCCTCAGCAAACCCTGAGGGAATGTCGTCCCTGGGGCCTTCAAAAGGCTAGGGGAGGGGCTACATGCCCCCCTCCCCAGAAAAAAAGAGGTCATCCCTGGGCTACGTGGACCCCAGGGCCTTGGAATGGGTCGAGGAAGGGGGCCACACAGCCCCCTCCTATAGATTTACATTCCACCAACCCCAACAGGGCCCTAGCCCACTTCAGGGGGCTTTTATTTGATATGGGTGGGAGGCCGACCTTTTTAAATTTTACCACAGATCCTCTGCAGATCCACGGTACTGCTAAAAAATGTATGTATTTTGGCCACGGGCGGGGGCTCAGTGAGGCCCCGTGTGGCCCATCAGGCCTATGGGTTAGGTGTGCCTACCTTGTCCCCCTATATGCTTCATTTTTATATATTTTCAAGGACACGGAGACTGATTCCCGCATCATAAAATGGTGTTCGCAACTTCTTTGTTGATGTTGTGGCAGGCAATCAGATCATATCTTTTCATTTGTCTGGTTCATGGTCAGGTATTCGCAAACTAGAAAATCAATTTCTATTTGAAAGTTGTCCTAACTATAACTTCCCAGCGGTGACACCACTTTTTAAATTTACTCCATACCTCCCTTTACCACTACTCACCCCTAAATCCTAAAATTACCCTTACCTCCCTATACCACTGCACACTGCCCACCCATAAACCCTAAAATTACTCTTCCTACCATTTACCACAGTCAACCACTAAACCCTATAATTACCCTTACCAAAGGTTTACCTCCCTTTACCACAACCCCGGTAAACCTTTAAAATTACCCTCACTTCCTTTTACTAATACCCACCCCTAAAGCCTATAATTACTCTTACCTCCCTTTAGCACTACCAACCCTCAAAACCCTAACATTACCATTACATTCCTTTACCACTACCCTCCCCTAAACCCTAAAATTACACTTACCTTCCTTTACCACTAGCACCCCATAACTCTAAAATTACCCTTACCTCCATTAACTGCTCCTAAACCATAAAAATACCCTTACCTCCCTTCCCCTGAACCCATTTTTTCAATAACATAATAATTGTGTTATTGTAAAAAAGTACTTTAACTTGCGTGGTAAAGGCATATGTGTAAAGGTGAAAATACTTACCTCTGTGTTACTTACCTCTGGGGTAAAGGCTGCACGGTAGACTTTGCTGTAAAGGATGTTTTCCCCTTCCCTTCTCCCCAAACCTATTGACAGTCTGGTCCTTTTACGTTATCCAAAACCACTGGCATCTTGGATTGTGAGAGACATAGGAAGGTGTAAATGTCCACTATTGCTGGGAGGGTGCCAAATCATGGTTGGTGCATAATATAGTGCTAGAAGATCAAATCCTTTTTCCGTGGTGGGCCACGTGATTTTACTGATGTTCTTTTATGTAAATAATGTCTTAGTATGATTTTTCAAGGCAATAATTCTAATTAATATTCTTCATGAAATTCGCACTGGTTACCTTGAGCATATGGAGCATAGGTAATAATATATCCCTACAAAGTAATATCAGCAAATGCAGTTATGCTAGAACTTATTGAGGTGTCTTGTAAAACTAATTTCGACCTTGGCAGTAGAAAATGGGAGCCAAATGAGTAGGTAGGAAGCAGAGAATTAAGAAGGCTGGTAAATTAGAGGTAGCTGCTAGGCATTGTTGACTGGACAAAGTACACTCCCCTCCATCAGCCAAAGTACTATTACTTAGGGAAAAGGTTACGTTCTGAATTTTTCATTAAATAATTTCTACCACTACAATCCAACTAAAACATAGCTGCATTGAAAAAAAATGGTGGACTCCTTACAGAGATTCTTCTAAAGGCTTTATATTCAAGGAAGGTTAGATGTTCAGCCAGCTCCCTGGGCTCTAGATGGTCAAACAGCAGGCAAACCTTCCCCTTCTTTGAAGACCGCTTTCTCTGGGTGACTCTCCTCATCCAGTCGTATGAGGGGCTGCAACAGAGAAGCAGACATGATCAACATTGTAAGTGCCTCTGTACATTCTAGTTACCAGTTTCCTGGTGGCATTAGTACATCACATGGAACGAAAGGATGCACATGCTGTACTCTTGCCTAAGTGCTTTCACTTCTGCTACAAAAATAGGAAAGAGGCAGCCTAAATCACTGCACAGCATATATAAATGAACTTCATTACAGTAAGTTAAAATACAAATCATAGAGATATTTGAGATTTGCACAACGTGCTGAAAATGCCATTAGGGTGAATTGGTCCATTCCTGGCACATCTTTTGTCAAAAAAGGATTTTGCACCCTAAATATATATTATATACAAGTTATGAACTTTTACTCTGTTACCAGTCAGTCTGTTTTTCAGGATATAAAGGATGGACTGATATGTTGGTAGTCTGGGGTTGATTCAAAGGTTTTTCAAGAAAGCCGGGCAGAACAATAACAGCACAGTGTTGTGTCTGCCCTCATGTTGCTTTATGGTAGAACTCTACAAAACAGCAATGAAACTCACTCAGGATTCATACTATGCAACTTTGCAAGTACACTCAACCCTAAATTTACATTCACACGACTATACATCTGTGTAACTCAAGAGATAATTTTTATACAATGCAGTTATCAAGGATTTGGATAGCAATTTTGAGAAACACCCAAAAAGTCTTACCATCTAGTACCAGAGCAGAAAGAGAAGCAATAGTCTCTGAAATCTATGCCCATATTTGTTATGTTGGTTTGTATATCGCACTAATCACCTGTGAGGTTATCCAAGTGCTTGAGGTAGTGTGTCGGTGTGTGGTCCAAGCAGACTTGTTAAAAGAGCCATGTCTTCAACTTCTTGTTGAACTCAAACTGTGATGAAGATGCTCTGATGTATTGTGGGAGGTCGTTCCATGTTTTGGGTGCAATGTAGGAGAACAAGCAACCTTCTCCTCTGCTTTTGTGAATGCAGGGGGTGTGTGAGAGTGAGAGTGCAACTGAGTGTAGTGGTCTGGCAGGCTAGTGAAGGTGTATGTGGCTGGTCAGGTACGTTAGTCCAGTGTTGTCTAGGACTTTGTAGTTGTGCGTGATGAGTTTAAATGGGCTGCTTATGTGAATGGGGCACCAGTAGAGCTCTCTCAGGTGAGGTGGGAAGATGGTGCAGCATGGAGGGTTGAATATGAGTCTTGCGGTGGCATTCTGAATGGCATGAAGTCAGTGCAGGAGCTGTTGGGAGATTCCAGCGTAGAGTGTGTTGCTGTAGTTGAGTCTGCTTGTGACAAGGGCTTGTGGGATGTTTCGTTTGGTTCTCTGTGGCAGCGACTTGAAAATTGTGTGCAGCAAAGGTAGCCAGTGGAAGCAGGCAGAGCTCACTGCGTTGTCTTGTGCTGTCATGTTGAGCCATTGTTTACTCTGTGATGAGTGTATTCCTTACTGTCACGTAGTCATCTTGCTTAATGATGGGCAGGTTGGTGATGAAATCGCTAGGGTCCGGTTGGTGAGCGAAGTTGCTTTAAATGTGTATTACTTTCTGTAGAAAAAGATGGATAGCACATTGCAAAGTTCTTGGCATAGGGTAATGCTGTTGAAGAAGGCTGTGGGAGTGGTGAAGTCCTTGATGATCAAGAAAATGTCCTTGCAGCTGTTGGAGATCTCTTTGATGCGTTCAGTTAGCACTCTATTTTTGGTGTCTCTCAGTTGCTGGTGGTAGTCTGAGTACCAGTTTGTAGGTGGTTCTGTTGGTGATTTTGTGTCTGGCTCTCCATTTTTGCGTTTGGAGTCTTGAAGGTCCTCTGTGTACAGGTTGACCTGCTTGTTGGTTCTCCTATGCTTGTTGAGTTTGATGAGTGCGAGAGAGCAGATCTTGATCCAGTTGTTGAAGTTGATGATTTCCTCATTAGTGATCCATACTGAGGGCTTTGAGTGAGTTTGCTTCTGAGATTTTGCCCAGGCTGCGATTGGGTAGGCTGACGTTGGTGGGTGCATTGGCTTGCAGTGTGTTGATTTGGTAATGGCTTATGGAGGGGTCAGTCCATTTGAGGGGTGAGGTTGAGTTGTATTTGATGCTGTTGCTGGTGGTGAATATGTGGCCCAGCATGTGTCTGATGATGTGTGTTGGTTCTGCCACAAGGGGTTTGTCTAATGTTCAGGTTTTCGATGAGGGCCGCGGAGCAGGGGTCTGTTCTGTTTTCTGGGTGGAAGTTGAAGTCACTGAGGAGTATGAAGGCTTTGGAGGCAATGGTGAGAGGGGTGATGAAGTCAGTGATAAGGCTGGGGAAGGTAGCTTGCGTTTCTGGTGGTCGGTAGGCAAGGGTTCTGTTTAGGGTACATTTTCAGAGTTTTATAATTCGAAGTGTGGATGTTCCTTGAATCTGGTGGCACTTTCTGTGGTAGTTGAGCACTTGATGGAGTCTTTTTATATGACTGTGAGTTCGCCTCCTGGCTTGTAAGGACGGTACTGTTGTGGAATCTTGTAGTCTGCTGGAATTGCCATGGCGATGTTGGGTGCAGATGTGGAGTTGAGCCAGGTTTCCATGAGAAAGAGGCAGTCTGGTGTGTCGCTGCTCAGGAGGTCTCAGATTTCAGTCATGTGACTTGCATGGGATGTTTATAGAAGGTTCCTGCAGGTTAATCAGAAGTGGGAGCAGGCAAAGTCTCCTACCTTGGTGTGAGGTGCAGCAGCAGCGGGAGGAGAGGTGTTCCGGGTTGAGCGACTGAAGGAGTGCTCTGGCGAATTGCTGGGGGTGATTGGACCAGGGTTTGTGATGCTGGGCACGGTTGGAGTGACTGGACCCAGCCACCTGCTCAGAGTAGTCTCACAGCGATCGCCATTAAGTTTGTCACACAAAGAGTGCAGAAAAAATGTGTAAGAAGGGAGAAAGAGACAGATAGAGAGAGAGAGAGAGAGAGAGAGAGAGAGAGAGAGAGAGAGGGGTGAAGGGGGGAGAGGAGTGTAATTTAATGTTGCATTAAGTAGCATTTGAACAAGCCTGTGGCACTAGATGTTTCTAATAAAGCTATCATCACATCTGGGTCATGTTGAAGTAAAATTATAAATCCTAGTCTTTATATCGTTTGGTCCATAAAGTCGTTTTGTTTCCTTAAACCACTAATACAGGGAGGATATGTAAGGATTTCTATGTGTTTAGCTAACAGTAGTTAGGGAACAATTTAGAAAAGAGAACCAGAAAAAAAATTCTTGAAGCTTTGTTTTTTATGCTTATGCAGGAAGGAGTAGAGAACATTGATTTCGCCTGACTCTGGGATCCATATCATGTAGCTTTTTCATAGTTAGAAACTGCACTGTGTACTATGAACAGAAAATCACTGCATGATAACACGATCCCTTTGAAAGTAGGTCTAACAAGAGTAGGGGCTTACAAGCGAATGTTCAATATCACTCTAATGTGTTGGGTGCGCTAAGACCCACACCAAAGGACCGTAGTAGAGGCCTGGCTGGCCATGCTGATTGCTTCTGCACCAAGAAAGCTACAGATCAGCTTAATTGTGATGCAAGACTACTTACCTACTTGGAGATTGAGTTGGTAATAAATACATCCCTTCATGGGGAGAGGAGCAAAATATAGACTATTGAGGAACATTTTTCTCCTTCTTTGGGTGGCAGCTTGGCTTAGTGCATGTTTCACAATTGAAATGTACAAGCCGAGAAGATTTCACTGCTGTGCATGGGGATCAGACCAAGGTATTCACCATTTTGAACTCACATTAGGTGCAACAACACCTCTGCATCAGACTTAAATGATTTGTGGTCTTGCAACCCTTGCATAATACCAAACTGTGGCTCTTGCATTATATACAGCACATCATGTGGGGGTGCGTTTTATGCAATGGGGTCCATAGTCTTATCTGCCACTTTTCACATATTGTACCTAAATGAGCAGCAAAAATGTAACAAATATGCTTTGTTATCCATGAATTCAATTTGTTTTCTATTGTGTAATACAGCAGCACCTTTCTTGTTCAGAGAGTCTTTTGGCACAAACCTCGGTCCTGAAACTAGTTCCTGGACTTGCATTAAAAATGCATGAATGGGAGCACAATTCCACATTTTGGTACAGAGTAAAAGGACACACCTTGATCTTTTTGGTTCCAATTTATCTCACAGCATTGTAAAATCGAAAGCAATTTAACAATTCAATACCTAGCAATACACATACATTGATCTGTTATTGTTGCTGTTGATCTGTCTCTTAACACAAATGTTTGAACGCAGGTGCAACAATAACAAATAGAACAAAATGACCTTCATAAAAAATATATATACACACAGGGGTATTAATACAAAGATGTTTTTAAATGTAATTATTTGCACAATTAATCTGCATCTCACGCTGATGAATATAATCTACTTTTGAAAATGCATATTGTTTCTGTCAATATCTCCTACCCTATCGTTCTTAACTTTATTTTCCTGCACCATGAGCAGTACATTTTCTAAAAAAAAAAACTTCTGGCTATTTGACATATTAGGTGGTAAGGCCATAGATGGAGATATTTCCTTCCATCTGTCAGTTTTGGAACGTTTAGGTTTTTTGTTGGTGACAATTCCCTTTGTTTGTTATGTAGCAATTATCACAATATTGAGTTCCATAACTTCAAAATTAATATATTAAGTTCCATAATTTTAATATGGCTATTTGACATATTAGGTGGTAAGGCCATAGATGGAGATATTTCCTTCCATCTGTCAGTTTTGGAACGTTTATGTTTTTTATTGGTGACAATTCCCTTTGTTTGTTATGTAGCAATTATGACAATATTGAGTTCCATAACTTCAAAATTAATATATTGAGTTCCATAATTTTAATATGGCTGCCGATGTAGCCATATGTAGGCAAGGTGCATTTGACAACAGTCGTATTTGACTCTTGTCTTTGTACAGATAGGAAGTCCCTAATAGTTTCCATTTAAGGTACACCTAAACGTTATAACCTATGTTCCTTCAGCATTGAGATATATATTGGATTTGTCAAAATGCTACCTCCTCAGTAACATCTGCTCTGCGAGTATATAGTCACTAGTGTACAATCTTCAAAGTGACAATCTTTGTGACTTTTAGTTGGCTATGCTTGTTGATGATCGGATTTTGTTCTCATCAAAGCTTTTAGAAAATGAAATAAAATGTAGTGCTCATTTGAGAAGAGTGGATTAATGATGCAAAGAATAAAATGTATATTTGTATAAAACCTATGTGGTTGTTTCTCTTTTTATTGAGGTCACTTTGTTTTATATTCTACTATTGCATCCACTAACCTTCATTCTAAATTATATATCATCGCTTAAGACTCTCAAAATCATGTTGTGATAATAAAATCAAAGCGTCTAACAAAGTGCTGTACTCTTTCGAAAAGGAGATTTTGAGAGTCTGAAGCGGTGATATTACATGGGGCACCACCACGGCAAGAAGCACCCGTCCAAGAGTGATCCGATTATCGGTGCAGCAACGGAGCGTGATATATATATATGTATATGTATATATATTACCTACTGGCGGTCGCCAGTAGGTAGTTATAGTTAGGACCACGTTTCCATAGGAAAACCTCAACATTCTATTTTGAATAACTTTGGCGCCGGTCGACGAATCCTCGCGAATTTCTCAAAATAGGTGGGGCGCTACGCTCCGCTCCTACCCTGAAAGTCTTGGGGGGATCCGTCAAGCGGGGGCTGAGATAAAAGGGGGGTCCCAAAACGCGTTTTTCCCATGCATTTTTCCATAGGACCTTTAGAACGAGCTACAGCCCGAACGGCTGAAAAGAATTACTCAAAATTTGGCAGAGAGGTAGTCCCTAGGTCAAGGAAGTGCCTTTTGTAGGTTTGGTGTAAATCTGTTCAGTAGAATCTGAGAAAATAGCCTTTGAATCAATATATATATTTGTAAGCGCGCAGCGTGCGCGCTGGGTGCGCGCACCTTGCCGTGTGCGAGCGCAATTCTGATTGGTTGTTAGATCTTAGTAAACATTCGAATCGGTGGAAGTCAGGAAGCGGCGGCAGCCATTTTGTCTATCGCATAAAGAGGGGGTGATAAACAAAGGGGGAGCACTTGAAAAGGGGGCAGAGTGGGTAGAAATAGACCCAGTAGGCATTGTAAGGGGGACAAAGTAGGACCTTGTAGGGCAAAAAAAAGAATAATATTTTGTAAAAAAATATCGCCGGGTGCGCGCACCCTGCGCGCACCCGGAAAAAAAAAAAAGAAATTTAAAAAAAATTGCATTTAAGTGTTTAGATATAAGGTGGCTCTAAAAAGAGCCCTTGTGTTTATTGTTTGTTTTTCGGTACCTACAAGTAAGTACCGACGCAGAGTCTGAGGTTCAAGAGGAAGACTCTGTTCCCTTCATCATTGAAGTGCACACCATCTCCTCTATAAATGTCTTGCATGTCGTAACGCAAGTTGTTGTGGTAAATGGAACCCATACCATAGTCTCTGAGGAAAGCAGAAATAGATTTGTTGACGTGCTTCCTTGCTTTGTCAATCTGCGGACAAAATTGGTTGGACCAGTTCCACTTTTGCCTTTGGCATATGTTAGAATATACAAAGGCAGTTTGTGGAAAAAGCGACATCAATTGCACAAAGGTGTCCTTAATAAGCATTTCCAAACCTACCCCAGTTAAAGTGCCTAGATCATTACCACCACAGTGCACAATAATAAGGTTAGGCTGTGGGAGATGTTGAAAGGTTTTCACCAAAGGCATTAATTGGTGCCACTTTAACCCTCTCTGACCAATCCACTTGATGTCTACATTTGGCAAAGCAAGGTCTCTCACCATACCTCTTTTCTCTGCAAATTTTTCACTCCAGAAGACATAGCTGTGTCCTACAATCCACACTGTGAACATCTTCAAAGGAGATCTGGATGCACTCAGGAGGTGTAATTCAGTAGAATGGTAAAAAGAAATGAAAGACAGTTTGGAAATGGAGGCATACATATTTTTTATAAAAAAAAAAAAGAACTGATTGGCTGTTTCATAGCATTCTACACTAAAAACTAGGCTGTATGTGTAAAAAAATAGAAGCATGTTTTGTATTGGTTCAGAAAAATGTGTTACCAAAGAACAGTACTATGGATTTGCTGTAAGGTTTGAAAAGCCAAGCACTCTTGCTCTGTGGAATTGAAACATTGTGTGGCGAACTTCTGACCTAACTCCACACAGCAGTGTTCCATGAGCTGTTGCTATGGTAGCAGGCAGAAGTCAAGTTGGGGGAAGGGAACTAGGCAGAAGTGAAGTAGGGGGAAGGGTACTTTTGGAAAAGGGTTGGTTTTCAAGCAATAGAAATGTGTGATTACATTTGAAAAAAAGGGGGAAGCAGTGAGATTTGAAATTAACATGTATATGTGTGGAAAAATAGAGGGAAAGATTGCCATTATCTGGTTCTGCTGAGTGGAGAGAGGTGTAGAGAACAGAGGTCCTGGCTCTGATAATGTGCTGTGGGGTTTTGAGGTTTCAGTCTGTAATGCAAATACATTCAGCATCACTAAGGCTAGTTGCCCTTGCTGGAGTGTAGGCAGTCACCCAGCATACACATGGTTTGTGGTCTGAAAAAGCAGTCTGGACATGTGCATTTAAAAAAATCTGAAAAGTGGATTCATAATGTGTCAGTCTGTAAAAGTGATTTTCACTTGCCAACAAAAAAGAGCAGTAAGTGTGCATTCTAATTGGCAAAGATTTTTCGTTTTGGGACTAATGTGAAAACATGACTCTGTGTGCAAAGAGGAATTACAGGAAGAGATTTGTTGCGTTTTGCTCTGGTGATGTCACAGTTGCATTAGTAGGAAAAAGGGGGAGTCTCTCAAAAAAAAAAAAAAAACCTTGGGTGCGCGCAGGGTGCGCGCACCTCAAAAAAATTTCAAAAAAAATTTTCAAAAAAAAAATTTGTTTGGTTAAGTTTATAAGTGGCTCTTAAAAGAGCCCTTGAGTTAATGGAGGGAAACAGGAAGAGAAAAACGCAAAAAAAGAAAAAACATCTATGGCCTAGTGCATGAATGCGCATCAAATTTGAGCTGAAGGAGATCAAGACTGGTCTCCCCCACAGAAATAAGAGAACCGCAATCAGTGCACCGTGTAGACAACCTCGCCAAACAAGGTGGACCAACAAGAGGTGTAGAAACAGGTGAAGGCACCATCGCAGCTGAAGTGCTCCCCTGAGCTGCCGAAGATGTGCTCGGCTGAGCTGCTGCTGATGTCGTCGGCTGAGCAGGTGGAGGGTTTTCTCCAGAAGCTCGACGATAAGATACTGGGTGCATTTTGTAAACATGTCTCAACATAGTGTGAATGCTAAAAGAATATTTCTTGTTAGGATTCCCACGAGATAAGACTTTTTTACAAAGTACACATGTAACTTTTGGTGCATTTACCTTTTTCTCATCCTTGGGAAAAGTAAAAAACTGCCATACAAAGCTGTCTTTCTGCTTCCTGTTCCTCTGCCTCTCAAGAGTGTCCTGCTCACTGTCTGAAGTAGGTTGCTGTTCAGCCATTGTCTCTCAACAACAGAATAGCTCCTTCTCCAAAGGAATCAGAACTAATAATGAGGGGAGTAGGTGTGGTTTGGGAAGAATCTGGAACAGAAAGTACTTCAAACCAATCATAAGTGATGATTCTTGATCACATGACTTGCCATGAGGGGATTGGGTGTGGTATTGAAACAATTAGAAACTGAAAGTAATGAAAACCAATAAGAAATGTTGTTTTATTATGTATAAACCCGAGGTGCGCGCACTGCGCAAGCTCCGTGCGCGCACCCCGTGATGACGTATGCACGAACGCGTAAACGCGCAGGTGCATACGTCATATACGCGCACCTAGCGCGCATACGTTTAACACGCGTATACGCGACCGTTATTGCGCGTAATTTTAGCGTATGCGGAAGTAAACCGCGTCGAGGGCGTAGGACGCATGCGTACGTACGTACGCATACGTACTGGGTGCGCGCACCCAGCGCGCACCAATAAGTATATTTGCGTACGTAAATAACGTACGCCGGAATTCATAAAAAACATACGAAATAGTACTAGGTGCGCGCTCAGAGCGCGCACCCCAAAAATTTATAAATAAAAAAAAAAAAAAAAAAAAAAAAGAGGACATTAAATAATTTAAAAAATTATAAAAAAAAATATCCAAATTGAATTATTTTAAAAAAATTTTATTAAAAAATACAGATAATATATAAATGAATATAAAGTAATTTTATTTAAATAAAAAAAAAATCTTACATTAAAAATACATAACTTAGCATATAAAAAACCATACAAATTCTCAGAAAAAAACATAGGTTTCAACAACAAAATATTTAGGGATTAGCATTTAAAAAACCTTGCAAATTCACTGAAAAAAACATAGGTTTCACACAGGTTATAGTTAGGAATTAGCATTTAAAAAACCTTGCAAATTCACTGAAAAAACCAAGGGTTTCACACACGTTATAGTTAGGAATTAGCATTTAAAAAACCTTAGAAATTCAGTGAAAAAACCATAGGTTTCACACATGTTATAGTTAGCTGGACATTTTACTCGTAAAAAACCAATGAAATTGCCCCGTTATAGTTAGTTCAGCTAACTATAACTCGCACGCCCGCAATGCACTGCTGATGACGTCACATATTACATCACTCATGACATGGTCAGTGACATCACTCATGACATCACTGATGACATCTCAAATGACATCACTGATGACATCACTCATGACATCATCCTTGTGATAGAGTGGCAGACCTCCTCTCACCCTAATATAACCTTTGATACACACATTCAAAAATAGAGACTAAACTTTTCAAAACAATGGACATACCAATACCAGTTACAACAACCTCTTCAGTAATTCTAAGATCCACATACACATCCACTCATTCACCAACAGTCCTATACAGTCACTCATACATGTAATAACTCATCATATGTACTCATACACCTATACATCCTGTTACACAATGCCACTCATCCATAGAGTTACTCACACACATAGTCACTCATGCTAATAAAGAATCAAACATACATTTACTTGCATATACAGTTATACACACACCACCACACTTACTTGTATGGAAACTTACACATACTTAGTCTTTTAATCAATCACTTATAGAAACACATACTTATTCATACAGGAACTCTTTCAATCTCTCACTCTCACATATACTCACTTATATACACCAATAGTCACATATACTAGTTTAAAACATATGTAGATACTCATAAAGACACTATAGAGACAGTCATTCACTCACTAACACACCCATACACACACTCATCCACCCATGCAGTCCTGCACACATGCTCTGACCAACACATACAAACAGTGAGTCAATCATTCATGCACCTATGCACTACGTAATACCCCCCAGCGAACCATGCAGACACTCAGACTGATACTCAAAAAAGCAACTAATATCCTATATAGACACCCATGTAGCTACTCACCAACCCATGCAGCCACTTAAACACAAAGTGAGAGACTGATACAGATATTTATATATTTAAACATTACTCACTAAGCTATGTATTCACTATGATACACTTAATCAGTCAGTTACACAATCAATTTTTCAAAAAGAAATCATCCATTTAGACAGTAATATACCCATTTATTCTTCCATCGACCTTGAGATATACATATATAAAACATATTTAATTTTCAGAAAAACACACATTCACTGGATGGTGTCATCAGTGATGTCATTTGAGATGTCATCAGTGATGTCATGAGTGATGTCACTGACCATGTCATGAGTGATGTAATATGTGACGTCATCAGCAGTGCATTGCGGGCGTGCGAGTTATAGTTAGCTGAACTAACTATAACGGGGCAATTTCATTGGTTTTTTACGAGTAAAATGTCCAGCTAACTATAACATGTGTGAAACCTATGGTTTTTTCACTGAATTTCTACATATGTTTTAAACTAGTATATGTGACTATTGGTGTATATAAGTGAGTATATGTGAGAGTGAGAGATTGAAAGAGTTCCTGTATGAATAAGTATGTGTTTCTATAAGTGATTGATTAAAAGACTAAGTATGTGTAAGTTTCCATACAAGTAAGTGTGGTGGTGTGTGTATAACTGTATATGCAAGTAAATGTATGTTTGATTCTTTATTAGCATGAGTGACTATGTGTGTGAGTAACTCTATGGATGAGTGGCATTGTGTAACAGGATGTATAGGTGTATGAGTACATATGATGAGTTATTACATGTATGAGTGACTGTATAGGACTGTTGGTGAATGAGTGGATGTGTATGTGGATCTTAGAATTACTGAAGAGGTTGTTGTAACTGGTATTGGTATGTCCATTGTTTTGAAAAGTTTAGTCTCTATTTTTGAATGTGTGTATCAAAGGTTATATTAGGGTGAGAGGAGGTCTGCCACTCTATCACAAGGATGATGTCATCAGTGATGTCATCAGTGATGTCATTTGAGATGTCATCAGTGATGTCATGAGTGATGTCACTGACCATGTCATGAGTGATGTAATATGTGACGTCATCAGCAGTGCATTGCGGGCGTGCGAGTTATAGTTAGCTGAACTAACTATAACGGGGCAATTTCATTGGTTTTTTACGAGTAAAATGTCCAGCTAACTATAACATGTGTGAAACCTATGGTTTTTTCACTGAATTTCTAAGGTTTTTTAAATGCTAATTCCTAACTATAACGTGTGTGAAACCCTTGGTTTTTTCAGTGAATTTGCAAGGTTTTTTAAATGCTAATTCCTAACTATAACCTGTGTGAAACCTATGGTTTTTTCAGTGAATTTGCAAGGTTTTTTAAATGCTAATCCCTAAATATTTTGTTGTTGAAACCTATGTTTTTTTCTGAGAATTTGTATGGTTTTTTATATGCTGAGTTATGTATTTTTAATGTAAGATTTTTTTTTTAATTTAAATAAAATTACTTTATATTCATTTATATATTATCTGTATTTTTTAATAAAAATTTTTTAAAATAATTCAATTTGGATATTTTTTTTTATAATTTTTTTAATTTTTTAATGTCCTCTTTTTTTTTTTTTTTTTTTTTTTATTTATAAATTTTTGGGGTGCGTGCTCTGAGCGCGCACCTAGTACTATTTCGTATGTTTTTTATGAATTCCGGCGTACGTTATTTACGTACGCAAATATACTTATTGGTGCGCGCTGGGTGCGCGCACCCAGTACGTATGCGTACGTACGTACGCATGCGTCCTACGCCCTCGACGCGGTTTACTTCCGCATACGCTAAAATTACGCGCAATAACGGTCGCGTATACGCGTGTTAAACGTATGCGCGCTAGGTGCGCGTATATGACGTATGCACCTGCGCGTTTACGCGTTCGTGCATACGTCATCACGGGGTGCGCGCACGGAGCTTGCGCAGTGCGCGCACCTCGGGTTTATACATAATAAAACAACATTTCTTATTGGTTTTTATTACTTTCAGTTTCTAATTGTTTCAATACCACACCCAATCCCCTCATGGCAAGTCATGTGATCAAGAATCATCACTTATGATTGGTTTGAAGTACTTTCTGTTCCAGATTCTTCCCAAACCACACCTACTCCCCTCATTATTAGTTCTGATTCCTTTGGAGAAGGAGCTATTCTGTTGTTGAGAGACAATGGCTGAACAGCAACCTACTTCAGACAGTGAGCAGGACACTCTTGAGAGGCAGAGGAACAGGAAGCAGAAAGACAGCTTTGTATGGCAGTTTTTTACTTTTCCCAAGGATGAGAAAAAGGTAAATGCACCAAAAGTTACATGTGTACTTTGTAAAAAAGTCTTATCTCGTGGGAATCCTAACAAGAAATATTCTTTTAGCATTCACACTATGTTGAGACATGTTTACAAAATGCACCCAGTATCTTATCGTCGAGCTTCTGGAGAAAACCCTCCACCTGCTCAGCCGACGACATCAGCAGCAGCTCAGCCGAGCACATCTTCGGCAGCTCAGGGGAGCACTTCAGCTGCGATGGTGCCTTCACCTGTTTCTACACCTCTTGTTGGTCCACCTTGTTTGGCGAGGTTGTCTACACGGTGCACTGATTGCGGTTCTCTTATTTCTGTGGGGGAGACCAGTCTTGATCTCCTTCAGCTCAAATTTGATGCGCATTCATGCACTAGGCCATAGATGTTTTTTCTTTTTTTGCGTTTTTCTCTTCCTGTTTCCCTCCATTAACTCAAGGGCTCTTTTAAGAGCCACTTATAAACTTAACCAAACAAATTTTTTTTTTGAAAATTTTTTTGGAAATTTTTTTGAGGTGCGCGCACCCTGCGCGCACCCAAGGTTTTTTTTTTTTTTTTGAGAGACTCCCCCTTTTTCCTACTAATGCAACTGTGACATCACCAGAGCAAAACGCAACAAATCTCTTCCTGTAATTCCTCTTTGCACACAGAGTCATGTTTTCACATTAGTCCCAAAACGAAAAATCTTTGCCAATTAGAATGCACACTTACTGCTCTTTTTTGTTGGCAAGTGAAAATCACTTTTACAGACTGACACATTATGAATCCACTTTTCAGATTTTTTTAAATGCACATGTCCAGACTGCTTTTTCAGACGACAAACCATGTGTATGCTGGGTGACTGCCTACACTCCAGCAAGGGCAACCAGCCTTAGTGATGCTGAATGTATTTGCATTACAGACTGAAACCTCAAAACCCCACAGCACATTATCAGAGCCAGGACCTCTGTTCTCTACACCTCTCTCCACTCAGCAGAACCAGATAATGGCAATCTTTCCCTCTATTTTTCCACACATATACATGTTAATTTCAAATCTCACTGCTTCCCCCTTTTTTTCAAATGTAATCACACATTTCTATTGCTTGAAAACCAACCCTTTTCCAAAAGTACCCTTCCCCCTACTTCACTTCTGCCTAGTTCCCTTCCCCCAACTTGACTTCTGCCTGCTACCATAGCAACAGCTCATGGAACACTGCTGTGTGGAGTTAGGTCAGAAGTTCGCCACACAACGTTTCAATTCCACAGAGCAAGAGTGCTTGACTTTTCAAACCTTACAGCAAATCCATAGTACTGTTCTTTGGTAACACATTTTTCTGAACCAATACAAAACATGCTTCTATTTTTTTACACATACAGCCTAGTTTTTAGTGTAGAATGCTATGAAACAGCCAATCAGTTCTTTTTTTTTTAATAAAAAATATGTATGCCTCCATTTCCAAACTGTCTTTCATTTCTTTTTACCATTCTACTGAATTACACCTCCTGAGTGCATCCAGATCTCCTTTGAAGATGTTCACAGTGTGGATTGTAGGACACAGCTATGTCTTCTGGAGTGAAAAATTTGAAGAGAAAAGAGGTATGGTGAGAGACCTTGCTTTGCCAAATGTAGACATCAAGTGGATTGGTCAGAGAGGGTTAAAGTGGCACCAATTAATGCCTTTGGTGAAAACCTTTCAACATCTCCCACAGCCTAACCTTATTATTGTGCACTGTGGTGGTAATGATCTAGGCACTTTAACTGGGGTAGGTTTGGAAATGCTTATTAAGGACACCTTTGTGCAATTGATGTCGCTTTTTCCACAAACTGCCTTTGTATATTCTAACATATGCCAAAGGCAAAAGTGGAACTGGTCCAACCAATTTTGTCCGCAGATTGACAAAGCAAGGAAGCACGTCAACAAATCTATTTCTGCTTTCCTCAGAGACTATGGTATGGGTTCCATTTACCACAACAACTTGCGTTACGACATGCAAGACATTTATAGAGGAGATGGTGTGCACTTCAATGATGAAGGGAACAGAGTCTTCCTCTTGAACCTCAGACTCTGCGTCGGTACTTACTTGTAGGTACCGAAAAACAAACAATAAACACAAGGGCTCTTTTTAGAGCCACCTTATATCTAAACACTTAAATGCAATTTTTTTTAAATTTCTTTTTTTTTTTTTCCGGGTGCGCGCAGGGTGCGCGCACCCGGCGATATTTTTTTACAAAATATTATTCTTTTTTTTTGCCCTACAAGGTCCTACTTTGTCCCCCTTACAATGCCTACTGGGTCTATTTCTACCCACTCTGCCCCCTTTTCAAGTGCTCCCCCTTTGTTTATCACCCCCTCTTTATGCGATAGACAAAATGGCTGCCGCCACTTCCTGACTTCCACCGATTCGAATGTTTACTAAGATCTAACAACCAATCAGAATTGCGCTCGCGCACGGCAAGGTGCGCGCACCCAGCGCGCACGCTGCGCGCTTACAAATATATATATTGATTCAAAGGCTATTTTCTCAGATTCTACTGAACAGATTTACACCAAACCTACAAAAGGCACTTCCTTGACCTAGGGACTACCTCTCTGCCAAATTTTGAGTAATTCTTTTCAGCCGTTCGGGCTGTAGCTCGTTCTAAAGGTCCTATGGAAAAATGCATGGGAAAAACGCGTTTTGGGACCCCCCTTTTATCTCAGCCCCCGCTTGACGGATCCCCCCAAGACTTTCAGGGTAGGAGCGGAGCGTAGCGCCCCACCTATTTTGAGAAATTCGCGAGGATTCGTCGACCGGCGCCAAAGTTATTCAAAATAGAATGTTGAGGTTTTCCTATGGAAACGTGGTCCTAACTATAACTACCTACTGGCGACCGCCAGTAGGTAATATATATATATATATATATATATATATATATATTACCTACTGGCGGTCGCCAGTAGGTAGTTATAGTTAGGACCCTGTTTCCATAGGAAATCCGCAACATTCTATTTGTGCCTTTTGCAGGTCTGGTGTAAATCTGTTCAGTATTTCCTGAGAAAATAGCATTTAAAAGCATATATATATGTGGGCGGAGCCTAACCACACATCTCATCCTGAGATCTGATTGGCTGTCAGCACTTCATCCAAGAAGTGTTGGCAGCCATCTTGGGACCAATATACATGATAGCACCTCATTAAAAAGCATTGCAGTTAATAGAAGGTTTTAAGACTTTAGTTACATTATAAATCATTTGTTGATGGTACCATACTCATTTTAGGAATTGTGGTATGTTCTAAGGTGATTTCACCATGTGAAAAAGCCTTCTGCTGGGATATCATGATTGAGAGAAAAATATTTTCTCATGCTTTTACCACAGAGGTTTGGAAGGTGATCTATAGGCTAAACTGAGAGCTTATTTTCTGTAAATTCACATTATCTTTCTCAGTCATGTGAGAATGAAGTCTGACATTCTCAGTAAAACATGTACATCCAACAAGGGCAGAGACTGTCAGTTGATTCCTTTGTGTTCTACTGCAGCTTCCCAGAGTGTTCCAAAGAACTACTAGAGCGCTAACAGTCCTACTTATGATAAACGTATGGCACACCTGAAGCCATCTTGCTTGGATTAAAGTGGTAACTCTTAAAACATTTAATTTAAAAAGGAACAAAATGAGGGGGTTCATTTTTCCATAAAAAGTATGATTAGTGCTGCAGAAAGAAAAATTAGGGCACATTTTGAGTGACTTCTCAAATCCTCTTCTATTTCATTAAAACATTCTGACATGCAGACTGAAACATGCACTTTCAATACCAGCAGCAGTTTTCCCTGGTGAGCAGTAGCTTTACTACAGTGATCTAATGAGCAAAAAGAGTGCTAACATTCTGAATTTATGGCAAATGTGTGACACATCTGAATGCCTTCTTGATGGAATCAAAGTAAAAAACTGAAAGTATTTCCTACTGAGGAGACTGCAGTAAATAAGGAAATTAGGAAACTTCATAACAAATAAGTCTCCCAAGATGGCCACCAGAGACAAAAGAGCCCAAATGTAGCCCAAATATCACCCAGATGTAGCCCAAGAATAGCCCAATGACAGAATGTCCCAGAATGTTCTTAAAAACAACTAGAGCGCTTACTGTCTTCATTATGACAAAAGTATGGCACACCTGAAGCCATCTTGATTGGAATAAACTGGTAACACTTAAAACATTTAATTTAAAAAGGAACACAATGAGGAGGTTCATTTTGCCATAGAAATTATGATTAATGCTGAAGAAAGAAAATGAGGGCACATTTTGAGTGACTTCTCAAATCCTCTTCTATTTCATTAAAACATTCTGACATGCAGACTGAAACATGCACTTTTAATACCAGGAGCAGACTTCCATGGTGCAGTAGTTTTACTACAGTGATCTAATGAGCAACTAGAGTGCTAACATTCAGAATTTATGGCAAATGTGTGACATATCTGGATACCTTCATGATGGAATCAAAGTAAAAAACTGAAAGCATTTCCTACTGAGGAGACTGCAGTACATGAGGAAATTAGGAAACTTCATAACAAATAAATCTCCCAAGATGGCCACCGGAGACAAAAGAGCCCAAATGTAGCCCAAAATCACCCAGATGTAGCCCAAATATAGCCCAATGACAGAAGTGTGCAAAACACTTATTATTTTGTGTTTTTGCAGTGTTATATAGTGCAGACTTGTCAGGTATTGGAGTGCTTTACATGAGCATTGGTTACATCACACAAGAACAAATTCATTTTGGTTGTAGACATGGGGAGACTAAGTGATTTGACCAGAATCACAGAATGTCGAGCTGAAGCAGAAACTTCAACCTGGTTCCCCAGTTGCAAAGTCTGCAGTTCTGGAAGTAACACCACATCCTCTCCCCTAAGTGCAACATTTAATCAAGTGGTCAACTGGATAAAAAAACATAAAGATAACAAATAATTTAAAAGTGCTTTGTCGCTATTTGAAAACTCAGAAAATATGTCCTTATTTTAGTCTTTTAGAGCACTAACCATAATTTTGATGCCAATAAGACCCTCTCATATATGTAATTTCTAAAGGAAATGCTCTAGGTATTACAGTTTTGATTACATCAAGATGATGTCAGGCGTTCCACACTTTTGTAATAAATATAGAATGTTAGCAATCTAGTTGTTCATTAGGATACTGTTGAGAGGCAGAGGCCAGGGGCACGGACTCTGAAAATTGAAGGCAGGTAGGAGGGTGCAAAGGCAACAATTTAACCACACTGAGCAGGCAGGAAGGGCCGTGGAAGCACAACAGACTATGGAGGGCAGTGGAAAGGGGGGCAGGGGCAACAAACCAACAATACAGGACTTGCAAGAGAGGCTGTTGGAGGGAAGATCTATTACGGGTCAAGGAAGCTAGGGGCGGTCCCCAGATCCCCGGGAGCCACCACAGAACTGAGCAGGAGAGTGAGTCAGGGACAAAAGGGGCACCTTAATTTGAGCCGGGGTGCCTAGGAACGCTTGCTCCAAAAATGAAGAAAACAGACATATGAGACATGGAATTGGAGGCAGAATACAATGGCAGTTTAATGAGAAGATGCAACTTCAAAGAAACCGCAGAATAGAGACATAAAGTACAAAATACAGAATCCAGATAATCATACAGCTGTCATAATATTCTCTGTATCTCAATTAATGTACTGACAGAGAGAGAGAGAAAACACATCTATAAATGCATCATGAGAAACAAGTTACACCAAGGAAAATGTTACCTAGGAACACTCACGTTTACTCTTAGAGCAAGCATTCCTGCAATTACAATACAAAATCTTTTAAATGCAAAAGTAAAGAGAACAATGGTTAAACATAACATGACATTTCATATAGGTTAAATAGAATAAGATACTTCAAGCAAAGCAGAGCAAGACATTTTAAGCAAAGGAAGACAAGAGCTCCCAGCTCTTGGGGAAAACCTGCACTGCCTGTTAACCAACATACAGACGGCGAGGTAGTCCGTCGATATCTGTGGGTGCTCCCTTTTTATATCATTTTGTGGGCTCCTTTGCACGCTACATCTACCTACGTATGCTACCCAAAAGCTTCGTCTGCAGATTTTACCAGACATTTCGTCATTTACCCACTTAATGCTGACAATGGACTGGGTGAAAAGGTCAGTCTCTCAGGCCAATCGCTTATCGTAAGTTCCATAGAGCAAGCAGAAAATAATGGGTATTGTACGGGAATTCAATATATTCATGTATAAAATCTCCTCAGTTCTCCTAACTTGACGCTCTGCGGTTGCCACTTCCTTAAAAGCGGGAAACCTGCCCAGGAAGCAAGTACCAGTCCAGGATGCAGCCTACTGTATGTCGACAGCTTCAGGGGGATGTTGAACTTTGATACCGAGCACGGAGCACTCGGGTAGGGTGGGGGCTACTAGTTTGGATCAGAAGGCCTCGCAGACCTGCCTTCAGACTGCTATACACTAAAATTGCAGAGCTATGGTCAATTTAACAAAGAGGCCTACATATTGAACAGAAGGGCCTACACAGGGGTTTTATGCTGTCAGGAGCACGCTGTGACTCTCAAGTGATGTTCGTCCCCTTTCCAGAGAGTAAAATAAAAAGTATTACACATCCGGCAGTGGATGTGTGTTTTATTAACCGTGAGGGGGGTTTCTTGCATAGTTTTGGTCGAATTTTTGTCGAATCCCCTTTGAATGGCTTGGTGTGCATGTGTATTAAATGTGCCCGTCAATAGCTACCCATGTTTGTATAAATAAACGACAAGGGTGTCTACCAGGATTAGGCACGGTAGGGCATCAGACATGTCAGAGCTTCACTAGTGGTGTAAATACATTCCACGTGGATTCATTGCATGCATAGTCGCCTTTTAATGAATATCACGCAAATCGTCATGGTGATAGGTACATACGGTTTGTCCAGCATGTCCTAGGTGTGTCTATAAATATATATTTTTTAAAAATAATAAAAAACAGTGGCCGGCCCTGGGGATTGGGGTCAAAAAAATATAATTAGGAGACTGGCCCTGGGGGATGGGGTCATCAGGGCCAATAAATTAGAATAGGAAGGGGAACCAAACAGCCCCCCTTCTTAAAAAACTAAAATAAATAAAAGACTGGCATCGTGCCGGAGGCCATGCCCCCTCCGTGCAGCACTCTGCAAACGCGCCCCCAACAGGCATCTCCAGTATGCGCCAGGGAGCTGCGCTGCAGCCAGGTGTTCTGAGGCCAAGCCCCTTTTTACACCTCTCTGCAACGCAGCTCTGTGGCGCTTACTGGAGGTACCTAGTGGTCTAGTTTGACCCTAGGGACCCTTAGGATTCAAGGGGACTTAATCTCTCAACTTAGAACAGCCACAGGGCGCGTTTGCACAGTGGTGAAGGGAGGGGACGGGGCCTGAGGTGACGTGTGCAAACACGCACTATGGCACGTTTTAAATTGGGGATATAATTTCCCTTCAATACTGAGGGCCCCTGGGGGCTAACTGGCCCCTGGGGGCTAACTAGCCCACCAAGTGCTTCCAGTAAGCGCCACTGAGCTGCATTGCAGAGAGGTGGTCCAGGCCGTGCCACTTTTTACACCTCTCTGCAACGCAGCTCTGTGGCACTTACTGGAGGTACCTAGTGGGCTAGTTGGACCCTAGGGACCCTCAGGATTCAAATGAACTTAATCTCCCAACTAAAAATGGACACAGGGCGTGTTTACACAGTGGTGAATGGAGGGGACGGGGCCTGAGTTAACGTGTGCAAAAACGCCCTGTGGCCTGTTTTAAGAGGTAGTTTTAATCCCCATGCCCTATTATATACTAGGGGCTTACAGAGGAGGTCATGCTAATCACAGGGGGACCCCAACGCATAATGTTCCCTAGTGTATGTAGGTGTTTTCACTGTATTCTAAGTGTCTTTTAACATAGCACTGGCTCTAGGACTGGTTAGTCAGACTCAGTTACCACCAGTATCCGTCTGAAAAAGTTGAGGGTACAGGATGATTTTGCAACAAGGCTTCTTTCTGCTCTTCTTTTTGTTCTTTCTGCACGTTATCCTTCTTCCTGCACTTATCTTCGTATTTGAGGACTTCTGTTGCTTCTTTCTGCACTTCTTTTGTTTCTTTCTGTGCATTTTTTCTTCTTTCTTCACATGTCCTATCTCTGTAGGCATAGTTAGAAATTAGCATTTAAAAAACCTTTGAAATTCACAGAAAAAACCATAGGTTTCAGGCACGTTATAGTTAGGAATTAGCATTTAAAAAACCTCAGAAATTCACTGAAAAAACCATAGGTTTCAGGGGTGTTATAGTTAGCTGGACTTTTCACTTGTACAAAACCATTGAAATTCCCCCGTTATAGTTAGTTCAGCTAACTATAACTCGCGCGCCCGCAATGCACTGCTGATGACGTCACATATTACATCACTCATGACATGGTCAGTGACATCACTCATGACATCACTGATGACATCTCAAATGACATCACTGATGACATCACTGATGACATCATCCTTGTGATAGAGTGGCAGACCTCCTCTCACCCTAATATAACCTTTGATACACACATTCAAAAATAGAGACTAAAATTTTCAAAACAATGGACATACCAATACCAGTTACAACAACCTCTTCAGTAATTCTAAGATCCACATACACATCCACTCATTCACCAACAGTCCTATACAGTCACTCATACATGTACTCACTCATCATATGTACTCATACACCTATACATCCTGTTACACAATGCCACTCATCCATAGAGTTACTCACACACATAGTCACTCATGCTAATAAAGAATCAAACATACATTTACTTGCATATACAGTTATACACACACCACCATACTTACTTCTACGGAAACTTACACATACTTAGTCTTTTAAACAATCACTTAAAGAAACACATACTTATTCATACAGGAACTCTTTCAATCTCTCACTCTCACATATACTCACATATATACACCAATAGTCACATATACTAGTTTAAAACATATGTAGTTACTCATAAAGACACTATTGAGACAGTCATTCACTCACTAACACACCCATACACACACTCATCCACCCATACAGTCCTGCACACATGCTGTGTTCAACCCATACAAACAGTGAGTCACTCATTCATGCACCTATGCACTACATAATACCCCCCACCGAACCATGCAGACACTCAGACTGATACTCAAAAAACCAACTAATAACCTATATAGACACCCATGTAGCTACTCACCAACCCATGCAGCCACTTATACACAAAGTGAGAGACTGATACAGATATTTACATATTTAAACATTACTCACTAAGCCATGTATTCACTATGATACACTTAATCAGTCAGTTACACAATCAATTTTTCAAAAACAAATCATCCATTTAGACACTTATATACCCATTTATTCTTCCATCGACCTTGAGATATACATATATAAAACATATTTAATTTTCAGAAAAACACACATTCACTGGATGATGTCATCAGTGATGTCATCAGTGATGTCATTTGAGATGTCATCAGTGATGTCATGAGTGATGTCACTGACCATGTCATGAGTGATGTAATATGTGACGTCATCAGCAGTGCATTGCGGGCGCGCGAGTTATAGTTAGCTGAACTAACTATAACGGGGGAATTTCAATGGTTTTGTACAAGTGAAAAGTCCAGCTAACTATAACACCCCTGAAACCTATGTTTTTTTCAGTGAATATATATATATATATATATATATATATATATATATATATTCACTGAAAAAACCATAGGTTTCACACACGTTGTAGTTAGGAATTAGCATTTAAAAAACCTTGCAGATTCACTGAAAAAACCATAGGTTTCACACATGTTATAGTTAGCTGGACATTTCACTCGTAAAAAACCAATGAAATTCCCCCGTTATAGTTAGTTCAGCTAACTATAACTCGCGTGCCCGCAATCCACTGCTGATGACGTCACATATTACATCACTCATGACATGGTCAGTGACATCACTGATGACATCTCAAATTACATCACTGATTACATCACTGATGACATCATCCATTGAGTATGTGTTTCTTAACAATTTTAATATGTTTAATATATATAGGGAAAGGCCTGTTGAAGAATGAGTGGGTGTACAAGTGTGTAAATGGATGATTTTCTGTGGTGCGTAACTAACTCTATAAGTGAGTCATTAAATGTATCTTACTGCAGACTAGTGACTAAACTGTGTAAATATCTGTATGTTTCTGTATGTTGGTGTATAAGTGGCTGCATGGTTTTGTGAATACCTATGTGAGTGTCTATATGAGTTATTGATTGCTTGTCTCAGTATCTGTATGGGTTCCTGAGTGTTTGTGTGGGTAGGGTGTGTGTGACTCTATGCATAGATGTGTGAGTGGGTGATTCTATGGGTGCATGGTTTTAAGAGTGCATCTGTGATGGACTGTATGGTTGAGTGAGTGTATGTGTGGGTGTGTTAGGGATTGAATGTATATCTCAGTGGTACATTTGTGACTAACTACATATGTGAAAGGCAGTATATATGTGTGTAAGAGTATATAAGTGGGTAGATGTGCTAGTGTGTGATTGTGAGAGTGACTGTATGGATGAGTGTGTGCTTGTATCAATGATTCTATAAGAGCGTAAGAATGTGGTACTATTTTTGTGATTAAGTGAACTTGAGTGTGTATAACCGCATAGGTGAGTAAATGGGAGTGTAATTATTTGCATGACTGACTAGGTGTGAGAGTACCTCTATGGATGATTGGTGGTGTGTGAGTGCCTATATAGGTGTATAAATGCATATGATAGTCTTGTATGGAGTGATTGTAAGTATGAGTGACTGTACAGGTGAATGAGTGGAGGTGTATGTAGACCTAACAGTTAATAAGTGGGTATGTAGTTATTGGTATTGGAGTATGTATGGTTTTGAGAATGGAACTCTGAAATTTTGAGTCGGTGTATCAAAGGTTATATTAGGGTGTGAGAAGATGTGGTAATTTATCACATGGATGACGTCATCAGTGATGTCATCAGTGATGTCATTTGAGATGTCATCAGTGATGTCATGAGTGATGTCACTGACCATGTCATGAGTGATGTAATATGTGACGTCATCAGCAGTGGATTGCGGGCGCGTGAGTTATAGTTAGCTGAACTAACTATAACGGGGGAATTTCATTGGTTTTTTACGAGTGAAATGTCCAGCTAACTATAACATGTGTGAAACCTGTGGTCTTTTCAGTGAATTTGCAAGGTTTTTTAAATGCTAATTCCTAACTATAATATGTGTGAAACCTATGGTTTTTTCAGTGAATTTCAAAGGTTTTTTAAATGCTAATTCCTAACTATAACGTGTGTGAAACCTATGGTTTTTTTAGTGAATTTGTAAGGTTTTTTAAATGTCTATGTATTATTATATTTTTTATATATTTATTTTACAATAAACTACCTATGTATATAGTTATAGATTGACTGTATCCTGTAATATTGAATGGCTCAGCTCTTTTTTTTTTATTTGGATAAAGTTGAACAGCATAGTTAATATCTTCTATAAACTTATAAACACTTTAATAATGTTTTTTTTTTTTTAAGGGTTTTTGACCGTGTGTGCACCGTGCGTGCACGGTGTGCGCTCCACGTGCGCATGCGTACGTCGGGCGTGCTCCGTGCGCGCGTGCTCCGTACGCGCATGCGCGCATGCTCCCTATGCGCGTGCTCCGTAGGTGCATGCGTGCGTGCACCGTGCGCATACGGTGTGCGCACCTGTGTGCTCCGAGTGTGCATGCGTACGTTGTGCGTGCTCCATGCACGCATGCTCCGTATGCGCATGCGCGTGTAGTCCCTATGCGTGTGCTCCGTACGCGTATGCGTGCGTGCACCGTGCGTGTACGGTGCACGTACTGGCGTGCTCTGAGTGCGCATGTGTGCGTGCTCCGTGCGTGCTCCGAGTGCGCATGTGTGCGTGCTCCGTGCGCAAGTCATGTGATTACCAAACAACACTTTTCATTGGTTCATATTAGTTTCAGTTTCAGAATCTTGAAACACCACACCCACTCCCCTCACTTTTTCTACTAATTTCCTGGGAGAAGGAGCAAAACAACCTTTTGAAGCAAAAACTTCAATTGAAAATGGCAGAGCACCACTCCACTTCAGAAAGTGAGGAAGAGACCTTTTTGAACCAGCAACAAAAAAGAAACAGAAACACTCCTTCATTTGGAAATTTTTTACATTTCCTGATGGACAAAAAACGGTAAACGCACCAAAAGTTACTTGCACTGTATGTGGGACAGTCTTATCACGTGGAGACCCAACCAAAAAATACTCTTTCAGTATTTTTTCAATGATTCGACACTTTAAAAAAATGCACCCTGTAGCATATGCTAAGGATTCAACACGGTCCACGAGGGAGAATCCTGAATCTGCTCAGCCGAGCACTTCATCTGCGGCTGCAGAATCACCATGCTCCAGATCTCTGGACATCCGTCCTCTCTTCAAAAACGTCCACATTCATTGCAACATGTGCAATGTCACACTCTGTTATGGAGAGACCAGCATCAATCTTATAGAACAGAAGATCCAGCGGCACACTTGCTCCCCTGTTAATTTTTTTTTTTATTTATAATTTCTGTTCCTGTTGAACAGTTTTTTTTTGTTGCTCTAAAAAATCCACAAAAAAATACAAAATTGTTAAAAATAAAAAAATACAAAACAAAACAAAAAGTTCTTTTCAGAACTCACTTCACTTCTCCAAGAAGAGCTATATTCTTAATATATATACTGTGTTGTAAATTAATTGAATGAATGTGTAGTGTATACATGAATGATTGAAATGAATGAAATGACTGAGTGAAGAGGAGGAAAGGACTGAGAGAATGAGAGTGACAAGGAAAGTATGATCAGTCATGAAAGGGAAGTGAGAGACTGACTGCAATAAAAGGACAAAGGGTAGAGGATACAGGTAAGAAGAGTGAATGAGTAAGGGAATGGCAGTGAGTAATGGAGAGTGAGGGAGGGGGAGTGAGAAAAGGGGAGTAAGGGATGGAGATAGGAAAAGGGAGTAACAGACGAAGCGGATGAAGTACAGCAGGGTAAAGGGATTGAAAGTAAGAGAAGTGGAGTGATGGTGAGATAAGGGGTATGAGGATTAGAAAAGGTGGTAAGGGAAAGTGAGAGATGGGGAGCGAGGGGATGGAGAGATTTAGGAAACTGGAGTGAGAGAAAGGGAGTCAGGATTTCAATGAGCAAAGCAGAGTGAGGGAGAGTGAAGGAAACAATGCGAAAAGGTGAAGAGGTGTGAGATACAAACAGGATGAAATGAAGTAGGAGAATAGGAGTGACTATGAGTAAAGGATAGTGATAGTTAGGGAAGGTGAGGGAAGAATAATTTACATAGATGGAAAATGAGTGATGGAGAGGGAAGGAGTGGTAGAAACAGAGGGGCAGATTTATAACAAACTAATGCAGCACGGTGCAGCAAGTAATTTTGCTGTGCCGTGCTGCGTTAGTTTAGAAGCATGAAAAGTGACGTAGTGGTGGCGCAGGGGGCTTCTAAATCTGCCCCAGAGATGTTATGGAAATTAAGGGTAAGACAGACAAAGGGAGAGAGACAGAAACAGAGACAGAGAGCAAGGAACTGAGAAGGAGTAAAGCAGTTAGAATGACTGAGACATATGGAAACAGGGAGAGTAACATGGTTGAAAAAATAGTGATGGAGGCAGTAAACCTAGGGGAGTAGTAGAGAAGGAGTGGGGGAGTTACAAAAGAGCAGTAGAGGAAGAAGAGAGAGGGAAGGGGAATGAGAAAAGCAGAGTGAGGAGAAGTGAAGAAAATGGAGCATGAAAGTGAAGAGGTGAGAAATACAGATATTTTAAACTTACCTGACCAACAAAATAACTTAATTAGAAATAAATGTTTTTTTTTACTTGCTAGAAAAAAGGATTACATTTCCTAAATTTTCTTTCTCGATCTGAAAAAAAAGAAAAAAAGTATTAATATTTAACAATACATTTTAGAATACAGTACACATATTTTCATATTTAACAAAGTAATTTTTTGCCCTTTTTTTGCTGTTTTCAGAATATATTGAATTTCACTGAAAATAGTGATATCAATTGCATTCATCACTTAACAGCGGGCAAAAAAATTAACAATCTGAAAGATTGTTTAAAAAAAGCCCTGAATCTATCCTCAGTAAAACATACCTTGATAGAAATGTAACATATATATTAAAAATATCTTCTAAGAACAATAACTATTTGCAATAAATATCGTCTGCAAATCTTGTACACCAAAATAATATCTGTTTAAGAAGTCCACAATAGAAACAGTTACCTTTCCATGAGGCCAAATGGTAATTGTTAAATTCTTTTTTGGTGAAATATCCAATGGTAATCCAATAAAATCGAAATAATGGTTTCTTCAGATGCTGCAATTTGTATCTAAAATTTTGGTTTTAGAAAAATTAAGTAGGAATTTGGTAATTCTGCAGGCAAACGTTGCTTGGAAATCAATTGTGAATCATTACACAGTGTCCAGCCTTTTTCACATTGTAGATAAACTGTGTAATGACCAGAAGTTATACAAGGTCCATAATGGAAAATTATTGCAACTGCAACAAAAGTCTTTCCTGATATTGATAATTGATTTCCTGTAAACTTCTTTATTAAAGTGTCCAATTTTGTTCCATCAGCTCTACAACGTTGCATCATTAAAATTACATACTGTCCATATTTCTTTAAAAATAACGTTGATAACATTTCTGATTTACATTGAGAACATTCCATGTTGTGATTTGCATCTTTAACTAATTTACTAAAAGTCACTGATTTACTCTCTGGTAATGTTAAATATATGGACCTTTCAGAATCAACATTGGAGCTGCATGTGTTCAAACAGTTTTCACAACAATGTTCCCATTTATAAGAGAGACCAAACATATTTTCTATTTCTACCCCTTCATCTTCCAGTACCATAAGCATATACATTAAGAATTCCTGTGCATCTTGCTGGACATTTTGAGTAAACTGTGTACATCCAGAACATACATCTAAAAGATTTCTAACATCAGAAGCACTTTCTATTTTAGTTTTATCATTACTCAGCTTCTCATAAAGGAAACTCAGCAGAGAACAGAATCTTTTTTCATGATTTAGTATTATCTGCTCTTTCAAACTTACAAGATAAAATACAACATTCAGCACTACATTAGCGTAGCAGTTAACACCAGAGTTATTTTCAAAATGACAACCAACAACCTCTTCAGCATTGTCCTTTTTCTTTTTGCTTGCAATCACATCAGTCTCTATTTGTTTACTCTTCTGTACATCCTCATTACAGATATTCTCAATTCTCCTTTTCCGACAAACAACACGTTTTTCAAACACAGGATACTGACCTAAATGAGGAGCATAGCTTCTTCTTAATCTATTATACTCCTTTACACAGTTTGCATCAGCACTAACTTTTGACACATCAAAGTCTATCATGAATAAACCAGATATTTTTTTCACGCGTGACAAAGCAACATATGCCATACCTTCTTTAAACACACTAGATCCAATGTTTACAAAAGCACTATCTACAGTTAATCCTTGAGATTTGTGAATAGTTACAGCATATGCTAGAGAAAACGGAAACTGCTTCCTACGTACATATAAGTCTTTCACAAGCAAGAAACGAACTGAACAACGACTAATGTCTTTAACCTCTTCAATCTGATCAAATTTTATTTTTAAAAATTCAATTCCATCTTTTTTCTGGTAATTAACAAAACCCACAACTTTACCCATAGCTTCATTCACTAAACCTTTTTCTACATCCAAATTACGTCTTAAAATTACTCGACAGTTCATACATACATAAAGATTCTTTTTTAAACCAGCTGTTTTTAATATGTTTTTCTCTAGAGAATCCAATGTAGTTGTCAATTTGCTTGTCAATATAATAGTTATTCCTTCATGCTGTATTTTATCCACAGCTTCCAGTTTTATAATCTCTTCATTTTCCAATTTCAAAAGTTCTTGATTGAATATAGAGGATTCATGTAGTGTTGGCATTAAGCAGATTACAGTATTTTTTCCTGCAATTTTCTTGTATATTTTCTCTGGAACTATTTGTTCTGTTGGAAACAAATTACATAGCAATCGACTCTGTAAAGCTTTTCTGCCATGTTCTGTGAGTAGTCCAATTCTGATATCTTTGAGAATACTTGCATAATCATCATCATTTGCTTGCCGCATATTGGTAATGAGTTCTTTGTACTCAAAGTATGTCCAAATATTCACAGTACCTATACTTCCTAACGACTTTTTCGTGTCTTCATGTGTAAGAGTATGAAATACTGGTTGTCCTTTAACTGGAGTGAGCTGCAGTAGATCCCCAAAAACTATAACATGTTTTCCTCCAAATAGCACGTCATAGTCTGTCTTTAGAATATGCTGCATTCTTAAATGCACAAAGGCAAGCATTAAGTTTGATACCATGCTTACTTCATCAATAATGAGAACTTTCATTTTTTTCAATACTCTTGAAACTTCAAAACATGCTTCTCCTGTTAGCTTGTGGTATTGTATTTTGTTCTCATGCTCTACTGGTAACATTAGCAAACGATGGAGGGTAATTCCTTTTATGTTATATGCTGCTAACCCAGTTGGAGCAGTAACAACACAAGACAAAGTTGAATCAGTTTTTTTCTGTAGGTAGCTTCTAATTACTTTAATTAAGAAACTTTTTCCAGTTCCAGCTTGTCCACTCACATACATTCTGATTGGTTCAAATGATGTGCATGAGCATTCTTTATTTTCATGTAGTAATCCATGATCAATTTGTTTTGTGACTTCCTCATAAATTTGTTGTTGTTCATCATACAGTTGTTGTTCCAAATTTGGTAAGTTTATTAAATCTTCCTGAGCTTGATTCATAGCTGTTTCCACTTCAGTCATGGCTATTGCAGCTTCATTTTCTACGATTGGTTGTCCTAGAGGATCTTAACTGAGCGTCCCAGAACTTTGACTGTCTTGAGAACTGTCTCTAGCTACTTCAGCTGCAATTGTTGCTTCTTGTTCAATTTCTTCATTTAACATTTGTACATAAGTTGTGAAAGTACTGCATTCTATGGTATCTTTGCATGCATTAAAGGAATCTTCATAGCTTTGAAAATGTCCAAGTAATTCATCCTCTGAACGCCATGGTTTAAACAACTGTAAAAGTGCTAAGTAGTAAAATTCCTTCTTGTCAGTAGTGTCGCAACTCAGCTTTCTGTGATTAATCAAACTTCCTTTTGTTTGTTTTACCAAAAATCCTTCCTCACCCATGACTTTATATTTTCCATTGTTGATGTCTTCTGTGGTATTCCGTTTAAAAATGTAGTTCTGCAGCACTTCATAGAGACACATGTTCTCAAGATGATGACTTCTCTCTGTGTCCAACATGTTTGTTCTTAAAATGTCTGTACTTTCTGGTGCGAACTTCTCTCTGTGTCCAACATGTTTGTTCTTAAAATGTCTGTACTTTCTGGTTCGTACTCTGCTAAATATTCAATTTCTCGAATAGATTTCAATACCCGATTTCGCATTCCTGCAAGGCCTAAACTTACCCAAATTATTCTTCTGGATTTGGAGTACAGACTTGCAGGTGATAACCTATCTGAGCATTCGTATGACCCAATTTCTCGATGCGATAACATCTTTAAACTGAAACTGTATAGCTTTTTACTGACAGTCTTCTCGTGAGAAATCTCTTCCCACATTTCTTTCAATTCCGTTTTCTCAGATTTAGTGATGTAAGATGTGACATACCGAGCAACAGCAATAGAATTGTCAGCTACATACTGAATATCCATGTTAGCATTCCACATGGATAAAATGACTGGGTTGTAGTCATTTATATATTTTGACTCTTTTTTTCTTCTTAGGTTGTAGGTATTTTTAGGCGATTTTCTTGTAATAGTATGTCGCACAAAAGACATAAAACTGTTTACTCTTCCTTTTGAAAGAACAGGTCGTGGAAATCCAAATCGACATTTTGTGTAGAATTTATCTTTACTCTTGTACTTTCGTCGACAGTATTTTCCACACCGATGACTTTGAAAACGTAAAACTTGCGCTTTAAAGTTTTTTTCTTCTGTGCTTTTAGGTATAGCACATGTTGCATATCCTTCAATGAAAGATAAAACTGCATCATCAGAATCTGTTCCAAATTTTGGGGCATCCTTGATCCACAACAGCATATGAATATGAGGAGCACCTCTTGCTTCATACTCTTTTCTCCAAAAGAAATCCACAACTTCTCCAAGAGGTGGATTTTTTTTATTGCAGATGAAGGACATCATAGCCTCAAATCTATGATTGAAATATCTGCAAACATTAACCGGATCCAATGAGCACAATTCTCCTGCTGTCTTGTATTGTATGTTTTCAATATTTGAATTTGCCTCTCGAAGAAAATCCAGTAAATCATCCCAAGCGTACTCAGCACAGCTTAGGGTAAGGAGCCATGTAGGAGTTCCTAAATTCCGTAACATACATTTCAATTCTCCATGGCGTCGGTACCATTAGTCCCACGCTGACAAGCCATCAGATTAATCAATTGAGATTCAAATGATCATCTCGCTGTTGCACTTTGTTCAGAAAATCCTTTGCAGACACATTAGATGTAGATGTAGATGTACTCCAGTTTTTAAAATGTGATTTACTGCATAAGATAGTGCAGACAAGTCACTTTCAAATAAAAGATGGAACAAATAAGGAATACTTTGACGAAATCTTGGATCTTCTGCATATAATCTTGTAGTCCAATACTCAGAAGCAGGAATCTGTACTGGACGTTCATCATATCGTCCACCTTTTCCTGTAGGAAACAGCTGGGGAAAACAACGAGCTTCCAAGCTCTCCTCCCATACACTCACGGGAGTTCCTTTTGCTTTTTTCATCTGAAACAGATCAATAGTGTTTCCCATAACTTCTTTAGAATGAACAGGATGTATGCTGAAATGTTCATAAATTTCTTCTTCTTTTGACTTATCCACTTTTTCAATTTGCCCAGTTGGTATTCCTGTGTCTGCTAGTAAAACTTCTTCATCTTCATCCATATAAATTGATTCATACCATTTATTATTTCTTTTCAGATATAAATTTGCTCTTTGTACTTTTCTTACATCTCCCAGCTCCTGCCAAATTTTCTTATTCTTTGTAGGTACACCATTAACCAGAATAACAAATGGTTCAGTTTCCAAACTATCTGCATCAATAGTTTCAATATTTTTTTTCAAATCTAATGGCAAATAGACAACTCTTCCTTTTAAACCTCTTTGAAAATCTGAAGGAGGTAATTTACCTGTTTTGGGCTCCATACGAACTATAGTCTGAAACGGATGGACACATTGAATGAGTATAGACTCATACATATTTAAATCAGAAAGTTCTGCAGGAATATCAACCAATTCTAAATTATTATGTACAGCTCTAGCTGGCATTTTATTTTCTTCTAACTTGTTATAACAGTATTTACAAATACGCTGATCTTCACCCAAATCAAAACAATTTTTATAGAGATCAACATTCCTTGTTTGAGTTTTATAATGGCTTCTCCGGCATCAAATACAAGTAATATTTGGTCTTTCATTAGAGATGATAGTAAATTTTGTCATTTGATCTTCAAAATCTTTACTAACAATGAGTTCTCCATTCTTTTCCACATTTTCTTCAATAACTGTGTCATTTCCTGCACTTTCTTGCTCTGGACCAAAGTAACAAAACTCAATATCCTCACAAACCTTCTTCACATCTGATACAGATCCACGGAACAGAGCACTATTCAACTCATTTAACTTTAGTGCTGGACTTTTAGCAAAATACAATCTTCTCACAAATTTTCTCATTTCAGTATGATGAACTGCCAGCATCCTAAAATGGTGAAAAACACTTTGACAAACTTTCCTAGAAAGACAAGCCAGAGAATTTCCTTGCAAACCAGTATTCTCTCTCACTCTGCATGGATCTAGTCTTTGAAGCACCTTAATCTTCTGTTTAACACTTTTTTTACTATATTCTCTTAGAAAGTCACGTAATTTATCAATAGATTCCTGTCGTACAGTACAAATACTACTACAATTCCAAGTGTACACTGGGGCTTTAGGACGTCTCCCCATAACCTCATCAGCTAACACTTCTTCCTCATTTCTTGGAACCATTTTCTCCTTTTCCATTACACAACCATCTTTAACTTCATATGCTCGACCACTGGTGTCAACTGCATGCAGCAAACTATTACTTTGAAGATAACTCTCTTCATTAAAAAATGGTTCAGTACTTGAACTATGCTTCCATTCTCCTAAGAACACTTTACAAAAGTTTTTTTTTTCACTTATCTTTTTCTTTTGCTTTTTGACTTCATTACATTCACTAATTTATCTAATGTACGGATCCTGTTCAAAATTTAAATGAATAGTTTTCTTTTTAATTCCAAAGCCTTTGCAACAATTGAGTCAATATGTTTCTTTTTCTTATAAAATTTGGCTTTCTTCCTATATTTTTTCACATCCTTTAGCAAATTGAACATCACTCTTCTCTGAAACATTTTTCTACGAATGTTTTTAAAATCTATTTTTCTTTTTAAGTCTTTCTTACTTCTGATTGTACATTAGCATTTAGTATATTCTGTCGATTGTCTTGTTGTTTTCTACTTGAAACACTATTTGCAGTGGATATATTTGTTACATTTTTTCTTTGCATGAGGATATTTTTTTATAAAATCCTTAGTCTGCTTACCAGAAGACTTTTTCTTTTTTCCAACATGAGGTTCTTCAACTACTTTTTGTTGTCCAATTGTCTTCAAATATAGATGTTGTTGCTGTTCTTTTCTCTTTCTTGATTTTATAGGCATCTTTAATTTATTTCAGTGTTGTTCAGCAATACCTGAAAGAAACTAAAAAAAAATACCTTAAAGTAATTTAAATATATTACTATATTTTTTATGAGCTTTTCAAATCCTATCATATGAGCTGTCCCTTTCCTACGACTGCAAGTTTTACACAATAAAAGCTACACAAATTAAATCTCTGACAACAATTCCTGTGTGCACACAGACTCATGGTGTGATTCTAGGCAGAAAACAATATTTGATTGGCAATTTCAAAGCACATTTACTACTGTGGTAGAGCAAGTGATAATTACTGTAACAGCCTGACACATTTTCCTTATAGTTGAGAGAGGTAGAAAAGAGCACATGCAACAGCTTCTTGAGACCATGAGCATGTGGAACCTGGGTGAGTGATTAGAGCAAAGGAAATTAGCCTTGGTGACATTGAATGTGTTAGTGTTACACACTGCTATCTGATATACCACACAGTGCTGAATACTTAGCATGGGACTGCAGGAGAAGCAACTGCCTGTGTGCTAAAAGTGTGTTTCTGGAGACTGTGTATTGTCAGGTGCAAGAGAGATCTGCATGGATGCTTCCACAACTGCATGAAGACTGCAGAGATGTATATAAAAGTACATGTATGGTAAGGGTTAATTGGAGTTTTGAACATGTAGGATCTACCTCACCCATGGCAGGAGTGGAAGGAAAATCTACCATGTTGATTTCAAATGTGTAAGCATTTGCCTCTCATTTGTGAAATATTGATTTGTGCTGAATGATAGCCATCACAGTTCAAGAAAACCAGCTGCCTCTTTCCTACGAACGCAAGTCTTACAGAACCAGTCCACCACAAATTAAATCTCTGACAACAATTCCTTTGTGCACACAGACTCATGGTGTGATTCTAGGCAGAAAACAGTATTCCTGGGTGATACCAGTACACCTTAACTTATGGTGAAGACATACTCCATAATATCTTACAAGTTCAAGGCAGTTAAATATCTTCCAAAACATAAAATGTAAAACACAACTTTAAAACAAGAATCACATTTCTATTATTTATATCAAAATGCACTACATACATCCCCTCTCAAATTCATAACTCACCTTTAAAAGTAGTTAGTTGAGAAAGAAATGTGGTACTCACACAGCAGATTATCAGAGCCAGAATCTCTGAGCTGTACACCTCTCACCAGAACCAGTAAATGGCAATCTTTCCCTTTTTTTTTCCACACATATACATGTTAACTTCAAATCACAGTGCTTCCCACATTTTTTCAAATGGAAACACACATTTCTATTGGTTGCAAATTTCAATCCTTTCCAAATGATCCCTACCCCCAACATGACTTCTGCCTGCTACCATAGCAACAGGTCATGGAACACTGGTGTGAGCAGAGAGGTCAGAAGTTCAGCACACAATGTTTCTAATCCAAAGAGCAAGAGTGCTTGACTTTTCAAACCTAACAGCAAATCCAAAGTCATGTTCTGTGGCAACACATTTTTCTGAACCAATACAAAACATGCTTTTAAAAATTTAAACATACAGCCTAGTTTTTAGTGTTGAATGATCTGAAACAGCCAATGAGTTCTTTTTATTAAAAAAAAAAGTATGTAAGCCTCCATTTTACAATTATCTTTCTTTTCATATTGCCATTCTACTGAAAGACACCTTCTGAGAGCATCCAGATCTCCTTGAAAGATGTTCACAGTTTGGATTGTAGGTCATAGCTATGTCTTCTGGAGTGAAAAGTATGCAGAAAAAAGAGGTATTGTGAAAGACCTTGCTTTGCCAATGTAGACATTAAATGGATTGGTCAGAGAGGGTTAAAGTGGCACCAATTAATGCCTTTGGTGAAATCCTTTCTACATCTCCCACAGCCTGACCCTATAATTGTGCACTGTGGTGGAAATTACCTAGGCACTTTAACTGGGGTAGGTCTGGAAATGCTTGTTAAGGACACCTTTGTGCAATTGATGTCACTTTTTCCACAAACTACCTTTGTATATTCTAATATATGCCAAAGGCAAAAGTGGAACTGGTCCAACCAATATTGTCCGCAGATTGACAAAGCAAGAAAGCACGTCAAAAAGTCTGTATCTGCTTTCCTCAAAGACTATGGTATGGGTTCTATATACCACAACAACTTGCGTTACAACATGCAAGGCATTTATAGAGGAGACGGTGTACATTTCACAGATGAAGGCAACAGAGTCTTCCTCTTGAACTTTAGACTCTGCAATGGTACTTACTTGTAGGTACAAAAAAACACTCAATGAACACAACGGCTCTTTTTAGAGCCAACCAACATCTTAACACTTAAACTTGATTTTTAATTTTTATGTTTTTTTGCCGCCGTTCGCGCACCCCGCGATATTTAAAAAATATAAAAAAATTTGGGGGGGACCTAAGGGGTCTTTCATGGTCCCCCTGAGAAGGCCTAGGGGGTCAGGAACTTTCTACCCTGCCCCCTTTTAACGTTCTCCACTTGTGTTTTTAACTTTTCTTTTTCCCTGTCACACACACAACACACAAAATGGCGGCCGACAATTCCTGATTTCGACCGATTCGAAAGTTGACTGACATGTAACCACCAATCAGAATTACGCTCGCGCACGGCACGGTGGGTGCACGGTGCGCGCACGGTGCGCGCCTATAGATATTTATGTACTTTTAACTGTAATTTTCTCAGGAACTACTGAACAAATTGACACCATAGATGCAAAAGGCATATGCCTGACCTGAGTACTACCTCTTTGCCAAATTTCAAGTAATTCTGTTCAGCCGTTCGGGCTGTACCTTCGACTAAAGGTCCTATGGGAAAATGCATGGGGAAAACGAGTTTTGGGACCCCCTTTTTTCTCGGCCCCTGCTTGACGAATCACCCCGAGACTTTCAGGGTAGGAGCTGAGCAGAGCAACCCATTAGTTTTGAAAATTTCGCGAAGATTCGTCAACCGGCGCCAAAGTTATTCAAAATAGAATTTTGAGATTTCCTATGGAAACTCGGTCCTAACTATAACTATCTACTGGCGACCGCCAGTAGATAATATATGTATATATACATACAATGATCTCTCCAGCCGGAGAGATACAGATGGGACAAACTCTCGTTTTCGTTTCTTTTGCACTTTTTTTATTCCTTCAAAATAGCGAGCTGTTTTAGGCAAAGCAAGATCTACGCGTTTCAGAATGCCATGATTCCTTGCTCACGATCAACCTGGCTTTTGGGCACACCCATACATATATTCAAACAAGCTGTTACATCATTTCCTGCCACAGTTCAATGTGCCCCTATGCCTTCTGGAGGATGTCGTTTTTTGTCCTTTTTATATTAAAACATGAAGGTGACATTAAATAAACAAAATAATGCATATTTTTAAAGTCAAAAAAGTTTACACGGATGATTATTTATACAGTTTCGATCCATTTCCTTTTCTTTCTAGAAACGAAGACACTTAATCCTTTTGTTTGTTTCTTTTCCCTCCAGTAGGAAATAATCCATTTGTTACTTCTTCTGTCCTGTATTTTAACACCTTTCTTTATCGGAGGCCAGATTCGAACTCACGCTCGTTTATCATTTACCTCCTTTTCTGTTTTAAGCTTTCATGATTCTTTCCTACCATTCCTTCTTTTTCATTTGTATATATTGATAATTTTCTTTTTTTCTTTTTTACTTTTATTCATCCTGTTCTTTTTTCCTTTTCATTCTCTTTTTTACTTTTTTTCTTTTTTTCACCCTCACCATGAGAAGCCCTTAAAGTTTACAAATGAATGTAAAGTTCTTCCGACTGATTAAGCCCATGTGGATGCAATGTTCGCAGTTGTAAAATGTAACGCGATTCTTTCTGGCGTAGTTGCTTTGGACGATCTCCACCCCGTTCTTTCTTTGGGATTGTATCAATGCCATAAAATCTTAGTTTTTTCCAGTCTCCATTGTGATGGTCCTCCATATGTTTTGCTACAGCATTTGTTCTATCCTTATGTATTGTCGCCCTTACGTGTTCCAAAATTCGCTTTTTTAGTTGAAATATGGTGCTCCCCACATATCTTAGGGGGCACGGACATTCCACAATGTATACTGTGTATTGAGTTTTACATGTTATTAGTTAACGAATTTGCCATGCTCTGTTGTTAGTCATCTTTATTTCCTTTGTCTGTTTTGCAATTTGGCAAGCTTTACACATGTGACATTTCACAAAGCCTTTCGTATTGAGCCACGTACCTTCCTTTTTCTTCCCTTTGAAATGGCTATGGATCAAATGATCTTTTAGATTTTTGGCTCTTCTGTACGTCACTGTTGGATGTTTCCCCACTATTTGTTTCACTGTGCTGTCCAGCTGTAAAATTTTCCAGTTTTTCTAAGGATTCTCGTTATTTGTTTATTTTCCAGCGAGTAATCTGTTATCAGCCGGATTGGTTCTTTTTCTGCCTCTACACCTTTTTGTTTCACAGCCAAACATTCTTCTTGTGATTTGCTGTTTGGTCTTTCCCAGCATTTCTGGACTGTCTTGACATTGTAATTTCTTCTCTTGAAACGTTCAATTGTGTTGCTCCCATGTTTCTTCCATTCTGTCTCCTCACTGCAAATTCGTCTGATCCTCAAAAATTCCCCATATGGGATACTTGAGATCAGAGATTTCTGATGGAAGTTTGACGCTTCCAAAGTTGCATTAGTTGCTGTATTTTTTCTGTGAAGGGTGGTATGAATCTGATTATCTTATATATAAATTTCCGTATCCAGGAAAATTACTCGTTTATTACTTATCTCATAAGTAAATTTCAAATGTGTTGTACTGTTGTTTAAAATTTCAAAGTATTCCTGGAATTCCTCTACTGTGCCGTCCCATATAATCAGTAGGTCATCGATGAATTGTTTCCAACTGACTACTTTATTCAGCATTCTGTCATTTCCCACGCTCCACGCTACTGCTTTCTCCCAGTATCCCATAGCCAAACAGGCATAACGTGGACTAAAAGGAAAGCCCATAGCAGTACCGTTTCTTTGTCGATAAACTTCTTCACCAAAGAAAGAAATGTTTTTATTGAGGCAGATTGTTATCATTTCCAGGAGCATGATGTTATGTTCACTATATTCCATGTTACGTTCTTGTAAGAAAAAATTACAAGCCTCCAGGCCGAAATCATTTCCTATGGTGGTGTATAAGGATATGACATCCATCGTTATCAATAAGTATGTCTCTTGCCAAGGAGTATTTTGTATTAGCCTTAGTAAATTCGCTGTGTCCTTTATATATGAGCTCAATTGTGTCACGTAAGGCATTAGGAAATAGTCAATAAAATTTGCCATGGGTTCTAATAAAGATCCTTTTGCAGCTATAATTAGTCTGCCAGGTGGCCTTTTATGATCTTTATGCAGTTTAGGTAAGAAATATATTGTGGCTGTTATTGGGTGGGACACTGTCAAATATTTACGTTCCTCTTCACTTATAAGACCTTTTCCAGTCCATTCTTGTAGTTTAGCATCAACTATTTCTTTTATTTCCAAAGTTGGATTTTTCTTTAACTTCTCCTAGTAAATGGTATTCCGTAATTGACGGTGTGCTTCCAGGACATATGCTCCTTTTTCCAATATAACTACGTTCCCACCCTTATCCGCCATTTTAATTTCAATCTGGGTGTCAGTTGTTAGGTTTGTCAATGCGTCTCTCTCCTGTTTTGTCAGGTTATCTTTGAAATTCAGGCTTTTCACTTTGTATAGATCTTCAATGACGGCTTCCTGAAACAGATCTATTTTGTTACCAGGCGCCAACTGCGGATAAAATTTAGACTTCGATTTTTTTCCACTTAACCCTGCACCTCCCTGTTCACAGGCTTTGTTGAGGGGAATCTCTTCACCATCTTCAGTGTCTAAGTTCAATAATGTCAGGAAACGTTCTGAGTCTTTAACTTTCAAACCCCTTGTTTGTTCCCCTGGTGTGGTCATTTTAATTTTTTGCTGTTTTTCCAGGAAGAATTTAGCCAGTTTTATTTTGCGGATGTAAAGGTATAAATCTATCCTTACTTGTGCCATATCCATATTTCTCATTGGGTAAAAATGTATGCCTCTTTTTAATAATGATGTTTCAATTTCCGAAATGGGTCTGTTTGATAGATTCACTACTTGCAATTCATCCGTTATTTGTTCCTCCGACGCATGCTTCTCGTTTTTGTTCCTGTCTTCTCCGTATTTACGTTTGCGGCTGTTTCCCCTTCTCTTTGGTTTTTTGGTGTCCATTGGCGCCCTTTTCCTCTTCGTCCTTGTTGTTGATATGTGGGCCGGTTCTGCTCCCACTGTCTCTGTTGCATGTCCCCTAAAAAAGATAGCTTTCACTTATTGCCTCCCATTCCTTGTCCGCTGCCTCATTGGATATCAGGGACGATGCGTTACTCGAAATACTTGTGGTGCTGCTCCATGTTATGTGTTCTTTGACTGCGTCAAATTTCCGCGCAAACGTAAATATGCGACCTTCCGCATAGTCATTTGAATCTCGTATAAACTTCGAATGCTTTCGTCCCCTGACCACATCCTCATGTTTTTCTATTTGTTTTTCTAGATCTTCCTTGAATTTAGTCATCTCGCTCGTCATTTTTATTGTTGAAAGTTCCTTTTCCGTTTCATGTAACTGTTCTTTTATTTTATCCAAACCAATCTCAATATGTTTTACCAGGATTTCAATTAAACCTAAAGAAGATTTCAGAAGGAAGTCGCCCCATTCCTGCAATAACTCATTTGATGTATCTTGGTGACTGGGCATTAGCATGATTCTCAGCCCCCTAGGTACCCTTTGTACTTCAAAGTATTTTTTGAGTGTTATAAGTTCCCAAGATTTATTTATTTCTTTGCGACTTAACTTCTCCCATGTGCGTAATTTCGACTTAGTATCTGTTTTGCTGTAGAGTTGACTGGTCCTGCGTTTTTTTCTCCATTGCCTTTCTCAAACATCGAGCTTAACAGTTCATTCCGTTTAGCTTCTCGTTTCTGCATCCTCTTTGCCTTTCAAACAAGCCCCTTGGTTATATATCCCAATGTCCTTTAGAGTGTGCTGGAATACGACCGTGGATTTATGTTACTTTTTCTAATCAGTATTTATATACTGCTTGTTCCCTCATTGAAACACTATTGCGGTTTCCAAGACTGTAGTTACACACCCGACACTTAACTGGCTGTTCACTTTCATGCGATTATTTTGCCACACTGTTAACTTCCGTATTCACACGCTTACCTCGATCTGTTTCTTCGAGCGGTGTGCAATGCCAATTATCTATTATTACTTCCAGCGGCCACTGCTCCCGGTCCATTTAATCTTTTCCTTGGTTCCACTTTTACCAGGACATGCAGCGCTCCTCATGGGTTTGTTTCCCTGTGGCAGAACCATGCCGCTCAATATACATACAATGATCTCTCCAGCCGGAGAGGTACAGATGGGATGAACTCTCGTATTCATTTCTTTTGCACTTTTTTTATTCCTTCAAAATAGCGAGCTGTTTTAGGCAAAGCAAGATCTACGTGTTTCGGAATGCCATGATTCCTTGCTCACAATCAACCTGGCTTTTGGGCACACCCATACATATATTCAAACAAGCTGTTACATCATTTCTGCCACAATTCAATGTGCCCCTATGCCTTCTGGAGGATGTAGTTTTTTGTCCTTTTTATATTAAAACATGAAGGTGACATTAAATAAACAAAATAATGCATATTTTTAAAGTCAAAAAAGTTTACACGGATGATTATTTATACAGTTTCGATCCATTTCTTTTTCTTTCTAGAAACGAAGACACTTAGGGCCATATGTAGGTAAATATAATTTACCGATTCTTAAATACCGAACTTTACCGAATCGGTATTTATGAATCGGAAAGTTATATGTAGGTAATCATTCGGTAATATTTACCGATTCGGTAACATTCGGTATACAAGAATCGGAATTTACCGAATCGGTAAATACCGAGGTGGTATTTACCGAATCGGTGAATTCCGAGGTGGTATTTACCGAATCGGTAAATTTCGAAGTGGCATTTACCGATTCGGTAAATACCGAATCGGTATTTACCGAATCGGAAAAACGAAATCACATGACTGGATGAAACAGCCAATCCTGTGCAACCAAACCCCACCCACCCAGGAAGTGGCCACACCCAGGCAGGTGCACACAATCAACAGACTCTGGAGAGGCTGGGAGTGCAGAGGAGATTCAGGGAGCCAGTGCCTGATTGTGCAGCTCAAAATCACAATGTCCAGCCAGGAGACACAGAGAGATGGAGGGGAAAGGAGGAGAAAGCAAACATTTAGCCCCAAGGAACTCCAGGTACTAGTGGAGGAGGTGGTGAAGCAGCACCAGAAGCTGTTTGGGAGGCAGTCCCTGCAAGTGCCAGAGTCGGAGAAGCGGAATATATGGCTGGGAATCCAGGCGCAGGTCAATGCTGTTGGAGTGACCCCCAGGGACATTGAGGTACTTAAAAAGCGCTGGTACGACCTGAGGATCGTCACAAAGAGGAAGATGGGGGAACTGCAGAAGGAGGTGGGAGTAACAGGGCACCTGCCCTTACCGAACTGGAGGAGCTGGTGCAGTCCACAATAGAGCACAAGAGTGTCGTGGGTCTTGGGGATGCCGACAGCTCTGCCAGAGCCGCCACCCAACAAGGTAAGACGAATGCACAGCAATGTAGCCCCCCCTACCCCTATCCCACATCCCCCATTGTGAAATGAGTATCCCACTCCAGTCCATGTGTTAGTGCAGACTTGCAATGCATTATGGGAGATGTAGTCAGGGAAACCCCAACCATGAACTGAATAGCACAGAACAACAAGGCATGGTACACACATTAGCCAAAAGCAGGCAGAGGACAATGTGAGAGTGTTACAGAAATGTATTGTGATGCTTGCAATGCAGGCCTTCAGGTACACTGAGCTGATGTTGCATTTCTGTCCACAGATGTAACATCGCGCAGGACTGCACATGCAACAGGAGAGAGGGCACACCGGCAAGACAGTACAGGGCTGGCCAGCACAAGTTCTGCCCAGATATCATTGCCACAGCCAGCATCACCACTACCACAGCCAGCATCACCACTACCACAGCCAGCATCACCACTCATGCTTGAGTCACAGGCCACATCACCGCCTGCATTTGTGAGGTCGAGGAGGCGTGCAGCTGCCAGGTTGCGAGTGTTGGAGACCTCATCTGACGACAGCAGGGGCCCGGATCCAAACACCATGCCCCAGGATATGAGCCATGCCACTGTGCCCTCCACCTCAGAGGGAGCACACACGGGTGCCAGACGGCGCCGCAGGTCGCGGGTGCAGAGTCCACCAGCACACGTTGACAGCCATGGGGTGTTCTCGGGGCTCGAGGGCAACATGTTGAAAATCCAGCACCTACAAACAAAGGCAGTGATGTCAGTTCAGCGGCAAATGCGGGGACTGAAAGCCACTTTTGTCAACATGGACAGGGGCATCAGCGCTATGGCGGTGGGGATGAGTGACATGGCAGCGGGCATGCGGGACATGTCCCAGTCCATCAAGCTGTTGTGCAGCAAGTATGATGCAGACAGAGCTGCACGGCGCCGGGAACGGCAGAGGAGAGACAGTCACACCAGGGCACTCAACCGGCTGGCAACTGCCACGTCACTACTCTGCAGGCGCTCAGTGGCTATGCAGGAGGGCCTGACACACTGCAGCAGCGACGTTTCTAGGGGGATGGTGCAGGTCACCAGTGCACTGGAAGTGCTATTGACAAGCCAGGCGGCCACAACTGGTGCTGGGGATGCTGCGGAAAGCATCGAAACCAGCAGCAGGAGCAGCATAACCCCCCCGGCAGGAGCAGCAGGCGGCATGGGGCTGCCACTAGTGAGGAGGCACAATCCGTGGCATCCCACACTGTAGCGCGTGGCCGCAAACAGTAATGCTGCACGGCATAGCCTAAGACAATTGGGTGAAGTAACCCTGGACTTGCTAGCAGTCATTACGCAATGTTGCCAGAATGGCATTTTCTTGGTGTTGTGGCGTAGTGCCGCATTATTAAACTACGTCATGACATCCAACAACTGGCTGTGTCCCCTTACTTACTCAGAAATAGTTGCATGTGATCTCTGCCCGTCTCTCTCTCCCATCTGTTGCTGTTGGCACTCCAGCTGCGTTGGCCTCTGGCTGACCTGACTCATCCTCATTGTCCTCAAAATCTGTTAGTTCCACCTCTGTACCTCTCTTCGTGGCAAGGTTGTGCAGCATTGCACAAGTGGCATTGATCTTGCAACAGATGATGGGTGTGTACTGGTGTGCGCCTCCGCTCTTGTGGAGGCAGCGGAACCTGCTTTTCAATAGTCCAAACGTGCGCTCCACCACGTTGCGTGTAGATTTGTGTGCCACGTTATATCGTCTCTCACTCTGGGTTGATGGGTGTAGGTAGGGAGTGAGGATGAATGACCGCACGGCATATGCACTGTCGCCTAGGTGAGTAAAAGGGAACCATCAGTCACATGCCTCAATACACTATGATTTGCAAGTATCATGGGGCGTCACTGTTACTTACCTAGCAGGTATCCTTCTCCAAATTCTCCGGCAAGCAGTCGTGTGTAGATCCCACTGTTCTGGAAGATGTAGGAGTCGTGGGTGCTCCCAGGAAACTTCGCAACAATATCAGTGATGATGTTCCCTGCATCGCAGATTACCTGCACATTGATGGAGTGGGTGGACTTTCTGTTCCTGTAGATGTGCTCAGTGGCAGCTGGTGGGCAGATTGGGATGTGTGTGCCATCAATACAGCCAATGACATGGGGGAACTGTGCCATGTGATAAAAGTCAGTTTTAGTTTTCTGCAGTTCAGCCTGTGTGTTTGGGAAGCTGATGTAGTGGTGCATTCTCTGCATCATGGCATCCAGGAACTTCCTGAAGAAACGGGACAGGCAACTCTGGGATACACAGCCCACCGCAGCTATCACCCCCTGGTAACTGCCAGATGCGAGTAGATGTAGGCTGCAGAGCACCTGCACATGTGGTGGTATGGCATGCGCCCTTCTTGTTGGCTGGTCCAGGAGTGGGTGCAGGTCCCTTATCAGGTCCATGATGGTTTGTGGGTGTAGCCTGTACCTTTCATGTATCTCTGCGTCAGTCTGTTGAAAGAGTGTGATGCGCTGTCTGTAGATGCGTTCCTCCCGTCTCCAAATCCTCAGACCTGCTGCCTGTAGACGTAGGCGCCTTGCAATGACATACAGAGCGGCCATGTTGTCCACGCTGTTGCATTTTGGGATTGCTTATATGCACTGTTGATGCTTACCACCTGCTTTCAATCTGTGTTAATTACTGACTCTTAATTACCGAATTTCATGGATTTCTTAATTACCGAATTTACCTACATGTCTTTTTCCGTTTTACCACTTCATATTTACCACTTCATATTTACCACTTCATATTTACCACTTCATATTTACCGAATCGGAAAATATGTATTCGGTAAATATGAATAGGTATTTTAGAAATCGGTAAATATGAATCGGTATTTACCGCTTCATATTTACCGAAAATTGGTTTTTGGCCTCCTACATCTCACTTGACTAAATACCGGTCGGTAACGGGATATTTACCGAATTTCGGCCGTTACCGACCGGTATTTAGCTACCTACATATGGCCCTTTATCCTTTTGTTTGTTTCTTTTTCCTCCAGTAGGAAATAATCCATTTGTTACTTCTTCTGTCCTGTATTTTAACACCTTTCTTTATCGGAGGCCAGATTCGAACTCACGCTCGTTTATCATTTTCCTCCTTTTCTGTTTTAAGCTTTCATAATTCTTTCCTACCATTCCTTCTTTTTCATTTGCATATATTGATAATTTTCTTTTTTCTTTTTTACTTTTATTCATCCTGTTCTTCTTTCCTTTTCATTCTCTTTTTTACTTTTTTTCTCTTTTTCACCCTCACCATGAGAAGCCCTTAAAGTTTACAAATGAATATATATATATTTGTATTACCTACTGGCGGTCGCCAGTAGGTAGTTATAGTTAGAACCTAGCTTCCATAAGAAACTTGTTTTTTGTTTTTGCAATAACTTTGGCCGATTGGACGAATCTTTGCGAAATTTTTAAAACTTATGGCCAGTTATGGTCAGCTCCTATCTTGAAAGTTTCGGGGAGATTCGGCAAGCGGGGGCCGAGAAAAAAGGGGGGTCCCAAAACATGTTTTCTCCATGTTAATTCCCATAGGAAACTTTAGACACGGCTGCAGCCCGAACTGTTGAACGGAATGACACCAAATTTGGGAAAATGGTAGTGCTTGGTTCAGAAAGCGCCCTTTATTTTTAAATGGTGTAAATCCGTTCAGTAGTTGCGGAGAAAATAAAAAAATAAAGGTAAAAAATCAATTTCCCATAGGAAACTTTAGACACGGTTACAGCCAAAACTGCTGAACGGATTTACACCAAATTTGGCAAAAAGGTAGTGCTTGGTTCAGAAAGTGCTCTTTTTAAATGGTGTAAATCCGTTCAGTAGTTGCTGAGAAAATCAAAAAATTTAAGTTTATTCTAATTGGCTGTCAACACTCCAAACCAGGAAGTGTTGGCAGCCATCTTGTGCCTCGGTAACCGAGGCACAAGAAAACAGAAAAAATAAGGTGCAAAACAAGAAAAGGGGGCAGGGTAGAAACCCCCTGACCCCCTAGGCCTGCTCAGGGCCCAAAAAAGCATTTAAAAATAAATAAATTGTGAGATGCATGGAGGATCCGCAGATCCGGCCGCAAAAATATAAAAAACGAAGCGTGGACTCCCGTGCTTCGTTATTAGTTAGCCCCCGGGTGGGCATGCACAAAAAATTATTGCTGGGCCCAGGGGGACCCCTGCAGCCCTGGGGACTGCCACCCCCTGGGGCTTTAATTATTTGTGGGGGGTACACTGCCCCACCGCAGCCCTGGGGACTGCCACCCCCCCCCGGGGCACTAATATGTAAATTTGGGGGTCTGTTAAGGAGCCCCGGGGACCACCACCTCCCCGGGGCTTTGCACAGATTGGGAGGGGGCCGCGCGGCCCCACCTGGAGCCTGTGATAGCCCTGAGAAGCGCCACAGAGCTGCGTTGCAGAGAGGTGTAGAAAGGGGCGTACCCTCTGAACACCTCTCTGCAACGCTGCTCCCTGGTGCATACTGGAGGTACCTGGTGAGCTAGTTGGCCCAAGGGACCCTCAGGATTGAAGAGGAATTAATTCCTCAACTTAAAACGCGCCATAGGGCGTGTTTGCACACATGTCACCTCAGGACCCACCCCCTTCCTTCACCACTGTGAAAACGTGCCCCCTGGCGAGTTGTAAGTTGGGGAATTAATTCCTTGTCAATCCTGAGGGTCCCTGGGGGCCAACTAGCCCACCAGGTACCTCTCTGCAATGTGTGTTCAGCATACATTGAAGGAGAAAAATGCATTTTCTCATTGTTTTTGTGCAGAAAAACAAACAGCACATGACACAGATATCCTTCCACTATGGTGCAAGGGTGCCTGGGTCACCAGATGGCTGCAGTTTAAGTAGCCGTGCAGACAGAAGCATAGATTTGCAACATATTTATGTACATATGTTGCATCCCTGTGCTTCGGATGTACAACAGCACACTGCAGTTAAAGAGGTTACTGTGGGATGCTGCAGCACTTCCTCATACTTCTGCACTTATACATTCACCATACGTTACTAATGCATTCATTCAGTCAATTACGTACCACACATAGATTCATCTAAACTAACACTAACAAAGAAATGTAGCTCTTTTTTTAAACCAGGAAAGTTAGTTCTTACAAGAACTTTTTTTTTTCTTCTTTCTTCTTTTATAATTTTTTTGGGGTTTTCTGAACAATTTTTAAATTTGGGGGGTTTTTCTGCAAAAAAAAAAAAAAAAAAACAAAACAGGAGAAACCAAACAATGAACTTCAGGGAACAATAAAAAAAAAAAAAAAAAAACCTTGCAAATGTGACTTTCTTGGCGGCGGCGGCAGATCAGATCGATCGACTGCTCACCATAGCACAAAGTCGCATTGCACTTAGTGCAGAGCACTTTTAAAAATTGAAATTGAGGACGGATGTCCAAGGTTTGGGCTGACGGATGCACTCTTGATGTGCTCAGCTGCGATGAGGTGGATGGCGCAGGAGCAGGAGTGTTTCTCATCCATCGGCACTCTTCTCGTGCAAGATTGTTTGGATGAAGGGTCCTCATGTGCTTCATCATACTTGCCGTGCCGCAAGAGTATTTCATGTTAGGATCCCCTCGCGACAGGACTCTTTTGCAAATCTTGCACGTGACCAAGGTGGCATTGGTCTTATTCTACCCCTCGGGAAAAGTAAAAAAAAATTCCACACCACTGAAGAAAAACGTTCTTTGGGTGGTGCCTCCGCCAAAAATTCATCCTCAGAAGAATGAGGTGATGCAGGTGATGCCTGCTGCCCTGAAGCCATTTTTGGTTGCTAAGTGTAAACTTAGTCTAAAAAATATTCTTCTCTCCAAAGAGATGGTGCTCAAAAGAAGGTCAAAGAAGAATGATTGAAATGGGTGGGGTCTTTCAATAGTTAGAAGAGGAAGTGTAATGAACCAATCAAATCTCTTTTTTTGCAGGTCACATGGGATCTGCGCACCCTGCGCTTACGCAGCACGCACCCAGCGCGCATCCGCGAAATTGAATTAAAAAAAATTATAGGATTAGATGTAAAAATATATCAGTTTTAAGACTAGTTTAGAGTTTGTCTTCAATTAATATTCACATGAAATACATATATATATATGTTTTTAAATGTTAAATATTTTGCGGGATCCGCGCACCTACTGCGTCATAGACGCAGATGACGCATCGCGGAAGCACGTAAACGTCGCATTACGTACATCGAACGTGTCGCGTATACGCTGGGAGTCGCGTACCGGTCGCATTGCGATCGCGCACTAAACACGTACCCAACACATACCATTCGCGGATGCTATCGCGTAGGGATCGGGAACGGTGCGCTTAGGGTGCGCGGATCCAAAAACATTGAAAAAATATATAAAATAAAATTTTGCACATATAGTTAAAAAAATATTTTGAAAAATATAAAAAAATATGTTTGAAAAACACATTAAGTTCAAATAATATTTTTTAATTTTTAAAAGAATTAATTGAAAAAATAAGTTTAAGAAATGGTGATAAAAAAGTATTTTAAAAAAAAATTAATTAATAAAATTGACACACTGAATTTGAAAAATATACAAATCCAATCAAAATCATTAAACATGATATCTTCAGAGATAAGTTATAGATAGGAATTAGCATTTAAAAAACCTTTGCAATTCACTGAAAAAACCATAGGTTTCATGCACATTATAGTTAGGAATTGGCATTTAAAAAACCTTTGAAATTCACTGAAAAAACCAAAGGTTTCAGGGGCGTTATCGTTAGGAATTGGAATTTAAAAAACCTTAGAAATTCACTGAAAAAACCATAGGTTTCAGGGGTGTTATAGTTAGCTGGACATTTCCCTCGTACAAAACCCTAGAAATTCCCCTGTTATAGTTAGTTCAGCTAACTACAACTCGCGCCCCCGCAATGCACTGCTGATGACGTCACATATTACATCACTCATGACATGGTCAGTGACATCACTGATGACATCACTGATGATATCTCAAATGACATCACAGATGACATTACTGATGACGTCCTCCATGTGATAAATTACTGCATCTTCTCACACCCTAATTTAACCGTTGATACACCAACTCAAAATTTCAGACGTCCATTCTCAAAACCATAGATACTCCAATACCAATAACTACATACCAACTTATTAACTCTTAGGTCTACATACACCTCCACTCATTCACTTGTACAGTCACTCATACTTACAGTCACTCCGTACAAGACTATCATATGCATTTATACACCTACATAGACACTCACACACCACCAATCATCCATAGAGGTACTCTCACACCTAGTCAGTCATGCAAATAATTATTTACACTCCCATTTACTCACCTATACAGTTATACACACTCAAGTTCACTTACTCATAAAAATAGTACCACATTCTTATGCTCTTATACAATCATTGATACAAGCACACACTCATCCATACAGCCACTCTCACAATCACACACTCTCACATATAACCACTTATATACTCTTACACGCATATATACTGCCTTTCACATATGTAGTTAGTCACAAATGTACCACTGAGATATACATTCAATCCCTAACACACCCATACGTACACTCACTCAACCACACAGTTCATCACAGATGCACTCTTAAAACCATGCACCCATAGAATCACCCACTCACACATCTATGCACAGAGTCACACACAGCCTACGCACACAAACACTCAGGCACCCATACAGATACTCAGACAACCAATCAATAACCCATATAGACACTCATATAGCTATTCACAAAACCATGCAGCCACTTATACAACAACACACAGACACATACAGACATTCACACAGTTTAGTCACTAGTCTGTAGTAAGATACATTTAATGACTCACTTATAGAGTCAGTTACACACCTACAAAATCATCCATTCACACACTTGTACACCCATTCATTCTTCAACAGGTCTTTCCCTATATATAGTAAACATATTAAAACTTTACAGAAACACGTACTCACTGGATGACGTCATCAGTGATGTCATCAGTGATGTCATTTGAGATGTCATCAGTGATGTCATCAGTGATGTCACTGACCATGTCATGAGTGATGTAATATGTGATGTCATCAGCAGTGCATTGTGGGGGCGCGAGTTATAGTTCGCTGAACTAACTATAACAGGGGAATTTCTAGGGTATTGTACGAAGGAAATGTCCAGCTATCTATAACACCCATGAAACCTATGGTTTTTTCAGTGAATTTCTAAGGTTTTTTAAATGCTAATTCCTAACTATAACGCCCCTGAACCTTTGGTTTTTTCAGTGAATATATATATATTCACGTAGACTTCCTGTCTGCCAATCCGCGGCAGAACCAACAGGCACGGACCTAGACCAGACTCAAGAAAGGTTTTTGACGAAATGTCGTGGAAAAAGCAGTGCAGTTTAATCCCAAATGAACCACAGGATTACACAGGCATAATGTCTGCCATATATATAATTTTACAGCTTTGCTGCTGGGAAAGCTTTTAGAAAGATTAGTGATTTGATGTAAAAGGATGTCATGGTTTTCAGAATAGTATGTATTTAGGTGTTATGTAGACAAATATTTTGCATTCACGATGAAGAGTTTGAAAAACAGATGGGTTGTCTATCACTATTAGATGATAAGGGTTCAGAGAATTTAAAAAAAAACGAACAATGGAAAGAATTTGTCAATCTAAAAAAAAGAAAAAAGGGAAGAACCTAATCTTAGCTAATATATCTGACAGAGTACTGCAGGGCAGAAGCATTTAGGTTTACCAGTTAAACATGATCCAGGTCTGATTGTGGAGAATAGACGGTTTAAAGAGTGGTGTACATACATAGCCAATAAATGCTCTAGAGATTGGATGGTCTCAATAAATGAAACAAAAGAAGAGATTCTAGCAGTGCTTATAAAAGAGACAGAAAAACTGGAAAAGAAAATACTCAGCAACACTACATTAAGAGATAGTAGAAGGAAATTAGAAACATTATATTGTGAAATATCAGCATTGGAGGAAGATTTGCTAAACAAAAGAAATATAGAAGTTAAAAGAGAATGTAAACATCTTTTCAAAAGAGAGAGCATACTATGTACAAAATAAGATCATTATAAGATGTTTAATCAATTTGGAGCCTGGCATTGACAATCAGAGAAATGGTTTAGACCAAGAAAATTTGCAGCATCTCTGAATCCTCTATAAGCAGCAACAACTCTGATGGAGACACAGCAAGACAATTTAAAGTATGGAACAAAGATTACTACATTTAAATGGTCAAAAAGGGTTAAATACAGGAAAAGAAGGAGGGGATGTGGTGATAACTAGAATTAACTCCAGGAACCTTCGAGGAAATAGCTACTAACAAGGAGGCAAAGGCACAGCAGAACAGGTACAAACATTTCAATTAGTTGATATCTCTAAACATAGTCTCCAACCAGAAAAGAGCCATTCCAAGAGAATGTTTTACTTTCAATTCCAATGAACATCTCAATGCATTTGAGCTGATGGGAGATGTATTTATACATTTTAGAAAAGACAGATTTCACAAATATATTCAAGTTGGAGATACAATAGATGATGGCAATAATACCAGATTATACCCTTGTCCCGCTAATTCACTCATAACTCAATAGAGCTGGTGAAAGAAATCTAATCAAATACCAGCTGAAGTGAATGACATGATGAGAATGGTAAGAAATGTAGTAGGCGCTCTGGATTTTCAGAACCCCTATTTGGCATATATAATTCATATCTTTACTTTGTTATACAGTGCTCTGAAAAGAAGCTGTGTAAACAGTGGAATAGTGTTGAAAATGATGTCTTATTGCCTGATATGTGAAGTAGAAGGTTCAAAGAAAAAGAGCCAGTACAAAGAGGACTTACATGATTGGAAATGATTGGATGAAAAGGCACTGAATCTCCCGTTGTGTAGAGTTATGAGAAATAGAATCAGAGATGCGTTTTGAATCCGCTGTGCATGACACAGAAACAGGAGTTACCAATGCCCATTTCTCTATAAAGTTTTAATCTAATGGCATGCTATAGAGAGTGGTGGAATTGATTTAAAATTCCCTTTCATGCAGTGCCGTTAGGAAGCTTTTCAAGCGATCAGCAATTCCAGTATGATGGCTTGGTCAAACATCATGATAGATATTTGAGATGCTGATAGAATGTAACATCATGACAGATATTGGAAGATGCTCATGAAAGGTATCTAAGATAAGGAATGCTGTAAATGTTTCTTAAGAGTGGACACGTTTATTTGGCTCCTTAATTCTACACCTACGCCTCATCTTTTTTCTTCTGTGGCTCTAATTAGCACTCATCTGTTGGAGGGATTATTTTAAATCTACTAGAGCTATTATGATAATCCAAGTTTATCCTTAAGTAAGATATGTCAGAATACAGTGTCTTATCAAAAATGTATATATACCATGAGGTCTCCACAAGATTTTTGTAACAGCGTATTTGAAAGAAATGGAGAATTGTAGGTTAACATGTACATAAGTAAATATTGTAGATCAATTGGCTATTCTATGTACATTAGGTGATAAACCCACCCCAGGGAAAAACATAATGGAGGTGAAAAGATTTTGTTCTGAAGAAGGATATATATACAGTTGATATGTAGCCAAACTGCTACATAGACAATCATCAACAGACTTTACTAGTGACATCATGTTGAACAAACGCGTTTGATAAAGGCATTACAACCAAGAATTTCAAATGGAAGGTTTTTAGAAACGAAAATAAAATGTAGTGCTCACTTGACAAGAGTGTAAAGATAGTCAATCAATCAATCAACACTTTATTGTTTAAGTTAATAAAAACCATAACAATATTCCAGTAAGATCATTAAAATTACAGTGTAAAGATAGGGAAAATAGGGTAGGAGGTAACAAATTGCACAACATGAGTTTTAAAACATATATTTATAGGTGTTAGATACGGTGTATTGATGCTAAGAATAAAATGCATACACTTTTTTGAAGTGCCCCAGTGAGTAGAGCTCTTTTTTAGAAAGATCATTTTGTTTTGTTATTGTTATCTCTACATAAATTTGCCAGATGAATATGCTACTTTAGTGAGCAAAGGGAACAATTTATAACAGAGTGATAGAAATTGTACATTTTCAGAGCTCTTACTTGGTTCTATAAATATTGCCCTTCTGATCATTTAAATATATTTATCTTCTCTTAAATCAAGAATCTTTCTCAAACTTCTGGCTTCATGTCAGGCTGGCCCCAGTGCCTTGGACCCTCTGTGGCAATGGTGCGCTTAATAAATAAAATAAATGAAATGAAATATTTTCAAAATGTAAAATGCAGCTACTGCTAGTTTTCTTTCAATTGCAAGCTTGGGTATGTCGGTCAATATTTATTTTATAAAGCAAAGGTGAACCTGCCATTCCCAGAATGCATAACTGTGGTGCAGAAATAACAGCCTGAACCTTTGCCTATGCTCCTTGAGGACAAGGGGCGAGTAAACAGATGTGCTATGATTTGGAATATCGGCGTAAATTGAATAATAATGCCAGGAACATCTGCAAATGTAAAACCTTACCTGATCGTTCCACAAGAATTTCAGTTTGACTGTGCAGTGTGCCTGTATATTGCAGGTGAATTCATGGTCCTTAAAAAAGCAAGAGGAAGTATCTCCCTACTGACAGCAGGCGGGGCTACAATTGGATGAGAGCTATTACCCTATACACAAAGGCCTGTTGTGACGAGTATGCACTTCTCCCAGCAGAAAGTTCTCACCGCTGGGGTTCTCTACCCATCGCCATTTGCTAGTTGGTTGTCATTCAGATTTGCCCAAATTTGCATGGGGGAATGCATATGCAAGATCGTTTAGGCCATGTCACACATAGGCTGTGATAATTGCTGGTAACACATTATTTTACCGGTGGTGAGAAACATTAAATTAAACCACAAACATGAGAAATCATTATCTTGAGTTTGCACTCAGGGAGCAGTCAATTGGAGTTTCTGCATTTTCCAGAAAACTCAATCCTCCCTTGGGATGTTGACACAGACCACAGAAGCGACCTTTAGGTGGTGGGACCACACTAGCCTTCTCTGCCAGTGGCCATTGTTCCACCAGCACTCATTGAAGTAAAGGTGGAGATAGTAACCCACATATACAAACGGTATTATAATAAAATCAATAAATCAATCAGTCAATTTGTAGAGCGCTGTTTGTCACCCATGAGGGTAGCAAGCTGCTGCATGTGACTGAAGGCATGTGGCATATTTGCATCAACAAAATAATCACAAATAGAAAGATAGCAATGAGGCTGGATTCTGAGTAAATTAAAGGGTCCATGAAAGACCCTATTTGTACAGGTTCGTTTTTATAGAACAATATGTGGTCAATGGCATACTCCTACATTCCTTTTGATAATAAGAATGCAATACATGCCTTCACGAGAAATCATAGCTGCCTCTAAATTCAACAGACTGAGTCAAAAAGCTGCACACTGATCTTGTTATAGTGTTTGCTCAGTAACACTGTTATGAATTCAATGCTTTATGAATACACAAAACAGAAAATGTTAGAAGTGGCTTATGCCTTCAAATTAAGTGATTACCCATCTGTAAGTAAGTATTCCAAAATAGTTGAACGGAAGAAGTAAGCAGTTTATTTAGCTTTATTTGAACACCTCAATTAGGCTCTCACCATAGACTTGCACCATCCAGTGCCATTAAATAGTCAACTGTAATATTGGCTCTGTGATGTGTTCATGGAGTGTCAAAAAACAAGATGAATTAATGTTTTTGGGATGGTTATATGATTCACAGGCATAGTTTGGAGTACAAAACAGGTAAGGAATGGGGACCCTTCTTTATAGTTCATCAGGCTTTCATACCACAACATAACAAGCTGAGAGCTTACATGCTTGAGATGTCAATCAGCTTGATATGTTCTTCACATCCCAGCTGGCTGGCCACTTCACGAAACTCTTCAGTCAGGCCTATTAAACCAAGGTCCAGATTGAATTCAGCTGGGAACTCCAGTATCCAGTATCTAAAATCCAAACAATACCCAAAATATTAACAAAATATTAAAAGCTGTAAAAACTGGAGTGTGTTCAGGTCAAAGATGATTTGGTGCAGATATTTAGTCAATTTTCATAGTGTTAGCTTTAACAGGAGACAACTCTCCTATGTATAGCCGCCTGTGAATTTCACCTTAAGGAACACATTTTCTCCACCTAGGGGCCACACCCTCCTCCACATTCATGCATACTGCATACTTAATTAACATAAAAATACTTTTTATATTTAAAACCAAGGCATCACATTTCAAATGTATTTAATTTATTTTTAGATTCCTTGTCATTACTCAAACTGTAACCTTGGCCTCTAATTAATGATAACTTATAGAATGCTTAGTACGATTATCCAAGGTGGTAGATGAGGAATATTATGGCCATTTCACCTTTTCTTCTGGGTGGGAATATGCTCTCTAGCAGTTCTGGAAGAAATAGTATATAAAACTCTGGAACTAACATCATGCGTTTCCTGCCAGTACTCACTCATCAATTTGAAGTAGGTATCTTGGGGCCTTTCATTGAGTACATTTTGTGAGTTTTGAAAATATAAAGAAATAAGAGCCTGATTTAGCATTTGCTGACATGGTTACTCTGTCACAAATGTGATGAATACCCCATCTACCTTATTACAAATGTCATAGGATATAATGCACATTTAAATTTGGTGGAAGGGATGTCTGTTACATTTGTGATGGAGTAACCTGTCTGCCAAACTATAAATCAGGTCCAAAGTCTTCAAACTAATGAGCTACATTGGAGGCTCATCTTCTTAGCTTAAGAGATCTCTGCTTATTGTAAATGAGACTAAGTGATAAGTAGCAGTATTTACTTCTTATCACAACATATTTTTTTCCCTGCAGTATTAGTTAAGGAATCTCAAACTCTGTTTGTTTTCCGACATACCGCATGAATGATATTTGGTAAAATCAGGTTTAAGAGATTTCCCTAAAGAAGACACCTAAATGAGACACACTATAAAGAGCGAAACACGAGTCAGGGTCTGATTTTATTTATTACATGCTGGCTTGGATGATATTTTAGCAATCCTAAGCTGTGAAACCTTGCCTGAAGGAGGTTAACGGTTTTGGTCATTCTTCAGCTCAGCATGGATGGCACTAGGTAATCCAATGCTTAAAATGTTTGCTGTAAAAATGGCAAAATACTTTGTCGCTTTTCTAACTTGGCGTGGATGGCACTAGGCTAATCCTGTGCTTAAAATTCTGCTAGAAAATCAGGTGTTTGAGTTGAGCAGTTTTAGAGTGTCAGTGGTGTTGTAGAGCACTCCCTATGAAAAGAGTTGTTCTGTACCTAAAACAAGGCAACTATCCAGGGCTCCCTTCTGGCAGTGAAATTGACGGAATTTTGGTGACTCTGCGTTAATCTTGCAATGGGGAGTCCTGACCGAATCCCGCCAATCACTGCGTGGCAGAATTGTTTCTCACACGCAGCTCCTGTAAGGGAAGTTGGCAAGCATGAGTGAGATTTGGCATCCCCAAGCCCAATTTCAAGTAGTTTGGAGGACATCCGGTGAGATTTTTCTACTGCGGGCAGTCATATGTGGTCCCAACCGTTTGCAGTCAGAAGGCAGCCGCTTGAGTAGAAAATCTACTCGAGTGGCACCAAAATCAATTATAATGGCACAACATGGTGCCATTTGTGCCGATTTTCAAGTGCAGAATGTGCTACTGGCTCTAAATCCCTGCATGAGCAGTGCAACATACTTCTTTCCACCTGTCGGTGGAACTCTGCAAAATCTTGCGTAGTTTTTATGTAACTGCGGAGTCAAATTCTGCAAGTGCCGCTGGGGTATCTTCATCTATGCCATGCAGTCTTCGCTTAGTGTTTTGTCCCCTGCTGCTCTGACAGAGGGAATATGATGTAATTAGAATGCTGGTGTGTGCATGGTTTGAGAGAGTGTCAGTTGAGTGCTTGGGCTGACCAGCAAGGATGCTGTTCAGGTATGGCTTCCTCCATACCTACTTTACCTGTTATTTGTGACTCCTACGTTAAGAATTAACCTGATCCTGTTTCACCTAAACTACTGGCTACCCTGCAACTTCACTTACCACAGTCATCCACCCCTACTCTCAGCCTGAAAGGGAATTGCTTAGACTTATATTTGGTGCTTCCTTGTGTCTGGACAAAGCTACGTCTTTCTGATGAGCTCTAATGAGAGTGAAACATGTGTCGGAGACTGCATTTATTAATTTCAGGCTCGCTTGGATTGTATTATGCCAATTCAAAGTTGTATTACTGTGCCTGGAGTGGTAAAAGGCTTTTGTGACTTTTCAGCAATCATGAGTGACGTAATATTTGAGGTCATAAGGAGTGCATTGCAAGGGCATATGTTATAGTTAAGTCAGGTAACTATAACTGCCAAATTTCATTGGTTTTGTACAAGTCAAATCTGATCCTAACTACCTTCTTGTAACCTTTGGTTTTTTCAGATAATTTCTAAGGTTTTTTTAAATTCTATGTCCTAACTATAACAACCCTGTAACCTTTGTTTTTTCCAAGTGTATTTCTATGTTTTAAAAAAAATAGTTGTCGCATTTGCAGAGTGGTGGAGAAAGGGGGCAGGGCCTCTGACCAGCTCTCAGGAATTCTGCTGTGTCTGACTTACTGGAGGTAAAAGGAGGGCTTCTGAGCCCCCAAGAAACCTCAGCATACAAGAGGATTCGATCCCCAAACCAGGAGTGCACCAGGAGGTGCATTTTCAGAGTGTTGGAGAAAGGGGGCGTAGCCTCCGAAGACCCCTCAGCAATTCTGCTGTGTGGGACTTGCTGAAGATAACAGGAGGCCTTGTTGGCCCCTAAGGACACTCTAGAGCCAAGGGGACTTCATACCCCAACCAGCAGTGCACCAGGAGGGATGCTTGCAGAGTGGTGGAGAAAGGGGTGTGGCTTCCAAAGTCCTCTCAGCTATCGCGCTCTGGGGTGCTTACTGGAGGGAACAGGAGGACGTGTTGGCCCCCAAGGACGCTTAGCATCCAAGGGTACTTCATCCCCCAACCAGCAGAGCACCAGGAAGAGCGTTTGCAGAGTGGTGAAGAAAGAGGTGTGGCCTCCAAAGTCCTCTCAGCAATTGCGCTTTGGGGACTTACTGGAGGTAACAGGAGGACTTGTTGGCCCCCAAGGATCCTGAACATACAAAGGGACTTCATCACCCCTCCAGGAGGCGCGTTTGCAGAGTGGTGGAGAATGGGGATGTGGCCTCTGAAGAGCTTTCAGCAGTCATACAGTGTGGGACATTCTGAAGGTAACAGGAGGGCTTGTTTGCCCCCAAGGACCCTCTGGAGCCAAAGGGACTTCATCCTCCACCAGCACTGTGCTAGGAGGTGCATTTGCAGAGTGATGGAGAAAGGGGACGTGGCCTCTGGAGACATGCCGGTCATTTTGTCTTTTTTTAACGATTTATTTATTTGGGGAGGAGGGCCGCGTTGCCCCCTCCGCAGGCCTATTTCGGCCCTGGGCACCCCCTGGGGCCTGGCCTCTAGTGTGGGTGCCCTGGTTTGACCCACCCACCCACTCAGCAATGTTGGGGACTGTGGGGTAGCCTCAAGGCCCCCACAGTCCTTGCTGGTCCCCGCCTCCAACGGAAGTTGGAATTGCTTTGACAAAGAGGGAGCTGCTAACATGCAGCTCCTTTCTATCAAAGCAATTGGGCTCCGCTTTGAGCAAGCGGAGCACAGTTTGATTTGGATTGGTAGGAGCGGTAAAGCTCCTGCCAAGCCATATCATCCCTGGGACACAACAGGAGCTGGTCCTGGAAGGGGGCAGTCCCCAGGGCCATCTATGGCTCCAGGAGGGTGGCCGCAAGGCACCCCTTGTGGCTTCAATTTTGCCCCTGGGAGGAGGTGCCGTATGGGACTCCCCCACATTAATTAGTAAAGAAGCCCCTGGGAGGTGGTGGCCCCCGGGGCATAATAAGCCACAGGAGGGGGGCCCATGTGTCTCCCCTCCTTTCTTTTTGCATAATATCCCCGGGACCTGGGCCACCCGGGGGTAAATAATTAACAAAGAATGAGAGACCGAGCTTCACTTTTTTTTCAGATGGGATTCACGGATCCAGCATGAGTCCAGCTGAAATTTCTTTACAAAAATGCTTTTTGCCTCTCTGGTCCCTGTGGGACCCCCAAAGAGGCCTAGGGGGTAGGGGTGTTTCTACCCTGCCCCCTTTTCTTTTTTTTAGTTTTTTTCCTGTGACTCGGTTCACCCTAGTCACAAGATGGCTGCCAACACTTCCTGGTTGGAAATGTTGGCAGCCATTCAGATCTCAGCACGAGATAGGATGAGGTCGCAGATCCTCCGTGTCCTAAGATATACAACTGAAAATTTCAGCAAATTTCTCCACTGCTGAACGGATTTACACCATTTAACAAAAAGAGCACTTTCTGGACCAACAGCTACCTTTCTGACAAATTTGGTGCAATTCCGTTTAGCAGTTCGGGCTGCAGCTGTGTCTAAAGTTTCCTATGAAAATTTAACATGGGAAAAAAATGTTTAGGAACTCCCCTTTTTCTCAGCCCCTGCTGGACGGATCACCCTGAAATTTTCAAGACAGCAGTTGAAGTGAGTGGTAAAATTGGTGAAAATTTCAGAAGGATTTGTTAAATGAAGTCAAAGTTATTGGCAGATGAAAAAAAGAACTTTCTATGGAAACTACATATATATATTTCTTCTTTGATGGATGTTTAGCGGCCTAGCCTAGGTCGCGGAGACGCCCTGCCGCGAGTGGTGCGGACCGGGTGCTTTGAAGTTTCAAGCACCGTGGAACAGAAGGGCCAGTGTGAGTTAAGCTTTATGGACTGTTTGATGGAATTGGCAGCCTGTACTCGACCCACTGGGGGAACACTTTGTTTCATAATTTGGGCACACCATGGCATCCACTGTGACATTATGCTGAAAGGAACATCAAGTACCAGCATGCTTGAAGCGCACACCCACCTGGGCGGGACTTGCTACAACTTATCATGGGTACCTTTCATCGCTGTGGTGTTTGTCGCATTCTCTGCCCATGATCAAGAGCACAGGAGTGCTCGAAACGCGTTGGGCTCTGCATGAATTGAGAAGGGACTGTCATTTTCGCAACAAGTTTCCTCAGATTAAAGGCTGTTAACCTTCTGTTGTGTGGCGTCTCCACATTTTGGCTTTCTTCTTTGGTGGATATATATATATATATATATATATATATATATATATATGAAAAACTGTATTCACTATGGTGAACATCTAAAGATAAAAAGGAATTGCAGCAAACCATGTGTCCTAGAAATTGCACAGAAAGATCTAAATGAAAGATTCAGGCAGAGAGGATACCAACCGTCTGTGTTGGACCAAGCACTAAGCAAAGAAAATACAATAGTTAGATCTATCCTTCTACACCCAAATGAAATGGCAAAAGGGAGGAAGACAAGTAAAAACAAGAATGAAATAAGGATGATTACCACCTACAATGCCTATCAGAGCAGGGTGAAAGACTGCCTGAATAGACATTGGTATTTGGTAAGGAGGGATCCGATTATGAGAGAAGTGGTTACACGAAAACCGCTAGTAACTTTCAGGTAAGCCCAGTCGATGAGGCAGGACTTGGTTAACAAAACTCCAGAACTGAAGACGACAGAAGAATGGTTGCGGGCAAGTGCGAGACTTTTTAGATGCATAAAATGCAAGGCCTGCACTATAGGACAGAACACCAAGCGAGTTAAGTCCCCATTACTCAAGAGCCCTTGGACGATCCGAAACCATCTAACCTGCAGAAACGACTTTGCAATTTATATGCTCCAATGTACCTGCCAGAAATACTATGTGGGCAGCACCATCCATATGGTGTATGTCCGAATTTTGCAGCATATGAGGGCTGTGACTAATAATGACAAGAGTTACCCAGGGGCAAGGCACATCAATGAGATACATAATGGTAACATTCAGGATCTATCTTATTTTGTAATTGACCAGATACCAAAGAGTAGGAGAGGTGGAAATCATGAGAGAAGGCTACACCAACTCGAATCCAGGTACATAATCCTTTTTAACACCAAAATCCCGTTTGGTCTTAATTCCAATGAGGATTTGTCTGTGCATTTATGAATGTAATCCATCATAGTAGGAACCCTCGGTATTTTTGATGCTTTTAATGTGGTGGAAAAGAGTAGGTCACTTATATAAAACAAGAGTTGTGGTAATAAGCAGTATAAAAAAAGCAACAAAGAGGCATAAGAAGTGTTGAAATATGGGGCACTAGCCCTTTTCACACAATTAGCCATAAAAGTGGGTACAATGAGATAACGGTGCTAAGTAATGGTTGTTGACAGCCAATTGGTCGGGGGCAACTACTGAATTACAGTGAAAAAACCTGTGAAATAGATATGACATCACAAGCCCACAGGGGCAGGATGCCCAGAGCATGAGCAAAAAGTTAAGTAGTTACCCTACCTGTACCAGACATGTGTGCACATACAGATGAATTTATATAAACACATCAAGTTTTCCAATTTTGCTGCCTCTGTTAATATGTAAAGAATTGAGGAAATTAAAGAATTGCATGACACCATAATATGTATCACTGCTCACCACAAATTATGGTTAATTTAAAAAAAAAAATGAATAATCATGTTACAACATAGGCCACTGTGGTTAATTTCTTGAATCAGCTTGAAGTCAACTGCAAATTAATTTTAAAATTTGTGACATTTAACAAAATGAATTAATGCTATAAAACAGTTGCAAATGGTCAAGCGCAGAACATTTGCTGCATGAGTTGTACTTCAAACAAAACCAGGGGGATGTAAATAGAGTCTTTCCTCAGAGGCATTGTGGACTGTGAACCTTGTGACCGGAAGAAACTGAGTATTGTTTTATTTAAATAATGGCTATTGAAATTGGCGCTTGATGTGTGCAAGGCGCTTGTCGCCAAAACGCGTTACAGAAGCAATTAATAAAAAACGCAAATCACAAGAAAAGTGGAGTGGTGTCTTTGCCGGCGTGGATACCTAATTCGGAGTTGAATTGGGAATGGGCGCCAGTAGGTAGTTATAGCTATGACCTATTATCCATAGGAAAATCGTAACATTCTTTACACAATAACTTTGGGATGCTCTGGCCAGCTTCTATCTTAAAAGTTACGGGGTGATTCGGCAAGCAGGGGCCGAGAAAAAAGGAGGGTCCCAAAACATGTTTTCTCCATGGTAATTACCATAGGAAACTTTAGGCACGGCTACAGCCCGAACTGCTGAACGGAATTACACCAAATTTGGCTAAAAGGTAGCCTTTGGTTCAGAAAGATCCCTTTTTAGGTCTCACGCCTAGAGATGCAGTGCGCAGCACTGCTCGCGCAGCGAGAGACCTCTTGTCCGGGGTTTCGAAACGGACCCTGGAATCGTACACGCCTGTGCGTGCGTTTTTAGTTTTGGCTTTTGTTATTGGGCTTTGAGTGGGTGTTTTTTTAAAACAGAGCACGCAATAGGCCAATGGCGGGCGCATTGCTCCACCCATGGCCTATTGGTGTCTGTTACGTGCACCAAAACCCATGTGGTTTCGATTATCGTGCCCAGACACGAGCACGATAATTAAAAACATATGGCTCACTGTGGCACACGCACCACTAGCGGGTGTGTTTTTTCTTTTACAATAGCGATCACTTTCGCGATCGCTTTCAGTGCCACTTGTTTTGTTTATAATAACTTGATCAACTGCTGTAGTTTCTTGAAGTAAAGAAAGAGAAGCATAATTACCTGACATGGAATGATAGATGGTTCACGAAATTAACAATTTACCAGCCTAATTGCTGTGCCTGACCTTGGCATGACTGCCTGCAATGGAGGAAAGTAGGAGACGGGAACGTTAGGCCAGTTACTGTTTCCAGGTTAATTTTCTTTCACCTTGTGTCGAGGCTTGGAACGCATGCACAAGAACTGAATGAGTGCCGATTTGCTGAAGTGTGGGTGGATGTCATCTCCGAGTGTACGTGCCCAGGCAGGTAATGCAGATGCGGTCTGTCCTCCCAGTGTTGGCTGCAGAGTGCCTAAGAAAATATTAAAGAGGCGGAGGCTGCGAGTGCAGTTAGCTGGGCACTGCGTGGTACTTCATGTTTGTGCTGCGGAGGCCGGGAGCTTGTGGCGGAGAGGCCAGGCTCAGCTACGGATATTATGAAGTGGAGCCATTAGGCAGCCAAGCACCAGGCCGGGGTGCAAGATCCTCTTCAGCACTGGGGGCAGCAGGTTCCCGTCCTCTGCTACCATCAGCAACAGCAGCAGCCGCAGGAAATTGTGAACGGTTGGGGAGACCCGTGTTGAGCCCATGAGCAACAGGTGAGGAGAAGGAAGCTGGCACGAGCGTGGTGGATACTGTGTGTGTGGTTTGCTATTAAGGTAGAGCGGTCAGACGTGAAGAAGCCATAAGAGGAGTAACATTGCTAAATGGACAGAACGTGAATTTATTTTGGCAAGGAGACAGTGGGCATCAAGGTAAAGGGAGTGGCACGAGCAGCCTGATATCTTATGAAGGCGAAGGCCTGGTTGCCTGAGAGAGCTGAAATGTAAACGGTGTTCCAGGCCTTTCATATCGGCTTTCTGGGTTATGTGTTACTGTGGGTGAGCGGCCTGGCAATAGGCAGGAATGTGTTTTGGCTTGAGTAGGTAGTAGGACAGTGCAGCAGCAATGCATAAGACGTTCCATGCATTTACGCATCTTCCACTTCATCCAAAAATTCATATGAACGTTTTCGCATCTGCTGATTGGTAAGGAAATGTGATATGGTCTACAGTCTTCATCCATACTGCACTGACCGCATGTTAAATGGATGAGACTTGACAGCAGTGTGGTCTGGTTGGTGTTACTAATTGTTCTCAACTGGAGTCCTAATACTACTGTCACCATTAAGAGCAGCCCTCAAACTAGAACGTGTTCAAAATGTCAGCTATTTCTCCAATTTACTGGTTAATATCACCAATGAAGCTACAACCTCACCCATGGGTTTACTCTCTTGCTGTTCCGTGGTTAACTGAAGTCACAGCTGACCTGCTAAATGACCTTCCTTGTGTCGTTGGGCACAGTTGACAGAAAGGCTTCAGGTTCCAGTTGTTGTTACGCTTCTGCTTTTCAAATTCCTACAGCTTACTTTTTATCAGGATCATTGTATCAATCGGTATTTGAGCACTGTAACAAAAGATCTTTACCAACCTGCACAAAGCGGTTAACATATAAACAGTTGATACAAAGTTTCATATAGGAACGGATTTGCAACTAGTGAAGATCACATAAGAAAAGTTTTGTTGTTCTTGTTGAAAATCTTTTTATTAATTTTGAATACATAACAATGGAGTGCAGCAGTACGTTATGTAGCATAGTATTCCTAATATGAACGACACAGAAAGGGGGGTTGCCAAGTGGATTCAAGAAACGAGGAGCAGATTAACATCATGCAGACAGACATGCTCCAGTGTTATAAGAGGATTTTTTTGTAAGTTAGCAAGGGGTTCCTTAAATGTTTTTAAATGTAACCATGCTTTTGTATGGTACGTGCAAAAGTTATGATTTCATTTGCTGTGCAAAATAAACCTATATCCTTTTGGACAAGGTGGATAATGTTACAGAGTTCGGTTCGGCTTTTGGTCTCTCACTAACAGTACACAAGAAACAAGCATTTGCAATGCAATAGGTCTCGCAGTTACACAAGTTAAAGCTATTGGCATTGTAAATGACAATGCCTTTAATTTATGTTTTTAAAATGCAAACAAATATAAAAGGCATTGTCATTTGCATTGTGAATAGCTCAAACTCACGTAAATGCGAGACCTATTGCATTGCAAATGCTTGTTGTTAAATTGTGTAAATCCGTTCAGTAGTTCATGAGAAATTAGAAAAAGAAAAAGTTTCAATATCTGGAGCCTAACGACACATCTCATCGTGAGTTCTGATTGGCTGTCAGCACTTCATCCTGGAATTGCTGGCAGCCATCTTGGGACCAATATACATGATAGTACTCCATTGAAATGCATTGTAGTGAATCAAAGATTTTGAGGGTTACCAAAAGGAGAACTATAAAGGGTGATAACAGACTTTAGTTACATTAGAATTCATTTGTTGATGGTATCATACTAATTTTAGGAATTGTGGTGTGTTCTAAGGTGATTTTATCCTGTGAAAAACCTTCTGCTGAGATATCATATATCATGTTTGAGAGAAAACTGAAGTTAAAATGAGAGCATATTTTCTGTAAATTCACATTATATTTCTCAGTCATGTGAGAATGAAGTCTGTCATTCTCAGTAAATCATGTACATCCAACAAGGGCAGAAACTGTCAGTTGATTCCTTTGTGTTCTACTGCAGCTTCCCAGAGTGTTCTAAAGAACAACTAGAGCGCTAACAGCCTTACTTATGACAAAAGTGCGGCACACCTGAAGCCATCTTGATTGGAATAAACTGGTAACACTTAAAACATTTAATTTAAAAAGGAACAAAATGATGGGGTTCATTTTGTCATAGCAATTATGGTTAGTGCTGTAGAAAGAAAAATTAGGACATGTTTCAAGTGTGATCTCAAATATCTTCCTGATATATTTCAACAGGAGCAGCCTGTCAGTTGATGCCTTTGTCTTCTACTGCAGCTTCCCAGAGTGTTCTAAAGAACAACTAGAGCGCTAACAGCCTTACTTATGACAAAAGTATGGCACACCTGAAGCCATCTTGATTGGAATACACTGGTAACACTTAAAACATTTAATTTAAAAAGGAACAAAATGATGGCGTTCATTTTGTCATAGAAATATGGTTTGTGCTGTAGAAAGAAACATTAGGACATGTTTCAAGTGTGATCTCAAATATCTTCCTGTTATATTTCAACAGGAGCAGCCTGTCAGTTGATGCCTTTGTGTTCTACTGCAGCTTCCCAGAGTGTTCTAAAGAACAACTAGAGTGCTAACAGTCTTACTTATGACAAAAATATCGCACACCTGAAGCCATCTTGATTGGGATAAACTGGTGACACTTAAAACATTTAATTTAAAAAGGAACAAAATGAGAGGGTTCATTTTGCCATAGAAATTATGGTTAGTGCTTTAGAAAGAAAAATTAGGACATGTTTTAAGTGATATCTCAAATATCTTCCTTTTATATTTCAACAGGAGCAGCCTGTCAGTTGATGCCTTTGTGTTCTACTGCAGCTTCCCAGAGTGTTCTAAAGAACAACTAGAGAGCTAACAGTCTTACTTATGACAAAATTATGGCACACCTGAAGCCATCTTGATTGGAATAGACTGGTAACACTTAAAACATTTAATTTAAAAAGGAACAAAATTAGGGGGTTCATTTTCATTTTGCCATAGCAATTATGGTTAGTGCCGCAGAAAGAAAATGTAGGGCATGTTTTAAGTGAGATCTCAATTCCTCTTCTATTTCATTAGAAAATTCTGACATGCGGACTGAAACAATCACTTTCAATGCCAGCAGTAGATTTCCAGTTAACTCTCTGGTGAGCAGTAGCTTTACTACAGTGATCTAATGAACAACTAGAGTGCTAACATTCTGAATTTATAGCAAATGTGTGACACATCTGAATGCCTTCTTGATGGAATCAAAGTAAAAAACTGAAAGCATTTCCTACTGAGGAGACTGCAGTAAATGAGGAAATTAGGAAACTTCATAACAAATAAGTCTCCCAAGATGGTCACCAGAGAAAAAAGAGCCCAAATGTAGCAAAAATATCACCCAGATGTAGCCCACATATAGCCCAATGACAGAAGTGTGTAAGACACTTTTTATTTTTATTTTTTCTGCAGTTTTATATGGTGCAGACTGGTCAGGTATTGGAGCGTTACATCTTAGTTGGACCCCTTATTGCATATTTTGCACGAAGTACATGAGATTGATCTTGCGAAACATTGAACTTTACGATTCTGTTAACCTGAAGTTGCTCTGAACCGGGCTTTGTAACACCCGTTTTTACCTACTGGTTTTAATTAATTCTCACTGTATTGTATTAGGAAAGAGAATTTACTGTTTTTATGTGCACTTTTATAATCTATGTTTCTAAATCAGATCGAATAAATTTTAATGAATTCTATGGCAGGACGGAGGCGAGGATTATGCATATCTTTCCTCACTTTATTTGCATAGCAGTTCAAAGAAAACATAACACAACAATCACTAAACAAAAGTCTACACAACCCATAAACCATTAGGGGGGGGTAGTCTCCAAGGCAACTATAGTCCAATCATATCACAGTCCATCGTATATAATATCGTGATGTCCCTTCCGCTTCCTCTTTCTTCACTGCTCGTCAGTTAAGTGCATGCCTTACAATCTGATGTTGTTGCTGTTTGTATAGCAGTTTCTTGTGCACGTTATTAGCATTATTGCCTTGGTATTGTTTCATATTCCCTGCGCAGCAGGCTCTTGCCCGAGAGCGTTCTCCCCCTCGCAGTTTCTCCTGCTGTGCGCTCTGCGCACGGTGAGATCCTGTCAGGCGCGTCTGGTCCGAGCGAGGCAGCTCTGTCGAGCGCTCCCGCTGGTCTTTACGCGCGTTTGGGAATCCGGTCACTCCTTTAGTGTCCGCTTAATTCCCGACCAACCCATGCCTGATTTTGACACCGCTACGCGGTGATTTCCTCACACAGCCACGTTAGTGACCAGCACCACCTGGAGGTGGTGATTGGTTTTGCGCCTCAGTCTATTCTTATAACAGCTTTGGGGAAAGCCCAGCTGTTGGAGCACCGGTGCGGAGCCTGCCTTAAGGATTTTAAGGGCATTTGTTCTGTACTCACACCCACTGCTATCATGTCTTCTCCAGAAGACCATTTTTACTCCTCCTACCAGGAAGTGGAGGAGGAATGGCCCCCCAATTTCTCTCTCCAGCAGTGGGCCAAGCCCTCTATCTGGCTATTTCTAGGGCGCTGGCTCCTCTTAGGGATCAGGTTGATAAGCTGGCAAAAAGCATCCCTGGGGTGTTCAGTGACCAAGATCTGGTGGTGGTGTGTCCCAGTAGCTCCCAGATGTGGAATAAAAGGGCCGTTAAGCATAACACGGGGCACTTGGAAAGATTTGATAAACTTACAGAGACCTTCCTCAAGAATGCATGAACGCTAAAACATGCACCCTGCCGGGGGGAGGAGGAGTCCGGAGAAAATTGCGACACTGTCACCACTATTGTAGACCCCGACGGCAGTTTTCCCTTAGAGGGAGAGGGTGTATCGGAGGACGATTTCTCCTCCGATGAGGATAAGGACTCGGGCGTCCCTGGCATCCAGAGTCCCACTCCTCTCAGTCCCGGGTTGGGGACGGGGTCTACTCGGACATGTTTGAGCCTACCCAAATTTACCATCCTAGGTCGGCGGAGTGGACCCCTAACACCAAAGTGGCAGAGTATGCGGTGGGAAAAATCCATCAACCCCTTGAAAGGGAGGTCAGGAATAGGATGAGGGGAGAATACCCCAGGCCCTCACTGAAGGGGAAGGTGGCACACACGCCTGAAATTGATAAGAAACGATGTACCTTTTTCTCCAAGTATATGAGGGATTCCAAGAAAGGAATTGATAGGTCTTGGACGTGGTAGGGCCCTTGACCCAAATTATTCAATTGGCGGAGCGTTCAAAAGAGTCAGAATCTCCTTTGTCCACGGATATTGTGGCTGGACGGGTGCACTACCCTAAACCCTAAAACACTACCACAGCACAACACCCTACACTACCCAAACATAACTGCACTACCCTAAACCCTAAAACACTACCACCAGCACAACTCCCTACACTACCCAAACACCACTGCACTACCCTAAACCCTAAATCTACCCCCAGCACGACCCCCTTCACTACACAAACACCACTGCACTGCCTTAAAACATAAAACATACCCCAGCACGACCCCTTCACTACACAAACACCACTGCACTACCCTGAACACTAAATCTACCCCAGCATAACCCCTACACTACACAAACACCATTGCACTACCCTAAACCCTAAAACACTACCACCAGCACAACCCCCTTCACTACCTAAACACAACTGCACTACCCTAAACCCTAAAACACTACCCCCAGCACGACCCCTTCACTACCCAAACACCACTGCACGACCCTAAACCCTAAAACACAACCCCCTACACTACACAAACACCACTGCACTACCCTAAACCCTAAAATACTAGAACCCAGCATGACCCCCTACAGTACACAAACACCACTGCACTACCCTAAACCCTAAAACACTACACCCTACACTACACAAACACCACTGCACTACCCTAAACCCTAAAACACTACCCCCAGCACTACCCCCTACACTTCACAAACACCACTGCACTACCATAAACCCTAAAACACTACCCCAGCACAACCCCCTACACTACACAAACACCGCTGCACTACCCTCTACCCTAAAACACTACCCCCAGCATGACTCCCTACACTACCCAAACACCACCCCACCGGTGCACACAACTGGGCATCCCACCTTGAGTGCCATCTGCAGGGCCTCTGCCCTCAGATCACTGGTTTCGGTTTCTGGAGTGGCAACATAAACAGTTGCTCCCAAAGGACTAGCCTGAACACATAGGTGAATATCCCCTGCACCAGCATTCCACGGAAATTCTTTCCTAGCTCTCCCACGTTGACGAGGACGTCATAATAGCACAGCTCCACTCGCAACACCGTATGACGTCATTGGAGCCATAAGAGGACCTCGTCGGCGTGATGACGTCAGTTCCACCCATTTTTACTGTGCCACCGAGGCAAACAGGCGGACCGAGGCATTTTCACATGTATACATAGTATAATAAATATATATATATTCACTGAAAAAACCATAGGTTTCAGGCATGTTATAGTTAGAAATTAGCATTATAAAAAACCTTAGAAATTCACTGAAAAAACCATAGGTTTCAGGGGCATTATAGTTAGTTGGAGATTTCACTCGTACAAAACCATAGAAATTCCCCTGTTATAGTTAGTTCCGCTAACTATAACTTGCACGACCGCAATGCACTGCTGATGACGTCACATATTACATCACTCATGACATGGTCAGTGACATCACTGATGACATCACTGATGACATCTCAAATGACATCACTGATGACATCATCCAGTGAATGTGTGTTTTTCTGAAAATTAAATATGTTTTATATATATATATATATATCTCAATGTCGATGAAAGAATAAATGGGTATATAAGTGTCTAAATGGATGATTTATTTTATTGATTGTATAACTGACTGATTAAGTGTATCTTAGTGAATACATGGATTAGTGAGTAATGTTTAAATATGTAAATATCTGTATCAATCTCTCACTTTGTGTATAAGTGGCTGCATGGGTTGGTGAGTAGCTACATGAGTGTCTATATAGGTTATTAGTTGGTTTTTTGAGTATCAGTATGAGTGTCTGAGTGTCTGTATGGTTCGGTGGGGGTATTACGTAGTGCATAGGTGCATGAATGAGTGACTCACTGTTTGTATGTGTTGAAGACAGCATGTGTGCAGGACTGTATGGGTGGATGAGTGTGTGCATGGGTGTGTTAGTGAGTGAATGACTGTCTCAATAGTGTCTTTATGAGTAACTACATATGTTTTAAACTAGTTTATGTGACTATTGGTGTATATAAGTGAGTTTATGTGAGAGTGAGAGATTGAAAGTGTTCCTGTACAAATAAGTAGGTGTTTCTATAAGTGATTGTTTAAGAGAGTAAGTATGTGTAAGTTTCTGTAGAGGTAAGTGTGGTAGTGTGTGTATAACTGTATATGCAAGTAAATGGATGTTTGATACTTTGTTTGCATGTGTGACTTTGTGTGTGAGTAACTCTATGGATGAGTGGCAGTGTGTAACAGGATGTATAGGTGTATGAGTACATATGATGAGTGAGTACATGTATGAGTGACTGTATAGGTACTGTTGGTGAAGGAGTGGATGTGTGTGTAGATCTTGGAATTACTGAATAGGTGTGTTGTAACTGGTATTGGTATGCCCATTGTTTTGAAAATGTTAGTTTGTATTTTTGAGTGTGTGTATCAAAGGTTATATTAGGGTGAGAGGAGGTCTGCCACTCACAATCACAAGGATGATATCATCAGTGATGTCATTTGAGAGGTCATCAGTGATGTCATGAGTGATGTCACTGACCATGTCATGAGTGATGTAATATGTGATATCATCAGCAGTGCATTGCGGGCGGGCGAGTTATAGTTAGCTGAACTAACTATAACGGGGGAATTTCTATGGTTTTGTACGAGTGAAATGTCCAACTAACTATAAAGCCCCTGAAACCTATGGTTTTTTCAGTCCTTGCCCTGAGCGTAAGCCACCCAGAGGCAGCCAACACTCCTGCAGGCAGCCAATCCCACGATGCACAGAGCCTTTCGCCACATAATTACAGCCAGGACCTGCGTTCAACTCGCTGCAAGCAGCCACCCAGAGGCAGCCACCACCATGCTGTGCACTGCCTTTGGTTGTGCATGGTGTGGGGTTAGAATTGCAGCTAGGCCCTGCTCCCAACTCCCTGGAGACAGCTGACCCCATGCTGTGCGCATCCTTTGGCTGTGCCCAGCAGGGAGGTGGCCACAGGGTTTGGCCTTCTGCCAGGGCCTGTGCCCAAACCCCTAGCAGGCTGCAAACCCCAGACCGTGCACAGCCTTTGGCAAGCCGAGCATGGGATTCGCCTTCGGGCCTCAGGCACCCTATCCGCCGGGGCAAGAAAATATATATTAAGGGAAGGAGGCATTCAGCTCCCTCCCCAACCCTTAATTCGCCCTGGGGGTGCCATCCCCCAGGTCCAGTTTTAAGAAAAAGGGGAGGGGCGTGAGGCCCACCTTTCTGAGCCTTTGTAGGCCTTGCGAACCTCATCCCTGCAGCCGAGTACCCTAATTTGGCCCCATGGTTCACATCCCCTGGTGCCAAAATGTAATTAAAGGGGGGAGGGGTATGCACCCCCCTCTCTGAGCCTATTTGGATTCCGGGGACTCCATTCCCTAGGGCCAAATCTAATAAAAATAGGGGAAGAGCAGCCTGCATCCTCCTCTCCCTGACTCTAATTAGACCCCGGAGACCCCATTGCCTGGGGCCAAAATTTAAATAAAAGGGCTACCCAACTGGAATTCTTTCTACAGGTTAATTAGTGAGTGCTACCTAGTTGGTTGAATGTGTAGTGCATACTCTACACTACAGCTGTGTATAAGACCACAAGGTATTGCCTCCAGTGACCTTGTGTACATGTAATTTTCGCAATGTGATTGTTACTCAAGCGTATATATACAGAAATCAGTGACAAAATTAATCCTCGAATAGAGAAGGCTACAAAACTACAAACAACCAGTTGAATCTCCACCTTTTCATTGTATGGAGTAAGTGCTTCTTTGTTTGGTAGAAATGTCCTCATAGTCCTCTGCATTAAGAGCGCGCCTTCAAAATTGGCAGGAATGCACTTGGGTCACTTTGGTAAGTTGAGCTCTTCATCAGCCTCAAAAATGGCAGAACCACTGTTGCATATTAGTAAAGTGGAAGGGCCAGGACTAAATGGGCCAAACTCACCATCAAAAACAGTGAGAAATGCCCTCGGGTTACTTTGGTAAGTTGAGCTGTCCATTAGCCTGGAATATGGCCTGGAATATGGCGGGAGCATCTTTGCATACTACTAACGTAAAAGGGGTGGGCAAAATTTGGCACCTTTGCATACTCAGCCCCAGCCCCAGCCGGCTCCCCACATGCTGCAGGAGCCAGCATTGCTCCAGCCAGGAGGGAGCAGCTATTTATGCTTCCAGGCAGGAACAATCTATTGATCTGTATACCTGCCCGCAACAGTGCGGGCAGGGAAACAAATTTGTAGACTGTTCCCAGCCAGCAGGAACATTTTTTAAAGCTCTGACTCGCTGGAAACAGACTTTGTGTTAGCTCCCATTTGTTGGGAAATTCAGAAATGCTCCTGCCAGATGGGGTCATACACAAGTTTCCCTGCCCACGCCGGGCCGGGCAGGTAAACCATTGTGTCCTAGGGGTGAGCTCCCTGGGACACACCATATGAGCCGGCCCCAGGGGATAGGGTCCCCGGGGCTACTGAAGGCTCAGGGAGGGGGGCCGTGTGCTCCGTACCCTTAATTAAACCATGGGGAATGGGGTCCCATGGTCTTTGAAGGCTCATGGGGGGGGCTGCACTGCCCCCTTCCTCTTTTTTTAACAATAATAGTTCAGGGAGGAATGCGGCTCCCGGAGTGGGCTCCATGTGGCCTATAATGTCTCAGGGAGTGCCCCCTGTCCCTTAATTGCAGAATGCAGCCCATGGCCACCATCTTGTTTTTTAGTTTTTTGCTGCGATCCCACGGGAGTCCCTTGGGATCACTGCAAAAACGGCTGATATTTTTGCATTTTGGCCACAGGAGGGGTTCTTCTAGGTCCTCCCCATGGGGCCTTGGGGGCCAATGTATTCCTACCCTGCTCCCTTATGTTTTTTTTTACTTCAGGACAGGGGATTAAGTCCCTGAGTCCTCTAATCACTGCCTGCATCATTTTTTCATGTTGCTTGCAGCCAATCAGAGCACTTTCTCCCGCAGGATTCAGACTCCTGCAGGAGCAGGATGGCCCAAGGTAAGAAAAAGCACTCTGGGCCAATCAGAATGCTCTAATTTAGAAATTGCCTCTCCTGGTAAAGTCTTGAGAGACTCTCAAGGACCCAACTATCCAGATATGCAATTATTTTTTTCTTTATTTCTCAAAAACTACGAAACAGATTTACACCCAATCACAAAAAGCACAATCTGCAGACCAAGATCTAGCTTCTTGCTAAATTTGTTGTAATTACATTCATATTTTTTCCTGCAGCCCTGCCTTAAGAAGTCTATGGAAAATGAATGGGGAGTTTGTGTTTTGGGGTCCCCCTTTTATAAGCCCCTGCTTGACAGATCACCCTACAAAATTCCACGTGCAAACTAGGCAAAAAAAAGTGCTTATGTGGAAAGTTTTGTAAAGATTCATCAAACAGTGCTAAAGTTAGAAGCAAAACAAAAAGGCTTTTCCCATGGAAATGCCGACCTAACTTTAACTACCCAGTGGGAAAGGTTTAACCATGAATCTAAAACTTTTTTCCAGATTATACTAAAAGGCTACTCAGGTCTGGGTGAAAATCTGTAGCACTTTATTGGCTAAACTGTAAAAAAAAGATGCAGCGCTTTATATAACAAAGTGTTGATGATGGTAAAGACTGTGCTTGTGCAAAATGTGACATTTTACTGTGACGCTAAGCATTGCACCACAGAGAAACAGCCGAGTTTTGCATTACAGTGGTACTTGTCGTGCACAAATGTGTACATGATGACAACGGGAAGAGGATACAAGCGTAAATTGTGGAATTTCACAGAAATTGCACTTTAAATTTACAAATATCACACAATTTCCACTTATGCATTCTTTGCTGCTAGTTACGTTTTGCACTAGGTTGCTAGGCAAGATTTTCTCTCTGGAATTAATCTAAAGAATTAATTCAAAGGTAAAATGCCATAAGTGTCAAAGTTAAATTGCCTTGGAACAATTTTAATGTGTGGCAAATATATTGCTGTAATACATAAATAAACCAGGATACATTAATTACCTGCTACTAATCCTTATAAACTTAACACCGTTGTTTTATATGATATCCTTCCGATGTTATATGTCCCCAAATGTGTAAAGTTTTGACATAGTTAGGTGGCAAATAAAAAGTGGCGTAGTAAGAGTTACATAGGCTCAAATGCAAAAAGGAACAATGCCCACCACCCTTGGCCCTGGTTGGGCAGTAAATAGGAAGGACTTGTTTCACAGCATTTTCCTGGTTGTTTCTCCTGTCTTGAGGTAATTACCACCGAAGTATTGAATGGTATGAGGATGCTGGAAGTAGCAGTGCTTAATTTGAGCCAGTGGTTTCCTGTGGTCGCCACCGGCACTTGATTGTCAACACCAGCACTTATTAGGGTTGCCACATGGTGGCGCTGTTAGTAGCATTTGGAGATGAGCAGAACAACAGTTATTTATTGATTCATTAAACAATAAAAACAACAATTTACTGCCACCCATGCCATTCTAATAGTTTTGAGGGCCTTGAATTGTCTGATTTGTCATGCTTACACACAGGTACTGTCATTGGCAGCACTGGCACGGGCATTGAGCGGTGCAAGCTGCAGTGGCCTCCTGATGAGGGCCCTGGCACCTACTCTTTTTTTTTTTTACAAATCAAGTTTAAGAATAATTACGATTACCAGTAAGTAGCCAGAAACATTTCCCCTTAAGAGACAGCCATATCTAGAGCCAACCAGGTAGCCGCATTCAGAAATGTAAGTGGTATCAATTCCAATGCATTACCTCAAGTTGTTTTGTTATGTTGTTGGCGTTCCACACATAAAGCCTTTCTATTTCTAAAAATGTTGTATGTGTCTGATCTTTGTGACAAGTCTTTTAAGGGAGTATTAGGCAGTGGGCTACAGAGTCCTTCACTTTTCTCAATCAACCTAGATGGTCTAACCCTTCAGTAAATTATATGTACATTAAAATACAACTTTTGCTGCACCGCCTGTCACGCACAGTCATCTCTAAATAAAATAAAAAGTCTACAAGAATTAGATTATCGGATTCCATACCTCATAAAGTGACAGATTTTCAGACGAAGGTCGCTACAGTTTTCCCCGCTGGCATTCTGATAAGTGTAAAGTGTTAAGAAAAATGTATATTTTTTTATAACAAGTTCTCGCTGGAGTTTACCTGTTGTATTTGTCGTTTTTGTGCCATTTGTGTTACACAGAAGATTTAACTTTGTATGCAAACAGTTTTGTTGTTGAGAAATATGTAAATCAGGTGTTTTATGTAGTTTATGACATAAAACTCTGCTTCCGCGGAGTTAACATTTTTGGTCCCCATGTATTCCAAACATTTTCAAACCAGTTAGTGCACTCTCCACAGTTGGGCCCCAAAATGTTGCAAACAGAATAGAAGCCTGCAGGAATAGTCACCTGATGTTGAAGCCTGCAGCTGTCCAAGCATACTACTCAGAATGTTGGAAATACCTAAAATCATCAAAATGTGTTCAGGCTGAGATTAAATCTTTCCCCCGCAACTTTTATGTTTTTATTGGTGAAAAGGACCACTGATTTAACCATTGCAACTTATGTTTCAAGAACAAATCTGGCAACCTTTGAAATGCCTGTGTCAATTACAGTAAAACTACTGTGATCACTAGCATTTGCTCCTTAAATACACTGGCCATGCAAAGATCACGCCCTCTTGAACGACTCTCTAAGGGGCATATCAGCAACACCCGGCGATAATTATCGCTCAGCGCTCTTAGCGTGAGGATAATTATCGTCGGGTAACGTGGATTTTTATCGCTGAGATAGCGTGCTATTAGCAACGCTTATCTCCTCAGCGATAAAAATCCTCACGCTAACAGCCTAACGTGAGATTATTGCTGGAAACCCAGTGATAATATCACATAGTGTGGCGTTAGCTTGCTGACAGGGACTCACAAACTTAGCCATGATATCCACCTTCCATAGGATATCATGGCTAAGTCAGTCTTGAAGCAGGCGTAAGGAAAGTAGCGATAACAGGGGTTATCGCACTTTTTCTGCCGCTATGCTTCATAGCGTGGGTCTTGATGATAGGAGAAATGTCGCTTAGCGACATTTCTCCTGTCATGTTAGGTCAGGAACGCCCACTTTGCATCTCATTAGAGATGCAAAGCTGGACGTTAGGAATCCCCACGCTAAAGCTAGGTTTCACGCGTTAGCGAGGCCTTGCTAATTAGGCGATAAAATTATCGCCGCTTTTCGGCCGAAAACGGCCGCAAAAGCGGCGCTAATTTTTTATCGCCAGCTTGTAAATATGCCCCGAAATATTTCTATTCAACTGAAAGATTTGTGATCTGAGATTAGATGTCAGGGCATCGTAACTGCCTTTGAATCGCCTGAGGATAGCATGAGAGGCATCATGCCCAGCAGACATGTTGACTTCATCCGAGCTAAAAATATTTACAGGCATAAAACAGAACATGAGCGAAAACATTGTTGTAATAAAATCTATTACAAAGAGCTCAAGCTCTTCGGGCCTGTTTTCCGCACTGTGTGGGGGCATCGTGACATTAACCAATCGAATGTGGCCTAATGCTTTAATAAACACTTTCATGGTATTCGAGATATTTCATATCGAGCAGCTAAAGAACTAAAGTTCACAAGGTGCAAAAGGATATATGAAGAGAAGTTTGCTTGCAAGTTCACTGGAAGACAGATACCATCTGTGCATTAGCAGGACTATTCTTGGCAACTGGCTGCTGCCTAATTTCCCCTTGTGATCTGTGAAAAACAGATAAAAAAACAGCCTGTAAATAAACAGCTGGGGAAGAATTTACTCATTGTTCTGGGGGGACTCAATAGAAAACCAGAAATCGTCATTGATATTCACACATGTGTATGTGAAAAACATTTTTTAAGCTACAGTACATAACACACCCGGAATTTGTTAAATCGTTCAAATAAAAACCGATACTGACGTGTCCAGAATTGATCATGCACGATAACTATAATTTATTACGAGTTTTGCCCTAAAATGTGGCATTAAAAGTGTTGACACACATTTCATATGTTTCCGTCACACATGTCATAGGTTTGCGGCATCATCATAGTGATGGCCAAAATATTGGTCACGGGCTAAGCAAATCTGGAGATGGCAAAAAATGCCTCGTACAAGGAAGATGACAGACCGTTAAAACTTTTGCACAGCTATTCTTCAAAGAGTGCACCAGAAAATTAAGTACATTTCCTGATAATATAGAAGTCCATCATTTATCCATCCATAACACAGAACACCCTGCAAAAAAATGAGGATCATTAGAAATGGTCTCATGTTACAATGAAGTCCTTCATGTCATTCACTAAAAACAATGTGTCACTCCTCACAATTGACTTTAAGGAACTGCAGACTATCAATAATCTTAACATCAGCTATGTGGGCGCGGGGAACCCCTTAACCTTTTACACCCAAAATATTATCTCAACTGTACATCCACAGATCAATGAACCGGAGACATTGTTAATGAAACCTCAATTTCATGAAGCAATGTGTCCCCCAGATAAGGCACCTCACAATAAATCAAAAATACAGTCAAAGTAAGGACAGATTCAATACCTGAGGTGTAGAACAGGAATACATAGTAAGGATTTATTACAACAATTCAAAAGGTGCAGTACTAGAATCATAAAAGCAAATGTATAAAGGCACTGACCTGAATACTCCCAGTCAATAGAATATAATAAATAAAATACAAAATTAGAATATTTCCAAGTCTCAAACGAGCAGCAAAACCAATAGAGAAATGGCCAGCATCCCTAGTAGTACAGGAAAGTCTTCAGGAAAGTTTTGCCTCACCCCAAAAACGAAGGGTTTATATATCAATTTCGTGCAAAAAAAAAATCAATTTCTGCTAAAACATTATGGTGTGAGCAAAAGAATGACATCATCTTAGCAAATTAAAGCACAGTTTCTAAAAAATTCATATTGCTTTAGCATCTAAGCACTATCCCTTTATATGAATACAGATTCTACCCACTGTCTGCTAACGTCATCCGTAGATGGAAGGTCAAACTTGTCATGTGAACAACAACAGCAAACTATTATGGGGTACAGGAGCTAGCAGAGGGCTTTCACAAAAGAAACATTATTGTGACTATGCTGGAAAGTTTTCTTCAAAAACAGTAAACACAACGTCAATGGAAATAAACAAACATGACTGCTTGATTGAGTGCTGCAGAAATAATCAACAGTAAACCTGCAGAAGGAGACATCCATTTTGAACAGATGGTGTCAGGGCCTAAATTGAGGCCTAGTTAGTGCAAGACTGAAGATCACACTTTTATATGTCATAGCAAAATTGTTTCAAATGCATTAGCACTAAATCTGTGTTTACATGTGAATTAGAGAGTAAATTCACATTCTGCCCGTTTTTAATAATAAACAAAAATGTAAAATGCAAAGAAACTTCAACAACCCCCAAATATTCTATAATAACTAAAACCTCACCATTAATCTAACAGTTATAACACAGTCTGCATCACTTTCTGCTTCATATGATTCGATTCATACAACAGCTTCGGTTGATTATAAACTCAATCTCTGCCATCCTCTGTCTCAATGTCATCTCATTATTTCTTTGACAAATCTCTTTTTGCCTTACACCAACAATTTAGAAACATAATTTCTGAGAATTTGAATAAGAGAAACATGAAAATTGCACAAATCAACACAATAATTACAGGGGTTCTCAGCCACCTAAACATACCACTTCGCAAACTATTGATCCATTCACCAACCTTACGAAACCCCTTTCCTGTCATAATAACCAAGGAACCTTCTGCTTTTCACAAGCCATGCTCTTCTAAAGCTTGGAGGTCAAGAGATATATTAGTGATATTATTGGAATTGCTATTAATAACCCTACTGTTCTCGGGAATGAGGGTACAGCAGTGTCTCACCTTCAGAACCATGGAAACGCTACCCTCCTTCATGAAAAAGATATCTAGCGCTAAGTGGTTATGCATAATGATTGTGAGCATAGCTATTATCTCAGAGTTAATGTGTGTTAGGGTTTCAGCAGTATTAGGAGTAAGCCGGTCCACAAGCTTAGATAATCTTTTAATTTTCAAATCATACACAGCAACTTCTATATATGGAATCATAGCTTCTAAAATATCTAATACTATTTGCCCCAACCCACACATGGCTCTTTTCAAACCAACAGCATCAATTGAATTTTAATATGAAGTTGAATTTCTAGAGCGCACAAATGCCCTACGGTGTCTTGGCGCTAGCATTCATCTAGTTATGATGTTGCTGTATTCAGGGGAAGAACTAATACAAAAGGGAAAACAGCAGAGATATCAGTTTCTTGCTGATATTCAACAGGTTGGCCTGACATTTAAGGTTCATAGGCATTTTGTTCCAGAGCTGACAGGTTAGGTGAACAAAGCTTTTACTGCCCCAAAAAGCTTTATTGATTTTGGCACTGCTGAGCACAACAGTCTACTCAGAGTATTCCATACTCTTTTCCTTCTCAAATAATCTGGTCCGTTACCATACAGGACTTTATGTGCCAAGCATAAAGAATTAAAGGCCACCATTTTTTTAATTGGGAGCCAATGGAGCTCCATCAGGGCACCTGAGACAGATTTCAATTTAGCCAGCTTTTTCAAAAGGTGGCCAGCTGCATTCTTCAATATCTGAAGCTTAATTCGAGACATTGAGAGATAACTAGATAAAGGGTGTTGCAATAATCCAGTCTGGATAACACCAGTGCAATGACTACCAATTTTTTCTTGTCAAAGGGAAAACAGTATAACCTTCCTCAACGTTCTCAACAGAAAGAAACAAGGTGATCTACTATTCTGATCCTTGATGGACAATTTAGCATCAAAAATTACCCTGAGGCTCTTGACTTTGGATACTGTTGGAGGGGGGAACGTAAGGTCTGTAGCCACCAGACTTGATTTCAAAATAACGTATCCTTTCCAAAGAAGAGGACCTCTGTTTTTTCTGAGATAAGCTTTAAGCATTCATTCATTTATTCCATTCACATGATACTCTAAGAAATACTAAGGCTAAATAGCAAGAACCCAACCAATTGCGAGCTAGGTTGAAATACGTAGTCTTACCACACACAAAATAGATTCCTCTCAGAATTGGTTCTACACCAATCAGAAAATCACCACTAACAACATAACTTCTTTCACACTCACCCACAAATTTTGTTGACCTCACTTCTGTAGATTTGTGGTGCACCACCCACAATTCTCCCTTTCTCTCATGCTGCATTGTCAATCTTGAATGCATATTTAAAAACCCAAATCTTTCTTCAATATCAATTTGCTCTCCTATTTTCTGCTCATCCTTCTAATCTCTTCAAAATGTTCACTCTCCTCCCATTGTATTCCATAACAAATGCAAGCTCCTCTTTACTAAAACTACACACATACTTCTGTTTAATCTTTTCAGTGTTATGGTTAGGTTGTTCAACTGTATTTAAATATTGACCATAGGTTATTCTATTCCTACATGTTTCTCAAACAGAAACTCCTGTTTATTAAATATATCTCTAAACGCAATGCATGATAGTCCACATGAAACATAGCTGTACATAAGTTATGCCCTTACCTTCGGAAGTAGGAAGAAAAGTACACACCATGCAATTTGTAACCCCCCATAATGTCAATGTATTCACACAACATGTTTATATAAATATAACTACTAAATTCACTTACTAAACTATTCATTTGTGTCTGTGTGTTAGGTTCAACCCCACTTTGTACGGTAGTTAGTCAAACCTCTGTGGAGAAATAATGCAAAACAGTAGACCAACTAAGACTACTAATATCAATATTCAGGAGATCAAGCTAACATTTTTACAGCATCTGCTGCAGACCATCTCAATTGAGATCAAAACCAAAATCAAAAGGGATGTGGAACACCAAAAAACCAATAAAACAATAATAGATCATCTTATCTTCTTCTTTTAAACATTAATCAAAACTCAACTTCAAAGTTAAACTCTCTTTTTTCAGTCCATACTCTCAATCTCCAAGCTTTATTTCTTCATGTGGTTTCTTTGCAAAGGTCATAGTTATTTCACTGCTGTCAGGATTCTCAAAAGTTCAAGATGGCTCTTCTTCTTCCAACTCATTTCCAGAGATAAATTGGCAACAGTTTATTGGACTATAGATTTCTGTATCTAGCTCTTCTTCTTCTTCAGACACATATGCAAGAGACGCCCATTCAGGTGAAGTGTACTTTCTGTTTGGAATTCTATTTCTTGCTGGTCTTTTAGCAACAGGCAATTTATTCTCACTGTTGATTTCAACTACGTCTGGTTCTTCCTTGATCTCTTATAACCTTTCATTATGGATGCGCTTTCTCTTTCAGGCTCTTTTCACTGCCTTGGGAGTTTCAGTTCTTGCATCTTCCATTGTGACTACTGCTGAATCTTCGTCACTCAATGATGAACTTGTGCTTCGATCAGCATTAGCAACTAAACTTACAGTGTACCACTTTTACCCTCTGGGAATTCTCAAGACTGGAATGTTCCACTTGAGCCATTCAGTGGATGAATCAGTGACTAGTACTTCTTGCTGTCACTCATGCCTTTGCAGCAGGTCTTCAATATGATCCACAATTTAAAACTGGATACCACTGGTACCTTCACCCGGATCTTCACCTTCACTTTCATTAACTTCACCAGTTTCAAAAAATATCCTACCGCCCTCAGGAACCACGCTGTGAACTTAAGCTTTACTTTTTCATCCGCTACCTTCACTCTTCTTATGTGAGCAGCGTGAATCCACTGAGGGACTCGGGCACACTTCACAGCAGTGTTAATCACAAGTACAACCTGGTAAGGACCCTTCCAAACGTGTTCCAGGCAGGTTTTATCAACATGTTTCTTTACGAGGATCCAGTCACCTGGCTGCAATGGATGAAACTGAGTTTCTTTTGACTATGCTGTTGCCAAAATTCACCTGATGAGGTGCAAATGTTACCACATCAGCCAGACCTTTGCAGTAATCTAGAATAATGTAATCAGTTATTGAAACAAGTGAAGCTAAAGAAATGTAGTTCAATTTCCTAGTGCTGTTCTGCTCATTAGCACTTCATGGGGGAGAGACCAGTCTTTTTGTCAGCAGTGCTTCTAATGCTCATCAGAACAAGAGCATCTGGCCATTTCAGACTAATGGATGTGCGTATTGTAGCCACTTTATTTTTAATGGCTCCAGTCATCTTCTCCACTAAACCAGAATACTGAGGATGATATCTATATGGAACCTATGATTAATCCGGAGAGCTGTACAGATCAAGTTAAGAGTCTCATTTTTAAAATGAGTCCCTCAGTCTGTCTTGATAGAGATTGTTAGGCATATTTCAAAAGGAACATCTGCTATAACATGGTTAACAATCTGCTTACTGCTGATGCCTACAACCTGGACTTCTCTTCCTTAGAGGGGTGCGTTTAGAACCTCCACAGATCTAACCAGAGTGGTAGCACCAGTGTATATCAGAAACAATATGGAGTGGGTATTCGCCTCATCATCTACGTAAGGGTCATTATTTAGAATCAATGGATTCTGCTGGTACCCTGAACTGTAAGACATTTTTTTCCTCATGCTTAGCTGCAGCAGTGGTGCTACAGGCACATTCATATGAAATTGCCTTTGATTTTGCACAGGAGCTGGGGTCACTGACTGGGTCTGCATCTGATTCACATTTCACTGCATCTAGGGAACAAAATCAATCTGTATTTGGTCTTGATGCTGTCTACACTAGTGCTTCCAGTGCCACAGAAAAAAAAGCAGAGCTCTTCAGAAAATTAATATTTGCATTTACACCACAATTATTCATAACTCCTTTACCATGACGTTATATCTGCATCGTCTCATTTCCCATTCTTACACATTGAATGAGATGTACTCTATTAGCTCCTGAAATATCAGGCGGCATAAAATACAAATCAGAACCCATCATCTATATCCTGCCACTTTTCTGAACTGGATTTGTGTTGGCAGTCATCAACTTCTCTTAATTTTTTTTCTGTGTCGTGTGAAACCAATCACTATTGCACATATGTAAGGAAATACCTCTTTTTGCATGATCACCCCTACAGTTTTGGACTGTTGCTGCGGTCTTTTTGACAATTTCTTAGCATTATTTTACCATATCGACATTTGGATGAGGAGCGGGTGTTATATGCCTCAGTGTACCCCAATCTAGGTCTAAGTAGCTACACAACTTTGCACCTACATTTGTCCTACCTTGCTCTGCATAACAGTTCTAGCACTGACCTTTTACCCAGTTATGTGCTGAATAAATGTTGATCGGTTTCCTTGAAACTAGCCTCATTTACTATGCATGAGTATTCTTAGAAAAGTCCATGCACATGGTGTACATAACAGGATTAACATACTCTGTGTAAAAGTCATGGTCATCTTCCTCCTAGGGCGAAAGAACTACTTTGCATAATTGCAAGTATTGATTTAGGCTCATTTACATAATTGTACTCACAACATATTGATTGTGTTGGGAACCCTGAGGCTATCTTTATGGTATAAAAGAACCATACAAACACTAGATAGACAGAGGAGAAGCTTCCATGCTGACACAAGATGCTGAGGTCCCTGCCAGCAGAAACTAAAACACGCAGCGGTCTGACATCCCTTTCAGGGTGTCCAACTCGAGACCAAGACGGGGTCCTTTGTTCTCTCCCATCAGTTAATGGGGTTCGCTCTTTCCTAGGGGATTCTTGGTTTTCCACCCACATACATGCTAGGGACACGTATGTACACTTAGGTAGGGTTTGCATCGTAGGAGTACACTTGAGTACTGTCATGCATATATATGCCTGCATATAGTCACTGTTTTAGCACCATGTTAGAATTCTACCTTTTATTTACTCTGTTGGTTCTTGTAATCTCATTATACATTTATTTCTGTCTAAGGGTTGTCGCTGCAAATTTTTTTATACTAGAATGACGCTGGTTCAATAAAAGCTTATTGAACGTTTATTCTGTGTATCTGTTTGAGACTAAGTGAGCACAATTGACTGAGTGAAAAGCACTGCACTGTTTCCACGATCCCTGCAGGATCAAGGGTTGTCATGTTCAATAGTTGTCAAAAACTATTCGCTCCTTGTTAAGGTTAAGGGGCTTATGGTGGCACTGTGAGCTAGCTGGTCTAAAAGCTAACCTATCTTTTCGGGGTGTCTAGAATCAGTCTAGCCCCAATCCCTTAGTTTATGTTGTCTAAACGCGCAAAGCCAATGTATTTTAGGAACTACACAACACTTCAAGGTATCAAAAATAATTGTGGCATTAGACCCGATTTGATGCCCAAGTCGAATTTAATGTCACTTTTAAAGAAAGACAAATTTTAGAAAGTTGCCACTCTTTTGTCCAGTTTGTTCAGGAGCCTCTCATGGTTTCTGGCTACCAGATAGCCTTCTGTCCTCCAGTGGAGGAGTGTGAATGAGTCCAACGCTCAGGAACAATAGTAGCCTGCTACAGAGGTAGGGATTGCCTCCCCTTGCAGGAAGCTTCTCAGGGAGTTGGCTCAAAAGGGGAGCTTAAAAGGTGAAGCCACATTTGGTGGGCAAATGTCAATCGCACTCCTGGAGGGCTACCCCTTTGTTCAGGTAGCCAGGCTGGCAGTGGGAACAGAGACGGGAGACCAGTGCCCAAACCAGTTTTACCTATAGTGTGGGCTACCAAGCTCCTAACATCCAAGGAAGGGTTCAGACATCTTGGGAGTGGGCAGAATAGTGTACTCTGGGATCACTAGCTAGATGCCGCACATAGTCAGAGATCGTCACAGGGCAGGAGGGATCCTGGTAGCCTATTGTCTCGTGACCACATCATCCCCCCCAAGACCCTTTCTGGGCATAAATATGGCGCCCTTGGTACCCTTAACTTCATATCGCAGTAGAACTGGAGAAAGGAGAGAAGAAGGACTGCCCTGCTAACCCCTGGACCTGGTAAATCGCTTCATCATCTGCTGTACTAGACCTGCTGCATCTTGGGCTAGCAAAGAGAGGACTCTGGCTCCTATGGCTCCTGGCTCATGGAAAAGTAACTCCTGCGCCCCAGATAAAAAAAGTCACTCGAAGGGTCATTCGTCTGACCCCCCGGACCCAGCACCAGGGCCATCAATGCTGAATAAGCCCACTCCTGCAAGTCAGTTGCCACATTCTTCGAATCACTGCTGGCCACCGCTGAGCAACCTAAGATACCGATCCTCGAAGGCCAAAAGTTGCACCTGAGTCTGCTGGACCTGGGTGTGCCAGCAGAGTCTGCTTTTCAGAGTGATTTTGTGTTTTCTTTTAACCGAACATTGTTGTAAAATTAATATAATAAAAAATTGCTGTTTTGTAATAGAGATATTGGGCAACACATCATTGATCAATATAGGTGAGTGGTTGATTTTGGTAAAATTGGGAATCATCTACAGGATATGTTGAACATAGGCATGCTTATCCATGGTAACGACTAAGACTTCATGAAGATTTATTTATGAACAATTCTTGCACACAAATATGGGCTCTTGCTTCAGTAAATAGGCTTGACAATGCATGTCAGGTCATCATCTTCAGGCAGATGTTCGCAGGAATTGAAATTGAAATGTGTGTTTCTTTAAAGACTTCATGTCCAGACTTTGGCATGGTGGAAGAATGTCTTAGCGAAGTGGGCATGGCACATCTGGTTTTGTAGGCACATCATTATATTTGTAATACAACCTCAGTAGGACCAAAAAGTGTGAATTGCCAGTAATTGCTAATGAAGCCCTTGGCATCCCCACAACCTGTGCCAGTTCAGAGAATGTTTTCAGCATGGCTAGTACCATTGATAACAGGTAGCAGAAACATTTATTAACCACAAATGGAAAAAGGGTGATTTTTTAAACACGTATTTCCATACCATTATGGCATTTGAAGTTTCTCAACCTCCCAAGGGTCCCCCTCGATGGACTAAGAGGAGCAATGGTTTCTGGCGTATAGCAGATAAGATGTGTTTTTGTGTATCCACTTAATGGTGATGATAAGTACTTGTAGTTTCGAAGGATTCGCAGGAATCAAACACATATAAAATAAACCATGCCGACCCCATTTTTTAAATTTCATCACTGAGTTGTGGTTAAAAGATCATGACCCATGTCCATTTAAATTACTTTTTTTTTTTTCAAAGTTCTTTATTGTTTTAAAACAAAAATATCCCCAACCCACCCCCCACCCCTTCTCAGACAAAATAGTTCATTGTGTTATACATACATATATATATTAAATACTAAATTCAATGTTGTTAGAGTTTTGTCCATTGGGTTAAAGGATCCCATATCTCTAATCCTTTTAATCTCTTATTTTTACCCTTTCTTTTATATATAGCTAATTCAAGGCTATGTGTCGCTAACATTCGATATCGCCATTGTTGAAACACTGGTGGTGTTGGGTCTAACCATGCCGAGGCAATACATAGTCTTAAAATTGACATTGAGATAAATATTAGCCCTTTTGTTTCATTTGGTCGATTGTTATCGTCAATGCCCAGCAAGATTTCCCCCACGGAGATTTCAATTTTAGTATGAAGAATTTCAGATAAAAAATCAGAGATATCTTTGATCAACCCCTGTAGGGTGTTACATGTAGCAAATATATGTACAATGTCTGCTTTGTAAAGATTGCATCTAGGGCATCGTGTTCCCATTCCGGTCCACCATTTTGATATTCTACTAGGTGTATAGTATAACATAAAAAATGTTTTATAGTATTGTGCTTGTAGTCTGGTGGAGATTAATAATATTTGAGAAAGTTCGAATGATTTAATCACTGTGGAGACCGGCATATCTAAGGTTTCTTGCCATTTTGTATAGTATTTATCCATATCATCTGGACATAGGCCCAGGAGGTGGTTATATATTTCTCCTATTTTAGTCCACTTTCCTTGATTCACAAATTCTATACATTGAACTTTTTCAAATTTCGATCTGCCACCTCCTTTTCTAGAAATAAAATCCCTGATTTGAAGATATTTGAAAAAGTCTCTATAGCTCATCATATATTCTTTTCTAATTTCTTCGAAGGATTTTATTCCTGTAGATGTAAAAAAACAACCCAGGTGTGTAATCCCTGCTTCTATCCACCTTTTCGTATATATGTCTCTAAATAGCTCCGGTAGGTTATTGTTATCAAATAATAATGTATAGTAGGAAAGCCTTCCGATCCCCAATATTTTACGAATATTACTCCATGCTTTATGTATTCCTAAGAGAGTTTTAAATCGTACTTTTTTATAGTAGCTGTCGTATAAGTGTCGCCAGAGATACCCTCTAGTTTTTTCCCCTAATATTAATTCTTGTGGTGTAGGAATTCCGTTTGTTGGTCTATTCCCTTGGGTAATGGATAGTAGCTCTCTACAGTATGTCATTATAGTTGTCCAATAGTAGAGTTGGATATTAGGCAGGGAAAGTCCCCCCCTGTCCTTTGAAAGTGATAGAAATTTGGATGATCTACGGGATCGCTTGTAACCCCAGATAAATTGCGAAAACATACTTTCAATGCATTTAAACCATTGTGGTTGAAAATCAAGACAGATGGTTCTAAATAGATATAGGAATTTAGGCAGATAAATCATTTTAATCATGTTGCACCTACCTATAATAGATAGATGAAGATTATTTAATCTTCTTAAATCTTTATCTGTTTGTTGTATTAGTGGTTCAAGATTAATTTGAACAAGATTGTCTAGTTTCGCTGTAATATTAACCCCTAAGTATATGGCATTATCCACTACTCGAATATCATTTATTTTAAGATTATTGTTCAGTACTATCTGTGTTTTGTTTTGATTCAGCTTATATCCCGAGATCTTGCCAAACATTTCCGCCTCCCTTTCTATGGCCTGAATAGAGGCTGTAGGGTTTGTCGTTACCACCGCTATGTCATCTGCAAAGACAAGTGTTTTAGTTTCTATATCTCTTATCTTGATTGGGTTGATTATAATGTTATTTTCGAGTTTGTTGATAAACGGATCGATAAATAGTGCGAATAGTAACGGAGAGCATGGGCACCCCTGTCTTGTCCCTCTAGTTATATTGAATTTTCCAGAGGCAGATCCGTTTACCATGACTACCCCACAGGGTTTGATATACATCATTTGGATTGCCTTGATAAAGGTTGCCCCGAGTCCAGCTCTTGACATGACTGACCAGAGGTAGGTCCAGGAGACCCTATCAAATGCCTTCTCAGCGTCTAGCAGTATGAGCGCCATAGGGTCTCCCAATACCTCGGTCATGTCAAACAAGGTAATTACTCTTTGAATGTGATCCACGGTGGATCTTCCGGGTATAAACCCATGCTGTTGGAGGGACACAATCTTATTGATGATTGGAGCTAAGCGACTAGCTAGTAGCTTTGAGTATATTTTGGAGTCGCCATTGATCAAGGTGATAGGGCGATATGATCCGAGTTCTTGGGCCTCCTTATTTTTTTTCAAAAAAACGACAATTTTTGCATTGGACCATGATTCAGGGGGCCGTTCACCTTGAAAGACGTGAATAAATAGATCGGTTAAGATTTTCTTTAGGGGTGCACTAAAGGTGACGTAGAATTCTGTAGGGATTCCATCAGTTCCAGCTGCCTTTCCTTTTTTCAAGTTGTTCATAGATAATAGTATTTCATCCCAAAATGGTAAGTGACTAAGGCTATCTAAATCCTCTTGTTCTATCTTAGTAATAGAGAGTTGATCTAAATATTCATCGATCTTATCTTGTTGTTTACCCTCTTCCTTATATAGCTCTTGATAATATATTTGCAATGCATGTTTTATTTTATTTATATTCGTTGTGAGTCCCTCTCTTGGATCATTTATTTCTTTTATTATATTGGCAGAGTTTTTTTGTCTGGCTTGTATCGCCAATTGGTGCCCTACTTGCTCACTTAATTCATATACTGATTCTCTATTTAGTGATGCTTTGATCATTGCTTTCTCGGTATAAATATCTATGATAGCATTTTTAGCTATTGCTACCCTTCTTATTTGCTCTTCAATATCTTCTCCTATTTGTACTGCCATTATTAGGTGTTCCTCAGCATTTGCTAGAATATTATGGAGAGTCTCCATATGTTCTTTTGCCCTCCTATTGTTATTGAATGAAAAACGAATAGTTTCCCCCCTGATTCCAGCCTTCAGGGCATCCCACACTACCTCAATCGTGGTACTACCAATGTTGTCCTCCAAAAATTCGGGTATCCATCTGTTCATATGCTGGCAAAACTCTTTGTTCAGTAGCAGTGCTCTTTCGAATGTCCATTTTTGTATCTCCCTACCCATTTCTCCTTTCTCTAATTTAAGCATTAGGGGGTTATGGTCTGACAGGACTCTTGGTAGTTTGTCTATTTGGCAATTTTCTATCAAAGAGCCAGACATCAGCATATAATCTAATCTAGAATGTTTTAGATGGGGATTAGAAAAAAAAGTGAAGCCAGGGTCATCTGGATGTTTGATTTGCCAACAGTCTATTAAGCCATGTGTTTCACACATCTCATTAAAGGCCTTATATACTTTCGGTTTCCTACCCTTATAGATATATCTGGGATCCGTTGACCAATTGCATGGAAGGTTCAGGTTGAAATCCCCACAGATGATTATTGGCAGTGGCCATTGTACCAATTCATTAGAGACAGTTTCCAAAACACTTGGATCGTCACTAATATTACCATAAATAGTACACAGAGTTATTTTATTACCATTCCCCTGTGTACATTCTGTAATTGCCCAGCATCCTAGATTATCAGCTATCGATTTGGAAAACTGAATCTCGCCCCCTTTATATAGGATTGCCACTCCTCGTGTTTTTGATCCTTGCATTGAGGCTACGATTAATTTGTAACCTAGTGTATTTAGGAGGTGCTGTTGTGAACCTTCGATATGTGTCTCTTGAAGACATATAATATTGGCCCCGGTTGCTTGTAGTCCTATCGCCACCCTTTGTCTTTTATTTTGGTCATTAAGACCGCATACATTCATAGAAAGAATCTTTAGCCTAGCCATATATACATGGTTTCCTTTTTTCCCTTTTTAGTAATTTGTCTGGTGTAATATTCAGTTGTGTATTCAGAAGCTTATGTATAAAAATGCATAGTTCATCTTTAAACCTTTGTATTATTTCCCTCTTTAGAGTTAACTTCCCAATTCTGTCTGAGATTATTCTCCTCCACCCGTATCCCCCCCCCCACCCATACCTCCCCCACCACCCATGGTGGCAATCTGGTTCAGAAGGAACCAGTGTGATGACGACTGTGCAGACGCGAGCCCGCGTCTCGTTCCCCCCCTCAATCCCAATCAACCCAACTAGATTTGTTTGAAGTATACATAATATAGAGCGTTTTTCTTAACCCTCTCATTCTTTTGAGCTATATCTTCCAATTTAGGTCAAGGTTTTACATATATCAATTTACGTGTTAATAGAATATCGCTATAAACAGTCTACAAGGTCCATTCTAGGATTATAGTTCTGTATTTTTCAATTTTTGGTTGGACCTTTATAGTTACCCTTGTGGATATCTTTCAGTTCGTTTAAATAGGTTTGAGCCTGGATTTCCGAAGTAAATGTCCGTGTGGTGCCATTGATAATAATCTTTAGTCGTGCTGGATTTTGTAGGTACACTGTCGCACCTATTTGTTGAAATGGTGAAAACAGCTGACGCATCCGCCACCTTCGTTCAACTATGCGTGGGCAAAGTCCGGTCGACTGAAGAAGGAATAGCCATTGTATTCCCTCTTTTTATTTGGTCTTGCAAGATCAAAAACTGATTGGCGTAATAAAAAATTGCCAAAATAAATTAGCATGGCTCGCGGATATTGTTCTGATGTTTGTCGGCGTTTTGGAAGATTTAGAGGGAAGCGATGTGCCCGTTGGATCTCCCGATCCCATTCCCATGTTTGCAGCTCTGGGAATGTTGCTTTAAGAAGTGTCACAATATATGTCCGTGGGTCGTTCCCTTCTACTCCTTCAGGGATTCCCAGCAGGCGTAGATTGTTCCGCCGTGCCCTGTTTTCCTGATCTTCCACTTTGAGCATGATGTCCTTAATTATGCCATCGTGTTCTTGACTTTGTGATTGAAGGGATGAAACATCTTTTTCTATGGACTCTGTGCGTTCTTCCATCAAAGCCATACGTTCCGATATTTCAGTGCAAGTACTGCCCACTTTCTTTAGTTCAGCCTGTACTTTACGAATTGCTTCCTGATTTTTCCTGCTATCAGATTTGATATCTCCATGAAGGCTTTTTATAGAATTCAAGATATCTGTCATAGAGGGTTCATTTTTTTTGGTGTGATCTTCTTTCTCTTCTCTTAGATGTCTCTCTATGGTTGAGTTATTTTGTGAGCACAAGGTCCGATCTGAGGGAGTAGTAGTGATAATTTGTGATGTTGATGTTGATGAGTGATTCCATATAGGGCTATGATCTCTATTACTATCGCTCTCACTCTCGCTTTCTTTGCCAACAGACCCTTCTGTCCGACAGTGCTTATTTTTTTTCTGTTTCCTCCGTTTATTCTTGTTCTTCAATTTCCTGCCTCTCTCCTCAGGTTTTGATTCCCACCTTAAACCATCATTTTTAGCAATTATGTCCGTGTTGTTATGGTGGTGATTGAGGCTGTTACTTGACGTGGAGATCCCTGTCTCGTATCTCTCAGAATCAGAGTCATCGGTTGATATGGCAATTACTGTGGCGAAATCAAGGGCTAGCGAATCAGCAGATGGACTAACAGAGAGGACCGTGCCATCCTCATCTTCATCCTCACCCTCATCTTTATTGTCATCTTCATTGTCATCCTCATCTTTTCTCTTCATTTCTAAGTTAGATGATATCCTGTTAATGGTCTCTCCAGCCTCTCCAGCCTTGATAGATGTGTTTTTTCCTGTCCCAGTACAACTCTCGTGTATCTTGGGAGTGGTGATAGAGGATTCCTCTCCGTGTGATTGGTTTATTGCTTGTAGCTCCTCAGGTAGTACAGGTCGTGTAGATGTTATTTTTGATGTTGTCTTTGAAGTCTTTGAAGTTATCTTTGATTTCTTTGATGTGGCCGGCGCGGCTCTATCCTTGTCAGTCCCCTTTGAGATGTCTATACCGCTTCCCATGGCTAAGGCCGATTGATCCTCACTAGTATCTCTCTCTTGAGCCGCTATCTTATTACAGGTTTTAGATCCAGCTTCAGGGGCCAAAGTTTCCCTCCCATGCAGTGGTGTAAACATGTTGGTTATCAGGGTTTGTCTGACCTTTCCCTGTTCGGTAGTAGATCGGGGGGTTGCACTTTTCATGTTCTTTATAATCTCCACTCTCTTCGCTCTTTTGATCGTTAGATCTTCTTTGTCGTCTGCTTTATTCCTGTCCAGACCATCATTTCCCCTTCTGCTCTTTGAGGCACGTGTCTCAGGTCGCCTGGACTCTGACTCTGTCTCTAGCTCTGGATCTGACTGTGGTTGTTGTGGTTGTTGTGTTTGCCGTTGTAGCCGTGGCTGTTGTGGCTGTTGTGGCTGTTGTGAATATGATTCAGGCTCAAGGTGTGTTGATTGCTCTTCCTGTAAATATTGGCTGGCCCCCACTTGTGGTTTAGGCTTGCCTGCCTTTCCTGGCTCTTTTCCCGTCATGACCAATCGGCGCTCTCTCTGTGTCACACCCCTGTAACAGGGTAACCAGGCTCTGATTTCCCCAGTGAAGCACGGTCCAGTTAATCTTGCCACTTCATATCCCCCATTGAGACTGAGACTGAAGGCACGATTAAGTTCTCTGCCGTTTTTTTTTGCTCTTCGTTCTCTTCCGCCTTTCTCGCTGGTTACTATGGTGACAGTCAAGCCGTTTCGTGGATCGAGTAAACGAGCACGTAGGCACTGCTTCTGTCTCCGTGTCCGCGTCCGCGTCCAGTAAGTATGTAGAGATTGTTCCTGGCTACTGGAATAGAACTGGGGATTTGAGAAAATCCAGAGAGTATAGAGGGGTTTCGCTATCTGTACGGGTTGCTTAGACTGCTGCTTGAATTCCGGCATCAGCGCATGAAGCATACCCGGCATACCCAATGGCGGGCGGGTGGGCAGGCAGACGTGCGGAGCAGTTAAGAGACTAGAACTAGATCTGCTTATACCAATTTTACTACTCTACTTGCGTGTCTCTCGATATTTACTCGATCTTCGCTACCCCCTTTTCCAGTCACCAGAATAGTGCTTTCTTGTTCTTGTTTCTGTTTCATTAATCGGCGTCTTTAACAAAAAAAACACGCATCTTAAACATGTATTAAGTGCAACACGAACTTAACTTAATGTTCACACTGGCTCTCGCATGCTCTCGTTAGTTCTCTTCCTCTGTCTTCTACCGCCTCTTACTGTCTACAATCGGTGTACACCCTGGCACGCTCACCAGCCTGACATCGATCCTCTCGGGGCGGGCTGGACTAGGTTGAGCCGGGCCGCTGGGCTGCTGGGCTGCTGGGCTGCTGGGCCGTCGGGCTGTGTTCCGTTTCTCCTTCATTGAGACCCATGAGGGACCCTGGCCACTCGATACCACTCAGCTCCCAGTCTTCTCAGTTCAATCACCCGACCGTGCTGATGGGCATCTCGGGCATTCCGGGTTATTGGGTCCGTTTAGGCTGTAGGACTGTAGGGCTGTCTGGGAGGAGGGAGAGAGGGAGAGAGACGCACTGACAGCCTCTACTCAGCCGCCATCTTGCCTCATTGTCCATTTAAATTACTGTAATATGTTTAACATGGGTCTGGTAAGTGCTTACTCGATAACTAGATGAAACAAGCATTGGCATGGCCAATAGGTCTCGCCTTTGGGACCTTATAAGTGTTTAGCCATGCAACAGTTGATGTTGTTGCACCAAGGATATTGTGCTGCATAACTAAATACATACAAGGTCCCAAAAGCGAGACCTTTTGGCTATGCCAATGCTTGTTTATCAGGGCATGTTAAAATTTAAACATTTACCAGATTATAATGACTAAAAAATGTGCGGCATTATTTGCCTTCAATTGTATTCAAACAAACTGCATAATTTGTCTTTCCTTTTGGCATAACTTGCTTTTTCTTGCCGATCAACCCTGTAGCATAATTGGGTCCTGCACTGCCACATAACTCCTTCATCCCTCCCTCCATGTAGGCGCTATGGTCTCTGTCGTAAGTATAAACTGTAATTTGTGTTGTAGACACACTTTGATTTTAGTTTAGTGCCTTCAGTGTAGGTATAGCGTCAAATGGGTAGTAAAGCATTGTGGAGTGGGTGAGCTACGTGCACAGTGGGGCAATTGTGGTGTACAAATGAACAATAGTCCTAGCTTTGTAAGGGCAGTGTGACCTGCGTGTTGTAAAGTTGTGTATTCTGACCACCTAGTGATCTGTTTTGCAGGCACACTGAGGGGTTGGTGATGAAGATACAATGTGTTGTAGGTGCGGTGTAGACTATGTGTGTAGGCACCAAATGGTGTATTGTAAATGCAGTGTGGTGTTATTGCTGTGGGCGAAGTGTGGTATAGTTGCAATGCCGTGTGAGTGGAATTAGGTGTGTGTTGTGGTATTTAGTGCAGAATGGTACAAGTCTTGAAACAGTGTAGTATGGGCAGTGCAGGCACACTGTGGTCTATGAGTAGTTGAAACGAGTTAGATTTGGGTAACCTAAAGCAGTTTTGTAGGGATTTTGGTGTGGTATGGAAAATGTAGGTGCATGTGGGTCTCAATTATTTGTTCAGAGTGGCCTGATTAGTGTGGTGCAGGTGGTTTGGACTCGGTATGGTATGGAAGGTGTATATACAGGTTGGTCTGAATGTTGTATTTACAGAGTGCTGGCTAGTGTACGGAGTGTGGTGCTAGGGTAAGGGATGGAGTGGGACCTGGCAGGTGTGGCACTGCGCGGTTAGGGTGGTGCAGGTGAAAAGCTGCGCATGTTGTACTCTACAGGTGTACAGTTAAATGACTTTTGTGGGCACTAAGCGACCAGAGTAGTCTAAAGTTGTGCAGTCTGGGTGGTGTAGTTGCTCTATGGCTAGTTTGTGTAAGAGCGTAAAAGCACAGCGGTCTGGTCTAAGTGAGGTCTGAGTGGTTTTGGATTTTGTAAGAATGATCCAGTCTGTGTAATGCATACATAATGTGTTCTATGTGGTATAGGTGCAGGTTGGTCTTGCTATTGTATGTACAGTTTGACCTGCATAATGTAAACTGTGTGGTCAGGACACATAGGTTCAGGTTGGGTATGGACGCTGTAATCACAGTGTGGTCTTTAGTTGCATTGCATGCGCAACATTGGCTGTGTATTGTGTGCACAGTGTGCTTTGACTGGTGTAGATGCGGGTTGGCCTGGGTATTGTCTTCATAGAGTGACCTGACTAGTATAGTCACAGTGTGATCAGTAGTTGCAGGCACAGCCTGGGTCTGGCTAGTAAAGTCGTGTTGCGGTGTGCAGGGGGCACCCACAGTGAGACCAGGCCCTGGAATCAGGATTTGCCGTAAGTAGGGGATTTACCTATCAGTTGAAGCTATTTCAAGTCTGCAGCTCCGGGCCTGGAGGAAATCCCAGTAGATCTGTCAGCAGCTGCAGCAGTTATTTGGGGGAGGGGGGGTGTCCACTAATCTGACCCCACAGAGGCGGGGCCTGTCAGCACTTCGGGGATGGGAGCACAGGGAAGCTGGTTGCTCGTTAAGCCTGCCTGGATGGGATTTGTAAGGGAGCATCCCTTTGGGTGGGAAGTCGATGGAAGAGAGGGACAGTATCCCCAAACACAGGGAGGGGCCTAACAAGAGATTTAGGAAATGGGCTGCGGACAGGAGCCGGTTCTCTGCACCGGATGCCCAGGTTGTGAGAGAGAAGGGGAGCAGGAGGTGAGCCCGCGAGTGGTGCGCGCCCGTGCCCTTGGGAGAGCTGTCTTCACTTTTCAAGCACTGCACTTGTGCTTGTGGCACGCCGCTGCTCGCTCCCGCAATGTGGATGCCGCCACAAGCACGAGTGCAGTGCTTGAAAAGTGAAGCCCGATGGCTAAAGGTCCTCCTAGGCAGCACATGCGCGCTGCCTAGGAGAGACCTACGAACTAATACAAAAAACAGACTGCTAGGCCTTTATTCGACCAGAAAAAGATTAGGCGCACAACACCAGATCTCATGCCACTCCATCAGACCTTTAGTGAATGCAGACGCAGTTTAAAAGGCTGCACATCAGGCAGTTTCGAAAAATTCAAACACCAAGAGAACACCAGGAGAATAAATCAGGTTATATGAACTGCCAATACCAATAGCAAATTCAAATACTTCTGACAAAAAACGATCCAACCTCATTTTTCGTCCACCTGTTCTCAACAGAAGAATGCACTTATTTAATCTTTTTCTGCCTATTTTAATCTGAGGTTCATAATTACCTTCAGCTGCCTCATACTTTCCAGTTGGATATAGCGATGGTAAACCGAATTTTCGTATTATATGCTATCCTGCTGAAGCACAAGGTGACGATCACTTCAGTAATATTTTATACTTCAGGAGATGGCATCAACGGATTTCTTTCAAAAATCCTTAGCAAGCATTGAGAAAGCTAATTGAGCTGGCATTGGGAACCAACATTTTGGTTTTGTCAGTGCTTGTTTTTTCGTGGTTTTTGCAACATATTAGTCCTGAGGAAGCAGCACGACTATATATATTTTGGCTGCATAAAGCACACATTCCAGTAGTAGTCCCTGCATTGAATGCAACTACTTTGTGTGTTGATGTGCCACATGTGAAAGGGCAGAACGCCCTCCCACACAGTGAAGTTAGCCAATGGCTCAATGGGTTGCCCCTTTCCCCCAAGCTGTTTTCCATTGTAGTTGGAAGAAAAATGTGAAAAACACAATAACACACCAATAGATGAAGAGGGCGGGCTGTACGCTCCAAATTATATTATCCATACCATTTTAGTAAAATCAAAAGGTTTTGGTAAATCCTAGACTCAAAATCCATCCATGTATAGTGGATGTGTAAGAAGACACATGTACCTCCCACAATATAGACTCCTGCTATATCAGACAGCATTTCAACACCAATCCTCTTCCAAAGCTGTCACCAGTAATGTCTTGGCTAATGCCCGATCGAAAAAGGCGCAACAAGGTGTTCTGCATTGATGAATTTTCATGAATTCATTAAATAATGTAATTATTTATTCTAATTCTGAAGCGCGTGATTTCCCGTGAAGACATTCTGGTGCTGTAAACTCTTATCGAAATACTCGTGCCTCTAACTGAGTTAAAACAACGAAGTATTGGTTGTTTTCCCTAAAGAAAAAATATTAGATCAACACAAGAATAGGATTATCTGTGTTGTGACTTTTATCCAATTTCACTAACGGTCAAGTGATGAATCATACACTCTCTGTGTGGTATAGAGTGAGTTCAAATATGGGTGAAGTAACTTTCAAATACACGCCCTCCACTGAAAAACTCAAAGCCCATGTATTGCACTGTCATCATGATTTTGTTCATTTGTATAACACGTTTATCATCTTCCTAACAAGTATTTAATATCCCTTTGTTGTTGCATCTTGAGCAGTCCAAGGTGGGGGGAAGTGCAAGACATAGAAGGAGATGTTAATATATTCAAACCAGGGCAGATCTATGTATGACTTCCAGCTCCATCGTAGAGAATCTTCCAAACTGTCCGTAAAGACATTTGGTATAGAGTTTTGTGTGTTTAAAAGGCTTTATTTAATCCATTATAGCCAACAATACAAATACAAATTAATCTGATAATGAATTACTAATGAACATAGGGGCATATTCTCAAGAACGTGTGATAATTATTGCAAAATTAGCTTAACGCAACTTTGCATATCGCAGTCTAATGCGACAAAATAACACCGTGTTAACGTTGTATTCCCAACCCGGCGGCACCATGCGATAGTCTAACGATAACACGACAAATGACCACATTAAAATTATTGCGACGCCGAAAAACATGCGAAACACAAATGCGAAAAAATTTGCGATGCCCCAAATCACGATACAAAAATCAGCGATAACCAGCGACAGGCCTGCAATTCCCAATGCGTCATGTGGGAAAATGCACTATAAAAGCAACAAAAAACACACCAGAGTCAAAAGAAACTGCGTAGCACCATGGATGCACCTGGACCGAGTGCAGAGGATAACTCGAACCCCACAAGCCCCAATGAGGACCAGCCAGGAACCCTGTGGTCGTGGAAGGGCAAGGAGAAGAGGAAGAGGAAGACGGGGTTCAGTCGGCAGGAAAACCAGATCATCGTCACGGAGGTGATAGAACACTACCAACAACTGTTCGTCACCTTCACTGTGTCATTGGCAACACAAACAGAAATATGTCAGTCCATCGTGAACAACGTGAATGCAGTCGAAGTGTTGAGGAGGTCAATGGAGAAGGTCAAGAGGCCCTGGCATGATGTGAAAAGCCAAACCAAGCAGAAACTTGCTGCTAACAGGAAGGCAGCAATGGCGACTGGGGGTGGGAGTCCTGCACCACAGGAGGAGCTGGATGAGCTGGAGGAAATGGTGGCCACAGACATCAGTGTGGAGACGGTGCAAGGAGTTGGGAGTCCGGACACAGCTCGATATGACCTGATCCAACAGCAACAGGGTGAGTAACGACCAGGGACTAGGGGGACAGGGGGAGATGGGCACAATGACACACATGCACAATTATGGGTAGCACACTGCACACCCAGAATGATTGTGGAACATGTCCCTGATACCCTTGGCACACTGCAGCACACATAGAAACACCAAGTAGGCCCCCATCCACTATGTGCACAAAGGGGCCCCCTCTATACTACCAATCTCACAACCTACCCATGCTCTGTGAGCCACACTGACAATGCAAGTGACACTGCATGACCGATAGCATGCTGCAGTAAAAATACATGACATGGTGCACAACACGACACTGAGGTGGCCCAGTGTGGATCACATCCTCAAAGGAGCAGGTCACACTCTGACTAGGGTGACCAGAATTTTAAAGCAAAAAAACTGGACATTTCACAAAAATAGAAGAAGGACTATAATTGTACGTCAAGCAAGCGCACAGAATGACAGCGCTCCTCAGCAGAGAATTACAAAACAGGCAGTAAGAACATACATGGGATGCAATTTTTAAACCCAGTAGCTTGCCTGTGAACTAAATTGCTTTCTTGGAACAACTGTTAACTATCCCTGCATTGTAAAACATAAAAAACACCTCCCCCCGTTTTTAGTCAACCCTCTCCAAAAACCGGGACATGAGCTAAATTTCTCGAAATCTGCCCGGACAGCTGGTGAAAAACGGGGACTGTCCTGGCAAATCTGGGACACCTAGTCACCCTAACTCTGACACATCCACGTGCACATACAAGATACAACCCCTGACGTCAACAACACAACTGCAGGCAAACAATGCACAAGAGTACAAAAACCGTCCAACAGCGCAAATGACCCAAGTCACCAACATCTTAGCACCGTAAAAGCACACAAGTCAAAGGCACACTACCTCAAAGGGATAAGGGGCCACTAAATCAGGGCTGCAGGGGAGACTCTCTGACAATACAGCACACACACATAGCAATCACAGCACATCAACATTGATGACAATGTGGTACAAAGTGCAACACTTTCACTACAGAACAGAGGACACAACTGGTGCCGCTTGTGCGTAGAAACTGGCCAATCACATCTGGCATAGCAGGAAACTGTGAGATGATAATGTACGAGTACAACCTCATATCCATCATGTAGTCAAAATGTCCACTGTCTCCCATCAAAAAGCCAGCTCCTCCAAAGCAGTCACAATGTGCATTGTCATGCTGTTTGTCTGTAAACATGTACAATGCGTCAACATACATGGAAGACACTGTTAACCTGCATCTCCCCTTTACATTGTAGAGGTACAATCAACACCTCCTGCAGAGCAGACCAGTCATCTCATCAGTGATGATGAAGAGGACCCCCTGGCCATCTGCTCCAACATCCTCCAACAGCTTGCAGACAGCCTCCGTACCCCACCTCAGGAGAAGTGCAGCACAGCTGCATCGAGGTGACCCCAACCCCTGCTCAGACCACACAGCACCCACCACCATGGCTGGCTCCCACAACCTCACGGAAAGACACATGGCATTCCAACGCCGTGTGTTAGACTGCCAGAAGGAGCTGGCTGAACAGGTGCGGGTGGGTTTTGACCTCATGGCAGCCAAACTAGATGCCAAACATGGGTGTATAAGTCCCATCAGGGACCACTTACAGTCCCTAACAGACACCCACAGTCCGTTCCATGCTCTACAACAATCCTTGGCTGACCACGCTGGAGTTATTACTCGGATACAAGAACTGTCTAGTCAGACAGGCTCCAGCGATGACAGCACAAAGTTGGCACAGCTGCGGAGGACAATGGAGAACATGTAGCGGATGCAGGCTGGAAGGATGGCTGCCACGGCTGAACACCAGCGAGATATAGCTGGAATCTTCCATGCCCTGCAGATTCTCATCTTGCCATTGCTGCTACAGAGCCTGATCCAGATGACTACTGCAGGAACTTCAACTCACATGTGTCAGTGGCACACAGTGATGCAGCCATGCCACTTCCGCCCCCTGATGTGTCAGTGGCACACAGTGATGCAGCCATAACACCACCACACACACCTGACACAGAAGACATATCAGAGGACTAAGATGTGGATAGCAATGTCTCTGTGTGTGAAAGGAGGTTGTAGCATTCATCCCCACCATATGGCCTGTTCCTGCTTGGTTCAGCCCCCTGCATCATGCCCTGGAACAACACCTTCCACTGTCCCCCGAAAAACTCTGCGACATTCACCTGGACCCCGACATGGACAGCCATATCTGCTCAGGTTACCAATGACACAGCAATCAGGCTGGTTACTGAACTCTTCCTCTTCCGATTAACGTATTATTCCCCAAAGAACTCTGGTTGGCCCTCCACTGGGCAACCATGTAATGTGGGGTTTGCATGGCCATGTACTGCTCCAGCTCCAGCGCCGACACTCCACACAATGTGAATAAAACATTCCAAATCACACAGATGTGTCATGTCTATGTTCAATCAAGTATAAAAGTATGGATGAATGTAGGGACATTGATTGCACAAGAAGGTACACACTGGGAAATGACATCAATGCGCATGTTTGACCTTGACCCACATGGCCAATCAGATGACTGTGAAGGTGTGAACTAGCTGTGGCCTCATTGCTCATGAACAACAATCTCGCAACCCCCCAACGTAGCCCCACGTCCATGTATTAAATAGGGATGTGTGTAAAAATGTTAAATTCGATAGCAGGCCCAAAGTAGTGTGCCCCATCATGTGACAACATGACATCTGTTCGCATACCTACTCACACTCAACTGTGCGGACACAGCCTGTTTTGATGGATCACATTGATCCACATGGTAAGAAGTTGGACACCATACTCTCATTGCTGAAGACACGTAAGAACACAGGTCTACCAGCAACTATCCCAATCACAATGTCTGGCTCACAGAGGTGGAGCTGTCAATAGGGACTCACTCCATGTGAAATACGTCCGTCAGTCCCTCCCTGTGTACAGACAATGCTCTTTGAGGCACACGATTTGTCATTCTAATCAACACTCAT